>NC_044399.1:8057390-10557390 GCF_006542625.1 Nomascus leucogenys | reverse complement strand
TCTGTCTGTCTGTCTGTCTTCCCTCTTTCTTTCTCTCCCTCCCTCCCTCCCTCCCTCCCTCCCTTCCTTCCTTCCTTTTTTTTTTCTTTTTTTTGCAGAGTCCTCTTCTATTGCCCAGACTGGAGGGCAGTGGTGGTATGCTCATGCACCATTAATGCTTGACCCTGGGAGGTGGACAGCAAACTCCACTTCCCAGGATCAAGTGATCCTCCCACCTCAGGCTCCCAAGAAGCTGGGACTACAGGTGCATACCACCACACTTGGCTAATTTTAAAATTTATTTTTGAAGAGACAAAGTCTCACTATATTGCTGGACTGGTCTCAAATTCCTGGGTTCAACCGATCTGCTCACCTTGGCCTCCCAAAGTGTTGGGATTACAGAAGTGAGCCACTGCACCTGGCCCAGAGATTTCTTAAAGAACTAAAAGTATATCTATCATTTGGTCCAGCAATCCCACTACTGGGTATCTACCCAAAGGAGAAAAAGTCATTATATCAAAAAGACACCACACGCATATGTTTATTGCAACACAATTCACAATTGCAAAGACATGGAACCAACCTAAGTGCCCACTGACCGACGAATGGATAAAGAAAATGTGGTATATATACACCATGAAATACTACTCAGCCATAAAAAAGAACAAAATAATGTCTTTTTCAGCAACTTGAATAGAGCTGGAGGCCATTACTCTAAGTGAAATAACTCAGGAATGGAAAACCAAATACTGTATATTCTTACTTATAGGTGGGAGCTAAGCTATGGGTACATAAAGGTATACAGAGTCGTAGAATAGACTCTTGAGACTCAGAGGGGGATGGTGGTTGGGGGGCGAGGGATAAAAACTACATATTGAATACAATGTACATTACTCAGGTGAGGGGTGCACTAAAATCTGAGAAAATTCATCCATGTAACCAAAAGCCACTGATACCCCAAAAGCAATTGAAATTTTTAAAAAATTGAAAATAAGCTGAACATGTAAGAGTGAAGAAAAAAAAGGAACCCTTCAATCAAGGGCAATTATTTTCCATTTGTCTTTTGCCCTAGCCTTTGGCAACAACTAATCTACTTTCTGTCTCTACATATTTGTCAATTCCAGACATTTCATGGAAATGGAATCATGCAATATCTGACCTTTTGTGCCTGGCTTTCTTCATGTAGCATAATGTTTCAAGGTTGACCCAAGTTGTAGCATGAATCTATACTTTATTCCCTTTTATGGCCAAATTATTTTCTATTCTATGGATATAACACATTTTATTTACTCATCAATTGATGGAATCTGATTTCTACTTTTTGCCTTTTATGAATAAAGTTGCTGTGAATATTTGTGTATAATTTTTGCACAGACATGTATTTTCAATGTTCTTGAGTATATAACTAGGAATTGAAATGCTGGGTAATATGGTAAATCTATCTATGTTGGCATTTTTGAGGGAATGCTAGACTGTTTCTGAAAGTGGCCTGCACCATTTTATACCACAATGTACAAGGGCTCCACTTTCTCCACATCCTTGCCAACATTTCTGATGACAGCCATCCTGGTGAGTGTGAAGTGGCAGCTCCTTGTGGTTTTCATGGCTGATTCTGTTGACCATATGTTCATACCTTCAACATTCATCCAGGCAATTGATAACTCTTAGCCTTCTCTTTCCGATGATACTGATCTTCAAGGTCACCCAGAGGTGAGAACTTAGGACATTTTCAGATCTATCCCAGGCGTGCAACAGTGTCACACATGTACAAGGCCTTCCAGATTCCTAGGAACATGCCAGAACTTTCCAAAGCCCACTCTGGATACTTCAGCTTTTCCTTTTACGTTTTTTGGTCAGCTTCTTGTTTGTCCCAACTGATAGCATGATTGCAGGCAGCTGTAATGTTAAACAACTGCCACTGATCGTCTTCAACAAATGTCCCTGGGGAAAAGGCTGTTCATGCTGAGTGAACGTCAAGTCATATAAAGACAAGCCCTGCTAGTAAGGCTTTCCAGGGAGCTGCCAGACAGGTCAAATAATGAAAAGTCTCTGTAATGAGGCTTTCGGGAACCCCAAACTTATTTTGCCTTTTCCAGTGGCTGCTAGGCTGTTGGTTTTCACTGGGATTGTGGAGCTTTTGGTTTTCCAGGCTGCTGCAAGAGGGGAATGGCAGTAAGAGAAGTCCAACACCACAGAGTTCACTGCTTTTACTGAAATTCAGTGCTTCTCTTTAATAAACACTTTTGACATTGCTGTGAGCCTTTGGTTAGTTTCCAGAGTTTTAAAAATTTGATTTGAGCATTTTTTGCCAGTGTTCAGGTCACTTTAATGGGGAAGTGGATGTTTGGGGGTCCTTACTGTCCATTTCTGCTGATGTCATGATGAGACTTCAGATTCTTGACTATATCAGGCCTTTTTGCCAAGGGGTAGAAATATTTATTGTTGTTAATCCAAGAGAACAAAGAAATCAACACTTATTATTGAAATATTAGCTGGATAATTTGACAAAAATTTATTAAGCACCTGAGATATTTTCCTCCACACAACATGCAAGATGGGATTGGGATGTCTGAATTTCCTCTCAGACTCACACATTTTGAGCAACAGCTTTTGCTCCAAAAGGGAAGTGGTTCCATCAGGCGTCAATGGTTTTTGTCCATATCATGTGACTATTGTGCTTTGATATGTTTGCCTTCTGGGTGGGAAAGCAATCCAGTCAGCCATTCACACCTGAGATTTAAGAGGCAGATTTTGATTACAAGATATATCTTATTTTTTTTAAAGCCCTTAATTTCTCTTGCCCCAAAAGAAATTCTCTTAATGTAATACAGCACATTAGCAGAGTAGAATACAGTGATACCAACAGATAATTATCCAATGCATTAAAAGCATTTGATACAATTTAACATCCAGTTGTGATTTTTTTAAAAAGGAGAGGAAACTCAGCACATAAGAATTAGAAGAATATCTGTAAAAATAATAAAAACCTTACAGATATCATCTTACTTAATGGGGAAGAATTAAAATAATTCCTGTTAGAACACAGAAAAAAAAAACCCAAGGATACCCACTCTCACAGTGCAATTTAATGTGTTACAATAATTTCTAGTCAGAGAAATAAGAATAGGAAATGGAAGTTTTAAAGATTGGAAAAGAAGAAATGAAACTGTCATTTTCTTTGCAGATGAGATGATTGTTATATAGAAAGTCCAGGAGATTAGATAGACTATTAGAATTAATAGGAGAGTTCAGCAAGATACTAGATGTTTTAATTAAAAAATTATATTTTCACACACCATGCATCAGTTATAAAATGTCATTTAAAACAAAATACCTTTTATGACAGCTACAAAACAATCAAAAATAAACCCAGCTACCCAGAAATAATACACATGTGTAAGATTTTTGTGGAAAAAGTGGTAAAATTTACTGAGTGATATTCAGGAAAACTCAGAGATAAGTCATGGTCATGGATAGAAAGACCCAATATTGACTAAACACAGTGGCTCACGCCTGGAATCCCAGTGCTTTAAGAGGCGAAGGAGGGAAGCCAGCCTGAGGTCAGGAGTTCCACACCAGCCTGGGCAACATAGCAAGACTCTGGTCTCTATTAAAAAAAAAAAAAGTTAGCTGAGTGTAGTGATACACACCTGTATTCCTAGCTACTCCATCAGAGGCTGAGGCAAGAGAATCACTTGAGCCCAGGAATTCGAGGCTGCTGTGAGCTATGATCATGCCACTGCACTGCAGCCTAAATGACAGAGCGAATCTCTGTCTCAATAAAATAAATAAAATAAAAAAGACCCAATATAAAAAAGATGTTAATTCTTCCAAAAATGATTCATAGATTTAATGGAATTCTAACTTTAAAACTTCAGTGGGATTTTTCACTAAACTCAATGAGCTTATTCTAAAATTTATATGGAAGCATAATAGACCAAGACCAGCCTAAAACTCTTTGGAGGAGGCTGGGGGTGGGGTTGCCCTCCGAATCTAGAAGCACATCACACAGAGGGGGCAGTTTTGTGTGGGATCAGAAACAGGCAGGCCAAGCCCAGAGAATAGAATTGGAGGAACTCTCCAATGATTTGCAGGTGTGTAGAAACGGGCTACCGACTCAGCTGGCAATGAAGGCCATGGAAGAAGGACAGACTCTTTAATGAAGAGTAATTGATTATCTACAGGGCAAACACTGAAATCGGATCTTTACTTATCTCTTATGTAAAAATAAATCTGAAATGAATTAAAGACTTAAATAATAAAGTCAAAACTTAGAGAATATGATATAGGAGAATATCTTCCTGGTCTCGGGGTAGAAAAGAATTACTTAAAACAACCCCTAACGGAAAAGATGAATACATTTGCAGCATTAAAAAATACCGTTCATCCAAGCTCTATAACAAAATTCAAATAAGACATGAATTAGCAGAAGGTATTATCAACACATGACTGACAAAAGATCTAGAATATATTAAAATTTCTAATAAGATAAAAAAAGCTCCCCAATAGAAAAAAATACAAAAAGAAAGCACTTCACAGAAGAAGCACAAATACCCGATTAATATATGAAAAGCAACTGAACCATATTAGTAAATAAAGGAATGTAAACTCAAACCATTGTAGGATATTGTTTAGTATTACCCACCCATTGACAAGAAATTAAAATACAATATAATAAAATGGCATCAAAGACATGGAACAATTCCTTTATATTGCTGGTGGGGGCTCAAAATCGTACAATCACTTTGGAAAAAAATTGACATTATTTAATAAATAGATTGAAGATGCATGAACTCAAAGATTCAGCAATTCTACTTCAAAGAAAAACCCTTGTATAAAAACCCTTGAATGCTAGGAAATGTATAAGAATATCCACCGTGAAATTGAATGTAATGTAAAGAATCACTGGAAAAAAACCCAAAAGTTCACTGGCAAGAAAACGAATAAATGAATTGTGACATAATTTATAAGATGCAATGCTGCACGCAGTGAAAATGAATTAACCAGGCTGCAGGGCACCAACACAGAGGAATCCGGCCTAATTTGGAGCAGAATATGTCACTCACAGAAGAATACACACAGCATGACATCGTTTTTGTAAAGTTCAAAAACATGCAAATTAAACAATGTGTAGAAACACATGCATATTGTCAAACTCTGAAGAATAGCAAAGGATGATAAACAGAATTCAGGACAGTGGTCACCTGTGGGGAGGGAGACAGGGGCGTGGGACTCAGGTAGGTACATGATGCCTGGCAGGCGCTGATACACGGACTGGTTCTTTTTTGTTGTTGTTTGTTTGAGACAGTCTTACTCCATCAAACAGGCTGGAGTGCAGTGGTGCGATTTGGGCTCACTGCAACCTCCATCTCCAGGGTTCAACTGATTCTCCTGCCTCACCTTCCCTAATAGCTGGGATTACAGGCGCATGCCACCACACTCGGCTAATTTTTGTATTTTTAGTGGAGACGGGGTTTCACCATGTTGGCTAGGTTGGTCTCGAACTCCTGACCTCAAGTGATCCACCTGCCTCCGCCTCCCAAAGTGCTGGGATTACAGGAGTGAGCCACCAAGCCCGGCCGCACGGACTGGTTCTTAAACCAGCAGTCAGGGCCTTGGTCTTCACTTAGTACTCGTGGAGCCTTTCCACCCTGTGCTCTTTAACACCGCCCTCTGGTTCTGCAGAACAGAAGGAAGAAACAAATGACCCAGACTCGGTCAGATACATCTGCATGAAAATATGAACATCAAGGAAAAAGGGAAGAGCTTTAAAGCTTCAGAGAGAAAAACATGCAAATGTTTACACCTTCAAAGGAATGGGAATCCAGACTGGTATCAGGCGTCTCCACAGAAACACCAGATGCTGGGAGATAATGAGCCAATACCTACGACATCCCTGTTCGGCGGAGCAGCAGGGATGGAATCAGAAAAGCCTCACGTGACCCCCTTGAATTCATGACGCGGGGCTGGTTTGTTGTTGCTGTTGTTGTTGTTTTGCCTGTCTCTGAGTGAAACTTAGGGCAAATCTTATGATTTTTCTTATTCTTGTCAGAGATAAGTGGTCGCCAGACAGTCACTCGTTTGCCTAGCTTCTCCTTTTTTGGGCTGAGGTCTGCACAGGTGACCCCAGGTGGGAGAGAGAGGCATGACCGTTGCTTCTCTTTCCCTACTTCCTGCTAATTGCAGTTTCTCACATTTTGGGAATGGAGCAGGGGGACGGAGAAGACCCATGAAGTCAGAAGGGTCCTGACCTGGCTGCATGGATCCAGTTTTAGTTTGGTTTGGGCAGGTGGTTAAAGATGCCTCTTTCTGGCGATGTTGGTGAGTTTGCTGGAGGTGTCCCCTGCCTCCCTGTTAGGGATTTCTTCTTGTAATTCCCTTTATGAGGGTGAGCATGGCTTCTCCCTGCTGATCTCCGAAACCTCCCTTAGATCCCAGCACCTGTCCACCCCTCCAGGGCATCTCACAGACAGGACCAATGACAATCCACGTGCTCTCTCTGGCACAAGCCCCAGCGGGTCCAAGGATGCCCTCAGGCATCCTCCACCTGCGTGGACTTTGGGAGTGAAGGCTGCTGGTGCAGGGAACTCACCTTGCTCTGCTCTCCCAGCAGGTAGCTCTTGACCTCCTGATTTTCTGCCCCAGACTGCAGAAAACAAACCCTCTGAGTTTATTCTCTCTCTTTGCTTTAGGTGAGGGGGTGGAGCCCCTCCAGGAGGAAGGACTCCCCGCACACGAAGAACACTCCAGAAACAGCCTCCTCCCTTCTGCAACCTCTAACCCTTTCGAGCTCTCTGTGTGTGTGTCTATGGATGAGGGACCTGAGCGTTATAAAGCCATATTTCTTTATCTTCTTTTTAAAACTCTTGTTTGGGCCAGGAGTGGTGGCTCACATCTGTAATCTCAGCACTTTGGGAGACCAAGGTGGGCAGATCACGTGTGGTCAGAGTTCAAGACCAGCCTGGCCAACATGGTGAAACCCATCTCTACTGAAAGTATAAAAATTAGCTGGGCGTGGTGGTGGGCGCCTGTAATCCCAGCTACTCAGGAGGCTGAGGCAGGAGAATTACTTGAACCTGGGAGGTGAAAGTTGCAGTGAGCCGAGATCGCACCACTGCACTCCAGCCTGGGCGACAGAGCAAGACTCTGTCTCAAAAAAAATAATAAAAATAAATAAATAAATAAAACTCTTGTTTGGTGATCATGGTGGGCAGAATAACACAGCCTCCTCCCCTGACCCCCCCCAGGGATGTCCATTTCCTAATCCCTGAAGCCAGTGGATAGGTTACCTTCCATGGCAAAAGGGACTTAGAAGATGAGATTAAGAAATTTGAGATGGGGGCTGGGCGCAGTGGCTCACGCCTCTAATCCCAGCAGTTTGGGAGGCCGAGGCGGGCAGACCACAAGGTCAGGAGATCGAGATCATCCTGGCTAACACGGTGAAACCCTGTCTCTACTAAAAATACAAAAAATTAGCCAGGCGTGGTGGCAGGCGCCTGTAGTCCCAGTTACTCTGGAGGCTGAGGCAGGACAATGGCGTGAACCCAGGAGGTGGACCTTGCAGTGAGCTGAGATCATGCCCCTGCACTCCAGCCTGGGTGACAGAGTGAGACTCTGTCTCAAAAAAAAAAAGAAAGAAATTTGAGATGGGGAGTGTATCCTGTACTATCCAGGTGAGCCCAATATCATCATGCCAGCCTTTCTAAGGGAAGGCAGCAGAACAGCTGGTCAGAGAAGGGGACATGAAGAAGGAGGGAAGGTTCGGGTGATGCCAGGGCTAGCCTGGAAGGTAGAAGAGGCCAAGGAAAGCAGGCGGCCTCCAGAAGCTGGAAAGGGCGAGGAGACAGCTTCTCCCCAGAGCCTCCAGGAGCACAGCCCTGCCGTTGCCTTGATTGTAACCCAGTGAGACCCACCTTGGACTTTCATTGGAAATAATTTTGAAACCAGAATTTTGTATGCAGCCAAACTGTCATGAAGATTAAGGGACAATAAAGATATCTTCCTACATGGGAGTAGTAAAAATGTTTATTTCCAACACCTTAAAAGAAACACACATGAATATACACACACAACTAAAGGACGTACTCTAGCAGAATGAAAAGAAACGAATTAAAGACAAAGCCTTGAGGCCCAGGTAACTGTGGAACTAATTCAGGTGTGTAGGGGAAATAAATGTCAGGATTACAGTCTTTCAGGAGGTCTAGAAAGCAGGAGAGAAAGTAAGAAGTTAAAGAATAAAAGTAGTTTCTGTTCAACAAACTCTGATAACTAACAGGAAGATGTGATTGCTGTGTTAATGAAAACATCTATTTTTCTTTCAGTAATGAAAAAGGAATTATTAATGGAAAACCAAGGAAACAAAATCTGCACAAGATCGTTGTGGCGGCTGCTGCAGGTGAGCCTGCCCAGCTCCGTCCGCCCTGCTGTGCCCTGGAGCGCAGTGGCTCTCGCAGTGTGGTCCTTGGACCAGCTACGCAGCATCGCCTTGGAAATGGTTAGAAATGCTCATTTCCAAGCCCCACCCCAGATCCGCCTGTTCAAGTTTGGGAGCCACTGCCTAAGTGTGTGTTGCAGGTGGGAAAGCCAAAGGCTATGAATGTTTTCCAGGCTCCCTCACAGCCCGGGATCATCCTGTGGCCTAGCTCCTGCCAGGCTGATGCCCATGACCTGCCGATGTGGATGGGAGGAGTCTGTGGGAGGCTGGATCCAGCTGCCAGCACAGACAGGTGTTGGTTTATCTGCGGCAGGGGCAGGCAGATGGCCCGCTAGCTGGCCTCTGGTCCATGGGTGTTAAGAGGCTGGGTAAGGGCCACCTGTGGTGCTGGCATAGATGGTACATGAGACAGTGAGAACCCACAGCCCATGGAGGGAGGACAGTGGAATCTGACCCCAGACAGAAGGCAAGACAGTACGGCTTGGAGACTCAGAGTTGAGGCAGTGGCTTCCTGGTTCTTGTTTACCTAGTTGTTCCCCTCCTCCCTGGGCAGCTTCCTTGGTGGGCTGGCTTTGAGAGCCATTTCTGGAAGCTAGGCCTTGAGCCTGGGCCTCCAACCCTTCCAACAGTTTCGTAAGCCCATAATTTCACGTCTGAAATTCCTTTCTGCTTAAACTAGCCAGAGTGGGTTTTGTTCTCAGGGACTGAACCCTGGCAAGTAAAAAGATCATGGTTCAAATATGTGGACCTAAGATGAGACGTGACATTGAGCACTGACGGAATCCATTTGACCTGTGTACACGGAATGCTCTCCTTCCAGAATCGTTTAGTGGGGCTTGAAGCCCTCATGGACAAGTGACACACGAGGATCATCACTGATGGATGTGAATTCCTCCACACTTCACTTTACTGCATTCGTGACAGTCAGCATTCTTCTACTAACTCAGTGTATTAAAAGAGAAAATTAAAGGGGGATTTTAGGACACATTTTGTGTCGACAGCCTGCTCAGGAATCTCCCACCAGACAGCAGGTCAGAGGGGAGGTAGCAGGAAGTGTTGTGGCGGGTGGGTCACCTGCTGACACAAAACTGCTCCTGATATTGCACCAGAAAAGACAGAATCCCCAATATCAAGATGTGGGCTTTGAGTCCAGCTGATTGCAGGCATCGACACGGAACAAGCCCATAGCAGTTGGCTGCTGTGGTGTATTAATAATTTTAAGTATCAGATTCAACCCACGTTTTAGATTTCCTTGATTCCTTGTCAGAAGACAATGACGGAGGCCACACAAGTGTGAGGTGACAGTGAAGGTGACATACGGGATGAGGGACCCTTCTCACCATAGTGTCACCACCTTGTTTGGAGGAAGCACCTAGTAATAGAAACATACGGAATTATGTTTTCTTCTCTACAAAGCAAATCGCACTACTTTGCAGAAAACAGTACTTGTCTAATGATAGTATTATAACCTCTATTGGCTTTAGTTTTTAGAATTAACCAATAGGCAATTAAATCATTAATTCAGGGTTTAATTAATGGGAGTCCATGATAGATACAGAACAAAACTGAGTAGGCTAAGACCTGACAAATGAAAAGCCAGGGTGGGTGGGGGCTGGGGAGACAGAGGAGGAGGTGCAGGTGGGGGAACATAATTTTCTTCACCTTACATAATAGGAAATTAGAAAATGCGCCTGTATCATTGGTGGAACAAGAGGTGGAGGTTTCTGTATATTTTTAGAGTTCATATTAAGTTAATGAAACAAAAACTGTTGTTATAACTAAACAATTCTGGAAGGAAGATAAGGAAGGTAGGAGACGCTGTGAGCGAAGTGATTCATCTTTGAGTGGGGAGGTAACCGACAAAACAGAGGCATGCCTTTGTTATTCCCGTCATGGTGGGACAGAAGAACCTCGGGACCAGACTGGAGGGTGGGGACAGTGGGAGACGTTGAATTTTTTAAATATCACTCCTGATTGTTTGATTTTTAAAAACCATATGTGAATATGGTTCTCTCTCCCTCTTCCTGTCTCTGTCTCTCTCTCTTTCTGTCACACACCCAAACACCCTATGGATCTTACAAAATAAAAAGCAGCTGGTCTCCTTCAAAATCTGGCCTCTTGAAATGTGGAGCTGTGGGGATGGGGCGGCCGAGGGAGAGCACAGAAACACACCAGGTGTTAAAGTGGAGCCCCTCGAGACGGCTCTCTGATCCCAAAGGAAGCATCAGAATGTCCCTTACCGACAAAGCATGCTAAAAGCCCAGGGTCAGAAGTTGCTTCTACTTCTGTCGCTCTGTGTGCATGTCTCCCCCTGTTGGAGGGCGGTGCCCAGTTCAGGGTCACGTGTAGGCCACTGGCACGTGTGAGCATGTTTCATGGCCCATGTGCAGCCACCCGTCTTGGGAAAGACTCTTTCTGATCCATCGTGGTTGTTTGCTTTGTTTCTCTAAATAACAGCAGATTACCTTTGCATAGTCTTTTTTTTTTTTTTTACTTCCAAAGTGTGTTTATAGCGAGCGCTTCGGCCATGTGGCCCCGTTGAGCCCTGGGAAGCCATCCCAGAGAGGCCAGCTGCACCTGGGGCAGGGCCAAGCAGGGAGAAGGCCCGGTCCAGAGGGCCTGGGAGTCTTCACAGGGACTGATGCCCGGGGAAACCGCGAGGCCCAACTTCTGCTTCAGGGACCGCAGCATCCCAGGGAAGAGGGGCCTGGTAGTGACAGCCGGAGGCAGGGAGGCCGTGACAAACTGTCCCAGTGACCCGGCAGGAGGCCATGAGCCAGCAGAGAGAGAGAGCTGCAGTGGAGGCAGAGAAGGAATCGGCTTTCTCCTGGGTCTGTGAACAGCATCGTAGCTGACTTCGCCGCCTCTAGGACCCGCCCGGCTGCCCGCCAGAGTGGTGCGTTTACAACTGCGGTTCCAGGGGCAGGTGTCGACGTGGGCCCAGGGCTGGCCTCGCACGCCCCTCGTCCCTGTGATGGTGACTGAGGTGTAGCGTGGACCGCAGAACCCCCATGCAAGACCTGGGCCAGGCTTGCAGCTAGCGCCAATCCCACCGGCCCTGGGGTCTTCAGTCTGCCTTCTTGGACGATCTCCCCATTCCATCAGCTGAAGGTTTTCAGAAGTTAAATTCAAAGTTGCTGGTGGTTTTGAGTCACTTTTTTTTTTTTTCAATAGCGACTCTTGAGTGAAAATTAGGCTGTTGTGTGGGTGGCTGTTAAGGGTGCTTCATTTCCACATCGGAGAGCTGCCCACACAGCAGATTTTAGTAGCACTTAAAGTGGGACCTGATTTTGCCTCTCAGCTGCTACATTAAAATAAAATGCCCTTAAGCTGATTATAAAGATACTAATTTAAATGCATGGATACCATTTCCTGGGAGGAGAAATGTCTTCATTGATTCTGAGACCTCATGTCCCTTAGGGGTACATGCCACTTTCTGGCACTCTGTAGCAGAGATGGCTCAGTGGGGCAGAGGGGTGGATGCAGAGGGGCACTGGGCAGTGAGTCCTGGCTCTGTTGTTGGCTTGCCATGTGGTTTCAGTGAGTCACTTCTCTTGGTGTCTCAGCCTCTGTCCACGTGGGGACGTTCACCCCGCTTGTCCACCTGACCATGTTACCATGAAGACGGGATGAGTGACCCAGTGGTCACTGGGCACCAGCTGAGCAGTCCTCTGTGAATCACCACTCCTCACCCTCCAGGTGGGCCGGGGCATGGCAGGGCAGCCACCATCACCGCATCAGACCAATTTGGTTCAACCTTTATGTAACAAAGTTGTGAGTTGTTTTGCAGTTGCCATGGACACCCAGGTTGAAGGTCACATAACCTGAGCATGCCCAGATGAACCAAGCATGCACCCACGGGCAGAACTAAGTGCTTGGACCTAGAAGCAGGGACTGAATTAAGAAGCAGATACCACACAGCAAGATCCAGGATCCAATCAGATTGAGCCCTGGCATCACCCCATTGCATGATCTGGTCAGATCACGCCTCCAGGCATCACGTTATTGTAAGATCCAATCAGATCACACCTCATTACCCTATGCTTATAAAATCCAACCCAAACCCCAGCTTGTGGAGACAGATTTGAGTGTTTCTTTCTGTCTTCTGTTCAGTCGACTCACAATAAGCCTTTCTCACTGCAAAAAGCCAGTGCTTTGGTGTTTGGCATTCTGTTGTGTGGGTGCAAATGGACACAGTTTGGTTTGGTGACACCACTGCTCTTGCATTTGCCCCCATCCTGAATTTTCTTTGAGCTCCTTTGGAAGAAGTTCATGCCTTCGCCTCCCCTCATTCAGTCTGTTACAACAGCCTCCCAACTAATCTTGTTTCTCCTCATTTCACCTTCCAGGTAGTTGCCTGAGAGCTCTCTGGCATGCAGGTCTGAGCATGTGGCTCCCAACTTCAAAATCTTCACTTTGGCATTCAAGACTGTCTTTGCTCTTCATCCCTGTCTGCAGGGGTTCTTTTCACCCTTCTATGTGAAGCCCTTGCAGCCCCCTCCTGGCAGGTGAAGGTACTCAATTCCTTGAGCAGGCAGGTGGAGGGGCTCGATCCCTTGACTTCCCCATGGCACCATGAACAGCCTCCATTGTAAAGTGCTTCCTATGTGTTATGGTTTGGATATTTGTCCCCTCCAAACCTCATGCTGAAATGTGATCCCCAGCATTGGAGGTGAGGCCTGGCGGGAGGTATTTGGATCATGAGGGTGGACCCCTCATGAATGGCTTGCTGCCATCCTCTTAGTGATGAGTGATTTGTCACTCTGTTAGTTCACACAAGAGCTGACTGTTGAAAAGAGTGTTGCACCCCTCCCCTCTCTGTCTCCCTTTCTCACCTCTGCTCCCCCTTTGACTTCCACCATGATTAAAATCTTCCTGAGGGCTTCCCCAGAAGTAGATGCTGTTGCCACTCTTCTCATACAGCCTGCAGAACCATGAGCCAAACAAATCTCTTTGCTTTATAAATTACCCAGCCTCGATTACTCCTTCATAGCACTGCAAAACAGATGAACACGCCATCATCCCGGATAGCTGTGATTACTCATCCCTCCCCACTAGGTTGTGAGTTTCTGGAGAATAGAAGCCAACGCCGACCCATCATGGTGTCCCTTGTAGGCACTCGCGTGTTTGTTGAGTGAATGAATGAATGGGTGATTTAAGGTATCCTTTTTGTTGGGAATGTTCTTCTCTTTCTGCTGAGCTTTCTAGATTCAGCTAGCTGTAGGCCACATCCCCTGAGGAAGAATTCTTAGGAATTCCTTCAGGGAAATGTGACTCCCTGTAGGTCCCTGGGTAGACTTCTGTCTGAGCACAAACAAAGGTTTATTTCACTGAGTTGCTTTTATGACCCTGGTGTTTCCCCTGCCAATTCCAGTTTCCATCCCATAGGATGAGATGCTATAACTTGGTGGAGGACAATTTTGATTTGGAGTCTTTTTGTCCCTAGAAGCTGAGGTCTCATCAGGGTCCTGGGGGAAGAGTCCTCCATGGCTGCCTCTAACAAAGATGACCCCACACCACCATCCACAGAGGGCTGGGGATGGTGGATGCTGTGGTTTGAATATTTGTCCCTGCTAAAACTTGTGTTGAAATTTGATCTTTAGTGTTGAGAAGTGGAACCTTTGAGAGGTGATTGGATCATGAGGCTCTGTGCTTATGAATGGATTAGCCCATTCATGGATTGATGGAATCATGGTGTGAACTGAAAAAGTCACAAAATCTATAAATTTAGAAAGGAGGGCTTTATTTCTAAATGAGGGTACCACGACCTGCAGGCAGAAAGTGGAGCCTCCAGCTGAATGGAAAAGCAATCCCTTTAGGGAGGAAGTTACGAGACAGAAATTTCTGCTGAAGGGTTGGGCTAAGTATACCTATTCAGCAGGCTATAGGGGGAGCTATGAATATTCACAAGAGGGAGATGGGCACATGCATAGTAAGCCAGCGTGTATGTTACACACGTCCCATGTTCCCTTCGGGATGGAGAGGGAGAAACATTTAAATGTGTTACAACTGGGCCCTATACGTCGAAAGGTGAAGCAGGGACAGGAAGACCCTCTGCACACAGCTCTGCAGACTGAACAGAACCGTTCCATGGCCAGTGGTCTCTTATCAAAAAGGAATGCTGGTCTGGTGCTGTGTTAAAACTGCAGAATGGAGGGTGGGTATCAGGAGGGTGGTGGACAACAGCAGCAGAGCAAATCTTTCAAAAGGGTTGGTTTCTGTTTAGCCCTAAGGAAAGAAAGGTGGCCAGTGAAGGAGTAGAAAGGGGCGGGTCTAACCTCCTGTCCTGTCATGGCCGGGAGCTCAGTTCTTTTTAAGTTTTCCTTTAGTCCCCTTGGCTGACAGGGGGTTTGTTCCATCAGTTGAGGGACTTAGGATTTTATTTTTCTTTTGCAATGGGTTATCATGAGAGGGAAACTGGTGGCTTTATAAGAAGAGGAGAGAGACCTGAGCTGGGACACTCAGCCCCTTCACCATGTGATGCCCTGCATTGCCTCAGGACTCTGCAGAGTCCCCACCAGCAAGAAGGCGTTTGCCAGATGCAGCGCCTTGACCTTGGACACTGCAGCCTCTAGAACTGTAAGAAATAAGTTACTTTTCTTTATAAATTACCCAATTTCAGGCATTCTGTTATAAGCAAGAGAAAATGGCTAAGACAGTGGAAACATGCTCCATCAATCAGTCTGTCCTCTGCTGAGGTTTGCAAGGATGACAGCCCCATCCCAAGCGCATGCTGGCCCCTGCCCCATCAGCTTGTACCAGGTCAGTACCACTGGATTACAAGGTGAGGCACACTCTTCTTTCCAAAGGAGAGGAGGCAAAGCCTAGAGGGCACGGCAAGGCTGAAGCAGGACCACTGCTGTGCTGGTGACCTGACTGTACCCTATGCTGCCTTGAGACAACCCTTCACCAGCAGGTGCTCCCCCGATGCCTGACCTGTCTCTTTCATCTCCAGCTCTTCTCCACCTAGACGCTCAGGTGTGGCAGGCTGGGGTGGTTGGCTCTAGGTCCATGGGCAGAAGGAAATGTGAGTGTTCCAGTTCTGGTTCCATTTCCTCCTTAGAGAAAATGGTAGCTGACTTGCTTAATAAAGTCAGCTAGAAGTGAGCACATCTTACCAAGGGCACACATTCATATTTATTGAGGCACCATGGTCTAACCTCAGAACAAGGAAGGGCTGTGTCTCCGTCTGGCTCTGGGTTTGCCCCTTTTTGGAACAATAGACCCCAGTGGTAGAGTTTTAGGCTCTTTCCTGCCTGGCTGGCCTGGCTGCCATCCCAGAGGAATAGCATAGTTGTTGATGGCTTGTCTCTTTGATACCTGGTGAAATGGGTCCCATCTCTCATGTGATCGTTCTGATTAAATTCTACTATCTTTCTTTTCTCCCTCTAATGAGGGGGGCAGCCTGCCATTTGCTGGTTTGTTCTACCATCTATCTGTTTCCTCCACTGGGCTTGAGGGCAGATGCACGATTTATTGCTCACCATATTCTCAAGGCCCAACAGAAAACTTAATTCAGCATAAGTACTCCCTTGATATTTGTGGAATGAATGAAGGAAAAAAAATGAATGCTGGGGAACAGAAGTTAAAAATCTGTGAGGAAGAAGAAAAAGGAGGTGGGTCTGTGAAAATGCGATTCCTTGCCCAGCCCAGCCAGCCCGGGGGATGAAGGAGACAGGGAGGCCTGTGTGGCTGGAGAGGGAACCGGGGACCGCTATGTGCTGGTGCTCCGTAGCCTCCAGATGCATGATGCAGCCTTTCCTGGCCAACCATCTCCCCGTCTTTTCCCGAGCCAGGTGGTGGAGGAGCTGACAGCCATGTCTGCTTTGGGCAGACCTGAAGCCTGGACTGTATGCCCCCTGAGATTTTCCACACAGCAAGAAGTCACCTGCTCTTTCTGAGAACTGACAGGTTTTCCTCCCCAAAACCAAGGGAAGGGGTCTCTACAAGAATCATTTGTAAATTCCAGGGATGCCTGCAGGCAGGGGAGACTGCATTCTGCCTTCTGGGGGCGTCTGTTCAGATGTGGCTGGCTGGTCTGATCTGACACTGTGAGCAGGAGAAAGAGAGAAGCAAAGAGCTGGCAGGGTATGATGGGGAGACGGTGGCATGGCCTGGATCTCCACCACTGGGCAAGGCTACTTGAGCCAATGTGCATTCAGCAGACTCAGAGGAAGGTGTCTAGGCCTGAGCTGTGTGGCTGGTGCCTGACTCTGCTTGCGGGACCATCCCTGGGGTTAAAGAGACTGAGCTGGAGCCATGGGAACTATTTTGGGAGGAGCAGAGAGAGACAGCCCCTTAAGATCTTCATGGGAACCCAGGCATGCAAATAGCAAGAGCAATAGCAACACAGAGAGCACTTCTACACATTCAAGTTGGGCCAGAGAAGCCACAGGCCCTCACATAAGGAAACCTCTCTGGTCCTCCCTCTTCTACCCCAGAGAGGCCAGCCATGGAAAGCAGGCTCTGTGTCCCCACCCAAATCTCCTGTCGAATTGTAATCCTCAGTGTTGGAGAAGGGACCTGGTGGGAGGTGACCGGATCACGGAGGTGGACTTCCCTCTTGGTATTCTCATGATAGTGAGTGAGTTCTTACGAGATCTGGTTGTTTCGAAATGTGTAGTGCTTCCTCCTTCACGCTGTCTCCCTTCTCTGCCATGGTAAGATGTGCTTGCTTCCTCTTCATATTCCACCATGATTTTAAGTTTCCTGAGGCCTCCCCAGCATGCTTCCTGTGCAGCCTGTGGAATTGTGAGCCAATTAGCAGTGCGAGAACAGACGAATACAAAAGTAAGCCATTCCTTGTCAATTCCTTCCTCAATAGGTGGGTTGGATGTTGCACATTGGAAAGCAGAAACGTGGAAGCCCCACCATGCAGGTCTTGTTCATGCTCTCCTCTCACTTCCCCAGGAGGTGTGTGAGCTGGAGACTATTGGCCCCATTCTTACACAGATGAGCACTAAGGTCTAGAGAGGTCAGAACCTTGGCCAGGGTCACACAGTGGGCAAGGGGCAAAACAGAATTTAAATGCAGAGTTTCAGACTCTATCACCTACCCCACAGAGATTAATGCTTATTAAGCACCTGTTATGTAACTTTTGCTTTTCATAGCTCTCTCTATCCCAACTGGGAGAAATAAATTCATTTTCTTTATAAATTACCCAGTTTCAGGGTAATTTATAAATTGCATTATTTTACCAGGAAAGAAACTGAGTCTCAGACAGGAAGGTATTCACATATGTGAGCCTGGTGCTAGCAAATCTGAGGCTGGAGTTTGCACCCCAGTTAGTCTGACTCCAAATCCAGTGTTCTTCCCAGTATTCCCCAGTTGCTCTATCCAGAGACCTGCAGGATTCCTTGAGCAGAACCCTGCTTAGAAGGTGGGGTCTGATCCCAACAGAAAAGAAGTGTGTTGATCTTTGGGCTCAGCTCAAAATTCAGTCATCTGACTGAGCTTTTCTCTGATTTTGAAAACTGTTCTCCACTCAAGCCCTTGCTGTTTGGTCTGAAACCACAGGGTGCCTGCTGTGTAGACAGAGAACTGGGCCGAATCAGACAAACCCCCTGCTCTCCAGTGCTCGTGAGCGAGCCATTTCTGCAGGGTCTCCTTGCCTTCTGAAGATGGATTTGGGACAACACGGTTAAAAAGCAGCGGCATTTGGTCTTGGGAATGCCACTTTAAAATCTCTTAAAAATAAATGTTGAGGCTCTTTATCTTCGTTGAAATACTGTCTCCACGGTTCTGGGTGGGGAAGCCCCTCAGAGCCTGCTGCCTGGGCTGAGCTGGGAGGTGGGCATTTCCCTGGGCAACTGGAATGCAGTCATGGATACTGCTTGTAAGGGCTTTAATTACAAGTTTTCTGGCATAAAAGTTTGCTTTTAAAAATAGAAACCCTGCCAGCAAATACGTAACATTTGCTTTAAAGTACTGAATTCCCAGAGTTAGGTTTCGGCTTCTCCTCCTTGGAGGGCTACAGATCCTTGGAGTCCCTCTTGCTCCTCCAAGGGAACCACATTATTTAGTTCTACTCTCCAATTCCTGACTTCCCCGTTTTCCTAGCTTTTAATTTTAAACTCCGCAGCTGTAAAGTGATAGCAATGGTCCCATCTATGAAGTCAGAAGCTCAGGTCTGCGTCCTGGAAACTTTGGTTAGTAACTGTGTGACCCTGAACAGCTCTCCTAACCTTTCAGAGGCTTCTTCTCTCCCTCTGTAAAGAATAAGAGTGGGGTGGCTCACGCCTGTGATCCCAGCACTTTGGGAGGCTGAGGTGGGAGAATGCTTGAGCTCAGGAGTTCGAGACCAACCTAAGCAATATAGTAAGACCCTGTCTCTACAAAAAATGCAAAACTTAGCCAGGCTCAGTGGTGTGTGCCTGTAGTTCCAGCCACTCAGGAGGCTGAGGTGGCAGAATCACTTGAGCCTGGGAGGTTGAGGCTGCAGTGAGCCAAGATTGCATCACTGCATTCCAGCCTGGGCAACAGGGTGAGACCTTGTGTCAAAATAAATAAATAAAAATAAATAAATAAATAAACAAATAAATAAATAAATAAAAATAATGAGGGCAGCATTGCAGAGCTGTGGAGAGGCATAAAGGCTCGATGGGCAAATCTGAAGCATTGAAGCCCATTAAATGCTTTTTCATTCATACAAACAAATTTCCTTTTGAATCTCATCTTTCTTGTTCTATTCTGAGTCTTTATCTGTTGGGTATGTTTTTAGGTGTTGATTATTTTTTTTCTCTCTCTGAGATCAAAAAAACACACAAAGGCTTCCTTCCTTCCCTCTCCACCTTCTGTCTCTCTGCAAAGCTTCCTTTCATCTGTGCTTGTTTCATTTCCCCCTCATTTTCCTGAGCCGTCGTCATCCCTCCTGGAAGCCTTTGTCATTTACCTGGTTTTCATTATTTCTCTTTCAGTAGCATTTATCGTAAGCCTCAATCTAGCAGGCACATCTTAGATGTTTTCTCATTTTGGTACAACCTTGTTTTTCTTCCTCCTATTTCCTCTCATCCAGAAGGATTTGAAACGTCCCTAAGAAGCACTGAAATTGACTATATAGAAAAGTGGGGGCTGGAGCTTGGTTTCTTGCCAAAGGTCTTAGTAATTTCTATTTTCGCTCTTCCATCTTGCTATTTGGCTTAGAGTGGGGGGTGGTGGTGAGAAGGGACATTGATGTAAGAACCAAAATGTTGTACCTTGTCATCAAAAGATGTGAAAGCCCACGGAAGAAAATCCCCTTCAGAACATTAGGGAGACGCAGGCTTGGACATCGGAGGGGCCTCATTTTGAACCCCTAAATGGCTACTTTGGCTTATTTTACTTTTAAAGATCATAGTCTTTTTCGCCATATTTAAAGACATATGTTTAGATATTTAATGCACCCAGAATTTACCTGGGAGGTAGGGAGCCATCTTCATTTTTTTCTAAGTGGGTAGCCCATTGTAGCAATACCATTTGTTGATTAGTCTGTCTTTTTCCTACTGATTTGGAATATCATCTTTGTCATATGCTAAGTATGTAATCTATAGGCCTGCTTCTAGGTTCTCTGTTCCGTTCAATTGATTTTTCTATCCCTTGGCCAGTAATTACAGTTAGAAAGCTTGAGTTCCTGAGCCAGAATATTCATGGCCACTCATAATTCGCTTTTTTTTTTACAAGAATAAAAGGGTGGTTGCAGAATCCCTTATTCCTACAAGCCATCTGGTATCCTCCAACACTTGGAAAAAATAATGTAAAGCAATAATTTAGACTTCTATTTGATTATTTTAAAAATCATTTTGAGCACCCTTGTTAATAAGATATTTGCTAAATCTTTGAACTGAAGAGAAGGAAAATTCCACATGTTTAGTTTATGAGATGTTTGCTCCATGGAGACTAGTTTATTTTCAGGTTGGGGAAAACAAAGCGAACTTGGGTAAATTCTCTTATTTTTCAGTTCCGGCACTGATAATCGGTCTAACGCAGCCATGCTGCGCTGCTCTGCATTTGAGATTGGATACAGCAATCTTCCATTCCTGGCCCTGAAGCCTCCTTTTAGATGTGCAATGAATACCTCGCAGTCACCTTCCAAGTGCCGTTGTCACAGGTTCCTGGGGTTTGGAGTGGGGTTGACCACAGGTCATCAGCTGTCACTTGAGCTGATGTAAGTTGAGCGTAAGTTTCACTGATGTCTGGGAACTGAGGATTGTTCCAGAGCACACCCATTAGGTTTCATGAATTTTTTAAGACTTTCCAATTTTGAAGAGTAAATAGAGTTTTGGGAGCTATGTATGGAGGGGGAGCAGGTATTGAGCACCTCGTTTCTTCCCGAATACCTAGGCACTTACTATGGGAATCAGTATGGTTCTTTGGATCCACAGGAGTAGGTGGGTCATCCCTGGGAGGAAACTGAGGCTAAGAGAGTTTCTGTAACTTGCCCCAGTCGACTCAATTCGTAAGTAAAGGAGCAGGAACCCAAAGCCCCACCTGTGAGATCCACACGCCTTCCACCCACCAGGCTTCTTCTGCTCACCAGTGATGCATTCAGACTCTGCTTGGTTCCAGTCCCAAGTGTCCCACAACAGACCGTGACTGTAACTCACCGGCAGGCTCAATCAAGGTCAAGGCCAATGTCTGTTATTGTTTCTGACATTTATTCTACATTTAAGGTACTGAAATCGCCTTGTTGCTTTAGGCACAATTATGTATCTGAGATGCCAGATTTGATAATTTCTGTCTGTTCCCTTCTTTCTCTTTCTCTTATGTAATCGTTCAGCACACTCCTTGGAAAGCGTTCAGTGATAATATGGAATTTCTGCCCTCTAGGAGCCTACGGTGCAATGGTGTGTATAAGTGATCACAGTTGACGTTCACTGAACACTATGTTTCCCAGGCAACATTCCAGGTGCTTTGCATGTGTCCTATCATGAACTCCTCTCAAGAATCCTATGAGATCAGTTCTAGTATTATGCCCATTCGGTATAGAAGAAAATGAAGGTACAGAGAGGTTATGTAGCCTAGCCAAGGTCACACAGGTAGGAAGCAGCAGAGCCATGCTTTGCATCCAGGTGGTCTGATAGGAAGACCACACTCTCAAGCCCTGTGCTGGCCCGTGATCCACAGAAGGGAGCAAAGGTGGAGGAGCATCTGAGGCTGCCTTGGGGTCAGAGATGTTTCATCTGGAAGATGAGTCTATTATAAGGCCATTCTCGTTCACATCGCTGTAAAGAAATACCTGAGACTGGGTAATTTATAAGAAAAGAGGTTTAATTAATTGGCTCATGGTTCTGCAGGCTGTGCAGGAAGTGCGGTGGCATCTCCTTCTGGGGAGGCCTCAGGGAGCTTTTACTCATGGCGGAAGGTGAAGCAGGAGCAGGCAGTTCACAGGATGGCAGGAGCGAGAGAATGAGGCGGGGAGGAGCCGCACACTTTTAAACGACCAGAGCTCCCAAGAACTCACTCCCTATCACAAGGACAGTACAAGGGAGATGGTCCTAAACCATCTGTGAGAAATCTGCCCCCATGATCCAATCACCTCCCACTAGGCCCCACCTCCAACACTGGAGATGACATTTCAACATGAGACTTGGGCAAGGACATACATCCAAACTATATCAATGAGTGGCCGGGTGCAGTGGCTCATGCCTGTAATCCCAGCACTTTGGGAGGCTGAGGTAGGCAGATCACCTGAGATCAGGAGTTTGAGTTCATCCTGGCCAACATGGTGAAACCTTGTCTCTACTAAAAATACAAAATTAGCCGGGCATGGTGGTGTGCACCTGTAATCTCAGCTACTTGGGAGGCTGAGGTAGGAGAATCACTTGAACCTGGGAGGCAGAGGTTGCAGTGAGCCAAGATCCTGTCATTGCATTCCAGCCTGGGCAACAGAGCAAGACTCTGTCTCAAAAACCAAAACCAAAACCAAATCCAAAACCAAAACAAACAAACAAACCAAACTATATCAATGACTAGGAATGTTCCAGCCACCCACAGGGGCTGGGGGCGGAAGGCTGTCTTGGCGGAAAGGACCGCACAGGCAAAGGCCTGGAGGTGGGAGGGTGTCTGATAGACTGATGAAGTCAGAAGCTTCTTGTGGTTTGTTGTGTCCTGGGATCATAATACCAGATTTAACGAACCAGCTTAATCCTAGAAGAAATTTGAAACAATGAAGCACTCGAGGTTTGAGTGCAGGACTAGACCCTAGGAAGCCAATAAAGAAGCATTTTTTCATACTTGAAATATGACCTGTGCCTACAATTGCCTCTCCCAGTCTCAGCATGGGTAGAATGACCCACGTGAGCTCTTTGGGGTGAGCAGCCAGAAGAGACTTAGGCTAAACAAACATGTGCTATGCCCAGGGCTGTGCTGGATGATGGAGATTCAGGCACTCTCCCTGCCCTCTGGCGAGCCCAGGCTAGCAGAGGGCACAGACAGACCAGTGAATACAAGATGGCAACACAGTGTGATAAGTGGGCAAGGTGGGGTTTTGCATGGAGCACAGCTGGGGAGCATCTAACATCCCCTAACCCCCCAGCAGCATGTGGGAAGTTTTCTCTTTCTCTCTCTGTTTTGTTTTGTTTTGTTTTGTTTTGTTTTGTTTTGTTTTGTTTGAGATGGAGTCCTGCTATGTTGCCCAGGCTGGAGTGCGGTGGTGCAATCTTGGCTCACTGCAACATCTGCCTCTCAGGTTCAAGTAATTCTTCCACCGTAGCCTCCCAAGTGGCTGGGATTACAGGCACGCACCACCATGCCTGGCTAATTTTTGTATTTTTAGTAGAGATGGGGTTTCACCACATTGGCCAGGCTGGTCTTGAACTCCTGGCCTCAGATGATCTGCCTGCCTCGGCCTCCCAAAGTGCTGGGATTACAGGTATGAGCCACCCACCATGTCTGGCCTGCCGTAAGTTCTTGGCGGTCTTAGCCTCTACCTTCTCTTGGAACCATTAGTTTTCAGAATCATCATTGATGAACCTTCTCCCTTTAACCTCTGTGAAGGAGGGTTACTGTGCACTGGTTACCAACTTGTCTGAGTTTTGTGAGATAGAAACTCCCACACACGCAGCGGGTTAAATGAAGTGGATTTATTTCTTATAGATAGGCAGCAAAAGACAACAGAAGCCTGGGATTCATGAGGAGCTGCTCCCCTGAGGCTCGGGAAAGCTGCGTGTGTGGATGGAGTCTTGTCTCCAGGTGCCCAAACCTGCCTTGGGTTTTATACCCTAGAGTGCATGACTTGCCGGGCTAAAGTGTTGAAGAATTTCCTGTCTCCAGGGGCGATTCGGACAGAGCCAATCTGTTCTGGCTAGTCCCCCGTTATCTAACCTGAACATGTTGTACTCCAGCACATTCTAGTAATTCTCAGGCACTACAAGTGAGAGAGGGAGAGAACTGGGTTAGTCTGAGGCCCAGGAGAACTGTCCTGCAATGCCAGTGAAGCTTTCTCAGCCAGCTGTGACTTTCTCACTTTTTAAACTTCTATTTTAAGTTCAGGGCTACATGTGCAGGTTTGTTATATAGGTAAACTCGTGTTACGGGGGTTTGTGGTACAGATGATTTCATCACCTAGGTACTAAGGCTGGTACCCATTAGTTATTTTTCCTGATCCTCTCCCTCCCCACCCTCCACCCTCCGACAGGCCCCAGTGTGTGTTGTTCCACACTATGGGTCCATGTGTTCTCACCAGTTAGCTCCCATTTATAAGTGAGAACATGCAGTGTTTGGATTTCTGTTCCTGTGTTAGTTTGCTAAGGATAATGGCCTCCAGTTCCATCCATGTTCCTGCAAAGAACATGATCTTATTCTTTGATGGCTGCGTAGTATTCCATGGTGTATCATACCATGTTCTCTTTATCCAGTCTACCCTTGGCAGCCATTTGGGTTGTCGATTCCCTGTCTTTGCTATTGTGAATAGTCCAGCTGTGACTTTCAGCATGATTCCTCTCAGTACCCAGCCAATGCTGTCAGAGTTGTCCCAGAGTGGGAACTGTCAGCCACCTCCAGGGCTTCGACAATGCCTGTGCACACTGGTGACTGCCCGTGCTTCCTGGGGCCATGGCCTCGTCTCCTTCTTCATTCTACAACAGTTGCCCAACTGGCCTCCTTGGCCTGCAATCTAGCCCCTTCCATTATTTTTCCTCTATGCTGCTGGGATAAAAACAGAGTGTATGTATGTGTTCTCAAATGGGCTATACTATGATGAGTCCCTGTAACTGTCCAGCCTCATCTCTTGATCCTTTTCCCCACCCCGCCCACCACTACTCCACACTGCAGTTGAGCTGAAGCCGAAACCCATGGAGCTCTCTCACCTCCAATCTTTCATTTCTTCTTCACCCTCTTCCTGGAATCCACCCTCCCGCCACCCCTGACCCTTGGTCTCACCCCCTCTGGTCTCTCAGGACGCCTGCCCCTCCGGCGCATGGCCTGCCTCCTGCATCCTCACACACCTCCCCGGACTTCCTGCTCCCCTAATGCCATCACGCTAGTCTAGCTGTTTATGATGCTGCCTGCCCCAGAGCTCTGGAGTCTGTGAGCACAGGATCAAGTCCTTGGTTTTCCCTGTGTCCCAGCATCTGGCGTTGGCTTGGGTGGATGTTATGTGAATGGATGCATCTGCCATAGTCTCACGCAGCAAAGAGTGGGGCTCAGGCCTGTGTCCCCTTGGCCTCCTCCTTCTGCCGCAGCATCTGTGCCTGCACAGGCTCTGCCTACGGATTCTGGGAACAGCCTCCTGTCTCTGCAGAAAACAGCTCAAAGCCCTCCTTGGATTTCAGGTCCTCCCAGAAGGCTTCCCAGACGAGGTGGGCTGAATAAGGCTCCTCACCTCCCTCAAGCTTCCGGGATGAGAAATGCTCTTTCCTTCTCTGTCCCTCTAAGCCGACCAAATAAGAAAAATGTAGGGCCTAAAAACGGAAACCAACAAGTTGAACTTCACCATAGAAATGGAGTGAGTGAATATGTGTGTGGGTGTGAAAACTAAGCAGAACTTGAACCCACCATCTGGACATCTGTCCGGGGCCTCCAAGTCCTTCTACGACACACCAGGGAGAAAAGATGGTGCAGCCACAAGCTCTAAGACTTTTATGTGTCCTTGGGGAAGGAAGAAAGGCTTGTCGCATTAATTTTTTCTCAACCCCTACTCTGGAAAATTTCAAATATATTTAAACATTGGGAGAATAGTGAAATAGGCTATCATGTACCCACCACCAGCTTCACCAATGATCAAGTTATTGCTCAGCAAATATAAATATCTATTCATTAGAGATTTAATGATTAATTTAAAACATTGATTGTATCAAATATTAACAGTAGATATTAATATTAAGTGTTAATATATTTAAATGTTATTTATAAATGTTAATTCAATTTTTATTACAATAATATATACAATAAGGTTTAGAGTGCGTAACATTTATTAGGTTAATGCAAAAGTAATTGTGGTTTTTGCCATTGAAAGTAATGCATTGTTAACACTTAGCAACATCTTCAGTCACCTGGACCCAGGCCCAGTTCAAGAACATTCATGTCAGAGGGACAGAAGAGGTAAACTTCCTCTGTGCTTCTACATGAGACAAGAGTCCAGTAGTGCCCCCTGGGATCTTCTAGTTGCTCCTTGGGTTTCATGAAATTCAAGAGGGGCCCACAAAGTAAATGGCATGTAAGTGTTAGCTGTTACTGGGACATTTTGGGTTTTGGAAAACCTGGGAACGGGAGTCGGCCGATGTGGGATCTTAACAGCTGTGTCATTGGCCATGTGCATAACCTGTCTGGGATTTCATAGTTTTTGGTTTAAAAAATGGAGTAAGACCTGTTTTAGGGACCACATGGGTTTCTGAGGAAGAAGGAAGAAAGGCATAGTTAGGATTTTTATTATTATTATTATTATACTTTAAGTTCTAGGGTACATGTGCACAACGCACAGGTTTGTTACATATGTATACATGTGCCATGTTGGTGTGCTGCTCCCATTAACTCGTCATTTACATTAGGTATCTCTCCTAATGTGATTCCTCAAGGATCTAGAACTAGAAATACCATTTGACCCAGCCATCCCATTCCTGGGTATATACCCAAAGGATTAGAAATCATGCTGCTATAAAGACACATGCACACGTATGTTTATTGCGGCACTATACACAATAGTGAGGCGTAGTTAAGATTAATGTGAGGCTCAAAACCAGGGTCACAGTCTGCATGCACACCCACCTCTCACCCAACCTGGCTTCAGATAAACTGGGGAAGGGGGGTCCTGGAAAGGCCTCTCTGCACATCCCTCCAGCCACAGCAACAATAGCCAGAGACACGGCCTCAAGCCCCCTGGAGTTGGACCGTCTCTGATCTTAGAAGGGTCAGACTAGCACAAAACAGTTCAAAAAGAGAGCTGCTCTTTCCCATCCCCGTTTAAATAGAGTGAGACATGCTGAATGCATGAGAGCTTTCGGATGTTCCACGGCAGGGGAGCTGCAGCAGAAGGAGGAAGGAAAGGCCAGGGAAGAGGAAGGAGAGAGGTGGAAATCAGAAATCGGGGCGCCTGCGCCCGCCAGCAGGGATAGCACTACCCAGTGCTGGGGTCATGAATAAAAGCAGACAGGCTCCACCTGGATGTCTAATACCTGTCAAGGGACAGCTGGGAAAGTTGCGAGCTGCTCACCCGTCTGCTGGTTATCTGCGTACACATCACACCGGAGGAGATATTGAAAAGGAGTTGTTTTGACAGTTATTTAATTAGGGCTCAGCTATGAATATGCAACCCAGTGGTAGCTAAATTGCCTTGTCCCATCAGTGCTTAATGACATGATTTCATTCCTATTTCTTTACAAAAAAAGGTATAAACTCTGACAGTCCCCATCCCTGATGACAAATGAACATTGCTGATTAGAAGCCACCGGTTTGACTGAAAGCAGATGAGGGTTGCCTGGGAATTGGGCAGGGGGTGAAAAGGGGGGTGACAAGGGCCCAGGACACTATCAGGATGATGGGCATTTGTTATTGAGACCATGGCGATGGCCTCAGGAGCGCCCTGCGTCAAATGCATCAGCACTGTGCGTTTTAAACACCTGCAGCCTCTCCTTCTCAATAGAACTGAAGACGGGTCCATGGGCATCATGACCACTGAGGCCTCTTCATCACTGTTTCCCCCTGAGTTAGTCTTGGAAATCCTCCAAAATAAACCTTGGAGGACTAGTTTTTAAAAATGTTATAATGTTAACAACAACAAAAAACCTTAAAAGCCAGGGAGACACAGGGGGAGCTAAGGTTTATAGACCACATCTTCGCAAACATGGTCTCATTTGATGCCTACCGCAGCTCTGTGAACCTGGTGGTGTTATGACTCCCATTGTACGTGACACACAGTGGCTCTAAGAAGTTACAGAATGTAGGTGGTGTCTGGTGGACCTGGTCCGTCCGTCCGGCAACAAATTCCCTCTGTTCTCTGAGCATCCCATGCTGCTAACTACGGTGCCACCTTCATTTGCAGGGGATCACAGGACACGTGGGCCGCTTGCTCCTACCACCCTCATAGAGGTCTCTGTTTCCTCGTGGTCCTGCTTCAGGCCTTGCCATATTGTCATCACGTAATCGTAAGGTAAGCATGATTCTGCATTCTGCTGTTTTCATTTCACGTTGTCAGTATTTTCCCATGGTGCTCATATTTATTTTGAAAGCCTTCAAAAAACCCAATGAGTTGATGCCTTATGATAATTTATTAATACTTAATCCTAGCGTTAGACAATGAGATTGTTTCTAGTATTTTGCTATATAAGTTACACAACACCTAGCATATCGTGCAACAGGCAGTGTTAGGGAGTGGACGAGAATACAGCCCCACAGTCAGGCTGCCTGGGCTCAAATCCCAGAACCGCCACAGAATGCTGTGTAGCTTGAGGCAGGTTTTTTGGACCTGTCTGCCCTTCAGTTTCTTAATTTATAAAGCAGAGCTAATACTAGCACCTCGGAGTCTCCGGGCCCCTAGAACAGAGAGACCTGGCTCCAGTAATGCAGGGTCCTGGGTCCATGGCTTTCCCATCGCAGGCAGCCTCTCTTTTGGTGACCCCTCTTTTCTGTGGCTGCTGTGATAACCCAAACCCCAAATCTAACCCTAACCCTACCACAGACGTAGTGACTTGGAACAACACAAAGTGACTAGCTTACAGTTCTGTACAGTAGAAATCCAGCACACATCTCACTGGGCTCAAATCAACATGCATCCCTCCCTGGAGGCTGCAGGGGAGAATGGGAGCCCCACTGTTTGCAGCTTCCAGAGGCACTTGCTCATCCGCCTTCCTCCAGCCTCAAGGCCAATGGTGTTGGATGAGTTCTCGTGTTGCTCTCTGACGGCTCTCTTCTGATCTCCTTGTCCACTTTCAAGGATATTGGATTCATGCAGATAATCCAGCATAATCTCCCTACTTTAAAGTCAGGTGATTAGAAAGCTTCATTCTATCTGCAGCCTTCATTCCCTCTTGCAGTGTGATCCAGCCTATCCACAGGTTCTGGGGATTAGGATGTAGATATCTTTAGAGGAGTCGTTATTTGCCTACCACACACTGCTGAGGCTAGAAGCCTGGAAGCCACATATACCCCTGCTCCCTTGCTGGCCAGGTTCTAGCTAGAGTAGCTGAGGGAGACCCCTGCACCAGACTAGAAGGTGGGTGCAGGTGTGCGTGCATGGGGTGTTGCCTCTAGCCAGGGTACTGATGGCCTTCTTATCGCTACACAGCACCCCCACCCCACCACCCCCTTCACACCTGCAGCCTAGAAGTAGACGCAGCTTCCTGATCACTAGGTCATATCCCTGTCCCCTTTCCTCCATCACCGCTTCAACAGCTTTGTCACAAGCTCCTTGCGTGCATGCCTTGGTTTCCTCCAGCCCCACACAAAGGAGGCGCCAGGAGGTCTGGGAACCGGGACAGAGCCCTGGAGCACCTACCAGGTGATGGGCACTTGTCATCTGTGGCTTCGTTTAACCCTCCCAACAGCTCTTATTTTGAAGGTAGACCCACATGCTTCACTCAGGTCACCCAGGTAGTGTCTGCCGGACAGGCCTCATCTCAGGGGGCACTGTGGCCTTTTGGGGTATCTCCTGAGCCTCTCTCAGCTCTCTTTTGAGTTCTGTGTTCCTGAGAGTGGTCAGACCTCCCAGAGACCCCTCCTCAGGCATGTTGGGCTGGGGGCTCTCAGGAAGCCCCCTCTGTCCGCCTGCTTATGGCACCTGTGCTACAGGAACTGTCATGTGTGGACCCTTTACCTCCTCATGATTGGAATATCTTGGTGATTCTCTAATTTATTGGAATAAGCTTTCACAAATGTTAAATGCATCTCCCCCTAGTTCCTGCCTCTTCTGTTCACACGGGATGGACTAGGGTTCGGTGTCCAACTGACCCGGGGGAACCCTGGCTCTGAAAGGCACACAGGCCCCTCTCCCTCACGGGTTCAATAGGGTCACCGTACCTCCTCCTGGGGCTTCTTCAAAGATGAAATGGGAGGGCGTGGACGTGCCTAGTGCCACACCTGACACTTGATATGTGCCTCACACATTATAGTTTTTTATTATTTTAAATTTTAGGTTTGTTGGGTTTTGCTGATTTTAATTTTCAGTGAAATAGCCAAATGTTCTTTTTCACTGAAATTTCTTCTGTTGATTCCATTTTGAAGAAGCTCGCCTCTCTTAGAAGCTGAGGTAAATACTCAAATTTATTTTTAGCAAGTTCCCCTCTAATTTCACATATTTAAAACGATTTAACTCCTTCAAGCATCTGGAGTCTATTCTGGAGCATAATGTAAATGTGGCTCTAAATGAATTTCCAAATCCCTATGAAATTAACCTAACTTAATTTAATGAATAACTTTTTTTCCCTAGTGTTTGGTGTTGCTTATTTTAGTGTGTATTGGGTTCTTGTACGCAACAGAGTCTATTACAGGCTCTGAGGTATGGATTCACAAGCCATACAAGGACAGTGTGTGGGTCTGAAAGTGCCATTGTGTAGCCTCAGATAGGGATGACAACTTGTTGGTAACTAATTCTCAGAGCACATCCTTTTCTGCAGAGCTGAGGCCTATAGATGTGTTTCTTTCATCTTTGGGAAGTGAGAGGATTGGAGAAATCAAAAGCAGCTATGAGTCATACCTTTCACTGTAACCTGTCTTTCCTGCTTGGTGATTGCCGAATATTCAGTCTTTTCACTTGGTTTAAAAGTTTTATGAGACACTGTCTTGGTGCAGACTCTGATTGCAAATTTTATCACAGACTCTCTGAACCTTCTCTGTGCCCAGCCTTGGTTCTTTTTTTTCCCCCAGAATCATCCCCTTCACTATAATCTGGATTTTATTTTCTCTGTGCTGAGTATTCTTCTATTTCCTGATAGTGACTTTAATTGGTCTATTGTGATTTTATGGCATGGCTTTCTTTAAAATAATAACAAGCATCCTGGTTTATTCTTAATGATGTCAAGTGATGTCCTCTTTCATTTCTTTGGGAAGCGATGCCATCAACTCTAACTTATTACCTTGATGTCTGATGGAAATGTCAGGCTGTGTAAATTTGGAGATCATACTGTTTGGCTCTTATGCGGGGTAAATATTTTGGAGGCTGTGTCCTGTGTTTCTGCCCTGCTGTGTTTGGGCTGTTGGCTTTGGTGGCCTCCACACTTGCTGCTGTTTGTACATGTCCCAGGCAGGTAGAAGGGGAAGCACAAGTGTCTGAGAGCTGCCCTTTCAATAAGGGAAGGGATGCCTGCACGGATTTGAGCTTATATTTCATTGTTTGACACTGTATTGGTTTCCAAAAACGAAGCACCACAAACTGGGTAGCTTTAAACACCAGAAATGGATCCTCTCACAGTTCTGGAGGCCAGAAGTCTAAAGTCAAGATGTCAGCAGTGCCCTGGTCCCTCTGAAGCTCTGGGGAGGATCCTTCCTGCCTCTCCAGCTTCTGGTGGTGGGCGGCCATCCTTGGGGTTCCTTGGCTAGTGGACCCATCACTCCAATCTCTGCCTTTGTCTTCACATGGCCTTCATCCTATTCCAGTTTCTGTGTCTCTTCTCTTTTTTAGAAAGACACAAACCATATTGGATCAGGGCCCACTCTATTCCAGGAGGACCCTATCTTACCTAATCACACCTGTAGCAACCCTATTTCCAAAGCAGGTCAGAGTCACAGGTACCTGGCTACCTGGTCATAGTCACAGGTCCCTATATAACCTGCATTCTTGGAGAGCACAATTCAACCCACAGTGAATACCATGTCACCTGGATGCCCCTCGTCGAGGCTCTTTTAGTAAGTAAAATGATGAGACTAGGTATTTAGCTGGCTCTAGTGGTGCCTGCCACAATGGTCTGACGCAATGGAGATGATTGCCCCTCTCTCCTGAGGTTCAGATGTTGTGTGCCCTGCAGCCTACCTGGCAGCTCCCACATCGTGTCTCTCCCAGTCTCCCCTGCCTTTGCAGATGGCATCGATGTCCACGCAGAGTGCCAGGCAGAGACCTCAGCAGTGCCCTTCATTTTGCTTTCCCTCTCCTCATCTGCCCAGCCCATCGGCATCCTGTCAGTGCCTCCTTGAGAAGATGACATTTCCTTTATCTACTGCCATGAGCCCACCTTAAGTAACCAAATAACCAGCTAAAGACTGCCTTGATCGGCCGGGCGCGGTGGCTCACGCTTGTAATCCCAGCACTTTGGGAGGCCGAGGCGGGTGGATCACGAGGTCAGGAGATCAAGACCACGGTGAAACCCTGTCTCTACTAAAAATACAAAAAAGTTAGCTGGGCGTGGTGGCGGGCGCCTGTAGTCCCAGCTACTCGGAGAGGCTGAGGCAGGAGAATGGCGTGAACCCGGGAGGCGGAGCTTGCAGTGAGCCGAGATTGCGCCACTGCACTCCAGCCTGGGCGACAGAGCAAGACTCCGTCTCAAAAAAAAAAAAAAAAAAAAGACTGCCTTGATCTCTCCCCAGGTCACTGCAAGAGCCTCATCACCCTCTTCCTGACCCATTCTCCACACAGCTGCCACAGTGGTTATTATCCTGTGCTCCAAACCATGCATCTGCTTTGTTGAACCCCAAACTGGGCTCCCGTGTCCCTGTGAGACCAGCCCCTTCCCTCCTCTCCTCCTCACCTCTTCCCACTCTCCCCTTCCTCACTCCCTGTCTGCACACGAGTCTTCCCTCTGTGCTGGAACACACCAAGCTCATTGGAACTCAGGGCCTCTGGTGGGGTCTTGCCGCTGCCCCTGGTCTCTGAGATGAGTTCTGTGGGGGTGGGATGATGCTGGGGATGGGGCGGGTCTAATGCAAGGGGTCCTCTGGGTGGGTGCTGGTGCTCTCTGTTCACATTTAATCAGGAAATTCGTGAGCACATTAACTGGGAACTGATTATTCCAAAAGTTAAGGATGGATTCAGCTTCTTTTCTTTCTTTTGGCCTAAAGTCTTTGAAGTGTCACAACTTTTCCTGATAATAATGGCATGAAAGAGATATTTGCATTTTTAAACTTTCATATAAAACTACAAAAGAAAGAACAAGAACTATCAATAAGATTAAAGGAAATGGGAAACTTACAAACAGGAGGGAAATTATGTTATTTTGCCATTTGGTTTACAGACCGGTAGGAGGACATGAATAACACATAAGAAACCATACTGGCCAGTTCTGAAAAGCAGGGGGTTGGTGCTGAATGATTGTGAGATGCAGAATGTTAGTGGGACGGGGTCCAGAGAAAATGGGCTTCACCAGTGCAAGGAAGAAAGGTAGGGAAGTTGTGAATGTGAACTTGAAAGCCATGAGTCCACGCTTGTCGGAACTGTGTTGAAGTAAAGGCTAATTTGGAGTGTCTTTTCTCTGTGGTGAAGTCGTGGGCTTTGTTCCAGTCCCCCCAAGTCCTCTTTGCTTGATTTTGGTTTATTGATGGAATTCTAGAGGGCTGAGATTGCTGCAATCCCATGAAGATGCCTAGAATCACAGATGTTTGGTCTGGCTTTCTATTTCACCTCTCCTATATGGCAGCTCGTTGTTGGACCTCCTTTTCTTCTTCCTCTCTGCATAGGAAAAGAATGTCCCCCTCGCTATAAATGAAAGAGAGAAGGCCAAGATGAAGAGGAAGATGAGTGCAGTGCAGCATGCCGAGGCACCCGGGGACTCAGCAGGGACTCAGGAGAAGAGAGATCCTGTGGATATAGGATGAGCTGTCCTATGAGAGGTCTCTGGAGGTGGTCTCTGAGTTCCATGCCACATGGACAGCCTCATAGCAGTGGTCTCTCAGGAGGATAGTGGGTCCCCACCTTCTGGGGGAGCACATCAGGTCCTGTAGCACAATGCCAGAGGTAATGGCAGATCAAGACCCTGGCATAGGAGGACTCTCCTCTCCCTCACTCTCTCGCCAATCTCCCTTCCTTCCTTCCTTTCAGCTACCCATTTTTCCTTTTATCCATCCATCCATCATCTACCTCTTTCCACAAAAGGAGAAAATTTACAAAGAGGCAGGTAATACTTTAAGATACAGATATAAAGTTGTTATAAGAACAATATTCAAAAGGTAAAATGAGTATAGGAAGCTGAGCTGAAGCCGGAAGTTATATTTTATATTATCATACAAAACACATGCCTCTAAATGCTAAGCACCTGCTAGAGATCAGCCACATCCCGTCTCTGAGCTTCCTAGCAGCCGATGGGAATGGGGAAACAGGATAGCGTGATCAGTCCCTTGACTCTCAGTATCTGTAAGGTAAAAATAAACTCATTGCCAAGGAAAAGTTTGGCTTCAAGTGATTTAGAGACCAGTGAAAATGTTCCCAGGGCTTTTGTAGAAGAGGAGGTTTGAGGTTTAGCCAGGAACGAGGCTGGTGAGCTAACCGCCCCTAGCTGAACAGGCTAGACCCCTGTCAAGGGAAACTCTAGGGACAGACCCAGTCAAAAGAGTGAACAGAACAAAGTTCTGTCCTCATTGAGCTTTTTCTCTCTAGAAGGGAGAGACAGACAGTAGACACGTAAGTAAGTAAAAAATAAAAAATAGAGAGTTTTTTTTTCCCATATGGTGATACGTGCTATGGAGAAATATGAAGCTGGGGAGGGGGTTGGGAAAGCAGGGGATATAGTTGAGTGGGACTGAAATCTGAATAGAAAAGTCAGGAAGGTTGTGCTACAGTGACGGTGATGTTTAAACAAAGACCTTCAGGAAGCAAGGGAGCCCGCCGAGCAGCTACTTGAAGAACCGGGTTAGAATCCTAATCACACTGGGTTTAGTAAGCAGATCGCAAGTTTAAAGCCCTTTAAAAATTAATCTCACCCAGGCCGGGCACGGTAGCTCACACCTGTAATCCCAGCACTTTGGGAGGCTGAGGCGGGCGGATCACAAGGTCAGGAGATCGAGACCATCCTGGCTAACACAGTGAAACTCCGTCTCTACCAAAAATACAAAAAATTAGCCGTGTGTGGTGGCACATACCTCTAATCCCAGCTACTCAAGAGGCTGAGGCAAGAGAATGGTGTGAACCCAGGAGGCGGAGCTTGCAGTGAGCCGAGATGGTGCCACTGCACTCCAGCCTGGGCGACAGAGAAAGACTCCATCTCAAAAAAATAAAAAAAAAAATAATCTCACCCAGCCGAGTTCAGGTGATGCCAAAAAACCCACATTTTGTGAACCCATGAGACATAGTCACATCACTGGTGCAAAGCAGGGACTGAGCACGCCTCCTGAGGCTGTCCACACCCTGAGAAACAGGAGAGACGAGAGGACATGAAATCCTGCACCCCATGCACTCCCTTCATAAGGCTTCTCTCCTGTGTGGACTCTGAGACAGGCTAAGCTTGGGACTCTCACCACAAAGAAAGGAGTTTAGCAGAAACACAGGGAAGCACAGGGAACCCCAAAAATCCAACTGGACACAGAGGGTCCCAACCAAGCAGCGCCTTCTGCCACCCGGCACTCACTGTTTGCAGCCCTGGAGCGCGTGTGAGACTCTGCATCTCTGCTCCTGTCTGAGCCTGAGCCTCTTGCCATGCCGAGCCAGCTTCCTGTGCCCAAAAGTGTGCATTTTCCAGGGGATGCACCCGTGTGCACCTGAAGAATCAGCTGACCATATTGCATTTATTGAGGGAAAGCGTGTGGGTTTCTCTTCACCATGGCACTGCCTCAGCTATTTTTAGAGGTGATTTGTTTTGCTAGTATTTTATGGTGGTTTTAAATGAAGATGCTTTTGTCTTTCTCTGTTTATATGAATGGCTGAGCAGGCAGTACTGTTCAGAGAGGAAATCTCTTGTATTGGAGGTCGTGAATGTTCCAGGGCTATAAATACAACGAGAATGTGTGAAGTCTGTGACTTCAGGAATTCCAATAAAATGAAGAGAGGAAAATTGCACAGTGTTTACACTCTTGTGACTCCCAATGCAAGATGGGCCAAGAGCAAAGTTGGAGACCGACGAAGCAGGGAGAATGACTGAGGCCAACCTCCCCACCCGCTCCCTGGCAGTGGGGCTCCTGAGGCGCCTCCCTCCACTCACCACTTGACTGCAAGAAACAAAACAAAGCATGAAATGTACAAGTCACCAGGCAGCCATGAGGAGCGGGGCCACTTCTGGGCTCGCTGGTGGCACCTGGCAGGAAGCTCTGGAACTAACAGGGGACAGATTTTTGTCCCAAAGAAGGGAGGTTGTCAGGGAGTAATTGGAGAACTTAGGCACCTGCTGGAGTGAGATTTGGGTCCTGCAGGTCTGTGGCACACTGAGGCCCCTCTGGATGGGTCACTAGGTGTATGTCGATGTCCTGCTGGTTCTTCCTGTCCGTGCCACTGCCTGGAAGGAGAGCGCTGCAGCTGGCAGGTGGATGCCCACCGCCTGTGCCCTGCTTGGCTGGCAGGGACTGGAGCTGCCAGACCATGCATCCCCCAGGGGGTGGGCCACCTGTCCAAGATGGGAGAGGAGAGATAGAGAACATGGCCATTTGTAACACAGGCGGGGATAGGATACTGAAATGTTCAAATGGTATATCAAAATATAAGAAATCTGAAATCCCACCACCAAGGATAATTTTCAATTGTGCTAAAATTTTGTTTTTGAGTCTACAACTGACTGTAGTGCCTTACTCCAGGTAGCACGCCCCTGCGCTGGGCACTTTGTCCCCTGACTTCCCTAGTGGGTAGATTTGGGATTTGGTGGGATGTGGCTTGAGGCCTTGTTGTCCTCTGAAACTCTCTGGACAGAAAAGGTGGAACCTTCCCTGAAGGTAGTGGGATGCGGATCCTGAGGATGGGCCACTTTCTCAGTGAGCCACAAAGGTCCAATGTAGGTGGACCATGTGGCCTCTACACAGGGCATCTGGGGGCACTTCTCCCCACGGAAGTCCCCTAGGGATGATGAATGATGCCTCTACTGGGAGTTGTGTTCTGGGCATAGCAACCTCGGTGTCTGTTCTGGAGCTTCTCAGGCAGCCATTCTGGAAGATGGTGGAGTCACGCCGCTGCACTGTGGGAGGCTGCTCTCAGTCTTCCTGGGCTGCAAAGCCTCGGGGACTAACCTGGGCTTTCTGGGGCCTTTCTCTGGTCAGTCTGTAGCACTGATTTCTGGACACCTGAGTGTCCATGCATTCCCTCCCTGCAGAAATCTCCTCAGTGCTTCCTTCCTACAGAGCCCCGATTTCACTTTCCTCCCTGTCAGCTCATTCCACAGCTCCCCGGCAGCATGTCATAGTAACAGGCTTTGGGCAAGGATGCAGGACTTCCCTCTCCTCCCAGGAAACTGACTAGGCTGCATCTACAAAATGACATTGCTGTTTGGCCAGAGTTCATTCCCAAAGGAACAGGGAAGTTGGGGGCAAAAGACAACCCAAAAGCTTTCCAGTAGCCCTCCCAGAAGTCTGGGGCTCCTCCGCCTCCTCTTCTTCTTCTTCCCCACTTTCTTCTTCTTCCTCCTCCTCCTCTTCCACCTCTTCAGAAAAACAGAAGCTTGCTCATTATTAACTGACTTTTAAAGTTTAAAAATATATACTCTACAAATCAAAGTTCATTATGAAGTTCAGACTTCAGGATTGTAATGTAGAGGGACTTTTTAAATAAAATAAATGGTGATAAGAAAAAAGGAGGGTAGTCAGGACTGTCTGGCTCAGTGAATCTTGTTAACTACACAGATCTTTGAAGTAAAAATATTCTGGCTGTAGAGCAAATTAGTTTTAAGAGATAAAACCTTTTTTCAAAAGTATTACCGTGAAGAACAGCAAATGAAGTCTTGCTTCCAGAAAGATGGAGTCGACACATTTTTCCCTATTCTTCCCACTAAGTCACTAAGTGAGCTAAAAATTCTGGACATCATATAAAAAACAAACATAAGGAGACTCTGAAAGGTGGAAAGAAGGCATACTGTTTAGAAATTTCAGGACCCAAGGAACGACACGAAAGTGAGTTCCCTGGGTTTTCTTGATGCCTTGTGTATCCCAGATTTTGAGCAGAAGAGCTGAAAATCCCAATGGGCACAGATGATAAACCCTGAACAAAAGCCTGCCCTCTCCAGCTGAAGGACTGGGAAGAGGGCAGCCCAGCAAGACAGAAACTTCAGGAAACAATCACTCTATTCCAGCCAAAGGCTACAGAAAACCACTGGCCTGCCCTTTCCCACACTGGCAAAGGCCAACCAGGGTGCCCAGCCTTCTGCCCACGGGGAGGCTATAACAAGGTGCTTCCTTTTCCTTTGAGGGGAGAAGAACACAGTGGCTGTGGCGGGATGAGGAGTGACAGTGTCATCACTGGGGAAGCCAGTGGGTAGCAAAGGGCATGCCTGGGCAGACGGAGAAGGAGGAGAGAGCCTCACTGAGTAGGAAGGAACTTGGACTGGCTCTGCCCTCTTCCCTCCCAGCTGGTCCTGACTCTGCAGGCACAGGCAGGGTGGGAGGAGTAGGTCTAGCCTGCGCTCCTGTTGCCCAGCCTGTGAGAGGCTGAGCCCCGGCTTCACCCTGCCGGTGTCTGCAGGTGCCTCTCACGCACGTGGCTGGCAGAGCTTAATTCAGGACCCATGACACTCAGTTAAGAGTCTTTGGTGAGATGCAGCTTCAGCCTTGGGGAAATGACCATGTTTAGGAACTCAGATCTGCTCAAGGCCTCCATCCACATGGGGTTTTTCTATATGAAACATTCAAATAAAATGGCCCGAACCATTATCCAGCCTAGGGCCTTCTCCTGGCGTCCAAGGATTCCTGGGTCATCTCTTCTTTCACATTCCTGCTCCCACTAAATTCTCAGTCTTCAATTTGCCCACCTGCCTCCTGGGGCTGCTGGCCCCTCTCTGTCTTCACCCACCCCCCGACCCCAGGAGATGAATAGCATCCTCTCTCCTTCACCGTGTCAGTGCTACCATCTGTTTAAACGAGATGTCACTCAAGATGGGGGGAAGGGCGGTATTTAGAACCTCAAGTAGAATATTAACTATCTCTGTCTCTACAAAGGGGTGGGTCTCCCCTCATAAGGGGAACTTCTCGCTGGTCTGGGTCCCGCATTAGACTCTGGCTTCTCATCTATGTTTCTAGGCCCCTCTTTCCCTGCAAATTGCTTATTCAGACCCTGACCCTCTTCCCTGGTCACTAAGGAGCTGACAGTGGAGATCCCCAAATTCCTGATACTTTATCCTGCAGAACGATTTAGTGCTCTGCTCCCTGCCTTCCTCCTCAGGCATGGGGCTCCTCCCAGGTGCTGCCTCTATCAGCCTGTTTTCACATTGCTATAAAGATACTATCTGAGACTGGGTAATTTTTAAAGAAAAAAAGGTTTAATCGACTCACAGTTCCACATGGCTGTGGAGGCCTCAGGAAACTTACACTCATGGCTGAAGGCGAAGGGGAAGCAAAGCACGTCTTACATGGCGGCAGGAAAAACAGAGCACGAAGCGGGAACTGCCAGACACTTTTAAAACCATCAGCTCTCATGAGAACTCACTCACTATCACGAGAACAGCACGGGGTAAACTGTCGCCATGATCCAGTCACCTCCCACCAGGTTCCTCCCTTAACACATGGGGATTACATTTGAGATGAGATTTGGGTGGGGACACAAAGCCAAACCATATCCCCACCTGTCCCAACCCAGGTGCCAAATGTTTTCTCCAGCAAGAGTGATCTGCCTCCCACAGGAACCCTGCTCTGCCCCACAAATACAGAAGTGTGGCCATCACTTCTTTTTTAAAAGCCTTTATTGGAATTTTTTCTTTCTCTTATATTCATAAAATAGAGCGTGCTGCCAAGTTGACTGGTATAGTATAGCAAGAAGAGATCTCAAGAAACAAAGGAGAAGGACCCCGGGCAGCGACAGGCAAGGAGACACAGCTGAGTTGAGCCTGGAGGCCTGCTCCCCTGAGAGCCAAGAGACTTCTGGGCTGGACAGATGGACCGAGGAGCTTAAGCCAACTGCACTTACCAGGACTGGGCCTTCAGCAGGAAGGAAGGCTCTGTGAGGAGAGAAGAAGATATCTCTCTTAAGGGAGAGAGGACAGGGCCTGAAACAGAAAAGTTCAACCTCACCTCTGGGCAAGATGTTCTGGAAACGAAATATGTAAGATTTGTCTCCTAGTTTGGGCCAGGCCTGCCTTCATCCCCTCTGCAGCCAGAGCTGTGCCTTGACCCACACCCACCATAGTGTCTGCTGTACCCAAGGCAACCCATCTGATAATATGAAAGTGAGGGGGGGATTTGGTGAGACAGCACTTTTCCCAGAGGGGAGGTCAGAAGGGGAATGGGGCCCACCCAGCTCTGTGTGGGTGCTGGGAGCACAACTTCTCAATTTTGTTAGAATTAACCTTTCTCCTAAAGCACTGCAGCCGCAAAGAGGCAGATGTGTGTTGATCAACATGTGAGCCTGGAGATGCTTCTGAAGGATGCCCATCAACAAGATGGCTTTCTGGGTTTTGTTTTAGTTCTCTTGTTTGCTTTCAAATAACAGAATATATCAACAGATGCCTTGGGCAGACGATGCCTCCCTAGCATTTAGCAAAATATCAAGCAGTTTTTTGATGCCCAAAAGATTCCTTGTTTGTGCAGTGGGTCTGGAGGGATGCGGCTCCTTGAACCATGGGAAGAATCAGAGCTTTATTTTTTTTCTTTTTATGAAGAGCTACCCAGAAGGGCTGGAAATTATCTGGTTCATCCCCTGCCTCCAGATTCCCTGACCAGTTTGGTCTGACCCTAGAGCCACCTTAGTTTCTTCATGTGGATGATTGTCACAGGGACAAATTGTCTTCACCCTCTCCAGTTGTTACTGCTGTCAGTAAAAATTGAGTATTCATTGCCAATATATGCAGTAGTTATGTATTGAAACGTACATATTCCAGGACTACTTTAGTAACACATTCTGTACAAAAATAGAAGTTAAAAATAGATTAAGTAAAAATAAAATATGAATGTACTAATTTGGAAAGTGTGCCCCCAAAATTCATGTCCTCTCTTGAACCTCAGAATGTGACCTTATTTGGAAACAGGATCTTTGGAGGTATAATTCCTTAAGATGAGGTTGCCCTGGAGAAGGGTGGACCCTTAGCCCATTATGACTGGCATCCTGATAATAAGAGACTGAGACATGCAGGGAGAATGCCAGGTGACACCAGAGGAAGAGACTAGAGTGATGCAGCTACAAGCCGAGGCGCCAAGAATGGCTGGCGGCCCCAGAAACTAGGAGAGAGGCATGGAAGGCCCTCCCGTAGAGCTTTCAGTGAGAGCACAGCCTGCTCACACCTTGATCTTGGACTTCTAGCCTTCAGAATGGTGAGACAAGAAATTTCTGTTGTTTTAAGCCATTTTGTTTGTGGGCATGTATTATGACAGCAGTAGGCAACTAATACACTAAGATTTTAATATTTTCATTCTGCTTCTCAATGGGGTGTCTTGTACAATCTCTGTATGACCTCCACTTTTGAGACCATAGATCAGAGGTGTCCACAGCAGGCCAAGAAGGGGACTGAAGGCAGGGACAGGGCTGCCTGGGTGAGCAGGGGCTGGTCGGCCCCACTGCCAGAAGCTGCCATGGCCTGATTGGTCCCGGTAGGCACATCACTGATTTCTAACCGGAAAACTTAGAAAATATCTATTGTTCCTGACTTGTCGACCAATCAGAAGAGTTATTAGCTGGCTCCAGCCTGTTCCTCCTAGACTTCTCTGTGGGGCTCCAGATCCACCTGCCTGCTGGGTCCCTGCGTCTGGCTTCTGGGGCCCTCGGGCTCAAGATGTCCATAGCTGAGTGCTTGGTTTCCTTCTGCAGTTTGTCCCCCTCAGCCCTGAGTGAAGCCAGTGTTAAGATCATTCATAAAGTTTCCCAAATCAGGAATGTAAGAGTCATCTCGGAAGCCTCTCTCCCTGGTCCCTCAACTTCAGCACATTCTGTTGATTGTGCTGATAATCAGCAAAGGACTGTCCCCCACTCTCTGGAATACACGGGATGAAGTGAAAACCCCTGGCTTAGCCCCCGGTCTATTTACCAAGGGTCTGCAACAGACACCCTGGGCCTGCCACACACAAGCTCCTCCCAACTTCCTGGGTCTTTTTTCTTTTCTTTTTTTTTATTGTTTCTTTTTTCTTTTCTTTTTTATTCTTCTCCTATAGACCCTGGAAAGCTAAATACTTGATTTTTCTAGACACCTGCCATAGAGTGGCCATAGGACCCTGTTGTGGCCAATAGGACATAAGTGGAGATCTACTGGGGAAGGCTTTCACTCTTGGAAAGAAGAAGGGATTTTGCCCTCTGCCTTCTTCTTACATGGAAAACAAATGTGATGTCTGGAAGTGCAGCAGCTGTCTTGTGAGTAGGAGGGCAATAGTCTCAGTGGAAGGATGGTAGAGGACAAAGAGAGAGACAGAGGCTGGAACCCTCATGGCTTCGTTGAGCAGCCATTGGCCTTGGATAACCTATCCCCAAGTTACACAAGGAAGATAGACTCTTAATTGTTAGCCACTCTTGGTCACGTTTCCTCTTGTTCCAGTTGCATTCCAACTGGTCCTGGAACATTGCAGTTGCTCAGTAAGTGTGAGCTCCTTTCCCCTCTCCACTTGCTTGCTGCCTGACATAGTCACTCTCTCCATTTTCTGAGGAATTTTCTAGAACTCTAGGGGGAAACTTCATTATGCTGGCGGACAAGTGCATAGTGAGATTAAGTTCTCTGTAGATGAGACAATTCTTTGAAACACCTCATGTTGGACCCTGACAAGGGCTCAGTGAGTGTGGATGCCAACTCCCAATTTCTTGTCTTCCCTCTTTTGGCAGAAATCTCAAAAAGCATGGGCTGGGCAGACATCCTTCTCCCATGATCATCGGTGCTCCTGGGGGAGTTGCAGGTCATCGCCCTACAGCCCAGGCCCCCTTGTGATCTGCTGCATGCCTTCCAGGTGGCCCTGCTGGAGACAAATCCCAGTGCCCAAGCCCTCTCCTCCTGGGACTCCTAGCCCACCACTGCCCTGTGACTTTTCTCCCTTCCTCCTAGGACCCCACATCTCGTCAGTGCTTAGGATGTGTGGATTCCGCCTCCTTGGTGGCTATGGGGTCTGTCCAGTCCCCAACAGTCTCATTGCCTTGACCTCAGTCCAGCCCATGTGCCATCCCACCACAGTCCCAGTTTCTGTCCCTGCCTGGGTCCCCTCAGCCATCATGGGCTCTGCAGCCTCTAAAACATCACTTCTGTTCTGGATGCGGCCTTTGTCTGTGAAGTTGCCTTCATGGTGCTTTACATATTTTATTTTATTTTTAATTTTAATTTTAATTTGTTGAGATGGAGTCTCAGAAAATAGTCTCGCACTGTCGCCTGGGCTGGTGTACAGTGGCGTGATCTCAGCTCACCGCAACCTCTGCCTCTTAGGTTCAAGAGATTCTCCTGCCTCAGCCTCCCAAGTAGCTAGGATTACAGGCGCCCACCACCACACCTGGCTAATTTTTTTGTATTTTTAGTAGAGACGGGGTTTCACTATGTTGGCCAGGCTGGTCTCAAACTCCTGACCTTGTGATCTGCCTGCCTCGGCCTCCCAAAGTGCTGGGATTACAGGCGTGAGCCACCGTGCCTGGCCTACATATATTAAAATATTATTTGCTGACATTTAAAACCAAGGCCTTTCACATGCATATTCTGCTTTCCAGGTTCTCTGGAAGAATCCAAGGCTCTGTGGGTGACAGGCTGCCTTTCCTCACAGGAAGCCGTCAGTGTGAGAAGGACCTGCCCCTTCAGAAGGAGCTCCCTGTCCAGTCCCCTGCTGGCTGCTTCCAGTCCCTCAGACACAGGCCTGCTTTGACACCCATCAGAGGCTTATGAATTCTGTTCAGTGCTTCACAGCCAGGATTTAAGAAAAAAGTGAAATGGAATTACATTGAACATATCAGATTGACTATATTGCATATAGCAAGGCTAAGTATTGCTTTCTGCAACTTTTAATTCAGATATTTCCATGGCTTCATACATGTGTACTGAGTCACGGTGTAAATCTATTTCTTACTCTGGGTCCTTAGCCTCTTGGTCTCTATCTCTTTAAAAGGCCTCCCAATCCCAAAGGAAGAAAAAGTGGGAGTGGGCAGGGGTGGTTGTCCACTGTTCTGGAAGACCTTAGAGATGAAGGGCTGCAGTGGTTTTGTCCAATAGCTTCCCGCCTCCATTATCTGGTCTTATTCCTCTGGGGTTCCAATGAATAAAGCCTTGCTTTCAAAAACGGAGGTCTGCTACACTCTGGAAGGGATCTCCACCAATCTTCTCCATTAGAGCAGTTTTACCCCATGTACTCCCTTCAAACTCTTCCAGATGTTAATGGTCATTACTTGAAATAAGCCTTGTGCTCTGGCAAGTTTGGGCAGTGCTGGCCTAAATGAAATAAATGGGTTTCTCAGACACTCCAGGAGTTCTTGACACAGTGTTCTCTAGAAAATACTTTGGGAAATGCATGATTAGAGGTAAAACCTGGAGGTGCTTCAAAATCTGAAAGTTTAATTTAGGCTGGAAACTTGAAAGGAACCTGCAGAAAACTTGACTTTATTCCTTCCCACCTTACCCAGTGAATAATCCCTCATCATTGACGTCATTCACGAAATACACAGGCTATTTACACATTGATTCTGCCCTCCACAAGCTAACAGTCTACGGTGCATAAGATGAAGACACATGTGATTATAACACCTTGTCTCCAAGGGAAGGAAAGGTAAAGTGTTCAGAGACAGGGTTCCTGCCAGCCAAGGGGACCAGGCACTGAGAAGAAGGCAGGTGTCTTTGGGTTAGGCCTTGAAGGCCGTGTGAAATGAACACTCATGCAGAGGGGACGGGGTGGCGTGGACACTCCAGATGAGAAGGAGTGTTCTGGGGAATGTTTGAAAGAAGGTGAGCCTGAGACAAAAATAAAGGAACAGTGCTGGGGCCAACCTGCCGCTCAGAAGCAAACAGTTGGACTAATGCTTCAAGGGCACTGTATGGGTAGGAAACAAAGAAACACAGGCAGGCCAGATCTTGGGGCGCCTCATATATGGGGCTGGAGGCTTCCACCTTCATGCTGTTGGGCAAAAGTCATGGAGGGATTTGGGGCCAGTGACAAGGGCTTGTTCAGTCTTCAACCACATGTATCCGGGCAGGGGAGTCACTGTCTCGTGGCTGGATAAACTTGTAGCCCTTTCTTCCAGTGAGCCCTGTGGCTGCCACCCCGAGTCTTAGCTCTCTGTAACAAACAGCTGGGCAGGAGAACAGTGAGAACCAAGTCCTTGTCTGGTCTTTGAGATTTCCAGGGCTCCCTAGCAGTGGCACCTAGACACAGCCACCAGCCCACCAGGGGTGTTATCTCCAGGGCTGGCCTGCCAGGATGAGTACAGCCTGTGACCCTTCTCCCCATCTAGAATGCCTGGCGGCTGTCCCTGACTTGGGGACCGTGTGGCTGTGTGTCTGTCCTCCCGTCAGCCACCAGAACAGTGTGGCCTTGGAGAAGCGTTTCATGTCGCCAGGCTGAGCAGATAACTTCCCAGGACTGACGCGCTCTGCCTTTCAAAGGGGGCTTCTCTGTTGCAGAGCCAAAAAGCACAACACTTTTTCGGTCCAAGAGCAGAGCTCAGAAAAGTAGCTTTTGGAGGAAGTGGCCCAGCCTGAGCTCTGCGTCTTCCTCCGAAGCCTGGGGTGGAGGGAGGGAGGGATGTGCCGAGCCAGGACCAGATGGCTCCAGCTGGATTCGTCTCCCAGAAGAGAGGCCACTGTCATTTCCCCTGATTCCTAGACTCACAGAGCTGGAAGGGTCCTCGAGAGATCACTCCGTCTGTCTCCCTGTCTTGAAACGAGAAAACATCTCAGCCACCAGCTGGTGTGGAGCATCAGTGCAGAGCGTAGTGGGAAGCAGGCTGGAGGAGCTCGGGGAGGCGAGAACACAGCGCCTGCTCAGCGGAAGGGCAGGGGGACAGGGCAGGGAGGTGGGAGAAGGCTGCAGGCTGGGGGCTGTTGGCTGAGCCCCCAGCTGCAAAGTGCAGAGGGTGCAGGAGCCAGAGCGCAGTGCAGGCTATATCGGCCTATTTTTAAGAGGACTCCTGTGTGAGGAGCCCACATTGTTGAGAAATCATGGGATTTGAAATCAAGCCAAGTCTCTGAGATGTTTGTACCCCTGAGCCATAGATCCCTTCCAGTGGCCCTTTCTGAAAACCCCAGTGTTGTTTGGGATGGTTTTTTTTGGTCAGAAGACATTAAAGTGTGAAGATAAAAGCAATGCATTTGCTCCTTTATTGGCAACATAATTATTTGGCTGAAAAATCTCCTAAGGCCAATAATAACTGTGAAATCACCACGGACATCTCATCACTGCACTGCACCTCACCCAGCATCACCGGGAAATGCAAACAAGGCTCTACATTTGTCTTTCATATTATTTTGTCCATAATTGGGTACTGGCTTAAAAAAAAAAGTACATTATTCCAATGAGAAAAACAACAAAAATGGCCAGGCGTGGTGGCTCACGCCTGTAATCCCAGCACTTTGGGAGACCAAGGCGGGTGGATCGTGAAGTCAGGAGATTGAGACCAGCCTGGCCAACATGGAGAAACCCCATCGCTACTTAAAAACTTACAAAATTAGCCAGGTGTGGTGGCAGATGCCTGTAGTTCCAGCTATTCGGGAGGCTGAGGCAGGAGAATTGCTTGAACCCGGGAGGCAAAGGTTGCAGTGAGCTGAGATCGTGCCATTGCACTCCAACCTGGGCAACAAGAGTGAAACTCTGTCTCAAAAAAAAAAAAGAAAAGAAAAACAACAAAAAGAACAAAGTTTTACCATCAGATGGAAAAAGCAGACCAGGGGGCAGAGGCTTCTAGAGCAGGAACTGAGGCCGCCTGCTTAGAAAGGCCAGGGAGGAGGTTGACCAGACGCTGCTTCTGGAAGCCTCCTGGGTCCTGTGGGTTCTCCTGGGCTGTCTGCTTGGCTGGGTCTCCCAAGGCCTGAGGCCCACGTGCAGGTCTGGAGTCTGGTCAACCACAGGAAGCCAGTTGGAAAGCCTAAACCACTGGATACATTCAGGATGAGGGAATGCTGTTTCCGAAGCTGGCACGCAGATGCCTTACTGAGATAGTCCATGGGAAAGCCTGCCTCCTCTCTCCAGCCTGGAAACTGCCAGAAGGCCGGGGTCTGTCTAAGGCATCTTGGAGACAGAACCTGGCACCCAGGAGGTGCTCAGGGAACCGGGGTTGCCCCGGCGACCTACCTCTAACTTGAGGACGAGAGTCTATTCTCTTTGAACTGAAGTGAACACTGCTGGCTTTAACTAGATGTCTTGGAGGAACTCAAGTTTTGATGTCCTGCCTGGATTCAAACCTTGGTCTCTTCATTAGCCAGTTGGATGAACTTCACCATTCATTTATTCTCTTTGGGCCTCAGTTTTTTTTCACGTGTAAAATGGGGCTAAGATGAATGAAAACTGAAATATTGCATGGGAATCCCTAGAGCAGGAGCACTTTACAGGTACTTGGGAACAAGAAGCAGCATTCTTCACTCTCGGTTCATGCGGCCTGTTTCCACATCACTGAGATGTGATGCTGGAGCATTCCCTGATACCTAGAATTCTAGGAATGCACGGGGCGGGTGCTGTTGGTGTGACAAATCTGTTCACCCTCATGGGCTTCTTCTTGGTGTCTAATCTGTGCAGAAATTCAAAGCAAATAGGCTTGACAGACGCCAAAATCTTTCATTAGGCACCAGTAATAGAAGCTTCCTTCCACCACTCTTGACAAGTGTGAATATCTTGCTGATGCCTCCAGCTGTCAGAATGGGTGCTAGGAGCCTCTGGCATGGTGATCGGCCAGCGTGGGAAGCCCTAGGACCTGGTGGTGGGTGTGGCTTCTCAGGTGGGCGGAAGCTGGCGGTGGACCCAGGACCGGGAGCTGCGGGGTATTTATGGCAGTGGGCTGGTCAGAGCGATGACACTCAGGCCACGAGTGGTTCTCAGTCTCGGCTGCAAGTTGGCGTCACCACAAAGGCTTTAAAAACTAGTTGCCTGAGTCCCACCCCTCGGGATTGTGATTTAATTGGTCTAAGGTGTGGCCTGGGCAGCAGAGTTTTAAAAGCCCCCAGGTGATTCCAATGTGTAGCCAAGGGTGTGAGTCAGGGGTGCCCAGAGCAGAGCACCGGGAGATAGGGGGAAAGTGGGAAGGTTAGCAGCACCTGCCGGTCACCTAGATGTGAGAAGAGCCAGGTGTGCAGAACGAAATAAGACCGGCTTCTGGGCTGGAATACAGAACCCCCATGGGAGAGGACTGGCAGGAGCCCCATTTCCTGAGATTTGGTTCAAAGTCAAAGGAAGACTCATTCCTATTTTCTGTTCCCCAAGCACCCTATGCCACCCTGTCAAAGCCTGCACCTCCCTGCACTGCAGTTATTTGATTATTTGCCTGTTTCCCTTGGGCTACGAAGACATTCTGGAAAGCAGAGGCTGTATTATTTTAGTCTAAGCATCCCCGATAACAAGCACCAAACCGGGCCCAGAGCAGGCTCCTGGCTGGTGTGTATGGAATGGAGTAGACCCCATCTTCAGTCATGTGTTTGGTCTGAATCTGATGCTTCTAGATCCATCAGACAGCAGCTGGTTGACCCCAGTGCCTGAGCTGAAACTGAGCCTGTATCAAGAATCAGGTGATTTCATCTGTGAGGAAAAGAAAAAGAGCTTAGGGCCTGGCAGGACCTGATACCCTCTCTGATTATTTGCCTAAACGAAGACTTTCTTTAATGAAGGCATGACTTCTAGTCACCATGAACCTTTTTAGGTTTGAGGAGGACATGAAACAGCTATTACATTTTACAGAGCAGTTTCTTAATCTGGTTTATTTTTTATGTTTTGGCTTGTGCTCATAAGCCATTAATTGCTGTGCTGAAAGCCAGGGTGATGTTAGCAACCTACCACTTGGGAGGTGATGAGAAGAAAAGGAGCTGTGAGCTGATTTTCTGAGTATGAGTTGAGTCTGTCAGCTTTGACCTTTCCAATCCAACTCAATGACTATTCAACAAAAACCCTGACATTTCAAAAGGCAGCACATCCAGCCCACATCTTTATGTTACAGGCCGACCACTTTTCAGAGCCTTCTTTCTTCAGAGCTATAGCCAAAAAAGTAGCTTGGCATTTCTGATACTTCTGTTCCCTAGCTTTCTGAAAAATGAAGGGGAGACAGGCAAGATAAAAGTGTCTGTTCGCTGATGTCCGTTCGCCTAAATGGACCTGCGTTTGCTGGCGGGTGTCGACATGTCGCACACAGCTTTATTTTGCGTTGAAAAGGAGAGGACCGCAGGTGTCGGGAAGCAAGATGAGACAGGTGGAAACCCACTTCGGTACACCTATTTTTAGCTCAGATTCTATTTAAGTGGAAGTGATAACTTCAAGGTAACTGGCAAGACAAAATGAGTCTGTTTGCACAGTAATTGTTTTGCCCAAAAAAGGAACGAACATCCTTAAGGTAATCCAAAGGCTGAGTGAAGGGAAAAATCAAAACAGGTTACTGAGAGAAGAACCTCTGTAGGAGGTTTAAAGAAATTAGCACAGCCAGAAAAAATACAGTGATGAAGGTGAGGCTCCGGTTGATCAGGGGAGCCATCGACCGCTCTGCTGGCTTTCCCTCTCCTATGGCGGCTCCTGGGGTTCTCAGCACCCCGACAGGGAAAGGTCACTAGTACGGGGGGCTGGACAGTGCTGGAGCGTATCACCACAGGCAGACCACCCTGAAAATCCTGAAACTCACGTCTTGACCACAGGCCTCTAACCTTCTGGGTCCTTTTGCCCTCACTCTGATCATACCTGTGCTTTGACCTCTTAGAGACGTGCCCCTTCCCTTTATACCTGTCACCCCCACCTCCATCTTCACCCTCTTCCCTCACTGGCACAGAATCCCTGGCGGTCGACTGAACTAAGTTCTTGCCAAGCCCTCAACCCCCTTGTCCCTGGGTCAACTGTACCATCTTCCCTCTATTGGAAAATGCCCTCATGACACAGGTGGCAGTGCTGGGCACAGCTCTGCCCAGCTCTCTCCTCTCTCCTAGGTGAAGGACCACAGGAGAGCAGGAGTCTTGTCTGTCTCATGACCTCCCTCAGCCTGGCCCAGAGCAGGTGCTCAGTAAGTGTGTGTCAAAGGAACATTCCCCTTGCCATATGAAGTGGGCGTCGGGGCAGAATTTAGGAGTTCTTTGGTCTCGGCATGTTTGCTGTGTGATGTGGAATAACTCTCCAGTCCATCTTTTTCTAAGTTTTCTTGAGTACATGAGGGAAGGGGGCAGTGGCCCAAGGTGGGAGTTAATGGTCCTGGACAGGCCATGGACCACCTGGAAGACAACAGTCACTGAGCATGTATTGAATCCTATGTAGGCAAGAGGCTGAGGTGGGCTCTGCAGACTATAAGACCCCGACCCTCCCTCCTGCCCCTCCCATCCCCAAGGCTCCCTTCTTGGCTCTGCCTTGGATTCTCTGGCGACTCTAGCAAGTTACTTTTTTTCCCTTGAACTTCCATGTTTTTCTCAATGAGACAGAGAGTTCCACCGGGTCATCTTGGGGGTCCCTTTTGTCTCTGACACCCCATAACTCAAGTCCCATCATGCTGACGGGTGATCGGAGCTTTTTCCTGGGAATTAGAATATGCTCAGCCTACAGGGCTTTCCCTGGGCCCCGCTGCCCCACCCCACCCAGGACAGGCACATTTCCAGGGCCAGAGGTGGGCAGCAGTGATGAGAAAATCTAAATCGATTTCAGTGCAGTGCGCTCCGGCCTGCGTTGAGTGGACGTGCAGGAGGACTGCATTGGAGAATGGATGGAAATCCGAAACTGGGGCTGAGCAAAGCAAGACGTGTCCTATTTTTCCATTTGGGATTTTCTTTCTGGTAGAAACAGCTGTTCTCCTCATCCCTCATTTGTAAAAATGGGCCCGATAGCAAAGATAGTGACAGTGTGTTACAGAGTCGCTGCGAGCATTCTGTGAGAGAATACAGGAGAAGCACGGGGACTCAGCTGGGCGCAGAGTTCTGGTGGAGGAGCCACGATTATTCTTATCATCCTTCCTGTCATCTAACTTTTCCATTTCCATAAGTTCTGATAAAAGTCTCCTAGGGCTTCCCAGCTCCTGGCTTTTCTCCTGTGCAAAGCCACTTCCATTATTTTTTGCTTTCAATTCAATTTCATTAGAAAAAAAAGAACATTTATTTTCTAGGCCCATTACTCTAGCTCTTCCTTTGAAAAATGTCAAGCAAGTCAATGTGGTCGGTCTTGGCAGCCACATTACATTTCAAAAAAAAATTAAAACGATGAAATATTATTTGAAAATTATAGAAAATTGGTGGGTAATGAGACTGGCTCTGATTCACATTCAAAATAGCTTTCCTATCTGGCAGGAACATGCTCAGGTTGGGGGAGGGCGGGCTGGAGGATTTGAAGGCAGAGCTCTTAGAAACCCGGCTTTCCCCTTCTCATCTGCCTATGGACATGATTGATAATCTCTTCCTTTTTAGAGAAAAATATAATTTAAAAATGATATATCTCTTTTTTAGTTCACAGTTGTAAGAACATTGGAATAGCAGATTCTGTTTCAAAACGACCTGCATGCTAATGCCACAAAAAGATCAAAAATTAAAACCCCAAATTCTCAAAAGATAGATGTTAATAATTCATGACAAAAGCATTGACTGTCTTCAGCAAACAAGTGATTTGTGTAGGAATCGCTGTCCTTTGTGAAAATAATTACAAAGTTACTTAAACCAAGATTTTCAGCCAATCGCAGGAAAAGAAATGCTTTGGCCCATATTTAATATTTTCAAGAATTTCTCTCCACCTTACGTTAGGATCAGATTTGCCTCCATGGATAAATTAGGTGCACAAAAGAGCAGCTGGCTGGCCAGGGCAGCAGGGTCATCTTTGTGGTTCTGTGTCCCATCCCACGCCAGCCTCCGGGGATATTGGGTGACAGGCAGCAGGGAAGGCTGGGCTGTGTACTGTTTCATCATCAGTTTGAGGTTTTGAGGCCAACCCTTCAAAGCTTGATTATTTTCTCTGAGGCATCAGGTCAACGATTCCTGTAGCTGTCGCCGGGGATGACGGGAGGAAGTGGGGCTTCCTAACAAAGGTCACTTAGCCCAGAGCTGCTCTTGCTTTGAGAGTTATGCATTTTCTGCCAAAATACACTGATAAAATGACAAGTCATAATAGGAATAAGGTTTTAGAACTTCTGCTATATCTTTAAATAACATTCTGTTGTCCCTTCCCTCTTTTTGTTTGCTTTGTACAACAAAAGTAATAAAAACGGTTACAGATTGTATAGAAAACGCAGATTACAAAGGGAAGAAAATTGAAACCACTCTGTATCTTTCCATCTGGTGAAAAGCAATCTTAATATTTTGGTAGATACTTTGGGGTATGTGTGTGTGTGTGTGTGTGTGTGTGTGTATTTGGTCACCTATTCATTCAATAAATATTTATTAGCCCTCACTTATCATACTTCATATGTTAACAAAACAAAAACACAGTTTTGTTATCCTCTCATGACAGTAAAACAACATCTTTCAAAATCACTTTTAGTGGCCTCGTAACTTTCCATTGCATGGGTATACAAATATACTGAAGTAGTCTATTCCTTGAACTAATAAATGAATATATACAATTCGTCATTTCAGTGTGGCTTAACATTGAAAGGCCCTTTCCCACTTTAATCAATATATTATTATTATTCATATTAACAGTATTATAATTTTAACAACAGTAAGATCAACCATGAACATTTATTCTGTATGTAACTGTGTGTCAGACATTTTGCTTAAAGTTTCACATGAAATATTTTATTTAAATCCAGCATCAATCCCATGAAGTATCTACTACATGCCTGCTACCTGTCAGGTTAGAACATTCTCCCCAAATTCTCAGTCCCTTTATGCAAAGGAAAAACTGGATTTCTTTCTCTCTGTGTCTTTTAGCATTACCTCAGATTTTGCAAATTTTGGTTTGACTAAAACCAGAGAGTGAGTATAAAAGACCTATTATTTTAAAAAGCATAAATATACACGGAAATAAAATTTCAAGCAGTACATGATAGTATGCATTTCAGAAGCGAAAATCATTTGACTGTTTTTGTTTTGTTTTATCTTAATATGTTTAGATGTCTCCTTTTGCTTTATTATTTTGAAGCAATATTTATTAATGCCCACCCATGAAGACTAAAATATTTAGATTATTTTCACCTCCACCTCTTTCCCTAACTTCTCTTTGCAATTTTTTTTTTTTTGTCTTGAGACAGAGTCTCACTCTGTCACCCGGGCTGGAGAGCAGTGGTGCGATGTCTGCTCACTGCAACCTCCACCTTCCAAGCTCAAGGAATCCTCAGCTTCCTGTAGCTGGGATTACAGGCATGTACCACCACACTCAGCTAATTTTTTGTATTTTTAGTAGAGACAGGGGTTTCGCTATGTTGGCCAGGCTGATCTAGAACTCCTGTCCTCAAGTGATCTGCCCTCCTCAGCCTCCAAAGTGCTGGGATTGGATTACAGATGTGAGCCACTGCACCTGGCCTCTCTGAAATTTTTAAAGTAGCAATTACAGTTCTTCTATGGTTTCCTAAGGATCTAAAAGCAGACATCCCATACCTGGTCCTAATCATATGTGAGTAGAACACAAAGGCTGGGTGCCTTTTTCATCTTTTCAGAGTGCATACTTTGGTAATCATTTCAGAAAAGTGAGTGGGAGGTAAACTGTATGAGTCTTTGTATTAAAAATGCTTTCACCCTTCTCCTCTACCTGATTGGTTGATTGGCTGTGTTTGGAATTCCAGTATTAACTAGTTTTCTGCCTGAACTTTTAAGGCATCGTTTCATTATCTTGTAGTGCTTATTGTTGCCGAGATGTCGGAAGTCAAAAAGCTAGGAATAAAAATAATAATAATACCAGCGAGCAAGATTATTAAAAAAAGTATTCTCTCTTCAGCTCTTAGGATTCTCTTTTTATATTTTTCACATTTTAGCTGGGTTCAGTGGCTGTAATCCCAGCACTTTGGGACGCCAAGGCAGGAGGATTGTTTGAGCCCAGGAACTTGAGACCAGCCTGAGCAACAGAGTGAGACCCTGTCTCTATTTTAAAAAGTAAAATAAATAAATAAAAATTTGAAAATATATTTGATGCTGTTCAATATCATAAGGGTATAACCAGTTTGATTCGTGTATTCATTTTTATTCATTATGCTTTCAGCATTAAGAAATCTTTCTTTATTTTTCTGTCTGTCCAAAACTCTTCTGTGTTGCTTAGCTCTTCTCATAGTGACATAATTTGGACCTGTGTCCCTGCCCAAATCTCATATCGAACTGTAATCCCCAGTGTTGGAGGTGGGACCTGGTGGGAGGTGATTGGATCTTGGGGGTGGATCCTTCATGAATGATTTAGCACCATCCCCTCGGTGCTGTTCTCATGATAGTGAGTGAGTTCTCATGAGAATCTGGTTGTTCAAAAGTGTGTGGCACCTCCCCCCTTGCTCTCTTGCTGCTCTGGTCATGTAAGATGTCTGCTCCCACTTTGCTTTCCACCCTAATTGGAAGCTCCTTGAGGCCTCCCCAGAAGCAGAAGCTGCCATGTTTCCTGTTCAGCCTGCAGAACTGTGAGCCAATTAAACCTCTTTTCTTTATAAATTACCCAGTCTCAGGTATTTCTTTATAGCAATGCAAGAACAGATGAATACAGATATATATTTTTTTTCATCTCCTTATCTTTGCTCTTGCTCTCGGAGATTTTTCATGGTTTTTCTTACTGCCTTTCTTTTGTTGTTGTTTTATTTTGGTAATAGCTTTTCAAAAAAAAATTCAACCAACTCTTTCTTGTTCTCTGATTTCTCCCTTTTGGTAGCAGTTTGTCTTACTTTTACTGAGAAAATATTTGCTCTCTTTTTTTTTGAGGATACTAATTGTAATTACTTTGAATGTTTTCTTTCATTCCCTAAGTTATTTCTTTTTTCTCTGGGATCTTTGGTTGTTCGTGTTCATATTGTTCCTTCTCCTTTGTACTGTTTTCTGCAGGTGACCTGTGAGTTTTGTTTTCATTCATAGTTTGATGAAGGTCTAAGTTGATTAATAACAAAGAGTGGCTGGGGTAGAATCCTCTGCCATTATCAGCTTCTCCCTGGATGAAAATGATCACTCTTGTAGATATGGGACGGTTGTTCCAACCACTGGGTTTGTCTCCATCCCTAAGAAATGCACCACCGAGGAGGTCACCACTGGGGGCACCAGCCTCTTTTGTGAAAGCATTTGCCTGGCCCCAGCCTGGGGGCGTGGGCGATGGGGGTGGTGTGTGCGCTCACGTGCTTGTCCTGTGGATAGAGGGGCCTGGGGTCTTCTCACTCTGCCATCTCTGCCCTGCTTTCTCCTTTGCCTTTGCCAAGTCTGGATGCTTCTGCCATGGAAACCGGCTCTCACTCCTAGACTCCACTCCCATGCCAGCTCTGAGCTGGACTCCTTCCACTCTGATATGTCTGTCAGTTTCGGCATATGTCCTTCTGGTTTCCAGCAATGAGCCAGGACTGGGGGCTGCTGCTGTGCCCCTGTGAATTCTCAGCACTGTGTTAACTTACTCCCTGTTAAGCTTCTTTACTATCCTTTTAAGGGATTTCTGGGAGGCAAAGCCTGTTGCCATTTCAAAGGATTTTTGAAAATCACAGTCAAACATCTTGACCCGGAAGCCCCAGAAAGTCCGTGCGTGCGGGCCTCCCGATGTGGTGATGTTTGACTAAAAAGGAGAACTTTTTCCTTTCCAACAGCTTCTCTCCTGGCTCCTGAAGCTAGTGGGCTCCGACAATTATTCATGGTTCCAGCCACTCCATATCTCTTTTTCTCCAGGTGGACACCCCACATCCAATCCATCTCAAGTCCTGTCATCTGTCCCTTCAAATGTCTGTGCAGACTCTGACCATCCCAGGCTGAGCCACTGTGTGCCCTCCAGGCAGGCCCGTGCCTCCACCCAGCCCCCTAAGGTGGGTTCTCAACACTGCAGCTAGAGAAGCCCTTTCAGAACATGTTAGATCATGTCCTTCTCCTGCCCCAAACTTACAGTGGCTCCCATGTCACTCAAAGTAACAGCCAAAGTCCTCCCTGTGGCCTCCCTGCCCTGCGTGACCTGTACTGGCCACCTCACTGTTCCTCTAACTGCCCCTACCTGCCCTCCTGCCTCAGAGCCTTTGCACTTGCTGTTCCCTTTGCCTGGAATGTCCCAACCCCTCCCCCACCTCTCCCTCTGCACTCACCTCTCCCATCCCTCCCCCTCCACCCCACTTCCCCTGCACCAGCATAGACCTCCCCAGTCCGGCTCCCTCACTCCCTTAGCTCTTTACTCCAGTGTCACCTCTGCAGTGAGGCCTTCCGCAGCTGCCCGACTCTAACTGCCCCTACCAACTGTGTCGCATCCTCCCTCCTCCGGGTACCGTGACTTGCCCGATGGCAGTCAAATGGCCTAGGCAACACGCTGCGACTGAACTCACCTTGTCTTGTGTTGCCTTCCATTGGAGTGAAACTCCATGAGCTCGGGGCTTTTCTGTTTTATTCACTGCTCCTAATCCCAGCGCCTAGAGCAGGGCCCAGTATACAATAGGTGCTCGTTCGGGTATGATGAGTCATTGAAAAATAAATACAAGATGTGCCATTCCTAATCTCTGTAGCGATCCCTTCCAAATGGACTTTTTAAAAAGGGCTTTCCAAGCTCCCTTCTGTCAAGCGCGGTGTTTCTCAGTCTTTCCTTCATCACTGTTCCCCTGGAGAGCCTTTTTACACTTTCAATTCCTGCTTGTGCCCCCCATGAAACTTGAACCCCACAGAGAGATTGTGTGTCTGCCGATGTACTGTATGTGTATCTGGGTTTTATACATAAAAAGCGTAAAGTATTTTCATCCCAAGAGGGCAATTTTTGCCCTCTTGGGAGCAAGATCACTCATGTTGAGAATGCATGATTTAGCACAACAGAATATTTCAAAAAGCTTTAAACAAACTATAACTAGGTTTTTCAAAAAAGATACGCAACGGTTTTATGGTAGAAAGGGGAACTCAGTGACTGAAGAAAGTCTGAACTCTGTGCCTTTAACCCTATAGCCAAGTGTGCCGTCGGCCCCCTCCTGGGAGCGGAAGCCTGAGCAGGGAGCAGACGAGCTCCTCCCGGGTTTCTGGGTAGCCTTGTGCCATCATTACACTCCGTGGGAGCGTGAAGAAACCAGTGCAGCAATTGTCCAGCCTGTTCTTCATGGACCGCTAAACGCATTGTGAGCCAGGAAGCCAGAGCCTGGCCCCAGGCAGGACCCAGCTCACACACAGGCGGCAGTCAGCAGCCTCCGAGCACAGACGTGATTTCACACAGAGGCGAGAATCAGCGAGGAAGAGCACTGCTGCTTTCACCGAAGCGCCCCGTCCCCTCTTCCCTGAGCTCCCCCATGCCCCAGCCAGAGGCAACCCCTGCCATCCCTGAGCGACATGTGGCCCATCGACCTATCACCCAGAACATCATTGTTGCGTGGCCTATTGGACACCTCCACACTCTTGTTTCTCCTCACTGGGGCCCACCTATGTCCCCTGGACCTGTGCCCTCCCCTCAGCCGGGCTCTCTGGGCAGTCAGCTCATGTCTGAAGAGCGCTGTCACACGTGATAGGAATGTGTGGCTTGTGCCAAGGTGGGTGGCAGCCAATGACTTGTCTGCCTCCCAGAAGAAGGTGCTAATTAGATACTTAGTTTGCAGGGAAACGATGCCCAGCCCTGGAGGAATCAGGTTCCATCATCCAAGTGTTATTAAGGAAAAACTGGATGCCTAATTGTCCAGGGAGTAACTGTTGTATCAAATTATGAGCTTGAAGGGACTGCTAGTGGCTCATGACTGAGGTCTCCCTGCAGAGGTGAGGGGCTCTCGCTGGGCCTTTCAAATGCCTGTCTGAGTCTCCAGCTACACTGCTGTCCTTGGCACGGAAGGTTGTACCTGCAGTCCCCAGCACCCAACCCCACCCTGCATCCCAGAAAGTTTACCCCAGGGCTTGAAGGGAAGGGTGCCGAGGGAGGTCCTGTTCCTCCTGCCTGTCAGAGAACTGGAAGCTTTTTCAATCTTACCTTGCCTTTTGGAGCTAACATACCAGAGCTGGACCTCCCTCTCTGTCCCCCCTGCAGAAAACATGGTCATAGCCTTTAGCAACAATGGGGATTTGTTTGGGGATCAGGGCTGGCTTGTCTAGGACTGAGGATTACAATAGCTCTAAAGCCACCTGGAGACCTGTAGAGCTGGGTAAGGGATCATGGGCTGGACTTGTGTGTGGTGTAGGGAAGTAACAGGCAGAGCTTCCTTCCCCTCCTGCAGGGTCTCATTCAGCGCCCAGCATCTGGGTGGAATGAGGATGGGGCCGGCCTCGGGGGCCTTCTGCGGCTCTCCCTGGACTAGGGGTCCTGCAGGGGTACACAGGGAGATCCACACACTGTGTGTCTACACACCTAAAGGTTATGCACCAAGCCAACCGGTTAGATCCAATCCATGCCATTCTATCACCTTGACCAAGGTACCTTTATAACTGCAAAACGACAAAAATATGTATGACACTATTGCTTTTATGCTTATATGTTTGGTAAAATGTGAAAGATGTCAGAATTTCATGCTGTGTATGCTTGGCTGTTGATGAGATGGCTGTATTTGGGTGTGTCTGGCTGATACTGCTTGGCCCTCTGCCCGGGAGCTCGGACCCTGGGGCTCTGCAGGGCTGGTGCCCTCACCTGGGAGGGCCTGCCCTGACCACCTCACCCTAACCCATCCATCACCTTTGGTCCAATTATCTCACTTATTTTCTTCTTAGAACTTGCCACTACTGGAAATAATATTATTTATGTGTTTGCTTGCTGTCTGTCTTCTCAAATCAATGAGGCAGGGATTTTGTCCGTGATGTTTGTAGCTAAACACCCAGCAATGGATACAGAGCCTGGCTTGTACTTGCCAACATCTGTTGAGCAAATTAATGATATACAATCAGTGGGTATGAAGATCTTAGAAACTGCTAGGTAAACAGAAAACAAATCCAGAAGAAACATTAGACACTCAGGGGTAAATGTAAACTGCTTAAAAGCAGGTTTTGTTTTTGCATTCAAAATAAGAAACGTGGGAAATAGAAAAATGCAGAGGGACATTGAAATACAGACTTCAAGGTAAACTCTCACAAGTAGACAACATGGGGACAAGATGGGGGTGGCATCCTGATGACAGCAATTTCACCTTCTCTGGGAAAGACCCCAGGATTCTCGGATGGGCTCCCTGTAGCTGGGCTCCTGTCTTCTGGAAAGACTGCTGGGTCTAGGGATGTACACCTCTTCCAAGTCGGGTGACCCACACAGCTCAGCTCCTCTGGCCATAGTTAATTGGTCCCAGGCTATGTGACCTGCTGATATGGTTTGGCTCTGTGTCCCCACCCACATCTCCCCTTGGATTGTAATAATCACGACGTGTCAAGGGCAGGACCAGGTGAAGATAACCGAATCATGGGGGCAGTTCCCCTGTGCTGTTCTCGTGATATTCAGTGAGTTCTCACAAGACCTGATGGTTTTAGAAGGGGCTTCCCCCTTTACTCAGCACTCATTCTGTCTCCTGCCACCCTGTGAAGAGATGCCTTCCACCATGATTGTGAGTTTCCTGAGGCCTCCTCAGCTATGCAGAACTGGGTCAATTAAACCTCTTTTCTTTATAAATTACCTGGTCTTGGGTATTTCTTCATAGCAGTGTGAGAATGGACTAGTAACACCTCCCAAGACAAGTTGCAGAACTTTGAAGTGGGCAAAAAATACATACATATATACATACATACATACATATTTAAAGTGGCCTGCTAGACATTGTCTAGAGGACTCTCCTGGGATTATCCGATTCTGTAGGAGTCTGTGTCTTTTATTGTCTTTGATTATTATTCAACTTTTTAAAGATACAAGTTGGCCGTGGAGAGCTGATGTTGATGCACCTTATTTCAATTCATAGAAATTTGAACACTGGTGTCCATTCAAATTGCAAGTGTTTACCACCCCCTGTAAAAGAAGTCTGCCTCTATTAGCGAATTCATTTCAGCATTCCTGATTGCACACACACACACACAAAGACACACACAAAGACACACACACACAAAGACACACACACACAAAGACACACACACACGTCCTTTGATTGTCCTTTGAACTTGATTTTTCGATCTTACTTGTTCTGTCATTACTTAATTAGTTAAATAAAATCTTAGACCTGGTTAGTTTTCTATTTCTATGAGAGTCATGTTTTACTCTTAAAAAAAAAAAAAAAAAGATTAACCCTTTAACAGACCAAGCAGAACCAATTGGAATCTTGGGACATCAGTGGCCATGGTGCTCTGCAGGCAGAGGTGAGTCAGGGGAGCCAAAGATGAGGGACAGAAGAGCCTGGGGGTGAGCCCCGCTCCTGGTGTCTGCAGTCTCGGTGCAGAAGCCCTGTGGTGCCTGCCTGAGTGAGACAAGCTTGCTTTCCTCTAAGCTACTCGAAGTCGGGTTTCCATCAACTGTGGCCCAGAGCAGGCTTGCCACACAGGGTCACGTTGCAGAAAGATTTGATTTCAGAAGCAGATGAGGTTCAATCAGTCCATCTGGGTCTGTTTGAAGGTCATGGGCCGCACACATGGGTGGACGCAAACACAGGTCCTGCGGATGTAGGGAGAGAGGGAGGAGAAGGGAGGCTCCCACTGGCTCAGAAGGAGCAGAAATCACTCAGAATCTGAGAATTCATGGCCTGACCACTGGCAAGGTTTGAGGAGGAAGCTCAGAGCCAAGGGCAGGTGTTGGAAGTGCACGGGCAGCACCCCAGTGCGGAAGTGTGCTGAGGGCCATCTTCAGCTGCGTCCTCCAGATGCCCTGGCAGGACAGATTCATCCTCCAGGGACAGGCCACAGCCAGCATGACTCCGCTACCTCTGTCTGGCATTGCCGGCCACACCTCTCCTCCCCTCTTCCAGGCGTGGACAAGGAGCAAGTGTCCACGGGGGCCTCACTGACAACTCATCATCTGTATCCAAAAGTTTAAATATGAAATTAAAGATGGACGAAAGCCACAATGAGAAAACCAAAAGGAACATTGCCAGGGCCTCAGCAAACCCTAGTTATTCTTAGAGCAGTTGTGAATCCTTAGGAGGGTGCGTTTTATTTCCTTGTAAAAATACCAAATGGTTGAGGGGGTGAGCAAGTAGTGGCCAATCTTGCCCAAGTTACTTTTCTAAAAAGTTTATGTGATGCTCGGATGTGCTGCTACCCAACGCTCCCTTCTTGGAGTCCAAGAAGCTTGGGTGTGAAACGTGGCTCTGCCATTCCTTTAGCTGAGTGACCTTGGCTGAGTGCTTTACTTTCCCTGAGCTTCAGTGACTTCCTCCACAAAATGGGATGCCATCCAGTTATGAGGATGACACGTGACAGTGCAGGCCAGGTGCCTATCACACAGCAGAGGAAGGAAAATGGAACCTCTGCAAGGGAACTTGCCATCCCCATGCTCAGCCCCCACAGCCATGCCCTCAAATTCCAACTTCCAGTCCTGAGCAAGGAGGAGGAGGGGCCAGGCAAGGCTTCAGCCTCATCCTTTTTAATATTTTAACTCCACTTAAATTGACTGTCATCTAGAACAGGACCAGCTGGGAATCTATTCAAAGGGCTGGTCCCACGCAGCTGTGACATAGGAAACAGCCCATGTGGGGTGATCTCAGATCCTGCCCCCACCTCCAAAAACCTCCTGCTCCCAGAAATGCCACCTTCATCCCTTTGTTGTAAGACTCCTCGTTGCCCACTCCCCAGTCTGGAAGAGATACCCCCGAGGCTACCGCAGACCCAGAATTCATTTCAGAAAGGCAGGTGCTTTGGGGCCTGGCCCCGCAGTGTGAACACCGGCTCACCCCATCCAGCCCTGTGCACCAAAGCAACAGATAGTCACACAAACAGTTGCTGAATGAATAAATGTGGAATTGCTAAAATGAGCCAGTGAAAATACTGAATGGTCATTGTGGGAACCGTTCACATGCCCATGTAGAGGTGCAGAGGGTCGGGGTTTCCCACTCCTTGAGGTCCGTATCCTGTCTCCTCCATCGTGAAGCAAGTGTTCCATCCCTCAGAAATTGTTTCTTTATAGAATTGACTATAACACCCTAACTTGCGTTCTCATGCGGACTCAGCGAGACACTGCAGAGTGAGTTTAATAGGTGGAAGTCACTGTCCTGCTTGTGAGTACATGATGTTGTGCATGCATGTGGGGTCCAGGCCCGTGTCCAAGACAGCCCACGCAGGAGCAGCCGCAATTCCTGTTCCTGTGAGCATCAGCGATGGGCAGACTTGGGCAAGTCACCTCCCCACAGGCTTGCACACGGAGGCACCTCACTGGCTGTGCCCAATACAGCTCTACTGAGGAGGGTCTCTCATCCATAAAATGAGAACAATCAGATCAAATGGAGCCCCACATGAGAATCAATGTCATGGGGACTGAGCAGGAATTTGAAGAGGTCCTGGCTGAGCCCTGGAGGACAGCTCCTGCCCCACCCCAGGGCTGATGAGAGAATGAGAATGAGGGTGAGCTTGCCTCTTCGAAGCTCTCCTCCTGTCTCCAGCACGCAGATGTCCTGAGAGGACGCCACCTCCTCACCTCTCTTCCTTTCCACACTGCCATGGGAATTGTTGGTCATCAAAGGACACAAGGAGATTGCAGCCTGAGAGTGGAGGCTGGAGCCTGTCTGGAAATGAGAAGCCTTTCCAGGAGGAAAGAGGGTCGTTGGAAGGCAGGAGACCAGACCTGCGGCCAGAATCTGGCTTTCTGCTATGTCTCACCCAAACTAAATTAACCACTCCCTGTCCCCAGCTGCCACCTCCACCTGCCAGGCCACCAGGGGTTACTCAGGCCTCCTCCCAGCTGACCAGCCCAAGGCTGAGCAGAGACACATGGGGGCAGGGCCGTCCTGCTGCAGCCACAGGACTTTCCTCCTGGCTGCACGAGAGGATCAGAGTGAAGCTGAGACAATCATAAGAGTGGTCATTCAAGGCAAGGAAGAGGCGGGGCGCGGCTCCTGCTAGCCGGGGGCACTTGGGAGCATGGGCTGTGGTCACCGTGGTAGCTCTGGGCAGCCTAGTTATGGATGCTGTGTCATTTTTCAGCATCTTTTGATTTCCATCTCCAGCCACACAACAACTCAAACAAGACACCTTCTCAACTGGGGTGCCTTGTCCCTGTGATGAGTGATGATTTCCTTATCTCTCACTTCAGTGCTCTGGGACCTTCTCCATTTCACTGGGGCCTGGTGCACGTTTCTGGTCTTAGCTCCCAGCTCACCTCCCTCATTGCATCCTGGGTTCTCCTGCGTGTTCCGCAGCCCCCTGGCCTTTGCTCAGATCATCCATAGAGTCCAGAATGCCCTTCTGCTCAGCCCCGTTCTGGAGCAGGCGGCCGCAGTGGACACCTTGGTCCGCCACTTCCAAGTCATTGGAACTTGGTCAAATGGTGTCCTATCGCTGTGTCCGTTTCCTTGTCTGTAAACACAGCGAATATTAGTACCTACCTCATGAGGTTGTGGCGAGGCTCAAATGATCTTAAAAGTGTCAAGTGCTTAGAACAGCCTTGGCATAAACATGAGTTATTATTGTTACTCGCCTTCTTCACCTCCTCCGAAACACCTTGGCAGATGCCCTTACCCAGCTCCTGGGCATGGTCAGCCTCTCCCGCTTGTGGATCCCACAGTCTATGAGCTTCTATTTCAGCCTCGTCACCATCTGGCTGGCCGCGTGATTTTTGTGGCAGTCTGACTCCCCCAGATGGAACTTCTAGGGGGAACCAAAACTCGTTCACCCCAATGCCTGGTGCAGGGAGGGCAGCAGGTCGGCCAGAGTGGGAAACAGGCAAGGCTGAAGTGAACAGGGGCAGGCGTGTGTCCTGCAGACACCGGGGCCCACAGCGCGGTGATGTGCACAGAAGACGGCTTGTCTCTGTATGAAGACAGTGTCGGGAGACCACAGGGCTACATGGAACCCGTATATGGGTCCAGCTAGCACAGCTCCTGGCCCCTAGTAAGGCAGAATTGGTATTCCTTTCTTTTCTTCCTCTCTCCACATAAGTCAGCAATAAGACTTGTAGCTTTTTTCTTTTACCTACCCCCCTCCCCTTTTCTAAGGTCATCCAAATTCCGTGTCAAGATCAAGGTATCCGGAGGCTCTGTGCTGGGCTCCCTGGGGGTGCCAATTTGTGTTCTGGCCCAAGTGTGACATCACAGAAACAGTGAGGAGGGCCTGAAGTTTACTGGAGGACAGTGGCAGGAACCATTCACCAAAAGAAAGGGGCAGCTGAAGGAGCCTTTGGGGCCCAGACTGCAGGAGAGCCAGAACAAGAGGCCCTTCCCTGATACTTCAAAGGTTCCCTTTCCTCTGACATGCAGAGGGGCCTTCAGTGGGGAGGAACCTAGGGGGGTGGGTTTGGCTCTGTCTAAATTTGACACCCCCCCAGAAGCAAACCCTGAGACAAGGATGGGGGCAGGTAAATCATTTGGGAAGTGATCCCAGGAAACAGAAGGAGTGAGAGGAAGTGAGAAGGGAGGGGAGGACAGCCGGTCATGGGGTGTCACCAAGTAAGTCATCACTGTAAGCAGCTGAAGCTTCATCCCTTTAGGACTCTGGGAACTCATCCAGAATGCACAGCAGAGGTCCCCACCCAGCGGGGAGGGAGCTGGGTCGCAAAACCCATTTCCACTGGCACTTTGGTGTTCAGTCCTGACCTGAACCACAACAGAAGTTTGTTGATTATATTTCTTCTTTTCTAGCACCTGCCACAGCTGGAAGAGACACTTTTTTTTATATGAGCAAAAATGCAGAAAGAATGAGTTAATGAAGAATTGTGTGTGTTTCATCTGAATGGATCGAGTTGCTACAACCCAGCAAAGCGGGGAGTGGATGGTTTCTCTCCTGGCCTCTGTGAGGTCTCAGGGAGTCCTGCTAAAAAGACTCCCTGTTGCGCTTGGTCAGAATAAATCACATGTTCTTCATGTTTGCCAGGAACATAGTGTAGACTGGACTATAATCCGTCTGTTTTATTCCTTGTTGGAAGTGCTGGAAATCTTCAAAGTACAAAATGCACTGTGTTAGGTTTAAGAAGAAAGGGAATCACCTCTTAGTGTCTGGTGTCCTGTTCACTTCCATGACTTTCCCTTCCCTGGGAGGTGCCCCGTGAATGGCTCCTTGCTGGTGAGTTTCTCAATGAGTCCCTGGCTGGGTGGGGCAAATGTCTCCCTTTCATTCCAATGAGGAAGAAGTCTCAGAATTATGCTAATTGGCTAAGGATTAATGGATATATTTAAAATAGTCCCAAATATCCAGTGTGCCAGGGCAGCATTGCCCCAAGGGAAGTATCTGGGTGGGAAATAATGATTACCTAAGTTAAAAACCCAGAAGAGAAACTAACACCTATTTAGGGGGTTAGAAGAAGGAAAGTGGAGATGGAAAACGTCTGTATCTGTGTTCTTTTTAGGGTGAGAGAGTGGACCATTGTGAGGGTCTGGATGGGGGAATAAAGGAGATGGAACCTCTTGGGGGATCCAAAACCCAGAGATGCAAGTCAGCAACAAAAAGACAAATAACCCAATTCAAAAACAGGCAAAGAACTTTAATGCATGTTTTCCCAAAGAAGACACAAATGGCCAATAAGCGCATGAATAGATGCTCAACATCATTAGTCATTAGGAAATGTAAACCAAAACCACGACGAGATACCACTGCACACCCACTAGGAGGGCTAAAATCAAAACGACAGAAGAAGGGTGTTGGCAAGGGTGTGGGGAATTGGAACTGTCATCCAGTGCTGGTGGGAATGTAAAACGTGCGGCTGCTGGGGAAAACAGCCTGGCAGCTCCCCACAAAGTTGAACACGGCTTTTTTTTCTCTCTCTTCTTTTCTCGCTTGGACCTTGGTACGCACTTGGACCTCTACTAAGCGCATCTTCCTCTTTCCTGTTCTAAAGCTTTATAAATAAACTTCCATTCCCGTTCTGGAAAGAAAAAGTTGAACACAGAGATCCCATATGACCCAGCAATTCCACTCCTCGGTGAATTTCCAAGAGAGATGAAAAGATATGTCCACGCACAAACTTGTATCTGTGCGTTCACAGCAGCATTATTCACAATAGCCAAAAAAAATAGAAACAAGTCAAATGTTCATGGACTGATGAAAGGTTAATCAAAATGTGGTTTATCCATGCCATGAAATCTTATTCCGCTATGAAAGGGAGTGGATATGGACACATGTTGCAACTCGCATGGACCCCGAACACACCATGCTAAGTGAAAGAAGGCAGGCACAAAAGCTCACATGTTGTGTAATTCCACTTATATAAAATGTCCAGAATAGGTCAATCCATAGAACAGGAAGGAGATTCGTGGTTATGGGGGTGTGGGGGTAGGAAAGGATGGGGAGTGACTGCCTCATGGACCGCAGTTTCTTTATGGGGTGATGAAAATATTCCAGAATCAGATATTGATCAAGGTTGCACAACATCTATGACTGCACTAAAACGCACTGAAGTGTACACTTTAAAATGGTTCAAAGGGTACATTTTGTTATGTGAATTTTGCCTCAATAATAATTTTTGAAAACATTTTTAATAGGGGTATAGCCATAAATCATAAACTGTGAAGCACAGCTAATGAAAATGTGGAGTCCTTTGTTCGAAAACTGTAAAGAATTTCAGGATGGCAACGGCAGAGTCTTAAACCAAGCGAGGTGGCCTGTGGGGCTGCACAGGTCGCACCCCGGAGGCAGGACCAGCAGTGGTGCTGGGACCTCGCTCCCAGCGTCTGCAGCAGGGGTCGGGATCCCCTGCTCCTCAGTGATGCGGCAGTGCAGGTCTTCCCTTCTCTGGTCCCCAGGCTGCTGCCATCACAATGTCCGCTTTTGCTTGTCCCAACTCTGCCCCATGCCTTGTCTCTGCTTGGTTTCTCTCCACTTCCCACCGAGGCTGTGATTCCCTCTCTCGATGGGGGTTCCACGGTCCCATTCTGGAGGGAGGGAACCTGCAGGCAGCCTGCTTCGTGGTTGGAGGAGGTGTGGGGGGCAGTTTCCCAGCAGCTGTGTCATAGACTGCTGGGACCTCGGGAGCTCTTCGTCAGCTGTGGCTGTGAGGGGAATCGTGTAGTCCGAAGCCTGAGGCTCTTTTGGAAAGGCTGGGTGGGATCCCTTCCCGTGGCCGGAGTTCACAGGAAGATGACAGGGAAGGTCCTGGGAATGATGGCCTTGAGCGTCCCTTCCCCACTGCCCATCCAACCTCTTCAGGTGACAGCCTCTTGATATTGGACAAGTCATTTAAGTTATCTGACCCTCCATGACCTCTTTAGTAAACGGGAATAAAACCTTAGCTGTTCACGCACGGGGACTGAATCAGTTGATGAAACCAAATAAGCCCTAGGTGAGCTCCTGCTGTGTTCGAAGTGGGTGCTGGGCCCTGGGAGGCGGAAGGGAGGCGGCTGGGTGGGGACGCAGGTGTGCTTACAGCTGGCTGTGATGCAGAGTAGAGGGGGGAGCACTCACACGCGAGCAAGGCAGGTGGGAAGGAGCCTGGAGGAAGGCGGAGGGTCCTCCCTGGGCCTCCAGCGCCTTAGTGGAAGAGAGGTGTCTGAACTGGGCTTTCAACAGTGAGCGCGTGTCCACAGGTGGTGAAGAGCCTTCCAGATAGAGGCAGCGGCTGGAGAGCAGCAGAACAGGGTCGTGTAAGCGGGAGGCGTCCTCGGCCCAGCCAGGGGAGGGAGAAGTGAGGTGAGAAGGGCCAGCCGGGGCCAGAGGGAGCAGTCTCTGATGGCCCCAGCCTCCTTCTGGTCTTTCTTCCTTCGCACCGGCGGCGCCATCACGGCTTCCTGTGCCCCCCTGTCCCTGCCTGGTCTCCCTGATTCCACCAGGAGAGCCCGAGACGAGGGGAGTCGCAGCCCTGGAGGAGCAGAAAGAGCCCGGCTGGCCAAGGCCTCACTGCCGCGGGGAACCTCAGCCCCGGAGGAAAAGGCGCCGCCTCCGTCTTAGGTTCCAGGAGACTCTGCACAGGGCTTCGGAGTCGGGGAAACGCCTTGGTGTCCCCGGTGCACGGCGGGGCCTTGCCCCCGTAACTCCCACCCTGGACCCGGGGCTCAGTCAGCAGCTCCCCGGCTCATCTTCCATCCGGATGCAAACAAGTCTCTGCTCACCTTCGGCTCTCTCCGCGCTGCGGTGGGCTGCGGCCATCGCTCAGGAACCGTGAGATCTGAGCGGGCCCTGAGTCGGGGAAGGAAGGGAAGGAAGCCACGCCGGCCCCTCCCTGGGGTGCGGAGCAGGGTGTGGAGCACAGAGCCCAGATCTTCACTCCACCCCAGGCTTCCCTCCTAGGACCGGCCCTCCCCTCTGCTCCACGCAGAAACCCTCCCGCCAGCTCCCCCACCTCCCCTCACCCAGCCCTGCCCGCAGCCACCAGACACTTCCATGACGGCCCATCGGACCGTGGCCACCGAAGCCACGCTGGTGAGGGAAGGCAGAGAGCCCGAGACGCTCAAGGGGATGGGACTCTGAGGACCATCTGGACTTGGCCTTTCAAGTACGTTCCCCTGTTTCCCTCAGTGTTTCCGGAGTGGAGGTGCGGATACTGGAGGCTCTGGCTCTAGAACCTTCTGTAGGAGGTATCTTCCACCACAAACTCACACTTGCTCTGCATCCATCCCCTTTTCAAACCTACATTTAAGAGGCAACCTTAGGACAATATAGTCAGCAGTGGCCAACGTGGAGCTTTCTTTTCTTTAAATAAAAATTTCTTAAAATAATTAAAATTTTGTCTTGTTGCAAAGTAATAAATATTCATTGCAAAGAAAAATAGAAAAGGCTGAGAACAAAACGGTAGAAAATAAAAGTTATTCCCTTGAGATGACTGTTGTCAACATATATACAGTGTTTCTTTCTGTGTATATATATATATTTTAAAAAATCAGGGCTTATAATTAATGCATTACTAATTCATAATCTTTTCCTTCAGCTAACAATACACAATAAACTTCTTTCTAGTCACTAAAAATTCTCCTTCAGTGTTATTTTAGTGATTATGTAATATTCAAAATTGTATTGAATCAATCCTCAAAGAATGTTTTTATACTTTTTTCCTTTTGTGAACAATGCTGCTATAAATGACTTTATAGCTAAATCTCTACCTGTATTCATGAATATTTCCTTGGCATAAATTCCTGAAGGTAGAACTACTGGGTCAAAGGGATGCAAAAATTAAAGTTTTTGAATGTGTTACCAAAACGCCTCCAGAAAAGTTATATCAATTTTTACACCCAAGAGTACTGTATGAGAATGGCAACTTATTTGTGTCCTTGCCAACCAACTATTGTCTTTTTTTTTTTTTTTTGAGACGGAGTCTCGCTCTGTTGCCAGACTGGAATGCAGTGGCACGAACTCGGCTCGCTGCAACCTCCGCCTCCTGGGTTCAAGCGATTCTCCTGCCTTTCCTGAGTAGCTGGGACTACAGGCGCACACCACCATACCCGGCTAATTTTTGTATTTTTTTGTAGAGACAGGGTTTCACCATGTTGGCCAGGATGGTCTCGATCTCCTGACTTCATCATCCTCCCGCCTTGGCCTCTCAAAGTGCCGGGATTACAGATGTGAGCCACCGCGCCCGGCCCAACTATTGTCTTTTTAATCACTGCCAACTGAAGAACAGAGCAAAATGATATTTCATTTAGCACTTATTTGATTGAATAGGTGGTTGAACATTTATTTGTATACTGACCAATTATATGTTTTCTGTGTGATATCATTCCATTCCCTTTTACTGTAATATTTCTTTCTTTTCTATTGATTTTTAATGGCTATTTATATATTGTAGCTGTTGAACATCTTACTAGCTATATATGTTATAAATATATTTTGTAAGGTTGTCAGTTGCCTTTAGTTCTGTTTATGGCTTGTTTGGAAAGTAGAACTGTTTTTATGATCAAATCTATCAATTGTGTCTTTGATGGTTTGTACCTTTGGCATCATGCTTAAACAGTCTTTTTTCATCTCAAGGATATAAATATTAAACAACATTTTCTTCTAGTACTTTTATAGATTTATTTTGCACTTAATGTTTAATCCACTTGGACTATATTTAGTGCTATAGTTTGAGTTTATTTTGTTTGTTTTGCTCCACTGCTCATTTGAAATGAAAATGGCATATTTGGACTGAGATGTCCTTTCCTCCCCAGCAGCAGGTATCTGCTGCTCTGATGGCCCATCAGGTTTTCCATTGTTGTTTAAAAATCAGCTTTGGGGCTAGGCGCAGTGGCTCACACCTGTAATCCCAGCACTTTGGGAGGCTGAGGCAGGCAGATCGCTTGAGGCCAGATCACTTGAAGCCAGGAGTTCAAGACAAGCCTGGCTAACATGACAAAACTCCGTCTGTACTAAAAATACAAAAATTAGCTGGGTATGGCAGCACATGGCTGTAATCCCAGCTACTTGGCTGATGCAGGAGAGTCGCTTGAACCAGGGAGGCGGAAGTTGCAGTGAGCTGAGATCGCACCACTGCACTCCAGCCTGGGCGACAGAGGGAGACTCTGTCTCAAAAAAAAAAAAAAAAAATAGCTTTGGTTTATTCAGCTGATTCCCCCTCCTCAACAATCATCCCCTTGTTCCTTGCCTTCCCACCCTGATGTGAGCCACAGCACACCTTAGAGCTGTGGAGAAAAAATCACATCTCCATATACCCAGATGAGCATGGAAGGACGAGACAGCTGTGGTTTGCTGCACACCGAAGATAGGGCTTAGCTCCTGTGCTTTGGGTAATTTTTTGGGTTCAGTCTCCATAACAACCCTGAGAAATGAGTGTTAATATTCCCTTTTTATGAAGAGGAAACATTAGGCTGAGCAAAATGTCACTTCAAGTAAATAGCAGAGCTGAAATTCAAACCTAATTCTGCTCACTCTGAAATCCACAGCCCACCCAGGGTTCTCAGCAGGGGTGGAGAGTGAGTCCATTCTCTGCCTTCTGTGTAGTCTTGGAAGGTGTCTTAGCTCAAATCGCTGTAACAAAAGATCATAGATGGTGTGGCTTAAACAACATTTATTTCTCAGTTCTGGAGGCTGGAAGTCCAAGATCAAGGTGCCAGGAGAGCTGTTGTCTAATGAAGGTCCTGGCTTTTAGGTAGCACCTTCCAGTGTCCTCATGTGGTGGAGAGTCTCTTAACCCTTCTGATAAGGGTGCTAATCTCATCATGGGGGTCCACACTCATGACTTTATCTAAACCTAATTGCCTCCCAAAGGCCCCATCTTCAAATACAATCCCATTGGGGTTAAGACTTCAACATGTGAATTTGAGGGGGGTACAAACATTCAACCCACAGCAGAGGCCCCTCCTGCCAGGAGTCCCACTGGCCCCATAAACGGACATGGGCCCCTCTTGTCCCAAGACAGAACCAGAGCCCTCTTAGGAGGGAAATGGCTTATTAAGCATGCAGTTTGTTTCTCAGGCCTGACTTTCCTTTGCAGGAAAGGAAGTTGTCTGTAAAATCCATATCATTGCCTGATGACAGAGGGAAGTGGAATTCCGGCAGGGAAGTGAGAGAGGATTGGGGAGACCATCTGCTTGATGATTTTTTCTCTGTTCATTCCCCTGAAGTCAGGAAGTTTCTGCATCCACTTTGCAATCTTCTTGGCGACTAATGCCAAGGACACATTCCTTGTATGAAATGTCCACGGTGTCCCCAGGGGCCCAACGATTAGCCACTGCTATTACCTATGACTTCGCAGTGATGGAGGCTGAAGGGGCAGTGTGGTCTTGGCACATCTCTGAGGTGGAGCAAGACCACGTGCACTGGGGTCACTGTGCTTGGGGTAGGGAGCATGGGGGGGCTTTCAGCAAGGGAGATGCAGAGGAGCCCTAAGCAATCGTGAATCCCCTAAGACCCCCTCCAGCCACACTGCCACACATTTTCATGTTCTTAAACCCACTGTGATTGATGACCACAGAAAAAGCTTACAAATAAAGAACTGATCTTCTCAAAAAAAAGGGAGGCTAGTGATTGTAACACAAAGGATAAGGGCTTGCTGGGATGGATACCCCATTTCCCACGACATGATTATCGTGCATTGGAGGCCTATATCAAAACATCTCATGTACCCCATAAATACAAACACCTACTATATACCCACAAAAATTAAAAATAATTTTTAAAAGGGGGGGCTTGTGGATTTCAACTTGGTAGAAGCCAGTATATTTTCTTTCAGTTATTAGGTCAATCGACAAACACCTATTAAATTTCTACCATGTACCAAGCCATGGCCAGAGACAAATAGTACATGGCTCCCACCTTCAAGAACTCACAGGCAGGTCACTCGTGTGCCCAGATCTGGGTCCAAGTGCTGTGGTGCAGGTAAGTAGAGGGGCTGATGGGTACGGAAGAATGGCAGAGGGCACCTGAACCAGCCTGTGGAGGTGACCAGCTGTCAGGAAATCTTTCTGCAGAGGTGCCCTGTAGGAGCCACGCAGAAAATGTGTCTGGGGCCCGGCTGCTGAGGAGATGCCCAGAAAGAGGAGGAAGGGGACGTGGCAGGCAGAGAGTGCCCATATGCAAGGAGAGAGGCAGGCGGTGGAGCAGGCAGTGGTGAGCCCCGAGAGCTGAGCTGGAGCTGTGTGGCTGGAGTCGGGGTCCGGGAGAGGGTCAGTGAGAGAGGGAGAGGCCAGGCCTGTCTGGTCCCCAGGGGTGGGCCCAGACATCACTGAGAACTGCGGATTGGAGCAAAGTAGAGAGAAGAAAACTTCCCCTGTGGAGAGAGGGGTCTGGGGAGAGGAGGGGCTGGTGTGACAGTGCCAGCTAGGAAGAGACGGATTGGGGGGGTGTCACTGAGGAAAAGGAGGGTGTATTGAGAAGGCCCGGCTTGTGGGCGATGTGGTAGCCTGGTTGAACCAACGCCTCCTGCTTTTCCTCGGTGCCCCACTAAAATGGCCCAAGCTCCATCCCAGGGGAGGGGGTTGTCCTGCAAGGAGGGTCTCATGGTTACTCGCTGGCTTGAATTCCAACCACCACACTCATCAGCCCTTCTCCTGAACCTCCTGTCACTTCCCACCCTGCTTCTCCCTGGTGGGGGCAGCTCCTCTTCCCCAGTCCCCAAAGCTCAGTTAATATAAGGGTGTTGAGCAGGCATTTTTCTAAATGCTTTTTTAAAATGCATTTAGAAAGACTACGCATAGGGGTAGGGAGTATAATCACCTCTCCTTCCCCGCCAGCATACACCCAGTCATTGGTTCATCCACTGTTGATTAGATACCTGTATGAGGTTGCACCTAGGAGCACTGGGATAATGATAGACATGGACCGTGCCCTTGGGAAGTCCTGGTCCAAATGAGGAGACAGAGGCCAACAGGTAAGCGCTACCATGGAGGAATAGATGGAGGGAGTGGCCGAGAGGTCATTCGCCAAGAACTGATCACACAGAAGACACAGAACCCAGGTTCTAAACAATGAGTTGAGATTTCCCTGGTGAGAAGCAGGAGTGGACGCGGTCCAAGCAGAGATAGCACGTGGATGACAGCATGGTGAGTTGGGGGGCACAGAGTGTCCCCTGAGCCCAGGTGCAGGGCAGGAGGAAGCAGGACCAGGTCCCCCGGAGCCCTGTTTGCTGTCCTGCTGGCCACGGCTGTACAGCGGAGAGGTCAGATAGGGATTAGTTCTGGGGAAACTGAGGCCCAGGAAGTAATGCGTTCATGGTTAGTAGCTGGCTGGGGCTGGATGGGGCTGTGAGAGCTGAACCAAGGCTCCTGCTGGGCAATGAGGGGGGCACAGCAGGGAGGCTGTGGCAGAGCCAGATGACTCTTGCAAACAGGTTCTCCAGCAAGACTTCAGCCCAGAGAGAAGGTGAAGCAGTCCTGCAGCTGGAGCTGGGAGCTGGGTATGTCTCTCCTTTTGGTGGGAGAGAGAATGCATCATGTAGCAGGAATCCTTTTGGAAATTCCAGGTGGCAAGAGAGAGGGAGGAAAACCACAGCTGTCTCTGCCCTGGAGGCTTTGAGGGATGCCCACGCGAGGCTCCACCAAGGCTGGGCCCAGGCAAGGCTTCACTTGCCAGGAAGCAGAGCTCCCGGTTGGCACCGGTGGCAGGAGACAGTGTGGCAGGGAGAGGTGGGCATCACCCAGCCTTCCTGCACCGGACTGCACCCTCAGCTCCCATTGGCCCAGGATTTCTGTGGCCAGCCCTGACTCTGGTGACCTCAGAGAGAGCCTGTATTTGGGTTCTTTGGTTAAATGCTGGGCTGCCGCTGCTCAGGCAATGCGCTTTCGGTCAGGTCACTCCTGCTGTTCACAACCTTCAGTGGCTCCCTATTCCCCCTTAAATAAGAGTCATTAGCCTGGCATTCATGGCCCTGTCTTAGTCCAGGTTCCCCAAGAGGAAGACTTGAAAGCATGAACCAAAATGCAAGTAACCTATTTGGGAGGTGTGTTAGTCTGTTTGCATTGTTATAAAGGAACACCTGAGACTGGGTAATTTATAAAGAAAAGAGGTTTAATTGGTCTACGTTCTGCAGGCTGAACAGGAAACAGAGGGCCAGTGTCTGCTCCTGGTAAGGCCTCTGGAAGCCTATGATCATGGTGACGGAAGGTGAAGGGGACCCAGTGTGTCACATGGTGAAAGAAGGAGCAGAAGAAGGCGGGGGAGACACCAGGCTCATTTAAGCCACCAGATCTCAGAGTGAGAACTTCCTCCTTACTGCAGGAACAGCACCCAGCCATTCATGAGGGATTTGCCCCCATGACCCAAATACCTCCCACTAGGCCCCACCTCCAACATTGGAGGTCACATTTCAACATGAGATTTGGATGCGACAAACATCTAAACCAGGGGTGTCCAATCTTTAGGATTCCCGGGGCCATACTGGATGAAGAAGAATTGTCTTGGACCACACATAAAATACACTAAGTGTAATGATAGCTGATGAGCTAAAAATAAATAAATAAATAAATAAATAAATCACAAAAGAAACTCATCATGTTTAAGAAAGCTTATGAATTTGTGTTGGGCCACCTTCAAAGCTGTCCTGGACCACGTGAAGCCCACAGGCCGTGGGTTGGACTAGCTTGATCTCAACTATATCAGGAAGTGAAGGGACACTAGAACAGAAGGCAGGAGGTGAGACAGTGGAGGTGCCGGGAAAGGTAGTGTCATCAAGCCAGTCCCCACATTGGGTGGCAGGACCCTAACCCCATTGGGGAAGCCCTGTTAGTTTTGGAGATATCCAAGCATGAGAAGCTGGGGTGTACACACACCAACTGCCATTTGCCATTCACTGAGAACTGCTCCCAGTTGGGGTTAACACTCATGAAATTCTTACCTCCCCTCCAAGTGGTAAATGCATCCCAGAGGGCACAGAAAGTCCAGGGCAAAGAGGTACAGGTGGTGGCAGATGGCTTTGGCCCCTGGGCCCTAAAGCCTGCAGGGGACATGTGGGTGGGGCCCCAGCAGGTTTCTGCACTCTGCAGGCTGCAGGGATGATCTTCTTCCTGTCAACCCATCTTGGGCAGCCACACTTCAAAGTCCTGCCACTGTTGGTTCCCCGTCTGAGAGCTTTGCCCCCACCTCTTGACCAAATCCAGTACCCCCACCCGAGGAGACCCTACCCTACCATTCCTCCCTTCTTTGAACTTGTATGCTGCTTTTTATAACATTATTTGTCTTGATATTTAATAAAGACACAGACATCAAAGAGCAAGGGAGGAAGTAGGGGCTTCTGGGTGAAACAGATTTGATTATGAACCCTGGCACCACTCCCTTTCAACTGTGTAGGCTTAGGCGAGTTACTTATCCACCTGGAGCCTGTGAAATGGGAACAATCTTACATTTCCTGCCTTTCAAGGTTCTTGTGAGGGCTACAGGTAGTGAGTACAGAAAGTAACAAGCACCTTGTGGAACATGGTACATGCACATCCACAAACACATCCACAACCACAACCACATCCACAACATCCACATCCACAAACACATCCACATCCACAACCACATCCACAAACACATCCACATCCACAACCACAACCACAACCACAACCACATCCACAAACACATCCACAACCACAACCACATCCACAACATCCACATCCACAAACACATCCACATCCACAACCACAACCACAACCACATCCACAAACACATCCACATCCACAACCACATCCACAAACACATCCACATCCACAACCACAACCACATCCACATCCACAATCACATCCACAACAACATCCACAACCACAACCACAACCACATCCACATCCATAATCACATCCACAACAACATCCACAACCACAACCACGACCACATCACATCCACATCCACAACCACAACCACATCCACAACCACATCCACATCCACAACCACATCCACAACCACATCCACAACCACACCACATCCACAACCACATCCACAACCACATCCACATCCACAACCACATCCCACCACATCCACAACCACAACCACATCCACAACCACATCCACAACCACAACCACATCCACAACCACATCCACATCCACAACCACATCCACAAACACATCCACATCCACAACCACAACCACATCCACAACCACATCCACAACATCCACATCCACAAACATCCACATCCACATGCACAACCACATCCACAACCACATCTACAACCACATCCACAAACACATCCACAAACACATCCACATCCACAACCACATCCACAAACACATCCACATCCACAACCACATCCACAAACACATCCACAAACACATCCACATCCACAACCACATCCACCACATCCCACCACAACCACATCCACAAACACATCCACATCCACACCACAACCACATCCACAACCACATCCACAACCACAACCACATCCACAACATCCACATCCACAACCACATCCACAACACATCCACATCCACAACCACAACCACATCACATCCACATCCACAACATCCACATCCACATCCACAACCACATCCACAACCACATCCACAACCACATCCACAACCACAACCACATCCACATCCACAACACAACCACATCCACAACCACAACCACATCCACAACCACATCCACAACCACAACCATATCCATATCCACAGCCACATCCCCATCCACATCCATAACCACATCCATATTCACAACCACAACCACATCCACACCTACAACCACATCCACATCAACCACATCCACAACCACAACTACACCCATCCATCCACATCCACAACCACATCCACACAACCACATCCACATCCACACCACATCCACAACCACACCACATCCACAACCACATCCACATCCACAAACTACAACCACATCCACAACCACAACCACATCCACAACCACAACCACATCCACAATCATATCCACATCTACAACCACATCCACAACCACATCCACAACCACATCCACAACCACATCCACAACCACAACAACATCAACAACCACATCCACATCCACATCCACATTCACATCCACAACCACATCCATATCCACAACCACAACCACGTCCACATCTACAGCCACATCCACAACCACAACCATATCCACAACCACAACCACATCCACAACCACATTCACAGTCACAATCACAACCACAACCACATCCACATCCACTTCCACATCCACATCTACACACATCTTTTCTCTTTGATAGAAAATGCCAGTGGGCAAGCATCGTATGTTCTGGTTCCTTGAACTTCTTTCTCCTCCCTTCACTGGCATAGTGCTGGGTACCTGGCGGGTCTTGGTGACTATTTGGCCCATGCTTGCACACATCTTCTCACTCTTCTATCCTCCAACCCCTGGCTTCAGAGTTTGGCTGGACCCTTCAACCTGGATGTGCCGCCAATCAAATCTAAGATGCTGAGAATAGAGCTCACTCTCTCCTGCCCTGAGGCTTCTCCTCTTGACCACACCTTCCCTGCTGCTGGCCCCTGTCACATCTGCCCTGTCCCTGTGCCCTCTTTACCCACTCCTGGAAGCCAGGCTGCTACAGAGGGCTGGGAATACTGACCAGTGTTTAACAGCCATTCAAAGTGGCCACTGGAAGCCCTGCTGCCTTAGTTTCTAGAATCTTCCTCATGGGGGAGACCCTAGACAGCATTGAAGGAGCTTCAGATTTCCTGGGCTCTCTGAATTATCATGTAGATAATGGCAGGGAGTGTAGTAGTGACTTCTGTGCCTCCTTCCTCCCTGGCAAATTGGAACCTACATCTTCAGGGCTGTTATATTAGGTTGGTGCTAATAGGAACTAAATGAGAGAATGCATGTAAAGCACATCCACAATCCACAACCACAACCATATCCACATCCACAACCATATTGTGAGGGTGCAGGGTCCACCCTTGGCACCAGTTAGCTCTGACTACTGACATTATCATTTATTATCATCAATGATCACAGCAGTATAGCTTCACACCCATTCTCTCCACTCTGTTTACCTCATAAGATTCCTTTGGGAATAAAATCCAATAAGGAGCATTGGAGCATCTGAGTAAATGCACTAAGCTGTAGAAAAGCTAGAGAAAAAGCAAAGGTCTGGGCTAGTATCCTGCTGTGTGGCCTTGGAAATGTGACTTCTCCTCTCTGGGCCTCCACATATGCTGTGGTTTGGGGATGTGTTCCACCATAGGTCTCAGCTCTCTGGGCCCAGGAAGAGGCAACTGGTGGTTCTTAAGCAAGCAATCTGTGGTTAAATCAGCCCCTCCTTGAGCCAGGAGGGAAGGCTGAGGCTCCCTGGGAAGACGGGATTCTGCAGGGACAATTCCCTGCCACCAGGCTGATGCCTGCCTGCTCCAGCCACTTTCTCAGCTTCGTCTTCCAGGTCAGAGGCTCAGCACAGGTACCTGGGCCTCAGAGACGTGGAGCCGAAAGGGCGCTCAGCCCTTCTGGGAACTGTGGATTCCTCAGGATGGCTGCTGCAGGGGGAGGGGAGTTTTTTCCAGCATAAAAGCTGGCTGCAGCTCCTGGAGGTGTAAACCTGCCTTGTGCACCCCACTTTCTGGAGATGCAGTCCCACACTGAGAGTGTCCTCCCACCCCCTCCCCTCACCACCCTGAGCTCAGCTACTGCCATGTCTGTTTTCATTCTTTTGTGTGGGCGGCTTGTTCCTCTGGGCCAGATTCTGGACCTTGGAGGGTGGGAACTGGGGATTCTGTCCTTACTGCCCAGCCAAACGGCACGAAAACTGGCATTGACCCAGCGTGGTTTCCATGCCTGGTGCTGCAAACAGATGTTCAGTGTGGTGAGCTCTAAGCCCGGGTGGCTTCACAGACTCAGCAAAAACATTACCATGGCAGCTAGAAACAACCCAGGTGCTGTAGTCGGTTCTGGGTCTTTCTCTCCGGTTGTGTAGTCTTGGCTAAGCCACCTCCCATGTCTGAGCCTAGGAAACCTGTACACATCACAGTCTTCGCACCCACATCCCTGGGTGGCTGTGGCCTCTGGTCTGGGAGTGGATGCACCCGCCTCTTGATGTGCAGCAGCTGGAGTGTGGCTCTCAGGAGAGAGGTGTCCAGGCCGGCAGATGATGTGTTGATACCTGTGAGTACTGCAGAGGATCCAAAAATTGCCAAGGTCTGGGGGCAGAATGGATGCATGGCCACATCTAATCCAGCACTGAGTACCCTGAAGGGTCAAGTGGGCACTCACAAAGCCAGGGCCCGAGCAAGGGCAATCTGGGCACCCACCCCAAAGAAGGGCAAAGGACCCATCCACATGTCCAGGGGACCACACAAGCCTCCACGCTCCCAGACACGCACACAAGCACACCCACAACCCACATCTCAGAGGAGGAGCAGTCAGAGACGGGGGATGCCTGGAAGTCTGAGCACTTATATCCAAAAGACAGTGAATTGCCCTGAGGAAACCAGGCTGGAATAGACTGAGATGCTGCTTCTTGGCAAATAAAGTTTCTTTATCCTGGTATCCAGTACAGTGAGGCTCCTGAGGAGGAAGATTCCACGGCAGCTGACTGGCTGAGTGCAGTATTGCCTTGTTCCCATCTCCCCTGCTGCAGTGGCATTTCACCAACCCAGTCCAGGTGGCAGCAGTGCCCACCCCTCACTCCTCACTTACCCAGCAGCCACCATGTGAGACCCTGGCCAAGTGCAGTAGGGAGGCAGAGACACAGATAGGGCCCCATCCCCCAGGAGCTCATGGTCTAGTACAGAAAACAAGACTCCAACTATGCTGGGGTCTTTTCCAAAGAGCAACCATAGGTAATCTGCTCCTCTGAGAAGGGTGGTATAGAAGACAGGGTTGTTCATGTGGGAGACAGTTTTGTGGGACAGAATAGTCGGGAAGGGTTTCCTGGAAGAGGATGGACCTCTGAGGTTAGGTGGTGTAGTAGTCCATTCTCACACTGCTATAAAGAACTGCCTGAGCCTGTAATCCCAGCACTTTGGAAGGCTGAGGCGGGCAGATCACAAGGTCAGGAGATAGAGACCATCCTGGCTAACATGGTGAAACCCTGTCTGTACTAAAAATACAAAAAAAAAAAAAAAAAAAAATTAGCCAGGTATGGTGGGCGCCTGCAGTCCCAGCTACTCAGGAGGCTGAGGCAGGAGAAAGGCGTGAACCCGGGAGGTGGAGCTTGCAGTGAGCCGAGATCATGCCACTGCACTCCAGCCTGGGCGACAGAGCGAGATTCCGTCTCAAAACAAACAAAAAAAAAACAAGCAAACAAACAAACAAACAAAAAGAACTACCTGAGACTGAGTAATTTATGAAGAAAAGAGGTTTAATTGACTAACAGATCTGCATGGCTGGAGAGGCCTCAGGAAACTTAAAATTATGGCAGAAAATGAAGAGGAAGCAAAGCACATGTTACGTGGCAGGAGAAAGAGGGAGTGAGTAGGGACACACATTTAAACCACCAGATCTCATGAGAACTCACTCACTATCATGAGAACAGCATGGAGGAAACCACCCCCATGATCTAATCACCTCCCACCAGGTTCCTCTCCTGACACATGGGGATTACAATACGAGATGAGATTTGGGTGGGGACACAGAACCAAACCATATTAGATCGTGAATTTATATAGTCGAAAGAAGAAAGGGAGGGCATTTTATGTGTCCATCCATCCATCCAACCATCTATCATCCATCCACCCACCCACTCACCCATCTACCCAAACATCCATCCATCCATATATACATCCACCCACCCATCTATTCGTTCATCTATCCATCCATACGTACATTCATCCACTCACCCACCCATCCATTTATCCACTTATCCATCCATCCACCCATCCCTTTACCCATCTATCCATCCATCCACCCAGCCACCCAGCCACCCAAACGTACACCTATCCATCCATTCATCCATTCACTTATCCATCCATCCAGCCAGCCAGCCAGCCAATGTTATTTGTGCAGTGTTTATGAGCCAAGCACAAACTAGGGAGATTCATGAGATATTTAAGGTTCTACATTGCAATTTCATTTTCAGACACCATCTCTGAGCCCACTGGCTAAAGTGGTCATTTGAATAGACTTGGTCACATGTTGTAATCTATTAGCGCTTTTACTACATTTTTTTCTTTTTGGCTAGGTCATAATAAAAGCTGTATGTATTTGAGGCAGGAGCCAATCTGGGAATTTTAAAATCGCTTTCCCCTGGTCTTGACAAGCTGATCTCTGCTTCTAATAGAAGGGACATAAGCTTAGGCAAGGCAGAAGTATCAGAGGAGTCCTTGAAAGATCCATTTCACCTGGAAAATCACATATGATATAGTTTTACATTTTAAAGAAATCAAATGCAAGGTCTTCCTTTCCAGGTGGGTGCACTGGTTCTCATGATGCTCCTGTGTAGGGAGGTTGTGGGCAGTGGGGCCAGGCAGGCCTGAGCGGAAGCCCAGCTCTGCCACTCACCATGGGGCAGCCTTGGGCATGTCTGCCTGGACCCTGGTTTCCTCACTTACAGAGTGTGGGCACTTCTACCTTCCTGGAGGAACTCAGGCAAGCACTAAGAGAAAGCCTGCCCAGCCCATCTATCTGCCCCAGGTCCTCCAGTCTCAGAAGTTATCACTAAGCCTGGGCCATTCCGCCGAGCAAGAGTCATGGACCTCGAGGTCATCGAGAGCCAGCTCTGGAAGCTGGAACCCAAAGAGCAATGAAAGTTGCCCAAAGTCCCACAATGAGTTGATCCACCGGGAACAGGAGGAGCCCCCGCTGCCAACCTCTGTGTTATACTTGGCATCTCGTCCAGGTTTATCGGAGAGGAGATCCCACGTCCCTTCCCCAGCCCTCCCGACTCCTCCAGCCAAGACAGGTGCCACCATCCACCCCAGCCCCAGTGCGCTCTGAGTGTGCGGGACAGCCCCTTCCCTGTAGCCATGCCATGCCCAAGCCCCTTCCTTCTCACAACAACCCATGAAGCCTCTTGGGAGCTGGCATTGCCCGTTGCCCAGAGACCTCACTCCTCTCAGAAGAGCAGCCCAGCCCCTTGCCCTCCCCCGTTCCCCCCTCGTTTCCTCTCCCGGTGTCCTCCCCACCGACTCCACACCAGGCACCCCAACAGGTCCTCAAAGGCCACATGCCAATGGTGTCCCCTTCTGCCCTTGATACAATCAGCCTCACCCTTTTTCTTGTCACCACTGACAGGTCTGTGGGGGGCTGCACACCCCTGATAGCCCCCCTGAATCCCTGCCATGGCCCCTAACTGCTCTCCCGTTGTCCATTTCTCCTCTCCCAGGCCATTGGTGCCCTATCTTCAGAGTTTTCCTTTTAAGCAGTTATCTGACTTGTCACATTCCTGCTTTAGACAATCCAGTAACTCCCGGCAGCTGTCAGGACAAGGCTCATACTCCAGGCGCAAGGCCCCAGGCCTTCAGGGCACGGCCCCTGCTGATGTGGCTCTGCACTAGGCCCGGTCCTCAGATGCACTCCCTTCGTCCTCTGCTTGATGGGTCCCCTGTGGTTCACCTCTAACGTCTCAATGTCAGCAAAGCTGCCCCTCTATGCCCACCCCACCTCCACCACCCAGTAGTTCACAGGAGCATGAAGCCGCACAGCTGTGACTGAAGTGCAGTAATGAAGGTGAGTTGTTATCACTGTTGAACGGATGAGAGAAAAGAGTCTCAAAGAGAGGGACATGCTTGGTCACACAGAGAATGTGCAGCAGAGTCCTGGGCCTCCGCTCCAGAATTTAAAACTGTCCCCAGCAGTCCCAGGGGCTTGGTGTTGATTTCTGCTGGAAATAGTTAGAAAGGCTGGCTGCAGTAATTACCGTGTCTTCTGCTCTCTGAGGGGCTGCTATCTTTGGCAAGCTAATTACTAATAAAGTTTGCTCACCAGCCAGTGTAATCACCAGAGAAAACTATCTTTAAGGACTTATTCTGCCCAATTTGAGGTTTGATGTTACAGCCGCAGTGTTTCGAGAGGCTCGGTTCTGTGACAGGGGGGTCAGTGCAGAGGACCTCCTGGGATGGCTAGGCCTCTCAGTGCCTGCAAAGCAGTCCCCCACTGCCCACTCCTCCCCAGGGACCTCCCCAACCTCTAATGGCAGTTTCCCTGCCTGCCATCCAGGCTTAAATCCCAACTCTGCCAAGAATCTGGGGTTAATTTCTTGACATGAAGATGAGGACAGTAATCCATGCCCTAGAGGGTGTTGTGAGAACAAGTGAGGCAGTGGCTGCGGAGGAGGTAGCGTGGGGCTGGGCACCCAGTAGCCCCTAGCCAGGGGTCCGCCTGCCACCTGCTTCCCATGGGAGACCGCAGCTCAGCTGGGTCCCTTCCCTTCTTGGCTTGCAGACCAAGAGTGTCGTCTGCTCCCCATAAAACCATATGTGCCCAGGAAAATCTGGAATGATGTTCCCCAACATGAGAGCGAAGATTCATTATCTCTGTGTGGTTAGATTTACATTTTTATTTGTACCTTTATGAATTATTTTCATTTTGTATAATAAGCATGTGTCATGTTTATGATTAGAAAGAACAAGCTCAGGAAGTTTTTTCTGAGTGAGGTGCCCAGTACCCCTGCTTCCTCATACCAAGGGACCTGCAGAAAGGACACTGGGTCAGGCTGGGCTCCTCCAGTCCACTCACGGCAGAGAGAAATGACACGCACGTGTGTCGGAGGTGGGGGTTCCCAGCTGCCTGCCGACGGCCAGCTTCTGTCATTTGTACTGAAGCATGTTCTGCTCTTCCTGGCTCATTTGAGTGCTGAGAGCTGAACTCAGGCTGCTGGGCCGTGCCTCCGTGTGATCGGTCACAGGAGGTCGATGCAGTCATTAAATGCTTTCCTTGTCAAAATCTCAGAAGCAAATGGAGATGACTGGCTTTTTGTAATATATACATATTTCCTCCTCCAAATCAGTTCCATTGATCTAACAGTTGGTGTTATTCTTTTTTAGTTGCTACTGCAAATCATAAATATGGATTTAAGAATTTTCTTTTAAAGGCTTAGAAATATTTCTTTGTCCCCAAAGTTCCTGAGGTAAGAAAGGCCAGCTGTCTGCTCGCGGGACGTTGCCTCTGGTCAGGGCTCAGAGGAAAGAGATGCAGATGGGCCAGGTTCTGGGGCTGTGCACGCTCTGCTGATTATCATCTTACCTGGGAGGACCCCCTTGCTCTCTGGGCCTCCGTGGCACCCCCATTTGCAAGAAAAGCAGTGAGGCTGAATGAGCTTTCAGGCCCAGCACCTGGCCCAAGATGCATGGCTGTGGCTGTGGCTGTGAGGAAGGCCGCCCAGTTGGCCCTGCCCAGCAAAGAGACCCACAGGGCAGATACCCACAGATCCTAACCCCGAAGGGTAGTGGGCATGGTGGGCACCCCAGGGGGCTTCAGGGTCAGTGCTATAAGGTTTAAGTGAGACTTTCTGTGCTTCCAGTAGGCTGTAGGACAACTCCCTGTGCCTCAGTTTCCTCATCTGCAAAGCAAGAGTTATGGAAATAATACTGAGGTAAGAGGCAGGACTCAGCTCTAGAGGCAGGGCTAGGACACCGGACCAGATCAAGGACTAGCTAAAACAAGTACCAGGGCAAAAGCAGCTTTCAATCAGACATGCCCACGAGTGTGCCATGTCAATTCACTGTTGCCATGGCAACGTCTGGGCTTTACCGCCCCTTTCCATGGCAATATGATCCAATGATTACTACCCCTTCCCTAACAATTTCTGCATAACCCCTTAATATGCATGCAAGTAAAAGTGAGTACAAATATAACTGCAAAACTCCCCGAGCTTCTACTCTCTGCCTACGGGGTAGCCCTGCTCTGCAGGAGCAGTCACGGGGCTGTAACACCGCCTCTTCAATAAAGCTGTTTCCTTCTACCCCTGGCTTGCCCTTGAATTCTTTCCTGGGCAAAGCCAAGAACCCAGCAGGCTAAGCTCCACTTTAGAGTTCCCTGCCCTGTATCAATCCTACCTCAGGAGGTTGCTGTCAGGACCATGGGGTTTATGCCAGTCACTTACAGAGGTGCCTGGTGTCCCTGAGTGTGAGCTGTTTTCATCAGGAGACTGACTGTGGCACGGGACCCAGTGCACCAGCTGCAAGAAAGCCCATTCCTTCAGCTGTCTTCTCTGCCCTTCTCAACATCCTGCTTCACATTGTGTTATTTCCTAAAATGTTTTTGAATCAAATCGTTTATTGGGGCACTGTTCACAATAGCAAAGGCTTGGAACCAACCCAAATGCCCATCAATGATAGTCTGGATAAACAAAATGTGGCACATATACAACACGGAATACTGTGCAGCCATAAAAAAGGATGAGTTCATGTCCTTTGCAGGGACATGGATGAAGCTGGAAACCATCATTCTCAGCAAACTAACACAGGAACAGAAAACCAAACACCACATGTTCTCACTCATAAGTGGGAGTTGAACAATGAGAACACATGGACACAGGGAGGGGAATATCACACACCAGGGCCTGTCGGGGGTGTGGAGCTGGGGAGGGAGAGCATTAGGAGAAATACCTAATGTAGATGAAGGGGGTTGATGGGTGCAGCAAACCACCATGACACATGTGTACCTATGTAACAAACCTGCACATTCTGCACATGTATCCCAGAACGTATATACTAAAGTATATTTTTTAAAATTAATATCAATACATTACCTTTAGAAACGCTGACAAGGCAGCACTTTCAGAGGATGTGCCCAGAGGGAGGAGCCCTCCCTCGCTGCTGCCCCTCGGCTACGCTCAGGACTGAGCAACCTCACTCCCTGCACCCTGGGGGGCTGGCTTTCTTTCAGACGGAAGTGAAAGGTCAGAACCAGGAGCCCCTGCCCGGGCCCCTGACCTGCCTCTGCACCCTCACACTAGCCTAGCCTGGAAGCCTGATCTCTCTCATAGCTGGGATGCTGGGTCCCCAGATCCATGTGGGGCCCTCGCCCTCCTTCTCCAGCTTGTCCCTGTCAGTTCTGCTTGGGCTTGCGGTACCTGAGGCTGGGTGTTGGCAGCCCGAGGGGAATCCAGTGTCCTTTGGGCCACCTCCAGCTAGATGGAGTCTTTTGTTCCCCATAACTTGTCAGTCAGATGACCAGAGCCCACAGGTGTTTTGTTTCTGGAGAGCAGGCAATGGAGTCCTGGAGGACAGCAGGGGAGAGGGCAAGGAAGGGGCCAGGAGGAAGGGGCACAGTGACCATGCACCTCTTCTGGCTGGGACAGGAAACCTGTGTTACCTCTAGTCCACACTGGTCCTGGAGGGAGGCATTACTTCCCAGCTCAGGGAGGTAAGCAATCCATCCAGTGTAACAGAATGAATGGTGAGAGTGGGAATCAAGGTCGGCCTGGTCCCGAAGCCCTTGTTCTTTGCACCAGACTGTTTTTTCCAATAGCTCAGAGAAGGTTAGTTCAAAGGACCAAGTACTCAGCTCCACGCTTGGGGCTTTGCTTAGTAGCAGGAAGCTTTGTGGGGTCACTGGTCAGACAAATGGCAATTTGTAGGACAGTCTTTATTTCAAATGATCTGTCTTGTTGTCCTCATAATTCATGGAGGTGTCTTGGAAAGCTCAATCTTTGAGCACCCAGACTTCCAGAGTCCTTCCTGCATCCATAAGTCACAGAAGTTTATCACCAACCCAAGAGCTCCAGATTTTGGCTTAGTTCTGAGCATCCTGAGAGTAAAGGATCTGTTTTTCATCTCAACACCCCCGCTTGAATGGAGCAGGCATCCCACACATCCAGTGATTCTCTCCCACCTTTCTAAGGGCACGGGGCAGGTCTTGTGCCTTATTTATCTTGAAATCTCTGCACCCAAGGCAGATTAACTGGGGTGCACTCGAACCTTATGGATGACCATGCAATGAGCCTTGGACTTGCCCAACTGCAGAGTGGGTGATAAAGGCTGGATCCCAGGAAGCAATTCCAAAAAATGAATGTCCAAGGAGGCTGCAAATCCAAGAAATATAACACATTTCTATCCCACGAAAGGACAGGGGGCTGGAGCTAGACTTATTTTATAGGCACCTGTGTCCCTGTGCAACTTAAGGTTGCCAGTGTTGGGAACATGGGAAGATGGCAGTGAGGAATGTGAGCTCACCCCGCACCCCCTCCTGGCCCATTGCTCCACACTATAAGGTCAACATGTTGCTGGCACATCCTGTGGTAGCCCCACCTGATGACCCCCCATGCTTGTCAGGTAAGACAACTTAGTAGGTTGGAGTCACCCACGGGACTAGACTCCCCAAATGAGGTATAACCCTAAATTTTCTAGCCCAAAAGAGAGACTTGGCAAGCAGTCCTGGTGTAGGTGCCCAGGAATTGTCCTTCCCAGCCCTTTCCAATGACCTCTGAAATTCTAGCCCCTTCCCGATCTGAGCCCTAACTGCCAAGTCTCACCCACTGTGGGCTTGAGCCTCCCTGGCTTGTCCTCTCACGGCCCCTGATCCTTCCCTTAGCCAGAGTCAGGGCCCCTGTGGGTCACCTTTCCTGGTCCTAAGAGAGATGGAGCTGCCTAACATGCATTCATTCAACAACACTTCCTGAGCCCTTCATGCGCTCCAAGCCTTGGGCCTGGTGCTGGGAAATGAAAATCCCCTTAGAACTTTCTCCTCCAGTGAGCCTTCCTCCTGCCAAGGCAGGCAGGACACGAGGTCCACGCTCATGGAGACAACATGGGTGCCTCTCCCAGCTCAGACCAGCACCATCCCTCTGCGAAGCCTTCCCTGGCCTCGTCCTGCCCCCTCCAGCACTGTCAGCCCCCTCAGGCCCTCGCGCCCTCTCCCAGGTGGATCCCCTGTTCCTCTGAGCCTGTAACCCCTGAGAGAGGGCTGCTGCCTTATTCTTCTCCATCACCATTGCTTCAAAGCGAGCCAGCCACAGAGTAAACACTCAATCAGAGTTTGTTGGATACAGGAATACACTTTGTCACCTTCGTGTGTGTGTCTGTGTGTGTGTGTGTGCGCGCGCTGGCAAGGTAGGGAAGACAGTTTCAAGTTTGAACCATCTCCATGCCTTCTCTCGGATGAGGCAGCTGCGAGTGGGGTGGAGGGCGTCAGCAAGACTCAATGGAGGCTTCATCACACCATCTCCTCTTCCAGCCACCAGCCCAGCAGCCACCTCTGCCCAGGGGCCAATATGCTCTGTGATTATTTTCAACCCACAGATAAATTGATTTGAAAGATTTATGTTTCAAATTTGCCTTGGGCCTGATGGCATTTGATTAAGACCTACGCAGAGCCAGAAACCTCAGGTCTGCTGTCTCCTATAAAAATCTAGGCCACAGAGGGAGGTTTTGTGGTGGACGGGTCCCGCCAACTCAGCTATTGTTAGTAACTGCGTCTGCCATTGCGATGGCCACCAGGCGGGCCAGCTAGGGCTACAGGCTGGGGCGAGCGAGGCTGGCGATTCTTCAGCTCCCTGACCCCTGAACACGTGGCCCCCTGGGTGAGGGATGTGAAGGTGGCAGGGAAGTGGGGCGCAGACAAGGCCTCTTCCAAGCTGGGGGACTGCCAAGGCGCTAATGTGGGGGAGGGCCAGTTATAAAGGTGGAAACAGCTGGCACCAGCAGTCTCCCATGGCAGGGACAACGAGCAGGCGCCCAGCTCTGTCCTACTAGGGATGGCATGATCTCCAGGTCAGAGGTGTGGAGATCAGGCTCAAGGAACACCTGGGGTCCCCCAGCTCTCAGTGACACCACTAGAATCCTAGCACAGATCCTGGAGCTGGAGTCAAAAATGCACACAGGTTGGGCGCAGTGGCTCACGCCTGTAATCCCTACACTTTGGGAGGCAGAGGCAGGTGTATCACCTGAGGTCAGCAGTTCAAGACCAACTTCACCCATATGGCGAAACCCCGTCTCTATTAAAAATACAAAAAAATTAGCCAGGCATGGTGGTGCGTGCCTGTAATCCCAGCTACTTGGGAAGCTGAGGCAGAAGAATTGCATGAACTGGGGAAGTGGAGGTTGCAGTGAGCTGAGACTGCACCATTGCACTCCAGCCTGGGGGACAAGAGCAAAAAATTCAACTAAAAAAAAATATGCACAGAGGACAATGCAGATTTAGGGGTGAGAATGTAGTGTGTGTTATTTCCCATAACTGCCTCCATCCTTCTCCTGGGTCTCCCTCCGACTAGGGAGTGGAAGATAAACTTGCCAATTACAGACATCTCCATTTCTTCTGGTTTAAAGCCATCTCTTGGCAATCAGCCCAGTCACTTTTGGGTAGATCCCAAGGTGGCATCTGAGTACAGAGCCCATGTCTTGTCCCACACACAGCTGAAGTAACCGAGTGGTCCCTCTACCTGGTCCTATGATGCCCTGAAGAACAGGCAAGAAATTCTAGACCCACTCACACCTTTGGCAAAAGCTGCAGGGAACAGAGTTCCCTGGGGGCTCCGGTGTCTTGACTGTTCCTTCATCACTGCTGTGCCGCCCCCTCCCATGTGGGGCTAGAGGAGCCTGCCCCTCTCTCCTGCTGCTGAGCACCTCCATGACATATCCTGAGTTTCACATCTGTGGGGTCCAAATCCACCAGCACTGTTTTACATGTAGTGGAGATTGTTAGAATTTAGAAATCCCTTCTTTCTCCTGATGAAAGCTCTAGACTCCTAGAAAGTTAACTTAAAGGTAAAGATGACTCCGAGAGGCCTGGAAACCCATTGGTTCGACAGGTGGGGACAATTAAAAGAGAATAAAAGATGCATCCATTTAGTATTTTCAAGAAAGGAAACTGTAAACCTGTCCGACTCGAGTCCATGCTTCCCTCTACCTGCTCCCTCACCTGCCTGGGTGGTCCTAGAGGCAGCAGGGGCTGACGATTCTAGGCTGAGGTGCCCACAGGCAAATGTGGCACCCTTTCTTTGGGCTGTACACAGAGTGACAATATGATGCATTATCCAAGCCCAGATGTTATTAACAATAATACCAGAACTGTAGCCATAAATTGGGATTGTCAGAGGCAAACTGGAGCATATGGCTGTTCCAGCTACAAGTTACAGATGATGGACAGCAAACAGATGCAGTCTTCTCTTGCAGAGCTCATCTTGGACCCCTGGCACTTCTCCCATAAAATAGAACAGTGCCAAGCACAGCTTTGGAGTCAGCTAGACCTGGAATTGAAGTCTGACTTGACCTGTGCAAGTTGCTTGATTTTTCTGAGCCAATTTTTCTTTGTGTGTAAAACAAGAATAACACTGAGCTCACAAGATTGTTGTGAGGAGAATGAAATGACTTATATGATTAATGTTATTGTCCAAAAGAGCACCAGGATGGCTACACAATAGGAAAGTTGGACTGGCAATATCAGTTAGCAAACCAGGAAGAGACAGTCTCCAGCATGGACCAAAGGTGCTCTGTCTTCAAAGAAAGGATGGGCGGGTTAGGTTTTATGCTTCACAGGGCCTGGATTACACAATAAAGTCATGGAGATTCAATAGGTTTGGGGGAAAGTCACACATATTTATAAGGGGGCTAGGGCGCAGGTACAACGGGTAAACATATATGTAATATACAGCCCATCTTCACTTTGGGACCAGGTTTTAGCATTAAAATGGTAGAATTTGGCTCTTTTCATTAAGTGGTGAACTACAGGACACAAAGAGAGTTTATGCACAGCTTCTATAAGCTGCTGACATCGGCTTCAGGTCTGCAGTCACTTATCAGGAAAGAATGTGTGTAAGGCTGGTCCTCTGTCCAGTTGGAGTTGTAGTGATCTGGGTTGTAAAGCAGAGTTAAGAGGAGTCTGATCATTTGCCTGATGGCTTCTATTGTTAGGAGTTTAGCAAGAGTGGGGTTTTTGGGTAGCCATAGGAATTAAGGAAAGTTGCCATGCCAGTCAGTCTGTCAACTCTTGGCTCATAGGTAACTTTTGTTTTCTTTACCTCAGGGTCCCTCTCAGTTGATAAAGGGGCATTTATTTTGAGCTCTCAGATAACAACGTGTTGCTTGGATCATTGCAGGCACCCAGTGAAGGGTAAGCAGTACCATCTCTGCTGAAGTCGTCGCTCTAATAATCATGGAAACAATGACTTTCCAACATTTGCAAAGGTATGATCAATTTGTAAGATTCTTTCAAATCCATTTTCTCATTTAATCCATCTCGTTCTGTCTCTATATTCCTTTGCATTCCTTCACTATGTTCTTCATCATCCTCTAGTGGACTTTAGCATTTCTTACTTGGTGATGTGGTTTGAGTCTGTGTCCCTGCCCAAATCTCATGTCAAATTGTAATCCCCAATGTTGGAGGAGGGGTCTGGTGGTAGATGGGGATGGACTTCTTTCTTGCTGTTCTCATAATAGTGAGTGAGTTTTCACAAGTTCTGTTTGCTTAAAAGTGTATGGCACCTCCTCCTTCATTGCCTTCCTCCTGCTCTGGCCATGTAAGATGTGTCTCCTTCCTCTTCAGCTTCTACCATGATTGTAAGTTCCCTGAGGCCACCTTGGCCATGCTTCCTATACAGCCTGCAGAACTGTGAACCAGTGAAACCTATTTTCTTTAGAAATTCCCCCATCTCAGCTAGTTCTTTGTAGCAATGCAAGAACTGACTAATACAGAAAATTGGTACCAGGAGTGGGGTATTGCTATAAATGTACCTGAAAATGTGGAAATGACTTTGAAACTGGAGAATGGGCAGAGGTTGGAACAGTTTGGAGGGCTCAGGAGAAGACAGGAAGATGAGGGAAAGTTTGAAACTTCCTAGAGACTTGTTGAACGGTTGTGACCAAAATACTGATAGTAATATTGACAGTGAAGTTCAGGCTGAGCAGGTCTCAGATGGGGATAAGGAACTTATTGTGAACAGGAGTAAAGGTCACTCTTGCTACACTTTAGCAAAGAGACTGGTGGCATTGTGCCCCTGCTCTAGGGATCTGTGGAACTTTAAACTCAAGAGAGATGATTTAGGGCATCTGGTGGAATAAATTTCTAAGCAGCAAAACACTCAGAAAGTTACCTGGCTGCTTCGTAAAGCCTAAACTCATAGGCATAAGCAAAGAAATTACCTGAAACTGAAATTTATATTTAAAAGGGAAGCAGAATGTAAAATTTGAAAATTTGTAGCCTGACCTTGTGGTAGAAAAGAAAAACCCACTTTCAGGGGAGAAATTCAAGCCAGTTGCAGAAATTTGCGTAAGTGAAGAGGTGTTGAGCGTTAATAGCCAAGACAACGGGGAAAAGGCCTTGAAAGCATTTCAGAGAACTCTGTGGCAGCCCTCCCATCACAGGCCCAGAGGCCTAGGAGGGAAGAATGGTTTTATGGACTGGGCCCAGGACCTTGTTGCCTGTGCAACGTTGGGATATTGTTCCCTGCATCCCAGCCGCTCCAGCTCCAACCATGGCTAAAAGGTCCTCAGATATGTCTCAGGCCACTGCTCCAGAGGGTGCAAGCCATAAGCCTTGGTGGCTTCCACATGGTGTTAAGACTGCATGTGTGCAGAGGACAAGAGTTGAGGCTTGGGAGCCTCTGCCTAGATTTCAGAGGATGTATGGAAATGACTGGATTTCTAGGCAGAAACTTGCTGCAGGGGCAGAGCCCTCATGGAGAACCTCTACTAGGGCAACGTGGAAAGGAAATGTTGAGTTGGAGCCTCTGCACACAGTACCCACTGAAGCAATGGCAATGGAGCTATGAGAAGAGGGCCACCATCCTCCAGACCCCAGAATGGTAGGCCCACCAAAAGCTATACCATGCACCTAGAAAAGCCTCAGGCACTCAATGCCAGCCCATGAAATCAGTCTGGCTTGCATTAGTGTGGCCTAGATGTAAGACATGGAGTCAAAGGAGATTATTTAGAGCTGTAAGATTTAATGACTGCCATGTTGGGTTTCAGACTTTCATGGGGCTTATAGCCCCTTTGTTTGGGTCAGTTTCTCCCTTTTGGAAAGGGAATATTTGCCCAATGCTTATACCCTCATTGTATCTTAGAAATAACTAACTTGTTTTTTGTTTTACAGGCTCATAGGCAGAAAGGACTTGCCTTGTCTCAGATGAGACTTTGGACTTTAGATTTTTTAGTTAATGCTGAAATGAGTTAATACTTTGGGGGGCTGTTGGGAAGGCATGACTGTATTTTGAAATGTGAGAAGTACATGAGATTTGGGAGGGACCAGGAGCAGAATGATATGGTTTGGGTCTGTGTTCCCACCCAAATTTCATGTAGAATTGTAATCTCCAATTTTGGAGGAGGGGCTTGGTGGGAGGTGACTGGATCATGGGGGCAGATTTCCCCCTTGCTGTTCTTGTGATAGTGAATGAGTTTTCACAAGATCTGATTGGGTAAAAGTGTGTAGCACTCCTCTGCCCTTCATTGTCTTCCTCCTGCTCTGGGCATGTAAGACATGCCTCCTTCCCCTTCACCTTCTGCCACAGTTGTAAGTTTCCTGAGGCCTCCTCAATCATGCTTCCTGTACAGACTGCAGAACTGTGAGCCAATTACATCTCTTTTCTTTATAAATTACCCCATCTCAGGTAGTTCTTTATAGTGATGTGAGAACAGACTAACCTTGGCCTTGGGGATGCCCTACTCAATTCTCCATGGCTTCTCCCTCCCAACAGATGGAATTCACCACTCTGCCCCATCTTGGCCTGTTGGTGCCTAGAATAGACTTCCACCATTTCAGCCAGAGCTCTTTATGTTCCTTGCTCACCTGGGTGGCTGCCTCTCCCACTTGCTGGGCAGAAGGGGGCAGGTACTGAGTCTCATTCACCTTAGCAGCCCCACTGCATAGCACATGGCCCGGCTCAGCAAGCATCCAGGAAATGGTTTTAAATGGAGAAAATAAAGGAAGGAGCAAAGATGAATAAGAGAATCTACCTACCAGGAACTCCCAGGCTGGTGGAGCAGCCTGAGACAGGCACTGATAAATTCTTACAGCATCCAGCCACCTCCTTACCCCTGTCCCCCCATGCCACCAAACTGTACCCAAACAACACAAAATAAAACCTAAATTCTGGCAAAAAGAAATGTGTTTATTATCTCATCAATGCTATGCTGCAAGTGGATCATCTCTATTTGATCACATGAAAACCGAGGCTCAGAGAGGTGAAGTGATTTCTCTGAGGTCACACAGCCCAACATATGTTTTTCAAATGTAAACTCATGCTTCGGAAGCCTTAGGAGAGTTTGAGGAGAAAGAAACTGATGGAAAAGGGCAAAAGTGAGAGGAAGGGGCCACATCTCGGGACCCACATTTTCAGAAAGAAAATCCCAAATGTCCTGCATACATGGAGCGTGGAATTCTCTCCATTTCTTGGGGTAAGCCTTCTGCTTTGGAGCCTTAAGAGGAGAGAAGGGCTCAGTTGCCATGGTTTTCTGATGGCCCGCGCTGGGAATGCACCCTGCAGCTCACAGTGATATTTGCTTGTTTTAGTTGCATCCCATGAGTCACACTTGACCCAAGCTTTGTCATTTTTTACTTTACTCCTGAAACTGCAGCAGAGGATGGGGCCATATCCTGCCCTTTGAGATGCTGGGCTTCTTTCATTCATTCTGCCACTGTCTCCACCAAATATGCCTGGCCTTTACTTACTCATCTACTGACTCATTCATTCGCTCAGTCACCCACTCATTCATTCCCATGTCTGCTCCCTCCGTCATTCACCCACTCCCACTCACGTGGTCCTTCCCGTAGTCACCAAAGTGTTCCCTTGTTTCTTTGTGCATTCACTCATTCACTCACTTATTCATTCTTCTTTGAGGACCTGCTACATGCAGTTGGCCTTCTCTAACAACGCGTTCTGCATGTGCGGATCCAGCCACAGGAAGGTGGAAAGGATTTGAAAAAAATAAATAAATGATAACATACAACAATAAAAAATACAAATAAAAATATAGTATAACAATGATTTGCATAACACATTGTATAGATATTATCAGTTATCTACAGATGATTTAAAATATGCAGGAGGATGTGGCTAAGTTTTATGCAAATAATACTTCACCATTTTATATGGTGAAGGACTTGAGCATCCTTAGATGTTGGGATTCACAAGGATCCTGGAACCAATGCCCCAGGGACATTGAGGGGCGACTGTACCAGGGCCTAGGCAAGGTTCTTAGGTACACAGCAGAAAATCATCTTATTCCAGCTCTTGTAAAGCAGGCGGGACCAGCAAACAATTATAGTGAACCATACCGTAAAATGGCGGGGAGGTACAAAGCAGTGTGGGAGCCCAGGGCCTGGAGAGACTGTTTGGGGCCTGAGGATATAGAGACAGCCACTGGAGGCCTCCCGCCTGCGGGGTGGGAGAAGGGTCTTCAGCGCTGGGCAGCGAGGACGAGTCCAGCACGGTTAGGAAAGCAAGAGAGCGGAGTGAATGACCAGCAGGAGGCCGGGCGTGCTGAGGAGAATGAGAAAGTGATGTAGACCAGGGGCTGCCGCTTGAAAAGGGCCACATGGGTCACACAGACAAGGATGCCTGTGTTTTTGGGGACCACATGCATCCTGTGAGGAGCCCCAGTGGCCCGGAGGTGGGGGAGCTCAGCTCTCGTCCTCCTTGGAGGCGTGTGCCCTCAAGGAGAAAGCCACTAGGCCAAGTGGGCTGTTCTTTAAAGCCTCTGGGCTCAGTTGTGGAAGACAGACTTGGGGGAGAAGGTGACGGAGGGGGTGAGGCAGAGCTTCCAATCATGCTCCCCTACTCCTGCAGGACCCCCATGTACTCAGGCCACCCCTTGGAGTCTGGGCCCTGGATTTGTCGCTTTAATTACGATGACATTTTGCATCTGCACACGAAGCCATCATCACCCAGCAGCAGACGTCGGGGGAGGGAGGGAGGAACTCCACCAAGGGCCGGCTGGTCTGCCCCCGAGGTGGCAGGGACGCCCTCAGCTCCGGATCCCACCTCCCCCCCAGCCTCGCAGCACTTGGCCTCCAATTCAGCTTCATTTACTCCACGAACATTAGCAAGCACCTTCTCGGGGTCAGGGTGTGCTGAACACTAACAGCACTCCTGCAGGTGCAGCTCAGCGATCTTCGGCATGGCCCCACAGAGCGGGCTGCACACAGCTGGTCATTTGTGCAGCCAGGATTTGAAGGTGGCAGATGTAGCCTCCTACTCCGGCATCACCTTCCACAGAGCAGCCTCCCAGCCAGCCCTGCCCTCAGGGGCTCACGGCCTGGAGGGAAAAACAGAGCCTGCCCCTCCGGGATGCACCCATCTTTGACAGGCAACAGGAGCCTGAGGGTGGGGCCAGAGACACTATTTGTTATTGTTCGCAAGTGTCTATGCCCTTGAGCAATAGTGTGAGGCTGACCTTCAGCCTCCCACAGGAGGAGGAGGCTGCCAAAGGAGGAAAACAATGACAGCGAGGCAGAGGGAGGGGCAGGTGGGGGCTTTCCCAGGGATGAGGGGTCTGCCAAACCTAAGAGAAAGTGCAGCAGCCAAAATCAAGGGGCACAAGCGGGGCGGGGTTGGGGGAGGGTGACACAGTCGGCCAGCTGGAAAGGGCCTCATGCTCTCCTCCCCTGTAGATGAGGCTGCAAACCCCAGTCTTGCCCCCTCCAACACTTGGAGGAGGCAGGGATCCAGTGGAGACGGGCACGTGGATGCCAGCACAGGGCAGGTGAGGCAAGATCACATATTGAGAATCCGTGTGTGCTTTGCTCTTCTCTCTCCCTTCCCTTGTGGGAGGCAGGAAGCCTGCCTGGGGATCCTGTCTCTGTGTGGGGCCATGTGGGTTCTAGGGCTGAAAGCAGAAGTGACTGGAACTGGTCACCTTCCTGCCCTCTCCAAGCAGAGCATGGTGGGCTACTTTGTCCCTAAAGAGGAGACTGACTGTCTTTGAGAAGAGATAGGAACAGCAGGACGGAAAAGTGAGATTTTCCCCACAAGACAACATGTCTCCTGCAAACACTGGGGACCCGCACTCTGTTGCCTGGCAGCAGCCTGGACACAGGTCATGAGGGATCCCAGGGCTGCAGGTTGTCCAGAGGCAGGAGCTGGAACCCAAGTGATGGTACAGTGGGTGGGTGGCTCGTGGAGAGCTAATGCAGACCCGAGAATGCAGGCACCCCCTTGACTATGTGGTGCTAGAAAAGACCCCAGGACCTGGAAACCACCCAGTGTCCACCAGTGGGTGAATGGATGAGCAAACGTGGCATCACCGTAGCAGGGAGTATTACTGAGCCATAAAATGGAATAAGCGCTGGCACACGCAGCAAAGTGGATGAGCCCAGAGCATGATGCTAAGTGAAAGAAGCCAGACAGAAAAAAGGCCATATAGTGCAGGATTCTGTTCATGTGAAACACCCAGAGTAGGTAAATCCCGATGGACAGAGAGCAGGCTGGTGTTGCCAGGGCCTCACAGGTGACTGGGGAGTGGCTACATTCCAGGTAGAGGGTGTCCTTTGGGGATGATGAAAGTGTCCTGGAACCAGATGCAGGTGATGGCGGCAAAACACTGTGAATGTGCTGAACACCACGGGATCGTACTTTGAAAATGACTAGCGGTTCATTTTGTCATGTGAATTTTACCTCACTTTTATAAAAAGGCCCCATCAGGACCTTTGCCCATCCCTGGGGAGGGAGAAGGAGCCGTAGAGCCCTAGCAACGACCACCCCCAGTGACGTCCTGGTAGCTCAGAATCCGAGGGAAGTTGATTTGGCACAATAAGACCCAAAAGTGTGGTCTACTGAGTTTGTGGAGTGGGATTTGTATCATTTACAGAAGAAGGCGTGGGTATGGAAGAGCTATTTGTGGGTCTCATGGGGCAGAAAGGGGTGCTGAAGGAATGAAAGAACCCCTTTCATTCATGGGGTGGCGGGACAGGAGGGCAGCCCTGAGGAAAGCCTGGGAAGACTCATGAGTCCAGATCCCTCCAGTCCAGGCTGGGAAATGTCTCCTGGGAGAAAAGAGGAGTCGCTCTCCTCTCCCTCCATGCACACACACACACACACACATACATGTACACGCACACACACAAGGGCACAAACACAGGCACAGACACAGGCACACATTTCTCCACAGCTCACCCCTCAGTGCCCTGACCCCCTGGCTGCCTGGGGTGCTATTTGGCCATGCAGGCTGCTGACAGCCAAGGCCTGCTGGCCCATGGACAGTGTCCAGCCTGGGGTCCCCAGGCAGCCCTGTGACAAGAACTGCATGCTGCCAAGAAGCTTCTCAGGTGGCTTTCCCAGAGGGCTCTGCCCCTGCTGTGACAGTGTCATCGGGAAAGGACAGCTGGAGGAGCCTCTGATAGCAAGCGGGTCCCAGATCCCAGCATGTGCACCCAGGCAGATACATCCTCCCCTTCAGACTCCACGTGGAAAGGAAACACACACAAAATGAAGGCAGGTCAGGACAGGGGGACCCTGCAGGGGGAGTGGAAGCGTGTGCGTCCTCCTGGAACAGGGTATGAGCCCGGCCTCAAGCAGAACAGTAACGCAGCAGACATTCGTCTCTGGGACTGGAGGCCTCGCTCCACAAAGCCAGCTCAGGCAGCAGCCGGTGCCCAGAGAAAGCTCTGGCTGTATTCTCAGAGGGGGCTCTGTCCTCCGCTTTGGGGTTTTCTGGTGGTGGGCCCCGGGCAGGCGTGTAGCTTTCCCAGCCTGTCTCCTCTTCCTGGCCTTCTTGCCTGTTTGGGGATGCCACTTCACCTCGAGGCCCCACTCTCCTCACCTGTGGACACCAGAGGCCGGCCCATCCTTCGCAGAGTGCTTGCCAAGCTGAGAGCCTGGAAGGAAGGGAGCGAGGGCCAGGCCTCTGCAGTTCCCAGCCACCGGCCTGTAGAGCCCTACAGAGCAGCAGCGCTGTGAAAGGGTGTGCGTTCAAGGCTTTGTCTGTTATAAAATGCTCAAGAAATATGAGTAATTCACATTTCGAAGATGAGAAAGGGATGATCGCAGTTGGCCCCGTGAATGGTGGAATCTTGGCCAGCGCTACTTTGAGGGAAAGCTTTCAGGGACCCTTGAGTCACCCTCTGTAAGGGATGACCTGGCCAGCCTTGAGCAGGTGCCAGGGTTGACCAAGAGCCACATGCACAGAAGGCACAGGCCTGGAGATGCCTGCTGTCATCTGGGCCTCTGTTCATGCCTGGAGCCTGTCCATGCGTGTCCTGGGACCCCAGGACCTGCCAGGGAAACCACAGGTTTCAGACTGCGAGTCAGACTGCTGGGTGAGCTCCACACTTCATCTGCCAGGAGCAGCAGGTGGCATCTAGCAGCCCCCATAGGGTTCCTGGCCCACTTGCTCCTCCCTGGGAACCCGTAACATGCCTGCCCCAAGGAGTGCTGATCAAGGGAAGGACCTCTGCAACTTCACTGCTTCAAAGGTGGACCTGGCCTTGGTCCGGCCCCATAGCCACTACTAAGCGACCACCCAGCCCCAGATGTCATTCCCAGGAGGACCCTGTGTGAGGCTTTACCCCACCAGCTCTCCGCTCAGAGCTACACACAGCATGCACTTGGCCTCCCAAGTCATGGTGGGAGGGAGCGCTGGCCCCCACAGGACCCCAGGAGAAATTAGATGAATTAGAGGAATTAGAAGTAAACGTTTTATTAATAAAATGTGACTGGTAGAGATCAGGGCTGCTGGGAAGTGTTACTGACACAAGCAAGCTAAAATGGGTTCTTCACAGCGAGGGGCAAACGCCTTCATTCATTCATCACGTATTTATTGAGCACCTACTATATGCCTCACAGTTGGGAAGAGGTGCAGGAAGGACTTAAACCAGGCGACAGCTTGAAGCCAGCTCTACTTCCCTACAGAATCCTGTGTCCCCATTCTGGGGCCACGCCACCCCCAGGAGGCAGCTGCTCAGCTCTGTCTGTCTGGTGCAGCGGGAATGGGACTTGCTGGGCCAATCACACCTGGTCTAAATCATGGGCCCTGTAGAAGGAATTGTCACCAGAGCTTAGGGACATGCACAGCATCCCCAACTTTCCCCTCTTGACTGCAGGTCATCTGTAGAAAGGATGATGAAAAAGTAAAAGCCAGGGGATAAAAAGGGATCCTTCAACCCTGCCAACCAAGTCTCTATTAGGCCTGGGGGGTGGAAGTTTATGAGGATTATTGATCTCCTTTGGCCCAAACAGATGGTGGGGGAGGTGAGACCCGCGTGGAATTACATTCTTTGGTGACATGGCTATATTAAGATCGATTACATTGTGCAACAAACACATGAATCATTCCCAGAACCCTAACTGCTTGAATTTGAATATGCATGAGAAGCTGCCCAGAAATGCCTAAAATATATACATACACATATATATAGTCAAAAAACAAGACAGCTCACAGGGTGAAGAATAACAAAAGGCAATTTGCCACTCTGATGAAAGGGGCCGTGTGCTAGGTTAACTGATGAAGACTCATTCGCAATCAGTGTACACATCCAGGGCCCATGGGAGCTTTGCCCACACCATCCCCGTTCATCTTCACCACAAGCCTACACACCAGGAATTATTTTTCCCATTTTACAGATGGGGAAGCTGAGCCTACAGCTGAGTTAAGATCATACTGTTGTTGGTCAGTCCCAAGGAAGAATTTGAACTATGGGCTTTCTGCGCCCAAAGCTCTGCCTTTCTGTGCGAGACTCTGTCTCAGACAAAAAGATCCCACCCCTACCCACTTTAGTCTTCCAGGTTCAGGCTTCACAAAACCACTATTGCCTCCTGCTTCCTGGAGTTCCGCACAAGAGAACCAAGTTTGAAGGAACAATAAGCTGATACCAAACAGCAACGATACGAAAACAAAGATGTCTTGGAAATTAAGAACCACAATTCCAAAAAGGGTCAATTAGATGAATGATAAGATGAGCACAGTTGAACACCAAACAGACAATGTAGATGATAAAGCCAACAAAATCTTCAAACATGGAGCAAAAAGGCAAACAAAACAAAACAAAAACACACAAAATAAAACATACACATGCACACTAAGTCAATAAGAGTGCTTGGGTGAGAAAACAGAATAAATGCAGGAGTGAAAGAAAGCAACAGTAGAAGTAAATTTCTCTGGGCTAAAGAAAGATCTGAGTCTTCAAAGTAAAAGTCAGTGCCAAGTGTTCAATGGAAAAAGTTTACTTTCTAGGTGAAATTTCAGGTTGTGAAAGAGTTTCAGAATTCCAAAGATACAGAGAATTCTAAAAGCCTCCAGGGTGGAAAACCAAATGACCTGAAAAGGAACAGAAAGCAGATTGACTTCAGATAAATTAGCCAGAAAGCATCATGCAGCCAAACTGTCAGTCCTGTGTGAAAGCAAAACAAAGGCATATTCAAACATACAGACTCAGAAAGTCTATCATCCATAGATCTATCCTGAAAGATGCACCCAAGGATATATTTCCAGCAAATCCAAAAAGGAATCCAAGAAGGAAAATGACACAGTAGCTAAGAAATTAAGAAACTATTCACCAAACCCAGGAAACTATGTGAAAAAGAATCATGGATGGCAACTGTACCACCAACCCCAAGAGCAAATGGTACAAATCCAATCAGGAAATTAGAAGGTCCTGAAAAGAATGTCTCCAAGAGGAAAAGGACATTTGTTTTTAACAAACACTGGAATGAAAAAGCTGGATAATCCCAGTAATAAGAAGGCATATCAAAATATGAAATTTGTAAAAATTATACATTGTCCTCTTCATCCAGTGGCATGAGATGTAGAGAATGAAATGGATGGAATTGACATTTACATCTGCGGATGTAGAGAACGGAATTCCATCCGTTCCATCCTCTACATCTGCAGTGAAGAATAGTTGCATAATCATTATATTAAAAGCACTGATCATTGGTTTAAATTTGTTTAGAATCAACTGGTTGTCAAAGCACAGAAATAACTATAGTCTCAGAACAGAGTGTTCGTGTTTTAAAGCTTGTCAATGTAGCAATAAGAGGTGGGGGCCAGGAAGTGGGCAGTGAGCGGGTAGAAAAGGCAGGGGGATCTAGTGGGGCCTAGGGGATTTTCACATAGGGGAATTCAGGAGATACTGACTAGAGCTGATATGTTGAGAAACCGAAGTTTAAGTATGTGATGTAAAGCAGTAATGGTAACTAGAGAAGAAGTAAACATTTCATTAATAAAATGTGCCTACTAGAGATTAGGGCTGCTGGGAAGCGTTATTGACATAAGCAAGCTAAAATGACTCCTTCATAGTGAGGGGTGAATGCTTTCATTCATTCATCACGTATTTATTGAGCACCTACTATGTGCCAGACAGTGTGTAGCACGCTTGGGTGGGAGGTGGAGGTTCAATAGCATGCAGAATCTCAATCCCTGTCCTCAAAGAGCTGCCAGTCTAGTGTAAGAGACAGATATGAATTCTATAAATTAAAAAAAAAGGTAAAATTGCAAGTGTGATGAGCATCAGAAGAGAGGCACAGGGTGCAGTTACAGTGTAGCTTAGACACATTTGAGATCAGGGAAAGAGGCAAGGATTCCACCCAAATCTGAAGGACGTAAACAAGTTAAACAGAGGAGAGAACATTTCCATCAAGGGAGCAGTGTGTGCAAAAACCCTGTGGCAGGGGGAGCCAGAGAATGAAAGAAAACCAAGATACGAGAGGGTAGAGTAAGAAGAAGAGAGAGCAATAGACAGGGAGGCTGGGAGGTAGGTGGCAGACACATGCCTTTTGGGACCTGTGGGCTGGGTTAAGAATTTGAGCCTCTGGGCTGGGCGCGGTGGCTCACGCTTGTAATCCTAGCACTTTGGGAGGCCGAGGCGGGCGGATCACGAGGTTAGGAGATCGAGACCACGGTGAAACCCCGTCTCTACTAAAAATACAAAAAATTAGCCGGGCGTGGTGGCGGGCGCCTGTAGTCCCAGCTACTCAGAGAGGCTGAGGCAGGAGAATGGCGTTAACCCGGGAGGCGGAGCTTGCAGTGAGCCGAGATCGCGCCACTGCACTCCAGCCTGGGTGACAGAGCGAGACTCCGTCTCAAAAAAAAAAAAAAAAAAAAAGAATTTGAGCCTCTGCCGGGCGCGGTGGCTCACGCCTGTAATCCCAGCATTTTGGGAGGCCAAGGCGGGCTGATCACGAGGTCAGGAGATCGAGACCATCCTGGCTAACATGGTGAAACCCCATCTCTCCTAAAAATACAAAAAAATTAGCCGGGTGCGGTGGCGGGTGCCTGTAGTCCCAGCTACTCGGGAGGCTGAGGCAGGAGAACGGCATGAACCCGGGAGGTGGAGCTTGCAGTGAGCCGAGATAGCACCACCGCAGTCCGGCCTGGGCGAAAGAGCGAGACTCCGTGTCAAAAAAAAAAAAAAAAAGAATTTGAGCCTCAAAGGATTGGGAGTAATTACCATGTTCTGTTCCAAGGCATGGACTAAGAGATAAAGTTTTCCGGCTCATTTCATGAGGCTAGCATAACCCGGATACCAACACCTGAAGAAGATAGCCCAAAACTAGAAAACTATAAGCCAATCTCACTCATCAATATTATGCAACGATCTTAAATAAAACATTAGCAAGAAGAATCTGGCCACGAATTAAAAATGTATTATGACCGTATAGGTTTTATTCCAAGAATGGAAAGGTATGTAAACATTAGGAAATCGTTTCATCATTAATCTTCACAGAAATACATTCAAGACATATAAAATACATGAAAATATATCATTCCAATAGATAATGGAGAGCTAGGTGTGGTGGCTCATACTTGTAATCCAAGAACTTTGGGAGGCCAAGGTGGACAGATCACTTGAGGTCAGGAGTTTGAGACCATCCTGGCCAACGTGCTGAAACCCTGTCTCTATTTAAAAATACAAAAATTAGCTGGGTGTGGTGGTGTGCACTTGTAATGCCAGCTACTCAGGAGGCTGAGGCAGGAGAATTGCTTGAACTTGGGAGGCGGAGGTTGTAGTGAGCAGAGATTGCGCCACTGTATTCCAACCTGGGTGACAGAGTGAGACTCTGTCTCAAAAGAAAAAAAAAGAAATGAAGAAACACTTAAAAAGATGTAAATGCTCAACGCTGAATTTTAAACAACTTTTTGAAACCTAGAAATGAATTAAGCTTTCTTAACTTGAGATCTACCAGAAGCAGACACCACCAGAGAAAAGATTCTGAAAACCACATGCTGCAGAGATCCCAGCCCATGCAGAAAAGGAAGACAAAATGGCACTGAATCGCAGGAGTGAAGAAACAAAACTGTCCTTTGCAGATAATATGATTTTTTTTCGTTTTTAGATAAGGTCTTGCTCTGTTGCCCAGTCTGGAGTGCAGTGGTATGATCATGGCTCACTGCAGCCTTGAACTCCTGAGCTCAAACAAGCCTTTCACCTCAGCCTCCCGAGCTGGGACGATAGGTGTGAGCCACCGTGCCTGACAATAATATGATTTTTGGAAACTATAAATCAAAGGAAAGCAGCTGAGCAGTCATTAGAACTAATATGAGAGCTCAGCAAGACACTGGTTCTCAAAGTGCCATCCAGGGCCCAGCAGCATCAGGCTACCTGCGTGTGTGTTAGAAAGGCAGACCCTCAGGCTGACCCCAGGCTCACTGAATCAGAAGCCCTGGGACAGGCTTAGCTTTGTGTCTTTCAGCAAATCAAGCCATGCGTGCAATGCTAACACGCACTGAAAGTTTGGGAACCATTACTTCAAGGCACTAGACTACCAGAAATGTAATCACCTCACTTCAAAACCATATACAAATAAATAGGTGGAAGTGTTTTGGGAAAAAAAATTCTTTTTACAATGAAATGGATAGCATGATAAATTTGCAATCTCCAGTCAAGGTTTGTGTGTATGTGTATGTGTGTGTGAGTGTGTGTTGTAATGGCTTTGAGATATAATTTACATACCATACAATTCACCCATTTAAAGTTTACAAATCAGTGGTTTTTAGTATATTCACAGATACTCGCTACCATCACCACAGTCAATTTTAGAACATTTTCATCACCCCAGGAAGAAACCCTGTACCCCATAGCTATCACCTCCCTATCTCTCCTTTCTCCCTTTGCTTCTCTTCCCCTCTCAGCCACTTTCTGTCTCTACAGACTTGCCGGTTCTGGACATTTCATATAAATGGAATCATGGTGGTGACTGGCTTCTGTCACTCAGCATGATGTTTTCAAGCTTCATTCATCACGTATGTCAGCACCGCATTCCTTCCCATGATAATGTCCCATCCCATGTCTAGACCACATTTTGTGGCTGGAAGGGAGTTTGAGCCCGGGCTCCAGGGTAGCCTTCTCTGTATTGCCTGGGAAAAGTCACGCATCTCTTCAAGTCTCAGTGACCCCATCTCTAGAAGGGGATGACCAGCCCTACCCAGGGGAGCCTGGGAGAGCCATCCAGGTGGCCAGGGCACAGGGGACAGCCCAGAGGCGTCCGAAGGAAGGTGACATTGAAACTGATCACTGATGAACCTGGGGGAGGCTCTAAGGAGGCAGAGGGCAAAAAGAGCAGTGGGCTCCAGGCAGAGCCCCCTGGAGTTGAGAAAAAAGAGAGCCCCTGGTGTCTGAAGAAGCGGTTCTCAGCTTGGGTGATTTTGCTCCTGGGGGACATTCACGATGTCTGGAGACTTTTTGGTTGGCGCCATGGGACAGTGGGGGGAATACCATTGACATCTAGAGGGCAGAGGCCAGGGATGCTGCTGAACATTCTACAGCCCCCCACCAAGCCCCCAAACAAAAAACTATCAGATCCAAAGCGTCAATAGTGCCGAGTTTGAGAAACCCTGACTTCAAGCTTCATGTGGTTGTGATCGTGTGGAGTGCTGGAGAGGAGGGTGGTGCAGCCAGTGAAGTCTGGGAGACACTCTGAATAGCTTAAATGTTCCCCCAGGGTAATGGGGAGCCATGGAAGGCTTTAGGCCGAGGGGTGATCCCTCTGATGTGTGTTTCAGAGGGAGCTTTTTGGACTCAGAATGGAGAATGTCTGGAAAGGCTTCTAACGGTTCCAAATAAGTAAGTTGACTTTGTTGACTCCAGGCCCTGGGATACCAGAGATCTCCAAGCCAGAAAGGGTGTTTGTTCTTCACTAGTGGACTCCCATCAAGTTGTCGGAGGATCCCCTCTGATAGAGTGCTCCTGGGGCAGAGGCAGGGCTGGGGACACAACCTGGGAGCTCCCCAAATCCCTCCCTGGCTCCGGTCACACCCAGGACTCACCCCAGTGAGGCATGGAGAGAAGCCCTGTGCATGGGCACACACAGAGCTACTGCAAATCCCATGTCCCCTCTCCTCTGCCTCAGAGATGGTAACAGGTGCCAACACACAGGTGAGTGCCTTCAGGGGACCCCTCCTTGCTGGGCAGGAGCTTCTGGCCCTCCCTGCTCCAACAGCAGCCAGGCCCTCCCATGAAGCCCTGCTCAGCCCCTTACCAACCTCTTCGCTCACTGCACACACACTGAGGCCCTGAACCAGGCTGGGCTTAGGGCTTCTTAGAAACACATCTCCCCGAAATGTGCAGTGCACTTCTAGTCAATTCTGTGAGGCAGGGAGACCCGACACAGCCCCTGATCTGAGGCACTAGCATGGGTGAGGGGGACTGGGGAGGGAAGACAGGCAGCAGTGACAAGACAAGGAGCTAGGCGCTCTGATCAGAAGAGGCCGAGAAAGTCAGAGGACAGCACGCCCAGACTGTGTGGTCAGAGAAGGCTTCCTGGGGGAGGTGGCCAAGAAGATGTGTCTTAAAGTACAACCATGAACCATGGGGCTGTTGCGCCTTGTCCTCCCTGGCAGGAACAGCACAGTAATTGCCAAGAGGTGTGAGGAAAGTCTGGGTGCGGCGATGCTGCTGCCTGCCCCGCAGTCCTCGGCAGCACCACAGCCATCTCTCCTCAGCATCCTCTCCTCCTTGCTGTAATTCCCACCCCACGACCAGAACCCAGCCCTACTCCAGTCGGGGCGTGGCTGGCCCCCTCCACAGGAATGACCCAGTTCTGGCCAGTGAGCAGCCATGGGATGTTTGCTAGGGACAAATTCTACACAAAAATTCATGCTAGCAGAAGGGAGCCAAGAGTTGCCAATGGGACTTAAGGGGGCACACTCCTAGCCTAACAAGATGAAGAGAGAGGCCATTAAGCTGAGGTCCAGCGGGGATGGGCAGGTGCAGAACCTTGCTGCAGGGACAGAGGTGTTCCCAGGGGAAAAAGGCTGGACGAGATCTTGTATCTCCTGGAAATCACAGAATCAGCGGGAAGCCTACTAAGCATTGAAGGGAGAGGTGTCAAAGAAATCCTCAACACCGCTGACCAAAGCCTTGACTATGCAACACAGAAGGTGGGCCTCAGACCTGCTCCTGGCTGCTAGACCCATGCGGGCCTGGCAGGGACCCTTGTCGCCATGTTGGAGGACAGTCATCAAGTAAGTCTCCCAGGGGACAGACCAAGGACAGGGGAGGAGAGTGGACCAGGGCTATTTTCCCAAAGTGCAGAAGCAAAGACTGCCCGGCTGTTTGGAAGCAGTGCTTCTTCCCCAGTGTATGATAAGTGCTATGGGCCAGGGCCAACTAGGCTGCCTGTTTTCAAAATGTAAACTTTGAACATGATTTTCCTGCCCTTTTCCAACACTGGGTACTTTGAGTGTGTGGGTGGAGATGATTTTCTGTGGCCAGAAATCGTCAAACCCTGAGGCTCGACATCCAGACCTGAAGGGGACAGAGGCATTGTGCAAAGGCCTGGTGGGCCGCCTGGAGACAATGACTGCCCGCGCTTCCGGGTGCCTGCCTTGGGGAAGATGTTTGAATTTCATGTAGATATGAAAGGTGTGTCAGCCTATATGGACATTGAAGACTACATATGTACACACTCCATCAGGCATGGCTTTGTGCTTTGTCATTCACTGTGCTACCCCCAGGGGCTAGAATGATACCCAGCAGATAGTAGATGCTTAATAAAAATGAACTGCATGTGTGTGTGAGTATTGGGTAGACAAAGGAGAGGGCCGTGGAGTGTCCCCACCATCCCACCATTCAGCCCACCCTCATCCCATGCAGTCTGGGGACTGACACCTGGCACAGGATCTGAATAGTCAAGCCAGTCACAGTAATCTTGCCCCTGTGTGAGCACTGCAGAAACCCAGGCCTCAGCAAATGGCCGTCCCCTGCACATAGGAATGGACTAAGAAATGAACATATCATCCAATGTCTGCCAGTGAAAAGTAAGGGCTATCTGCAGGGGGCTTTGGGGAATGCTTCCTTCCCTCTGGAGCAGGCTGCAGGAGTCAGTGCCTCTCCCGGCTCTGGGTGCCGCTGGAGAGGTGAGGCACATGCCCGCTGCATCTGTCTTCCTGCCAGCCCACGTGTGGAGGAGGCAGAGCTGGGACAACTGCAGAGAAGGGAGCGGAGCCCCTGGATGGAGCCAAGCCTGAAGTCCACCTTCTCTTAGCTTTAAGTCAGTGTGGTTCAGATTTCCTGGTCACTTGCCACCAAAGCACCCCGTGTGAGCACAGGGAGAGAAGCTTCCAAGGGATGCCAAGGAGTTTGGGCCTCACCCCAAGGGCACTGGGGGTTTAAGCAAGGTGATGCCTTGCTCAAGCTGGGGTTCTTTTGACAAATCCCTTTGTTATGTAGAAAATGGCCAAGACTGGAGGCAAGCGATCTGTGAGTGGGCTTTTGCGGTAAACCAGGCTACGGCGGGTGAGGCTGGGACCCTCTGGCCGCCCTGTGGGTTCACACCTTCTTGGCCTCTGAGGTGCCCGCTTTCCTCAGAAAGTGCAGTGGGTGTGGGAGGGGAGGGGACTGTGTATCCCAGGGTTGGTGTCACCTCAGAACATCCCCCAGGAGGAAGGCGGGGCACGGCCAGGACCCACTGGAAGAAGAGAGCAGGTGAGGGGCTACGGAGAAGGGGCCGCGAATGTTAAAGGAAACGGAAGTGTCCCCTCCCATCTCCCAGCACCATTGCACAGCACGTGCTGCCTGCTCTCAGAGCGTCCCCCACTCTGAAGTGAGCCCCCACCATGCGGCCTTCGGCTGGGCTGCGGAACCGTCACCTGCCGGCCTTGCCCTGGCTCTGCTCAGGGAAAATCCCTGGAAACCTCTCAGTGCTTACTGCCCGCACTGGGAGGGCGGAGAGCAGGCAGAGCCTTGTGATCCATCATGCCGGGGAGAGACTGGGGGCTAACGGGGAGGGACTCAGTTAAGGTGGCATCAGAGACACCCGCTCCAGCTCCACTCCAGTGCCCCGAAGCGTTCGGGAGCCGGCCAGGCCTTCCCTCCCTCCCTCCACAAAACAGGGTGGTGGAAAGCTTTAGGGGGGAGCTTAGAAAATGCTTGATGATTTTGTCAGGTGTGGAAATCACATCGTGGTGATTTTATTTTTGGAGCTGCATGATGAAGTCTTCAGGGGAAACGTGTCTGCGTGTCTGACACGTTTAAAAGGTTTAACGAAATGCGAAATACTAAGAACGTGTATCTAGTGGTTATTTTGATGATAGAATTCATTTTTTCTGTGTGTTAGAAAAAATTTATAGTAATGACACTTTTAAAAAGAACATTTTTTAAAAAGGAAGAAAATACCAGGGCCAACAGTTCTCAAAGGGTATCCTTCAACACACTGGTTCTGGGAGATGTGGGGGGACGTTCTGTGACCAAAGGAAAGAGCCCCCCTCTCCCTTTCTAGGGAGGCGAACAGGCCAGAGAACAAGAGGAGCAGCCTGCAGAGAGCACGCATTGCAGGCTAGATCCTGGGGCTCCGCTTCTGGGCCAGAGTGGGGCCGCCCCAGGAGGGAAGGCAGAGACGGTGAGCCACAGGGGTGTAGCTCTGTGGACACAGACCCACAGACACAACCCCAGGTCTGTGGCTGGCCTGAGGGTCTTCCCTCACCGGACCGGGCAGGGGTCCAGGACCAAAGGCAGAGCTCTGCCGAGGTGCATCCCAGCTAGGCAGATGTTCATTATTGGAATTTTCTGACCGAGAAGTCTGAGCTTCCTCACGAAGGATGCCATTAGGGGCTCAAGTATTCAATGTGAGCATTTAGAGAGGGTGCTTCTCTGTGCTGGCAGCCACTGGGCTAGGTACAGGGCACGGAGGTGAGACATGGACCCCATCATCAACAGACAAGACAGCCACATGCAGAATTTGAGGACGAGAAGTTCTGGGTGTGGCCACCCCAGGACACAGCACCATGCACAGAGTGGGTCCATCCCATAAACACTCGTTATGTACCAACTATGTGCCAGGCAATGCCCCGGCTGCCAGAAGGTACACCTGTGACCTGAACGCAAACCTGTCACACTGGGACTCACACCACAGCTCAGGTCACTGTCCCACAAGGGGCAGCCCCAAGGTGTCATGAGGCACAACAGGGAGGCACATGTCCCCCGGGTTGGGGTGCACACTCTGGCCCAGCCACTGTGCCGTGGGGCAGTGGAGAGCCTGGACAAGCCACTTAAGGCACTCGAGCCTCAGGTTTCTGGGAAATTTTCAGAAGCTGGACACAGAGTCGGTTACTGAGAGAGGCCAGCTCTCGGCCCGTCCCTCTGCCGCCTCTGCCCGTGCTCTGAGCAGCCAGCTCTTGAGGATGTCTGAGGCCTCCTCTCCCCCATGTTCCACGCCCATCTGGTCCCAGGACCAGAACATGGCTGGTGTTTCCAAGGATTGGAAGTGCAGTGGCCTGTGGCCCCTGCCTTGCTGGCTGTGAAGCAGGTTTTTGGGGAAGGTGATCAGCTACAAAGGGAGGCAGCATGCAGTAGTCCTCCTCCTTTCACTCAGAGGGCAAGAAAGAATCTGTTCACACACACACACGTACACACACACGCACACATGTACACACGCACACACACACGCACACATACACACGCACACACGCATGCACTAAGGTCTTGCACGTGTATGGTGTGCTCCCAGCTTCATGAGAAGCAGAGGATCCCTCAGTCTGGCTGTGACCTTCAGGTCTTTAAAAGGCCAAGAGGCTTCCACAAAGGTTTGACATGAACAGGCGACTATGTGCAAAGCACTTGGGGCTGGCGAGCCCCGGCTCTGTTCTGATGCCTGCCACACCACGCGTGGGTGACGGGAAGCTGTTCCCGGGGCCGTCTCTCCGTCTCATTTCTCAGTCCTCACCTCCGACTTGGTTGGGCCTGCACCTGTGGGCAGTCATGGGTGAGGGTTGATGGAGTAGGAACAGAGCGGGAAAGTGAGTGTAGAGACAGGATCAGGAGCCTGGTTCCCGCATGTGACTCCCAATGGTCACATGACCTCCTGAGATGCTTTCCTTGTGTGGAGTGAGGTGGGTTGACCATAGGATCTCCACAGCCCAGATTCTGCCCCATAGAGCCAGGCCCCTCCACAGGCTGTGTGGGGGCAGTGTCACCTCTGAGGAGGGGAGTGCGGGGGCAGCGTTCTGACAGGTGGAGGACTGGGAGAAGTGCGACAGGGACAACAGGAAACACCTGTGCACAGCAGAGAGCGTTCGGTGCTAGGGAGGGCTGAGGGTAGCAGCGTGGAAGATGACGCTGGAGAGGTCTTTAGAGCTGTGGAGGGCCTTTCCAGCAGGCTCAGCAGCCTGCACTTGGCTGTGTGGCCAGGGAGGCTGAAGCGGAGGAGAGGGAGGAATCTGGCTCACACTTCCCACCCACTCAGGAGCAAGGTGTGGGAGCAAGCCGCGGATGCTTCTCTACGGCTCCAGTCTACCTGCAACCTGGCTGCCCGAGAGCCTCCATGGGGCCTCCCCTGGGGCGGGTGCTCCAAGGTCAGATCAGACCCATTCTGCTGAATCCAGCAATGGGACTACAACAAACAAAGCCCTTGGCTTCTAGTGACAACTTCGCTAACAGACACACCAGCAGAAGCCTGGCCTAGATATATTAATATTTGTACCTCTCCCGGGTCTGGGCTGCCACTATTGCAAGCACAGGCCCCGTCTTCCCAACCAATCCCTTGACAACAGGCATCATGTTTTGTGTTTGGGGAGAAGATTTGTGGCTGCCAGCAGGTGCCCCAGCAGGGCTGGTCTTTCCTTCACCTGCAATCTACCTTTGTGCCAGGGAAGTGGCCTAGAGGCTAAGCTGGAGTGAAGGGTTGGCAGTGGTGGGCTCCATCCTCGCTCCTTGGGGAAGGACACTAGCCCTGCAGGGCCGCAGGCACGGGAGCCTCTTGGCAAGCAGAGAGGGAGGCGGGGGGCTGTGCAGTCCCTTGGGCCCAAGCTGGAGTCCCTCTCTGACCTGCACTGACCTCTCTTTAGCCGTGTGACCACAGGCAATTTCCCGCGACTCACAGGACCTCACAGGTGTCACCTGAAGCTGGAACAATCAACGTTTCTGGCCAGTTGTTGGGAGTGTAGAATAAAATCATGATTACGGCGGCCCTGGCGCCAAGCCCGGCTGGCTGATAGCGATAGCCTCAAAAACGAAAATGACTAAGCACAGAGCCTCCCAATCCTTGTTTTGTTTTTTTCCTTTTGGAAACTGACATCCTCTCTATAGCTATATTTTGGGCTGCTCCAAGGGAGAAAAGCATTTAGGGGGAACTTCCACCTTTGATTGAGGGATGGGTGAAATCCCCTTTCAAGTCAGCTGGGAATGTGCTCTCCGGAGGAGCACAGAGCTGTCTCCGCATAGGCAGACAGGTGGGAGGCCCCTGGAAATGCCCCCAGCTCTCTTCTTCCTGGGAGATGACAGGATGCTTGGAGATATTTAATTATCCTCCCTTGGGGGTAAGAAGGCTGGGCCTGGGGGCTGTGGGAGGAGCAGGCAGCCCTTCACAGGACGAGGGGAGACCGGGGCCGCTGCCTCTCAAGTGTTCCTCACACTGGCTCATCCTCCTGCCAGTATCTCCCCATGAGGTCAATGAACCCCCTTCCTGTAACCCTGGGGCAATTGCTAGTGTCTTACGTGCCGCCCACCAGGCTTCATCAGGGAACGTGTGAAAAGTAGTTCTAGGTCTTGCCATTTTCACAGATATTTTTTCCAGTTTCTCTCGTTTTATGGGGTCCCTCCAGACCCCAGATGGGGGGCTCTAGGTTCCAGACCCTCCTACAATTGCCAAGATGGACCCTGAACTCCTCATGGCCCAAGCATCTAGTCCAAGGAAATGGGTTTGCCTTCTTTTTCTTTCCTTAAAAAAAATACCACGCCAAAACCAAAGCATAGTTCATGAAGTGAAGCCTTCCAGAGAGATCAGATGATGGCACCCTAGAGAGATCAGATGATGGCATCCTAGAGAGAGCAGATGATGGCATCCTAGAGAGACCAGATGATGGCACCCTAGAGAGATCAGATGATGGCACCCTAGAGACATCAGATGATGGCATCCTAGAGAGAGCAGATGATGGCATCCTAGAGAGACCAGATGATGGCACCCTAGAGAGATCAGATGATGGCACCCTAGAGACATCAGATGATGGCATCCTAGAGAGAGAAGATGATGGCATCCTACAGAGATCAGATGATGGCATCCTAGAGACATCAGATGATGGCACCCTACAGAGATCAGATGATGGCATCCTAGAGAGATCAGATGATGGCACCCTAGAGAGACCAGATGATGGCAGGGAACCTGGAATCGGGGGTCTCCGTGGGAAACAAAGCAGGGAGCTGTGAGCCCTGGGATGCAATGAGAAAGGAAGATATTTTTACTATGATTCCTGCACCTGCCCTGTGGTTTAAGAGTGGGCCTCACTCCCTCTGATGATGGCACCCTAGAGAGACCAGATGATGGCACCCTAGAGACATCAGATGATGACACCCTAGAGAGAGCAGATGATGGCACCCTAGAGAGAGCAGATGATGGCACCCTAGAGAGACCAGATGATGGCACCCTAGAGACATCAGATGATGGCACCCTAGAGAGATCAGATGATGGCATCCTAGAGACATCAGATGATGGCACCCTAAAGAGATCAGAAGATGGCACCCTAAGGAGATCAGATGATGGCACCCTAGAGAGGCAGATGATGGCACCCTAGAGACATCAGATGATGGCATCCTAGAGAGACCAGATGATGGCACCCTAGAGAGATCAGATAATGGCACCCTGGAGACATCAGATGATGGCATCCTAGAGAGACCAGATGATGGCATCCTAGAGAGATCAGATGATGGCACCCTAAAGAGATCAGATGGTGGCATCCTTCGACTTATTAGGAAACTCAGGCCAGACCTTAAGTGGGGCCTGTTGGGCGCCGAGTTCTGATGGCAGCAGGGAGAGGCGCACAATCCGTCTCCAGATAAATGTCAGCTGGAGGCTCTGGGCTCGGCTACTAGCTCTGCCACCAACGAGCAGCAAGGCCATCAGCCTGTTGCTTCTGCCCTCTGGGCCTCAGTCTCCCCATCTGTAAAACTGCAGATTACTAGCTCACTGCACGAAGTTATTTTGGGGCTAAAATGAGATTGTTTATGAAAGTGTCTACCGCATGCCATTTCATTAAAAGTCAGGAATTGATTTGTTTTTACACACACACACACACACACACACACAGTCTTGCACTCACACTTCTCTATTTTTGAAATGGCATGCACGGAGTGCTCCCAATTTTATGAGAATCAGAATGGGGTGGACCCCTCACCAGGCTGTGGCATGCAGGCCTCGCTCAGCCGTACACACTCAGAGCCACCATGTCCCTGTCTGTACAACAGGGGCTTGCATCCGATGATGCCCTGCTTTTCTCTTAACTTGCACGTTCTGCAACTCCAAGAAACACATCTGCCTCTCACTCGATAGTCATTATTAGCAGGTACAAGAAGCTTGTGAGAGTCACCCAAACCAGGGAAGAGTATGTGAGGCAACTGCCCCAGGACGGGGAGACTTTACAAGACTGTGGATGGGAGGTCAAGAAAGGAGGAAGAGAAGCCAGTGGCCTTTAAGCACAAGCCAGGACAGCAGAGAGCTGGCTGCAGGGAACCTGGAATCGGGGGTCTCCGTGGGAAACAAAGCAGGGAGCTGTGAGCCCTGGGATGCAATGAGAAAGGAAGATATTTTTACTATGATTCCTGCACCTGCCCTGTGGTTTAAGAGTGGGCCTCACTCCCTCTGAAGCGGGTTCCACACTCCTGTGTCTCGGCACCCACACTGTTCATGGTACGCGGGACGTTCTTTCTACTCCCTCTTCCGGGAGGGCTCCTACTCATTCTTCAAGGCCTAACTTAGACGTCATTTTCTATAGGGGATGGAAAATAAATAGTCCACACTTGTTTTGTGGACACTGAAATTTCAATTTTATGTACTTGTCACGTGTCACAAAATGTTATTCTTCCTTTGAATTTTTTCAGCCATGTAAATACATAGAAACAATTCTTAATTCAGGGACTGTACCAAAACAGGCAGCAGATCAGATTGGCCACAGCCAGAGTTTGCCAGCACCCCCTCTGCCCTCTTGCTGTTCAAAGTGGGGTCCATGCCCAGTAGCCTCAGCCTCATCTGAGAGCTTGTTGGAAATGCAGATTCCAGGGACCCACCCAGACCTACAGACTCAAAGACTACATTTTAACAAGGTCTCTGGAAAGCTCAGGTGCACTTTAAACTTTAAAAACTGTGATCACACCACTGCAGTCTAGCCTGGGTGAGAGAGTGAGACTGTGTCTCAAAAAAAAAAAAAAAATCCTGTCTGGGTGTCACCCCCAGAGATTCTAATTTAATAGGTATGGGGTGCAGCCTAAACAGCTAGACAGGGGGACTTTTTAAAGCTCCTGAGGTGGTTGTAATGCACAGCAGACTTCCAGAACCCGTGCCCCAGAGAGATTACCCAGGGAAGGAGGACCGCTCCTCCTCCTAGATCCCAAAGTCCCCAGGTCGCTCCTGCATGACACGACATGTCCCTGTAGAGAAACTATTTGTTACACTCGGAGCTCCTCTGAGGTCAGGATCCTGTCTAATCCTAACTTATGAAGGTCTCAGACAAAACACCCACCGCCTCTGGGACTGGATCCCCTCCTCTTCCAATGCATGGCTTTGTAGCCGTGAATCTGCTCTTCACTCACCGCCTCCCTGCCCTGGTGCCCCAGGTGAGTGCAGAGAAGGCGGCCTCCAGCGCCAGGGTCATCCTGGCCTCTCCCGCCCTCCCTGAGCTTCTCCTGCTTCTGTGAAGCCCTCAGGCCAGCACAGGCTCTGGGGAAAAGGGGGGACAAAAAGAGGCAACCCACACATCCAGCAAACCCACTGGCTACACCCTCCACAACCCTCCTCCCCTCTTTCCCAGCTGGAGGGCATGCAGCCCCTCTCCTCCCTGCACTGGGTCCCCGCTGCCCCAGCCCCTGCCTCCTGACTCCTCTGCCTTTTGGCCCGGACCCAGCATTTTCCTGGAGAAACGTGTAAGGGAGGGGTGCACGGCACTGACTCAAAGCCACACAAGAGTCTTGCCTGGGAGGGCCTGTGTTCGGGAGAGGGCTGGGGGACACAGGACAGCCCCTTTCAGGCCGGGGCTGACACTCCTGCCCCACCTGGCCTTGCACCCCCTGGCCAGGCCCCTCTCTACGTGAGGCTCTCTCATCACTCGTAGCTCTGCAGCTGAGCCCTGCGCTCCACAGGCCCTACCTCTCTCCCAAGACTTCCCATTGCAAGCCCCCTACAACATGGCAGCCTCCCACCCTCCAGAGTCCCCACCACAGAGCATCCACAGCCTAACGCTTCCGAATCCTGGAAGGTCGGATCTAGACGGGGCCTCGAGAAATCTTATTATACATATAGGGAAACCTACGCCCAGAGGAGGGGAAAAATTGGCCCGAGATGGTGGCAGACTGGGGACCACCACCTCCCTCTCCCCCATCTAGTCCCACGCGCTTCCCCCACTGCAGGGCTCCTCCCACTGCACCAGCTGCCTTAGCAAGAGAAGGAAGGACAGAGCTCTGGGTTACAGGGAAGATGGAAACCCAGAGGAAGGGGTCTGCTGGGGCCAACTCTTAGCCTTTGACTAGGGACAGTGTGACAATGCCCTGCCCCCAACCTCCCCCCGTCTACAAGCCCAGCCCAGATCAGTGGAGGTCAGAGTGGGCGACTGTGCAACCCACCTCCCTCCCAGCACAGAGTAATAGAAACAGCTACTATTTATTGAGCACTTACTAAGTGCCAGGTGCCATGCTAAAAGCCACGATTCTCTGCAGTACTTATTAAATATTACATCTCCATTTAGCAGATGATCAGAATGAGGGTCAGAGAGATGAATCAGCAGGCCTACGGTCACAAAGTTGGTAAGGGAGTGGTGGAGGAGAGGCCTTAGAGAAAAATGTCTAAGTTCAAAGGCATCTCGGAGTTCCTCTTCACTGCCTGGGCTTTGAACCCAGATCTGTCTGATCTGTTCCCTCAGGGCTCTCAGACGAGATGCAGTGAGATACTAGGACACGGGTCGGGGGGTCCACACTCAGGTTTATCCATTCAGCAGCTATCTCAAAGGTATCAGGGCTAGAAAGATGGGCTGGAGGACAGGCACCCCCACACCAAGGAAGATCAGCCCCTCTCCTGGTTCAAAGACTGTCTCGTCATGAGCCCAGGCAGATGCCTCTGTCCCAAGACCACCTGGTGTCAGAGAGAACACATGGGCTTTGGGATCATCAGACCTGGGATTGTTCCCTTCTCTGCGTGACCTTGGGCCTCAGTTTCCTCATCTGTAAAATGGAGATACCTAGCTAGTAGGGTCAATGGAAGGAATAGAAAGAGGTTGTGAAAAGGGCCCCGTGCAAGTGATAACTAAATGCTGCAGGCTGCTGCGCGTGCACTGTGAACTCTCCCCCATCCTGGGCCTGCAGGGGGAGCAAGCTTTACCCCAGAAGGAAGCAGCAGGGAAGCACGGCCTGCACAGAGCCTCCTGGAATGTGGCAAGGCTCCTTGGCACCGAACCTTCTTTAATTAGTTCTCAACTAAAAATAGCTCCCCCACCACCCGGGCTGCACACCTACCTCCTGGCCTGGCACTGAAGTGTGCCTGAGCTACTCTTGGGGGTGACAGCCAGCCTGTGACAGAACCTACAACACGGAGGGTGCACAGAGCAGGAGGCTTTATTGAGGGAGATACAGAAGCGGGCGTGGGCTCTCGTGCCAGCCAGGCCGCGGCCTCCACTCGTCCCACACGGCCCTGCGGCTCCTGCACACCCCTCCCTCCCCGGCTCCGGGACAGCAGGCAACACAGAGGAGTCTTACCCAGCCTTGGCAGAGGTGCCGGGAGGGCCTTCAGAGTCTGTCCAGGGGAGGGTTGGGGGGACACAGGACAGCCCTTCTGTGCTGTCGATGACATGCCTGCCACATCTATCCATCTGTCCACCGCCTGGTCCATCTCTGCCTGAGGGGCCCTCCTGTCACTTGCAACTCTGGAGCCGGGTCCTGTGGTGCTTCTCCTCGGTCAGGAGGGGGATGAAGGTGTCGCTGTGGGACAGCTTCAGCCGGCTGCTGCAGCTGGGCGCCTCCTTCCCCGCAGGCTCTGGAGGGAGGTTGTCCAGGTCACTGCGGGAGCCCCCGGTCTTGCCCTCGCCCCCGCTGCTGGAGTTGAGTTCCATCAGCTCCAGCTCGTGCTTGGCCGCCGTCTCCAGGACGCGCTGCTTGTTGTAGTACCTGACAAAGTTGTTGATGATGGGGTGGATGGGCAGGGCGATGGCGATGACACCACACAAGAAGCTGATGGCCGCGTTGAGCTTGCCCAGCGTGGTCTTGGGGTAGATGTCGCCGTAGCCGACGGTTGTCATGGTGATGATGGCCCACCAGAAGGACTGGGGGATGCTCTTAAACAGGGTCTCTGGGTGGCTCTGCTCCATGGTGTAGCCCAGGGCAGAGAAGACAAAGATACCCACTGCCAGGTACATGAGCAGCAGCCCCAGTTCCTTGAAGCTGCGCTTGAGGGCATAGGTGAGGGTCTGCAAGCCCGAGGAGTGGCGGGCCAGCTTGAAGATGCGTGCGATGCGCATGATCCGCAGCGCCTGCACCGCCTGCTGCACGTTGGTCAGCTCCATCATGCGGGCACCCAGGTGCGTGAGCGTGAGGCTCACGTAGAAGGGGAGGATGGCCAGCACGTCCACAATGTTCATGAAGGACAGCGCGAAGTGCAGCTTGTTGGGTGACGAGAAGAGGCGCAGCAGGTACTCCAGGGTGAACCAGCCAATGCACGCCGTCTCCACGTTCTCCAGCGTCGGGTGCTCCACGCGGTTGCCCTCGGCGTCCAGCACCTGCAGCTCGGGGATGGTGCCCATGCACATGACCACGGACGAGACAAGGATGAGCAGGAAGGAGAGCACGGCCACCACCCGCGCCGGGCACGAAGACTCGGGCTTCTCCAGGAACTTCCAGACGCACTTCTGGCAGCGGCGCCAGCGGCCCTCGGCCGCGTCCACGCCCAGGTCGTCCAGGATGAGCTGCACGCGGCGCGCGATCTCCTCTAGCTCCTCGCGCTTCTCGCTCAGGTGGCTCTTGCAACAGTCGTCCAGGAACTTGAGGTCCACCTTCCAGAAGTCCATCTCGTTCTTGAAGCAGATGGGGCAGATGCCCTTCTTCATGTGGACCTCCCCGAAATAGTACACCTCGATAACACACTTGAAGGCGTCCGGGTCCCTGTCAAAGTAGAACTCGCGCTTGCCGGGGTCGTAGTCGTCGCACAGGGAGAAGATGGTGTCGTAGCCCCCAGCCAAGCAGTTGATGAGCTCCGCCAGCCGAGTCTCAGGGTACTGACTGAGGAGGTCCCCGTACAGCACCTGCCGCACGCCCCCCACGTTGACGACTATCTCTATGTCGTCGCTGGCAGCGGAGCTCTGGCTGCCCGGCTCCGGGAGGCTGCGCTCCCCGGACCCGTCCATCCTCCCCGCGCGCGCCCTCGCAGCCTCGGCCCCGCGCCCCCTGCAGCCGCCGCCGCCGCTGCCGCCGGGGGTCCGGCGGGTGCCACCCGTGCGCTGATCTCGGGGAGAGCCCGGCCGGCGCCCGCCTGCGGGGAAGGGCGGTCACAGCGGGCAGCAGCCAGCGGGGGCGCGCCGCGGGGGAGGCATGCACCCGGCGGCGGGGCTCGGGGCTGGCATCCGGGCGCCCGGGCGCGCCCGCGGGGGCTTTGGCGGCCGCCGGCCTCGCCCGGGGCACTCACCCCGGCTGGCTGGCGGCGCGCTCCGCCGCTTCAGCTCGGCTTCCTGCAGGAGCGGGGTCTCCTCGTGGGCGGCTGGCACAGTCCTCCGCCCCGGGGCGCGCAGGCAGCGGCGGCAGGTCCCGGAGCTGGCGGACCCACGCCGTCCGCGAGGTGCTCGAGGTGTGCAGAGAGCTAACTTGGGCTGGCTTTGCCCGAGCCTTTTCTAAACACAATAGGAATTCCAGCCTGACGTCAGGAGCTTTTCAAACTGTACCCTCTTCTGGTGAAATTCTGCAAGGCACGCGCGGCAGCTGCAGGGGACGGATTAACCCTTGGGCAGACGGGCACAGCTGCCGCGCCCGCGGCGGCCACCGCGCACCGCCGGCCCCTCCCCGGGCGCAGCGGGTCACCGAGGGGCTGCGACCTGGCTTGAAGCGGCAGGCGTTCTCTCTCACTGCTGTTTGGAGAGGATGGGTGGGGAGAGAATGCTGCCGCCTGTTGCTGGGCAGGAAAATGTGCTCCAGGCAGCCCCTTAGAAGGCGACTCCGATGTCCGGGTCCCTCCTCCGGCCTTAGACCCGCGCTAGCTTTTTCTGGTGGGAGGAAAATCCTGCCTGATCTTTGAAGCGTTTCCTGCCCCACCCCCCCGAACCAGCAACGCCCTGCTGTGTTGGTGGCACTGTCTAACCTTCCCCGCAACGCTATACAAGGAGGACATCTAGTCCAGCCTCCTGTAGAAGGGAAGGGACTTGCCCAAGGTCACGCGGCGGAATGAGAGCAGAACTCAGCTTGACCGCCTTCTGATCCGGAGCTTGCTGGCTGTCCCAGCTGACTGACGCCTGCTGTTCAGCAGATTTCAATTCTGCCTTGAAGTCCCTGCCGTCTGGCACCTCCTAGCTCTCTGCAGTCCCACACCAAGGCCACTAGCTTCCAGAGCCCTAGGGTCCAGTGGCTCCTGCTTCCCCGTTCCTCACTCCTTGACCAAGGCCTGTCTCTTCCTGCACAGTGTCCCACACCCTCCTCTCTTCCAGCCTTTGCAGCCACAGCTGTCCTTCTGACCTCACTCACCTGAGCCACTACAGCAGCTTCCTAACAGTGTCTCTCTCCTCCGGTTCACCACTGTCATCAATACTGCAAATTAGTGAGCATCATCTATGGCCTCGAGATCGTGTTAAAAATATTCTGGAGGGAAGGATGAATAGGCAGAGCAGAGGATTTTTAGGGCAATGAAACGTACCATAATGGCGGATATGTGTCGTTATACAATGGTCAAAATCCATAGAATGTTCACCACCAAGAGCGAATGTTCATGCAAACTCGGTGTTGGGCGATGATGACATGTCCATGTGGGGTGGTCCACCATGACAAGTGTCCCACCCTGGGTGAGATGTTGATGTGCAGGGGAGAGCTGTGGAGACAGGGGGCATGTGGGAATTCTCTGTACTTTCTGTTGAATTGTGCTCTAAAATATAAAGTCTATTTAAAAATATATTCTGTAGGCTGGGTTTTTTAAAACTTAAGGACATGTCCGTTAATGGATTATGAAATCAATCTACTGGGTCACTGACAGTATTCTTTTTTCTTTAATGAATTCGTATAAAACAGAATATATTAGAATACATCACATGAAGTATTATTTAGTGAAACTTCTTTTTACAAATTTTACTTCATTTCCATTTAGCATCAGACAATGACGTGCTACTACAGAGTAGGAAATCGAGTCTCAGAAAGGTTGAGTAGTAATAAGAGTTGCCACTTATTCTCCATGTGCATCAGAGTGCAGTCTCTGAGTGCTTTGCATTTTTGTCATCTAATCTCCCAGCAACCCCTTAAGGAAACAAGATGTCAGGTAACCTGCCGAGACCAGTCTGTGGAGCTGGGATTTAACCATCATCCTGCTGGGTTCTGAGGCCTATTCTTCTCCCCAGTACAGTGCTACACACCACCTCCTACACATACCCCAGCTTCCTCTTCCAATCCTTATGCATGCTACTCCCCTTATCAGCTGTCCGAGTACCTGCAGGGTTAACTTCAAATTGCATCTTAGTCTGAGCTTAATGGGCTTCTAAATACCCATTCATTCACTCAGCTATTCAAATATTTATCGAGCTCTTAAGGCACATGCGTGCAAATGCACACACACACACTCACACACATACACACACCACCCTAGGTGTGGGGACAGGGTTCATATTCTACTAGATAATATAGTTTTTGTAAATAATAATTAACAATTTGGAGTAATGACCTTAACAAGAGGGGTATATGTATTATACAAGAGTGGTGCTTCCTGAATTTCTCCACAGGGGGCGCTGAGGGGCGGCCATCTGGTTGGAAGAGGGAGGGGCTGCATTTGCCTAGAAGCACAGCCTTCACCCACTCAGGTTTGCATGGGGTGTCTGATGAAGCTCCCTCAGCAGATAGAGCCCCAACAGCTACTCCTTTGTATCGTCATAAAATACAAGGTGCTGTGGAACCCGGGAGTTTGCAGATACCTCGGCAGGCCCAGGAGAGGCTGGTGCATTAAAATTATACCGCTGGGATTTAGGGAGATCGATGCCATTGAAAGAACGCATTACTAACATGTCTTGAGAGAAGGGGACACGCCAGAGAAAATTCCAGGTGTGACCAGGCAGAAGCAGGAGCGAGGGGAAAACGAGGCCAGGTCCCCTATTGGGGTTTCCTGGGGGAAAAGTTCGGGCAGAACAGAGGAAAGAGTCCAGGATTGGCTCCTTGGGATAATTCTGGTGGGCTTTGAACTACAAAGGTGGTCTCTAGTTGCCCGGTCCCTGGCCTGGGATGATTTAGGGCAGGGAAATACTGCCTTGGTGTGTGAGAGTTTGACGAGGGGAAAGTTGGGGATCTGGGCCTGGAATTGGTGGGTTTGCATGTGAAAGATATGCTCCAGCCTTTCACAATCTCTAAGGATGTCGCCCACTGGGAGGGGCAGTCTCTCCCTAGTCTGTGAGGCCACATTGCCAGTCATCAGGAATGCAGAAAGTAAGAAATCATAGTTAATACACTATTGACCCCAGGATGAGAGGATGGCACGCGGACAAATCTAGAATCTAGAAAGATGTGATGACAAGCTGGAGACTCAGGCCCCCGGAAGAGCCAGTGCGTGAGCTGAGCCTGGAGGTCTGAGTGCCACTTGCCTGCTCAGCTGAAAGGGCCACATGGTTTGGAGGTGACGCTGGCAGGCCCGAGGCTGGTGGAGTCAGCTGGAACAGACCCCAGAGGGTCTCAGCGGCCCTGGAGGCGTCTGGACCACAAGTCAGCACTTCATACTTTAGGTCGTGGCTCAGTAGCTGGCTGTGAAATTAACATATTGAGTATTAGAAAATAACAGAGAATATCAGACATGGAAAAGTAAATACGGCTTGAATCAGGTCATAGCAGCCAGAGGCTGACTCTGACTCCAAGTCCATTCAGCAAATCCCAGGCCCAGTGGGAAGAAAGCTGGTCTGGTGCAGCAGTGGGAGGGGAGGGGCAGCAGATGCAAAGCCCAGCAGAGAGAATGTCCGCACACAGCCCACAGGAGAGCAAGTGCCCACTGACAACAGGGGCAAGAGAAAGAAACAGCTGTAAAGAGCAGGTCAAGGCTGAAGGTGTGAGACCAGCCTGCAGCCAGAAGCCAGGGGAGGGAAGAGAAGAGGCAGAGACACAAATCCTGCTCTGTGAGGATCAGCCCTGTATCCTTAGATGGGGGAGCAGAAGGCTGGCATTCATGTGCCCCCTCAGTTTCCCGGGCTGTTAAATGGGTGACGTGGACGTACATATTCACACGTTGTCATTTGTTGAATAGCACAGTGAACAGAGAGGCTACGGGTGGAGGCCTTGCCAAGCTCTGACACTTACTGGTGGTATGAGGCTGTGGGTTCAGCTGTGTCCTCTCAAAAGACATGCTCAAGCCTTAACCCCGGCCCCTGTGAATGTGACCTGATTTGGAAATTGGGTCTTTGCAGATGTAAGTGAAGATGTGATCGCCCTGGAGTAGGGTGGGCCCTAAATCCAATCACAGGTGTCCTTGTAAGAAGAGACACAGATACACAGGGGGAGCGCCACACGGCAACACAGGCAGAGGTTGGAGTGATGCTGCCACAAGCCATGGTACAGCAGGGACTGCCTGCAGCCACCAGAAGATGGGAGAGACGCATGGAGCCCTCTGAGTCCCCAAGAGGGAATCAACCCTAACGACACCTGGATTTTGGACTCTGGTCCCCAGAACTGTGAGAGCATAAATTTCTGTTGTTTTAAACCACCCCAGTTTGTGGTATTTTGTTATGACAGTCTTAAGATACTAATACATGTGGCCTTAGGCAAGCTGTAACTTTTAATTTTTTTTTTTTTTTTTGAGATGGAGTCTCATTCTGTCATCCAGGCTGGAGTGCAGTGGTGTGACCTTAGCTCACTGCAATCCCCACCTCCTGGGTTCAAGCAGTTCACCTGCCTCAGCCTCCTGAGTAGCTGGGATTACAGGCACGTGCCATCATGCCTGGCTAACTTTTGTATTTTTAGTAGAGATGAGGTTGCACCATGTTGGCCAGGATAGTCTCATTTCCTGACCTCGTGATCCGCCCACCTCGGCCTCCAAAAGTGCTGGGATTACAGGCGTGAGCCACCACCTCGGCCTCCAAAAATGCTGGGATTACAGGCATGAATCACCACGCCAGGTCGGCAAGTTGTAACTTCTTTAAGCCTCTAATTTTTCATCTGTGGAATAAGGAGACTGCCACAGTACACCGTGACAGGGCTACAGAATGCAGTGGGGACTCAGTGCTGGAACAGGTGGGGAGCAAGTGCTAGGACAGACAGGAACCAGATGCTGGGACAGGTGGGGGCCCAGTGCTAGGAGAGATGGCAGCCAAGTGCTGAGACAAGCGGGGACCAGGTGCTGGGACAGGTGGCGACCAGGTGCTGGGACAGGTGGGGAGCAGGTGGGGACCAGCTGCTAGGAGATGTATGAGCCAAGTGCGAGGGCTACCCCGGAGAAGGGAGGCCCTGATTCAGCGTGGGGCCTAGGGGAAAGCTCACAGAGAAGGTCCATGCACCCATCTTTTGAGCCGGCAGGGGTGGTTCTTACTGCATTCCAGGCTCTGTTCTGGGCAGAGATGAGATGGACGAAGGTGCTATATCTGCAGAGCTTGCGGATTTGTGTGGAGACCACGAAGCAGTGCCAATTGTGAGAGATGACTGCTAGGCCAGGGACTAAGGGGACATCTGGGAGCCTCCAAGGGGACATCTGGGAGGCCTGGCTGTCCAGGGAGGTCCAGCCTGTCCAGCGGAGCTCTCAGAATGACTGAAGGGCTCCTTACCCACACTATCCAGTACAGTAGCTGCAGCTGCACATGGCTGCTGAGTGTTCGGCGTGGGCCTAGTGCACCCGAGTAGCTGAATTTTTATTTCAATTATATTTGATTTTTAACAGCTTTATTGAGATGCACTTCACATTCCATACAATTGATACTCCAGTGGCTTTTAGTATATTCAGAGCTGTGCAGCTATCAGCACCGGTTCATCTTAGAACATTTAATTATCCCCAAAATGAATGCCACACCTTTTAGCCATGACCCCCAACCTCCCCCTGCCTTAGACACCCGCTAGAATACTTTTTGTCTATGAATGTGCCTATTCTAGGAATAGCATATAAATGAAATTCTATAACATATGACTTTTTGTGACTGGTATCTTTCACTTACAACTTACAATGGTTTTGTTTGTTTGTTTGTTTGTTTGTTGTTGTTGTTTTTGAGACAGAGTCTCACTCTGTTGCCCAGGCTGGAGTGCAGTGGCGCGATCTTGGGTCACTGCAACCTCCGCCTCCTGGTTCAAGTGATTCTCCTGCCTCAGCCTCCCTAGTAGCTGGGATTACAGGTACACACTACCACATCCAGCTAATTTTTGTATTTTTAGTAGAGATGGGGTTTCATGATGTTGGCCAGGCTGGTCTCAAACTCCTGACCTCAGGTGATCCACCCATCTCAGCCTCCCAAAGCACTGGGCTTACAGGCGTGAGCCACCGTGCCTGGCCACTTAACGTTTTTAACGTTCATCAGTGCATGGCATGTGTCAGTACTTCATCCCTTTTTATGGCTGATCATATCCATTGCATGGATAAGCCAAATTGTGGTGAAAATCCCCTGTGGTCAGTGGCTGCCATGTTGGGCAGATGGAGTCTGGGGAAGCTGAGCCAGGTCCGGTGGGCGTGGGCAGTGAGGAGCAGGGCCAGGCCTCCCAGGCAGACAAGGCAGTAGCACAGACAGAGGCAGGAAAGTCCCCACCAGGGTTCCAGGCCCCGCACTGCACTGGTCTCTGCATGCTCCACGCTAACTGTGCCCTCTACTGCAGTGCTGCCCCCACTCGTCCCCGGGGTCATTCTTTCCACCCTTTCAAAGCTCAGTCCTCAGTGTCACCACTTCCAGGAGGTCTCCAGGGACTGCACCCCTCCCCAGCCTCCTTTCCCCAAGGGATCAGGGCCCATTCCCTGTGTGCTCACAGAGCCCTCAGCTGTCCTACAGCACAGGATCAGTTCATGCACCACTGGTTTGTCTGCCCCCAACTCCAACCCCAGTACAATCTGGATTATTCTTCTCTGTGACTGTGCCCAGCATAGGGCCTGGACATTCAGGTGCTAGGCAGGCACGTGGAGGGAAAGAATGAGAAAACGCTTCATTATGCCCAAACAGAACCCACACAACTTCGAAACCACAGGACCTTCACGGTCTCTGATGAGCCTTAATTTGCTCAGCTGTCCCACAGAGCCAGGCTTCAGCAGTGTCTGGGGCACGGCGGTGAGAAAGACATGGTCCCCTGGGCATGCCCCAGACCTGTGGACAGACTGATGGGAACTGAGCAGGGCTGGGCCATGGCCGGAAAGATTATTGGGGGTCATAGGATGGTCTTCCTTCCACGGTCGGGACACAAGCATTTTCCCTTCACCCCTGCATGCTGCCCATCCCACCTCCTCATCAAACCCTGGCAAGTCCACAGTCTGGTCTACTGACATGCCCAGGCCCAGAGTGCCCCACACCTGGAATCCCACAAACTCCACTTGTCCTCCCAGGCCAGAGCGAACGGAACCTGCAGATCAGGTTGGCTGACTCCTTGCCCAGTGCTCTCCCCAAGCCTGTACTACTGCCTCTGTTATGGACTGAATGTTTTTGTACCACCCCCTCCAAATTCATACGTGAACGCCCTAACCCCCAATGTGATGCTATTTGGAGACGGGGCCTTTAATGAGATAATGAAGGTTAAATGAAGCCATAAAGTTGGCGCCCCAATCCAACAAGATTAGTGGCCTTAGAAGAAGAAGATAGAGAGACCTTGCTCTCTGTCTTCACCACGTGAGGGTGCAGTGAGAAGGTGGCCATCTGCAAGCCAAAGAGAGAAGCCCCAAAGAAATGAAACCTGCCAGCACCTTGATCTTGGACAATAAATGTCTGTTGTTGAAGCCTGAGGTCTGTGGTGCTTTGTTACACGGCCCAAGCTGACGAGTACATTCTCCTTCCCTCACACTTGCTAAGTGCCCCCTCTGCCTTCCTCTTCTCAAAGCTCTGGAAACAGGCCCTTTGTCCTCTGACCATATAGACCCTGTTTGGAAAGGTGAGGCTGGGATCCCATGGATTAGGAAAAAAAAGAGAAAAATCAACATGCTGCCTTCTCACTGAAGGTCATTGTTGCATAGAAACTTGAGCCAGCGGCCTGGATCCATTTAGAATTTCCTGAAGGGTTAAACCAGAAAAAAAAAAAAAAAGTCTGGACTTTTTGGCTAAAAATGGAAAGCTTCTTGCTGTGATGTATTCAGTCCAGCATAGACCTTCTATGAGAATTGTACATTTCATGATGCCATGGGGGAAGGGACGTAGAGCACAAAATCTTCTATTAGACATAGAAGAAGCAGCAATTTTACCTTGCGGGTTTCTCATTTAAATAAAGAGGAGGGAAAAACAGTTTATTTGGGCATTATGGGAAGTAGTTGTTTGAGCTGCATTTTTTTATTAAAAAATTTTTTGTATTTGTTGAACAATACCATTTTGGGCTACAGAATGCTAGACTTTTATGGCAGTAATTAAAACCGGTGCAGATGTATCTAAGTGATTTGTCTAGACGGCAAATGATGCAAGCTGCAATCTATTCCTTTTTATGGGCTAATCAGTTCTGCTCAGTTAAAATTTCCTTGTGTTTTGCTGAATTTAATAATACCTTTCATTAAGATTCAGTTCTGTACTCCATTGAAAATTTACATTTCATTATTTGCTGTGCACCCATCGGCATCAGGGAGCTGCCCCGTCCCCACCCCCGCTCCTTCTCCTCATCATACTCCTCCCCTCATCATCCCCCTTCCGCACCTCCACCAAGAAGAGCTGATTGACAGAAAGACTCAGCTGGTCTACTCCTGTCTGAACACCCTGGCCCCTGGAAGTCAAGTGCAGGAGGCAGCTGGGTGGGAGGCGGTGCTGGATGGAGGTGGGTAGAGAAGGATGTCAAACTGAATCATCAGGAAACTTCATTTTTTTCACCCCAGCTTCTAAGCATTTTTTTTCTTTTCTATGCCTCAATTTTTTCATCAGCAAAATGGAACTAGTGACTCTTTCCTTCCTGGCTGTAAGACCTTATAAGAACAAATACGTTACTGGGCGTAAACAGCTTTGTAATCGACAAGCTGCTGAACCTGCCAAGGCCAAGAAGAGCAGGGGGAGGAGGGCAGGAGGGGTGACTTCCTGGTTCCCATTCCCGAGGTGGGCGCGTTTCCTGAAGTCTGCTCGCCTCTGCCTCCCTGGCTTCCGGGCCTCTGTTCAGCCATGACTCATCCTGCCTGCAGGCAGGTGGGAGGACCGGGACAGGGTTGCCACACACTCCAGGTGTGTAGAAAGATGTCAGAGGCTTTGGGCGCATTCAGCTGCCCCAGAGGCTGCGGGTAGGACCCTTCTGGGCCTGAGATCTGGAAAGAGAGAAAAGCAGTTAGAAAACAAGACCAAGAAGGATGAATGTTCCTGCCTCTGGCCTGCCAGGTTGGAGTAGTGGGGGCGGGGGGGTGGTGCTGTTGGCTTTTGTGCTTGCTTTTAAAGCACACTGGGAAAGTAAACAAAATGATTGAAGAAAACTCTTCAGAAACAAATCCTTTCCCATTTTCCTTTACTTTAATTGCAAAATTGTTATCCATTTATTGTAAAGAAAATTTAATGTGAAAGGAAGCCTTTTATTTACATCCCTGACTTCTCTCTTGCCCAAAGGTCAGAATGATACACAGTCTATCAATTTTCTGTTACTGGGTACAAATTACGTCAAACATAGAAGCTTAAAGCAACACACTTTCGCTAGCGCACAGGTGCCATGGGGCAGGAGTCTGGGCACAGCTTAACTGGGTCCTCTGCTCAGGGCCTCGCAAGGCACAATCAAGGTGCTGCTCAGAGCTGCAGCCTCATCTGAGGCTCAGGGTCCTCTTCTGTGCTCATGCAGCAGAATCCATGTCCTTGCAGCTGTGGAACTTACCCGGGCTTCCTTCTTCATTAAGGCCAGCAGTAGACTCTCATCAGAGAAGGTCTAAGTCATCTGTTCAGAGGCTTACCTGATTAGGCCAGGCCCCCCCCAGGAGATTCTGCCATTTAATTAACTCAAAGTCAGACTGATTAGGGATCTTAATTACATCGTCAAAATCCCTTTACGTGTGCCACATAACCTAACCGCAGGACTGAGCTCTGTCATAATCACAGTCCTGCCCAAAATCAAGAGGTGGAAATTGTGCAGAGGGTGGACACCAGGGGGCAGGAATCACGAAGCCATCGGGAGATTCTGTCTACTACACACTTCTGATGTGCATATTTCCAGGCCTCTTTCACAGATAGATGGATAGATAAAAAGGAAGAAAGAAAGATTCTTCCGTTTGCGTTTTGCTTTCTTCCTGTTTAGTAACACCTCGCAGACATTACGCCATTTTAATAATCATAGAACTTATGTATCTACTCTCCTATGGTTGGATATTGTTTGTTTATAATTCTCTACTATTAAAATAATGCCATAATAAATATCATATACAGCCTGTATCCTTGAACACTTATACCTCTATAGGATTGATTCCTACTGGTGGAACAGCTAAGCTAAAGGGTACAGACCTTTTAAGTTTTGATAAATACTACTAAAGTAGCTTTCAAAGGGGCACCCTCAAGGAAAGTGCCTATTTCCCCAAACTCTTACCATTTCTGAATGTAATCAATCTTTTAAAATTTTTGACAGCCAGAAGAGTGGAAATGGTACCTTGTTTTAATTGCATTTCCTTGATTATCGATAAAGTGCAATTCAATGATTTTAGAAGCTCTATTTTTATTCTATTTTTTTGTTATCACCTTTATGTCTCATTAAAGCATGACCGTTCGGAACTCTACTAGACAATATATTGAGTCATTAACTTTAGTTGCTTTGGTAGAGATTTTGCTCATTAAAGCAGACTCCTAAATACTCCTTCTCATTCCACAGACATTAACTGAGTGCCTGTTTTATGCTGGACTCTGGGCCAGATGTGGGAAATACAGAAATGAAAATGCTATTGTTCTTGCCTACAAAAATTATTCACTCCAATGAGCATTACAGCAACATCTAGTTCAAGATATTATAGTTATGGGCAAAGACTGGCAATTCTCAGGTTCCTTGAAAGACACAAACTACCAAAGCTCATTCAAGAAAAATATAGGTCACATGAAAAGCCCTCTATCTATTAAAAAATTGAAATTATAGTTAGAAAACTTCCCACAAAAAAAAAACTCCAGGTACAGATGGATTCACTGAGGAATTGTACCAAACATTTAAGAAATAAATAATATAAAGTCTACACAAACTTTTCCAAAAAATAAAAGAGGCAAAAACATTCTCCAAATCAATTTATGGGGCAGCAATACCCTGATTCCAAAGCCAGATGAAGACACTGCAAGATAACTATATTTCTTATAAAGACTAAGACAGATATCTCTCTTACACATAGATTCAAACACCTAAGCAGAATTTTGGCAAATCATCAAAACTTACTACAATATTGCAGTAATAAGGACTATAATCAAATATATACATCATAAAGACAGACATATAGATCAATAGAATAAAACCCTCACCTTTATTGTCAAATTGATTTTCAAAGAGGGTGACAAAACAATTCAATGGAGAAAGAATAGTCTTTTTAACCAAAGGGGCTGGGAAATCATTCATGCAAAAGAATAAAGTTGGACCTTTACTTCACACCATATACAAAATTAACTCAAAATGGTTCAAAGACCTGAATGTAAGAGGTAAAACTATAACTCTTAAAAGGAAACATAGGCAATATCTTAGTGGCCTTAGATTAAGCAGTGAGATGCTTCTGAGATGACGCTAAAAGCACAAATGACCAAAGAAAAAATAGATACATTTAGAACATTTGTGTGTCAAAGGACACTATCAAAAAAATGACAAAAAGACCCACAGAATGGGGAGTACATATATGCAAACCATGTATCTGATAAGTGGCTAGTATCCAAAATATATGTTAGCCCCTTAGAACTCACCAATTAGAAGACAAATAGCCCAATTTAAAAATGCTGAAAGGATGTGAATAAAAATTTCTCCAAAGAGACTATGCAAATAGCCAACAAGCACACAACAAATGCTGTCTCTTGGTGCCCCCAGCTCCATATCTGTTCCTGGCCAGAGATTAGAAAGGGAGGTGCTGGAGGAGGGGGACCTTATGGGGTCAAATGAGGAGAGAAAGGAAATGGTGTGGGAAGTGGCGTGGGCTGAAAGTAAACTGGGAGCACAGCAGGAGATGGATGGAGAGAGAGCAGGAAGATGGAATGGAAGTAGAGAGAGAAAATTCTGGAACGTCCTCCAATGTTTGGAAGAAAATGTCATGCCAGGCAGAACTTAATAATTACTGTCATTTGTGGGATATTTCAGTACAAGAGAACCAAATAATTATGATGTCATGGGCCTCAGAGCCTTCCTCCAAATCGGCATCCAGTCATCAGATGCACTTGGCTTAGGCGTCCTCGAGAGCCTCCTATGCCTTAGTCATAGCACCGGCTGTGAGACAGAGCTCTTTGGGGGAATAGAAGTTTCCTCCTCCTGTGATTATGACAATCAAATAGGATTTCACAAGTGTACAGATGGATCCTTGGAGATCCTCAGTTTCCAGGGAGTCTGAATCGTTGAGGTCAACCTTCCACCCAAAGTAGAAATCTCTGCCACTGTATCCCTCTAAGCAGACCTCAGCCTCGGCCCGGATTCCTCCAGTGACGGGGAGCTCATAACATCCAGGGAACAGGGTACGACATGCAAACTCTTGGGAGGAAGAAGAATCCCTTTCTACTTCCTGATGGTGAAGTAATTTTACACCTTAAAACGGTGCAGGCAATGTCTATCTAGGTAGGCTGGATCTCTAGTCGGGAAACTCAGCTTTGAGTCCCACCTCTACAGTATACGAGCTGTATAACCTTGGACAAGTCATTTTGTCCCTCAGTCTCAGTTGCCTCTCTGTAAAATGGAGATGATACTCAGTAGACCTATATCAGATGGTTACTTTTAGTAATAAAGAAATCACATTGGGAAGTATGATCTGAAGAATTGCTATCACTGCACATGTTTTTCATAATATTGGGTTTCAAAGGGACCTAGGAAATCAGATACACATTTCTTCATTTCCCAGCACCAATAGATATATAAGCTTTAATGTCCCAGTCTGTAAAAATGTGCTCACAGTCAGATGGAAAAGGAAGTAGAAAGAAGTTAGGTGTTGGGAAGATGCTTCTGTCCCTATTGTTTTCTTTTGGCTTTGCACATGCACTAACGTAGCTTTGCTCACTGCATCTGCCTCTCCTACGTTCATTCCACACCTGCCCCACCCAGCATGTAGTAGCTATGGAGTCTGGATAGGATTGGCCTCATCTCTATCTTTAGAGGGAGTCCTATCAGTCTAAGCCACTCTCATCATTCTCTTGACATATACATCTCTGTATTAGTCCATTTTCACACTGCTAATAAAGACATACCCGAGACTGGGCAATTTACAAAATAAAGTGGTTTATTGGACTTACAGTTCCACATGGCTGGGGAGGCCTCACAATCATGGTGGAAGGCAAGGAGGACCAAGTCACATGTTACGTGGATGGCAGCAGGCAAAGGGAGAGAGCTTGTGCAGGGAAACTCCTCTTTTTAAAACCATCAGATCTCATGAGACTTATTCACTATCAAAAGAACAGCACAGGAAAGAGGTGCCCCATGATTTAATTACCCCTCACTGGGTCCCTCCCAAAACACGTGGGAATTCAAGATGAGATTTGGGTGGGGACACAGCCAAACCATGTCAATCTCCCTTGTCTTCATTATTGTTTTGGGGAAAGACAAGTGGCCCAGTCTCAAACCACTCAGGGTATTTCCCTGGCCATGGTGATGAGGAGTGGACAGGACCCAAGTTGTTCCAGTCGAAATGTAACAAAAGATTTTTGTTTGATTGTTGAGGCAAGAAAAACTCCCTCTTCTTCTGGATAAGGACGAGAAAGCATGATTCTCTGGAGGCTGTGGCACTCGTCTTGCAACCATAAGGAGAGCCAGCCTTCAGATGAAATGTATGTGGTCAAAGGCAGGATGGAGAGACACACTTAGATGTTGTCCTCTTGAAATACTAGATCAAACTGATCCTGAAGCCTGAACTATGTCTGGATCTTCTAGTCACGTGAGCCCATACATTCCTTTATTGCTTAAACCACTTTGCGTTGGAACTGTCAGCATCCCCATTACCGAATTTTGTACAAGGAAATGTGATCGTTACAACAAAACTTAAAATCTGTAATTGGTTGAATAGAAGCTGGCAAGTAGCAGTGTCCTAGTTTGGAATGTCGGCATTCTTGTTTTGCGGGCGTTTAATAGTTATTTGTGGTTTGGGGAGATACAAGCATGCTTTACCAAGGCTATAGCATTAGGGAACACAGAAGAGAAGGATTAGAATATCAGGGTGCCTTGGCTGCTTCTTGCAGTCTTCTGTGAGGTCCTACAAGGAGACAAAGCCAGGATTCAAAGGATCCCATCCAAAAGCAGAAAATGTAACTTTGATTTAAAAAATAAGCTAAATATCCAATAATATTTATTTATTTAATAATAGTTAGCTTATTATTAAAACTTTGTATCTCTGCTCTCTTACCAAAATTAGACTGCCATCCTAAAATGCCTAAGGCCTGAGAATCTGGAGTTTTTGGAGTTAGAAAAGCCAGATTATCTTCCCAAGATGTTTTTGAGGGCAGGAAGTGCAACAGAGGAGAAAATCCAGTTGGAACCTCTGTTCCTTTTCCTTGGACCCATTGGGCCTAGCTAGAGACAAAGCAAATGCTATGGAGATGGCCACTGGGCATTTTGGAAGCAGGCAGCTACCTGATCTGTCTACTACACGTGCTCTTGCCTCTTCTCACAGCTGATCTTGGAACAGGCTTTTTAGGGTGGAGTGGGAGGGAAGGCAGGGAGGACAGGACAGGGTGAACCTGAGGCCTGGGAGGGCAAAAATAGGAAGAGAAAGTCTGCTAGAAGGATCTAGGAAGGATGAGAAAAGCTCAGTGACCAGGAAATAATTCACCCCCGACTATTGTTCCCTATTGCCCGTTCCCACTGGAGGACAGTCTGGTTGGAAGCACCAGTCATGGGAGACTGAGCCCCCAGTCCGGTACCTTCAGGAGGTAAAACATCCTGGGGCTCAGGGTATCCTCTGAAGGCTCCCAAGGCCATGTAGCAGGAAGGAGAACACAGCTATGTTATACAGAGCCAGGGACCAGTTGAGCACTAAGTGAGGAAGACGGAGTGTGGCTGAAGGCAGAAACAGCAACCATGCCGGTAGAAGCTGGAAGGTCACAGGAAGGACAGCATAGGGCCAGAAATGGAGGCAGGCAAGGGATCAGGACAAAGTCTGTGCACACCAAACAAGAGGATGCAGGCGTCCCTTCTGAGGTAGACCCAGGGAAGGTGGCTAAAGAAACTAACACCCCTGGGAGGGCTCTTGTCCCCAGCAACACTTCCCTGGGGAACGACAGTGCCCGGAGCACAGGATGTGGACCACTAATGGGGATGCAGTCAGGAAAGAATGGTGAGTGCAGAGTCCCTTTGTTACAGACCACAGGCTCTTTGGCACCCCATTTAATGGAAATTAACACAGGGCCAAGCAGACTTCCCAGACAAGCCTTTTATTTCAGGGCTTGTGCTGTATCATAAGGGAGACAGCAGAGGCGAGGTGCAAGGATCCTCCAGCTGGCTCCCCAAAAAGCTGGCAGGGATTTTTTCTATTAGGAAAAGTGCGAGAATTGGCATCAGAGGTAAGATATGCAGGCTGGGTTGGGCAAAACACTTGAGGGGTAGGGTATGTGGGTCAGCATTATTTGGTTGCCATGGTTATCTTGAGTAACGGGTCACCTTGTGGTTGGGCCACCTGGTGGTCTGACCAGTGGTAACAGGGCTGCAAATCACTTGTTCAGCATTCATTCCCAAGGTGGGATACTCTGCAACCTTGATTCAATGTTTAGATTTCCTAAGGCCAGTTTCTGGAATTCTTTAAGTAAAAGGCATGGTGAAGCATTATGAAAGCACAGAAAAATGGCTATTTTTTGTGCGTGACTAAAGCCTTGGGGTTAGCAAGTATAGTGTCAGTGAAGTAGTGGTGTGGGTTTTATGAAGAGAAGAAAAAAAGCAGAAAAACAAGAGTGTGAAGGAGGAGCCATGTCCCACTTCTATTCTATCTCACCTTTCCCTCTGAGGGCAAATGGAGCTGAGCCTGCCAGAGAGTAAGAGCAATGCCCCATTAACTGTAGCATCTTTATTGCTGCCCTGTCAACCTGCCTGGCCCACAGCCCATCAGGGCCTTAACAAAAAAACACTTTAAAGCAGAAAGTATACAGATCTCAACTCCTGCTATGGTCTAACTATTTATGTGAGAGGTGTAGAGAACGTTTCGATCTTCTGGAGAATGTCTAGGTGGTTGTGAATAGAATATTGGTGGAAATATGGATGGAGAAGGCCATTCTGATGAGGTCTCAGACAGAAACAAGGGACATGTTATCAGAAATTGTAGGAAAGGCAGTCCTTCTTATAAAGTGGCAAAGAAGTTGGCTAAGTTGTGTTTGTGTCCTACTGTTTGGTAGAAGGTGGAACTTGTGAGTGACAAAATCGGATATTTAGCTGACGCTATTTCTAAGCAAAGTGTTGAAGATGTGGCCTGATTCTTCTTGACTATTTATAGTAAAATTCTGGAAAAGATAAATTATTTAAAGACAACAATGTCAATAAAAAGAGAACTTAAAATTTGGAAAATTCTCAGCCTATCCATATTGGAAAAAATAAAGTCTTTTCAGAGAGAGAAGGGTGTGGCCAAATTTGATAAGGAGATTAGTATGGATGGACCATCTCAATAAAAGCTATGAGGTATTCATCAACACAATGGGGAGATTAGTCAGCCATCTACACAGAAGCCAGGACCTATTGTCCAAGGCAATAACTCTATCACAGAATGTAAGGGCCACTAGGGCAGAACGATTTCAAAAGAGAGGCTGCAGTGCAGCATGCACTGCGCCCTGAGAAGCTGTGGGGCCATATTTGCCTCCACCTAGATTTCAAAGGATACCCCACAGAGCTGGGGGTCCTAGGCAGAGAACTACCTTGGGGTTCGGCCCCTACAGAGAGCCCCCACTAGGGCAATGCCCCCAGAACCATGGAAGTGGAGCCACACCATGACCCCAGACTGGTAGAGCCACTGGCATGCAATTTTGTAAGAGTCACCAGCATGTGACTCCAACTCTTGTGACCTGCAGCATGGGCTGCACCTGGCAAATCCATGGGGGCAGGCGAAGGTGTGGAGGTGAGACCCTCACCCTAGTGGACCTGGAGGGCAGAGCATCCAGTCAAAGCTCGATGCAGTTCCTGGCTACCCTGGTCTTTACCTGCACATCCTTTCTGACCCCATCATAAATGCCTGTCTGAATCCTCTCAACCCACAACCCCACACACCATCTCCAGAGGCCTTCGCCTGATCCAGGGATATACAGTGCACTTCTCAGTTCCCCACCCCTTTGCTCACTTCTGCCATGGCTCCTCACACCCTGGGTGGCAATTATTGATTTATAGGCAAATCTGCCTCCCTCTCTAGACAGTGAGCTCTTTGAAAGCATAGACTGTCTATTTTGTCTATGTCCTCAGCACCCAATGTAGGACCTAATGAATGTTTGAGGTAAAAAGACATGGATGGATGGCTGGAAGAAGGGATGAATGGGTGGATGGAAGGAAGGAAGGAGAGAAGGATGAATGGATACATGGATGGTTAGGTGGATGGATGGGAAGATGAATGGAAGGAAGGATGAATGGATGGAAGGATGGATGGATGGGAGGAGGGATGGATGGATGGATGGATGGATAGACGGGTGGATGGATAGATAGATGAGTGGAAGGAAGGAAGGAAGGAGAGAAGGATGAATGGATAAATGGATGGCTAGATGGATGGATGGGAAGATGAATGGAAGGAAGGATGAATGGATGATGGAAGGATGGATGGATGGGAGGATGGATGGATGGATGGATGGATGGATGGATGGATAGACGGGTGGATGGATAGATAGATGAGTGGAAGGAAGGAAGGAAGGAAGGAAGGAAGGAAGGAAGGAAGGAAGGAAGGAAGGGAGGCTGAGTGGAGGGTAAAGGCTCTGATTTTGAGAGCTCTTGCTGATGGAATAATGGGAAGCACATAGAGGGAAGAGGTTTTTCTACATGGTGTGCAGGATATGCTCCATGGGTTGGCAAACACTGGGCTTCTCTCACATTCTTTCTTGCTCAAGAATCAGCAGAGGGGTATCATGGGAGATGAACATGACAGTGCCCTGAACAGGCAGACAAGGTTCTGGATGGCTATTTGATTAAGCTGCTGCATAATCTTAAGCAAGTCATGAAACCTCTCCAGACCTCAGATTTTTTATCTGTACTGTTAGACTGGATGAACTAGCATGGCCTTCTCTGCTCTAAAATGCTGACTGTCTGTTAAATGCTCCACATGGAATGGTTTCCTTTTGGGTTGCTGAGTCAGGTGGAGCAGTTTTAGCCCCAGTTTTCCTCTCATTTGCTGTGTGACTTTAGGTAAATCGCCCGTCCTCTCTGAGCTTCTTTTCTCTAATCTTTAAAATGTGAAGGTTAACAGTACTTACTTCACAGCACCCTTTCAAGGATCAGAGACAACTCTGGAAGGACCACATACATGTATTGTCACACAGTTTGCAGGTGACAGAGGCAGTGCCCATTAGCACTGTGTGGTGCATGGTTGGGGCCATCTGAGATGCCCTGTTTCCATCTGCACCGACTCTCCAAGGCCAAGGATCGTACTGATTCCAAGGGAAATCTGGGAGCAAGGCTGTGTGCACAATTTTATATTCTGTGCCCAGAACAAAGGCTGCTGGCAGAGGAGCTGAGTGGGAGCTGAAACCCAGCCCACGTGCCCCTTGCCAAGCCATGCTCCCTGGAGCACAGCTGCATCTGTCTACAGGAGGGGGCACCATTTTGCTTACCCAAAAGGGCATCTGCATACCACACCAAGTGACTGTGGGATGACATCCAGGTGGGAACTGGGCAGACAGGAGGTGCCTTCTCCTAATTTGTATAAAGCTTCTCTATGGGCTAGTGGCAGCCAAGCTCCTGAACGCTGAAACAACTCCTGAAGTTCACATTCATGGCCTCAGCTGGCCACTTTAATCCCGGGTCTGGGAATCAAGTCCTTATCTGGATAGCCTTCTTGGTGCCTGCCCACCTGAACGTGTGCCTGGGTCAGCCCACCTCCCCAGCCTCTTACAGCACGACCCATTATGATGCTCTTTCCTCTCTGGCTGGACCTCCCTGCCGAGAACGTGATGGACCAGCATTCCCTCTGGGCAGTATTCAGCCTGGCAGACAGCACCTCCTTTCCCCAGAGTCGCCGACCTGTCTCGTCTGCCCTGCTTAGGTCACTAACTCACTCTTTCAAAAAGGACTGATGAAGGGCATCACCTCTTCTTCATCCAGCATGTCACAGGGCAGGGAAGAGGACCTTGTCACAGAGGTGTTGCCTGTTGGGTCCTCTGGAAGCAGATGTGAGGAGGCACTCACTGTGCCAGAGGATTATTAGGGGTAGACGCCGGGGACAGGAGGACCAGCAGGCAGGACTGAGCAGACAAGGAACCCAAGCTGTGCTGCAGGCTCAGCAAAGCCTCGTCAGCCCCCTGGGGAGCTCTGGAGGGGCTTTGTCTAGCAGAACTGAGCCACGATGGCTGAGTTGAAGCCCTTGCCTTGATCACTCATTGAAAGTGGACAATCCTGGGAAGGGCCCTTCCCTGCCCAGCCTGGGCTGAAGTCACTCTCTGAAGCCCCAGCAAGCCCTGAAGGAGTGGACATTGGCAGCAGCAAGCTCTTACCAAAAGGGGACCTGGGTGGGGCATCTCTACTTGATGTAGAGTAGATACTCTACTAAAATTTTTTTTAAAATTCCTCCACAAGAGCTGAGGAACTGCCTGCATCCCTCCTCTTTTTAAAGAAGATTTATCTCGCCCAGCTTTTGAGCCAAGTAAAGGCAATTGCAACAATGCTGATTTCCTCATAGGGCTTTCAAATTGCAGGTCTGCACCTCAGATTTAGGAATGGTAAGTACTGACTTGGCAGAGACTGTCCCATGTGAAACGGGGAGGATTCCTCAGGAAGGGCTGCAAGAAGGGTGGTTTCCACCTGAGCACTGGCTCTCACCAGGTGCCAAGCAGGAGAGTGTGGCAGGTCACAGGCCACACCTGTCAGCTCAACAGTTTAGAAAACTCGTGAGATCAACTTCATGCATTCAAAATATCCACTGGTAAATGGCAGGGATCCATTGTTACAGGTGTAACAAGCTGATCAGCGTTTCCAAAATAGAGCCACGACATATGGAGATTGGATCTGTCCTGATTTGACCCTCCAGATTTGCCCAGCCTTCAGCGTGGGGCCATTTGTTGGATGGCAGCCAGAGCACCCACCTGCTCCAGCCTCCCTCCAGCATGCCTTCCCCAGCCTCCAGCATGCCTTCCCCAGCCTCCAGCATGCCTTCCCAGCCTCCAGCATGCCTTCCCCAGCCTCCAGCATGCCTTCCCAGCCTCCAGCATGCCTTCCCAGCCTCCAGCATGCCTTCCCCAGCCTCCAGCATGCCTTCCCCAGCCTCCAGCATGCCTTCCCCAGCCTCCAGCATGCCTTCCCCAGCCTCCAGCATGCCTTCCCCAGCCTCCAGCATGCCTTCCCAGCTGGGCAACCCGGATGGGCACCGCTGACTCATAGGCTGCCTAGGCTGCAGCAGCATGGTCCACATGTGCAGCCAGCCCCAGACTGCACCGCACAGACCTGCCTCTAGCACAGAGGCTGCCTGAGCTGAGCCCACCATGGGAGCGGCTGGCAGCTCCTACAGCAGAACATGACCTGGCTCCTCCTACAGCTTCTGGTCTCAAATGGAACACAGTGCATGGTTCTGGTTTCCCCAGAGGCACTCAGTGATACAACATAGCCTCATGGAGAAGTTACCAACCATGAGGGTTAGCTTTAACCAGTGACAGCCAGGAGAGCAGAAGGGGCTGGCTGATGAATTTCCTGCCCTTCCCGCACATCTCCCACCACCACCCTAATGGGTTGTTCTGTAATGCAGTGGTTCAGATGGCTTCCCCAGTGACATCCACGTGACTATGAGGTCAGCTCCATCTTTCTTAGGGAGCTGTGGCCGGCCCAGCCATGCATTGCTTTGTGTTTGCTTTCCCCCTTTTCTGGACTTACTTCCCTTTCACCTCACCCTTACTGCTCTGGAATTGCAAACCCGCCCTGATCCTCTTCCAAAAAATGTCTTGCCTCTTGTGCTATTCCTAGAGAAAGCTAAAGCCTTCATCTCATAAATGTACATAGCCAAGGAAAACATAGATGCATAATCTGTGACGGCATCTGTAGAGACTTCCTGTCTTTAATGATATAATTTGAGACAGCACAGGTTTTTCTTATGTCTTCAGGCTGTGTTGCAATTAGTGACTGATATGGTTTGGCTCTGTGTCCCCACCCAAATCTCACCTTGAATTGTACTCCCATAATTCCCACGTGTTGTGGGAGGGACCTGATGGGAGATAATTTGAATCATGGGGGCGGTTTCCCCCATACTATTCTCATGGTAGTAAACAAGCCTCACTAGATCTGATGGTTCTATCAGGGGTTTCCGTTTTTGCATCTTCCTCATTTTCTCTTGCCATCACCACGTAAGAAGTGCCTTTTGCTTTCTGCCATGATTCTGAGGCCTCTCCAGCCATGTGGAACTGTAAGTCCCATTAAACCTCTTTTTCTTCCCAGTCTCAGGTATGTCTTTATCAGCAGTGTGAAAACGGACTAATACAGTGATTACACAGTTGACTTATGCTCAGCTGCATGACGGGTTACAGGACCATTGGTGGCATCGCAAATCTCATGATGAACAGTGTGTTATGGGTTCAATTTTGCTCCTCCTCAAATATATGTTGAAGTCTTAACTCCTGGTACCCCTACTTGGAAATAGGGTCTTTGCAGGTGTAATCAAGTTCAGATAAATTATGAATTGTGTTGGACCCTAATCCAATATGACAGATGTACTTGTAAGGCTCGTGTCACTATTCCCACCCAAACCTCCCAAGGCAGGAGAATGGAGGATTCTTCTCTGGGAAAACAGATGGCATCTCATGTCAGTTCCTCCCCTTATTTTGCCCAAGTCATTTAACCACTCTGAGTCTGTATATAAATCTACAAACTGGATATAAGGATGTTGTGAGTGCAAAAGAAACCATGAATGTGAAAATTCTTCAAAAACCAAAAGGCATGGTGCAGTGTTCATCATTATTGCTATCACTGTGGCCAGCCAACCCATCTGTGTACGAACAACTTTGGCTTCTTTCAAAATTGAAAGAAAGGCCAGGCACGTTGGCTCATGCCTGTAATCCCAACACCTTGGGAGCCTGAGGCGGGCGGATCACATGAGGTCAGGAGTTCGAGACCAGCCTGGCCAACATGACGAAACCCTGTCTCTACTATAAATACAAAAATTATCTGGGCTGGCATGTGCCTGTAATCCCAGCTACTCTGGAGGCTGAGGCAGGAGACTCGCTTGAACCCAGGATGGGGAGATTGCAGTGAGCCAAGTTTATGCCATTAGATTCCAGCCTGGGCGACAAGAGCAAAACTTGGTCTCATTAAAAAAAAAAAAAAAAAAATTGAAAGAAAAACTTTGATGCCATGTGCAACTGTGTCCCTTAAGACCACAACCTTCTCAGGAATTCACTTATCACTGAGTATCTAATTGGTTGCAGAGCTCCCTAAAATAATTTATCATAAACAGAGCCTCTAAAGTTCTTCGTCCCTTGTTTTGCTTTATATGAAATAACTATGAAGATAAAAGCAACTGCTTACCCACGGAAGATTCTCTTGCGTCAAGGGGAGCACAGTAAAATGTTCTCAGATGAGGCATTCATGTGTGGGGTTATGGGCCCATTATTGAACAAAGTAAGTGTTCTTAGCTCACCAGGCATCTGTCAGTGTGCTTGCTGAAATCAAACATGTAAATTCAGAGGCATTCGCCCAGATAAACACCACCTGCCTCTGCATTTTAGAAGATCACTTTTTAATCCCTCCAAGTCAGAAATTTTCTTCCTAGACACCAACTGCTTCTTGAGGAACAGTTTTTGGGAGAAGAGTGGAATCCCCCTCTCATCTCAGCCCAGTACTTTGGCAGGTGCTAATTACATTCTGGATCGGAGAGAAACTTCTGCACACTTCAGCATTGGGGGAGGTGGCAATTGCAGCTCAGCAGACAATGAGTGGATGAGAAATTGCTAAAAAGCCTTTCTGAGCAAACATGTTGGTTGGGGAGGTGGGGGTCATGGGCTCTTTCCCTTGGAAGGAAGGGAGCCATTGCTGTAGCTCCCCACTGTCAGCAAATAGACGGGCTCCCCTCATGTCTCCAGAGCCCCTAGGACCATCCAGGAGAAGGCCATTGGAGGAAGCCCCCAGACTCGCTAGCTTTCCAACTCTCAATAAGCTACTTCTTTCTTCTCTGTCCACCAGAAGAGTGACATCTGTTGAATGGTCAGAGTGCATGATCCCCAGTTGGCCATTCTGAAAACAGAAGGTCATTTCATAGATTTGTGTTGGTACTGCTGGACCTGACAGGTTGAGCTGCCTTGACCTATCCCTCGTGGTATGCAGACGCTGAGATTTCTCTGCAGAAGTATTTATGTGTTTGATTCCAGGGTGTTGCCTGGATCTCTAGAGTTGCTGGAGGTGTCGTGCAATGTACAGAATACAGATGATATTACTTTTTAAAATACTTTTGGGAAAAACACTGATTCCAAAATACATCTGGCCCTAAGGAATTGTCAACTTGTACTTGGTGGTATTTGAGACCTGCCTTGACCCTCTCACCTAGACTCAGAGGAACACTTCCCAGGCAAACAAGAGCACAGTCTGGGCGTTTGCCTGATGCCCCCCACATTAGCTGTTCCTCCCATAAAGTTGCTCATGGAGAAGGATAAAGTGAACACATCTGGCTGTACCTCTCATGTGCTGCATCATTTCCCCATTGAGGACTCAGTTTCCCCATCTTCAAATGAGAAGTTCTACTTTCTAACATCTAGTCCTTGTGTGCCGCTGAGTCCCAAAGCACCAACTGTGAAACTCAATGTTATGGACTGAAGGTTTCTGTCCCCCCAGAATTCATATACAGAAGTTCTAACACCTAATACAGCTGTAGTTGGTGATGGGGCCTCTAGGAAGTAATTAAGGTTAAATGAGGTCATACAGTGTGCCCTTACAAGAAGAGACACCAAGCACTTTGGGAGGCCAAGGTGGGTGGATCATTTGAGGTTGGAGTTTGAGACCAGTCTGGCCAACATAGTGAAACCCCATCTCTACTAAAAATACAAAAAATAGCTGGGTGTGGTGATGGGTACCTGTAATCCCAGCTACTCAGGAGGCTGAGGCAGGAGAATCACTTTAACCTGGGAGGTGGAGGTTGCAGTGCACTGAGATTGCGCCACTGCACTCCAGCATGGGTAACAGAGTGAGACTCCGTCTAAAAATAAAAAATAAAAAAGAGACACCAGAGAGCTCAACCTCTTTCTGTGCACATGCATGGAGGAAAAGCTGTGAGCATGTGGGGCACAGAGAACGAGACCCGAGGGTATGGTGCCTGGCATGCTGGGCACTTTTGAATGTGAGGAAGTTGGAAGCCTTAGAAGCTGCCTCACAGCTTAGGACTTTCTAATCTTCTCCTGCTTCTTACCCCCCTCTCCCCACCCCTGCCCCAGCACAGGAGGGGCACTCACTGGAATTTCCTTATCTGATTTTGGAAACTTCTTTCCAAAAGAAATGCAATTATCTGAAGACCCCCCCGTCCCTAGAATCTCATCAAATAACCAGGAAAGATTAACCACAGGGAGAAGAGAAGAGACTGAGAGTCATCACCACTCCCAGAGAGACTGTCATCTCCTCTTCTGAGGGCAGCTGGGGACATCACCTGGGAGACTCTATCTGCATAATTAGACAACCTTTGTTCACAGTGAAGTTCCACCCCTTACCTTCCCACCACGTCCTCCGGAGAACAGAGGAACTGCGTCCCAGGACATTGTTCTCTGGGCTCATTCATTTACTGAAAGTCATTTACTGCCCCTCTCAATTGCCTACAACTCCATTTCCCTCTCCCTTATGAAGAGGGTGTTTAAGCCTCAGCCACCTGGTGCTCTTTTCAATCTCATCTTTTCTGTGGCCCTGTGCTTATGCACATTAGCAACTTTGAATGCCTTTCTTTCTCCTATTAGTCTGCATATTGTCAGTTTGTTCAAACCTTCAGAGGAAAAGTTTGAACTTCCCTACAGGACACAGCAGGATGGCAGCCATCTGCAAGCAAGAAAGAGAGGCCTCACCAGAAACGAAATCAGCCAGAACATTGACCTTGAACTTCCAGCCTCCAGAACTGCGAGAAAATACATTTCTGTTGTTTTAAGACACACAATCTATGGTATTTTGTGATGGCAGTCCAGGCTGACTGATAGGCACAGTGTGTTTGCCTTTCTAAGGAAAAAAAAAAATCCACAAAATGCTGGTGAGATTTTAATTAAAAACCACAACAAATAAAATCTGAACTTGGATTTTAATTGTAAAGGATTAATCTGTATTCCATGGCTAGAGGAAAATGAAATTCAAGTTTCAGGAAAATCTAAGCAGCTAAACTGTTGAGTTGGACAACAGTTGGACGAGAGTCACTGCCCGATGCCAGGACTGGCTGTGAGGGATGGTTTCCCAGCAGCGCTAGTGTGAGACCATGGCTGGGAGGGAGACCAGGCTCAGACTGAGATAACAGAGGACTCCTCCCATCACACTTCAGCTCAGGACCCCAGGACGTTTTCTGTGGATCTTCCTGAAATTAAGAAGTGGATTTGCAGTTAACGCAGAAACAGCAGAAAGAAAAAAGAGGATGTACATATCTCAGTTACAATGGAGGGGAGATTCATTGTAAGCAGCAGAGCCTGGTTTTGTATGCTGCCCTGACGGCTTCAGGAACCCCACTCCTCCCATTGTGTGGTTCAACCATCCACTGATTTTTTCTTGTTCTCGGTGGCCCTGCCTTTTCCTGCCCTTGAATAAATGTTTGAAGGAACAGCTATCCTCCCATGCAAATGCACATCTCTTTTTCTACAGGCAGCCAGAGAGAAAATCTTGAGTTTGGGGTTAGAATAATATGTCATCTGAGCTGATTCTCTAAAGGATTCCATTACAAAAAGTCCCCTAAATGATAATTGCGGACTTTGTCCTGTTATCAACCACCCCCACCCCCCCTGCCAAGCAGCTGGGTTTAAAATTGCCTGCTGACTGATTCCCTGGGGTTTTTCTGTGTAACTCTTCCATCTCCAGTAACATTGCACATGTGTACACATGCGTACACACACACGCACGCACCCTAAACCTACAAATATTTATTGAATGCTATTGTGTAAGACAGTGAAGACCTTGTGGAAAGTGTACAACGTGATACCTGCCCTCAAGCAATGATGATCCTGTTGGAGAGTGTGTAAATTTCGAAAAACCAATTTGCAAAGCAAGAGTTAAATATCACCAGCCCCAAGGGAAGAGAGGACAGCTTAATCTTTAATAAAGCTGTCACCTCTGATCCACTGGGTTCTCACAACAGCTCTGAGAAATGCTCACGGCAAAGGCTGCAGAGTGATGAGGGAAGGACCGGAGGGGTTAAGCTCTGTGGATTCGCAACACAGAAGGAAGATTGGCCTCGCCAAGCCATCAGCAGGAATGAACAACAACCAAGCGCCGTCTCATTTGCAGTCTTGGCAGCTTGTCTGTACCAAATAAACAACTTAACAAAGAGACCTTGATTTTGATGGTTTGAAAATGGGAGCGGGGTTGATTTACCCAGTGTCTGGCTTTTGCAAAAATCACGCCATTTGAGCTTTCGAGCACTCTGTTCCCCCATCTCCTGGGGTAAATTGACTTTTAAATGAACACAGTTAAATACCTGAGTCTCTGTAACCAGGACAAAGGCTAAAAAGTGCACCTTCCTCCTACACAAGCCACATCAATTTCAGAAAGCGCTTTCTCTCGGACCATAGTACACAGCCCTTTCCGGCCCCAGCCAGCAGAACGGAGCCCATAGAGCCAAAGCCTGGGGGCAGCGGGCTCAGGGCTGAGGAGGTGGGACGCGAGCTTCTGATTTGAGAGGAGGGGAATATTGAGAGAACCATTTCCCCACCTGCTGCCATCATCTCCTCTCCTTCCCACTTACTCTTGCACACATAAAGGATTGAGTTCTTTGAGCAGCGGGTTCCAGTCTGCGGCCTGGGGACTCTTGGGGGGCTGTTGGCAGGACTCTCACGTGCAGGATGCTGATCACTGTATCTGATCATCCATCTACCTGCCCACGCCCTTGTCACCCCACCAGACATCAGATAAGTCCCCTGCCCCAACCCATGCATGCTGTGCTACGCTGGATGCTGCTGAGAAGATAGACATGAATCTGATAAGGTCCCTGCTGTCAAGGCCACAGAGTGGCCTGCGGAAAACATAAGGCCTGCTCACTGGTCCGAAGCACTGTGCAGTCAGACAGATCCAGGTTCAAATCTTAACTCTCCCGTACAATAGCTTTGTTTCCTGGGGCCTCAGATTCCTCATTGGCAAACGTCCCAGTCAAGTAAGTGAAACTGAAAGGACCCTGCCTGAGCACACAGTAGATACTCAGTAAATGTTAATCCCCATTCTCCTTCCCAGGAGAGGATTAAACGATTACCTAAGACTGGCCTACAGGACTGAAAATGGAGATTAAGACAGAGCAAAGCATGACAGAGTTGGGAAAGACCTTTTCTGCCTCACCTAAGATTTTTATTTTATTATGGAAAGGAAGCTACTGGCCCACTCCTGCCCAAAGCATTGTAGCTTCCCTCTTCTCCCAACGTCGTAATCATGTGTTCCTAGCACCTAGACACATGGTGGACATTAGTGGGTATTTCATTAAATGAGGTTCTCCTGGTGTTTCCCAAGTCAATAGCAGCTCTGCACCCTGCATTGCTGTGTTCCCATCTCAGCAATCCTGTGCATTATTGAGGACATATGCTCATCTGCTGGAAAGATCCAAAAACAAGAGAGAAATAAACTTCTATCATGCAGACAGCCCAGGGAGGGAGTGATCTGTTATGAGGGAACTCAGTTTCTGCTAAGCCTTGTGTTCAAACTTATAGGCAGTTTCCAGCTTAGTTTTCCTAATGATGCTGGAAGAAATGACAGCTATCCCAGTTTTACAGAGAAGAAAAGTTCAGAAAGGTGACATGATGACAGACTCCCAGGCCAGTGCTCCTGTTCCACAGCTGTTCCACAGCTGCCTTTTCTGATGGCTGTGAGTTGTGGGGTGAAAGTCCTGGGGAGGGGAGTGGTTCTTTAATTCCAGCTACTTGGGTGGCTGAGGCAGGAGAATCACTTGAACCCAGGAGGTGGAGTTCAAGCCAGGAGGTGGATCTCTGCGGTGAGCAGAGATCGTGCCACTGCACTCCAGCCTGGGCAACAAGAGGGAAACTCAGTCTCAAAAAAAAAAGTTAACATCCATAAGATCCAGCCATTCTACTCCTAGAGAAAAAATATAGATGTCCATGTCAGGGAGGGGAACAATACACACTGGGGCCTGTTGTGGGGGCAGGAGGAGGGAGAGCCTTAAGACAAATAGGTAACGCATTTGGGGCTTAAAACCTAGATGATGGGTGGATAGGTGCAGCAAACCACCATGGCACATGTTTACCTATGTAACAAACCTGCATGTCCTGCACACCTATCCTGGAATTTAAAATTAAATTAAATTAAATTTTAAAAATTTATAGATTTATGTCCATGTAAAGACTTGTGCATAGATGTTCAGAAGAGCTGCATTTGTAATAGTACCAAATTGGAAACAGCCCAGATGTCCCTCAGCAGGTGAAAGAATGAACACACTGGCATATCCACACCACGGAATACCACTCGGCATGGAAAAAGAGGGAATGACGGACACAGTCAACAACATGGATCACACTCAAAGGTATAATCTAAGTGAAAGAGGCCAGATACGAAAGGCTGTTGCATGATTGCCTTTATATGCCACTCAGAAAAAGGCAAAACCATTACGGACAGAAATCTAAGCCACTGTTGCCAGGAGCTGGGGATGGGAAGAGTGATTGGGTTGAAACGGGATGAGAGTGATCACCTGGCGGTGACGAAAATATTCTGTCTGAATCGTGGATCGTGGTGGTGTTGACATGACTCTATACATTTTGCAAATCTTACAAAACTGTCCACCTAAACTTCACAGTATGCAAATTACACCTCAATAAACCTGACTTTAAAAATTTTTAAGTATTATCATTACCATATTCAGCGATGGTTTCCTCCTTTTTTTTTTTTTTTTAGCAAAAACTTATCACTAAAATGAGAGAAAAAGAGCACTATTTATACCAATTTCTGCTGATTAATCCATGACTACATGCCATATTTTCGTATGGAGGGCTATAAATAAAGATTTCTATCACACACACGGTGCATGCGTGCACTGTACCCGATGAGGAACTTTTAGAGCCCCTGCCCCTATGACAGTCGCAGGAACAGAATGGAGACGAGGAAAGCGGCTGTTATCATGCTCATGACGCTGTTTCTCATGCTCGTGTCACTCGCCGCAGCCACAGACACATGAGGAAGGACGGCAGCGCCAGTATTATCATTGCTTCTGTTTTATAAATGTGAAAATGAAGTGAAAGATCTTGCCAAAGGTCACACAGCAGGTCCATGGCAAACCCTGAACTTGAATCCACGTCTTTATACTACAAAGTCATACATTTCCATTAATCTTCTCTCTAAAAGCAAGAAAGTGAAAGGCAGGCGGGAGGCGGGGGTATGGACTTAATTGTGAGCCCTGTCGAGGGGAAAATTCATGGGCAGGAAGTAAGCTTGTTACAGACCGTGGTCTGTTCTGGGAGCTTCCACAAACCAGCCCCGGTGAATCTGAAAACGCCGCCCACTCCTTCGCACCGGGAGCCTGTGAGGTGGTGCGGGCCCAGATGTAACCAGGACAAGGGCCCAGGTGTGACCAGGACAAGGACACACTGGACGTTGCTCAGCTGTGGCCTCCACACTAGGTCATGAGGCAGACAGAGTCCCTGGGAGTTTGACGTCCTGGACCCAACCCGGCCCCACCCACACTGGCTGCGTTTTGAAGCCACCAGGCAGCCCCCGGGCCCAGGACAGCCTGGGAAGGGGGGGCTCGATGAACAGGCCCCCACTCTCCTCCCTCCTGTGTCCCCGTTCTGCAGCCGCCTCCTTTACCAGGGCCTCAGGTGGCGCCAGACTCCCCTTTCTGTCCCGGAGGCCTCCTCTATGGCCCTGTCCCCATGGGGAGCTCCATCCTGTTCACCACAGGCAGCATTTCCCAAAGGGAACTGCTCCAGCCACCAGGTCTGAGGGATGGTTGATGGGGCGGGTGAGGAGGGGGCATTTTCAGAAAGAGTTCTGAGGAAAAAAATGACTTCTGTGGGAAATCCCAGGTTGAAGCGTCATGGGTTGAATCATGCCCCCCTCCAAAAGATTTGTTGAGATTCTAACCCCCAGTGTTACCACTAGAGGGTCGTGACTGCAAGTTGTTCAGGTTCTTGGCGTTTTGAACAAAGAATTGGACAAAACGCCCAGCAAAGCAAAGAAAGAATGAAACAACAAAAGAACGAAAGGAGAGGTTTATTGAAAATGAAAGTACACTCCACAGTGTGGGAGCGGACGGAGCAGCGGCTCAAGAGCCCAGATCCAGAATTTTCTAGGGTCCAAATACCCTCTACAGGTTTCCCATTGGCCACTTGGTGATCACATCATGTAAATGAAGTGGTGGCCCACAATTGGTCTTTCTGCAACCAATCAGAAGCTGAAATGAAGTTACGAAGGTCACGCTCCTGTGCAATCATCTGATTGGCTGCAAAAAACAACCAATCAGAGGCTAAGGTGAAGTTATAAAAGTTGCACTTCTAGCAAATGAAGACTCAGCGGTCGGCAATCAGTCTGACTGGTTGCGGAAAGCCAGTTTCCCATCTGTGGTGCAGAAAAGGTGGGGATTTTGCAAAGGGAGGAGCCTCTGGTCCTTTTGTTACTTAGTCCTGGAAAGTTAGGTTTTTCCTTTCAATTTAGTTCTAGGAAGTCAGCTTGAAACGGCCTTAGGTTCCCTGCCTCCAAACCCTATTCTCCTGCCTCACCAGCACCTCAGAAGGGGACCTTCACTGGAAACAGGTTTGCTGAAGATGTAATTAGTTAAAATAAGATATCCTGCTGGACTAGGGTGTGCCCTTAATCCAATGTGACTATGTCCTTAGGAGAGAGAGAGACACAGACACATAGGGACAGAAGCAAGCCTGGGGTGCCACGGATGCCACAGATGTCATGGATACCACGGACTGCCAGCCACCAGCAGCTGGAGGAGCAGGAAGGACCCTCCCTAGACCTCCAGATGGGGCACGGCCCTGCCGACTCCTGGATCTCAGACTTCCGGCCTCCAGAACTGTGAGAGAATCGATGTCTGTTGCTCAAGCCCCAGCGTGGTGCTTTCTTACAGCAGCCCCAGGACACTGGGACACTGGGACACTCACACACACAATGTCCACAACCATTTTTTACTTTTCAGAGACTTGAACAAGCTAACCTGCAAGAAGTTCCCAGAAGGAGGAGGCAATCACCCCCTTGTCTCCATTTATTTTACCACAAACCTTTTTCCTCAAAAAAACTCAGTGTGCCATGAAACGTACTTTGAGAAGTGGGGGTCTTTGGCATGCATCTGTGGTACCCCAGGAAGGTGACATAGAAGGAGGGGCCAGGCAGGGACCACAGAGTCTGGGTGCCCCTCCAGAGAGGGTGTCCCACCAAACCACAGGCCAACACCAGGCCCCGCAGAGACCCCTGCTCGTGCTCACTGAATGAGTGGGCACCCCGACTAGCAGGAATTTCATCCTACTGACAGACGACCGACCCTCTGCCTCTGGACCAGTGTAGGGGTTCGCCCCAAAGGGAGGCTCCACCAGACATTTGCTCGCCTCCTTGGCCTCATCTCCCAAGCCGCCCCAGCCCCTTGCCCACCCCAAGCTTCAGTGATACCAAGCTTTCACATGCCTTGCCTTCTCTGCTCTGGGCCTTCTCACACACTGTTCCTGCTGTCTAGAATGACCCCCTACTCCCACCCCAATTCTGCCTTTTGCCTGCTGACTGGATTGCCACTCATTCGTTAAGGCCAAGTTCAGGGGCTGTGGACACCACTCTCAGGTCACACCTCCCCACTCCCTGCCAGCACCTTCCGCAGTGAGGGCCCTGACAGTTCCTCCACCCCGGTGTCCAGGCAGCTTCTTGCAGTGAAGAGAAGACGAACTTCAAAATGGCGGTAGCAGTTCACGCTCACCTCTCTTTGCCCTTGGGCAACTTGCTTTGCCTCTTCAAATTTCTGTTTTCTCATCGATAAACAATATCTATGAGCCAGATGTTTGTGAAAATGAAATAGTGTATTACTGATAGGTGCTAGACATCTAGTCGGTGTAAATAAAATCGTGTTGTTTTACTGTTGGTAACATAGGATTTGTCTGGGGGCAGCTGGCCGGGAGCTCCTTGAGGACAGAGGCAGTGGGTGTGTCGCTCCTCTCTGCAGCCGAGCCCCCAGTCCTCCCAGAGTGAATCTTTGCTGACTGCACCAGGGAGCCGTCCCCTTGGAGGCTCAGCAGGGCGCGGGCTGTGTTGTCAGCCCTTCCTCTTCCTGTTCACAGCCTTCCCTTAATGACTCAGGAGCACTCCCGGCAGCATCCCCTCTTACAACACACTGCCTTGCTCCAGGGTTGGCGATGGGATCATTCCCCCTGGCGCCTAGAGCCTAGTAGCACCTAGAGCACTGTGATTCTGCGTCTGATTCTGAGTCATGGGGACATGAGCAGCAGGGGTCTCCCCCAAGCACTCCGTTTAACATTCACCCCCACGCTGGCACCATCAGCCGAGCAGATAGCATTTCCTGTCTCAGAACGTTCTTGTCATTTGTTTAAGCAAGTTGAAAACTGCTGCACCAGATCCCTCTGAAAGGAAGTACCCAGAAGTCAGGTGGGTTGGGAAGTCGGGGAAGAAGGTCCCTCCCTTTACATGTTGTAATTTTTTCTATTTTCTAAATTTATTTATACTGGATGTTCTAACATGCTGATAAAAGCCATCTACAAAAACATGCATTCATTAAACAGATATTGGGTACCTTCTATTCACCAAGCTCTGTGGGGGTAATGGAGGCAAAATTAAAATTTAAAATTCCTGCCCTTAATAAATATATTGATTAAGGTACAAGTTAAATGGCTAGAACAAAAACGCCCCTACAGACAGTGACCCAAACCCTATAGGAGTTTGTTTTTCTTTTTTGTAACAGTCCCAAGGTGACTTCCACTCCACAAGGGCATTCCAGGAATCAGCTTCCTTCTATCTTTTTTGTCTTGCTGAGATAAAACTTACATGCAATAGGCACATAAATCTTAAAAGAATAGCTCAATCAATTTTTATGTGCATATAAACCTGTGTAACCACCACCCAAGTAAAGGTACAGAACTTTTCCAGCACTCAGGCTAGGCATGGTGAGTCACATCTATAATCCCAGCACCTTGGGAGACCCAGGTAAGAGAATCACTTGAGGTCAGGAATTCAAGAATGGCCTGGGAAACCTAGTGAGACCCTGTCCCTACAAAACATAGAAAAAATTAGCTGGGCATGGTGGCCTGCACCTATAGTCCCAGCTACTGTGGAGGCTGAGGCAGGAGGATCACTTGAGCCCACGATGTTGAGGCTGCAGCGAGCTATGATTGTGCTACTGCACTCCAGCCTAGGCTACAGAGTAAGACCTTGTCTCCAAAAAAAAAAAAAAAGAAAAAAAGAAAAGAAAAGAAAAAGAAAAAGAATGCTTCCAACACTCAAATTCCTCCTGTCTTATTGCTTTGTAATACCCTATGGTGTAATCTTCATTCCACAACAAAAACTCACTCATTTTATCACCTCTACATTTCAACCCACAGGAAAGAGAGAGAAAAAGGAGGAAGGCATGTAATTTCCTAATTTAAAAAAAAATGGTGATCTGGAAGTTGCAGAGATTGCTTCTGTCACACTCTATTAGCTAATTCTTAGTCATATGACTGTATGAGCTATAAGCGTAGCTAGGGAAAATTGCCTTTGGTTGGGCAACCACATATGCCAAATAAATTCCTGAGTTTTTATTACAAAGAGGAAGTAGGTGTTATTTCCATTTTATAGATGAAGAATCTGAAGATCGGAGAGATGAAGTGGTTTGCTTTAGCTGAACTGAATTATAAACCAAAGTTTGTCTGATCCCAAAGTTAGTTTCTTAACACTTGTCTTTAAATTAACAGAAAGGCCAGGCGCCTATAATCCCAGCACTTTGGGAGGCCGAGACAGGCAGATCACCTGAAGTCAGGAGTTCAAAACCAGCCTGGCTAACATGGTGAAACCCCGTCTCCACTAAAAATACAAAATTAGCTGGGCATGATGGCATGTGCCTGTAATCCCAGCTACTCGGGAGGGTGAGGCAGGAGAATCACTTGAGCCCGGCAGGCTGAGGTTGCAGTGAGCCAAGATTGTGACGCTGCATTCCAGCCTGGGCAATAGAGCCAAACTCCATCTCAAAATAAATAAATAAAGGCCTGGCGTGGTGGCTTACGCCTGTAATCCCAACACTTTGGGAGGCTGAGGTGGGTGGACCACCTAAGGTCAGGAGCTCAAGGCCAGCCTGACCAACATAGAGAAACCCCGTCTCTACTAAAAAAACAAAAATTAGCCAGGCATGGTGACGCATGCCTGTAATCCCAGCTACTCAGGAGGCTGAGGCAGAAGAAATGCTTGAACCCAGGAGGCAGAGGTTGTGGTCACCCGAGATCGCACCTTGCACTCCAGCCTAGGCGACAATTGCAAAACTCAATTGTTTAATTAATTAAAATAATTAATTAATTAATAAATAGAACGTCTCAGTTGAGACACCTATATCTAAGAATACTTAAGCCATTAGCATAGAAGTAATAGCCTTAAGTTCTGCAGCAGAGCAATTCAGAAACAATTGAAGTCTGTATAAAAATTTCTGTTAAGTTTCGACTTCCAGTACGGTGACATGAGTAGCTCCTGGACCTGCTCCCCAGTGAAACTGGTGAACATTATTTTTTTAAAAAACCAACCATTTAAATTCCCTGGTAATAGTCCCAAGGGCATAGAGCAAATGAAACATTTATTCAAGAAAATCTGCAAGAACTCAGAAGAGTGAAAATGTGTGGTATTTGAACCACGACTTTCTCCTCCCCTAGTTCCACCTCAGAGTGACTGAAATTCCACTCCAGACAGGTGCAGCCAAGAACGCAGAGCTCTGTCTGGCTCACCCACCCTCAACACACAGCTCTCAGTTGGAGAGCTATAGTATCTTCCTGCTTGCCTGGAAGGAACAAGACGTCAGCATTTCTCATTCTGCCCCCAATCCCCTGTTGCAGAGGCAAAGCTCTGGGTCAGTACAGCTGAAAGGTGGGGGCTTCCTGCAAGCCGAGGCAATGCCAAACAATGGAGGCTGTGGTGAAAAGCAATTAGGAGAAGACTAGTAGATTCATTAAAGATATAAGCTAAGCCACAGGTTGGCTAGTTTTCCAGCAAGAACCAGGAAAAGAAGCAGATAAAAACATCTCTCCTAGAGTAAGAACAAATCTCAAACACTGACCTTAAAAACTATCCCTCAGAGGCTGGGCACGGTGGCTAATGCCTATAATCCTAGCACTTTGGGAGGCTGAGGTGGGCAGATCATCTGAGGTCAGGAGTTCAAGACCAGCTGGGCCAACACAGTAAAATCTTGTCTCTACCAAAAATACAAAAATTAGCCAAGCATGGTGGCTCATGCCTGTAATCCCAGCTACTCGGGAGGCTGAGGCAGGAGAATCACTGGAACCCAAGAGGCAGAAGCTATAGTGAGCCGAGATCACGCCACTGCACTCCAGCCTGGATGACAGAGCGAGACTCCGTCTCAAAAAAAACACAAACAACAACACAAAACTATCCCTCAGAGAGGTTACATCCCATCAGTCCTTGTGTGCCACCATCCCCCTCTTTCTCGGTGCTACCTAGAGTGGTGGCAGCCATCTCTTACTCGGCATCATGGCCGCCCTCAGACCCCTTGTAAAACTCAAGATCATCAAAAAGAGGACCAAGAAGTTCATCCAGCACCAGCCAGACATATGTCAAAATGAAGCATAACTGGTGGAAACCCAGAGGTATTGACAACAGGGTTTGTAGAAGGCGCAAGGGCCAGATCTTGATGCCCAACATTGGATATGGGAGCAACAAAAACACAAAGCACATGGGGCCTAGTGGCTTACAGAAGCTCCTGCTCTACAACGTCAAGGAGCTGGAAGTGCTGCTGAGGTGCAACAGAGTTAAGGACAGCAGAGGCCACCCCATGCTCAAGAGCTGGCACTGCCTATCCTTGGAGTGAGCTCTGTGCTGGAACGTAGCTTGTGCGGGTGCCAGGAGGGAACAGGAAGGAGTGTGAAGGATGCTTGTTTGTTTGTGAGAGGAGACATCTAAGGAAACAGAATTGACTTTATCATCATCCCTTTTTTTTTTTTTTTTTTTTTTTTTTGAGACGGAGTCTCGCTCTGTCACCCAGGCTGGAGTGCAGTGGCGCGATCTCGGCTCACTGCAAGCTCCGCCTCCCGGGTTCACGCCATTCTCCTGCCTCAGCCTCTCCGAGTAGCTGGGACTACAGGCGCCCGCCACCACGCCCGGCTAATTTTTTGTATTTTTAGTAGAGACGGGGTTTCACCGTGGTCTCGATCTCCTGACCTCGTGATCCACCTGCCTCCGCCTCCCGAAGTGCTGGGATTACAAGCGTGAGCCACCGCACCCGGCCTATCATCATCACTTTTTATCAGCTGTCAAAGATAACTGTGGGCCTCATGAGGTATGGGACCAAGTGACTGCTTTTCACCTATACCCTGGAAAGACCTGTCAGGCCAGGAGAACCGGAAATGAGCCGTGGGAAGAATGTTTGCCTGATGCACAGCCAGGATCGAGTCATTCTAAGATGCTCTAATTTATTCTGCTTGAGAAATCACCTGAAAAACTTCTCTTGGGAAGCCACAGTTGCCTCTGTTCCTAGCCCCACTTTTCTCATCAGTGACTTTATCATCTCACCAAATGGAGCCACTCAGAAGGCAGACAAGAGTCAGATGGCTCTTACCCAGTGAAGGCCTTGCTGTCACTCTAAAATGGACTATAATGAGTGGGTGGGGTGAAGATCTTGGCACAGCCCCTAATCCTCTCAGGGATGGATTTCTCTACAGGGCACAGGGAGCCAGTGAGCTGGAGGGTGGGGGTCAAGCCATAGAAGAGGCAGCATCAGCTGCTTCTGCCAGCCTCAGGATGACCACTTTTCTTGCTGGCCTGGCTAATTTTATGCACCTGCCCCTCACACCAGAGAAGTTGAGGTTGTCGGTTGGGGGAAAAAAAAACTGGTCCCTGAAATGGCTCTCACAGTCTGTATCTGGAAAGTGCCAATGGCATTTTCTGCCAAAATGCTACCCAGCAGGTTTTAAATGTCACACAAGCATGTCTCCACATCAGTGATATGTCTGAGTATGCAGTGCTGGTCAGAGGCAGTTCAGCCCAACAGCAGGCACTGGGGCTGTCATGTTAACACTCATATCCCTGGTGCCTCCCACAGGGCTGGCACAGAGCTGGTAGTCAATAAAGATTTTTAAATGATTTAATGAATGAAACAACAACAACAAAAAGCTATTCCTTAGAGAAGCCCAAATTTAATTGAATCAGTCAGTAGAGCAACCTAGGGCATTGTTGAAAACAACAGGGAAATCAGCCAGCAATTTGTGGAGTTTAACAACATATGGCTGTGGTCAGGGAAAAAGACAATCAAAGAGAGCCCTGTCAAACCTGCTGCTAACCCAGGGTAACTGTGCATATGCCCAAGGCTGGGCCTGTGAGGAGCAACATCAGAGGTTTTAACTTGTGGGGACTGGAGGGTGGACTTCACAGCCAGTCACCAAACAAATAAACAATCAAGTATTACTAATAAGCCCCAGAGGAGAAGAGAACCCATCTCTACAGTTGCTGTATTATTTACAATGTCCCATTTCCAACAAAAAATTATGACATGTAAAGAAACGGGAAAATCTGACCCATATATGAGTGGAAAAGCAGGCAACACAAACTGAGAGCAACCAGCTATCAGATTTGACAAAGACTTCAAAGTAGCCATTATAAATATATTCAAATAACTAAAGGAAATCATGATTGTAGTAAAGTAAACCATGATTAAAGTAGGGTAAAGGAAGGTATGATGACAATGTTGCACCAAACAGAGACTATTGATATAGACTAAAGAGACAGAAATTCTTAAAAAGAACCAAATGGAAATCCTGGAGTTGAAAAGTAATAACTGGAATGACATTTTCACGAGATAGGCTCAAAAGATTTATTTGAACGGGCAAAAGAAAGAATTACCAGACTTGAAGATGGATCAATAGAGATTATGCAATTTGAAGAACAGAGAAAAAGAAAGAATGAAGAAAAATGAACAGAATCTCAGAAAAATGTGGAACACCATTAAATGCATCAACATTAAATGCATCTCCTTCAGTCCCAGAAGGAGAAAAGAAAAAGAAAAAAACAGAAAAACTATTCAAAGACATAATGGCTGAAAAATTCCTAAATTTTATGAAAAACATTAATCTACACATCCAAGAAGCTCAGCAAATTCCACATAGGATGAACACAAAGACATCCACAAACAGACGCATCAAAGGAAGTCACAACATGATCAACAGCTGACTTCTCATCAGAAACAATGGAGGCCAGAACATAGTGGACAACATTCAAAGTACTGAAAGAAAACAGCTGTCAGCAAAGAATCCTGTGTTCATTAAAGCTGTCTTTCAAAACTAAAGACATTCTCAGATCAGCAAGAACAGAGAATCCATTGCTAGCAGACATGTCTTAGAAGAAATGCCAATATAAATTCTTACATCTGGGCCAGACATAGTGGCTCTCACCTGTAATCCCAGTACTTTGGGAGGTCGAGGTGGGTGGATCACAAGGTCAGGAGTTTGAGACCAGCCTGGCTAACATGGTGAAACCTGGTCTCCACTAAAAATACAAAATATAGCTGGGTGTGGTAGCATGAGTTTGTAATCCCAGCTACTCAGGAGGTTAAGGCAGGCGAATCGCTTGAATCTGGGAGGTGGAGGTTGCAGTGAGCCAAGATCATGCCACTGCACTCCAGCCTGTGTGACAGAGCTATTCTGTTTTTTTTTTTTTGTCTCAAAAAAAAAAATTCTTATGACCGAAATTAAGTAAGTCAATACCGTAGTTCAAATCCACATGATAAACAAAGACCATGAGTATAGATAATTATATAATTATAAAAGACATTATAAATATATATTTCTTTTCCTTTCTTAACTGATTTAAAAAGCAATTATATAAAACAATATGTACTTACTTGTACTGTTGAGCCTAACCATGTAGAAATGGAACATATTCATAAATAACAGCACAAAGGAAGTGGGTGGGAAAACAGCTGTATTGAGCTAAGGCAATAACTCCCTGTGGTAACTCAATTTACAGGAACAAATGGAAAGAACCAGAAATAGGAAATATGGAGGTTAGTATAACATAAGCTATAAGTATATACTTGCCCTCCTTTCTTCCCTTGGCTTCTTTAAAAGACATAAAATTACATAAAGTAATAATATAACAATGTATTCCTGGGTTTATAACATATAAATGTAATATGTCTGACAATAATACCACAAAAAAGGTGGGAAAGAGAATAGAACTATACAGGACTAAGTTTACTGGATCTTAATTAAATCTCACTGGAATTAAGTCAGTATAAGTCAAAAGCAGATTCTGATACATGCAGATGTATACGGTGAGCCCTAGAATAGCCACGGAGAAAAACCCTCCAAAAAATAGAGGGAATATTATTAAAGCAATTAAAATGTTGCATTGGAAAATATTCACTTAATGTAAAAGAAAAAAGTAAAGGAGGAATAGAAGATAGAAAAAGACATGAGACATATAGACAACAAAAAGTAATTCCAGCTCCTAGGAAAATTTGTAAAAAAAAATTTTTTTAAGTAAAATGATAGATGTAAAACTAACTATATCAATAGTAATATTATGTGTTAATGGATTAAACAATCTAATTAAAATGTACAAATTGTCAAACTGGATTTTAAAAACAGGATCCAACTATATGCTGCCTGCAGGAGACACACTCTAGACACAAAGATAGAAATGGTTGAAAGCATTTGCTGCCTGGTAAGCAGAGAGACCCAGAGAAACAGGCTGCCTCCACCTTGGTCCCTCTCAATATCCTTCACCACATCTTTTGCCATATAAGGTGATATTGACAGGTTTCAAGGATTTAAAGTGGATGTCTTCTACGGTGTTATATGTTGGATTAGTGCAGATGTTAATAGCATCAGTCACTGTCTATCCATTGCCTAAGCCAATATATTCCTTGTCATTAAAATAAGCCAGAGAGAGGAAGACAGGGGTAGAGACCTTTCAGTTCTGACCTCTAAAATTCTCTCTTGGGGAATGCAGAAACAGGACTTCCACACTTTTTTCTATCACATTTCTCTTGTGCTACCCCCATCTTACCTCATTTATGAGCCAACACATATTCATTGAGTATCTCCCCCACAACTCCGTATTTCTTTTACAGCTGAGCAGTTAAATGGATAAAATTCTAAAATTTCCTATTTGGAATGAGACTAAGGACAGTGTATTAGTTGCCTAAGGCTGCCACAACAAATCACCACAAACTGAGTGGTTTAAAACAACAGTAATGTATTCTCTCACAGTTTGGGACCCAGACGTCTGCAGTGAAGCTGTTCGCAGGTCCATGTCCCCCAAGACTCAGAATAGAGCCCTTCTTGCCTTTTCCTAGTTTCTGCTGCTGCCCATCAATGCTTAGTGTTTCTTAACTTGTAGCTGCAGCCACTCCAATCTCCACCTCTGTCTTCAGATGGGGATCTGCCTGTGTCTCAAAATCTCTCTGTCCTTAAGAGGACACCGATCATTGAATTAGGGCCCACCGAATTGAGTATGACCCCATCTCAACTTTGTTCTACCTGCAAAGATTCTATTTCCAAATAAGGTCACATTCACAGGTACAGGGGGTTAGGATTTCAACGTAGCTTTTGGAGGAGCACAATTTAACTCACCAGCGGCAGGAGAGTGAGAGGGGTGATCTTTAACTGAACATTCACTGTGGCCCAGGCAATGGGCTCAGCACTGTCACGTGCATTTTCATATGAGATCCTCCATGGCATAGGGATTATCATCTTTGGTTGACAGATGAGGAAATCGAGCCTTAAAGAGGTCAAGTGACCATCTCAAGTCACACAACTTGTAAGTGGCATAAATAAGATTCCATCCCAAACCTACCTTCTGCCAAATCTGGGTGACTCTTAAACCCAATCTGGCTGTCTCATACCACCCAGCCCACCCATGCATTCTGCAGACTACAGAGCTCTTAACACCCCTGAGAAGGGCAAATGCATGCCCATGTCTCCCAGCAAGTCCCTGGCAAAGCTAAGGCCAGAAGTTGCGTCTCCCAACCCCTGGTCCAAAGCACGTTCAAACACTGTGCCTAGATAGTATCCACAGAAGAGGCTCCTCAATTCCTGTGAATGTGTTTGTGATAAGTGGAATTCTGTTTCCCACTGCGAGCAGGACCAGGGGCTAAGAAGTGGCTCTGTGACTCACAGACACCTGAGTGGCTGCCCGGAGGACACCAAAACAGGAGATGGTCTAGAGGAGATGCATAGCTGGAAGCTGAGCTGGCATGTGATGAGGCACCAGGGACTTAGGGCAGGAATTCAGCGCCCCTGTCTCAGGGCACCTCTCCTAGAAGGAATGCGCTGGCGAGCCCGAGGGTGGCCCCTCCGGGGGATGGCTTCTATGCAGCAACAGGAGCCTCAGAGGCCCCAGTCAGGTGGGCCTGAGCCCCGAGCTTCCTGTGCCCCGCAGGCCCCTAGGCCGTGGCATGGGGTGGGCTGAACCAGGGCCTGGAAACCCACAGGAGTGGTTTGGACCTTGGCTCGGGCATCTGCCAGCTTTGTGCTGCTGGGCACATTCCAGCCAGAGACAGGGATCAAAGATCCCTCACGAGCTTTGGTTTGGGGGATAAACTAAATGAGATCGAGCATTAAAACTCCAAGCCAGGGCCAGGGGGAGCAGCACGGTCTCTCTGTGGCTGATTGGAGGTGGTGGATGGCAATGCTGAGTCCCCAGCTCGCTCCTTTCAGAGCTTTCCAGGCACACAGCAGGCCCAGTGCCAGAGGCAGGCCCTTAGCTGGGCCTGGCCTGTGCCACAGCCTTGCAGGGATGGCCGAGGGAACAGTAAGCCAGAGCTAGTATTCCTGAGCCCCCACAATAGGTACCCCTCTGCCCAGCCTCACACCCAGTTGCCCTATTTTGTCAGTTTTCTATTTCCTCAAGAGACCCTTTTGATGGATCAAGGGCATATTGAAGGGTATGGTCGACCCCTCTGCCACTGCCTCACTGTGTGAGCCTGGGAAAAACCCCTCCCCGCTCTGGTGAACACAATGGTGGCTGACAGCCCCTGTAGACAACATTTTCTGATTCTGCACACAGGTTTTCCAAAACACAGCCCTGCTCTTATCATTCTTCATAACAATCTGTTTAATGTCTCCGTTCTTTCTGAGCACTCTCAGTTCCACAGAAGCAGGGACTGTGCTTATCTCTTCCTCTATTATACCCCTGGCACCCAGCATGTGACAGATGCTCTATAAATCTTTGAGGACTGACATCCTCCCAACTCAGTCCTCATCGGGGCCACAGGGCAAGAATGTTGATTATCTACTGCATGCCAACAAGTGAAGGGAGGATTTCCCTGTGTGGTATCTTAGTTAATCTTTAAAACTGTGAAAGTTAGGGATTATTATCCTCACTGGGGCCAAGGATGGAGCCCAAGTGCCCCTACTAGGAACTATCCTATAGTCTCCATATGACAGAGTTCCAGAATGAAGGAGCAGAAGCAGATCCTAAAGGCAGCTCCACCTCCCCAGCCTGTAAAGGGCAAAATGCCAAGAGGCGGCATCTCAGGAGAGGCCGGGAAAGGAAGGCACTAACTCATCTTGAGTGCTGCAGCATGCTAGGTGGAGTCCCTGGTGCTTTATAATCATTACCTGGTGTAATTCGTACACAGAGCCTGGGAGGCATGATCTTGTTATCCCCATTACAGAAGAGAAAACAGGCTCAGAGAGGTTAATAACTTGCTCCAAGTCTCTCAGCTATGGGCAGCAGGGAAGGGTTCGAACCTGGGTCAGTCTGACTCCTAAACCCTAGCCCCTTCCACCTCTGCAGACTCCACACTTGAAATATGCTATGGACTAAATTGCGTGCCCCCAAAAATCATATGCTGAAGTCCTGGTCCCCTCCCCCACCATGTGGCTGTATTGGAAATATGGCCTTTCATAAGAGATGAAGGTCAAGTAAGGTCATAAGGGGTGGAACCCTCATGGGGTAGAACTGGTGTCCTTATAAGAAGCAAAGTCAGGCCGGGTGTGGTGGCTCACGCCTGTAATCCCAGCACTTTGGGAGGCTGAGGCAGGCGGATCACTTGAGGTCAGGAGTTCGAGACCAGCCTGGCCAACATGGTGAAACCCCATCTCTACTAAAAAATAAAAAATAAAAAAAAAAAATTAGCCAGGCGTGGTGGCACACGCCTGTAATCCCAGCTACTCGGGAGGCTGAGGCAGGAGAATCACTTGAACCCAGTGAGCCAAGATCACGCCACTGCACTAAAGCCTGGGCAACAGAACGAAACTCTGCTCCAAAAAAAAAAAAAAAAAGCAAAGTCAGAGCTCTCTGATGTGGCTGTGTTAGCACACAGCAAGAAGACCACTATACAGGAGTCAGGAAGAGGACCCTTTTCAGAACTCAGCCATGCTGGCAGCCCAATCTCAGACTTCCAGCCTCCAGAACTATAAGAAAATAAATTTATATTATTTAAGCCACTCATCTGGTTAGGGCAGCAAACAAAGATTTTTTCAAACACCAAATAGCTCAGCATTGAATGGAACAAGCTTTTATGAACTCTTTTCCCCATTCCTCATTCTTTTAGAGAAAAAGTAGCTTTAATATCCCCCAAGGACGTTGTAGCATTTGCAGAGAACTGGAAACTATTGCTGATTGGTTTAACTTCCTCAGCAAGAATTGATGACGACGAATGCTCCCCAGAAGCTTCCAGAATCCCTGAAAGTGATTTTTCCCTGGTCTGAAGACTCTACCTTATAAATTCGCTGACCCTCATCACCCCTCTTTCTGGATGGCAACTGTCTGGTTTTCTCCGGGAAGCATCTGTTCTGCGAAAAAGCCCTCATATCTTCTCAGTTAATACAGAGTGTTCACACATATGTGATCTGCTCCACAATACTGAGGACAGAGTTGTCATCTTCCCAATTTCACAGATAAGGAAGCTTTGGGGTGGGGGCAGTGTTACCTGACTAAGGAGGCTTTGGGGGGGGGCGTAGTGTTCAGCTGACTAAGGAGGCTTTGGGGGTGTTCTGGGGTTGGGGGGGCAGTGTTCAGCTGACTTGCTCGGGAACAGCAGTTCTTGAACCCTATTCCTGATCTCTGATCCCCTGTCAATGTCACAGCTAAATGCTCTCATTTTGTACAATAAGTGTGTGCATTGGAATAAATTGTGTTAAATAAGTGAATCAACTCATTGGCAAACAATTAAATGCAAAATGACAACTCAATAATTAGAGCTATTTGAACATCAGCCAGAGAGAACTAAAACAAAAATAAAGAGGAGGAGGAGAGGAAGAGGGAGGAACAAAGGAGAGAAGAAGTGCACCTGTGGTTCCTAGTGGACATTGTTTGATTAGGTTCTACTTCACCATCATGTGCTGGGCACCAGGCTGGGCACTGAAACTCAGAGGTGACTCAGCTGAAGTACCCCAGAGACCCACTCACTTTGTCATAGCTTCTCTACACCGTGTCGACCTGCCAGAAACTGGCAGTGAGGGATGAACTTGTCTCTGGGGCTAAGCCATGCCGGTTTTTTCGCCATCAACACACGATATGACTCCAGGGTTTTCCAGCATTCTGATCACACCCTCCATGAGACACTCTGAGTTTGCCGGTGATCTCCAATGCAGGATGCTTCATCACTTATAAGATGCTTCCACATTCCATGTCTCATATGTGCCTCGAAATCCCTCTGAGAAGAAGATACTCTAACCAGCTCCATCTTGCAGAAGAGGTAAATTTACCCTCAGAGGGGCAAATAACTTACCCAAGGTCAAGTTAATAAGGGACCAAGCCAAGACCTGAACTAAGGTCTTCATAGCTCCAAATCTAGCTTTTCACCCTTCCCACTTGCCTCTGGGTCCCATGCCAGACACCTCATTTATGCACACATACACATGTCTAACTTGGCACATAGAGGCCAGATAAATTTGGAACTGGGCACAATTCAAATTCGCCTTGACTCTGACTGTGTGAGCGATGTGTGCCCTTTGTAGGAAACTATTTGCACCTGTTTCCGAGAGAGATCTGAAGTGGGTGAAGTAAAATGCCTATGGATGAGCCTTGTAAATTGCTGAGCCATGCAAACGTGAGTTAATGCCAAGGTCAAGGCTGCTCTGTGTCTGACAGTCAGCAGGAAATAGAACCGGGGGCACAGATAATGCCACAAGACCTCCTAGGGCTCTCTCCAGACTGCCCAGCTAAGAGTCCCCCACCCCAGCCCCTTCCACAACGTCACCACATCCTAAAGCCACCACCCCTCCATCAACAAAAATATAGTTTAAAATACATTTGATGACTCTCAGTAAAGAATAGAATGGCACCCTGGCATCTTAGCAGGTGTCGGTTCTGCCAAAGCAAGCCCTTGTGGCTTTCAGCAGCATTGCACACTTCTTCAAAAGTGAAAACTGAATCTCACCTTCTCAGTAGACATTAAACCAGAAAAGGAGTTTCAGATCTATATTTTGAAGTGTTTCGTGAAGCACTCCACTGGAAATAGAAATGCCTTTGCTTTTTACCAAATGCACAGAGTAGCTGGTTTCTAAGCTCTGGAGGTGATCCTGTTTTTTTCAGGGATGTGATCCCAAGGGATAACAATGAGCTTTATATGGAATTCTCTTACAAATGTTGTTTTCCCAATAACTAATTGTCCCATTCAAACCTGAGTACATTGCCTTTTAAATTTCTAAGTGGTTTAATAATAGAATCGCTCCATTAACTCTGACACATGCTTGGGAGTCAAGCAAAGAAATGAAGAGATGGCTAGGAAAACAAGCAACCGCAGCCGTGCGCATTCCTCAGTCCTAAATGCTAGTGAGCTCGGTGGCTGAGATTTTATATCAAAAAGCCATGACCGGGAGATCGTTGTCTGTGTGGGTCACAGAAGGATTGTCCTAACTTCTCTGCTCCTCCCAAGCCAGCCCCCTCCTTCCTTACAGAGAGGCCATCCTCCACTCCCTCCTGTCACCACACCCACCATCTCCTGCTTTCTTCCCCTAAGAGTTCGGGGGTCCCTCCTGCCGTTTCAAACACTCCCCGGCCTGGCTACTATGAGGGACTGCAGTTTATTCACCAAGAATAGCTCTAGCTTCACTTCATTCCTCTCTCCTTCTGGAAAAGATTTAAGACCACAATTCACAGAATTAGCCCTACTTTCAGATAGAATCCAATCCAAGGAGGAAAGCTCCGCATCCTTAAAACCTCTTCCAAATCCCCGAATGCAGCCCAAGTGAACAGGTCCTTCCTGGGCCCCTCTTCTGAGACACCCCAGGGCCCTGCGCAGTGTGCTCCCTTCCTGGTTGCAGTGAATGAGCCCAGGGTTGTTCAGACCCTGGTCTGTGGCTTGAGCTGAAGGGCACCGACCACATCCTCATTTGTTAACAGAAGGGGTTTCGTGTGTGTGTGTGTGTGTGTGTGTGTGTGTGTGTTTTCTATTCTTCTTCTTCTTTTTTTTTTTTTTGACACAGGGTCTCACTCTGTCACCCAGGCTGAAGTGCAGTGTCATTAACACAGATGACTCACTGCAACCTCCACCTCTCAGGCTCAAGCAATCCTCCCACCTCAGCCTCCCAAGTAGCTGGAACTATAGACAAGCACCACCATACCCACCCAGCCAATTTTCTGGTTTTTTGGTAGAGACGGGGTGTGTCATGTTGCCCAGGTTGGTCTCAAATTCCTGGACTCAAGTGATCCTCTCACCTCAGCCTCCCAAAGTGCTGGAATTACAGACAAGCCATGGTGCCCAGTCCAGAAGGGATTTCATACATGCTTTTTGTAATGGAGTCTCACACCTATTATTACGATAGTGAGATTATTTTCATGTCTATAACGAACCACGTTATCATCCCTCTAAACGCCTCCCCTCCTGGTAGGCTTTCCTGAACTACGTCTCCATCACTTTCCTGCACGTAATCCTCTTCTCGATGCTTCTCTGATCCCCAAAGGAAAGCACCTGCAGGTTTCTGCCCTCAGTTTTCTCTGTACATCGTCTCTCTCAGTTATTTCATGCCTGCCTATCTTATCCTCTCCCTTCCATGTGAAGAACTTCCACACCAGGGCTCCGGCCCTGACGTCTTCCAGCCACCTGCTGGACACCTGCTCCCTAACCCCGGTGTCCTGCCAGCATGTCAGCATCAGCAGTCACATTAAGCCTGTCACCTCCCCACACAGAGCCGACTGCACCTGACCCCCTCATTCCTGCTCGCAGCCTGCCCTCCCAGACCCTGAAGGACCAGAAGCAGGGGTGCCACCCAGGAGTCTCCCTCCCTCTGGCCTGCACATCCAGTCAGCACCATGACCCCCATCCATTTCTACAGGCACAGCTCATGCCAAGAGAAGCCGGGAATGCAGAGGCCCAGGGCGGGAGATCATGGTGGCTCTTCGTTTTGCTTGCACTGAGAAACTAAAAACCCAGAGAGGAGTGATAGCATGACCAGGGTCCATCCACTGGGGAAGGCCAAGCCAGGACTGGCCCCATGTGTTCAAGCTGCCTTCCTCTTCCCCACCAGGCAGCACCTCTTGCATCCCTCAGGACCCTCATGGACACCGCAGCCACCTCCCAGCTGGCCTCCCTGCTCCCATCTCTCCCTCAGCCACCTGCCTCCCTCGGCCAGCAGCACAGCTCACTGCCCAACCTGAAGCCGTCAGTGTCTTCCCAGTCACTGCAGGTCACACAGAGACCCCCATCTTCCCCCGGCCCGGGCCCTCAGAAGCCACAGTCACTCTATCCTCCCACAACTTCCCACACAAACTTCCGAATGGGCTGCACAGGGACCCTGGGGCCCACCTGCTTCTTGCCTCCTCTGATCTGAGGTCCTTTCTATTCCACTAGCCAGTCAGCGTCTGCTTGCCCTCTGTCCCCTCCCACCCACACGGGCTGCTCCTCTCCCATGGCACAGCGTGGGCTCCTGTCCACAGCACCGGGCCCCAGGCTGCCAGGGCTCTCTGTGGCTGTGTGTGGGTTCTGCTGAGCTTGGGGCTCTGCAGGTGGGAGCCCCATCAAGTGAGCTTTCCCTCTAAGCCCAGTGCTTAGCACACACCAGGCCCTTAGGAAAGGTGGAGGGAGAGAATGAAGCGGCCCTCCTTTTAAGAGCACATGAACGAAACGCCCCAAATGGTGGCAGTGATCGTGGTCTATACCATGGAGGCTTTCGATTGGCAGAGTTCCAAAACAAGCCTGGCCTCTGAAGATGTTGAGAGGAGCAGTACTTTCTCTTTGACTGTAGGAACCAAAGCTAAGGACCTTCTAAAGGGAGTCATCTGGGTCCCTCAAAAATAGGGCTACAAATACTTCCCACAGGGACTACTAAGAATCCATGAAACAGCCCTGCTTTCAGGGACTTCCCTGCCATGCCCCCTACCATGTAAAGACTGCACTGGGGAGGGGCAGTAAGGGACAAGTGTGCAGCATCAGGGAGCTCAGAGCCCAACAAGACGGAGGGAGGGGAGGCAGCCAGGCGGGGGACGGGGGCAGAGCTCACAGCAGGACGGGGGACACAGGGAGGCAGAGCTCACAGCCCAACAGGAAGTGGGGACACGGACAAACAGAGCTCACAGCACAACAGGACAGAGGACACAGGGAGGCAGAGCTCACAGCCAACAGGAAGTGGGGGACACGGACAAACAGAGCTCACAGCACAACAGGACAGAGGGACACAGGGAGGCAGAGCACACAACCCAACAGGATGGGGGGACACAAGTAAATGGAGCTTACAGCCCAACAGAATGGGGGGACACAGGAAAACAGAGCTCACAGTCCGACAGTACGGAGACGGACAGGCAAGCAGAGGCCTGCCACAAGCACAAGCCCACAGGCAAAGTTCAAGGGGCCCCACGCAGATGTGCTGGATGGAGGCGGCCTGGCTTTGATGGGGAGGTGACCTTTCAGAGCTGAGCCCCAGAGCTTTGCATCCTTGCACTTAACTATCATCAGCCACATACCATCGAATAGTTGATATCACACAAAAAGACACCAGTTAGAGGGCGGGCATTTCCTCCTGATACTTTTCTTACAGAGAAACATCTTTCCCAGAAGTAACGGCCTCTGCAGATTTACTCCAACCTCCATTGGCTGGAATTAGGTCACATATCGACATTTTAACAACCACTAGCAAAAGGCATAGAATTACCATTATGACTAATCAACCTGCACACTCTAGGGCAGGAGAAGGTCTCAAGCATCATCTAGATCCCCCACAACTGAAGAGAATTGGGATTCTGTTGGGAAGGAATAGGGTAGAGGGCAGTAGCAGTGGCAGCTACCAAGGGACACCCTTTGCCCCACACCCTCCACTTGCCATAGAGTACTGTGGGGCCAGCACAGCCTCTCCCAGGCTGGAACAAAATGCCAGCGGTGAGAGGCAGTGTCCTGGTGTAGGAGGGGTTCTGACCGATGCCTCAGAAAATCTGGGTGCTCCTTCTAGTTCTGATACCTGCCAGTCATCTGACGCTGGCCGGTCACTTGCCCGAGTCTGTTTTCTCACCTATAAAATGGAGATTGTAATCTTTCACCCACCTATAGTAAAGATCAGATGAGGAAACAAGTTGTGTGTGCTTTGTATAACCTGATTGGGTGTAAAGTGACTTCCTTTTCTTCCCCTCAAAACAGGGTAAAAAAATGATTGTGATATGGGATGCAGTTTGCTGGCTGGCACCAATGGAGGCTATTTTGGGAGGAGTGGTAACTAAGAAACATGAGGCACTGGTAACCTTGGCAACCATAGGTAAGGCAGGATCCCGGTGCCCTAGCTTTCTGTGTTCCACTCTTATCTCCAACTCTCAAGGCTCACTCTCTGGTGATTTGTCAGGCATGGTGTCTCCTAGGGCCCAGGAATGCCTGGTGTTGGCCTGGCTAAACTACTCTTGGACGAAAAGATCTGCACAGGCTCCGAGGGACAGGCAGCTCCTTGCTTCTGATGTCGCCATGGGAAAGTGCAGGGTGGCCTCCTCAGGAACCCACTTTCTGCCTTCCTCCTGTCTTGGCCCTTGGCACCATGGCAGTCTCCTCACTCCTGCCGTCCATGGTACAAACACCGCATAGAGAAATCAGGCTTGTATTCAGTAGAGTCTAGTTAGCAATTACAGTGGGCCCCTCTTATCCCTGGGGGATACCTTCCAAGGCCCCCAGGATGCCTGAAACTGCAGACTGCACTGAATCTTCTATATGTTTTTTCTTATACATATATAGATACATAGCTGTGATAAGATTTAATTCATAAATTAGGCACAGCAAGAGAACTAACAACAATAACTCATAATAAAATAGAACAATGATAGCCACATGCAGCATCACTACTCTTGCACTTGACACTATTAAGTAAAATAAGGGTTATTTGAACACAAGCCCTGCAATCCCACGACAGCCCATCCATCACCCACAGGGCTACTAAATGACTCACAGGCAGGGAGCGCTTACGGCATGGAGACACTGGACAAGGGGAGGAATCACACCCTAGGGAGCCAGAGCGGAAAGGCACAAGACTTTGCCACACTCCTCAGACCATGTGCAATTCAAAACTTATGAACTATTGATTTCTGGAATTATGCATTGAATATTTCAAGCCTCAGTTGACAAGGGGTAACTGAACCTGCAGAAAGCAAAAGCTCAGATAAGCGGGGACCACTGCACAAGCACAAAAGCAGTTACAAGCAAGGCAGGTCTGCCCAGGAAGACCCAATAATAATATTCCCTTATAAACTCAAAGTGTTTAAATCATTGTTTCTACTGAGCAGATATAGAAGAAATTAGTAGATATAGATAGATATGGGATATTTATAAGCGGTGCGTAGGGTGTCAAGACCACTTGTGCTACAAATACCCACAGCCCCACAGCCCTGCTTAAGAACCAGGACACAGCAGGCACCTTTGCAGCCACCTCTATGCCTTGATCATGAATTTCATAAATCGTATGATTACATTTCCTTGCTGTGCTTCATAGTTTTATCATGTTTGTACCACTGAAGATGTATTTAGTTTTGCAGAGTTTTGAACTTTACACAAATGATATAGACTCATTCTTCTCCTACTGCCTTTTTTTTTTTTTTTTGCTCAACTGTATATTCCGGGTTTATTCCTCTTCGTGCACATGTTTGGAGTGACTTTGGTTTCACTGCTTTGTAGCATTCCATTATGTAAATATCAGTACTTACTATGTAAATATGTAACTATACAGGAACTTATTTATCCCTTCTCTGCCAATGAACATTTGGGTGGTTTCCAATCTTAGGCCACCAGGAACAATGCTGCTGTGAGCATTCTTCGTAAGACTTTCTCTAGGCTCCATACTGAGGAGTGGAACTGCTAGGTACTAAGATACGGGCATCTTAAGCTTTACTAGGTAATGCCAGAGTATTTGTGCCCATTTACATTCCCACCAGCAATGGACAGATTCACAGTCTCTTCGTGTCTCTTTTTTTTTTTGAAACAGGGTTTCATGCCTTCACCCGGGCTGGAGTGCAGTGGCATGATCACATCTCACCACAGTCTCGGCTTCCCGGGCTCAGGTGATTCTCCCTGAGAATACAGTTTGGAGGAAAAACAGGACAAAAGTAAAATGTGCTGGTCCAGGTGTGGTCACTCACACCTATAATCCCAGTACTTGGGAGGCTGAGGCAGGAGGATTACTTGAGCCTCGGAGTTTGAGACCAGCCTGGGCAACAGAGTGAGACCCCATCTCTATCTTTTGTTTTTAAAGTAAAATGTGCTGTAATACTCCAGCAGCAATCAATTTAAAAATATTTAAAATATCGTTTATAGTATCATAAATATATGCATAGTGATAGATACATATTTAAAAGCATGCAACCCCAAGGTAGATAAAATGACTCAATTTTTACTGAAAAACATGAAAGAAGACCTAAGTAAGTGGCAAGATATATCATGTTCCCTGATTCAAAATATTCTAAGTCATGTAGATGTTAATTCTTTCCAAACCAACCTACACATTCAATTCGACACTATTCAAAGCCCCAACAATGTTGTGTGTGTGTGGAATCTGACAAGCTGATAGGCAAATGGATATAGAAGAGCAATTGGCCACATATAGCCAAAATACTGCAGAAGAAGAACCAAGGCGGGGAACTAGCCCTGCAGGTGAGCAATACTTAGTAACAAGTTACAGTAATTAAGATAATTTGGTATTGGGAAGGGATATAAAAATAAGCCAATGGAACAAAATATAGGCCCAGAAACAGACAAGGCATACACAGAAACTTGATTTATGACAAAACAGTCTGTGTGGACTACTGGGGGAAATGTACTTTTTATGAATGATATTGAAATAAAAAAAATCATACAGAAAAAAGATAAAATGGGATTCTTCCTCATGCCATTTACCAAAGTCAATCCTAGGCAGGTTAAAGACCTGTTTATGAAAAGCAAAATTGTAAAACTTTAAGAAGATAATGTAGTTTTTATCTTTATGACTTCAGGTTAAGAAACTCTGAAGACACAAAGAAGTACAAATCATAAAGGGAAAGATGGATAAATTTGATAACATTAAAATTAAGGATTTTTGTTCATTAAAGAAATGTGAGTGGCTGGGCACAGTGGCTCACATCTGTAGTCCCAGCACTTTGGGAGGCCGAGGCAGGAGGATCGCTTGAGCCCAGGAGTTCGAGAGCAGCCTGACCAATATGGTGAAACCCTGTCTCTACTGAAAAAGTATATATATAAAAACTAGCCAGGGGACCAGGTGCGGTGGCTCACAACCTGTAATCCCAGCACTTTGGGAGGCTGAGGTGGGTGGGTGGCCTGAGGTCAAGAGTTCGAGGCCAGCCTGGCCAACATGGTGAAACCCCGTCTCTACTAAAAATATAAAAATTAGCCAGGCATGGTGGCACATGCCTGTAATCCCAGCTACTCTGGAGGCTGAGGCACAAGAATCACTTGAACCCGCGAGGCAGATGCTGCAGTGAACTGAGATCGCACCACTGCACTCCAGCCTGGGTGACAGAGTGAAACTCTGTCTCAAAAACAAAACAAAACAAAACTGGGGACTACTTAAACAGAGGAGAACTGGTGAATTCTAAATAGAATAGGCTCTTCCACCATCTACAAAAGGAAGAAAAAGGAGAGGGAGGAGGTGTTGGGGAGGAGTATAAGGAGGGGGAAGAGATGAAGGAAGAGGAGGAGGGGGACAAATCTGTTCATATAAATTGTCATTCCCTTGAAAGTAATCTGTCTTCTCTCACCACTTTTAATGTCTTCTTATCTTTGGTGTTCTGTAGTTTCAGTACAATATGATACGATGTCTCACACATTCTTTTTTTTTGAAATGGAGTTTCACTCTTATCACCTAGACTGGAGTGCAATGGCGCTACCTCAGATCACTGCAACCTCTGCCTCCTGGGTTCAAGCAATTCTCTTGCCTCAGCCTCCTGATTAGCTGGGATTACAGGTGTGCACCACCATTCCCAGCTAATTTTTTGTATTTTTAGTAGAGCCAAGGTTTCACCATGTTGGCCAGGCTGGTCTCGAACTCCTGACCTCAGGGGATCACCCGCCTCGGCCTCCCAAAGTGCTGGGATCACAGGCATGAGCCACCACACCTGGCCTATTCTTTACAACAACTCTGTGAGGCAAACAAGACGGCTATTGTATCACTTGAAAGATTCAGAAGCCAAGACTCAGAGAGGTTAACTTACAAGGGAGTGAGAGGTGAGAATGCATTTTCAAGAATGAAATGTCTTTCTCTTTATAATAAAGGATCAATGGAGAAATGGCTAAGTTAGGTCTAAGTTCTGTCAGAACTAGCAGCAGAGAACTGAAATAAAGGAACCCGATGTCAGGAACATCACTCAGGGAGTCAGGTTGGCCTGCAGAGCTATGCATCTGTTGGAGGGAAGGTGTGAAAGTTAAGAGGCTGGTACCCAGCTTCCCACACCCAGAAGCTCCACCTTTCTGATCACCTTTCTGATCCACTTCTCTGATCGGGGAGTCCAACTGCTAACACTCAAGCTCCCAAGAAGCTGATTGGGAGCATAAGAAAGGATTTCAGAGAATTAATTTGCAACTCAAAATAGAATGGCCACACGGATCAGACAGTCTAGAATAGTGATCTCCCGATTGTTTTTATGTGCAGCCCATCGGTAAAATAAAGCATGCATCCTCAATAAATACACAGTCATCTTTTATAAACGTTCAAAGTATTGAGCATGATTATACGACCCATTATTATACTCTTAACAAATAAGCCAAAAATCGGTTGCTAGGACAAGATGAGAGATAGAGACAAATGGAAGTTATAATATTTGTCCCCAGTGAACCATCTTGTGCAATCCCACTCTGGAGACGGCATCTGGACCCCTGCAAGCCCAGAGAGCATGACAGAAAAAGTCTAATGACAATGGGGGTGGGGAGAGAGAGCTCAGAGCCCCTCGGAATGAGAAGAAGCGGTGTTGGGGAAACAGCAGCCCGGCCCCCACCGCACCTCCACTGTGGGACAGGCCTGCTGGTAGAGCCCCTAAGTCAGGGTTCCGCCCTTGGGCAATGCCTCCACCCCATCCCCCCAACACACAGACCTGCATTTGTAAACTTTTCTGCCAAGCTCCTCCAGTGGCCTGACACACTCGGCTCTCTCTCGTGTTAACATTCAGGTAACAGTTAGCCTGTATCCTTAGTCAGCCAGGCAAGGGACCCCTCCTCTCTTTTTAGGGATTTCTGCAGAAGTTGAGCTTTTATCCATATTCAGATTCCACCAACCTTTCCCCATCACGGTCATTTTTTAATGAATACGTACCCTTCTTCTTATTTTGAAGGATCTGTTCAGCTTTGGAGATTATGGGATATGCTGGGTGAAGAAAGGTATCCAAGTCCTTGGTGGTGTCGAGTGTGATATGATAACTTTGAAAATCTAAAATGGTATCTGCTTCAATCAAACAATAACAGCAAACACCATTCTGAGAATCCTATGAGATAAAAATATTTTTATTTATATCTAAGGAAACCAAGGATCAGAAAGGTCACCAACTCTGATCTACATCCCATCTAGTAAGTGGCACAGCCAGGACTTGAACCTGGGTCTGTCCAGTTTCAAATCCTGAGTGTGCTCCTTTCCCTCATTGTCTTTTCAACAATGTCAGAGGCAACTGAGTTAACACAGGAGCTTGGTGGGAGGGATATTGCCAGTACTATCATAGTCAGTAATTACAGCTGAAACAGCCAAGACTTCAATACCATATTTAACTTTTGTAAATACATGGCTTTTTATTGCATATGAATTAAAATGCCCATTACACTAAAAAGATACCTAGAATTCGAAAATAAGAAATTTTTAAACCACTGAAACATCTACTGGTATATAATTATTCACTGCTTTCAGACCTTATATTTTAAAAATAGTCACAAGGAGCAGGGATAATTAAGCTGATATTACTCCATTATTAGATCACCACTGTGTTTTAGTCACATGATTAACAAATTTCCTTCCTGATTGAAACTGAAATGCCCATCAAGATTAGTTGGATTTCAGGGTCAATCACAGGAAAATACAAAATGAAGGTAGGGGGTTGATTAAACAAACTCAGAAATTGGCACGCTATCCTGGACCATCTACGAGGTAACAATGTGAGCTCCACTGGAAGGCAGGTCGAGCTGAGATGGAAGCGGTTGCTGCCCTAATGCCTCCTTCCCTAGAATCCACCTAGAGAAATTACAGAGTAAGGGAAACAGACCAGAGGAACAAATGACAAGAACAATAAGATTTTTGAAATCTGGACAGTCGACAGCTATCAAAAGTGGTGCCTGGTGTCAACAGCTGCCCCCAGTATCACCAGCACAACCTGTTGAGAAAACAGAGCAGGTGTGTGTCTGGGTGTGTCCCCTTATGGAAAGGGAGGCCTCCTCCCGAAGTTTGGTGTGTTTCAGACAGGAAGGAGAAGGCACAGCCACAATTTATTGAGAATTGGAAGTTTGATTTAAGGGGGGGTCTTTCAAATGAGGAAATCTGATCAGCACTGGGTAACAGCCATGACACAACAGTCAGTCTGGACATGGTAGACAGAGGAAGGTGAGGATTTGGAGGCAAAGAATTCGAAGGCTACCTGTTGATGTTTTCCATCAGAGAGTAAATGAGTCTTTCCAGAAGTTCTTATAAGAACTATCAAGCCATCTGCCTGGGCTGGAGACTCCTGGGAAAATAAAGTCGTGCTGACGAAGACAGGAATAACATCAAGTGAGGTTCATACACACAGTAGGGTGTTTTGGCTTTCTGTGCCCATGCCCAGTGTAGGGGTAGATGCTCTGGTTCTTACTGGTTGGAGTGGGACTGGCATCGAGGTGGTGGTATAGGGAGCTACAGCCTGGAAGACAGCCAGAGGGGCAATAAGAGGGTAAGCGAGGCCGGGTGCAGTGGCTCACGCCTGTAATTCCAGCACTTTGGGAGGCCGAGGTGGGTGGATCACCTGAGGTCGGGAGTTTGAGACCAGCCTGACCAACATGGGAAAAACCCGTCTCTACTAAAAATACAAAATTAGCCAGGTGTGATGGCACATGCCTGTAATCCCAGCTACTCGGGATACTGAGTCACGAGAATCACTTGAACCCGGGAGGTAGAGGTTGTGGTGAGCCAAGATCATGCCATTGCACTCCAGCTTGGGCAACAAGAGTGAAAGTCCATCTCAAAAAAAAAAAAAAAAGAGGGTAGGCGAGAAGGCATTTCCAAGTTCCACTCTGTCCCCCATTCTACAAGGCTTGGTGCAGCCATTGCCTGGCCCTTCAGGACAGGCGGCTGCTCATAGTGTCTGAAATAATGTCAGAGCAATCCATGATTCCTGCCGGGGTGAGGATTTGATAAAAGACGGTGAGGACAGAACACTCAACCCCAGCCACTCACCCACAGACACCCACAGCACAGGGATCTGAGGAGACCGGCTCTGCCCAAGACTGCTTTTCTCTGGGGGGGTTGGTGGTGCAACTCTGAAGAATGCAGTTGCCAGGTGAGGAGACAAAAATCCAGTGAGTCTGAGATCTGGGGCTCTTCATCCTAGGTTCCATTTCTCTCCTTCCATTAAATGCAGGGATGGACATGGGCATGGCCTTTGACCCTTCCCAAGAACACATTTCCAGATGGAGTAACCAAAACCCCATTCTTATGGGGTTCTGAGCTCATACGCCAATGCAACCAGATTCCTGAGGACAGCTACCATGAAACAAAGCCAGCTAAGTAGTAAGCATCATTTCGTGTCTGAAGCAGAAATATTGGAAGAGGAGGACAAAAATTTTAAAGAGCATAGTAGTAAATATACACAAGATAAAGAAATAAATGGCAAAAATTATTTGCAAGAATGAGAAAATATTTTCTTAAGAAAGGGAAAGGGCAAAGGACTTGAACAGACATTTCTCCAAGGAAAATACACAGGTAGCAAGTAAGCACATGAAAAATGCTCAACACTCAACATCCTTAGTCATTAGGGATACATACATCAAACCCACAATGAAATACAATTTCACACTCACTAGAATGGCTATTATAGAAAACAACAAAAACGGAACATAGCAAGTGTTGGTGAGGATGTTGAGACATTAGAACCCTTGGGCATAACTGGTGGAAATATAAAATGGTACAGCCATGTGGCAAATAGTATGACAGTTCCTCAAAAACTTAAACATAAAAGTACCATTTCACCCAGCAATTCCACTTCTGGGTATATATTCTCAAAAGAACTGAAGGGACTTGAACAGATATTTGTACACCCATGTGATAGCAGCATTATTCACAATAAGGAATATTGTTTTCACCAAAAGGGGGAAGCAACCTATGTGTCCATCAGTGAATGAAAGGATAATCAAGTTGTGATATATACACACAATGAAAAATCACTCAGCCTATTGCCATGATCTGTTTCTATTCCTCACACTTATGACACCAAATGTGTGGGGCTTTTTCCACACCAACCACCAATTCTCTAACTCTCCAGACACCAACTGGATATACAATGACTCAATTCAATTCTGAAACTATTTTCTGGAGTTAGCATCAGACAGGCTATGGGCTCAGTCCCACAAGACTGCTCCCACATCAGACACCAATCCCAAGGGTGGGCCTCCTGTACTTATGACCAACAAGCTATAAATCAGGGGTCCTCACAATGCCCTCCTCTGGTTCAGTAATCTGCCAGAAGAGGTCACAGAACTCAGGAAGGCACATACCTACTATTATCACCTTCTCATAAAGGGTATTACTCAAAAGCAGCTAAATGGAAGAGATGCACAGAGCACGGTATCAGGGAAGGTGGGGAAGCTTCCATGCCCTCTCTAAGTGGACTCCTCTCCCAGTACCTCAACGTGTTCACCAACTCAGAATCTCGCTGAACCCCATTGTTTAGGATTTTCATGGAGGTTCCGTTATGAAGGTATGATTGATTAAATCATTGGTCCTAGGTGATTGATTAATTTCCAGTCCCTCTCTTCTCTCTGGAGATTGGGGATTGAAGCTGAAAATTCCAACCCTCTAGCAATACCTTGGTCTTTCTGGAGGCCAGCCCTCCTCCTAAAGGTATCTAGGGGCGCCCATCCACCAATCATCTCATTAGCCTACAGAAAGACACTCATCTGGTGATCCAAGGGCCTTAGATGCTCTTATGTCAGGAACCAGAGACTAAGACCAAATATCCTAACAAAAGATGCTTCTATCACCCCATCAGTCAGGAAATTGCAAGGGTTTTAGGAGCTTGGTGCCAGGAACTGTGGACATAAACCAAGTATATATGTATATAATATCACAATATCACACGGTCTTAAAAAGAAAGAAATCCTGATGCATGCACCAACATGAATGAACCTTGAAAACATGCTAAGTGAAGAGAGCCAGTCACAAAAGAATAAGTACTGAATGATTCCACTTGTACGAGGTACCTAAGGCAGTCAGACTCAAAAGGACAGATGATAGAACGGTGATTGGCAGGGGCTGGAGGGAAGGAGGAGTGGTGAGTTATTGTTTAATGGACATAGAGTTTCAGTTTGGGATAATGAAAGAGTTCTGGAGATGAAGGGTGGTGATAGTTGCACAATGTGAATATCCTTACTGCTGTAAGGGAGGGAAAAATACTTTCCTCTACTGTCTTACATTCTGTAGCGAGGGTCTGTGAATTAAGCTGAAAAAAGACAGATTAACAGGGGGAAAGGCATATAGATTTTACTTGATGTAATTTTCATTTTTATGTGCACATGGAGGCCTTCATAGAAAAGAAATGACGATCCAAAGAGACAGGTAGACCTGAGGGCTTATATGCCACTGTAACTGTGCACCCAAAAGTATCTGAGACAGATCTCAATCAGTTTAGAAAGTTTATTTTGCCAAGGTTAAGGATGTGCCTGGACACAGTCTCAGGAGGTCCTCAAGACATGTGCCCAAGATGGTAGAGGCACAGCTTGCTTTTTTTTTTTTTTTTTTGGAGACTGAGCCTCACACCTCACTCTGTCTCCCAGGCTGGAGAGCAGTGGCACAATCTCAGCTTACTGCAACCTCTGCCTCCCAGGTTCAAGCAATTCTAATGCCTCAGCCTCTTGAGTAGCTGGGAATACAGGTGTGCACCACCACACCCAGCTAATTTATTTGTATTTTTAGTAAAGATGGGGTTTCGCCATGTTGGCCAGGCTGGTCTTGAACTTCTGACCTCAAGTGATCCACCTGCCTCGGCCTCCCAAAGTGCTGGGGTTACAGGCATGAGCCACCATGCCCAGCCCAGCTTGCTTTAATACATTTTAGGGAGACATGACACATCAATCAATATGTGTAAGATATACATTGGTTTGGCCTGGAAAGGTAGGACGACTCGAAGCAAGGGGCTTCCAGGTCATAAGCAGACAAGAGACAAAGGTCACATTGTTTTTTGTTGTCATTTTGTTTTGTTTTTGAGACAGGGTCTCGCTCTGTCACCCAGACTGGAGTGCAGTGGTGTGATCATGGCTCACTGCAGCCTTGACCTCCCAGGCTAAAGCAATCCTCCCTCTTCAGCCTCCTGAGTAGCCAGAACTACAGGTGCATGCCACCATGCCAGGCTAATTTTTTGTATTTTTAGTAGAGACAGGGTTTTGCCATGTTGCTCAGGCTGGTCTCAAACTTCTGGACTAAAGTGATCCACCCACCTCGGCCTCCCAAAGTGCTGGGATTACAGGCGTGAGCCACTGTGCTCGGCCAGTTACATTGTTTTGAGTCCTTGATTAGCCTTTCACTGAATACACAATTTACTCTGGCTCAGGGAATCTGCAGTTTTACATAAACAACAGGGCAGAGGAAGCAACAGATAGGCATTTGTCTCAGGTAAGTAGAGGGATAACTTTCTCTCCCACATCTGTGAAGATGAGCTAACAGTTTACATTGCCAGGGTGAAATTCAACAGAACTGTTGTAGGGTAAAGATCTTGAGCCCCACAAGGAATTCCCTTGTGGTAAATTGTGAAGGAGGCATGTAGGTTTTTGAGCTTTGTAGCTATGTTATTTAGGAATAAAATGGGAGGCAGGTTTGCCTGACATAGTTCCCAGCTTGACTTATCTTTTGGCTTAGTGATTTGGGAATCCCAAGATGTTTTTCCTTTCACAATAACTAAAGGTGATAATTTGTAGTGAAACGGCAAGACAAAGGACAAGGCATTTGGGTTCCTAGAGGCAGCAAATTGTGATAAGGTAAATATGTGGGGGGAATCTCGTGGGAGATAAAGGTTATTGAGTGGCCGGGGGCGGTGGCTCACATCTGTAATCTCAGCACTTTGGGAGGCTAAGGCAGGCAGATCACCTGAGGTCAGGAGTTTGAGACCAGCCTGGCCAACATAGGGAAACCCTGTCTCCACTGAAAATACAAAACTTAGCCTGGCATGGTGGCACGTGCCTGTAGACCCAGCTACTCGGGAGGCTGAAGCAGGGGAATCACTTGAACCCAGGAGGCGGAGGTTGCAGTGAGCCAAGATCAGGCCACTGCACTCCAGCCTGGGCTAGAGAGCGAGACTCAGTCTCAAAAAAAAAAAAAAAAGACTTTGGGGGACTGTTGGGAAGACATGATTGTATTTGAAATCTGAGAAGGACATGAGATTTGGGAGTGGCCAGGAACAGAATGATATTGTTTGGGTCTCTGTGTCGGCCCAAATCTCATGTCGAATTGTAATCCCCAGTGTTGGAGAAGGGGCCTGGTGGGAGGTGATTGGCTCATGCAGGTGGACTTTCCCCTTGCTGTTCTCGTGATAGTGAGCGAGTTCTCATGAGATCTGGCTGTTTAAAAGTGCGTAGCACCTGCCCCCCCAACCCTCTTCCTCCTGCTCCAGCCTTGTAGGATGTGCCTGTTTCCCCTTTGCCTCCCACCATGATTGACAGTTTCCTGAGGCCTCCCCAGCAATGCTCCCTGTACAGTCCATGGAACCATGAGTCAATTAAACCTCTTTTATTTATAAATCATCCAGTCTCAGTTAGTTCTTTATAGCAATGTGAGAACAGACTAATACACCATCATAAAAAAGCTTGAAAAAAAAATCAAAAGATGTTTCATCCAACTTCTACCACCCACGAGTCACTTCCTGGGGCCAAAGAGTAAGGCAGGGAACCCTGACATTGACATATTGCTTACAATATAGTCAAGGCAGCCTTGAAGTATCATTCCCCTTTCATAGGGGAACTGCGAGGGATCAGGAGGGAAGTGACTTGCCTGAGATCACACAGGCCGGGTAGGAGGCTGGGCCCTGAGCCCAGGGCTCTTGAATGGTGAGTGGGGTCACCCACAGTACCTGCCACTGTTGCCACAGTCCCAAAGCCACAGGAACAGCCCCTGCATGGTAGGACGTATGCGTCTCACAGTACACTTCTCAGACTCTAAGGAGGAAATTCTAACCCAGCGATTAGCAGTGATTGGAGTTAATTGCATGTTAGTTACCATGGTTATGTCTAACTTAGTTCTCCCTTGAGCCTCCAGCAGGAACACGGAAGACTGTTCTCAGGCTAATGCAGTGGGAGGAAAACACCCGAGCAGGGTCAGAATTGTTCTCTGGGCTTTGTTTGCAGAACCTGTTGATGATCTCCAGCTTCCAGAAGTATTCTCCATGGAAATAGTTACCAGTGTGCAAAAGGAGCACCATTTTCTGGCATCCTGAGCCACAAACCAGGTGTCTGGAGGTGTTTCTCTGGAAGGAAAAAGCCAGCAGCCATCTGGCTTCCTCTCCAGAGCCGATGTCATGGAGTTGTTTTAAGGATCGAGGATACAGGACTTCGTAACAGGCTTACAACAATATTTGGCTCTCAGTAAATACCCAATACCTTTATTAACATTACATTTCAAGTATCTCCACAGAACTTATTTTGAGCAGTGTCTTCATTTCTTGTTTAAAATAGAATTTAATTGCAGACCTCTTGTCTTTGATTCTCCAGAACCTTATTCATCCAGACAGAAGAGGAGAACAAGCCTCGGGTCACCCCCAGGAGCTGTCCTGAAGCCGCCTGGAATGGAGGAGCTCGCTTGGAATCAGCGGCCTATGTTCCCATCCCAGGGCTGCCTCTGCTGGAGATGTGACCTCGGGCAGGCACACTGGGAAGCCTCTGGAAGCCCCGGCCTGCACAGGTGGAAGGGTGAGCTGTACCCCAGGGTCAGAGCGCAAGTTCCTTGTGTGTGTCTTGGTGGGAGGTCAGTGGTTGTAGGCCCTGAATGTTGACTGAGTCATCAGACAGCGCCGGCCTGGTCTCAGGTCCCAGAGTGCAGCTCCTGTGATGCTTCACATCAGGGCTGAAGACCCTCTGGCACCCACAGGAGGATCTGCTGGGTCAGCCGAGGTGCCAGCCAGGGAAGGCTCTTGCAGAACTGGAGGCATCCACAGGCTGTCTTCCACACCTGAACAACAAGGCCCTGGCGGGAGACTCCGCCGGCTCCGCCACTGCCTCTCCATCCTCGAGTCACTTCCTAAGCCCACACCCAGGCTTCCAGGGCTCCTCTGAGAGCCCCCTGAATGCAGGCGAGGTCCTCTAGTCGCCTCTCTCTCTTGCCCTTCTTTATTCCTCCATCCCCAAAACAAATCTTACCCTTTCACAGTTGACCTTAGTGGCCCTTGAGTCCAGAGCCACTGAAATTCTGTATTGGTTCCTCTCCCTCCAGGACAAGGAGAGCTTAATTTCCTATGTTATGAGGCAGGGGATAATTACATGCCACCCTTCCAGCAGAACAAAGAAAATGATTTTTTAAAAAAAGTTTTACATTAAAACAGGCAGAACATTTCTATTCTGCCATTATTTTAATTCATTGACTTATTTTTAAGCGCCTACTGTATGCCTGCTCAATGAGCTGGTCTCTGATAAGCGAGCTCAACTCCTCCCTGAGTGCGCTGGGAAGACTGCCCCCCAGTAAGGGAGCTCTGAGCAGTTAGGGTGGCAGCCAGTGGTGTGGACACGTGGGGCCCAGGCCAGCAGCCCAGGATCAGACACTCACATGTCCTCAGGAAGTCACTGGGTATCAGGCCTTGGGCTGGGCAGAAATGGGACTAGAGACAGAGCAGCGTGTCCTACGAGGAAGCTGGCGGCAGGAGGACCTCAGGGCAGTCCGGCCCAGATCATGCTTGGGGGCTGCTTCAGGGGAGCCTTTTGGCTGGGCCAAGGGGGCTGGCTAGGAGGACTTGGACAGAAGGATGGGTCCAAAGAGCTCTGGGGTTCAAGAGAGCACCACTGAGGGAACCCGCCCAACCTCACTCAGAGACCAGATCACGCCCAGCTACTGGGGGGATGGCGGAACAGAACAAATGCCATGCACGGAGTGCCAAGGGCTCCCTGTGAGTGTGCAGGATTCCCAGAAGGTCCTGAACGGGAATGGCAGCATTGGAGGAAGAAGCCTAATAAGACCTCCTCCAATTTTCGGTTCATCCATAAAAGCTGCTCCAGTCAGCCACCACTGACTCTTTGGCAGGATCCAAAGAGCGGGGAAAGGAATGCATTGTTCACATATTCTCTGGAGAACAAATAATCCCACAGTGATTCTGAAGAACAGTCAGTGATGTTTGATTTAAAAAGTGGCAAAGTACAACTCATAGCTCATTTTCCCTGCGGGGACGCTGCTCTTAATCCTCTTCTCCCTCTTGCTAACTTTGAATTCAGGGAGGTGACCCTGGCCAAGCATTTAAGTTCTGTTAACATAATAAATGCTTGTCATCGACTACCTTCAAATTCAGAGGAAAAGGGGGTAATTTTCAACCATCTCCTGAGTACCTCTGAGTAAGAAATCGGCTGGCAAACCATGCAGACATTCTAGAACATTATGCTCTCATATAATTTGGTCTCGCGTTCTAGAACACTTACCCTTGCTGAGAACACGCTGTTGCTAGGATACGACCAATGAGTAAACACCCTTTCTATTATTGTTTCATAGAGTCAGAGACTATCCAAGCCTCTGTTGCATTATTAAAACGGCTTCACTAAGGGTGTCAGTGACACCTAATCGGTACATCTAATGGAGGACACTTTCTAGTCCTTCCCTGCCTCTCTCCCACAAACTTGGGAGTGCATGCCCTGGCCCTCCAGGACACTTTCCCCTCGACACATTCTTCTACCTCTTTGTTCCTTCCCTTTGAGTCTCTGCCCTCAGCTAGCCCCTTTAATCCATGGCTGGTCCCAAGGCTGCCTCCCCCAGGGCTGGGACAAGGGTGAGGCAAGAGAGGCAACCAGGCAACAAAATGTCAGGAGGCCCTGGCTCCCAGGGTGTGCAGGGCAGGGCCTGCTCACAATTTGCATCCCGGGCACCTGGCTTGCCCTGGCTCAGTCCCAGCCAGCCCTCTCCCTCTGTGCTGCTCTACGAGGTGGCCCCTTGGAGCTCAAGGCCACACCTACCTCCTCCCAAGCTTCCCCAGCCTAGAGCTTCTCCCTAGCTTCAGGCCATGCCTCCAACTGCTGGTGTCTCCACCTGGCTCTCCTCCAACTGCTCCTGCCACTCCCCACTCACACTATTCTACCTAGCCCCCCACCAGCCCCATCCCATACCTCAAAGCAACCTTCTTTCCTGATACAGGTCTCCAAATCCTCGCCTCCTGGCTACCCACCACCATGACTGCCTTAGGCAAGACCCTCACCATTTCTCTCCCAGACCCTTGTAGTAATCACTGTTCACTCTCCCTACCTCCAATCCAATAATCCACCTGGCCCCATCATCCAGGACTCAAAGCATTTCTGCTGCAAATATCCTCATGCACAGGAATGGGTGCATAGAATGAACTCCCCTCCTGAGGAGGACGATTTGACAATATTTATCAAAATTACAAATGTATATACACTTTGACCCAGCAACTCCACTTCAGGGAACTCACTCCACATACTCATCCCTAGCCATGAGGATATGAATTGCAGCATTTAATGTAATGCAAGAAATTATAAACAATCTCAATGTCCATCTATGGAGAAGAAGTTGAATACGGTCTGCTAGATTCATGGAACATTTGACAGGCAATGAAAACATTGTGGCAGCTCTATGTATCAATATAGAATGACTTACAAGGCCTATAAATAAAAAGCTAGGTATAGAATAGTGTATCTAATGCATGGCACCTGCATAAAAGGGAAGATGTATATATACATACACACACGCACATTCAGACTATCTCTAGAATAAAACACTGGGTTGGTCAGGTGCAGTGGCTCACGCCTGTAAGCCCAGCATTTTGGTAGGCGGAGGCAGGTGGATCGCCTGAGGTCAGGAGTTCAAGACCAGCCTGGCCAACGTGCCAAAACTCTGTCTCTACTAAAAATACAAAAATTAGCCGGGCGTGCGGGCGCAAGCCTGTAATCCCACCTACCCGGGAGGCTGAGGCAGGAGACTCACTTGAACACAGGAGGCAGAGGTTGCAGTGAGCTGAGATCATGTCAATGCACTCCAGCCTGGGCAACGACAGAGTGAGACTCCATCTAAAAAAAAAAAACACTGAAAATGGTGACAGTGATCACTGCTTCTGAGAAGGGGGATTTGGGGATAAGGATGAGGAGGGACCTTGCCACTGTATGCTCTTCCCATTCTCCTCCTACTGTCCAAATTATTTATGTTGAGTATGTTTTACTTTTTCAAATAAAAATGCATCCCACCAGCTCTGCAACCAGTCACCTTTCTAAAGCCCAAATCTGGTTATGTCACACCCTACTTACAACTCTCCAGGGGCTGTCTATGACGAGGGACTCTCCAGGGGCTGCCTATGACGAAGGCGTCCCAGACCGTCACAGTTTATGCTTGTTACAGAGCAATTATATCCTCACTCTATGGGGTCTCTAAAGATATAATTCACCCTCCTTATCGTGGACCAGAGTCATCTGACATGACCCTCGCCAGACTCTTTAAACTCCAGAAGCACTGAACTGCTGGTAGCTCCCCTGCCTGCAAGCTATTTTTAGCCTCCAGGCCTTTGCTCCTGCTGTATCCTCTGCCAGGAATGCCTAGAGTACTCACCCAGCTCAGCTCAGGGGCACAGCCAGTGGCTCAGCCTACAAGACGCAGCCACGCCCACCCATGTCCCCTGCCTGCATGGCTCTGAAGCCCTACCCACAGCCTGCCTCAACCTCCTGTGTCCTTAGAAAGACAGAACACAATGAGCTATTTATGCCCCTGCTTTATCTCCTATTCTTGAGGGTCAGATGTCTGTCCTGTTTGAAATGGAAGAAAAAACTAATGCCCTAAATTCGAGCCCAGCTCCAGAGCCAGAAATACTTGGATTTGAATCCTGGGTCTGCTACTGGAGCTCTGCAGCCTGAAGGAATGCAGGGATGGCTGCAACCTCGAACTGTTACTTCACCTCTCTGAGCTTTCCTTTCAGCTGCCTTTCCACTCAACCTCCTGTTTCGTTTTGTTTTTGTTTTGTTTTGTTTTGTTTTGTTTGAGATCTATGAAAACGTGTACATATAGAACTAGTTGGTTTATTTTACCTGATGTGTACTAGTAAAGTAGAAAACACATTAACTAATCAGTTTCTCTACTTTCACTCTGAGGAATCTCGGCCCTGACTGTAACTGATGAGGAATCTCTGCTCTGACTGTAAGTGATGAGGAATCTCTGCCCTGACTGTGCTGAATATGCACATATGAACGTTCCTGCAGACCTTGTCTTTCACTTTACCTGTATTTTTCTTAGCCTGATCTGTCCATGTATGCAGTCTTCCTCCCATTTGTGTTTGGACACACTATCTTAAGCCCTTTTGGGAATGAGGCCAGGAGGATACCTATGCACACAGGCACCCTAACAAACAGACCAAACCTTCAAGGGTACGGGGACCATAAGAGAAGGGCCTGTCCTGTAGGAAATGGCCATCAAAGGCCAACTGCCACAAACTGCTAGAACCAAGTCTCCCCATGCTAGTGCCTCGTGGTTATTTAACCTCCCACAGCCTCAGTTTCTTTATTTGTAAAATGGGGACAAGAGTGGTGACTTCACAGAGTTGTTGTGAAGATTAAATAACTCATGAAAAGCTGGGCATGGTGGCTCACACCTGTAATCGCAGCACTTTGGGAGGCCAAGGTGGGCAGATCACCTGAGGTCAGGAGTTTGAGACCAGCCTAGCCAACATAATGAAACCCCATCTCTATTAAAAATACAACAATCAGCCAGACGTGGTAGTGGGCAACTGTAATCCCAGCTACTCAGGAGGTTAAGGCAGGAGAATCACTTGAACCCAGAAGGTGGAGGTTGTGGTGAGCCAAGATCACACCACTGCACTCCAGCCTGGGCAACAGAGTAAGTGAGACTCTGTCTTGAAAAATAAATAAATAAATAAATAAATAAATAAATAAATAAAATAACTCATGAAAGGACTTACTACAGTACCCAGCATTCAGTAAGTTCAGTAGATACTGATAAACACAGGAACTGATGAATACAGAATCTGAAAGGATCCTTAAAGCTCCTCCAAAGAAATCCAACCACCTCTCACCCTAGTGCTGACAAGAGAAGTAAGGTCCCCAGAGGATGCATGATTGAAACCTCAAATACTGGAGCTGGCCTACAACACTCATGAGCTTTTGCCAAAGAGTTCTTGTTCCTCTAGGAAGATCATCTTTCTTCCTGCCCAGGGCACGGGACACTTGATCCAAGCTGGCACTTGGCTGGATCCTGTCCACATTGGGCAAGCTTGTCTGCACCTGCCAGATACTTCCTTAGCCTGCTATTAAGAAGCCAAAGGAGGAGGCGTTCTGCAGGAAGGGGTGCTCAGGAATGCCTCCAGCTCACTTCCCATCAAAGGAGAAATCCTTCCATGCTTAAGGGGTAGAAATTCTTGTAAGTGGTAATCAAGAGAATCCATTGAAAACCTGACTGTACCCTCCTAGCGGTGAGATCTACTTTTGAGCTTTTGCATGCCTTGTGTGCCCGGGCTCCAGGGTGATGTTCCTAAACTGGAGCTGGGCAGGGCTTTCGTGGTCCAGGGGCCTGTGCTCAAGCCAGTGTATACGCTGGGCCTGGGAGTGTAGAGGTCAGTGTCTCCTGTGGCCAGGACGCACACAGACAGTAGAGGGGCCAAGTCATCAAAGAAGGACAAAGTGAGAGCCAGCACTGAGCTCTCAGGAGCAGAATCCTCCAGGCGTTCTGGTTCCCCATAAGAGAGACAGCAGGATGAATAGAAAAGACACAGGTCTGGGAGGCAGATGGACACCACTGATTAATGGCATGACTTTAAGCTCATTATTCAACATCTCCATGCCTCTATTGACTCACCTGTGCAGCCGGGATGATGATCACTATGGGGATTGACAAGACAGATGATGACAGGGAAACCCAGGTTATGTGATTAATCAGGGCAGGGTGTCCTCCCTATCATAATTTTTTAAATGCAGTTTTGTAATGTCACAGAACTATGAACAACTGCAGGGGAGGCCCAAGCCTTGTTTGCTCACACAAGTTCCCCCACCCCTTTCTTGCTACCAGCTATGCCAGTCATCAGGTTATTATGTCCCAGCTCTAAAGTCACCCTTCTTTGCCCTGCTTTGAAATACCGGAGCTGGGCCCTGTAAACATTTCCCCTTTGTCAGCTGGTGCAATGTTAGGCTTTGTCACAGGGGGCTCTGGAGGGATGCCACAAGGACAGCAGAGGAAGGGGCTTCTCTTCCTGCTGCCAGAACATGGTGTTTCCTCCTGTGGCACAGCTGCCAGCTGGTGATGGCACTCATTCTCCAGCAAACTTCACACCCTACACCCTATGAGCCACTTTTGTGGAGTAGCTCTGGCCTGCTCTCTCTCTCTCTCTCTCTCTCTCTCTCTCTCTCAGTTTTCAGGCCCCCATCTGGGCTGGTCCTCTAGACTGCTGTGGCTCCCACGCTGGCAAATCTCCCCACCAGCAGCAGTTTTTGGTGTTCCTGCAGCAGCTGCATCCCCTCCTAAAGGTCTGGGGCTCCGCTCGAGGGGGTGGAAGTCTTAGTTCCTTCATTGTTGACTCCCTCTCAGCCCTAAGGGTAGCAGCCACTTCCTGCAGCTGCAGTTCCTGAGACCCTTGGAGTCCTCTTCTACCCTTTGTAGCACTCAGCCACCAGATTTCACCCATTAGTAGTGTCCTGGGGCCACTGTAACAAAAGTGCTAAAAACCAGTGGCTTAAAAACAGCAGGAACGTGTTCTTCACAGTTCTGGAGGACGGAAGTTCGAAATCAAGGTGTCAGCAGTGCCCTGCTCCCTCTAAGACCCCAGGGATTCTCCTGGCCTCTTCCGCTGATGGCTTGCAGTGGCTTCACTCCACTCTCTCCCTCTGCATTCCATGGCCATCTTCTCCCTGTGTGTCTGCATCCAAATGCCCCTCTTCCTACAAGGACACTGGTCATATTGGACAAGGCCTGCCTTTGATTACATCTCCAAAGATCCTATTTTCAAATAAGGTCACATTCACAGGTACCAGGGGTTAGGACTTCAACATGTCTCTCTCAGGGACACAATTCAACCCATAACACCAGACCCTTTGTGCTTGTTGATGAGTCATTTTCCCTGTTACATTTTCCCTGTTCAAAGTACCGGTGCAGTTTCTGTCTCCTGCCTAGTCCCTGACTAATACATGGCCCTAATTTAACTCACCATAACTCTCATCTGTCCCAGTCCAACTGAGGTGGGATATGAAAGAAAGAAAAGAGAAATAGAAATTAAAAGAGAAAAAAAACAAGCTGCCTGTCATTCTCCTGCTTTACCCCGAGGTCTCTTTTGTCCTGCTGATTTTTCTGCAACACAGCAACCGCTAAGCCATCTCACTGCCTCCATGCCCATCCATCTACAGTCTCCTTCCACAGCACCCTGCTTAAAACCCACCAGAGACTTCTCAGCCAAGGTGAAATCCACGCTCTGCCCCATGGTGTTCTGTCCTGCCCCTTCCTACACTCACCTTGGACCTGCGTCTCCCCTTGCTTGCTAGGCTGTGAGCCCAACAGCATCCCCGCCCCAGGGCCTTTGTTGGGCCACTCTTTGGACATGGCCTGAATCCCCCAGGGCATCTGCTGCCACCGCCTCATCATGTGAGCCTCTGCTCTCCCTCTCCCCTAGGAGGCGTTCCCTGACCAACTACTGGCTAAGGCCCCCTCCTGGTCACCCGCTCTCACATGGCCTCCTTTTGTGATCCTCCCAGCATGCACCTGTACCTGGAATTGTCATGGCTGTCCGTTCTGTGTCTGCTCCCCACTCCACCCTCGGCAGCGTTAAACCCTGAGACCAGGACCAGGCATTGCCTAGCATCTCCAGCACCAAGGACAGTGCCCGGCACACAGGAGGGGCTCAGCGAGTATTTGTTGACTGACTGTTGACGTTGCAGCCTTTATTCGAGTACAAATCTATAGAATACTGTAATTACATACCGAGCATTTTAAAAATTCAGATTTTCAGAAATAACAACCACCTGAAAGAAACCTTGGATTTTGTGGGTTTTCTTCATAAACTTCAGCACCTTTGTCCTTTCTCATCAACGCTATGGAAAATGCTGTATGGTCAGGCCTGCTGCTGAATGAAGTCACTTCCTACTGAACCCTGGGGTGGCCCTGTGCGACTCCTCCAATGGACAAGGCTGGCCCTGGCAAGAGGAACGTCCACACAGGCATCTCCAGCAGCAGAGCAAGAAACTGGAAGGTTTTCTGATGATAAGTCCTGCCCTCTGAGAAGCAGCACAGTCAAATGTAGAGAAGACAGTACTAGGGGCTGTGGTTAGAGCTTTAGCCATAGACTGAGTGTTTGTGTCTTCCCAAAATCCATGCATTAGATCCTAACGCCCAGTGTGATGGTATTGGGAGGTGAGGCCTTTGAGAAGTGGTTGACGGGATCTGTGCCCTTACACAAGAGGCCCTGGAGAGCTGCCTTGCGGCATCCACTGTGTGAGGATGCATTGAGAAGACTATCAACGAACCAAGAAATGGTCCTCACCAGACACCTGATCTGCAGGCGCCCTCATCTTTGGATTTCCCAGCCTCCAGACTATGAGAAATAAATTTTTGCTGTTTTTAAGCCACCCAATCTCTGGTGGTTTTTTACAGCAGCCTGAACAGACTGACAGCTTTGTTCCCCAATTTGTCACCTCCTGTGTCCTTGGGCCACACCCTTAACCTCAGTCAGTGACAGGTCTCCCCCTGCAAATGAGTAAACTAAGGAGACCTTGCTTTGAGGGAGATGTGTCCTGTAGAGAGACCACTCTAATTAATGCTAATTAAGCTGTTTCCTAATACAAGCCAAAGTAATCATTAAGAAAACAATGTCAATGGTATTAGCATTTGGTTACACTCTCGGGAACAGCTCAGAAAATAAAAGCCTATGAATGATTCCAGAACATGCTTAGAGCTGCTCCCTTGCTGCTGCCACCCAGATCTGCCTCCTTGATAAGCCCAAGAAGTCCCCACGAGGAGCTGTTCTTGCCTGGAGCCTCTGGAAAATTGACATAACTCACGACGTGTGTCAGATTGCAGCAAAGGTGGAGCTCAGAGAGGTTCCATTCCTGCCTGCCCCATTTTTGAAGACCAAGAGAAACTCATCAGAGTGGCAAGAGAGTGGCCAGCTCTGAGGAAAAGAACCCCTGGGTGGACCTCAACACCCACCCCCGGCACTTTCTGAGCCACTGCTTTCCTCTGCAAAGTGGGGCTATAATCTCTACCTTCAGGGAGAATGCAGATTACAGATACCATATGTACACAGTAGGTAACCGATGAATGGTGTCCAACGTCCACCATCTTGGGGCATGCTGAGTGCAGGGATCCGGCCACAGACCCGAGGCCTCTTCCAGCTGCCCAATCAGAGCTCTCTGCAGCCCACTCCTCACCTGCAGGCCCCTTGCCCCCAACTCGTGGGCAGGGTCCCTCTGAAGCCGTTACCCTCATTACTAGAATGTAAGGTCACAGGGCAGTCTGTGTTGTCCACAGGTGCATCCCTGACACCTAGAACACACATTCAAACATTCAGTAAATGTTTGTTGAGGGTCACATGAATTAATGAAGGATGCGCCCAACACCAGCCTTTCAGCCAACATTCTCTCATCATGAGAATTTTCTAGGGGCTCAGACACCAGTCCCTGGGTCCCTCCAATTCCGAAGACACACACAACTATCCAGACGGTTCCCTCAAATGCCTCCCCCAGACTTAGGAGAGACTAGTGCACAGGCAGCCTCTCCGGAGCAGTCCCTGCACCAGCCTCCTCAAGCTCCCCAAACTCTCACCCTGCCTTATTCTCCCTGGAGTGGGTGAGGGCCCATGCTGGCAGAACAGCTCTCAACTGCCTAGGCAGAGATGGGCTACCTGAAACCTTGTGCTTTCTTAGGGCCTCAGCTGAAGATGAGACAGAGTGTGCGCACGCATGCACACACACACACACATCTAATTTTCAACACACTTGCACAAATATAGAAACATCATGGGGGAAAATGCAAAATACCTATGATTTCTGGAACAAGATCTGAGATGTCAAAGCTATTCCTTGCTTATTCTGCTCATGCCCGGGCTCCCCTGCCCACCCCCAGTATGTTCATGTGACATCATGAAAAAGCAGCAGGGGTGGCATGAACTTGCACACCAGGCTGCCCAGGCTTGAGACCCAGCTCTGCCACCTAGAAGTTTGGAGCCCCTGAACAAGCCGCAGTTCTGTGCCTGGGCTTTCCTGACTGCAAAATGAGGATAATCACAGCCCCTGCCTCCAAAGCATCCCGAGGATCAAATGAGTTGATGATACTCGCACGGCGCTCGGATCATGGTAAGTGTGCTGCATAAGTGCTCCTTAAATCACCATCTGGAGTTTCCATACCAACCTCTCCCTGGCTTCATCTTATTTTTTTCTCCCCCTCATTTTTATTCCTCTCTGATTTCTTCACGTATGTTTTTTAATCTTGTCATATTGAGTGCATCTTTGCAAACTGCTTCTAATACTTCAGGGAACTAAATGCTGTGTTTTGTGCTCTCTTTTCCCCGTCACCTCCTTGAATATTTAGTAAGTTTTTGTGAGGACGTCAGCCCCTCCCTGCTGGGCTGGGGGTGTCCTGGGTAAGGGGGCCGTGCCCGCCATGGGAGCAGCACACAGGCCCAGCTTGCTGGAGGCCGCACTCATGGGAAACAGAGAGGGGTGACAGTGAGAACAGAGGCAGGGACAGAGCAAGCTCCTTGATCCTGCTGCCCCTGGAATCTTCTCCTCCCAGCATCAAGCCCAGGCAGATTTGGGGTTCTGTTGTTTAAGAGAGGTGGGATTTCCTTGCTGTAAGTGGGACAAGTATCATCACTATTAACCATCATGAATGAGAATGAAAGAGAATGAGAAGACAAAAAGCCAGAAAGATGTTCTCATTCCTCTGTGCTCACATAGCTCATCAGAGAGGGTTGAGGCATGGGACCCCACGTTCTAACCCCAAGGAGTCCCCATAACCCTGTCTGCTACACTGAGACACAGGTCCCTTCCTGCTCACATGAAGTAAGCCATCTATTTTTTTTAATCCCCATAGAACACAAGTGGCAACGAAAAGACAATATAAAGAAAAGGTTAAGTAGATCAGTGGTTGCCAGGGGCTAAGGGAAGGGGAAAGTTTGTACAGGTTTCTTTTTGAGGTGATTGATGAAGTGTTCTGGAATTGCTGGTGGGGTTACACAAACTTGTGAATACACTAAAAACAACCAAATTGGACAATTTAAAAGAGTGAATTTTATGGCATGTGAATGATCTCTCAATTAAAAAAAAAAAAAAAGCCTGCAAAAGTTTCATTTAAAACCACAGAAGGCCGGGCACAGTGGCTAATGCCTTTAATCCCAGCACTTTGAGAGGCCACAGCGGGCTGACTGCCTGAGTTCAGGAATTCGAGATCAGCCTGGGCAACATTGTGAGACTCCGTCTCTAAAAATAGATACACAAATAAATAAATAATAAAATAACACCCCAGAGCCCGAAGCCCCAGACCCATCCTAGACAAGGATGCTCCAGGCCTGACATTGCCAGTGTCTGCAGCAGGCCATTGTAGGACCTGAGTGTGCCTTAAGGGAGTGTGGGATCTGTAGCTGAATTTCAGGAAGATTCAGCTTGTATTTCTTACATGGGAAAGATCCTCTGAAAAGTAGGGGTTGATCCCCCTTCCCCTTCATCACTGATGGTGGCACCCCCACGGGCACCTAGTGGGGCCAATGGGATCATCTCAGGCACCAAGGTACTCCACGGTCTGAAAGCATTTTTTTTTTTTTTTTTTTGAGACAGAGTCTTGCCCTGTTGCCCAGGCTGGAGCACAGTGTGGCTCGATCTTGGCTCACTACAAAGTCTGCTTCCTGGGTTCAAGTGATTCTCTTGCCTCAGCCTCCCGAGTAGCTAGGATTACAGGCGCCCGCCACCACGCCCACCTAATTATTGTATTTTTAGTAGAGACGGGATTTCACTATGTTGCCCAGGCAGGTCTCGAACTCCTGACCTCAAATGATCTGCCCGCCTCGGTCTCCTAAAGTGCTGGGATTACAGGCCTGAGCCACCGCACCCGGCCCCGTCTCTAAGCATTGTTACTTCATAGGACCCCCTGGCGGTCCCATGAGGGAGACAGGGCCACAGCCACTGTCCCCATTTGGCAGCTAAGTGAAGGTGGAGCTCAGAGGTGGATCCTAAACCCAGGCTGGGTTTCCTGGTGTATCGCAGATGTCTGCTTTACTTTTATTAAAACATCGTCCCGATCTGGCACACCTAAAGCTGTGTATCTGAGTGCGCGGGGCCGGCTCCCTGGGCCCCACCTGCCTTCAGGCTTCCAGCTCTTGCCTGCAGCGACCCCTGGTGGGTGCGCCGGCCTCGTTACCTCCAGGCTGGGGCCTGGGCTTTACCGGAGGCCGCACCTGGAAGGAATAGGCCCCGGATAAGGCCCGCGACGGAAACGGAACCCGGCCGGCTCACTGCCAGCGGCCTGGTCAAGAACGCCGGCTCCGGAGCCCGACTGCCGAGGGTATCCGCCCACCTCACCCGCCTGCCAGCCCTGTGTCCCTGGAGTCCCCAGCCTTTCCACCATCTCAGGCCTGGGATGGAAACAGCACTTCCTGCAGATGGCTTGGGAGGCCTGGAAGGACGGTTCAGGTAAAGTGCACCGCCCGGGGCCGAGCAGCAGCCACAGTACACACACAGGCGCTGGTGCTGCTCCTTGCTGTAGGCCCGCCCCACGTGTTCATGCTCATCAACCCACGCTATGAAATTAGTTCACTCTAGGCCGGGCACAGTGGCTCACTCATGCCTGTAATCCCAGCACTTTGGGAGGCCGAGGCAGGTGGATTGCTTGAGGTCAGGAGTTTGAGACCAGCCTGGCCAACATGGTGAAACCCTGTCTCTACTAAAAATACAAAAAATTAGCCGGGCGTGGTGGTGCGTGCTTGTAATCCCAGCTACTAAGGAGGCTGAGGCAAGAGAATCTGTTAAACTTGGGAGGCAGAGGTTGCAGTGAGCTAAGATCACACCACTGCACTCCATCCTGGGCAACAGAGCAGACTGTCAAAAGAAAGAACGGAAGGAAGGAAGGGAGGGAGGGAGGGGAGAAATTAGTTCACTCCACAAACACATCAAGTGTCCTGTGTGTGTCTGAGGCAGGGAAGGGAGGAGACCTGCCTCTTAGTGTTCATAACAAAGAAGGACCTGGACCCTCCCAGGCTGCAGGAGCCTCGGCCTGCACCCAGACCACAAGGGTTTACTAAGCACCCTGTCAGTCCCGCCAGGCGCTCAGGGACCAATGAGATCCCACCTCTGGGAGTCACTGCAGCCCAGAGGGGTGAGTGGCAGTGCCACAGAGAGGCCGGGCCTCAGTGGAAGGAGGGAGGGAGGGTGGCCAGCCCCAGGGAGGAAGGGAAGCCTCACAGGAGAAGGGCACACGTGTCCAGAATGTTCCCTCTCCACAGAGAGGGTCTTTCTCTCCAAAGCACACTGCTGCAGGCAGCATCCGTGGCCCACATAGAAAGAAGCTCGCCTTTGATCCAGCCTGAGAGGTTCCCTTTTTTGTCTCTGCTCAGAAGTACAGCCTGAAAGGAGAGTGAGACACTGCCTCCTTTTGAAATCACGCAGCTGCTGCTGAGGCCCCAAAGATACAAATTCACTGGGATCTTTCCCCAGATCTGCGTTGCTCTCACTGTAGAAGCTGTTGGGACTTCGCAACAGTTTTTAGAAAACACCTAATGCCCAGTTTAAATCTTCTTCAGAAGTTTGGGGATGGGGGAAGGGAGAGGAAATTATTTTAGAATTCTGCTTCCCTGTGGCAACATCCAAAGATAAGAGAAACACAGAGAGCACTGGTGGGACCTGGGAGGAGGCAAAGATTTCTCTAAACCAATGCCTGGGTCTTCCAATAACCAGACACTGGCTGCCACTTCAGGATCCTGCCACCTCGAGCTCCAAGCTCCACTTCCAGACACTTGGTGACTTCCAGCCCTGGGGACATCATTTAACCTTTCCAGCCTCGATGTCCACATCCACTTAACTTCGTACATCTCCCTGCAGAGCCCATTATACACCAAGCGCGTGCCCTGGAATCCAGGCCCTGCCTCCGGAAGTTTCAATCTGTGTATGGGTATAAGAGGGATGTGTCTCTATTCATAGGGGCTTACAAGGCTGGTGTCAACCATACTGGCATTCTGGAAACTTCTAAGAAGGGGCTCAAACATGTTCTGAGAAGAGGGCCCAGCCACCTCTACCTGGCAGAAGTCAGGGAATGAGCCCGCTGTGAGTTTTTGAGGTTCTGGGGACCACTCCCCTTGGCCGTGAGGCTTATTACCCCACTATGGTGATGCACTGAAAACCCCCAGTGGGGGTGGGAACACATCAAGCTCAGAGACAAGCAGCAAAGTGGGGTCCTGAGAAAGCTGCCTCCCAGGCCTGCTGATTGGGAAATTCCAAACGGGAAAGGGTGATTAACAACTGCGGGAGCGGGAGGAGGGGAGAAGAGAGGGACAGGACAGGGAAAAAGACCCTAGATCCTGGGCCTGCCCGAAGGCAGGAGCCAGCCTGGCCAAAGTGAGCCTAGAGGACACGCAGACATGGGCCCCTTCTGCGGAGCTGGCCTGTCGAGGGGGCGGGGCTGTCCCTGACACACAGCCTGGACTCTGCATGGAGACCTGTCCAGGTCAGGGAGGGGATGCTTTCTGACTGCTCTGCCTCTGGGAAATGGGGACTCCTGGCATTTCTCCATGCCCCAATATCATCTGTGAGCTCCCTCCCACCCCTCACTTGGCCTTTTAAGGAGAGTGACCTCAGAGGGCTGGAGTTCTGGGAACCTCCAGAGTCCCGGCTTCTGTGGGTCTCAGTGGCTGGTGGGGGCGGGGGGTGAGACCAGCGCTGGACGAGACCTTGCCTTTTCTGCGTCTGCCAAATGTCCCTGGGGGCCCAGGTGATCCTCACCGCCTCCTTTCCCTGTTCCTGTGACAAGCCACAGCCTGGCCTCCAAGCCAGCTGCCCCTCCCCTCTTCTGGGGTCTCCCTCTTCTGCCCTGGACCCGACCTCCTGGAAGGAAGACCGAGGCGGGAGATGCTGACTGCAGGATTCAGCCAGCCCAGGACCTGAGCCTGGGCCCCCTCGGTCCACCACAACCCCAATTTTTGCAAGCTCCACCACAGCCCCGATTTTTTAGTGTAAATATTGTATCTAAGTACAGCACATATGGAGAAAAGCGCACGAGTCCTGAGCGCACAGCTCAAATCCCGCACGCATCACCCAAGCAGCCTGCGCAGAGCAAGGGCAGAGCTCCCCCTTGCGGTCACATCCTGTCACTAAACAGAGGGTGCCCGCTGCAAGGTTAGGTCTCCTGGCCTCGTGCTTCGTACAGGAATTAATGGAATCCCACCGGGTGGTGTTTGTGAGGCGTAGATGATGAGGATATCTGCAGCTGCAGTTTGCTCATTCTCATGGCTGCACTGCATTCCACTGTGTGAGAAGAACACAATTCATCCTTCCACTGCTGATGGGCATTTGGGCAGTTTGCAGTTTGGGGTCTGGCCAGTCCTGCTGCTGTGAGCATTCTTAAGCCTGCCTTTTGGTGAATTCACACGCCCGTGGGGTGAGTATGTGCCTGGGGTTCGGATGCTGGGTGGGTGTGTTCCATTTCAACATTGATGGCAGGATTGTTGTCTATTTCACTCCCCCCCATATTCCACCACCTCGAATTGTGCCTGGAATGTCATAGGTGCTCAGTAAATATCTGTTGAAATGAATTCTCTCTTTTTTTATTTTTTTGAGACAGGGCCTTGCTCTGTTACCCAGGCTGGAGTGCAGTGGCACCATCATAGCTCCTGGGAACCCTGGCTTGCCCCCCTCTGCCCCCCGCGCCCAGCAGAGAGCCTGGCACATGAGGAGAGTGAGGTTTGAGGGGAGAGGAAGGAGAGGACGTTCACACCCCATGACTGGCTGTCCAGGGCAGGAGAGCAGGGGTCCAGGAAGGTGGCTTGGAGGAGGAGGATGACTATGGCCAGGAGCTGGGTGCCGCTTGGAAACTGCATCCTGTCAGGCCCTAGAATCTGTCAGACACACAATCACCCAATGAAGGAGACGTTGGTATCAATTAACTCGTGTTCAGTGAAGGCTAACCCTGTCCAGTGAGCAGATTACCTGTGTCTGCCAGGCAGGGTGTGGAGGCGAGGGGGACATCGTAGCTGGATCTGAAAGCTGCTTATTGCACCCGAATCAGCAGCCAACGACGCCTCCCATTCAGGCTACCCAGAGGTCTGACCGATGACCTGCCCCTGCCCCAGGATGTGGGGCTGCCGGGTGAAACACAGTCTTAGCAGCTGCAAGGGAGGGCTCCAGCCACCATGCCGGAAAAGGATCACAGGGAGAAGGAGCCAGAGAAGGAATGTGACCAGCACCACTGATTCTTAGTGAGCTGAGCAGTTTTGCCAGGTGGGGCCACCCTCAGAAACGAGCCAGCCCGTGTTTCCCCAAGTCAAGAGAGTGCCGTAGAGCAGGGAGGAGGGCAGCGCCACAGCCCTGGCCACAGGGTCAAGGGGAAGGCTAAGTAGGTGGGGGCGAGTGGTCACAGCGCTCATCAACGCCCGCCCTATCACAGTAGACTCATCTGTGGCTCCAAGTGCCAAGGGTGAGGCCAATCCAAACCCACTGCCGTCAAGGAATCCCAGAAAGAGAGAAAGGGGGTCTCACCAGCGGCTGGAAGCAGAGCAGGGTTCGCTGCACTCCCACAAGGGCCCTCCCCGCCGGCCCCTGCAGCTCAGGGACAGTGAGGGGCTGGGCCAGTGCAGGAGGGAGCTCATTTCTCCCTAGGAGGGAGACCCAGAGGCTAAGTGGCCAAGCGCCCGAGGAGACCACAGAAGTGCCCCATGTGCCACCTGAGCCACCAGCCGGCGGGGATGGCACCGGGCAGACCTCAGCTCCGGCCCACTCTGTGCAGGTGGAGTCCCCGTGTGTCCAGGGGCACAGCCACGCCCACACAGGGGGTGACCCGAGGGCCTGGAGGGGCAGCTCAGTTCAGCTCTAAGTCTGAGGCCACATTCTGCCTATTTCTTTGAACTAATTTCTCACTTTAACTGAAGACTTAAGTATCTCCTACAAAACTGCTTTGCCCCCATGGGCTGGATCTGGATTTTATTTTTGAGAGAGCGAGCCCCAGAAAACAACTTAGAATCCTCTTTTGTCCCTTGGCGGCGCTCCCCGGGCCGCCAGGGAGGAAAGGCCCTGCCGCTTCCCGCAAAGGCTCTGGGCGCCACCCCGTGTCCCTACGGACGCACTCCTGCCCCACAGCCATGCCCGCAGGAAAAGGTGCCCAAGAGAGCCTTGAACCTCTGGCCAGAACCGGGCAGGCTTGCAAACTCACCGAGTTCCACCAGTTCAAACACAAGCATCCAGCCAAAACAAATGGAGAACTGATAGGCACGGAGGTCCACGGCATTTTATTCACAGATGCGTTCATTCATTCCGACATTCATTCATTCATTTTCCCAGGCCGTGCTAGAAGCTGGGACACAACCCAGTCCTGGCCCCTGTCTTTAAGCTGTGCACCCACACTGGAGGGGCAGACACAGGCACTGCTTCTACATGCAGTGGCAAGGAGGCAGTGTGGAGCAGGAGCCCGGGGTGAGGAAGCTTCCTAGAAGGGCTGCCATGGCTTAAGGGATGAGTGTCAGCCAAGGTAGCGGGAGGCAGAGAAGCATCCTAGGCAAAGACAGCCAGAGAGTAAAGTCTTCCATGCAAGATGCTTGAAGCACCTGGGCATGGCGGGAGCACAGAGGACCAGCCCTGCCACCTCGCGAAGGCATGTGGACTTCACAGTGCCACCATGGAGCCGCTGAGGTTTGATTTATGCCATTTTTAGGTGGTCAGAGGGACTGTTGACCCGACTTCTCATCCTCAGAGGAATCCAGGGATGGACTTCAGAGCTCACCTCCAAAAGAGATTTGAAATTTAATCACCTACTGTGTCAATATGTACACCTACTATGTACCCACAAAAAATTAAAAATAATTTAAAAAAAAAGAGGCTGTTGCAGTAGCCCAGGCCAGAAATTCTGGGACCTGAACTAGGATTCGTGTAGAGAGGAGAAAATGCCACTTAGGTTTCAAGTTTGGCAGGATTTGGTGATTGACTCAGTGGAAGGCAGAAAAATTGTTTCTAATCTCCACCCCCCAACACCGTGCCTTCTAACAAGGGCAGTTCCTGGTGAGGATAGGATCTTTTGATTGGAGAGCAAAAAGTCGACACCCTTGGTTATTATGGCTTTTGGCCAAATTATAGGCAATAGCAGGCAATGGAAGGAGGAAAATGAGCCTGGAGAAGCAGGGCAGAGCCCACCTGCTCAACTAAGAGAGGGGACAGGGCATTGAGGCATGGGTGCTCCTGAGGCTGAAGAAGCCAACGGTGCTGGGAGCTGCCTGGAGGCGGAAGGTCTCCATGAGCCAGGGTTCTGGCTATGAGTGGCCCAGAAGAGACCCTGGGAGAGAGGACATCAGGGGGACAAGCAGCTGAGGGGGTGGACACGACACAAACCCTTCTCCCAGCCCAGAGCCTCTCCAAAAGCCTCTCCAGATAGCTCCTTTTTCACAACACCGGGTAAGCAGATTCTCTCTTGGGGAATGAGAAGGCATGAAGACCTGCTGAAGCCAGTGCAATCCTGGAAAGTGCCTGGACAGCACCCCAGAAGACAGCATGACCTGGGTCACTGAAGATGGGGTGGGGATAACCCTGTTAACGTGATGATACATCAGCTGTCCCCAGACCACACCAGCGTCCCGAGTGAATGAAGCAGGCACTTCAGTAGGCAAGGAGGAAGCCCTGCTTTGCTGATCATGCATCCCAGGCTCCCGGAGTGCCCCTGGGAATTTCTGGACACATCCATGCACTTGTGACCTGTGGGCCAGAGCCAGGGGTCATTTGGCTTTGTGCCCCCTCCAAAGCAGGGGTTTCCTAGTGTAGCACATTTGTGCCCCAAATTCTCAGAGGTGTTTTATTCCCAGCCCCTGTCCTCAGAAGAATCAGACATGATCCAAAGGGGGCTGGTAGGGGACACTGAGACAGTAAGGCTGCACCATGCCCAGTGTCGCCTGCCCCGCACAGGCTAGCAGGAGACTGGCGCTGTGCTGCCCATTTCGTCCCAGCTGCCATCTGCAAGGGCGGAAGAGTGCCCTGGGCCCTGGTGGTGCAAGGAGGGCGGGAGACAGACCCTCGCATTCCTCTGGTCTCAGGGTTGTGGGCCTGGGTGGAGGGGGCACACACCCTACTGGAACTGGGTGCTCCAGGCTGTGCCCGTGGCCTCGACACTCTGCACTTCTTAAAGGGGAAATAACAAACGGCAGCCTGTTCTTCCTCTTCCTAACCCTCTGAAACTCCTTCCTGCCCAGTGAATTTCTGATACATTTTAATTGAAAAATTGATATACAAATAAAGCAAATTGGGGGTAGGTTGGAATAAATAGTTGGAGCACAGAGGATTTTTAGGACAGTGAAACTACTGTGTCTGATACTCTAAGGGTAGATGTGTGTCATCGTCCATCTGTCCAGACCTGTAGAACGCACAACACCAAGCATGAACCCTAATGTAAACTGTGGGCTCTGGGAGATAATGAGGTGTCAATGTAGGTTCATTGTAACAAACATGCTGGCTGCGGTGGTGTGGGATGTTGATACTGGGGAAGACTGTGTGTGTGGCAGGGGGAGGGGTTTTATTAGGAATTCACTGTCCCCCTCAACTTTGCTGTAAACCTAAAACTGCTCTAATAGACTAAATGAAGTCTATTAATTGTATTACATTGCATTAAAAAAAAAAATAAAAAGATTAAACTTTCACAAACATTGTTTTTTTACTCTAGTTCTAAAGAATTGCAAGAAAAAGAAATTTTTTTTTTTTTTTGAGACAGAGTCTTACTCTGTCACCCAGGCTGGAGTGCAGTGGTGTGATCTCAGCTCACTGCAACCTGTGCCTCCCAGATTCAAGCAATTCTCCTGCCTCAGCCACCTGAGTAGCTGGAATTACAGGTGTGTGCCTCCATATCCCACTAATTTTTGTATTTTTAGTAGAGGCGAGGTTTCACCATGTTGGCCAGGCTGGTCTTGAACTCCTGGCCTCAAATGATCTGCTCACCTCAGCCTCCCAAAGTGCTGGGATGACAGGTGTGAGCCACCACACCAGGCCCTTATGTTTCTTCTGAAAACTTACACTTTCATTAAGTTTTCAATCACTAAACTTTATTAGTATGTGGCAGACACTGTTGTAGACGGATGTCGCCAGCACATAGGAAGGTTCTCCTCTGTTCCCTCATGGAGTCTTCGTCCTAGTGAACACAGATGATAAACAAATAAATATGTAAATAAGGCCGGGTGCAGTGGCTCACGCCTGCAATCCCAACACTTTGGGAGTCTGAGGAGGGCGGATCATCTGAGGTCAGGAGTTTGAGACCAGCCTGGCCAACATAGTGAAACCCCGTCTTTACTGAAAATACAAAAATTAGCCAGGCGTGGTGGCGCATAACTGTAGTCCCAGCTACTCGGGAGATTGAGGCAGGAAATCACTTAAACCCAGGAGGTGGAGGTTGCAGTGAGCCGAGACTGTGCCATTGCACTCCAGCCAGGGCAACAGACCGAGACTTCATATCAATCAATCAATCAATCAATCAGACACATATGAATTCTGATCAGTTCTGTGGAGAAACTAAACACTGAGTTTGATGAACTGCTCACCCGGGGGCACTCTCACTTCAGATCACCTGGTGTGAGAAGAGCCTGAAGAGGTGGTACATAAGCTGAGGCTGCAGTGATGGGGGCAGCAGGTGGTGCCAAGGCTCCAAGGCGGGAACCAGCCTGTTGTGTCTGAGGAACTGAAAGAATACTGCCATGAACAGAAGGAAAGAGGGAGGGGTTTGAGGTGACGTCAGAGGCAGAATCTTAAAGGCCTGCTCAGGAGGGCAGATTGTTTTTCTATGTCTTGTAAGAAGCCACTGGGAAGGGTTCTGTTTGTTTAACAGTTTTATTGAGATATAATCCACACACCATACGATTCACCCAATTAAAGCATATAATTCGACCTGGCATGGTGGCTCACGCCTGTAATCCCAGCACTTTGGAAGGCTGAGGCAAGCGGATCACCTGAAGTCAGGGGTTTGAGACCGGCCTGGCCAACATGGCAAAACCTCCTCTCTACTAAAAATACAAAAATTAGCTGGGTGTGGTGGCAGGCACCTGTAATTCCAGCTACTCGGGAGGCTGAGGCAGGAGAATGGCTTGAACCTAGGAGGCGGAGGTTGCAGTGAGCCAAGACTGTGCCACTGCACTCCAGCCTAGGCAACAAGAGTGAGACTCCATAAAAAAAAAAAATCCATTATTCAATGGTTTTTAGTAAATTCATAGATATGTGCAACCATCCCCTCCCAACTCCCAGCCCTAGACAGCCACAAACCTACTTCTGTCTCTATAGACTTCCTAGTTCCAAACTTAAATATGAAAGTAATCATGTGGTTATTTTGTGCCTGGCTTCTTCCACTTAGCATAATGTCATCAGGGTCAATCCATGTCATGGCATGCCACCGTGCTCCCTTCCTTTTAATGGCGGAATAATATTTCCGTTGTATAGACATGACACATTTCGTTTATCCATTCGTCAGGTGATGAACATTTGAGTTATTTCAGCCTTTTGATTATGATGAATAATGTTGCTAAAACATTCCTGTATGTGTTTTGTGTGGACGTGTGTTTCATTTTTCTTGGGTAGATGCCTAGGAGTGGAATTTCTGGATTACATGGTAACTGTTGAATTATCTGAGGAACTGTCGGACTGTTCTCTAAAGTGGTTGTACCATTTTACATTCCCAAAAGCCAGTGTCAGAGGGTTCCAATTTCTCCACCTCTTCACCAACACTTGTTATTCTCTGACTTTGATTCTAGCCATGCTAGTGGGGATGAAGTTATTTCTCATTGTGGTTTTGATGGACATTTCTCTGATAACTAATGACACTGAACATCTTTTCATGTGCTTTATTGGCCGTTTGTATGTCTTCCTTGGAGAAATGTCTACTCAGATCCTTTGCGCATTTTTAAATTGGAGCTTTTGTCTTTTTATTATTGAGTTGTAATCATTCCTTATACATTCTAGATACTAGTTCATTACCAGACATATCATTGCAAATATTTTATCCCACATTGTGGGTTGTCACTTCCTTGATGGTGCCCTTCAAAGCACAAAAGGTTTTAATTTGATGAATTCCAAACTGTCTATTTCTCTTCTGTTGTCTGTTGGAAAGTTTTAAGTAGGGGAGAGGAGTGTGAACTAATTTAAACTTTTTCAAGAATCCATAAGAGTCTGCTTTGTGGAAAAAGAATTTTAAGATACCGTATTAGTCAGGATTCTCTAGAGGGACAGAACTAATAGGATATATATATATATACTATTATATATATATATATACTATTATATAGATATACTATTTTATATATATATCTATATATAGAGAGAGAGAGAGACAGAGAGAGAGAGGAGTTTTTAAAATATTAACTCACATGATCGCAAGGTCCCCAAATAGGCCATCTGCAAGGTGAGGAGCAAGGAGAGCCAGTCCGAGTCCCAAAACTGAAGAACCTGGAATCTGATGTTTGAGGGCAGGAAGCATCCAGCATGGGAGAAAGATGTAGGCTGGGAGGCTAGGCCAGTCTGGCCTTTTCATGTTTTTTTCCACCCGCTTCATATTCTAGCTGTGCTGGCAGCTGATTAGCTGGTGCCCACCCAGATTAAGGGTGGGTCTGCCTTTCCGAGCCCACTGACTCAAATGTTAATCTCCTTTGGCAACACCCTCACAGACACACCCAGGATCAATACTTTGCGTCTTCCAATCCAATCAAGTTGACACTCTGTATTAACCATCACAGATACCAAGAGTGAAAATAGAAAGACCAATTAGAAACCCAAATCAAACTTGCTTGAACAATAAAAATGATTTCATATTTCAATAACTGGAATGTTCAGCTGAAGGACAGTCTTCAGACACTGATCAGGGATTGGCTCCATTTCTCCATGACTGTTTCAGCTCTGCCCCCCTTCAGCTTCATCCCCACGTGGGTTTTCCTCAACTTGTGGGGTAGTTTCCAGGGACAACAGGGATCCATGCTTCTGCCCAAGCAAATGCCACTCTTCTAGCCATTGACCAAAGTCCAGAGCTTCACTCTGATTGGTTTAATTTATGTCACATGCTCACCCTGGAACAATCACTGTGGCCATGTGAATGCCACTGGCCACTTGGCTTAGAGGTTATTGTGGTGACAAACCCCTTCCTGAGCCAATAACTGTGGCAAGGGGATAGAGTTCTGCCAGCTGGACAACGTTGCTAGAATCCACCCAGGGTTGCTACACAATGGGGAGGGACGGCAGAACACTCGACAGGTGTCATCGGCCATGGACATGTAATCACGGAATGTAAGCTGCCCCCAGGGAAGGGGCATAAATAACCTTGGGCACAGCAGCTCTTTCTAGCCAATGAAAGGACACAGCCATGAAGCGATAGCAGTCAACACTCCCCATGACTGGAGGTGTGAGTGTCACCTCCTGAAGTGGGGTCTGGGCTACACACCACAACATCCACTACAGTACGGCACCAACATGTTGACTCTAAGGGGCTACTGCAAAAGTCCACATAGCCATTTGGAACCAAGGTGGTGACAATTGTGAGAAAGTGGGAAAAATGTCAGCAGACTTTGAATATGTTTTGGTGCTCAAATTATCAGAAATTGCCAAAGAATGTTGGGAGCTGGTGATGGAAAGAGAACCCAATGAGATTTGGGGCTTGAGCAATTGGATTGGTGGTGTCATTGATACAGATGACAGACTGTTCGCTGAGCACCTAGGCACTGAATAGAGATTTATTTCCTTCTTCCTAACCCTCTCCCACTTTATTCTGAAGTTCATATGAGCCATAACAAGGATTGGAAGAAGTTTTAGAAGTAACCTCCTAGGAGTCCATGAATTAGCAGCAGTGAGAGGCTAGAGGCCTGACAAAGAATTGGGAAGCAGCTGCTATATCCCAAGCAGCAAATGCCAGTGTGGATGGAGAAGAGACAGCATCATTCTGTGGCAGGAGAGCTTAGCTGCTGACAATGAGACTGCACCCTTGGGATTTGTCCCTTGGATTCTTCAGCATCTGAGCTCTAACCTCTGAAACACAAGAAAAAATGAGCAAGGTGATTTGTCCAGGCCACCTCTATTTCTGGAGAAAGGAGCCATAGCAAATGATCCACCACTATCTAGTCCCTGAGTGGATGAATACAAACCACCCCCAAGACACTGGGGTACTCTAAGATTGGCCCCAGACAAGCCATGGGGATACAGCACAGAAAAACTGTCCATGGCCAATATCAAAGATGCAGCTGGAGACCAGGCATCATGGGAGGTTTACAAAGGGGAGGCCTTGTCTTGTCCGCCGGAAGCTGTGCTCACAGCTTGTCTCCTCAGACCTGCTAGAGAGGCAACAGCCATAACAAAGGCTCAGACCTCACTTTCGGAGTGGCCACCGTATGTTTTGGTTTTAGCTTTGCCTAGAAGCCTTGCAAATTGTTTAGTAAAGCCAGCCCAGAACATACATCCAAATGCTACTGCATCGATCCCAAGCTACCTATTTGACTTATTAGATGGCATAGAGGGGTGGAGATATTATCACTCTACTAAGTGCCTCCTTATCAATGAGTCCCAGTAAGGAGCATGTGCCCACTTATCCCTGTTTGCAGTGCTACATTAAAAATCATTTATGAGGCCGGGCGTGGTGGCTCATGCCTGTAATCCCAGCACTTTGGGAGACTGAGGCAGGTGGATCACGAGGTCTGGAGATCGAGACCATCCTGACTAACAAGGTGAAACCCCATCTCTACTAAAAATAAGCCAGGCATCATGGTGGACGCCTGTAGTCTCAGCTACTCGGGAGGCTGAGGCAGGAGAATGGCATGAACCTGGGAGGCGGAGCTTGCAGTGAGCCGAGATCGCGCCACTGCACTCCAGCCTGGGCAACAGAGCGAGACTCCGTCTCAAAATAAATAAATAAATAAATAAATAAATAAATAAATAAATAAATAAAAAAAAATCATTTATGGCTGGGTGCAGTGGCTCATGCCTGTAATCTCAACACTCTAGCAGGCCGAGGTGGGCTGATCACTTGAGCCCAAGAGTTGAAGACAAGCCTGGTCAACATGGTGAAACCCCATCTCTACAAAAATACAAAAATTAGCTGGGCATGGTGGTGCATGCTCGTAGTCCCAGCTACTCGGGAGGCTGAGGTGTGAGGATCACTTGAGCTCAGGAGATTGAGGCTGTAGTAAGCCGTGATCATACCACTGCACTCCAGCCTGGGCAACAGACTCTCTCTCAAAAAAATTTTTTTTTTAATTTTAAAAATCGTTTATATAAGGCTGGGTGTGGTGGCTCAAGCCTGTAATCCCAGAACTTTGAGAGGCTGAGGTAGGAGGATCACTTGAGCCCGGGAGTTCAAGACCAGCCTGGGTAACATAGTGAGGTCCTGTCTCCACAAAAAATAAAACATTAGCCAGGCATAGAGGCATGTGCCTGTGGTCACAGTTACTTGGGAGCCTGAGGCAGGAGGATCACTTGAGCCTAGGAGGTCAAGGCTGCAGCAAGCCATAACTGCATCACTGCACTCCAGTCTGGGTGACAGAATGAGACCCTGTCTCAAAAAAAATAAATCGTTTATTATTGCCCTTGGATAGAATCTTTAAATTCACAGAAACACTTACAACCCTGTAGAGGGAGAAGTGCTGAATTGCCAAATTCTCCAACAATGCTTCCTCTTTCTAGATGTTTGCTCAGCATCAATTCAGATACTGCTGAATAGAAGGCAATACCCAACCACACAGCCAGAGGCCTCCTGGGGAAATCGGGGACTGCTCTCCCCTGACCCCTCTTTCTCCTGCCTCTACCCCTTGGCTTCACAGCGATTATTCATTTTTTAACACTCATATGCTGGGTGCCTGTTGCCTATGTCAGGGGCACGCTGTTGCTCCCTACACACAGGTAAAATTGATTAACTGAATCTTGCCCTCCACTGGCTTACCGTGCAACGGTAGAGACTGGAAGCAACAGACGAGGGTGAGCTTTGGAAGAGCTGATGAGGCCATGATTAATTTCAACTGAGAGGTAAGAGAGGCGGAAGGAAGGAGGTGGATTTCAGCTGGGCCATAAAGATTGGGCAATATTTCAGCAACAGAAAAGTGAGAAGAGGGCATTCCAAATCTCTGAAGGCTGTTTTAAAAGACGACCTGAAAATTCGGTGGCCATCTTCTTACTGGGAGGTAGAATCCACTCCCCTCCCCTTCGTCCTGGGCCCAACGACCTGCTTAACCAGGGTCAGTTTCCAAACCCAGGTCCTGAAGTGGCAGCTTCCTCTTCCTGACTCTTAGGATGCTCACTCTCAGAGCACAGCTTCCAGAGGAGAGAAGATACCCCCAGCATCCATGAGAAGAGACCTCCAGGAGAAGCTTGTGCGGGTGTGCTGACCACTGGCCCCAGATGAGGTCCCAGCCAACATCAGCTCCGACTTCCAGCCATGTGAGTGAACCGGCCCAGCTCCCCGACTTCGGGCAACCTCAGCTGGTGCCGCTGATACAGGAGGTAGAAAGAAATTATTTAGACAGATAGGACAAAAGAGTCCTCGACAGAACTTCCCTTCTAACAAAAAACAGCTCAAGAAATTATTTTTTTCCTAACAAAGAATAGCCTAAAAAATCAAACTACAGACACAGATAAACAAAGACGACTAGAAAAACTAGAAACTTACATGGGGGAAGGCCAACGATGACATCTATAGAAAGGAGGCTACCTGGGGGCTGGACATGTCCACCATGGAAGTTCCATCTTCCCCTTCTTTGTTAACACATGTGCAGTAAAAAAGAAATGGGCAACATGACAATTCAGACTGAAAACACACCTATAATAAAATACTGGGGTGGCGGTTGCCAGAAATGTACACCCTATACAAATGACACACCTGATCCTAATCAATTTTTCATGCCCTCTGTAGATCAGACACCACCTTCCCACCAACTCATCTATAAAACACCCCACATTTAACCACAGATCAACAACTCATTTTTCTGGGACCCCCTTCTATAACAGAGACCTATTCTCTCTCTTTCACCTATTAAACTTCCGCTCTTAACCTCACACTTTGTGGGTCCACGTCTTTAATCTCCATGACCATGAGACAACGAACCACGGGTATTACCCCAGACAATAAGGCCACTTCACTATGCCAAGAATGCCTCCGGACTTCAGTGTCTCCCTCAGTAAAGTGAAACTGGTCATATCTAACTGCAGGGCTGCTGTGAGGATTAAACGAAACACAACATATGGTGGCCCCATCTAACAGAGACCACCAGGGCAAACCTGCAGGCCAGCAGAGGCGGGCTTCTCGGATCACTGCAACAACTTAGGGCACCTCAGAGGACCCATGGTGCAACTCTAACCAAGCAAGCCAACAGGATTACCATAGGGTGTTGGAGAAGGGAAGGATGTAGGTAAGATTTAAATAAAGTAGTGTTTTAATAGGCTCAAAGCAAAACACAACTGTGTATAAAAGAATTACGGTCAGACCTGGGCTACGAAGTGGATGGAGGTTCCTTTTTCCTTGGAAATGATGAAGTTAAGACAAATGTGCAATGTTGTGTCCAGAAAGCCCTGGGTTGGAAATCAAGGCAGCTTCTCAGTGTTAAAATGACTCAGGTCCTTCAGACAAAAGAAGGATATTCCCTTCTTACTCTATTTATCTCAAATAGCACAGTTTATAACAGTCTGTGCTTTTTCAGGAATAAGATTTTTCAGCACTGTAACTTCTTGTTGATTAACAAAAGCAGTTTTAACAGGTTCACAGATGTAAATATGTAGAGCCCGGCATATGGTGAACATTCAGTAATAGTTTCCACATCCCCACCTCACTCATCTCCTCTTCTCTCTCACTTTCAGGCTCAGCGTCTTCTCCTGCCCACTCCCTGTCAAGAAAAAGTCCCATAAGGTATCCATCAACCATGATGGCTAATGCACCCGGTAAGTACAGGAGACCCCCAGAGTAGGAGCCTCCAACTGTTTACAACAGCCAAAAGGTGGAAACAACCCAAGTGTCCACTAACAGACGGATGGATAAACAAAATGAGGTCTATTCATACGATGGAGTGTGACTCCGCTTTAAGAAGGAAGGAAATTGACACATGCCACAGCGTGAATGGAGCTGGAAGACGTGAGGCTAAGTAAAATCAATCACTCACAAAAGGACAGTGCTGTAGGATTCTACTTACATGAGACATCTAGAGTAGTCAAATTTATAAAGACAGAAAGTAGGATGACAGTTTCCAGGGGCCGGGGGAGGGGGAATGAGGAGTTGGCATTTAATAAGGATAGAGTTTCAGTTTGGGGTGATAAAAAGCTCTGGAGACAAAGGTTGCACAACGATGTGAGTGCATTTAATACCACTGAACTGTACACTTAAAAATGGTTAAAGGCTAGGTATGGTGGCTCACGCCTGTAATCTCAGCACTTTGGAAGGCTGAGGTAGGTGGATCACCTGAGGTCAGGAGTTCGAGACCAGCCTGCCCAACATGGCAAACCCCTGTCTCTACTAAAAAAAAAATACAAAATTTGCTAAGGGTGGTGGCATAAGACTGTAATCCCAGCTACTCGAGAGGCTGAGGAAGGAGAATCAGTTGAACCCAGGAGGTAAAGGTTGTAGTGAGTCGAGATAGCACAATTGCACTCCAGCCTGGGCAACAAGAGCAAAACTCCATCTCAAAATTAATTAAATAAATAAATAAATAAATAAATAAATAAAATGGTTAAAGTGAGCCGGGCACAGCGGCTCACACCTGTAATCCCAACACTTTGGGAGACTGAGGTGGGCGGATCACTTGAGGCCAGGAGTTTGAGACCAGCCTGGGCAAAATAGTAAAACCGCATCTCTACAAAAAAAAATACAGAAATTAGTCAGGTGTGTTGTGGCTTTCATCTGTAGTCCAGCTGCTTGGGAGGCTGAGGTGGTAAGATTGCTTGACACCAGGAGGTCGAGGCTGCAGTGAGCCATGATCACACCACTGTACTCCAGCCTGGGTGACAGAGTGAGACCCTGTCTCAAAAAAAGAAAAAAAAAAGTTAAAGTGGTAAATTTTATTTTATGTTATGTGCATTTTATCAGTATTTTTAAAAGGCTTCATCTGCCTATCCCCACTGAAAATAAGACTCGACTCTACCTGTGATCCGAACCTCAGAATGAATGAGAAAGTCCAGAGAGGGGCACTGTGTGTCTCCTGAGCACCTCTAGGAAGAGGTACATGTCCCCTGTCGGGTCTATCCAGTTCCTTCTGTGGGTACATTAGCCCAGATTCTTCACCCTGAGAACATTAAGCCCTGTATTAGTCAAAGTCAAGCTAAACTGCTGTGACAAGTTATTCCAAACTACAATGGCTGAAACTATAGAATCTTCTCTCTAAAGTAACAGCTACATGGTGAGCCATCCAGGTTGGAGGGTGGCACTGATCTTCCCGGTCATTCTAGACTTGGGTTCCTTCCCTGTCACTGCTCCAGTGTCCCCAAGGGCCCTGTGGGGGTCTGCATGGTAGAAGCTGGGGTGCCCCAAGTCCAACAATTCCGCCTGGTGGAAGAGGAACAGGACCTGGCTAAGTAGTTGGGATTATCACCTCCACTCCCATTCCCTTGGTAAGGCCTTGGGCGCCCAGCGGGGGAGCTGTGTGGTGAAGTGTAGCAGGCAGTGTATACCTGGCTGCAGTTCTGTGACTGTGGAGGAATTTCCAGAATCTGCAACTTTGATTTTGATTGCTTGCAGTCTCTTCCACAAGCCCTAAAATAAGAGTCACTCTCAACTCTGGGGCTTGGGGACAGTTCTTTGTTCTAACCCAGAAAGATGACCTGAGTGACGAGAACTCAGAATAGGCACCTGGGGGTCCCTTAATTAGACAGAGGGGGTTTGCAGCCATAGTTCTACCTGCCGTGTTGTAACAGTGTCATTGTAACAGTGTCGCCATTGGCTGCTGGGGGGGGGGGCAAGTGACTTGCTGCTAATAACATAAAGTACTCATGTCTGCAAACCACTTACTCTTTTAACTAAATTAGAGAGTAATCAAAGTTAGCCTTTTAATAACATCACTTTCACTCATGAAAAACCATACAAGCTTCCTGAGTGGAAGAAAAAGGGAGACTGATCCTAGCAGGCTGGAGCAGCCACGGGTGTGTGTGTGTGCGTCGGCAAAGAATGGCCAAGGTGAAGGATTGCAGTAGTCAAAGAAATCTCACAGGAGGCAGCAGGTTTTAGGGGAAAGAGCTTGAAGGTGGGCATCAAGGAACTTGGGTTCTGGCTTTTGATATGTCATTAACTAAGTTGAACGAGGACATTCCTTGAAAGCCTATACTGTGCCAAGCACATGCCCAGTGTGGGTCTTGGGCAGGTCACATGACATCTCTCCCTTGCCCATCGCCTCCACCCTCCGCCCCCAACAAAACAGAATGTTGAATTCATGTCCTCTGAGACTTTCTTCAACTCTGCTACAACCTGATTCTAGGAAGTAGAAGCTCACTCTCTGATCTTCGGAAGCAAAATAACTGTGGAAAAAAGGAAGGCTGCACAAAGAAAAAAATCCCAGTCACGTATGTGGTCTTCCTGGCAAGAAGGCATGACTTGAGTCCAATCGCAAGAAAATTTCAGATAAACCCAAATGAAAATGCTGTATTTTTAAAAGTGGGGAGGTGGAATTGTGTGCTTCCAAAGTGTCAATGCCAAAAAAAAAAAAAAAAAGCATAAAAAGGGCATGAAAATGTTCCAAATGAATAGAGGCTGAAGAGACAAGATAATTTAACCCAACACCTGACTCTAGGCTGGAGCCTGTGAAAAAGAGAGGAAAATGGTGTTTTGAAAAAAAAAAAATGATACAGCCCGGGCAAGGTGGCTCACGCCTATAATCCCAGCACTTTGGGAGATCGAGATGAGTGGATCACCCTGAGGCTGGGAGTTCGAGACCAGCCTGCCCAACATGATGAAAACCCTCTCTACTAAAAAAATTTTAAAAATTAGCCGGGCATGGTGGTGGGTGCCTGTAATCCCAGCTACTTGGGAGGCTGAGGCAGGAGAATCGCTTGAACCCAGGAGGCAAAGGTTGCAGTGAGCCCAGATTGCACTCACTGCACTCCAGCCTGGGCAACAAGAGTGAAACTCCATCTCAAAAAAAAAAAAAAAAAAAAAGACAAATATGATTTCTCTTATATGAAGTACCTACATTAGCCAAATTCATAGAGAAAGAAAGTTGAATAGAGGTGACCAAGGTCTGGGGACAGGAGGGAAGTGGGAGTTACTGCTTAATGGGTACAGAGGTTCTGTTTAAGGTGACAAAAAAGGTCTAGAGATGATTAGTGGGGATGGTTCTACAACATTGTGAATGTATTTAATACCATTCAATTGTACACTTAAAAATGGATGCTGACCAGGCGCAGTAGCTCATGCCTGTAATCTTGGCACCTTGGGAGGCCAAGGCAGGCGGATCACATGAGGTCAGGAGTTCCAGACCAGCCTGGCCAATATGGTGAAACCCCGTCTCTACTAAAAATATAAAATCAGCTGGGAATTGGTGATGTGCACCTGTAGTCCCAGCTACTCGGGAGGCTGAGGCAGGAGAATCGCTTGAGCCCAGGAGGTGGAGGTTGCAGTAAGCTGAGATTGCACCACTGCACTCCAGCCTGGGCAACAGAGCAAGACTGGCTCAAAAAAAAAAAAAAAAAAAAAGTAAAAGGGGGTGTTACAGCTTATTTACAATTTGTCTAACAGATTTTCCGGCTTTTACTGGAAGCCCCCTCACCCCCAAAAATGTGTGAAATGGAAAATTGCATGTATATTTTACCACAGTGAAGAAACAAAAATAGAAGTTATTCCTCTGGGCTCCACTGTACCAGGGCCTTCTCTTTGTCAGAGCACGAGGAATATCGCAGTGTAATGTGCCTCTCTGTTGGCTGTGTGCTCCCTGGTTCCAGTGACTGTGCCTGAGACAGTTTCTCGTATAATTAGGTTGTTAATGTGCATTTGGTTTTAATGAAAAAAGAAACGAGCAACACGCCCTGGTGCATTTCCGGAAGCCTGTGCATTTCCAGAAGCCTGTGCATTTCCAGAAGCCTGTGCATTTCCGGAAGCCTGTGCATGTACAGTGGGCTTCACAGGGGTGTGTGCCTCTTGCAGCTGCGCATTCAGCCCACGGTCCAGAGCAGCCAGTGACCTGGGATATTTAGCAGGGAGTTATGATCTGGCCTCTGTTTTCTCCACGAGGATCAGCCCTGAGGCCAACTGGGACAGACAACTACACAGCACACAGAGGGCACTGGCAGTGTGGGCCACCGCAGTTCGAGGGTTCTGTTCCAAGCAGGATTGCTGCCCAAACACAGCAGGCCGGGAGAGGCTGCGATCAACTCACAACCCTGAGAAAACAAACTCGATCGTGAGTGCATTGTGGAAGCTGTGATGTCTGTGGCCCATGGGGACAAAGTCACTGTCTCAACGTGAAGACAAATGAAGGGGCCCTCTTCAGGTAAGAGAATTAAATTCCTCCATCCAGGGAGGAAAAGAATGACTTTCCAGGCTGAGAGGAAAAGGATTTCGCTGTAATCCAGTCAGCAGCAGCAGCAAATTTAAGGGGGGAAATGTGTCAAGTGCAGGAAAGGGGTCAGAAAAACAAACTCAGCATTCATTGCCCCTCAGGCGCCCTTCAGGGAGAGCAGACAGGCCTGGAGGAACGGGCTCACAGTCCACTGCCCTTTGCTATGAATCCCAAACAGCCCTGCCATCACTGGTTGGGCTTCCCATGCACCTTCACATTCAGGAGGAGCTGCCCGGGGTACCGAGCTGAGGATTTCTGTCCCGGGACAAGCAGCCTCCCTGGGGAAAATCAATGCTGGCATGTGGCTTCCAGGAGAGGCCCCCGTGACTTCAGATGACTGCTGTGCCTCTGAGTTCAGTTTGCCTGAAAAACCTTCCAAACGCAGCTCTAGTGCCACTTCCTCCAGGAAGCCCACCAGCCGGCCCCCATCACTCCTGGACCCCTGCCTAAGAATATTTATGCCTTACACACTACAATATGGAGAAATAACTAATACAAAAACAAAATGTCCGAGTCCACTCCAAACATAGGAGGGAGAATCAAGGCGGAAAGATACAGTGGTCTTAACTTGTGCTTGAAAGATTTTACTTTTAGGTCGCGGGCGGTGGCTCACGACTGTAATCCTAGCATTTTGGGAGGCCGAAGCAGGCGGATCATCTGAGGTCAGGAGTTCGAGACCAGCCTGGCCAATATGGAGAACCCCTGTCTCTACTAAAAATACAAAAATTAGCCGGGCGTGGTGACATGCACCTTTCATCCCAGCTTCTCGGGAGGCTGAGGCAGGAGAATCGCTTGAACCCGGGAGGCAGAGGTTGCAGTAAGCCAAGACCCCGCCTTTGCACTCCAGCCTGGGCAACAAGGGCAAAACTCTATCTCAAAAAAACAAAAAAATTTTTACTTTTGCCGGGCGTGATGGCCCATGCCTGTGATCCCAGCACTCTGGGAGGCCGAGGCGGGAGGCTCACTGCAGCCCGGAAGTTCAAGGCTGCAGTGAGCTGTATCATGCCACTGCTCGCCAGCCTGCCCCACATTTTTTCCTTCACTTTTGCATATTTTACAAAGCACACACCCACGTGAGCGCATTGCCAGCCCTCTTGCCCCCCAGGACAAAGTGGAGACCCTGTCAGCGAGGAGGCTGCCGCTTAAGTCCCTGGGGTTCTCCAGAGAAGGAGGAGAAGGCTCTGCAGAGCCATGCGACCCGGACGGAAGAACTTTCAAAGTAATTCAACAAAATAGAAACTTGTCGAATTACATTGCAGACAGCGCGTGCGGAGCAAATATGTGTCCACGGAATATTCGTCGGGCACAAGAGGAATTCCCGGTCAGCTACCAGGACCGTGGGTGCCCTGAGGCCGAGTCACGCTCCCCCGGGATAAAGAGGGTGGGGAGCGCACAGAGGCAAGGAGGAGGCGGGGTGGGGGGGTGCAGAATAAGGAACTGAGGTAAAAACGCCCAGTACTGGGCTCCCCTCCGAGAAGCACCCCGAGAGGGCCGGGGGGAGCGGAGGGGATGCGAGCCGAGGCTGCCAGCCCCGCCCCCAGCAGGCCCCGCCTTTCGCTGCTCGCCACCGCCCCCGTGAAAAAAACCAAACCGGTAACCTCTACCCGGCCGCCTCCCATTGGATATGTGAGTGAGCGATGTCCGCCAGAACCAATGAGCCGCAGCCACGGCGTGGCGAGCGCCTTCCGGCCCGCCCCCGTGCGGCCGCCCAGCGGACCACCGGACTGGCCTGGGGCGGGACGTAGGCGCGGGGGCGCGGCGTGCGGCGTGCGGCACGCGGCAGGGCTGAAGCGGCGGCGGCGGTGAGGACTGCACGTAGCCTGGCGCGCGGTATGGCTCGCCTGGTGCTCGGTAGGTGCGGGCCGGCGGCGGGAGGCGGGCGAGCTGGGGTCGGCCTGAAAGGTTTCGAATCTCTAGGCCGTTCCCCGGCGGGCCGCGGCCTGGAGGCGGCCGGAAGTGGGCCTGGCGGGCGGGAGGCGCCGGCCTCGGCGTCCGGAGGAGTTGCGAGCTTGCCCCGGCGGAGGTGCGGGTGCGCGGGAGACTAGGGCGCCCGTGGGGAGGGGCTTCCGCAGCCTCGCGGGGTGGTGCGCGGGGGGCGGGAGCCTGGTGCGCTGGAGCCGGGCGCGGGGTCCAGGGCCGGGCGGGAGAGCCGCGGAGCCCAGCCCCGGCTGGATCCCGGGGAGGGGGTCAGTGTATCCAGCGAATCACAGGGGACCTTTTTCTGGGCGCCTCTCGAACTCGTGCGTGGGGACGGAGGATGGCGGGCGCCCTGCACTGCAGCTTGTTTCTGCCACCTGTTTTATGTAGCTCCTACTTTGAAAAACTGAAATGTTAAGCCGGGCGCGGTGGCTCACACCTGTAATCCCAGCACTTTGGAAGGCCGAAGTGGGTGGATCATCTGAGGTCAGGAGTTCGAGACCAGCCTGACCAACATGGCGAAACCCCGTCTCTACTAAAAATACAAAATTAGCCGGGCGTGGTGGTTCGCGCCTGTGATCCCAGCTACTCAGGAGGCTGAGGCAGAAGAATCTCCTGAACCCAGGAGGCGGAGGTTGCAGTGAGCCGAGATCGCGCCACTCCAGCCTGGGCAACAAGAGTGAAACTCTGTCTCAGAAACAAAAAACTGAAATGTTAAATCTCAGTCCTGAAATAAGGACCCATAGTTGCCTTAGAAAGGGACAGTGCCTTCCAAAAGCTGGGCTTAAGACGCAGGGGCGCTTCACATGTGATCGGACTCCTTAAAAACGAAATGGAACCCGGCGTCTTAGGAATTCTGTAAATGTCTGCTTCTTAGTGGGCGAGGCCGAGGGGCCTATCCTTGCCGGGCTCGACTTGGTCACAGCCTTGGCTCTGAGAGTCCTTAACCTCGGCTCTGGCCTCAGACCACCTGCCCCCTATTTACTGGCTTTGTGACTCGGAGCAAGTTACTTAACCACTCTTTGCCAGTGCCTTTTCAACAGTGCTTACCAGTTTAGGGACTGATAATAGTACTCCCTTAGGGTTGTCCTGAGGATTAATGAGTTAGGACATGTCTTTTTGTTTTTTGAGACACGGTCTTGCTCTGTCTCTTAGGCTGGAGTGCAGGGTTTCGATCATAGTTCACTGCAGTGTGGAACTCCTGGTCTCAAGGGATGCAGGCACATGCCACCACACCTGGCTAATTTTCAAATTTTTTGTAGAGTCAGGGTCTCATTGTATTGCCCAGGCTGGTCTTAAACTCCTGGCCTCAAGTGATCCTCCCTCTTCAACCTCCCAAAATCCTGGGATTACAGGTGTCAGTCACCTCGCCCAGCTAGTACATGTTTAAAGAGATGTAAATATTTGCCATATTACTGTGGAGAGAGTAGATGAGGGGAAAAGAGTTTAGTCTGTTTAGTTTCCTGTGGGTGAATTCAGACTAGACCCTGAAAGAGTCCGTGAGTCTATTAATTAACTCATTTTAATAAATGGCAGCCTTTTTGGGAAACCTCTTGGTTTCTAGATGACTGCTCTGGGACCGTAGACTCCTCCTAGCAGATGTGGGACAGAGATGTTACTGATGTGAATTTATAACATCCTTAACTGCCATGGAGGAATGGAAAACCACAGATGGCAGAGCCATCTGCTCACAGAGATTCTAGACATTCACTCGGATGGTCCAATTTCCCATTGGTGTTCATTATCACTGAGTGGAATGGTGATGTGAATTTTAGAAACAGAACATCATTGGTCAGCATTGACCTACTTTGTCATCTTAAGTGAGCTCAGGGTTTTTTGTGTTCTTGGGGGTTGGAGGTAGTTGTTGGCTACTTTTATGCATTCAGAATGTCCACATCTTTTGTCTGTTCTTTCTCAGTAATATGTTAGGTTTCTTCGTAACCCTGCTAGGTCACATTGCCTTTTTAGGAATTTTAGTCTGAAACCTTAATCAACACAGCATTTTCATTGGGTAGCCATGTACAAGCAGAGGAGGCTCTTGTGAGAACTAGGCAAAATTTAAAGACAAACAAAGGTCCGTCACCATTACTAGAAAAAAGAATAACCCAAGTCTATCTTAATACTGTCAGTAAAGCGTCTTTGTATGGAAAGGGAAGCACATTCCTAAGGTGAAAAACCCTGGTCTGTTCTGGTGACTGCAGCCTGCTTGTAACAGCATGAAGAGGAGAGGACTGACGTTATTGCTGTCCTTGATTGGCAAAGAGAAGTGAAAGTACCTAATTCTGCCACAGTCTACCTAATGATGCTCTGTGGATTATACCCCTGCATTCTCCAGCCCTTTGGTTAGAAATTTGGGTCTATCTAATTATATGATCTTAGGTAAGTTATCCTTTCTGTGTTAAAGTTTCCTGGTCTGTGAAATAATGGACACCATGACACATACCATATAGGGTTTTTAAATGACTTAATATATGCAAAATGTTTAGAAAAATGCCTGGTACAGAGTCACGCAAGTGTTACTGTTTTGTCTCGCCAGAAATAAAGACCCCAGTTTCTGGAGCGTAGTGTGACAGATATCTCAGAATGTTAGCCATACTCCCAGATCTCTCTTGTAAGAATTTCTCTTGAGGAAACAGTCATACTAGTTTGAGGGGAGGAGGAAAATACAAGAATTTTCAGTGCTGGGCTGTTAGTGAAAAATTGGAAACAATCAAAATTCAGTCAGTAGTGGATTGACTAAATGGTTCAGCCATTAAAAATGGTTACATTGGAGTAATTTTAAAATTCTTAAGTAGAAAATATCTGTAACTTACTCTTTTGCTTTTCCATTTTTGAAAATTTCACAATAGGCTCAGTGTATTGAGCAAGTACCAAATTCATATCAATTTTACAAAAAAGATAAAGCTCTTTAAAAGTAGTACATCTCTGTAGAAGATTATCCTATTTTTGGGTTTTGTTTTTTTTTGTTTTTTTTTTTTGAGACCGGGTCTCGCTCTGCCTCCCAGGTTCAAGCAATCCTCCCACATCAGCCTCTGGAGTAGCTGCGACTACAGATGTACCCTACCACACCGAGCTAATTTTTGCATTTTTGTATTTTATATTTTTTCTCTACAAGAGATAGAGTTTTGCCATGTTGCCCAGACTGGTCTCAAAGTCCTGGGCTCAGGTTATCCACCTGCCTCATCCTCCCAAAGTTCTGGGATTACAGGCCTGAGCCACCACACCCAGCCTTAGTCTTACTTTCAAGCTTATTCGGAGTTAGGACTGTCAGTGCTTGTGTTCTTGATTTACTTGCTTGTTAAACATGTCAAACTCTACTTCACCTTTTCTGCAGCAGTGAAAAGATTAATGAGCAGCGCCATCCAATAGAAATATAATGCAAACATGTATGTAATTTTTAAATTTTCTAGTAGCTACATTTAAAATGGCCAAAAGAAACAGGTGAAATTAATATACTCAGTATAAGATCATTTCAACATGTGTTTTCAAAATGAAAAATAATAATGAGGCCGGGCACGGTGGCTCATGCCTGTAATCCTCGCACTTTGGGAGGCAGAGGTGGGCGGATCACCTGAGGTCAGGAGTTCAAGACCAGCCTGGCCAACATGGTGAAACCCCATCTCTACTAAAATACAAAAATTAGCTGGGCATGATGGCTGGTGCCTGTAATCCTGAGACGGGAGAATCGCCTGAACGCAGGAGACAGTGTTTGCAGTGAGCCGAGATTGCACCACTGCACTCCAGCCTGGGCAGCTGAGTGAGACGCCGTCTCAAAAAAAATAAAATAAAAATAATAATGAGATTACATTTTTCCCTCCATTAAGTCTGCAGAATTCAGTGTGCTTTTTACCAGCACATCTTAGTTTGGGGTAGCCACATGTAGCTAGTGGCTATCATGCTGGGTAACACTGTTATTTAGGAAGCAGCCCCACTTTGGTTAGCCTGGCCTCCGTTCACAGGCATCCTTTCCCACCTCTTGAAATGGAAAAGGAGACCATCCTGTCAAAGGCTACTCCATCACTGAATGGGTTCCCGCTCCTCCTCTGACTCGGGGCATTTTATTCAGATATTCCCTGTATTTTATCTTTGGCCTCTCCCACTGCATATGTCTTCCTCTCCTAGATCACTCCCAAAGAGAAACCTTCGTTGTTTTCTACATTTGCCTGCCTCTGGTCTCTATAATGAAACCTGCTTAAAGAGTTACCTGTATTCTCTCCAGCCTTCTGCAGACTGCATGCCTCTTATTTTCACTCCACCACAACTGCCAGGGCTCCCAGTGACTTTGTCACTAAATCCAATCAATAGATGGTTTTTAGTCTTTGCTACTTTATCTCCCAGTAGCATTTGTTAGTGTGGCCCCTTCCACATGTATCTTGGTGTATGTGACACCACTCTGGATAATTCTCCCAATCCACCTTCCACATGGCAACTGGAAGAGTCCTTCTAGAAAGCACAAATCTATTCTTTCCTCTGCATGGTAACCCTTTAGTGGCTTCACTGTCAGTAAAGTTCACAGTTTTATAAGTTTTTACAATATTGGCCATATCTGTGATTCAAATGCAGTGTAAATCTTGAATACCATAATTGTTCATTCATACCTATAGCGTACAGAACCACTTTATCTTGAGCACTAAAAAGACAGCATGGTGTAATAGGAAAAGCTTGGAAATGGAGGCTGCCCTGACCCTTATATGTATGACCATAGATGGGCCATTTGATCTAGACCTTTATTTACAAAATGGGGATAATTCCTACTTTCTAGTTAGTTATGCTGTCAAAAATTAAGTGATCTAACATATTTGAAAGTGATTAGAAAAATTGAACGTGTTGTATGATGGAGGATTTAGCAGTAAAACAATGAACAATGGTGTACACTCCTTCCAGAAGAAATGTACCATTTAGTTATTACAAAAAGGTCCATTTGAAATCTTCCAAATTCTAATTATGAAGCAAGCATATGAAAATGTAACTAAGATGGCATGTACACACACTACTTGAGAACACAGGCCAGTCTCACTTACAATTTGCTATATCAGCAAATTAAAAGGAAGAGGTGATATGAGCAACTTCAGAGATGCTGAAAAGACAGGAATAGATAGAAATTTCGTTAACATTGTAAGTATATTTTGGCCTGACGTGGTCGCTCATACCTGTAATCTCAGCACTTTGGGAGGCAGAGGCAGGAGGATCACTTGAGACCAGCCTGGGCAACATAGGGAGACCCTGTCTCTACAGAAAACTTAAAAGCCAGGGATACACCCGTAGTCCCAGCTACTGGGGGTGCTCAGGTGGGAGGATCACTTGAGCCCAGGAGGTCAGGGCTGCTGCAGGGGGCTGTGTTTGCACCATTGCACTCCAGTCTGGGTGACAGAGCAAGACCCTCTCTCCAAAAAAATTAAAAAGTGTATTTATTTCAATCCAAAAGCCAGCATGATGCAAATAGGAAAACATTCCTGTTGAAGTCAAGAACAGTCTGAGGATATTCCATTATTTAGCTTGTTCTAGAGGTAGGTAGCAAACTTTTGTATATAGTCATGTGTTGCTTTAACATTAAAGATCTGAATTACAACTTCAGAGATGCTGAAAAGACAGGAATAGAATTTCTTTAATTTCTATTGTCATGTCAGACGATTTCTTCATTGTGAAAAACATCAGCGTGTACTTAATACAAACCTAGATGGCATAACTTACTAAAAACCTAGGCTGGGTGGTATAGCTTATTTCTCCTAGGTTATAAATCTGTTTGGCATGTTACTGTACTGAATATTGTATGCAGTTGTAACAATGGTAAGCATTTGTGTATCTAAACATAGAAAAGGTGCAGTAAAAATGATATAAAAGATTAAAAATGGTACACCTGTATAGGACATTTACCATGAATGCAGCTTGCATGATGCGGTTGCTCTAAAAATTTTATTTCTTGGATAATAGATTAACCTTAATTTACTGTAACATTTTTCTTTTTTTTTTTTTTTTTTAGGAGATGTGGTTTTGCTCTTCTGTGTTGGCCAGCCTGGTTTTGAACTGGTGGCCTTAAGCAGTCCTCCCACCTTGGCCTCCAAAGTGTTGGGATTATAGGTGTGAGCCATGGTGTCTGGTCAACATTTTACTTTCTAAACTTAATTTTTTTTTAACTTTTTGGCTCTTGTAAAAACACTTACCTTAAAACACATTGTACAAAACAGCAGTACAAAAATATTTTCTTTTCTTTTTTTTTGAGACAGGGTCTTGCTCTGTCAGGCTGGAGTGAGTGGCACATCACAGCCCACTGCACCTGTAGCCTTGACCTCCCTGGGCTCAGTGATCCTCCCACCTCAGCCTCTCGAGTAGCTAGGACTATGGGCATGCAAGACCATGCCTGGCTAATTTTTGTACTTTTTTTAGAGAGGGGGTCTCACTATGTTGCCCAGGCTGGTCTTGAATTCCTGATCTGCCTGCCCTGGCCTCCCAAAGTGCTGGGATTAAAGCATGACCCATAGCGCCTGGCCAGTATTTTCTTTTATATCCGTATTCTGTAAGGTTTTTTTCTGTTTTTAAAGTTTGTTTTACTTTTTTATTTTTTATTTATTTTATTTTATTTTTTTTCAGGCTTAATTCACTTTATTTTTCTTGTATAAAAACCCTATGTTGTAGCCACAGCTGGAGCCTGGGTCCGCTGCATGGAGACTCTGGTGTGGGTCTTGACGAGGTGGTCAGTGAATTCCTGATGGGGAGACTTGGTAAATACAGTCTCCTTCCAGAGGTCGGGGGTCAGGTAGCTGTAGGTCTTAGAAATGGCATCAAAGGTGGCCTTGGCAAAGTTGCCCAGGGTGGCAGTGCAGCCCCGGGCTGAGGTGTAGCAGTCATCGATACCAGCCATCATGAGCAGCTTCTTGGGCACAGGTGCGGAGATGATGCCAGTGCCCCTAGGTGCAGGGATGAGGCGCACCAGCACAGAGCCGCAGCGGCCTGTCACCTTGCAAGGGACGGTGTGGGCCTTGCCGATCTTGTTCCCCCAGTAGCCTCTGCCCACAGGTACAATGGAGAGCTTGGCCAGGATGATGGCCCCACAGATGGCGGTGGCCACCTCCTTGGAGCACTTAACACCCAGACCGACGTGGCCATTGTAGTCCCCGATAGCAACAAACGCCTTGAACCTAGTGCGCTGGCCGGCACGGGTTTGCTTCTGCACTGGCATAATCTTCAAAACCTCATCCTTGAGAGAGGCCCCCAGGAAAAAGTCAATGATCTCTGATTCCTCCTTATCCTCGGCCTTGCCTCCGCGAGCTCTGCGGGCTCAGCCCCGGCCCCGTCCACGCCCGTGACCCCAGCCCCAGATGCCACTGCGGAAGCCACTGCGGTTCCCCATCCCAGGGCCTCCAGGGCCCCCTGCTGCACCGGCGTCATCCGCCATTTGGTGTTTTCTCGAAGAAGAAGCTGTTTTACTTTTTTAAACTTTTTTGTCCAAAACTAGGACACAGGGACGGGCGCGGTGGCTCACACCTGTAATCCCAGCACTTTGGGAGGCCGAGGCGGGCGGATCACGAGGTCAGGAGATCAAGACCATCCTGGCTAACACAGTGAAACCCCACCTCTACTAAAAATACAAAAAATTAGCCAGGCGTGGTGGCAGGCGCCTGTAGTCCCGGCTACTTGGGAGGCTGAGGCAGGAGAATGGCGTGAACCTGGGTGGCGGAGCTTGCAGTGAGCTGAGATAGCGCCAGTGCACTCCAGCCTGGGTGACAGAGCGAGACTCCATCTCAAAAAAAAAAAAAAAAAAAAACACACAAAAACTAGGACACAAACACACATTAGCCTAGGTATGCACAGTCACAGTTATCAAGGCATCACAAAGTGATAGGATTTTTCTCAGCTCTATTATAATCCACAGGACCACCCTCATATGTGCTCTCTCCTTGACCATGTAGATGTGACTGTATATGTAAATTTAAAAGGTGAAATTTTGATAGTAATGCCATTTCAGAGAACTTTTGGGTTCTTAAGATACTAGTAAGTCAGTTCAGAATTTGTTTTCCTATATTATTGTTGTAAATTGCATTTAAGTTTCCAGAGTTGCTAATGAAAATGCTCTTGCTCCACAATGTGGCAGAACTGTATGGTCAGCAATACAGTTGACACTGTATCCTTTCTTTATAAGGTGGTTCACATGAAAAATGTTTCTGATAATGTGTTATGGATAGTATTAAGTTAAATAAAACTATTTATAAAAATAAACATTGGCCAGGCGCCGTGGCTCACGCCTGTAATCCCAACACTTTGGGAGGCCAAGGCAGGCAGATCACCTGAGGTCAGGAGTTTGAGACCAGCCTGACCAACATGGAGAAACCCTGTCTCTACTAAAGATACAAAATTAGCTGGGCGTGATGGCACGTGCCTGTAATCCCAGCTACTTGGGAGGCTGAGGCAGGAGAATCGCTTGAACCTGGGAGGCGGAGGTTGCGGTGAGCCGAGATCGTGTCATTGCAGTCCAGCCTGGGCAACAAGAGCGAAACTCCGTCTCAAAAAATAATAAATAAATTACCATTGCCCTTGAAAGAGTCACAATCTAGTGGAAGAGACAATAATTATTTTTCCCTTCAAAAAGATAGTTTAATAAAGATGATGTGCTAGTAATTGCAACTGAATAACATGAGGAGTGATGGCTGTGTGATTGCCCAAGGTTACGCAGGCAGAGGTGACCTCCCAATTAGTCAGTGTCCGTGCCCAAAAAATGATAGTAGTACTGCCTCATGGAGTGGTAGTAAAGAACAAAGACGTTGATACATGAAAGCCACTAAGAATAATGCTTCAGCCTTTTTCCAGTGCAGCCCAAGGAGTGGGAGTGGGGACTGTCCGTTCCTTTCTTGCTCAGAGTTGCAGCAATGGGAGTGAAATTCCAGGGGCTCCGACTGCAGCAGGGAGGGCAGAGGAGCCAGAGCTGGGCTGTCCTCCTGTGTGAAGGGTCCTGGTCAGTTGAAGAGGAGTCTGGTTCCCCAGGGTTTCCAGTCAAAGCATGAACAGTGCTGTTAATGGTGCACTTTTGTTGTTACTTCAGGTCTGGTGAGCTGTGCCTTCTTTCTGGCAGTGAATGGTCTGTATTCCTCTAGTGACGATGTGATCGAATTAACTCCATCAAATTTCAACCGAGAAGTTATTCAGAGTGATAGCGTGTGGCTTGTAGAATTCTATGCTCCATGGTAAGTATTATAAAATAGTTATAGATTATTTATAGTACTTTCTGAAATTGGAGAAAATGCTGTATAAAAATCTGATTTTATTAAGTCATCTAGTTTAGCTTAGTGTTTGTTTAAAAGAAGTAGAGAAGAGGGAAATGGGAAATGCAGAGTATCTAGTCTATTGTTAAGGAAGATCTATCTTTTGATGAGGTGATGCATGTGGAAGGAAAACTAATTTTATGAGGAAGGAATCTTGAGCAAAGAAAATGGAGGGGCCAGTGATTAACTTCATTCTGTTTCTTGAAGAGAATTATTTCCTGAAAAAATGTAGTTAGAAAATCTGGTTTAATTAAAAAAATCTTTTCTTACCTTACATTCAATACTGGAAAAACCCTTGTGGGGTAAAAATGTAATCACCATTGAAACTAACAGCACAAAATTATATACAGTCGAAAGTACAGCACTGCACTAGTTATTTGTGTGATTAAAGCATTTAATGCAAAAAAACACCAAATAGAAGAGTGGAAACTGCAAGATGTGTGTGAGGCTGTCTCTGCTGTAAACCAGCAGGCCACGAGTATCCTGAGAAGAACCAAACCCTAGCCAGCTGTGTGTCTGTGAAGAACTGTGTGGTGATCTGAAATTCCAAGGAGTCCTTTGACACGTGAACAAGGCTTTGTAAGCTTAAGTGAGGGATATTAGAACCTGATGGGAACATTTTAGGGTATGCCTGATGAAAGTTTTTCCTTTCTCACTTGAACTTTTTTCTTTGAAACTGAGTTTTAGAAACTAACCACCAGTCCTCATGGATCATTTTACTTCATGCTCAGTGTAGCAAATAGAGGTAAAAACGCTGTGTTTTCAAAGTCGATGCTGCCACATTGTGTGTCCTGTCCACCTAATGCCTTTACTATTTTTAAAGGCTCTGGTATTTATGTGTTCAGTCCAAATGCTAATTCTGTATGGATTAGTTCAATTATACTAGCAAATATATAAATAGTAATTGTACAAACTGTTGTATTGTTAAATATCTCTGTATGTGGTTTTTACAAGCTTATCATATGTGGCACGGGTAATTTACCTTGTTTCTGAGAGCGACCATACAAGAGAAAACTCTACAGGACGGCATAATTGAGAAGGCAGGATCTAGATCCACTAGTTAGTAATTATTATACTGGCAGAGTTTTACTTTGTGGTGTTTGGGTGAGAGAATGTCTGATTAGAGCAAGCGCTTTTTTTGAGAGACAGGGTCTCACTTTCTCCCAGGCTAGAGTGCAGCGGCATGATCATGGTTCACTACAGCCTTGATTTCTCAGGCTCAGGTAATCCTCCCACCTCAGCCTCCCCAGCGCTGGTGCTACGGGCATGTACCACCACGCCCGGCTAATTTTTGTATTTTTTATAGAGACGGAATTTCACCATGTTGTCCAAGCTGGTCTCTTAACTCCAGGGTTCAAGCAATTCGCCTGTCTCGGCCTCCCAAAGTGCTGCGATTACAGCTGTGAGCCACTGCACCAGGTCAGACAGGTGCTTTTTAACTTCCTTTTGTGCTTGGATTCCTTTGGCACCTTGGTGAAGGCCTTGGATTCTTATAGTAAAACTTTTACGGTCAGGCATGATGGCTCACGATTATAATTTCAGTACTTTGGGAGCCCAAGGTGGATAGATTGCTTGAGCACCAGAGTTCGAGGCCAGCCTGGGCAATGTGGCAAGACCCTATCGCTACAAAAATAAAAAGAAAAGAAACAAATTACCCAGACATGGTGCCGTGCACTTGTGGTCCCAGCTACTTAGGAGGCTGAAGTGGGAAGATCACCTGAGTCTGGGAGGTAGAGGCTGCAATGAGCTGTGATTGTGCCACTGCACTCCAGCCTGGGCAACAGTGAAAGCCCGTCTCAAAAAAGAAAAAAAAAAGCTCTCCTTTAAAAAAAAAAAAAACCTTTACATGTTTAAATAAAGCTTATAGGATCGTAAAAAGAAAAACCTAAAGTATGGAAATATGATCATTGAAATATTAAAATTTTGATGCTAATGTAGTACTTTACAAGAACAGTAAGTACAGGTTGAACATCTCTTATCCGAAATGCTTGGGACCAGAAGTGTTTCTCATTTCGGATTTTTTCAGATTTTGGAAGATTTGCATAATACTTAGCTGTAGAGCATCCCTAATTTGAGAATATAAAATCTGAAATGCTCCAGTGACCGTTTCCTGTGAGTGTCATGTTGGCGCTCAGAAAGTTTTGGATTTTGGAACATTTCAGGTTGTGGGTTTTTAGAATAGGGATGCTAAACCGGTGCCAAGATCCAGCAGCAGGTTTGACAGCTGCAATAATTCTGAATAGTGATGGGCATAAATGATGTTTGAAGATACCTGCAACAACTATAGTGGTGATCATGAAAACAGCTGTGATTTTTATTCATGACAAAGTCACAATATTTGACTACGGAGTGTAGTTTACATTCGTAAAGAAATGCTAAATTTCGATTACAGATTAGTGAAAATAAAGACTTTTTTTTCATCCAAATTCATAGACTCCCTCCCCTAAATTTTTCCTAAAAGGCCACCTTGGCTTCAGATTTATTCTTTTTTTTTTTTTCTTTTCTTTTCCTAAAAGGGATTCCCTAAATTTTTATCCACCAGTCCTTTGGGAGTCTGGACCCCAGGTACAGAACCCCTGGGTAGACTGTATGTCATATTTCTATGTATGTGGCATTGTGATGTATGTGCAGATCAAACAGAAGAGAGGATGAACTCTGACAGTCTCTGCATTTAGTCCTCTTTTCTTAGATAAACAAAGAGGCACAAAACCCTGTAAAAATCTGACTTCTGAATTTTTGAGTATCTCACCTAAACAACAAAACATACTGTATGTAAATACGTAGAAGTAGCATTTCAGGACATTCCCCTGAAAGATCCTAACTTCAGATATTGGGATTGAGTTTAGGCCCCAGTACTCAATTACATAATGATTACAACTTTTCCCTGTATGATTGTAGTATTTGGAATCAAAAACTTGTCAGGCAGCTCTGGCACTGGATGGCTGTGATATTGGGTAAATTTCTTCTCAACATCAATTCCATCATCTGTAAAATGAAATAACAAGAGGACCTGCCCTCAGCTTCATGCTGATTAAATGAAATCATCTATAAAGTGTTTTCATCATGGTGCTGGCACCTAGCATTTGTGCATTTGGTCCTTAGATGGATAAACTATGGTACCTGCATACAGTGAATGTTACACAGCAATAAAAATAAACAGTATAGCTACCTACAACTTCAGTGAGTGGTAAGGGCTAACAGGTTTACACACATGTAATTTTTTAGAAGCACTTTTCTGTGTTGTATTTCACAATAATAGTACCTACAAGGTTAAGGTTGTTTTTCCTTGTGTTCTCATCTGTCCTCTCCCGACTCTCTTTCACTTTCCCTGCCTCCCCCCACTTCAGTCACTCACTCACATCACCATCTTGTGGTGTCACGTCTTGCATTTCGGCTTGTTAGGCTCACTAACGTGGGTTTGTGTATGTGTTTCTAAGTCCAGAAGCAATTTGCGGGACCCAGAGAGTATTGAGATATAGGCATAGTTGATCTAGGCCAGATACCTCATCTATAAAATTAGAAAGTTGGACTAGAGACTGTCAAACCTCAGTAGGTTTAAGAATCACTAGCGAACCTAATAAAATGCACTTCCTCCACTAGGAAGTTTGGGTTTGTGGACCCCAAGAATCTGCATTTTGCCTAGGCTTTCGGCTCCACACAGTGAAGCACATTGGACCAGATAGATTCTAAAAGGCTTGTTGAGGTGTAGAGTTATAAATTATAGAGTTTAAATGTGATTTAATTGAGCAGTAATTCGGAAGCTTTTTTGGGGGGACAGAGTCTTGCTGTGTTGCCCAGCAACACAGGAGTGCAGTGGCACGATCTCAGCTCACTGCAACCTCCGTTTCCCGAGTTCAAGTGATTCCTCTCCCTCAGCCTCCCCAATAGCTAAGATTACAGGCATGTGCCACCATGCCCAGCTAATTTTTGTATTTTGAGTAGAGACAGGGTGTCACCATGTTGGCCAGGCTGGTCTTAACACCTGAGTTCAAGTGATCTGCCTGCCTCAGCCTCCCAAAGTCAGGTGTGAGCTGGAAGCTTTTTTATTAGGATGATATGAAAAGTGATTGTTGTAAGTAATAAAATGGTGAGCTCATCCAGGTTGCTGATCCTATTTTACTTATTTTATTTTTATTTTATTTTTTTGAGACAGAATCTCACTCTGTTGCCCAGGCTGGAGTGTAGCGGCATGATCTCAGCTCATGCAACCTCTGCCTCCTGGGTTCACGTGATTCTTGTGCCTCAGCCTCCCCAAGAGCTAGGATTACAAGCATGTGCCACCACGCCTGGCTAATTTTTGTATTTTTATTAGAGACGGGGTTTCACTATGTTAGCCAGGCTGGTCTCAAACTCCTGACCTCAAGTGGTCCTCCCTCCTCGGCCTCCCAAAGTGCTGGAGATGACAGGCGTGAGCCACGTGCCCGGCCTTGATCTTGTTTTATTTGTGCTTGTCCTCTTTGCAGGCATCTCATTCAATAGACCATTGATGGGGTTTTTTAATTGAATTTTTGAATTTTTTGAATTGAGAATCAAAGGCTTTAACGGTTGCTTTGTGTTGTCTTCCCCCAAAAGGTGTGGTCACTGTCAAAGATTAACACCAGAATGGAAGAAAGCAGCAACTGCATTAAAAGTAAGTTTCTTAGGAATGCAAAAGGCTTGCAAAACTTTTTTTTACAGTAAGTTTCTAAGATGTCCATATTCACCTGTGTATGTTTAAGTAATAAGTATGCAGATGGTTTAATGTTCAATGGGAAGCTAGTTTGCATATCAAAGTTGAAAATACTGGTTCTGTTGTCAAAATCATACTGAGAACAAGGGGATAATACACATTTAAATGTTTACATTGCCTGTTTTTGTTTATTCTCGTTCCCAGATAAATGACAGTTACTCTCAGCCCTGCCAATTCTGTGAGCTGCAGAGTTGCCTCCATGGGCTAACTTTGATTTCCCCCATCATTCCATTTAGATTTTCTTCTGGTGTTCAAGGCTAAAGTCCTTATTGACTGATTGCAAACTGCACCCTGTGCTTTATTACCTTTTTCTGAGTAAGCAGATAATGAGTTCTTGTGGAGTCTGCTCTAGCAGAAGGAAAAATTGTTATTTCTTTTACATTTCCACAGGATGTTGTCAAAGTTGGTGCAGTTGATGCAGATAAGCATCATTCCCTTGGAGGTCAGTATGGTGTTCAGGGATTTCCTACCATTAAGATTTTTGGATCCAACAAAAACAGACCAGAAGATTACCAAGGTAAGGACTTTTCCTAGCTACTTCATTCCCCTGGTAGACAAGAACCTACTGTTCTTTAACAAGCTTGAGAACCTGCTCTACCTGCAAGGTTCTCAACCTCATTGTACCTGAATTATCTATAAATGGTACACAGTGATTCGTACACCCTCCGAGTCATTCTGAAGATGAAATGTGTGTCACACAGGTTTGTCTTATCACTTAACGCTTGCTTAGGTCTACACTGCATTAGCAATGATAGAAAATAGTGTTCTGTGCTCCCGTTGTCTTTCTCATTACAGTCACTTGTATTTAATAAAGATCTACATGTATTTTCTTGCTCTAATCTCTCTTCCCTTTACTGTAGGAGAAGGGTCTAACATACCACTATAGAAAAGGAGACTGTAATTTGAGAGTCGTAGTCTCCTAAACTGTCAATAATAAATGGATACCACAAATTCTGTTTTGTAGATAAGTAAATTGTGGGTGTCTGCTGTGAGCCACTGAGGCAACTAAAGATAGAATTCAGGTTCCACCCTCCCAAGACTAAATGTTATTTCAGCTACACTATTCTTTTTTTCTTTTTTTTTTTAAGAGACAGAGTCTTGCTATGTTGTCCAGCCTGGACTCAAATTCCTAGGCTCAGGCAATCCTCCTACTTCAGCCTCCCAAGTAGCTGGGATTACAGGCATCACACTCTTAGAGAATTGTCCTGCTATTTAATTAAGATATCACAAACAGGCCAGGCACAGTGGCTCATGCCTGTAATCCCAGCACTTTGGGAGGCCAAGACAGGTGAATCACGAGGTCAGGAGATCGAGACTATCCTGGCTAACACGGTGAAACCCCGTCTGTACTAAAAATACAAAAAATTAGCCGGGCACAGTGGTGGGCACCTGTGGTCCCAGCTACTCGGGAGGCTGAGGCAGGAGAATGGCGTGAACCCGGAAGGCGGAGCTTGCAGTGAGCCGAGATTGTACTCCAGCCTAGGCGACAGAGCGAGACTCCGTCTCAAAAAAAAAAAAAAGATAACACAAACAGATTATTTAAGATAATCAGAGTTGCTGGATTGGGCCAGATCCATGGTGCTAGTAAACGTATTGGGCATAATTTGTTTGAAGCTGAAATTATGGCTAATTTGGTAAAGGTTTTTGTTGAAGATTTATATGGAACATATGAGTGACTGAACTTTGTCATCTTAGGTTTTGCTTTATGTGAGCAGTACCAGCTCATGGGTTGGGTGGCAGCATCAACATCATAGTAAAAGAGTTGTCTGTCATCGGTGACTTTCCTGAGTCCAACTAATAGAAGGCAGGGAAGGTGGGGGTGAGGGGTACAGAATCTGTCGTGTGTGAGCTGGGAAGGCAGTCCATCCTGGCTGCCTGGCTGCTGGCTTCTCCATACTCCAGTGTCGTAACTAAACGGTACTTAGTGTCTTGCTTCTCTGTATAATGGGGATGTGCAAACCTATTTTAAGGTACCAGAAGCTTAATTGAAATAGTACACATAAAGCATATGAGACAAATACTTGGTAAATACGTCTTCGTCTGAAGACAGAGATGTGGCCTTGGACACGTTGTCTCTGCTAGGCTCCCCAGCTCCAAAGTTCTAGGGAAAGACCTTTTTTTTCCCCTGAGTAAACACCTGCTTTTCTGCCTTTGAATAATAATTTGTTTGAGTTTTCCTCCCTTATGAAAATGTACATGTTTTTAGTTCAGTCAGTCTGCTGCAGTTTTTACAAATTTAGTTTATTGGAACACACCCTACCTGTGTGTCAACATACTGTCTCCGGCTCCTTTTGCACTGGAACTGCAGAATTGAGTAGTTGCAATAGACAGTATGGCCCAAAACGCTGAAAAGTTTTTTCCTAGTATACTTCACGATTTGGCATATGTCCAGATAAAGACTCGGGGAAGGGGCAGTGGTTCAGATGACGGAGATACCTGACATAGATAAGGAGCAGAGGCTGTTTCATGTTGAGGCCTTGCCCTTCTGTGTTATCAAGTGACATACTTGGTAGGCTCAGCCAGCGATACAGTGCAAGATTATCTGAATAGATGCTGAGAGTTGCTGTAATATATCTTGTGGGTATTTTTGTTTTGTTTTGTTTTGTTCTGTTCGAGATGGAGTCTCACTCTGTTGCCCAGGCTGGAGTGCAGTGGTGCTCTCTTGGCTCACTGCAACTTCCACCTCCCGGGTTCAAGCAGTTCTCCTGCCTCAGCCTCCTGAGTAGCTGGGATTACAGACACGCACCACCACACCCGGCTAATTTTTGCATTTTTAGTAGAGATGGGGTTTCACCATGTTGGTCAGGCTGCTCTCGAACTCTTGACCTCATGATCCGCCTGCCTCGGCCTCCCAAAGTGCTGGGATTACAGGCGCGAGCCACTGCCTATATTTTGTTTCTTGTGTCAGGTCTGGTGTGTTTCAAAAGTTTCTCTTCCTGGGCAGAAAAAAAGGCCGGCCGCCACACCTTAGATCTCTAATCCCAGCATTTTGGGAGGCCGAGGTGGGAGGATCACTTGAGTACAGCAGTTTGAGAAAACTCTAAAAAGAAAAAAAGATTTTTTTTTTTTTTCCTGACACGGTCTCATTCTGTCACCCAGGCTGGAGTACAGTGGCGCGATCTCAGCTCACTGCAGCCTCCGTCTCCTGGGTTCAGGTGATTCTCCTGCCTCAGCCTCCTGAGTAGCTGGGATTACAGATGTCCACCACCATGCCCAGCTAATTTTTGTGTTTTTAGTAGAGACAGCGTTTCACCATGTTGGCCAGGATGGTCTCGGACTCCTGACCTTAGGTGTTCCACGTGCTTCCGCCTCCCAAAGTGCTGGGATCCCTGGCGTGAGCCACCACGGCCGGCCAGAAAAATGAACTTTCTAAAGAGATTCTATTAGATCTAGTTTTGCCTTTAAACTGAAGAAAGCAGATGGCATATGTTATTCCAGTACTTCTGTGTTAGTTAATAGCCCCTGACTCTCTTGAGCAAATAAGTTTTTGGTGAACTTCCAAAGACTATTGTCATATTGCCTCTTTGAGTTTTAATGTAGATTTGTTACTTATATTAGGATTAAGTTCAGCTTAACAGTGTTTCAAGCAAGATAGAAAAAAAGAAGCCTGGAATGGTTTCCAGTTACTTGGCTTCAAAGACACCTCATACCTACTTTTTCCATCTTTTCTATCCGGTATCTCACAGCAATAGTTCCTTTTTTATTTGGGAAATTCCCCTGCTTTCCCAGCTAGATATTAAGCTTCTTATTCATCCATGTTCATGTTCGGTAAACATTTGTGAGTTATTCTCATTAGGAGATGGTATTTGAGCGGGGAGTTTTCGTTCACACTACGTAAAACTTGAGAAATCGGGCTGGACATGGTGGCTCACACTTGTGATCCCAGCACTTTGAGAGGCCGAGGTGGGCGGATAAATTGAGGTCAGGAGTTTATGACCAGCCTGGCCGACATGGTGAAACCCTGTCTCTACTAAAAATACAAAAATTAGCCGGAAATCACTTGAACCCGGGAGGCGGAGGTTGCAGTGACCCGAGATTGTGCCACTGTACTCCAGCCTGGGCAACAGGGTGAGACTCCGTCTCAAAAAATAATAATAATAAAAAAGGAAGAGGAATTGGTTTTCCAAGTGTTAAGTCTAGTGCAAAATGCATTCTGGGGAGAAAGTGTGTTCTGTCAGAGATACATGTGTTGTTAGAACTGTGTCACACCTGGTGAAGCTAACGGTGAGGTAAAGACACAGTCTTGGGCTGGGCCAGATGAGGCACTTGCTGAAGGCCGGGCTGAGGACCGCCTACCTTCCGTCTCCTGTAGGTGGCAGAACTGGTGAAGCCATTGTAGATGCTGCGCTCAGTGCTCTGCGCCAGCTCGTGAAGGAGCGCCTCGGGGGACAGAGCGGAGGATACAGTTCTGGAAAACAAGTAAGACCATAAAATGTCAGTTTTTACTGTGTCATAATTTTGAAGCCAGAGTGGATTCCTTGTAAAAGATAGTTGTTTTTTTAAAAGTATGTTAAAGTGGTGAACCTTCAATTAAAGAATAATAGAGGATTGGATCCAGCAATCCCAGAGGTAACCAGCCATCCAGCCTGCTCATTTGGCCTCCTCAGAATTGCTGTTGCCAAGGCCAGTCAGTCCCAGGGCCTCTTGTCACACCTGCAGTCCAAGTACCAGGCCCAGGAGCCACATGCTGGCATCCCATGGCACTTGTAGGTCCAGAGTGGGGATGGGATGGACGGGTTTTCCTCTAGGTAGGCTTTGGCAAACCGTGATGAGATTGGATTACCTCTTGGCCTGTATCTGTGGCAGTCAGCCCCAAATCCATGGAAAATTCTACACAAATGGATAGGGAAGAAGAGAGAGAGATAGGAGCAGACTGGTGTTTTAGATGCCCTTGTATGAAATGTGAAGCTTAACACTGATGTTCTTGTAAAAAGACAAACTTGAAGATAGATAAATATTAAATGGGCTTTTACTTTTAGGTGACCAGTTAAACTAGCTTCTTTATACAGGCTCAGAGCTTACCCAAAGATTTCATGCTCTTGCCTTTTATTTTAAACTTAGACATTTAATGAGCATAGTTGCCTGGCCCCCTGCACCCTGCCTTGCAACAGAAAGCAGTGCTGACTGCTTCTTAGATTTAGTACTGAAGAACATTCTTCGAAACAAGAAAAGGATTAAGTGTTATTTTTAGCTTTGTTGACTGGTAGGGACTTTGTCTATGAAAGATGTAACATAACATCCTGGGATGAAGCAGCAGCTGTACTTGAGTCTGAATTAGAACAGTGTTGTGAAGGTGGTTTTTTGAGCCATGTTGAGGTTTCTCTCTAAAAATAGCTGGTGACGGAATTCAGGTACAGGTTATGTGTTGTACTGAATGTATTGATAATTATTTGAAAGTAAAAGACAATTTACCAAACAAAAATTATAATGCTGAGGAATGTACCCAATTTGAATACAACCGTTTTCACTATTTTATTCACCAAAGAAAAACCCTAAAACTTTGTTAAGATGTAGAAGCAGTGTTAGTATTTAAAATAGGAAAAGTGTTCTTCCCGGCCAAATTGTTGTTTGATGTTTAATGTCATAAATGACAGGGCAGAAGTGATAGTTCAAGTAAGAAGGATGTGATTGAGCTGACAGACGACAGCTTTGATAAGAATGTTCTGGACAGTGAAGATGTTTGGATGGTTGAGTTCTATGCTCCTTGGTGTGGACACTGCAAAAAGTAAGTACCTTCTACTAAGCAGTCTGTTCATTCACAGTGTCTTCAGTACATTCATTAGCTTATTTTGAAGGAGCTGAACTAGATAATAGATCACCACTAAGATCTCTTCCAGCAAAACTCTGACTCTAAGTGAATATTAAACATTGACATTAGTGCCAAGAGCTTCCACTCTCATATTGCCAAAGATTAACAAGGGACTGGTTCATGTCTGGATTTAGGGGCAGTGGTGGAATGGGAAGCTCATGTGAAGGGTAGCATTGTATCTTTAGTAAAGCCACACACAAGATGTTTTCTAGGTGTGACATAACTTGGGATTGGGCAGAAATGCACAGATCAGTTAAAAAGTATAGGCTGGGCGTGGTGGCTCACACCTGTAATCCTAGCACTTTGGGAGGCCGAGGCAGGTGGATCACTTGAGGTCAGGAGTTTGAGACCAGCCTGGGCAACATAGCACAGCCCCATGTCTACTAAAAATACAAAAAAATTGGCTGGGTGTGGTGGCGTGCGCCTGTAGTCCCAACTACTTGGGAGGTTGAGGTGCAAGAATCTCTTGATTGTGGGAGGCAGAGGCTGCAGTGAGCCAAGCTCACACCACTGCACTCCATCCTGGATAATAGAAGGAGACTCTGTCTTTAAAAAAAAAAAAAAAAAAGGTGTTTGGGCTGCAAGTTAAAATGCAAGTATTTGAGTATTTGGCCTGGTGAGGTGGATCACTTGAGGCCAGGAGTTTGAGACCCGCCTGGGAAACATGGGGAAACCCTATCTCTACTAAAAATACAGAAATAAACAGTGGGTGGTGGCACACACCTGTAGTCCCAGCTATGTTAGAGGCTGAAATGAGAAGATCACCTGAGCCCAGGAGGTTGAGGCTGCAGGGAGCCATCATTGCACCACTGCACTCCAGCCTGGGCAACAGAGAGAGACCGTGTCTCAAAGAAACAAAACAAAACGAATATTTTTCTATAGCCTAGAGCCAGAGTGGGCTGCCGCAGCTTCAGAAGTAAAAGAGCAGACGAAAGGAAAAGTGAAACTGGCAGCTGTGGATGCTACAGTCAATCAGGTTCTAGCCTCCCGATACGGGGTGAGTATACTTATAAGGCTCATTTCATTGTGAAATATATGGTGTTTCGTTACTTCTTCCAATACTCCAGGCCTCCCTATGAGGTAGTAAAGGAGATGTTTAAACCATTTTGTAAGTGAAGAGATAAAGTCACTTTATTGTCATAACTAACAAGTCTGAAACTCAGGACTGTCAACTTTTTCCCCCTAATGTCACACTGCCTCTACTGTATACTTAATGTGAGGTTTCAGCTTGCCCAGACTTATTCAAGTTGCTCATATGGCTGTTGTGAGTTGGTCCATTTGTTCTAGAGCAGATACTTTGTGTTAATTATATACCAGGGCTTAAATATGATTGGGCTAAACTTCACAGACTGTTAAAACTCCCTGATTGATAATTGACCTCTGTGAGTCATTCCTTTGAAATCCATGCAGTCTGGGGAACAGTTTTGTTACATTAAATTACCTATAAGGCCGGAGTGGTGGCTCACGCCTGTAATCCCAATACTTCGGGAGGCCAAGGCGGGCAGATCGCTTGAGGCCAGGAGTTCAAAACCAGCCTGGCCAACATGGTGAAACCCCGTCTCTATTAAAAATACAAATATTAGCCGGGTGTGGTCGTGCGTGCCTGTGTAGTCCCAGCTACTCGGGAGGCTGAGGTAGGAGAATCGCTTGAACCCAGGAGGCAGAGGTTGCAGTGAGCTGAGATTGCACCTGTGCTCTCCAGCCTGGGCAACAGAGTGAGACTGCTTCAAAAAAACAAAAAAAAAAAAACTAAAATTACCTATAAGGTGGTTTTAGAAACTGTAAAGATTGTGTTATTTTGCATCAAGTGTTAATTGGATTTTATCCTCTGACCTTTTTTTAATAGATTAGAGGATTTCCTACAATCAAGATATTTCAGAAAGGCGAGTCTCCTGTGGATTATGACGGTGGGCGGACAAGATCTGACATAGTGTCCCGGGCCCTTGATTTGTTTTCTGATAACGCCCCACCTCCTGAGCTGCTTGAGGTAAACTACTTCAACTGCATGTAGTCCAGAAAGCTTTTTTAGCTGATAGTGAGGAATGTTAAAGCAGTGTGACACACTGTTCATGTTATGCCCTTAAAGATACTCTCTTTAAAGTGGTTTTTATACTTTGAAATGGAAAAAAATGTCTGATAAATTGCTTTTCATAACTTTTAGCATTAGAATAATTATGCTGAACAGAAATACAAGCTTCTTAAAGATAGAGTGTATTCAATCACTCTTGCTTATCATTCTCAAAGTAATAGCACATTTATCGAGTACCTAATCATGTAACAGGCACTGTTCTGGTGTCTTTATATAGTTCTTTTTTTTTGTTTTGTTTTGTTTTTGTTTTTGTTTTCATTTAATTCTCACATGAACACTGAGAAGTAGATACTGTTTTTATTTCCATTTTATATATGGGGAAATGGAGGCACAGAGCCTCAAGTGTGTATAAACATATGAGACATATAATACATGTAAGTATAATCTATTTAAACAAATAAGTGGCAGAGCAAGGCTGTGTCCAGGCATTGTGATTTCAGAGACGTGTGTATGTGTGCTGATCCCCCCACCACCACCACAGCTTCCACAGGCTTAAGAATCAGTAGCAGAAAAATCTCCTCTTAGAGAACATGCCTCCGGGTGTTTCCATACAAGGAAGTAGTCGTGGGAGAAATGTTTTCAGTGAAAGTGACAGTGCGAAGGTCTTGTTTGCCAGCTTACCTTTGGGTGTTGTATCATGCAGCCTCCTGATCGTCCCTTGTCTTCTGGGTCCCACAGATTATCAATGAGGACATTGCCAAGAGGACGTGTGAGGAACACCAGCTCTGTGTTGTGGCTGTGCTGCCCCATATCCTTGATACTGGTAAGACAGACAGAAATGATTTCCCTTAGCTGTTCTATGCTAGATGCTCTGACAATACTTCCTAAATGGATTAATTTTATGGACTCCTTTATCTTTACCTTTAAAAAACTTTTGTCTGTTTAAATCAGGAGCTGCAGGCAGAAATTCTTATCTGGAAGTTCTTCTGAAGTTGGCAGACAAATACAAAAAGAAAATGTGGGGGTAAGTTACTGAGCTTACTGTCTCAGTGTCATCAGAACAGTTGATTATAGGCTTTCTTGAGAGTGGTTCCCCTGTGTTTTTATAAGCTGTGTTCTGTGTTTGCTCTGCTATATGTTTTTTTTTTTTCCTCCTGCCTCAGCCTCCCAAGTAGCTGGGATTATAGGCGCCCGCCACCACACCCAGCTAATTTTTGTATTTTTAGTAGAGTCGGGGTTTCACCATGTTGTCTACGCTGGTCTCAAAACTCCTGACCTCAAGTGATCCACCCGCCTCTGCCTCCCAAAGTCCTGGGATTACAGGTGTAAGCCACCACACCCGGCCTGCTCTGCTATATGTTTTTATTCAGGATGTGAAAACTTTATCATGGGAGGAAAAGAAGGAATGAAGGGCTATCAGCACAGCATGCATTTTTCTCATAGGAATCGTGTTTTAAATGGTGATTGGGGTGCCAGGTTAGCAGGCAGACACATAAGGAGTAGTGCACCTGAATTCTACTATGAACTTGAAGGCTGGGTGAGAAAGGGGAAATAGAATTGTTTCCTTCTCCTCTTCTGAGTAAGGACTGGATCTAGGCACATTTTCAGAACAGTGTATCTCTTTCCTATTTTATCTTTTTTTTTTTTTTGAGACAGAGTCTCACTCTCTTGCCCAGGGTGGAGTGCAGTGGCGCAATCTCAGCTCACTGCAATCTCCGCCTCTTGGGTTCAAGAGATCCTTCTGCCTCAGCCTCCCGCATAGCTGGGACGACAGGCGCACACCACCATGCCCGGCTAATTTTTGTAATTTTAGTAGAGATGGGGTTTCACCATATTGGTCAGGCTGGTCTCGAACTCCTGACCTCAGGTGATCCACACATCTTGGCCTCCCAAAGTGCTGGGATCACAGGCGTGAGCCACCGTGCCCAGCCTGCTTCCTATTTATCTTTTTGCTTCTTGTCCCCAGTATCCATTGCTTTCCCCAGGTACCTAGCGCCCCCTGTTGTCCCTCTCTCGATGACCTTGCTCCTCCTCCATTAGTCCAGCAAATGTTTATTAGATGCCTACAGATCGCAAGAACATGCTTGATAACCCAAATGATATTGGTGGGATTTCAGGTAAAAAGGGAAAATCCATATAGAAACTCATCTTTTGTTTTTTATTTGTCATTCTACAAAATATCTGAAGCGTGATCTTTTGTTCTCTAAGATCTTCTAGTTAGATCGTAAGCAATTTAAAAGACATATTTGCCCTAAAAACCAGTCTGATTTTCTAGGTGGCTGTGGACAGAAGCTGGAGCCCAGTCCGAACTTGAGACCGCGTTGGGGATTGGAGGGTTTGGGTACCCCGCCATGGCCGCCATCAATGCACGCAAGATGAAATTTGCTCTGCTAAAAGGCTCCTTCAGTGAGCAAGGCATCAACGAATTTCTCAGGTAATTTGTTTTCTTAGGTTGTTGTTTGGTTCTGTTGTAGGTTTGTATTTGAAACTAGGTATGTATAAGCCAGGTAATAAATGGAATTTAAAATGCAAACTAATTCCAGAGAATTGAATGTTTATAAATTAGAGTTTTTAAATTGTCTCCCTGTTCGTTCTTTTTTCCATGGAATACTCTGCTTGCTGGATGAGGAGAAAGCATTGCTGCCCTCAGGCCGCCCTGTGTGCCATTCTGTGCATCTGGCCCTGGGTTCTTTCTAATTCTCATAAAGGTCTCATATGGGCTAGAGGCAGCCCTGTCTGTCCATCCTCACCCTCATATGCATTGCAATCTTGACCTTGGATAAATGTGGTTTCCATTTCTGGGCACTTGGCTTTGGAATGTAGTTATTTATTTGAAAATGGGTGTACTTAAGTTACTCCAACAATGTGCAAAACAACATGATAGGTTCCAAAACTCTAAAACCAATATACAGAGCTGTCTACCCTGCTCTGCTATTCAGCTCACCTAATCATCTTTTAGGCAATACAGGACATTGACCTAAAGAGGTTTCGTTTCCCATTCTTGCTTTCTTCCGCGTTCATTTCTTAGCTGCTGTGTAAGAGATGTTCAGCACACAAAAGGCAGTTGAGAGGCTTGTGATGAATAATGAATAGGAAGAATAGCACATGAAAGCCTGCAGTGCTCTTGCTGCCAGTCTTCCTACTTGACGCAGAAGTTTGTGTGTGTGCTGTGTGGAGAGTGGGGGCTCCAAAGTCAGGCGCCTCAGTCACAGCTCTGCCTTGAGTAGTGAAGTGGGAGGCATGGAGGAAGCCCTGTGAGATCAGCTGCTTCAGCCTCTGCCTGGGGGCAGACCGTGGCTCCGTCCCTCCCAGCTCTCACTCGTTGTAGTTGGTTAATATGGTTAATGGGTGTTTTCTTTTTATTTTTTATTTTTTTTTCCCCAAGACAGAGTCTTACTCTGTCATCCGGGCTGGCACAATCTCGGCTCACTACAACCTCCACCTCCCGGGTTCATGTGATTCTCCTGCCTCAGCCTCCCGAGTAGCTGGGATTACAGGTGCCTGCCACCATGCCCAGCTAATTTTTGTATTTTTAGTAGAGATGGGGTTTCACCAGGTTGGCCAGGCAGGTCTCAAACTCCTGACCTCGGGTGATCCACCTGCCTCAGCCTCCCAAAATGCTGGGATTACAGGTGTGAGCCACCACACCTGGCCAAGGGGGTGTTTTCATTAAGTTTGTGGGGCCAGGCACGGTGGCTCACACCTGTAATTCCAACACTTTGGGAGTCTGAGGCAGGCAGATCACTTGAGGCCAGGAGTTCGAGACCAGGCTGGCCACCATGGTGAGACCTTATGTCTACTAAAAATAAGCCAGGTGTGGTGTCGTAGGCCTGCAGTCCTAGCTACTCGGGAGGCTGAGGCACACCCAGGAGGTGGAGGTTGCAGTGAGCTGAGATCATGCCACTGCACTCCAGCCTGGGCAAAAGAGTGTGACTTGGTCTCAAAGAAAAAGAAGTTTGTGGACTGCTTAAGTTTGTGATTGTCATAGAGTAGTATTTATTAAATCATGAAGTCAGAATGTGAATATATCTCGTAATTTTTTTTTCTAATAATAGGTTTGCTTATTCTAGCCCATTGGTGCCATAGATTGTTAGTCTAGCTCCATTATTCTATGAGTTGTTTGGTGAACTCTAAATATTTGTGCCCACAGTATTTCTAGCTCTGGTTTCCCAACAGCCAGATTACACCAGGTCTGGTATGTTTCAAGTACTGATGTTTATGCACGTATGCACCCCGCTGTCTGCCAGCCCACTGGAACCAGTCGCCTCACTGCTGATATGCTCCCTCTGTACAGGTTCACAGCAGTCTTAGAAAGCTCACAGGCAGCCCATGTTCTAGATCAACTTTGATAATTATTTATGTATTTAATTTGTATTTCAGCAAATGCTCTGCTATTTTTAAAAACTTATTGATAGCAACTGACTTTATCTGATGCAGGGGGCTTAGTTGGGAATGTTGAATCTGGTTGTAATGTTGTCCATGATTAAAAAGATAATGTTCTCAAGGTGTTTCTGAGGAAGGTACTGCAGCAAGAGAGAAGAAATGCCTCTGCATAAACAAAGTAGGCAGACTGTTATTTTTAAAGTTGTTTATTCTTCTGCACCAGTAGTCCTTTGTAAATGTGTGTGTGTGTGTTGGTCATTTTTCCCTAAGGGAGCTCTCTTTTGGGCGTGGCTCCACAGCACCTGTAGGAGGCGGGGCTTTCCCTACCATCGTTGAGAGAGAGCCTTGGGACGGCAGGGATGGCGAGGTGAGTGCCCGGGAGGGAGGCTGTGCGGGCAGCAGTCATGGTTTACTCTCTTGAGCCTGTGCATCTCTGCACCTGGAGTCAAGTCCTTTCCATCAGACCTCAGCCCTGGTGTACCCGTGGGCCTTTTAAGAGGTTCTTCTCTGAAGACCCTCATCTTCCTTATCACAAGTTTAAGTGCTGCATGGCATTTGATACTCTTGACAGCCAAGATACATTTCAGTAGTAAGGTTGCTTTCCTGATTATTACCTTAAAGTGAATATTTAACCTGGAATTCATTTACTTTATCTTAGAAAAATAGAAAATGATAGCTTTGAAATTAGTACTTATTTCTGTACTGTTGTGTCCCACCCTCCTCAGAAGGACATGTTCAATGGCTTCCAGTGTTAAAGTGGTGAGTGATGTGATGCTGAAATGTTTCACCTGAGTTCTTAGCTTTTCCATCCGTATAATCATAGGTACGAAGGTCAGGGTAGGAGTCAGACTGAGGAGAACCTGGATTGTAAGCAGGAGTAGCTCTAGAGAGTTGCTCTTCTATAAAATGAGATGTTGACCTTCCAGGGTGTCCCCTTCTGCAGATCTAACAGTGGCTTTCTGTCTCCCAGCTTCCCGTGGAGGATGACATTGACCTCAGCGATGTGGAGCTTGATGACTTAGGGAAGGATGAGTTGTGAGAGCCACAACAGAGGCTTCAGACCATTGTCTTTTCTTGGGAGCCAGTGGATTTTTCCAGCAGTGAAGGGACATTCTCTACAATCAGATGACTCTACCAGTGGCCTTTTAACCAAGAAGTAGTACTTGATTGGTCATTTGAAAACACTGCAACAGTGAACTTTTGCATCTCAAGAAAACATTGAAAAATTCTATGAATTGTTCTAGCCGGTGAATTGAATCGTATTCTGTCACATAATATTTTGAAGAAAACTTGGCTGTCAAAACATTTTTGGACTGCTGCTTGAATGTTCTTGGAGGCTGTTTCTTATGTATGGGTTTTTCTAATGTGATTCCTTCATTTGAATATTAATGGCTTTTTCCATTAAAGAATAAAATATTTTGGACAATGCCGATAAATGTATGAAATTAGTATCCACATCATAAATTCAGAGTGATGTTTAGCGGTAAATCAGTGTTTTGAAGTGATACACAGATGTCTTTCCTCCCCATAAACTTTTTTAAACAAAAAACAGGACCTCTTTTCTTCAGATGGTGCCATCTGTGCCCACCACAACAGAGATTTTACAGGAAACTGGACTCAGTGAGAACTGATTTCCTGCCCAATATTAGTCTTTGGGCTGTCTCTAGTGGCTAATTATTAAGGATTCTAGCTGGTTATACAGTTCAAGGCTTTCTATGTTGTTATGAACCTCAAAATAGCCATTAAGACATGAAATACAGCAGCAGGTTACCAATGCGAACAGGTAGTTCACATTTATGTAAAACATTCAGAAAATGAAGTTTTGAATTTGTTAGAACATTCGAAGGACTTGAGAGCATTTTATTGTAACTTAAAAAAATAAATACAACTGTCACTAACTTTTGTGAGCAATTTCTCTGAAAAAGATCTTAGTTCTGTAAGACATTTGAACCATTCTCTGACTAAAGAGGCATCTGTAATAGTCTGCACGAACATGAGACAGGTGCCAGCTGGCCTTTCTAGTCAAGAAGACTAAGGTCAATATGGAAGTAGACATAAGGAAAATAATCTTGGTTATTGAGTTGCAGTCCCGGGATCTCCACAGATGCCTACAAAAGAAGACATGGTAATGCTCTAAGTGCATAAACTAGTTTCCTGTCTTATCCTTTTATTTTTGAGGAAGCTCACCAGGCACTGAGCATACATTCTGCTCTGCATAGCTGTGGCCCACCCCCTCCAACCCTCTCCTTGCTGTGCTTTAATGTGTATGACATGTAGATTTTCATAACAGGCTGACATAGTTTTGCTTTGTTTTGTTTTTGAGACAGTCTCTGTCACCCAGGCTGGACTCAGCTCACTGCAACCTCTGCCTCCCAGGTTCAAGCAATTTTCCTGCCTCAGACTCCCAAGTAGCTGGGATTACAGGCATGCACCACCACTCCTGGCTAATTTTTTTTTTTTTTTTTTTTTTTTTTTTTTTTTTTTTTTTTGAGACAGAGTCTTGCTCTGTCGCCAGGCTGGAGTGCAGTGGCGTGATCTCAGCTCACTGCAACCTCCACCTTCCAGGTTCAAGCAATTCTCCTGCCTCAACCTCCCAAGTAGCTGAGACTACAGGCACACACCACCACACCCACCTAATTTTTGTATTTTTAGTAGAGACAGGGTTTCACCATGTTGGCCAGGTTGGTCTCGATCTCTTGACTTCGTGATCCACCCGCCTCAGCCTCCCGAAGTGCTGGGATTACAGGCGTGAGCCACTGTGCCCAGCCCAAGTGTTTTTTAGTAGAGACAGGGTCTTACCATGTTGGCTCTGCTGGTCTCAAACCCTTGACCTCAAGTGATCCGCCTGCCTCCCAAAGTGTTGGGATTACAGGCAGATACCAGTTTTTTGAAAGTATCTCCCATTCTACAGTAAGGTGCTGAGCTTACTGTAGAAATACTGCTGTTTCTGGATACCTACATCCAGTATACCTGCAGCGGCTACTTCATCCAGATGTCGGAAGACAGAGTTTAGAACCTCTCTTAAACGCTTGGTGGATGACTTCTTATGCGGCTGCAGGAGCACTGCCTGGAAGTTCACTGGTAGTCCGTACCTTTTCAGACAGACAAAATGTGTCAGTTCACCACTCCAAATGCAAACACGGATAGAAGGAACCTGATGAAAAACAGTACATTCCAAGGACGAAAAGCTTCAACCAACACAGCTTCATAAAGTCAAACTCGAGCAAAATGCCTTGGGTCAGCGGTGATCTCTCTGGATAGAAAAAGCTCTAGAATTTGCTAACCCCCTTCTGATAGGTAGTTTTCAACTATAGAGCAAAAGAGGTCATCCCTCTGGCCATGAGTGACCATTCCATGGTGTGTGCTCAAGTTGAATGCAGGTAGTTGGACTGAACATTCGGACTCTAAGTCGTTTGTCTAAAACCCAGCTTGGCTGTTCTTCTCCACTAAAGGACAGGCAAAAATCTGGTTTATCAAGATTGTTACTATTTTCGCTGAGTTTTTGGGTAGATAGAAAACATTTTTAACATACCTAGTCGTATGCCTGAGCGCATTTAAAACCAGTTTTTGGAATGACCTATTCCTGGGGTGTTAGCCCACACAAAATACAGCAAGTGCTGTAAATGGTAAACATTTTGTGATTGTTGGAAGTATTTTTATACTCAGAGAGCAAAGGATCGGATGTTCAGTAGTTAGCACCTGTGTTTCCTCGGGATCCCCAGGCCTTGATGTGAAATCCATTTTTACACGCCCTTCCACTCACCTAGTACTGTGCTTTGTTCAGACTGGGGTCTGCCATAAAAATAAGTCCTGGGAGCAGGACCTATTAATATTACTAAGGTTTTACTTTCTTTTTTTTTTTTTTTCGAGACAGAGTCTAGCTCTGTCACCCAGGCTGGAGTGCAGTGGTGCGATCTGGGCTCACTGTAGCCTCCACTTCTGGGTTCAACCGATTCTCCTGCCTCAGCCTCCCGAGTAGCTAGGATTACAGGCACCCGCCACCACCACGCCGGGCTAATTCCACCACAGTCATTACCAAGTTGCACTGGAGGTTGCTTATTCATCTAGGACATGTCTAAGCTTAAAGCGCTCCTCCCCCAGCAGCCTGGCTTGAGGGAGAGGCCTCCCTCTGTTGTGCTCGCTGTGGTGGGTGGTAGGCACCCTAGGTCCTTAATGGACATATACTCCAGCCCTTAACCTTTCCTCAGCCTCTGAGCTCTTCTGGCCCTGTCCTGTCTCTGTGGCACCCGTCCTGCTAATGCCTTCTCCATTCTGCCCAGAACAAGACACCATGCCAGGCGCAGTGGCTCACACCTGTAATCCCAGCACTTTGGGGGGCCAAGACAGGCTGGATCACCTGAGGTCAGGAGTTCAAGATCAGCCTGGCCAACGTGGTGAAACCCCGTCGCTACTAAAATTACAAAAATTAGCCGGGCGTGGTGGCACACGCCTATAATCCCAGCTACTAGGGGAGGCTGAGGCAGGAGAATTGCTTCAACCTGGGAGGTGGAGGTCGCAGTGAGCTGAGATTGTGCCACTGCACTCCAGCCTGGGCGACAGCAAGAGTCCGTCTCAAAAAAAACGACCCCAGGAGTGGCTGGCCCGTCAGTCTCAACCTCTTTCTTGGGCAAATGCGCATCCTGGAAGGCATGGACAGGCTTCACTGTGAGGCCTGAGAGCAACCGACTTCTGAGCCGGGCAGGGTTGATCTGGGGCCACGTATACTAGAGATGGCTAGAACACTCCCAGGAGCTGGGTACACCCTCCAACCCAATGCTGCCATCCGTGTCGGTACAGGCTTTTGAGATGGGCGTGCACAGGTGCGCATGGGTACAGGTGTGGGTGTGGTGCATGTGTGGGGCAGAAGAAACAGGAACCAAGGTCAGATCTGTATCTGGGCAGACCACACACTGACAGCCACATGGAAGGTGAATTGGAGGCCAAGAACAAAGAGGAGGCTTATGGCAACAGCCAGGCCGGTGGGGCCAGACCCGTGAAAGAGAGAGTGCAAAGGCGGAGTGGACCGGGCCTGTCAGGGGTGTCTAAACTGACCCTGAAGTTTGGGGTCTGATGAGGGGAAGGATGAGGAGGCCACTGGCAGAAACGGGGAAGCAGAGGAAGGGGTGCGGGAGGGGAGATGAGACAGTTACCCAGGTAAAGCCTACGGCAGGCAGATGGCAGGACCTGGAGACCAGGGAACATGGGCAGGAAAACGAGGGAAAGTAGGGGACATCAGCCAGGGGGACGGCAGGGAGGGATGAGGAGCTCCTCAGTGCAGGCGGGGAAGGGGTCCAGAAGGTCACACAGAGGGTCCCAGGGGCTGGAGGAGCCCAGGAGGCTGCGAGTCAGAGCAGCAGGCAGTGGGCAGCACTCCACGACGCAGGATGCAGCCACACAGGGCAGAAAAGTGGCCTTCAAAGGCCTTTCTTCCCTGATTCTACTTTCATAAAAATCTGTAAGAATTACATATCTATTCATAAAAAACCAACAAACCCTACACCTAAAAGGGTTAGCACCCACTGGCATGCTGGCAGTGTTCTCTCCTGGTGTTAAAATTAAAATTACAGGAGATTTTTATTCACTCTGCTTACCTAGAATTGCCAGGTGAAGCTTTTTTTTTTTTTAGCCTGAGTTTCTCTCGTTGCCCAGGCTCGAGTGCAGTGGCGCGATCTCGGCTCACTGCAACCTCCGGCTCCCAGACTCAAGTGATCCTCCCACCTCAGCCTCCCAAGTAGCCAGTACTACAGGCCCACGCCACCACACCCGGCTAATTTTTGTACTTTTAGTAGAGGTGAGGTTTCACCATGTTGGCCAGGCTGGTCCCAACAGTCCATAAAAGAGCCTTTTTTTTTTTTTTTTTTTTTTAATTAGGCAAAGGCTGGGCATGGTGGCTCACGCCTGTAATCCCAGCACTTTGCGAGGCCAAGGTGGGTGGATCATCTGAGGTTAGGAGGAGCTGGAGACCAGCCTGACCAACACGGCGAAACCCCGTCTCTACTAAAAATACAAAAAAATTAGCTGGGCGTGGTGGCGGGCGCCTGTCATCCCAGCTACTAGGGAGGCTGAGACAGGAGAATCTCTTGAACCCGAGAGGTGGAGGTTTCAGTGAGCCAGGAACACGCCATTGCACTCTAGCCTGGGCGACAAGAGTGAAACTCCATCTCAAAAAAAAAAAAAAAAAAAAAAAACGCAAAATAAGCTTTGTTGTTGGTGTGGTTTTGGTTTTCTCTCTGGACTGCCTTGAGGGGTGGGGCTTCCAGGCTGAGGACGGAGGCAGCCCGACAACGCCTTCCAGGAGCCACTCGGGCCCTGCAGGCTTCACAAGGGTGGGGACAGGAGCCAGCCAGAGGGTCCACAAGGGCATGCGGGTAGGGCAGCTGGGGAGAACCAAGATGACACTTGCCCCAAGTGTAGCAGGAACGGAGGGAGCAGACAGCAGGGGACACAGGGCTGAGGGGAGGGTGTACTTGACTCGGAATTGAGCGTGTTGCCAACAGCCACAGTCACAGAAAGGAGACAGGTGGCGGATGGAGAAAAGGCATGAGCTGGGGTACCCCGATAGCTCCCCCAGACCCTGCCTATCCTCAGGACAGCCCCAGCCGGGGCATCGCTGCCACGCACCTGAGCACGGACTCCACAAACACTCTCAGGGCCTTGATGTGGATCCAGGCAATGAAGGCTTCGCTGAAGTTCACCTTGAGCCAGCGCAGCAGGGGACCCTGCGAGGACAGAAGAGCCAGGTGACCCCTGCTGACCACCCCGCCTGACACAGAGCCAAAAAAAGAACTTGGGTTTTGACAGAGCACGCCCTGAGCTGAGAAGAAGTGCCCAGGAGCCAGAAGCAGAGAGTTGGTCAGACCAGCCCTGGGTCAGGCTTAGGACCTTGAGATCCAGGGCACCTGGTGCCGGGGAAGCTCAGCGGGCCAGCCACCCGGTGCATGCACGGGGCCACCACAGACCGCAGCGCGGGGAGCTGGGCAGCCCCTGACCTCGGGGCTTTCAGCAGGCAGCCAGGGGCTTCTGCCTGACACTGCGCAGCCAGGGAGCCCACCTTCCCAGAGGCTCTGCCCCCAGGGTCCTGGCATCATCCACAGCAGCCACCTCCCCTCACAGCCCCACCTCACATGGCCACAGCAGCAGCCACTGATGCTGGTGTGGCAGGTCCTCCTGGGAGCTCAGAGTCTTGGAGCAAGAGCTCCGAGCTCCCGCCTGACACTGCAACTGCCCACAAAGGTCAGGGGTGGGTTCAGCAAGGGCAGCCAAGGGAGGAGAGCTGAGCTGCCAACCACCACCCCAGCCAGGGCCCTGCCCGTCCCAGCTCCAGCCACCTCCAGCCAGGCGCCCAGGGAGAGGTGCCCTGGCCAACAAGCACCCTTCACTGCTGGCGGGGGCAGCTCCAAAGAGGCCCTGCAGATTAGGAGGAAGGCATGATTCCAGCTCCTCAAATTTAAGACCTCAAAAGCCATATTAGAGAACAGAAAAATGCAAGGATTCATTTTCCCAGAAGGCGCCTGAGCTGACGAGGAGATGCGAGCCAGGGACCCCGGGGTTCCCGGGGCGTTGCTTACCTCACCCTCGCCCTCACTCTCTCTCTCTCTGTCGGTCTGCCCCGCAGCGGGCCTATCAGGGTTACCTAGCGGGGTTACCTTAACCTTGTGGTCCGGGAAGGTGGATGATCCCTTTTTAAGAGCAACACAGGAAGTTTGCTAAAGGCACAGAAATGATTTATTAATCTTTCAGCAAACATGCATCACAAACAAATAAATCATTCTCATCGCCTGAAAGGCACGCGAGAGCAAGCTCAGGAATTCAGGCCCACCCTCGGGACTCGCGTGCTGGCTAGACTAGAGATGTGGTAGGTGCCCACCGGGCTCCTGGAGTGGTGAAGGCAGAGAGAAGGGCAGTGTTAAGGTCTTTGGGTTGCACATTCTAAGCACAGAGCTGATCTCTGGCAGAGGGGTCAGTCCTGAGCCCCCTCCCCTTGCTTGGGCTTGGCCAGGACCCCCATCGCAGGCCGACCAGGACAGCACCGGGAGGCATTAGTGGAAACAGCTCTCTGCGCTCTGTCAAGGTGGCTCCACCGTGCCCAGCCACAGATGCCTTCCTGGCATTCGGGGGGCACCTCGGCGTGCAGAGTGCAGAAGATGAGTTGGGCATGCGGTTAGGACACTCACCCTTTCCCATTCTGTCTCTGCCAACAGGTGGGAAACACGGGGACATCCCACTCTGCTCTCAAAGTACACTCAAACCCCAGGGCCTGGTCTGTCCCTCCGGTTGATGAGTGACAAAAAAGATACAAGACGTTTGTTTGGTCATGCACTTCTAGATAGGTCAGAGGGGGCCAGATTCTCAGGAGGCCAGTGGGACTGACCCAAGCTGAGACTGCCTCCACCTCCCGCCCACAGAGAGACCGTGGCAGGGCCCCCAGGGCAGTGTGGGCGAAGGCTACGCCATGTAAAATACGCCAGCTGGCAACCTGAGCCCCACGTGGCAGCCAGCAGGCTCCTGTGTGTCACCCTGTTCCCCGGGGGTCTGGCAGGCCTGGGCCAGTGCCCAGGTGGGTGCCAAAGGCCCTGCTTTGCCACCTGCTTTGCACACCAGCAGGGCCTCCCTGGTGTGAAGGCTGCCATGGTCTAGCCCCGTCCAGAGATACGGTGCAGGGGGTTGGGACCAGGACTGAATCAAGCTGGGAAAAAGCCTGGCTAAAGAGAACAGCCGGGGCGTGCACAGGTAACGAGGGTTTCAGGTGAGCTGAGGCTAAGGAAGAAAACACTTTGGAGCTCAGCTTTCACGGGGGAAAGTCTTTCCTGCCTGGTGTCTGGGTCTGTGAGCCCTGCTCTGAGGACTGGAGCATCCAAAGGGCTGGGGGTCCCCAGCTCCAGCTCGGCTTCTCGTCCTCAGGAGGGGACGCCCTCCCCGCAGGCTCAGCCAGAGCCCAGCAGCGTCTGGCTCTGAGGCGTGTCTCACTTGCTACGCACACATATGTCCACATACACACCATTCATGCGCGCGCGCACGCACACACACACACACACACACACACACACGTGAGCGCCCTGTGCTTCTATTTCAGGGGAGGAGGGTGAAAAATCCCTATATAAACTTTTATATTATCAGCTGTTGTTTCCTTCCTAAAGGGAAACAGACCAGACCAGCAGAGGGGCTCCGGGAACCCCACTATGGGGGCTCCATGGCTGGGCTCGCTTGTGACGGGGTGGCTGCTCATCCCCAGTCCCTGCGAAAAGGTCGCTGACAGACAGCCAGGTCCCCAGGAGCCCGGAGCACACACTTGGCCGCACGGACACTGGGAGCACTCCCAGCCTGCCTGTGGCCACGGCGCTCCTCCCCACGGAGGTCCTCACAGTGCTGTGTTCACACAGCGACTTTCCCCCAAAGGCCTCAAGAACTTTCTACTCATTCCTCCCGCCCCGTCACTAGAGGCCAGACTGGAAGGTGCTCCACGGAACCTTCCCTGGTGGGCACGAGGAAGAAGGGGCCCAAAAACATTCCACCCAGACAGGTTCCTTCCAAGTTGCCCGGCCTAGCCCAGCACCGCAGCAGGAGGACCCGAGTATGGGAGGTGCTCACTTCCCGGAGCGGTGGAGTGACCTTCCCAAAGCTCTCCTGCTCACATTTCACATGCAAGCATCTAGTTTTGCTCCCTGGTGAGCTAAGCTGTCCTCCTCCATGAAGGGTTTCTGAGTGGCTGTGGTCGGAAGTCTCCAGTTAAGCACCCTCTCCGTGCTAAGGACACGGGAGGTAAATACAGGGGCTAGTGGCGCCCTGGAAACCTCACGGCTGCAATCTCCAAGGCCCAGCACTGCCCACCCTGCACACAGATGCTCCCGCCTGGAGCCCATGTGCCTCGCTCAGTCCCAGGAAGGCCTGGCAGGGTCCTCTGGCCAGCTTGCCTCTCAGAGCCTCAGTTTCTCATCCGTACTGTGGAGTTAGCAACCCCTTCCTGGCAGGCCGGTGCTCAGGACCAGTGAGAACGTATGTGGAAAGCGCTGGCTCGGGCGGGCCCCCGGCTCCCGCCCCCAGCTCCACCGCCTGGGCTCTTTTGTGTTCATCACCCCTCCCCCCAGACCCTGCTCAGGCGTCCCAGGAGAACAGACGGTCCCCATGGTGTAAGCCCAGGAGCCTGGGGACAATGAGAGGGAGGAGGGAGAGCTGGAGACCTGGGAGGACTCTTCTATCCCCAGGCCACCAGGTAGGGGTGGGAGGGGCTGCTCAATCACATACTTACATACTGTTGCTTCTTATCAGACAGCAATCTGGCCATCTCCTCCCTTTCTCTTTTAATTTCTTTCTCATCATAGTAAAATTCACGAACAGTGAACCTTAAAACAAGCAAACCATGGGCTTTCACTCAGAAGCTTTCCAGAGGGGCAGAGACCCCCCGCAGCGGGAGATGAACCAAACCCCGAACACCCTTACTTGTTTTCTTTGGCCTTGGTTTTGAAATCTTCAATCACTTTTCGAAACAGAGTCACAGTGAAAAGGCCCCCTTCCTTGTCCTCAGTAATGAGTCTGTTGGAGAGAAGCATCTGTTGGCTGGATTCACTGCCAGGCCCTGTGTGGGAGTGGGGCTCAGAGGCCCCAGGGCCTGGTGGCCTGCACATGTGGTCCGTGGCAGCAGCTGAGGGCTGGGGAACCAAGGACACTCCCTGAGATTTCCTAACCCCTGGCTGCCTGCCCTTCCCTCCTGCCCCGTCCACACCCCTCCAGGCTAAGGCCTCAGGGGGCTCGGGGTACAGGGAGTGCAGGGGCCTGGGCTTTAGCTCCTGCTTATCAAATTCCTGAGAGACCAAGCCCTCCTGGGCCTCCGTCACCACAGCTGGCACAGGGTGTGCCTGGCTCTGACGTGCTGCCCCATAGTGAAGCAGAGTGGTGAAAACTGTCTTACAAGGTCCATTTCACTTCCGATGTCACAAAGTCCTAACAGGACACAGCCTCCCAAGCATGTCTCAACACAGGACCACTGGGGCCACTGTCTCTAGCAACTCAGGAATTCTTGGGGCCAGGAGTCTAAGCATCTCTGAGTCGTATTGGCCAGAAGACTGGAAGTGGGAGCCGTCAGGCCCAGACACGATCTCACAGCACGCTGGCATGCTGGTGGGGTCACCCTTCCTATTTCTCAGAGCCCATGCCCATAGGGGCTGCCCCCAGACTCCAGGTATTTCCAGAGTCATCTGTGCAGGCTTTCAGGTGGCCTGTGACAATGGAGGGCCTGAGGCTCTGGTCTGGCAGGTCCTGGCAAGGATCCCCGGTGCTTGGCCTTTAAAAGCAGTGAATGCTCCTGCCAGCACACCGGCTTCCAGAGCCTTGCTCCTCTTCCCTGCCTCCCCTGTAACCTCGGGCCGTGATTGTCCTGTTCCTTGCACCCTTCAACTTAGATCCCGATTGCCATCTCGTAGCCCTGGGAGAGCCCCGTCCCCCAGCAGGGACCCCAGGGCAGAGGCCTTGCACCGGGAGTTCTGTGTGTGGGGAGTCAGATGAACAGGCTGGCTGCCTGACGCGCATTCTAAAACCTCTTCAAATTACAAACCATCTCAGCCATACAAAAAGGTATAGAGGAAAATGAGTACCAAGCTGGGTGTGGTGGCTCACACCTGTAAACCCAGCACTTTGGGAGGCTGAGGCAGGTGGATCACCTGAGGTCAGGAGTTCGAGACCAGCCTGGCCAGCATGGTGAAACCCCATCTCTACCAAAAATACAAAAATTAGCTGGCTGTGTTGGTGCACACCTATAATCCCAGCTACTTGAGAGGCTGAGGTAGGAGAGTTGCTTGAACCTGGGAGGCGGAGGTTGCATTGAGCTGAGCTCGCGCCACTGCACTCCAGCCTGGGCAACAGAGTGAGACTCTGTCTCAAAAAAAGGAAAATGTGCAGCTTTGGATCAGCCACCCAAAACCAAAGTTGCAGCAGGTGAAAGCCCACATGCCCCACCCCACTATGTGCCACTCACTCCATCCTGAGCCACTGACATCCTAAGCGTGGCCTTCCTCCCCGTGACCCATCCCCATAATTCCCTGTGCACCTGTGTGTGCCCGAGTCACACCCATTTCACATTCATTTCAGACCCTCTGCTCATCTGCAGCTGCCTTTCCCCTTCATCCCTCCTGACACACAGGGCCCAGCATCGTTGGTTCCCCTGCCATGCAGTGTCCCGTGATGGACACAGTCTGTCACCGGCTCTCCTCCTGTCACTCTGACAGGGCCCACTGGCCACTCCTGCTCTGGCCCCCACAGGCCACACGCTGAGGCTGCTTTCTCTCCCGGCTCCTGCTGTGGCCGTTCACTGGGCAGCCGCTCAGGCCAGGGCTGGCTTCCCCCTCTGGCCGAGAAGAATTGACGCTGAGCCGAGAACGCAGAGCCAGAATGCAGCAAAGGCAACGGCGTGGAGAGGCTGCTCGGCCAGGTGGGGCCAGGGCAGCCTTCCCAGGGCAGGGGCAGGGAAGTGAAGTTTTGAAAGAGGAAGGCACTCTGGCATGTGACAAGGTGTGCGACCCTGACAGAATTCCAGGCCAAGGGACAGGAGAGGGCCCAGGTGTGGAGGGCTGGGGGGCCTCACACCCACGGGGCATGTTTGGTGGTTGGGTGCCCTGAAGCACCCACACATGCACCCCAGGGGCCCTGGGACCAAGCTGGGGTCTCACTTACTTGGTTGATCGAGGGACCACCATGTCTGAGAGAGATTCGTAGGTTTTTTGCCATTGTGAGTAGTTTGGTCTGCAAGAACACAGAATCGTTAACGTGATTTTTTGCAGAAAAGCCTCTTGGATGTCCTGAGTGCCCAGGAAGCTGCATAACCCTTTTCCTGAGGGCCTGAAGGTGAGCAGGGATGGGGTCAGAGGGAGCCCTAACCTCCTCTGAGGGCCTGCTGTGCCCATGGGGAATCCCCTGCCCAGCCTCCACAGGGTACCCACAGAAGTCCCTTTGTGAAGAGCTATGGATACACTTGGGGCTCACTAATAACCATCTAATCCGGGCCCCGTGTGACCTTGGACAAGCTAACCGACCTCTCCAGCCTCAGGACAATGGGAATCACCAGACTTCCCAGGCCTTTGGTGAGGATGAAACAAAATAATGTCGACCACGCACTGGGTATATAGCAAACGCTCAATAAATGGCTGCTTCTATCGTGGCCACAACCACTATCACCCAACCACCGTCCCTGCTGACACAGCCACAAGCAGGGCCCCATGAAGGAATGACTGCTTCCTGAGAACTGGGGCTGGGCAGGGAGCATCCTCGTGCACACCACCCAAGTCACCAACGGGCCCACCTTCCTCTCCACTGGGCAGGGCCAGTTTCCTTCGTGATCGCCCAGCACAGGCCGAGACACTCGATCGCCCAGCACAGACCGAGACACTCACTCGCCCAGCACTCACTTGGGGACAATGACCAGAAGTGTAACGAGATATTCAGAATCCAGCACGAAGTCCTCTTTGCTCACAATATCACTCAGTGTCCGGGTGAAGAGGTTCCCCCTAAAAGGCAGGTGGAACAAAGGGTGTGAAAGATGTGAGCAGAAAGGGACACAGTGACCCCACACACACCCACACCCAGGCGCTGGGGCTGGGGGCAGTTCTCAAGGAAGGGTGGGCGCCAGGGATGCTGGAGCCTAAGAGAATCCAGCAATTCTCAGCAATGATCGCTCCCCGCCAAGCCCAGGGCCAGGCTCTGTGCTGGGGCCAAGCTGCTGCCTCCTCCCCTCTAGGGACAGGAAGGCTGGCAGGGCCTCAGGTGCTATCACCCGTCACCCAAGGGGCTGCCGAATCCAACACCTCAGTGACCTGCGCTGCCCTGGTGCCAGCCACAGCTGCTACGGGAGGGGGGCCTCGGGTGGCAGGCAGCTAAAGTTACTCAAGTGTCAACACAACGGCCAGCTCTTGGAGCTGCGTGAGTCGTCCTCGATAGAGCTCTGTGTCACTTTACAGGCCTCCCAGCCCAGCAGCCAGGGGACACTCACCTGAAATAGCTTTCTACATGCCCAGTGGACCTAGTCTGAGTGGAGGGTATGGTATTATTGGCACATGGATCAAGGCTGTCAGATCAGCAAATGGGCCAAGATCTAACTACCCAGGCTGTATGTGGTGTCAGCACAGGGGCCGTGACGTCAGCACAGGGGCCGTGACGTCAGCACACAGTGCTTCCCTGGGAAATCGCTCTCAGCGTTGAGCCATGACCAAAGCTTTAAAGGCAGTAGGAAACACCCTCCTCAGGGCGCCTGCGTGGCTTCTTTGCTGTCCCCTGCCTGAACATCACTGAGCAGCTGCGTGGCCATGGATAAAGCCCTTAGGTTCCTTCTCCCTGGGCACCACGTGCATGAGCCTCCCTGTCCTAGCACTGAACACATTACCCTTACACTATCCCACCTGTCTCCCTGGCTCACCTCTGAATCCCCAACACGAAGCCAACTTTCCACACGTTTGTTGAATGAATAACTGTGAGCTCTGCAAGTGCAAAAATTGTATTGTACTCTGCTTTATATTTTTAGGGTCTAGCATCAGGCCTGAGGGCACAGTGCATACTTGGTTTGTGTACAAAGAAGAAAAGAGAGCGCAGAGGAGGGAGTTAGAAACGTTCATCCCTCTTTGTACGCCACCCTCCTATACTTGCTGTATGTGCTCAGTAAATCCGTTAGTCACTGCGAATCAATGAATGATCAATGGATGAAGGAACCTCACCAGTTGAGTGAAGAGGCTGAACCAGATGTTTGCTCAAGTCCCAACCAATCCTGAAGAAATCCATCACAGGGTGATGCCATGCAAGTGGATGGCCCTATGGCCTGCGGGCTCCAAGCCAGGGTGGATGGATGACCCATCCCCACTTAGGGATCTCTGCCCCGGCACCCAGCCTCTGTCCCATCCTCCATAGCTCATGCCCACTTACTTTTGACATGAAGCCAGGCATCCAACAGCAAGGGCTTCCAGTTGAAGTGGGCTTTTTTTTTTTTTTTTGAGACGGAGTTTCGCTCTTGTTGCCCAGGCTGGAGTGCAGTGGCTTGATCTCGGCTCACTGCAACCTCCAACTCCCGGGTTCAAGCGATTCTCCTGCCTCAGCCTCCCGAGTAGCTGGGATTACAGGCGTGCACCGCTACACCCGGCTAATTTTGTATTTTTAGTGGAGACGAGGTTCCTCCCTGTTGGTCAGGCTGTTCTCAAACTCCTGGCCTCAGGTGATCCACCTGCCTCAGCCTCCCAAAATGCTGGGATTACAGGCATGAGCCATCATGCCCAACCTAAAATCCATCTATGGTTTTTAATTTTCCTTCCACTGATGTACCATTTGCTTTCTTCACAAGAAGACAGCTGGCCCAGTGACCCTCAGAAGTGGATTGCTGAAGTGGGGGTACCTCCCAGGTAACATTCTCTTTGCTTACAGTAGTGGGCCAATCAGGGGGAGGGTAGCTGGCTCGGGGCTCCCTGCACCACTTCCCTTCTCTGGAGTTAGGGGCCCAGTGTAGGTATCATATTGAAAACTCTACAATTGACCAGGGTTCTCGGAGAACCGCCAACAGCATCAGATCCAGAGTCTGGGGGGACTGGGCTGTTCCTCCATGCCAACCCCACCCCACCCTGCTCAGGGGCAGCCTCTCCAGCAGGAGCTCACCTGGCTTCTCTCTCTCCTTTTTTTTTTTTTTTTTTTTTCAGGCAGAGTCTTACTCTATGCCCAGGCTGGAGTGCAGTGGCGATCTCAGCTCACTGCAACCTCTGTCTCCCAGGTTCAAGTGATCCTTGTTCCTCAGCCTCCCAAGTAGCTGGAATTACACGCACCCGCCACCACGCCCAGCTAATTTTTGTATTTTTAGTAGAGACGGGGTTTCACCATGTTGGCCAGGCTGGTCTCAAACTCCTGGCCTCATGTGATCTGCCTGCCTCAGCCTCCCAAAGTGCTGGGATTACAGGCGTGAGCCACCGCGCCTGGCCACCTGGCTTCTCTTACACACCTCCAACAACAGGACACTCTCTACCTCACAAGACAGTCCCTGCCACAGTGTTGCTGAGCTTATACTTTTCTGTGGCATCTCCACCATCCTGGTGACTGTTCTGTCTGCGGAGTCTGCTCCCTCTCCCAGACGGCAGTTCTTCAGGTGGGTGGAGAAGGCACCTGAGTCCCTGAGGCTGCTCTGCTCTGGGCCACAGAGCCCACCATCCTGCTGCACTTTGCAAAGGGCCGTGCTCTGACATCCTGGCCTCCCATCACCCCTGGGGGCCCTCTGTGCAGCCTCCACAGGGGAGGACTGGGGCGGCACCCAGGCGCCCTAAAGAAGCTGGGAGATGGAAGCGTGCATGGCCACATCCTCTTCCCTGGGCACATGCACGGGGTGTGATCACCCTCACCTGGCCCTTTCCTCCTCCCCCAGCACGCGGCTCTTGGAGAGGTGAGAGTGCCTCCACCTGTCTGTCTCACTCTCATGCACATGCACAGACTCCCAGGTGGCCCAGTGACAGGACAGGCAAATGCTAAGCCCCCGCCAGGACCCGCCCTCGCCAGATGTGGAGGCTGGCAAATACACACATGGATTTCTTTTCCAGGTTCTCCAGGTTTGTCTTCAGAGTGTTGTAGGCGGCGGTTCGGGACTTCAGGTCCATCTCGATCTGCGCCAGTTGCTGTTTGGGAAAGCAAAAGCTCCGGGTGACCTTGAGCATTGAAGGAGTTGGCTGAACTTTTTGAAATGGCCACAACAGCTCATGGTGCGTTCAAGAAAAATAACTGCCCTGCCCATTTGCTGGGATGGCTTCTGTTTACCAGCATTTGGCCCTTCCAGGGAGCCCTCGTGTGGCACCCAGGCGCCAAGCCATGATGGCTTTTCTAGGATGACTCAATGAGCCCAACCTCTCCTGATTTCAAGCCCATCCTGAACGGTCGAGACATCCCACGCCCACACCTACCCTCTCAGGCTCTGCTGGAGGGCAGCTCAGGCTGACCCCCAATCTTTGCTTCCAGGGGTACCCAACATGGCCTGGCCCTCTCAAATGCCCACGTCTCCTGGCTCGGCTGTGCTGATCTCCCTTGCATGGGTTGGCAGGGGCAGGGAGGTGCAGTGGACAGAAACAGGACAGGCCCAGGCTCAAGCCGCGCCCTCCTGCTTTCTGGCCGACTGGCTCAGGTTCCCCATTTGTTCCACAGCGGGGATAATGCCAGTGCTGAGAGCCGACTGTGCCAGGCTCCTTCCCATTCCCTCCTCGCAGCCCCACGCAGTGACACCCCACCAGCTTGGGCAGCCGGCCACGGCAGGAGCATTTACACCACGGCCATCCACAAATGCAACAGACCAGCACACAGCTGCTGACGGGAGAATCTCGAGAGTCAATAGATGAAGAAAATGGGTGCTCCATAGAATGCCAACAGCTTTAGTCTAAATATATACATTTTTATATATGGAAGAATCCATTGTCAACTTTTAAACATTGGTTACCTTTTGGGACAATAAAGGGAATGGGGGTGATGATCACAGCTCGGATGATTTTATTATTTTAAAGATAAAATTATAAAATAATTTTAAAGATAAAATAATTAAATGATAAAAATGATTAAATTAAATGATTATATTAAAATGGTAGGCTGAGCAAGGTAGCTCATGCCTGTAATCCCAGCACTTTGGGAGGCCGAGGCGGGCGGATCACCTGAGGTCAGGAGTTTAAGACCAGCCTGGCCAACATGGTAAAATCCTGTCTCTACTAAAAATACAAAAATTGGCTGGGCATGGTGGTGCACGCCTGTAATCCCAGCTACTCAGGAGGCTGAGGCAGGAGAAGTGCTTGAACCCAGGAGGCAGTGAGCTGAGATCGCGCCACTGTACTCCAGCTTGGGTGACAGAGTGAGACCCTGTCTCAAAAAATACATATAATAAAATGGCCAGGCACATACCTGAAATCCTAGCACTTTGGGAGGCCAAGATGGGCAGATTGCCTGAGCTCAGGAGTTTGGGACCAGCCTGGCCAACATGGTGAAACCCTGTCTCTACTCAAAATACAAAAAAGTTAGCCAGGCATGGTGGCATGTGCCTATAATCCCAGCTACTCGGGAGGCTGAGGCAGGAGAATTGCTTGAACCAGGGAGGTGAAGGCTGCAGTGAACCAAGATCACGCCACTGCACTCCAGCCTGGGCAACACAGTGAGACTCTGTCTCAAAAATAATAATAATAAAATGATAAAAAATGATAATTAAAAAAAGATTTAAAGATAAAGTGATGATTTTAAAGATAAAAACAATGTTTTTCTCTTTACATTTTGCCATGTTTGGTTTTTTTAGAAAATTCATCTTTTTATAATTTTTTAAAACTTTTAATTTTGAAATGATTATAGATTCACAGGATGTTGCAAAAATAGTACACAGAGATCCTAAGTACCCTCCATGCAGTTTCCCACACCTCACTATACAACTCTACTATTCTGCACTATACAACTACATACTATACTGTACTATGCAGCTATGTTGTCCAACTATACAACTATATTAAAATCTTCTGCACGATAGAAGTATACTGCACAACTGCATAGTACACTGCCTTATGGAACCATACAACTATATGATTACTATTTTGCACTATACAGCTCTATTACTACACCGTACTGTCCTATACAACTATACTATACTATTCTGCACTATACCATCATAGTGCAGTATCATAACCAGGAAACTGACATGGGTACAATCCACAGATCTTGCTTTTTAAAATAAGATTTATATATTTTTTGAAAAAAAAAAAAAGCAAAAAAAAAATACTGCTTGTCTTTATTTTTCTGATTTCACCACAAGCCAATGAAAAATTGCTGAGAGATATTTGGGAGCCAGTAAAGCAGTGGTAGGAATTAGGGCTTTTGAACCAGTAAGGCCCACATTTAAATGCCAGTTCTGACTTTTACTGGCTGTGTGACCTGACATAAGCTCCTTGACTTCTCTGAGCAAAGTAGCCCAGAATTATTGTGAGATAATAGAGGAGTCTCCTTTGACTAAATGTCTCGAGTTGATAGATTGAGACCTCTCGTTGGCAGAACGAGGCTGAGGCGGGGGGTGTCACACTGTGCTCTGGTGTAGGAAGGACTGAGGGAGCCAACACCCCGGAGCCTCTGGCCCTGCTGCTGCCAGGAGCAGCTTCCCTGCGGTTGGGCCAGTCCAGCGCCTCCTTGGGAAGTGGTGCCATGCACACAGCACAATCTGCGGGCTCTGGCCCCCAAGACCTGCATCCCCATCCCGGCATAATACTCCAACCGCTGCGGGCCCTGGATCGCTCGCTCAACCCCTCAGCTTCCTCTTCTGCACTCACAGGAAAGCGATATCCACCCCATGGCACGAGGTGGAGAGTAAGAGAGCCCAGCACAGTCTCGGGCACATCTGGAATGCCACCAAACCAGCGCCCTCCTTCCTTCCTAAGGCACTCTTGGGGTGCTCTGGACTGGATAAGCCAGGTCTCCCGACAGCCCCTCTGCTCCCTCCATGTGCTCCAGGGGACCCTCCCCCCTGAGTCTGGCATCCCTGGGACTGAGAGAATCCCAAACTGGCACATGGCGAGGCAGGGAAGGGCCAGCCCCACCAGCCACCATGTGCTTCCGGTTCCTTGGTGGACATGCACAGCGCCCTCTGAAAGGCACACCTGGCCAGGTGCTCTGGGCAGCCCCCCTGAAGGGCCTTCCAGAATCACTGCCTGATCGTCCCAGCAGGGGCCTGGGCCTCTCTGATGTAAGCAGCACCCAAGGTGCCCCACCCAGATTCCCGAGCTTTCTGGCCCCACCCTACTTTCCAGGAGACCTGCAGGAGCTGCCAGAGGACAGGTCAGAGGCCCAGCTCCACTCTGACCCTTGGCCACAGTCACAGTAGAGAACCGGGCGCCTTTGTTCCTGGCCCAGGCCGAGACTCTCCCACAGCCATGGGGGCCAGCAGGAGAGGGGACACATTAGGGGCTCAGTGTTTTGTGGCAGAAGGGAGGGCCAGGCCATCAGAAACCATCAGCCTCAGTCTCGCGGTCCTTGTCATCCTCACCTTCAGTGACGACACAGAGAAGTCACCCAGCTCCGGGTGCCCATAGCATCCCCTGGGACTCGAGTCACAGGGTGTTCATTTTATCAAGTGGAGTGGAGGCCATTGCTGAACAGGACAGAGGACTGTTGGGACACTTGCTGCCTCTCCATTGTCACAAGTGGAGAGCAATGAGCTGGTGCAGTGTCTGAAGAGGTTAGGGCTCCCAAGCCAAACTCTCCACTTAAACCAAATAACTTTGCAGGTGAACAATCCTCTGGGGGCTAGAGGTGTCAGGTTCCTAGGAGTAGATGATGGGGGAGCTGCCTTCACTAACAGTAACTTTTTTTTTTGGTGGGGGGACGGAACCTCATTCTGTTGCCCAAGCTGGAGAGCAGTGGCGTGATCTCGGCTCACTGCAACCTCCACCTCCCGGATTCAAGAGGTTCTCCTGCCTCAGCCTCCCGAGTAGCTGGGACTACAGGTGCGCACCACCACGCCAGGCTAATTTTTATATTTTTTAGTAGAGACAGGCTTTCACCATTTTGGACAGACTGGTCTCGAACTCCTGACCTCTTGATCCACCCACCTTGGCCTCCCAAAGTGCTGGGATTACAGGCGTGAGCCACCGTGCCCGGCCACCATCAGTAACTTTTGAAAAAAGAAGTGGAGCAGCAAGTGAATGGGTGCTGGGCCCTCGAGGGGAGGCCAGGGGACTGACTCTTTCCCTGTCGAGGGCTGCCCTGAAACCCAAAGCTGCCCAGTGCATGGAAGGAAGCCACACCTCAGAAACCCAGAGGCCCAGACAGGACAGGCTGAGGCTGTTGACAGGGGGGCCCTACCCAAGCTCAGACCCCAGACTCTTGCCTGCCTGACCCACCAGTCAGCTGTTCCCCAGAGCACCCCCTTTTCTCACCTTGGCTATTGTGTCCACCACACTCACAAGCGGCTGCTTGGCAGGATATTTGGCCATGTCCCATTCAAAGTGGGTCACAAAGGATGTTAAGTCAACTGGAAGAATACAAACACATTTCAACACATGAGCCTGCGCTCTGCAGCCACGATTAAGACTTCGGAATCCCAAGCCAAGCATCAGCGTGGACACGAAGGCAGCCATCACGGGCAACGCCGGTGGGCAGGCACAGGGCTCTGGGAAAGCAAACGTTCCCTGTGGGAGCAGGGAGCTGTGAGCTCAAGCACTAGACAGTTTCCACCTTCACTGTCCATTACAAAGAAGGCATTTTACACATTAGCAAAATACTGGTCTGTGTGACTGTGGTTTATATTAAATGGCAGGGAGGTGCGTTTTTCAGTATATGCTATTTATAGAAAAGTCCCTGGTGAACAGATCACACCAGTGTTTTCAAGCATTTCCTTTTTTTCTTTTCTTTCCCCAAAACCCACTGCCTTCAGGATGTCTCTGGCTCATTCTAACGAGGTGTGGGGTGGAGAGAGCCCCAGAATTGAAGTCAGAAAGAAGCAACACTGAATAAACCTCAGCTGACCCAACCCCTAGGCTAGGAAGGAATCCATTTCCCTACCTGAGACACAGCGGAGTGGCACCTGCCTGCTCTCTTCAGATTAGTTCTCCACACACTTACAGAGAGCTACCTGGGCCAGCCCCACGACCCGACCTCTTTTAATACGCCGGGTCTATGGGAGAGCGGGAAATTCCCTAGAAGCTGCAGCGCCACGGTGGCCCCTGGAATTCCTGCACCGCTTAGAGGGCCCTTCCTATGGCCGATGTCCCAGACCAGGCTCCCTGTGCACCTGCACTTCCCGGTCTATCCTGGTGCATGAAAGGGGACTGTCACGCTCACTCCACACCCATCACCCTGCTGAGGACACGCACTAGACACCACCCCCTGCCTAAGGTCCACAGGGAGACCCCTAGGCAGACACATCGCAGAGAGCTGGGGGCCCAGTGATAACCGCCTAGAATGCTAAGGGAGGACAAAGAGCTGGCGCCGGCTCCTCCTAGGGAGGATTGTGTCCCTTCACTGGGACACAGACATGGTATTCACGTGGAGGCTAAGGGGAAGAGAAGGTGGCCGTGTGGCCGGTGATGGAGGGCGCTGGGTGTCAGGCAAGGAGGGCTGGCAGCGCTATGTGCTCGGGGCACTGTGAGTCAGGGAAGAGGGAGTGTGGACGGACGCTGAACAGAAAGGGGTAGGATCGGTCACCAAGGGTCATGTCTGCACTTCACCATGTGCCAAAAACAACACTAGATCCTGCCCACTCAGCCCCTAGCATGGGAATTGGACTGAGATTCCTCCAGCCCCAACAGCGGCACCCAGTGGGGTCACCAAACAAGACTCCAGCTGACCAAGGGGAGCAGGCTGGGGACACTCACGCACTCTGGGGGAGTCCTCTGAGGCTGGTGTGGAGGAGGCTTCAGGGGAGAAGCCAGCAGGAACGTGGGAGGGAGAGGGTGGTGCCAAGAGGAGTAGGAGGGGCCCTGGGAGGGGAGAGGAGGACAGGGGAGGCCCGACTGGATAGGGTGCAAGGCAATGACGCAGGCCTGGCCACACCAGCTTTCCTGCTTGGTGGCTGGGTGGAGGGAGGGAAGTGCACTAAGCCGGGCAGCCATGGAGGTGGGAGGGATGGGGATGGAGGAGAGGAGGCAAGTTCTGCCTGGGACAAGCTTGAGTTTGACATGTGGGTGGACAGGTCCCCAAGAAGCCCTGAATGAAATGGGACTCGGAGGAGGAAACCGGGCCGGGGAAGAAATGCCAGCACATGAGACGTAGGAAAGGCCTGAAAATAACAGGACGACGATGGTGACAATGACCATTAAAGCAGCTGGCACTTACTGCTGCTGACCTTGGGCCAAGACACATGAATTATTCCATTTAATTTATGCTTCAACCCTATTAAAACCCTATGATGATCTCCATTTCACAGATGAGGAAACGCTGGCACAGAGCAAGCTGTGGAAGCTCCAGGATAAAGTGAGACAAGGCATGAAGCACCTAACGCCCTGCTTGGCCCATGGCAAGGCCACGGCTCCCTTCCCTGCCACATCCACTAAGTGGACACAGCCTTGTTGCAGGTGGAACCTGCCTGGGAACCATACTCAGACACCTTCTAGACCACCGGGACTTGGATGAAGTCCTTGGGAGAATTTGTTTTACAGACTTAGGATGCTGGTGTTGGAATTAACATGGCGAGTCCTGGCCTGTTGACAAGAGTACCTCTGAGGCACTAAGGGTGGGGCCCTGATCCAATAGGATTCGAGGCCATATAAGAAGGGACAGCAGAGAGTTGGATCCGTGCTCTCCCTGTCCTCATGCAGGCACCAAGGAAAGGCCATGGGACGACACAGCAAGAAGGTGGCTGTCTACAAGCCAGGCAGAGAGCCCTCAAGAGAAACCAGGTTGTCTGATCTTAGTCTGTGGTTTCAGCTGCCCAGTCAGTGGTATTTTGTGACAGCAGTCCAGGCTGACTCAGACATTGGTATTAGTTTGGTTATTAATACAGGCTTTGGTATTGCCACACACAGTGGGAATGACCTTGTAGCAAGGGTGCAGGCCTGGGGAGGAAGTAAGAGCAGGGAGTAGTCAGAGGGTAACCAGGAGGACGGAGGGGACTCCTCCTGTGGCAGGAATGGCAGCGAAACTCACCTCCAGGACCCCACTGCACAGGCACAGGCAAGCTCACCTCCCACCATGGGCCCAGAGCCATCCCACAAGCCGGGAACCAGCCTCAAGGCACCAAGCGGCAGCCCAGGATGGGAGATGGCAGGGCGGTGTGTGCTGTCCCATCCATCTCTTCACTCCACCTCCTACCCCGTCCCCTCTGACACTCCAGGCAAGTCCCCACAACTCCCTACTCTCCTCTCACAGCTACCTCTGTCCTTCAACATGTAGGACAGGCAAAGACCAACTCCTTCCAGGGGGGCCCAACTGTCCCTGCCCCTGCTGTCCTGAACTCCACTCCTTGTGCTGTCTCAGGCTCCTCGAGGACAGAGACTGTGACTCACTGGTCTCTGTGTTCCCAGAGCCTGTTGCAGTGCCCTGCACAGAGCAAGTGCCCCATAAACATGCTCAAACGTTGACAGACTCCTCCTGGCAACCATGACTGTGGAATCGGCTCGCACTGTCTACGTGGCTTGGAAGAGATACATTTCAGATCAAGCTCTTGTCTCTGGCCATTTGCACCAAGTCCAAGGCCTTCATGGCATTCAGACCAAAGGGCTGAGGTCTCCCTTTCCATCTGAAGCACCCCTGCCCGATAACTCCTCCAATACTGAACCCGCTTCCTGCAGCTTGGTCTTTGTTTCCATCATGGCGCGTGTGGCACTATGAGTCTGTCCCCAGCAAGGCTGTGGCTTCCAGAAGGCAAAGACTGTGCATCACCTCCGCATGTCGAGCATGTGCTTGGTTACTGACAGATGCTCAGGGACGTCTGAGATTATGTCTCCCTGCAGGGGCCTCCAGAAGCCTCTGGGTGTGTGACTGTCACTTCTTCCTCATCTCTCACATGTCCTGAACACCAGCTCCAGCCATGTACACTGAGCCTTGCCCCGGGTCAGGTATCCAAGCCCTTCCCTGTCCATGCACCTTGCCTTTGGAAAGAATGTTGTCTGAGGATGGCCCTCTGCCATCCCTCTGGCTTTCTATTTCTTTTTTAAATGGATCTCGTTCTGTCGCCCAGGCTGGAGTGCAGTGGCACCATCTTGGCTCACTGCAACCTCTGGCCTCCAAGGTTCGAGCAATTCCCCTGCCTTGGTCTCCCAAGTAGCTGGGATTACAGGCACATACCATCACACCTGGCCATTTTTTGTATTTTTAGTAGAGGCAAGGTTTCACCATGTTGGCCAGGCTGGTTTCGAACTCCTGACCTCAGGTGATCTGCCCGCCTCGGCCTCCCAAAGTGCTGGATTACAGGCATGAGCCACCGTGACCAGCCAGATCTTGCTTTTTAAAATAAGATTTATATTTTTTTTTTCAAAAAGCAAAACAAAACAAAACAAAATACTGCTTGTCTATATTTTTCTGATTTCACCACAAGCCAGTGAAAAATTGCTGAGAGGTATTTGGGAGCCAGTAAAACAGTGGTAGGAACTAGGGCTTTCAAACCAGTAAGGCCCACATTTAAATGCCAGTTCCAACTTTTACTGGCTGTGTGACCTGATATAAGCTCCTTGACCTCTCTGAGCAAAGTGATATTGTGAGATAATAGAGGAGTCTCCTTTGACTAAATGTCTCTAGTTGACAGATTGAGACCTCTTGTTGTCAGAATGCGGCTGAGACACCCAAAGTGCTAGGATTACAGGTGTGAGCCACCGTGCCCAGCCCCTCCGGCCTTCTGTACTCACAGCACCACAGCTTGCCCGCTGCTGCTTGGAACACACAGGCCTTGCCTCCCCTGCCTGGGCTGCAGTCACTAAAGCCTGGGCCTCAGAGGGGGCAACGCAGACCTGGGCTGAGGGCCCATGAGGTCAGACCATGACCCAGGCAGGCTCACCCCTCATCAAAATATGCTGTGCACAGGCTGGCAACTCTTGAGCAATGATAGTCTTGTCCGAGAACCAAAATGAGGCCTGCCCGGCAGGCAGCAGCATGAGGGACTGTGACCAACCAGACTGCGGCCCATCGCCCAGCAAGCCAGACAAGCCTCGAGGGTTTCTGTCTTCCATGGGCATTCCAGGGCCCAGGCCGGGCAAGGTGTGTTTGCCAGCCCTGGCTGCAATCAAAGCTGTCTGTGTCCTTCCCGCTCCCAGCTCTGCTAGAGGCAAGGAACAAGCAGAAACAACCGGTCCTGATGAAGCCAAGAGCCTGTGAAGCCATTCAGTCCATTTACAGGTGAGAAAAGGAAAATCCAGAAGTGACTTTTGGACCAGGTCTGACCGGCTGCGGGCAGTGGTGCCCTAAATGCCCCTGGAAGAGACAGGATTCAAATGCAACAATGCGCGCCTCTGGTTCATCCCGTCAATCACTAGCTCATGGGTGCCCTGCAGAAGAGAAAGATGTCCTCATTCAGGGAATATTGGGAAAGCCCAAGTCAAACTAAGTTTAAAGGCCTCTCGGCCGGTGCGATGGCTCACGTTTATAATCCCAGCACTTTGGGAGGCTGAGGCGGGTGGATCACAAGATCAAGAGATCAAGACCATCCTGGCCAACAGGGTGAAACCCCATCTCTACTAAAAATACAAAAATTAGCCAGGTATGGTGGCACACACCTGTAGTCCCAGCTACTTGGGAGGCTGAGGCAGGAGAATTGCTTGAACCCAGGAGGCAGAGGTTGCAGTGAGCTGAGATCGCACCACTGCACTCCAGCCTGGCCACAGAGCAAGACTCTGTCTCAGAAAGAAAAAGAAAAAAAAGGTCTCTCTGGCCTGGTTTATAGCACATGCTGTGTTTTGTTTTGTTTTGTTTTGTTTTAAGAGACAAGGTCTTGCTATGTTGTCCAGGCTGGAGTGTGGTGGCTATTCACAGGCACAACCACAGGGCATTACAGCCTCAAACTCCCGGCCCCAGGCAATCCTCCCACCTCAGCCTCCCTACAGCCTCCAGGCTTCAGAATGTGCTTTACCAGCTCTAGTCTTGGGAAGTTGAGACCCGACTCACAGGCTGCACAGAGGTCATAAAGCCTGTTCAACAAACGAAGCTGAATTTTCTTCTCCTGAGAAGAGAGGCCACTGCTGGTACCATCGGGATCGGGGATGGATACTGCATAATAATAACATCTAACTTAAGGTTACATTAATTTTGCATAAAATATAAGCACTTTGATCACTATTTTAATATAAGCTAAAGTTCCTCCGTTGTTTATGGAGAAAAGTAGTTCTCTACCTGAAGTCAGCCTTGCAGTCCTGGGCCCGAGGAGTGACCTTCTGGGAAATCAGACCTGGTTGGTCAACTTGACAAGGTAATTTTTTCTTAGCATCAGCAAAAAATCTCAGTGTGACAAACAGACTGCATTTGGGAAGGCATTTGATAACTGCCAATCTCTAAAGATTTTTATTCAACCTAAAATGATTTGCTATTTTTAATTCCACCAGTTTGAGAGGGTTGGAGAAAATCCAAAGCAAACGGCTCCCTCTAACATTCACACAAGCAAAGACCTGTTTGGGCGCCGGGACTGCCCTGGAGGCTCCTTGTATGTCTGAACCCCATCAAGGCCACACAAAGTGAAGCCTGGAGTTTAAGGTTCCAGTGTCCATAAAACAGACAGGCTCAAGAGCAGGCAGTCGGGACATCACGTCAGGATCAAAGCAAGAAGCAGACCACATGCAGAAAGAGACAGGAGTTCGCCTTGAATTCCACAAGGTCAAAGCGTTCCCAGCTTCCAGGCGACATGCAGTGCTGCTCATGAGATGCAGGGATGACAGGACAAAGAGGGGAGGGGACGAGATGGTGGTTATCTGTGTCATATGGATATTGTGACCAAGTTACAAGGCTGTTACTTGAGAAATCGTGGTAACTTGATCACTGTACCAATACAACCAGACCGAGATTCCACCTTCCTGGGACATGCGGGCATCACGCCGAGCACAGACACAGCAAACAATTCATAACCTACTCTTTAAACATTTCATTTTTTCTTTCAAGCCTGCAATATAATAAGGTGGAGTTATTAAGCCACATAGACACACAAAGCCAAGATCACAGGTGGGGTAGGAACATTTCAATTTGTCAATTTAAACAGCCAAATAAAGTCTCCTCTGGCCGGGCGCGGTGGCTCACGCCTATAATCCTAGCACTTTGGGAGGCCGAGGCTGGCGGATCACCTGAGGTCAAGAGTTCAAGACCAGCCCGGCCAACGTGGAGAAACCTGGTCTGTACTAAAAATACAAAAATTAGCCATGTGTGGTGGCAGGTGCCTGTAATCCCAGCTACTCTGGAGGGCGAGGCAGGAGACTTGCTTGAACTCGGTAGGCAGAGGTTGCAGTGAGCCGAGATCGCGCCACTGCACTCCAGCCTGGGTAACAGAGTGAGACTGTCTCAAAAAAAAAAAAAAAAAAAAGTCTCCTCATGTTTTCAAGAGGGAAAAGTATGAATATGTTATATTTATAACAAATGATATAAATCTTATTATAAACATATAGTGTAAACAGTCATGCATTGCTTCATGACAGGGAAACATTCTGAGAAATGTGTCATTAGGAGATTTTTGTCATTGTGTGAACATCACAGAGGGCACTTAGAAAAACCTAGGTAGTATCGCCTACTACACACCTAGGCTATTGCAACTGTAACACATGGTAAGTATTTGTATATCTAAATATTTCTTTTTTTTTTCTTTTTTTTTTTGGAGACAGAATTTCACTCTTGTCTCCTAGGCTGGAGTGCAATGGTGCGATCTCGGCTCACTGCAACCTCCGCCTCCCAGGTTCAAGCAATTCTTCTGCCTCAACCTCCCGAGAAGCTGGGATTACAGGCGCCAGCCACCACACCCAGCTAATTTTTGTATTTTCAGTAGAGTCGGGGTTTCACCATGTTGGCCAGGCTGGTCTCAAACTCCTGACTTCGTGATCCATCCGCCTCAGCCTCCCAAAGTGCTGGGATTACAGGCGTGAGCCACTGCGCCCGGCAATATATCTAAATATTTCTTAACATGGAAAAGGTACAGTAAAAATACAGTATTATCTATTATTGTTGTTTTTTGTTTGTTTTGAGACAGAGTCTCACTCTGTCACCCAGGCTGGAATGCAATGGTGCAATCTCGGCTCACAGCAACCTCTGCCTCTCGGGTTCAAGCAATTCTCCTCCCCAGTCTCCCAAGTAGCTGGGATTACAGGTGTGCACCACTACGCCCAGCTAATTTTTTCTGTATTTTCAGTAGAGATGGGGTTTCACCATGTTGGCTGGGCTGGTTTTGAACTCCTGACCTCAGGTGATCTGCCCGCCTCGGCCTCCCAAAGTGATGGGATTACAGGTGTGAGCCACCACACTGACCCAGTATTATCTCTACTCTCATTTTCAATATATATGCATAGAATCACATAAGTTTATCTCTGGAGATAATTAAACATTTAATTCTAAAGTTTCCAAAGTCTCAAAGGTTTTGCCTTGCACACTTCAAATGCACTGAAATAGTATGCACACAGTTAATGGGCCAAAACATCATTGGAATCTAAAGGTTTGTCCTATCAGCACGAAGGAGGCAGACATTCCCAACGTGACTACACTGCAGGGAGCCTTCAGGGCGCAGCCTCTGTGCTTTTTACTGGACGGCAATTAAAGACTGGCTGGAGGCCTTCCTCGGCACAGGAAGGCATTTTTCATACCTGATTTGGGCAAAGGGATAAATCGGTGAGGGTGAGGTGAGGAGGCAGAATTGCCCAGGTGGGGAGAGTGGTGGCTCTGGGAGAGGGTGGAGGGGCAAACAGTAGGAGCTGGGCTTTATCTGCAGCACTCTGAGGAGTTCACCAGCTGGTTAGAGTAGAGGCGGAACTGCAGAGCTGTGAACTTATGAAGGGGAAAAACTTCCAAACCTAGCAGTGCTGATGAGCTAAAAGCAGTGCACCAGCCAGGAACAGTGGCTCACACCTGGAATCCCAGCACCTTGGGAGGCCAAGGCAGGAGGATCGCTTGAGCCCAGGAGTTTAAGACCAGCCTGGGCAACATTGCGAGATCCCATCTCTACAAAAAATAAAAAATATTAGCCAGGCGTGGCCAGGCACGGTAGCTCACGCCTGTCATCCCAGCACTTTGGGAGACCGGGGTGGGTGGATCACCTGAGGTCGGGAGTTCAAGACCAGCCTGACCAACATGGAGAAACCCCGTCTCTACTAAAAATACAAAACTAGCCGGACATGGTGGCATATGCCTGTAATCCCAGTCACTCAGGAAGCTGAGGCGGGAGAATCGCTTGAACGCGGGAGAATCGCTTGAACCTGGGAGGCGGAGGTTGCGGTGAGCTGAGATCGTGCCATTGCACTCCAGCCTGGGCAACAAGAGCAAAACTCCGTCTCAAAAAAAAAATATATATATATATATATATTAGCCAGGTGTGTTGGTGAGCGAGAGGCTGAGGTGGGAGGACCCCTTGAGCCTGAGAGGCTGAGGCTGCAGTGAGCTATGATCACACCACTGCACTCCAGCCTGGGCAAGACCACGTCTCAGAAAATAATCATAATAGGCCGGGCGTGGTGGCTCACGCCTGTAATCCCAGCACTTTGGGAGGCCGAGGCGGGCAGATCACAAGGTCAGGAGATCGAGACATCCTGGCTAATATGGTGAAACCCCATCTCTACCAAAAACACACACAAAAAAATTAGCCGGGCATGGTGGCAGGCGCCTGTAGTCCCAGCTACTCAGGAGGCTGAGGCCAGAGAACGGCGTGAACCCGGAAGGCGGAGCTTGCAGTGAGCTGAGATGGCGCCACTGCACTCCATCCTGGGTGACGAGCAAGACTCCGTCTCAAAAAAAAAAAAAAAAAAAAGAAAAGAAAATAATCATAATAAAAATTGGCTGGGCATGGTAGCTCACGCCTGTAATCACAGTACTTCGGGAGGCTGAGGTGGGCAGATCACTTGAGGTTGGGAGCTTGAGGCCAGGCTGGCCAACATGGTGAAACTCCATCTCTACTAAAAATACAAAAATTAGCCAGGTGTGGCGGTGGGTGCCTGTAGTCCCAGCTACTCAGGAGGCTGAGACAGGCGGAGGTTGCAGTGAGCCAACATTGCAGCACACTCCAGCCTGGGCAACAGAGGAAGACTCTGTCTCAAAATAATAATAATATAGATAAATAAAAGTGAGTGCAGAGCCTCTGCCCAATGTGTCAATCCAGAGTGTCCACTGAGGCCTGGGCCACCTTGGTGATTGCTGTGTGGCCACAACGAGGGCGACTCTGGTCTAGATGGAGTGGGGAGACTGTGCTCCACATCAGAGGGCCGCCCTACCTACCTCCGTTTGCCAGGAGGTGCTCCTGGACCTTCCCCTTTGAGTCCTCCATGACTTCCACCACGCTCTGAGCCATTCTCCTTATGAGGCTTTGGAGAGAGAAGAAAAAGAGCCGGTTAGAGTAGGAAGCTGTCCTCAAAATACTGTCACATGCTGCTGGCAGGAAAAGTAGCTGGTGACACCCTTTGGGGGAATAATTTGGCAAGATGTATGAAGAGGGTTAAAATGCCAGTAGCGGCCGGGCACAGTGGGTCACACCTGTAATCCCATCCCAGCACTTTGGGAGGCCGAGGCAGGCAGATCACTAGGTCAAGAGATCGAGACCATCCTGGCCAACATGGTGAAACCCTGTCTCTACTAAAAATACAAAAATTAGCCAGGCATGGTGGTGGGTGCCTGTAGTCCCAGCTACTTGGGAGGCCGAGGCAGGAGAATCACTTGAACCCGGGAGGTGGAGGTTGCAGTGAGCCGAGATCGCACCACTGCACTCCAGCCTGGGTGACAGTGTGAGACCCCGTCTCAAAAAAAAAAAAAAAAAAATGCTAATAGCCTTTGAACCAGTAATTCCACTTCTGGGAAGCTATCTTAAGGAAATAGGACAAACAGAAAAAGCTTTCTGAATAAAACAATGTTCTTCGCAGCAGGCTGCTGACAGTAAAGAATTGGAGACAGCTGGAAGGTCCAACAATAAGGAATTGTTTAAGTAAATGATGGTATATCCAGCTGAGGGATTATTAGGGAGCCGTTGAATATAAAGCTTCAAAGAATTCCTAATACTGTGGAACAAGGCGTGTATTATAATGTTGGAAAAATACCAAGATACAAACTCCTACAGGCAGTATGGGCACTGGCTATGACGACGTGAAAGTGTTTTTCCTACTTTACATATTTTCCAATTATAATCAGATATTGCTTTGATAATTAGAACATTAAAACTTTTTGTCTCTGAAAAACACACTGAAGGCTTTAGAAAGTATAGCATTTGAAGGCAAAAGGGCTCAAATTGGCCACAACTCTGCCAATTACCAAATATAGGATTTTCGCCAATTTTCAATTTTTCTTTTCTTTTTGGAGACAGAGTCTTGCTCTGTCACCCAGGCTGGAGTGAAGTGGTGCAATCTTGACTCACTGCAACCTCCGCCTCTCAGGTTCAAGTGATTCTCCTTCCTCAGCCTCCCAAGTAGCTGGGATTACAGGCGCCCACCACCACACCCAGCTAATTTTTGTATTTTTAGTAGAGATGGGGTTTTGCCATGTTGGCCAGGCTAGTCTCGAACTCCTGACCTCAAGTGATCCACCTGCCTTGGCCTTCCAAAGTGCTGGGATTACAGGTGTGAGTCATCGCACCCTGTCGATTTTAGCTGAATTGATGTAATTACTTTGAGCCTCGGTTCTATTACCGAGATGTGGATGATACTCATTCTATAGGATTATTATGAATATTGACATAACCAATCATCTCGTAGCAAGGAGAGTCTGCTCCAGAAGGCTGAGCCATTAGAACCCCAGTTGGAAAACAAGTCAAACTAGGATCAAAGTCTGAAAGTTATGATGATCCAAATCGTTGCCTCAGGCTCTGTGTCCACATTCTCCCCGCCCTCAGGAGGGAGGTGGTGTTTGCAGGAAGACTCAAGTCACTGAATCCTACATGGAGTACAAGGTCTTCCACTGCTGCAGACGCCGGCCACCCCGGCCACTCGGACCGGAGCCCAGAGGCCTAGGGCCCAACACAGAAAACAGAGGCAGGGACACAGGACGCCCTGATAAAAGCAAAGGAGGGAGGGAGAGGTAGCACCTTGCTTTTCTGACTCCCAGAGTCATGTGTTTATGGTGAAAAATGGAAAAATACAAGTATAAAGTAGTTAACAAAAATTGAACAACCATACTCCCCCACCCAAGAGGGAACACATTTCGTATTCTGGCATATTTCCAAAGGCTTAACACTTGCATGGTTTATGTAAGTTTTTTTTTTTTTTTTTTTTGAGGCAGGATGTCACTCTGTCACCCAGGTAGGATGGGAATACAGTGGTATGATCACGGCTCATTGCAGCCTTGACCTCCCAGACTCAAGTGATCCTCCACCTCATTTTTAAATATTTTTGTAAAGACAAGGTCTTACTATATTGCCCAAGCTGGTCTTGAACTCTGGGGCTAAAGTGATCCTCAGGCCTCAGCCTCCCAAAGTACTGAGATTACAGGCATGAGTCACTGCGCCCAGCCAGACAGAGTTAAGGTCTTCTTTTGATATCACCTATTATTTAGTGGAGTCGACCAAGCATCAAACATTCTATAATCATTGCCTCATTTAATCCTCGCGAAAATTCCCAAAAGTTGGGTATCATCTCATTTTACAGATGGAGAAACTGAGGCCCAGAGAAGTAATGTGCCCCATCCCTTCCAACCATCCAGTCGTTATGTGGACTCCAAAAGTGAGGCTCTCGGCCACCAGGCCACACTGCTATCTTTACCGTCACTGTGGCCCATCCTGGGATTAAATCTCCACCAGTATGATGGCATTTCTTAGAACAGTAGTTAATAGCCTCTTACTAATTATAACCTCGGGTAAGTTACCTAACTAATCTCAGTTTCGTCTGTAAAATGTTCTTACATTTTTACAGTTTTCAGCTGTAAAATGGGGATGACACTCCTTATCTCACAGGATTCTTCATGGAGTTTGATGCCTGATACCATTGTAAGGTATCAGAGTCTGCAGGAGACACGTTTGAGATATGCTCTAGGCAACCTGGGTGGACTGTTTTGGGTTCTCTGCCCCATGACTCCTGGGTAGATCTGGCAGGAGATCAGAGGGAGGGAGAGTCTGGCTCCCTCCCAGTTCCAGTGACCTCAATCCTCTCGTCCCTGCCAGCCTAGGGGTTGTGACAATGTCTCTCCACCAGCCTGGGTTCCTGCATGGTTCCTGTGATTCTCCTATAGCCCACACATAACTCTGTCTCCCTATAAGGAGCCCCTCCTCAAATTATCCCTGGCATAATTTGCAAGTGCATCTTCTGTCATCTGTTGGGACCCTGACTCCATAAATTCATTGGTTCATTTGTTTGCAAATTTCATACATCAAACAACTACTATGCGCCAAGCACTGTTCTAAAATGTCATGGACAAAACAAACTCCCTGCTCTTTCGGAGCTCCTGTTTTAATGCTGCCAACTGTTCCTCTTTTATCCTTACAGCGACCTGTGGGAGTTTTTGTCTTCTATCACCACATCCCCTATAATATTTTGAGTAGTTATTTGTTTACATAAATCCAGCACCTACCACAGCGCCTGACTCACAGCAGCTGCTCAGCAATGTCTGCTGAATGAATCAATGAATTCTGGCACCCCTAGTTGTCTCTGTCCTAACAGACCTAAAAAGAGAACTCACTCATCATTTTGCTGATGACTCTTTAGTGCTCCTTGTCCTAGCCTCTGTGAAGTTTTTGTTTGTTTTGTTTTGTTTGCTTTTTGTTTTTGAGACAGGGTCTTACCCTGTCGCCCAGGCTGGAGTGCAGTGGTGCTATCTCAGCTCACTGCAACCTCCACCTTCCAGGTTCAAGTGATCCTTCTGCCTCAGCCTCCTCAGTAGCTGGACTACAGGCACCCGTCACCATGCCCCACTAATTTTTGTATTTTTGGTAGAGACGGGATTTCACCATGTTGCCCAGTCTGGTCTCAAACCCCTGAGCTCAAGCAATCCACCTGCCTCGGCCTCCCAAAGTGCTGAGATTACAGGCATGAGCCATCACACGTGCCCTTCTGTGAAGTCTTTAACTACATAGAAGGGTGGCCCTTAGGCATATACAAGACACCAGAAACGTCTCAGAATAACATGGTCTGATGAAGTTCTACTGCTAGAAAAAGCCCTGGTTCCACATAACACAAACAGCCCTGACTTACCTGTGATCACTAATGATGGTCATCAGTGAATTGCAGTATTACTGAATCGGAAAATTTTTCTCATTGAAAGGGAACTAAGAGTTGTGAACACCTTTTCACGGGAGAAGACTGGTTCCTCATTCCTTTCATTTACTGTACTGTATTTCATTTCACAGCTGTGTCATAACAAATTCTCTACTATTGGACATTTGAGTTGTTGCCACTTTGATATGGTATCACAATAATATACACATTTTGCTCACTTGTGCAGGTATATATAAAAAATAAGTTGCCTGGATGAGAAAGCTGAACTTTGTTAAAAAATACATTTCTAAAAAGAAAAATGCATTTAAAAAGAAAAAAATAAGTTGCTAAGAAAGCAACTTCTGGAATTAACAATATGAACACTTACAATTTTAACAAGCAAGACTAAACTACCCTCCACATGTACAAAGTCAGTGTACACCCACACCCCAGCGTATGAGACTGCCTGCTTCCCTAAACCCTTGCCAACATAGGTATTATGAATCTTTTTCATCTCTGCCAATCTGATATCTGAAAAATTATATCTCATTGTTGCTTTGATTTGCATTTCTTTGATCATCAGTGAGGCTGGACATCTTTTCTCATGTTTGACTCTATAAAAGGCTATTTTCTTCTTCTGTGGATAGCATGTTCATATATTTTGCCAGTTTTTTACTGGCTAGTTCATTTAAAACAAAATTTTTTCTGGTAGGGCCAGGGTCTTGCCATGTTGCCCAGGCTGGTCTTGAACTCCTGGCCTCAAGTGATTCTCCCGCCTCGGCTTCCCAAAGTGCTAAGATTACAGGCATGAGCCACCACACCCAGCCTCTTTTTAAAAATTTTATTTGTTGATATATATGCTTTTTTAGGTGTTTTGAAGACTCCATTTTTTTTTTTTTTTTTTTTTTTTGAGACGGAGTTTCACTCTTGTTGTCCAGGCTGGAGTACAATGGTGTGATCTCGGCTCACTGCAACCTCCATCTCCCGGGTTCAAATGATTCTCCTGCCTCAGCTTCCCTAGTAGCTGGGATTGCAGGTGTCTGCCACCACGCTCAGCTAATTTTTTGTATTTTTAGTAGAGATAGGGTGTCACCATGTTGGCCAGGCTGGTCTCGAACTCCTGACCACAGGCAATCCACACACCTCGGCCTCCCAAAGTGCTGGGATTACAGACGTGAGCCACCATGTCCAGCCAGAAGACTCCATTCTTCAGAAAAAGTTTTGAGCTAAGTGACATTCCCATTTTAGAGATGAAAAAAATTGAGACTTAGAGAGCTAAAGGTCACCCTACACAGTAAGCTAGTGTCGAAGCAGAAATTGATCATAAATCTACACTACTCCAAGGCCCATGGAAATTAGCTCTCCCATGTTTGTCTAAAGTAAACTCTGGCAGCTTTATGTAAAATGCCAGGAAAAAAATTTATATTAACCCATAAAAGATGGACAAACCATATTTTTAATTAAAAAAGCACTGTAAACAATTATAAAGAACTCGATTGGGATGTTGGTTACACTGATGGATGGATGATACTTATTTGTCAAAACTCTCTAGCCTGTTCACTTAAGAGGTGTACATTTCACTGTATGTATCTTTTACCTTGTTTAAAAAAAAAAAAATTTAGGAAGATACTGCCTTAGTCAAGTGACCAAAGTTAACATCATACACATGGAAAAGACCAATGCTGTGTGCCTCCTGCAATGCATTGAGGAAAACAACATCAATTCTGCAGTGTTTTGCCAAAACTGCATAACCTCAGTCTAGCCATGAGGAAGCAGCACGAGTTCAAATTAAGGAGCATTTTACAAAATAACTGACCTAAACACTTAAAAAACTCAGAGCCATCAAGGTCAAAAAGGCTGTGTGCAGTGGCTCACGCCTGTAATCCCAGCACTTTGGGAGCCCAAGGCAAGTGGATCACGAGGTCAGGAGTTCGAGACCACCCAGGCCAACATGGCTAAACCCCGTCTCTATTAAAAATACAAAAATTAGCCGGGCATGGTGGTGTATGCCTGTAATCCCAGCTACTCTAAACCCTAAACTCTTCCAGGTTTAGGCTGGAAGGCTTTGAGGCTGAGGCAGGAAAATTGTTTGAGCCTGGGAGGCAGAGGCTGCAGTGAGCTGAGATTGTGCCACTGCACTCCAGCCTGGGTAACAGAGCAAGATACCGTCAAAAAAAAAAAAAAAAAAAAAAAAAAAAAAAAAAAAAAAAAAAAAAAAAGAAAAAAAAAGAAAGTCAAACAGTCTGTATAAGTGTTCCAGCTTAAATAAGGCTAAAGAGACATGACAATTTATTACAGAAGACAGGAAGCCATCTCAGTTTTTATTATTATCTGAGAAAATATGACATTTTATTTTGGTAGAAAGTGTGCTTTTTTTTTTTTTTTTTTTTTTTTTTAAAGAGATGGTGTCTTGCTGTGTGGTCCAGACTGGTCTCAAACTCCTGGCCTCAAGTGATTCTCCCACCTCAGCCTTCTGAGTGGCTGAGACTACAGAAATGTGCCACTGTCCCCAGCTTAGAAAGCACACTATTAAGACAACCAGTGATATCCAAGTGAAATCTGCAAACCGAGTACCAGCATTGCATTCCTGATTTTGATCATCATACTAAGGTTATATAAGAGGATGTCCTTGTTTTTAGGAAATACGCCCTAAAGTTTTTAGAGGTAAAGGAACATCATGTCTGCAACTTACTGTTGAAGAGTTCAGAGTTCAGAAAGAGACGGAAAAGACAGAAGCAGAGACAGAAACAGAAAGCAGATGTGGTAAAAGTATATGAAAAGTATGAGAATTCTTTTTTTTTTTTTTTTTTTTTTTTTTTTTTTGAGACTGAGTTTCACTCTTGTTGCCCAAGTTTGAGTGCAATGGCGTGATCTCAGCTCATCGCAACCTCCACCTCTCGGGTTCAAGCAATTATCCTGCCTCAGCCTCCCGAGTAGCTGGGATTACAGGCATGCACCACCATGACTGGCTAATTTTGTATTTTTAGTAGAGGCGGGGTTTCTCCATGTTGGTCAGGCTGGTCTGGAACTCACAATCTCAGGTGATCCGCCTGCCCTGGCCTCCCAAAGCACTGGGATTGCAGGCGCGAGCCACCGCAACTGGCTGAGAATTCTTTTCATTGTCTTTCATATTTTCTGGAAATTTGAAATTGGGTCCAAATAAAGCATTTAAGCATGTAAAGCACATAACCCCACTTAAAAAATTATGTCAGCGTATACCTAAATAAGAATCCTAAAAGAAAAGAAACCAAACTGTTGACGCCGGCTATTATCTTCATGGATATAAGAATGGAGACCTGCAATTTCCATGAATTTATGTAATGCTATGTTTTAATTTGTTAAAAACATATTACTTTTGCAAATAGAAAATAAAAGAAACTACGGTTGGGCGCGGCGGCTTATGTCTGTAACCCCAGCACTTTGGGAGGCCGAGGCGGGTGGATCATGAGGTGAAGAGATCAAGATCATCCTGGTCAACATGGTGAAAACACATCTCTACTAAAAATACAAAAATTAGCCTGGCGTGCTGGTGGGCGCCTGTAATCCCAGCTACTTGGGAGGCTGAGGCACGAGAATCGCTTGAACCTGGGAGGCGGAGGTTGCAGTGGACTGAGATTGGGCCACTGCATTCCAGCATGGGTGACAGAGGGAGACTCTGTCTCAAAAAAAAGAAAAAAGAAGAAAAAAAAAAGGAAATAAGAGAAACTGAAAATAAAATAGTAAATTATAACAAAATAAATAATAAATAACTAATAAAAATAAACATAGCAGCATCATTAACAATAGCCAAGGCTGGACGCAGTGGCTCACACCTGTGATCCCAGCATGTTGGGAGGCCGAGGCAGGCAGATCACTTGAGGTCAGGAGTTTGAGACCAGCCTGGCCCACATGGTGAAACCTCATCTCTACTAAAAATACAAAAATTAGCCGGGTGTGGTGGCACACACCTGTAGTTCCAGCTACTCGGGAGGCTGAGGCAGGAGAATCACTTAAACCCGGGAGGTGGAGGTCACAAATTCCATCTCAAAAACAAACGAAAAATAATAGCCAAAAGGTGGGAGCGACCCAAGCATCCATCAATGGCTGAGTGGATACGTAGAATGTGCTGTGTCCATACAATGCGGCACGAGTCAGCCTTAAAAGGAAGGGAATTCTGACACATGCTATAAGACATCGAAGACATGATGCTGAGTAAAATAAGCCAGCCAGAAAAACATTGTGTGATTTCATTCATAGCAGGTACCTAAAATAGTCAATTCATACAGAGAGAAAGTAGAAAGGTAGTTGCCAGGGCCTGGGGGAGGAGGAAATGAGGAGTCACTGTTTAATGAATACAATTTCAGTTCTTCAAAATGGAAAAGTCCTGCGGGTGGAGGGTGGTGACGGTTGTAACAGCAGTGTGAACGTACTTAACGCCACTGAACTGTACACTTAAAAATGGTTGGCCGGGCCTGGTGGCTCATGCCTGTAATCCCAGCACTTTGGGAGGCAGAGGTAGGTGGATCACTTGAGGTCAGGAGTTCGAGACCAGCCTGGCCAACATGGTGAAAACCTGTCTCTATTTAAAATACAAAAGTTACCAGGGCGTGTAGTCCCAGCCACTTGGGAGGCTGAGGCAGGAGAATCACTTGAATCAGGGAGGTGGAGGTTGCAGTGAGCCAAGATGGTGCCACTGCACTCCAGCCTGGGTGACAGAGTGAGACTCTGTCTAAAAAAAAAAAAAAAAGGTTAAAAAGGTAACAAATAGGCTGGGCACAGTGGCTCATACCTATAATCCCTGCACTTTGGGAGGTTGAGGTGGGTGGATCGCCTGAGGTCAGGAGTTCGAGACCAGCCTGGCCAACATGGTGAAATCCCATCTCTCCTAAAAATACAAAAAAATTAGCTGGGTGTGGTGGCAGGCACCCAGATACTCGGGAGGCTGAGGCAGGAGAATTGCTTGAACCCAGGAGGCGGAGGTTGCAGTGAGCTGAGATCGTGCCACTGCACTCCAGCCTGGCAACAGAGTGAGACTGTGTCTCAAAAAAAAAGAAAGAAAAAGAGAAAAAAAAAAACAACCATCAAGCATGGGGACAATTATTGTAACAGTGAGACCTGTTTATGTAGTTCAAGTGTCAGATACTAGAATCTCCCGAAGTTAAACATCTGCAGCATTAAAGGTGAGGAGGCCCGGTGAAATGCTCGTCTATAGGTTCACAGAGGAGCATCAACAAATAGCTCATAAGCGTGAGGAAGAAAGCTCAACCTCATTTGCACAGGAATATCTTTTACACCAATTAGTTCAGTGTATAAAGTAAAGTCCTAATACAGCATTGGCAGTCCTTGGGGAAACAGGAGCATCAAGGCACTGCTGAGATGAGGTGTTGATTGGTACAGCCTTACTAGAGAGTAATTTTAGAGTATCTGTCAAACATTTGGAGGCAAGGGTTGGTTCTGGTGAAAACCGGAAAACCTCCTAGACAAATTCTAAAAAAGCTGTATTCTTTTCTTTGAGACAGGGTCCCACTCTGTCACCCAGGCTGCAGTATAATGGCATTACATGGCCCACTGCAGCCTCAAACTCCTGTGCTCAAGGGACCCTCCTACCTTAGCCTCCCAGGTAGCTGGAACCGCAGGCACACACCACCATGCCTGGTTAAATTTTATTTATTTATTTATATTTATTATTATTATTATTATTATTATTATTATTATTTGAGACAGAATCTCGCTGTTGCCCAGGCTAGGGTGCAGTTGTGCAATCTTGGCTCACTGCAACTTCTGCCTCCAGGTTGCAGCTATTCTCCTGCCTCAGCCTCTCGAGTAGCTGGGATTATAGGTGCCTGCCACCATGCCTGGCTAATTTTTGTATTTTTAGTAAAGATGGGTTTTCACCATGTTAGCCAGGCTGGTCTTGAGCTCCTGACCTCAAGTGATCCACCCGCCTCGGCCTCCCAAAGTGCTGGGATTACAGGCGTGAGCCACCTCGCCCGGCCTAATTTATTATTATTATTTGTACAGACAGGGCATCCCTATGGTGCCTAAGCTAGTTTCCAACTCCTGGGCTCAAGCCATCCTCCTGCCTTGGCCTCCCTAGTGCTGGGATTACAGGTGTGAGCCACTGAACTTCTAGAAATTTATTCTTCTGCTATACTGGCTCATGTGCTACAAACACCATATTTTGTGGCAGAATGGTTTGTAATTACAAAAGACAGGAAGCCATTTCAATGTTTATCAACAAGGGACCCATCTGATACAATGGACCACCAAGAAGTCTCTAAAAAAGAATGAGATCAGGTGTGGTGGCTCACATCTGTAATCCCAGCACTTTGGGAGGCCAAGACAGGAGGATCACTTGAGCCCAGAAGTTCGAGATCAGCTTGAGCAACATAGTGAGACCCTGTATCTACCAAATAAATAAATAAATAAATAAATAAATAAATAAATAAATATTAGCCATGGGTAGTAGGGTGTGCCCGTAGTCCCAGCAACTCAGGAGGGTGAGGCAGGTTGCAGTGAGGAGTAATTGAATCACTGCAGTCCAGCCTGGGCAACACAGCGAGACCCTGTTTCAAAAAACAAAAAGTCAATCATGGTAATTCAAATAGACAAAGCAGTGAGTAAATAAAGGAGTAAGACAAGGGTATGCTACCCAGGCCCAGCCCCTTACCTCGACAGTCATCTGGGGAATCCCCAAGGGAAGAAATTGGGTAAGATGGAGTTGGGGGGGGCATTGCCCAGGTGTAAGGTAGGGCAGGTAGGGACTGGAGGCCTTCGGGTGCTGGGCAGGCAGCCTCCAGACACAGGCAAGCTGCAGTAGGGGATCAGGCGAGAAGGGGCCACCCAGGAGCTTCACAAATCTGCCTGTGGCAGGTCTGTACTGAACGTGCCCTTTCCTTCCTTTCCACAAACACTACGGGGGCACCTCTTAGCCCTGCTGGTTTCTAAACCCTGGGGCCCAAGGCGTTCAGGGGTGGTAGAATAGCCCTGGGGTAGAGGATGGCTGAAGGGCTTCGATCCCAATGGTGAGGGGGCTCCTGAGATCTGTCTCCTCTTCTTCTGCACCCACAGCCAGGACCTTCCTGCTATGCAGGGCCCCCAGGACTCTTCCAGTCCGGGGATATGGGGAGAGGAGCAGCCGGCGGGTGCCTAGAAGCCTTGTACCCCAGCAGGAGGGCTGGAATCGGAGGTGAATACTTGAGGCCACAGATCGCGGGGCCGGAGCAGGGGAGATTCTTAAGTAGCCTTAAGACACAGTGTCTCCAGGGGTTCTGCCCTGCAAACTGCACAGGCCGCTCCCTTCTTTGTAGAAGGAAGGGTTGGGTCTCCCACCTCCAGCTCTCCCGCTGAGGAGTAGTGGATACAGGTTCTGAGGATCCTGAGGGCAAGTCTATGCAACACCAAAGAGAAGGCTTTCTCCCTCCCTGGATTTTCTGGAAAATTCTGGCAAATGCAGGATAGAGTTGTTTGGTTGTCAGAAATTACCCAGAAAGGCCGGCATGGTGACTCACGCCTGTAATCCCAAAACTTTGGGAGGCTGAGGCGGGCAGATCACCTGAGGTCAGGAGTTGGAGACCAGATTGGCCAACATGGCCAAACCCTGTCTCTACTAAAAATACAAAAATTAGCTGGGTGTGGTGATGTGTGCCTGTAATCCCAGCTATTCGGGAGGCTGAGGCTACCGCTTGAGCCTGGGAGGCAAGATTGCAGTGAGCCGAGATCATGCCATTGCACTCCGGCCTAAGCCACAGGGTGAGACTCCATGGAAGGAAGGAAGAAGGGCAGGAGGGAGGGAGGGAGGAACCCACATGCCTGGGAAGAGCACAACCAGGTTACAGGGCAGGGTCGGAGGGAGGGCATCTGGGAGCTTCTCTTTGCACCCAGAAAAGCACTAAGGATTTATATCTGAATGCTTCACACACAAAGCCAAGGCCCCTAGAGCTGAGGAAATGGAGTGCACAGAGGCCCAGAAGCTTGCCCCAGGTCACTTCACTGGTGGCCACATGTCAGCTGGTCCTGACCCCCAGCCTTCCCCTAAAGCCAGCCTCCATCCGTGAAAGCAGGTGCTAGCATGCCCGCTCTGGATAACCCAAAACCCCAGGCCTGCCAGTGCCCAGCCACTGTCAGGGTACCTTGATGAGAGGGGCCACCTGCCCTAGCCTCGCTCCTGCAGCCACACAGGAGGGGCCCGCACACCTGAGAGGGGAGGCCCAGAAGCTTCCAGGGGGAGCCTGTTCCCTGCCTCTCCTGGTGACTCAGGAGCCCCTGGGCACCTCACCCCATCCTTTGTCTCTCTACTTCCTCCTCCACCAAGGGACAATGAAATCGTCATGCCCTGCAGCAAAGTCACCAGGAAAATGTGACTCCACAGCAATTAAGTGATTTTCTTTTCACAAAAACAAAGGTCCAGTGAGGCTCACTAGGAGGCTCCCCCTGGGGACTCTGGCCACAGACACACCATGCTTTAAATTCCAACTTGGCTTCACAGAAACTGGAAGTTTAAATAAGGAGCTGATCTTTAGCTCTTTAGAGGGACTCCCCTCCACATACAGTGTGCAGAGCCACCTAGCAAAGTTACTCTTGTCACTAAGAACAGAATTCTCATTGGCCAAGCTGGCATTATAGACTGATTCACCCACATGCGGTCCAAATAGTAATGCCCTACCCTCTTCAAAAAGCCAATTCCAGCCGGGTGCGGTGGCTCACGCCTGTAATCCCAGCACTTTGGGAGGCCAAGGCGGGAAGATCACCTGAGGTCAGGAGTTTGAGACCAGCCTGGCCAACATGGTGAAACCCCATCTCTACTAAAAATACAAAAAGTAGCCGGGCCTGGTGGCGCACACCTATAATCCCAGCTGCTTGGGAGGCTGAGGCAGGAGAGTCACTTGAACCCAGGAGGCAGAGGTTGCAGGGAGCCGACATAGCGCCACTGCACTCCAGCCTGGGCGACAAGAATGAGATTTGGTCTCAAAAAAATGAAAAAGAAAGTTTTCCCCTTGGAAGGAACAGGCAAGGAGGACCTGAACTCAGCTCCCAGAGAAGTGTTGCTTAAATCCCCTGGGGCCTACAGTCTTTTAGGAATCACTGGGCAATCCCCCAAGTATTTGGGATAGAAAGAAACATCACACATTGAAGTTCTGGAGACTACGCCAAAAAGTCAATCCACCGAGCAGCTTAGCCACTGAGAACAATTGCCGGTCCTGCGCTCACAGAGCAGAGTTCCAGCACATACAATGTGAAGGGCTTCCCTGGAGTTGTGCAACCTGCAGCCCAGCCCAGGGGATGCAGGAGCCAAGGCCAGTCACACAAATAGCAGTACAATGGCTGATAAGCTCTTGAAAATATGTTTACTCTCGCTGGAAATCCAAGAAATGCACATTAAAACAATCACACATCATCCTGCCAGGTACACGAAACAAGTTTCTGAAAAGCACTTAATAGATGGGCTGTGATAAAAGGGCACTTCTTCTAACTTCATTGGAAAACAAGTTAGTAGTATGTACAAACAGCTTTCAATATGTCTATAACCATTATACCAGTAATTCCACTTCTGGGCATGCAACTTTTTTTTTTTTTTTTTTTTTTTTTGAGATGGAGTCTCACTCTGTCGCTCAGGCTGGAGTGCAGAGGCGTGATCTCGGCTCACTGCAACCTCTGCCTCCTGGGTTTAAGTGATTCTCCTGCCTCAGCCTCCCAAGTAGCTTGGATTACAGGTGCCCACCACCAAGCCCGGCGAATTTTTTTGTATTTTTACTAGAGACGAGGTTTCACCCTGTTGGCCAGGCTGGTCTTGAACTCCTAACCTCAAGTGATCCACCCGCCTCGGCCTCCTAAACTGCTGGGATTACAGGCATGAGCCACTGTGCCCGACCATTGGTAAAGTTATATTTAAACATCTCCATGCAACTTTAAAATGATCAAAAATTTACACAATGAGTTATGCAAGGATATTAATTACAAAATTAATACCCCCCAAAAGGCAAAGATAACTTATACAGTGGGCTTTAATAGTGGGCTGTGGAATGCAGATAATTAAAACGAGGTCACCTAGAGGGACCGGGCTGGCTGGCAGTCTGGAGACGTCTTCTGGGTGAGCAGTCTCCTGGGATCAGGTCAATAAGAAGAAACCTGCCCTGCTAGGCTGGGGTGGTGGGTGAGGGGTCTTCCAGGCATAGGACCAAGGCAGGATGGAGCCAGGGTGGCTGGAGAGGAGTACCCTGGGGCATGACCAGCTAGGGGTCTGGAAGCGAGGGTCGCAAGTAAGAATTTTACATTGAGGGCACAGAAAAGCCATAGAGGGTTTCATGCAGGACAGCCATGTGATACGGTGCATTTATTTATTTATTTATTTATTTTTGAGATGGAGTTTTGCTCTTATTGCCCAGGCTGGAGTGCCATGGCGAGATCTCGCTCACCGCAACCTCCGTCTCCCGGGTTCAAGAGATTCTCCTGCCTCAGCCTCCCAAGTAGCTGGGATTACAGGCATGCACTACCACACCCGACTAATTTTTTCTATTTTTAGTAGAGATTAGGTTACTCTATGTTGGTCAAGTTGGCCTCCAACTTCCCACCTCAGGCGATCTGTGATACGGTGCTTTTAAAAAGATCACTCTGGCTGCTGTGGGGTGAATGAATGAAAGGGAAACCGGGAGACAACTGAGTCTGTTGCAAAAACACAGGAACGCAATGAAGGTGGCTTTGATGGACGTGCTGAGAAGTGGGTGGATACGGGACAGATTTTGGAGGTGGAGCCCACAGGACTCCGTCCTTACTGGCATCTCCTGTGGAGGGTTGGACAGGGAGGTGGTGCCCAGACTGTCTGCTTGAGCACCAGGGTCTTAAGTTCCTGGAGGCTTTGACTGAGATGGGAACGAACCCTAGGCAGAAGGCTGCACAAATGGAAGCTGTCTGTTGAGCATGATACCAACTTTGGACATGAAGCTAATGCAAAAAGAACATCCAAAAAGGACCACGGGAGGTTGCCCCTGAAGCTCGTGAAAATAAGGAACGTCCAAATGGCTGCCATTTACCGGGGCTGTGATGAGCACCAACACGATGTTAAGTGAAAAAGGCCTTGCTGGGACCTGGGGAACAATGGAGCTCTGGGTCCCGGGGCAGGGTCCCGAGATGGAAATGCCTCACATTAAATTTAACCTCTAAAGAATGATCTCGGGATTTCACAACATTGCCTCGAGCTGACCCTTACTCCCACATGTTATACCTAAAGTGGCCAGCCAACATTCCTTCCTCCCCTGCTGGCTGGACTTCTGGTTTGATAAGAGCTGCTGGGGGAAGCCTGGCAGATACTGGAGACTCTCCCAGCTGGGCCTAAACTGAAAATCAAGGCAGGGGAGGCAAAGCAGAGCTACTGCCACCTGTGAGGGGCCTACGACAGAGCAAGGGCAGACCAGGGAGCCAGGGAGTCCGAGCTGGAAGCATCGTGGAAAGCCCAGGGCACAGGGTCCCCCAGGGCAGACGGACCCAGACAGGCAGACCATTAATGGCAAGTTGATGGATCTGGAGTGTTTTCCCTCCTCTGCCACCCCCGCCCACCTTTGTCTTTCTAGGATCTTCTCTCGGGGCCTGTTTCCTCCTTTGGAACTCTTGCAGGTTAGATAAGATCTCTAACGGGCTGCCCAGCTCTTCTAACCCAGGATGCTTCCCTCTATTCATCCATTCAATCAGTCACCAAGGGCCTCCATGTTACAGGTGCTAGGGATCTAATCATAAGCAAAAGACAGGGAAGAACAATATGACCAAATAATTCCACAAGAAGACGTCAAAATCCACTGTGGCAAGTGCCATGAAGGAGGGGAGCACCAGGTGTGTTAGACAGGGTGAATCTGTGGGCGTGATGGCAGAGGGTGTGGGAAGAGGTGGGGAAGACAGTCTCCCGGAGCTGGGGAGGAGGAAGAGGGCTCAGCAGTGGCAGATGGGAGGAGGAGGGGTGAAGAGGCTTGGAACAGCCGCCATGGAAAGCAGGAGCCCCGCAGACACACACAGTAGGGCTGCCCAGCAGCTTAGAGCAACCCACCATGCATGCGGCATACAGAGACATGCAACCGCGGTCTATTCACTGAATCCCACGAAATGCCACATAGGTCATCTCAATCTGACATTCTTCCACCAACAGAGAAGAAAAGCCTATATGCTTTTTACAATTCCAGTTTACTTCTCTTTAGAATGCCCTTACAAGTACTGACTCACACGTATCACTAAGCAGACATCCACACTCAGCTATGCAATCTTTGATCAGCCAACCCTCGGTCAGCTCCATGGAACCACGTGGGTAAGGAAAAAGCCAGCAGCTATTCCACAGACAGGGGAAGCACTCAGGGGCAAGCGACGGTCACCAAGCACCACAGCACCCAGGAGGTCCTGCTGAGGTCCTGCTGACCGCCCTAGCGCCTGGGAAATGCACTCTGTCAATCAACACCGCAAAACAGGCTAAGATACTGTGAAGGACTCACACGTTTTTTTTTTTTAAACAGGGAGAGAGATTTTTTTTTTTTTTAAAGATAATAGCATTGGGTTTTTGAAATGTTCATGAATGATAGGGCAAATACAGAATAAATTAACAAAGGCAGTATGAAGGAATACGTTAAAAAAAGAGAGAGAAAGCTCTCGTAAGCAAAAGCTGCCTTCCAACTACATGGAAAAACACTCTAGTGCCCTAAGTAAATAAATAATAAAAGGATATTGAAACAATACACCCTGAAAACGCTTGAGCCTTCTCTGTTCTCCTGGGCAGAAGCAGTGCTGACAGGTTTATGCTACCGAGGTTACAGACCCAGCTAGCATTTATTTACCTAATAACACTCGAGGACTTTTCAAAGAATCAGAGAGGACATTTCAAAGAACTGATGCCATTCTCCAGATTTATTAGTACATATAACCCACTCTTTTACCCCAAGCTCTGGTACCAACTCCCAACACAGGACACCCTGACCCCTGGACTAGAAAAAAGCTAAGATTAGAATTTTGACGTGCTCAGACCACACCATTTTCCTTCCCCCTGATAGGAAGGCTCTTAAGAATATATACCCACAAGGAAAACGAAAACAACGCACAGTGATTTTTCATTCTTGCCACACCTAGTCCTTATTGTTTAGAAAACACTTAAATTTGCACAGGTTCTATCTGTTTCACAATTATAGCCACAGTCTTGCCTGTTCATGCATTTTCATTCCTTTGTCTTTTCTTTTTTTTTTTTGAGACAATCTTGCTCTGTGGCCAGGCTGGAATGCAATGGCACAATCTCGGCTCACTGCAACCTCCACCTCCTGGTTTCAAGTGATTCTCCTGCCTCAGCCTCCTGAGTAGCTGGGACTACAGGCTCCCGCCACCAGGCCCGGCTAATTTTTGTATTTTTAGTAGAGATGGCGTTTCACCATGTTGACCAGGATGGCCTCGATCTCTTGACCTCATGATCCACCCGCCTCGGCCTCCCAAAGTGCTGGGATTACAGGTGTGAGCCACCGCGCCCAGCCTTCATTTCTTTTTCTTAAACATATGCTACACTACCACTAAAAGCAACTTGTGCAACAAGTATGTACAGAACAAAACACTAATATACTTACTGGGGAAACAGAGCAAACAGACAAAAAAGAAACTAAAGTGGGGCTGGGCATGGTGGCTCACGCCTGTAATCCCAGCACTTTGGGAGGCCAAGGCTGGCAGATCACCTGAGGTCAGGAGTTCAAGACCAGCCTGGCCAACATGGCGAAACCCCGTCTCTACTAAAAAAATACAAAAATTAGCTGGGCTTGGTGGGGGGTACCTGTAATCCAGCTATTTGGGAGGCTGAAGCAGGAGAATCACTTGAACCCGGGAGGCGGAGGTTGCAGTGAGCCAAGATCACGCCACTGTGCTCCAGCCTGGGCAGTAGAGCAAGACTCTGTCAAAAAGAAAGAAAGGGAGAGTGAGAGAAAGAGAGAGAGAGAGGGAGAGGAAGAGAGGAAGGGAGGGAGGGAGGGAGTAAGGAAGGGAAAGCAAAAGAAAGCAAGAAAGAAAGCGAAAGAAAGTAAGAAAAGCAAGCAAGCAAGTGAGAAAGAAACTAAAATAGAAACAATAACAATCCAGGATCACAGAATTTCAGAGCTAAAGGGGTTTTAGAGAATAAGAGGTTAGAAGATTTGCACTAGGGCAGAAAATTGGTAGCAAAGACAGCTCTAGAATTGCTACCATTTCTGCAGCAGGCAGGGAACTATTCACACTTTTTTTTTTTCTTTTTTTCTTTTCTTCTTGAGACAGGGTCTCACTCTGTTGTCCAGGCTGGAGTGCAGTGGTGTGATCTCTGCTCACTGCAGCCTCGACCTCCTGGGCTCAAGCAATTCTCCCTCCTCAACTTCCCAAGTGCTGGGACTACAGGCATGCACCACCACACCTGGCTAAATTTTGTATTTTTTGTAGAGATAGGGTTTCACCATGTCGCCCAGGCTGGTCTTAAACTCCTGGGCTCAAGTGATCCACCCATCTCAGCCTCCCAAAGTGCTGGGATTACAGGCATGAGCTACCGCACTTGGCTCAATTCACACTTCTTAAGCCAACCTTCCTGCACGAGACCAGTCTCCTGCTGCAGTTTGTCACTGCTGCCCAGGAAAACCTAAGGCATTCACCAGCCTAGGGCAGTGGGCTGTTCTCGATGGCATCTGTTACAGGCCTTTCTTAGGTTTAGCATTATTTGATTATGTGATGTGATTATTTTATTAATATGAGTCTTCTCAGCTAGGCAATAAGTTGTACAAGGCCAGTCATACCTCCCTGTGGTGCAGAGAAGCCTAAGAAGGGAGTCAACATTTCCAGATCAAGTCACTTTTTCTTGGAAATTAACTTTTACAGGACAGGCCCTGGGATTTGATAATACTTGATTTAGCATGATTTTACTTCCCTTCATTCATCTGAGAGCAGACAGATTTTATGAATGAGAGAGCCAAAGATTAGGTTTCTTTCTCAAAGACTGTGAATGGTGGCTAGGTGTGGTGACTCATGCTTGTAATTCCAGCACTTTGGGAGGCCAAGGCGGGAGGATTGCTAGAGCCCAGGAGTTCGAGACCAGCCTGGGCGACATGGTGAAACCCCATCTCTACAAAAAATACAAAATTTTTTTGTCTCTACAAAAAAATTTTAAAATTAGCTGGGCATGGTGTTGTGCACCTGTGGTCCCAGCTACTTGAGAGGCTGAGGCGGGAGGATCACTTGAGCCCAAGAGGTGGAGGTTGCAGTGAGCCTTGATGGTGCTACTGCACTCCAGGCTGGGTGACAGAGCAAGACCCTGTCTCATGAAAAAAAAAAAATTGTTGGCAGGGCGCAGTGGCTCATGCCTGTAATCCCAGCACTTTGGGAGGCCAAGGTGGGCAGATCACCCGAGGTCAGGAGTTTGAGACCAGCCTGACCAATGTGGAGAAATCCCATCTCTACTAAAAAATACAAAATTAGCCGGGCATGGTGGCACGTGCCTGTAATCCCAGCTACTTGGGAGGCTGAGGCAGGAGAATCGCTTTAACCCAGGAGGCGGAGGTTGCAGTGAGCTGAGATCGTGCCATTGCACTCCAGCCTGGGCAACATGAGTGAAACTCTGTCTCAAAAAAAAAAAGGGTTTACACCTATGTATTATCCCATTTCAAAAAAAAAACCACTGTGAACGGCAAACTACTTGGTGACTAGGAGTGCCTGTGTGTTAGTCCAACATCCCATACAAAGCAAAATGTCACTAAGAAAGGCATCCTATTATTCTTAGGCAATCAGAAGGTAAATAGCAACAGAACACCGAGAACCCAATTTTTAGCCCATGGCACTAATCTGCAGATTAGAAATCCTCAAAGTGGCCAGGCACAGAGGCTCACGCCTGTAATCCCAACACTTTGGGAGGCTGAGGCTGGAAGATCACTTGAGGTGAGGAGTTCGAGACCAGCCTGCCCAACATGGTGAAACCCCATCTCTACTAAAAATACAAAAATTAGCCTGGCCTGGTGGCACATGCCTGTAATCTCAGCTACTTGGAAGACTGAGGCAGGAGAATCACTTGAGCCCAGGAATCAGAGGTTGCAGTGAGCTAAGATTGTGCCACTGTACTCCAGCTGGGGCAACAGAGCGAGATTCTATCTTAAAAAAAGAAATACTCAAAGTCTGTTCACTAGAACTCCTAATCCCATACAGTTCATCAAACAAGGCAGTAGCAGCCATATCACCATTCCACTAAGAAGAAAAGAGCAAGTCCATGGGCCCTAAAAACCTGAAAGTTTCACAAATGTTAAGGGTTAGGAGAAGAAAAAGAAAAGGAATCCCTGAAACCCTTTAAGGAAGCAGTCAGAGCGCTGAGTCCCAGCACTGCAGCCCAATAGGCCACCACCCAGCCCTTGGGGAATGCTGCCCTCATCTACCCCATAGCCAAGGTCTCGAGCTGTCATCCAGGCTGGAGGGCAGTGGCACGATCACAGCTCAGTTCAGCCTCGACCTCCTGGGCTCAAGCAATCCTCCCACTTCAGCCTCCCAAGTAGCTGGGACTACAGGTGCACCACCACAGCCAGCTAGTATTTTTTACTTTTTGTAGAGACAGGGTCTCACTATGTTGCCCAGGCTCTTCTCAAACTCTTGGGCTCAACTGTCCCTCCTGCCTTGGCCTCCCAAAGTGCTGGGATTACAAGTGTGAACCACTGCGCCTAGCCTGATCTTACTTCTATTACTACATTATCCAGAAATTATATTTATATGTTGAGAAAATTAGATGTATGCACTGTAAACATAATATACAAAGTTATATTTGGATGGCTTAATTATGGGTGATTTATATTTTTTTCATGCTATTTTATGATCTATAAATGCTTTCCAATGAATCACTTGAGGTCAGGAGTTCGAGACCAGCCTGGCCAACATGGTGAAACACCATCTCTACTAAAAATACAAAAATTAGCTGGGCATGTTGGCACGTACCTGTAATCTCAGCTACTCGGGAGGTTGAGGCAGGAGATTGCTTGAACTTGGGAGGCAGAGGCTGTAGTGAGCCCAGATCATGCTACTGCACTCCAGCCTGGGTGACAGAGTGAGACTCTATCTCAAAAAAAAAAAAAAAAAAAAAAATGTTTTCCAATGATTATATACCAGATTTGTAATAATTTTTTTTTTTTTTGAGACAAAGTCTTGCTCTGTCCCAAGCTGGAGTGCAGTGGCACGACCTCAGCTCACTACAACCTCCGCCTGCTGGGTTCAAGCAATTCTTGTGCCTCAGCCTCCCGAGTAGCTGGGATTATAGGCGCCAGCCACCACATCCAACTATTTTTTTTTTTTTTGTATTTTCATGTTGGCCAGGATGCTCTCGAGCTCTTCACCTCGTGATCCACCCGCCTCGGCCTCCCAAAGTCCTGAGATTACAGGCGTGAGCCACCACGCCTGGCCCAGATTTGTAATAATTTAAACAAAGATATATAATTTTAAGACTCCACACCATCCTCACACAGTTTTTTTTTTTTTTTTTGGGACAAGGTGTCACTCTTTCACCCAGGCTGGAGTGCCGTGGCATGATCTCGGTCACTGCAGCCTCAAACTTCCAGGCTCAGGTGATTCTTCCACCTCAGCCTCCTGCATAGCTGGCACTACAGGCACATACCACCATACCCGGCTAATGTTTTGTATTTTTAATAGAGATGAGGTTTTCCTATGTTGTCTAGGCTGGTCTTGAACTCCTGGAGTCAAGCAATCCACCAGTCTATTCAAATAAATGAGGGTACATCTAGATATTCACAGTAACACAGCCATTAAAAGAACGAACATGCAGTTATGGACTGATATAAAACTATCTCTAAGATACGTTATTTAACTAAAATGCAAGATGCAGAATATATGCTATCATTTGTACAAAATTAATTTTAAGGCTGAATGTGGTGAGTCACATCTGTAATCCCAACACTTTGGCAGGCCGAGGCAACAGGATCACTTGAGGCCAGGAGTTCAAGGCCAGCCTGGGCAACATAGTGAGACCCTGTCTTTACCAAAAAAATACAAAAATTAGCTAGCTGGGCATGATGGCATGTGACTATAGTCTCAGATAATTGGGAGGCTGAGGCAGTAGGATCGCTTGAGCCCAGGAGTTCAAGGCTGCAGTGAGCTATGATTGTGCCACTGCACTCCAGCCTAGGCAACACAGCCAGACCCTGTCTGCAAAAAACACAAATAAGTAAACAAATACATGAATGAATAATATTAATTTTAAGACATATTTATTTGTGCATGTATTGGCTATCTCTGGAAGGCTTACTTAGAAAGTTATAGGAAAATTGCCTTAAAAGAGGGGCAATAGAGGACTAGGGACAGGAAAGAGAAAAACAGGTGAGAAGAAAACTTAATTTTCTTTTTCTTTTTGAGATGGAGTCTCACTCTGTCACCCAGGCTGGAGTGAAGTGGCGCGATCTCGGCTCACTGCAACCCCCATCTCCCCTCCCCCGCCCAAGCGATTCTCCTGCCTCAGCCTCCCCAGTAGCTAGGATTATAGGCACCCACCACCACACCCAGCTAATTTTTGTATTTTTAGTAGAGACAGAGTTTCGCCATGTTGGCCAGGCTGGTCTCAAACTCCTGACCTCAAGTGATCCACCTGCCTCGGCCTCCCAAAATGCTGGGATTACAGGCGTGAGCCACCACTCCTGGCCAGAAACCTTCACTTTCACTATATATATCCTTTTTGTACTTTGAGTTTTTGTTTATTTGTTTGTTTGAGATGGGGTCTCACTCTGTTGTCCAGGCTGGAGTGCAGCGGCACAACCATAGCTCACTGCAGCCTCAGGCTCCTGGGTTCAAGCATTTTTCTCACCACAGCCTCCCCAGTAGCTAGGACTACAGGAGCACATCACCACATCTGGCCTTTTTTTTTTTTTTTTCTTAGAAACAAGGTCTTTTGGCTGGGCATGGTGGCTCATGGCCTGTAATCCCAACACTTTGGGAGGTCGAGGCAGGTGGATCACCTGAGGTCAGGAGTTCGAAACTAGCCTGGACCACATGGTGAAACCCTGTCTCTACTAAAAATACAAAAATTAGCTGGGCGTGGTGGAGGGTGCCTGTAGTCCCAGCTACTCAGGATGCTGAGGCAGGAGAATCACTTGAACCTGGGAGGCGGAGGTTGCAGTGAGCCACGATCAGACCATTGTACTCCAGCCTGGTCAACAGAGTGAGACTCTGTCTCAAAAAAGGAAGGGAGGAAAGGAAAGGAAAGGAAAGGAAAAGGAAAAGGAAAAGGAAAAGGAAAGGAAAGGAAAGGAAAGGAAAGGAAGTCTGTCTCTCTATATTGTCCAGGCTGGTATTGAACTCCTGGGCTCAAGCGAGTCTCCTGATTTAACCTGTGGAGTAGCTAGGATTACAGGTGTGAGCCACTGTGCCAGGCCTCTTTTTGTACTTGAAATTTTGTACTATGAGCATTTATTACTAAAAAATAAACAAACTTAAAAAGGCTTGGTGGGAAACTACACCAATGAGTTTTCCAAGTGTCTTGGCACCTATGCATGATCTTCAGGTTGAAGGTAACCACTTAACAAGTGCTGCCTCCAGCAGACAAAACACCAGGAGGGACCAGGCAGGCTCCTGCAGACCCAGCACCCGCAGCGGGACTGATCGGTTTTCTCTGCTCACTTTTGGAACCAGGTCTAGACAGGTCCATACTCCAGTTCAGCCAAAGCAAGAACACTGTGTCCTCTGACAACAATGTCAAATTCTCACTTGTATGTAGTAAATAAGGAATATTTTACCTTTCAGCAAAGGTGTCGAGTTTCCCCAACTCATCAGAGAGGCCAACCAGGGAATCCAAGGTCCCCACCTAGACAGATCATAAAAACGTCAGAGGCTCACAGGTTTCTGGCCAAGCATGATGCCATCTCAACAACAGGGCAGGGACTCTGTCACTTCATCTTGAATTTGTCACCCTTGGTCAATGGCCAAAGTGGAAAGTAGAAAGAACTCTTAATGGAAACCAGTGGATTTGGGGGTGTCTTTACTTATTTTTGACCAACAGGATAAACTGTCATATGCCTGCCACAGGAAGCAGTGACTATGATGTTACCATCTGACCTCAGCTCATTTTCCTCTTAGAATGGCAGCCTGCTAGTCAGTCATGCTGTTAATCTCCATAGCTGAGGAAGAGATACACCAGAAAGCAAGTTAAAGAAGTTCTCATTCCTAAAAGCTTTTCTGCTCCAAGACAGTCCCACCAGTTGTGTTTTTGTTTGCTTGTTTTGTTGTTGTTTTTATTTTTTGAGACGGAGTTTTGCTCTTGTTGCCTAGGCTGGAGTGAAATGGCACGATCTTGGCTCACCTCAACCTCCGCCTCCTGGATTCAAGTGATTCTCCTGCTTCAGCCTTCCTGGGTAGCTGGGATTACAGGCATGCACCATCATGCACAGCTAATTTTTTATTTTTAGTACAGACGGGGTTTCTCCATGTTGGTCAGGCTGGTCTCAAACTCCCGACTTCAGGTGATCTGCCTGCCTTGGCCTCCCAAAGTGCTAGAATTACAGGCTCGAGCCACTGCACCCAGCCACACTGTCTTTTTCTCTCTTCTTTGCTGTTATTAACCATGATCTTGAGGCCGAGGTGGGCAGATCACCTGAGTTCAGGAATTCGAGACCAGCCTGGCTAATATGGCAAAACCCTGTCTCTACTAAAAATACAAAAATTAGCTGGGCATGGTGGCATGTGCCCGTAATCCCAGCTACTTGGGAGTCTGAGGCAGGAAAATCATTTGAACCCAGGAGGTGGAGGTTGCAGTGAGCCAAGATCGCACCATTACACTCCAGCCTGGGCAACAGAGTGAGACTGCATCTCAAAAAAAAAAAAAAAAAAAAATTATTGCTGGGGAAGGAGGCAGCTTTTTCTTTCTTTCCACTTCATCATTCACCTAAGTTCTTTTCTTTTCAGAGTACTTATGATCTGTTTTTTTTGTTGTTGTTTTTTATTTTTTGAGATCTCGGCTCACTGCAACCTCTGCCTCTCAGGTTCAAGTGATTCTTCTGCCTCAGTCTCCCAAGTAGCTGGTATTACAGGCATGTGCCCCATGCCTGGCTAATTTTTTTAAATTTTTAGTAAAGATGGGGTTTGGTCATGTTGTCCATGCTGGTCTCGAACTCCTGACCTCAAGTGATCTTCCCGCCTCGACCTCCCAAAGTGCTGGGATCACAGGAGCGAGCCACCGTGCCTGGCCATGATTTATTTCTTAGTGTAGAAATTACTACAATGTCCAAAATTGTCTTTAAAGGTCTTTTCACAGAATCAGAAAGAAAAGGGTTGCTATCGTGTGGTACCACCAACTAGATGTTAAAAAGTAATTAGGTTCTGAGACTTGGCAGAATTTCAAGAAAAAAAAATTAAGAAAAATAATTAGGAGGCTGGGCACAGTGGCTCACACCTGTAATCTCAACACTTTGGGAGGCCGAAGGTTTGAGACCAGACTGGTCAACCTGGTGACACCCCATCTCTACTAAAAATACAAAAACTAGCCAGGCATGGTGGCATGTGCCCGTAATCCCATCTACTGAGGAGGCTGAGGCAGGAGAATCACTTGAACCCAGGAGGCGGAGGTTGCAGTGAGCCTAGATTGCACCACTCCATTCCAGCCTGGGTGACAGAGCGAGACTCCATCCAAAAAAAAAAAAAAAAAAGTAATTAGGAAATGATGAAGCCTGAATATCTCTACCAAGTCAAGTCGCTTCTTTTCAAGCAACTTAATTTTAAGCAACTTCTGCAGGTGCTGTGTCTTCTTTTTTTATCTTTTTACCTTCCAGAGTCCAGCACAGTGCCTCACATACAGTATCAATGAGTGGATGCAGAATTTACTAACCCGTACAGTGTCCATTGCTGGACAAGCAGAGGCAGGCTTAAAAAGGCAGCAAGATGTGGGTTCAGAACCCACTGCTGCCACTTACCAGCCTGGCAACACTTAGCCTCTCCCAGCCTGTCCCCAGAGTCAGCTTCCCGGTGATACATTTAAAGTACCTAGCTGTCAGCACTTTGCTCAACAAATGTTAGCAAATGGGGTAGCATTACAACCCTGGTAGCTGATGGGGCAGCTGTTTTGGCAGAGGAGCAAGGTGAGGTTTGAAAAGGGAGTATATGGCAGTTTTCTACAAGAGCAGATATGCTGGGCAGTCAGTGCCATCTCACCAGCACCTGTGCCATGTGGTCTGGGAGAAAGCTGTAGTATCTTCCCCGTGGAAACCTACAGCCTCAGAAAGTACCACGGTAAGTCCACTCTTTTTGAAGTAAAATAATTGTGTGGCCAGGCGTGGTGGCTCACTCCTGTAATCCCAGCACTTTGGGAGGCTGAGGCGGGTGGATCACCTGAGGTCAGGAGTTTGAGACCAGCCTGCCCAACATGGCGAAACCCCATCTCTACTAATAATGCAAAAATTAGCTGGGCGTGGTGGCGTGCGCCTGTAATCCCAGCTACTCGGGAGGCTGAGGCAGGAGAATCACTTGAACTTGGGTGGCGGAGGTTGCAGTAAGCTGAGATCGTGCCACTGCACTCCAGCCTGGGCGACAAGAATGAACTCTGTCTCCAAAAAAAAAAAAAAAAAAAAAAAAAAAAAAAAGAATTGCATGTCTCATTATTATTATTATTTTTTTTTTGAGATGGAGTCTCGCTCTGTCACCCAGGCTGGAGTGCAATGGCACAATCTCGGCTCACTGCAAGCTCCGCCTCCCAGATTCACACCATTCTCTTGCCTCAGCCTCCCGAGTAGCTGGGACTACAGGAGCTCGCCACCATGCCCGGCTATTTTTTTGTATTTTTTAGTAGAGACAGGATTTTGCTGTGTTAGCCAGGATAGTCTCAATCTCCTGACCTCATGATCCACCCACCTTGGCCTCCCAAAGTGCTGTGATTACAGGCGTGAGCCACCGCACCTGGCCTCATTCTTCCTTAATGTTTGTTTCATTTGAACTTTGCCCTCCACTCCAAGAACCCTTAGATGCCTGGGCACGACCCAAACTCCCTTCTGCCACCAAATTCCCTCCCTTCCCCTCCCTCAGGACCAAAGGGATCCTAGATTTCCTCCCCTGCCCCCAGGTCAAGAGTACAATCAAGGCTGAAGCCCCCCAAGCCTGCACATCTAAACTATACGGTCGGTCTTCTGAGACGTTGCAGACAAACCAGGAGGAGCCAGAGGAACACTCGAGAGAACTTGAGTGTGCATTTACCATGCTTCCCACTTTTTGAAGCATTAGACATTGCTACCCACAACCTTGTCCCCCTGTTCATTCCTTCCTGTGGCTGCACCTACATAGGTATCACAATTAATTTTGGACTATGGCATGATATCCCACCTAGCCCATCACCTCCCCCTCCATCCTCAAACCTCACCTTGTCCTCAGAGCCCCTGCCTTTGCCTTGATACTTTCTCCTTGGCTTCCTGAAGTAGCAACCTCTGTCTCCCTCTCCCGTCTCCCCCTGACCAATCCATCCCTTTTTCACTTCTTCCCAGGAATTTTACCTTGAAGTCAGGAATAGCGAATTTGGTATTATAAGACAGGTTGGACTTGGAGGTTACAGTATTCATCCTCTCCAGAGCTTGCAAATTTTCCTTATCGCCAGGGGCAGAAATTAACCAAAACTCCGACATGCTTCCAGTCTTCTCTTACCCAGTGACTGCCCAGAACCAGCACAAACATACACAAACAGAAACAGGAGGAGAGATGTGTCAGATATCCCCGCCTCACCACTCCCTACCCTCCAATTCATCCTTTCTAGGATCTGTGAGCTCCAAGGACATCCATTTGCAAAAGCAAAGCTCTTATCTGCACCTGGGCAGCCCTCAGGTGCTCACGAAACTCCAAAGCTCCTTGGTCCCTGCGGTGGTTCTGGATGGTTTTCAGGAGCATAGGAGGAGAGAGAGGTTCCTTTCTTTCTCTCCACCTCAGTGAACAACCTCTATCAGGCATCTGGAGGAGGACACCTTCTGGGGGAATATTTGTCTTCCTTCCACACTGCATCTTCTGGGATGCAGGATGGGGTGGAGGAAGGCGTGGGATGAGGGAAGGATTTTCACAACAGGCTACCAGGTCAAACCGCAGGTCAAACTGGCCAACCCTGTGATTGGTATTGGCTTTAAAAATAGACTTCAGAAGGATTTTTTTTAATAAGAAAAAAAAGTAGTAGGGGGTGAGGGGAACTCTTTTTTCCACTAGGCGAGGTGCCCGCTCAGCAGAGCTGGGTCCCTTGCCCGACCTGGCCGGCGGTTTCGCGGCCGCGTCTGCGGCCTCTACGGCCGATTCGATTCGTGCTGCTCCTTCACAGGTGTCCACACCCGCACCTTTCCCCCTTGGCCGGATTCCCCTTTTCCGCTTGCCTCCCCGCGGCGTCTCCTGATGGCTGGGGAAAAGCAGGATAAGCTCTGAGGAGCCAGAGACGCCTGGTGGAACCTCTTCCTTTTGGACTCCCGGTCCCGCTCCAATCTGAGGGCGTTTTGTTCTCTCCTAACCCCGCGCAGACCCAACGCAGCTCCTTTCCGCCTTGACTGCCCATGGCCTGGGGACGAACTGGCTCCCCGCAGCACCTGCGGAGATGCTACCAGCCCGGCCGCGGGGAAGCGCGCGGAGGTGCCCGCTGCCCACGTTCCCAATGAGAAAGCGCAGGCCAGTGCGCAGCCGGACCCCGTGCCTGTGTCCCCACCCCGCCCCCGCCTCGGGTCCCCGCTCCGCGGTGCGTCCTTACCGGGAGCCGGCGGGGCGCAGGCCGCGCTATAGGGGCTGCGGGCGACGGGCGTCTGGTGCGGGGCCGGAGCGCACTGCCGGCTCCCGGGAGGCAGCGGCTTCGCTGCCCCGCGCCCCGCCCCGCCTTTTATCCCGGGCGCTGGAGGCGGCCCCGGCCACGCGGGATATTTGCATACGGGCCGCCCGCCTCCCGCCTCGCTCCAGCCGGGGGCCCGAGACCCGGGAAGCAGGTGCAGGCGCCGGGCGGGAAGGCGCGGAGGAGACGCGCAGGGTCTCCAGTCCGCTACTCGCGAGGGCCGGGGCCCTGGGGGCTTCTGCTGCGCGTCCCACGGGGTCTCCTGCCGCACGACTGCTCTGCCGCGTCCGGGACGCGTGGACGGCTGAGCCGGGTGGGAGTCGGGAAAAGGCTCCGAGCTCCGGACCACCCCGTCCTCCCGCTGCGGCCGCCGCAGCCCCGCCTGGTCACCCACTCTCGCCTCACAGAGACAGGCGCGGATCTCAGGGGAATCACCTACTCCCAGGTGTCTCCAGGCCAGTGCACGAGACAGGGCCCACCTGTGGGGAGCCGCGCAACAGGTGCGCAGGTGCTCGGGACACACCTGGGTAGACAGCGAAGCTTTTCCTGTCCGTGTGGGCGCGGGTGTGCGCCCGGTTGCCCAGGAAACTCCCACCTCACCCTCTCCACCTTCCGAACTGCCCTGTGGATGGTGGGTGGGGGTGAGGTTACAGCTCACCGTGCGACTATCAGAGGTGAGTTCATGATCCGTGCTGTCTGGAACCAGGAGGGGAAACCCTGGAAATTAACGTGTGAAGGTTAAAAACAAGACAAAACCAAAGGAGAACTCGGAGAATTCATTTTCTCTGGACTGAAGGAGAAAGCTTTAAAGCATCCTTCCATGTGGGCGATGTTTTCATTGGTTTCTGGGAAAGATGAAGATCTCAAGAGTGTCCTTCGAGGGGGCATTGGAGACGGTGTTCTTGCTTCCTTAAACGTGGACTCCCCCTCCTATGTAAACTAGCCGTATCTATCAACCCATTCTTGTGAATGCATCAGGGTCTTTGGGAGAAGTATTTGACATCATCTGAGACTTAAGCTGTAATCATATAGGATGGGATGGGAAGCTCCAGAGACAGGACAGAAAGGTGGCTTTGAGATCACAGTGGGGCCGTACTGTGAGCCTAGGGTAGACTTGGAAGTCCCAGCACCTGCAGGAGGCATCGTTATTGGGACACTAATGTGCATTAGTCAGTCGTTGCAACATCTTCCTGAGGGAGGATACCTGAAACCAAGGGATGGGGAAACCCCGGTGTGTTTGAGGACATTAAGTGGCTATTCCAGGGAAGGAGTGGCCCAGTTAGACATTAAAGTGGGGTGGTCTCCAATCTTGGACATTATCCAGGCACGCCATTTTATCCCGCCAGGGAAAACATCTTAGAGCTGGGGGCAGATCTCATCTGCAAACAAGGGTGGAGATGCCCACAGAAGTTACGTGAATTGCCCAGTGTCACACAGCTGGTTATGTCAGAGCTACAGTTGGAACTCGGGCCTGTGACTGAGTCTTATGTCCTTTCTACTGCTCCCAGCAAGCCTGCAGGACTAGATAATCAGGGTGAGGAAGAACACATGCCTTCTATTTTAGTCCACATTTTCCCATCTGCAAGGTTCAAAGCCATGGACCTGGCTTCTCAGAGACTGAGCAACACATTTAGAAGTATCTGTGACTTTGCTCATGGCACCACTCTTTCTATACAGCTGGTTACCTGTAAATACTTTGTTTTGTGCCAGGCATGGTGGCTCACACCTGTAATCCCAGCACTTTGGGGGGCCGAGGTGGGCAGGTCACCTGAGATCAGGAGTTCGAGACCAGCCTGACCAACATGGAGAAACCCCGTCTCTATTAAAAATAAAAAATTAGCTGGGTGTGGTGGCACATGCCTGTAATCCCAGCTACTCGGGAGGCTGTGGCAGGAGAATTGCTTGAACCCAGAGGCAGAGGTTGTGGTGAGCCAATATCGCACCATTGCACTCCAGCCTGGGCAACAAGAGTGAAACTCCATCTCAAAAAAGAAAACAAAAAACCCAAACCAAACCAAAACAACAACAACAAAAAACAAAACAAAACAAAACTTTGTTCTGTGAAATAAGAGAGTCAGACACAAATAACTCCTGGATAGGCCAGGCACGGTGGCTCACGCCTGTAATCCCAGCACTTTGGGAGACCGAGGCAGGCAGATCACGAGGTCAGGAGATCAAGACCATCCTGGCTAACACAGTGAAACCCCATCTCTACTAAAAATACAAAAAAATTAGCCAGGCTTTTTTTTTTGGCGGGCACCTATAGTCCCAGCTACTTGGGAGGCTGAGGCAGGGGAATGGCATGAACCCGGGAGGCGGAGGTTGCAGTGAGCCAAGATTGCGCCACTGCACTCCAGCCTGGGCAATAGAGCGAGACTCTGTCTCAAAAAAAAAAAAAAAAACTAGCTGGACATGGTGGTACGCACCTGCAGTCTCAGCTGCTGGGGAGGCTGAGGAGCGAGAATCACTTGAACCCGAGAGGCAGAGGTTACAGTGAGTCGAGACCATGCCACTGTATTCCAGTCTGGGTGACGGAGCAAGACTCCATCTCCAAAAACAAAAAACAAAACAAAAACAAAAACACACAAATAACTTCTGGACATCATCTGATTAAGAAAATAATAAGGACCTACAGTGTTCCTTGTCTTCCTCAAAATCTAAAACCTTTCTGGTCTTTCGCATCTTAAGTTTCTTGTTTCATAGCTGAATTTATAATGGATGATGTCTACTGCTGCAGGGGTAGCTTGACATTTTTCAAATAACTTTTTTTCTGCTTATATAGGTAATTCTCTCCTTTTCTTTTCTCCAACAAGAATGAGCTTGAAATTTCTCTGTTTTTTAAAAAGAATTTGGCAAACAGAGAAGTATAAGGAAGAAAATAAAAATTACTTGTAATTCTATAATTAGCTGCTGTTAACATTTAAATTCTTTATTACTGTTTAATGCATATTCATACATAGATGCAGATTTCTTTGCATGATTGAGATTATATATTATTCATAAAGCTTGGCATTCTGCTGTTTGCTTTCTAAAGATCAAAAAAGTTGATCAAATGTATCTTATCAGTAAAGGGTAATCCAATGTCATCAGAGTTTACCACAACTCAGAACTTGAGTAAGATTCTGAAGCCAAATAAAGACGCCTTGTTAAACAACTTACATCTTGAAAAGGTGGCAAGGCAGGCGGGAATCTTGTCCAGGAGGTTGTTTGATTTGCATTTCTCAAAGGCAGCCACATATGTACTTACCAGTTTTGAGTTGACTTGTGTTTTTCTCTCACAAAGATCAGCCTTTAACAGATAACTAGAGAGAACACAACAAAAAGTTCTGGAGCCTGCTCCCTTGGTATATTAGAAGAGTATGATTTAGCATTTACAGTCTATGAGGAAAGTATTTTTCTTCCATATTTCAACCTGAAGCACCATTTAGCAACCCATTTCTGTCCCCTCCCTATACATCCTTAAAGTCTCTGAAATCTGCTGCTAAAAGACTTAAAAGTGTATGTGCCTTAATCACTGCTTTTAAAATACTCCCCAGGTTATGAAAAATATAGTACGCAGGTCATAATAAATACCATCTCTTCCCAGGAATGAAGGCTGAGGAGGAAATGCCAGGAGCCTTGAGTCATCTGCAGCTTATTATGAATTTGGCTTCAGTTAGTTATTTCTGAAATGTTTCTGCAGTTGGCACTGGTCATGCACTGAGCCAGGTGAAGTCTGTGCAACATTGAACAGTCCCGTCAGGTTTGGGAACCAGAAGGGTGAGGCTGGCCTCGTTGGTCTGTTGTCCTCTGGCCACTCCCAGCTGACGTATTTTGAACTTCTTTATTACTTCATAGCCATCCGAAGATGATGCTCTTTCCAAATCAGCCCAGATATCCTTGAATCTCAATCAGCTCACGTGGGTTGTTCTGGGTTTTGCTGAGAAGAACCCTGGGGAGTTTTTCTATGGGGACAGATCCATAGTACAGAAAAATGCAAGTAGAGTTGTCGCTTGCAAGTCAATACGGTGCTGTAGAAACAGATTAGGCTTTGCAATTAGACAGTCATATAAGCTGCTTACACTTGCTATGTTTCAGGTTTCCCAGCTGAAAACAAAGGAGCAAGATTATGCCCGATTTTTAGGCTTGTTATGAGGATAAGACAGAACTGCATTTCTGGTGAGAGCAACTGAATGAGAGCTCCCCTCACTTCTCACTCTCCTGCTTTCTTAGGTTTCTTTACGGTTTTACACATTAAGTGCAGCACATTGTAGAAATCTCTCGAAATCATCTACCATCCTTCTTCAGGGCCCAAAGTCCTCTCATCTCTATTTTCTCTTTCACCCAAAAAGCCTTTGTGATTTTAGGACAGCCATTGTTATCACTGTCACTGTTTTGGTCAGAGAAATTAAGGCCAGGGAATTCTCAGGATTTGTCCTAGTGTACACAGACAAGGAGAAGTCACCTCTGCTCACTTCCTCATCTAACAAGTTTTTTTTTTTCCCCACAATATTTGCCAGGCACTGTGGGGCATGCAAAAATAAATCAGCATTTTCATGCTAGTACTAGAGCAAAGCAAGTCTGATAAACAGAATACTGAGCAGTTCCAACTCACTAAGGTCTGAACACAAAACACTAAGCAGGATGTGATATGTGCATACACATGAGGTGTAGACATACCAGGAAGACCATGTTCCTCATTTCACAGATGAGGAAGCAGGCTCAAGGAGATTAAGTGAGCTGATCAAAGCACACTTAGTGGTAGAACCGGGTCTTGAACTTCATTCTTCTACCTCCAAGTGTCTCTGGCATTACAAGCTCTAAACCACCCCTCTAGGCCCCGTGCAAAGACCCAGTTACTAGAACTCAGCCTGTAATTGCATTCGTTTGTTTGTTTGTTTGTTTTTGAGACTGAGTCTGGCTCTGTTGCCCAGGCTGGGGTGCAGTGGCACGATCTCAGCTCACTGAAACTTCCACCTCCTGGGTTCAAGCAATTCTCATGCCTCAGCCTCCTGAGTAGCTGGGACAACAGGTTTGTGGGTTTGTTTGTTTTTGACAGAGTCTGGCTCTGTTGCCCAGGCTGGAGTGCAGTGGCACGATCTTGGCTCACTGCAATCTCAGCCTCCAGGGTTCAAGTGATTCTCCTGCTTCAGCCTCCTGAGTAGCTAGGATTACTTCTCAGCCACCATGCCCAGCTAATTTTTGTATTTTTGGTAGAGACGGGGTTTCACCATGTGGTCCAGGCTAGTATCGAACTCCTGAACTCAGGTGATCCGCCCATCTCAGCCTCCCAAAGTGCTGGAATTACAAGTTTGAGCCACTGTAACTGGCCTACATAAGTCTCTTAACGTCAGTGGACTTTTTGGTGGGCTGTAAACTGTGGTTAATAATAGTACCTATCGGCCAAGCGTGGTGGCTCACACCTGTAATCCCAGCACTTTGGGAGGCCAAGGCGGGCAGATCGCCTGAAGTCAGGAGTTCCAGACCAGCCTGACCAACATGGAGAAACCTCATCTCTACTAAAAATACAAAATTAGCTGGGTGTGGCGGCACATGCCTGTAATCCCAGCTACTTGGGAGGCTGAGGCAGGAGAATCACTTGAACCTGGGAGGCGGAGGCTGCAGTGAATCGAGATAGCGCCCTTGCACTCCAGCCTGGGCAACAAGAGCGAAAACGTCTAAAAAAAAAAAAAAAAAAAAAAAGTACCTGTCTCGTAAGGTTTTCCCGGGAATTAAATGATATGGCAGAGTGAGCAGTGCATATTAAGCAATTGGCAAAGGCGTGCTATTAGCATTTGCTACTTTAAAAAGCTCCATTCATCTCTGCTTCTTTTCCTCCTTTTATTTCTCACTTCCAAGTTCCTTTTTCTCCTCACAGGGTTCTTTGGGAAGATGCGAATTTTGCCCTATTATAAATATATGGCACATTGCCACTCCTGCATTCAGTCACTTTCAACCTATCTTTGATGGAGTTAGCCTACGTGGTAGGTTAACTACATCTTGGAGGTACCACAGGGAATAGGAGAGGTCCCTGGCCTCAAGAGTCCTGAGCTGGAGAAAGAAGAGAAAGAAGAGAAGGAGTGTGGCTGGTGCTTAGGGAAGAGTCTTTGGGCTACAGCCAAGAGCCCTCTGCAGGAGTTTTGAGCTCTGGCTTTGGAGTCAAAACGATCTGACTCAAGTCTCGGTTCTGCCACTTACTAGCTGTGCCCTTTCCAAGTTACCCAATCTTTCAATACCCCAGTTTTGAAAATGGGGACTTCAAGTTAGAGAATTGTGATGAAAAGGGAATGAGATAACGCATGCAAAATGTCTAAGCATGACTGAGCCTGGTGTGTTCACAGTAAGTGCTCCCATCATTTTATTTAGATTATAGGCTTCAAGAAGGCACTCTGTTCACTGCCAAGTTCATAGTGCTGAATAGACAATATATTTTGGATCACTGCACTTCAAGCAAGGGGCTTAAATGCTGGAGGATGTCTGGAGAATCAGAGGAAGCTGAGTGTAAATGTTTTTGCTGTTAGATCTACCTCTTTTAGAAGTATGAAATGATTTGAAAGAGACATGAAAATATAACACTGTATATTTAAGTACTGGGTATCTACGTTACAGATGAGTGACATCTGTAGTCATTCAATTATGTTTATAAGACTGAAAATTGGAAACAACATATATGTCCAACAAAAGAGGATTGAACAAATTAGTAATTTTATAATCATGCTGTCATTAAAAACATTTTAGAGGAATATTAAATGACATAAGTGATCATATAATCTCAGCATTTTGGGAGACCGAGGTGGAAAGACTTTGAGACCAGCCTGAGCAAGGTAGCAAAACCCCACCCCTATTTAAAAATTAACTAATTAATTAAAAAATAAATGATCATTAACTTTGTGTGTTTTTTTTTTTTGTTTTTTTTTTTTTTTTGAGATGCAGTCTTGCTCCATCGCTCAGGCTGGAGTGCAGTGGCATCATCTTGGCTCAGTGCAAACCACCTCCCGTGTTCAAGCAATTTTTCTGCCTCAGACTCCCGAGTAGCTGAGATTACAGGTGCCCACCACCATGTCTGGAGAATTTTTGTATTTTTAGTAGTGACAGGGTTTAGCGATGTTGGCCAGGCTGGTCTCGCACTCCTGACCCCAGGTGATCCGCCCGCCTCGTCTTCCCAAAGTGCTGGGATTACAGGCATGAGCCACCATCCCCAGCCTGATCATTAAATTTTAAGCAGAAAATTCAAAATCAGATTCCAATTCTCAGGCCAGGTACAGTGGCTCATGCTTGTAATTCCAGCACTTGGGGAGGCCAAGGCGGGAGGATCACTTGATGCCAGGAGTTCGAGACAAGCCTGACCAACATGGTGACTATGGCCAACATAGTCTCTACTAAAAATAAAAGAAATTAGCCAGGCATGGCGGGCGCCTGTAATCCCAGCTACTAGCAAGGCTGACGCAGGAGAATCGCTTGAACCTGGGAGGCGGAAGTTGCAGTGAGCTGAGAATGCGCCATGGCACTCCAGCCTGGGCAACAAGAGCAAAACTCTGTCTCAAAAAGAGAGAGAAAAAAAAGAGAAAGTCCAATTCTCTGTAATCCTAGTGCTTTGGGAGGCCAAGGTGGGAGGTTTACTTGAGGCCATGAGTTCAAGACCAGCCTGAGTAACATAGTGAGACCCCATCTCTACGAAAAATAAAAATTAGCCAGGTGCAGTGACTTGCACGTGTATTCCTAGCTACTCAGAAGGCTGAGTACAAGAGTATCACTTAAGCCCAGGAGTTTGAGGCTGCAGTGAGCTATGATTGCATCACTATACTCCAGGGTGGGTGATAGAGCAAGACCTCCTCTCTGAAAAATAAAAATAAAACCCCAAACCAAATATGGAAAAGGAGAAAACTAGAATAAATCCTGTGCTACTGGACTGAAACTGGAGGTGCCAGTCTAAACTCCTAGATTTTAAAATGGGTGGATGAAGGGAGAGAGAAAGAGAGAGAGAAATAAACCATTTACTAGCTCTGCTGGGAGACCTCAGAAACAATGATTTACCAGTAGCACTGAATATACCAGTAGTCCAGATCTTAGTTTCTAATACCACTATCCACTAAAAGGAACCAGGGAACCTTGGAGAAATGGGGGGCTTCCAGGCTGGATTAGAGGATAGTTAACAGATACGTCAATTTACTCTCAAATATTTTATACATATAATTATGTCATTATATAATATATAGTACATATTGTAAGTATATATTAGGTGATATAGAAAACTATGTTATATATATTACATGCCAATATAATAGTCCTATCATATACCCATATCTGTCTATGGAAGTTCCTTGTGCTAGTCTTACAACTTTTCTGTAAGGCTGAAATTTACGAGGCTGTGTACGGTGGCTCACACCTATAATTTCAGCACTTCAGGAGGACAAAGCGGGCAGATCACTTGAGGCCAGGAGTTCGAGACCGGCCTGGGCAATATGGCAAGACCTCATCTCTACAAAAAATACACAAAATTAGCTGGGTGTGGTTGTGCATGCCTGTAGTCTCAGTTACTCAGGAGGCTGAGATGGGAGAATCGCTTGAGCCTGGGAGGTCGAAGTTGCAGTGAGCCGAGATCACATCACTGCACTCCAGCCTGGGTGACAGAGCCAGACCCTGTCTCAAAAGAAAAAAAAAAAAGAAAAAGAAAAAGAAAATAAATTTTGTTAAAATAAAAAGTTATCAACCAACAGCAGGAAAATCCCTTTGGCAGGCTTCCATTAGTAGAAGTGAGAAGGGTGGTCCTGTTCCCACCCCCAGCTCCCAGCCTGGCCCCACTCTGCCTAGAGGACAGTTCGGGAAGCCACAGGCTCTGAGGTCACCCTCCCCTGCTCACTCTGATCTCCATGCGGCTCGGCACACCCCCTCTTCAGTCCCTCTTCCTGTCCCTCCTCCACCCTCCGCCCTACATCTGTGCTCTCTGGCATTCATGTCCCTCATCCGCAAAACCTCTGGCTCCCAACTTCTTTCAATTTCCCCACCTTGTGCACTCCCCTGAGGACACTGTTTTACTCAGAACTCCTCAGAGGTTGGCTGTTTCCTGTCCCCAAACCTACCAGCACTGGGGCAATTCTCCTTCCCCCATCTTGCCACGTCAGGCCCTTCTCCTGCACTCTGCCCTAACTCCCCTCGTCCCCACCCCTAGCTTCCAATCTCCACATAGACCAGCACTGGCCAACAGAACGCTCTGTGATCATTGGAATGTTTTATAACAGCACTGCCCAATACAGAAGCCATTGGCCACATGTGCACCTGAAGGAGGCTGGAGAAACTGAGGAACAGTTTTACATTTCATTTAATTTTCATTACTTGATTTTTAAAAATTCATTAATTAGATAATTTTATTTACTTAATTATTTTGGAGACAGAGTTTCGCTATGTGGCCCAGGCTGGAGTGCAGTGGTGTGATCTCACTGCAACCTCCGCATCCCAGGCACAAGCCATCCTCCCACCTCAGCCTCCCAAGCAGCTGGGACATGGGCACATGCCACCACACCTGGCTTATTTTTGTATATTTTGGTAGAGACAGGGTCTTGCCACATTGCCTAGGCTGGTCTCAAGCTTCTGAGCTCAAGCGATCCTCCCACCTTGGCCTCCCAAAATGTTGAGATTATAGGCTTGAGCCACCGTGCCTGGCCAATTAATTTATTTTTTGAGACAAGGTCTCATTCTGTTGCCCAGGCTGGCATGCAGTGGTGCAATCACAGCCCCCTGCAGCCTCGTCCTCCTGGGCTCAAGTGGTCCTCCCATCTGAGGCCTCTCCTGAGTAGCTGGTACCACAGCGGCATGCCACCATGGTCAGCCTTAATATTTGCATTAATTTAAATGTAAATTGACTACACGGCTGGTGCTACTGTATTGGGCAGTGAAGTGTGGACAAACCGCTCTCTACCCTTCTTTTTATGGTGACCTCCAGACCCCCAAGTTCCTCCCTCTCATTCTAGTCCCCTTCTCCCCATCACTGTTCCCATCCTTATTTATGGATGGGTTTTTTTTCTTTTTGTTTGTTGGTTGGTTTGAGACAGGGTCTTGCTCTGTCACCCAGGATGGAGTGCAGTGGCGGGATCATGGCTCACTGCTGCAGCCTCGACCTTCTGGGCTGAAGTGATCCTTCCCCCACCTCAGCTTCCTGAGTGGCTGGGACCACATACAGGTGCATACCACTACACCTGGATAACCTACTTATGTCTTCTTTTCTTTAGTGGAGCAGGGTCTCACTATGTTGTCTAGGCTGGTTTTGAATTTCTGGGGTCAAGCAATCCTTCTGCCTTGGCCTGCCAAAGTGCTGGAATTACAGGCATGAGCCAGGGCACCTAGCCTATTTATGACTTTTAAATTCAGGGGTACATGGCCGGGCACGGTGGCTCACACCTATAATCCCAACGCTTTGGGAGGCCAAGGCAGACAGATTGCTTGAGTTCATGAGTTTGAGACCAGCCTCTGGACAACATAGTGAGACTACGTCTCAAAAAATAAAATAATTTTTAAAAATGTTTTAATTAAAAAATTCAAGTCAGCTCAAGCATGACCTGCCCTTGAAACCATTCTTTTTTTTTTTTTTTTTTTTTTTGAGACGGAGTCTTGCTCTGTCCCCCAGGCTAGAGTGCAGTGGCGCAATCTGGGCTCACTGCAAGCTCCGCCTCCCGGGTTCATGCCATTCTCCTGCCTCAGCTTCCCGAGTAGCTGGGACTACAGGTGCCCACCACCTTGCCCGGCTAATTTTTTGTATTTTTAGTAGAGACAGGGTTTCACCGTGCTAGCCAGGATGGTCTCGATCTCCTGACCTTGTGATCCGCCCGCCTCGGCCTCCCAAAGTGCTGGGATTACAGGCTTGAGCCATTGCGCCCGGCCTGAAACCATTCTTGATCCTCATTTGGGCTTCCATCCCTGGCATCTCCCATCCCTCTATCACAGCTTTAGTGCCTGATCCCAAAGTCCTGGATTCCTCATCTGTCTGATCTCACACTGCAAGCTACTAGAGGGCACTCCACTCCTCAGCTCTATATTAATGCCCAGCACCATGCCTGGCATAAAGTAGGTTGCCAGCAAATGTTTGTTTAATACGTGAATTGTTACAATTATTTTGATAAACATTGTGATTTTTAATTCTTTAGTAAGTATATCAAATGTTTAACTATTTGGAAAATATATATTCCTCATTGCCATAAATAATATGTGCTTAATTTGCCAATAGCTGATAAACATTGTGGAAACTCAAAATTCAGAGAACACACACTGTGATTAATAACTTTAGAGGTCAGTAATGTCCAATTCTCAGAAGAACACCTGTCTTCTTTTTTGTTTTTTGTTTTTTGGTTTTTTTTTTTTGAGACAGAGTCTTGCTCTGTTGCTCAGGCTGGAGTGCAGTGGCGCGATCTCAGCTCACTGCAACCTCTGCCTCCCTGGTTCAAGCGATTCTCCTGCCTCAGCCTCCCTAGTAGCTGGTATTACAGGCACCTGCCACAGTGCCTGGCTAATTTTTGTATTTGTAGTAAAGACAGGGTTTCACCATGTTGGCCAGGCTGGTCTTAAACTCCTGAGCTCAAGTGATCCACCCACCTCAGCCTCCCAAAGTGCTGGGATTACAGGCGTGAGCCACCGTGCCCGGCCCCCATCATTTTCTTAAAGAGGTTTTCAAGATCCAATTTAGAACTGCTGGTTTCACCCATGAACATTTATGCTAGTGTGAGTGACCTCCTTCGCTCTCCCCCGGGATTTATTTGGCGGGAGTAGCACACTGATGGATGGACGGAATACAACATCAGGAATTTACAGCATCTTTTCTTTTCAGCACACATCATTTTTAAGGTGTATACACTTGGGAAATGGGTGCTATGAGAATAGGAAATTTTGGATTCAAATGTTGTGAAAGAATAATGGTTCTCAACCACACGAAAGCCATGGAATAACAGCACTGGTTTTCTCCAGGTATCCTGTTTGGTGGAAGCCTGCTGAGTCTATTGGCAGAGGGAAGCCATTGCAACTTATGGCAGCATACAAGGTAGGACTTTTGAGATATCAGTAGAAACAGGGGTGCACTGGTCCCTTCCTAGGAGGGGCAGAGGGTGTCAAAGGCATCTGTGGATCTGGGTTGGGTGCGAGCCTGAGCCTCATGTGCATCGTGGAAGTTGCCCAAGATTGTGGAGTTTGATGGGGAGGCCCTCATGTTGCAGACCATCCCTCCCGTCTGCTTCCCGGGCACCTCTGCTTCTTCCCAATCTGCCTGTGTCCTCCCTAGATCCCAAAGCCCTGCAGCTCCCTGGAGCCATCTTCTGGAGTAAACAGACCCTGTGACATCATCCACCTGCCTCCACCCCCTGCCATGGCCCTCACCTGAGGACGCCGTGGGGAACTGCAGGTCTCTGCCCTCCAGGCTGCTGCTGCCAGACCCCGATGCCTCCACACTTGTGTAGAAGACCCTGCTCCCCAGGGCTCCTGCCATCCTGCTGAACACCCTCTGCCCCTCCTAGGAAGGGATCAGAGAAAGTCATGTGTGTCTGCAACGATGGGTTTGCGGGAGACGGTCAGATCCACTAGGGGAGCATCTGCATCTGCCTGGCTCACCACAGGGTAAAGCTAATAAACACTAACTATTTCCCTGAATGAACAAATGAACGATGAATGAATTAATGTTAACACCTGCCCACTCCCCATCGCGCGGTGAACACTCAGGCATCTAGCTTTAGAGCAGTATTTTGCTCCAGCCCAAGAAGGGTGGCTTCAGTGCCCCGTGAGGACACTGGATGGCCGCCTCTGTGCACCTTCACTTCCTCCACTCCAAGGCCTTCCCTTTTCTCTCCCTTCAGGTGCCCACTCCTGTGCCACACCCTGTACCTTGTCATCACCTGAAACTGCTCCGCCCCTGAAATCTTGAATACCAGTACCCCACTCTCTGACCCCACCTCCGTCCCCCACGCCTGCCTCCCACCACACCTTCCCCTTAACTCACACACCACCTCTGCTCCCTCCCACCCCATCACCTCCTCCGGGTCCTGATTCTCTTCCAGCCGAGCCTGAACCCTGGGCTGCCTGAACCTCCCTCTCATCAGCACCTTTCCTTCTCTGTGCCTCACCTTGTTTCAGCAGAACCCCAGCCTAGCTCAGCTTTTTTTTTTTTTTTTTTTTTTTTTTTTGAGACAGGGGTCTCCCTCTGTCACCCAGGCTGGAGCACAGGACTCAAGGGATTCTCCCACCTCAGCCTTCTGAGTACCTGGGGTTACAGGCACCATGCCTGCCTAATTTTTTTATTTTTTGTAGAGATGGGGATCTCACTATGTTGCCTAAGCTGTTCTCAAACTCCTGACCTCAAATGATGCTTTCACTTCAGCCTCCTAAAGTGCTGGGATTACTGGCGTGAGCCACTGTGCCTGGCTACATTTTTTGTTATATCACAATATCACCCTCTCCCAGGGTTGCCTCTTTCTTCTTAGCTCAGGGGATGCAGCGCCTGTGGTTCAAGGTCATTACCACCTCCTGTTTGGACACAGAATCCTCCCCAGCTTCCCATCAGCTATCTCCTCATTTTCTTTTATCTTCAGACTCATTAGATTGACCCCTCCCCTCAGCTGGCAAATATGCACCATTGCCTTCTGTCCTAACGCCCTCCTCCTTGGTCCCTGATGCCCATCAGCCGCCATCTAATCTCTCTCCTTCCCTGCGCATCTCACCTCCTCAGAAGGGAGGCCTCATCACAGTCGTCAGCACCTGCCTGCACGCACATGCACTCCCTCGACAGGGGAGGTCCTACCTGCACATGCGTCAGGCTTATGGCTGGGGAGAACCAGGAAAACATAACAGACAAGGCTGCCGACCTCCTGAAGCCTACATTCCAGTGCAGAAGGCAGGAAGTCGGCAAGCAGATAGGTAACTACAAATGAGAAGTGCACACATTCTTTTAAAGTCCTATGAAGAAGACAAAAAGAGGCAACGAGACTGAGCAGGCCGGACATGGGGTCTCACACCTGTAATCCCAGCACTTTGGGAGACCAAAGTGTGGAAGAGTGGGACATCATTTGAGACCAGCATGGGCAACATAGTGAGTCCCCATCTCAAAGAAAAAAAAAAAAAAAAGACAGACTGAGAGAAACTGAGAAAATGCACTTCAGTGAGTGTTCTTTCTGAAGCAACAACAGTGCCTGAAAGTTTATTTATTTATTTATTTATTTTTGAGACAGAGTTTTACCTCTTGTTTCCCAGGCTGGAGTGCAGTGGCGCGATTTCAGCTCACTGCAACTTCCGCTTCCCAGGTTCAAGCGATTTTCCTGCCTCAGCCTCCCGAGGAACTGAGATTATAGGTGCTCATCACCACACCCAGCTAATTTTTGTATTTTCAGTAGAGATGGGGTTTCACCATGTTGGTCAGACTGGTCTCAAACTCCTGACCTCAGGTGATCCACCCACTTCAGCCTCCCAAAGTGCTAGGATAACAGGCATGAGCTACTGCCCCCAGTCTAGTGCCTGAAAGTTTGGAATGATCCAGATATGTGAGGAGGGGAGGGAAGAGCATGAGGGGCCCTGGGAACAGAAAATGCAGTGCCCAGGGCTAAGAAACCGCATGGCTTAGGGAAAGCAAGTGCCGGTGGGCGCCACGCCCTCCTCAGCCCTCCACAGCCTGGTTTCTTCCCCCACCACCGCCTTGGAAGCCACACTCTTCTCCTTTGTGAGCCCAGTGAGCGGGTTCTGTCATATTGATTAGTCCTCCCTGCTCTATTTCTCCTTCCTTGATCTTCTTTTCCGGAGCCACCCCTTCTTGTGACTTCCATGACCAGGAGCGCCCCCCACCCTCCCTGCATCCGTGCCCACTCCCTGCCTAGCTCCCTTCCCGTGCTGCTTCCCTGACCGCCCTTCAGGTTTGCTGGACCCGAGTCTTCATTCTCGCCCACTGCTCCCTCACTCCACACCAGAGGGTCAGAACGTTTTCCGGGGTCATAGACTCCTTTGATTCTCTGCTGGTCACTCTTCCCAGAAAAAAAATAAGTGCACATAATACATACATATGATTTTTTTCATACAACATCATGAAGGAGTTTGAGGGTCCCCCTAAATGTTGTGAACTCCAAATTAAGAAGCTTCATTTCTCATTGTCCCAGAAAGATTCCATCTATTTTCACAGTACTATCTGTTTATAGCTTTTTAAAGTTGAAAACTGCACTGTAATCCCAGCACTTTGGGAGGCCGAGGCAGGCAGATCACTTGAGGTCATGAGTTTGAGACCAGGCTGGGCAACATGGCGAAACCCTATCTCTACCAAAAATACAAAAATGAGCCGGCGTGGTGGCAGGCACCTGTAATCCCAGATACTCGGGAGGATGAGGGAGGAGAATCGCTTGAACCCGGGAGGCGGAGGTTGCAGTGAGCCGAGGTCCCGCCACTGCACTCCAGCCTGGGTGACAGAGTATGACTCCGTCTCAAAACAAAATAAAAAGACCCTGAAAATTCAGGTGGGTAGGGATGAATAGGCAGACAAGAGGATCTATATGATACTGTAGTGGTGGATACATGTCATCGTATGTTTGTCACAGACACAGAATATACAGCACGAAGAGTGAAACCTGATGTAAACTGTGGGTTTCGGGTGATAATGACTTGTCAGTGTAGGTCCCTCCACTATAGCAAATGTGCCACTCTGGAGGATGGTGTTGATAGTGGGGGAGGCTGTGAGTGTGTAGGGGTAGCGGGTATATGGGACATCTCTTGAGAACCTTTTGCTCAATTTGCTCTGAAGAACAAAGCTCTAAAACTGCTCTAAAAAATAAAGTCTGGCCAGGCGCAGTGGCTCACGCCTGTAATCCCAACACTTTGGGAGGCTGAGGCGGGTGGATCGCCTGAAGTCAGGAGTTCGAGACCAGCCTGGCCAACATGGTGAAACCCCGTCTCTACTAAAATTACAAAAATTAGCCGGGTGCAGTGGCAGGCACCTGTAATCCCAGCTACTCAGGAGGCTGAGGCAGGAGAATCACTGGAACCTGGGAGGTGGAGGATGTAGTGAGTCGAGATTGCACCATCCCACTCCAGCCTGGGCAACAAGAGCGAGACTTCATCTAAAAAAAAGAGCCTGTTATTTTAAAAATGAATCATATACAGGAAAGAGAACAAATTACATGTATGAAGCTTGACAGATCATAAGTGGGAATTCCCATGAAGCCACCACCCAGGTCAAAAATGAGCCCTGAGTGTGACCAGAAGCCCCTTCTTGCCCTCTGCTAGTCACTATCCTTGCCCACCCCCCCAAGGAAGCTACCATGCTGACCTGCACCCCAGTGACCAGTTCTGCCTGTCATAAGTAGAATCATCTGCCATTGGCTCTTCCATACACCCGGCTTCATCCGTTATGCTTGTGAAATTCTACTTTCTTGGCTGTAGCAATTGTTCTTTCTCGTCCATCGCTGTCCAGTATTCATTGTCTGATGTCCCATAGTGTGTTTTGATGGACTTCTGTTTCAAGTTCTAGGCTATAATGAATAATGCTATTGTGAGCATTCTCGTACATGTCTTTTGAGCATTCTTGTACGTGTCTTTTGGATACACATTTCTTTTCTTTTTTTCTTTTTTTTTCTTTTCTTTCTTTTTTTTTTTTTTTTTTTTTTTTTTTTTTGAGGTGTAGTTTTGCTCTTGTTGTCCAGGCTGGAGAGCAATGACGTGATCTCAGCTCACTGCAACATCTGCCTCCTGGGTTCAAGCGATTCTTCTGCCTCAGCCTCCGGAATAGCTGGGATTACAGGCATGTGCCACCACGCCCGGCTAATTTTTTGTATTTTTAGTAGAGACGGGGTTTCACCATGTTGGTCAGGCTGGTCTCGATCTCCTGACCTCGTGATCTGCCTGCCTCAGCCTCCCAAAGTGCTGGGATTACAGGCATAAGCCACCGTGCCCAGACACACATTTCTTTATTTTTAATTTTTAAATATGTTTTGGAGACAGGTGGAGTACAGTGGCTATTCACAGGTGCCATCATAGCACACTACAGCCTCAAACTCCTGACCTCAAGTGATCTTCCTGCCTCACCTTCCTATGTAAGCTGAGACTACAGGCACATGCTACTGTGCTGGACTGTACATATTTCTTTTTTCTTTTTTTTTTTTTTTTTTTTTTTTTGAGACAGAGTCTCACTCTGTCGCCCAGGCTGGAGTGCAGTGGCGCAATCTCAGCTCACTGCAACCTCTGCCACCCGGGTTCAAGTGATTCTCCTGCTTCAGCCTCCTGAGTAGCTGGGATTACAGGTGCCTGCCATCGCATCTAGCTAATTTTTGTATTTTTAGTAGAGACGGGGTTTCACCATGTTGGCCGGGCTGGTCTTGAACTCCTGACCTCATGATCCACCTGCCTCAGCCTCCCAAAGTGCTGGGATTACAGGTGTTAGCTACCACGCTGGGCCAGCTGTACATTTTTCTGTTGAGTGTGTATTTAGGAATGGAATTGCTGGGTCGTAGGAGATACATATGTTCAACATATGTAGATAATTCCAAATAGCTTTCCAAAGTGACTGTACTCATTCACACACCCACCAGCAATGTGTGAGTACATCTCCATCCTTACCAACACTTGGTATTGTCAGAATTTTTAACTTTCACCATTCAGGTATGTGTGTAATGACAGCTGGTTGTGGTTTTAATTTGTATTTCCCCAATGACTAATCATGTAGAGGACATTTTTATGTGCTAATCGTTATTAATACACTAATATAATTTTATTGGATTACTTTTATATTATTGAGTTATAGGAATTCTTTGTATATATCCTGGATACTAGTCCTTTGTCAGACACATACTTTGTGAATATTTTCTCTTGGTGTATAGCTTGCCTATTTTATTTTCTTTCTTTCCTCTTTTTTGTTAGAGACAGTCTCACTCTGTCACCCAGGCTGCAGTGCAGTGGCACCATCATAGCTCACTGCAGCCTCAAACTCCTGGGCTCTAGCAATCCTCCTGCCTCAGCCTTCTGAGTAGCTTGGACTACAGGCACTAGTCACCATGCCCGGCTCCTATTCTTTTTTTTTTTTTTTTTTTTTTGAGACAAAGTTTCACTCTTGTTGCCCAGGCTGGAGTGCAATGGCACGATCTCGTCTCACCGCAACCTCTGCCTCCCGGGTTCAAGCAATTCTCCTGCCTCAGCCTCCCGAGTAGCTGGGATTATAGGCATGCGCCACCACGCCTGGCTAATTTTGTATTTTTAGTAGAGACAAGAGTTTTTCCATGTTAGGCTAGTCTGCAACTCCCGACCTCGGGTGATCCGCCCACCTTGGCCTCCCAAAGTGTTGAGACTACAGGCATGAGCCACCGCGCCAGGCCCTATTTTCTTTTCTTCTTTTTTGAGATGGAGTCTCTCACTGTCGTCCAGGCTGGAGTGCAGTGGCGCGATCTCCACTCACTGCAACCTCCACCTCCTAGATTCAAGCAATTCTTCTGCCTCAGCCTCCTGAGTAGCTGGGACTACTGGCATGCACACCCGGCTAATTTTTGTATTTTTAGTAGAGACAGGGTTTCACCATATTGGTCCGACTGGTCTCAAACCCCTGACCTTGTGATCCGCCTGCCTCTGCCTCCCAAAGTACTGGGATCACAGGCGTGAGCCACTGTTCCCGGCCTCGGCTCCTATTTTCTTAATTATGTCTTTTGTTAATCAGAAGTTTTTCATTTTGATGAAGTCCAATTTAACAACTCTTACAATTGTTGCTTTCTGTGACCTAAGACACCTTTGCCTATCCCCCAAGTCACACGGATATCCTCCTAGGTTTTCCTCTAAAAACTTTACGGGTCAGGCACGGTGGTTTACGCCTGTAATCCCAGCACTTTGGGAGGCCAGGGCAGGGGGATCACGAGGTCAGGAGTTCAAGACTAGCCTGACCAAGATGGTGAAACCGTGTCTCTACTAAAACTACAAAAATTGGCCGGGCATGGTGGAGGGCACCTGTAATCCCACCTACTCGGGAGGCTGAGGCAGGAGAATCGCTTGAACTTGCGTGACAGAGATTGCAATGAGCTGAGATCACGCCACTGCACTCCAGCCTAGGTGACAGAGTGAGACTCAGTCTCAAAAAAACAAAACAAAACAAAAACTTTACGGTTTTAACTTTGATATTTAGGTCTATGGTCTTTTTTTTTTTTTTTTTTTTTTTTTTTGAGACAGAGTCTTGCTTTATCACCCAGGCTGGAGTGCAGTGGCACAGTCTCAGCTCACTGCAACCTCTTCCTCCCAGGTTCAATCAATATCAGTGCCTTAGCCTCCTAAGTAGCTGGGATTACAGGCATATGAGAAAAACCACGCCTGGCTCATTTTTGTATTTTTAGTAGAGATAGGTCTTGCCATGTTGGCCAGGCTGTTCTTGAACTCCTGGCCTCAAGAGAGCTGCCCATCTCGGCCTCTCAAAGTGCTGGGATTACAGCTGTGATTCACCATGCCTGGCCTATGGTCCATTTTGAATTAATATTTTTTGTATGATGTGAAGTAGGACTCAAGGTCCACTTTTGGCCATACAGATACACAGTATCCCAGTACCATCTGTTGAAAAGCATTTTCCTTCCCCATTGGATTGCTTTGGTGTTTTTGTTGAAAATCGGGTAACTACATAAATTGGAATAGATTTCTGAGCTCTTTATTATTTTTGTCATCTGTTTGTAGATTCTCAAACTAAAAGTGCATAATTCATTACTGTTGCTTTGTAGTATGTCTTGAAATCAAGCAGTGTAAGTCCTCTGACTTTGTTCTTTTTTTTGTTTTTTTGTTTGTTTTGAGATGGAGTCTCACTCTGTTGCCCAGGCTGGAGTGCCATGGTGCAATCTGGGCTCACTGAAACCTCCGCCTCCCAGGTTCAAGCAATTCTCCTGCCTCAGCCTCTCGAGTAGCTGGGATTACAGGCATGTGCCACCACATCTGGCTAATTTTTGTATGTTTAATAGAGACAGGGGTTTCCCCATGTTGGCCAGGCTGGTCTTGGACCTCTGACCTCAGGTGATTCACCCCCCTCGGCCTCCCAAAGTGCTGGGATTACAGGCATGAGCCACCATGCCTGGCCTGACTTTGTTCTTTTTTGAAGTGTTTTGAGAAAAAACACTTTACATTTCTATATACATTTTAGAATCAGCTTGTCAACTTCTATCAAAAAAAAGATTACTGAGATTTTGGTTGGGATTGTGTTGAATGTATAGATTAATGTGGTGAGCACTGGAATCTTAAAAGTAAGTCTCATCCTGAATTGTTTACTTATCTCCCCTATTCTCCAACTGTCCACCAAAACCTGCTCTTACTGATGTATATTGTGTCTTAGGCAGAGTACCATTATCTACTATCCTGCCCGACCTTATAACTGGGAGGCACTTTTAACTTCACCCTCTTCCTTAGCCCTAACAACAATCTTTAAGGCTGGCTGAATTTGCCCCCTAAATCTTACTGGATTCCTTCATGACTCTATGTCCCTATGACTGCTGTGCTAATGTAGGCCTTTCTCGTTACTCACCGGGGTAACTGCAATCACAGCATAACTAGTTTTTCTACTCTAGGCCGGCCCCTGCAAATCTAGTTTGCACTCAGCCTCAGAGAGACTCTCTTGCAAATCTGACCGTGCCACTCTAGCTCAAAGCCCATGGGCTCTAAGATGAAGTCCTGATGGCTTTGACCTCAGATGCGACGTGTTCATGATCTGGCCCTTTCCCAGCCCTCAGTTGCATTTCCTGATATTCCCTGTACTCTGTTTTTCTGAAAGTCTCGTGTACACCACAGATGAATAAGGGTCCCTTCTTAGTGTGCTCATAATGCTCTGTACACAGGACCAGCTAAATAATTTTAAGAGCCTAGTGCCAAATTAAAACATGGGGCCCCTTGTTCAAAAACGGTTAAGAATTTCAAGAGGTGACAGTAGAATGTTAAACCAAGTGTGGGGCCCTTCTGAGCAGGGGGACCCTATATGACCATGCCGGGCCTGGGCACATCTCATGCTTGTTATTGTCTCTGTTTCTGTGATACAAACAGGCAGCCCTAGAGCTCTGGAGATCGCAGGCAAATCATCCATGAAGTAAGTTGCTTTCTTCCAAAATCAGTGGCTTTGGCTTTTGTTATAATCTGATTAACGTAAATGCTCTTACAAGGTCAAACATTCAGTTTTACAGTCCAGTTACTCAGTTCTGAAAACTGCAGTTAACTAATGACAATGTGTGAGAAGTCCTAAGATCAGGCATCGTGCGTCGTGATTAAATGGATTGCTGTGGTCAAAATGTCAGTCAGCAGTTTCACCACAAATGTAGAGATTGTGATAAGCATTCAGACACACAAGTTACCTTGGGGTCAATTTGTATTCTATGTAGTATAATTAGCCCGTGCTTATTCTCAGTAAATATCTGACAATGTTCTTATTCAAAGGATTCTATAAATTAAATGTCCCTCCCCAGAATAGATTGGAAATGCACATTTATTTGCACTTGGTATTACTCATACAACACTTAGGTGTGTGATTAAAGGAGGAAATGTACAGTGAGGTGACATCCCCTGATTTTGGCAGAGTATGGGTGTTGACTGTGGCAAGGTTTGGGACCCAGGCTCTAGCAAGGGTCTTCATGGTCAAGTCTAAGGGTCTTTTGGTCTGTCCTACTGCCAAGCCACCTGACTTCATTCATCAGTCCCTAGAATTCCTTCTCAGTGCAGACAAACATCTCAGCCAGCCTTTTATTTCTGTTTCTACTTACTATTTTTTTGAGATGGAGTCTTGCTCTATCGCCCAGGCTGGAGTGTGGTGGCACAATCTCGGCTCATTGCATCCTCCACCTCCTGGGTTCAAGTGATTCTTCTGCCTCAGCTTCCGGAGTAGCTGGGACTACAGGCACGTGCCACCATGCCCGGCTAATTTTTTGTATTTTTAGTAGAGACAGCGTTTGACCACATTGGTCAGGCTGGTCTCAAACTCCTGACCTCAAGTTGTTACACCACTCCAGCCTGCTCAACACAGCAAGACTCTGTCTCAAAAAAATAAAAAATAAAAAATACAAGTTTTTAAAAAATACACAAAATGAACAAAATTAGCCAGGCGTGGTGGTGCACGCCTGTAGTCCCAGCTACTTGGGAGGCTTCAGTGCAAGGATCTCTTGAGCCCAGGAGGTCAAGGCTGCAGTGAGCCGAGATCACACCATTGCACTCCAAACTGGTTGACAGAGTGAGACTCTGTCTCACAAAAAAAAAAAAAAAAAAAATCTTAAGACTTTTTAATTTCAAAAAAGAGAAAATAAGTTGTAAATCTCCTACAAATATCCTAGAGTTCCCATTTACCACCCCCACCGAGCACTCTGGTTGTTAACATCATACGTAACCATGGTATATATATCAAAATACGAAATGAACACTGATACAATGCTGTCAATTAAACTGCAGATTTTATTCGGATATTACCAGCTTTTCCACTAATGTCCTCTTTCTATTCCAGCATTGAGTCCAGGACACCACATTGACTAAAGACATTAATTCTTTTAAATGTTACTTCAAGATGTACAAATGGAAACCTAGTTACAAAATGTATTATGCTTTTAACTCTTGTATTATTTTAAACCAAATCAAAACAAATTTATATATATATATATTTTTTTTTTTTTGAGACAGAGTCTCACTCTGTCACCCACGCTGGAGTGCAGTGGTGTGATCTTGGCTCACTGCAACCTCCATCTCCCAGGTTCAAGTGATTCTCCTGCCTCACCCTCCCAAGTAGCTGGGATTACAGGCATGTGCCACCACGCCTGGCTAATTTTTTGCGTGTTTTTTTTATTTAGTAGAGACAGGGTTTCACCGTGTTAGCCAGGATGGTCTCAATCTCCTGACCTCATGATCTGCCCACCTCGGCCTCCCAAAGTGCTGGGATTACAGGCGTGAGCCACCGCACCTGGCCCTTTATAAGTTATTTTCAAGCAAAACTTTAAAACTTCAACCTAGTATAATTCAAATTAATTTAGTACAATGATTGATATTGTTTTGATGGAAACCTGCTCTTCGCTAAATGAATGGGGAGCTCTGTTATGGCAAGAGTTCTCTTGCTTCCATCCCTGTGCTATCACGTTCTCTGGGATGACTTAATTCTTCCCACCCCTGACTTCGATTTGGTCAATTGCAAAACGCTTTTTCCCACAGTGAGCCATGACATCATTGACTTTCACTTGGCTCAAACTTGTCCATATCATATTACCTCCTATCAGACCCATCTCCTGTTTTTTTTTGAAACGTAGTCTTACTCTGTCACCCAGGCTAGAGTGCAGTGGTGCAATCTCAACTCACTGTAACCTCTGCCTCCTGGGTTCCAGCGATTCTCCCATCTCAGCCTCCTGAGTAGCTGGGACTACAGGCACGTACCACCATGCCTGGCTAATTTTTCTATTTTTAGTAGAGACGGGTTTCACCATGTTAGCCAGACTGGTCTCGAGCTCCTTGCCTCAAGTGATCTGCTTGCCTTGGCCTCCCAAAGTGCTGGGATTAGAGGCGTGAGCCATCGTGCCCGGCCCAGAGCCTCTCCTAATCACTGAGTCAAGACAATAAAAGTAGTGGGGACAGGCTCGGTGGCTTATGCCTGTAATCCCAGAACTTTGGGAGGCTGAGGTGGGCAGATCATGAGATCAGGAGATCGAGACCATCCTGGCTAACACGATGAAACCCCGTCTCTACTAAAAATACAAAAAATTAGCTGGAGGCCGGGCGCGGTGGCTCACTCCTGTAATTCCAGCACTTTGGGAGGCCAAGGAGGGCAGATTACAAGGTCATGAGTTCGAGACTAGCCTGGCCAATATGGTGAAACCCCCATCTCTACTAAAAATACAAAAATTAGCTGGGCGTGGTGGTGCATGCTTGTAGTCCCAGCTACTCGGCAGGCTGAGGCAGGAGATTGCTTCAATCCGGGAGGCAGAGGTTGCAGTGAGCCGAGATTGCACCACTGCACTCCAGCCTGGGTGACAAGAGCAAGACTCCGTCTTAAAAAAAAAAAAAAAAAAAAAAAAAGAAAAGGAAAAATAGTAGTGGCACATGGAACCAGTGAACTGTAAACTTAAATGCAAACTTGGCACTGAAATCAAGCAGCAGTGCTTCTTAGAAGATGGCCAACCAGAGAATTGGGTGTGCTTATATAAAAAGATTATCACTGAAGTATTAATAGAAGAAAAACACCTAAAGGTTATCTCTTTTTTATTATTTTTTTTTTCAAGACAGAGTCTCGCTGTGTCACTCAGGCTGGAGCGCAGGGGCACGAACTCGAGATCTTGGGTCACTGCAACCTCCACCTCCCAGCCTCAAGCGATCTCCTGCCTCAGCCTCCCGAGTAGCTGGGATTACAGGCAAGTGCCGCCACATCCAGCTACTTTTTGTATTTTTAGTAAAGATGGGTTTTCGCCACATTGTCAGGCTGGTTTCCAACTCCTGGCCTCAAGTGATCCTCCCACCTCAGCCTTTCAAAGTGTTGGGATTACAGGCATGAGCCACCACACCCAGCCAGTTATTGTATTTATTTATTTATTTTTTTGAGATGGAGTCTCATTCTGTTGCCCAAGCTAGGGTGCAGTGGTGGGGTCTCAGCTCACTGAAACCACTGCCTCTCAGGTTCAAGTGATTCTCCTGTCTCAGCCTCCTGAGTAGCTGGGATTACAGGCCCACGCCGCCACACCCAGCTAATTTTTTGTATTTTAGTAGAGACGGGGTTTCACTGTGTTGCCCAGGTTGGTCTCGAACTCCTGAGCTCAGGCAATCCACCCGCCTCGGCCTTCCAAAGTGTTAGGATTACAAGTGTAAGCCACCGCGCCTGGCGCCAGTTAGAATACAAGTGTAGTCTGGGCATGGTGGCTCACGCCTGTACTCCCAGCACTTTGGGAGGCTGAGGCGGGCAGATCACCTGAGGTCGGGAGTTCGAGACCAGCCTGACCAACATGGAGAAGCCCCGTCTCTACTAAAAATACAAAATTAGCCGGGTGTGGTGGCGCATGCCTGCAATCCCAGTTACTTGGGAGGCTGAGGCAGGAGAATCGCTTGAACCCAGGAGGTGGAGGTTACGGTGAGCCCAGATTGAGCCACTGCACTCCAGCCTGGGCAACAAGAGTGAAACTCCATCTCAAAAAAAAAAAAAAAAGAATACAAGTGTAGGCTGGGTGAGGTGGCTCATGCCTGTGATCCCAGCACTTTGGGAGGCTGAGGCAGGCGGATCACCTGAGGTCAGGAGTTCGAGACCAGCCTGACCAACATGGTGAAACCCTGTCTCTACTAAAAATACAAAAATTAGCTGGGTAGTGGTGCATGCCTATAATCCCAGCTACTCAGGAGGCTGAGCAGGAGAATTGCTTGAACCCGGGAGGCAGAGGTTGCAGTGAGCCGAGATGGCACCATTGCACTCCAGCTCTGGGCAATAGAGCGAGACTCCATTTCAAAAAAAAAAAAAAAAAAAAGCTGGATGTGGTGGTGGTTCATGCCTGTAATCCCAGCACTTTGGGAGTCCACGGCGGGTGGATCACAAGTTCAGGAGTTCAAGACCAGCCTGGCCAAGATGGTGAAACCCCATCTCTACTAAAACTACAAAAATAAGCTGGGCATGGTAGTGGGTGCCTGTAATCCCAGCTACTCGGGAGGCTGAGGCAGAGAATTGCTTGAACCAGGGAGGTGGAAGTTGCAGTGAGCCGAGATCTCGCCACTGCACTCCAGCCTGGGTGACAGAGAATCCATCTCAAAAAAAAAAAAATCGTAAGCTCTAGTTTAAGAAACAAAACAGTGAGATGATACACAATGAGAACTTTGATCTCTAGAGCCTCTTGCAGGTGAAGAAAGATTCAAGAGAGTTACCCAGGTGTCTCAGTCCATTCTCTGTTGTTTACTACAGAATACCTGAAACTGGGTAATTCATAAAGAAAAAGAGTTTATTTGTTACAGCTATAGAGGCTATGAAGCCCAGGGTCAAGGGGCCATATCTGAAGAGGGCCTTCTTGCTGGTGGGGACTCTGCAGTCCCAAGGTGGTGCAGGGCATCACATGGTGAAGGAACTGAGTGTCCCAGCTCAGGTCTCTCTTCCTTTTCTCATAAAGCCACCAGTTCCCCTCCCATGATAACCCGTGAATCCATTAACCCATTTATCCATGAATGCAGAGTCCTCATGATCCAATCACCTCTTCTAGGCCCCAGCTCTCAATACAGCCTCATTGGAATTAAGTTTCACTGTGAGTTTTGGAGGGACATTCAAACCAGAGCACTGTGCAGAGGAGGGTGTTAAAAGTAGCCAGAGGAGCAGGAGCAAAGGCAAGAAGAGGGTGAGAGAGGCCTTGTATTTTTCAGGGTATCAGTAATCCAGGATTTTCGGAGAGCGTAGTGAATGCAAGAGAGAGGCAGCAGCTTCGGCACTGGCTGGCAAAGGAATGAGGGGCCAGGTGCCTATAAGGCCAGAATCTGCAAAGGTGTTCGAATATAGTATTTTCTTTTTCTTTCTTTTTTTTTTGAGATGAAGTCTTCCTCTGTCACCCAGGCTGGAGTGCAGTGGCAAGATCTTGGCTCACTGCAAGCTTCGCCTCCCGGGTTCACACCATTCTGTTACCTCAGCCTCCTGAATAGCCGAGACTACAGGTGCCCGCCAACATGCCTGGCTAGTTTTTTGTGTTTTCAGTAGAGACAGGGTTTCATGGCGTTAGCCAGGATGGCCTCGATCTCCTGACCTCGTGATCCGCCTGCCTCGGCCTCCCAAAGTGCTAGGATTACAGGCGTGAGCCACCATGCCCGGCCTAGTATTTTCTTTTTCCTAGACAGGGTCTCACTCTGTCACCCAGGCTGGAGTGCAGTGGTACGATTATGGCTCACTGCAGCCTTGACCTCCCTAGGCTCAGGTGATCCTCCTACCTCAGCCTCCCAAGTAGCTGGGACTACAGGCGTGTGCCACCACATCTGGCTAATTTTTTGTATTTTTTTGTAGAGACGAGGTTTCACCATGTTGCCCAGGCGGGTCACAAACTCCTAAGGTCAGGTGATCGCTCAGCTCAGCCTCCCAAAATGCTGGGATTACAGGCATGAGCCACTGCACTCGACCTTCAGATATGTTCTTTTTGGCTTTAGGAGAATTGAAGAGTTTTTGTAGGAGTGCACCATAATCAGATTTGCCTGGTAGAGAGAATGAGTTTATCTCTTATGGGAGACAGACTTGAGGCTGGGAGAACAGGAAAAGGGACAGCAGTGGGCCAGGTAGGAGACAATGAGGTCTGAACTCCTGCAGCAGCAGGAACAGAGAAGGAATCTGATATTGGAAAGAAGGAACCAAATGCTTTGGAGACCCACTGGCCATGGAGGTAAAGAATTAGGAGAGGAGCCAGGCGCGGTGGCGCACACCTATAATCCCAGCACTTTGGGAGGCCGAGGTGGGCAGATCGCCTGAGGTCAGGAGTTCGAGACCCAACTGGCCAACATGGTGAAACCCTGTCTCTACTAAAAATACAAAAATTAGCCTAAAAAATTAGCCAGGCGTGGTGGCATGCGCCTGTGATCCCAGCTACTCAGGAGGCTGAGGCAGGAAAATCGCTTGAACCCAGGAGGCGGAGGTTGCAGTGAGCCGAGATCCTGCCACTGCATTCCAGCCTGGGCAACACAGTGAGACACTGTCTCAGAAAAAAAAAAAAAAAAAAGATTTAGGAGAGCAAGCTTGAATGTTATTTGAAGGTTTCTGGAATGGCAACTAACACCAGAACACTTAAGGTTAGTTGGAATCTGTAACAACTAGTTTTTCTGGAACAGTTTTTAGTGTTTTGGTTTTCTAATAACTAGCACTTATGTAGTGTTCTGTGTAAGCCACTGTTCTAAGTGCTTTAAATGCACTTTATTTTATTGACTCTAAAAGACGATTACCTGTAAGATGCACCATTCCCTCAAGATATGCACGATACACTAGACACATCCTTTCAGAGATGTTAAAAAAAATGGATGTCCTGAAATCAGTGATTTATGGCATAAACTCACTTTTTTTTTTTTTTTTTTGAGACAGAGTCTTGCTCTGTTGCCAGGCTGGAGGAGTGCAGTGGCATGAACTCGACTCACTGCAACCTCCGCCTCCTGGGTTCAAGTGATTCTCCTGCCTCAGCCTCCTGAGTAACTGGGACTATAGGCATGTGCTACCACGCCCAGCTAATGTTTGTATTTTTAGCAGAGACGGGGTTTCACCATGTTGGCCAGGATGGTTTCGATCTCTTGACCTCGTGATCTGCCCTCCTCGGCCTCCCAAAGTGCTGGGATTACAGGCATGAGCTACCATGCCTTGCCCTTTTTTTTTTTTTTTTTTTTTTTTTTTTTTGAGACGGAGTTTCACTCTTGTTGCCCAGGCCAGAGTGCAACAGCACGATCTCGGCTCACCACAACCTCTGCCTCCTGGGTTCAAGTGATTCTCCTGCCTCAGCCTCCTGAGTAACTGGGACTACAGGCATGTGCCACCACGCCCAGCTAATGTTTGTATTTTTAGTAGAGACGGGGTTTCACCATGTTGGCCAGGATTGTCTCGATCTCTTGACCTCATGATCTGCCCTCCTCGGCCTCCCAAAGTGCTGGGATTACAGGCATGAGCTACCGTGCCTTGCCTTTCTTTTCTTTTTCTTTTCTTTTTTTTTTTTTTGAGACGGATTTTCACTCTTGTTGCCCAGGCTGAAGTGCAATGGCATGATCTCGGCTCACCGCAACCTCTGCCTCCCAGGTTCAAGTGATTCTCCTGCCTCAGCCACCCGAGTAGCTGGGATTATAGGCATGCACCACTGTGCCTATAATTTAATGTTTTTTATATTTTATATTTAAAATGGCCAGCTAACTTTACATTTTTAGTAGAGACGGGTTTCTCCTTGTTGGTCAGGTTGGTCTCTGGTCTCGAACTCCTGACCTCAGGTGATCCACCCGCCTCAGCCTCCCAAAGTGCTGGGATTATAGGCGTGAGCCACTGTGCCCGGCCCAACTTGCTTATTTCCTAACAAACCTCTGAACTAAGTACTATTAATCTCGTTTGACACATTAGGTTAACTTGCTCTCTACAAGCTCTATATGGGTTGCAAGGGGTTGAGGCAGTGTTTGAACCCAGGGAGTCTGGTTCTGAAGTCTGTGCTCTTAGCTGCAAGCACAGGCCTCTAATACAGCATTACATCTAAGTTCATGACTGCCTAGGGACAGGATGCTGTGTGACACACAATACTACAAACACTGGAGAAGCTGCACCTCGCACTGCAGCTCCATGCTCAGTGGGAAGCAACCCAGAAGGGAAGCAGGTCAAATTCTCAGGCCAGTGACTGTGGAGAGGGAGCTGTCCTGGCATGAGGACTGTGGATGCCTCGTTTTATCTCAAAGTAAACACCATGTTCCCTTGCATGTGGTTCCTGACTATAAGCTTTGACATTCTTGATTGGAGAGACAAAATGTTTAAGTGGATGTGTACAAAACAACAAAGAATCATCTGGTTGGGCATCATGGCTCACACCTGTAATTCCAGCACTTTGGGAGGCCAAGGCAGGAAGATCACAGGAGCCCTAGGAGTTCAAGACCAGCCTGGGCAACATAGTGAGACCACATCTTTATTATAAATATATGTGTGTGTGTGTGTGTGTGTGTGTGTGTGTGTATAAGCAACATATGTGTGTGTGTATATATGTAAGCGATATATATGTGTGTGTGTATATATACATATAAAACATTTAAAAAGAGAAACAGGCTGGACGTGGTGGCTCAGGTCTATAATCTCAGCACTTTGGGAGGCCAAAGCAGGCAGATCACTTGAGCCTAGTTTAAGAGCAGCTTGGCCAACACAGCAAAACCCTGTCTCTATAAAAAATTTAAAACTTAGCTGGGCATGGTGGTGTACACCTGTAGACCTAGCTACTCAAGGAGGCCGAGGTGGGAGGATCCCTTCGGCCCAGAAGGCGGAGGTTGCAGTGAGCTGAGATTGTGCCACTGCACTCCGGCCTGGGGTGACAGAGTGAGACCCTGCCTCAAAAAAAAAAAAAAAAAAAAAAGACAGTCATCTGCAGAGAGCTGTGCTGTTTTTAATATTACCAAAGGCTGAAATATATGGAACAAAAAATTACAATTTTGGATGAGGACAGAGTGCTATGTTCCTCATAAAATTCATGTTGAAATCCTAACCCCCAATGTGATGGTAATAGGAGGTGGGACATTGATTAGGTCTTTTGTGTGTGTGTGTGTTTGTGTGTGTGTGGGTGTGGGCGTGTGTGACAGCATCTTACTCTGTTGCCCAGGCTGGAGTGCAGTGGTGCGATGTCAGCTCACTGCAACCTCCGCCTCCTGGGTTTAAGTGATTCCTGTGCCTCAGCCTCCAGATTAGCTGGGACTACAGGTGCCCACCACCACACCTGGCTAATTTTTGTATTTTTAGTAGAGACAGGGTTTTGCCACGTTGGCCAGGCTGGTCTAGAACTCCTGGCCTCAAGTGATCCGCCTGCCTCAGCCTCCCAAAGTGCTGGGATTACAGGTATGAGCCACGGCGCCTGGTCATGATTAGTTGTTTTTTTTTTAAATTTTTTTGAGACGGAGTCTTGCTCTGCTGCCCAGGCTGGAGTGTAGTGGCACCATCTCTGCTCACCACAACCTCTGCCTCCCAGGTTCAAGCAATTCTCCTGCCTCAGCCTCCCGAGTAGCTGGGACTACAGGTGTGTGCCACCATGCCCGGCTAATTTTTGCATTTTTAGTAGAGTTTCACTATGTTCGCCAGGCTGGTCTCAAACTCCTGACCTCGTGATCTGCCTGCCTTGGCCTCCCAAAGTGCTGGGATTATAGGAGTGAGCCACCGTGCTCAGCCCCTGGTTAGGTCTTAAGGACAGAGCTCTCACGAATGGGATTGGTGCCCTTATAAAATACAGGTTGAGTATCCCTAATCTGAAAATCCAAAATCTAAAATGCTCCAAAATCTGAAACAGCATGAGTGTCAGTGTGATGCTCAAAAGGAAATGCTCACTGGAGCATTTCGGATTTGAAATGTTTGGATTAGGGATGCTCAACTGGTAGACCCATCTCTATAAAAACAAAACAGCCAGCTGTGGTAGTGTACCTGTACTCCCAGCTACTCAGGAGGCTGAGGTGGAAGGACAGCTTGAGCTTGAGTTTGAGGCTGCAGTGGGTCATGATCATGCCACTGTATTCCAACCTGGACGACAAAGTGAGATTCCCCCATGGAAAAAAACCCATAACCCCAACAGAAAGTAGATTAGTGGTTGTCTAGGGCTTGGTGGGGGATGGGGCATGGAGTGAATGCTAATTGAGGCCAGGGTTTCTTTTTGTTCTAAAAATGATTGTGGTGATGGTTGCAGAACTCTGGATACACTATAAGTCATTACATTGTACATTCAATGGGCACATTTTATAGTATGTTAATTATATCTCAATAAAACTGTTAAAAAGGAAATGCTAATGGAATTTTGATACATTTCCACTTATTTGGTATATGGCATTTATTTTCAGTTTTATTTTACAAACATTTACATGGTCTTACTATGTGCCAAGTACTGGGTTCCAAATGTTTTATAAATATGAACGTAGTTCTCCATCTTGGCCAGGCTGGTCTTGAACTCCTGACCTCAGGTGATCCGCCGACCTCAGGTGATCCGCCTGCCTCGGCCTCCCAAAGTGCTAGGATTACAGGCGTGAGCCACCGCACCCGGCCTACAGTACTTCTAATGTAACGTCGCAGAAACATTGGAGGAGAGAAAAGAATACACTTCCACTCGGAATTCGCACCCTGGTCGCCTTCGCTAGCTGGGTTCACTCGCTGAACCGCCTCGCCCCCGCCCGGAAAGATGACATCTCGGCCTGGGCAGAGACTCGAAAGCCTCCTCCTGCCGCTCGGGATGTTAACAGCAGGGAGAGCAGCGTCTAGTCTTGCCCCGTAGCAGCGTCGCTGACTGACCCGCCGGGTTGCCAAAACCTCACTAATTTTCCTCCCGGCCGCCGCTCTTCCCGGATTCAGCCACTTTGCCTCTTCTGGGAACGTGCGCGCGTGTGCCGGCGCCCGGAAGTGCGTCATCAGCCGGCGCCAGCGGCCGATAGCCGCGGAGCAGGGGCTCGGAGGCCCCGGGATTCCGGTGCTCGAGCACGCTGGTGGGAAAGGACCTGGGACTTGAACAGTGTTGTGCGCCGCCATGCAGGTCTCCAGCCTCAATGAGGTGAAGATTTACAGCCTCAGCTGCGGCAAGTCCCTTCCTGAGGTGAGTCACTTCCCGGCCCCCTCACTCTCGAGCTCTTTGGGGCCGTCTTCCTCGTGGGGCAGCCGCCCCTCTCCTCGGCCCTAGCCGCTGTTTTAGCTGGACCCTGGGCACCCCCCCGACTCGGGGAGGCCCAGAGGCGGCTGACAGTTTCCTGGGGAGGTGTCGGCATTGGGAGACCAGGACACTGCCATCACCGCGCCAGAAGCTGGACCAAGGGGTAATCAGGGTCAGTGAGCTTTGCTGGAACTTTTGTGAAGTTCTCTGTTCCAGAGAACGCATCCATTTGGGCTTCTTTGGGTGTTCACAGACCCTGCCACACACTGAGGTGGAAAACATGGAGATTGGTTGACGCATCTCTCCCCTATATGACCATCAGCTGTTTGTGGAGTCTCTATCATTTGCCAGGTCTTAAGGATACAACAGTGAACAAGGGAGATACAGACTTCGCATCTGCAGAATTTATGGTGTAGAGGACAGTATTTTTGAGCCTTGCTGAACTTAACCTGGTTCCTAGTCTTAAAGTTGGAAAGGGCTCGGACAAATCGGTAATTCTCTTCCAATCTTCTCGTGTTTAATGATGCAGCTGAGATTTAATAATGCGTTTAATATGCAGCTGAGATCCAGCAAGGGGAAGGGTGACTTGTCCAGCATGACACACTTAGGCTCTGAAACTTGTCTTTTGTTTCTTATACGTGATGATCAAGCCTCTGTCCACGCACTACCACTGAGCACTACCTTTTGTGGAAGCTCATTTCCATTTTGAGACTCTGCACTTGTTAGAAAGTGGTTTTCAAATATGTCACCTTATAGCATGCCACTGTTGGCCTGAGTCCTGCCCTTGAAAACAGAGTAAATATAGCTCTCCTTCCATGTGTCTGCTTCTACAAAAATTTGGAGCCAGTGCTTAGGTTTTTCCTTTCTTCCTAAAATTCTGGTTTAAATAATTCTCTGCCTTCCAATTGTTCTTCACACCTCATGAGCTTTCTCATTTTGTTCATTCATTCTCCACACGTATTGAGAAGTTACTATGTGCAAGCAACTCTGTTTTAAGTATTGGGATATATGGTGGATATTTCAGATAAGGTTCCCTGTTGGGGAAAAGGGAAGTAAACAAGTGAGCAAATAAGGCAATTTCAGGCAGTCAAAAAGTACTTTTCGTGATGAATGGTTAGAAGAGAGCTGTTTTGGATAAAGTAGTGAGAGAAAGTGTTTAGGATAAAACCTTCGGGGGGCGGGCGTGGTGGCTCACGCTTGTAACCCCAGCACTTTGGGAGGCCGAGGCGGGCGGATCACGAGGTCAGGAGATCGAGACCACAGTGAAACCCCGTCTCTACTAAAAATACAAAAAATTAGCCGGGCATGGTGGCGGGCGCCTGTAGTCCCAGCTACTCAGAGAGGCTGAGGCAGGAGAATGGCGTGAACCTGGGAGGCGGAGCCTGCAGTGAGCCGAGATCGCGCCACTGCACTCCAGCCTGGGCGACAGAGCGAGACTCCGTCTCAAAAAAAAAAAAAAAACCTTCAGGGAAGTCCTCTCTACAAGAGGTGACATATGAGCAGAAACTTAAATGATGAAGAGGAGCTAGTCGTGTGAAGATACGGGGAAGAGTTTTCACTGCTGAGAACAGAAAGTGCAGAAGTCCCCACATGGGAATGTACTGGATATGTAGGAGGACCAGAAGAGGCACAGGTGTGATTGTAGTATGCTGAGTGAGGGGGTGAGAGCAGGGTGGATGGGGCTGGAGAGGTAGGCCTGGTAGGAAAGGTAGGAAGTTCAAGTTTTATTCTTAGTGCTGCTGGAAGTCACCGTTGTGTTTCGACGTGGGCTGCTGTGTGACAAATGACTAGCTGGGGAGGGTTCCAGTGGGGATTAATTAGGTAGTCCAAGTGAGCGACTTTGGTGGCTTGGGCTTGCCTGGTAACAAAGGAGATGCTAAGACACTGAGATTCAGGACATATTTTGCAGATAGGGCTAATGGAACTTGCTAATGGATTGGATTGTTGGTAGAGGGATGTTGAGGTGACAAAAAGGAAGGAATCAGAGAACTCTTCAGTTTTGAGTCTGAACAAGCGGGTGCATGGTATTGCTGCTAACTGACATGGAGAGGAATCGAGAAGGAACACGTTGAAGGGTGGAGAGGAGGAACGTAGTGAGCAAAAAGGGTTATGATTTTTTTTTTTTTTTTTTGAGATCACGTGCAATGGCCTGATTTTGGCTCACCGCAACCTCCCGGGTTCAAGCGGTTCTCCTGCCTCAGCCTCCCCAGTAGCTGGGATTACAGGCACAAGCCAACCACGCCCAGCTAATTTTTGTATTTTTAGTAGAGACGGGTTTCACCATGTTGGCCAGGATGGTCTCGATCTCCTGACCTAGTGATCCACCCGCCTCGGCCTCCCAAAGTGCTGGGATTACAGGCATGAGCCACTGTGCCCACCCCAAGATTTTTATTTTCAGTACTGAACGTTTGAAGTTCTAATACATACCAAATGGAGATGTTGAGTAGTTAGCAGTTGCATGGATACTGGGATGGAGATTGTAGGTTAAGTCACTGTCGTTGTTTGGGACTAGGTGAGATCAAATTGTGAGAGAAAGAACAGGAAGATAACTGGCCTGAGGACCTGAGGCAGTCTTAACATTTGTCATCCAAGAAGAGGAGGGGAACCTGGCAAAGAAGAAAGACTAGTAGGCACTGATGGAAGGGGATACCCGGAAATGTGTAGTTTTGTAGAAGCAAGTGTTTCAAGGAGGAGGGAGTGGTCACCTGTGTCAACTGCTACTGAGAGCTTCAGTAAGATGAAGGCAGAAAAGCGACCATCGACTTTGGCATGATGCAGAGCACCCTTGACCTTGGTGAGGAGTTCCAGTGGAGTGGTAGGGAGGGTAGCTTGAGCTGGGTGGATTTGGAAACCCCTGCTTGTCCTGGTTAATGTTTTCTGGTTATTTCTTTGAGGTGTGGTGCCTAAACTACACGTGGAACCCCAGTTGTTGTCTGATCTGTGCAAATATTGCTTCTCTCCTGGGCTTTACCTTTTTATTAATGTAGAGAAGCCTCTACATTTACTCCCCTGGTGATCTGATGCAGTCTCCTGATTTTAAGCACATCTGTGTATCGATAATTATCACATTGACGTTTCTAGCCCTTACCTCTACTCTGAACTGGACTTGTGTATCCAGCTGTTTCTTGACATCCCCACTTGGATGTCTGATAGGCATCTCAAACTTAACTTGTCCAAAGTAGAACACCAGCTTTCCCCCCGCATTTCCCCTCCTCCAACCTAGTGGTCTTTCCTCTCTCAGTCAGTGGCAACTCCATCCCTCAAACTGTTGACGCCAAAAACACTGGAGGCTTTTTGTTGTTGTTTCTTTGCTCTCATAGAATCCACTAGAAAATGCCGTTGGTTCTATGTTCAGTATAGATCCAGAATCCAGTCATCTCCATTACTGTCACTGATTCAAGACACTGTCACCCCTGGACTATGCAATTGCAGTTATTGCAGTTGACTTCTAAGCGGTTTCTCAGTTTCCACCCTCTACCCCTTTATTCCACAGTCTATTATCAGTAAGCTGCCAGGGTGATCTTCTACTCAAAACCGTCCAGTGGCTCCTGGTCTCTTAGGGGTGAAAAGCAGAGTCCTTTGAGTGGCCTTTAAGGTGCTACTTGATGTTGTGCCTTCCTGCCTTCCTGGAGAAAGCGGTCGCTGTTCTCCACCTTACACTGGCCTCACAAGTCTCCTCACTGCTCGAGACCAGGCACACTCCTGCCGTAGGACCTTGGCACTGGGGATTCCCCCTGCCTGCCTGCTTTTCTCCCAGATGTTCACCAGGCTTGCCTCCTCATGCCTTTCAGGTCGTTGCTCAAGAGAACCTTAACCTTAAAATCATGATTCTCCACCAACACTTTGTCTCCTTTTCTTGCTTTATTTTTTCCATGGCATACATAACCATCTGACATTCTAATTATTTTGCTTCCTTATTTGTTGGTGTTCTCTCACTTGAAAGAAAGCTTCATGAAAGGAGGGGTTTTTAGATTTTTTAATTTAATTTTTTTTTTTTTTTTTTTTTTTGAGACGGGGGTTTACTCTGTTGCCCAGGCTGGAGTGCAGTGGCACAATCATGGCTCACCTCAGCCTTGACTTCCCTGGACTCAACGATCCTTGCACCTCAGCCTACTGAGTAGCTGGGACTGCAGGTGCACACCAACATGCCCAGCTTCTTTTTTTTTTTTTTTTTTTGTAGAGACAGTGATCTCACTTTATTGCCAGGCTGGTCTCGAACTCCTGGGCTCAAGTGATCCCATTGCCTCAGTGCTGGGATTATAGATATGAACCACTGCACTTGGCCAAGAGGGTTTTTTTTTTCCTGTTTTATTTACTACTGCTATACCTAATTACTGGCATTTAGTAGTAATAAATATTTGTTTAATGTATTGATGAATAAAGTTAATTTTCATTTTCAGCCCTGTCACACTTTTGACTTGGGGCTATGAATTTTATTCACGCAATTTGACCTACAATCTCCCATTCTGGAATTAATCAGCTTTTGTTGTATTTTTAGTGCTGTTAAATTTATTTTCATTAGTTTTCCAGTGGTTAAGCCTGTTTTTTTCCTTTTTTTTTTTTTGAGACGGAGTCTCTCTCAGTCACCAGGCTGGAGTGTAGTGGCAAGATCTCAGCTCCCTGCAACCTCCGCCTCCCGGGTTCAAGTGATTCCCCTGCCTCAGCCTCCCGAGTAGCTGGGATTACAGGTGCCCACCACCACAGCTGGCTAATTTTTTGTATTTTAGTAGAGACGGGGTTTCACCATGTTGGCCAGGCTGGTCTTGATCGGCCTCCCAAAATGCTGGGATTATAGGCGTGAGCCACTGTGCCTGGCCAAGTATCAGCTATTTGGTCAGTTATTTATCTGGCTTTATTCTTTGTAAAAAATATATTTCTGTAAGAAACATTCTTCTATAAATGTTTTACTTTTTAAATTCTCACTTAAATAGATTAAATTGTTCCGTATATTTAGTTATAACCCATAATATTTGAGGCTTTCTGCTTTCCGTTAGGTTGGTTAGATGGGTTAGTTTTTCTCTTGTGTAAAAGGTTGTAGTTCAAAAAATTTCTTATCTGGCTGGGCCTGGTGCCCATGTCAGTAGACCTAGCATTTTGCAAGGCAAAGGCGGGGATTGTTTGAGCCCAGGAGTTTGAGGCTTCGGTGAGCTGCAGCCACGTCGCATCATTGTAATACAGACTGGGCATGAGACCCTGTCTCTAAAAAAGTAAAAATAAAAGAAATTATCTAATGTATTTTAAGTATACACAAGAAAAAAAATCCAGGAGATATTTAATATGTTAAGAGTAGAGTTAGGATTAGAGAATATTTTTGCTTCCTATGTTATAGATACCTGTAAAGTTTGAATTTTTAAATATAAGCATGTATTGATTTTGCAAGCCAAAAAACAATTTAGCTAAATTTGTTTTAAAATAAAGTCTCTTCATTTTCTTTAAGTGGCTTTCTGATAGGAAGAAGAGAGCGCTACAGAAGAAAGATGTAGGTGAGTATTGTTTTTTCCCACTTCAGTTGCATTAGTGATCTATGTTCTAAGCTTTTACTCATTTGCTGTTATCATATATAAGTGAGGATTTATAAGAATGCAGTAACATATAGTGGAAAATGAATGCTCTTGTCCCTTTTTTTTTTTTTTTTTCATTTGACATGGGGTCTCGCTGTGTTGCCCAGACTGGTCTCTAACTCCTGGGCTTGAGCAGTCCTCCCACCTTGGCCTCCCAAAGTTTTGGGATTACAGCCATGATCCACTGCACCCAGCCCTTCTTTTTTTTTTTTGAGATGGAGTTTCACTCTTGTTGTCCAGGCTGGAGTACAATGGGGTGACCTCAGCTCACTGCAACCTCCACCTCCCGGATTCAAGCAGTTCTCCTGCCTCAGCCTCCTGAGTAGCTGGGATTACAAGCCACCATGCGTGGCTAATTTTTTTTTGTATTTTTAATAGAGATGGGGTTTCTCTATGTTGGTCAGGCTGGTCTCGAACTCCCAACCTCAGGTGATCCGCCCACCTTGGCCTCCCAAAGTGCTGGGATTACAGGCCTGAGCCACCGCGCCCGGCCGCCTTTCTCCTTCTTAAGAAATTTTTTGTTGTGGTTGGTATGTTCCTGGAGGGTATGAGATTTGATTTTACCTTATTAACTAATAAGTTAGCCTGTTACTGTTTCATGAATAACAACAGTAGACGCAAGACTCCTGGGTTAGAGATGCAGATTTTATTACTCACAGCACAGTAAATAGCATAAGCATCAGCATATTTGTGCCAGTTCCCCTCTTGAGTCTCCTGGGGACACTTAGCACAGTCCAGATGGGTGCTTGGCACACAGTGGATTTGTGTTGTGGCTGAGCAACACAGCTTGGGAAGTCCGCTGCTTTTCTAGCAAGCGGTAAGCAAACCTGTGCTTTGTCTAGAAGGGACATGTTACCTGTCTATCAAGGTTCTCAGCAGTGTAAACAACCCTGAGAAATGGCTCAGGTAAGAGTGGCTGGGGCCTTGCAATCTCACCATACCCAGTAAGCATGCAGGTCCAAGGAGGACTGTCTCTCCTAACAGGTCCATAATTGCTTTGCTCTCTGGTGTATCAAAATCTTATCCTGTAAATTAAATCCATTTATCAATGTTTGAGATACAGAGACAATGAGCATTTTTTGAAGAAAAGAATTTTACGTGTAGAATGTATGAACCCGAACAATAAAAGATTATTGCAGAAGATGTTGATTCTTTTAAATTTACGGCAGCAAGAAATTGTAAGAAAAATTTCTAACTTTAATAATTTTGGTGAACAAGTTTTTATTATATTTTCTTCATTACAGCTTGTCACATATGAAAGAAAATTTATTTTCCCATATATTTTGTGTAAGTTATTCTTTAAAAACCTAAGGTATCAAAGGCGTTTCCTCTTGTCTGCAGACAATTGGTGCCAACAGAGGCGTAAGTTAGGTTAGCTTCGTAGCAGTTTCTTATATAAAGTTAAGAGGTTGGGCCAGGTACGGTGGCTTGCACCTGTAATCTCAGCACTTTGGGAGGCCCAGGTGGGCAGATCACGAGGTCAGGAGTTCAAGACCAGCCTGGCCAACATAGTGAAACCCCATCTCTACTAAAAATACAAAAATTAACCAGGCATGGTGGCGCGTGCCTGTAGCCCCAGCTACTCGGGAGACTGAGGCAGGAGAATCGCTTGAACCTGGGAGGTGGAGGTTGCGGTGAGCCAATATCACACCACTGCACTCCAGCTTGGGCAAGAGTGAGACTTTGTCTCAAAAAAAAAAAAAAAAAAAAGAGTTTGGAGGCTTAAACCTGTTATTTAGGAGAAGAAAAAGTTAGATTTTTGTCTTTGCCATGATTGAGTAGAATAGTGGTTTAGGGGCCCAGTGCAGTGGCTCACTCCTGCAATCCCAGAACTTTGGGAGGCTGAAATGGGAGGATTGCTTGGCCCTAGAAATTCGAGACTAGACTGGGCAACGTGGCGAAACCCCATCTCTACAAAAAATACAAAAATACCTGGGTGCAGTGGCATGCGCCTGTAGTCCTAGCTATTTGGGGGGCTGAGGTGTGAGGATCGCTTGAGCCCAGGAGGTTGAGGCTATAGTGAGCCATGATCATGCCACTGCACTCTAGGCTGGGTGACAAGAGTGAGACCCTGTCCCTCCCCCCAAAAAAAGTGGTTTAATGTTTATGTTCTTCGTCCTAACACTGGATGTTTGATACACTGTTGTGGAAAAATTTTTTTTCAATTAATGATGATACTTTTTTTCTTCTTGAAAAGTAAAAATGAAATACTTAGCTTAGAAAAACAATCTATGAGCTAAGGAAAAAACCTCTGCTGTTTAATGGTTGGGCTATGCTGGTGACCTTTCCCAAGGCCAGGAAGCATTTGGGATGAATTTCACCTGTTTATAATTGTGGTGACTGCTTGGCACACATTTGTCTTCTTATGATAGAGAATAAGCACATGTTAGTGAAACTAGTTGTTTTTTTCTCTCGTTTTAGATGTCCGTAGGAGAATTGAACTAATTCAGGATTTTGAAATGCCTACTGTATGTACCACTATTAAGGTGTCAAAAGATGGACAGTACATTTTAGCAACTGGTAAGCATCTTTTTGGTTATGATTTCCATGCATTTTGTACCAGGAAATGCTGTGATGGGAAAGGTCTTTTTTTTTTTTTAAAACCCTAGAATTTTATTATAAAAAATTTCAAACACACAGAAATATTGAAAAAAATTATATAGTAATCACCCATTTAACTACTACCTGAATTCTGCTGTAAATCGTTTACTCTGCAGTATTTGATTTATCCCATGCATCTGTCTCTTTGTTCATACATCAGTCCATCTTGTTTCTTTGATGCATTTCAGTGTAAGTTGAAGATACCAGTATACTTCACCCCAAAACACCTCAGCATATATATCATTAGCTGGAGTTCAGTATTTATCAATATTTACTTATGACTTTTTTCAAGGTAAATTTATATTGGTGAAATGTACAGATCCTAAGTTTACCATTTGATTAGTTTTGACAAATGCACACGCTTGTGTAACACAAAGCTCTATCAAGATACAGAAACATTTTTTTCCTGCAGAAAATTTCTCCCACTCATGCAGAGACAACCATTGCTGATTTTTTTCAGTACAGACAAGTTTAGCCTGTTTTAGAACTTAATATAAATGTAGTCATACACTATATATTCTTTCTCTGTGAGACTTATTTCATGTAGGATTTTGTATTTGAGATTCATACACGTTGTATGTGTCAATAGCTTCTTTTTTTTATTACCAAAAAATATTATTATATGACTAAACCACAGTTTATTTACCCCATTCTCCATGTGATGAACACCTGGGCTGTTTTCATTCAGTTTTTTGGCTGTTACTAATAAAGCACTATGAACAATCACATAGAAGTCTGTTTTGTGGGTATATACTTTCATGTCCTTGGTAAATACCTAGAAGTGGAATTTTGGGGTCCTGGGTAGGTGTATGTTTAGTATTCTGGGAAACTTCCAAGTCTTTCCCCAAAGTGATCATATCATTTGCACTCCTACTAACAATGAATGAGAGTTTTAGAAAAGGTCACTTATAACATGATTTTCTGTATAATGTACTAATTTTTAAAAATATCCCTAAGATTTTACATTAACAGTATTTATCATTATCAAAAAATCATGAAATATAGAGAACTTTTAGTGTGTTGGAGTGTTGGAAAGTATCACCCAACCTTTAATGGTTGTGATTTTGGTTCATAAGTCCTGTATATTGTCCAAACATTTTTTGCCGGTATCAGTATTCCTTTTCCAAACACTTTCTTTTTGGTAGTACCTGTTATACATACGTAGGCCAGTCTCTTTTGCTTTGTGTTAATGATTATCTCAGTGCTAACTAACACTATCTACATCTCTTAGCCTTCAGTTTTATGTTCAGAAACTGGTAAAAAGAATTGAGGAAAGCTAAGATATATGGACACCCTTACTGAACACTAGAAGAAACTTACATTTTCTTCATTTTCTAGATCCGGAGATTTTAAGTGACTTGTCTAGGCTCGCAGATCTAGTACTTAAGAAAGCTAGGGTACAGATTTGTTAAATGACACTTTCTTTTATGAAATCGTCCTCTGTTCCCATGCAAAATTAATGGTTCTTCTTCTCCTTCTCCTCCTTCTCCCTCTCCCTCTCCCTCTTCTCTTTCTTCTCCTTCTCCTCCTTCTTTTTTAACAGAGTCTCACTCTGTCACCCAGTCTGGAGTGCAGTGGCATGATTTTGGCTGACTGCAACCTCCACCTCCTGGGTTCAAGCGATTCTCCTGCGTCAGTCTCCTGAGTAGCTGGGACTACAGGTGCACACCACCACACTAATATCTGTATTTTTTTAGTAGAGGTAGGGTTTCCCCATGCTGGCCAGGCTGGTCTCGAACTCCTTGCCTCAAGTGATCTGCCCAACTTGGCCTCTCAAAGTGCTGGGATTATAGGTGTGAGCCACTGCACCTGGCCTAATGGCTTTCCTTCTTATTCAGAATGTCTCGGTTTTATTTTATCTTAAAAATATTTCATAAATAATATGTGGTCTGGGCGGGGTGGCTCACACCTATAGTCCCAGCACTTTGGGAGGCTGAGGCAGGCAGATCACATGAGGCCAGGAGTTCGAGATCAGCCTGCCCAACATGGTGAAATCCTGTCCCTATTAAAAATAAAGAATTTAGCTAGGCGTGATGGCGTGCACCTGTAATCCCAGCTACTTGGAGGCTGAGGCATGAGAATCACTTGAACCCAGGTGGTGGAGGTTGCAGTGAGCCAGGATCGCGCCACTGCACTCTACCCTGGGCAACAGAGCGAGACTCTGTCTCAAAAAAAGAAAGAGAGAGAGAGGAGGGAGGGAGAGAGAGAGAGAGAGAAAATGTGAAACATGGTAGTGAGACTGAGACTGAGGAACTGAATGTCTTTTTTTTTTTTTTTTTTTTTTTTTTTTTAAGAGACAGTGTTTCACTCATTGTAACCTTGAACTTATGGGCTCAAGCCATCCTCCTTCCTCAGCTTCCTGAGTGGCTAGAAATATAGGTGCTCACCATTATGCCTCGCTAATTAAAATTTTTTTTTTTTTTTTTGAGACAGAGTTTCACTCTTGTTGCCCAGGTTGGAATGCAGTGGTACGATCTTGGCTTACCACAACCTCTGCCTCCCGGGTTCGAGTGATTCTCCTGCCACAGCTTCCTGAGTAGCTGGGATTACAGGCATGCACCACCACGCCCGGCTAATTTTGTATTTTTAGTAGAGATGGGGTTTCTTCGTGTTGGTCAGGCTTGAACTCCCGACCTTAGGTGATCCGTCCACCTCAGCTTCCCAAAGTGCTGGAATTACAGGCGTAAGCCACTGCGCCCGGTCAAAAAAAATTTTTTTTTAATAGAGATGGGGTCTCAGTATTTTGCCCACATTGGTCTTAAACTCCTGGACTCAAGCAGTCGTCTGCCTGTCTCAAAGTGCTCGGATTAACATGAGCCATGGCACCCAGCTGGAATCTTAAATTTAATTTGATTTTAATTAATTTTAACTTAGTCTCACATTGCTAGTGGCTGCCATATTGGACAGCACAGTTGTGGAGTCCAGAGTCCTGGTTTGACTTTCCTAGAGGCCTTTTTCTGGTATGGTAGGGGAAGTGGAGTTGGAGTGTCACTTGCTTCTGCATTTAATTTGGTAGAGGTTTTTCTTTCAATCTCGGTATCTATCCCTACTTCTTTCTTAGATTCCCTTTGGTGTTCTAGGCCTTTTGGCTAAAAACAAGTTGAATAAGGTTGGCCCTGAAGACCTTTCATTCTGGTTGGGGAAATAGATTATCTAAGGGAATGAACCCAGGGGATGTGCTGATTTGTTACGGAAGTGACCGGCCTCTTGATTCCTTTTGGAAGCATTGGGTTTATGATCATGCCAGATTCAAATCTATCCTTAGTGGCTGTGTTAATTTTTTCTGTTACTTGGGGATGAAAGATAAGAAATAGAGGATCTACTTTTATTAATGTTTATATTTTTTTACCACTTTTTTCCCCCTAGTGGCCAAAGTAATACTTGTAAGCCTTTTAAACAGCATAGCAACAAAAAACAGCAGGGTACACAGTAGCTCATGCCTATAATCCCTGCACTTTGGGAGGCTGAGGCAGGATTACTTGAGGCCAGGAGTTCAAGACCAGCTTGAGCAACACAGCAAGATCCTGTCCCTACAAAAAATAAAAAGAAATTAGCTGAAAGTGGTAGTGTGCACCTGTAGTGTCAGCTACTCACGGGGCAGAGGCAGGAGGATTGCCTGAGCCTAGCAGTTTGAGGTTACAGTGAGCTATAATTGTACCACTGTGCTCCAACCTGGGCAACAGAGCGAGACCCTGTCTCTAAAAAAAAACTTAAAGCTCCCAAAACAAACGACAGTGGAATAAAGGTCCTGGCTATATTAAAAGTTTTATGTATAGCCTTTCAAATTATGTGTGTGTGTGTGTGTGCGTGCATAAAATTGTGTACATATATATGTATCTGTCTATATGGATATATATATATACACACATATACACACGCATATATATGTGTGTATACACACACACACACAAATTTATTAAAATTATTGCCATACGACAGTGGGCTCATATTTACTGGTTTTAAACTTCTCTTTTTTAAGCTGGGTGCGGTGGCTCATGCCTGTAATTCCAGCATTTCGGGAGCTGAGGTGGGTGGATCACTTGAGCCCAGGAGTTTGAGACCAGCCTGGGCAATGTGGTGAAACCCCATCTTTACAAAAAATACAAAAATTACCCAGTCGTGGTGGCAGGCGCCTCTTGGTCCCCACTACTTGGGAAGCTGAGGTGCGAGGATCACTGGAGCCCAGGGAAGTTGAGGTTGCAGTGAGCTGTTATTGCACCTCTGTGCTCCAGCCTGGTTGACAGAGTGAGACCCCCATTTCAAAAAAGGAAAAAAAAAAAAACCACCAAAGAAAACCCCACAAAATAACCTTTTTTTTTTTTAAACTAAATCTTGGGTTTTGATCTATGCCAGAAAACAAAGGACTACCTCATTCTTTTATTTTTAAGATGTCTTTATTTTAAATACATAACATAAAATATGAAAGTCTCCGAAATTGCACTTCACGGAGATAGACTATCATTGTGAAGTTAGTTCCTCCAACTTTTGCCTTACAAAGTGCCAAAGTTAGGCCAGGCACGGTGGCTCACTCCTGTAATCCCAGCACTTAGGGAGGCGGAGACAGGCAGATCACCTGAACTCAGGAGTTCAAGACCAGCCTGGCCAACACGGTGAAACCCCATCTCTAATAAAAATACAAAAATTAGCCAGATGTGGTGGCAGGCACCTGTAATCCCAGCTACTTGGGAGGCTGAGGCAGGAGAATCACTTGAATCCAGGTGGCAGAGGTTGCAGTGAGCCGAGATTACTCCTCTGCACTCCAGCCCGGGCGACAGAGCAAGACTCCATTTCAAAGAAAAAAAAAAAAAGAAGCCAGGCTCAATGGCTCACGCCTGTAATCCCAGCACTTTGGGAGGCCAAGGCGGGTGGATCACCTGAGGTCAGGAGTTCGAGACCAGCCTGACCAACATGATGAAATCCCGTCTCTACTAAAAATACAAAAATTAGCTGGACATCGTGGCCTGCGCCTGTAATCCCAGCTACTCAGGGGGCTGAGGCAGGAGAATCACTTGAACCTGGGAGGCGGAGGTTTCAGTGAGCCGAGACCACGCCATTGCACCCCAGTCTAAATGACAGAATGAGACTCTGTCTCAAAAAAAAAAAGACAAAGTGCCAAAGTTGCCATTCATTTGTACAAAATTGGGATCGTATTATATGGATCATTCTCCAGCACTCGCCTGTGCTCTCCCTGTACTTTTACTTTATAGTATGTTTTGGCAGCTTTCCATGTCAGTGGTTACTACAGGTCTGCCTCATCCGCTTTATGGGCTATGTAATATTCCCTTGCGTGGATTTATTGTCATTTATTCAACCATTTTCCCGTCAGTGGACATTTTATTTGCTTTCAGTTTCTGACCATTTATAAATAATGCTGCAGTGAACATTCTTAATATCTTTGGCAGGCTTGTGGATATATTTCTGTGAGTTCAATTTGTGTAAGTTGAAATATAGATTGAAAGTGTACAAACATCATGTATTTTAGGGATTATCCTTCAAAGAAGTTGTATCAATTGTATACTAATCAACAACAGTATATGGGAATATTTTACACTTTCACCAACACAGTTATTAACCATTTTTTAATCTTTGCCATTCTGGTGGACAAAACTGTTTCATTGTTTGCATGTATTTTGTTAGATTACTTGTAAAGTTTCGTAGTTGTTTTGTTTGGTTTTCTATGACTTGCTTGGTTAGCTTTTGCTCAGTTTTTCCTTGGGGTGTTTGAGAGGGGCTGCTTTTACATTCCTTTCTTTTGATTTGGTTACAATTAATCCTGCTTATCTCTGAACAAGAAGTACACTCAGTGTATCTGGATGTTTTGACTATGAAAGTATGTCTTTAGGTTTTACATCACATTAATTTTTTCTAGGAACATATAAACCTCGGGTTCGATGTTATGACACCTATCAATTATCCTTGAAGTTTGAAAGGTGTTTAGATTCAGAAGGTGAGTAAAAAGCTAAATTTGAATTCATGAAAATGGCTTTTTATGTTTGTCTGCTTTTCTGGTTTTAAAATGAGAAAGGTTTGTAATTAGTTTTTTATTGCTATATAACAAATTACTGTACTAGAATCTCGATGGCTTAAAACTTCCATTTAGTAGCTCACAGTTGTGCAGATCTTAAGTCTGTGCAGGTTCTGTGCTCAGAGAGGAGGTCAGGGTGTTGACCAGGTGGAGCTCTGACTTGGAGGTGCTGGGCAAGAATATGCTTCCACGAGTTAGTTTGTAGTTCTTTTAGAATTGACTAGCAGCTTTTCTGGTTTTCAGAGAAAGCACCCTCCCCAACCCCGAAAATAATAAAAAATAAAAAAGAATTTGCTTCCAAATACACTCAGGTTGTTGTCAGAATTCAGTTTGTTGTGGTTATAGGATTGGGGTTCCCATTTCCTTCTGGCTGTCAGCTGCGGGCCACTCTAGGCTTCTAGAGGCTGCATGCATTTCTCATCACACGCTCACCTCCACCTTCAAGCCAGCAACAGCTCATCAGATCCTCCTTGTATTTCTTTTCCTTCTTTCCTTCCTTCCTTCCTTCCTTCCTTCCTTTCTTTTCTTTCTTTCCTTTCTTTCTTTTTCTTTCCAGGTAGGATCTTGTTGCCCAGGCTGGAGTGCTGTGGCATGATCATAGTTTACTGTAGCCTTGAACTCCTGAGCTCAAGTGATCCTCCTACCTTAGCCTCCCAGGTAGCTGGAACTACAGATGCGAGCCACCATGCCCCACTAATTTTATAATTTTTTGTAGAGATGGAGTCTAGCCATGTTGCCCAGGCTGGTCTCAAACTCCTGGCCTCAGCCATCCTTTTGCTTTGGTCTCCCAGAGTGCTGGGATTCCAGGCATGAGCCACTTCACCCAGCCCCTTGTGTTTTGGATCTCTGACTTTTTCTTCTGCTGCCAGCCAGAGAAACTCTGCTTTTATTTATTTATTTATTTATTTATTTATTTATTTATTTATTTATTTTTGAGACGGAGTCTTGCTCTGTTGCCCAGGCTGGAGTGCAGAGGCATGATCTTGGCTCACTGTAAACTCCACCTCCCAGATTCAAGCGATTCTCCTGCCTTAGCCTCCTGGGTGGCTGGGATTAGAGGCGCACTTCACCATGCCCAGCTAATTTTGATATTTTTAGTAGAGACGGGTTTCACCATGTTGGTCAGGCTGGTCTTGAACTCCTGACCTCGTGATCCGCCCACCTTGGCCTCCCAAAGTGCTGGGATTACAGGCGTGAGCCACTGCACCCAGCTGAAACTCTGCTTTTAAAGGGCTCATATGATTATAAATCTCCCCTTTGCCATAAAATGTAATGTAATCATGGGAGCAATGTCTTATCAATTCACAGTTTCCACACACACTCTCAAGGGAGGGGGGTTATACAAGGGTAAAGGTCACTGGGGGTCATTCTTAGAATTCTGAATGGCACTGAAGTCAAGTCAAAATGGGAAACTTCAAGTGCTTTTATCAGTTGGCCTAGAATTTGGGATTGAGGGGAAAGGAGTTAATGGGATATATGGTCTGTGGAATTATATGCATAGTCTCCCAACTTGTTTCACCCTTTGTTGTTTTTTTTTTTATTTTTACTTTTTAGAAACAGGATCTTTTTCTGTCACCCAGGCTGGAGTGCAGTGTTATGATCACAGCTCACTGCAGCCTCAACTACCCAGGCTCAAGAGATCCTCCTACCTCAGCCTCCCAAATAGCTGGGACCACAGGCGTGCACCACCATTCCTGGCTAATTTTTTTCTGTTTTTTTTTTTTTTTTTCCATAGTGATAGGGTTTTACTATATCTTTGTTTATTGAAAACAATAGAAACTCTGTGTGCCACTAATAATGGCTATTTTTTGCTCTTTTTGTTTATCAGGTAGATATGAATGGGTAAAAAATGACTGTTATCTTTTTTGTTAAGCGACAGTTTTTTTGTTCTTTAATGTATATTTGAAAGTCTTTAAAATTATTCTGTTTTCAACATCTCAGAAAGTGTCAGAATTTAGAAGTCATTATATTTTGTGAATTTGCTTTCAGTTCTACAAGAAATCTAGTTGATGTGTATTGAGAAATTATGAGGCTTTTAAGTTTTGTTGGTGTTTTGGGACAACATACTATGACAATTTTCTTCTTGTTTCATGTAGAGGCAGAAAAAAACTGGTATGTGTATAATTTCTGTGTTGAATTTGCTCATCAAGTTTGCATTGTTATTAAGAATGTTAATTGATAATTGTATTTTTCCTATTTCTTGTTTTTCAGTTGTCACCTTTGAAATTTTGTCTGATGACTACTCAAAGGTATGTTTTATAGCATTGGTTTGTACTGACTAGACCCAAGAAATGAGTGAGTGGAATTTATTTTTATGATAAGCAGTTTTATGATATTTTTCTTGTTAAACTAAAATGGCTGTGTAGTTCCATTGTTAAACAAAAATGGCTGTGTAATAAAATGTAACCCATCATTTTTTATTAATATTAATGCAATGATACAGATAGGCTTTGGCCAATCTAATATCAAAGTTAATTTTTCATATCATGTATGAAACCTTATTTATATTTTTAAGAATTGGCAGCAGTCATCTTTTATATCATCTTATATTCTAGATTTGTGATTCTGATTATTACATTTAACCTAGATTTATTTGCCAGGTTGCTTTCATTTTCGTATTTATATGTGAAAAGTAAACTAGCAGGATTGTATGTTTGATTTTTTTTAACTTTGCAAATGGTTGTGGTATATTCTGAAACAGTTTAAAATATAGCTAAGTAGATTTCTTTCTTTTTTTTTTTTTTTTTTTTTTGGTGCCATTAGTCCATCTTTCAACTCTTTTTTTTGGAGACAGGGGCTTGCTCTGTCACCCAGGCTGGAGGGGCAGTGGCGTAATTTCAGCTCACTGCAGCATCAACCTCCCGAGTTCAAGTGATTCTCCTGCCTCTGCCTCCTGAGTAGCTGGGACTACAAGCATGCGCCTCCACGTCTGGCTAATTTTTGTGTTTTTAGTAGAGATATGGTTTTACCAGGTTGGCCAGGCTGGTCTCAAACTTCTGACCTCAAGTGATCTGCCTGACTTGGCCTCCCAAAGTGTTGGGATTACAGGCGTGAGCCACTGCCCCCGACCCATCTTTCAACTCTGTCACTTTTAACAGTTATAAAATTGTTAGTAAACTCTTGAATTTAAAATGAAACATTTTTAGTGATGTCAAATGGCATCTTGAAAGAAAATTGAATTTTCTTAGCTGACATGGCTTTATATTTTCAGTTTTGGAAACTATGGGGTACAGCTTATCCTTTTGTCTGTGGTATCATTTATCATACGTTTTGGAACATGTAATTTTAGAATGTATTTTCTCTAAATACTGACAAATTTGCCTTTACATACCATCTGTTGATGTTTAAGATACCCCTTTAGTACACTAAAGTCAAATGTATACAAGGAGTTTATCATAACTTGTGTGATAATGGTGGGATTATTATTATTGTTTGTTTTTTACTTTTTGAGACAGAGTTTCGCTCTTGTTGCCCAGGCTGGAGTTCAATGGCACAATCTCGGCTCACTGCATCCTCCGCCTCCCGGGTTCAAGCGATTCTCCTGCCTCAGCCTCCTGAGTAGCTGGGATTACAGGCACGCGCCACCATGCCCAGCTAATTTTGTATTTTTAGTAGAGACGGGGTTTCTCCATGTTGGTCAGGCTGGTCTCAAACTCCCTACCTCAGGTGACCCACCTGCCTCGTCCTCCCAAAGTGCTGGGATTACAGGCGTGAGCCACCATGCCCGGCCAGGATTATTTAAATGTGTTCCCAAGTGAAAGAGGAAACTGATCATTGAGGGTACCATGAGAGTGCTCTATGTTATGACATGCTGGTGCCACATAAATGAAGGGCGTTTGTTTCAAGTCTTTAATTAGTGGGTAAGGTTTGCAGAAAAGCTATCAGGATACAGGAAGGCATTAAGGAGCCGATGGAGAGTTTTCATTCTTAATCCCAGTGGAGAGTGTGTGCATGGACATGTGTGTTTAGATAGAGAAAGTGAGAGAGAGGTAAGAGTTTTCCTTGGTTTGCCAGTTTTTTAGTGATAATGAAGTAAACACCTAACTAGAAACCTAAGCAAACTAATTTTTTTGTTTTATTTTCAGATTGTCTTCTTACATAACGATAGATACATTGAATTTCATTCGCAATCAGGTTTTTACTACAAAACCAGAATACCAAAGTTTGGGAGAGATTTCTCTTACCACTATCCATCCTGTGACTTGTACTTTGTTGGGGCAAGGTATTGGATCTAGTCCCTTTTTCTCCTTTTCAGCTCCTAAAACAACCAACTTCTGTTCCTAAATTTGTTGTATATTTTCTCTGTTTAGATAACTTGCTTTAATAAAAAAGTGATATGTGGCTCTTGTAAAAAAAAAAAAAAGTAGAAAACACAGGATAGGCAAAAAATTCTATTTTCTACATATTGATTTACTTATGAGTACCATATACTGTTTTAACAACTGTTGTTTTGCTTAATACAATATTTTCTAATGTTAAAAATATCTGTGATAGTTACCTGCCTCATTAGGAAATACTGATGGGAAGTGTGTGAGCCTTTTCAGTTTAGCCCAGTTGCCACAATTTATGAGACACAGTATTGTTTTATTTATCTGTTTATCTTCTAGATTTCTGTCTCTAAGTTTGCTTCATGTCAGTAATCAGTTTCTATCTGATCACTTTGTGATTAATAGGTCATATGTGGTTTTGGGCTCTAGTTTAAAAAAATTGGGAGAGGGCTTTATTATTATTTTTGGTAATTTGATAGTTTGATTTAATTTGATTTGCATGAAATGACAAAAGCATTTAAAGCATCTTTCATTATGTAGTTGATGTCCTACATTAATCTACTAAATTCTGAACAAAAGGTTATTAGCAAGTTTTCAAAAATTTAAAAATTAAACAGTTGTTTCAAAACCATTAAGTAGTAAATGTATTTAAGAAACTAATTAGGACAGATGTCATAACTTCAGAGCACCACTGCCTACCCTTGTTTTTTGTTTTGTTTTGTTTTGTTTTTCTGTTTTTTGTTTTTTTTTTTGAGAGGGAGTCTCACTGTCGCCCAGGCTGGAATGCAGTGGTACGATCTTGGCTCACTGCAACCTCTGCCTACCAGGTTCAAGTGATTCTCCTGCCCCAGCCTCCTGAGTAGCTGAGACTACGGGCACCCGTCACCATGCCCAGCTAATTTGTGTATTTTTAGTAGAGGCGATGTTTCGCCTTGTTGGCCAGGCTGGTCTCGAACTCCTGACCTCAGGTGATCCGCCCACCTTGGCCTCCCAAAGTGCTGGGATTACAGACATTAGCCATGGTGCCTGGCCCTGTTTTTTGTTTTGTTTTGTTTTTTATCAAAGCCATTAATGTATCTTTTTGGCTATTAGTATTAGCAATTTATCTACAATATTTAACAAGATAAATTATAGGCAAAAATTTAATAAATTTCAATAGAAACATCCCTTTTTTTCCCCGTGAAAATACAGCAGTATTTGAAGGACTAATTTCTTTAAAGAAGAATAAGACATGATCTTTGCTTTTAAGTTGCTTAAAGGGTATAATTCCTACATGGCTGACTCATTTAGGAGTTATATCTTTGGCTTCTGTTAGTATGGTGCTAAATTTGGAGATATACATGTATAATTTAGTTGATAAAGTCAGTTTCTTAGCCCTATTGCACACTATTTCAAAACTTTTTATTCTAAGTACCTTTTTGGTTTTATTTTTAGTTTTTTATAAAGATGGGGTCTCACTATGTTTCCCAGGCTGGTCTTGAACTCCTGGGCTCAGTGATCCTCTTGCTTTGGCCTCATACAATGTTGGGATTGCAGGTGTGAGCTACTGTACCTGGCCTGTATTGTATTATTATTATTTTTTGAGATGGAGTCTAGCTCTGTCGCCAGGCTGGAGTGCAGTGGTGCAGTCTCTGCTCACTGCAACCTCCACCTCCCCGTTCAAGAGATTCTCCTGCTCCAGCCTCCTGAGTAGCTGGGATTACAGGCACATGCGGCCACGCCCAGCTAATTTTTGTATTTTTAGTAGAGACAGGGTTTCACCATATTGGCCAGGATGGTCTCGGTCTCTTGACCTTGTGATCCGCCCACCTCAGCCTCCCAAAGTGTTGGGATTATAGGTGTGAGCCACGTTGCCCAGCCCTGTATTATTTTTATAGTCATCAAAAAGGTAGCATTTGACCAGATATTTGGCTGTGTGTATGTGTGTGTATATATAAAATACATTATATATATGTATATAAAATACATTATATATATGTGTATAAAATACATTATATATATATGTAGACAAATACATACTCATTTTAGAAAATTGGGAAAATATAGAAAAGAAAAAATTCAGGCTGAGCACGGTGGCTCATGCTTGTAATCCAGCACTTTGGGAGGCTGAGGTGGGCAGATCACCTGAGGTCAGGAGTTCAAGACCAGCCTGGCCAACATGGTGAAACCCTGTCTTTATTAAAAATACAAAAAATTAGCCAGGTGTAGTGACGGGCGCCTGTGAGCTGAGATTGCACTATTGCACTCCAACCTGGGCAACAAGAGCAAAACTCCATCTCAAAAAAAAAAAGAAAAAAGAAAAAATTCAGCCATAATTATACCACCCAGAGAGAATCCTTATTATGTTTCCTTCTAGTCCTTTCTTATATAATATGTAGATACATTACGTGTACTTTTGGATCTTGTATTCTCCATCTTATTTGTAAATAGTATTCTACGTAATGACTTCATAATATTTCCTTGGCACATAAGTGGCTTAAATCACTTTTATACATGAACAATTCATAAAGTGAATATTTTTCAGATTTAGAATACAATTTTGTATCAGTTTTACAAAAGGAAGTGATGGCTTATGAGTGATATATATTTGTAAAATTTATATTTACTTAAAGTTTCATTGTAGTTTAGCAAGTTTTTAACTTTCTTTATTACTTTACAGTTCTGAAGTTTATAGGTTAAACTTAGAACAAGGACGATACCTGAATCCTCTACAAACTGATGCCGCGTGAGTAGTTTTAGTAGTTCTGCTATATACATTTTGACCAGGAGGTGGAGCCACATGCTCAGTTTGTTAGCAAGTAACAAAATACTGCAATTAAGCAAAACTCCCAGCAACTTAGTTAAAAAGTACTGTTGAATTTATTCTTAAACAAAAAGTTCACTGAAAGATCTGGTGATTACTTTAAAAATTAAATAAAGGCTTTTTTCATATACTCAAATTTAAGTCAGTTAAAAATACTCAGTTTATTATTGTTACTTGCAGTGTTCTTTAAATTTACATTCATAGTTTTGTGATATTTTCTCCTGTGGAGAAATTTTGAATTAATTTGGAGTGCCATTTTTAAATTTTTATGCTTTGCTAGTGGACATTTAAGGTTTTTGAAGGTTCCGTTTTATCATACGTTATAGTCTACACATACGTATTATGCAGCAAGAGTTTTTAGGAATGAATCCATCATCATCATCATCACAACAAATAATAGTGATAAACACAATAGGAAAGTACTTACTTTGTGCCAGGTGTTATTCAGTCATTTTACTTTTATTAACTCATTTTAAACTTAGAACAGATTTTTGTGGTAAGTACCGTTTTACAGATAGGGCAGCTGAGACTCAGAGAGGTAAGTAGTTTGCCCAAGGCCACACAACTAGTCAAGGGTGGAAGCTGGATTACTTCTCACTGTGTATATGAAGAGCTTGCTGAATTTTTCTTAGTGCTTTGAGAGGATTTTTAAAGGTTAGGCAAACGTGATAATAAGAACCAAGTAAACTCCAATATTTTTTTATTTCACATTGGCTAGAAATGCTTTTATTTTTATTTTAAAAAACTTGTAGTAGTAACTTCACAATGCATTATATTGAGTGTCCTTTGTACCCCAGACACTGCTGAACACTTTGCATTCTTTTTCATTTAATCCCCATAACAACCCTCTGAGGTAGGTGAAATATCCATTTTACAGAGAAAGAAAATGAGACTTAGAGTGATGTACCCAGGACAAGCTTGTCAAGGCTCAGGATTGTCATGGTGATAGTGTGTGTTCTTTTAAGAACGTTACCTGCCTTGGAAGAAAATACCTTGAAAAAATAGAGTGACCCTTTCTTCTCACGCTAGTGGAATAGTATTTCAGAAGGAAGTCCCTCCTTGTTTGTCACCTAGCAGGTAGAGTTGTCACCCTGGGGATCAGAAACTGCAGTGACTGTGAGCCAAGCACTTAACCCTTTCATACCTTGGTGTTTTCCATTCGCAGATTAGTGAGAGAGAATCTGTGTGTCTTCTTTCTCTCCAGAATTTGGGTTGACTATTTATTTAATATTCCTTCCCCACTCAAGTAGGTGCTAACTAATACTTTCTCTCTTACTGCTTTCCCGTGTTAGGGAGAATAATGTTTGTGACATAAATTCAGTGCATGGCTTGTTTGCCACAGGCACCATAGAGGTAAGCATATGTTGACTTTATTTTTTAGAATATTTGTTTTATATTTGATTGGAATTTTTATTTAAAGACTGAGTTGCTTGATTCCTTAGAGCAGGATGATAATGAGGTGATAGCTTGAACATCCTGTAGAGTAGCATTCTGTAAATATTGAGATGAATGTACACAATATTTTTCTTTTAAATGATAATGTCTTTTAATCAGTGTCCTTCACACCAATAATTTTTTGTAGATTTGCATTTTTCACTTAAAACAATGATAAATACTCATAGTTTTTAAAAATGCAAATATGTCAGAAGCATGTAATTTTAAAAAGTGCCCTTTTATACCTTCCAGTCACCAAATCCTACACCCCAGAGGTAACACTTGAATGGTTTGGAGTAGTATCCTTTCAGATTTTTTCCTAAGTGCTATATGCCAATATGCATATGTGTACATATATATTTTTAAAAGTGGTTTACCAAACTGAAAGTGTATTCTACTGTAGTTCTCTATTTGCTTTTTTTTTTTTAGACATAACAGTATATAATATACATCTTATTGGTACTTATAATTACTTACAATGCTACACTAATTTTAAAAAAATTTACAGGCCAGGCACAGTGGCTCACTAATCCTAGCACTTTGGGAGGCCAAGGCAGGCAGATCACTTGAGATCAGGAGTTTGAGACCAGCCTGGCCAATATGGCAAAACACCGTCTCTACTAAAATTACAAAAATTAGCCGGGTGTGGTGGCACACACCTGTAATCCCAGCTACTCAGGAGGCTGAGGCAGGAGGGGCGGAGGTTGCAGTGAACGAAGATTGGGCCACTGCACTCCTGCCTGGGTGACAGAGCGAGACTCCATCTCAAAAAAAGAAATGATAGTTTACAGATAGCATTCTGTTGTTTTTACTATAATGTATTAAACCAGTTTCATACGGATGGAATTAATGATTTTTTTTTTACTCAAATTATTTTTATGTTGAGAGATTAATGCAGCCACAAAAAAGAATGAAAGCATGTTCTTTGCAGCAACGTGGATGCAGCTGGAGGCTGTTACCCTAAGTGAATTAAGACAGGAACAGAAAACCAAATACTGCGTGTTCTCACTTATGAGTGGGAGCTAACCATTGGGTACTCATGGCCATAAAGATGACAACACTAGACACTGGGGATTACTGGATGGGGAAGGGAGGGAGGGAGGCAAGGGTTGAAAACTAACTGTTGGCTACTGTGCTCACTGCCTGGGTGATGGGATCAGTCATACTGCAAACCTCAGCACTATGCAATATACCAGTGTAACAAACCTGCATGTACCCCCAGAGTCTAACATAGAAGTTGAAGTTGTATTTTAAGAAAAGATTAAGATTTGAAATGGGACACTGAGTTTGATCTGACAGATATTATGTAAAACTATGTTGAAGTGTTTGAATACTATTATGTCTAAATCAAGCTTTCTCTTGGTAGTCAGGTTACTTGAGATTACCAAGGGGAAGTTTTACAAGAGTTTCCCTGAGAAAATAGTTTTTAGGGTCCTTACAGGGCAGTCTAGGCTAGACACCAGGCAATGTGCTCTCTAAGAGAAGTTATGTGTTAGAACGTGCTGCTCTTTCAGCAGCTGGTTTAAGACCAGCCTAGGACATGTTGAAGGGGTAGGAGGTAGGGATGCCCAAAGACTGGGCTTCCTGAAATTCCTTGATTATTAGCAGCTTGCAGTTTCATAAGCATAGTCAGATCAGGCTTAACAAATTCATTTTACATTGATTTTGATATTGTATCTCAGATTTTAGTTTCTTCTTTAGTTCTTAGTTATCGTAATATTGTTGTCAAACTAAATGTTTGCATTTTGTGCTTTTTGAAGTGCCTAAGAGTGGAGGTTTGGCAATGGAAATATTCAAATTTAGGTAATAGAAAATCAGTGTGCTTAAAAATACATTTTGTATTTACGCTGGAAGTTAACCTGCATACCCATTTTGTGTTTTTGGAATGCAGCTTTTCTTTTTTATCTCCATAAAGTTTATTAACTCATTTTGAGAAGACATAGAAGACTAGACCATTTGGAATTACCTGCTGTAGTTTAAAAAGGTTTCCCTTCCTTTATTCATCTTTGCAACATACATACTTGTAATAATATTAAAAGATTAATGAGGTCAGAACCTCATAAGTATATTCAAAGTTTTGCTTTTAAGGTAGTTAATATATTAAACAATCTTAAAACATCTTTGTTTATGTTTTTGTTTTATCATTACAAAATCAAATGATAGACAAGAATACAAAGTGAGAAGTGTAATTCCCTTCTGCCCTGTCCTATTCCTGTTTCCTTAAGTAAACACTGTTAATAATTTGCTCTGTATCCTCTCAGGTTTTTGTTTGTACAAGCATTTTTTTAAAAACATAAATGTTGGCTGGGTGTGGTGGCTCACGTCTGTCATCCCAGCTCTTTGGAAGTGCGAGTGGGTGCAATGCTTGAGTCTAGGAGTTCGAGACCAGCTTGGGCAACATGGCGACACCTCTTTACCAAAAATCCAAAAATTAGACAGGCGTGGTGCATACCGTAGACGCAGCTACTGGGGAAGCTGAGGTGAGAGGATGGATTGAGCCCACAGGGTGGAGGCTGCAGTACGCTGTGATTGTGCTCTGCACTCCAGCTGAGCGACTGAACAAGACCTTGTCTCAAACACACAAACAACTCCTCATGTAAAAAAATAAATTGCTTCTTTGTGGACACAATTCTAGTACATGTATATTCACATCATTCTTTGTAATGGCTAATATTCAGTTTAAATGGACATGCTACAGTTTCTCCATTCTGTTTTTTTTGAGACGGAGTCTTGCTTTGTTTCCCAGGCTGCACTCGCCTCACTGCAATGTCCGCCTCCCAGGTTCAAGCGATTCTCTTGCCTCAGGCTTCCAAGTAGCTGGGATTATAAGCACCTGCCACCATGCCCAGCTAATTTTCGTATTTTTAGTAGAGACGGGGTTACACCATTGGCCAGGCTGGTATCGAACTCCTGACCTCAGGTGATCCACCTACCTCGGCCTTCCAAAGTGCTGGGATTACAGGCATGAGCCACCATGCCCAGCCTGTTCTGGTTTTTTTTGGGATTTTTACACTCGGCTCATTGCAACCTCTGCCTCCCGGGTTCAAGCAATTCTCCTGCTTCAGCCTCCTAGTAGTTGGGATTATGGGCATGCGCCACTATGCCTGGCTAATTTTGTATTTTTTTTTTTTTTTTTTTTTTTTTTTTTTTTTTTTTTTGAGACGGAGTCTTGCTTTGTCACCCAGGCTGGAGTGCAGTGGCGCAATCTCGGCTCACTGCAAGCTCCAGCCTCCCGGGTTCATGCCATTCTCTTGCCTCCGCCTCCCAGGTAGCTGGGACTACAAGCACCCACCACCATGCCCGGCTAATTTTTTGTATTTTTAGTAGAAACGGGGTTTTGCCATGTTGGTCAGACTGGTCTCAAACTCCTGGCCTCAGGTGATCAGCCCACCTCGGCCTCCCAAAGTGCTGGGATTACAGGCATGAGCCACCATGCCCAGCCTTCTACAGCTTTTATTTAAAATTGTTTTTCATTTGCTTAGGGTAGAGTGGAGTGCTGGGACCCAAGAACTCGAAACAGAGTTGGCCTGTTAGACTGCGCCTTAAACAGTGTCACAGCAGATTCAGAGTAAGTAGAAATTAATTTGCCATGTAAATGTTCATCAACTTTTAATATAAGTGGTGTATCCATGTTAAATTGAAATAAATTGCTACAGTGTATCTGCAATTGTACTTTCCGTGATTGTTTTTCATAAAGATCCTCTCCTGTAAAAGCTCACTAGTGAGTCAGCCCGATAGAATTTCTTTCCAAAATACTATACAGAAGGCCTTATTTCTTTAGTTGCTGTACGATTTTATTAAAACAATTACACTACAGGAATTTATATTCCACTTTTGTAGAATCTAGTGATAGAACCGGAAGTCCACCACAAAGTCCACAGAGGTGTGCTTTGAATTCTCAGGTGGAGGGAAGCAAGTGTTTTTTTAATATTTTCTTGTTCCTGTTTGCCTAATTTCTACATTTAAAACAATCAGAAGAGTTTTCACTATTATACATCCATTTACAGTTTTATGATTATTTCCTGAGAAAAGATACCTAGAACCTGAATTTCTGGATTAAATAGCATACATGTTTTGAAGGTTTTTGGTACATTGCTACATTGCCCTATAGAAAACATAACCTCAGGTTAAATGTCTGCCTGCATGCCCAGAGCATACATTGCTCACTCTCCTCAGCCTGGGACGTCCATCACAGCACTGCTAATAATAAGCTTAGAAAGAGCCTGAGGATATTGATTAAATAAAGCTTAGTAGAAATAATAGCTGACAGATAGTGCTTTCTATTTGCCAGGTTCTGGGTCTAAGTTCTTTACATATATTAACTTATTTAATATGACAGCCCTTTGCTATAGGCACTGTTATTGTATTTATTTTACAGATGAAAAAAATATTCATCAATGGCATACATGTTATTCAGCCTTTAGGAATTATGTTGCAGAAGCATATTTATTACTAGGAAAAGGTGGTCCAAATGCGCCTCTCAATGGAAAAGGGAGCCATACTGTTGCCTATAGAGTGTTACCACATTGTTATCAGAAAAACAGTGAACACAAGTATAGTCATAGGAAGAGGACTGGGTGTATACCAGAATGTTAAAACTAGGGTTTTGTTTTTTTTTTTTGTCTGATTTGGTTTTAGGTAATTTAATTTTTTAATTTTTTTTTAATGCTTAGCTTTTTTGTTTTTGTTTTCCCTACAAACCTTAGAAGCTGTCACTTCTAGGTGGAGCCGATACAGTATGAGAAAGCAGTAAGTGTTGGATAGGGGAAGCAGGCTGTCATTATTTGCAGATGATATAAGTTTCTCTGCCTGAGAAACTCAGGAGAGTAACTGAAAATCTATAAGAACTAATATAGACCAGGCACGGTGGCTCACGCCTGTAATCCCAGCACTTTGAAAGGCCGAAGCTGGAGGACCACCTCAGGTTAGGAGTTCAAGACCAGCCTGGCCAACATGGTGAAACCCTGTCTCTACTAAAAATACAAAATTAGCCGAGAGTGGTGGAGCATGCCTGTAATCCCAAGTACTCAGGAGGCTGAGGCGGGAGAATCGCCCGAACCTGGGAGGCGGAGGTTGCAGTGAGCCGAGATTGCCCCACTGTACTCCAGCCTGGGCAACAGAGCGAGACTGCATCTCAAAAATAAATAAATAAATAGATAGGCTGGGCACGGTGGCTCATGCCTGTAATCCCACCACTTTGGGAGGCTGAGGCAGGTGGATTACCTGAGGTCGGGAGTTTGAGACCAGCCTGACCAACACGGAGAAAGCCTGTCTGTACTAAAAATACAAAATTAGCTGGGTGTGGTGGCGTATGCCTGTAATCCCAAGTACTTGGGAGGCTGAGGCAGGAGAATCGCTTGAACCCAGGAGGCGGAGGTTGCAGTGAGCTGAGATCATGCCATTGCACTCCAGCCTGGGCAACAAGAGTGAAACTCCATCACAAACAAACAAATAAATAAGTAAATAAAGTGTTACCACATTGTTATCAGAAAAACAGTGAACACAAACATAGTCATAGGAAGAAGGCTGGATATATACCTGAGTGTTAAAACTAGGGTTTTTTTTCTGATTTGGTTTTAGGTAATTTTACTTTTTTTTTTTTTTTTAATGCGTTGGTTTTTTTTGTTTGTTTTCCCTAAAACCTTATAAGCTGTCACTTCTAGGTGGAACCAATACAATATGAGAAGGCAGTAAGTGTAAGTGTTGGATAGGGGAAGCAGGCTGTCATTTCCAGATGACGTAAGTTTCTGTGCCTGAGAAACTCAGGAGAATAACTGAAAATCTATAAGAACTAATATAACAGTTAAATAAATTGGTTGTAAAATGTTCAAAAATCAATGACCTTGTTATTTATTAGCACTATCCAGTTAGAAAGGTTATAAATGAAAAAACATTCTAATAACAACAAAAATTGTAAAACTCGATAAGAACGTATATGGGCCAGGTGTGGTGGCTCACACCTGTAATCCCAGCGCTTTGGGAGGCCAAGGCAGGCAGATCACTTGAGGTCAGGAGTTCAATACCAGCCTGGGCAACATGGTGAAAACCCATCTCTACAAAAAAATACAAAAATTAGCTGGGAGTGGTGGTGCACATCTGTAGTCCCAGCTACTTGGGAGGCTGAAGCAGGAGAATTGCTTGAACCGGAATGTGGAAGTTCCAGTGAGCCGAGATCATTGCACTGCACTCCAGCCTGGGCGACGGGAGTGAAGCCCTGTCTCCAAAAAAAAATATGAAGAAAATGACAAAGGAATAAGTAGAGAAATATATCACTATACTGAAAGAAATGATTAAGTATACTTTGAAGAGTGAGTGACTAAAGTTGCTGTGCATATGAGGCTTCGAGGTTCCCACAGGTGCCCCAGCGCAGTTACAGGCTCAAGCTCTAGGTGGCAGAAGAGACCTGATGATGCCGACAGCCAACAGCCAGGACTGTATGTAGGTCCTGGGCCAAGGGCATGTGGACGATAGGATTGATAGCAATATTGTCCACTTCTGACTCATCGCCTAGCACTCTTTCCACTGGAGATCATTGCTTTTGGTGCTGATTGGCTTGCTTGGTATGTGAGAAGCATATTCTAGAGTCGTGGCCATAGCATTCACTCTGTCTTTGGTACTTTCAGAGGCTGTAGGGTCCACATATGAGGATTAGTCTTTTATTTTAGCTGAACTTGGCTAATTTTAAAGTGGAAATGGTATACCCATGTCCAAACAAAACTATTTCTTCTTAAGTATAAAAGGGGATGTTTCTATAAATACCTTATTCTGGCTTAATTAAAATGGAAGAAAGAAGTAGATTACATTTTGTATATAAAGTGTAACTTTATTTTGATTATGAAAGTTTGAATACAATTACCATTTACTTACTATTTTTGAGACAGGGTCTTGCTCTGTTGTCCCAGTTGGAGTGCAGTGGAATGATCACAGCTCACTGCAGCCTTGACCTCCCAGGCTCGAGCAGTCTCTTGCCTCAGCCACCCAAGTAGCTGGGACAACAGGTGTGTGCCACCACAACTGGCTATTTTTTTTTTTTTTTAATTTTTTGTAGAGATGGTATCTCACTGTGTTACCAAGCTGGTCTTGAATTCTTGGCCTCAAGAAATCCTCCCACCTCAGCCTCCCAAAGTGCTGGGATTACAGGTGTGAGTCATCTTACCAGGCTGCAGTTACCTTTTAAACAGAAGGCTAGAAATGTGATTTGCCCCCATTAGATTTGAAGTGAAGATTAATAATGAACTTGTTACTTGGAAGGAGGTTTGGCTGTATATTCATGAAGCATGAATATTTTGCTTTTCAGGATAAACAGTTTACCAACAATCTCTGCTTTGAAATTTAATGGTGCCTTGACCATGGCAGTTGGAACAACCACGGGGCAGGTAAATATGTTTAATTTGGAAACTTCACATGTAAGTTGGTATTTCAGTGGTGTGTGTATGTGTCATGAGAAATACACCGCAGGAACAGAAAATGAGATATACTATTTTAGCCAGACCAGAGGGTATGCCAGAATGCTGGATTCTTCCACACCTTGAGAAATCGTGACTCTTGCCTTGGTCAGTCTGCGGTGCTGTGGACTTAGAGCTGCAGTGGGATAGGCCTGCACCACCACACCTGGCTAATTTTTTGACTTTTTGTAGAGACAGGGTCCCACTGTGTTGCCCAAGCTGGTCTTGAACTCCTGGGCTCAGGCGATCCCCCCACCCTTGGCCTCACAAAGTGTGGGGATTACAGGCGTGAGCCACCGGGCTTGGCCATAGATATTCTCTTGTTAGTGGTTTGGAACAGCATTTTTCAGAGTCTTTGCAACAGAATTCTGTGGTCAGACAGTCTTGGGAGTCTGCCAGACTTTTACTCTTGAAGATTGACTGTGGGTTTCAATACTTTTTTAATGAAGGCTCTCAGGAATTCTTGCAGACAAGAAATATGTTTAATAAATATTTCCAAAATTTATGTGTTCTAGGAACTTTTTTTTTTTTTTAACATAGCATCATTAACTACAGCACATGCCATGAGTGGTCAGCAGAACATGCATTAGCAGTGCTAGTCTGAGGAGTACTTCTTTCTTTCCTTCAAGGCAGAGGCTGTACACTTGCCTCCTACAAGAGGTCTGAAACCCTGCCTTGGAAGATTTACTTTCTTTGTCGTCATGGGCTAGAGGGCATCTGTCACCTGGGACTTAATCGTAGGGGAGCTTTCCCAGGCTTCCTTGCCTCTAATGACAGGGGTCCAAAGAGATTTCCCCTTCTCCCAAGAAGTCACAGCCTTGTCACCACCATCTGTCTTGAATCTACTAGGACTGTTCCTAATTATGTCTTTCATTTTTGTTTATTGCTATGACACTGCCTGGCACATAGGCCTTCAGTATGTATTTGTTGAACAAATTAAATTCTTATGGGCTTTCATTTTTTGTTCCTTTCTTAGTATGTTCAGTAGCTCTTACAAAGTACTCTTGGGGTTGAATTCATAAAATGTGTACTCTAAGGATTATTTAAGAGATCTTTCTGGAAAGAATCTCAAATCTCAGCACCTTGAGTAAGGGTGTTCATTGTGTTCATAAGAAAGTAATGAAGCAAATGGCTGCCATTATTCTCACTTATAAATATTTCCTTTGAAGATAAAATGTCTAGTTTGTTTAAACAGAAATAATTTTTTTTTCAGGTTTTATTATATGACCTTCGATCTGATAAGCCATTGCTTGTGAAAGATCACCAGTATGGGCTGCCCATTAAGTCTGTTCATTTCCAGGATTCATTAGATCTGATTTTGTCTGCTGACTCTCGAATTGTCAAGATGTGGAATAAGAACTCCGTATGTATTTTTGGTTGAAATTACTTCTTTATTTGCAGGTGATCCGAATGATCCTTTCCTCTCCATTGCCTTTTTTATGTGGGTTATTGAGAAAGAGATACCAAACATACATTTGGGAACTTAGTGGGAGGTCAGTTACTTTTGGATAGATAATATCCATATTTAGATAAGATACTCATGATTGCTTTCTTTCTGTTAAGACATTTTCCTGATTACCTAGAATTGGTATGCATTTTAGATGTTAAATTAGGTAGAGAGAAAATCATGGTTTACAAAAGTTGATCTATGACCCGAGAAACCCCGTAGATACTGAGATTCCCTCACAGACGTATGAAAAGTCTTAAGAGCTACTAATTATCCTTCCATGCGTGTTGGTATTATTACATATCTCAAATTCATACTTTTCCTTTTTTTTTTTTTTTTTTTTTTTTTGAGACAGAATTTTGCTCTGTTGCCCAGGCTGGAGTGCAGTGCTGTGATCTCAGCTCACTGTAACCTCTGCCTCCCGGTTTCAAGTAATTCTCGTGCCTTAGCCTCAGAGTAGCTGTGGTTACAGGTGTGCGCCACCATGCCCAGCTAATTTTGTATTTTTAGTAGCGACGGGGTTTCGTCATGTTGGCCAGTCTGGTCTTGAACTCCTGGCCTCAAATGATCTGCCTGCCTTGACCTCCTAAAGTGCTGGGATTACAGGTGTGAGCCACCTCACCTGGCCTTAAAAGCTGTATTTCTTAAGAATATTTTGATGGTCCTTCTCCCGGCTCTAAATGTCATTTGAAATGTAACAAAATCCTATATTGCTGGTTTTAATCTGTCTTCTGCTTTTCATTTTTCATTTTAAAACCTAAGTATTTTGAGAGAATAGTAAAAAGTTGATCAAATAAATGGGAAAAATGCATTCAGTATAGCTATGTTTTTAAGAGTTCTTTGCATTTAATTCATTAGAAACTTAGCATTTTTAGTTTAAAAACAGATAACTTTTAAAAAATGCCTATTTGTGATGAAGTTGGGTGGACGGTCCACCAGCCTGAGCAGTTCATGCCTAAGTGCAAGTGCCCGTCTATTCCGCGGGGGCTGCCTTTGCTCAGGCACACGTGCTACAGACAGCCCCTCACAGTTCAGCTGCCTGTGGAGTCTCTGGCTTTCTGGGCTGTTACTTTGGTTTTTTAAATTTCGTTTTGTTAATTCCTGAAGTATGGGTCTTACTTGGCTTCTTTTCCTTTTTTTTCTGGATCTGTCCTGGAGGCCAGAGGTGTGTTCTACATCCCTGAGGCCCTCACCTAATTCATAGGTTCTGGTGACTTTGTTTATGTTACAGAGAAGAACATAAAGAAAAAGACAGGCTTTCAGTCTTTCCAAATTCTTGGAAGAATTGCCCTGATGATTGCCCAGGAAGTGTCTATGCCGTCTGCTTTGCTGGCTTTGAGTTTGAAGGATTTTGAGGGCTTTTTTAAGGAAGATTCATGATCTTAGACCAGAACTTTCTCTGCTCTTTTTCTGGCAATTCAAACTAATTGACATTAAAACAATATTTATTTTTAATACTACAAATGCATATGTTTTTATTCTTAAAAATTCATAAAACACTGGTAAAGTAGAAGTTATTTATCCTTGACCTGGCTTTCATCCAACCAAAGGGAAAGACTGTTAGCAATCTGGATGTATCTTTCCAGACCCTTTAACTGCTGCATAGTTTCCATCGTGTGGATTATTGTCACCTTTGACACCTTTTTGTTATTGTTCCGTGCCATTATAATTCCTTTCCCTTTGCTTCCTGGTTTTCCCTCTTTTCCTTCCTCTTTCAGTGGGAACTTGAGAAGAACAGGAGGTAGCTGTGTGAGTTTCACTGTTGGTCTTGGGTTAGGACTTCGCTGTGGTCTTCATCGGACACAAACCATCTTGTCTGTGCTCTAACACTGCTCTTTTTCGCCGTGGGCACTCAGTCCATCCTAGTGTCAGACTTCTCATAATGAGTTATAAATGCAAGAGCTGGCAGAAATTTTCAACATCATTTCTTGAAATCATCACACTGTAATTGCTACAGTAAATTTTATTTTGGCATTTTTTTTGTTTGTTTCTTATGACTAAAGACTTCCTCTTGACTAACACCCACATTGCTTGGTTTTGCCTGACTTGCTTACCTTGTTTATCTTTCTCATCACCTTTTTCCACACCCACCTTCTTAGCATCTTTTTCTTTTACTTTCCTTCTCTTAATTTTTAAAAGATAAAACACTTTTCCCCCGACACTTAAAATAGAAATGGTTTAGCCCTAACTACATAGTAACTAACACTTAAGTATTTGTAGGATTTCATTTTGTATTTCATATCCATTGTCTCACTTGATCCTCCTTGAAACCTTGCGGTGCAGGCATGGCAGTGTTGTCCTCATTTTCCATGCTGGCCATCTCTCTCCTCTGATTGGTTTCTTTTCTTTCCTTTTCTTTTCTTTTTTCTTTCCTTTCCTTTCCTTTCCTTTCCTTTCCTTTCCTTTCTTTTCATTTTCTTTCCCTTCTTTTCTTTCTTTTGTTTCCTTTCTTTCTTCTTTCCTTTCTTTTTCTTCCTTTTTTTCTTTTTTTTGGATGGAATCTCACTCTGTCGCCCCAGGCTGGAATGCAGTGGTGCTATCTTGGCTGACTACAACCTCTGCCTCCTGGGTTCAAGCAGTTCTGCCTCAGCCTCCCTAGTAGCTGGGATTATAGGTGCAGGCCACAATGGCCGGCTAATTTTTGTATTTTTAGTAGAGTCGGGGTTTCACCATGTTGGTCAGGCTGGTATTAAACTCCTGACCTCAAGTGATCTACATGCCTCAGCCTCCCAAAGTGCTGGTATTCCAGGTGTGAGCCACCGCTCCCAGTGGTCTTCTGATTTCCTTCAGTACAAGTTGAGCTGGGTACACTTCACAGATTATGAGAGGTTTTTTTTTAAGTTGATGCATAATTCAAACTTCATCTTTTCCTGCCATGTTGACATTATCTTTAAAATGTTGTAATTTTTCTTTTTTTTGGACAGGTCACTTCTCCTCCCTAGGCCTGTTTCTTCATCTATAAAGTGAGATTTTTTGATAAATTGATAAGATAAATTCTCTAAGATTTTTAAGAATTTAAATTTTGTATTTGAATTAGGCTATTCATTTATTTACATAGGAGTAGATGGTTGAGTTACAGCTTCAGTTTGACATTGCCAAAGTTGTTGTTCTTTAACTTTTAATAATTCGTTTCTGCTTGCTATTTTTAGGGAAAAATATTTACTTCCTTGGAGCCAGAGCATGACCTTAATGATGTTTGTCTCTACCCCAACTCAGGTATGCATTCTGTAGTGAACATTCAGTGAGACAAATAAAAAGGCTATACTTTTTTAGGTTTTAGACCCATTTTATTTCTTAAGATAGAATTTGGCTTTGTCAGCACAGTTCTTGGATATTTAACTTACTTAGAAGAATTAAGAGCAGGAAGTGGTGTGGATGATTCAGAAAATGGCACTCTTAATGACTCAGTGCTCAGTCCGCCCAGCTATTAGTGGAAAGTGGTAACAGCATACAGGTAGGAGGCAGGTGAAGTGCTATTTTAGTGTGCTCTTTAGCTCTTTTATGTGATTAGTAATAGTGTGTGGAAATTGAGGGCAGAGATTTGGAGAAAGCTAGATTGCCTGATAATACACAGATGGCTCATGAAGCCATAGGTTTTGTAAATTCTAAGTTGTGTGCCATTCAGCAATTTACATGTTAGGTTTCAAAATTTAACAATGCATTCAAGGCAAATCTGTGAAGAATTTCAGAGTATGGGAGAAAAATGAGAATAGTTTCTACTCTGAGGACAGAGGTACCCAGATCATCCTGATAGAGGGAAGTAAGGCAGAGCGTGAGAAATCCTATCACATTTGTGCAAAGAGTATTTTGACTGCTTGCTGGAGAGAGAGAGCTTTTACCCTGACCACTGAGAGCAGAGCAGTGAGAAGATTTTGCTTTGTGTTGAGCTGGAGTGCCTAGTGAGATTTGGTTAGGTGGAGTTGGGGGACTGAGGTGATTCTCATGGGAGAGCAGTCCAAGATGACCAAAAAGGATGGGCACAGAGGGCTCGGTTGGGGTGGGGAGGAGCATCCTGTGCCTGAGCTGTGGTGGCCCTGGGAAGGCTGAAGTGGGAGGCAGAGCGTGGCGGGTGGTGGAGGGCTGGGCATGATGTGCTAAATGTCTTGGGCTGCATGTGCGGTCAGAGAGGACTTGTTCTGACCGTGCTTTCAGAGGCAGGTCTACCCACTGTGCAAAGGGTAGATTGGTTTTGAACAAAAGGGCCTCGGAAGTAACTGATATTCTGAGCTGAGATGGGGAGCACAGGTGAGAGAGCAAGTTCGGAAAGATTATGGCTTCTTTTTCTAACGTGTGAGGATTAGGAGGTGACAGGACAGTGGCAGTATCTGGCACTATCTGGCTTCCCATCAAAATCGTCTGCACAGCTTTAAAGGTACAGCTCCCTTGACCTTATACTAGGTATACTCACTCATAGTGTCTATGGAGAGGGCTTAGAAATGTGTTTTTTTTGTTTTTTTTTTTTTTTTTTGAGTTGGAGTCTCGCTCTGTCACCCAGGCTGGAGTGCAGTGGCACGATCTCTGCTCATTGCAACCTCTTCTGGGTTCAAGCAATTCTCATGCCTCAGTCTCCTGAGTAGGTGGGACTACAGGCACGCACCACCACGCCTGGCTGATTTTTGTATTTTTAGTAGAAACGGGGTTTCACCATGTTGGCCAGGCTGGTCTTAAACTCCTGACCTCAAGTGATCCGCCTGCCTCCGCTTCCCAAAATACTGAGATTACAGATGTGAGCCACCGTACCTGGCCAGAAATGTGTATTTTTAACATACTTCCTGATGGATTCTTAGGCAGCAAGCCCTAAACTAATCCGCAGACTTGTGCTTGGGAGGCATGCCTGGCGTCCAGTAGAAAATGTGGTCTTGGGGTAAGCAGGTCTGTAGATAGAAAGTTTTGCGATTGTTCCAGAAGTGGTGGGAATGAATGAGATTACTGATAGGGAAAGCTGGGAGTGAGATAAGAAGTGAGCAGGAGCTGGTTCATTTGGGAGAATGAGGGGGAGGAGCCAGCTGAGAAACTGGGCGGGAATGGACAGAATGACAGTGCCAGGCCCCACAGTTTTTGAAGTATGGGAGAGATTCAGTGGGCATTGCTTAACAACGACTAAGGATTACAGAAGTTGGGGCAGAAAGGAAAGAACTAAAATTGATTGCATGCTGCTGTTATCAATCTGGATGATGGATGCTGTAATACAAACCTATTTAATCTTCTGTGACTGTGTAGTCAGTGGTCCATGGCTTTTCTTTTTCTTTTTTCTTTCTTTCTGTTTTTTTCTTACCTCTTAAGGGGTCAGAAAAATTGGGTAATTCATTCAGGGTTGGTCACCCAGCTGGTGTGTGGCAGAGCCTCAGTTAGAACCCAGCCTTCCTGATTCTGGTGCCCATGCTGTTTTTTCTTTTTTCTTTTTTCTTTTTTGAGACGGAGTCTCCCTCTGTCCCCCAGGCTGGAGTGCAATGGCGCGATCTCAGCTCACTGCAACCTCCCCCTCCCGGATTCAAGCGATTCTCCTGCCTCAGCCTCCTGAGTAGCTGGGATTACAGGCGCATGCCACCACGCCCGGCTGATATTTGTATTTTTAGTAGAGACAGGGTTTCACCATGTTGGTCAGGCTGGTCTCGAACTCCTGACCTCGTGATCCGCCCATCTCAGCCTCCCTAAGTGATGGGATTACAGGCGTGAGCCACTGCACCCAGCCGCCCATGCTGTTTCTAATTGCACACTGCTCTCCCAAGAAAGATGAGAAACCCTGGACTTTATAATTTGCATTTCATCTGTGATAGTTGAGAGAATTTTATTATAATCATGGGAGTAAAGTGAAATTCTGGTGAGTTCAGGAATAGATTGCAGCTGAGGATGCTGGTTCCTAGTTAGAGTATTGAAATGACCTACACTGGGGTCTGGGCTAAGTAGGTAAGTGAGTAAACCGGGTGGAGCTGGGGTTGGGGCAAGGGTGATGAGCAGGGATAGTGTGACTGGGGGAGTGACAGTTTGAAGGGCACAGAGAGTGGGGAGAGAAAGAGTCTCACCTTGGGCTATACAGTTTGGTAGCCACTAGCCACTCGTGGGCATTGACATGTACTGTAAGTGTAAAATATACATTGGATTTAAAAGACATTCTATGAAAAAAGGATGTAAAATAGATCATTAATAATTTTCTATTAATTACATGTTGAAATGAAAATATTTTAGACATGTTGGATAAGTAAAATATATTAAAATTAATTTTACCATTTTTTAAAATGTGGCTACTAAAAATTTTAAAATCACGTATGTGGTTCACATGCTCTTTCCATTGGACGGTGCTGGTCTAAACTGGGAGAGCTTCAACCCTTGAGGATGCTGGTAAGGTTTAATAGTGCTTGTGCCTGGCCCAGTGTAGCGGGGATTGTTGAGGCTGGTAGGCTGCCTCAGTTTTTCCATTGTAACCAAGAATATAGAAGCCCAAAGAGACACCTGCTGAAATTAGTGCCAATCTGTTGGCCCCCGCAGGCTGTGTGCCTAAACAGCTTCTCCAGGAGGCAGGGCTGGAGAGTGGACTTGTGGGCAACTTGATTTCTCAGGTCAGTTTTTGTGCATCTCTTCCCCCACCTTTAATGGCTGTAAAGATCTGTTAACCCACAAAGGGTGTGACTACTTGGCAAAGAAGCTTCTTTCTGAGAAATACTCAGGCTCAGACTATTGAGGAACCCATTCTTGAAATTCCACCACTGATGACAGTGGTTGGAATCACAAGGACAAGGAGAGGAGGGAGGCTGATGTTAGCAGTGCGTGTTGTTACCCAGGTGACTGCCGAGGAAGAGACTTAAAATGGATTGAGAGGGTGCTGATAATTCAACCACACATCTGTGGAATACTGATTTTATTTTTTCGCCTGGTCTGTATTTATTTATTTTTTCAGAGACAGGGTTTCACTTTGTCACCTAAGCTGGAGTGTAGTGGCACAATTATAGCTCACTGCAGCCTTGAACCCCTGGGCTCAAGCAATGCTGTCTAGGCCTCCTGAGTAGCTGAGACTACAGATGTGCACCATCACGCCGGGCTCTCCCCTGTTCTTACAATAAAAATTTAAATGATTTGTCATTTAAAGTGGCATAAAAATTGTAACAATAAGCATGCTTTTAAATGAAATTTAGAAGTGTTTCTCTCTGGGAAAAACACCTAGAACACTTATTTAATGAAGATTATTGTGGCCTAGCACAGTGGCTTCCGCCTATAATCCCATCATGCCTATAATCCTGAGGCAGGAGGATCACTTGAGGCCAGGAGTTCAAGACCAGCCTTGTCAACACAGCAAGACCCTGTCTCTACTAAAAATAAAAAAAATTAGCAGGAAGCAGTGGCACACGCCTGTAGTCCCAGATACTCTGAGGGCTGAAGCAGGAGGATCGCTTGAGCCCAGGAGTTTGAGTTTATAGTGAGCTGTGATCTTGAAACTAACTTTACTCCTGCCTGGGTGACAAAGCAAGACCTAAAGAAAATAATTATGTTGATAACATTTTAATTGTAGAAGCATTTATAGCACAGTGATTTTAATAGTTACTTATTAAAGTAATATTTATGAAGAAATGTTTGACAATCTGGTCAGAAAACATTCTTAATGAGTAGCATTTTAAAAAGTCTATTTGGCAAACTGACCTATAGGCCAAATCCAGTCCCCCACTTGGTAATTTGCAGCCTTTGAATTAAGAATGGGTTTTACATTTTTAAATGGTTGGAAAAAAAAATCTAAGAAGAGTAATATTTTATGACATGGAAATTCAAATTTTTGTGACTGAAATTCAGATTTCAGTGTCTTTCAGCATAAAGTTTTATGTGAACACAGCCACCCTTGCTCATTTATACATTGTCCATGTGGCTTTTGCGGCACCGTGGCAGAGGTGAGTAGTTTTAACAGTGACCAGGTGGGCTGCAAAGCCTAAAGTGTTTACTGCCTGGCCCTTTACAGAGACAGTTTGCTGACCCCTGGTCCATATTACTAATATAAACAAAAAAGGTCACTTTATCCACAGTATTTAATTATGAAGAATTTCAGGCCAGGCACAGTGGCTCATGCCTGTAGTCCTAGTACTTTGGGAGGCTGAGGCATGCAGATCACTTGAGGTCAGGAGTTCGAGACTAGCCTGGCCAACATGGTGAAACCCCGTCTCTACCAGAAATACAAACTTAGCTGAGCGTGGTGGCAGGTGCCTGTAATCCCAGCTACTCAGGAGGCGGAGGCAGGAGAATTGCTTGAAACCAGGAGGCGGAGGTTGCAGTGAGCCGAGATCATGCCACTGCTCTCCAGCCTGGGCGACAGAGCAAGACTCTGTCTCAAAAACAAACAAACAAACAAACAAAAAAAAACTGGTAGAATGAACATCTTTATATTCTCTCCTCAATGTTTTGTTATTGTTATCTTCACCATAATTTATTTATTTATCTCTGTGCTTCTGTGGTTGTTCTGGTTTCTTTGTGGAATCACTCCAAAGTCAGCTGCAGACATGGTGGCACTCACCTGCACCGAGGGTGGCATTGATCTCCTGAAAATCACTGAAATTATTAGGTCCCTTATTGTGCCTAATAAAAATGGCAGCCCTTTTCTAATATTGTCTTACATCCAGTCCATTTTCAGGTTTTCCTAATTGTTCCCCATATGCCCTTTTTTAGTTAGGTGTGGTTTTTTTGTTGTTGTTTTTTGTGTTTTTTTGAACCAGGATATAATTGAGGTTGTGTGTTACATTTAGCTGTTGTATATCTTTAGTTTCTGTCAATCCAGAATAGTCCCCCACATCTTTTTCTTTTCTTCTCCATGATGTTGACTTTGCAAAGATCAGGCCAGTGGTCTCAGAATATCCCTCATCCTCGATTTATATGATTTTTTTTTTCTCATGATGTTGTTTAACTTGATCCTCTACCCTGTATTTTTTCTAAAATAGAAGTTAAGTCTAAAGACTTAATTAAGTTTAGATTAAATTTGGGGCAAGAGTAATGTGCAGGCTGCTGGGGTCTCCAGATCGTCGCAGTATCAGAGAGGGGTAAGTTTGATCCCATTGTTAAGTGATGTCATCATTACAAAGTACAGTTTCTTGCAAACCAGCAATTTTAAGCATGATGTTTTGGACAAAGGAATGACTGTTACTGTCTAATAACTCGTAAGAGGTTAATCAAGAGTAGAAAAGCTAGCCAAATAATTTATTTCATAAGAGAGCAGGCAGAACAAGACCCGTAGGTGCCCCTTCTTTGTGGCTTGGATCTGAGTGTGGCGGGTGCATGTGCCCCGCTTTTCCTTGCTTTCCCACACCTTTTCCTTCCGCTCTACTCTTTGTGTCTGGTGCTTAATCATTGTGGGCTTAATCATAGTTTAGAAAAGCTGAAACTGTCTTTCTTTTTTCACTTACTCATTTTGGAGTAATTGAAGCATAATCATGATTATGGTTTTGTAATATTTTTCTTATACCAAGGCTGCTCAGTATATTGGGAAATGGTTCCGCCTTCCTGCCTTGTTCAGGGCCCTGCTCCTATGGCTCATCGGCCACCTGTACAGTGAGCAGCTGCTCCATGCCGGTCAGGGCACTTGAAGAGACAGCACGGCTCTATGACTTGGGTGTGCATCAGATTCACGACATGGGGAGTTTGTAAAGCATACGTGTGTCTTGAGTCCCACTCCAGACCTGTGGAATCAGCATCAGTGGTTTCAGAACCATTGGTAGAGAGAAAAGAACATGGGCACTGGGCTCAAGAAAGACCCAATTCAGGCTTAATAGTGGTAGAAATTACCCAACCTCAGAATTCTCACCTGCCTTACAGGACTGTTGGAGACTGCCTGTACTGATAAATGTGAAATAGGCTTTTATTCCGTCAGTGCCCTCTAAATACATGGAAAACTGTTGAAGCCATCTATAAATATCTTTGGTGCCTTGTATAGTAAACTCAAATGCCCCATACTTTCATCTGAGGTTCTATATAGGGCAGGAGCGCCCCTGGCAGTCCCCTTTGGCACAGTTCTGTTGCACAGCCTGTCTCCTCTAAGCTGTTCAAAGCAGTGACTGATGCCATATGTTTTTGCACAGCGCTTCCCAACATGTGTGGTGAAGGACCAGGATTTTGGTTTTTTGTTTTCTTTCGAAGTTTCTAATCCACTGCACATTGATGTCTGTGAAAGACAATACAAATTAATTACTAGGAAAATGATCACACATTTGGTTGTCACTGCAGTGTTGAATTGCAGGTTTCTAAATGCTTCTTTTCAATTTCTGCACTTATGTCCTGGCCTGGTAACAGTTTGCAGTCTGTCCCTGGGGACACACTTTGAGCAGCTGTAGAGCACTGTGTTTGTGTTGTGAGCTTCAGCGAGTCCTTTAGTCCCCAGAGCACACGCAGATGAGTACTGATTCATGCATGTTTCTGGGGAGGGCACTATTTTGTCAAATTCTCTTTTATTGTATTATTACAGTGTACAGTGTACTGCATACTATACACTATAGTGTACTGGTTCATATTGGAAATGTGTTCTTTTGACTCTAGGTGCTATCTTTTCCTTCCTTTAAAAATGTATAGTTTTATTGTGGATAAACTACATTAAAATAAATTTAAAGGAAAGAAGTCCTCAATGCCACAGTCTCTTTACATGTACTATTACGTACTATTACTGTCTTCATGGGTGAAACTATACTAATCCTGTGTTCGTATGTTTTAAGTTGTCCTCACACTGTACTTATGGTTATCTTTTGCTTTTCAGTTTGACATTATATTAAACACATCTTTCACGTTGCCATGTGGTATTTATACTGACTTTCTTTTAATGGTTGCTTACTTGATCATGCAAGAGGTCTTTTAATTTTATCTTAGTTGATGAAATATCAGAGTCCCATGTTATGGAGCCTTGGAATTGGTAGACGGTCGGCGGCTCTACTTACTAGCTATGTGGTGGCCCTGAGCAAGGGAGGTAACTTGCTGAGAATGTGACTTGCCTGGCGTGGTGCTCATGCTCTTCTCTTCTCCTGCCTTGATCATCTTAATTTCTGCTGAACTAAGACTTTCTTTCATGGGTTTATTTTTCTGTTTCTGCTTGTTAGAAGCTGCTCATACTCTTTGGGCTCTATGATGTTCTTTTTCTCATTCATAATTGCTTTCAGCCCTGACCCTCCTCACTTGAGTTTGGTGGTAGACCTGCTTGTATCATTAGCCATATGTGGTTATGTGAGATCCTCCTCCATTTTAGAAAACAGTCTAGCTGTGTCCAGTCTGAATTTTTTTTGTGTAATTACATTAGAGCCCTTTCTGTGGTTTGTTTGGTAGGTGGTGTTGTATTTCATTGTTGAGTGTTCAGGGTTGAGCCAGTGGAGAAGGCTTAGGAGAGGTCTTTAGAAGGAACCTTCCTTTTGGTTGTAAAGATGTGGCTTCTGTCTCCAGAACTTCTTTAATTATATCCAAAGGCTCCTGGAGATCTTTCAGCAGTGCTGTTAGTGGAGACCTAGGAAGCACAATCAGTAGAGGCTGTTTCCGTCCATCATGACCTCAGTGAACATTGTTTGGAAGGCCAGAAAAAGTGCTAAGATGAAAGATTCTACAGGAGTTACAAGCTATGAAAAACAGCTCCGATTTTGTTTTGGTTTAATTTAGACATTATTCTTGCTTTTTTAGACTTCATTAGGTGCTTTTAGATGTTTTTACACGGTGTGTGTGTGTCTGTCTGTGTGTTTTGTGTGCATATATTTTTGGTGACCTGTTGCTCCCAGTTCAGGGCTAGCTCACACTTCTGATTTATAGGCAAGACGTGGTTTTGGTAAGATAGTGTTGAGGCCGGGTGCGGTGGCTCATGCCTGTAATCCCAGCACATTGGGAGGCCAAGGCAGGCGGATCATGAGGTCAGGAGATCGAGACTGTCCTGGCTAACACGGTGAAACCCCCTCTCTACTAAAAATACAAAAAATTAGCTGGGCGTGGTGGTGGGCGCCTATAGTCCCAGCTACTTGGGAGGCTGAGGCAGGAGAATGACATGAACCCAGGAGGTGGAGCTTGCAGTGAGCCGAGATTGCGCCACTGCACTCCAGCCTGGGCGACAGAGCAAGACTCTGTCTCAAAAAAAAAAAAGATAGTATTGAGTTCCTGCTTGAGTGATAATTGACTCTGTTCACTCAGCATCTCATTTCTGTAATAGAGTCAAATATCATCACTTTTACAAACTTTTGTGTTAATAAAAGGCAAGGCAGCAAAAAATATTTTTAAAAACAGAATCTAATCATTGCCCTTAACATTTGGTATATTCATTTATCATTATGTGATCTGATAATCTAAATGTCTTCCCTCTGTGGATTCCTCTTGTATCTTACAAATAGATTTTTAAAATGAATTATTACTTGGCTGATCTGTAGAAGTCTTTAGTTAAAAACAGGAGCTCTTGAGTTTGACTTTAGCTTTAACATTCTCTCACGACTGGGGCATCAGTCCCTCTGAGCTTTATTTTTCTGATCAATAAAATAGGGCTGATGATATATCTTCTTTTAGAGGGTTGTTGCATGTTCACTAAGATAATATATGTGAAAGTGCCTAGATGATTTTGAAGGACTGGTCAAAGGCTTGCTGGTTTCAATGTTATTTAAAGTGCAGCGGTCTGGAGCAAGGGATCTGAGGAGTTTTGATGTTTGCATATTGCCATGTTGGAGCTGCTTCAAAACACTTGGGGAAGGAGTATGTTGCAAAAATGGCAGAGAAAAGGGAACAAAACTGAGACATTTGAATACTTTGATACTAAGTAGTTTAGTACCAAATAATGTATTATAGGTTGGTCCTGGGGTTATAGAGAATCCTTTATTGAATGCTGGAAAGTTATCTCTTTCTTCAGTTTTGCTTTCTTATATGCTGATCCCAAGGAGACTCAATTATTAACCACCCTGTTGGTTCAGTCTGTTATGGTTCCCTGTGAGGGAGTGACTGTGCTGTAGTCAGGGCTGTTAGAGTCCCTCTAGGACTTTCTGGTGTAGATGATAACAAAATGTAGACATTTTGTTTTGCAGTCAGTTTTGTAAAAGTTAGGAATTTGCTTTGCAAAAGCAAAGCAAATTTGTTCTGGAAAATTTGAATTTGTTTTGCAAAAGTTAGGAATTTGCTGTGGCATTTTGTGGGAAATGCTATACTTTGGTTCACTGACTAACAGAAGTTCCTCAGGCATTTCAGAATGGAAAGCAAATAGAAAAGGGTGCTTTCTTTTTCCTATGTGTTGACCTTTTTCATTGTGTTTCTTCTTAGGCATGCTTCTGACGGCCAATGAAACCCCCAAGATGGGCATCTATTACATTCCAGTAAGTAATACAAAGAGGAGTTTCAGTAAAAATAGGACAAGCAAAGATACTTTTTATTATTTATTTAATTTTTTGAGACTGAGTCTGGTGATCACCGATGCTGGGGTGCAGTGGCGCAGCCTCAGCCCACTGCAACCTCTGCCTCCTGGGTTCAAGTGATTCTCCTACCTCAGCCTCCTGTAGCTGGGATTACAGGTGCGCACTACCACACCCGGCTAATTTTTGTATTTTTAGTAGAGATGGGGGTTTTACCATGTTGGCTGGGGTGGTCTTGAACTCATGACCTCAAGTGATCCTCCTGCCTGGGCCTCCCAAAGTGCTGGGATTACAGGTGTGGGCCACCACTCCCTGCCAAAGATACTTTTTAAATTGGATGTATTGAGGAACCTGGGTCTACATGTGGCTGTGTACATTAGACACAGTGGACTCACCTGTGGGTTGAATTTGCTTTCTGGAGCCAGTCAGTTCATGCTCAAACATTCTTTTATGGGAACTGTTTAATATCATGTTAAAATGGACATTATAAATTAGTATTTATTCTTCTGATTTACATTTATTTTTTGTTTCCAAGTATTTCAGAATCTTAAACTTTCAGCTGTTAGTGATCCAGAAGTCTAATTCTAAAAAGTCTATTACTCTTCAAGTCATCTCAAAATTATCGTAGATCATTCTGATCAGGGGTGACATGTAGTTTGCAAAAAAAAAAAAAAAAAACCTTTTTTTTCCCTCCTTAAATAATTCTTCTCTTAAATAGCCAGAAGCTCCCCACCCTTCCCTTTAAGTTTATAGTAGAAACGAAACAAGGAAATACGATTTCATAAGCAGAAAAGCACATAGTATAAAGTTGGCATTAGATTACTGTATACTCAGCAGACATCTCCCTTACCTGAGATTTGAGAAGAGAGTAGAGTGAGGGGTACTGAAGATCAGAATCTGAGGGAGGTGAACTCTGTAACCACTATCATCTTCCAAGTGTGAAAATTCTTCCTGTCTATGATAGTCCTTTTAAAATTGCTCAGTTATGTATTCTCACACACAAAAAAAGCCTGCTGCTTGCTGTTGACTCTGGTTTTGGGATACTGACGTGTTGTTGAAAGCGCTTAGAGATATTTCGTTTGGTGGGTAGTGAAATGAAGGCCGTTCAAACAGGAAGCATTTTGGTTTTCCTAAGTTACCATTTGTTCCTTTTCCCCTGGACTCTTGCAGATACTGCATTTATATTCCTATCAACTTATCCATCTTTCCTTGTATTCACTTGTAATAAATATTATGGACTACATCAACTGTGTGTCGGGAACGATGCTATATGCTGGCAGTATTACAGCGTCCAGGGTACTGCCCTTCACTTTGAGGAGTTACTGTTGGGAATCCAACAAGAAAGTAGGCAGTTGCCATTCAGTGTGAGGAATGCTACCAGGGTACTGTGGTGGGAGCATGTAGGAGAGACCCTGTACCCACTGAGGGCCCGGGAGCTGATGAGAAGTATGGTTGGCGCTCAGGGAAAACTTCCCAGAGGGAGAGACTTTGAAGGAGGGACCGGAGGATAGCTGCGTAGACTGGGTGAAGGGGTAGGGTGGAGTGAGGTGCCCAATGGGAGAAGGGTTTTTTTTTTCCTTTTCAGTCGACTTTCCCAGGTTGGACAGTAGACCTGGGATCGGATCTTGACAGTAGAGTGGGTGCAGAGCTGAGGGAGCAAGTACCTCCCATGGCTGAGCATTTGAGCCTGTGGGGGCAGCTAGAAAGCCAGGTTAGGAGGGGTCTTGTGAGCCGGCTGTGGGGATGTAGGGCAGGGAGTCCTGACAGAGTTGGAAGCGGGGGAGTGATAGGATCAGACCTGTGTTCTGAAAAGATTACTTTTGCTGCCACAGGGGAATGCATTAAACAAGGTCTAATCTGGACGCAACAAGCACAGGCTGTGGCAGCCCACAGGAGAGATGATGGCGCCTGCATTACCTGTGCCAGGCTCCCTTTCTAGTAGTTGTGGCTCTATGGGATTCTGGGATAATGTGAGAAAAGTCTAATCTGGTAGGCAGTACTTGCAGACGATTCATCCTTGAATTGCCTGGTGGCATGTCTCAGAGGTGTTCATTGATTGAGAGCTGTATAGATCACAAGAATGCTGCTCTCAGACCAGTGTTACATAGTTTTCTCCAAGTTTCTGCCCCTTTGGGGAACACTGTCAGGAGAGGCAGAATAAATCAGCTTGCCCCTAACCTTTTCATCATGAGAAAGGTCTCTTTCATCTTCCTCTTAGAAGTGCTTATTGTATTTTGATCACTACAGCAACATGGACAGCAAGTGCCTGTCCATGCTTTGGATCTTAGATCCCTTCCGCATGTCAAAAGTAGATAGAATCAACTAGTGGGCAGGTGGAAAAGCACTCTCAGTGTGGAGTGCTGCTTCGGGAGGTCTGCCTAGTAGAGGAGGAGATGTGGGCTAGAGAGCCACGTTGTGGAGAGGTGGGGAGGGGCAGTCCTGAAGACGGTTGCAGTGAGGCCACCTTACAAGCCTGTGTGAGGATGGTGGCCATGGGGATAGAATTGGAAGGGTTGTTATGGTTGTAAGAGACTTGAAATTGATGAATGTGGGAAGTAAGGAATAGGAAAGGACCAAGGATGACATCCTGGTTTTTGCTTGGGCAAATGTGCGGATGACTATGTCATTCTGAGCCCAGGAAGAGGCAGGAGAATATTAAACATTATTTTCTGCATTTTATAAAATGATCTTTTAAAAAAAGCAAAACAGCTTTTTTGTTTATGCAAACAATGTATGCATATTCCTATTTACTCTAAAGTTAAAAGTATATGAAAATAAAAACCAGCTATTCCCTCTTGATAATACTATAACTACCATTAATATTTGGATGTATTGTTTTTCAGTTATATTTGTGATGTTATGTGTGTGAAGTTGTATTTTTTTTTTCAGCTTTAATTTTTTTTTTGAGACGGAGTTTTTGTTGCCCAGGCTGGAGTGCAGTGGCATAATCTCGGCTCACTGCAGCCTCCGCCTCCCAGATTCAAGCAATTCTTCTGCCTCAGCCTCCTGAGTAGCTGGGATTACAGGCCTCTGCCACCACGCCCAGCTAATTTTTTTTTTTTGTATTTTTAGTAGAGACAGGGTTTCACCATGTTGATCAGGCTGATCTCAAACTCCTGACCTCATGTGATCCGCCTGCCTCAGCCTCCTGAAGTGCTGGGATTACAGGCGTGAGCTACCGTGCCTGGTCCTAATTTTTGTGTTTTTAGTAGAGATGGGGTTTCACCATATTGGCCAGACTGGTCTTGAACTCCTAGCCTCAAGTGATCCACCGCCTCAGCCTCCCAAAGTGCTGGGGTTACAGACATGAGCCCCAAACTTGTATTTTATATATAAATTGGTTCCTGTTTTCTTCAGTTAACCTTGGAAATATTAATTCTAAGGTACTGAAATTACCTAAAACATTTTTAGTTAACCTCTATTATATGTCATTGGCTGGTTTATGACATGTCTATTATCTTACAACTGTAAGAGACCCATTGTTTACTTCTGATTCTCTGGATCAGTTTCTTAGGGTGGGCGTTTTTGTTCCAAGTAGTGGTGACTTTAATTAGCATGAGTGTGAGGGGCTGGTGATGAGAAGAAGTATGAAGTGCGAAGTGTGAGGGGCTGGATGATAGCCAGGTGATGAGAAATTGCCTTCTTGACAGATGTTAGCTTATCTTAAAAGACCTTTTTAGTTTCAACTTTGTACCTGAGATTTAACAGAAAGCTGTGAAAAAAAAATCCAGAGAGCCCTCTCCTAGGTGAGCTGCATACGGGGACAGTGTGAGCAGAAGTTGCTTTTGCTAAGCGAAGCATTATGCTGAAACTTGGACTTCAGTGTTCCTTTCTGAGCTACCTTTCTGCCCTGCTCCCTCCCACAGTACTGAGTGATATTTTATAGCACCACTTGTCTTTACTTGGAAACTGCTCTTTGTAATACTCCTTCAAAGCAAAGAGAGAGCCCAGGGGTCTGAAAGCCTGCCATTTTTCATAAGATTTTATCAAACTTACCAAGCTGACATTTGGCAAGAAGGTTCATTTGAGGCCTATAGAAGCAAAGAAATGTGTGTTTAATGTATGATCCATGCCAAGTTTAGGAGGCCTGGACTGTGATTTGTATTAACATCTTATAAATCAGGTTTGAAAACTTTTTCTCTCTCTTTGGGGCATGCTGAAGATGAAGCCAACTTAGTGTTCTTTTAGCTTGTTAATTGTTGCCTATCTGATACCATCTTTCTTGATAATTGAAATCTTTATAAACTAATGCAGTTCCTGATACACCACCTTCTGGCACTTAGATATCTCTGTAGCCAGCTTGTCCTTTGAGACCAAATAGGTTGTCTCCAGCCCCTGTCCCATTTTCTCAGTTCTTTCCTTTTTTTTTTCTCTCAGAGACCAGGTTCTATTGTTTTGTTTGTTTGTTTTCTTCAGGGTCTAATTCTTCTGCAGCTTCAGAGACTAATGCCAAGAATAATTTTTCAAGCTTGGTTTTTCCTCTGAAATATAATTTAATCTTAGGTTAGTTCTTTATAATTAACATCCTTGGCAACTACGTAGACTCCAGAGGGAATCCAAGTCCCCTGTGGCACCCAACCCAAAACCCAGCCCTTGTGCTTAATGGTGTTTCTGTTGGAAATGCGCCTGAGCTCCGAGCCCCTAGCATATCAGGGCACTCGTGCAGCCACTCATTGCTTGGTGGTGGTGGTTGGGGTGCGAGTGATTGCTTGCTGCTTGGTAATGTGGATGTGTAAACTTGAGGAAAAATGTAGGAGGAAAACTATTTGTTTGGGAAGCTGTTTGATTTAGACAGAGTCTCGCTCTGTCACCCAGGCTGGAGTGCAATGGCACGATCTCAGCTCACTGCAAGCTCCGCCTCCTGGCTTCACACCATTCTCCTGTCTCAGCCTCCCCAGCAGCTGGGACTACAGGCGCACACTGCCATGCCCAGCTAATTTTTTGTATTTTTAGTAGAGATGGGATTTCACCGTGTTAGCCAGGATGGTCTCGATCTCCTGACCTTGTGATCCGCCTGCCTCGGCCTCCCAAAGTGCTGGGATTACAGATGTGAGCCACCGCGCCCGGCCCAAGCTGTTTGATTTAGAAGAATAAAAGTAATTCAGTTGGCCGGGCATGGTGGCTCACGCCTGTAATCCTAGCACTTTGGGAGGCTGAGATATGGGCAGATCACTTAAGGGCAGGAGTTTGAGACCAGCCTAGCCAACATAGTGAAACCCCATCTCTACTAAAAGTACAAAACTTAACCAGGTGTGGTGGTGCATGCCTATAGTCCCAACTACTCAGGAGGCTGAGGCAGGAGAATTGCTTGAACCTGGGAGGCAGAGGGTGCAGTGAGGTGAGACCACACCAGTGCACTCCAGCCTGGGTAACGGAGCAAGAATCTGTTTCAAAAAAAAAACAAGGCCAGGCGCGGTGGCTCAAATGCCTGTAATCCCAGCACTTTGGGAGGCCAAGGCAGGCGGATCACGAGTTCAGGAGTTCGAGACCAACCTGGCCAACATGGTGAAATCCCGTCTCTACTAAAGAGACAAAAAATTAGCCGGGGGTTGTTGTGGGCACCTGTAATCCCAGCTACTTGGGAGGCTGAGGCAGGAGAGTTGCTTGAACCTGGGAAGCGAAGGTTGCAGTGAGCCGAGATCATGCCATTGCACTCCAGCCTGGGTGACAAGGTGAGACTCCATCTCAAAAAAAAAAAAAAAAAAAAAGGGAGTTCAGCTATAAGGGTATGTGCTTTGTTTTTCTTTTTTTCTTTTTTTAATGTCAATATTTAAGATGTTATAAAGAATAAATACATTACTGCACCCAGCTTTCAAGAATGGCAGTTAGGTACTGTTATGTTATGTTATGTTATGTTATGTTATGTTATGTTATTTTGAATGAGACAGGGTCTCGCTCTGTCACCCTGTCTAGAGTGCAGTGACGTGATCATAACTCACTGCAACTTCATCCTTTGGGGCTCTAGCATCCTCCTACCTCAGCTTTGTGACTAGGTAGGACTACAGGCATGTGCCACCAAGCCCAGCTAATTTTTATGCCGTTTTTTTGTAGAGGGAGGATCTCACTGTGTTGCCAAGGCTGGTCTCAAACTCCTGGCTTCAAGCGATCCTCCCACGTTGGCCTCCCAAAGTGTTGGGATTACAGGTGTGAGCCACTGCACCTGGCCAGGTATTTTATTTTCAAACATTTTCTTAAGAAGAAACTCCTATATTATTTCTATTAAAAATATTTTGACTATTTAAAATAAAACACTGATTAAATATTTTAACATTTACCATTTAATTTAAAATTTGGAAAGTACTCTTGGAACCTGCAAATGAGGCAGTGTTAGAAACATGAAGAACCCTTCTAACCTGCACTAATGCTTCTGCGTCTGTTCAGAATAGCACTGGAACTTATCCAGCAGTTCATAAACCCACAAAACTCTGTCTTTGCAAATAGAGGAGACTATGTGTTAAGAATCATAAGACCTCAAAAATACACACAACACGACTTCACAGAGGCATGCAAACCAAAGGAAATGCACAATTAGAAGCCACATTTTTTGGAATGTAATAAAAGGTTGTTTAGTGAATGTTTCTAAGCCTCTCAGCTGAGTAGGTAGCACACTCCCCGCAGAGCTGAGGCTTTCTGATGCCATCACACGGTTCAACGCTGGTATCTCCTCAGGGCTTCAGTCACTGGGCTAGGGCAGACATCTGTGCTCCTGCACCTGTAAAGATGGCAAGGCAGTAGGTGCTGCAGAATTTTAGGGGTTGTCAGGGAGATGCTTTTGAAATCATTATAGCATTGGGAAGTCAGTTTTAGGGAAATGGCATGGACATTTTTCTAGTAAATATATGAATATTTGCAGTCTGGCAGATTTTTTTCTTGCTCAATGAAGAAATAAAAATAGATATTATAGTATTTTTCTCAGGTTTTTTTTCTGTAAGAGTTTTTGGTTTTAGTTGTTTTGTTTTTTTTTTTTTTTTTTTTTGAGACAGTCTTGCTCTGTGGCCCAGATTAGAGTGCAGTAGCACAATCAACCACCACCTCCTGGGTCAAGCGATTCTCTTACCTCAGCCTCTCAAGTAGCTGGGATTACAGGTGTGCACCACCACACCTGGCTAATTTTTGTATTTTTAGTAGAGATGGGATTTTGCTGTGTTGGCCAGGCTGGTCTCGAATTCCTGGCCTCAAGTGATCCACCTGCCTGGGCCTCCCAAGGTGCTAGGATTACAGGCATGAGCTACCACACCCGGCCTCTAAGGGTTTTGTGACAAAAACAAATTTAGGTGCAAACAATTTTAACTTCTCTCTGTGGTGAATTGAATTTGTTAGTCTAGTTCTAAACTCCATGACTATGTCAATGACTATTGTCTGTTAGGGAGGTACTTATGGATACTTTTTAATCATCCCTATGTGATCTTCTTCATAGATGGTATCTTTTTTCAAGTTCAGTATTTGAAACATTACTGTTCTGGTGTGTTTTGGCATAATTTTCCAGAGTCTTAAGAACACAGCCTGACTCCTCAGCTTCATTAAGAAGATACTTTTTTTTTTTTGATACAGGGTCTCACTCTGTCTCCCAGGGTGGAGTGCATTGGTATGATCATGGCTCACTGCAGCCTCACAACTTTCTGGGCTCAGGTGATTTTCCTACCGCAGCTTCCCGAGTATCTGGGACTACAGGTATATGCCACCATGCCCAGCTAATTTTTTTTTTTTTTTTTTTTGGTTTTTTGTAGAGACAGAGTTTCACCGTGTTGCCCAGGCTGGTCTCCAACTCCTGGGCTCAAGCGGTCTTCCTGCCTCGGCCTCCTAGAGTGTTGGGATTGTGATTACAGGTGTAAGCCACTGTGCCCAGCCAAAGATGCCATATTTTATCAGCTATCCAGAGTATATGTTGTTTTAGTTTAACAGTAGATTTGACAATGTCTTGAAAATAAGTGTCAAAAATTCCTAGATGGGCCAGGCATGGTGGCTCATGCCTGTAATCTCAGCACTTTGGGAGGCCAAGGCAGGTAGATCACTTGAGGCCAGGAGCTCGAGACTAGCCTGGCCAACAAGGCAAAACCCCGTCTCTACTAAAATACAAAAAAATAGCTGGGCATGCTTTGGCACATGCCTGTAATCCCAGCTACTTGGGAGGCTGAGGCATGAGAATGACTTGAGTCCGGGAGGCAGAGGTTGCAGTGAGCCGAGGTCGTACCACCACACTCCAGCCTGGGTGACACAGACTCTGTCTTAAAAAAAAAATAAAAAATACACGAAATACCTAGATGGATGAGTGTTTTGCTATTTTGTCTATTAATATTTTTATTTTTTCTTCCTATATTATAAAAGTAAATGTAGGAGACCAACAAGTGCTTGTATTTGTTCAGAAAGGATATATTGAGTATAGTACTAGGCTGCAGGAATATGTTGGTGAAGAAAACCAGCATGTTCTCTATTGTACACTCACCGCCCTTGTGAGCTTACAATCTAGGTGAGGGGGTGATGATAAACAGATCTGTGACTAAGCGCTGTGAAGGAAGACAGCAGGGTTCAGTGGCTTCCTAAGCATTTTCCCTAAGTGAAGGGTCAGGCACTTTGTATCAGTCTCTTTCTTTATGTAGATATTTTATCAGCCCCCTTCTTCTGTGTAGATATTATATATAGATTTGTAAAAATCTCCCCCACCTTCATCTTAAATTTGAATTTCAGGGTTGGAGACTTGGTGTTTTCTTTGACTTATGATCATAGCACACATCTGGGGCAAAACAGTGAATGATGATATTTGTCCCACAATCTCTGGAAACAAAAGAGAACAGCAGAGAGAATGTTGGCCAATAGAGAAGGTAGAGGTTGAGCCTCTATAATCCAAAAATCTGAAATGTAGACGCTCCAAAATTTAAAACTCTTTTGAGTGCCAACATGACTCCACAAGTGGAAAATCCAAACATGAGGACTTAACCTAAAGTTTGTTTCCTGCCAAAAATTATTAAAAATATAAAATGTTTAAAGGTATAAAATTACCTTCGGTCTGTGTATATAAAGTGTATATGAAGCATAAATGAATTTCATGTTTAGACTTGGGTCTCATCCCAAGATATCTCATTATTTTTATACAAATGTTCCAAAAGCCAAAAAAAAAAATCAAAAATTTAAAACTCTTCTGATCTCAAGCATTTTAGAAACAGGCTACTCAGCCTGTATTACTTTTCCTGGACAGACATGTGTACAGTCAGCCTCCATTTCTCCTTGAACATACATCTCATAAGCAGATCATTTTACTTTATCTCCAAGTGGTATTTAGAAACACAGTTGACCAGGCCTCCTTAAAACTCTGTGCCCAGCTTCTAGAAGGCCACATTCTCCTGGGATTCCTTCTTTCATCTAGTTATCTCTTTTCAGTCTTCACTGGCTCCTCCTCCTGCTGATAACGTCCTAGACTTCGGATCTTGCCTCTCTCCCCTGGCCACTGAATGTTAGTGAGCCCTAGGACTTAGTCCTTGTCTCTTCTTTATTTATATTCTCTCCCAGGGAGCTTGTTTATGCCTAGGCTTTATATAACAGCTGTGTGTTAATGACATCCAATTTTCCCTCTCCAGCCTTCCCTCTGAGCTACAGAGGTACATATCCATCAGTCTACTCAGCTTCTCCACTTGGATGTCTAATAGCAAATCCTGTTTAATGTGTCTACATCAGAACTTCTGATCCAGCTCCCCACCTGCACCCCACCTGCCAGGGTCTCCATTTCAGCTGAAGCCCTGTTGTTGCTCACTTGGCTGTCTAGGCTTAGAGCACGGGAGCCATCCTTGTTTCCTCTCCCCTCCACTTCATGCCTCCTCATCCAGTCCATCAGCTGTTTGCAGATTTTGTTCCACATCCAGCCATTTCTCAGTGCTTCCCTTCCATCAGGCCTCTGGATTACTGTAATACCGGATAACTGATCTTTCTGCTTCTGCTTTTGTCTCTCTTGTAACCTATTTTCCATATAACAGCCAGACTGATTTAAAATATTAAAAATATAAACAAAAGAGGCTCAGTGCAGTTGGTCACATCTATAATACCAGTGCTTTGGGTGGCTGAGCAAGAGGATCGCTTGAGCCTAGGAGTTTGAAACCAGCCTGGGCAACATAATGAGACCCCATTTCCACAAAAAGTTTTAAAAATTAACCAGGTGTGGTGGCATGCGCCTATAGTTCCAGCTACTTGGGATGCTGAGGCAGGAGGACCCCTTGAGCCCAGGAGTTTGAGGCTACAGTAAGCTATGACCATGCTACTGCACTCCAGCCTGGGTGACAGAGCAAGACCCTGTTGCTTAAAATAATAATAAATACACACACACACACACACACACACACACACACACACACACAAACAAAACAAATATAAATCAGATTGTGTTACTCTTCTGCTTAAAACCTTCCAGTGGCTCATTATTTTGCTTACAACTTGAAAAGTCTTACATGATAGAAAAGCAGAGAGAGGCTGAAGAATCAGATTCTCTGTTTTCTTCTCACTCAACAGAGAATAGATCTCTATAAAGCATTAATCTATTTACAAAGATCACCAAATGGTCAGACTGTTAAACCAAATCCTCAGCCACTGCCACCATAAATGGGGAATAACTTATGGGCTGTTAAACCAAATCACCAGCCACTGTCACCATAAGTGGGGAATAACTTATGGGCTGTATATTAATAATATATCAATATATAGTTAATACCAATGTTATGATATATTAATATGTAATTAATATATCAATTATATATTAGATAAGCATTATTAGATAAGAAATTTAAAATTAGAGCCTTTTGCGGTGGTACCCACCTGTAACCCCAGCTACTCAGGAGTGGAGAATCAGTTGAGCCCAGTTCAAATCCAGCTTGGGCAACATGGTGAGACCTTGTCTGGAAAAAATAACAGAATAAATAAGTAAAATAAAAAAGAAAGACAGACACAGCCAAGTTCTACTGTTCTTTGGATTCATCCCGCGAGCCAAGGACAACTGTGCTTGGATTTCAGGAGCCCAAGTATGTTACACTCTGATGAGGAAGTTTTCCTGGTTCTGTCAGGCGAGTCCATCAGATATCTTAGTGAGACCTCCAAAACTGCCAAAAGATAACTTCCCCAAAACATGAAATCATGATTCTCATATAGGTATGAAATAAATACATGTTAAAATTTTAATTTAGGCCTAGTGCTGTGGCTCACACCTGTAATCCCAGCACTTTAGGAGGCTGAGGCAGAAGGATCACTTGAGCCCAGGAGTTTCAGACTAGCCTGGGCAACATACCAAGACACTGTTTCTATTATTTTTTTAATAATATTTAAAAATTTAAAAATTTCACATTTTAATTTAACCTGTAAATTAAATGAGGGAACCAGGCCCATGGTTAAATCAAAAGGTAAAATTTTAATTTAACTTTTAAAAGGAAAAGTGTAAAAAAGGACAAATTTACATGGAATAAAGTTATATTGAATTGGGAATGGGCAAGTAGACACAAAATGGTCTATTTTGGACTATTTGAGGTCTTTTCCAAAGGTATAAACTGTCCACCAGACATAATTCATTTGCATGTCTATAGACAATTATTTTGCATTGCTTCCAGTTACCTGCAATTTGCAAAGTTGTAAAATAGGTCCCATAGAATGAGAATCAGATGATCTTGCAGGGTGTACTCTAGACTGGGGTTTGGGAAACTAAACACCAGCTGTCTGTTTTTGTAAGTAAAGTTTTATTGAAACACAGTGAGCCCATTCATTTATGTATTATCTGTGCAACTTTCTGACTATAATGGCAAAGTTGAGTAGCTGTGACAAAGACCATATGGCTCGTGAGCCCTAAAATATTTTCTCTTCATTTATTTACTTCTTTATGTCTATCTTTCTCCATTGTAATGTAAGACATGAATGCAGGGGCATTATTTTGTCTTTTTCCCTGTTATATCCTCAGCACCTAAAGCAGTGCCTATCACACTGTAGGCCTTCACTTAATGGGTGTTGAAAAATTAATGAGCACACAAGTGAGAGTGACCTGATTACTACAATTTGGAGCGTCTTCGATAATGGTTGTATACTTTGACCATGGCTGGTTTGCAGTGCTTCTTGACTGTACTTATGCCAGATTGAAATTTTGCATTTGCCCTTTTCTGCTACTACTATTAAAATATAAAAAGGCACTTTGGGAGGCCGAGGCGGGCAAATCACCTGAGGTCGGGAGTTTGAGACCAGCCTGACCAACATGGAGAAACCCCATCTCTACTAAAAATACAAAATTAACCGGGTGTGGTGGCGCATGCCTGTAATCCCAGCTACTGGGGAGGTTGAGGCAGGAGAATCACTTGAACCTGGGAGGCAGAGGTTGCAGTGAGCTGAGGTCACGCCATTGCACTCCAGCCTGGGCAAATAAGAGTGAAACTCCATCTAAAAAAAAAAAAAAAAACAGAAAGGGAGAACATGGTTCATGTGTGCCAGAGTATAATTTTTATACGGTAGGATTAGCATCAGTTATTTGGCTCTGACAGTGCCTTCTAATCAGCCACATCTGAGAATGGTGATATGATGCAATCGTTGTGTTTGGGAGTGCCAACAGATTTTTAAAAGTAATACCTTGTCCAAAAGATTTAATAGTGATTCTGTTAAGAAGATAGGTTAATTAAACTTTTTTCCTATAAAAATCCAAAAGGAGAATATGAAAGTAAGGGCATTAGCTTTTGTCTTAACTTTTTTGGAATTTGTGCAGAAGTTGGCTTTGCATCTAGAGTACGACAGCCTTATTGTATGTTTTAAGGATTGAAAAGAATGCCTTTTGTTTTTCTCCCCGTGCTTTTAACTGGAGTTGCTGGGAGTGTTGTACATGTCATTCCCTAAGATTTGGGTTTGAATCAAGACCACGATTGGTCCAGTTGATGTGTTTCAGTTCAAAGCCAACAATGTAGGATCATTTATGTTTACTAAATTGATATTCTGGAGAAGTCCCCAGTAAGAGATCTCTTTGCCCCATTAGTATATGTTGAAATGGCCCTGAATCTGTTAGTGTCCGTGTAGAATCCTAAATATGATAGATCACACTTTCATCTAAAGTGCACATTTAAGCAGAGTGCTACTAGACGTAGTGACAGATGTAATTTTGCTAGAAATTGCTTTTATAGTACCAGTAGCAACATACTCTCTTTGTTTGGGAAGGTAGTGTCAGATGAAAAGAAAACTCTTCCCTAGGGAATTTATCAGCATACAAACGATGTTCCAGACAGAATGTAAACGGGAAAGTCGTAGCTCAAATCTTGTCCACACTAAAGGATTTTTCAGTGTGCTTTAAAGGAAAGGGGACGCTTTGGAGCATAGACCATCAGAGCTAGAAGGGATCTCCAAGGTCATCTAGTCCAGCCCTTAATTTGTAGCTGAGGAAGCAAGTTTTTGGTTTTTTGTTTTGTTTTGTTTTTCCTGAGACAATGTCTCGCTCTTTCACCCAGGCTGGAGGGCAGTGACGCGATCTCGGCTCACTGCAGACATCGCCCCCCGGGTTCACGCCATAATCCTGCCTCAGCCTCCCAAGTAGCTGGGACGACAGGCGCCCGTCACCTCACCTGGCTAATCTTTTGTGTTTTTAGTAGAGATGAGGTTTCACCGTGTTAGCCAGGATGGTCTCGATCTCCTGACCTTGTGATCTGCCCGCCTCAGCCTCCCAGAGTGCTGGGATTATAGGCGTGAGCCACCGCGCCCAGCCGCAAGTTATTGTTTAAGGTCAAATGGCAAGTTGATGACAACTGGATCTAAAAGGCATTTCTTCATTCCACATTGCATAGTAGAAATAACTTAAACTTTGGAATCGGTTGGACCCGAGTTTGAATACCAGCTTTGCCATTTATAAATGTTGTGACCTTGAATGAGTTACTTATTCTCTCCGAACACTAGTTTCTTGAGCAACAAAAGAGGAATGATTGTAAGGCATTTATGTAGAATGGATATACTCATTCAGTCATTTCTCATGTTCAGCTGATTTCTTGTAATGAACAGAATTCACAGGGTCCGTGGCAGAGACTATTTGGATAAAATTAAGTCATTAAGCTGGGCATGGTGGTTCATGCCTGTAATCCCAGTACTTTGGGAGGATGAGGTGGGAGGATCACTTGAGGCCAGGATTTCTAGGCCAGCCTGGGCACCATAGTGAGACCCTCTTTCTGCAAAATGTTTTAAAAAATTAACTGGGCATGGTGTTATGCACTTGTGGTCTTAGCTACTCAGGAGACTGAGGGGAAAAAATAATAATTATGGCATTATGTGAGCATGGACTTGTATTTAGCTTTTAGAAGGGAGTATCATGTTGAGCAAAATAAAGCTATACACAGAAAAGATTGTGACAAACTTATGAATGTGAGCAAGGAAAATGACTTAAGACATGATTTGGGATTGTTTAGTCTGATAATCACATAAGATATAGATTGAGAGAGGTCTGTTGTGCCATTAGTTTTGCCATTGACTATTGAAACAGAAAGCAGTGATAGCATCTGGTTGTTTAAATAAGAAGTCTGATTTTTTTAAAGTGAAGTTCACTTTCCCCAATTATATCATCAAGGCACACTCTTTGCAGAAAATATGGCAAATACAGATGAGTAGAAGAAAACTCAAATACCCTTCCACTGCCTAAAGACAAATATTAACATTTTGCTGTATTTTTTCAATATTTAATCTGAAACTTTGTTAATATGGTTTCATATCTTGTTTTTTTCCCATTAAACATTTCTCTTTATTATTATAAACTCTTGGAAATTATTAAAAAATATATTTTCTGTATGAATATAAAGTAATACAGTTATTTTTGAAAATACATAAATATCAGAAAAAGATGAAAAAAACTATAAATCTCACTAGTCAGAGACATTCTTGCCAACATTTCTGTTACATTTTCTTTGCATTTGGGATATTTTAGTGGCTACTGATTGGATTTAAAGTGAAATCCTGTCAGAAGCTCATTTAGCTTACATCAGTTTCAATAAAAGCCCTTCAAGATGTTGGAGGCTGGAGGTGGAGGGGTGGGGAGGAGGAGGGAGGGAGGTGTATGTAGGGGAGAGGTGGAGTGAGCAACCGAGCATGTTTGCACTCTTAGGCAGTTTCACTTATGTGGCTGTCCATTTGCTCGGGGGACATATGTCCTGGACTAAACTTGAGATGGGAGGGCCTTTCTCAACCAAGAAAACGTGTTCCTAATTCCCTAAGGCATCCAGTTTATGTGATCAGTTACCTTCTCTCCCATGCATTTAGGATGGCTCCAGTGATGGATCGTTGTTGGGAGAATTGAGAAAATAGTTACTCGGTTATTTTTGTGTTCTTGGTTGAGATGAGGAAGACTGAAAAAGTTTGCTTCAATCTGTTGTTTCCTAATACCGCTCATGGCAGCATCACACTCAGTGTGATTCTGGTCATTTAAGACATGGGATTTTTTGGTATGACGTAGTCACCAGGTGCAAGTCTCCTGCTGTATCTGGTCCTATTCTAACACCAGATGGAAATTCTGACGGGCCTTTCAAGTTTAGGTTTGCTTATATTCCATTTAGTCTTATCTGCTTGACTTGAGAACCTGATCTTTATATAAGAGATTAAACCAATGAAATTAAACCAGAAATATTTAATGCAATGGATAGAGTAGGAGAAGGGGAACAATTTTAAAAATATAATTAGCAGAATGGATGAGATGGTGCCTAGCAGCAGCAGCATCTATTAACAAAAAGAGCTCTGTTGGTTTCAGTCAACTGTAAGTCAAAGGAATAAAGGTTAAGTAGAATATTGGCAGTGACTCCACTTGTGAATGGGGGTCGAGAATGTCAGGGTAGCACAGTGAAGGGGCTGTCTTGGGGCTCTTCATGTGCCGAGTGTACCTGTGTTTGTTATTTCTTCTAGTGGTGGTAAGTTGGAGAAAGCTCAGAAAAGAATTCAAGAATCGTGTTTCCAGGCATCATCTTAGATAGAGAAGACATGATTTTAGGATCTAGGTAAAGAGTAAGATCATGCAAGAAAGATACCTTGTATGAGGTACAGAAAATGATAGGATATTGGCCTGAAGAAGAAAGTTTTCATTGTTTGAGGGTGTGGGAAGAGCTGTCAGACAATGGGAGGCAGTGAAGCACTCGCCTTTCACAGCTTCTAAAAGGAGGAAAAAGACAAATTTGAATGAAAAATATGATTTATTTTAAATTGAGTTCAAATTTGAATTCAGATGTATATTTTTAATTTTTTTTTTTATTTTTTTAAATTTTAACCTTTTTTTTTTAGATTCAGGGGGTACATGTATAGGTTTGTTACATGGGTATTTTGTGTGATGTTGAGGTTTAGGGTGCAATTCAACCAGTCACCCTGGAAGTGAGCATAGTATCCAACAGTTGTTCCTCCCTCCCTCTCTATCTCCCTCCCTCCCTCTCCAAAAGATGTGTTTTTTTTTGTTGTTGTTTGGTTTTTTTTTTTTTTTTTTTTTTTTTGAGACGGAGTCTCACACTGTCGCTCAGGCTGGAGTGCAGTGGCGCAGTCTCAGCTTACTGCAACCTCCACCTCCCGGGTTCACGCCATTCTCCTGCCTCAGCCTCCTGAGTAGCTGGGACTACAGGCACCCGCCACCACGCCCAACGAATTTTTTGTATTTTTGGTAGAGATGGGGTTTCACCGTGTTAGCCAAGATAGTCTCGATCTCCTGACCTCGTGATCCGCTCGCCTCAGCCTCCCAAAGTGCTGGGATTACAGGTGTGAGAAGATGTGTATTTTTAAGATGTCTTGATTCATAATAGGATAAAAGAAACATATGCCTAATCTTATTCTCCAAGAAAGATATTACAGTGATAAAGCCAAGCCTATAAGAAAGATCTGGAAAGATAAGACATCTTATGGAAGGTAAAAGACCTAATTTTATGGGGAAAAAGTGTGGAGTTCTGTTTTGTAATTTTTCAGTTATATATTCATAACTATGAACTGGGAAGCAAGGCACAAATGTCAAGTGGTTAATACATATTCTTTTGTAACAGAAACAAGTTGTTTGTGACTTTACAAAGGGGAAATGTGGACTTCCTATTTTAATCTAAACACTTTCAGGTAGTAACAGTATCTGTGGCCTTTTTCTCAACAAAGGATATCCTCCCCATTTCCCATCACAATTTATTGGATCACAAGAATAGCAGACATACAGAAGCATTAAAGTGTGACAATCAGGAAGTAATTTTCTGAGCATCCTGTCACATTTTCAAAGTTAATTCCAGTTCTGACTGGGTAAAAATGTATGTAATTTTCATGGAGATATTTGATATACATATGACATATATTGTGTTAGTGTATGAGATGATGTTTGTTTTTGCTTAAATAGTCTTACGTCTGGCATGTCCATTTTCTTGAAAATGAATGACAACTTCCTATTCAGATGCTAGTTTGACTTCAATGTTGACCAAAGGCCTTGTCTCCTGGTTCCGGCATTTCCTCCATCTTGGTGCTTACCAAGTCGATCTCATTACCATTCTTATTTTGGATGAGATAGAGTCGGACTTAAACCTAGTATTTCAGTGTCCTCGTTGTGTAGTCACTTAGGTGGCGATGTCTTTAGTTAACATGGCCATTATCTGTTCTTGTTTTTTGTTTTGTTTTGTTTTTTCCTTAAAAAAGAAGGTAGCTTATGCAAGTAAGCCAGAAATTTAGACTACATTCTTTTAAAAGGCCCACCTTATACAGAAAATAATAAGAAAGTTCTAGGACTTACACCGTCTCTACTTTGATTCAGTGTTCTCAAATCCCACGAAAGTTTCTCTTCTGATGCCCACTTAGGATGTAAGCTCCACAAGGCAGGAACTTTGTATGTTGTGCTTTTTGCTGTGTCCTTGGTTCTTAGAACAGTGTCTTATACTTCATAGGCTTTCATTGACTCCATGCCTGCTGGTTTAAAGTAATGAATATTGACCCTTTTAAAATATGTTTTATTTATTATTATTTTTTGAGACAGGGTCTCACTCTGTCTCCCAGGCTGGAGTGCAGTGGTGTGATCATGGCTCACTGCAGCCTCCAAACTCCTGGGCTCAAGTAATCCTCCCATCTCAGCTTCCCATGTAGCTGGGACTACAGGCACATACCACCATGCCTGGCTAATTAAAAAAAAATTTTTTTTTTTTTTTCTAGAGACAGGGTTTCACTATGTTGCCCAGGCTGATCTTGAACTCCTGAGCTAAACGGATCCTCCCATCTTGGCCTCCCAAAGTACTGTGATCATAGGCATGAGCCACCACACGCGACCTGACACATTTTTTTAATGTATTATGAAAAAAAAAATGTATTTTAATTGTCTCTCATTGGTTAGAGGAGAAAAAATTTCAAATAGACATAAAAGTAGAGAGATATGTAACAAACCCGTCTTCTACCCATCCTTTTGCTCCCATGTCATCAGCTTTTCCCCCAGGCTTTTTTTTGTGGGGGTGGGTGGAGGTAAATTTGGCTTATATCGTATTACTAGCACTGTAAATTGCTCTAGAAAGTAGTTATTACAGCTTGTTAAATGGGAACGAATATTAGATCTTGACATGGGCACAAATCCTCATTTGGATTATAGGTTTACCTTCTTGAGGAACAGAACATTATTCTTGGTTGGAAAACAAGTAATATATAAATGATGGTAGTGGGACATTGAAAGAAAGGTTAGATCTGCCTGTCCATGTTTCTTGCATGTCTGTACATGGTTACATCATTCATTCATTCGGTGGTCTTTATTTTTTATTTTTTATTTTTTATTTTTTTTCAGTTCAACACATAACATGATTTATTTAAACGTGATTAGTCACAAATAACTATCAGACTTTTTTTTTTTTTTAAGATACAACTGGGAGTTTATTAAATTGATTTTAAAAGACTTGAATGATTTTTGCAATTAAGAATTAGCATTCTTCTGCCCTTAGTAAAATCATATGTGCTTTGTTTTTTTTTTTATTAATTTTTTTTTATTATACTTTAGGGTTTTAGGGTACATGTGCACAATGTGCAGGTTTGTTACATATGTATCCATGTGCCATGTTGATTTCCTGCACCCATTAACTCGTCATTTAGCATTAGGTGTATCTCCGAATGCTGTCCCTCCCCCCTCCCCCCAGGTGGTCTTTATTTTTTAGAGCAGTTTTTGGCTCACAGCAAAATTGAGTGGAAAGTACAGAGTTCTTATGTCCCTCCCCCACACGCTCCCTCACCATCAGCACTTTATAACAGAGTGGTCCATTTGCTGCAGCCAGTGAACAGACATTGACACATCACCACCTGAAGTTCATAGTTTACATTAGAGTCCACTCTTGGTGGTGTACATTCTATGGGTTTTGACAAATGTATAATGACATGTATCCACCGTTACAATATCACATAGAATAGTCTTCCTACCCTAAAAATCCTCTGTTCCACCTGTTCATCCCTTCCTCCACCCCCCAAACCCTGAGCAATCACTGGTATTTTTACTGTCTCTAGTTTTGCTTTTTTCCAAAATGTCATATAGCTGAAATCATACAGTATGTAGGCTTTTCAGATTGGCTTCTTTCACTTAATCCTATGCTTTTGAGATTCTTCCATGTCTGTTTGTGGCGTGATAGCTCATTTTCCTTTATCGTTGAGTAGCATTCTCTTGTCTGGATGTACTGCAGCTTGTCTGTCCATTCACCTATTGAAAGGCCTCTTGGTTGTTTCCAGTTGTGGCAGTTAGGAATAAAGCCGCTTTAAACATTATCGTGTAGGTTCTTATGTGCATATAAGTTTTCACCTTGTTTGTATAAATGTCAAGGAACCCAATTGCTATGTCATATGGTCACAATACGTTTAGTTTTGAGAAATTGCCAGATGGTCCTCCATAGTGCCCATACCTTTTTGTATTTCTGACAGCAGTGAATGAGAGTTCCTTTTGCTCCACATCCTCGTCAGCATTTGGTTTTGTCAATGTTTTTGCATTTTAGCCATTCTAATCGATGTATAGCTTATAGTGTCTTATTTTAATTTGCAAGTATCATTTATTTATGTTGGTCAGTCATGAAAATGACACACCATGATTTTTGTCTTTTTGGGCTTAACTAGATAGTTGTGTTAATTAGTTGTTAGTTTTGAGTATTTGGGGGGCTGGGTCATTTATTATACAAACATTTGTTACACAAACACTTAGTGAGCATCTTTCCTGTGCCAGGACCAAGGGTGGGATATCAAAAACTGCACTAGGATATCGAAGGTGTTTGAAGATACGGGCCTTGCTGCCTAGGAGCTGATAGTCTAGTAAAGGAACAGATAGTACAGGTGATAAGGGACTTTGGTTTACAGGATCTTACAAGAGGTAAGAAAGTCACTTTCCCATAAGTAATGTTTCATTCAAATTTCGAAGGACATTCAGGAATTAGGCAGTGATGGTGGATAGAAGGCTGGCAGAATCAGGGAGATCATCCTGTACAGAGGGAGCTGAAGTGAGACCCACGAGCCCCAGTCTATTCAGTCTGTTTGGGAGGAACTTGGGTTTTTCAGCGGCTATTAAGGAACAGGAGATACCAGTACTTCTCCAATTACTGGAGAAGTATCAGGACTTAAAGCCAAACCTTTTGTACCATGTTAAAATTTTTGCTTTTGCTTTAACTAGAGTGGCATGCCTTTGAAGGGTTTTATTCAGGGGAGTGAAATCAGATAGGTGTGTCAGATTATTCTGCCTGTATAATGGGGGTTGGTTTTGGAAGCCAGGGATAGGACACACTGTAATTGATTAGAAAAAATAATGAGGGCCCCATTTAAGGCAATAGGCATGGTGAGGGAAGAGCTGGGTGTGAGACACAGTAAGGAGTATGCTCATGGAATGTGGTGATTCGTAGGGAGTGATGGATGAGGGGGAGAGGGGAACTGAATGCGCAGTGATACCATTCACAGAGATAAGGTGGAGTAGATACTAAATTCAGTTTTGGCCATGTTGAATTGTCTTAATTCTAACTCTTCATATATATGAGTTAAACTGCTTCCTGGGAGGGAGTTTTGAGCTTTTGTTTTTCTGGTTCCTCTCCATGGAAAAGGTCAAAGGTTATGACTTAGGTTCTTGAATTTTCTGGAGAAAGAAAAAATCATCTTTATTAACTACACTTTGAATATCTGTTCTCAGCCAGTGGCACTAGTACTGACTTGAGTGCTCACTAATAGCCTCAATTTTGAACTAGGGGCCGGGTCTCTGCTCCTTTACAGAGTATTTGAAATAATTGAGGTTTCAGTTTGATAGTGTAAAGGGCTTGTTCACCACTTGGTATCTGCATCTATGCCTGTATTCTTTTGGGTGTGTTTATTTTTTCTTCTCTCTTTTTTTTTTTTTTTTTTTTTTGAAAAACGCTCTAACTAAAAAAAAAATTTAACCTTGTAACAATACGTAACCAAGAAGATAAAAGTCCTTCATTACCATTATTAACAAGCTATTAACAAGTTGGTGCACATGCTGTGCAGTCAAGTCACATATGACGCACACAGCACTGGCATGGGGCTTGAGCAGAATCAGGGTCTCCTTATACTATTCTCGAAGGTTTTTTTGATCACTAACAATATCATTTTGGTCAGCACGTAAATCAAGCTCTCTTTTTAATAGTTGCATAGTGTTTTGTTGTGTAGATATATCATACTTTATTTACATAGTTTCCTGTGTAACTGTTTACCATCTACATTTTCCAGTTCTCTAAACCAAAGTCTGCCACCAGCGTTTCTGTGATGACAGACACGTTCTGTATCTGCTGTGTCCTATGTGGTAGCCATTAGTCACATGTAGCTGTTGAGCACTTGAAATGTGAGTACTGCATCTAAGGGACTGAATTTTTAATTTCATTTAATTAATTTTAACTTAATTAGCCACAAGTGGCTTAGTGGCTGCCTTATTGGGCAGCATAGCTCTAAACTATTCCAGAGTCAAGTGAGATCATTAGGCTACTTCCTTAGACCACATTACTTTGGCCTTCATCAATTATGGTTTAATGATTTTTCTTTGATGTTGAACTTATGTAAGCCTCTCAAAGAAATATATTTTGTTGCCAGACTCCCTTAAAGGTCTATATTATGCTACTTGAGTTTTGTTCCAACAGAGAATTTCTCCTTCCAGATCTATCAGTATACTTTCCTCTAGCAAGTAAAGGGTATCTGTCCACCTTACTGTGCATCTCCTTTTGCCTTGGTTGCTTAGGAGCCCAAAGTTAATTTTTATTTTTATTATTTTTGAGACAGGGTCTTATTCTGTTGCCCAGGCTAGAGTGCAGTGTCCTGATCACAGCTCAGTGCAGCCTTGAATTCTGGGGCTCAAGTGATTCCCCAACCTCAGCCTCCCAAGTACCCAGGACTACAGGAATGTGCCACCACACCCAGATAATTTTCGTATTTTTTATAGAGATGGAGTCTCACCATGTTGTGTAGGCTGGTCTTGAATTCCTGGGCTCAAACGATCCTCCTGCTTTGTCATCCCAAAGTTAAATTTTTGATTGAATTATAGCAGTTGGTTTTTATGCCTCTCACCACCATCCCTATCAAACTTCATCACTTTCTTTTCCTTCTGAGTTTAAAGATTTCATTATGTGTATGGTTTTTTTTTTTTTTTAATAAAGCTGTTCATACTCTTTTTGAAGATGCTTAGATTTTACATGAAGTATTTTGGATCTATCCTAAAACTTCACTAAAAAATGATAAGCAGCAGCCAGGCACAGTGATGCACGCCTGTAATCCCAGCACTTTGGGAGGCCAAGACACGTGGGTCTTTTGAGCTCAGGAGTTCGAGACCAGCCTGGCCAACTTGGCAAAACCATCTCTATTAAAATACAGAAAATTAGCCTGGCGTTATTGTGCATACCTTTGGTCCCAGCTACTCAGGAGGCTGAGACAGGAGCATCGCTTGAGCCCAGGAGGTGGAGGTGGCAGTGAAGCGAGATCATGCCACTGCACTCCGGCCTGGGTAATAGAGCAAAATTCTGTCTCAAAAACAACAACAACAACAAAAATCAACAGTATATACATACTGCTTCCCTCCCACGGTCATGCACACCCACATATCATACATCTTAGTGAGATTCTAAATATTATCACGTTTGTGGGAATCCTGTTTATCACCTCAGAGGAAGCTATGCATATTTAAGACTCTACTTAAGTACTTTTGTGGTTGACCACATTTTATTCCACTGAGTTCGGATTGAGTTCCTTTACGTCCTTTGCTGTGCCAGTATCATGCTTTCTTTCCTTCAGCTTTATTTGGGGGAACATATGGGAAATCTTATTTTGTATGAATTTAAGGTATGTTCTTCAGGATTTCCTAGTTCCGTGCATGACCGCCTCCCCAAGATAATCAGTAACTGCTAAATGGTGTTAAAATATTTTTTCACCTTCCTAGAATAGCACTGTTAAGGTATAGAACCTTGAATAAAAGTGTACATATAATTTTTTTAAAGTTTTGCTCTTCCTTTTTTTCTGCCGAGTTTCCCCCCCTGGGTATTTTTAAATATATTGGTACCCTTAGTTTTTACATAGATTTCAAAATAAAGAATTAGAAAGCAATAAGAATATGCATAAAAGTTATTAATAAACACTTTTGGGCCGGGCGCGGTGGCTCACGCTTGTAATCCCAGCACTTTGGGAGGCCGAGGCAGGCGGATCACGAGGTCAGGAGATCGAGACCACGGTGAAACCCCGTCTCTACTAAAAATACAAAAAATTAGCCGGGCGTGGTGGCGGGCGCCTGTGGTCCCAGCTACTCGGAGAGGCTGAGGCAGGAGAATGGCGTGAACCCGGGAGGTGGAGCTTGCAGTGAGCCGAGATTGCGCCACTGCACTCCAGCCTGGGCGACAGAGCGAGACTCCGTCTCAAAAAAAAAAAAAATAAAAAAATAAACACTTTTGCCTGCAAGGAAGTCGAGTAGAACCAGGAAACTACTAATGTGCTAAGGATAACACACCAAACCATCTGTGTTACTAACTCTTGGCAGGAATAAAATGACAAAACAAGATCTTGGGAGATGCTCATTACCAGGTGCGTGATCAAAAAGATAAATACATTCTCATGTAAAAAAAATTGGCTTAGTGCCTTTAGCATCCTTGGGGCATGTGTGCGTGTGCATGTGGGCAAGTTTAGCATTTGATGTAGTTAGGAAATTGGGAGAGGAAAAGGGTAGAAGTAGAGGACTTTAACATTGCTTAGAGTCATTGTTATTGCAAAGTCTGGAAGTGAACTCTAGGAAACTGCACTGGAATTCAAGTGTAATATGATGATAAACATCAAATGACTGTTTGTAGCTGAGGTGCAAGGCCAGGCTCTTCAGGAAAGAATGAATAGGAGACCTTAAAATAAACATCTGTTTTTTTATTCAGCTAAGAGTGGACTTTGAAGAAGATTGGGGCCATGTTAAGATTTTCTTTTTCTTCCTTGAGAATTGAAGAAAAACGTCAGCTGAGGATTTTTTCATGCTATTTAATATGTCATTTGTAGTGTTTCATGAAAAGCAGACAGATACGTAAAGCTTTTTATTCTACTTCAAATTAGAATAGTAAGTTAGATCCAGTTTTGAATTTAAAAGAGAACTTTAACAGATTTGTTTTATGAGTGAGTTTCATGATTTTGAATAAAATTTTCACACACTTAAACTACAGTGGTTTGGCCAGGTACAGTGGCCACAACTGTACTCCCATTGCTTTGGCAGGCCAAGGTGGGAGGATCATTTGAGCCCAGGAGTTCAAGACCAGCCTGGGCAACATAGTGAGACCCCGTCTCTACAAAATAAAATAAATTAGCTAGGCATGGGTACATGTCTGTAGTCCCAGCTACTCAGGAGGCTGAGGCAGGAGGATAACTTAAGCCCAGGTGATCAAGGCTGCAGTGAGCTATGATCATGCCACTGTACTCCAGCCTGGGTGACAGAGCAAAACTGTCTCATAAATACATATGTACATACATACCTACATACATACTACAGTGGTTCATTTGAAAGTAACTCTATATGTCCTGTTCCTAAATGTTTTAGGAATATCTGGTTTTCTCCAAGCTTGCCTGTTCTGAATCCTGCTTAAGTTCAAAGTTTATAAACCTCCAGTAGGTATGTGAATTTGGTTTTCAGCAAATCATTCCTTTGGTTTCCCAGAAGCTTCCTTCACATTCCAGCTCCTCAAGTAACTGTTAAAAGTTTAAACAGGAAAAGGAGTGAATTGATTTTGTGTATATTTTTGTTTGGTGAAACAGCAGAGTGCAGGCATAGTCTTTTCAGGTAAGTTTGCCTAAAAGTAGTTTCCTGTCACCTCCCTTTGAAAAGAACTGAGGTGTGCCCCATCCTCAAACCTACCATCTTTCCAATTTATTTGTTTATTGGGGTAGTAGGTGGGAATAAATGTTTCTTAGATTTTTCTGGCCTCCCTTCTTAAGCCAGGGTAGCTCCTGGCAAATAATCCCCAGGCAAACCTTAACTGGGCCGCCTTCCTAGAACCTCATTTTATATCCAAAATACAAAAAAATAAAAATACAAAAATATGAAAACACATGAAAATAAAGTGCTGTAAACACACGACTTTGCAAATATTAATCATACAGAGCCAATTGCTTATAGTATAGAAATAGTCTGAAGTATTCTTCTGGCACAGCATTGCCTGTGTGATTCTCACCAGAAACGTTTAACTGGATCTGATTATGAGCAGTGATCAGCAGAGGACTGTGGGGACCCTTGCAAATCGGGGCTCTTTCTAAGAGCTCTGGCCTGAGCCTTGAGCAAATGTCCACGTCCTGAAAGTCAGTGAAGGTGGGGGGGCTCCTCGATTAAAGGAAACTAAGGAGACATAATAACCTCCTTAATTCATTTTCAAAAAAAAACAAAAAAAACAAAAAAACAGCTTTTTAAAGACATAATACACATACCATGAAGTTTATCCTTTTAAAGTGTATAGTCCTAAGCCAGGCTCTGTAGTACCCACCCATAATCCCAGCTACTCGGGAGGCTGAGGTGGGAGGATCACTTGAGCCCAGGAGTTTGTGACCAGCTTGGGTAACATATTGAGACCCCGTCTCAAATAAGAAAAAAAAAAAAAAAGAAAACATGAAGTGTACAGTCCACTGGTTTTTAGTACACTCAGAGTTTTGCAGTGGTTGCCACTAATTCCATGACGTTCTGTCACACTAACCAGAAACCCCATGCCAGTTTTTCTTCCTTCTCCCTCTCCCAACCCCTGCAACCACTCACCTACTTTCTGTCTATACATTTGCCTTTTCTGGACATTTCGTATACAGTATGTGGTCTGTTTTTTCTTTAGCATGTTTTCCAGGCCCGTCAATGTTGTACCATGTCTCAGTACTTTGTTCCTTTTGATTGCTGAGTGACATCCCATTGTATGGATATATCACATTTGTTCACCCATTCATCAGTGGATGAATGTCATTATCCAGTTTTTACTAAGTCCGGTGTTTTGACTTAGTGAAATAACTAGTCTCTTAAAGATGAGTTCTCTGGCAACTTTCCCCCTCCCTGCATATGGACCTGCTTTTCTTGTTTCTTTGCATGTCTTGTAATTTTTTTTGTTGGAAGCTGGATGCTTTAAATAATATAATTTAGGAATTATGGAACTCAGTCCCTCCCCCAGGTCCCCAGGGCTTGTGGTTGGTTGTTTGTTGAGTGACTGTCATGGACTAATTCTGTAAAATCTGATTTCTTCCTAACGTGTGACCACTGAAGTCTCTGCTTGTTGCCGAATTGTCAGCTAATGAATAAACAGATTTCCTTCAATGCCCGGAACCAGTCAGTTGCCCGGCTTCAGCCAGAGTGATCCTCATGAATGCCCCTGCTCACCATTGCTCTCTCTATTCAAGCCACACTGGGCTGGTCTTTTTACTGATCCACAAACATGCCAAGCAATTCCAACATCTAGGCCTTTGTAGTTGTCAGGTAGTCTTGAGGGTCACTCCTTCCTGCCCCTTGGGTCCCTGTCCATCATCTCCCCTTCCCCTCTATTCTTCATTGCCTTCTCTCCTTCAGTTTCCACAGCACCAGTCTCTGTCTGTCATACTCTCCACTGCCTCTCCCTTGTTTGTTTTTTCCCCTTTCTGGAAGGTAAGCGCCTTGAGGGTGGGGATTCTTCTGTGTTTTGTTACTGAGTATCTAGAGAGGGAGGAAAGTGCCCCCCTCTTTGTTGAATAAGTGAATGGGGAGGGAGCTTAGGCAACCTGTTCTTGTTTAAGAATGAGGGCCAGACGTGGTCTCTCACTCCTGTAATCCCAGCACTTTGGGAGGCCGAGGCCAGTGGATCACTATAGCTCCTAAAAATACAAAAATTAGCCAGGTGTAGTGGCACACGCCTGTAATCCCAGCTACTTGGGAGCCTGAGGCACAAGATTCCAGGAGGCAGAGGTTGCAGTGAGCCAAGATCGCACCACTGCACTCCAGCCTGGGTGACAGAGCAGGACCCTGTCTCAAAAAAAAAAAAAAAAAATGCAGGGTGGTCTTGTCCACTGGTAGTTTTCATGTGGACCCTTCAGCTAATGGCTCTACCCAGATATCAATATCTTAAAGTCTGTCTTCTGGGACCTTTCATTTTCTCCAGAGAAGAATCCCCCAGTTTTGTCCTGAGGTGTTAGGGGTTTGGGCTGGTAGAGTGGACGCACAGCAGCATAGGCTTGACTTTGGCATTCCAGGGGCTGGGAAAAGGAGGCGAAGGTCCCACGGTTTGATGTCTAGACTGCCATTAATTGTCCTGACTTTAGCCCCACAGCTCAAGTCACCTGTGCCTGGTGGCATACTCCCCACCCACCGCCCACGTAGGGCAGCTTTGGTTCCCCTCCTCCAGAGAATTATCTTCTGGTCTCTTTAGGCATGGTGGGGATTTGGGTGTTCATCAACTGCATTGTTCCCCCTTTATTCGGGTCTGTGCCTCATCCTGTCATCCCCCATGCTTAGAGCCTTGAAGTTCTTGTCCCAAGGATTCTGAGAGGAATCTTCTCTCTTTGCTGTTCACCTCTGTAAGCTCTCATGTTTACCAGGTTAAGTTGCTTAAACTACTGCATCGTCTTCTTCAGTTCTTTTTGTCCTTAAAGGTTAATACCTTTTAAAATTCATTTACTGTCATTTAAAAAAGGCTTGACAGTGATGGGGGTACCATTATTAACCAAAAGTTCTCTGTGTTTCTTAACATCAGTTTTAATTTGGTGTTTAAATGTTTGCTTGGGGCGTCCTGTCTCTGCTAGCCCTTGATCGAAGGCACTCTGTCGTGCGTATTTGTACTCATAGTGTCACATGGTTTGACTGTTGCTTGATGGGCTATTAGTGAGATACTGGCTTAAGGAATCTTAACAATTTTTTTTTAACTTGGCCTTATTTTTCTTGTTATTTCATTTCAGTCCCTAAATTATCTTTTCAAATATTAAATCAAGTCATGGCAGATAATAGTTTTTCTTTTTTAAAAATAAATCTTTTAAAATGTTGAAATTAAATTGCTTCCTTGCTAATCTGATTTTTAAGAACAAAACACTACAAGTAGAGTACATTTAAATGACTCATAATTACTCACACAAATGCATGTAAACTTGGATATGCAATTAGGCAGCTCATTATGCTGCAAATGCAATTACACGCTTAAGGTCATGGCCACTCCCTCTGGCTCACCCAGTTGTTTCTCTTGGGTTTATGATCATTTATTAAGCCTCAGCTGTCAGAATTTGAAAATACATGCTGCTGCTAGTGAGGCCTTTCCAACAATAATGGAAGAAAAGCTGAAAAAGAAAATTTTTTTTTGAGTTTATATGCAGAGTTGGTTTTCTTAATTGGCAAAATCCCATTTTCCCACCGGAGATGCAGGCTATGTAATCAGAAAAGTTATCATTAATCATAATAGTGGTCAGTGATATTTATAGTATATCTATATTTAGTATATATTTACCATATGTAGCTATGTATAGTGTGTATATACATTATAGTACAACTCCATCTCTTATCTGCAGTTCTGAAATTTAAAAAGCCTTGAAAGTTTGTTTATAACCCTGTGGTGAACCCTGACTGGACCTGATTCATTCAACCTATGTGAAATAATGAATTTCTTTGTAGTTCTGTGTTTATCCCAAATCACTGGTGTGAATTTGTGTAGGTTTTGCTGCAGAGATGTTAATATGGTTTGATCATGGGCCACTGACCCAGACCTCACTGAAGATTTTTTGTTATATACAGCATACATACTGTATACAAAATACAAAAAAGTATTACTTTTTTAAAATGCAAAAAGTTATTTGTTTCAAACTCTGACTCCAGTTGTTTCTATTAGAGAACCAGGGCCTCACTGCAGTGAGCTATGGTCATACCACTGCACTCCAGCCTGGGCAACAGCAAGATCCTGTTTCCCAAAAAGAATCATGGCCTCACAGTAAGGGTAACAGATTTCTGGTTAGACCTGGATTTAAATTCTAATAGGGGGCTGGGCGCACTGGCTCATGTCTATAATCCCAGCACTTTAGGAGGCTGAGGTGAGCGGATCACCCAAGGTCAGGAGTTCAATACCAGCCTGGCCAACGTGGTGAAACCCCGTCTCTACTAAAAATACAAAAATTAGCTGGGTGTGGTAGTGCATGCCTGTAGTCCCAGCTACTAGGGAGTCTGAGGCAGGAGAATCACTTGAACCTGGGAGGCGGAGGTTGCAGTGAGCTGAGATCGTGCCACTGCACTCCAGCCTGGGTGACAGAGTGAGACTCCTTCTCAAAAAAAAAAAAAAAAAAAAAAATCTAATGGGGGATAAAAACCCTCTACCTCTTAGAGTGTGGGTTGCTAGTGCTATTATTATTTTTATTGTTGTTGTTGTTTTTATTATTGTTCCAGTTCCAGAACTGATATTTATATCTATTTTTAGAGTGTCCTGAAAACAGTTCTATAATGAAATAACTAGGTACTTGATATGGTTGCTAGGTGGTAAAAAAACTTTTATATTCAAACTTCCTGTTGCTGTTAGTCAGTAAATGTAGTTCTTACCTGTTTGATTTAATAGTGTCATTATAACATAAAAGTTTAAATTGAATTTCTAGGATTGTAATAGTATAAGATCACTAAAAGGTAAAAATGACAATTCTCCTAAAAACATCTTGTGTAATTAATCAGTGAAATATATTAATTTTATGTAGCACTACATTCTAACTATTCAGTATGGCAGTTAAGCTTTACTGATTATGAAACCATAGCCTCTCAGTTGTTCAGGGCCTTGCTCAAGTGCCTCTTGCAAAGCTATCTTGATCGGCCTCAGCAGATAAAGGGCTTCCTAGAACCTTTTAAAAATGTCTCTTTTGGCACTAATCCCATTGTATTGTACTTGACTGTTTTCCACATACTTATGTTTGACTTTAGCACTTAACTTTTACCAAATGCCCAGTTAACTTTTTGAATGAATGAATGAAGTTGAAGAAATTAAGAATCATTTAGTCCTTCCACATAAGTATTGCTATATTTGAAACAACTCTGTTCCTTTTGGGTTTCATTCTACTATTTTTATAGGGTATACTGTACTTGGAACATAATAAATATGGAATTTAATAAATATGTGATGAATAAAAATTGAATTAAAATCTATCTCGTTACATTTCATGGTTTCAGTTTTATTCCTGAAATTAAAATAATTTACTTAGGTCCTTTTTCCATGTGATTCTTTTTCTTTCTTCTCTCTTCTCTTCTCTTCTCTCCTCTTCTCTCTTCTCTTCTCTGGTCTTCTCTGGTCTTCTTTCTCTTTTTTTTTTTTAACAGGGTCTTATTCTGTTGCCCAGGCTGGAATGCAGTGGTGTGATCATGGCTCACTGTAGCTCAACCTCAAGTGATCCTCCCATCTCAGCCTCAGGAATAGCTGGGACCACAGGCACATGCCACCATATCTGGTTAATTTTTAATATTTTTTATAAAAAATATAAAAAATGTGTAGAGACAAAGCCTCACTACATTGCCCAGGCTTGTAAAAGAATATTTCTAGGCTGGGTGCCCTTGAAATCCCAGCACTTTGGGAGGCCAAGATGGGCAGATCACCTGAGGTCAGGAGTTCGAGACCAGCCTGGCCAACATGGCGAAACCTCGTCTCTACTAAAAATACAAAAATTTAGTTGGTTGTGATGGTGAGTGCCTGTAATCCCAGCTACTCAGGAGGCTGAGGTATGAGAATCGCTTGAACCTGGGAGGCAGAGGTTGCAGTGAGCCTAAAGCATGCCACTGTACTCCAGCCTGGGATACAGATGGAGACTGTGTCTCAAAGAAAAAAAATAATATTTCTAAAAAAAGATAATTTCAAATTTAACGGCTGTTCTATGTTATCAATTATTTTCTTATTTTTCCATTAATAGTACGTTAGATAATGAAAGGCTTTGTCATACTCAGTGGCATTATAAGTAAGCAGAAAAAAATGATGGCATTTGTATTGGTTGAGTAGACTTTGGTTCTTTGTCTATAATATTAATAGTACTTTGTTGTTGTTTTAATCACTCTTGATCTGTTAAAACCATTTATCTGGTAATCCTCAATCTTTTTTTCTGTCTCAGCACAGCTTTGGGATGTAGCACAGTGATTTTTCTAAAGTAGAGTGAGGGAAGGAGTATCCTCTTTCAGCTCCCTAAGAGTATTTATTTATTTTTATTTTTATTGTTCTTAGAGACAGGGTCTCACTCCATTGCCCAGGCTGGAGGGCAGTGGCACCATCATAGCTCACTGCAGCCTCCAAATCCTGGGCTTAAAGGATCCTCCCATCTCACCCTCCTGGGATAATAGTTGGGACTACAGGTACATGCCATCATGCCCAGCTAATTTTAACAATCTGGCTTTTTTTTTGAAGAAGGGTCTAATTCTGTCACCCAGGCTGGAGTGCAGTGACACAATCTTGGCTCACTGCAACCTTCACCTCCCGGGTTCAAGCGATTCTCATGCCTCAGCCTCCTGAGTAGCTGGGATACAGGCATGTGCCACCACGCCTGGCTAATTTTTGTATTTTTAGTAGAGATGGGGTTCCACTATGTTGGCCAGGCTGGTCTTGAACTCCTGACCTCAGGCGATCTGCCCACCTCAGCCTCCCAAAGTGCTGAGATTACAGATGTGAGCCACTGTGCCTGGCCAACAATATGTATTTTTGTAGAGATAAGATCTCACTGTGTTGCCCAGGCTGCCTGGAACTCCTGGGCTCAGGAAGTCCTCTCACCTTGGCCTTCCGAAGTGCTGAGATTAGGCGTGAGCCATTGCACCTGGCCCCTAAGATTTTTAGTATTCACCCTTTTTCCTCCCCACTTGTAGTCCTTTACAGGAATACATGAGAATTTTAAGTTTTATAATTAACATCTTAAAGACAAATTGTAATCATAGAAGCAGTGATCATCTTGGGCACATGGCATGTATTTTCATGTCCTTTAAAATTGGTTCTTCCACTCAAGTAGATTGGCACAAGCAGATACTTTGCTGCATTTGAGTTGTGGCCTTCTTGTAGCATGTTGGTACATAAAGATTCATATTTTGGAGAATCAAGTATTTCCATTTAGATTGGTTGATATGATTATCATTAAAGTTGCTAAGGGAGCCACATTATCCCTTTCTAGCAATCTGATGAGTCAGTTTTCAATTTTCTACTTTTATTAATACTGACCTATGAGTTGAAGAAATATTTGCTGGGCACAGTACCACTGCCTGTAATTCTATCTATTCTGGAGGCTCTCAAGAGTTTCAAGACCAGCCTAGGTAACACAGCAAGAACCTGTCTCAAAAAAAATAAAAAGAAAAAAAGAAAGTCTTATAAATTGACCACAGCATGGGCAACATGGTGTGACTGAAGTATAGAATACAGCAATGTAACAGCAGGACAGAAAACCTGGAAAGTTTGAGGTAGTAGTGATAGTCCATATATGTCTAAAAAGGATGTTTTCCTCAAGTTGTAAAATGTGGAATTTAGAAAGTAAATTAATATATTTCAAAGGATTAGTTGAGGTTTAACATATTTTATGGCTATGAAGGCAACAAAGACATTTTACACATTGATGCTGTGATGTAGCTACATCAGAGAGCGTGACGTGCCTGCGGTTGAGCCCTCCTTATTGGCTAAGCTGGCCACTGTTTTTGAAACTTAATGGTAGGCCTCTGAGGAAAGGTCTAATGTGGATAAAACCTGCAGTTCATACCAGTGTAAATCAATAATTTCAACTTTGTTATGGTGGTTTTGATGTTTTTTCTCTGAAAAGGAACTCAGGAAATGTGATTAATAAGGTCAACTACTAGATTTAATTTTGTTTTTGATGGAAATATTTTTTCCTAGAAAATTTAATGGCCATGAATCTGATTGCAGAGATTATTTGCCATAACTAGACCTGTCCCCTGACAGGCAATTTAAACCACTTCCATTAAAATCTAGATAATCAGAAAGAATGTTGTGGAACATTATAAAAGAGAGCTATGTGAAAGTAAATTCACATCTAGACTGTTTTAGTATTCCTGCCCCTCACCTCCAGAAGTCAGTGCACACAGTATGATCTTTTTATTGTCTTTGAAGCCCATGTTTATGATTGATTTAAAAAGGTGGAACAATTTATTTTGAGGTTCTTTGGGTAACAGTGTACCCTTGCATAGGAGTCAAGATAGATCTGACTTTCACCAGAAGTATTCATATACCCAGTAGCTTTATGGTGAGGTATTTGAGTGTTTTTATCTGAATAAGGAATATTAGACCAATTTAGAAATACTTTTGCCAGAGAGGACCCTTTCAGTTTTAGTACTTTATGCATATGAAATTCATGTGTTTTATACATGAATAGATTTATTTATCACATAGTTACTAAGCACCTACTATTTGGCAAGCACTGTTCTAGGTACTAAAAATTCAGCAGTTAACAAAACAGATGTCTCTCCTCTCCTCAGAGGACAATATCTTGGATATTATATTCTAAAAAAGCAATAATAGCATACTTTGTTCTTGTCTAGAAAAGAAAAGATTGCTGTTTTAGGGAGTACACCAGTATCTGATAGAGCTTTGCATTTGCAGGTTTGTGACTCACTGGAAGCAGATACCCCTGTAGTTACAAGGGCCTCAACTCTCTCGGCTTCAGAAGATGCCTGTGATTTTCCTAGCTTGCTCATGTGCTCCTTCCAACATGAAGTCCTTTCTCTTTTTTTTTGAGACGGAGTCTCGCTCAGTCGCCCAGGCTGGAGTGCAGTGGCATGATCTCGGCTCACTGCAAGCTCCACCTCCCGGATTCATGCCATTCTCCTGCCTCAGCCTCCCTAGTAGCTGGGACTACAGGCATCTGCCACCACGCCTGGCTAATTTTTTTTTTTTGTATTTTTAGTAGAGACAGGGTTTCACCGTGTTAGCCAGGATGGTCTCAATCTGACCTCGTGATCCTCCCGCCTCAGCCTCCCAAGTGGGAGGGTGGCATGAGCCACCGCACCTGGCCATGAAGTCCTTTCAAATAGACTTATTCAGTGTCCCAGCCTTCCCTAGTTTTTTTTTAAGCCATCTTCCCCTTGGACTCAGTGCAGTCCGAGTTCATTGCACACACATTGTGTGTGTATGTGCGTGCGTGTGCACATGCAAGTGCACACATGTGCTTCAGCTGGATTTTAAACTTCAGGGAGATTGTGGTCAGTGTCTTTAATTTAGCACAGTGCTTTGTATGTAGTAACATTTAGTTGTTGACCTCAAGCTACTGTCCTAAAATTGCTTAAAACCTTAGCAGTTCTTTTAAAAAGTGTTGTATATGGAATTTTTAAGAAATGCCTTGCATTTCTTGAAGGTTTGTCTTTGATGGTTGGAGTCAAACCACTTAGTATATAAAAACCTTTACTTCTATTTTTAAAAATTGTAGATTGCACTAATATGAAATTTCTGTGGAAGACTATATGCTCGAGTTTTTTTCATGTTTATGAGTACCATAGCTGTGTTGAGGTGAAGAGAATCACTCTTTCTAATCAGGCAAAATAATATAACTAAATTATTATGGCCATATCTAACATTTACTTTTTATTTGAAGAGAGTGTTAACAGGGGCTGTTTTTCTTTGTTACAACTCTGTTCCTTCTACCTTTCGTTCTTCAGAAAGTTTAAGCTAGATTTAATAATTTCCATTATGATTTCTGGTTTTTTTTCCGGTACGCTTGATTACTACTGAAATAAACAGGTTAAGTCGTCACTAGAAGTTCCATTTTGCCTGAGCCCAGTGTTCTCTCATCGGAATACCTCTAGCTTAAGGGAGGATTTCACTGGCATATCTCCTCTGTCGACTGAGCAGGTTTCCTTTGGCATACATTGACCTCAGTGGGTGTGGCATTTTGTTGGGAAAGATTTTATCAATAGCAAAAATGTACAAAGTGATCATAGTATTTTATGAAAGTAATTGGATTATATTTTTTCATAGTTGGATTACAAACTTAATGATTCATATGTTATTAGTTGGTTGTAATTCTGTTCAGCCTTTTGTTCCTCAGCCTTTCATTGGGATAACTCGTGGAGCCTGGTCACCCATTTAGTTTTGAAGAATTCTTTATACAGAAATTTAAAAAATCAACTAATTATTTTTAAATGGCAAATAAAAATCATATGTATTTGTTATGTACAGCATGATGTTTTGAAACATGTATATGTTGTGGAATGACTAAATTGAACTAATTAACATTTGCATCACCTCACGTAGTACTTACCATTTTTTGTAATGAGATCATTTAAAATCTACTCTTCTTAGCGATTTTCAAGAATACAATATATTGCCATTAACTGTAGTCTAGAATTTTAGTTTTTAATGAGTTAAATGAATTAAATGAAGTGGACCATGCAGAATGGAATGTAATTGTCAAGTAATTAGTTGAAAAATCTTAAAGGAAAGTAATTTTGGGCCGAGTGTGGTGGCTGAGCCTGGCAGATTGCTTGAACTCAGGAGTTGAAGACCAACCTGGGCAACATGACAAAACTCTATCTCTACAAAACAATAATAAGAATAATAATAAATATTGTTTTTTAAAAAGGTAGTTTTTCTTTTAGACTTCTGTTTGGCAAACTTAAAAAATCTAGTATACCAAATAATGCTTTTGTAGAATTCCAGTAGTATTTTGAAGGAAGGAGGTGATACATGAATGGATGGATGTTATTATAAGTGTCTGAATTATTTATCTGTACTTTGATAGTGCTAATATAAGAACATTCATTCATACTTTTGTACCCTAGACTAAGTGAGATTGTTTTCTCTTACAAGCCTAAACATTTACTACTTTGTTTATTCTCTTCTTGTTATATACTTGTTCATTATACATATTGCATCCATTTGTCAATACTTCTGATAGAAAAAAGGATTTAGAAATCATATTTAACAAAATCTGGTTATAAATAACTGAGACTTGGATGACGTGGTAAACTGTGCCTTTGCTGACCTTCTCATAAACACCAACAGGTTTTGGGTCCTGCTCCTCGGTGGTGTTCCTTCCTAGACAACTTGACCGAAGAATTAGAAGAGAATCCAGAAAGCACAGTCTATGATGATTATAAATTTGTCACCAAGAAAGACCTTGAAAATTTAGGTAAAAAAAAAATTGTGATAAAATATTATGTAATTACTTTATTTCTACTTTTTTTTGAGTTTTGAACATGAGAATTGGCTGAGCCATGTTTACCTCATCTCCCAAATCTTCCCTTTCTGCCAAATCAGATATTAAACATATTATATATTGTCAGATTTGTAACCTTTCTTCTTAGAAAAAAGTTCAAGTAAATTTAACATATTGAAGCTTTTTTATATTTTAAATGAGAATTTATTTTAGCAAATAATTTTATTTTAGCATACTAGCTATATAGAGGAAAAAAATTGTCACGAAAGCAGTGATTTTTTTTCCCCAATATTATCTGAAGTATAATAAGGTTTTGAAAATGTCTCAGAGACGGCAAGTAAGTGATTCCTGCCTCCCTTTTAGGTTTGATTATAAAAGACCCAATCCAGAACTTAGAAGTGATACATTGAAACTTCAGATGTAGAAGAACCTTAATAGTTACTTTATGTTTAAAGGTCACAGGCCAAGAAGTGTCTCAAAAGAACAGCAAATACTTACGAGATAGGGCTTACTATGTGCAGACAGTATCCTTTTTTTCGAGACAGAGCCTTGCTGTGTCACCCAGGCTGCAGTGCAGTGTCCCAGTCTTGTCTCACTGCAACCTCCACCTCCCAGGCTAAAGTCATTCTCCTACCGCAACCTCCCGAGTAGCTGGGATTACAGATGTGCACCGCCACGCAGCATGGTAAGACGGGGTTTTGCCATGTTGGCCAGGCAGGTCTTGAACTCCTGGCCTCAGGTGATCCACCCACCTCAGCCTCTCAAAGTACTGGGATTACAGGTGTGAGCCCCCGCGCCCAGTCTGTGCAGGCAGTATTCTAAGCGTTCTACATGTAACTCATTTAATCTTCACATCCCTATGGATTGGGTACTATTATGATTCCATTAGATAAGGAAACTGAGGCAAAAAAAAAAAAAAAAGATAAATGTATGTTGCCAGAAGTTTCAGTGGTAGTAAACTTGAGAGTTGAGCTTTAAATCCAGAGTCCATGCCCTTCCCCCAGCCATCCCAGCCCCTGCAGGACATGTTGGGCCTGCTTGCCTAGCCCTCCTCTAGGTTAGAGTAGATGGTGCTCATCTTGTTCTGCTGCTGCCAGAGGGGCTACAGCAGAAGTTACTGAAAGTGGGAAAACTTAGAGGGTCCATGCTGTACAAGGCAAGGCAACTTAGTTGTCTTTGGAACAAATAAATGTGCAACAACAGTTGAGTATTAAAACAGAATCATGTTACCATTAGATTAATTAAACTTCCTTTTTAACCCATATCTCATAGCACAGTTAATCAAGGCAGAATTACTTTCTGTCAGTTACTACCAAAAAAGAGCTGAATTTAGCCTTTTAAAAAATGACTTGAATGAAATAGGACCTTCTTACTGCAGTGCCTTCTTAGGTGTCTCCAACATAATTTTTATAATATGCTGTGTCACACTCACCTACATTTCTAAATCAAATGAAAAAAGGTCATTGTTCTTTTGTGGATTTTTTTTAAAACTACTATGTTTAGTACATTTTGGGTTCTTTTTCAGTCTTTTTACTGGGTTTATTTTGGGTGAAGAAAGCAGTTATATAAGTTTAGGTATATTTTGTTAAAAAGTAATTGTACTGCTCATTTTTAAAACTATAGAAATAGATACTCAACAAAATGACAGTCATACTAGAAAGCATTTTATGTATATTACTAATATCTTTCGATGTCAAATGAGCTTTTATCATTTCCCCATAATATATAAAACCTTCTAAATAGAATATCTTAAGAGTAGAAGTAAGTAATGAACTTCCCTTACTTCCTAAGATTATTGTTAGTGCAGCATTAGTATATTGAAGATTTGCAAGTTCTGACTCTTCTGGATATGGCCGATAGCAGATCTTATAGCTTGGTATTTCCCACAGTGCGTTCTTTGGAAAATTATGTCTGTAAAAAGGACTGGGTGGATAGCATAGTGGCTGATGTTGTGGGCACTACAGGTAGACTGACATGGGTTTACATCCCACCTCTGTCACTTAATGTCTGCACAACTTGGCCAATTCACTTAGCCTCTTTAAGCCTTGGTTTCCTCATCTGTAAAATGGCAATAATATTGGTCCCTGCCCATAGGGTTGCCTGGAGAAGGAATCAGAAAATGCTTGGAAAATATTCAGCACCCTGTTATTTTAGGAGATCTGTGGCAAATAAGGGAAATGCTAGGTTAAGAACAGTTAAATCAATTTCTTTACCTCACATACTTCTTAGAGCCTTTAATACCATCATACATTGTAAATCTCCAAACAGGAGGAAAGTATGAAACATTTCCCAAACTTGCTTGACCATGGAGCCCTTTTCTCAGAAGATCTCTTGGGACTAGTGATCCATGGAGTTAACTGTAGGAAATGCTGCTGCATCCGATTCTCGGGTTAGGATTGTTTCACTATGAAAAGCGCTTCACTCGGTTTTTATTTATGACCTGACTGGGATTAATTCTGTGACATTAATAAAAGAAACAAAAAATTACTTTTGCAATCACTGGTATATGTATTTTATAGTGTAGTGGTTAATCAGACCCTTATCCTGAGGAAGATTTATAGAATATACACGTGCAGTTGTATACATTCACATTTCATTAAGGCTCAGCCCTCTTTTGTTAAGACTCCATTGTGAAAGTTCAAACCCTATAGTTTATTAACCTAATGAATTCTATGACAGTATTTTCCTAATCAAGTTTTAGAATTCCGTTATGAGAATATCCTAAATTTAATTTTCTTTTTTATATTGTACTATAACGTATACTATTTTATACTACTATATGATTTTGCTCAGTACTTGATTTTCAGGTCTAGATGGATGTATATTTCTAAAATTTGGAAATTAGAGTAATGTTTTCCTTAGAAAGACAGTCACTTATACCAGGGGTCCCCAACCCCTGGGCCATGGACCCATACCAGTCGGTGGCCTATGAGGAACCAGGCCACACAGCAGGAGGCGAGTGGTAAGTGAGCATGACCGCCTGAGCTCCGCCTCCTGCCAGCCATGGCATTTGATTCTCATAGGAGCGTGAACCTAGTGTGAACTGCACATGCAAGGGATCTAGGTTGTGGGCTCCTTGTGAGAATCTAATGCCTGATGATCTGAGGTAGAACAGTTTCATCTGAAACCATCCCTCCCCCCATCCGTGGAAAAATTGTCTTCCACAAAACCAGTCCCTGGTGCCAAAAATGTTGGGGACCACTGACATATACCATAAATGTTCTGCATGTGAGTACATCACATGTGGCCTTATTTTGAAGATAAGTCTCAATCTTTTTCTGTGTCAGTATTTGGAATTATAAATAATTCCTGTGACATAGTCAGAGCATTCTTATGTGACCACCAGCACCACAAATTCTAAGTGTAACCTGTTAAAACTGGGAAACTCTGTGAAAGGTATTGTTTGAGGCAGGGTTCTCAAATCCTGACTGGCAGTGGACTTTTCATTAGTCCCTGATGAGGAATGCATATGTGATACGAGTATTAATATGCATGTATGTATGTTTATATATGGTGGTAGGAATTTGTCAGCTGTTCTTTCTTGGAAGATGGTTCTTTGTACATTGTTTTTGTGAGTGTCCTTTGTTTTTGCAAATGGTCTGATAGCAGTGTTTCTCCTCTCTCCCTTCTCCTCATTTCAATTTGCCAACTTACTGTTGATCCCCAGTATTATTTTCTAAATTGAACTTGTTTGTGGAAATAAAAAATCTGAGGACCACTCAGAGGGTATAAGGGAACCCTCTTTGTCTTAGTTCATAAGGACTTTCCTCATCATTTTTGTGTGTAGTATTACTACATTTAAAATAAATAAGGATGATATTGCTGAAGTACATTAAATGTTCTCTATAGATATCGAAGAAGGTTAGTAATTCTAATCCTTAAATTTTTAGTCTGAAGTGAAATCTTATTATAATCAAATTGTTGCCCAAGAAAAACTGTGTAATTTTAATGAAGATTGCTTAAGGACCTGCTGTCTTCTGTTTGACCTTTCCCAGGGCTCACCCACCTCATTGGATCTCCTTTCCTCCGGGCATATATGCATGGGTTTTTCATGGATATAAGACTCTATCACAAGGTAAACAGAAAACTGCAGTTATTATGTTTCAGGTAACTAATGTGTAGTCTATGGCCATTTCCTCACTACTCGCACTTTTGTAAAACATACATAGGATTTGTAGGGGATCTGCCTGTTCTTTGGCATAACTGTCGTGGTGTATATGAAAACGATATTACTAAATACCATTCTTTTATTTTAAAAACTTTTTTCATTTTGAAAAGGTGAAACTGATGGTAAATCCATTTGCTTATGAAGAATATAGGAAAGATAAAATACGACAGAAAATAGAAGAAACACGTGCACAGAGAGTCCAGTTAAAGGTAAATATTATGCTTACCATTGAATTTATCAGAGAAGAGTACTTAATTTTCATTTTGTGTATTATTCCAAAGAAATCTGCCATTCTTTTCTTGATTTTCCATCTTTAATTTGCATCTTTTACTAATATTTTTGGTATAGTTTGTTTGTCATCAGTGTGTCATGTTTGTCATGAGGGTGCAAAACTCTACAATTTTAGCATTATGACCTCTGCGGTAATTGTACTGTGGGAAATAATGCCAGGATGATTGATATCATCACCTCCACTAGAAACTCGATAGCATTTTTAAATGGGTTTTCCATTTTTGGAGTATCTGGGCTTTGCTAATCCCTATTCCTTACTGACCTTTGGCAGTATCTTAGGCTCTGTTTGGATCATGGGAAATGGTCGACAGTCATAAACGGCACTCGCTGTCTGAGTACATAGAATTTAATGTAAAGAATGATTAACTTGGTATTCGAGAACTGAAAAGGCAGAACTGCTAAAGGATGGAGGAGAGAGGTAAACTGCAGGAAGCAGCCACTAACTCAGAGCTGGGGAACAGCCTGGGGAATAGGAAGAGGAGGCCTCGTGGAGTTGGACCCAGGCCTCTGAAGAGGGGCCGCAGGCTGGTTCCAGGGCCCTTGAGGCATAGCGAGGATGTTCCCGGGAGCATTGGAAACTGCAAACTGGAATCCACCACTGCTGTGGAACCATGTGTTGTTTCCAGGACAAAGAGTTGCTGTTGTGTGTTGCCAGCGCAGACAGGGAAGGGCAGGCCCTGCTCCGGCGCCTGCCTTGCAGTCTGGCTGCAGCCGCCCCTATTCATTTCAACCACCAAATGATACCAATGTGTATAACTGAACGTTGGTATACATACATCCTCTGTCACTATAAAAGACTAGTGACTGTTTTCTGCATTTACCCTCAGTACTTTTTTGTTTTTCCAGACTGTTAAAAGATTTCTGGTGTTTTTTTTTTGAGACAGGATCTTGCTTTGTTGCCCGTGGTGGAGTACAGTGGCATGATCAGAGCTCACTGCAGCCGCGACCTGAGCTCAAGTGATCTTCCCATCTCAGCCTCCCAAGTAGCTAGGGACTACAGGCACATACTACCACACTCAACTCATTTTTTGTAGTTTTAGTGGAGATAGGATTTTGCCGTGTTGCCCAGGCTGGTCTTTAACTTCAGGGCTAAAGTGAGCCTCCCATCTTGGCTTCCCAAAGTGCTGGGATTAGAGGCATGAGCCATTGCACTGCCTCTCAGTGCGCTAGGAAGAGGCTCTCAGTGCCCTGGGAAGAGACATGAGGGCAAGTTCCCCAGCAGTAAGCTGGGGTTGCCGTTTTTGTGCCGTGTGGCCCACCCGGTATCGTCACCTGTCTACATTTCCTACTATGAGGATAATGAAATTTTAAAAATAAGAATTAGTTGGCTGTGCGTGGTGGCTCATGCCTGTAATCCCGGCACTTCGGGAGGCCAAGGCGGGCGGATCACAAGGTCAGGAGATCGAGACTGTCCTGGCTAACACAGTGAAACCCCGTCTCTACTAAAAATACAAAAAATTAGCCAGACGTTGTGGCGGGTGCCTGTAGTCCCAGCTACTCGGGAGGCTGAGGCAGGAGAATGGCATGAACCCGGGAGGCGGAGCTTGCAGTGAGCCGAGATCGCGCCCCTGCACTCCAGCCTGGGCGACAGAGCGAGACTCCATCTCAAAATAAATAAATAAATAAAATAAAATAAGAATTAGTTATCTCCTATTTATGAAATTATACTTACACAACTGTTTACCTTTAAGCTAATATGTAAATATGTAAGGTTTTAAAATAAAATATCAGCTTTTATTTTCTGTCTAGAAATTGCCAAAAGTTAACAAAGAGCTGGCACTTAAATTAATTGAGGAAGAAGAGGAGAAGCAGAAATCTACATGGAAAAAGAAAGTTAAGGTAAGATGAAAAAGTATCAGCAAATTGTTTCTGCATTTTGTTGATAGTAACTTACATCTTTTTTATTTTCTTTTTACTTTAAAAATACATGTAGGACTTTTTCTTTCCGCTTATAAGATTAGTATATGCTTAAGATGGGAAGTCTGGAAAATATAAAAGAATATCAAGAAAGCTATCCTTACAATTCTTATACCAGAGAAAGGCACCATTAATATTTCAGTGAATTTTCTTCCTGTCTTGTTTGTTTCAAAATTAGAAACTACAATAGCAAGAGTCTTGTATGTGTAAAATGTTTATCTTGATTCTTTAAAATAACACAGGTGGTTTCCCATTTTGTTAAAAATTCTTCGTAAATATTTTTAATGGCTACATATTCTGTTTTATGGAGTGATTATAATTTACTCAATCTTTCTACTGTTAAACATTTAGATTATTGTTTTTCTTTGTTTATAACTCCAGAAGTAACTGATTTTTATTTAGACTTGGTGTTCTTAGGAGTATGCAGGCTGAAGTGTAACTTCTACCTGCTTTCCTTTATTAATGTGAAAATAGACAAAGATCAGTCATAAAACAAATAAAAGTTAGCACTTTGTTTAGTAGGTATTGTCCAGAGGTGAGAGATTTTTCTAGTGTTTTCAGATATATGAAGAGTACCTGGGTCCTTTGCCAATCCTGTTTTCTCTGCTTAGATGAGGCAGGCAGATAGCCAAGCTTGGTTATGTGCTGGAATGAGTTGGAAAGAACTGATCTCTGCGACAGCCTGCAGAACCTAATGAGTAAGGAGCTGACCTTGTAGTTTTGGGGCCAGCTGTGTGGAGCCCTCAGAAGGTTTTTTTTTTTGTAGCTTATTCTTTCTCTGTCCTCTGGTTTTTAACCAGGTACATGCATCTAAGATGACTGAGCTCCTTTTGTCTTCATTTCTGTTTATGCTCTTCAATACCCAGGGACTGCAACTAAAGGATCTTGTTCCTAGTTCTTTGCACACTGGTTATGTAATCTTGGGTGATTGCTCATCTTCACTGGGTCGTAGTTTTTTCATCTATAACATGCAAGAACCGGAGATGGGCATTCTTAGAGCTGTGATTTCCAAATGGATTCAGACTCAAGACTCCCCCTTGCTGTCTTCTGCTTCCTTAGCCTCTCCCTGCATCCCCTTATCCTCGTTTATTACATTCTTTTAGTATATTATTTAAATTTTAATTTCTGGAAGCCTCTCACGTAAATAGAGGACTTTTAGGTTTCCATATTCATGACATGAATAGTATGCCAATGTTGAAATAATTCCTCAAACTTATTAGTATTTGAATTTATGTCTGTGTGCTATGGCTCTGCACCTTCCTAAGTTACACCAATGTGTATAAATGAATATATATGTATTTAAGTGTTTAAAACACAAGTCCTTCCTGCTGTGTTGACTCTCTCCCTAGAGTATTCACACTGATCTTCTTGTTAGCCAAGCCTAAGCATGATTAGGGAGGTAACTTTTCCGCTTTGTAATGTCATTTTACAGTAAAAGCTAAATGGAAGTGATCTTTGGATGTACATGCCCTAAGGCTTCAGTAGATAGAGAGTAGAGCTAACTTAGACTGTATGTGTTTGCATTCCTATCTGTGTTTTATGCCAGAGTCTTTATCATCTGATAGAGGCAAGAATACTTAAGTTACAATTTAATTTTGCTACTTTGTGCAGCATGGTATACCAGAGCCTTTTTGTAAGGCCCTGTGATTATCTAGATGCAGAAGTGCCCTTCCCTTCCCCCTATTTCTTTGGTAGACCTTTGTTGAGGTTGAGGGCAGCCAGAGAAGATTTAGAATACCCCGTAGTGCAGGATGGTAGAAATGACCTCACAAGTTGAACACATGCAGAGCAATCTTCATGGTCAGTAGGGAAAATTAGCATTGTTCCATGCCTTTAAACATTTTTGACAAAACATTAAAAACTCTCTTACTGTCCATTATAAATTGGAAAACTAGGATCTTTTTAGTATATTGTAATTTAAAACATTAGGAATAAAGCGTAGTTGAGTATTTTATTTTCTTTGTTTTCTTTCTTCTATTTTTTTTGTCAGTAGTACTTGGAACAGTGCTTACTTTTTTCTCCTCCTAAACTTTTGATACGGAGCCAGCATTTTTCTTTGCCTCAGCAAATTGTCATACTCATTTTCTAAGTTTGGATGAGCTTCCGATGTTTCATCCTTTGCTCTTTTGACGTTATGAAATGTCTCTGAGAGTTCCTTTAATGTGAAGTTTTTTGCCAGCATCACTTCCACTGGGACACTTTTCTTCTTGTCACAACTGTTTTCCTCATTTGTTTTCAGAGGTTCACCATTACTCGGTCCCCTCACTACAGACTTAGAGTGCCAGCCAGCAACAGCAGCCACATTCCCTGTATTCCCACAGCCAGCCCTTTCTTCTACAACTCCCTTTAAATTGATTCACATTTTTGTTGTTGCAGTTTTATCTTGTTGATTAGTTCTCTCTGAATTGTTCTTTTTTGTAAATGTCACGCGAGTTTGTCTTTGGTATCTAAAGAAGCAATGCAACAGTTATACATGCGTCCTGTCTGCCGGAACTGAACAGGAAATGCATTGCGCATCACACCGCCTGATGCAGTGACCAGTCACTGACAGGCTTTGAGAAAAGCGACCCATTATTTACGTAGAGATTTGTGGACTAAAGAGCTCGCAGTGGAGTTATACTTTATGCACACACTCAGTTGATGAACAGAGATAACTGAAATTTGAACCGTTTTATTGGGGCACCTGGTATTCTTTAACTACATTCCTTGGCTACTCCTTCCTGTTGGCACTGTGCGAATCAACGACTTGCCTTTCTGTTATCTCCAGTCACATCTATGTTCCGTTGGTGTTCACTCATTTTGTTGCTACATATTCTCTAATTAAATATCAGAATGGCATTTGATTATTTTAAAACCTATTTGTGGGTCACCCTGTAAAGAATTACCAAGCTGTATACCATTTTACCTCCAGTGAAAAGGAGGAAGAACCTTAGAAATTCTTATCTTCTTCCATCAAACAGCAGTTTCTCTGCAGCTCTTCATAGCTGGAAATGCGATCTTTGTAGCCATATCTCGTGATAACAGAATTCTTCCAAAGAGTAGTATTTGTAAAATGTGCCCCTAATCTTCTTGTTTGTGACTTCCTAGCCCAAATCAGACCTATTATCAGAGCTCATTTTCATTCCAGAAATATTTATATATGGTCTTTTGAAAATCTGAGGCTGTGCTTGGAAAAAGTTTGTATAATTTGTTGTTGAACAGTTTCATCTTATGTAAAGTGAAGGTCGTAGAAATAACTCATGAATTAAGGAAAGAATCCTTCATTATAATTTAAAAGAATACTTGAAAGAATTGCTAAGTCCCATCAGCAGATAATTAGTCTTGCCTTTGAACTCAGCTCCTCAAAAGCTTGAGAACTTTACTAGCTGTGAGACCTCCTGATTTGAAAGTCGGTATCTTGCAATACCAATTTGAAAGGTATGTTTTGCCTTGTCTGCAGCTGAAATTTATTGGAGGGAGACAGTGAAATGTGTTCCCAAATATTGCTGCCACTGAGAACACAAAAATCGAATAAGATGTTTACTATATTGTTGATATTGAACCTAAAATGGGAAGTGGCCCACCACATAATGTCAATCAGCGTTATATGGACATTATCCAAACTCAGAAATTTTGGTTGCATTAATTCTAGTTAACAATTAAGGCCGAGTACAGTGGCTCACGCCTGTATTCCCAGTACTTTGGGAGGCTGAGGCGGGAAGATTACTTGAGCCCAGGAGTTTGAGTCTGCAGTGAGCCATAATCACACCACTATACTGCAGCCTGGGCTACAGGGCAGGACAGCATCTCTTTAAAAAAAAAAAAAAAAATGAATGAATGTATTTATTCTTTCAACAAATATGTGTTGAACTTCCAGTATGCACAAACAGCTTTCAGAGGCATGGACATCTGTGATCTGTTTGATTTGTGAGGGTTTGAGTTTTGGTTATAGCTATGTTTCCTATAGGTATCATTTTTTGTATGTTAGCCTTTTTTGTCAGTTTCTTGCTGTGGCCTTAAAGTCTCTGATAAATGTACTTTTCTTGCATTCTGCAGCAGCTCAGGCAATACTGTGCATGAGATTTCTAGGCCAGGAGTCTCCAACCCCCAGGCCATGGTACTGGTCTGGGGCCTGTTAGGAATCAGGCCGCACACCAGGAGGTGAGCCTCAAGCTTCATCTGTATTTACAGCCACTCCCCATCGCTCATATTACTGCCTGAGCCCCACCTCCTGTCAGATCAGTGGCCACATTAGATTCTCATAGGAGCATGAACCCTATTGTGAACTGTGCATGCGAAGGATGTAGGTTGCATGCTCCTTATGAGAATCTAATGCCTGATGATCTGTCAGTGTCTCCCATTAGCCCCCGATGAGACTTTCTAGTTGCAGGAAAACAAGCTCAGGGCTCCCACTGATTCTATATTATGGCGAGTTGTATAATTATTTCATTATTATTGCAGCGTAATAATAATAGAAATAAAGTGCACAATAAATGTAATGTGCTTGAATCATCCCAAAATTCCCTCGCCCCCCCCCCCCCCCACCCATGGAAAACTTGTCTTTTGCAAAACTAGTCCCTGTTGCCAAAAAGGTTGAGGATCACTGTTCTAGGCCATGTGTATTCTGTGGCTAGGAACTCATGGAAGAGATATTTTAGCAGTTTCAGAAATTACTAAATACCACTAAGAACTTATATTAAAGTAATACTTCATCTCTCTAGGGAATACAATTAGGTACAGATACTTTGGGTTGAATCAGATCAGTTTTAACATCCAAAGTATTATTTTTAAAGCTTTTTTAGTATCAACTAAAATTTTTGTTTTTTTAAAATTACAGTTATACATACACAGTTTTAAAAACTAAACATTTCAGGCTGGGCACAGTGCCTAACACAAACATTACGGGCTCACACCTGTAATCCCAGCACTTTGGGAGGCCAAGGCAGGCAGATCACTTGAGGCCAGGAGTTTGAGACCACTCTGGCCAACACGGTGAAACCCCATTTCTACTAAAAATAGAAAAACTAGCTGGGCGTGGTGGTGCGCACCTGTAATCGCAGCTACTTGGGAGGCTGAGGCAGGAGAATTGCTTGAACCTGGGAGGCAGAGGTTGCAGTGAGCCAAGATCACGCCATTGCACTCCAGCCTGGGCAACAGAGCAAGACTCCATCTCAAAACAAACAAACAAACACACACAAAAAAAATTTCTGTAATCCCATCACTTTGGGAGGCCAAGGCAGGGAGGATCACTTGAGCCCAGGAGTTCAAGACCAGCCTGGGCAACGTGTTGAAACCGCATCTCTACAAAAAATTAGCTGGGTGTGGTGGTGCATGCCTGTGGTCCCAGCTACTCAGGAGGCTGAGGTGGGAGGATCTCCCTGCAAGGCCGCAGTTAGCCGTGGTTGTGGCACTGCACTCTAGCCCAGTAACAGAGTGAGACTCTGTCAAAAACAAAAACAGAAAACCTAAACATTTCTCCAAGGTTTGTTAGGAATGTAGGCCATCCCATTGTCTGCCCCTTTTCCTCCCTCCCCCTTCCTCCATTTTCACCTCTTCTCAGACAACCACTTTTGCCTTTTTAGCTGATTATTTTGGTATAAATCTCTCTCTCTCTCTCTCTCTCTCTCTCTCTCTCTCTCTCTCTCTCTCTCCCCCTCCCTCCCTCTTGCCTGTAGTCCTGCCTCTAACTTTTTACTGTTAGGTATTATCTTTTGATAACTTTCCTTTCCATGGACGCTATATTGTGGTTTTGATTAAGTTGGTATTCAACATTACATTGTTGTACTTTTGTTTTTTCAGACAGGGCCTATTACCCAGGCTGGAGTACAGTGGCAAAATCATAGCTTACTGCAGCCTCAGTCTCTTGGGCTTAAGTGATCCTCCCACCTCAGCCTCTCAAGTAGCTGGGATTACAGGTGCACACCACACCCAGCTAATATATATGTATGTATATATTTTAGTAGAGATGAGGTCTCACTGTGTTGCCCGGGCTGGTCTCCAACTCCTGAGCTCAAGAGATCCTCCCACCTCAGCCTCCCAAAGTGCTGGGATTACAGGCACGAGCCACCATGCCTGGCCTATGTAAGTGCTACTTCCAGCCGAGTCAGTAGTAATCTGTGACTGCATTTCTTGTTCAATCTTTGTGTCCTTTGAAGTTAATAATTGTCTCTCTTGCTCGTTTTCTATGTAGTTATCACTAATCAACACCCAATTCTATGCCAGTTCTCTAAGTCTTATTTTGAGGTATTTAGATAGGTTAGACTTATACTTATTTACCTTCCTGAAGAAGTTGGTTCTAGAACTTTCTGCCCCATTCCATTCTGGCCTGGTCACCTTCTAATCCTGGGACCTCCCTTTACCATTATCCTGGGGATTCACTTCACCTCAACCCGTATTGGACAGAGAATTACAAGAACCTTCAGTTTCCTGAAGGAATATAGTTTCCAACCTAGACAAGCAGTCAGTCCATGTGAGGGTATGGTAGATATTTTCAGACATGCAAGTTCTCAACAACAACCAATTCCCCTTAAGTGCTGCTTTTCCTAGGGAAGTTGCTAGAGGAGTTGCTTCTCTAAAATAACAGTGTAAGCCCAGAAGGAGGAAGCGTCCTGGGAAACCTGACACGAAACGACTGCACTGTGCTGCAAGCCCATCTCAGTCTAGAAGTTCGGTCTTCAGTGCTGGGGAATTTTCTTGAAAGAAAATTTCAATTAGTTTTTCCTGCCATGATCCATAGTTATTTTTTGGCAGTGAGGAATAAGAGAGTTGAAAAACTGAATGAAAACTCTAGGTGGGGACAGGGTCCCTCAGTCACTGTGCGGTGACTTGGCCACACTGTCTGTTTGGGGAAGGACGCTGCACATGTCATTGTCTCTTAGGTCTTTCTCTTGGCTGGTCAGGTCCTCCTGCTTGGGGGGTAAAGGCCTGGCTACCAGCATTCCTAGAACTGACCACTGTAGGTCACAAGAGGTTGGAGGGGTCCAGAGGGCACCTCACCCCCATGTGCCAGCCTTGCCCTTCCCTCCTTGGGGCCAGCACACCTCTCTTGCTCTTGCAGTGCCAGCCTCAGCCAGGCAATGTCTCAGTGGGAAAGGGCTGGGGCCAGGCTTTCCAGAGCTAGGGTGTGATTTTAAATAGGCTTTCCTTCTGGCTTCCAAATTTTCATTACCCCTATTTCCTTTCCTTTTTTTCCTTAAGGGTTTATGTCCTTTTTAAAAAGCTCCTTTTCTGTTGTTCCAGTGAGGTTTTAGGAGAGATTAGAAGAAGATACTAGTGTTCAAGCCACCATCTTTACTCAGAAGTCTGTACCAGCCTAACTTCATAGGTATCATAGCATTGAAATAACTCATTTGATTGGCTGGGATGCAGTGGCTCATGCCTGTAATGCCAGCACTTTGGGAGGCCAAGGCAGGCGAATCACCAGGTCAGGAGTTTGAGACCAGCCTGACCAACTGGTGAAACACCGTTTCTACTAAAAATACAAAAATTAGCCGGCCGTGGTGGCGCATGCCTGTAATCCCAGCTACTCGGGAGGCTGAGGCAGGAGAATTGCTTGAACCCGGAAGGCAGAGGTTGCAGTGAGCCGAGATCACACCACTGCACTCCAGCCTGGGTGACAGAGCAAGACCCCATCTCAAAAGAAAAAAAAAGAACTAACTTGTTTCAAATGGCAATCATTCTTCATATATGTTACTATGTTGGAACAAAATAATAATAGGCATCCCACTCAGGTAGACAGACACCATTCTTCCAGGTAGGACTGTGGTATGAATAGCACTTTAATGTTTTCTATATTTTAATGGTAAAGTTGAGCATGTGTAGACGGGTGTGTATAGGATGGATCACTAGCCAGACACTTGTAAGCTCCTATGGAACATTAATAGCTATACCTTATCCTACTTTTTCCCTTAAGACAGCTGTGAAAACAAACAGACTAGGAAAAAACCCTGAGGGAAATATTTTTACAAGCTGGGTCAGAAGAGGTTTTATTTTATACTTGTTCATCCAAAGCTTACTTGTCTTTAGGCAATGCAATTGATTTGTTTTAAATTAAGAAAAAAATCTTAATACCAGCAACATATGTAGTCTTTGTAACATTTTCTCTATTTATTAAATATGATTATTACTTTAATAAATATAGTAAGATGAAAAGAAAGTATTTGCCCTTGGGGTTTTTTTAACCTCAAAACATGTAATAGGCACATAGTTATTCATTTGAAAATATCTTTGACAGTATCACCTATCCGATATCTACAGATAACTCCAAAATTTACATCGTAGCCCCCTCCTTTCTCCTGAGACATGGCTCATCATTCCCAGACACCTAGTGGTGTCCGTCTGAATCCTGGTGCTCTTCTCCCTGTGCCACAGGCATAGGCAGCCCTAAATGGAGCGTGATTTCTTCCCCTTTACTCCACCCCTGCGTTTTTTCCTAATGCTCTCCAGTGATGGATCCTAACTCAGTGTCGCCAGCTTTCTGGTTGCTTAAGCTACATGTTTGAGAGAAGTTTCTAACCCTGTTTTTAATTCTTAACCCTCCCATCTCCATAGCTGGATCTGTCAATTCTAATTTAGAACTGTATCTCACAATTATTCTTTCTTAAAAACTGTCTGTTCCCATTGCCCTAATTCAGGCCCTGTCTCTCTTGCCAGTTTCTTAAAATGGCTTCTTAGTCTTCTCATGATGCTAACTGCTTACTCAGCTGTCTGTCAGACATCATGCTGCTGCAGACTCTTGAAGCACAATTTTGGGTTGTTTGTTTGTTTGTTTGTGACAAGGTCTCTCTGTTACCCAGGCTGGAGTGCATGGTGTCATCTCAGCTCACCACAGCCCTGACTTCCCAGGCTCAAGCGATCCTCCTACCTCAACCTTCCAAGTAGCTGGGACTACAGGCGTGCACCACCATGCCTGACTAATTTTTTGTATTTTGTATAGACAGCATCTCACCATGTTGCCCAGGCTGGTCTCGAACTTCTGGCCTCCAGCAGTCCTCCCACCTCAGCCTCCCAAAGTGCTGAGATTGCAGGCATGAACCACCACCTGGCCAGTTCTGTCATCTGAGAGTCTTGAAGCACACTTCTGTTGATCATCCATCTTCTCCTTCCTCCCTCCTTCCCTGTCTCCCTCCTTCATTTCTCTTCCTTTTCCTCTTCCTCTTCTTCCTCCCCCTCCTCTTCTTTGCTAGTGGTTTCCCCTTATATTTCAAAATAACAGTCACGGTATTTAAAATCCTTTGCAGTATGGCCCAATCAAAAAATTGTTTTTGAAATTGCATCATTCTTGTCGCCAGACTATTCACCACTCCCATCGCCTGGAAATGCTGTTTCTTCAGATTTCTACTTGTTGAAACCTACTCATCTTTCAAGCCCCCTCCCTGATGCCACACCCCCCAAGGCCCCTCCTGGGATGTCTTTTGTTGGGATTCCTTTATCTGTCCTCTCCTGTGGCACTTTCAGCACTTCCGAGCAGCCCTCAGAAGGGGCCTAGTAGCAAATGTGTTTGCAGTGTTTTTTCTTCCTTACTAGTTTAGGATCAGGAACCCGATCTTACCTTTCTTTTTCCCTTCGTCCTAAGTCTTTCTTGGAAATGAAGTTTAATCAGGGAAGACTTGTTGCATTTAATATTTTAGATTTTTAGGTAAGGGTTTATCTGTTTTTAGGTACATACAAATAATAAACAGGCCAAGTTCCTTGATACCTTATGATTTACTAAACTTTTGTATAGGTCTGTCACACAAATAATATTCAGAACTCAACTGCCTGCAATCTTGTTTACTCTCAACAGTGGAGAAATAGTAAAGTAGTCTGTTCAGCAGAGTCAGAGTCCATCACAAACAGGTCAGCTTTTTCCAGCAGTGTTGAGGGCTGTTTACTCTGATTGACAAACAATTCTAAGTAGGCCGTTTCATCTGGCTTCCAAGCCTGTAGCAGAGAAGGAACAATAAGACAGTCCTACATGTGTAAGATTCTCTGTCATCTACTTAAGTGAACAGTTAAGTTTACAGTACAGTTTAGAAAACTTTCCATTGAAAATGGTACAAATAAAAAGGAATTTAGTGTCAGTCCTGAGCTATCTAAATGGGTCTCAGTAGCCAAAGTTTTTGTATCTGAAGGATACACAATATCCTTTGACAACAATTAGTTGGCCTGAGGGGGAATGTTGATGAAACCACCCTGTAGGGGATGGAAACGTCCCTTCTGTTTCCCAGTAACTCAGCTGGAATTGGTAAACTGACATCACCAGCTTCCTGTGTCCCACCATGTGAGTTACTGACTTTGTATACCTCCTCTCCCAGTTTTGGAATCTGAAGTTGAAAGAATTGCTTATTTTAAGTCAGTGTAGTCACCAAGCTTTATTGTAAAAGCCCTGTTTTCGGATACAGTGGCTCATGCCTGTAATCCCAGTACTATGGGAGGCCGAGGCACGAGAAATTGCTTGAGCCCGAGAATTCAAGACCAGCCTGAGACCCATCTCTACAAAAAATAAAAAATTAGCCGAGTGCGGTGGTGCACCTGTGGTCCCAGCTACTTGGGAGGCTGACTGAGGTGGGAGGATCACTTGAGCCCAGGAGGCTGGGGCTGCAGTGAGCCATGATTGTGCCACTGAACTCCAGCCTGGGTGACAGAGTGAGGCCCTGTCTCTAAAAAATAATAAAAGCCATGTTTTAAAAACTTACGTATTTCCTTGAAAGGTATTTTTAGCAATTGAAGAAATTCTTTCTAATGTGTTAAGCATAAAGTTAGCCAAAAGGCTCATTCTTAGCTCATTGTGTGTAATGGCTAAGTGGTGTAGATCATCTGCAAAGTAGATGAATAGAGGTTGTTTTGGTGGTGGCAGCTAAAACCTAGGGGCACGTTGAAAGTCCTGGAAGAAATTTCATAATGAGTTAATAGTGTATGCCTCATGCCGCTTACTAATTTATAGTAGAATCAGTGTTTTAAAACCATGTTTCTGGTCAAATTTTAATCAGATATTAACTTAAATTTTTACGTACTTTTTCCTCCTTATAGAGTCTTCCTAATATTCTCACCGATGATCGATTTAAAGTTATGTTTGAGAACCCTGACTTCCAAGTAGACGAAGAGAGTGAAGAATTTAGGCTTCTGAATCCACTTGTTTCAAAAATTAGTGAAAAAAGGAAGAAGAAACTAAGACTCTTAGAGCAACAAGAACTTCGTGAAAAGGTAATGTACTCCTTATCAGTTAGAATTTGCTACTGTTTCTTTAATATAATGTTTTCTTTGTAAGTTAGAAGAGTCTTTGATTATACTTGAGATGTAATTAATTCCATATTAAGTGGTTGACATTGGGCTTAGGAGTATTATCTTATTTAATTAAAGGCATTTCTCCTGATGCATGCAGTAGAGCAGCTGTTAGGCACTCATTAATGGGCCAGTGCTGCTTCAGAGAAACCAAGGGGTCTGTGTTTGACTGGGGGAAAGGAGTTGCTGCTTACTATTTTTATTCTCAGGAAGAGGAGGAAGAGCCAGAAGGAAAACCAAGTGATGCAGAAAGTTCGGAGAGTTCAGATGATGAAAAAGCCTGGGTTGAAGAGGTCAGGAAGCAACGCAGACTCCTCCAGCAGGAGGAAAAAGTGAAGCGGCAGGAACAACTCAAGGAGGACCAGCAGACAGTCCTAAAGCCCCAGTTTTATGAGATCAAAGCAGGAGAAGAATTTAGAAGCTTCAAAGATTCTGCCACAAAGCAGAAACTGATGAAGTGAGTAGCACTGCCTGAGCTCACAGTTAACATGTAGCCAAGCCCTTGCTTTTCCTCTCTGGCACATTGCCCTAAAGATGACCTTTCTGTCTTTGGATGATGGAGGTGCAGAGGGTGGAGGGGACGAGGGAAGTGGGAGGTAAGGCCGTGCGGGAGGTGATGTGAAGGAAGCACCCAGGAGGCCTTGAGGGGAGTGTTGCTATTGAAGTACATTGGTCTCTAGGGGATTTACTTATTTGTCACAACTTTTTGAGGTATAGTTTACATGCAGTAAAATATAGGGTAGAGAGAGCCTTATGACGATCAGTGGAACACTTTTAAGCTGCAGAAGCCACACACTTTCCTTGTCCTTGTTTTTTCCCCATGGGGTTCCCTCACCTACAAATACTTATTCTGTGCCCTACAGATCAGTGGTTTGAAGCCTTTTGGACAGTGGTTGCTAGGAGATGACAACTTTTCTACTTCTTCACAAAGTTATTTTAAAAAATTAGAACCACGGTTATGTTTACCCCATCTCACTTTACCTGGTTATTGAAAAGGTTACTTGGAAAATTTGCCAGAAATTTTAAGTATTTTTCAGGCAAATTGAGAGATCAAAAAGAGTGGTATTCTAGAATAGGCAAATATGTAGAAAGAGGCAGAAAGTAGAATGGTGGTTGCCAAGTGTTTCATGGGTACAGAGTTTCAGGTTGAATTATGAAAATGTTCTGGAAATAGTTGGTAGTGGTGGTTGTACAACAGTGTGAATGTACTTAATGCTGCTGAACTGTCTACTTAAAAATGGTTAAAATGGTAAGTTTTATGTTATATTTACCACCCTTCCAAAAAAATTAACCTTCCCCAAAAAAGATAGTTTTATTTGAATAATTTTCAGTTGTCAGGAGTCTGAGTCAGGAACAAGCTAGGTGTCAAGCCCAAGTTGTATATAAACTCTAAATTATGCAAGTCTCTGCTTTGAGAATTCCTAGGCAAAGTATTGATGCACAAGATTGGCATATGATAGACGGTCACAGGAGATATCTTAAAAGAATAGCTGGAATGTCTGGGGAGCCAAGGGAGCAGTCTTGAGGTGGAGCAAGAGGAGTGGGCAGAACAGACGAGGTGTTAGGTTGGGGTCAGTACATTTCTGTACCCTGTACTTCTCCAGCTCCCAGCTCTCCATGCAGGAGAAGGTGTTTTTTCCGAAGTGGGAGGAGGAAAAAGGTGGGGAGGACATCAGTGAACAGGTGGAATTGTTTCTGGGGTTGAGGTATGTTTTATTCATCTTTATTTCACCAGCTTCTAGCAAATATCTGCAACACCAGATGTAGTGAATCCTTCAATTTAGAATTCAGAAGCACCTCAAAATTCTGGTTCTGATGAACTAACTAAAGATACATCCATGAATAAAGAAGCTAGTAGAGTTGACCCTTGAACAACTCGAGGGCTAGGAGTGCCAACCCCCTGCAAAGTAAAAAATGTGCATTTAGGCTGGGCACAGTGGCTCACGCCTGTAATCCTAGCACTTTGGGAGGCCGAGGTGGGCGGATCATGAGGTCAGGAGGTGGAGACCATCCTGGCCAACATGGTGAAACCCTGTCTCTACTAAAAATATAAAACTTAGCTGGGTGTGGCGGCGTGTGCCTGTAGTCCCAGCTACTCAGGAGGCTGAGGCAGGAGAATTGCTTGAACCCGGAAGGCAGAGGTTGCAGTGAGCCAAAATCACGCCACTGCACTCCAGTCTGGCGACAGAACTAGACTCCATCTCAAAAAAAAAAAAAAAAAAAAAAAAAAAAAATATATATATATATATATATGCATTTAGCTTTTTGTGTTATTTATTTTCACTAGAAAGTCTAGACCTAACACATACAACTTTTGATTTCCCGAAAACTTCATTTTTTTTTTTTAAGCCTTCCTGGTGACTTAGAACCTAGAATATCCCCGAAAACTTTACTAATAGCCTACTGGTGACCAGAATTTTTAACAGTCAGGGGTCAATTACCACATATTTTGTATGTTCTATGTATTGTATACTGTACTCATACAATAAGATAAGCTGGAGAAAAGAAAATGTTATTAAGAAAATCATAAGGAAAGGAAAATATATTTATTCATTAGGTGGGAGAGGATCATTGTAAAGGTCTTCATCCTTGTTGTCTTCACGTTGAGTGGTCTGAAGAGGAAGAAGAGGAGGGATTGGTCTTCCTGTCTCGGATGGCAGAGTCAGAAGAGGAGGAAGTGGAAGGGAGGCAGGGGAGGCGAGTAATGGTGTTAACTTTTATTGGAAAAACTGCATGTAAGTGGAGCAGTGCAGTTCAAACCCATGTCATGCGAGGGTCAACTGTAATCTTCTTGATATCTTTTGAAGGTGTTTTCTTTTTTTTTTTATTTTTTTTATTTTTTATTTTTTTTTTATTTTTTATTATACTTTAGGTTTTAGGGTACATGTGCACAATGTGCAGGTTTGTTACATATGTATCCATGTGCCATGTTGATTTCCTGCACCCATTAACTCGTCATTTAGCATTAGGTATATCTCCTAATGCTGTCCCTCCCCCCTCCCCCTACCCCACAACAGTCCCCGGAATGTGATGTTCCCCTTCCTGTGTCCATGAGTTCTCATTGTTCAATTCCCACCTATGAGTGAGAACATGCGGTGTTTGGTTTTTTGTCCTTGCGATAGTTTACTGAGAATGATGTTTTCCAGTTTCATCCATGTCCCTACAAAGGACACAAACTCATCATTTTTTATGGCTGCATAGTATTGGCATGGGGTTTCTTTCTGGGGTGATGATAATGTTCTAAAATCATGGTGATAGTTCCAGAACTCTGTGAATATACTAAAAACCAGTGAACTGCATGCTTTAAGTAGATGAATTGTATGTTACATAAATTATATCTCAAGAAAGTTGTTATTTTAAAAAGTGAGGTTGGTCAGTAAAGAAAACACCTTCAAGCTCAACAGCTCAACAGCTTGAAGGTGTTTTCTTTACTGACCAACCTCACTTTTTAAAATAACAACTTTCTTGAGATATAATTTATGTAACGTACAATTCATCTACTTAAAGCATGCAGTTCACTGGTTTTTAGTATATTCACAGAGTTCTGGAACTATCACCATGATTTTAGAACATTATCATCACCCCAGAAAGAAACCCCATGCCTTATGGGCAGTCACCCCACATTTACCCTACCCCATCTCCCATCCTGAGGCAGCCACTAGTTTACTTTTCTGTCTCTATCGATTTGCCTTTTCTGACATCTCATGTAAAAGGAACTGTATAATGTGTGGCCTTTTGTGGCTGGCCTCTTTCTCTTAGCACAGTGTCTTTAATGTTCATTCGTGTCGTAGCATCTATCGGTATAGTCGGCCCTCTGTATCCGAGGGTTCCTCATCCATGGATTCAACCAATATGGGTTGAAAACATTCAGAAAAAATTTGTAACTGTACTGAACGTGTACAGACTTTTTTCTTGACTTTATTCCCTAAACAATACTATAACAACTATGCATGTAGCATTTACATTGTATTAGGTATTATAAGTAATCTAGAGATAATTTAACATATAGGAGAGGGTGTGCACAGGTTATATGGAAATAACCACACCATTTTATACAACTTGAGCATCCATGGATTTTAGTATCCAAGGGAGGTCCTGGAACCAATTCCCCAGTGGATACCAAGGGACAATTCCACTCCATTTGTTTTTATTACCAAGTAATATTCCAGTGTATGTGTAGACCAGTTTATGTATCCCTTCGTCAGTTGATGGACATCTGGGTAGTTGCCACTTTTTGGCTATAATGAATAATGCAGCAATGAACATTGGTTCATATAGTTTTACATGTGTTTTGCATATGTTTTCATCTATGTGCAAGAATTGGAAGAAATTGCTGGTCATATAGTAACTCTATGTTTAGCCTTTTCAGAAACCGGCAAACTTGTCCATAGGCTGTGCCATTTTACATTCTCCAGCAGCGTGTGCAGCCTCACTTTTTATACATCTGTTAGGCATAGGTGTTTTATTGGGAGTCCTGCTTGGTTTGTGCTGTTCTGGTTCTGTGGAGTAAATGTGTTTGTTGAGTATATGCTGTTTTTGTCTTGCTCTGTTTACTGGTTTATCTCTAGCTCTTGAATAAGTACTTAGAATAGAGTGGGCACTTGAGAAATACTTGCTGAAAGTGTGAATCTTTTTTGCTGTGACAACACATCAGGCAACTCAGAAGTTACTCCTTCAAGATCTGCTGAGAAAGGACTCCTTTTCCCCATAGCCATTGACCAGGAAAATCTGGGAGCAGTTGTTTTGAGTGTAACCACGGCAACAGGAGGCTGTGATTTGGGGGTAGGCGGTCTGACTAATCTCTCTAACATTCTTCCTTTTGCCTGGGGGCTGTAGTAGGATATGGAAGTATAAAACAAAGAGGATAAAAATTTGTATCTAAGAATAACCCATAGCGAGGTGAATAAACTGCAGTTAAACATTCTAAGTTAAATATCACCAAGTTAAACATTCTTACTAAGTTAAATATAACCAAGTTAAACATTCTTACTAAGTTAAATATCATCAAGTTAAACATTCTTACTAAGTTAAATATCACTAAGTTAAACATCCTTTTTGAGAACTATATAAGTGATAATATTTACATGAGTATTTGGTGAAGCATTAAACCATGATCCTTCAGAGAACTAAAGTGTCTCTGTATGTTTATTCTGCAAGTTACCGCAAGCCAGTCAACAAGAGACATCAGATTGAATGTGTTATATTTAGATGTTCACTTGGACTTGCCTAGCTTTAAAACTGTTTCTATAAAGGGAAAGGTGGATCGTGAATGGTAGCTGGAGACTTGAGTGAGCTGTCTGCATTGCTCGGTGTGGTCATATGGCTTTAGATAAACACGTGTGTCTGTTGACACATATTTTTATGCCTTACAGTGGGCTAACTTTGTGAGTCTGTTCATTCACTTATCAGCCTCTCCACCACCCATTCATTCATCAAGCATTTATCAACTGCTCAGTGCGAGCATACCAGCATTCTAGACCCAGGGGATGGGAAGAACGACATGGCCTGCATACCTGAAGCGCTCATGGGAAAGGAGCATAAGAAGGAAGGAGCTGAACTTGGGGAGCCTTGAAATCATATAGAAACTGGTTGTGGAAAGATGCAGAGTGGAGCATTCAGGGCTGGTGGGAAAGATAGCGTTCCTGGCAGAGGCACAGCGCAGCCACAGGCAGGCCATGCTAAGGGTTGGGGGTGCCTTCCTACAGCCAGAGCACGGGGTGCCTGAAGACCCGGGTGGCCAGGCAAGCACTGGAAAGCCACGATCTTACAGCGTAGATGAATGGGATCCAATCTATTCCAACCCCTCCCCTGGTATTGTAACTACTTTTTAATAAAAGCAGTGCATGTTTGCTGTAGCAAATAAAAACATAGGCATAAAAAGTCCCTATTCCAAGAAACCCATTAGCAAAATATCTCCATTTTAGAAAGACAATGTACGGAGAACCTGGACACCCAGAGACCAGCTCTCAAACCATTAGAATCATCCCAGTTAGAAGGGCCACAGGCCTGAATGATGGGATGGAGAGGAGCAGACAGACCAGAAGACTAAGAGTGAGAAAGAAAAAAGGCACAAACTCGACAATCGGTTCCTAATAATATCAAAGGAGAAGGGAATAGTCAGGGATGACGTAGAGCTGTCTAGCAATGTTGCCATTGAGGTAAAAAAATACAGAACGCAAAATAGGTTTAAGGCTAAAAGTAATGAGCTGGGTTTTGTGCAATTAAAGGAGCCCATGCGTCTTCTGTGTCACATTCAGTAAACCAATGGCGATATCCATCGGGCCCAGGAAGAGGAGGCTGGAGATGTCAGTTTGAGAGATACCAGCCTTTATCGTGTGGTCAAAATCACGAACGAAAAGAGATTTACCATCATTGTATAAAGTAAGATTAGGGCTAAGAATGGAAGCTTGGGGAAAAACAAATATTTTACTTGAATCTGTGATAAAAATCCATACCATACACCTCTCTAGAGAAAAACACAAATGCCTGTGATGTATTTGCATAGAATTTTAGAGACCTCACAGATGTACTGATTGCCTAGGACTAAAAATTCTATTAGAAAGCAGACAAAGGAGAAGATGGGCAGTAAAAATACTGGAGTTGTCAACAAGCTGAGAGGAAAACTGGAAAGGGCCAAACCTGGAGCGTGTCTTATGGAAGGGAGTGGTCCTGACACCCAGTGGAGCAGAGAGGCCCAGGCACGAAGGCTGGGAAAAGTCCAGTATGCGGATGGCCTCACTGGCACTCATTTCTCAGTCCCACCAAATGGCCAGCTGCAATAGAGAGATGAGTGACTGGGAGATAGAAAACACGGTAAACAGTTAGTATAGGTGAGTCTTTCAAGAAGTGTGGTAGTGAAAGAAAGGGATGAAAGCCAATAACTTGATTGAAAGCGGTTTATAGACTTGAGAGACGTGATTCGTTAGTAGGCAGAGAAGACTCAGCCACGGAAAGGGGGTAGTAAGGAATTGAGAGAATTGAGACAGTTAATAAAGTAGCATCTGGTAAGGAACCGGGTGGCAGTGGGCCCGAGTACCAGGTAAAGAGAGCCTCAGAAAAGACAAGGTATGCATCCTCAGAGACACGGAGGAAAGAAGTCCAGATGCGTGGACGTAGGGGACATAATTCTGGTTAGAGGTAGAAAGATTGGGAAGGCCATGCTTGTTGGCCTCAGGAATCTGGGCACATCAGCCTTTTCTGGTATCTGGAGCAGCCCTGACCTGCAAGGTATAGGAGTGGAGCTGTGTGCGTTGGCGAACAGTGGAGGAAGAGAGTCCTTAGAATGAAAACTCTCCACATTTCAGTAGATGGGGATAACTTCTCCTCTTGGGTAGTCAATACTAGCTGCCAGGCAGCCTTTCAGTTCCATTTATGAAAGCAGTCTTTGAAGTAGCTGCCCTGTGGTAGGTCCTAGAAATTCAAAGATGTTTAAAACAGTCCCTGCCTTTGGGGAGCTCATCTTCTTCACTGGGTAGCTTGGTAGCTTTGGGTGAGCTTTTTATCGTGTCTGCAACATTATCCACTTTGTGAATTAATATAGCATATTTTTACTCTTCAGCTCACATTCCTCTGATAGTGGATAAGAGCTGAGGTAATGCAGCTTTGTTTTAATATAAGCATTTAAAAATCTAATCTGGGAAGTAATTAAATTCCAGGCTTACATTTTTAAAAAGAGAATCTTGTATTACTCAAGGAATATGTCCTCAGTACTATGTAGGCATGTTATCATTGTAATACTTATGAGTGTGGACTGAAGGTTAAAGCCTCTCCTGTCCCCCACCTCCCTCCCTGAGGTCATGGCTGTGTGTGCACCATACTTCTCTCCTTTAAAAAATGCATTCACTCCTTTATGTGTTCACACTCCCAGATCTATACCTATAGCTTTTTTTCTTTAACATGAATGGTTCATACTCTTTATGTTATTTTTTGAGATGGGTCTCATGCTGTTGCCCAGGCTGGAGTGCAGAGGCGCAATCATGGTTCACTGCAGCCTCGACCTGCTGGGCTCAAGTGATCCTCCCACCTCACCCTCCTGAGTAGCTGCGACTACAGGCCACCACATGCGGCTAATTATTAAATTTTTTGTCCAGATGGGGTCTCATTTTGTTGCCCAGACTGGTCTTGAACTTCTGGCCTCACAACATCCTCCTGCCTCAGCCTCCCAAAATGCTGGAATTGCAGGCATGAGCCACTGTGCCCAGCCTAATTATACTGTTTTAACTTGCTCTTTTCATTTAACAGCAAGTCTTGGAAATGTTTCTTTATAAGTACAGTAGGCTTACCTTCTGGCTGCATCAGTATTTCATAAGGTGGATGTGCTGTGATGTATGTTGTTCCTCTAACTGTGGGTGTTTAGGTTGTTGCTTTTTCTCTTTCCCTTTTCACAGTCACAAATATGTGTACGCACACGGACAAGTATTTCTTTAAAGTATATTCCTAGTAGGAGTTTGCTGGATCAGTGGGGGTATGTGATAGAGACTGCCAGATCACCCTCCGAAAAGGCTTGAGCACTTTGCACTCTGGCCGGAGCGCCTGTTTCCCCACACTCCAGCAACGCCGGATGTTAGGAATCTTTTAAATCTTCATTATGCCTATAGATGAGGCATCAGATTTCATGGTTGCCTGAGTTTAAGTCTCTTGAAATAGAGCCTTTGAAGCAACACATGGAAACGGAAAGCATTCAGATAAAGTTTTTACTAAACCTTGTGGCATATGTAAATATTTGTCAAAGGTAGTTATTTAAAGCAAAGTACTTAAATTTAAAAAATACTTAATCCTTTATCTGTGGATTTTCTTTCTCCATTTTCTAATTTATTCCCTCCGGTATAGACTATGGAGCGGGGGCTCCTTTAATTAGAATTAATTAACTCTTCTCAATTTTGTCCCAAAGCACATGCCTTTATGAATATGACCCCCACCCCCACACTGCCCCTTCCATGCAGCGGGATTCAAAACCTCTCGTCTGAGGAGCATTGAGTTTTAATTAAATACGTGTGTGTGTGCGCGTGTGTTCGTATTTTAAAACCTCGAAGTAAATTAGCCTCCTTGGTGCATCTAAATATTTAGATTTTCTTCCTTGTAGTTTCTGCCCACTTTCCATTTTAAGATAAATTTACTAATAATTTAGTTTCTTCCTCTGGGAGCCTTCTGCATTCTACACTGAGTAATTCTACCCACTTTTAACATTGTAAAGCCTATATCTATTTTCTTAGCAATCACAAGTTTGGGGATTGTTTTTATCTACTTGTTCCAATTAGATTTTCCCCTAGAATCCTTTACTATACACCAATGAAAAAGACCTGAAGTAAAGCCTAGGCAGGGAAAAGAAGTAGGGGCACGGTGGGGCATGGTGTGGAGCGGGGGAGGGGAGGGGAGAGGAGGGGGAGGGGAAGGCCAATTCTGCCATCCTCCTCTGCCACCTGCCAGTGGCCTGGAAGAAACATGCTGAGAAGCGCATGCAGCGTGGTGTTCTGCCTTTTGTTTTTCTGTTCAATAAGGAATTTTCAGGTGTTCCTACAGCAGTGTCTACTTAGGTCATCTCTGACCAAAGTCACACTCAAAAAGCAGGCTGTGGAACTGCTGGTTAGCAAACGCTTTCAGTAAACTGACTTTCAAAGGGAGGGAAGTGGAACTTCTTTAATGTAGAAATCTCCACACACGGTCTCTGTCTGTGTCTGATCTTCTGCCATGGTTTGTTCCAAAACTCAGCTTGTCTTTCCAAATAGCCTAGACAGAACAAGTTTTTACAAGTGCACATTGAAAGTACATTGAGAGAAACCCCAGAATGTGTATGCCCTATCATGGAGGAAGTAAGGTCATTCTTAACAGAGTAATAATTGCTCACAATTTACTGGCAAAGTCTTTTTCTTCCTAAATTAGTGTTTTCTGTATACCATCTTCTCTCAGTGGTTCCATAGTTATTCAGAATTCCTGTTAACTTTTTTTTTTAAGTGAAAGCAAGTTTAAGAAAGTAAAGGAATAAAAGAATGGCTACTCCATAGGCACAGCAGCCCTGTTAACTTTGAAACCTCAGAGTTTATAGCTATGAAAAGAAAGAAGAAGAATGACATGAACAGGTTGAGGAATTTGCTGAGGCTCACATAATTCACATGCATGCTAGAGTCCCGTTTACACTTTACTTTTGAATTGTTAGAAAAAAAAAAAAAAAGCTAACCTAAATCTTCGTTTCATTCCGTTTGTCATGTGGAAGCTTGTCATTGAGAATACTTAATGGACAAGTTTCCCGAACAAAACTGTGTAAATCAAGTATGGCCTGACACTTGCCTGGAAACCAGCAATTCTGAAATTGGAATCCTGCTTAGAACTGAATCCTTACATGGCCTGCAGCAAGTCATTTCACATCTTACCTCCCTTTTTTGCCATCTATAAAGGATAAATACTTCTGTCTCAGGGATGTTGAAAGGATTAATTAGTTAGTCTATAAAGAACTTTGAAGATGAAAAGTACTTTAAAAGTGCTTCTTAATAACATTATTGCTTAGAAAAGAGTACCACTTTTATGCTAACCACTTTGTCTCAAATTATATAAAGAAGGTATGTTTAGTACATTACTATGAGTTGTAAACTAGAGATAAATTTCTCATAGTGTGAACATCAAACGTGAGCTTCAGTATTTCAAAGAAGCATCACTTTGTCTTAAGGATCATTTAGGAGCTATGCTCTGCTCAGTAATTAGTTACAAAGATATATTTCAGGGAAAAAAAGACCCTTTCACACAGTTCAACCTTTTTTTTCTTCAGTCAGGTTTCTTAGCCATCACTTTAAAGGGCTGCGTTGAATTTCATCTGGGGCAGGGAGGGCAGGAGACAGAGTATACTATTTTTGAGGAGGGAACAGAATAGAAGAGAACCATATTCTTTGTTTTGTCTTCCCTGGCATCTCTCTCAATCTTATCAGGGGGATAGGAATCTATTGCTTTAGCCACTTCTAGAAAAGTTAGAGTAACTGTTTAAACTTACTGAAAATATATATCATTAGGCTTAATTCAGTTTATTTCCCTCTAAACCAAGTGAACAAAAAAGGCCAGTGTTCTAGTTTATAATAAAACATTATTATAACTTGCAGTGAAGTTTCATATAACAGGTACAAAATTCATACTTTACCTCTTTATTAGAAAGCAGAGGGGGGTTGTGTTAATTATACAGATGACAGGAAATGCAGGGCACAGCAGACTAACAGAGACACAGATTATATAAAGAGAGCCTAGAAAAATTTGGAAAATGTGATCAAGAAATGAGATTTAAATTTGGAATAAAGTATGTCAGAAAGAGTAAGTCAAGTAAGAAACTAAAAGGAAAGATACCTGGAGAGATAGCAGTGGCTGGAGCTGAATCAGGTAGAGTTACCCAAAGTGTAATTGCTTTTGTTTTCTCTCAGCGTCATTAGGCAGATTCATGTTTCAAGCTGTTCATGCTGTGGGATGATGGCTTGCAGTCTACGGAGTTAAGACTGAGTGAAGGAAAAACGAGAATTATCATAGCTCTTCTCTGTGGCTTGACCTGGAGGACTTAATTTGTGCTCATTCCTTTGTAAAAGGTGGACGAGTGGCCAAAATACTCACATACCTAATTTGTGTATTGTTTAAATATATCATTATATCATAAATGCCATGACCATTATGATCAATTACAGGCTTCAGGAGTAGATTGCTCTTTGCATTTGGTCTTCAGAAATATGATAGATTTTAGTAAGGAAAGTAGCAGGCATTGAAGTGTTTGGTCCTGCCACTTAAGATATTAAATTAGTGGGTGTTTTTGCCAGCCATTATTTTACAGTCTATCTCTGGAATATGAATAATGACTATTTGAATGCACCTAATTCTTTCAATTTATTGTGTTAAATGAATGATATTTTCTGTTTACATGTGTAAACATTTTTCTTTGCTATCAATTCTAATCAAAACTTGTTTCAAATAGTAAATTAAAACAATTTTGATTAATGTGGCATTCTTTTGAATTTCCCATAGCAAAACCCTTGAAGATCGTTTGAAAATTGAAGCAAAAAATGGGACATTGAGTGTATCCAACACCACCATTGGCAGCAAACAATTGACATTCACGTTAAAGAGGGTGAGTTGTCTTATTGTTATTTTTTTAATTCAAAAAGAAAAGCTTTCGATACTGTTTGTGTGTGTGTCCTCAGAGCAGCCTTCTCACGCTTCTCCCCTATTGAGGAAGCTGTGTTCCCTGTTCTAGCATTTCCCCTGCAACCAGAGCCCCTGGTGGGCCAAGAGCACAGTGTGTGGCTGCAGCAGAGCCAGGAATGTCACTGGTGTCCCAAGGGAGACAGGGAGTTAGTGGCCCTGGAGTTAGCTCTGTTGGAGATGAACCAGCTGTCTTGGTTTCTGGATCGCTCTGTGGCCTCAGGTGCGGCTTATAAAGCAAAAGTCCCATCCTGACCCTCTAAAGATGTAGGGCTACGACGTCCTGACCCTCTGAGGATGTAGGGCTACCTCGCATGTATATGGACTTTGAAGAAGACTGGGAATTGGTGAGTTCCGATAACTTGTGACAGTCACACCCAGCTTGCCCAGATACTATCATTTTAGCAGACGGACTACTCTGCCAGTGGTCATCCTATTCTAAATTGATTTATAAGATCCATTTTTTTTAGCCAGTGGTAATAATACCTGTCACACATTGTAGGAGGAGTAAGCTGCTTAAATATTTACTGTTAACTGGATACAGTTTTATTTCTCAAAAAAATTTTTTCTCATTCATAGTCAGTCCTCTTCAATATAGTCACCAAATAGAAAAGAATGACAAAGATTTCATCCCTGTGTTTTTTTTCCTAAGCAGTAGTAGGGAGATTATTCTTTTTTAAAATTGAGATATAATTCACAGACCATATGCATCCTTTTAAAGAGTACAATTCAGTGGTTCTTAGTGTATTCACTGAGTTGGGCAACCATCACACTATGTAATTCCAGAACATTTTCATCAGCCCAGAAAGAAGCCCTATACCCTTTAGCATTTACCCCCATACTTTCATCCCCCAGCCCCTGGCAACCACTAATCTACTTCCTGTCTCCATAGTTTTGCCTGTTCCAGACATTTCATACAAATGGAATCATTCAATGTGAAGTCTTTCATAATTTCACTGAGCATAATGTTTTCAAGGTTTATTCATTCAGTGGTGTAGCTTGCATCGGAATTGCATTTCTTTTTATGGCTGAATAATATACCATCGTATGTATATAACACATTTTGCTATTCATTCATTTTTTAAGGGACACTTGGGTTGTGTTCTTTTGGGGGAAGCGATTAATAATTGGCTGTGAAAATGAATGTGTAAATTTTTGCATGAACATGTGTTTTTATTTATCTTGGGTCTATACCTAGGAGTGGAATTGCTGGGTCGTACAGTGTAGCTATTTAACTTCTTGAGAAACCTGTCAGACTGTTTTCCAAAGTGGCTGCACCATTTTACATTCCCACCAAGCAGTGTATGAGGGTTGCAGGTTTTCCACATCCACACCAAACCTGTCTCTGTCTGTCATCTTTATTATAGCCATGCTAATGGGTGTGAGTGGTGTGTTTGATTTGCAGGTCCCTAATGAGTTGAGCATTTTATTATGTGCTTATTGGTCATTTGTGTATCATCTCTGGAGAACTACCTCATCACATCCTGTACCCATTCATCTCTGATTTCTCTAAAAGTTTCCCAACCTGCATCCAGGAGGCTTGCCAAGTAATAAAAAAACTTCATTATTCTAAGTGCAAAAAGCTTTTCAGTTAATAATTCTATCTGCTGAGAGCAAATTTGCCCTCTTACATTTATCACTTACATAAGCCAAATACACATTCAGAGGGACCTCATTGTGCCTGTTCCTAATTTCTTACCAATTTTCTTTATACCTGGAAGCGTTCCTTGATTCCCTCTGAAACTCAAGTGATGTCAAATGGGGCAGGAGCAGCGCAGCCTGGAAGGATCCCAGGTCTGCAGCGCAGCCATCTCAGCTCCTGCAGGGGCCCCTCTGCTGGGTTGAGTGAGCACCTATTTTGCAGTAACATGGAAATACAAGCCTTTTCCCACTGTTTCTAAATTGGAAGGTACTGAGTTGAACATCAGTTTAAAATTTGTAGTAAAATGAAAATAATATGGCTCTGAAATTATATTTTTGTTTATAAAAAAAGTATTAAGAATTGCTTAAAAAGGCCTCATAACTGAATCAAGCAGAGGCTTTGAAACTGCTTTGAGGAGTGTGTCAATTAATCTTTGATGTGTGTGTTTCCTTACTTGACAGACATTTTAATTATTAAATCTCAGTTTTACTTGAGTTCTAGTTTTCAGTAAATTTTACTTATTCGGACAGTTGTTCATAGAAGTCTCTTTTTACCATGTTTGATATGCTCAGGTAGAATCTTGAGTTTTTCCCATATTTATTTGCATATATACCTCCTAAAATTTCAATAAAATTGAAGAGGGAAAATCTATGCTTTAATGTCGTTTAAAATTGTATAGTGGCAAAACTGGGATTGTCACAAATCTAATTTTAAAATGCCATTTAGTACAGTTCTTCATCAAGCATGAGGCTGTTGCTGATACAAACGTGCCTGTTTGCACCTGTCCTCCTCCTCCCTCTGTGACAGGAGTGCTGGAGGCTGTGGTGAAGTAGTCAGGAAGAGGAGGCAGGAGCACCCGGGAGAAGTGCTAACGGGCCCATAGATCCCATCCTCCTGAATCCACCACATGGTGGCAAGGCCTTCCAGACGCAGCCTTGGGAGAGGGGCTAGTCGTAGTCCTTTTTCTGCATGGAGATTTGTCCGCAGAACAATAGCCACTGCTTACAATCTTCTCTCGAAGCTCCTACCTTGGTGGAGAAAGTCTGGCAGAGCTTCCCAAAATGTGTTCCAGGAGATGTAAATAGTGTCCCTGGAAGATTACTTTTGCCATCAGACAGATAAGGGAAAAACCTTGGACTGATGTCCATGTTGAAGACGTATGAAGGTACCTCAACTTAGAAACTCCAACACACACACCTTATCTGTATTTAGCACATCATTTTCCAAAATTATATGAAGAAACCCTTTCTTTTTTGAGACAGAGTGTCGCTCTGTTGCCCAGGCTGGAGTGCAGTGGCACCATCTCAGCTCACTGCAAGCTCCACCTCCTGGGTTCACGCCATTCTCCTGCCTCAGCCTCCCGAGTAGCTGGGACTACAGGCAGCTGCCACCATGCCCAGCTAATTTTTTGTATTTTTAGTAGAGACATGGTTTCACCATGTTAGCCAGCATGATATCGATCTCCTGACCTCGTGATCTGCCCGTCTCAGCCTCCCAAACTGCTGGGATTACAGGTGTGAGCCACCACATCTGGCCTGAAGAAACCCTTTTTAAATAAATCCTGATTAACATGAAGGATCGAAATATTGAATAACTAGTGTTGGTTCACTTTACAGGGCTCCTGGTGGTGTCATCACTTGCTCAGCTAGGGAGCGTTAGGAGTTCTGAGTTTTCCATTAATGCATGTGTATTGATGCCTGCCCTGTGCTGCATGCTAGGGACAGACATGGCTCTTGCGACCACAGTTCTCAGTCTATTGGGAGAGAGAGACAGTGGGTAAAAATTATACACCTCTAATTATATCATTAGAACTGTGGCAAGTGCTTCAAAGGAGAGCAGAGTGCTGTGAGAGTGTTTGGTAAGGGACCAAACTTTGCACAGTCTCAGTAAGCACAGTACTGAACTGACATAGTATTTCTATTTTTTTTAAATCCTTCCGGCTGCTGCATGGAGAGTTGCCTCAAGGGGTATTTGAAAGGAAGCAGAGCACAAGGAAGGCAGCTCCGTGGTGGCCGTGCTTAGGACAAGCAGCAGCCTGGGCTAGGGTGGGACCCTCTGAGATGGAGCACAGTGGAGGAGTTTGGGACACACTTCAGAAGAATACACAGGACAGGATTTACTTTGAAAAGACAGTTGAAGAATAGTAATAGAGAAGGGACTTAAAGAATTATTCAGAAACCCAGTTTAAGAGCTTCTTAGAATAGGAGAAATGCATCCTTTTTTTTTTTTCTGACATTACAAATTGCTTTCCTTCCCCACTATTCTCTCACTTTCAACTCTTTAATTTTAGAAGATTGGGTAATATCCACAAGAGGTGAATCCACTGGAGACTTTCTCCTCAGGGGTAACATACAGATGCATATGTTATGTTAGGTGTGTAGAAAATACAGATCCTGGCTGGGCGCGGTGGTGCAAGCCTGTAATCCCAGCACTTTGGGAGGCCAAGGTGTGTGGATCACAAAGTCAAGAGATCAAGACCATCCTGGACAACATGGTGAAACCCCGTCTCTACTAAAAATACAAAAATTAGCTGGGTGTGGTGGCGGGCGCCTGTAGTCCCAGCTATTCTGGAGGCTGAGGCAGGGGAATCGCTTGAAGCCGGGAGGCAGAGGTTGCAGTGAGTCGAGATTGCACCATTGCACTCCAGCCTGGCAACAGAGCAAGACTCCATCTCAAAAAAAAAAAAAAGAAAAAGAAAATACAGATCCCAGGGAAGCAGGTTCTCTGGGTGTCCATAAGACGGTGCTTTTCCGCCTTGTCAACTGAGGCCCCTGACAGTGCTGTCTCAGTTTACCATCTGTGCAGTTCCACCACTAAGAATATTTTTTTTTTTTTGAGCTTTACATTCAGGAGTTTGTATTTTCAAAACCATCAAATGTGTTTTTAAAACCGTATAACTCTTACCTTTGTTGTGGATTCTGCATTGATGCTCTTCTAAGAATTTCTGCTGAAAGTAGTTAAACCATTTGGCACCAGGGATGGGGAAGGGAGGAGTTCCAGCTCCCATGTGAGCCAATGAGCATTGAGAACAAATGTGAGCACCTTTCCAGCAGTCAGCCCGAGAGTCCACATGCTTATTGCAGCTGTGAACTTGTGCATCGTCTGCCTAGCTTTTATTAGTGATTAATGAGAGCAATTTGCTGCTTTTAAGGAGAGGTGGAGTTTTGGGAAACAGCTAAAAATTCTTTGGAGCGAGTTCTAGTGAATGAATGCTTTAATAATGTACTTTTAGTAAATTTAAGTATTTTTTCTTTTGTTTTTAAGAACAGTGGGAATAAATTAATGGTTCTAGTTTGTAAACAAAGATTTCTAAAAGGAAAGTGGACACTCTGTAAGTGATATCATCTTCTTAAGGTGGCTCTTGTGTAGGCTCTTTTAAAACATCCCAGTGGTTGTGTGAGTGTGTTTGTTGAAAAACCAGTCTCCTACTTTGTAGGAGACTGGTCTGTCAGGGCCCTTCTCTTACCTGGGGTTCAGAATTTCTGCTTTTGCATTGATAGTGAAAGTTGGCCTTGGTCCTGCCGTTTCTGCCAGGGTAGCATTTGTCAGAGCAGAGTCCAGGCAGCCCCATCATGTCCCCCGGAGCCTGTGGGTAGCATTTCTCCTGGCAGCAGGTCTGAGATTGGTGGTGGTACTGTTGGCAGCCTGACGGTTACCAGAAAAGAGGTATAGAATTTTCTCTCTTTCCCTCTACTCATTTAATTTTCTCTTTTAGTCTGAACAGCAGAAGAAGCAACAGGAGGCTGAGAAACTGCATCGACAAGAAAGGAAAAGACTCCGTCGTTCGGCCGGGCACCTGAAGTCAAGACACAAAAGAGGACGGTCATTTCATTGATTTGGGAAGTGGTCCTACCTGTGATTAGGGAGGGGTACGTCTCCCCCAAACTGATCATCGTTAGGGTGTTAAACACAGACAAGGGAACACACGTGTTTAAAGTTCATGTACATTCTTGTACACAGAGGGAAAGATTTGAAAACCTGTGCCTTGTGGATTGGACTTTGAAGCTGGGCCCTGCCGATGGCCACCGCATAGCCCCAAGGGTGTGCTTGCAAGTCGTTGCTCCCTGGAAACATTGTCCTTTCCCCATGGTTTTAATCATGAAAACCAGGTTGGTTGTTTTTTTTTTTAATATTGTGAAATGTACACCATGAAATGAAAGGTTTATCCTGTGCCAAAAACCAAGGTTTATCATGCTCTAGAACTTTTTTCTTGCACTGCCTACCGCCATTCATGATTAAACCATCCAGAAATAGCATCCCTGTTTTACCTGGTGTCTGTGTATTGCCTGTGTTTGTGTTTATAAGTTTATGCTGATAGGTTTGTTTGGCTTGCTTATGTATTAGTTTGGGATTTTTTAAATAATTTATACCAAGAGAATATAATCTAATGGTGCAGGTTGAGAGCATCCCAAATCCGAAAATCTAAAACTGTTTGAGCACTGTATTTATCTGTTCTTGCACTGCTATAAAGAACTACCTGAAACTGGGTAATTTATAAGTAAAGAAAAGAGGTTTAATTAACTCACAGTTCTGCCGGCAGTACAGGAAGCATGGCTGTGGAGGCCCGGGAAGCTTACAATCGTGGCAGAAGGTGAAGCGGAAGCAGGCACATCCTACATGGCTAGAGCCGGAGGAAGAGGGCAAAGAGGGAGATGCTACACACTTTCAAACACCAGATCTCCGAGGACTCACTAGCACAGAATAGCTAGGGGGAAGTCCGCCCCCATGATTCAGTCACCTCCCTCCAGGTCCCTCCTCCAACACCAAAGATTACAATTTGACATGAGATTTGTGTGGGGACACAGAGCAAAACCATATCAAGCACTGACATGACATTGGAGGAAAATGCTCATTCGAGCTTTTCAGGTTTTGGATTTTCAGATTTGGGATACTTGACTAGTAAATATAATACAGATATTCCAAAACACAAAAAAATCCAAAGTCTAAAAGACTTCTGGTCTCAAGCGTTTCAGATAAGGGATACCCAACCTGTAATAATGGGGAACAAGCAGTGGAGGCTGTTGGTTAATCTTGGCACAAGTTTAATTCAGGTTGTTTTTTTTTTTCCTGTTTCTTAAGTACAGTCAAACATAAACTTACTGGAGGAAACATTTATAAAAATAAATATACTTTCATTTGAATAGCTTCTTTGAGAAAGACTCCAAGAAGATTTTTTAATTAGACAAACGGTGGTGTGCACTTGTAGTCCCAGCTACTGAGGAGGCTGAGGTGGGTTGCTTGAGCCTGAGAAGTCGAGGCCAGCCTGGGCGACAGAGCAAGACCCGGATCTCAAAAAAAAAAAAAAAAAAAAAAAAAAGAACCAACTTTGGTTTCCTTAGTTTTTCCAGTGTTGATGTGATTTTGGAGGTGCCTTTATAGATTTTTAAGGGTCTTTATATACAACTGAAATAGTAACTCTTTGGACTGTGAATGATACAGCCTAACTTCGAATGGCATAAGCCGAGAGGCAGAATGCATTAATTTACATAACCATGCTTGGGACATGGAACTGGCCTCAGGAACACCTAGATCCATGGCTCCACGGTCAGTCAGCTAGCGCGTGCGCACTCTGTCTCTGTTTCCCTCTTTCTCTCTCTCTCCTTCCCCTACTCCCCCCTTCCTCCTCCTGTCTCACCATTGTTCCTTCTCTCTTCAGGCCTCCCCTGCTCTCTTTTCTCTGTGTGTTTCCTGTCCCCCTGCCTCTGCTCTCTGTGCTGCTTCTGCTGTGCAGATTGGCTTGTTCCCAAGGCAGGGAACAGCTTGGCCACGTGTCCACTTCCGTGGTCCGAGAAATGCGGTCTGTTTACAGAAAAAAGGTGTGTGGAAGGTGGGGTATGTGTGTATGTTCTCGTTCCTGGGGCAATCAGCCCCATTTGTGCTGTGGTACCAGGGAGTCCTCCAGCTGTTCCAACCCCTGGACCGGTACTGTCCTTTCTCAGCTTCTTTCCCCCTAAACTCTTGCTCAGTGTCCACCTCTTCTCAAAGGAAGGACTGCAGCTTCCTGTTGCCTTCTCTTCTCTGTTTCCACGTTGCCTCCCTCAGGGATGGGGGTTTTTTAAAATTTAGAGAGGGACACTTTGCTGGCTGGAATGTCCCCGGGGGTTGGGTGTTTATGCCCTTGGCCTGTTTCCTGAGGTCAGGCTCTGTCACGTCTACCCCTGGCTTTCCCAGGCCCCTCTTTTCCTTCCTTCTTGAAGGGCCTCCTGGTTCTGTGGGCAGCCAGTCTTCCACGGGGCCAGATTCTGCAGGCAGCGGTGCTCTGTTTACCCAGCGCCCTCAGCACACCAAGAGGTCAGGACATCAGGATAGAGGAGGAGGGCCAGGATCACTTCCGGGCACCTGGGAGGCTGGCAGTGTAGTAGAAAGAGCTTGGATTTGGAACCACCCTGACACAGGGTCAAATTCTAGGTCTGTTGCCTACTAGTTCTGTGTCTTTTGACTGTTCCCTTAATCTCTGTGAATCTCATTTCCTCCTGTAGATCAGCCTAATACTTAGTTTTTATTAGAGTAAAATGAGGCACTTACATTAGGTACAGCACCTGGCACTGTGCAAGGCTCATGAGGACTTGACAAAGCTTCTTGACCATTGAGGGTTTTCAAGAGCAGGGGAGGTGTCCGCTTTTGCTCTGGAGAGTTGCTGAAGGGCAGGCAGAGGGAATGCGCTGAGTCTGAGGGACACAGAAAGAGCATCTGCTGACAACAGCTGCATGGGCACTCCTTCTAGGCCCGACCCGTCCCTCTCATTGCCCCAGTTTTCCTACCGATTCAGCCCTTAACACAGGCCTGCCTCTTCAGGGCTGATTCCCATCGTGCCTGCTCTAATCCTTCATGTCTTCGAAGTTTCCTGTTTTCAAGTTTTATGCAGCTTTCGTACTCTACTCCATAATTTTTCCGTGTGTGTGATATACTACTCACTAGCCCTAGGAAATGGCCATTTCCCGTGGGTCTCTGTCCCAGGCACACGCAGCTGGGGGTGTTCATGAGCCAGCGCTAGAAGCATTTCCTTGCAGATGGGGCTCTGAGGGCATGGCTTTTACATCGGGACTGAGCTGGGGGTGTCCTGGACTGCCATTTCTCCCCTTCCCCTGCTCCAGATCCCCTCACCCTCCGACACCCCAGATCTAAGGCCCAAGTTTGTTTGTTTCCAAGTTGTGCTCAGCAGTTAGGATAGTGGTGGCTTTGGAGAGAGGGGGGAACATGGCTGGGAGGGACGTGATGGGGGATCCCGTTTGGTCCTCTTCCCTCACCTGATGATGGCTTTTCCCACGGGCGCACTTTGACCACTCCTGGGCTGCTCACGACTCGTCTCTTTCTCTGTGCTTGTTGTCCTTGAACAGAAAGTTTCATTGAAAAAGAATTACTCATGTTAGCCAGGATGGTCTGGATCTCCTGACCTTGTGATCTGCCCCCCCTCGGCCTCCCAAAGTGCTGGGATTACACGATGAAACCCCGTCTCTACTAAAAATACAAAAAATTAGCTGAGCATGGTGACGGGCACCTGTAGTCCCAGCTACTCGGGAGGCTGAGGCAGGAGAATGGCGTGAACCCGGGAGGCAGAGCTTGCACTGAGCCGAGATCGCACCACCACACTCCAGCCTGGGCAACAGAGCGAGACTCCATCTCAAAAAAAGAAAAAGAATTGCTTTATCAAAGGGACATGTTTCATGGCTCCTCACAAAACCATTTCTATAGATATAACACTGTAAGGTTATGTTTTTTTGATATTTTTCTGTTCTATAGACAATGATAGACACATCTGTTTTAATACAAATGGGATCACACTATATATGCTGTTCCTAAACTTGATTTTTTTATAACTAACAATAAATTAGAGATATTTTCCCAGGTCTATACATATTAATATGTAGGGTGATCTACCTCATCCTTTGTATAGAGTATTTCATTACATGGCTGACCCATAATTTATTTAACTCTCTGTCTACATACAGTTCAACCTAAAAATCTAAAGAAATAACCTTTTAAGATCTTTTTTCAAAAAAAGTTTACATTCAAGGAGACACATGTGCTTGTTTGTGAGATGGGCATATTGCACACTGGTGAGGAGTGGGCTTCCAATGCACCCATTACCCAAATAGTGGACACTGCATCCAATAGACAGTTCCTCAACCCTCACCACCTTCCCAGCCTTTGGGGTTCCCTGTGTCTGTTATTTCCATCTTTTTTTTTCTTTTTTTGAGACAGAGTCTCATTCTGTCGCCCAGGCTGGAGTCCAATGGTGCAATCTCAGCTCACTGCAACCTCTGCCTCCCAGGTTCAAGCCATTCTCCTGCCTCAGCCTCCTGAGTAGCTGGGACCACAGGCACCCACCACCACACCCAGCTAATTTTTGTATTTTTAGTAGAGGCGAGGTTTCACCATGTTGGCCAGACTGGTCTTGAACTATTGACCACCTTCCTCGGCCTCCCAAAGTGCTGGGATTACAGACATGAGCCACCATGCCCCGCCAGTTATTTCCATCTTTATGACCATGTGTACCCATAAAAATCATTTCTATAGTAAGTATAACCCAAGTTATTTTTTAAATGAATGTAGTAACTTTGCAAAACATTTGTGTGTAGAAAAACAATGGAAATGTCATTTTGGTTATCATTTTCTTTCTTTTCCTTCACTATATGGGGCTTGATAGTTTTAACTCCACCAGTTAAAATAGAGTTTTAGCATCTTTTTTATTCATCATTTGTCAGAAGAGCAAAAACAAATACTTTATAACATTTTATTATAAAGTAACAAAAACAACCTTCATAACATTCTTTTAAGTACCATTTATGGTACAACAATTGAAAAGTTCCTAGGACATTTCTATGGATTTCCCATCTCTTGTGAATAACCCCCTCAGTTATTCTTCAGCTACAGGAGAGGGTGGGGTGCGTGGGGCTGGGGCAGAAGCAGGAGACCACTTGGGAAGCGCCATAGCATCCTGGGTGGGTGATGGGTCTGGCCCAGAGGTAACAAGGGCAGGGCCCCAATAGGTTTTGCAGGTAGGATTGACAGGATGTGGAGGAGAGGAGCCAGGCATAGCTCTGACATATTTGGCCTTAGCAATGGCAAAGATGGAACTGTCCTTGCTTGGTACCACAAAAACCACAGCAGAAATAAGTTTGGGGGTGAGGAGGTAGTGAGGGATTCTGTTTTGACCAGAATCAGCTTATTTTATTATGTACGTGTTATTTATGTGGGGACAGGTTCTCACTCTGTTGCCTGGGCTGGTGTGCAGTGGCATGATCACAGCTCATTGCAGCCTCAACCTCCAGGGCTCAAGTGATCCTCCCCGCTCAGCCTCCCAAAGTGCTGGGATTACAGGCATGAGCCATCTTATTTTTATTTATTTATTTATTTATTTATTGTTTTTAGAGACGGGCTCGCTATGTTGCTCAGGCTGGTCTTGAACTCCTGGCCTCCAGTGCTCCTCCCACCTCAGCCTCTCGAGTAGCTAGAATTGCAGACTTATTTTAGATTGAATGCTTATCATTTTTCTCTTTTTGAAACGCCCCGTGGTTCATGTTCTCACTCAGAGTAACAGTCCACATCCCCACAGCAGCCCACAAGGCACTGTGTGGCCCCGGCTGGCCTGTCCAGTGCTCTCCCCTCCCCCCGCTCATCCTCTGCATTGCTGGCCTCCCTGTCGTTTCTAGAACACTCAAGCATTCTCTTAAGCCAAGGCCTTTGCAGTTGTGATTCCCTCTGCATGGAATGCTCTTCCCCAGCCATCTCCTGTCACTCTCTCACCCACCCCATCAGGTCATGACCACCCTATTTAGATTGTCAAACCCCATCTCTTGGATTGAAGATGAGATGATATGCAACGTGCTTTTTAAAAAGACTACTATAGACAATGTCAAACGTATACCAAAGTAGAGAAGAATTTAATGTGCTTCCATGTACCCAGCACCTGCTTCAGTAGTCAACAGTAGCTAACCCTGTTTCATCCTCACTCCTACCCATTTTCCCATTGTTTTGAAATATTTAATCCCAGACATCATATTGTTTCATTCATAAATCTTCATAGTGGCTTACTTGTTTATGGTTGGTTCCCCAGCCCCACTCCCTTCCACAGCAGCCTAGTAAGGGTAGGGATGTGGGTTTGGATATGTTTTGCTCATTGCTGTATATCCAGCATCTAGAACAATGCCTGGCACCTCGTAGCTACTTATCAATATTTATTAGATGAATAATTAGGTCAAGTTTGATGAAGCCTGAAGATTGAACTCTAGCTTTAATACAAGAGGGGTATTAAATTTTTGACTGCAGCTGTTTGAGAGGGGCTGGGAATGCTGAACAGCCTAATTGGAGTAGTTGAGGAGAGAATGGGGGAAAGGAATCAGAAATAGTGATTATGCACAATAGCTGATACAGGGGAACAGAAAATAGGACATTTGAGATCAAGAGAGGGCTTTAAGAGGGTAGATATTATAGCCTGTCTGTGTGCCCCTGGGAATGATCAGGAAAGACTGAAAGCGATGATGCCAGACAGAGGGCAGCTCCTGGAGTGATGTCGGGAAGTCCGTGTGGTGGTCCTCTGTCGCCGCATAACAAACTACCCACTACTTAGAGGTTTAAAAGAAACGTACCTCACAATTTCAGTCGATGAGGAATCCAGCTTAGCAGGGTGATTCTGTCCAAGTTCCTCCTGAGGGTACAGTCATCTAAAGGCTTGCCTGGGTCTAGAAGAGCCCTCTTCCAAGCTCCCACACATGGCTTTCGGCAGGCAGCCATCGTTCCTTGCCACATGGCCTCTCCGCAGGGCTGCTTCAATGTCCTCACAGCATGGCTGCCTTCCCCCAGAGCAAGCCATCCAAGAGAGCAAGAGACTAAGATGGGAACCACAGTGTCTTTTATGACCTAGTATTAGAAGTTGCATGTCATCCCTTACTCTGATTTGTTAGAAGGGAGTCACTAAGTACAAAGTAGGGTGGCCAGACATCCAAATAAAGATAAACAAAGGCTTCTTAGTATAGGTGTATTCAAAATATTGCATAGGGAATTCTTATACTAAATAATGACTTTATCTGAATCTCAAAGTTAAGGTACGACCTGTATTTTTATTTGTTAGATTTGGCAACTTCAGAAGGAATTTGTGGACATACTTTTAAAACTATGGCAGTAGCCAAAGGGAATGGTATGTAGTGCATATGTAGAGCTCAGGCCTACAGAAACACAACAGATCATAGGGAGAGGGCAGGCGGAGTACCTGGCAAATGTAGATAGGTAGGCGGGTGGGTAGGCAGATGCAGTGAGGGGAGCAGGTGGACATGCTCTTCTGATTGCTTCTTTTTTCTCACTGGAGTAAGCAGCAAGGTTACGGGCAAGGTAACCTTCTCGCGCCCAGCCATACACCTTGCACAGAGCTTACCCTTGACTCAGACCCTCCGTGCTGGGGGAATTACCTCCCCGTGACTGTGCTAGGAAGACACCTCTTGGCTCCTGGAGAGTCAGAAAAGCACAGGACATGGAGTTGAGAAACCTGGGTTCTGCTTTTTCTTTTTTTTTTTTTTTTTTTTTTTTTTTTTTGAGACAGAGTCTCGCTCTATCGCCCAGACTGGAGTACAGTGGCACAATCTCGGCTCACTGCAACCTCCACCTCCCGGGTTCAAGTGATTCTCCTGTCTCAGCCTCCTGAGTAGCTGGGATTACAGGCACATGCCGCCATGACCAGCTAAATTTTTGTATGTTAGTAGAGATGGGGTTCCACCGTGTTGCCCAGGCTGGTCTCGAACTCCTGAGCTCAGGCAATCCGCCCACCTTGGCCTCCCAAAGTGCTAGGATTACAGGTGTGAGCCACCGCACCTGGCCTGCTCTTTCTTTTCTCTGTTATGGCCTCTCTGGGTTTCCAAAATTCTACCTCAGTGTTTTTCTTTTTTCTCTTTTTTTTTTTTTTTTTTATGGAGTCTCACTCTGTCACCAGGCTGGAGTACAGTGGCACAATCTTGGCTCACTGCAACCTCTGCCTCCCGGGTTCAAGCAGTTCTTCTGCCTCAGCCTCCCGAGTAGCTGGGACTACAGGCAGGCACCACCACGCCCAGCTAATGTTTTTGTATTTTTAGTAGAGACAGGGTTTCACCATGTTGGCCATGGTTTCAATCTCCTGACCTCGTGATCCACCCGCCTCAGCCTCCCAAAGTGCTGGGATTACAGGCGTGAGCTACCGCGCCTGGCAATTTTTTTTTTTTTTTTTTTTTTTGAGACGGCGTCTCACTCTGTCGCCCAGGCTGGGGTGCAGTGACGCAATCTTGGCTCACTGCAACCTCCGCCTCCCAGGTTCAAGTGATTCTTGTGCTTCAGCCTCCCTCAATGTTTTTTTACTTTGTCCCACAGTAAGAAATCCATTTGACATCATGGTGCAGAATACATGTACATCAAAGGTATTAGAAAATTGTTATCTTGCATCATACAAAGGACACTGTTATTTTTCTATCCAGTCCTGCTCTAGTTCCTTTACACCTCCCCCCAAAAAAGTCCACATGCATTACTGTGGTTCCACCACCCACTAATGATGGCTGCAACCCCGAGCTGAGAATCACTGCCTACTACCCTAATCAACTGATGGCATTCTGACAGGAGTATGTTGACAAAGCCCATACTGAAATGTGTCCCCCAAATGTGTAATTGTTCCTATTGTAATGTGATAAATTGTGTAATGAAACGTTTTGCTGGAGTTTTATGAGAATTTTTTTTGACTGAAGACACGAAATGAGTTTTTAATGCTTTTTTTCAAAGCTCTATTTTCAGCATAAATTAAGTACAAAATATATTTTATGGAATAGTTATAGGGTTTTATAGGAAAATTTAAAAGATTTTGTGGTTCTAAGGAAAACTTTCAATGCGTTAAAAACCTATCCAGGGCCTGGCGCAGCGGCTCACGTCTGTAATCCCAGCACTTTGGGAGGCTGAGACAGGCAGATCACTTGAGGCCAGGAGTTCAAGACCAGCCTGGTCAACATAGTGAAACCCCATCTCTACTAAAAATACAAAAAAATTAGCCAGATGTGGTGGCAGGTGCCTATAGTTCCAGCTACTCAGGAGACTGAGGCAGGAGAATCACCTGAACCTGGGAGGCAGAGGTTGCAGTGAGCCAAGATCGTGCCACTGCACTCTAGTCTGGGCAACAGAGCAAAACTCCGTCTCAAAAAAATAAAAATAAAAAAAACCTGTCGAGTTTTTTTGTTTGATAAATTTTGTTTTTGAAATGGTTTCCAAACCTGACTTTACCCATGTAGCCATGAAGTTAAAACAAAATCCTAGAGTTTCTGCTGTCATCGTAAGCAATTACAAAACTTCATTTTACTCTTTGTGGAAGACTAGTCTCCATTTCACACGCAATAGAAGATTCAACTCTCTTTTGCACTTGAGAATACTAAAAGTAAATGTATTTTAGTAAAAAAGAAAAACCCACGTGTAAATGAATGTGTGTCTTGGAGCAACTGAATTCTATTCAAAACTTTGGAAGGAAACAGCAAAGTGTTAGAATACGTGATTTTTAAAGTGTATGTATAAATAAATACGGTGAGTAAATATTTGCTTATTTCTTGTGACATCCCTAAAAAGTTTATATATACAAGTTGGCATAATTTTTTTTCTTCCCCTTGGGAAATAGTGTAATTGCCTTTATTTGGAGTTTCCTTATATTTAACCGTTTATAATTATAGTAGCTTGATTTAGGACATTACACATCTCTTTGAACGTGGGGAAATTTTCAGTCCTGAAAATTTTTATTCTTAAAATTGTTTTTTTATTAACATGTACATTTTCCAAAATTAATGCAATAACAAATCTGACAGTTAAAGAGGCCGGGCGCGGTGGCTCACGCTTGTAATCCCAGCACTTTGGGAGGCCGAGGCGGGCGGATCACGAGGTCAGGAGATCGAGACCACGGTGAAACCTGTCTCTACTAAAAATACAAAAAATTAGCCGGGCGTGGTGGCGGGCGCCTGTAGTCCCAGCTACTTGGAGAGGCTGAGGCAGGAGAATGGCGTGAACCCGGGAGGCGGAGCTTGCAGTGAGCCAAGATTGCGCCACTGCACTCCAGCCTGGGCGACAGAGCGAGACTCCGTCTCAAAAAAAAAAAAAAAAAAAAAAAAAAAAAAACAAATCTGACAGTTAATATTTGAAAGAACTATTTTGGTGAGCAGCATGCTGCCTCCTACTGAAAACATCTAATGTTCCCCATGAGCACATACTGGGTGAATGGAAACTTCTAAGACAATGTCAGTCCTTACCCTTGGAGACAGGACGGCCTGAGGCAGGAGTGTCAGGAGGGACACAGGTCACCATGCTGGTGCAGGCTGCGGGTGTGCAGCTCCCTGCAGGGGGTGGAACCCTCCCCGCTCCCCAGGCATCCTGCCCAGTGAGAGTCCCAGATGCACATCTTAATGCACGAGGAAGTTACTATTCTCTCACTGTTGTCGGTTGCAGACCCTATTTGTGACTATTCTGTAAACCCAGATGGAACTTCAAAGCGGTAGGGTGGAAGGAGGCCAACTATATTATTCTAGTAGCCTTAGGTTTCTTTCCAATGCAGGACAAAATCACGAATCTCAGCCTCTCAGGATTTGAGGGATCTTCTAGTTGAGCTGGCTGAGACGCCTACCTGATTGGATTTCCCGAGTTGCCTTCTCTCCCATTTCAGATGATCTCATTGTGAGTTGAGATTTGGAAAATCAAAACATCTCTCCCTGCCCTTCCCCCCCTCGCTTCCTCCTGCCCTTGCTAGGTCTGCCTTCCAGGGTTCTGCAGAACTACTCTGATTTCTCCTCGCACTCCCCTCCCTGTCCCCATTTCCCCTGCACATCACCCCTTTCCTTGCTGGGACCCCCCTCCAGTCCCCTCCACTCACCACTCAAGCTCGTGGGAGAGAAGCTCATCTCCCGATCTCCAGCCTTGCTAGCCTCCCTGGGAGCTTCGACACGGCCTCCATTTCCCTCTTGTCCTCAGCCTCCTTGGTCTCTGCCGACTCCTCATCCTCACCCACGCAGGTGTTAACATGCTCCAGGATGTCTTTAAGCCTGTCACTCTTCTTCCTTCCACAGTGTCACCTCTCTTCAGTGTCCCAGCGCTGCCTCCCAGATAGCCTCTGGGCCTTTCATCTGGGTGGCCGCTGGCACTTTGTGAGTTCCACATGCTCAAAGCAAAACTCATCCACCCCATCCCACCCACCCGAACACTTGCTGCTACTCCTCATTCGCCCGTCTATGAAGCTGAGCCAGAAGTCACAGTTGCCGCAACCACTACTTATCGAGCACTCTGTGCAGGTGACTCAGCAAAGAGCCGTTTCCCTGAGTTTATGCTTCACGGGGGAGACAGACAAGATCCAGTAGACACGATGCAGGCCACACGAGCCATTGGGCAGGAAGGAGAGCTGGGAGGGCAGGGCTGAGAATGCAAGAAATCGGCTGGCTCAGAAGAGGCCTCTCTGAGAAGGTGAGAAGTGAGCAAAGCCTGGAAGGAAGGGAGGGAGTTGGCCAGGGTATCCGGGAGGAACGTTCTAGGCAGAGATCTCCAGGGTGCATCAGAAGCCCCTGGAGGGCATGTAAGGCAGGGTTTCTAATTCAGTGGGTCTGAGGTGGGGGTAGAAAACCTGCATTTCCAACATCACAGATGCTGCTGCTGCAGCTGGCCTGGGGCCCCACCCAAGAACCACTGGCTGGTGCAAAGGCCCGAGGCAGGGCTTTGCCCGGATGCTCAAGAAGACTCCATTGGCCCCTGGGGCTGGCAAGGAGTAAAAGATTCCCCTGTAATCCGGCGGGTGTGGCTTGGTGTCAGCTGTACCAGAGTGAGTTGTGGGGCACTTGGGTCCTTGCATTGCTGTCCCAGCCCATGGAGCTCTCCGTGGGGATCTTTTCATCCTAGGAACCTCAGCCACAACTTCCTCCTTGCCCTTTGCTCGCCTCTGCAGCCTCCTGGCCCAGCAGCCTTCTCTGCACGCGAATGGCAGCAGCATCTGGGCTCCCCAGGCCAAGCTGTGGGAAACTCTAAGCCTTTCATGATGATGGGCTTTCAAAATCCAGGATGGACTGATTAGTGAAGACAACAGAAGGAAACAAGACCTGGGTCTGGTCCGGACTTGCTCATGGCGAAGATTTCAGTTAGTGGCCAAGTCACTTAACCTGTCCATGCCTTGGTGTCTACATCTGTAAAATGGGTTTAATAGTATCTGTCCCCTAAGACTTCAGAAGATGTTAGTGGAGCCTAGTGAGTGAAGTCCATTAAATTCAGAAGAAAGGCGTAACTAAATACAAAGCACTACTAGAATTAGCTCTCAGGTTCTTTAAGCCAGGTTGCATCTTGTTTTAAGAGGGTTACCATGGCGATGAGTTTGTTTGAAAACCATATGTTTAAAAGGCTTGGCTATTATCTTGCAACAATAAGTAAATTTCATTTTGCTGGTTCCCATTGTAACTGAGAGATGCAGCGCCTCACCAGCAGCCATGACAGCCAGCACTGCTGCGACTGCCACCTTCTGCCATGGCAAAGAGCATGGTTACTCCTCCTGGACGTACAGTACTTATTGTACGTTGTAGAGGCCACTGTGATGGCGTCTTGTCATGCGGATAGAGGACTGTCCTGTGGACAGAACCCACCAGAATAATGCTCCTGCTATACCCACATCTGTGGTTAAGCTGGATCTGCACTGGGCCAGAGATGTTGGTGGGATGGGCAGGGAGGGGTGAGGCTGAGCATCCTCCAGGAATGACTCTGTACCAGGCACCATCAGATTCTTTACACGTCACATCTCATCAAATGCCCCCAGCAGCCTGGCACTGTCCCGGGCAGCAGGATGGGGGTGTGGGTGCATAAGAGGCAGGACGTTCCCTCCCTCCATGAGAACACAATTCAGCCTAGAAACGCAGACAGCATGACAATGCTGGGGAGGTGGTGGGGGTCCTAAAACTCAAGAACAGGGGCCAGCCCAGAATCTGGGGTCCTGGGGCTGGGCAGGGGCTTGGGTCAGTCCCTGGGTGCAATCCCAGCCCCACCGCACAGCAGCTGCATGACAGTGGACAAGTCACTCACCCTGCTTGCCCTGGTTTCCACATACAGGAGCACACACAGCGCTGTCAGTGGGACGTGGGGCACGCCACGTTCAGAGGCTCCATGTGAGTGTCTGGCAGGCAGCAGCAACTGAATGAATGGGGCAATGGGGACTGTGGCCCTGGATGGGGACACGTAGCTCCTCGGGTGCTGCTCTAGCTCCGTGGTCCTGATTGGACAGGAAAGACCCTGTGACGCCGCCGTTGCTTCTTCTCAGAGCTGGACCCACCACAGGCACCTCACACACCTCCTGGAGTGCAGGAAGCAGGACCCCTTCTCTATGTGGGGCCACATGAGCAGAATCTTGCTCAGGTCTGAAAGCCCCGCCTCTGCTAAGAGGGGCTTTGAGGGGGTCACATGTCCTGATGTTCCTGCTCATGATTGGGCTTTGGTGTCCCTGCTGTGTCACAGGCTCAGTCGCAGCCAAGGCAGGACCAGGGGCTAGAGGGTCTCAGAGGCTGCCGCTCAGCCCCTGCCTCAGTTTCCTTACACTGTGAAGGTGGAGTCAGGTGAGCCTCCCATTGCCTGGTTTTCCTGGGGAGGGTGGGGTCTTCCTGTCCAGCTTGGACGTGGAGTGGAGCACCCCTCTTTCCCACAGTCCCGCTAAACTGGACTCATTTTCCTTCAAAGCCTAAGTCTTGTGAAGACACTTGTGCCCTGGAGGGCTTGGCGGCCACGAGGTGAGCACTCCATGGCAGGGCCTCGCCACCAAGGCACCTGCCGCTCAGCACAGCGCTGTGCACAGCAGGTGCTTACTAAATACAGGCTTAGTGAATAAGTGAATGAATGGAGAAGGGCATGAGAGAGGGGAAGAAACTCACCTGTATTCGCTCAAAACAGCCCAAATTCTGGCCTCCGGTCGGCATGGTACCAAGGAGAGCCGCGCATGTGGTGGTCTGAGCCTCAGCCAGGGGGGGCCCAAGGGTGGGGGTGAGGCGAGGTGCACCCATTTTCCTGGGAGCTGAGCTGGAGGCTGATCCCGGCTCCGGGCCTCCTGCTTCCTTTCCTGTGTGGGGAAACGAGAGGCATTTCCTGGAAATGCAGCCTGGGCGCAGCCGAGGACAGAGCCAGGGAGGCTGGGAGGAGGCTGTGGGCCAGGGCTCTGGGACAGGTGAGAAGACCCGGGTGCTCTGCCCAGAGCCCCCGTCCCCCAGCAGAGTGGCTACAAATTTCCTTCCCATCAGAAGTCAGGCCCTGTAAGTCCATGGACCAAGACAAGCCACCTCCAACCAGAAAGAACTCTGGAGAGAGGTGCCTGTGTCCACACCCGTGGTTGCTCAGGGACCAGTCAGGCAACCTCCTGCCTCAGTTTCCCCCTACAAAACAGGGAGATCAGCATGGTTCATTCTGTGCCCCCAGGAGAGGCACCTGTTATACAGAGCAGGGCAACAAACAATGGCCCATGGGCCGAACCCAGTCACGGCTTGGTGCTGCTGCTTCCTTTTCAGCCACCCACCTTGTAGTGCCTGGCAAGGGCAGCCTAAGGGAACCCACACCCTCTCTGACACCTCTGTTGTGTGGCTCTCACAGCTCTCCCTGCTGTCATAGCTTATCATTTATTTATTATTTTTTTGCAACTGAGTCTCACTCTCACCCACGCTGGAGTGCAGTGGCATAATCTCGGCTCACTGCAGCCTCCGCCTCCCGGGTTCAAGCGATCCTCCTGCCTCAGCCTACTGAGTAGCTGGGACTACAGGCGTGTGCCAGTACACCTGGCTAATGTTTGTATTTTTTGTAGAGGCAGGGTTTCACCATGTTGGCCAGGCTGGTCCCGCACTCCCGACCTCAGGTGATCTGCCCACCATAGCCTCCCAAAGTGCTGAGATTACAGATGTGAGCCATCGCGTCCAGACGGAAATTATCATTTATTTATTTTTGTTCATCTTCCTCTACTAGAATGGAAACTCCACTAAGAGCAAGGATCCCGTTTATTCTTTATTTCCGTATCCCCGGTGTCTTTGAAAGTGCCTGGTACGTACTGGCACAACGTTTCTGAAATGAATGAGTAGATATGGCTCTGCGGGGGTCCTGTGACCCACATAACCAAGTGCTGAGAGCTGGGTGGCTCACAACAACAGAACCCATTCTCTTACCGTCCTGGAGGCCAGGCGTCTGACATCGAGGTGTCAGCAGGGCCCTGCTCCCTCCAAAGGCTCTTGGGGAGGTTCCTTCCCTGCCTCCTCCAGCGTCTGGGGGTTGCTGGCAATCTTTGGCACTCCTTGGCTTGTGGACGCTTCACTCCAATCTCCGTCTCCGTTTCTGCCCAGAATTCTCCCTTGTGAGCCTGTGTCTTCGCTTTCTCAGGAGAATTGCTCATTCCAGCTGCAGTTCTTCCAGAGGGCGGCCTGCGCGCGTGAACTGCCTGAGCGGGGAACCCAGCCGGATAATGAACTGCCCAGGCCCCAGCTCCCGGCTTGATTTGCTGCGGTTTTCCTAATTGGAAGAGAAACGTATGCTGATTATTTTTAGACATAAACATTACAGAAATGTAACAAAAGCAAGTGAAATTCCCCCCAGCCCCATCTCTCCCTGCTCAATGGCGTGATTGCACACAGTTGGGGCTGGTGCCTCAACTCAGGCCTCTCATCACCCACGGAGGCCTGGGATGGGCAAAGCATGACGTCAGGCACCATGGGGGGCATCTGCAGCCTTGGAAATGCCCCAAGGGGAAGGGGACAAGAGGAAAGGGAGTGAGACCATGGGATGGACCCGCGGACCTTCTCGCTCTAGTTCCCAGCCTCTGCCTGCCCCGCGGGAGGCTAAGTTCCCCGAGAGTGCGGGAACGCACAGTGAGCCAATGCTGGTTGCCAGGCCTGCGTGCGCACAGGCAGACCCTCCGCTGTGTCTTTCGGTGCCTGCGAGCGCCTTGCCGGTCTGCAGCTCGTAAACCCTCTCCACTCACCATCTATTTTGCTATTTTTTAATTGCCTGAGGTCAAATCCAGAAAGCAGCTTCTGAGATTCCCGCGGCTTCCTGCCCGCCTGGTGTCCTACGCTACCATTTTCCTGTGCAAACACTTGAGGGGCGTTGGGAGCCGAGGGAATTGGAGCAGCAGGCCCTGTTCCTTCCCCTAGCCGTGTGTTTAGGAAGGCCTTTGGAAACACAACCGTTTGGAAAAGTCTTGAAATAGGAAATAGAGTCCCAGCTGAGTGTCTAGGTTACATGAGAGTCAAAAAATATAAAATCATTTCCTCCAAGGTTGCCAAGTTTGGAGGGCCCACCCCGCTCTGCACATCCTGCAAATGACTCAACTTGAATTTACCTCCGTGACTCTTGCGCGACTTCCACGCATGAAGCCAGCACCCGAAGGAGCACTGGGTGCCCCTGGCGGCCTGGACACCAGCCTCCCCTCCATCACAACACGGGGACCCTGTCTCAGGCCGGGCCTGGCCCACTGCTCAACAAGCGTCACACTGTTACCTGGGGCATCTGTAGAACTTTTCATCAGACAAGGAGAAATGGCCTGTCCCTTGCATGGGGAGAATTCCTCTGCTATTTTAACCATTTTCTTTCTTTTTTTTTTTTTTTTTTGAGACGGAGTTTTGCTGGAGTGCAATGGCGCCATCTCAGCTCACCATAACCTCCGCCTCCTGGGTTCAAGCAATTCTCCTGCCTCAGCCTCCTGAGTAGCTGCGATTACAGGCATGCGCCACCACGCCCGGCTAATTTTGTATTTTTTAGTAGAGATGGGGTTTCTTCATGTTGGTCAGGCTGGTCTCGAACTCCCAACCTCAGGTGATTCACCCGCCTCGGCCTCCCAAAGTGCTGGGATTACAGGCATGAGGCACCGCACCCGGCCTTATTTTAACCATTTTCAAACATGCAGCTCAGTGGCAGGAATCCATTCATTGTTGTGCAACCATCACCAACATCCATCCCCAGAACTTGTTCATTATCCCCTGCTGCAACTTTGCACCCACAAAACACTCCCTATTTCCTCCTCCTGACTTTCTCTATGAATTTGCCTCTTCCGGGTGCCTCCTATCAGTGGAATCATGCAATGTTTGTCCCTTTGTGTCTGGCTTATTTCACTTAGCATCGTGTTTTTGAGGTTCACCAGTGTGGTAACAGGTATTTGAGTTTCATGCCTGTCCATGGCTGACTAGCATCCACTGTGTGACTGTGCCGCACTGCTCTGATGCGTCCCTCTGTGGAGGGACAAGTTGGGTCGCTTCCACCTTCTGGCAACTGTGAATAATACTGCTGTGAACATGGGTGTGCACTCTCTGTTGGAGTCTCTGCTTTCAGTTCTTTTGGATATATACCCGGGCATGAAACTGCTGGGTCATATGGTAATTCTGTGTTTAACCTTTTTTTCTTTCTTTCGAGACACAATTTCTTTCTTGTTGCCTAGGCTGGAGTGCAGTGGTGCGATCTCGGCTCACTGCGACCTCCACCTCCCGGGTTCAAGCGATTCTCGTGCCTCAGCCTCCTGAGTAGCTGGGATTACAGGAGCGTGCCACCACACCCGGCTAACTTTTTGTATGTTTAGTAGAGATGGTGTTTTGCCATGTTGGCCAGGCTGGTCTCGTACCCTTGACCTCAGGTGACCCACCCACCTCAGCCTCCCAAAGTGCTGGGATTACAGGTGTGAGCCACAGCACCCAGCCTGGGCTTTTTTTTGTTGCTGTCGTTGAATTGTAGTTCTTTACATGTTCTGGAGAGTGACATCACATTCTATGTTTGATTTTTATCCATCTGTACACACATATCCAGAAGCAGAAATTCAAGTGTAGGGGGACTGTGGGGGGACTGAGAAAGGCTTATATAAAAGGCTTGGCAACAAAATCAAACCAGCCTTTGCAGAGGTCCCTGTTCCTTCCATTCCCAAGGGAACATTCCAGAAATCCCCATTGTGGGCTGGGCTTCTCAGTCTTTTCTCCATGTCCTGTTGCAAGCCTGAGAACCCTGAGTCCATGGGCCTGTGTGGTGGTGGTCCACAGCCTCCAGGCCAGGGGAGGAAGGGTGGACCTTGCTGGGCTTTGGTGCTCACCTGCCAGGCTCCCATCCTCAGCGCCCCTGGGAACCCTGTTGGCATCGCCTTGAGTGCCCCTGCTGTCTGTCTCCAGCCCGCCTGGGTCAGCCCCTTCCTGAATGCCCCTTGCACCCATCCGTGCCCGTCTTCTCCAGGAGCAGGAATTCAGCCTGTAATGGATGCAGTTTTATTATTGAAGGAGGCAATGAGTGTGGGTATCAAAAAGGAGAAAGAAACCCACTTGGCGTTCTTCCACAGCACGTGACGCAGATAAAGGATACAGTGGACTTACCCACTTCAGTGACTCCCAAATTATTCATCAGATTCCTTGAATTGTACATACATCCCAATTCCTCATCTAGAGGGCGTTTTCCACCTGGCATCAGCCCCCACGGATTTTGGCCTTCGTTGTCACTGCTTGGCTGGGAAGGGGAGGTGATGAGCTGCATGTTGGTGGCAGATGCAAGTTGAATTTGAAGGCCCCCAGCTCCAGGACTGGATGTGGTGCCTGCCCCAGCCTGCGGGGCACCATAAGGGCACTGTGGCTTTAAGAGCCAAGGCTGGCTCTGTGCCCCTGCTCAGCCCAAGTTACTAGAAGGCCAAGGCAGAGGCCTCACAGCCTCAGAAGGAACCAGCCCTGCCCACACCTTGGTCTCTGGCCTCCAGAACTGTGAGACAGGACATGCCTGCTGTTTAAGCCCCCGGTGTGTGGTGCTACGTGACAGCAGCCCTGGCAAACTCACATACCTGGAAGCCCTGGTTAGAGCCACGTGGTTTGTTGAAGTGGAGCTTGGGGGCCTAAAGGAGGGGCTTCTGCTCTGCCTACAGCCCCCGAGCCCAGGGGGGTTTCAACAGTGATGCCCTCTAGGTTCTGGCAACATTGTGTGTCCTCAGGGGTAGTGGAAGGGAGCATCTCGCCTGGCTGATTGAGACTGGAAAACAAGGTCCTGGCGAGAGAGTGAGAGAGAGAGAGAGAGAGAGAGAGCAACAGAGAGAGAGCCCGAAGCCCACCCATGGGAAGCCCCCATCACAGACTTGGCCCTGCTTAGGCACAGACCTCTCCATGTTAGCGGTGGAAGTCATCTGAGTCACACGGCAGCGAAAGATATTAGCAGCGGCGAATCCATACAGGGCTGCAGCAACCTCCTCAGAAGAACGAATTTTAGGGGCATGAGGCAGGAGAGACTGGGGCAAGTTTTAGAACAGGAATGAAAGTTTATTAAAAAGCTTTACAGCAGGAATGAAAAGAAAGGAAAGTACACTTGGAAGCGGGCCCAGCGGGCGACTCGAAAGACAAGTGCGGGGCTTGACCTTTGACTTGGGGTTTTGTATGTTGGCATGCCGGGGCCTTGCATCCATTCTCCCCGATTCCTCCCTCGGGATGGGCTGTCGCATGTACGGTGGCCGCCAGCACTTGGGAGGGGAGCACGTGCAGTGTGTTCACTGGAGCTGTACGCATGCTCCCTTGAGGCGTTCTTCCCATGCCAGTCGAATGTCCCTAGAATGTCATATACCACTTATACTCTGCCGTCTCACCTCTCAGTGCACATGTGTGAGCCCACTTGCCCAGCTCCTGAGATCTCATGGGGCAGCTGCTGATGGCCAGATTCAGGTGTTTTCTATTAGGAGACTGCCTTTCCCTGGAGCTGGCTGCAACCAATTATTATTATTATTGTTATTTTTAATTTAATTTTATTTTTTTGAGATGGAGTCTCTGTTGCCCAGGCTGGAGTGCAGTGGTGCGATTTCGGCTCACTGCCACCTCCACCTCCCGGGTTAAAGCAATTCTCCTGCCTCAGCCTCCTGAGTAGCTGGGATTACAGGCATGCACCACCACACCCAGCTAATTTTTAAATTTTTAGTAGAGACGAGGTTTCACCATGTTGGCCAGGCTGGTCTCGAACTCCTGGGCTCAAGTGATCACCCGCCTCAGCCTCCCAAAGTGCTGGGACTAGGGGCATGAGCCACTGCGCCCGGCCCCATTATTATTTTAGAGAGATGGTCACCAACCGCCTGACCATCCCTTGATGGTCGCGAACACACCTGGTGGGGTGGGGGTGCCTCTCCTGCCTTGCTCATGTCTGACCAGCCACCTATTGTAACATGGGGAGCCTGAGTGCTGGTGGATGGAGCAGGGGCAGCCCCCAGCACCCACTGCCACCTGGTGCTGGATGTCCCTCTTTCCCGATCTGAGGAACGAGTGGCCATGGAACCAGTGATGCCGGCTTATTGCTTCCTGGATGGAGCAGGCTGGGTTTCCTTCCCGTCCCAGCACTACCCCCACCCCCCACCCCCAGGCAGCAGCTCCCTCCCTGGAAAAGGCTGAGGACACGTGTATCCTGGCAGCTGGGCTGAGGGTACTTCCTCTTGATTGTTTGAAGGAAAGTTCAGGAGTAAATATGGAAAAAGCCAGCAGCGTGTGGCAGGCCACCTGCCCCAGAGGGTGTGGCCGGGCCCTGGGAGCGTGGCCCCCCTGCCACTGGCCTGGATGCAAGCCCCAGCTCCCCAGTGCCTGGGACTCCTCTCCACAGGGACACTGGGGTCAGGAGAGCCTGGAGAGCTACTGGGTCTGATGGAACAAAAGACAGCATTTTCAGGGGGTGCTGGGGGTCCCCACGGTCCACAGAAACCTGTTCCAAGGTCTGCCCCAGGGTCCAGAGAGCCTCAGGGGTGGAGGCAGACAGTGGACAGTGGTGCCCGGGGAGGCCAGGCAGGGACAGGGCCCCACCATCCAGCCACCCTCTGGGGGCTGGGAAAGGGGTTCTGTTGCTGCAGGTGTCTGGCCCAGTGCCCCTGGAGATCAAGCCCCAGTCCCTTAGCTGCCCCCCTAGTCCTGCCTTACAGCCTCACTGTCCCTATCTCTCAGGGTGCCTGCCCCTCACCACTGCACACACTGTCACTCCAGGCCCAGCACCACTCTCTGCACACTTTGTGGGCTGTAAAGACCTATTTGTTTGCCGTTTGTCACCATCGCTCTGTGACTTGATTTAGAAGGGTCCTAGGACGGGATCCCCTTCTCAGCTGACCCCCACATTCTCCCCACCTGGCACAGAGCAGGCTCTCAGTTCAGGGCTGGGTTGCTGCATTTAATTATTCCTGGGTAGAAGAATCGAGCAGGTTGAAGTTCAAGCCAAAATGAACCATGTACATAGAGGAGTACCAAATTGCCTGGGAGGGTGACAGCACCTCCGGAGGGGTGTGTTCAGTCAAAAGGTGCAGGGACACACGGCCCTGGAGGGCCTCCAGCACTGAGGTCCTGAGCGCCTTTGTGAGTGGAGCACACAGGCCGAGTAGCCTTCATCAGATGTGACGTCTTAGAACCTGGGTACGGTCCAGTGTCTCACAGATGCCAGCTGCCTCCAGACGTGTCTCCTTTATCCCCACCACAGTGCACTATTTGCTGCTTCAAAACGCTTGTGATGCCTGCGTGCCTCTTCTCCCCTTCTTCCAGCTGGTACCCCGAAAGTGAGCACGTGCCCCTGGGGAAAGCGCCGCCTTCACAGCCTCCCTGAACTCACTCAGTTCTGGACAAGGAGATGTGAGCAGAAGTGGGTGTGCCACTTCTGGGAGTTCATGTCCTCAAGGATGGAGCATCCCTTTCGGTCCCCACGGCTGGAATTTCAACATAATGACCCAAGTTCCAGCAGCCGCAAGGACAGGTCCTGCACCCCAGGGAGGACACGCTGAAACCGGGAGGAGCCTGATCCCTATGATATCGGTGCCAGTGCTGGAGGCGACAATGAACCTCTGGGACATGAGAGGACAGGGCTTTGGATTTTTCTGCTAAATCTCCTACCTAGTATAGTCAAATCACAGCAGTGTCCGGGAAGGGAGACTGTTATGTTTCCTTGGAGGGGGAGCCCATATTTTACATTCGTTTGTATTCTTTTTGGCATCTAGCACAGAGTAAGCATTTTGATCTGATTTGATCCAGTCTTTTCCAATTCTGTTACCCAGGGAGTGACAAAACCTACACCATGCCTCCCTGCCGTCTCCAACATGCCCCGTTTTCTCATCATCAAACTCCCTCTTAGGTTCCAGACAGGCCCCTTTGGAAGGCTGCGGAGCTTGCTTTTGCCCCAGTTTCTGCTGATCGCGGGTCTGGATGACATCACCTCTTAGATCTGATCTTTCCAGATGGGACATCCTCCCCAGCAGTGGCTGCTTAAGGCATCTGCTGCTCACCGACTGAGCATCTGAGCAAGCCATGTGGCAGGTCAGAGTCCGAGAGAGGAAGGGCTTCCAGGAAGGAAGGGCTGGGGTCGGCCGGCAGATGCTGAGCCACTCAAGGTGGGGAAAGCTGGCCTTCCGATGGGGCCCGGGGCCACAGGATGGGGTCATCCCAGCAGAGGCACACACGCGGCCAGGCTGCAAGCACTGAGGGCGCCTGGAGCAAGGAAAGCCACAGCAGCAAGGAACCACCCCTCGTCAGGGGAGTTCACGGCGATAGGAATGAAATAGAACAGTGGCTTCGGGAGCCACAAGGTGGGCTTTCCTTGGATAGAATCTAGAAGTGAAAAAGTGACGGCTCTTTTTCAACGAGTGGCAGCCATTTCTCCCTGGCCTGGGTCTGCCGCTCCAGGCATTGCTGCGGGGAGGGGCAGGCACTATTTTTTCTTGATAGTACCCATCTGTATTGCTTATATTTTTTCAAAGCCTGTTTACCTACTCCTGTCATTTAAAACATTTTAAATAGATTCCTGAGCGGGTCATCAGACCAGGGGCCACCAATAAAAAGCTTGGAAGTTCCACTTGCTCCAAGGACTTGGCTTTGGGGGGAAATGTCAGAATCAAAACAGGCAGCCGCAGATTTTGACTGGAACGGGTCTGGGACATCCCTTTCCTCTGAGCCTGAGGTGGTCCCAGGTCCCAGCACGAACCCTTTGTTGTCATGTGACCAGGAGCCAAACCCTGCCCTCGGTTTTGTTTCCTGTAAAATAAGGTCCCGGGTGGCAGTGGCAGGGTGGAGGTGTGTTTTCGCAGTTGGGGGTGAAGCCAGGTAGTCACGAAGGTCAATTATAGGGCAGGGACAAGGCCACGGGGCCGTCTAATAATGAAAGGATATACACGATTGTCTTTCTTTTCTTTCCACACGCAGCTTACTCCTGTAGCTGCTGTGCTGAGCTCCGTATGAAAAGGTTACTGACCACACAGCTTTGGGTTAGTTCCTGGCAAGAACTCCAGGGTAGGGCGGGTAGGGGAAGCGTGCCTTCCGCCGTGGGACAGTGTCTCGGTGCCTGACTGTATTAGGGTTCTCCAGAAAAACGGAACCAACAGGATGCATAGAGAGCCGTAGAAAGAAATTTATTATGAGGGATTGGCGTGTGATTACATAGGCCACAATGTCCTAAGATCTGCTGTCTGCACACTGGGGATTCAGGAAAGCCGATGATGGAAGTTCCAGGCTGAGTCCAAAGGCCCTACAACCGGGAGCTCTGACGTTGGAGGGCAGGAGAAATGCATGTTCCAGCTCAGGAGAAAAGAGCGACAATGGGCCTTTCCTCTGCCGCTTTGTTCTATGAAGTCTTCCTCGATGGGTTGGATGAGGCACACCCGCAGGGAAGAGAGTGGATCTTCTTTACTGGGTCCCCTGATGGAAATGCCAATTGCTTTCAAAAACTACGCCCCCCACCCCCCCCCCCCCCCCCCCGCACCGACACACCCAGGAATAATGTTTTACCGCTTATCTGAGCATCCCTTAACCTAGTCAAGTTGACTCATAAAATTAACCACCACACTAACCCCAGGTATGCTACATACCTTGAAGTGCTAAATACTGGATGAGACGCTTTACTGCTGGGATCTAATAGCTGCTCATCCAACCCTAGAAAGCCCCTAGGATCTTCCTCCTCATGAATGAATAGATTAAGGCTGACCAAGGTCTCCCAGCCCCTGAGTGACCCAGCTGGAATTTGAGTTCGTGACTATCAGTCTTCAAATCTGAGCCTGCCTACTCCAGGCTGACACAGCCCTGAGCGGCTGAATGAGCTGGCAGGCGCAGGATGTGTCTACTGAGTTAAATCGAATGTACTGGGAGGGAGGGTACTTAGGACAAATTATATTATTCATGCATTTTTGCACTTACTTATCAGGGACCTGCTGTGTGCACATTCTGATGCTGAGCTCAGCAGAGGTACAAGAGAAATATACCGCCACGGCTTCCTTCAAAGAGCTTGCCGCATGGCTGGGAAGCAGTTGCAGGGAGGCTTTGCTCAGTGCAGATGGTAAGATCTGTGGGCCTCAGGAGAGAGAAACCCTGCGCCTGGGGTATGGGGTAAAGGCATCATTCAAGAATATTTCCTGAAGGAAGTTGGGGTTGAGCTGCACAAAATGGCATGAATAGGGCTCGAGTTCATGCCAAGAACTCGGGAATTTGTTAGAAGGACTTTGTTTGGAACTTTGTTCCAAGAAGAAAGGAAGAGATTCTAAAAGGGGAAAATGGAATAAGCGAAGCACCAGAGATAGGTACGTGTAAGGCATATTTGGGGGGCAATAGATCAAACCGGCTGCAACAGCAAAGGCTGTGGTGGCGTCTAGTAAGTTTGGAGGATACCAATAGATAATTATTCAACATTTATTTATTTAGAAACAGTCTTACTCTGTCGCCCAGGCTGGAGGGCAATGGCAGGATCTCAGCTCACTGCAACCTCTGCCTCCCGGGTTCAAGCAATTCTCGTGCCTTAGCCTCCCAAGTAGCTGGGATTACAGGCTCCCACCACCATGCCCGGTTAATTTTTGTATTTTTAGTAGAGACGGGGTTTCACCATGTTGGCCAAGGTGGTCTCCAACTCCTGACATAAAGTGATCCACCCACCTTGGCCTCCCACAGTGGTGGGATTACAGGTGTGAGCCTTTAAAAAGAAAAATTCTGGGCCAGGCTTGGTGGCTAACGCCTATAATCCCAGCACTCTGGGAGGCCAAGGTGGGCAGATCACCTGAGGTCAGGAGTTCAAGGCCAGCCTAGCCAACATGGTGAAACTCCGCCTCTACTAAAAACACACGCACAAAAAAAAAAAAAGAAGGAAAGAAAAAGAAAATTAGCCGAGTGTGGCAGGCACCTGTAATCCTAGCTACTCAGGAGGCTGAGACAGAAGAATCGCTTGAACCCGGGAAAGGGAGGTTGCAGTGTGCCAAGACCGCACCACTGCACTCAAGCCTGGGCAACAGGGCAAGACTCTGTCTCAGGAAAAAACAAAAAGAAAAACTCTGACACATTCTACGCCATGAATGAACCTTGAGGACATGATACTAAGTGAAATATGCCAGTCACAAAAGGACAAAAATGCTGTGATTCCACTCCTGTGAGCTTCTAGAGCAGCCATAGTTACAGACAGAAAGTAGAATGGACTGGAAAGTAGGGGGAATTGGGAGTTGTTGTTTAATGGGTATGAAGTTGCAGCTTTTTTCTTCTTCTTCTTCTTCTTTTTTTTCTGAGATGGAGTTTCATTCTTGTTGCCCAGGCTGGAGTACAATGGTGAGACCTTGGCTCACTGCAACCTCTGCCTCCCGGGTTCAAGTGATTCTCCTGCTTCAGCCTCTGGAGTAGCTGGGATTACAGGTGTGTGCCAGCACGCCTGGCTAATTTTTTGTATTTTTAGTAGAGACAGGGTTTCACCATGTTGGCCAGGCTGGTCTCAAACTCCTGACCTCAGGTAATTTGCCTGCCTTGGCCTCCCAAAGTGCTGGGATTACAGGTGTGACCCACTGTGCTTGGCCATGGAGTTGCAGCTTTGCAAAACGAAAAAGTTCTGGAGATGGATGGTGGTGATGGTTGCATAACAATGTCAGAGTACTCAATGTCATTGACCTATACACTTCAAAATGCTTATGATAACATGTTGTGTGTGTGTGTGTGTGTTGTGTGTTGTGTTGTGTATACTTTTTTTTTTTTTTTTTGAGACAGAGTCTTGCTCTGTCGTCCAGGCTGGAGTGGAGTGACACGATCTTGGCTCACTGCAACCTCTGCCTCCCAGGTTCAAGCGATTCTCCTGCCTCAGCCTCCCGAGTAGCTGGGAGTACAGGCACACACCACCCACGCCCGGCTAATTTTTGTATTTTTAGTAGAGACAGGGTTTCGCCATGATGGCCAGGCTAGTTTCAAACTCCTGACCTCAGGTGATTCACCCACCTTGGGCTCCCAAATGCGGGGATTACAGGCGTGAACCACCGTACCCAGCCATGTTATGTATATTTTACCACAATTTTAAAAAATAGATCAAAGTTTTTGTAGTTTGGAAGGTACAGACGTCTTTTGTGGGTTGCGTGCTGCACACTGAGGAGTTTGGACTTCACCTCGTGGGCTAGTGGTCTGCTTCAGTTTCCTCTTGCTACGTAACCAACTACCTCAAAGCTCAGAGATTTAAAACAGCCACCACTTTATTTGCTCACATTCTGCGGGTCAGGAATTTGAGCAAGGCTCCACTGGGCGGGTCTTCGGTTCCACGTGGTATTGGCGTGGGTCTCTTGTGAAGCTGCTATCACAGGATGGCTGGGGCTGGAACAACCAAGACAGTTCCACCTATGTGTCTGGTGTTTGCAGGAATGGCTGGGACAGTAAGACTTCTCTCCTTTTCTCCCAATATTCCTAACTTGGTGGATGGACCACAAGAATGGGCTTCCCAAGTGACCAAGGTAGAAACTGTTTCTATCTTAAGGCTAAAATTTGGAGCCTACATAGCATTAGTTCCACCGCATTTTATTGCTCAAAACAAGCCCAGCTTCAAAGGGGAGGGGGAAAGCTGGCACTATTTCCTAAGGAAATCGTGGCAAGGTTGCTTTGCAAAGGAGCAGAAAAGATAGAGATTATTGTTACCATCAGTAAAAAGTCTTGGAGCTAACTTCAATATGTATGCTTCTTTGCAAACTATACACATATATTTTTATTATTTTAATTTTTATTTATTTATTTTTGAGACAGAGTCTCACTCTGTCACCCAGGCTGAAGTGCAGTGGCGTGATCTCACTCACTGCAAGCTCTGCCTCCTGAGCCCAAGCAGTTCTCCTGCCTCAGCCTCCCAAGTATCTGGGATTACAGGCGCCTGTCACCATGCCCAGCTAATTTTTTGTATTTTTGGTAGAGACAGGGTTTCACCATGCCGGTCAGGCTGCTCTCGAACTCCTGACCTCGTGATCCACCCGCCTTAGCTTCCCAAAGTGCTGGGATCACAGGCATGAGCCACCGCACCCAGCCACACATATATTATTGTACTGATGTATCATGTACTTATAAAACTTACACAAAAAATGGAAACAGAAAGACTTACTATAAAGTTAGATCAACGATATTTTTAAATGATTGTGATTTTGGTTTCCATTAACGGCTCAAAAATAACATTTTGCGCTCAATAATCTCAACAATAACATTTTGTTGGTGAAAGTAAGGTGATGGGCTATGCTTTGTTCTCTTACAAAATCTTGGTTTAATAATTGGTTTAATGATCTGAAGATCTTGTTCTAAGTTATTTCAATACTTGGTTTTGATGGACGTCATAGCCAAAAATACACAGCCAAAGATACAGAGAGCTGGGAGGAAGAAGGGCTTTGTCCACCCACATGAAACCATGTTTCTCTTTTAAATCCACTGAAATGCAAACATTTTTGTTTGCTTGTTTTAAAAATCTGACTAACAACTGTTACCATCCTTATTGTCAATCTATTGTTTTTGCAAACTAACTGGAAGTTTTTAATATTTTTAATAAATGTGATCAAAATCTACCAATTCTCCTCATTGGGATGATTTTTAAACAAGTTAAAGAATTATGTTTTTTGGCCAGGCATGGTGGCTCACACCTGTAATCCCAGCGCTTTTGGAGGCCAAGGTGGGCAGAGTTCGAGACCAGCCTGGCCAACATGGTGAAACCCCGTCTCTACTAAAAAAAAATACAAAAATTAGCCAGGTGTGGTGGTACACTCCTGTAATCCCAGCTACTTGGGAGGCTGAGGCAGGAGAATCGCTTGAACCCAGGAGGCAGAGGTTGTGGTGAGCCAAGATCACACACCATTGCACTCCAGCTTGGGTGACAGAGTGTGACTCTGTCTCAAAAAAAAAAAAAAATTATGTTTTCAAGTTTGTCATTGCTGTTGTCCACAAGTTTTTTCAGCCTGAAGATGTGAAAGTTGTTTAGCTGACACATCGTTCATTGCTCCTTCCCTCAAAATATCAAGCAATAATAACATTTCCAAACATTGTTCAAACTGCCCAATTGCACAACATAAAGCAATGACTGTCTTAGGATTATCAGAATGTCACTGTCTTCGGCAGACTGTGTGAGTGTGTGCCTGTGTTCTCAGAGTCAGCTAGGGAGCTACCCCTGGTAGCCACCCGTATGAAAGAAAGGGTCACTAAAATTGGAGCACTTGCTTTTTGCTTGTTTGTTTAAGGCTCGATGGGTCTTTTAAATATTCTGTCACAAGATCACCAGTGAATCTCTGCGGAACAAAAGATTTCCTTTGCTCCTCATCTCAGTGCAAGGTATTGAAAAGGTGCTGATCTGTTGAAAGGTCTTGCTTTATGAAATTGACCACTTCTGATCACTCTGCTCTCTGGCCTCCTCCCCTACCTGCCTCAGTGATGAAGGCAACGAATTCCCTGTTTCTCTCTCTTTGTAACCCCAGCCTGCCTTCCTTTTTCCTTTTAAATTCCAAGTAAAACACAGCCCCTCTGGCTTACAGAGTTTTTCTTTTCTTTTTTTTTTTTTTTTTGAGACAGAGTTTCACTCTTTCGCCCAGGCTGGACTGCAGTGGCACTATCTCAGCTCACTGCAAGCTCCACTTCCCGGGTTCATGCCATTCTCCTGCCTCAGCCTCCTGAGTAGCTGGACTACAGGCACCCGCCACTGCACCCGGCTAATTTTTTGTATTTTTAGTAGAGACGGGGTTTCACTGTATTAGCCAAGATGGTCTCGATCTCCTGACCTCATGATCCACCCGCCTCAGCCTCCCAAAGTGCTGGGATTACAGGCATGAGCCACCACGCCTGGCCCCAGAGTTTTTCGATAACACATTGTTTTCATTACAGAAGTCATTTACAGTTGAGAAAATGCCTTCTCTGGCAGGTCCTTCCTTTGGTGGCTCATGCAAAAGGAGTTCTTTGTGCACTTCATCTGTGAAACATAACCTTTCCCAGATACAGTAACAATATCTGTAGTTTCATCCAATTGTGTGGCAAACTTCCCACTGAATAATTTGTTCTAATGGTTGTCTTCACATGTTCACTCGTGTTTTCCAACACTATTTGCTGACCAAAAAAATGTATCTTGGTTTGCTGCCATCTTGCTTTCCAGTCTGTAATCCATTTAAGCATTTACCCACCGGTATTGCCTCTTGGACTTTTTCTATTAAAACAGAAACAAAAACAAAAAAACCACCTCAGAGGGCTGGCCACGGTGGCTCATACCTGTAATCCCAGCACGCTGGGAGGCCAAGGTAGGATCATTGCTTGAGCCCAGGAGTTCAGGACCAGCCTGGGCAACATAGCAAGACTTCATTCTACAAAAAATTAAAAATTAGCTAGCTGGGCATGGTAGGGGGAGGACCTGCAGTCCCAGCTACTCGGGAGGCTGAGGCGGGAGGATTGCTTGAGCCCTGGAGGTCGAGGCTGCAATGAGCTGTGATCATGCCACTGCACTCCAGCCTGGGTGACAGAGCAAGACCCTATCTTAAAAAAATAAATAAACATTTTTTAAAAAACACCTAAAGGCCGGGCACAGTGGCTCACGCCTGTAATCCCAGCACCTTGGGAGGCCAAGGTGGGCGGATCACAAGGTCAGGAGATCAAGACCATCCTAGCTAACACGGCGAAACCCCGTCTCTACTAAAAAAAAAAAAAAAAAAAATACAAAAAATTAGCTGGGTGTGGTGGCGGGTGCCTGTAGTCCTAGCTACTTGGGAGGCTGCGGCAGGAGAATGGTGTGAGCCCTGGAGGCAGAGCTTGCAGTGAGCGGAGATTGGGCCACTACACTCCAGCCTGGGCGACAGAGTGAGACTCCATCAAAAAACGAAAACAAAAACAAAACAAAAACACCTCAAAAGAAGCTTCTAAACATTTTTCATTAAATCTCAAGAGTCCATACAGAGTAGAACTGTAAACATCACAAACAGTGTTGAGGTTTGTCTTGGGTTCTGAAGGCTGAGTTTTGTAAATGTGTTGCTAATTGATAGTTTTATGCAATCTTGAGCTACGATCCAATGCCAATGCATAGCGTAGACTTAGAGGAAGGCTTCTTGTTAGCAGTGACGATAGATATCTAAATCCACATTTCCAATAGCTTTGGTAGTCTTGGTAGTTTAGAAAAGGGAGGGGTGCTGACTTCTCATCACATTGGATTAGGTCTCTATTGCTTTTGCTTGATATTTGTCAGCTCGGTTACCTGTTGTGTGGTTCTCCAATTCTCTAACCCCAATTTGGTGTTCAACAAGTTAATTAGATTCTGACACTATCTACTTGGAGTTAGCATCAGACCCCACAGCTGAAGGGCTCAGTTCCACAAGACAGCCTCATTCAGATCCCAGCCACAAATGGGGTCCTCAGCCGACCCACACTTCTGCCCAGCTGACTCCGAATTCAGGAGTCCCCACCTCCAACCCTCAGGTTCGCTAATTCGCCAGAACGCCTCTCTGAACTAAGGGAAGTGTTCCCCGTGCTGTTCCAGTTTATAGAGGATACAAACAAGCCATCCAGTGAAGGGGCACATGGAGAGTGCCGGAAGGGGCCAAGTCATGGCAGCCTGTGTCCCGGTGGAGCTGGGGCGTGCTGCCCTGCTGGCGTGCGGATGCGTTCACTAACTTGGAATCTCCCAGAACCCCATCACTTAGGGGTTTTCAGCGGAGGCTTCACTATGCAGGCAAGACAGAGGAAGTCACTGGCCATTAGTGACAACTCACTCTCCAGCCCCTCTCTCCTTCCTGGAGGTGGGGGATGGGGTGCTGAAAGTTCCAACCAAGGCTTGGTCTTGCTGGTGTCCAGCCCCACCCGGAAACTGTCTCAGTGCCCCATTTCCCCAAGACCCATCATTCATTAGCATAAAGAAGACACTTCAGTCACTCAAGAGAGTCCAAATGTTTGAGGAGTTCTGTGTCAGGAGCTGGAGACAAAGATCAGGATTTTCGTAAACACACCTGTTGTTCACTGGGGCTTGCATGTTAGGATTATTTTCAATTTTAGGACTTTTTTTCTTTTTTGCTGTGTTTTTTGAAGCTACTTCTCCATTTTAACAGTTACTTTGATTAAGATCTGATAATATAATCTATATATCCATAATGAATCCACCTAACTGGGCAAACGTTTCATGATCCTAAGAAGAGACAAATATGGGCAAGAGCGCCTCTGTATTTTTTTTTTTTAACAGGGTCTCACTCTGTCACCTAGGCTAGAGTGAAGTGGTATGATCATGGCTCACTGTAGCCTCTGCCTCCTGGGCTCAGTGATCCTTCTGCCTCAGCCTCCCAAGTAGCTGGGACTATAGCACATGCTACCACACCTGAGTAATCAAAAAAAAATTTTTTTTTTGGAGAAATGGGAGTCTTGCCATGTTGTTCAGGCTGATCTAAAACTCCTGGGCTCAAGCAATCCTCCCACCTTAGCCTCCCAAAAAGTTGGGACTACAATTGTGAGCCACTGCGCCCAGTCTCCCCTGTATTTTGCGTGCAGAAGTAACCTTCTGACTTAACCTGCCAAGTGGGGGACCAGTACCAATCTGAGTGATAAATATTTGTAAATCTTACTCTTAGGAAACCAAGTCATCAACAATTCTTGAGGTAGGGTGACTCATTCTTCCATGCAACCCATAGACATGTGTCAAGAGCTTACTGGGTTCTAGGAGGTGTGGTGGGCGCTGAAGCCACCAGGTTGAATGCTAGGCCCTTGCCAAAACCAGGATAATCCTGGGCACACCGGGACAGCAGCCCCAACTCCATCCTGAGGAATGAAGAAATGATGCCACCCTCCATTCTGAAAAACCACATTCCCCCATGCTCCAGCTCTCCTGCATGCTCCAAACATGCTGCTTACAGGCGTGAGCCGCTCAGCCTGGCTCAGCTCTTGTTTGTTTGTTTGTTTTTGAGACGGAGTTTCGCTTTTGTTGCCCAGGCTGGAGTGCAATGTTGTGATCTCGGCTCACTGCAACCTCCGCCTCCCAGGTTCAAGCGATTCTCCTGCCTCAGCCTCCCTAGTAGCTGGGATTATAGGCACCCGCCACCACGCCTGGCTAATTTTTTGTATTTTTAGCAGAGACAGGGTTTCCCCATGTTGGCCAGGCTGATCTCGAACTCCTGACCTCAGGCAATCCACCCGCCTTGGCCTCCCAAAGTGTTGGTATTACAGGCATGAGCCACTGCGCCTGGTCCCCAGCTCTGTTTTTAATAGCCAAAGAATAGTCAGACAGGAGGTGACTCTCTATCCAAGTCCCAGGGGATATCGATGCCAAATATAAAATGCCACCCCAACAGCTGACGACGGGGCTGGCGGGCAGGCTCAAGGCCTGGCTCTGCAGCATCGCTCAGTGGGGCAAACACCTGTCTGGGAGCAGGCCAGGTCCCACACGGGAAGGATGCGTGCAGAAGACGACAGTCATGGGAAACAGAAAGGGTGATCAGGCTTCTGTCTGTGAAACGCAGCACCGGGTAGGTGGTGGCTCTGTGTGGCTCTGGAAACTTGGAATATCACAGCGCCCTCTGTGTGCTCAGATGGTGGTTTCTCAAAGCACTCACCAGAAAGCCCACATCCTTCCACTGAGGTTTAAGGTCCAGGGAGAATGTTCCTGGTACCCAGTCCCATAACCCAGGTTTTATGTGTGACTTCCCCCTGCATCTGTCTGCCAGGTGCCACCAGCCTCTAGTGCACCATGGTAGGGAGCAAAGCCCTTCCATCTCTGAGCTGCTCTGATGTCCACACCAGTCTTAATCTCAGTAGCCCTAAGCCACTGGTGTTGGTTGTTTTGTACTCTGGGGTTTCATTCTAGAAGCGAGATCCTTCTTTTTTTTTTTTTTTTTTTTTTTTCTTTTAATTTTGAGACAGAGTCTCAGTCTCTCCCCCAGGCTGGAGGGCAGTGGCGCGATCTTGGCTCACTACAACCTCTGCCTCTCGGGTTCAAGCGATTCTCCTGCCTCAGCCTCCCGAGTAGCTGGGATTACAGGCGTACACCACCACACTTGGCTAATTTTGCATTTTTAGTACAGGCGGGGTTTCACCATATTGGCCAGGCTGGTCTGGGCAGACAATAGGGACACCGTGACCCCTCCCCGCCACTGGGCTTGACATTCATTGAGTGTGTGTGAAGGACACACACAGACCAGAGGAAACGTACATCCAGATTCCTCCTGAAAGGCGGCCACAGGATACCCAAAGGAGAGGCGTTCCGGAAATCGGTAAATCTCCCCAGGGGATGTTTGAGCCAAAACGCACTCAGCAGTTCCATGACACGATGTTTGCTGTCTTTTTTTTTTGGTGGTTGTTTCCTGTGTAAATATTTTGTTCTTTTGTCTTTGTCAACAGCCTTGACCGCACACATGTAAGCTTCGTTTCACTCAGCGGTTTCCGAGCTGACAATGTCCCAGGCGAGGCCGGGTTTCAGTGGACGCATCCCTGCATCCACCACCAGGACTGTTTGTTCTGAAATCCTCTTGCTCATGGGGATTCCGGGGAAAACCTCACTTAGCCCCCTTTCTCCTCCCTGTGGGAATGTCAGCATTCTCACCCTGGCTGCAAATTCAACTCACCTGGGGAGACTAAAAAACACCCAATACAACGGATCCACCAAAACACCCCAATACACAGGACCCGCTGAAACACCCCAATACACAGGACCCGCCCAAACACCCCAATACACAGGACCCCCCTGAAACACCCCAGTACACCAGACCCGCCCAAACATCCCAATACACAGGACCTGCCCAAACACCCCAATACACAGGACCCGCCAAAACACCCCAATACACAGGACCCGCCCAAACACCTCAATACACAGGATCCGCCCAAACACCCCAATGCACGGGACCCGCCCAAACACCCCAATACACAGGACCCCCTGAAACACCCCAGTACACCAGACCCGCCCAAACATCCCAATACACAGGACCTGCCCAAACAGCCCAGTACACAGGACCCGCCAAAACACCCCAATACACAGGACCGCCCAAACACCCCAATACACAGGACCCGCCCAAACACCCCAGTACACAGGACCCGCCAAAACACCCCAATACACAGGGCCCGCCCAAACACCCCAATACACAGGACCCACCAAAACACCCCAATACACAGGACCTGCCCAAACACCCCAGTACACAGGACCCGCCAAAACACCCCAATACACGGGACCCGCCCAAACCCCAATGCACGGGACCCGCCGGAACACCCCAATACACTGGATCCCACAAAACACCCCAATACACAGGACCTGCCCAAACACCCCAGTACACAGGACTGCCAAAACACCCCAATACACAGGACCCGCCCAAACACCCAATACAAAGGAGCCTCTGAAACACCCCAATACACAGGACCCGCCCAAACACCCCAATACACAGGACCTGCCGCAACACCCCAGTACACCAGACCCGCCCAAACAGCCCAATACACAGGACCTGCTAAAACACCCCAATACACGGGACCCGCCCAAACACCCCAATGCACGGGACCCGCCGGAACACCCCAATACACTGGATCCCACAAAACACCCCAAACACAGGACCTGCCCAAACACCCCAGTACACAGGACCCGCCCAAACACCTCAATACACAGGACCCGCCCAAACACGCCAATACACAGGACCCGCCGAAACAACCCAGTACACAAGACCTCCTGTAACACCCCAATACACAGGACCCGTCCAAACACCCCAATACACAAGACCTCCTGAAACACTCCAATACACAGGACCCACTGAAACACCCCAATACACAGGACCTGCCCAAACACCCCAGTACACAGGACACGCTGAAACACCCCAATACACAGGACCCGCTCAAACACCCCAGTACACAGGGACTGCCAAAACACCCCAATACACAGGACCCGCCCAAACACCCCAATACAAAGGAGCCTCTGAAACACCCCAATACACAGGACCCGCCCAAACACCCCAATACACAGGACCTGCCGCAACACCCCAGTACACCAGACCCGCCCAAACAGCCCAATACACAGGACCTGCTAAAACACCCCAATACACAGGACCCGCCAAAACACCCCAATACACAGGACCCGCCCAAACACCCCAATACAAAGGAGCCTCTGAAACACCCCAATACACAGGACCGCCCAAACACCCCAATACACAGGACCTGCAACACCCATACACAGGACCCGCCCAAACACCCCAGTACACAGGACCCCCGAAACACCCCAATACACAGGACCCACCCAAACACCTCAATACACAGGACCCGCCCAAACACGCCAATACACAGGACCCGCCAAAACAACCCAGTACACAAGACCTCCTGAAACACCCCAATACACAGGACCCGTCCAAACACCCCAATACACAAGACCTCCTGAAACACTCCAATACACAGGACCCACTGAAACACCCCAATACACAGGACCTGCCCAAACACCCCAGTACACAGGACACGCTGAAACACCCCAATACACAGGACCCGCTCAAACACCCCAGTACACAGGGACTGCCGAAACACCCCAATACACAGGACCCGCCCAAACACCCCAATACAAAGGAGCCTCTGAAACACCCCAATACACAGGACCCGCCCAAACACCCCAATACACAGGACCTGCCGCAACACCCCAGTACACCAGACCCGCCCAAACAGCCCAATACACAGGACCTGCCAAAACACCCCAATACACAGGACCCGCCCAAACACCCCAATACAAAGGAGCCTCTGAAACACCCCAATACACAGGACCCGCCCAAACACCCCAATACACAGGACCTGCCGCAACACCCCATACACAGGACCCGCCCAAACACCCCAGTACACAGGACCCCCGAAACACCCCAATACACAGGACCCACCCAAACACCCCAATACACGGGACCCGCCGAAACACCCCAATACACAGGACCTCCCAAAACACCGCAATACACAGGACTCGCCGAAACACAATACACAGGACCCTCCGAAACACCCGAATAAACAGGACCCACCCAAACACCCCAATACACAGGACCCGCCGAAACACCCCAAAACACAGGACCCACCCAAACACCCCAATACACAGGACCTGCCGCAACACCCCATACACAGGACCCGCCCAAACACCCCAGTACACAGGACCCCCGAAACACCCCAATACACAGGACCCACCCAAACACCCCAATAAACGGGACCCGCCAAAACACCCCAATACACAGGATCCCCCGAAACACCCCAATACACAGGACCTGCCTAAACACCCCAATACACAGGACCCGCTGAAACACCACAATATGTGGGACCCCCCGAAAAACCCCAATACACAGGACCCGCCCAAACACCCCAATGCACGGGACCCACCGGAACACCCCAATACACTGGATCCCACAAAACACCCCATACACAGGACCCGCCGAAACACCCCAATACACAGGACCCACCCAAACACCCCAATACACAGGACCTGCCGCAACACCCCATACACAGGACCCGCCCAAACACCCCAGTACACAGGACCCCCGAAACACCCCAATACACAGGACCCACCCAGACACCCCAATAAACGGGACCCGCCGAAACACCCCAATACACAGGATCCCCCGAAACACCCCAATACACAGGATCCCCAAAACACCTCAATACACAGGATCTCCGAAACACCCCAATACACAGGACCTGCTGAAACACCACAATACGTGGGACCCCCCGAAACACCCCAATACACAGGACCCGCCCAAACACCCCAATGCACGGGACCCGCCGGAACACCCCAATACACTGGATCCCACAAAACACCCCAATACACAGGACCTGCCCAAACACCCCAATACACAGGAACCGCCGAAACACCCTAATACACAGGACCCCCTGAAACACCCCAATACACAGGACCCGCCCAAACACCCCAATGCACGGGACCCGCCGGAACACCCGAATACACTGGATCCCACAAAACACCCCAATACACAGGACCTGCCCAAACACCCCAATACACAGGACCCGCCGAAACACCCTAATACACAGGACCCCCTGAAACACCCCAAAACACAGGACCCCTCGAAACACCCCAAAACACAGGACCCACCCAAACACCCCAATATACAGGACCTGCCGAAACACCCCAGTACACTGGATCCCACGAAACACCCCAATACACAGGACCCGCCCAAACACCCCAATACACAGGACCCGCCCAAATACCTCAATACACAGGACCTGCCCAAACACCCCAATACACAGGACCCGCCGAAACACCCCAATACACAGGACCCCCGAAACACCCCAATACACATGACCCACCCAAACGCCCCAATACACGGGACCCGCCGAAACACCCCAAAACACAGGACCCCTCAAAACACCCCAAAACACAGGACCCACCCAAACACCCCAATACACAGGACCCGCCGAAACACCCCAATACACTGGATCCCACGAAACACCCCAATACACAGGACCCGCCCAAACACCCCAATACACAGGACCCGCCCAAACACCTCAATACACAGGACTTGCCCAAACACCCCAATACACAGGACCCGCCCAAACACCCCAATACACAGGACCCCCAAAACACCCCAATACACAGGACCCACCCAAACACCCCAATACATGGGACCCGCTGAAACACCCCAATACACAGGAAATCCCAAAACACCCCAATACACAGGACCCAGGCAAACACCCCAATACACAGGACCCACCGAAACACCCCAATACAAAGGACCCGCCGCAACACCCCAATGCAAAGGACCTGCCCAAACACCCCAGTACACAGGACCCGCCCAAACATCCCAATACGCAGGACTGGCCCAAATACCCCCATAAACAGGATGCCCCTGAAACACCCCAATATACAGGATATGCACAAATACCCCAATATACAGGACCCCCCCGAAATACCCCAGTACACCAGGACAGCCCAAATATCCCAACACACAGGACTCGCCGAAACACCCCAATACACAGGACCCACCCAAACACCCCAAAACAAAGGACCCGCAGAAACACCCCCATAAACAGGACCCGCCGCAACACCCCAATACACAGAACCTGCCCAAACACCCCAGAACACAGGACCCGCCCAAACACCCCAATACACAAGACCCACTCAAACACCCCATACACAGGACCCCCTGAAACACCCCAATACACAGGATATGCCAAACACCCCAATACACAGGACCCCCTGAAACACCCTGGTACACCAGACCAGCCCAAATATCCCAATACACAGCACCCGCCGAAACACCCCAATACACAGGACCCATGCAAACAGCCCAAAACACAGGACCTGCCCAAACACCCCAATACACAGGACCTCTGAAAACACCCCAATCCACAGGACCCGCTGAAACACAATACACAGGACCCCCCGAAACACCCCAATACAAGGAAGCGCCCAAACACCCCAATACACAGGACCTGCCCAAACACCCCAATACACAGGACCCTCCACAACACCCCAATACACAGGACCCGCCCAAACACCCCAATACACAGGACCCGCCAAAACACCCCAATACACAGGACCCTCCGCAACACCCCAATACACTGGACCTGCCCAAACACCCCAAAACACAGGACCCGCCAAAACACACCAATACACAGGACCCTCCGCAACACCCCAATACACAGGACCCTCCGCAACACCCCAATACACAGGACCCACCCAAACACCCCAATACACAGGACCCGCCCAAACACACCAATACACAGGGCCCTCCGCAACACCCCAATACACAGGACCCACCCAACACCCCAATACACAGGACCCACCAAAACACCCAATACACAGGACCCGCCGAAACACCCCAATACACAGGACCCTCTGCAACACCCCAATACACAGGACCCGCCAAAACACCCCAATACACAGGACCCACCCAAACACCCCAATACACAGGACCCGCCCAAACACCCCAATACACAGGACCCCTCGAAACACCCCAATACACAGGACCTCCCGAAACACCCCAATACACAGGACCCACCCAAACACCCCAATACACAGGACCCGCTCAAACACCCCAATACACAGGACCCGCCCAAACACCCCGATACACAGGACCCGCCCAAACACCCCGATACACAGGACCCGCCAAAACACCCCAATACACAGGACCCGCCAAAACACCCCAATACACAGGACCCCCCGAAACACCCAAATACACAGGACCCCCGAAGCACCCCAATACACAGGACCCCCAAAACACCCCAATACACAGGACCCACCCAAATACCCCAATACACAGGACCCACCCAAATATCCCAATACACAGGACCCCTCGAAACACCCCAATACACAGGACCTCCCGAAACACCCCAATACACAGGACCCCCGAAACACCCCAATACACAGGACCCCCTGAAACACCCCAATACACAGGACCCACCCAAACACCCCAATACACAGGACCCACCCAAACACCCCAATACACAGGACCCCCCAAAACACAATACACAGGACCCCATGAAACACCCAAATACTTAGGACCCCCAAAACACCCCAATACAGAGGATCCCCGAAACACCCCAATACACAGGACCTGCCCAAACACCCCAATACACAGGACCCACCCAAATACCCCAATACACAGGACCCACCCAAATACCCCAATACACAGGACCCGCCGAAACACAATACACAGGACCCCCCGAAACACCCCAATACACAGGACCCGCTGAAACACAATACACAGGACCCCCCAAAACACCCCAATACACAGGACCCGCCGAAACACAATACACAGGACCCCCCGAAACACCCCAATACACAGGACCCGCTGAAACACTCCAATACACAGGACCCTCCACAACACCCCAATACACAGGACCCACCCAGACACCCCAATACACGGGACCCACCCAGACACCCCAATACACAGGACCCGCCGAAACACCCCAATACACACGACCTGCCCAAACACTCCAATACACGACGTCCCGAAATACCCCAATACACAGGACCCGCCGAAACACAATACACAGGACCCCCCGAAATACCCCAATACACAGGACCCGCTGAAACACAATACACAGGACCCCCCGAAACACCCCAATACACAGGACCTGCCGAAACAATACACAGGACCCCCCGAAACACCCCAATACACAGGACCCGCCGAAACACAATACACAGGACCCCCCGAAACACCCCAATACACAGGACCCGCCGAAACACAATACACAGGACCCCCCAAAACACCCCAATACACAGGACCCGCTGAAACACTCCAATACACAGGACCCTCCGCAACACCCCAATACACAGGACCTGCCCCAACATTGCAGTACACAGGAACCCCCAAAGCACCCCAATACACAGGACCCACCCAAACACCCCAATACACAGGACCCGCCGAAACACCAATACACAGGATCCCCCAAAACACCCCAATACACAGGACCCCCCTGAAACACCCTAGTACACTGGACCCGCTGAAACACCCCAATACATAGGACCTGCTGAGATCCTGATTTAGTGTCAGAGAACCTGCCTCCCGGGTGAGCCCAGTGTGAAGGCCTGGGCGGACACCCGTTTCAGGTTCCCACAGCAGCAGATGCCGAGTGACCACGCCTGGCCAGGTAGGGCTCTTATTTCTTCCCAGCTGTGTGACCTTGGCAGGGCCCTGCAGCTCTCTGAGCCTTGGGTTCCCCCCATGTGTGCTGGGATAGTGTCCCTGCCTTCTGTGTCTCTCAGGACTATTGAGAACATCAAGTGAGTTCCAGGATGGGGCCAGTGCAGGCCAGCAACCAAAAGTGCCCTGCTCCTTCAAGGCAGCGCCTGGAGCCAGGCCACAGAGGCCGGAAGACGCTGGAAGTGCGGCGGGAGCCGGTCCAATCTGCCCTCCGCACTCTGCCCAGGCTTCTGCCGCCGAGCACGGCCTGGACCTGGTGGGGCATGGCTGGGACCCGGGAAGGATCTGCAATGTCAGTGACATAAAGCCCGATAGGATAGAAAAAGGAAGCACTTCTCTCATTGGAAGTGTTACCTAGATGTGGGAATGACAGTGTGGTCATTGTGAATGGAGGTCCTGGGGCTGAACCGCCCAGGTGAGAAACCAGCCTCTACCAGGAGAAGCTGCTGAATTCTCATTTCTTCACCTGCACAATGGGCAGAGTTGCTTTGAGAATTAAATGAGATAATCCATGCAAGGTGCTTGGCTTTTGTTAGGATTATGACTGGTACCTTACAGGCGCAGTTGCGTTTCTTTTTCACAACAATCCCTGTTACTATCATTCTCCTCTCTTTTACAGGTGACACCATGGAAGGTCAGAGAGGTTAGGTATCTAATTGCCCAAGGGGCAACGCCAGCACGTGGAAACAGAGCCAGAACCTGAACCCACAACTGCCTAACTCCAAAGACAGCTCTTTCTGTGTGGTGTCCTGCTTGGACTCAGAATGAGTGCTTTTGGGGCTGTCTGAGAAACGGGAGTGAAGAACCTCCTAGGCGGCTGGGAGGAGGGCAGGGCCTGGCTGGAGACCCCCAGAGCAGAGTACAGGGACCACCTGCAAAAAGGAAGATGCAGAATCGGAGCCCCAGAGCAGTGGGTCATGGAGGTCGAGGGCCTGGGGCCTAAAAAGGAAGTCACATTCTTTGAGTGTCATGTGTCCCAGGCTCTGATGCATGTGTTGAATCATGAATCGTCATTGTCCTGCAGACCGTCTATGACAGAGGAGGTGAAGATCAGGCCCTGGCCAGTCACATGGGAGGCACATGGGAGGCACATGTGGAGCCCGAAGCAGCAGACAGAGGGGTGAGGAGGGCTTGAGCCCTGCGGCAGGTGGGGGCCTCTCGGTGCCCCCTGCGGTGGGAAAGGCCCTGCCACCCTCCTGTCTAACATCAGCCTGCTCCCAGCGGCCGGCTCCCATTCTCCTTCCTCCACAAAGCAAACTCCTATCCACAGCCCGGCAGGCCTCCTGCTGTCTACACCCCAAGGCCGCCTCGGCCTGTGTCGGGGTGAGCTTCCGCCCTCACTGGGACCTAGAAGGCTCAAGAGAGGAGCATGAGGTGGCAGCCACGTGCTGGGGGCCTGGATCCTGGGGCCCACATGCTGGGTCATATGGGGCAGCTGTGAGGTCTGTACTGGGGTCTCAACCCTGCATTCTAAGTGGGGTGAGGAGGGATCTCCTCTAGAATCCCCTCGGTGTCTCCCGAGGGTGTTTCTCTTGGTTACTGGCATCGAGTTTGGCTCCTGGCTCTTTACAGCAGGGTCACTCTGAGCAAGACAGGCTTTTTGCAGCAGAAATGGCTGCTGGCATTGAACCCTCAAGAGGACAGGACCTGAGATGGACCATCCTTACTATTGGGTTCACAGGCAGCGAGGGTCCAGTTGGCATTAGAAGATGGGCGCTTTCCTTGGCATGTGGTGGAGAAAGTCACTGGGCTGTGGCCAGTGCTCACCGGGAGTGAAGACCCATGAAGCCTGGGTGCAGCTGGCTGCCTGCCATGGGGTGAAGCATGTGCGGGTTGTGAGGCAGCAGCTCCCAGTGACAGTGGGGGTTTACAGAAGGAAAACCGCAGGCTCAAGGCATAGGAACAGAACCAGCCAGAGAGCTTGTAGTCACAGTCTCTGGACTGATGCAACTTACAACCAGAGCCGAGTCTGGTTTCAACACAGGGCGAACTCACAGCCCCTCCAGGTCTCTGACTGAAATGCTATGGCATTGTTGGCAAACAGCCGGAGCCTTCGGATTGTATCCAGGACTTCGGGAATGTTCACCTCACTGATTCCCAATCCCCAAAGCCCACAGAGCTGCCTTTGCAAACGAAAGCAGCCCCTTCCTCCTGTCTGGTAAGCTGGAGACCCTGTGCACGGCGCACCCATTGCCTTTAGACCTGTCACCCAGCAGGATGCAGGAGCCGGTAGGTACCCACTTCTGGAGACAGGAGGAGTATGCCTCCCAAAAAGCAATATTTGCCAATGTATTTTGTCAAAAATTTGGGGAATATGTCAGGTACAGTGGCACATGCCTGTAATCCCAGCACTTTGGGAAGCCAAGGGAGGTGGATCACTTGAGGCCAGGAGTTGAAGACCAGCCTGGTCAACATGGTGAAACCCTGTCTCTACTAGAAATACAAAAGTTAGCAGGGTATGGCAGTGCACACCTGTGGTCCCAGCTACTTGGGAGGCTGAGGCAGGAGAATCGCTTGAATCTGGGAGGCAGAGGTTGCAGTGAGCCGAGATTGCGCCACTGCACTCCAGCCTGGGCAACAGAATGAGAGTCCATCTAAAAATAAAATAAATAAATAAATAAAAAACTTGGGGAATATATGTGAGAATGGATTTGAGACTATTAGGCTTAGGAAGAAAGGAATAATTTTAGAATGGACAGATTTTATTACTATGGTGCAACTATAGCAAAATCAGTGCCGTTTTATGGTACAGTTTTTCAACATTCTGGAGTCAGTGTGCGTGTGACTGTCCTAAGCCAGGACAGCTGTAGGATCTACGGCCATTGAAATGAGCTCTCTGATTTCAAAGGGAAGGGTGGGACTGTGACTGAGATGGGCAGCAGGACCCAGGGGTGAGCAGAACCAGCTGGGAGCTGATGGTCCCACAGAGCCAGGAGTGCTCCAAGTGTTCGTGAAGGCACTGGGGGGTCCGAGACCAGCCCCTGTGAAGGCATCACAGCACAGGTGCCAGGCGACAGAGCAAAGCCACACTCTCATCAGCAAGAAACTATGCACTTCACAAACATCTCCGAGGCTAAACGTCAACCACAGGGACACCAAGTGACCACGATCACAAGCTATGCATCTCGAACTGAGCCTTGTGTGAGCCAGGGAGTCACAGGCTGGGTGTGCTCGGCCACAGTTAGTCATCAGGGAGGTGGCATGTACATGGCTGGGCTTGAGAAGGTCCTGAAGGCACAGATAAGCTGGCTCTCACTCCCCTCCCCTCGCTGCACCGCCCTCCCTGGCCCCTCGGTCTTGGCCTAACTGGTACCTCTGAGCACCATCCACTCACCCCCAGGTTCCCAGGCTGCCCAGCAAAGCTGACCCTCATGTCCTACCAGAGGATCCCTACGGCCAAGTGTCTTCATTCCCGAGGGCTGTCATCAGAAAGTGCCACAAACTAGGAGTCTTAAACAACAGAAATGTATATTGTCTCAGTTCTGGAGGCTCGAAGTCCAAAATCAAGGTGTCAGCAGGGCCACGCCCCCTCTGAAGCTGTGGGGGAGTCCCTCACTGCCTCTTTCGGTGCCCAGTGGTGGCCAGCAGTCCTCAGCATTCCTTGGGTCACAGGTGCGTCACTGCAGTCCCTGCTTCTGTCTCCCTTCGTGTCTGTATCTCCTCTTCTAAGGACACCAGTCATATGGAATTAGGGGCCCAACCTACTCCAGTATGAACTCATCCCAACAAATTACTTCTGTAATGAGCTTAATCCAAATGAGAATTGCATTCGGAGGTACTGGGGATTAGGACTTCAAATGGTCTTTTTCAGGGGGATATAATGCAGCCCAAAACACCAGGAGACTAGGGAGGAGAAATCTGAGCTGGGTTTCAAGACGGCTGTGTATGACCAGCTGATGCCAGCACCTGTCGGATGGGCTCCCAGCTGTGCTGCAGAACCCACTGGGCTCAGTCCTGAAGGATGATGGGGAAGGGACAAGGAGGCTAGATCGCATGCAAACCAGAAGCCAGATGTGTCAGCCAGTACCCTGTGATAAATATCTCTCTTCTTAAACTGGCAAGAAGGGATCGTCTTAGCTCAACAAAAACCCTATGACTGAAGCATTCTTTTTTTTTCTCTTCTGAGATGGAGTTTCACTCTTGTCACCCAGGCTGGAGTGCAATGGTGACATCTCAGCTCACTGCAACCTCCACCTCCGGGTTCAAGCAATTCTCCTGCCTCAGCCTCCTGAGTAGCTAGGATTACAGGTGCCCTCCACCACACCCAGCTAATTTTTGTATTTTTAGTAGAGACGGGGTTTCGCCATGTTGGCCAGGCTGGTCTCGAACTCCTGACCTCAGGTGATCTACCTGCCTAGGCCTCCCAAACTGCTGGGATTACAAGCGTGAGCCACCACACCAGGCTGCCTTCTTTTTGTAATTAGAAAAAATAGTAAACACGCAAGCAAGAATCTTCCCAGGGTGATGCAAGCGGAGAAGGGGTGTGAAAAAGAGGGAGTGAGGGGATGGTGATCTGTGGACTGCTGGGAGTGCTGGCCCCGCCCTTTTCATCTAAACCCTCTGTTTGGTCTCCCTGTGTTGCCCAGGCTGTTCTTGAGCTCCTGGGCTCAAATAATCTCCCCCACCTCCCGCCCCAACCTTAGCCTCCAGCAGAGCTGGGACTATGGGCACGCCCCACCACACCTGGCCTGGGAGGTGCCTTTTCTAGCAATAATTCTCAGAGCCATGGTGGCTCTGCATTCCAGGTCCTCTGGGATCTGTCCCCACCAACTTGCTTCCTCTTCAGCCCAACTCCAGCCAAAGACCCAGAACTCCCCAGTGAGACCCCATTTTCTGCCTCCCTGAGCGACACACTGCTGAAGCCACCGGGGGGAGCCAGGCCTAGTCACATATCTGGGAGGGAACATGAGGGTGACTCAGGCCAGGAATCAGCTGCGGGAAGGAGCATGCTCTTGCAGCTTGGAGACGCTTAGATAAGAAGTAGATTGGGAGCGGGCAAGCAAGCAGATCTGATTAAAGGGAGCTGAGTGAGCGGCCCTGAGCGAGCCGGGCCGGTGAGCCTGTTCTGTGTCTATAGCCTCCACTCGGCCTCTCAGTGCCTCTCAGCAGCAGGGCACCCCAAGTCCCTGCAGTCCCAGCGAAGAGCCCCGGAAGCAGAGCCCAACCCTTCCATTGTACAGGTCAGGAAACTGAGGCCTGGGGCTGGGACCAGAGCCTGGCCCTCCTTGGTTCCTCGTTCTTGGCCTGACTGGCATCTGAGCATCGTGCACTCCCCAGGTTTCCAGGTCGCCCAGCAAAGCCATCTGTGTCCTTCTCTACAGGCCCTGCCCAAGAAGCCCTGGGGGAAGAATAAATGAGAAACCCCCTCCCAAGGGAGAGGGCAGAGCAAAGGCCTCAAGGAGGAGGGCTGCAGCTGTGGCCGTCTCCAGAAATAGCGACATTGCTCACAGCAGCGACCAGCGTGCCAAACAGCCTATTTAAAATGCCAGTTGAGGCTGGGCACGGTGGCTCACGCCTGTAATCCCAGCACTTTGGGAGGCTGAGGCAGGTGGGTGACTTGAGGTCAGGAGTTCAAAACCAGCCTGGTCAACATGGTGAAACCCCGTCTCTACTTAAAATGCAAAAAATAGCTGGGCATGGTGGCATGCGCCTGTAATCCCAGCTACCCAGGAGGCAGGAGAATCACTTGAGCCCAGGAAGCAGAGGTTGCAGTGAGCCAAGATCACACCACTGCACCCCAGCCTGGATGACAGAGCGAGACTCTGTCTCAAACAAATAAATAAAATAAAATGCCAGGGCGCAGTGGCTCACGCCTGTAATCCCAGCACTTTGGGAGGCCGAGGCAGGCAGATCACCTGAGGTCAGGAGGTCGAGACCAGCCAGGCCAACATGGTGAAACCCCATCTTTACTTAAAAAATACAAAAATTAGCCGGGCGTGATGGCGGGCTCCTGTAATCCAGCTACTTGGGAAGGCTGAGGAGAATCGCTCGAACCCAAGAGGTGGAGTTTGCAGTGAGCCAAGATCACAATATTGCACTCCAGCCTGGGCAACAGAAGCAGACTCTGTCTCAAAAAAAAAAAAAAAAAAAAAAAAATTGCCAGTTGGCTTACAGGCAGCTCAGCCCCAAGTGCAGGGCTCTCCACGAACCTGGCAGCTCACACGTTCCCCCCGCTGGGGCCTCCCATGACCTGAAGCCGCTGTGCTCATTTTCCAGTGGGCTCAAGGTGCAGCTGAGTTCCTGGGGGTCTGTACCAATCCTGGAAGCCACTCAAGAAGAAGTGCAGGCCCCCTCCTGCCTCACTGGCCATCTTGATACTATTTCCCTGAACACTCAGATCTATACCCTTTGCCCCGCTTTCTATGATTATGAAAGTAATCCATGCTCATGAGAAACTAGGAAAATGAAAAAAAGTTGAATAAAGAAGACAAAGATCACTCATAATCACACATCTGGGTAGATGTTTGTGGTTATCTTCTGGATTCTTTGCAGCATATAAAAGTAAGTTTTAAAGGTAGTCGTAACTGGGGCCACACCACCTACTGTTTTGTATCCTGAGTTTTTTTTTTTTTTTAAACAGCATAATGTTCTCTGAATTTTCCCACATTAATAAACAAAAATTATCCAAAAACAAAATTATTGATTCATTTTTGTTTTCTTTGAGACAGGGTCCAGCTCGGTCTCCCAGGCTGGAGTGCAATGGTACAATCATGGCTTACTTTGTAGCCTCAACTTTCCTGGCTCAAGTGATTTTCCCTCCTCAGCCTCCCAAGTATCTGGGACCAAGTAGCATGCACCACGATGCCCAGCTAATTTTTAAAATTTTTATAAAAATTATTTTTGTAGAGATGGGGTCTCTCACTATATTGCCCGGGCTGGTCTTGAACTCCTGGGCTCAAGTGATCCTCCCAGCTTAGCCTCCCAAAGTGCTGAGATTACAGGTGTGAGCCACCAGGCCTGGTCCACTTTTTTTTAAGCCTAAATTTTTTAGGAGGTTAAGTTATCCGTGGTGTTGAGCACAAGGTAAATCCCCACTGCCAAATACATATCAAAATCAAAACCCCACTTCATCCCCGCGTCCCACATCTTTCACCACTGAGCTGGCCAAGCAGGTCAGACACAAGATATTTGGAAGCACCTGTGCCTCATGGGGAAGAGGCTCTTCCAGGACACAGGACCGTTTACCAGAACAGTGAAGGGGTTGGCTGGCCAAGCCCTTAGTGCAGCCTCTCTGTTAAGAGTTTTTTGTGGCAGCCGGGCGCGGTGGCTCATGCCTGTAATCCCAGCACTTTGGGAGGCCAAGGCGGGCAGATTACGAGGTCAGGAGATCGAGACCATCCTGGCTAACACGGTGAGACCCCGTCTCTACTAAAAATACAAAAATTAGCTGGGCGTGGTGGCGGGCGCCTGTAGTCCCAGCTACTCGGGAGGCTGAGGCAGGAGAATGATGTGAACCCAGGAGGCAGAGCTTGCAGTGAGCTGAGATTGCACCACTACACTCCAGCCTGGGCGACAGAGCAAGACTCCATCTCAAAAAAAAAAAAAAAAAAAAAAAAAAAAAAAAAAAAAAGTTTTTTTGTGGCCAGGCGCAGTGGCTCACATCTGTAACCCAGTGCTTTGGGAGGCTGAGGCGGGTGGATCACCAGGTCAAGAGATTGAGACCATCCCTACTAACACAGTGAAACCACATCTCTACTAAAAATACAAAAAATTAGCTGGGCTTGGTGGCATGTGCCTGTAGTCCCAGCTACTCGGGAGGCTGAGGCAGGAGAATTGCTTGAACCTGGAGGCGGAGGTTGCAGTGAGCCGAGATTGCATCACTGCACTCCAGCCTGGGTGACAGAGCAATACTCCGTCTCAAAAAAAGAAGAAAGAGTTTTATGTGCATTATTCCTTTAGCCCACTGGCAACCTGTCAAATGGGACAGTGGGGCAGAGGTGGCCTGATTTCCCCCAATAGTCCTCCCCTTCGTCCTTAGCAATAGGACCTCAAATTTATCTGGACACACGGCTGCTGGAATAAAGACCACGTTCCTCAGAATTCCTTGTTGCTGGGTGGGACCATGCGACAAATTCTATCCAAAGCTCTGTAACCCAGTGTGTTACATGTAACTCCCAGGAATTGTGCTTTAAAGAGAACCCTTCCTCCCTTCTGCTAGCTGGAAATAGGACACAGTGGCTGGAGCGTGGCAGCCACACTGGGCCATGAGGTGAAAGCTTCCTGCTGAGGATGGTGAAGCAGCAAGAGAGAAGGGGCCTGGGTCCCTGCAGATTTACCACACCACCAGCCCTGGACTGTTTACCGGTAGACTTTTACTGAAATGAGAAATACATTTTTATCTTGCTTAAAAATATGCTACAGCAGAGGCCTCTCAGAGCCCTGGGCTCTCTCCATAGATAGCTTCCTGCTATTAGGAAAGGTTATTCACATTTATTGCGTGTCTACCTCTTGCCAGGCATGTCATATACTTTCTTTAATCAAATTTCATGTATTTTAGCTTCATTTTATTCCCCCAACAACCCTACAGTGTCAGTATTATGATCCCCATTCTACACATGAGGAAACCTAGGCTCAGAGAGGCTGAGGACTGTATCCAAGTCCCACAGGTAAATGACAGTGCCTGACTCCCCAGGTCCTGCTGGCCCCATGGGCCTTGCTGCCGCCTCCCCAGTTCTCCCAGGTTCATTCAATTTTGCTTCTGAAGGAAGAGTTCCCACCTGAGAAAATCAAGTCGCCAAAGGTGGCCATAGGCCAGGTGTAGTGGCTCACGCCTGTAATCCCAGCACTTTGGGAGGCTGAGGCAGGCAGATACCTGAAGTCAGGAGTTTGAGACCAGCCTGACCAATATGGTGAAACCCCGTCTCTACTAAAAATACAAAATTAGCTGGGCATGGTGGCGCACGCCTGTAATCCCAGCTACTCGGGAGGCTGAGGCAGGAGAATTGCTTGAACCTGGGAAGCGGAGGTTGCAGGGAGCTGAGATTGTGCCACTGCACTCCAGCCTGGGCGATAGAGCAAGACTCCGTCTCAAAAAAAGGGGGGCGGCATTGTTTTGTTACCCACCAGCCTCATATTTGAGATGAAGTCCCAGAAACCGAGCCATTTCCCAAGGGTTTGAAGGAAAACTTCAATCATGTTTTAATATCAGTAAATTATTTTCTTTCTCTACTTAAGGGGAAAAGAGCCATCGTCAGCTATCATAAATCCAACTCAATTACCCTTATTATAGTGATTACTGCCCATGCCAGTCTAATTGGCTTCACCCAGCGTTTTCATTAAGAAACCGTATCTTCAAAGCTTTATACTCAGACACATTTTTACTTGGAGCTAAAATTTGGCTTTAACAGCCAAATTGGGAGCTCAGGCGCCGGAGGTGCCGCCCCAGCAGGCAGGCAGGCAGGCAGGCCAGCTTACCTTAGCGCCCTCCCAGCCTCGGGCGGTGCTAGCAGGTCTGTCAGGACAACCGGTCACGACTGTGCAGTTGTCTCCACACGGGCCTCAGTCTTGTTGGGACAGGCCCTGGGCTTGTCAGATGGCAGCGTGGCCACGGCCTGGCCGAAGCCTGGCTCCAGCCGGGTTCTGGATCTCACCATGGCTCGAGCAAGTGCTCAGGGGGTGCTAGTTCTGGGCATGGTGGGAGGAGGCAGGACGGGGAGCCGGAAGGCCTGTATGGGAGTTCTCGCTCCCCCATGGCTTTTGGGAGGGTGCTTGAGCTTTCTGAGCCTCAGTTTCCCCTCTTCAAATGGATAATAGTTGTCATGAGGCTCGAGATAGATCAGGTGTGGAAAGCACTGATGCAGGTGGTACCGTTTGACTGCGAGCCTCAGCATGGACCCAGCCCCAGCGTTCCTCTCTCCAGTGGAAAGCTTGGACGGGTCAGGTCTCCAGACCTGCAGAGACACAAACTCAAGTCAGTTCTCCATCCAGAACTGTCAGTGGCAGGCCATGGTGCCCAGCAGCTGGCATCTCAGGCTACTGGCAGCCGAGGGGCTCCTGCAGGGCAGAGGGCCAGGGCACTGCCCTGGCACTGTCCGAGGTTCAAATCCCACAGCTCCAAGTATTCTCCATGCGACTCTGGCTTCTCAGAGCCACAGCTTTCACTGGAGTAAAATGCAGATAATAATTGTGCAAGGCGCAGGCTGGCACAGGTGGGCTCTCAACAGATCAGGCCTATTGTTATCAGCAATGGAGAACCTCGCAAATTCTGAGAGTCTTGGTGAGCGGAGGGCACCTAGCTGGCCAGCAGCCTTGTGGTGCAACATTTTGCCAGCGCTGGTGACCGCTTGTGAAGGAAGAATGAAACTCGCCCCACGTGCCACTAGTCCAAGTGGGTGGCCTTGCAGGGGCTTACCTGGAGAACCCAGACTCGGGGTGCTTGTCTAGAACCCCGAGAGCTCCCCTTTCACAGCTCCACCTGCTGCACTGCTGCTGCTCCCCCCAGTCAGCTTTGGAGGAGCATTATTGCTTTACTTCTTGAAACAAGACCGAGATGGCCTTGACCCACGGCATTTGCAGGGAGGGAGAAGAGGTGGGCCTCACAGAAGGGCTCCTTCCGTGAAGCCAAGACGCAGGACGGCTGGGAAACGCTGGTGGCGGGGAAGCTGGAACTCCCTCTGCTCCCTCTTGCCCTGGTCCCGCTGCCCTGGGATGCCTCTCTCCCTCTCTCACATTCGGAGACACGAGCACAAGTAGACCGTGGCGTCCTGCACGGAGTGTGAATCTCGGCCCCAAACACTCCGTCACCAGCTGGAGCAGCTTCCGGGGCTTCTCTGGTCCTCAGTCTGCTCATCTGTAAAAGGGGTAACACTGTTCACCTGGCAGGGCTGTGGTCCTATCTAAACAAGGAAACAAGGCGTGCACACGAGGAGGCTGCGCTGGGCCTGGCACGTGGTCGGTTCTCAGCAAATGGGGCTGATGTGGTTTGGATGTGCGTCCCCTCCAGATCTCATGTTGAAATGTGATCGCAATGTTGGAAGCGGGGCCTGGTGGGAGGTGCTGGATCGTGCAGGTGGATCCCTCATGAACGGCTCCCCTTCCCACATGAGTGTGTTCTTGCCCCGGGAGTCCACGGGAAATCTGGTTGTTTAAGAGTGTGGTGCTTCTGCCCTCTCTTTCTCTGGCTCCCCTTCCACCATGATTGGAAACTTCCTGAAGCCTCACCAGAAGCAGATGCTGGCGCCACACTTCCTGTTCAGCCTGCAGAACTGGGATCCAAATAAACCTGTTTTCTTTATAAATTACCCAGTCTCAGGTATTACTTTGTAGCAATGCAAGAATGGGCTAATACAGGGGCAAAAGCAACAACTCCGAACTTCCAGGGACCTTGGTGATCACCGGGTCCTGCCCCATTATTGAACAGACCAAGGTCCCGGCATCTGAGGTCCAGAGGCAAAGTGAGTGCTGGACCTGCACTCACACCTTGCACCCCACCCGGAGCCACCCCGTCTGTGTCTCCCGCCAGGCCTCTGCTGGGCCTGCACTCACACCTTGCCCAAAACCCCTCCAATGCCCCCATCACTGTGTCTCCTGCCAGGCCTCCACACCCTCCAGCTGCTGCTCCTCCACCATGGCTGCCCTCAGCCCTTGGCAACTCTCACCTACATCACAGCAGCTCCTAAGGTCTCCCTGCCTCTGGCACTCCCTTTCCAGTCCCTTCTGAGGCCCACTGCCTGATGAGCCCTCCTAAAATGTCTTCATTTAAAAATCCCCATTGGTTTCCAAACCCCTCAGTTTCAACTCAATTTGCCACTTAAAGCCCTACAAAAATGGATTTTGCCTCCAGCCCTATCGCCCTGTTTCCCCGAGACAACCCTCCTGTCACAGCCCAAAGGGTCCCATTGGAGTTTCCAGAACCCCAGGCCCTGGCTTGACCATGTGGCTGGAGACCAGGCTGCCTGGGGCTCAGGACAAATTTACCTCAGCTGCAGGCTCCCCAACAGGGCTCAGCTGGGGACGGCTTCCTGGGGAGCAGCCCCTCAGTCCCCCCACCTCCGTCTGGCCCCCCACACCACCCTAGAGAGCTCCTGAAAGGCCCTTTCCCTGAGTCTCCATGTGCTATGTTGGACCACGGTCTCAGGAGCAGAGAGGCCGGCAGCCGAGGGATCTGCAGAAGTGACACAGTTGAGGGTTCTGAGATTGGAAGATGACCTGGGATTATATGGATGGACCCTGAGTGGAATCACAGCTGTCCTTATAAATGAGAGCAGAGGGAGCTGTGATGGAGGAGAGAAGTGGGTGACGTCACAAAGGAAGGGAGGAAGAAGCAATGTGGCCTCAGCGGGGAGGTGCGCCCTGCCCACTGTGTGCCCAGCACAGGCACGGAGCCGGTCCCACCTGTGCCTCCAGAGGGAACCCCCCCCCACCCCCAGCTCACCCAGAACCGTCAGGGAGCACCTTCACTTATTCAGTCATTGGGTTTGAGCTTATTTCTCACAGCAGAAACAAGGGAGGTCACCCAGGCGTGCAGTTGAGGATCACACAGCTGGGCTCTAGCCCATGCCAGTCCAACTCCTGGTGCCAGGATTTTCCCCCTGCCCCCCGGGCCGGATGGCCACAGGGCTGCCACAAGGCCCATGATGAGCTGCCACCTCTGGAGCGTTGCCTGCACTTGGCACAAGGACTCACCTGCATGGGCAGAACAAGGGCCTGACAGGTGGCCCTCACAGGCATTCTTGCAGGATCCGACCCTTTCACTGTGCCTCTGCCCTCGCCCCGAGGCCAGCACCTGTGGCTGCCTCTGCTCCTCTGCCCAGGCTGCCCAGGGCCCGGGGCCCTCCCTCTGCTCCCCTTGTAGCTGCTGGCCTCCACTCGGAGGGCAAGTCAGAGTCTCCTGGGTGCCCCTGCCCCAGCCCTCTCATCGCTCCCTGCACATGGATCCCCCACCCCAGCCCACTGCCCTCTGCTGCCCCTGCCAGCCTCTGTGGCTCTGTGGTCCTTCCTCCCTGACAGAGCCTGCCCACTGTCACCTTCTTATTCCTCAGTCCCCACAGACCACTGGCTGCCCATGCTGGCTCGCTCATCGCCCATCCACACCTCCTTCACTCAGCAGGTGATGGCGAGCCCCATAGGCGCCCATGAGACATCCGGGGTGCAGACAGAGAAAGGCCCCGGTGGTGGCTGGTGGCTAGTTCACTCCAACGGGGGCAGCCCCACAGTGAAAACATCAAGTGAGCAGATGGTGCCAGGAGTGAGATGGGGCTGAGCAGGCTTGGGGTGCTGAGGAGGCTGGGGTTGCTGAGGAGGCTGAGCAGGCTTGGGGTGCTGAGAAGCCTGGGGGGGCTGAGGAGGCTAGGAGGGCTGAGGAGGCTGGGGTTGCTGAGGAGGCTGGGGGAGCTGAGGAGGCTGGGGGAGCTGAGGAGACTGGGGGTGCTGAGGAGGCTGGAGGGCTGAGGAGGCTGAGCAGGCCTGGGGAGCTGAGCAGGCTGGGAGGCTGAGCAGTGTGGGGGAGCTGAGCAGGGTAGGGGCCCCACTGCCTGGAAGGGACCAGCCAGGGGAAGCTGGTGGCAGCAGAGAGTGTCCATGTGGTGTCTGGGGATGAGGGCTCCAGGTGGACAGAAGGACGCCCTGAGGCTGGGCCTGTCAGTTGGAGGACAGCGGGAGCGGGAGAGGTGGGCTGAGGTAACTGGCACCCCAGACAGGGCCTTGAGGGAAAGGACACTCGGCAGGGTGTAGGGCTGGGGCTGCAGGCCTGTGTGGGATCATGAGGCCGAGACTTAGAAGGCAACTGCTGGAACTGGGAGGGGCCCCAGGCTTCGTGGGAGGCCGGATGTGTCTTCAAGGGGGTCCGCCTTTGACTAAAACCCCCTCTACCAGCTCCCTTGGCCGCCCCCTGACTTCTCGCCACCCCCCACTCCACTCCCAGGGCCGCTTGCTCGGAGCCGCCCCTCTCCCACACCCAGTCACAGCCTTGGGAATCTTCAGTGCCCACTGGTGACCCCCTCATCGCCAGGTGACAGACCACAACCCTCAGTCATGCCCAGACAGCTGCCCCTCAGGTTTCTCTGAGCTACCCTCAGCCCCACAACTCCTGACATCCCCTCTCAAAGGGGCCCAGCCCCCTCTGGTGGGCCTTCTTTATCTCTCAGCCTGACCCCAGGGTTCCTCCAGCCTCCCCTGTCCCCCTGCACCCCATTTTCTGCCCCCTGGGTCCACAAAACCCACCCTCCATCAGTCCCACCCTATGTCTTTCCCATCACAGCACCAGGGGCCTGAGCTCGCTTCTGGGAGGTGCTGTCCAGCGCCTGGGTCTGGGTCCTCGAAGAAGCTTGGGAGACCGACCCCGCCCCTCAGGGGGCACCCGGACCCTCCACAGCTCCTCTTCCCACCTGGCTTTCATGGTGACGAAACGTCACAGGCTGGACGGTTTCAGCAGCAGGCACTCCTGCTTGTTCTCACCGTTCAGCTGGAAGTCTGAGGTCAGGGTGCCCCAGGGTCCATTCTGCAAGGCCTCTCTTCTCGGCTGGCAGAGGTGGAGGGACAGTCCCCTTGCCCCTCTGATAAGGCTGAGGTCCCATCAGATCAGGGCCCTACGCTTACAACCTTACTTACCCTTAATTACCTACACAGTCACACTGGGGTTAGGGCTGCAACCCAGGCATTTCAGTCCACAACACCCTCCACTTCCCGGAGGATATGGAGGCTCCCGGTCAGATCTCCCTCCCTCCCTCCAGCCTCCCCTCCTGGCCTCAGCCCCACCCTCCACTTGCCCCAGCCTGGACTGGGCTCCATCTCTCCTGCTCACTGGCTCCCCGGGCCTAGCTCGCACATCCCTGCCTCAAAACAAATATGAGACCAAAACCCCAAAACCCTTCCCCTGATCCCACCCCCATCAATCTCTCACTTTCTTTTCCCTTAGAGACTTCCCAGAAGACTGTCTACATTCGCCGTCCTCAGCCCACTCCTTCCCACCCCAGGGAGTCCACACTGTCAGGGTGTCCGCTTCTGCCCCCCAGGGGCCGGCTAAAACACAGAGCCCGCCTCCGCCTCCCAGAGTTCATGTGGAAGCCCTGATCCCCAGTGTGACGGTGTTTGGAGATGGGGCCTTTGAGGGGTGATTAGGTTTAGGGGCGGTCATGAGGGTGGGGCCCCCACGAGGGGACTAGTGTCCTTCTAAGAAGAGGAAGAGAGACTCAGGCTCTCCCTCTCTGCCATGTGAGGACACAGTGAGAAAGTGGCCGTCTGCAGGCCAGGAAATGGGCCCTCATCAGAAACAGAAGCCACTGGCATCTCAACCTCAGACTTCCAGCCTCCAGAATGGTGAGAAATAGATCTCGGTTGCTGAAGCCACCCAGCCTATGGTATTTGGTTACAGCAGCTCAAGCAGACTGATATCCAGGTGAAATACCAAAGGCCACCTGCAGGGAGTGCTCCTGTGAACACGCAGGTGGCCCTAAATGAACACACCTGCTTTGGGTAAATAAGATGCCCCACATACGCCAAGGAGGTGTGCCCAGAGCGGATGCCCAGGATTCGGGCCCCTGGTCAGCAACTGACTGGGGCCTGCTGTTCAGAAGAATCTCAGTGCCCTGGGGACCAGGTAGGTCACTGCAGCCAGTGACCTTTCGAGGTGTCTGGGCCCCTCTCGGCTGCTGCCCCGTGGGCTCCCAGCCCCGCTGCGGTATCCTCATCGACTGGATGCGCCTTCTGCCCAGGGCAGCTCTGACCAGGAGCCAGTGTTCCCCATGCTTATCTGGAATCTTCTTGCCTTCTGGTCTCCGTCCATTGAAGGATTCACACATCTTTTCATGTTGAAGGCAAAAAAAAAAAAAAAAAAAAAATTACATAGCATTTAGAAATTACAGAAAGTTACAAAAATATTAAAATTGATTTTGGTTAATATTTTATTTCTTTCCATCTTACTCCCAGTATTTTCCTGTGGGCGTGTTTTCTGAAATTCTGTCATATCATATATATAATTGTATGCCCTCTCCTTTACTTCTTTAGAATATATATTTATTTTTCTATCTAGCTGTATCTTAACATTGTATCATGAGCAATTTCACATGCCCTGACGCAGTCTTCCATTTGTGGATTTAGGTTTTCCGTTCCTTTATTCATTCAACAAATGTGTGTTCAGAGCCTACTATGTATGTGCCAGACACTGATAATATAGCAGTCAATGAAACAGTTGGAGTTCCAGGCCTTTTGCGGATTCCAATCTGATGGGAAAGCGGGGTAGTGAATAAGCATTTGGAAGGGAATTCACGGTGCTGGGGAGGAGAAGTGCGGCTTGCCCTGGGTGCAGATAACACGAGAGCCCGGCCGGGAGGCCGTAAGGACCTGAGATCTGAAGGCTCTGTAGACAGATCGACATCAGGTTGTCTCTGGGGTAACATCTCAGGCAGAGGAATAATAGCAGGTGCAAGGGCCTTAGGCCTGGGGAGTGCACATAAGAGAAAAGGAAAGAAAACCCTTCGGGGCAGCACGGGAAAAGCCTGCTCCTTCCTCCCTAGAAGGCCGTGCAGGGATGGATTTCTGCTGTCCACATCCCCTCAGGCATCCACCTCGGGAAGCCCAGTGTGTCACTTGCCAACCCCTGGAACTGAAGAGCAGCAGTGTTTGGCCCGTGGTGGAAACATGGAGGCAGCGGGGCACTGGTGCGTGTGGCCAGGCTTCCACATTCAGGTCTAAGAGGCAGGCCCAGCTGGAGATCCAGCCAAAGACAGGCCGAGTTACGGTACCGACCCAGAGGGTGGGACAGCCACCGAGGGCTCCGAAGCCTCACCTTCAGAGTGGGGCAGGTGCACCCTCTTGGACCCTGGCCCTCTGATGCTCACGCTGAGAGTGACATACTGCGAGCATGATTTTCTGAAGGGATCGTAATTAGGGAGATGTCCTCTGATCCCAGAGCCACTCCCCACACCTGGTTCTGGCACTGAAAGAGGAAAAGCTGACCGGTGTCCTCACCCAGAGGCCTGGCCTGGGCCTGCCTGCCCTCTCTGCCCTGACCTTGGCTGCACTCCCCTGGCCTGATCCACATCCGAGAGGGACCTTCTGTGAAGGGAGCCTTCTCTCCCAGGCATTCGGTGTGTGTGTGTGTCATTGTGTGTGTGGAGTATGTGTATATGGTGTCTGTGTGGTGTGTATGTGGTATCTGTGTGGTATATGTGTGTGTGGTGTCTGTGTATGTGTGTGTGGTATGTGGTATGTGTGGTGTGTGGTATGTGGTATGTGTATTTGGTATCTGTATGGTATATGTGTGTGTGGTGTGTGTGTGTGTGTGTGTGGTGTGGTGTGTTATGTGGTGCCTGTGTGTGTATGGTCTGTGTGGTGTATGTGTGTGTGGTGTGTATGTGGGTTTGTGTGGTGTATGTGTGTGTGGTGTATGTATGTGGTGTCTGTGTGTTGTATGTGTGTGATATGTGAGGTGTGTGTGTAGTGTGTGGCGTGTGTGTGGTGTGTATGTGGCATCTCTGTGTGTGTGGTGTATGTGTGCATATGTGGTGTTTGTATGTGGTGTCTTTATGGTGTATGTGTGTGTGGTGTGTGTGTTGTATGTGTGTGTCCTGCGTGTGGCGTGTGGTGTATGTGTGTGTGGTGTGTGTGTGTTGTGTGTGGTGTGTGTGTGTGTCCTGTGTGTGGGTGTGGTGTGTGTGTGTGTGGTGTGTGTGTGTGTCCTGTGTGTGGTGTGTGGTGTGTGTGTAGTATGTGTGTGGTGTGTGTGTGTGTCCTGTGTGTGGTGTGTGGTGTATGTGTGTGTGGTGTGTGTGTATATGTGTGTGGTGTATGTGTGTGTCCTGTGTGTGGCGTGTGGTGTGTGTGTGTGGTGTGTGTGGTGTGTGTTCTATCAGGAGACCTGTCCTTCCGCTTTGAAGCCTGCTTTCTGGAGGCTCCCAACAAGGCGGGCATTTTCTGTGTGTTGACTTTGTGCTGCTTTGCTGGAAAGTGGGCAGTGGGCACAGCAAGCTCCGAGCTCATGGCTCTGGGTTGCTTTCCACAGCCAGTCTCCCCTCTGCCTTTCCAGCATGCCCCGACTGTGTCCAGTGTCCAAGGGGAGCATCGCGAACGGTCTGAGCTGACCTTGACAGTCTGATTCCATTTTGCCACATGTTCCTCAAGCCTTCCCACAGCCGGCAACAGGCATGTGACTGAGTCTTGGACAATGAGATACACGGGGCGGGGGCCTCTGGGGAACCATTGGCCTCCCGATAAAAGGGACAGGTATGACTGGTGCTCTTTCCTCTTTTTCCCACCTCAAACATGGACATAATACCTAACATCATGGTGGCCATTATGTAACTATGAGGCGATAAGCATGAGGAAGCGTTGGAATCCCAGAGAAGAAACATACAAAGAGCTTTGACCCTCCCCTGCCCACTAGGGCATTCCTGAGCCGGTGAACCAATACCACGAACTGTCTACCTTTAGAATTCTTGTTAGGGAAGAAAAATAAGCTTCTATTTGTCACATTGCTACTACTTGTAGTGGAAAGCATTCCTAACTGATTCATCTTGTAAATTTAAAACCTCTAAAATTCTCAAAAGTTGGTTTTGTAGTTTTTATGGCTTCAGGTTGTTTAATCTGAGCAAGAACCAACCATATCTGATGTAGCAAGAAAAATGTCATGTTTCATTTCAAGGAGACTTGTCTCCTTCCATAATTTTCCAAGATTTAGTGCATTACCAATAGATTCATCAGTGTGCTTAGAAGAAAATTCACCTATCAGAATTTCAAGCCAAGAATCAGAATCCCAAGCCCAGAATCCATGTAAGGCTGAGAACCAGCCAGAAGATCTTCAGCCTATTATGCTGGAACTCTAAAGGGTTACACATCCAGGATTAGAGTGAACCCGAAGGAAATTTTTGCCTTCTCTCCCCCCAACCCCCCTTTAGAAATAACAAGGAAATGTTTCTTGGCACTGAGGAGAGCGGGAGAAAAGCTCATCTCTGGGAAGCTGTAACCACACACTGACCCTTGGGCAGACTGGTACCCAAATTCACACCCCCTGAATGGCCCAGAAAATTTCCAGAAACCAATTCAGATTAAGGTGATCTTGGAGTGGAAGTGTCCCTAGGTGCACGGCAGATGCAAGTGCAAATTCTTGTCACGTTCATCCGAGATCTCAAAGAATTATCATCAAGTAATATCTCAAGAAAGTAAGCAGGCCAGGCTTGGTGGCTTACACCTGTAATCCCAGCATTTTGGGAGGCCGAGGCAGGTGGATCACGAGGTCAAGAGATCGAGACCATCCTGGCCATCATGGTGAAATCCCATCTCTACTAAAAATACAAAAATTAGCTGGGTGTGGTGGCGCATGCCTGTAGTCTCAGCTACTCAGGAGGCTGAGGCAGGAGAATTGCTTGAACCCAGGAGCCAGAGGTTTCAGTGAGTCAAGATTGTGCCACTACACTTTGGCCTGGTGATAGAGCGAGACTCTGTCTAAAAAAAAAAAAAGAAAAAGAAAAAAGAAAAGAAAGAAAGCAGCGCTTAGTGCAAAATAAGGAAGCACACAAGGAAATAAGGCAACATGAGCATGAATAAGCAGAAAAAACAAACAGCTAAACTACTCCCAAATATTTCATATAATGAAATAATAGGAAACAAATTATACAATTGCTATGTTGAAAAAACAATACAAGCTTAAAGATATTTGCAGGAAACAGAGAACTATGAAAAAACTGATTTGGCAGGTTTTTCAAAAATCAAATAGCTCTTTCTTATAGAAATGAAAAACATAATAATTGAAATTTTAAATTTAATAGATGGATTTAATAGGAGATTAGATATAGGCAAAGAGAGAATTAGTGAACTGGAAGATGGGTCAGAAAAAATTGTCCAAATGATAGCACAGAACAACAGAAAGATGAAAATCATGAAAAAGAGGAGGATAGAGTGAGAAGGTCTAAATACATTTAAGTGGTATTCCAGAAGGAGAAGCAAGGGAGATGGGGGCAAAAGTATTATTTAAAGAGATAATGTCTGATAATTTTTTGGAATGGATCGAAAGATGACAATCCATATATTTAAGAAGCTCAACAAATGCCAAGGACAAAAAATAAAAATAAAAGTGAAAAAAATGTTCAAACTGAGTGGCTATCACAAATCTCTTACTGGCAGGGTGACCCAATGGTGTGTCCAAGGGGCTGATATTACTCATCCAATCCCGGGACATGGAGCTCTGAGCTCTTGCAGGGGATGAGCAAAGCAAGTACAAGTGCAGTAATGGGCTCTGTGAGGCCCACTCCTTCTGGCCTGACCTAGGTCTGTTGGTACCATAAACAGAATGATGGTGGAGGTACCAGTGTATTTTGAACCTCCGTCTGTTTATTATATATAACACAGGAGAGATGGACAAATGATGGAAAACCCTTTCCTCCAAGGTGAGATTTTTTTCAAGAAGTCTGGCATAAATTCATTGTTTTCCCCCACCCTATCTTGTAACTTAGTCTCCATATCTACCTTAGAATTGTCATGTGCTTGGGATTTCATAGGAAATACTCTGAAAATCTTGTCTAGCAGAAAGGCTCATAGAGAAAAATTCAAAATTATACATTTTTTGAATATCAAAGCTTAGGTTTGATACAGTTCACCTCATGTTAAGATGGAATAACTGAGGCCAGAGAAAGTAAGAGACACTGGGAGATTCTGTGACAAGGCCAGGCCTAGGTTGTGATCTCCTGGCTCCAATTCCAGGGCTCAGTCTCCATTCATCTGCCCACTTCCTAGAGAATGAGGAGGCAGGTGATTTCATTCTCAAGGGATGGTATTTCAACAATGGTTTGTTATGGCATGTATCAGATTGTTTAAAAAAGAAAATTCTCCAAAGCTTCCCAGAGGTGACATAGAAATACAGATACAGACACCCCAACGGATAAAAACAGCCTCAATTACATAACCACGACAGCAAATGGTGAATCATTGCCGCGTAATGAAAAAACTCAGATTGGTCACTAGTAAAAGTAAAAGGATCGCTATGGTGAGTCACTGGGCCCACCCTCCTGTGGAGCCGCTGAAACGCAGACACCTACCAGTTGATTCAGAGTCTGGGCTTTGTCTTCCTTTCTTCCACATCGATGTTTCGGTATTTCACAATGGAGCTTTGCAAGTGACGTAAATTTTCAACAAGGGCTGGGCCACAGCCCCACACTCTGTCTCTAGACTGTTTGAATAGATGGGTTCTGCACCTGCACCCAACAGAGAAGATGACTTGAAATGTACAAATAGCAAGTATTATTGAGTGCCTACTGTGTTCCCAAAAGACACGTGGACTGCAGGTTCATTACACCGGTTCATCCTTGTAAACTCTAGGAGATAGGTACTATCCTCATTTCCCTGAGGCCAGAACAAAGGCTGGGGGGATTCAGAACTTGCCCAGAGTCTTACAATTAGTAGGAAGTGACAGAGGCAGGACTCATCCCAGGCAAAACCATGTGAAGGCCTACCCTCTTTCCACCAGGCGAGAAGGCATCCTCCAGCCTTTTGACTGCCTTGGTGGCACAAGAGAAAGGTGGGGCACCAGGTGGTGGCTGACGCATGGAAGAGGAAAGAGCAAGTAGAGGTGGGCCCTCACATCTGTAGAGTGGACACTTCCACTGTGAGTGAAGTGGCTGAGCAGTGGATATCGGCTTCCCCTAGTAGTAGAGTAGAAGAGTTGAAGTGAGAGAAGACCATTTTGTTCAGTGGAGAGCAAGGCTTACATCTACCTGTTACTCCTTTAGCGGACTGTGCTTTAAATTGACCCTCTGAGACCAAGTGGGAAGTTCCAGAAACAACCTTTTATTCGACACTGATGTGAAGCACTTTGTGGGTGGTCTCTCAGCAATCTGCTATTCTGGCCTATACTGTGGAGTGGAAACTCACCCAGAATAATATTTTTCAAAGCAGCTTATTCACTTGGTGGGTGGGTAAGAAGGGTTATCTCTTCCTCAGGAAGTTCCAACTGAGCGGCATGAAAACACACTATTCTTTTTTTTTTTTTTTTTTTTTTGAGACAGAATCTTGCTCTGTTGCCCAGGCTGGAGTGCAGTGGCACGATCTCAGCTCACTGCAACGTCTGCCTCCCAAGTTCCAGTGATTCTCCTGCCTTAGCCTCCTGAGTAGCTGGGATTATAGGCACCCACCACCATGCCCGGCTAATTTTTTGTTAGTAGTAGAGACAGGTTTCACCATGTTGGCCAGGCTGGTCTTAAACCCCTGACCTCAAGTGATCGCCTGCCTCGGCCTCCCAAAGTGCTGGGATTACAAGCATGAGCCACTGCACCTGGCTGAAAACACATTATTCTTTCTGATGGTCTGAAAAGTAATTCACTTGTGTATACACATTACTGGTATGACCCTCTTCCCCAGCCACATCTCCTTTTTAATATTAACATATTCAAATGAGCCATTGAGTATGCATAAGCGCAATTGCCCACAAGCCTTGGGGCCTCAGTCCGAAACAGCCAGTGCCTCTGCATACAGGTGTGGAGAGGCGAAACTGTCATAGCCTGCAGCTGGGGGGTGAGAGTGGTACAATCATTTTGGGAAACCATTCGGCAGTATCTACTGAAGCTAAATCCATGCTGCCCCCTGAGCCCAGCAATTTCGTCCCTAGGTGTGTTCCCGACAAGGGTGTGTGCGTGTGTGCACAAATGTGGGGGAATATTCACAGGAGTCAAAACTCCTGTGAATACAAAGGTCTACCAACAGTGAATAAAGAAAGAAACTGAAGTTTAATCACCAAAAGATCATATACAGTAATGAGAGTGGACAAGCCGCTGTTTCTTATGACAGCATGTGTACGTCCCACAAACATAATATTGAGCAAAAGAAATGGACGCAAAGAACATACTGCAGGCTTTTGATGAACACACTTGTTCATACATATGTGAACATACTTCATATATATATGAAATTTAAAAACAGTAAAAAGGGATCAACAGTGGGCATAACAAGTCAGAAGAGAAGTTACTCTTGGGAGAGTCAGTGACTGGGCGGGGGCACAAGGTAGCTTCTGGAATGTTCTGTGCCTTGATCTCGGTGCTAGTTATAACTGAGTTCATTTATGATTTGTGCACTTTTCTGATGTATATTATTGTCAATCAAATTTTTTCTTAAAAATGTGAAAGGGAAGGGGTCAACGTCTCCATCCCTTTTCCTCCAAGAGGCTTCTCCCACTGTGTGCTCACCCACACTCTTGCTATGAATCGTGAATTCTGCATTCCAAGGGATGTTTCCAGGGACAGCCTTTGTCAAGACAAGATGCCTGTTCCCAGGTGCATAGCTTGGAGGCCAGCTCTGGGGTTCTGCCCCGATAAAGGGAATGTGCTTTGCTCTTCCTGTTACAGAAGCACCTGGCATCTTTAAAATAACAACTTCTCCCACCAAAGCCAGCAAACAACAAGTTTCGCCTCATCTGCATGCTGCTACACACACACACACACACACACACACACCACAAACACACACACACACACACACACACACAAACACACACACACACACGCACTTTCTCTCTCTCTCTTCTCTCTCTCTCGCTGTTTTTCTGATTATCCAAGAACTCCAGGCCTGTTGTAGAACACTCAGAAAATGTAGGGGAAAAAAAGGAGAAAATAAATAAAAATTAAAGGGGAAACCACTCATGATCTTATTACCCAAAGACAATATAAGCTATTATTTTCTCTCGTTTTCTTCCAGTCTTTTTAAACACACATATTTGATAAATAGGGGGTGTTTTGTTTTGAACTTTAAAGATCAGATTTATCTGGAGAAAACAAGAAACCCACAACCCAAAGGATGGGATTTTACATCTCAAGACATCTCCCAAGAATTAAGCCTATAGATTACAAATCATTTTTATAGAAGATATTTTTGTACAAATTTTATGTGTATTCAGGAGCGGGATGTAAATCAGTCCCCATTTCTATTTTAACGGGGGCAAAGTAGGAGAGTGGGAAAAACAGTTTTAGATACAAATATTTGAAAGGAGAGCAGACATGAAGCTTTTTATTATCTACAATCAATAGGTTTAAAAAAAAAACAAAACAAAACTTTCAGTCTTCCGTATCTCTCTTTAACCGCTCACTTCTTAGCTGCTAGCCAATCCACACCAATTATTTAAATTCACTTGGTATACACCTTTTGTCCACTAGGCAAATTATTCATTATGCCCACTGCTGCAGTATGCATAAACAACACCCCTGCTTGGCTGAACAGGGCCTAGGACTGATGGGAGATGGGCTTGAAACTGAGATCAAGGTGTCATTTCTCTGCAGGTGCTAATATTGCCCATGATGGGGAAAGATACCATCTACCAAGCTGATTCCTACACAAATGCACATAAAGGCAGACAAGTTTAGCTACTGTGTTGCAAGAGAAACCAGGACCTTGTTAAACAGTTCTCTCCATTACCATTTATTTTCTCAAGAGAAGTTTTAAAACAGACAAGAAAAAGCCCACACATTGGTCTAGGCCACCTTATAAATCCAAGCATTGGTGTGGCATTTCAGTGGAGAAGGAAACTTGGGGAAAAAAAACAAACAAACACACAAACAACCATCAATGTTGTAAGAAAGGCTCCCAACTTCAGTGTCCCTATTTATCCACCCTTATTCATCATCTGAGACCATCAATTCTAGAGCAGGATGAATACAGTTTTAATAGCGTTAATGAAGTATAATTTACATCTAGTGAAAAATTCACTTGTTTTAAGTGCATAATTTAATGATTTTTGGCAAATTTACAGTCATGCAACCATCAGCACAATCCAGTTTTAGAACATTTTCATCACCCCCAAAAGATCCCTCTTTCCCACCTGCAGTCCATCTCTGTTCCCGTAAGCCCCAGGCAGCCACTGACCTGCTTACTGTCTCTAGAGCTTTGGCCTTTCCGGACATTTCATGTTATACGAAGTCTTCTGTGTCTGGCATATTTCACTCACTATAGTATTTGTCGAGGTTCATCCATGTTGTCACATGTATCAGTTTGTTCCTTTTTCTTCTTGAATACAATTCTAGGGTACATCTATATATATATCACATTTTGTTTATATACTCATCAGTTGATGAACATTTGGATTTTTTGGCTATTATGAATAATACTGCTATAACAATCTGTGTACAACTTTTTGTATTGCCAGATCTTTTCATTTCCATTGGGTAGTTTCCCAGGCGGGTGGGCAGGGAGGAATTCCTGGGTCGTATGGAAAAATTACACTTATGTTTTTAGGAAACTGACAAACCATTTTTTTTCGAGGTTGCTGTACAATTTTGATTATGGACATTCTAGTCAGCGTGAGGTGGTATCTCATTGTGGTTTTAAGATGCATTTCCCTGACGACTAATGGTTTTGATCATATGTGTATTAGCCATTTATTTGTATTTTTTGGTAAAATGCCTATTCAAATATTTTGCCTATTTTTAAAATTGGGTTGTATGTCATCTTATTGAGTTGTAAGAGTTCTTCATATATTCTGGGTAGAAGTCCTTCATCAGGTATATTTCTTATAAAAATTTTCTATCAGTCTATGGCTTGTCTTTCCATTCTCCTAATGGTGTCTTTTGAAGCACAAAAGGTTTTCATCTTGGTGAAGTCCAATTTATCAATTTTTTCCTTTTACCACTTGCACTTTTGGTATCTGAGAACTCTTTGCCTAACTCAAGGTCATAAATATAGTATTCTAAGTTTCTCCTAAAAGTTTTATAGTTTAAGGTCTTACACTTAGGTCTAGGATCTATTATAAGTTAATTTCTTTATAAGGTGTGAGATAAGGATCTGAATGCTTCTTTTGGCATGTGGGTATACAATTATTCCAGCATCATTTGTTAAAAAGCTATTCTTTTTCTCCATTGAATAGCCTCAGTACTTCTGTTCAAAAGCAATTAACCATAAATGTAAGGTCTTATTTCTGAACTCTTAATCCAGTTCCATATATGTATATATAATATTATATATATATTTATGTATGTGTATACATATACAGACACACATACATATCTTTATGCCAGTACTACACTATCTTTATTACAATAGGTTTACAATAAATTTTGAAATTAGGAAGTGTGAATTCTCCTACTCTTTTCTTCCTTTTCAAAATTGTTTTGGCTATTCTGGGTTTTTTGCATTTTCATGTACATTATAGAATTAGCTTGTCAATTTCTGCAAAAATCCCTGCTGAGATTTTGATAATGATCGCAATGTATCTACAGATCACTTTGAGGAGAACTGCCATCATAACCATATTGAGTCTTCCAATCCATGAACATGGAATATCTCCTCACTTATTTAAATCTTTAGTTTGTCTCAGGGATGTTTTACAATGTTTGGTGGACAAGTATGGTGCTTCTATGTTTTATGTTTAATTTATTCCTAAGTGTTTTATTCTTTTGATGCCACTGTGAGTTAAATTGCTTTCTTATTTTATTTTTGGCTTGTTAATTAATTTTCGGTTTTGGTTTTGTTTGTTTGAGATAGGGCCTCATTCTGTTGCCCAGAATGGAGTGCAGTGGCATGATCTTGGCTCACTGTAACCTCCACTTTCCCAGACTCAAGCAATACTCCCACCTCACCCTCCTGACTAGGTGGTACCACAGGCACCTGCCATCACACCTGGCTAATTTTTGTTTTTTTGTAGAGACAGGGTTTCACCATGTTGCCCAGCCTGGTCTCAAACTCCTGAGCTCAAGCAATTCCCTCGCCTCTGCCTCCAAAGTGCTGGGATTACAGGTGTGAGCCTCTTTGCCCAGCCTGATTTTTGTATATTGATCTATAACCCATGACCTTGCTACACCTGTTTACTACTTCCAGTAGTTTGTGCATATGTGTGCGTGTGTACATGTGTGGGTATTCTTTACGATTTTCTACATACAAAATCATGTTGTCTGCTAATTAAGGCAGTTTGGCTTCTTTCTTTCCAATCCTATTCATTTGCTTTTACTTGCCTGTTTGTACAGGCCAGAACTTCCAGTAGAATGCTGAATAGAGGTGGGGAGAGTGAATATCCTTGCCTTGTTACCAGTCTTAGGGAGAAAGCACTCAGTCTTTTGCTGTGAAAAATGGTGTTAGTTAGAGGTTTTCAGTAAATCTTTTTTTTTTTTAAGTTGAGGAAGTTTCCTTCTATTACTAAGTTGTTGGGAGTTTTTGTAATGAATGGGCATTCAATTTTGTCAAATGCATTTTCCTGCGTCTGTTGGGTTGACCATGTGGATTTGTTCTTTATTCTATATGATGTATTACATTAATTGATTTTCTTGCATTCTTGGGATAAATCCCAATTGGTCGTGATGTATAATTCTTTTACATGTTGTTGGATTGAGTTTGCTAGCATTTTGTGGAGGATTTTTGCATCTATAGTCATAAGAGATATTCTTTAGTTTTATTTTCTTGTAGTAGCCTTATCTGGTTTTGGTATCAGGGTAACACTGACTTCATAGAATGAGTTGGTAAGTGATTCTTTCTCTACTATTTTCTGAAAGAGTCTGTGAAGTATTGGTTTTATTTCTTCATTAATGTTTGCCAGAATATACCAGTGAAGCTATCTGGGCCTAGACTTTTCTTTGTGGGAAGTTATAAAATTACTAATACAGTTTTGGGTTTTTTTTTTTTAACATGTTACAAGTCTATTTAGACCATCTCTTTCTTTCAGGAGTTTGAGACCAGCCTGGGCAACATGGCAAAACCCTGTCTCTACAAATAAAATACAAAAATTAGCCAGGTGTGGTGGCACATGCGTGTAGTCCCAGCTATTCGGGAGGCTGAGGTGAGAGGATCGCTGGGGCCTGGGAGGTGGAGGTTGCAGTGAGCAGAGATCATGCCACTGCACTCCAGCCTGGGGGACAGAACGAGACCCTGTCTCAAAAAGAAAAGAAAAAATCCTAAAGCTTTTCCCATAACATTAAATACTCCTTAAAACCCAGTTTTGTAAGTGCTTAACATTGCATCGTATTGAAGAATACAACTTACTTAGCCGTTGCCCTATTGTTAAACATTTGGATCATTTCCTAGCTCCTCATTATCATAAACAATGCCTACATGAACATCTTTATCCCTAAATCTATATCTGATTATTTCATTAGACTGATGTCTTAAAAACCAGGTTTCCTGGGTGAAAGCATGTAAACACTAATTCCTTTCTGAAGGACTTTACCACTCTGCGCTCCCACTGGCTGGTGTGAGGGCGTTTATTTGACTGCACTTGCTCAATGGATGTTTGAAATGGAAGTCTTGGCCCAGGTTTTCTGGGGCCAAGTGACAGTGGGGCCCCTGGAGGCTCCAGCAAGGCTGAGTCTGGGGACAAGCCCCTCAAGCTGCTTTCAGCTGGGAACAGGTGCAGTGAAGGTGAAAGATGCCGTTTCCCAGGCGGTCTCTGGGTCCTGGAGACCCCTGTGTGTCAGCCCTGTGCTCTACCAAGTTGAAGCCAATGGTGCCGGCCTCAGCCCCTGCTGGTGAAAACCTTGAGCTTGGTTCCTGGGCCCCTGGGAGCCACAGGGTTCCCACAGGGTCGGGGGACCTGTGTCACTCATTCCATTCAGCACATGCTGTCATGCGCCACACTGCAACCGCCAGTGTGACCTTCCCAAAGCACAGATGAGGGTGGTTCACCCCATACCCCAGAGCTCTTCATTGTCTGCAAGGAACGAAGTTCAAGCTCTTCAGCTTGGGGTTCCACAACCTTCCATGACCTGCCTCCAACTTACCCTTCAAGCTTTGTTCATTCTTTCTTGTATTCAACAAATATGAGTAATTGCTACAGGCAGTAACCAAACCAGACTCTCACTATAGAGGACGTTTAGAAGCGTTTCTCCCTGTCCACAGCTCTACCTCACTATTCCCAGAACATCCTGACCCCAGTGGCCGTAAAGTTCTGTCTGCTCAGCAAGACCCTTCTGGGGCTACTTCTCTAAGAGAAGCCTTCTCTGTCTCCCTGGCCATGGGCAGGGCCCACGGCACACAGTGGGTCGCCAGTAAATGTCTACGGACTATGCAACTTCATGGTGCTGGGCACCTCTGGAGTCAGGCCGGGCCTCTGGGCCAGCCCCAGCAATGCCATGGATCCCCTGAGTGCAGGGGAGCGTGGCAGGAGGGGTGCAGGTGCAGAAATCATAGCATGCCGGTGACAGAAGCCGCGATGGGCATCAGCTCTGCGCTCCGCGCGGGCTACGGGACACCAGCTCTGCGCTCCGTGCGGGCTGTGGGCTGCTCTACAAGGCGCAGGCCTCGGACTAGATGAGCAGTCCTCAGGCACCAGTGACCCGACAGTCCCCCTTCTGGAACTTTTTTTTTTTTTGAGACAGAGTCTCACTCGGTCGCCCAGGCTGGAGTGCAGTGGCTTGATCTCGGCTGGCTGCAACCTCCGCCTCCCAGGTTCAAGCGATTCTCCTGCCTCAGCCTGCTAAGTAGCTGGGATCACAGGCACCCGCCACCACACCTGGCTGATTTTTTTTTTTTTTTTTTTTTTTAAGTAGAGACGGGGTTTCACCATGTTGGCCAGGCTGGTCCAAACTCTTAACCTCAGGTGATCCACCCACCTCAACCTCCCAAAGTGCTGGGATGACAAGTGTGAGCCACCGCACCTGGCCCTCCTGGGACTTCTGTTACAAGGCCAAGTTCCTTATCCTAACCCCAGAGATTCTCAGACAGGGGCCCGTGGCAGGGCTCAGAATCTGTATTTTCATGACTGCCCCATTCCTGGCTTCGGAATTACTAGAGCAGGTGATCCCTAACGGCCACACAGCCTCAGTTTCCTTGAGCTCTTGGATCTAAATGTGATAATTCAAACCAGAAGTTCTGTGAAAGAGTCTCATTCATGGAGTATTCCTTAAACTCCCCCAATGAAATCCGCTCCTTAGAAATTCTGTCCATTTTTCTTCCTTTTAAAAAGGGGATCCGCCGGGGGGCCGTGAAGGTGACCTGTGTGTCCCTTGACAGGCTTGCCCAGGTACAGGCAAAGCTTGAGATGGAGAGGTCAGGCCAGTGGGACCGTGCACAGCCCTCTCCTGCATAGCTTTGTGGCTGTGTGTGGCAGCTGTTCTGCAGTGTCCTAGTGAGCCCAGGGGCCCGGCCCGGAAGTTTTGCTCACAAGCGGCCCCCTCTGGCCTCCCAGGAGGCCCACAGCCATAGGCACCCTGCAGGGGTGGGTGGCCAGGAGCCTCAGACCTGGAGTGGGCTGGGAGCAGGTGCTCTCCAAGGGGAAGGGTCCACTTCAGAGGTCTAAGGGCCAATCAGCCACCTCACTGAATCTCGGTTTCCCCATTTGTTCCATAAGAGGACTCCTGCTGGCCTGCCTCCCAGCGAGTGCTAATGGGAGGGATAGGGATGGCCCGTGCGCTCCGACCTGAGCCCCCTCCGTAAGGAGGAGCGAAGCCCAGGCCCAGCCCATTGTCCACCTCCAGGGAGGACAAGCAAGAGAAACCCGGGCACCTCTCAGGCGGGGTCCAGACAGGAGGCCGCAGCCCCACAGGGCCCTCGTGAAAAGGCCCAAGGTGGAGTCCAGGCTGAGGTGCAGGTTTCCAGGAGCTGGTCAGGGAGCAGCTGCTGGAGGAACTCAGCGCTCCCGTCCTGGCGGCCCTTCCCTGTGTGACCCCCAGTCCCATCTCAACTGACTGTTGGAGACTCCAGGGGTGCCCCGTGAGCACTCCCTGTGTGACCCCCAGTCCCATCTCAACTGACTGCTGGAGACTCCAGGGTGCCCCGTGAGCACTCCCTGTGTGACCCCCAGTCCCATCTCAACTGACTGCTGGAGACTCCAGGGGTGCCCCGTGAGCACTCCCTGTGTGACCCCCAGTCCCATCTCAACTGACTGCTGGAGCCTCCAGGGGTGCCCCGTGAGCACTCCCTGTGTGACCCCAGTCCCTCAACTGACTGCTGGAGACTCCAGGGGTGCCCCGTGAGCACTCCCTGTGTGACCCCCAGTCCCATCTCAACTGACTGCTGGAGACTCCAGGGGTGCCCCGTGAGCACTCCCTGTGTGACAGCCACCTGCAGCAACAGAGACTCTAGCAACCAACCTGGGACCCCTCTTTCTGGAAACACTTCCGAAAACCTATACTGGCCGGAAAGGGAGGTCAACATGGGCCCAGCCACCCCAGGACTCTGGCCATCTGAGCTAGAGATTGAGGCAAACTACAGATGAGATTAGGGTCTGGGGAACCCGAACAGCATCTGGTCCAAAGCGTCCATTTTACAGACAAGCAAACCAAGGCCCAGAGTCCGGAGGCAAATCTGCTCAGCGTGGAGCCCCGGACTCAGGTTCCCCGGACTCGGGGAAATCATTTCTTCGGTGCTGTTGTCTGAGGAGGAGGAATTTTGCCTCGTGCTGGCTTCCCATTCCTTTTCGTCCCCTCTTAGACTGGCCCATGCCTGGGTCCTACCGGGTGTGTTCCTCAAGACGTGCCTGGGGGAGCTCCTCTCTCCAAGGAGGCTCTGGGGCGAGAGGCCATGAAGAGGTGGAGTCAGACCCTCAGCTCAGCCTCGACAAAACACGCACCGGGCGCCCCTGACCTCTGTCAGCTGAGGGAGGAAAAACAAACATTTATTTCACCACATCATTCACCTTGAAGCTTCTTGCTACCCCTTGGGCAGCAGAGCTCTGAGGTGGAAGTTGCTTTTGCTTTTTGTTTTTGCTTTTTTTTTTTTTTTGGAGACAGACTCTCACTCTGTCGCCCATGCTGGAGTGCAGTGGTGTGATCTCGGCTCTCTGCAGCCTCTGCCCCCTGGGTTCAAGCGATTCTCATGCCTCAGCCTCCCGAGTAGCTTGGATCACAGGCGTGCACCACTATGCCCAGCTAATTTTTGTATTTTTGGTAGAGACAGGGTTTCACCATGTTGCCCAGGCTGATCTCAAAGTCCTGGCCTCATCCACCTGCCTTGGTCTCCCAAAGTGCTGGGATTACAGGCGTGCACCACCGTGCCCGGCCCTGTGGTGGGAGTTTTTATCTCATTTTTACAAGCAGTTGGGAGAGCCTGTAAGGGAGGCCTGGGGTTTGAACCCTGGTCTTTGTCTCCAGGAGCAAGCTCTAGAAAGGGAAAAGAGAAATGCGAAATGGCAGCAGCATTCACGCTTGAAGGGTACCACCAGCCATCGTGTGCGGGCTGCAGTGAACAGTCTCCCTGCGCTTCAGGAGCTCGTTGTTAGCTCTGAGCCACAGCAATTATGTGAGGGGCATGATAGTAGCCCCATTTGGCAGATGAAGAAACTGAGGCTCGGAGGGAGCACCTGTCCTAGGTGGGGTCACCTAGCTCATAAGGACGGAGGCCTGACGCCACCTCTTTCCACCGCCTTCCGCTGCCTCTGTTTGGAATTCTCTGGCAAGTCGTGTAAAGTGTAGACCTGCACCTGCCCTTCAGTTTTACATGCGGGGAAAATGAGGCTCTGAGGGGCGGCCACACAGCTGGTGTAGAGACTCCAACCAGCCCGTCAGCCTCCAAGCCCAGCAGCTTCTCTAGACCAGCCCCTTCTAATCACACGTTCTCTGTCCCTTGGTTCCCTGGCTCTTCCCAGACCCCCAGAGCCCTGGCCCTAACACCGGCCACCTCATAGTCCCCCTGCCACCGTGAGAACCAGCCCTCAGACAGAGGCAGCTGAGGCAGAGGACAGGCAGGGGAGATGATCACAAAAGCCAGCACAAAATGCAGCCATTTGGTCCTTTCATCTTTTTGCAACTCCTGAAATAACACCTTTTAATTGCTTCATTTTCTGTATTCTTTCATTTTATTTAGACTAGTCTGGGGCTCTCCAGTCTGGTATATTAGAGAACTTCTTACTTTTTAATAATAATACTTAGTGTTTACGTAGCATGTTTCATGTTCAAAGTGCTTGACAGAATTCACTAATTAATCCGAACGCTAAGGGCTGTCCTGGGCAGGTTTGCCCAAGTTCGCGGGCTCCTCATTGTGAGGGGTGGAATTCTTCCTGCTGCCTGACCCCTGGTTCCCTCTCTGGACCCCCAATTCTCTCTGCAGTTGAGACTCTAGGCTATCAATGACAGTTGACCTGTGTGCTGGCTCATGCCCAGGGCTGGGGGACATGCAGCAGGGGCAGACACGCTGCACCTCAAAGGGCCCTGGAACAGTAAGGAAAGAGACTGTAGTGCTAAGACACGTGTCTCGGTGGAGAGAAGCCTGGGGACAGCAGGAGCACAGGAGCCAGTGACCCACTGGTCTTGCAGAGGCTGCCCAGGCAGGAAGGGCATCCCAGGCAGAGGGCGCAGCCTGTGCCCAGAGGTGGTGTTGAGAGGCAGACATTCAGGGCTTAAAGGAGGAGGGGGAGAGATGGCATGGAGGCCGGGCCCGGCTGCTGGGGCTGAGGCCTGCCGAGGAACCGGATCTTATGCCACGGACTGTGGCTGGAGGAGCCAAATGCTTCCCTGTGGTGAGAAGACACAGAAGCCAGGCTTGAAACGTGGTTCTGCACATTCAAGTTTCTTCTGTGGGCTGCGAGGGGCTGAACCGAGGACAGGCATGAAATGGAGAAGCCTGAACTAGGGCAGAGAGAAAGGAGGCCGAATCTGGGAGAGATTGGTGGGACGACAGGACTCAGAGGCCCGTCAGGTGTTGGGGGTGGAGGGGAACCTGGCGGCGGGGTGGCCTGAGGGTCCTAGAGTGCAAGCACAAGTCCCTAAAGGGGGCTTGAAAAGGCGGTGCCTGTGGACCCCTCCTGGTGTAGCTGCAGGTGAGATGTGGGGCGTTCACTGAATGACGATACGTGGATTCATGGGTCAAGAGCTTGGGCAGGGTGTGGAGAGGTCTGGAAAGAGCCATACTTGGTGTCACTGTGTCCAGGTGGCATTTGATACCCCGAGAGTGCCTGGGTTCATCTCTGGGGACATCAATAATTAAGGGGGCGGTGGAGGCAAGGGGCTGACATGGGCTGCTGAGTGAGTTAGGCAGAGTGGGGCAAGATCTGAGCAAGGTCCGCCAGATGGCTTGGTGCCACTGCCACTGAGGGAGAAGGCTGGGTAGCAGGAAGGGGAGGAAAGGCTGGTGGAGGAGAGGTCAGAGCTGGGGAGAAGCTTCGCATGATCGTGTCCACAGGCCCAGTGGAGGGAAGGAGGCTGGCTGCCGGGGCAGGTGCCTGAGGAGTCCAGCATGGGTGTCCACTTCCACCACGTGGTGGGGGTGGGAGGAGGCGGATCAGGGCAGGTGCACTGGGGGGAGCCGAGGGAACTCACCTGTGGCTGGAGCAGCCAAATCCTTCCCTGTGGCAAGAAGACACAGAAGCCAGAATCAGAGGCCCTGCCCCTGTCCCAGGTCCGCCCAGTACTCTTCCTGCAGAGCCAGGAGGAGCCCCACGGCCATTGGGGTGGAGGGCAGGCCTGGGGTCTTGTGGAGGCTCTTGTCTACAGCTTGTAGGCCAGCTGTGCCCATGGAGGGTCCCAGTCTTCTTCCCACCACCTCCTGGGGGTGTCAAAGCCCCTAATGGTACAGCTGGGGCTCCCTGCCTGGTAGGTACCAGCCACCAGCAGCTGTTCCTTCGAGGGCAGGGTCTCAGCTGTTTTGTTGGGGGGCAAGCCCCACTGCCCACCCTCCCAGGCAGCCCTTCAAGTGGGGCAAAAATATAGCCTGTGCCTGTCCTAACTTCCAGTTCCCCACCCAGACTCCAGCGAGAGAGTCGGAGACAGCCTGAAGTCCCGAGGGCCTCAAGTCCCACCTCCCCACTGGCCCGGATGCAGCCCGTGCTGGCCATGCCCAACCTACAGCCTCCGGTCCTGGAAGACCAGGGGACCACACAGAAGTGGGAGGGTGGGCAGGAAAGCGCATGGGGTCCAGGCCTGTCCTGTGCAACTCAGCCCTCGCCCTGCAGCATTTTCCACCTGGTAAAAGAGGGGCCTTGGAGATTCCCACCTTCGGACCTCGGGCAGGGGAGGAGGGACCAGGAGGCACCCGCAGGAGAAGGGAGCCAAGGTGGGCAGGTGCTCCCTGGCGTCTCTGTGTGTTTGTCACAGACACAACAGAAGAGCTGGGAGGAAGGAAGGAGGCGTTGACTTGTTGGGGCTGGGGCTCTGCCAGGTCTGTGGGGACTCGGAGACAGAAACGTTGCTGCCCTGGAGGGAGGGAAGAGTCTCCACTCAGGGCTGTGACTAATGAGGTGCTCACCATACAGGCCTGGCTCCCTCCCGGGCTCGTGAGTCCCCGGGGCTGGGTAGGAGAGGAAAGTTAATTGAGCATCTAATAGCTAACAGGTCCCGTGCCAAATAATAATAATTAACTTTTATTGAGCGCTGTGCTTGGCACTCCTGAGCTCATCACAGGAACTATCTCATTTAAGGTTCACGGCAACCCTATGAGAGAAGTGCCACTCCACATTACAGCTGGGGAAACTGAGGCACACTGAAGTTAAGTGATATGGCCGAGGCTGCACCACCAGGATTGGAACCCAGCAGCTGAGCACCCTCATGCCAGCCCTGCACTTGTGGTGCTACTGTTCACGTGTGCTGATGGGGGCACAATGCACCCAGGGTCCCCATAGTGGTTCCTAAACAGAGCGGCCAGAGCCCCCACCTAGGCCTAGCTGCACACTGGGCCCCGCCACATTCTCCCTAAACTTCACCTGTGTCCTCCACATCGGCCCAGGCCAGGGGAGACTGGGTGGCCAGAAAGAGGGCTGTCCATCCGCACACACCAGCGTACATCTGCACGGGAGTTCAGCCCCCTCGAGGGGTTTTTATTTACAGTGATGAGCCTGCTGATTGTCGGGCCAGTATCAGAGAGACCCCTGGTCCCAGGGCTCCTCTAGTTACAGAATCTAGGAGGCTGGGCAGCGGCAGCTGTACCCGCTGGTGCGGAAGCATGACCCTATTGTAACGACCAGTGCAGACGAGCTGGTACTCTCCAGTCACAGACTGGCTGGCTGCCCTTCCACTTCTGCCGCAGACTCTGTGCCCACTGCCTGGAGCCACGGGGTGGCCAGAAGTGGCTGGAAGCTGGGCCAGGGCCAAGGAACTGCCTGCGGCTCCCATGCAAACCAGCTGGAGTGGGGTGACAACTCCTGGGAGTACTGGCTTCTTCCTTGAGCTGCAGACCTGCCTCACTCCATCCTTCACTTCCTTCTTCAGGGCCTGGCTGGCTCTCTGGGCTCCTGGATGCACTTAAGAACTGAATATGGTGATTTCTTTTGCATGTTACAGGATGCTAATAGAGTGGCTTAATGCAGTAACCTAAATGGGTTTGTCAAACAAATCAGAATCCTGAGGTTTATCCCTGGAAAGTCCCCTAGCCATGATGCAATCCAGACTAACTTGGCCTGAACAGGTGGCTAGCCAGCCCTTGCTTGAATACCTCCCATGACGGCAACCTCACTACATGTAAGGCAGACTCTTTCACTTCTCAACTGCTCTTGTGGAAAGTTTAAAATCTGCCCTTAGCAGTGTACCTAGAACAATCGTTAACCTTTTCTGCAGAACATTTCAAGTACTAGAAATCCGGACTCACATGGCCGACTGGAGCAGCGGCTTCCACCTTGAGTGCTGCCCGCCCAGCCCTCCCAGCGCACAGTGCAGAACCAGCCTCCTACCCGTTCCATCCACTGAGTTTGATCAGGCCATTGGCTCCAGCTCACAGTTCTCCTGGGCTCTTGGCTCACTCACCGTTTCCTAAGAGCTCTTCCAGCCTCCTTTTAAGACGAGAAACATCTATTTTAGTTCATAGAGTTTGTCAAAGACCCCATGAAGGTGACCTCACCCTGTGAGACCTTTGCTGGTAGAGGGAGTATGTATGGCCTGGGAGAGAGATTGCGTGGTTAGGACCCCAAGGGCCCAGGTGGTACCGTCTACCAGCCATTGGTCAGGAACACAGCTAGGGGTGTCTGGCCAAGGACTCCCCACTTGCTAAGCTGCATACCCTCGTCGGGGGCTGCATCTTCCCAGAGGTGTGCCTTCAAATTCACACAAAGCAACTGTAAGAGCTAGATCCGGCCTTGCTTGGGGGAGTCAAATGGTCTGTTTGAGCCTCAGTTTCCTTACCTGTAAAACAAGGATAATAACAGTGGAGGGACCAAGGAAGTGCTCAGAAATATTTGGGGTTTTTTTGTTTGTTTTTCTTTTTTTTAGATGGAGTCTCTCTTGGTTGCCCAGGCTGGAGTACAGTGGCACGATCTCGGCTCACTGCAACCTCTGCTTCCCAAATTCAAGCGATTCTCCTGCCTCAGCCTCCTGAATAGCTGGGATTACAAGCATGTGACACCACGCCCGGTTAAGTTTTGTATGTTTGGTAGAGATGAGGTTTCACCATGTTGGCCAGGCTGGTCCTGAATTCCTGACCTCAAGTGATCCTCCCACCTCAGCCTCCCAAAGTGCTGGGATTACACTCATGAGCCACCACACCCGGCCAGAAGTGCTTAGAAATATTTGAATGAATGGATGAATGAATGAATGATGCCCATCTTACTGGGTTGTCATGAGACTTAACACTGCACCCATGAGCCCGTAAGTACTCAACGAAGGATCACTTTCTCATTTTACCTCCTTCTCTTTCTTAGGTCAAAAGAAGCAACTCCTGCTGCATTTGCCTTTCCTCAGGCAGTGGGGCCCTGGGTCTGTCTTGAATCTCCTTCTGTCTCTACACCAGGCTCTGTGCCAGGAGCATCCTCTGCAGTCCCTCCCCCTAATCCCCCCTAGGTCCAAGGTGAAGATGAAGGGCAGGTGGCTGCTCCTGGAGGTCGGAGCGGCTGGTGGGCCTCCGGGCCTGGCCGGCTGTCTTGGCCGTGGGCTGGGGGAGGAGCTGTGCTGTCTCCATGCCCCTCCCTCAGCAGAGGCGATTCAAAGCCATGACAGAGGAGAAGAGTGAGTCTCCTGCCACCCAGCAGCTGTAGCAGGCCTGTTACATCACAGCCCACACACCCGGCTGCCTGTCACCCACCCAGACAACGCCCCAGCCCGGCCCGTGGTGCGCGGTGACTCATCGCTGCCGCCTCTTCCAAACAGCTGGCGGGCCCTGTCTTGCCGCGGCCGGCTGGCACCTTGGGCTCCTGTTCTTAGCAGGATCATTGCAGGGAACGTGGTGTTCGCAGGCTCGCTGTCTCCCAAAGTGAGGTGGCCCAGGGTGCTCAGCATCCACGGGCTTCTATGACCAGAGCCAAGTGTCCAAGGTCAGCCTCAGACTGTCACTGGTTAAATTACACCTGCGGGCTGTGCAGTTAAACAGCTCTGCCACCTACTAGTGGAGACGGGACACATTTCCTAGCATCTGAGCCTCAGTTTTAGCTGCTGTAAAATGGGAATAATAATGACACCTGCTTCTTGCAGTGTCTTAAGATAACGCTTACGAAGCCCTCAGTGCCACATGCTTGATGCTGAATAAGAAATTAATTTAAAAAAGTGCAATTGCTTTCATAATGTTTGACTGTTCCTTGTTTTTATTTGTTTATTTCTTATTTAGTAGAGACAGGGTCTCACTACATTGTCCTGGCTGATCTCGAACTCCCGGGTTCAAGTGATCCTCCTGCCTCAGCCTCCCAAAGTGCTGGGATTACAGGTGTGAGCCACCACACTCAGCCCTGTTATTTTCATTTACTAGTGGTCAAAGCCACTGCCAATGCTGTTTTCAATGATACATGGCAGCATGGAGAAGAGAATCAGCATAATCTTTGAATTATAAACATACTAAATGAGTTGAGGATCACCGGCTGGGGGATTATTGGTGGGAAGGATGAAACAAAAGTGGCAAAGCGTGAAGGTTATTAAAGCTGGGTGGGAAGCATGGGCGCTCATTATACTATTTGCTCTTTGTTTGTGTTTACTGTTTTCTTTGTGTATGTTTGATATTTCCATAATAAAACAGTTAAAGAAAATCATGGTGTCTGCGAGGCAGATTGATTGACTCTGGACACTCTTTACTTGCTGGCCGAAGTGGGGCAGTTTTCACAGCAATCTTAATGAGGACTTATTCTCTGCCAGGCTGGGAAATCAAAACTGAGGGCGAGGGGGGCCCAGCCTTGCACATGCTTCTGGTTCAATGTGAGGGGGATGCATAACATCTCTTTTGGAGATGAGCTCAAAAGAGGGGTCTTCCGAGAGGGAGGGTGTCTGCATGGTCTGAAGCCAAATACAGGGCAGGCAAGCATAGAGGCGGGAGGGGCATTTCAGAGCGGAGCCCCCGGCACTTGCGCACGGCCTGAGAAGTTCTGGACTCAGGGTGCCGTGTGACGCCAGAGGTCGCAGGTGACAAAGCTGGGTGGGTGGCAGGTGGCAGGTAGCAGGTGGTAGTAATGCCAGCCTGTGTAGCTGGGCATTCACTTGGGGGCTGAGAAAGAGCCCCAGGAGGCTCAAACAGGTGACAGAATAGCTTGCGGTCAGACGGAATTGAACTCAGCTCTGCATAAAGTGGACCTAATAGACATCTACAGAACTCTCCACCCCAAATCAACAGAATATACATTTTTTTCAGCACCACACCACACCTATTCCAAAATTGACCACATAGTTGGAAGTAAAGCTCTCCTCAGCAAATGTAAAAGAATAGAAATTACAACAAACTGTCTCTCAGACCACAGTGCAATCAAACTAGAACTCAGGATTAAGAAACTCACTCAAAACCGCTCAACTACATGGAAACTGAACAACCTGCTCCTGAATGACTATTGGGTACATAATGAAATGAAGGCAGAAATAAAGATGTTCTTTGAAACCAATGAGAACAAAGACACAACATACCAGAATCTCTGGGACACGTTCAAAGCAGTGTGTAGAGGGAAATTTACAGCACTAAATGCCCACAAGAGAAAGCAGGAAAGATCCAAAATTGACACCCTAACATCACAATTAAAAGAACTAGAAAAGCAAGAGCAAACACATTCAAAAGCTAACAGAAGGCTAGAAATAACTAAAATCAGAGCAGAACTGAAGGAAATAGAGACACAAAAAACCCTTCAAAAAATTAATGAATCCAGGAGCTGGTTTTTTGAAAAGATCAACAAAATTGATAGACCGCTAGCAAGACTAATAAAGAAGAAAAGAGAGAAGAATCAAATAGATGCAATAAAAAATGAAAAAGGGGATATCACCACCGATCCCACAGAAATACAATCTACCATCAGAGAATACTACAAACACCTCTATGCAAATAAACTAGAAAATCTAGAAGAAATGGATAAATTCCTCGACAAATACACCCTCCCAAGACTAAACCAGGAAGAAGTTGAATCTCTGAATAGACCAATAACAGGTTCTGAAATTGTGGCAATAATCAATAGCTTACCAACCAAAAAGAGTCCAGGACCTGATGGATTCACAGCCGAATTCTACCAGAGGTACAAGGAGGAACTGGTACCATTCCTTCTGAAACTATTCCAATCGATAGAAAAAGAGGGAATCCTCCCTAACACATTTTATGAGGCCAGCATCATCCTGATACCAAAGCCTGGCAGAGACAAAACCAAAAAAGAGAATTTCAGACCAATATCCTTGATGAACATTGATGCAAAAATCCTCAATAAAATACTGGCAAACCGAATCCAGCAGCACATCAAAAAGCTTATACACCATGATCAAGTGGGCTTCATCCCTGGGATGCAAGGCTGGTTCAACATACGCAAATCAATAAATGTAATCCAGCATATAAACAGAACCAAAGACAAAAACCATATGATTATCTCAATAGATGCAGAAAAGGCCTTTGACAAAATTCAACAACCCTTCATGCTAAAAACTCTCAATAAATTAGGTATTGATGGGACGTATCTCAAAATAATAAGAGCTATCTATGACAAACCTACAGCCAATATCATACTGAATGGGCAAAAACTGGAAGCATTCCCTTTGAAAACTGGCACAAGACAGGGATGCCCTCTCTCACCATTCCTATTCAACATAGTGCTGGAAGTTCTGGCCAGGGCAATCAGGCAGGAGAAGGAAATAAAGGGTATTCAATTAGGAAAAGAGGAAGTCAAATTGTCTCTGTTTGCAGATGACATGATTGTATATCTAGAAAACCCCATCGTCTCAGCCCAAAATCTCCTTAAGCTGATTAGCAACTTCAGCAAAGTCTCAGGATACAAAATCAATGTACAAAAATCACAAGCATTCTTGTACACCAATCACAGACAAACAGAGAGCCAAATCATGAGTGAACTCCCATTCACAATTGCTTCAAAGAGAATAAAATACCTAGGAATCCAACTTACAAGGGATGTGAAGGACCTCTTCAAGGAGAACTACAAACCACTGCTCAATGAAATAAAAGAGGATACAAACAAATGGAAGAACATTCCATGCTCATGGGTTGGAAGAATCAATATCGTGAAAATGGCCATACTGCCCAAGGTAATTTATAGATTCAATGCCATCCCCGTCAAGCTACCAATGACTTTCTTCACTGAATTGGAAAAAACTACTTTAAAGTTCATATGGAACCAAAAAGAGCCCTCATCGCCAAGTCAATCCTAAGCCAAAAGAACAAAGCTGGAGGCATCACGCTACCTGACTTCAAACTATACTACAAGGCTACAGTAACCAAAACAGCATGGTACTGGTACCACAACAGAGACATAGATCAATGGAACAGAACAGAGCCCTCAGAAATGATGCCACATATCTACAACTATTTGATCTTTGACAAACCTGACAAAAACAAGAAATGGGGAAAGGATTCCCTATTTAATAAATGGTGCTGGGAAAACTGGCTAGACATATGTAGAAAGCTGAAACTGGATCCCTTCCTTACACCTTATACAAAAATTAATTCAAGACGGATTAAAGACTTAAATGTAGACCTAAAACCATTAAAATCCTACAAGAAAACCTAGGCAATACCATTCAGGACATAGGTGTTGGCAAGGACTTCATGTCTAAAACACCAAAAGCAATGGCAACAAAAGCCAAAATTGACAAATGGGATCTAATTAAACTAAAGAGCTTCTGCACAGCAAAAGAAACTACCATCAGAGTGAACAGGCAACCTACAGAATGGGAGAAAATTTTTGCAACCTACTCATCTGACAAAGGGCTAATATCCAGAATCTACAATGAACTCAAACAAATTTACAAGAAGAGAACAAACAACCCCATCAAAAAGTGGGCAAAGGACATGAACAGACACTTCTCAAAAGAAGACATTTATGCAGCCAAAAAACACATGAAGAAATGCTCATCATCACTGGCCATCAGAGAAATGCAAATCAAAACCACAGTGAGATACCATCTCATACCAGTTAGAATGGCCATCATTAAAAAAATCAGGAAACAACAGGTGCTGGAGAGGATGTGGAGAAATAGGAACACTTTTACACTGTTGGTGGGACTGTAAACTAGTTCAACCATTGTGGAAGTCAGTGTGGCGATTCCTCAGGGATCTAGAACTAGAAATACCATTTGACCCAGCCATCCCATTACTGGGTATATACCCAAAGGACTATAAATCATGCTGCTATAAAGACACATGCACACGTATGTTTATTGCGGCACTATTTACAATAGCAAAGAGTTGGAACCAACCCAAATGCCCAACAACGATAGACTGGATTAAGAAAATGTGGCACGTATACACCATGGAATACTATGCAGCCATAAAAAATGATGAGTTCATGTCCTTTGTAGGGACATGGATGAAATTGGAAAACATCATTCTCAGTAAACTATCGCAAGGACAAAAAACCAAACACTGCATGTTCTCACTCATAGGTGGGAATTGAACAATGAGAACTCATGGACACAGGAAGGGGAACATCACACTCCGGGGACTGTTGTGGGGTTGGGGGAGGGGGGAGGGACAGCATTAGGAGATATACCTAATGCTAAATGACGAGTTAATGGGTGCAGGAAATCAACATGGCACATGGATACATATGTAACAAACCTGCACATTGTGCACATGTACCCTAAAACCTAAAGTATAATAATAAAAATAAAAATTTAAAAAAGAAAAAAAAAAAAAAAAAGAAAAGACAGTGCATTTCACAGTGTGAGGACCAGGGTTGGGTGGGCCGGGAGGGTGGGTAAGATTCAGAAAGTAAAATTGGCAGGACTAGGGTGGGATCAGATGGAGGTGGGAGCAGGACTCTGGACCAACCCCCAGTTCGATTTGCAGAATCTGAATGTAGGGAGGGAACATGTAGGATGGACCCCCAAGGCTGAAAGGCTGAAAGCAAACCTCCCGGGGGCTGCTGTCAGGACTTTCCAGGAGGCTGATGTGCAAGGTTCAGCCGTGGCTGGAAATGGGGGTTTGGGTTGTGAGTGTGGAGGTGACAGCCGGGGAGCAAGTGAGTCATTCAAGAGAAACCTTGACAGAGGAACAGAGGGCAGTCAATGGCACCCCATCATAAAGGGGGGTGGGATGGGAAGGGGAGAGCCACGCCATGGAAGCAGCATGGAAGAGAGGGTCAGGAGGTGGGCGTGCCTGCAGGATGGGGCCGGGGCACAGGGCGTTTGCTCAGCAGATCTGGCAGCAGAGCCATCGCTGGAGGTGCGGCCCAGGGAGGGCTTATTTAGGATGGGCTGAGTTTACGGGCAGAGGGGTAAAGCCGATGAGAAGATAAGATATAGGAAAGGGCAAAGCACTGAGGAGTGGGCTGTGAGCAGGAGCTGGAGGGTCTGGGAGTGTGGGGATCCCGGGTGCCTTGTGCAGGATGAGCAAACGAAGACTCAGCATCTTCACGTGCAGCACAGCGAGCAGGGAGTGACTGAAACAGAAGCACACTCAACTTCAAAGGGCCGAGCATATCAAGTGTAGGTGAGGATGGAGAGCAACTGGAGCCCTCATCTGCTGCTGGCAGATGTGGAAAAGTATAACCACTCTGGAGAACAGTCAGGGCCAATCTACAGCTGGCCTATAACCCAGCCACATTCCACTCCCAAGTGTTTACCAAGACATGAAAGCTTATGTTCATGCAAAGACTGGTACACGGATGTTCCCAGAAGTTTTATTTGCAGTAGCCCCAACTAGAAACAACCCAAATGCCCATCAACAGACAGATGGGTAAGAAATTGTGGTCAAGACATGCAAAAAGATAATACTCTAAAGGACAGAAGGAAGAAAAGAAGGAAGGGAGGAAGGAGGGAGGAGGTGAGGGAAGGAGGGATGGAGGGAGAGAAGGAAGGAAAGAAGGAAGGAAGGAAGGAAGGAAGGAAGGAAGGAAGGAAGGAGGGAAGGGAGGGAGGAGGGAGGGAGGGAGGGAGGCAGGCAGGCAGGGAAGGAGGGAGGGAGGGAGGGAAGGAGGGAGAGAGAGAGGGAGGGAAGGAGAGGGAGGGAGGGAAAGAAGGAAGGGAGCAGGGAGGGAATATCTCCACCCATGGCGGGGAGGCCGACTTTGTCTAACTCTGCACCCAGAGGAAACCCATCTGGAGGACAGTGGGCAAATCCCATCCCTCTTGCCCTTCAGTGACCGGCATGTGGCAGGCATGGGGAGCCTTGTTAACCACGGTGAGTGATGACACAGATGTGGGACAAGCAGGGAACACCAGTGCTGGGCTCCCAGGTGGGGAGGCAGCTCTCTCCTGTGGCCTGCCCCTCACCTGGCCCACCTGCAAGGCTCCGTGACCAGTTGGGCCCCTTCCCCAGCAGCTAAATGGGTGGGACCCTGGTGGGGTTTTACCCCAGCCTGGCTGGCCCTTGCCCTCGACTGCTCTTCCTTGGGAACTGCTGTTGTGCCTCTGGTGTGCATCGGTCCTGGCCCGCCCCAGCCCTGGCCTCCCCGACTGGCTTCCGAAGACATGTCTGCGACCCGTGATCCATAGGGGCAGGCTCAGCTCATGGAGTTTTGATCCAGCTGCTGGACTTCCATGGCCCACGTCTGGAAAAGGCCCTGACTGTCCACCTACAGCCCCATCCTTCTGCAGAACCCCCAGCCCTCTTGTCCTGACTGTGGGGCCCACCCATGCTGCCAACGTCAGGTCTGAAGACCTAGGTTCTCTTCCCAGCTCCACCAATTCTAAGTTGGTATTCACGAACTTAGAACAGACACTTCACCTCTGTGAGCCTCAGTTTCCTTGCTAGGTCATTGCTGAGTGGGGGCATGGCCACTCATGGAAGGCCACTGCATGGTGGTAAGGTACACATGTACGGAAGGGAGGGTGACTCTTAGACAGCACCAGCCTCAGTCCACAGGCACTGGCCTCAGTCCACAGTCTTAGTGTGCCAAGGGTCGGTCTCCGTGACTCTCACCGTGGCAGCCCACACTCTGTTAGAAGCTGGACTCATCTACTTTGGGTTGTAGCCAGCTCTAAGGGCTTCATTTGTGACGTGTGTGTGTTCTAGAGACAGCTCGAGTCCACAGCACAGTCCCTCATTCTGCAAAAGCAAAGCTGGCTCAGCCTCGCTGCCTCCCTGGATGGCTTATGGGTGAATCAGTGGGACGGTTTACAGGTGCTGTTGAGTAACCATCCTCTCGGGGGTTCCCCTCGCTCCAGGATGTGGCATGCAGAAAGCTGCCGCCCCGGCATGAGCCTGGCCCCAGCGTCATCGCCCAAGTTGTGTAAATAGCCAGCCAGTGAGGCATGCAAAGGGAAGGGGCTGCTGAGGCAGAGGCTTCCGGGAAGAGGTGGCACAGGGCCCGGGGCGAGAAGCGCTGAGGCTCCTGGAACCGTGACTGGTGGTTCCCACGCAGGGCCAGGCTCTCCAAGGGCCAGTTCTCATATTTGGTTGTTGATGTTTAGGTATGGAAATGTCAGCCCAGGGAGAGGCAAGCTTGCCTCCTAATGGACAGAGTTGTTGCCAGGGATGAGACACCTGCTTCCTTGTGGTTAAAGGGCTTGGCCCCTGGGAGGCGGCACAAGACTTAGGCCTAGGAGGATCATTCATGATCAGCTTGGTCAGCAAATCCTTGACTGAGCACCTACTATACGCTCATGAGTGTGTCTCTGAATCCATCGTAAAATTACAGGGTTTTAGGGTCAGAAAGGACTCATAGTCATCTAGTCAATCCTGCCTTCCAAACCCTGTGTGTGAACAATCTCTCCAGTAGCTCTCCTGGGCAGTGGCACAATCTCTGCTTTGTTAAATACTCCCAGCGACGTGGAACTCACTGCCACTGGAAGTAGCTAGTGCTGTCTCATAGCAGCTTCTTTTTTTTTTTTTTTTTTTTTTTTTTTTTTTTGAGACAGAGCTTCCCTCTTGTTGCCCAGGCTGGAGTGCAGTGGCATGATCTCAGCTCACTGCAACCTCCACCTCCTGAGTTCAAGCGATTCTCCTGCCTCAGCCTCCCAAGTAGCTGGGATTATAGGTGCCTGCCATCACGCCCAGCTAATTTTTTGTATTTTTAGTAGAGACGGGGTTTCACTATGTTGGCCAGGCTGGTATCAAACTCCTGACCTCAGGCGATCCACCCACCTTGGCCTCCCAAAGTGCTGGGATTACTGGTGTGAGCCACCACACCGAGCCAGCAGCTTCTTATTCTAAGAAGGATTTTCCATACCCAAGAGTTTTGATGGAGCCTACAGAGCCACAGATTCCTCATCTACCTGCCAGTCCTCCAGGTGTTTCAACACAAAGCCAGTGCTGCTGCTTCTCCCTCTCACTCTCCTTGTCAATTGAGATAGAATTTATATGCCATAAAAGTGCTCTTAATGGGTACAGGTCCATGACTTTAGAATATATTCACAAGGCGCTACAACCATCACCATGATCTGATTCCAGATATTTTCATCGCCCCCAAAAGAAACTCCTCACCCCTACCTCCACCCCGGCTCCTGGCAACCAATGACCTACCTCCTGGTCTATAGATTTGCCTATTCTGGACATTTCATACAAATGGAATCACAAAATATGTGGCCTTTTGTGTCTGGCTTCTTTTGCTCAGCATATTTTCAAGGTTCATCCATGTTGTAGCAAGTATCAGTACTTCATTCCTTTTTACTGCCAAAGAATATTCCATTGGATTGATTGACCACATTTTTTAATGCATTAATCAGTTGATGGACATTTCAGTTGTGTTCACATCTTGGCTATTATGAATAATGCTGCTGTGGATGTTTGTGTACACATTTTTGTGTGAACCTGTGTTTTTAAGAATGGCATTTTTGGCCAAGTGCAGGGGCTCACACCTGTCTCCTGCCTCAGCCTCCTCAGTAGCTGGGATTACAAGGGTTCATCACCACACCCAGCTAATTTTTGTATTTTTAGTAGAGACGGGTTTCACCATGTTGGCCAGGCTGGTCTCAAACACCTAACCTCAGGCAATCCACCCAACTTGGCCTCCCAAATTGCTGGGATTACAGGTGTGAGCCATCATGCCTGGCCAGTATTACATCTTAAATGTAAGCTATCACTTAATCTAAGATCACATAGATTTATACCTAAGTTTTCTTCTAAGAGTTTTATAGTTTTAGCCCTAACATTTAAAAATTTTTGATCTTTTTTTGAATTTTTAAAATATGGTGTGAGGTAGGGGTCCAACTTCATTCTTTTGTGTGTGGTGATTCAGTTGCCTCAGCACCATTTCTTGAAGACTGTTCTTTTCCCCATTAAGTTGTCTTGGCAGTCTTGTTGAAAATCAATTGTTCATACATGTATGAGTTTATTCCTGGATTCTCAATTCTATTCCATTGATCTATATGCCTATATTTAAGCCAGTACCATACTGTCTGGATTATAGTCACTTTGTAGTAGGTTTTAAAATCGGGAACTGTGAGTCCTCCAACTTTGCTCTTCTTTACCAATATTGTGTTCGTTATTTTGAGGCCTTTGAATTTCCATATGAATTTCAGAATCAGTTTGGTCAATTTCTGTAAAAGGGCCATCCTGATTTTGATAGAGAGTACAATGAATTTGTAGATCAATTTAGGAAGTATTGCCATCTTAACAATTAAGTCTTCCAATCCATAAGCATGGGGTGTCTTCCTCTTTATTTAAGTCTTCTGTAATTTCTTTCAGCAATGTTCTCCTTTTCACTCTTGCCACTCCCAGCCTTTTCCTTCCAGCAAAACAACTGTAGTTCCCTGAGGGAACACACGGGACATAGGGACAAGCCCCTCAGCCTCCAGCTGCTTCTCTGAACTTGCTCCTTGTTGTCCATGTCTCTCTTACAGGGTGGGGCCAAGAACCCCTGAGCACTGAGCTCCGAGTCTGGCCTTGATGTAGAGGGAAGACGAATGCCCCCTGGGGCTCCCCTATCCCTTCGGACACCATGCCGACCTCAGGTAACCCACTGCTCCTCGCCCCAGCATGCCGATGCGGCATTTCCCTGTCTGTTTCCCTCAGGACACTGTGAACTCATTTAAGGCAGTGATCCAGGCTCAGCCAGCTCTGCGCCTCTGCAGCGTAATTCCAGGGCTTCTATTAATGTTTGTGGAACAAGGCAACTTCCTTGTTCTGGATCTAGATAACACTGAACTCTGCCTGTGAGTACACTTGAGGCTGACTGCTCCATGACATGGCAGATCTTATGACAGAGATCCTGGGAATAAAAATCCCTCTCTCAGCCAGGCTCAGTGGCTCACGCCTGTAATCCCAGCACTTCAGGAGGCCAAGGTAGGTGGATTACCTGAAGTCAGGAATTCAAGACCAGCCTGGCCAGCATGGTAAATCCCCATCTCTACTAAAAATACAAAAAATTAGCCAGGTGTGGTGGTGCACACCTGTAATCCCAGCTACTCGGGATGCTGAGGCAGGAGAATTGCTTGAACCCAGAAGGCGGAGGTTGCAGTGAGCCAACATTGCGCCACTGTACTCCAGTCTGGGCGACAGAGTGAGACTCCATCTCAACAAAAGTAAGAATAATAAATAAATAAATAAATAAATATCCCTCTGTCTTTGGAAACCCAGCATTCTGTGCATTATTGGAGATTTCACCCACTCTTCTCTTTACTCCATGGCCAGCTTCGAACTATGCTGACCCAGGATGCAGCGCCCGCCCTAAATGTTTGAATGGGGGCTTTGCTGGCCTTATGAATCCCCAGAGGCTCCGAGCCAGAAGGCTTCAGAAGTGATAAGTAATAACAACACTACTCTCGTCTCCTGGGGACTGAGTTTTAAATTAAACGTTTTGTTTGGGTGGTGCCTTCCAAAGCCTGCAGGCAACGTGTAGAACCTTCCGATAGGAGTTGCAAACAGTGAGAACCATGACTCAGTCACCCGAGAGACTCGAGGGAACATCAGGGTGCTGTTTCTGAGACACTGGATCGCACGAGACAGAAGTAATCAGAAGTTTCCGAGTGGATAGAAACAAGATCAGTCAGAATAGAAGAAATCGGATATGTTGTAAAATAGATCCAGAACCTGAATGCATGCACGCTCCCTGGAAGAGAGCTGTGAATCCCCTGAAATTCTGCCCATGCCATCCTGCTAAAGGCTCTCACGGAGGCTGTCCAGGAAATCTTCATTGACTGAGACAGCCGGCTCCCTATGGCTTACCTAGATGCCACAGTGGGTATGTCACATTCACTGCTGATTGATGCAAAGTGAGGCTGATTCTCTGCCTGGATGTTGCCAGAGTGATTGCCCTTACCTTCCAGAAATTCCAAAGCAGGTGCAGCTGCACAGCCTGGTGCTGGTCCTGCATTCTGGGTGCATCTTATTTTCTTAGAGCAGGCACCATAGAAATCTGATTTTCAAAAACTGATTCTGTTCTGTGTGAAACTGCTCTCAAATGTTTATTGAAGGCATTTGAGAACCTGTGACCAGGTTTTAAAACAGGATTAAAAAAAAAAAAAAAGCATCTTCACACCAAGGTGCTTTTTGCAATCCCACCAGCTCCAAAATAAAGACCTAAAGATACAGATAAGGTTGGGCATATTCAATACAAATGGCCCAAGAAGATCCCCTGGCAGCCCTGCCTATGCTACGTGTTCCGGACTTCCTATTGCCATTTTCACACTCACACTTTAATAGGTGCAGACAACTGAGAATCTCAGATCCTGAACTACAGAGACTTAAACAAACAGGTAAGCTGAGGAAATAGACTATGTGGGGGCGGGGGACACGGGGAATCATTCTTATTGGGTTCTGAAAGGAACGCGAATTCCACCCATGAAACAAGAAACAGATGGTATAGAACAGGAACATTCAGAAAATAGAAAACAGTTCTTGAGAATTAAAAACTTGAGAGCAGAAATGAAACAGTCAGCAGAAGGACTAGAACATAGAGTTGAAGAATTCTAGGAAGTAGAGCAAAAAGGTAAAGTGAAGGCATAGATGGAAAAAGACAAGAAATGGCAGGTCCCACCAGGAGGCCCAACTTTTTTTTAAAAAAGGGCATTCCAGAAAGAGGAGAAAACAAGAGAGGAAATAAACAATGAAATGATTCACGAACATTTTCTCAAACTACAGGGCATGAACGTCCACAATGAAAAGGGCCCTGAATTCCAGCTCAGCAGACCAAAACAGATGAGTGACCAAGCCTTTCTCCTGAGTCGGTGGCTTGATTAATTTCTCTTAAAAGTTGTAAGCAGTCATTTTTCTCCTGAAATGTGAAGGCAGCTTTAGAGGCCTCTGAGAATCATTGCTGGTTCTAGCAGGTGAGAAGTCTTGGCAGGTGGAAGTGGAGATGAGAAGCCCCCATGAATGGAAGTGGGGGTGAGAGGCCTCAGCAGGTGGAACTGGAGGTGAGAAGCCTCGGTGGGTGGAAATGGAGGTGAGAAGCCTCTGTAGGTGGAATTGGAGGTGAGAGGCCTCAGTGGAAGAAATGGAGGTGAGAGGCCTCGGCAGGTGGAACTGGAGGTGAGAAGCCTCGGCAGGTGGAACCAAAGATGAGAAGCCTCTGTGGGTGGAATTGGAGGTGAGAAGCCTCAGCAGATGGAATTGGAGGCAGCTGCTGAGGATGCCCTGTGTCTGGTGCACCTGCACAGCCAGGGTATGGACTGTGTGTGCCCCCACAGCTCCGTGCCTGATCAGTGATCTGCTTACCAAAGTGGGCAAGGGGCCCTGGGTGTGAGGCCAGCCAGGAAACCAGAATCAGATGAGGCGCCTGGGCCCCTGCTAACTCTCCCTGGGGAGCTGGAGGAAAGAACTGGCTCCAGGAACAGGTACAGAGAGGGAAGCCAGGCCTCGGGGGTCGTGGCAGACAGAGACCTCCAGGGCTGCCGCAGGTGGAGGTGGGTGCTTTCAATGCATTTCAGCTAAAAGAACAGGTAATCCCATAGCATCATTCTCCCCTTGACCTTTCAAAGCCCCTAATCTGATGGCATACCTGTATGTGGATCACTGACGATGCATTTCAAGGTTGAGCAATTTGTTCATATTTACTCTGTGGTTGGGTGTGAAAACACCAGGTCAAGGATAACATCGCGGCTGTTTGTTCGCCTCATGGGAGAAGGAGCTGAGGGCCTTTCTGCAAGCACAGGATTGATGGTGATCCTGAGTCACAAGCAGGCAAATGGGAGAGGCTTTTGAATTGGGGCATTAGGGAGAAGCTTGAGTTATGTAATAGAAGCATGGTGAGCTGTCCTTGATATGATTACCACTCTCAGTAATTATTATTATTATTTGACCTACGCAGACAAATCCAATTAAATAAGAATTGTTTTGCAATCGACTTGTTCGGAGGACGGCGGAGAGCTCTCTCTGCATGGTGAGAAAATTCCCCTGGGTTTGCACTACATTCGGTGGTTTCTCAAGCAGCCCCACCTATATGGCTGCTTTTAGATTTTGATCCACAAAACCAAATGTGTGAAGAAGGCCAGGCATGATTCCCCCCATTTTGTGACCAAGGGGTTTGAGGCTCAGAGAGGCCAAGTGACTTGCCCAGGGTCACACAGCAGGAACAGAACAGAGGCAGGGCTGGGTTGGTTTCTAGCCTCCATTTCAGACTCTGCTCCGCCAGTGCTGGCTAGGCTCCAGCAGCTTTCTTAGGCGGCATTGTCCTGGGTGGAGGAGCAGCAGGTGCTGGAAAGTGCAGGAACTTCAGATTAAATAAAATACTGTAATGCTGGTCCCCATAACGGTCCCCACAGGATGTTGGTGAATCCTGGGTCCTGCCCTCAAGCCATGCAAAGCCTGTGAGGCTCAACCCTCCACTGAACTCCAAGCAGGCTGTGCTGGGAGAACCCTGGACACTTCGTGCATCTAAAACGAGACTCATGATTCTTGTTACTGGCATTCCAAAATGTAAATGTGCTTTTTCTCCTGATTATAACAGCACGGCAAGTTCATTGGAAAATTTTTGAAAATACAGAAAACTATGAGTAATAATATAAAAATCACCCAAATTTCTATTAACATTATATACAGTATTTCCTTTGTGTGGTTTTTCATGTATAGACGAGTATTTCTGGTTTAAAAGACTAGGTTCATGCTATACATGGTTTTGTATACTGAGGGGTTTTTTTCACTTTAACTTACTTCATGATTCTCTTACCATGATGCTAGTCTTTGAATATATAATATTTTCAATAATACAGTATTCCATCATACGCAAAAAGCCTTTTGCTTAGTTTTTGTCTTTGAAAAACCACAGACATGAATTAAAATCAGAAAGAATGAGTGACAGACTATATGAATGTGTACATTTACAAGCATACAAGTATCTTCTTCAAAAACAAAGGGAAAACAGTTTTTGAAAAATCACACACATGCACGTGGGCGCACGCGCGCACACACACACACACACTCCAATGGAGCCTAAAAGACATTTGACAAAATGAAGCATCTTTTCTTTAAAAACCTCTAAATAATAGATTATGGAAATGATTTGGAAATATAAAGCATTCACCAAGAACCAACAGAAGATATTTTTCTAAAAAGTGAAACTCTAGAACCAAGTTCATTTAATCAGGAACTGTACAAGGATGATAATATGACCATTATTATTATTGAATATTGTCGTAGTTCCAGCAAATGCAATAACATCAGAGGCCTACAAAACCATTTTGGGACCTTGGAAAACAAGAAATAAATTTGTCTATTTTTGTTGATGATATGACTATGCACTTAGAAAACTCAAGAGATTAGTAAAAGTAACTAGAAATTATCAGTGACTATTGGTGACATTGCTAGATACTAGATAATTATACAAATTATACAAATACTGACAGCTTCTCTCTATTCTAGTCATAAGCAACTAAAATGGAAAAAGGTGTGTTTACAATAGCAACCAAAGCTATGAAGTGTTCAGAAATAAAATGTAACAAGAAAGAATAATGGCCTACGTAAACTCTAATGGAGTGGCGTAAAGCAGACTGAATGAGGAGAAAGCTTGGATGGGAATGTATGTGTTTAATTTAAAGTACCCCTCCTAGAATTAATGTATAAAGTTAATGCAACTTCAAATAGAATTCTGATGGAGTACTTTTTTCTTTTATTTATATATTATATACTTAATATATATATATTATATTATATATTTTTCTTTTATGTATATATTTTATAGAGATGGGGCTCTCACTTTATTGCTCAGGTTGGTCTCAAACTCCTGGCCTCAAGCAATCCTCTCACCTCAGCCTCCCAAAGTGCTGGGATTACAAGTGTGAACCACAATACCTGGCCGAGTATTTTTTAAGAGGCAGAGAATTGGATAAAATTATCATAAAGCTTCTTAGGAATTATGTAATTCCTAAGAAATAAAACCTTTTGAAATAGAATCATTGGGGGAATTTGCATTTTCAGATCAGGACATGACCGGAAGCCACTCTATTCAAAGAAATAGACTGTTGGCATAGGAATAGAAAGCTAGCTCTAGAACCAAACAGAGAAAGCAGAAATAGATCCCAGTATGTTTAAGATTCTAACACATGAAAAAGATGGTCTTTTTTACTAATGGGAAAAGATAGATTACTTGGATTTTGACAAAGACATCAACAGCAAGACAGTAAAGATTTCTTTCCTTTTTTCTGTTTTTAAAGATTACTTAATAATTTAATGGTAGGGAAAACTTTTAACTCAGAAGTTTTTTTTTAAAGACAGACATATTTGTTGACATTAAGCCATTTAAAATTGTTTATAGCAAAAGATACAATAAACAAGGTGCTAGTTACAAACACTTGCAACTCAGAGGCCAGACAGTGGCTTCATGTCTTGTATGCAAAGAGCTCTTACAAATTAGTAAGAGACAATCACTCAGTTAAAAAATGGGCCAAGGATCTAGAGAAGCAATTCACCAAAGGGCAAACCCAAATGACTAACAAAAATTTCTAAAGATTCTCGGCAATTTAAAATAGTGGTCAGATTTTTCTTTCTTTTTTTTTTTGAGACTGAATCTCGCTCTGTCTCCCAGGCTGGAGTACAGTGGCCCAATCTTGGCTCACTGCAACCTCTGCCACCCGGATTCAAGCGATTCTCGTGCCTCAGCCTCCCGAGTAGCTGGGACTACAGGTGCAGGCTGCCACACCCAGCTAAGTTTTGTACTTTTAGTAAAGACGGGGTTTCACCATGTTGACCAGGCTGGTCTCAAACTCCTGACCTCAAGTAATCCACCCGCCTCGGCCTCCCAAAGTGCTGGGATTGTAGGCGTGAGCCACCACGCCTGGCCCAGATGATTCTTTACAACTGTAAAACTACCAAAATTTAAAAACAGCAATAACACCTTTTGCGCTTGGGGTATGGGGAAGTGAGTACTCATTTACTGGTTACAGCTTACTCGAGAGTATTGAGAGTCAATCTGGCAATGTCTGTTAGAACAATAACCCTTCAGATCCGCAATAATCCTTTTCCTGGGAAACAAACACATAGACGCAAAAGCATCCGTACATAAGGCTTGATATTCAAGGATTGCAGCCCTGGAAAACTGTGGGAACAAAGTGAATACCTATCAAAGAGAGGGTCGAATAAAGTAGAGTAATTCTCACCTTAGACTTAATTATGTAGCCATTTAAAAGAATGAATTTGAGTTACGATTGTTGACTTCATTGAGAAAACTAAGATGCAAAGAACTGTATAAGGTATGATCTGACTTTTGTAAACAATGTGATGAAAACCATATATATTTTTGTATGTTATTATATGAGCAAAGAGACATATACATGGGGTTGTTAGTATGGACGTCTTGGGGAAGCTGCTGTATGTGGAAGTGGGAAGGTGTATGAAGGGATGGCGGAAACAGGAAAAGAAAAAAAAATACCACTCCCAAAAGAAAAATGAACCAAAGGGAAGAGTGGGTCTGTGTGTGTTTGGCCCAGACCCAGGGGAATCCTATGAGATCTGCTATGTGTATCAGTAACGATATAGCACGGAGGCATTCCTCCCATACCTCACCGAGTATTTTTTAAGAGGCAGAGAATTGGATAAAATTATCCAATTTTATCCAAAATTTTATCCGCTTTTATCCAAAGCAAGTGATAAGACACATGCTTATCACCTGTGCTTAATGTGACTCAGAGCTAGTAAGCAAAATTATTCCTGTCTTATGTCTTCAGAGATAGGAAAATCTTATCACGTGAAAATCTCACCATGTCCTCTGTGGCATAATAAAAAATATATATGTTGATCTCTGCCCCCAGTCCCTGGCACAGAGCTCCTAAAAACCTTGTAATTTCTTGAGCAAGAAGCATGCTAGGAGAATCTTTTGTTCTAACATTTGGTCTCTGCCCCGGTTTTTGAGACAGAGCTCCTGAAACCTTTGTAGATGGGGTGCTTGGAGAATCTTTGGTTCTAATATTCGGTCTTTGATCCTGGTGCCTGACACAGAGCTCCTAAATCCCTTGGAATTTCCTGGATGATAGGAACTTTTTTTTTTTTTTCTAATGAAGTGACTCTTGGTGGACTCCTGGCCGGGAGGATGGTCACTGGAAATCCCAAGCCCTGATGAGAGACTTGGAGCTTTCAGCTCCATCCCACATTCACCGGAGAAAGAGAGGAGCTGGAAACCAGGTTAATAATCAATCATGCTTATGTTGAAACTGCCGTGAAAACCCCAGAACTCTGGGGCTCGGAGAGCCTCTGGATTGCTGAACACATGGGGGTGGCGTTAGACGGTGGGGGTCGTGCCCGCAGAGGGCATGGAAGCTCCACACCTCTTCCCACAGGCATGCCTCATGCATCCCTTCCCTCTGGCTGCTCACCTGTATCACCTGTGACACCCTTTATAACAAACCGGTAAATGTAAGCGTGTCCCTGAGATCTGTAAGCCATCCTAGCAAATTAATCAAACCTAAGGAAGGGGACTGTGGAACCCCCAATGTACAGCCAGTCAGTCAGGAACACAAGTCATACACCGGGGCTTGTGATTGACATCTGAAGAGGGAACAGGCTTGTGGGACTGAGCCCTTCGCCTGTGGGATCTGACGCTACCTCCAGGCGACGGTGTCAGAACTGAGTGGCATTATAGAACACCCAGTTGGGGTCTGCTGAAGAATTGCTTGGTGTGTGGGAAAAAAACTCACACATCTGGTGTCAGGAGTGTGGTGTTGAGTGTGTGAGTAAGAAAGGCACTTTGGGTTTCCAATCCTTACATCCTCCCTCATATGAGTGATGGAATACCGCGTTCCACTGCCTGCCCTGGCACAAGCCCTTTCCTAGAGAGCTTCCCTCCCCAGAATGCCTCCTGCCCAAAGTGCCCACCGGCGTCAGGTAGCTCATCATGGCAGCTGAGCTGGGCCCACTGGGTTCAGGGTGCGTGTGAGTCAAGGAGACCCAAGGGCCGGTCATTTGGTAACAGTGAGCTCTTGCACTGAATGGCCATGTGGAGTTAGGGCTGAGGCAGCAAGATTGCTGAGAGTGGCCTAAGAGAGGGGGCAGTGGTGCTGTGACAGCCACCATGCATCCCCGGAGAGAGACAAAGAGAATGGCTGCCATACCCCCGCAAGCTCCCCAGCCCCCAGCTTCAGTTCCATGACTGGGCTTTGTTCCTATGAGCTTGCCCTGTGCCCCAGTTATCTATTGGTAGATTACAAATACTCCCAAAACTTAGTGGCTTCCGACAGTTGTCATGTTCACTTATGATTCTGTGTGTTAGTGACGTGAGCTGGGCTCAGTGCCATCATCCTTCTGGGCTGAGCTGAATTTCGCTGCTCTAGGCGTGGCATCACTCACCTGTCTCAGGCCTGCATCTATGGGTCTCTCATCCTCCAACAGGCTAGCTCAGACTCATGTTCATGGTGGTAGAAGAGTTCTCAGCCTAATGGCAGAAGCTGCAAACCCTCTTAAGATCTAAGCATAGAAGTCAGTGTCACCTCTGCCACATTTAATGGTCAAAGCAAGTGAGGCGGCCACTCCAAATACAAAGGATAGGAGAAGAAACTCCACCTCTTCATGGTGGGACCTTGAAAAATTGTGGCACTTTTTCACTCCTGCATCATTTAAGTAATGACTTTCATTCAGTTCTCTGAATAAGTTTCTATCCCATGAAGCCAGAGAGGTTTAGTTAAAATGTAGGTGCAGACACAGATTCTTAGCCACAGAGACATCAAATCTTTCCTTCCTTTCTCCATTCCATGAACACTAAATAAAAACAACAATTCCCATTTGTTGGTCACCTGCTGTGTGCCAGAACCTAGTTCATTTAGAGCACACAGCTCTATGAGGGACGGGCTTTTCTGGGTTTGGGTTCCCTTCTGCAGATGGGGAGGTAGAGACTAGAGACTGTTTTGTTTGTTTGTTTGTTTGTTTGTTTGTTTTGTGTGTGTGTGTGACAAAGTCTCACTCTGTCACCCGGTCTGGAGTGCAGTGGCACAGTCACAGCTCATTGCAGCCTCAATCTCTCAGGCTCAAGAGAACCTCCCACCTCAGCCTGCTGAGTAGCGTGGACTACAGGCATGCACCACTGTGACCAGCTAATTTTCATTTACTAGTTTGTAAAGACAGGGTCTCCCTATGTTGCCTAGGCTGGTCTCAAACTCCTGGGTTCAAGCGATCCTTTCACCTCTGCCTCTGCAATTTCTGGGGTTACAGGCATGAGCCACCACACCTGGCCAGGCAGAGACCTTAAAAGGCTCAGCCACTCTCCAAAGTCAGGCAGTGTGTAAGTGGCGGGTGAGGGTAGGGAGATGGGATCCAAGCCCGGGGATGCAGGAAGCCAGCCCCAGCACTCAGCTCCACTCTGGGACTGGCCAAGGAACTGGAGCCTTCAAGAGGAGGAAGACAAAGTCCCTGCTGCAACCCTCCCAGGCCAGCAGGTGCACAACTAGGCCTGAGACGCCTGAGTCGGCAGTGGGGGAGGGGAAGCAGGCGGGAGCAAGCATTTCATTGTGGGAACCCGGCAGGGGCTGGAAGGAAAGGGAGGAGCTCACCTGTGCACAAAAGCATCAGATCAATAAGGGCCAGGCAAGTCAACAACTCAGGCCACAGGTCTTCAGTGAGCTGGGGAAGACTGCATGGGATAAGTGTGTTGTGCCCAGGAGCCCTTGGCCCTCTTCCTATTTGGGCTAATGATTGACAATCTGACTTCTGTGCCCGGGGTGGTCAAGATTCCCCTGTGACCCCTGGAGAGTGAAGGGCCATGTGCCTCTGATGTGTCCCTCCTCAAAGAGGCACAGATCTTTTCTGGTGCTGAATAACAGCAGTACCAATACAGATGCAGGCCTGGTGTGGGGGTTCCCGCTGAAGATCCCAGCACTTCAAGAGGCCAAGGTGGGAGGATCACTAGAGGCCAGGAGACCAGCCTGGGGACCATAGTGAGACCCTGTCTCAAGAAAGAACAAACCAAAGAAAGAAGGAAAGAAAGGAAAGAAGGAAGGAAGGAAGGAAGGAAGGAAGGAAGGAAGGAAGGAAGGAAGGAAGGAAGGGAAAGAAAATAAATTAGCCAGGCAGGGATGATTACTAGAGGCCAGGAGACTAGCCTGGGCAACACAGTGAGACCCTGTCTCTACAAAAGAAAGAAAGAGAGAAATAGAGAAAGAGAGGAAGAAAGAAAGAGAGAGAAGGAAGGAAGGAATGAAGGAAGGAAGGAGAGAGAAAGAGAAAAATAAAGAAAGAAAGAGAAAGAGAGAAAGAAAGAGACAGAGAGAAAGAAAGGAAGAAAGAAAGAGAGAGAAGGAAGGAAGGAGAGAGAAAGAGGGAAAAGAAAGAGAAAGAGAGATAAAGACAGAAAGAAAGGAAGAAAGAAAGAATGACAGAAAGAAAGTAAGAAAGAAAGAATGAAAGAAAGAAAGAAAGGAGAGAGGAAAGGGAGAAAGAAAGAGGAAGAAAGGAAGGAAAGAGAGAGAGAAAGAGAAAGAAAGAGAGAAAGGAAGGAAGGAGAGAGAAAGAAAAGAAAGAAAGAAAGAGAAAGGAAGAAAGAGAGAGGGAGGGAGGGAAGGAAGAAAGGAAGGAAGGAAAAAGAGAGAAAGAGAAAGGAAGGAAGGAAGGAAGGAAGGAAGGAAGGAAGGAAAAAGAAGGGAAGAAAAAAGAAAAGAAAACTAGCCAGGCATGATAGCATGCACCTATAGTCTCAGCTATTCAGGAGGCTGAGGTGGGAGTATTGTTTGAGCCCAGGAGTTCAAGGTTTCAGTGAGCTGTGATCACACCACTGCACTTCAGCTTGAGTGACAGAGTGAGACCCTGTCTCAAAATAATAATACAAATATAATAATAATGCAGATGCCTCTATAGTCTGCTCTGTGCCACGCATTGCACCACTCAGGTATGTGGGCCACTGGGGCCCCATCTCAGCTCTGGCCTTACAAGCTCTGTCATGGCCCTGGCCAATGAACACTTCATTTCATGTTCTCATTTGTTAGCTGGTGACCATAACACACACCTCCTAAGTCTATGCTGAGTGAGGTATCTCAGGTACTTAGCACAGTGCCTGGTACTTAGCAAGTACTTGTAAACATTATGATTATTGAAAAGTGCGTCAACGCTCATTCATTGACCACGCAAGGTGATGCGTGGGTTTCAACAGCACTGCTTCACGTTCATGTTTATCTCGTTCTCTCTGTTCCCCGATAACCTGCACAGGAGTTGATGGATGTGGGATCCCTTTATGCTACTAAAGAGGATCATGATACATGACAGGGCTAATTCGTGGGGCATTTCGTCATCTTGAAGCAAAATGGCAGCTGATGCGTGTTTTCAAATGAGCATATCTGCTGAGGCCGAACTGAGTAGGGTCGGGGGCTCCAGAATTACTAAATCGTGACTGTTCTTACAGAAAACTTCAAGTAGCAACTTTAACCAAGAGGTGGCCAAGACCCTGCCTGAAGCCATTTGTGTGACTATTGCTGTTGGCTCTAAATTCATCTCGTCTGTAACCAGAGAAATGCATTTCTACTACCTCAAGGGGAAGGCAACCTCCATTTTTCTGTTCATAAAAAATTTTTAGTTATTTTCTGAATTGAAACTTCCAGGAGAATATTCCACAGGTGCAAAGTTTATGACCTTTACTTCGCAGCGCTGGTGTTTCCTCTCTTGCGGTAGGAGTGCCGTAGTCACGTCAATAAATATTTGCCTTCTCCTCTCCCCTCTCTGATCCTTGTGTTTCTGCCATTACAAAGCTGGAAGGGCGGCGGGGTCACCAGCTCTCATGAGGAAGGGGGGCCGAGCACACCCCATCACTGGTCGGCGGGGAGACATGCGCACGCACACTGTGGGTTTTGGCGGGGTTGGGGTGTGGGGTGCACACCCACACACTGCTGTGCGGACTTGTTCCCATGAAATGAGTCTTTCATGGTGGGGAGGGAATATCCATCTATTTGATTGTATGCCTGTCAGCATTGTTCTAGGGACAGAATATTCTAGAGCGGTGCCAGCAGACACAGTCACCACAAAGCGTCAGCTGAGGGACGCACCTTCATCTCCCTCAGGCGGCTGAGCCATTAATTCCTGTTCCCCCGATGCTGCCCGCACAATTCCATTCCTTTATTCCTCCAACTATTCGATATTTATCGGACCTCTTCTGTGGAGGGATACACAGACAACAGGTCCAGGTCCCACTTTAAGAAGTTCACCTCTGGGAACGGGAGAGGGAAGAAAGAAAAGCAAACGAAGGACGGGTGCCCCAGCATCAGGCAGACAGAACAACCGATTCAGCCTGGAGACAGGGAAGGATTCCTGGGTGGGTTGACACTGCCACTGGGACTCAAAGGACGAATAGATCCCACAAAAAAAGTCGTATGATGTACAAGCGTTCAGAAGAGGGACAGGGCGCAGGCTCAGGGCCCCTCAGTGGCACACAGGGCCGTGGCCACACTGCACCATGACTGTGTGTCCCGCTGTGCCTCCCACCCACTGGACGCCGGCTCCTGGAGGACCTAGGTGGGCTCTCCCTCATCTGTGACATCCCCCGCACCTGGCACTGGTGAGGCCACTTGGCAAATGGTGAGTGACTCAAACGACGGCCATCACGCAGCTGACCCAGCCGCAAAGGGCCTTGCCAACCTTCCTTCTGTGGAACCCGGGCCTTGGGATTCTCTCAGCGCCTGGTGGGGGGAGTCTCAGGCACCACCTCCCTCAAAGCCCCAAGACCTTTCTTATCTCTGCACCAAGTCACAGAAACAACAGAGGGTCCTGCACAGCCATTGTAAGAATGTTGAAAATGCAGACTTTTAACCCCATGACACCAGGGCCACCTGCAAAGGCAGGACACGCTTCTCCTCTGCCGTCTGTCCACCCATGGCAAAGGAAGACAGATGGGTGGAACATCACACCCTCTGCAAAAAAAAAGAGTCTTTGATCACAGAAAAATGTTTGGTAAACTTCTCCAGAGTTAAACTAATTGGTTTGGGGCAGATCTAATCTCCTGGATGCTTTGCTGCTCAATTAGTACTGGTCAAAATGTTTGAAGTTCAGAGGAGAGCGGCTTCTCAGAGGACAAGCCCATTTGAATAATTAGCATCACAGGGTGTTCCCAACACGGCCGACCCTCCTGGGGAGATGAAAGAGACACCTCCCCTATAACTGTTCTGGCTCCATTGCCACTGGAGACCTCTGGAAATCTTTAAGAACAGGTGGCCTCTGCCCTTCCCTTGAAAACTGAGTGTGGGAGGGAGCCTGTTCCAGGCCACAGCCTGGCAGGAAGAGAGCAGGCTTGGAGGGGAGGCCCTCTCCCTCTTCTGAACGTTTGCACATCACACGACTTCTTTTCTGTGGGATCTCCTCATCCTTCTAGTCCCAGGGGCAGTGTCAACTCACCCAGGAAGCCTTCCCTGTCCCCAGGCTGAACCACGCGTCCTGTCTGCCCCTGTGCTGCCAGGCTTGGGCACCCATGCTTTGCTTGCTTTTCTTTCTCTCCTCCCCACTCTCCAAATGTGAGCTCCTTAAGGTGCGACCTGGGCCCATTGTGTACCACACCATAGTTATTGATAAGTAGTAAAGAGATGAATGGATGAAGGAATGAATGAGTGAATTAATGAATGAAATTTGTGTAGGCGGCACCAGGGGAACAGGAAATAACAGCAAAGACATCTGAGGGAGATGGAGGTGCGCTGTTCAGCACTGTTGACACCATGGGCTGGATTGTTCCTTGCTGTGGGGCCTGTCCTCACCTTATGAGACGTGTGGCTGCAGCCCTGGCCTCCACCCACCAGACGCAGGAGCACACACCTTCTCCCCACCATGTGACAACCAAAAAGATCCTCAGACATTGCCAGATCACCCCAGTTGAGAACTACTAGGCTAGACCAACAACTTGTCTTTTTTTGGGTCTGAACAAAACATGGTACCAATAGCTTCAATTCAGAAAAGAAGGTTTCCCTTCTCCAGCCAGTACCTGTCTCTTTCCCACCCTGTAGTGATAAGAGGGAGATTTAAAAACTACAGTTCTTTTTTTTTTTTGAGCGGGAGTTTCACTCTGCTGCCCAGGCTGGAGTGCAGTGGCATGAAAGTGGCTCACTGCAGCCTCCACCTTTTTAGTATTTTTAGTAGAGACGCGGTTGCCAGGCTGGTCTGGAACTCCTGACCTCAGATGATCCACCCACCTCGATCTCCCAAAGCGCTGGGATTGCAGGCATGAGCCACCGCGCCTGGCCTTAAATTCCAATTCTTAGTGACTAATTTGCTGTATCACAGCCTATTTTGAGGTTGTGTCTCCTGGGCTTTGAATCCAGGTTCTGTCACTCATGAAGGCCATTTCATCTCTCAGAGCCTCAGTGTCCCCACCACAAAGTATGAAGAGTGCCAATCCCATTTGTACAGTGGGCAGTCCATGAAATCACGTGGGTGGTGCCCCCACACAGTAGGGCTTGCACATGGCAGCTACGGTACTGTGTCTGCGCTTCTCCCTTCAGGAGGAGGGGCTTCCCAGGGTATGAGAGTCTAATCTGCTACCAAGTCCTTCAACGGTTGGCAAAATTCAGTTCATTCAAAGCCTGTCTCGCCCACTTAGAAAGAGCCAGAGGCTGCCATGCTCTCTCACAGGTGCCCGGGCTCAGGGCAAGATCATGGGCATGGGCCTTGGGGTCAAGCCAGACCCAACCTCCAGCCCTACCATTGCCCAGCATGTCCAGGGCTGTTCACTCAGCATCCCCCTTGCCTGAGGAAACAGGATTAACAACCCTCACCTCACAAGGTCTCGGGAGGATTAAATGAGTCCTTGGGTTCACAGATGCTGTGGAATTATTAACTGCGGCTCAATCGGTGTGGCGAGGCCAAAGCCCAGAAGGCTGGGATGGGAACGTTGAGTACAATTCCTTCAGGGAGGGGCCCTGGGAGGCCCCAGGCAGCTTCCCCTCTGGTGTGGCTTGTTAGACCGGCACAAGCTGGTTGTAAGTCTGTTAACTGAGCACCAGATCTGCGACCCTCGGCTTCCAGAACCGAGGATATCAGCATGAAGGGACAGGCGTGTTCAGACACGGGGTTGCTTTTTAAGCAAGAAAGTGTTCTTCCAAACGAAACCAGCGGCAGCACCGGAGATCTCAGAGGTGGTCTCTTTAATGCCCAAATGCGGAGATTTTTGTCTTTTCTGAAATCAAGCACCCACAGCCCTCTCCTTGCGGCAGTGAGAACCCCGAGGCCCATTGAGACTCATCCTGTCCACTGCACACAGCACACCTGGGGTCTGAGAGGACTCAGGCCCGGCCCAGGCCTCCTGCCACTGTGCTCGGACAAACCCTGGTCTCCAGGTCCATGGGGAGGACAGGTCTTTCCAAGGCTGCTGGCTGAGTCACATCTGTGCAGCCCTCCTGCCCTGGGCCGGGGGTAGGGTTCCCTGGGGACCTCACGCAGCTCCCCCGCCGTGGCCAGCCCTGAGAATGAGAGCTAGAAATGCCCTGAGCAGCCCTTAGGTCCATCAGCCCCCTTCACAGACAAGTGTCCAGTGGCCGGCACACAGTTCCAGCTGGACCCCCAGCCCCCACGCAGAGGTGACAGAACCTCCAGGCACTCCCCAGAGGGGCTGCCAAGAGTGGGTGTGGGGAGACCGTGAGTGTGGAGCCAGGAGACCGCCAAGGCCTTGCTGTGTGGCCTTGGGTGAGCCGCCCGACCACCGTGAGCCTCTGGATCCCCCTCTGTGGAACAGGGACTCCATTCTACGGATGTCATTGCAGGACTGGGAGAGGTTGCGTGACAGTGGGACAGGCGCACTTCCTGCACACAACGGAGCTCCACACGGCAGCCCTTGTTCCTTCTGATGTGGCGTATTTAGGATGCAGCTGCATAAAGGTACAAGACCAGTCAGCCGAAGGCCAGCGCATGGGAAGCAAGCGGGTGCGGCCTCCCGACGTGTTTCCTTGTTCTGAACAGGACCTCCCTCGGCTCAGAGCTGGGCCCGAGCTAATTCAGCCCAGGGAACAGGGACTGAGAGCTTCCAGCAAGGGAGGTGGAAGAAAGATCATGGACTCTCCTGGGGAACCCCTTCCTCCCAACACAGACCCCAAAGAGGGGAGGCCCTGCCCTCCGGCCCCACCAGGCAGCTGCCTGTCCCTGTCCCTCAGTTGAGGGATCCTCCTCTGTGGCCTCCTGAGAGGCTCCTCAGCCAGGATTTCTATGCTTATGATCACTTTGGCTTCTGGTCAACACTGGTTTTGCAGAAGAAAAAACGGAGGGTCAGGGAGGCCATTAAAAGCAGAGCCAGTGGGAAATGCATGAGAGGTCCTTGAGCAGCCAGGCCCAGGGAGCAAGCCAGTTCTCTGCTTCGGTACCCTCTTAAGAAAGCACTTAGGCCTCTCTGAGACCGTTTTTCTCTTCTGTAAAATGGCACTATCTCAAAAGCCCTTCCAGGCCAGGCGCGATGGCTCACATCTGTAATCCCAGCACTGTGGGAAGCCCAGGAGGGAGATCACCTGAGCTCAGGAGTTCAAGACCAGACTGGGCAACATGGTGAGACCCCCATCTCTCCAAAAATAAAAAATTAAAAATGTGTAAAGCCCTTTCCAATGCTAAAATTTGGTTATTTTAATCCTCAAATTCCTGGAGTCGAGGAACACAGGTTCCCTCTCTCTGGCACATCTGTGTCAGCAGCTCCGGGTGGTCTGTCCCTGCAGAGGTTGTGGGTGTGGAGCACGGTGCCAACTCTGGGTGCCCGTATTTTGGGGGGGGCTCACAGCCCCGCTGGCCTGGTCTCCAGGCTGTTTGTCCCTCCCCGGCTCTTCGTCACCTGCCCAGGAATGCTGGCACTGGTGGGAGACGTCGGAGCCGCTCAAGGCTCTTGTTGCGACCGGGTGCAGTGGCTCACGCCTGTAATCCCAGCACTTTGGGAGGCCGAGGCAGTCGGATCATGAGGTTAGGAGATCGAGACCATCCTGGCTAACACGGTGAAACCCCATTTCTACTAAAAATACAAAAAATTAGCCAGGCATGGTGGCGGGCACCTGTAGTCCCAGCTACTAGGGAGGCTGAGGCAGGAGAATGGCGTGAATCCAGGAGGCGGAGCTTGCAATGAGCGGAGATCGCACCACTGCACTCCAGCCTGGGTGACAGAGGGAGACTCCGTCTCAAAAAAAAAAAAAAAAGGCTCTTGTTGCCAGGTGTTTGCAAAGCTCGTGTTTCCTGCACAGATCCTAGCAGAGATTGCTTGGAGTACTTGGAATATGGAGGGACAGATTGCATCAATGTATTCCATCCTGTTACAGATTTTATCTTTCTCTTTTTTCATAAAAAGGGAATTTAGTAGAAAAGTATTTCTTCAAAGTTGAAGGTCAAATTAAGATCTTGACATTTTATCTCCTAGATCACAGTGAAGAATTCATGAAATAAGACAGAAAAAGCACACGGCAAGGTGCTGGCCCCAAGCAGGGGTGAGGCAGGTCCTCCTGGGGCTGGGGATTTCCACACCTGGGAGGCTGGCTAAGCACTGACCCATGAGTCCTCAGGACACCCTAGGGGGAGGGTTGTTTTCCAGATAAGAAGATAAATTTTAAAAATTCTGCAGTCACAGACAGCGAGTGGCAAAACTGAGATCTGAACCAATGTCTTCCACATGAAGAAAAGTGACTGGGGCTACTGGCTCTTTAGCTTCTGTAGCTCAGAGGAAGAACTCAGGTGGGCTGGGACCCCCGCACCTGCTTCAGGCATCTGCTCTCTGAGGACCCCACTTTCAGGTTTGCCTCTGCACATCCCCATAGGGCAGGAGCCTCTCCCCAGATACATGGATCCCGGAACGAGCCAGACAAAGACGCCTTTTTCTTACCCACTGGTGCCCATTCATTTCATGTTATAATTTTCTAGTCTAAATGTACTTTTTAAATTTGTCAGACAAGCTGGGAAATTATAGACTATTCTGTCCACCCTGTATTCTTCCATTTCTCTGTCCATCTAATATACAAAAGAATAATACAAATCATTTTTTCGGCCAGAAATGGTGGCTCATGCCTGTAATCCCAGCACTTTGGGAGACCAAGGCAGGAGGATCGCTTGAGCTCAGGAGTTTGAGACTAGCCTGGCCAACATGTGGAAACCCTGTTTCTTCTAGAAATACAAAAAAATTAGCAGGGCATGGTGGTGTGCACCTGGGGTCCCAGCTACTCGAGAGGCTGAGGTAGGAGGATGGCTTGAGCCTGGAAGGAGGAGGTTGCAGTGAGCCACAATGGCGCTACTGCACTCCAGCCTGGGAGACAAAGAAAGACTCATTCTCAAAAAATATATAAAAATAAAAATCGTTTCTCCCCCAGTATCAGGTGCTTTGCACGTATTGCCTAGGAGCTCAGTTCTAGTGTCCACCCCAAATCCCAGAGTGAATCAACCCAGGCCTTCAACCCCAAGCCCGTGGTCATTCACACTGCCTCTCTGTCCCGCTTAGAACCATCCTAAAGGTATGGGCTTGCTCTACCCATCCCTGGCATCTAATTAAACCTGTGGAAAGGCTTCCAGGGGAGATGAAAGGGACCAGCCATACAAAACTTCCCATATAAAGGGCTTCTCATCTTTAAAGCTCTATCTATCTATTTATCGTCTATTAATATTTTTTAAAGAAGGTAATTGAGTCTCCCTACATAGTTCACAGGCAGATGGAGATGATCTTTCCTTTTGTCTTTATGAAGAAAGAAGGCTAGAGATGGGGGAAGGGGGGCTTTCTTGGGGAGACAGGTGTTCGAACATGAACTAGAATGCAGATAGCAGCAGCTCATTTTTCCCTTCAAACAGCCTGATCCAGACTCTCTCTAGGTTACCCCTTGTGGTTACAACTCAAATCTGCTTAAAGATGCCCTGCCAAGGGGAATTAGAAGGTCACCAAGACTTCCTCAGAGCTGGAAAGCTCTAGAGCTCCTCCAAGGTTCCAGGGCTGGCCTTCCTCTCCCCTCGCGTGACACTGGGGTGCTGATACTCGCCTCCCAGGGCTGCTGTGGGACTCCAAGGGCTAACTCAAGGAGAATCCCTAACCCAGGCCTGGCACAAAGAGATACATTATGATCCTTTGCTGGCCTACCACTGAAATCTGTAATTATCAAGCTGCATTGATTATTGGCAAGGAGAAAATATGTTATAATTTTTAAAAATAACGTAAATTACCTTCTAGACTTAAAAAACTTTCTATATCTGCCTCTGTTTCTGCTTGTATAGAAATTAAAAATTTGCCTTTTCCTGTGAAATTATGTTTTATAGCTTACTGGCTTATGATAATAATCCTTTGTACTTTTGCAGGGCCTTTTATCTGGGAATCTCAAAGCACTTCATAAACTTTAATTAATTCTTGCAACAAGCCCCGTGAGGTAGGTAAATATTATTATCCCCATTTTACAGATCAGGGGAGTGAGACAGTGAGAAGTTAAGTAATTTGCCGAAGGCCCCAAAGCAGTTAGTAGCTAAGTCTGAACAAGACCGCAAGCCGACTGTCTCAGGCCTGGCTTGGCCCCACGGGGGCCGCCCTGCTGGTTTCCCCGACCCGCCCCAGGACGTGATTGACAGGGAGACCACAATCGATTGCAGCGCCTGTGTTAAATACATGTTGTACGGCTTACAGGCGTTATGGGGAATTATTGGGGCTGACTCATAAGTTTCACCCTGGTACTGGCCTATCTTCATGTGAGCTGAGCAAAGCCTGCAAACCCATTTCTCAGGTCAGAACGCTTCTGCTCCTCAACGCTCTTGCTCAGAAAACTCTCACTTCCCTCATATTTGGACTCAACCAAGCATCTGCTGTATGCCGAGCACAGGGCTTGTGGCTTTTTTTTTTTTGCCTGTGCTGTCTCCTCGAAATACATTCTTAAGACAACCCTATGAGTGACTGTTGTTATCCCCATTTTACAGATGAGGAAAATGGAGGCTCTGAAAGTGAAGTGGCATATTTGGGGTCACACAGGAGAACTAGGATTCCAACCATGTTCTGGCTTGAACTTGATGCTCTTGTCACTCAGCCAGCTGACACCTGGTACCTGGTTGTGTTGCAGGAAGGCTTATTAATCCTACAATGGCATTTCCAGAGGACGTTAGTAAGTGAGTGAAGGGCTTCCATTTTAACCGTGAGCCAGGCTGAGCTAATAGTTTCTGTTGTTGGGTGCATGGATTAATAGGTGACTCTCCTAGGAGAGTTTGCGTGGTTCCAGAATGGGGCACAGTTGCCCCTGAGAGACGCCTTGCTGATGGCCCTCCTTGTCTTACTCAACAGCCTCATCACCAGCAGCAAAGCTCCTTCCCTTGACCTGGAGACACTGAAGCGGCTCTGGATGCTTTGCTCTTTCCTCCAATATGACTGTTGAAGTCAGACAAGCCTGGATTTGAACTCTGGTTAACGGCACACTCTCAGTGAAGTGGGGCTCGGCCAGCAACAGAAGTGAACTGGGCAGGCTCCTCCACCAGCTACAGGCCATGGTGCTGACATCCGCTGGATGGAAGTGGTGCCCATCCCGCTGCTTCCAGGAGACAGGCAGAGTTACTGCAGTGGTGGCAGCCCCTCTGCTGCTCCCTCCCCTCCCCCGGGGCACCCCGCAGCACCCCACTTCTAGAACTAAGAAAGGTGGGCTGTATTCTAAGATGTTGCTTGCAAGTCAGTCATTTGAAATGTGAGATGTATTTTACCCCAGCAACACTGTGATGAAAGGCAACTGCTGGCCCCACATAGCCCATGAAACCAAGTCAGCTCATGTGTTTGAAATAGTACACACGGCCGGGCGCGGTGGCTCACGCTTGTAATCCCAGCACTTTGGGAGGCCGAGGCGGGCGGATCACGAGGTCAGGAGATCGAGACCACGGTGAAACCCCGTCTCTACTAAAAATACAAAAAATTAGCCGGGCGTGGTGGCGGGCGCCTGTAGTCCCAGCTACTCGGAGAGGCTGAGGCAGGAGAATGGCGTGAACCCGGGAGAAGGAGCTTGCAGTGAGCCGAGATTGCGCCACTGCACTCCAGCCTGGGCGACAGAGCGAGACTCCGTCTCAAAAAAAAAAAAAAAAAAAAAAGAAATAGTACACACTTGTCATGAAAAATAATTGAAAATGATGGTCCTAGAATACAAACGGGATCCTTGCTTCATATGACCTCAGCAGCCTGTGGGTACAGATGTGTCTAGATTAGCGAGGGCACCAAAGACCTTACCTGCTCTTACCCCACCTCTCACACGGGTCCTCCTGGCCCTGAGAGCTACGCCCGCCCAGATGTCTCTAGGAGACCCATGCTGTGGGTTCTCTCTCCTACGACTGCAGCATGTGCCGAGGCCATCTTGGGGGCCAGCATTGGTGCTGAGGGCAAAAGATGCCTTGGGGCCCTTGAGCAGCCTCCTGCAGCACCAGAGTCTTGAACCTGGTGACCGTCAGCCTGTGGGGCCCCCTCTGGCCCTTGGCCTGGAGGAATGGGGTAGGGAGGGGTGCAGTGAACCCCTTCACAATGCCCAGCACACTGGAGTCCAGTCTGCAAGTTGGCTGACATACTTGAAAGGAGTCACTGCTGGGTGTCATTGGAGGCAGAAAATGTCCTGGTGGCTGGTCATTTCTGTTAATGCCATTGAAAGAACTTTCCAGAACTTAGGAGGCGAGGAACCAGAGAGTGACTTTTCACTCCCCTCAGTTTGTTCAATCTGCAGCCATTCACTGAGCATCGCCCATGTGCTTGCCCTTCGGTTTTGGATCTACAGAAGTATATTTGTCATCGCCTAGCACTAGAAGGCCTGGATTCCTGCCTTGCTATTTCAATAGACATATAAAGCCTCCTTGAGCTTTCGTCTCCTTGTCTTTGTCTTTGAAACAGTTCTTTTTTGTTTGTTTGTTTGACAGGGTCTTGCTATTGCCCAGGCTGGAGTGCAGTGGTGTGATCATAGCTCATTGCAGCCTCAACCTCCTGGGCTCAAGCAATCCTCTCATCTCAACCTCCTGAATAGCTGAGACTACAGGCACATGCCACCACGCCCGGCTAATTTTTTACTTTTTGTTGAGACCGAGTCTCATTATATGGCCAGGCTGGTCTTAAACTCCTGGACTCAAGCAATCCTCTTGCCTCAGCCTCCCAAAGTGCTGGGACTGCAGGCGTGTACCACGGCATCCAGCCTGAAACAGCTCTTGCTTCACAAAGCTGTTACAAGGGTTAAAGAAGATAAACACATGCCAGCATTCTGTAAATTGGAACGCACTAGGTAAATGCCAAATAAGTAAACACAGAATGCGTAGGCAGATGGCTTTGGGGTACAGGTTCTTCCAGGGCTTTATTACTGTTTTATTTATGATAAAATTAATGATAGAGTATGCACATGCTTAAACCCACTACCACCTCAGAATAGCACCCTTCCCCATCCAAGCATGGTGGTGAACTTACAAGGAGTCAAATAAAATCAAAGTAAAATCTTCTGTGTACCTATACGTATAGTGGGATACGAGGATGATATTACAGCACATGCATATTTTTTTTCACGTAAATCCTGGTCAATTACCAATCCTGGTCAAAACATACAGGTCTAGAGTGAGGGCCCTTTGCCTGTCATGCTCCAAGGCATGGGAAGGCCTGGAAATCCTGGGAAGAGTTCACAGGGTGTCACATATCACGTTCCCATGGGAGCCTATAATCTCCAAGCCGAGGATGCTGCTTCAGGTCGATGCTTCCCCAGCACCCTTGTGCACACATATCATGGAGGCCTTTATCAAAAATCAGGTTCTGCCGGGTGCGGTGGCTCACACCTGTAATCCCAGCATTTTGGGAGGCCAACGCAGGCAGATCACTTGAGGTCAGGAGTTCAAGACCAGCCTGGGCACCATAGCAAAATCACTACAAAAAATACAAAAATCAGCCAGGTGTGGTGGCTCATGCCTATAGTCCCAGCTACTCAGGAGGCTGAGGTAGGAGAATCGCTTGAGCCTGAGAGGTGGTGGTTGCAGTGAGCTATCATGCCACTGCACTCCAGCCTGGGTGAGAGCGCAAGACCCAGTTTCAAAAAAGAAACAAACAAAAAACAAAACTCAGGTTCTAGCTCAGAAGTTCTGGTGTATGGCCTGAGATTCTGTGTTTCTACCAAGACCCCAGGATGCCACTGGAGCCCAGGCCTGGGTCTCACAGGCCTCATCCCAGGCAGCAGGTTCGCGTGACCTCGAGGGCTACAGGAGTAGCGTCTGGGCTCCAGCCCCCGAAGCGTTTGTTTTCTTTGTCTGGGTGAGCCTGAGCATTGGCACATTTTAAAAAGCTCCCTAGGTGATTCTTACGTTAATCTAAGACTGTCCATTCCAGGGCAGCAGATTTGTCAACCGAACAAAATGTTCATATTCTCTTACTATTAAAATAAAACATATGATGCTGTTTAATGATCACGTCAAAATACAATAAAATAAAACATGGGGATGCAATGAGAGAGTGGGAAAGCACCTGCCACAGTGGATGTCGGCACACAGCCACTCAGGCAGTGAGAGCCATCATCAACAACAGGGCAATATGAAAGACAGTTAAGATGGAAGGATAGCTTGAGCCCAGAAGTTTAAGACCAGCCTGGGCAACATGGCAAAACTCGGTCTCTACTAAAACTCAAAAAATAAATAAAGTAGCTGGGCCTGGTGGTGTGAACCTCTGGTCCCAGCTACTCAGTAGGCTGAGGTAGGAGGATCACTTGAGTCCGGGAGGTTGAGGCTGCAGTGAGCTGAGATGGCACCAATGCACTCCAGTCTGAGCTACAGAGTAAGACCCTGTCTCCACCACCCGCCCCCCCAAAAAAGTAAAACAAAAATAGTTAACAATTGTATGATGCAGAAAGTGAACTCTAATGTAAACTATGGACTTTAGTTAATAATAATGTATTGGTATTTCAATATTGGCTCATCAATTGTAACAAATATATCATACTAATCAAGGTGTTAACAGTAAGGAAACTGGGGTAGGAGAGTACATACTCTGAATGTTCTGCTTAATTTTTCTGAAACCTAAAAATGCTCCAAAAATAAAAAGTATATTAATTAAAGAAAAATTAATGACTGGTACCACACAGACACTGGCCAATGCTGAGTCCCACAGGCCCCCTGAGAAGCAGGAAGCAGCCCTTTAGTTACTGAATTATAGGGAGGGAGGGAGGGAAGGAAGCAGAGAGGGTCTCAAGGGATGCAGTGGGCTGCAGAATTATTTCAATATTTAAACAACTGGCATGGCCCTAACACCTGGATATCAACTCTGATGAATAATTTTTTTAAGAGACAAGGTCTCATTCTGTCACCCAGGCTGGACTGCAGTGGCACAATCATTGCTCATTGCAGCTTCAAACTTCAAACTGCTCCCACCTCAGTCTTCCGAGTAGGCAGGACTACAGGTGCATGCCACCATGCCTAGCTATTTTTTAAAAAAAGTTTTGTAGAGACAGGGACTCGCTATGCTGCCCAGTCTGGTCTCGAACTCCTGGGCTCAAGCAATCCTCCTGCCTTGGCCTCCCAAAGTGCTGGGATTATAGGCATGAGCCACCACACCCAGTCTATTTTTTTAAATATTTATTTATTTATTTATTTATTTACTTACTTACTTACTTATTTTGAGACCAGGTCATGAGACTGGCTAATTTTTGTATTTTTGGTAGAGACAGGTTTTCATCATGTTGGCGAGGCTGGTCTTGAATTCCTGGGCTCAAGCAATCCACCCACCTCGGCCTCCCAAAGTGCTGGGATTACAGGCGTGAGCCACTGCGCCCAGCCCCGCCCTATTATTATTGTTATTATTAGTTTATATTAGTTAAAAGGAGAAATAAAAGAAGCAAAGAAGTAGCAACCCAATAGAACAGGTACAATTACCCTCATTTTACACATGAAGAAACTGAGGCACAGAGAAGTTTGCTTTGTCCAAGGTCACACAACTGTCCAATGGAGAAGCTGGGATTTGAACCCAAGTTTATCTGCCTCAAAACCTAAGCTCTTTTCAGAGGAGAAAGACTCTCCCTGGCCAAGATTGCTGGCACCTAGCTCATCTGTTACCAGTTTGCTCCTTCATGAAGATGGTCATGAAGCTGGCGTTTGCAAAGTGCCAAAAGTACAGCTGCACTTGCAATCTGGAGGCAAGAGCTCCTGCACAGCACGGCCACGCCCCTCCCTGGGCAGATCCCTCCTCTTCCCAGTGCCTCACCTTTACATCTGGAGAAAGTCAGCGTCGTAAGGACCCTTACAGCTCATCTGATCAGTTGTCCTGACTTCCCATTTTATAGATGGGAAAAGTAGAGTTCAGATAGGGAGACAACTCGGCTAAAGTCACACAACCCCTATGTGCAGAGCTGGGGCTGGGCACCAGGTCCTCCGCCACCCAACACGCTGCTCTGCCTGCCACCGTGGAACCACAGTGCACACATGTGCCGCTGCCCTTGGCCGGAGTGCAGATCAGAGCATGTTTGTTATCATTGCCTACGTACAAGTGCCCGTGTGCTGTGTGCAATTAAGCCGTGAGGGGCCGTCTCCACCTTCAAGTCAGTGGGCCACAAGTCCACTCTCTGTGAGCCATGCTCAGTGATGTCACTGGGAGTTGTCCACAGGTGACTTCACAGAGGTGTGACAGTGTCACACATACCTCCCTTTGCTTCAAATGCACAGCTCAGCATCTTTCTGGATTCTTCATACAGGTCAGTGTATGCTTTGCAAAAACTAAGGATAGATGAGAGCCGATTTAGTACAATCAGGGGCTTGCTTTTATGAATAGGAAGAATAGCCTTTGTCCAGCAGCATGAAAAAGTTGTTTTAAAGTTAAAATTATGTCATTGGGTGGCCCTCAGACTCTGGCAATGAATGACACCTCACCAGATGGTTACAGGGGTGATTTCTTCCAAAAGGAGGTTAAAGCTGAGGATGCACAGTTCATGGCTTAGGGGGACACTCCCACTTGCTTCTGAGGCACTGTGTGAGCAGACTTTCAAGAAATATCCTGTCGGCCGGGCGCGGTGGCTCAAGCCTGTAATCCCAGCACTTTGGGAGGCCGAGGCGGGCGGATCACGAGGTCAGGAGATCGAGACCATCCTGGCTAACAGGGGGAAACCCCGTCTCTACTAAAAATACAAAAAATTAGCCGGGCGTGTTGGCGGGCGCCTGTAGTCCCAGCTACTCGGGAGGCTGAGGCAGGAGAATGGCGTGAACCCCGGGAGGCGGAGCTTGCAGTGAGCCGAGATCGCGCCACTGCACTCCAGCCTGCGGGACAGAGCAAGACTCCGTCTCAAAAAAAAAAAAAAAAAAAAAAAAAAAAAAAAAAAAATATCCTGTCCTGGACCAGGTTCCTGACCTGAGAACACAGTTATTAAAGGCCCAGGTTGAACGGGGACCACAGTCCTAATGAGTTCAGGTTGTGTTAAAAACGCACGTGCCGTTGGGTACGTTGGTTGCCATTTGTATATCTAATGTCCATGTTTAAGGCTTTGACCTAGAGCTATAGTGTCCAATATGAGAGCCACCAGCTAGGCATGGCTATTTAGGTTTGCACAAAGTAAAATGAAATACAATTAATAGGCTGGGCACGGTGGCTCACGCCTGTAATCCCAGCACTTTGGGAGGCCGAGGCGGGTGGATTACCTGAGGTCAGGAGTTCAAGACCAGCCTGGCCAACATGATGAAACCCCATCTCTACTAAAAATACAAAAATTAGCTGGGCATGCTGGCACACGCCTATAATTCCAGCTACTCAGGAGGCTGAAGCAGAGAATTGCTTGAGCTCAGGAGGCAGAGGTTGCAGTGAGCCGAGATCATGCCCTTGCACTCCAGCCTGGGCAACAAGAGCAAAACTCCATCTCAAAAACAAAAATAAAAAAATAGAAATACAATTAATTCAGTTTCTTAGTCACCCTGGCCACATTTCAAGTGTTTAAGAACTACATGTGGCTCATGGCTGCCGTATCGGACAGTGAAGATCCAGAACGCTTCCACGATTGCAGAATCAACGCGTGGGTCCAGAGAGCGAGAGCTGGTGATGGGAAAGAGAGTATCAAACACAGCCTGGGGAACCAATCGGCAAGGCCAGACCACCACGAGCACGCGCTGAGAGCCTGACAGCTGGACGGAATGGATTGAGGATCTTTGTCTCTTCTCCAGGGGCCATGCAGGCCTGAAGAATAGAGAGAAGCCACAGAAACAGATGCTTTCTCGAGATCTCGTCCGAAAATCTGGACCTCAGGACTGTGCGCCATCTCATCCTAAGACCAGCGGGGGAAGAACCAGTGACTGCACCATGGAATTAAAGCGGTTCTGCCTGGCATGAGTTCTAGAATAAACCTGCTTGGTGGGACACACGGAGGATTCACGCCGGGATTACAAGCAGGCTCTTACTTTGCGATTGGCATGTATCTTTGGTCCTGGAAAGCCAATTATGAGCAGATCATTATAAATCAAATCCTATTCTTCCAGAAAAATGTTTCTGGTTATTATTGAGGAATGTTTGGTTTCCAGGAACCAAATTGACCTCAATTAAGTAAAGGGCGATAATTCTCAGAAGTTGGGGAAATCGTGTGAAGGCTGAGGGAGGCAGTTCTGCCCTGACTGGGCTGGAAGTGGACTCTGAAGGGCCAGGTGGTGCCCTGTCCTTCCCATGTGCCCTCATGGCTGCTGTCTCGGCTGTGGATGTCATTCTTTTCTGTGCATACGGGCTTGTGTGGCTCCCGCATCAGCCCGCACGCCATTCATTGTGGCTGACTCCAATGACTGGTTTCCATCCCCAGCCTCCCACGTTAGCTCCAGTGCCTGGGGCACCCTCAGACCACAGTCCAGTCTGAGGGAATCTGACCTGTCTGGTTTTATCTACACATCCAATCACTTGAGCCCGAGGGTAGATACATTCTAAGACTGGAAGGCACAGGTGCTCTCAGAAGGGGAGGGGAAGAGGGAGGAAATGGCGGCCTCTCTGGTATAGTTCGGCATAAGTCAGAGCCGCCTTCATGGTGTGGTCAGAAAAAACAACTGGAAACTCCATGATCATTCACAATGATCAAACTCAGCCGGAAATTCAAGATGTGAACCTAAATTTACAGTGTCCAAGTATCAAGAACGAGTCTGCTACATAAAGAGCTTAATGAATATTTGTCCAACGAATACATGAACGAATGGACCCACTGAATTTCAAAAGACACAAAGGGGGCTGGGCACAGTGGCTCAAACCTGTAATCTCAGCACTTTGGGAGGCCGATGCGGGCAGATCACTTGAGGTCAGGAGTTCGAGACCATCCTGGACAACATGGTGAAACCCTGTCTCTACTAAAAATACAAAAATTAGCTGGACATGGTAGCACGTGCCTATAGTCCCAGCTACTCGGGACGTTGAGGCAGGAGAATTGCTTGAACCCAGGAGCTGGAGTTTGCAGTGAGCTGAGATGGTGCCACTGCACTCCATCCTGGGCAGGAGAGTGAGGCTCTGTCAAAAAAAAAAAAAAAAAAAGACAAAGGGTACAGGAATTTTATATCATATATTTGACTGTAAGAAGGAAAAAAAACTCCTTCCTTCTGCACCTCAAATGGACATTAAGTTTCCGACATCTTTCTTTTGATGGACATTTACTGAAGACCCACCCTGCAGCTCACACAGCGATGAAGGAGTAGACACAGAACCCGCCTCCCAAAACTCCAAGTCCTGAGTGCAGTCTAGTGGGGAAGACTAGTAACCACATTAAAGTAGTAACCACATTAAAGTATGTGCAAATACCCCAAAAGACGAAGAAAATCTGAACATATATTTCCTCACTCTCCTGATAAATTTCACTATAGCAAATACAACATCAACAATCACTCCAAAGTATTTTAAGAGGTGCTTAATAATGTTATTTTGAAGAGAAAGATGATGTGTCTCCCAACCAATAGCATTTTAAATATGTTTTAACAAAATAATTTGCTTATTGATTAAAAGTACAGTACAGAACAGCATAACTGATCATTATATCAGGACTGACTATACCAGGCAAACCAGGATCTTCTCCCCACTGAAGTGTCATGTAGGACCCCATGTCTACTTTAAGTCAGCATCGAGAGTCTGCATAGAATGGGATGCCAAATATCTGAAATCAGGACCTTACTGGAGACTGTGTGTGTGTGGTCTCTGTATTTCCGTGAGCTTGGTTTCTACGTGGGCACGGTGAGAAAACATCGTCGTCCATGAACCACGCAATCTCATGGGGTGACAAGACAGCACGCACACCTAAACACTAACAGTCCACCTTGTCAAAGAAGCAGAGACCAGACAAGACTAGACACGGCCAAGGTAACGAGCTCCCAGGAAGGCCAGAAGCAGTGCGGTTACTGGGGCTTCATCATTTGAGATGAGACAAATTTCTTTTTTTTTTTTTTTTTTTTTTTGAGATGGAGTCTCACTCTGCCACCCAGGCTGGAATGCAGTGGTGCGATCTCGGCTCACCACAACCTCCGCCTCCTGGGTTCAAGCGATTCTCCTGCCTCAGCCTCCTGAGTAGCTGGGACTACAGGCGCCCGCCACCATGCCCAGCTAATTTTTTGTTTTTTTTTTAGTAGAGATGGGGTTTCACCATGTTAGCCAGGATGGTCTGGATCTCCTGATCTCCTGATCCGCCCGCCTCAGCCAAGTGCTGGAATTATAGGCATGAGCCACCGCGCCCGGCTCAGATAAGACAAATTTCAATCATCAAAGATCTAAGCATGACGTCTAGGTGAAGGAAGCAGCACCGTGTTGATGCAGAAGCCGGGAAGCAGGGAAGGGGAGGGACGGTGCAGTTACTGAGCCCCTCTACCAACGTCAAGGCTTGCGCTAGGTTCTTTATAGTTTAACTGATAGTCTTACAACCATGACCCTACAAAATCCTATATCCAACAACCCTACAAAATAACCGTTAGATCCAGCCTCAGAGATGTGAAAAGACTTAGCCAAGACTCCCCAGTTAGCTGCAATGAGAGCTAACATGTACCCTTAACAGGTGTGCGTTTCAGGCCAGGTGTGGTGTTTTAAGGGTGGGTCCAGGGGCGCTCTCTGCCCCAGGTGCAGGCAATAAGGACACGCATTGTCTGTAGATCATGTTAAAACAGTAATAAAACTGACTAAAAGTTGCTCTGCTTGTTATTATCATCATGCCCATCAATTCTAAACAGTGTCACTGATAAAATACTCCTCCCTGAAAAAGATCCCTTTGTTCTAAACAATTGCTGAGGTTATGATGGTGTTTTAATAATACATATGTGAACTTCAGGTTTTTATTAGTTGTCCTTTCATAAACATATTCTGCACCTAAATTAATTCAGAGAACTCCTGGTTCCACAGCTGGCCTCTGATTCACACAGACTTGGCTACGTGTTCATTTGGAAAGTGTCCAAAGCTTTTTCAGTCCTTCAGCTGGCGGGTCAACTTGTTCCGGTTCACCCAGGACTTTTCTGATTTTAGCACTGAAAGTCCCGGACCAACAGTTGACCACCTCACCTTTGCGCCCAGCACAGGAGCAAGACATATCTCCAACTCTCATGACATTTGAAAGAAACAGTATCACTGTGATTGTGAAGGCAGAGAGGCGGCATTTAACCAGTTAAATTCCATCATTACACATGGAGTTTTGGTGTTGAAAATTTAAACAGTGAAAATGTTAACTGCAAGATGGAATATTTTTGTTTGATACATGCAAACAAAATTTATTGTTTTAATTTATACATGAAATGTTTAACTTAGTTTGAATAATATCTTTAAAATTGAAGTTTCTTCTTATAGAACTTTTTGTTTTATACCTAAAGAACAAAACAGGAAAATAATGACTGCTTATTTTTACATAGGTTATTACAGAACGTAATCCTGTTGTATTGTGATGGTTAATACTGAGTGTCAACTTGATTGAACTGAAAGTATGGATCCTGGGTGTGTCTGTGAGGGTGTTGCCAAAAGAGATTAACATTTGAGTCAGTGGGCTGGGGAAGGCAGATCCACCTTTAATCTGGTGGGCACCATCTAATCAGCTGCCAGCGAATATAAAGCAGGCAGAAAAGCATGAAAAGGAGAGTCAGGCCTGGCCTCCCAGCCTACATCTTTCTCCTGTGCTGGGTGCTTCCTGGCCTCAAACATCAGACTCCAGGTTCTTCAGTTTTGGGACTTGAACTGGCTCTCCTTGCTCCTCAGCCTGCAGACGACCTATCGCAGGACCTTGTGATTGTGTAAGTTAATAATTAATAAACTCCCCTTTATATAAATCTATATATAGAGAGATATCCTATTAGTTCTGTCCCTCTAGAGAACCCTAATACATATACCAAGGAAGGGATGTCAAGAAAAATTAACTGCTTCAGGGGTCAAATACAGTAGACACAGCCTTGGTGCTGTGCGTAAATAATCTCATTTAATTCCCTTTGAGGTGGCTTCTATTATTTTCTCCATTTAGAGATGAAGAAACTGAGATTCAGGGAAATTAATTAACCTGTCTGTGAGAGGCTGGGATTCACATCCATGTGCTCCGTCTCCAGGGCCTGCCCTCTTGACATATTAAAACCCAGATCTACCCAACCCCAAAGCTGGGCTCTTCCAGACAGAACTTCTTGCTGGGCTGTAAGGGTCCTGGCTAAGAATTTCATTATAAGAATATTGTAGCTGCTGCTTTCAGTTGCATGGCTGCATAACAAATTACCCCAAAACTCAGTGGGGTTAACAACCATCTTTTATATGTCTGCTGGATTCTGGGGGTCAGGGACAGCAGGTACTGGTTTGTCTGCTGGTTGATGTCTGTGAATGCAGCGCTCCTCAGGGACTGAACTCTGTTGATTGCAGCCTTATAAGCGTCACATGTTGCACTGAGCTTCTACAGTGAGCCCTGCACAAATCCATCTCCACTCTTCAAAACAACCTGGGGAGCCCTGGAGTGATCTCAGGTTCAGCCCCAAGGCAGGTATCCTCTGCGTTCTCCTCTCCTTTCTTCTAGCAGTCCCACCCTGCTTTTGTTCTGATAGCGGATGGTTCCCTAGGGCTGCTGTAACACAGCACCACAAACTGGGGCTTAAACAACAGAAATCTATCATCTCACAGTTCCAGGGGCCGGAGGTCTGAGATCAAGGGGTTGGCGGGCTGGCTTCCCTCTGAGGGCAGCGAGCATCTGTGCTGTGCCTTCCCTGAGCTCCCAGTGGCTTGCTGGTTGTCTTTGAAGTTCCTCGGTGTGTAGAGGCATCACCCTTATCTCTGCCACATTCACAAGGTGTTTTCCCTGTGCATCTCCATCGTCCCCCACCTTTTCATGGCTCACTGCAGCCTCAAATTCCTGGACTCAAGCAATCCTCCCGCCTCAGCCTCCTGAGTAATTGGGACTACAGGTTTGCACCACCACATTCGGCTAATTTTTTTGTTTTTAATTTTTTTTTATAGATACTGGGTCTCCCTATGTTACCCAGGCTGGTCTTGAACTCCTGTCCTCAAGCAATCCTCCTGCCTTGGCCTCTCAAAGCACTGGGATTATATGTGTGAGCCACTACACCCAGCCCCAAATTTCCCCTTTATATCAGGACACCAGCCCACCCTAATGCCCTCACGTAACTTAACGACCTCCATAAAGACCCTACCTCCTAATAAACTCACATTCTGCAATACTAGGGTTAGGACTCAACGTATGGTCTCGGGGACAGGGGACATAATGTAACCCATAACAGAGGGCATCTTCATGCTCTTCATGGGAGGCCTGAACCCATTTCCACGCAAAAGAGTGGATCCTAGTGGGTTTAGTCAACCATGGAGGGATGGGGGAAAGCAAAGGGATCCGTGCATCCCTCCTGGGGAGCCAAGGGGAAGGATGCTGGTCAAACTGGTTTCTTAGATAAAAAGAGACATAGAGGAAGAGATGCTTCTCCCTCTGTCCACAAGCCTTCCTGGGGCAGCCTTCTTGGAACCATGAGGAGAGCTGGGCTAACACCTGGGCAAGGAACTGCAAAAGCAGGAAAAGAATCCAGGTCTTCAACGTTGTTCTTGAGGCTCCGAATACATGAAACTGGAGACTCCCTTCCCCAAGCCACATTGCTACATGAGATGACTGCTTTTCCTTATTGCTTAAGCCAATGTGAAATGTTACCAGTGCTTACCAGAACTCTGGTTAGAAACTGTCCTACAAGAAGGCAGAAGGAAGACTGACGGGCCTACTGGAAGGGGCCGAGCCTGCCCTTGCCTGCCCGCTCTCAAACCCATTCCCCACTCCCACTGTGGCTCTGCTCTTTCTCTGGTGGAGTGGACTGGGCTGGCCTCGGAAAATTACACTGACCAGGATCTCTTGCCAACAGGCTTCCGACTGGGAAGCACTGGTGGGAGCCTGGAGGATGGGCGGAGGGGAGAGCTGGCTCCTGTCCCTCCTCTCTGTCTCCGTCTCCCTCTCCCTCTCTTGGCTTCGCAGCCTCCCCAGCACTAGCTGCTTCCCCTTGGTGGTCAGTGGGTTTCTCTGTGGTCCCAGTTCCACTGGACAGCCCACAGGTGGCTGCCATGCTGCTGAGGACCCTCATACCCTTTCATCCCCAGTCCTCTGGGTGATAGTGGCTTCCTGCAGCTGTAAGATATGTCATCTGTGTAACTAGTTCCCTTGCTAAATTCCCTCTGCTGAACTGCCTGCCTGGGCCCTGAGCCATACAGAGCATGGAATGCCAAAGTGAAATATTCTGTGCCTGCATGTGGAGGCTGACCTGCCTTCTACAATGGCGGGGCCCTGCTGTCAGCCAGGATTTGGATGGACTGATGGAGGCTGGAGCTGAGTGAAGTAGCAGACCCTGGGGGTGAGACGCTGCTCCCCAGTGACTCCTCCTCTGCTCTCCCCTTCACAGCCCTCAGTCCTCTCCCAGAGGAAAGCTGGGCTCGTGGGCGGGAGCCTCCCTTGGTGCCCACAGGTCTTATTCTTGCCCTGGGTGCTGCAGGCCCCTCCCTAACTCTTCCCGGCCCTGGACGAGCCTTTCCAAACCCAGGCCCCTGCTCCCTCAGCTGCGTCCACCTCCTTTGTCTGTGTGACCACTGTCCCAGGGACTAGAACCTAGAGAGCACAAGCCTGGGGGCAGCCTCCCCTCTGGACCATGAGCTCCTGGAGCACAGGGACCTCCTTGGCCTCCCCTCCTTCTCCCTGACCTGGCAGGGGCGCTGGCACAGAGCAAGTGCTCACAGCTGTTAGAACAGAGACAGAGAGCACTGCCCTCCAGGTACCCCACCCCTTGGAGGGCCCACAAGGCCTGGTGTAGCAGACCCCAGCCACAGGCCCTTCGGATGGTCCCGCCTCTGACTTGGCAGGGACGCAGAGCTCACACTGCCCCTGGGCAGAGCACTCACCTTCCAGAAGACCCAGGTTGTGCAAGGGCCCTCCGCATGCTGCTCCCTGTCACGAGAGGAAAAAATCTTGCAGGCGCTGGGGCTTCCCAGAGGTGGGGCCCCACCAGGGTGAGGCTCTGGCAAAAATGGGGCAGTGGCAAAGCCCAGCAGAGGTGCTGCAACTTGTTGGGTCAGAGGGAGTCACCAGGAGCTTAGGAGAAAATAAAACAAAAGAGGCAGTTTCCTTAGGCACTGGGTAAAAGCGAAGCTTCTCTTGGCTCTTACCAATTCCCTGCTGGTCCCCAGGAACCCCGCCCAGCCACAGAGGGTCCTCCCTCGTCCTACCTGCCACTTGCACATAGGTGGCACTCAGCAGACCCGTATGGGATGAATAAACAAACAACTGACCAAAGGAAGAACACCCAGGGTCTTTTGTTCCTCTAATCTTAGTAGCACATGGGGAGAAATTCTTCTGAGCTAATCACTCGTATAGCAACCACAAAGGATGATTTTTCAGCACAGCCTCGCTTTCTTTCTCGTTTTCCCAATAGCCCACAGGTGCTACTAAACCCAATTTCAACTTGACAATATTGAATGGCTTTGTGAGCCAGGAATCGGGCTAGAAACTGAACATATGGAGAGATGAAAATCATGGTCCTGATTTCAAAGGGAGAGTTGCAGGGAGGGGAAGGCAGGATTGAGGCAGGAAACAAAGGTGCCCACACCACGTGACCCACATTATGCTGGCAGGGGCAGGGTCTGTGGAACATCAGTGGCTCAGGGAGCTGGAGTGGCAGAAGAGGCTGGGAGGGTGGGCTGGGCAGGGCAGGCCTCAGAGGGTCCTGGGTGCCAGGCTAAGGTGTTTGGACTTTACTCTGTGGACCAAGGGCCACCAGTGAAGGGCTTGAAACAGACAAGCCAAGTAGGCAGATGGCAAAGCTTCTGTCCACGTGTAGGATGGCATGTCTGAATACTGACTCGGTACAGGCTTAATGGGACTCTGACTTCTGCCCACTGAAAAAGACAAGGCCGTGGGAAACAAAATAATGATAAACATCACTTTCCCCATGAAAATGAACTCCTCCAGGCCAGGTGCAGCGGCTCACACCTGTAATCCCAACACTTTGGGAGGTGGAGGCGGGCGGATCATTTGAGGTTGGGAATTTGAGACCAGCCTGGCCAACATGGCGAAAACCTCTCTCTACTAAAAATACAAAAAATTAGCCAGGAGTAGTGGTGCACGCCTGTAGTCCCAGCTACTCAGGAGGCTGAGGCATGAGAATCACTTGAACCCAGGAGGCAGAGGCTGCAGTGAGCCAAGATCGCGCCACTGTACTCCAGCCTGGGTGACAGAGTAAGACTGTGTCTCAAAAAAAAAAAAAAAAAAAAAGAACTCTTCCAAACTCTCAGCCTCCAGACAAGGGCCCCCTCTTCTCTGCAACTGTGTGTGCTCACTGACCTGCCCCAGGGCCCTTCTGGGCTCCAGGAGGCCCTGGCCCAGTTCCTCCTATTTGGCTCCTGTCCCAGCAGCTTCCCAGTGAGCCACACCAGGGCTGGGGCAAGGTAGGGCCGTGATGTAACACTTTATAAAACAAACATCCTGGGACTTCCACTTACACATGGGCGTCCTCTGCTTCCAGCAGATCCTTTTGGAGGAGCTCCACTTCTCTGATGATGTCACCGTTGCTCAGAGGAAGGAGGGCCTCCCTGAAAGCTGCTTTCTATGCCTCAGGCATGCCATTTGGATTATGGGCAGAGATGGCACACTTTCCGCCTTGGAGGGTGGATTGGATTTTTCAGAAACACCTAAAACCATTCAAAGTGCAAGGTTAAAGGACTGGTGAGTGACTGAGCTAAGGAAAACTATTTTTGGCCAAACATCCCGATGGGATTAGAGCATCTGTGACTAGTCCTCATTACCCAGGTGTCCTGAGTTATGGCACCCTTGCCAGGGCAGAAGCTAACCTCCCAAAGTCCTCAGGGGGCTGGAGGTCATGAGCCTCACTCCATAGTCCACTCTTGTATGCTTCTGGAAGGAGTTTGGTGAAGTAGAGTACAACCACGGACACGTAAGCAGAGCCCGAACCCATTTTCCAGAAAGCTCTCAGTGTCAAACTTTCCAATACTGAGGAAATGGATACACAAATGCTTGCTGGTTATTGTCTTCTATGTGACCTACTTCTTTTCAGTAAGGGTGAGGCCGGGCACGGTGGCCCACGCCTATCATCCCAGCACTTTGGGAGGCCAAGGCAGGCAGATCACTTGAGGTCAGGAGTTTGAGACCAGTCTGGCCAACATGGTGAAACCCCATCTCTACTAAAAATACAAAAATCAGCTGGATGTGGTGGTGGGCGCCTGGATTCTCACCTACTCAGGAGGCTGAGGCAGGAGAATTGCTTGAACCTGGGAGGCGGAGGTTGCAGTGAGCCAATATTGCGCCACTGCACTCCAGCCTGGGCAACAGAGCCTGTTGTCTCAAAAAATAATAATGATAAGGGTAACTGCTTAAGTCTGCAATCACTATATACCTTTATAAGCCTTTTCATGTAAGTTAGCAAAGAAGAAAAAAGATACCTTCTTCATCAGACATGTTTTTGTTTTTGGTTCAGAAAACTTGGTCAGTGGATTTATATACAACTCTGTGAAATAAGTAGATTCTTAGAACATTAGAAGGCAAGAAAAACCTGAGCTTTCATCCAGTCCAACCACCCCATTTTCAGAAAGGTAGTCTGGAACCCAGAGACGCGGAGTGACGTCCAAGTTTTCATAACGAGCAGGGCAGGGCGGGGGGCGGGGGGTGGTGAGGGGGCCCAAGGAATCCTAAGAAAATGGGAGTTGGTCCCAGAACTTAGGTGAGATGACTAAGCTCTTAGTAGCATGTCCAATATAGTATCTGATGTTTTTATTCACTCTTTTAGCACCACACACAGAAGTCTCATCTCCAGCCAGGTACAGTGGCTCATGCCTGTCATCCCAGCACTTTGGGAGGCCGAGGTGGGCAGATCACTTGAGGTCAGGAGTTCGAGATCAGCCTAGCCAACATGGTGAAACCCCATCTCTACTAAAAATACAAAAATTAGCTGGGCATGGTGGTACATGCCTGTAAATCCCAGCTACTCAGGAGGCCAAGGCATGAGAATCACTTGAACCCGGGAGGCAGAGGTTGCAGTGAGCCGAGATCACGTCACTGCACTCCAGCCTGGGCAACAGAGTGAGACTCTCAGAAAAATAAAAATAAAAAAATCTCATCTCCACATGACGGTGATTCCTAAGTGCATGGCATCATGTATTTTTACAAGGATCTGTTGCTTTTTTCCGAAGAAAAGAAATAGTAATGGAGAGGATGAAGTTTACTGAAAATATAGTGAAAGACAATAAAGTCATGCATTTTGAGTAAGGCCAGGTTTAGTCACCACCACCTGAGCTTCTGGAATCCAGCTCAGTGGTTGGGTTTCACGACTCCGGCCTCGCCGTCCACAGTTCTGCTGCCCAGGGCCTCTGCGGGTCTTCCTGCAGCGCAGAGCAGAGCTCCGGGGAAGCAGCAGGCCTCCTTCCCTCCTTCTATTTCCCCTGCTGGGCTGTCCAGGCAAGGGTTCACCTTCCCAGCATGCGGGCAGGAGTTTGGACTTTGGGGTGGGCTGGCGGGAGAGGAAGGTATGTGGGCGACAGCAGCGTGAGTGGCTTGTATGTGCAACAGTCAGAGCCCTCCTGGCTCCCTGAGCCAAGAACTGGCCTCTACGTTCCAGTTAATGTTTCTATCTGGCCACCCCAGGCTGCTAGGGGAACCCTAACCTGCCAAGACATCCAGGCCCTCTGCCGGGAGGCTGCATACTGGGCAGTGTTGGGAATGACTGGTTGATAGGTGTGCCGGGAAGCTGGGCAATTCTGGCAGTGCAGGAGACTTCCGGACTGTGAGGAAAACTGCATCATCGGAACAAAGTGTTTCCTCACAGAGAGGCACAAAGTCCGCCATCACCACAGAATCAAAGATGTCTCATTCAGCGCTGGAGCTATAACGTTCTCCGATGGGTTTTGATGGTTAATCTCATCAAGAATTAAGCTTGTTAAGGGTGGAGCTGACGCCCCTCTCCCTCCCTCTAGTCCGGGGAACCCGGCGCCCGGTGGGTGCTCAAGGACTATGTAAAGATAAAGTTGATAGGGGCGTACCACCCCCACATCCCTTCACATAGGAAGAAGACTCACTTGTGCTTCCGGCTCACGTGTGCCCTCTTTTTGTTTCTGTGGAAGTCGTGCCTGCTCCAGGAAGAGCTGGATCATCCATTCATTCATTTATGCATGCATTCATTAAACAGGTATTCACTGACTGTGCCTCAGACCTGGTTTTGGGTACCAAGGAAGTTTTTCAAAACCTCACAGGGCTTTGTAGCTATAAAGATATGTAAGGATCCAGGGCCGGGCACGGTGGCTCACGCCTGTAATCCCAGCACTTTGGGAGGCCGAGACAGGCGGATCACAAGGTCAGGAGATCGAGACCATCCGGGCTAACACCGTGAAACCCTGTGTCTACTAAAAATACAAAAAATTAGCCGGGCGCGGTGGCGGGCGCCTGTAGTCCCAGCAACTCGGGAGGCTGAGGCAGGAGAATGGCGTGAACCCGGGAGGCGGAGCTTGCAGTGAGCCGAGATCGCGCCACTGCACTCCAGCCTGGGCGATAGAGCGAGACTCCATCTCAAAAAAAAAAAAAAAAAAAAAAAAAAAAAAAAAAAGATATGTAAGGATCCTTGGGTTATCTGAAGCCCAGAGAAGGGAGGTAACTTGTCCAAGAGCACACAACAAGTTGGGGGCAGCGCTGGGCCGGTGCTCTGAGCTCCTCCAACCCCGCCCCCACCCACCCAGGGCTAGATCTAGATCTACCCTCTCCTCTCTTTAACTCTTCATCGGCTGCACTCCCACCCTAGGGAGTCGAAATCCTCACCCTAGGGAGAGACATATCCTGTCTGGATTGTCCAAAAGGGAATGAAAGGTAAAAATGAAGAAAAAAAACAAAAAAGTGTTCCCAATTCAAGTCCAGTGCCTCCCTGGTGCGGGCATTCCAGCGTGGCCTAGAGTGAGTGGCAGTCCACCTCCAGAGGCGTCCCCTGGGCGCTACTAGGGACTCGAATTTCCCACGCGGCTTTTTGCTTTATGTATTCACTGTTTAGACGTTTTCGGTCAAAGCATTTTGAGACTTCATAACTCTCAGAGCGCGCCAGGGAGCTGCCCTTAAAGATACCTAGTTACTGATGAGTTCCATCTGGTAAAGCAGAGGGTAGTGGGCGGCTTGGAGACTCAGGATCCGGCTCCCCTCACGCTCCTGGCTGAGTCCCTGGCTTCCCAAGGGAAACTACCTCCGCAGGCCAGGACCATCTAGTTACAGGGCACCTCGATGTTACAAAGACGAGGCTTCCAGCGCGGGGGCGTGGGAGCGGCTGCCAGCCCTGCCCCCAGCGTGCTGGCGACCCCCGGGACGCTCCTTCCCTCCCGGCCTCTGCTCCCTAGCTGGTGGGAGCGGAGCGGCACCGGGATCACTTCCAGGTCCCTTGCACTGGAGCAGCGGGCGGCAGCAGGGTCCGGAGTCGGCCCGGCGGGGCCCACGTGGCCAGCACACGGGTCCTCCGCTGGCGACTTCCCTTTTCCGCTCTCGGGCACGAGGCACTGAACGCCCGGTGGAAGCACAGCTGTGCAGGGCCAGGCTCCGCCATTCAGCTGCCGCGGGCCGGGGCCTGCGGCGCCGTGCGCGTGCGCGGACCAGTTCCAGGCGGGCGCGACCGCCGCAGGGCGGGGCGGGGCGAGGCGAGGCCGCCGCAGGGCGGGGAGGGCGGGGCGCGAGGCCGGGGGCGGGGGCCACGCGTGGGGCGGGCGATGCTCGGCTGCGCTGACGTCGGCCCCCCGGCGCCCCACCAGCTCCGCGCGGGCCCGGGTTGGCCATCGCCGGGCCCCCGCCCCTCCCCCGGCGGCGCCCCGGCCGGAACCGATCGTGGCTGGTTTGAGCTGGTGCGTCTCCATGGCGACCCGCCGGCGCTATAAGTAGGGAGCGGCGCGCCGTGGGGCTTTGTCAGTCCCTCCTGTAGCCGCCGCCGCCGCCGCCCGCCGCCCCTCTGCCAGCAGCTCCGGCGCCACCTCGGGCCGGCGTCTCCGGCGGGCGGGAGCCAGGCGCTGACGGGCGCGGCGGGGGCGGCCGAGCGCTCCTGCGGCTGCGACTGAGGCTCCGGCGTCTGCGCTTCCCCATGGGGCTGGCCCGCGGATCCTGGGCGCTCTAACGTGAGGGACTGCCCGGCCACGGAGGAAGGAAGGGAGGGAGCGAGGGCGGGAGCCGGGGCGGGCGGCGGGCCCCGGGCATGTGTGCGGCGCGCCTCGCCGGCCTGCGGAGACACGTGGTCGCCGAGCGGGCCACGATCTTGAGGCGCCGCTTCCTCCCGGCCCGGGGATCTCCCGCAGCTGGATAGGGGTGATGCGCGCGCCGCGTCCTGCCCCCGTCTTCACAGCTCGGGGCTGGAGGGGCCTAGCGGAGACCCACCCAGACACCCTGCGTCCCCGCGCCGTCCTCTTTCCCACCCCGCCGGCGGCCGCGTGCGGGCCGGGTAGCCGTTGGGGAGGCCCTGGCGGCCGCGCAGCAGGTGCAGGGGCGCAGAGCCCGGGCTCGCCTTGGTACAGACGAGCGGGGCCCCGGCCTTGGCGCTTTCAGTTTCCTTCCAGTTTTTATTTGCGCTGTGTCTACAGAGCAGATGACACCAATTTGGAAACCCGCGAGAGTGGGTAGAGCTAAGATAGTCTTGTTGTAGTAGCTGTGATATTAGATGCTCGGCCAGCCATGACTTAGAGGTGTTTATTTAAGGACTCTGAATGACTCGGTGATTTCGGAAAAGCTTGGCTCAGATGAACGGACGTACACAGGGGAGACAGCCCTAAGGTTTGCAGAAAAGGCTGATTTGTGCTGTTTGCGAAGTCGAAATAATTGGTGAAAGTGTAGAAGGCAGAACCTCTCAGGAATGTCTGGGGAGGACAAAGAAAGTGTTGGTTGACTTTGTTTAAACATAAAATTGGGCAGACTTTAATTGATTTGTGAAATTGTTTTCAAAGTTTGTTTGAATTAGCCCTTATCTCTTCTAACATTACCCTCTTGTGCTAATTGATTCACCATTTTAAATAACTTAGCTGTTACACAAAGACCAAAAGGTGTTCTTCGGTAAAATATATTCAAGTAAGTTACTTAAGTAACGCTTTAAAACATACAGAAAAGCAAAAAAGTGTTGGCGTATTTAAAAAGAAATCAAAACTTTCCAAGTTTAGGCCTGAATATTGCCTTAAAAATATTTAATAAGGCCTTAAATGACCCAGTCCGTGACTGCGTGAGCCTATTTATTATTAAATTGTAAATATTCTTTATATCAACAAAAATATATAACCATGTCTATAACAAAAATGGTTTTGCTAGCGTTGTTACTCTCTTCCCTTCTCCGAGGGGTGATTTAGATAACTTCGGAGGTTGACAATGCCAAGTAGTCACAATAGATAGAGCTTTAAAGCAAATTCTATGCATGGGTTTGGATTTATGACAGGCCTGTCACCCTGGGCCTGTCATAGTACCCCATGCCAAAGCAAACTGTGTCCCCGAACCATTGCCTGGCCTCTGTGCCCGTAGGCTGCTGGCACTGAAGTGGGTTGCACAGTGGAAAAGAAGAAAGCTCTACCTGGCAGAAATTTTTAAAGGTTAAAATAAATAATTTTAAGAAAGCTGGTTCACAAGGTACCATATTTGATGATAGCAAAATACAGTGGCTTTTATTGTTACTAGCGTGATGTTCTTGCTTATTTTTCTTATTGGTGAAGTTAGCCCCAAATTATTCTCATAGCTAAGCAAATACGAGAGTGCCTGTAAGGACAGTTGGCATTCCCGGAATTGCTAAACTTGGTAGGCAACGCTGGTTTAAGAATACTGAGTTCTAGCCAGGCCCGGTGGCTCATGCCTGTAATCCCACCACTTTGGGAGGCTGAGGCAGGCAGATCACCTGAGGTCAGGAGTTGGAGACCAGCCTGACTAACATGGAGAAACCCCATCTCTACTAAAAATATAAAATTAGCCAGGCCCCGGGCGTGGTGGCACATGCCGGTAATCCCAGCTACTTGGGAGACTGAGGCAGGAGAATCACTTGAACCCCGGAGGCGGAGGTTGCGGTGAGCCAAGATCACGCCATTGCACTCCAGCCTGGGCAACGAGAGTAAAACTCCATCTCAAAAAAAAAAAAAAAAAAAAAAATACTGAATTCTGATCAGGTAACAGCAACTGTAATACAATGTGATTTGACTTGAAGATTACAGTTTTTAAGAAGTATATACCCAGCTAATAACATGAAAATTAACTCGTAAAATCTCAAATGCTCCAGACATTTCCATGATGCCTGTTGGTCAGTAAAAATAATTCTAAGACTTAGTGGAAGTAGGAAATAGCAAGATGTTTCTATGGCTGTATATAAAGGCTATAATGTAATCCCAGCACTTTGGAAGACCGAGGCGGGATGGATCACCTGAGGTCAGGAGTTCGAGACCAGCCTGGACAACGTGGTGAAACCCTGTCTCTACTAAAAACACAAAAATTAGCCGAGTGTGGTGGCAAGTGCCTGTAATACGGGCTACTGGGGAGGCTGAGGCAGGAGAATCACTTGAACCCGGGAGGCAGAGGTTGCAGTGAGCCAAGATTGCACCACTGCACTCCAGACTGGCAGTGACAGCGTGAGACTCCGTCTCAAAAAAAAATAAAAAAGTCTATAATGCTATTTTAAGTTTCTAAAGAACTGAAACTGCTCTGAAATAGAGCAGACCATTATAAGACTTTTCCATATCAGTGAGCTAAGTGCAGATAAGCTTCTAAAACTTGCATGCTACATTTTTTTGGTACAAATATTTGAAATGCTTAGTGTGCTGCCTTGGAAAAACCTGGTATTTTTTGTGGTGTCCTTATACTGCCAAGGTTTATGGAATCATGTGCCTTATGCCTAGTAATAATTAGGATGACCAGGCCAGTGAGTGTTTCATATCCGGGGCATGATTAGCTCTGCGTGTGCTCGGCCAGTGCCCCATCTTCAACTTGATGTGTTCCTAAGGTAGACAGCAAATTCCCTATTTTATTTCTCAGATTGTCACTGCTGCTCCAAGGGCACACGCAGAGGGATTTGGAATTCCTGGAGAGTTGCCTTTGTGAGAAGCTGGAAATACTTCTTTCAATTCCATCTCTTAGTTTTCCATGTAAGTATTCAGTTTACATTTATGTTGCAGGTTAATCTTAAGAATTGTATTGCTAAGGCTTCTGAGTGAATTTCTCCACTCTATTTGCATTTTGTTGCATTTCAGAGGAACATCAAGAAATCATGAACAACTTTGGTAATGAAGAGTTTGACTGCCACTTCCTCGATGAAGGTTTTACTGCCAAGGACATTCTGGACCAAAAAATTAATGAAGTTTCTTCTTCTGTAAGTATATGAGGCTCATGCTGGCAGTGCAGCTGAGTGCCAGGCAAGTGGAAAACTTTGGCAAGGCCTAAGGAAGAGCAATGAGGCTTACATGTCTTATTATGGGATGTAGAAATTAATTCACTGGTGGTAAATTAATGTGATAATGGTGATATTCATATCAGTGGCTAGACTCAAAAGAGCAGGATTCATTGTGATTGATGGGAAAGAAGGTCGCTGGCTGTTGGTGTGGTGTGTGGTGAGGCTGCTAGTGAGTCACCTGTGACCACTCTTGTTTCAGGATGATAAGGATGCCTTCTACGTGGCAGACCTGGGAGACATTCTGAAGAAACATCTGAGGTGGTTAAAAGCTCTCCCTCGTGTCACCCCCTTTTATGCAGTCAAATGTAATGATAGCAAAGCCATCGTGAAGACCCTTGCTGCTATCGGGACAGGATTTGACTGTGCTAGCAAGGTAAGCAATAGCAGCAGACTCAAAAGCAGTTGTATAAAATGGTCCTGGTATTCCCCACAGGGCAGATACAAGTTGTGTTTTTTGGGCAATAAATGTTCACTAAAGGCAAATGGGGCGGGGGGAGCACATGACAACTTCCCATGCTTTTCTGTTTGTTCCACCTGTTAAGCCATGTACGGATAGCGTGACACCACTCTTCTTTTTCAGACTGAAATACAGTTGGTGCAGAGTCTGGGGGTGCCTCCAGAGAGGATTATCTATGCAAATCCTTGTAAACAAGTATCTCAAATTAAGTATGCTGCTAATAATGGAGTCCAGATGATGACTTTTGATAGTGAAGTTGAGTTGATGAAAGTTGCCAGAGCACATCCAAAAGCAAAGTGAGTTATTCCCCCATCTGAGGGCAAGATCGGGAGCATAAGATATGTGGATTCTTATCAAACTTAAATTTCTGATTATTATATTTCTATACTTTAGTAGAGAGTAGTTGAAACCCCCTATTGAGTCATGAAGCCTGGGACTCAAACTACAGAATATATCAGCGACAGTATTTAGAACAGGGTTGTTTTTATTTTAATCGTGGCTGTAAGTGAACATCTATCATGAGACATTTGCTGCACTTTCCTTGCTTGTAGGTTGGTTTTGCGGATTGCCACGGATGATTCCAAAGCAGTGTGTCGTCTCAGTGTTAAATTCGGTGCCACGCTCAGAACCAGCAGGCTCCTTTTGGAACGGGCGAAAGAGCTAAATATCGATGTTGTCGGTGTCAGGTGAGATCTTGGTGGGATAGCTAGAGGTCAAGACATTGAACAGTTTGAGTTTTACAGGCTTTCTCCTAGTGTTTGCTATTATTTTAAGAAATACTAAGACATAGTGTCTCGTCTCTTTATTTTACCCCAGCTTCCACGTAGGAAGCGGCTGTACCGATCCTGAGACCTTCGTGCAGGCAATCTCTGATGCCCGCTGTGTTTTTGACATGGGGGTGAGTATACGTGACCCTGTTAGGGAAGGGCGGGACACAACTGACAATAATTAGTCTTAATTCTAGAGTTAACTTTGTATGGCAGTTGGTTCTGTATTACATGGGTTTCAACCTATCTGCTGCATACATTTTTGTTATTAGCTGTGGCTCTGGCTGACTTACTTTCTTGATTCTAGGCTGAGGTTGGTTTCAGCATGTATCTGCTTGATATTGGTGGTGGCTTTCCTGGATCTGAGGATGTGAAGCTTAAATTTGAAGAGGTAATTTAGAACAAAACTGTAATACTCAGTAGCTATTTTAATAAATTCCTTTTTGGAATATTTCAAAATTTAAGTGTCTTAACTAATACTACAATGGGCTGAAGTGTCTTGGTGTGATATTTTGAGTGATTTCTTTGTGCTGTCTAACATTGCACTTGATACCATTTGGTTTTCTAAAGTGTGAATCAGCTTTCCCAGAAGTCTTGGATAACTGGTTACATTGGAAATCATGGCTCACATCTGTAATCCAGCACTTGGGAAGCCAAGGTGGTAGGATCACTTGAGCCCAGGAGTTTGAGACCAGTCTGGGCAACACAGTGAGACTCCATCTCTACAAAAAAATTTTAAAATTAGCCTGGTGTAGTGGCGGGCACCTGTAATCCCAGCTACTTGGAAGGCTGAGGTGGGAGGATCACTTGAGCCCAGGAGGTTGAGGCTGCACTGAGCCGTGATCATGCCACTGCACTCAGCCTGGGCTACAGAGTGAGACCCTGTCTCAAAAAAAAAAGAAAAAACATGTTGCTGTGGGCTTCCTAGAGAATATGCTGACTGTAGCATATCATCACCCCAAATGTGCTTTGCTAGACCTGTGCTTCCTCTCCTTAAAATACTTGAAATGTTTAGTCACTTAGGAAGTTAAGCCATTATATTGGTGCTTGAGTTTGTAAAATACATCTGCATGGTTTGTTAAAATCATGACGTAGGCAGAAGAGGATTTTTATCCTGTTGGCGTGTATTTGTTAAAATGTTTTGACATCTTGTGCCTTCCTAGGTAGTAATTAGTTGCGTACTGTTTTTTGATAAAAATCATACCCATAACATCCTAAAGGAGATAGGGGGCCTGGAGGGGAATAAAAATGAGCCACCTGGGATGTGCAGCCTGGTTTTCAGGGAGATGTTGATGTTTTTTTGCCGTTGTTACTTAATGATAAGCCTGTCTGCTGATGCCTGGTCTCATGATGTCATGTCACAAGGCCCTGTGATGTTACTCCCCCATGCGAATTTCCCACAATGAAGGCTGCTCTTTCTTTTCTGTTTCATTCTCAGATCACCGGCGTAATCAACCCAGCGTTGGACAAATATTTTCCGTCAGACTCTGGAGTGAGAATCATAGCTGAGCCCGGCAGATACTATGTTGCATCAGCTTTCACACTTGCAGTTAATATCATCGCCAAGAAAATTGTATTAAAGGAACAGACTGGCTCTGATGGTATGTGTAAAGGACGAATCACTTCATGTATAACTGAAAGCTTGATGCAGAAAGTCATTAAGATTGTTGATCTGTCTTTCTAGATGAAGATGAGTCGAGTGAACAGACCTTTATGTATTATGTGAATGATGGCGTCTATGGATCATTTAATTGCATACTGTATGATCACGCACATGTAAAGCCCCTTCTGCAAAAGGTAATTTCTGAGCATACTGTATAAAACAATTAAGAGGACTGGTCACAACAAGTATAATTAAGTAGTACTTCCTCTCTCTCTGTCTCTTTATATAGAGACCTAAGCCAGATGAGAAGTATTATTCATCCAGCATATGGGGACCAACATGTGATGGCCTCGATCGGATTGTTGAGCGCTGTGACCTGCCCGAAATGCATGTGGGTGATTGGATGCTCTTTGAAAACATGGGCGCTTACACTGTTGCTGCTGCCTCTACGTTCAATGGCTTCCAGAGGCCGACGATCTACTATGTGATGTCAGGGCCTGCGTGGTAAGTAAGCCATGCAGGTTGATGGTGCTGCCAACAATAGGCACCTTCTTGGATATGTGCTTCTTGTCTAGACGAATAAGAAATTGTCTTGCCTAAAATTAAATACAAATGGATATTTTTCCTAAGAAAAGACTGATGAGGGTATTTCTGTGTAACTGGAATATATTTAAGTTCGTGCCATGTGTCTTGTGGTTTCCTTATTACCAAAACGGTGACTGAAGAAACGCTTGCTTTAGAAATACATTGAATTGGCCGGGTGTGCTGGCTTACACCTGAAATCACAACACTTTGGGAGGCCAAGGCAGAAGGATCACTTGAGCCCAGGAGTTCGAGCCTGGGCAACATAGTGAGACCCTGTCTCTACAAAAAATTTAAAAATTAGTTGGCCATGGTAGTGGGTGCCTGTAGTCCCAGCTACTTGGGAGGCTAAAGTGAGAGGATTGCTTGAGCCTGGGAGGTTGAGGCTGCGGTGAGCGATGATAGCACCATTGTATTCCAGCCTGGGTAACAGAGAAAGACCCTGTCTCGGAAAAAAAAAAAAATACATTGAATTGTTTCCTGATGGGAAGTAAATACTCTCACGCCCAGTTAGGAGTGAGTCAGGGTTTTTAATATGCCACTTTTTCTTTCTCAGGCAACTCATGCAGCAATTCCAGAACCCCGACTTCCCACCCGAAGTAGAGGAACAGGATGCCAGCACCCTGCCTGTGTCTTGTGCCTGGGAGAGTGGGATGAAACGCCACAGAGCAGCCTGTGCTTCAGCTAGTATTAATGTGTAGATACCGCTCTGGTAGCTGTTAACTGCAAGTTTAGCTTGAATTAAGGGATTTGGGGGGACCATGTAACTTAATTACTGCTAGTTTTGAAATGTCTTTGTAAGAGTAGGGTCGCCACGATGCAGCCATATGGAAGACTAGGATATGGGTCACACTTATCTGTGTTCCTATGGAAACTATTTGAATATTTGTTTTATATGGATTTTTATTCACTCTTCAGACACGCTACTCAAGAGTGCCCCTCAGCTGCTGAACAAGCGTTTGTAGCTTGTACAATGGCAGAATGGGCCAAAAGCTTAGTGTTGTGACCTGTTTTTAAAATAAAGTATCTTGAAATAATTAGGCATTGGGACGTTTTTATGGTGTGTTCATTCCAGACAGTTCACGAGTCCCGTATAGCTCGCTCTGATTCTCAGAGAATGAGTGGGTCCACCCACACACAGGTAGGAGGACAGGTGAGGCGGAAGCCCTATCCCCGTGTGTGGATGGTGCACATCTGCTCAGCCCACCGCACATGTCCAGAGTTGGCTACAAACTCCGTGTACAGAGCCCCTGGTGGTGGGACCTACTTAAGTCTGACGGACCTGTCCTGTCCAAGCCAGTGCCCAGGGAAGGTGTGGGAGGCCCTTTGATCCTGGCCTGCAGAGACCATCCGTGTCCCCTCCCACCTTCATGCCTGTGAGAAGTTAGGGATGTATATGGTACAACATTTGGCAGTCAGCTTATTTTAATAAATTCAGCAATAGCAAGTCCCCACCATGTTGTGTATCTTCACCATCTTGTCTGACCATGACCACTGGCCTTGTGTGTTCTTTTACTCAACGTGTACCCTCGCTCTCCCCCAAAGTGTGGCAGGCCCTCATACTCCTTAACCCCCATTGTGGCAATATCTTACGGGTAACGCTGGAGTTGCAGGAGGAGGGAAGGACACGTCAGAGCCACCAGGCAGTGGGAGCATCTTGGAGTCCCCACTAGCCTCAAGAGGGGGACAGGAAGAGAGCAAATGTGTAGGGAGGAAGGCTGTGGCTCCTCCCGGGGTTGGAAGGTCAAGCCGATGCTGTTAGCCATTTACCAAAGCTGAAGAGAGTGACTTCCTGCCTTTCTCAAAAGCACCACCTTCCCCTCAGCCCTGAGTCCAGAGAAGACAGGAGCCCTCCTGTGGCTGTAGTTACCTCGTGTGGCTGCCAAGTTAGCTCAGGGCTTGGCTTATCACCAACTCTGGTCTCCCTGGGCCAGGGTTGCCAAAACATGAAAGGTTTTTTCAGGAGCCACAGAGGTTGGTTCTGACTGGAGTGGGAGGGCGGGAAGGAGTGCTGTAGTCCACAGCCCTGCCTTCCAGGAGCCTGAGAAGTAGGATGCTGGTGTGTTTGGGTAATTTAGCTCCCCAACAAGGGCAGTTCCCTGGGATCCGGGACCCACTATGTTAAGAGAGTTGGCACTGAGATGCACTGTGTATGTACTGTGTTCCAAGAAATTTGAGCTAGACACCAAACCTAGAATCTTGGTAAATTAGGTCTTCCATCTTAAAAAGGAAGAAATTCCCGAGATCGCTTAGTGGCAGTGCTGAGCTTGGACTGAAAAGGGGGGTATTCCACTCAAAATCGACTAAGGCTTTGGAAACAATGCTCTTTCAGCCAGTTAGGGAAAATGTAATCCAACAACCATCAGTAGTGCCAGTGGGGACAGAAACAGCCGCAGGTAATCCTGTGCTACACGTGAGCAGCCCCTGAAACCTTGCTTCTGACCACAGCTCGGCGCAGCCACTTACAGGCCCCAACAAAGCCGGACTTGGGTCTGTGAAATGATGTGGCCAGGCTTGATCAAGTGATCTTCCTTGGCCCTTGTACATGGGAGCAGGCAGGCGAATTTGGCAGGAGAGATCAGAGAACGAGGACAGCCAGACGGTAGCCGGGGCTGTGTCGACACCAAGGCACCGTCCTCTAGGAGGCTTAAGTCCTACTTTGCATTTGGGCATCTCCACGTCATTTTTAAAGATGGTGCTGTCTGGTCGTGCACAGATACTGGGGCATTTCTAGACTTGTGACTTGAAGTGAATACAGCTCCACCAAGACCACTTGCAAATTTCCTGCTGGCGTGCTGGCCCCCGTGAGAGGGGATTCAGGGGAATTGAGCTCTTGGGCAAAGGTAAAGGCAGCCAGAGTGCATCAGAATCACTTAGGGTGCTTCTTAAAAATACTCATTATTGCCCCCTGACCACTTTCCCCAGACTCTGGGGATGGGGCAGTGTTGGAGCAACTGGAGAACCACCTGGAAGACACAAAAGTATCCCCTACTCCTGCTCCAAAATACATTCCAAATAGATGAAAGTTTTAAATATAACAGATTAGACCATAAACCTACTGGAAATAAAGTCAAAAGGCAAGGGACAAACAGGGCTACAATACCTGTGAAAAGGACTAATTTTCTTCATATTAAAAACTCCAACAAATCAATAAAGTAACAATGCAATAGAAAGTGGGCAAGACATAAACTTGGCTCATGGTAAACTTTTTTTTTTTTTTTTTTTGTAGGCAGAGTCTCACTCTCACCCAGGCTGGAATGCAGTGGCACCATCTCAGCTCACTGTAACCTCTGCCTCCCGGGTTCAAACAATTCTGCCTCAGCCCCCCGAGTAGCTAGGACTACAGGTGCATGCCACCACACCGGGCTAATTTTTGTATTTGTAGTAGAGACGGGGTTTCGCCATGTTGGCCAGGCTGGTCTTGAACTCCTGGTCTCAAGTGATCCACCAGTCTCCGCCTCCCAAAGTGCAGGGATTATAGGCATGAGCCACCACACCCAGCCGACAGTAAACTTTTTGAACATGAAGACATTTGTCAACCAAAGGAAACACACAGTAAAACTGTGAGAATCTATTTCTCACCTATCAGATTGGCAAAGACAAGAGTTCCCCAGCTCGCGGGGTGAGCAGGTGTGCTCACGCACTGGGCGGGAAAGTAAATTAGAGGAACAGTCTCTTTGGAGGGAACTTGACAATATCAATAATCCACATTATCTTTGACCCAGCAGTTCTAAGAATTTCTCTGATGATAGTCTTCTAAGATTATTCGTTGTGGCATCATTTGTAAACAATCTCTTGTATACAAGCAGGTACTGATGAAATCGTCAATGGAACGGGATATACAGTGGTTAAGGAATGACGCAGATTCGTCAGTACTGATAAGGAACAAGCTCCAAGCTAGATTCAATGACAGCAAAGCAAGGGGCACTGTGTAGCATGCTACTATGTGTGTGAAAAGCAAAATCAACCCCCAACAAACTGTGAGTGTACATACATACTTGCATATGCATGGCGTATTTCTGGAAGAGCTTGTAAGAAATGGGTAACAGAGGTTGCCTCTAGGCAGAAGAACCAGAAGCCTGGGCCGAGAGTGGGGACTGGCTCCACACTGCGCTTTTGACATTGGTATGTATTACTGACTTTACGAGGATTGTAAAGTAGGCTTCCCACGTGAAGACATAAACTCAGAGATGAACTCAAGTCACGCAGATAGTGAGGCAGCATTCGAGCCAGGTCAGATGACCCCAGCATTCATTTGGTGTTTCCCTACCCTGGCACCGTGCTGTTAAGCAGCGGGAGGGTGGCTTGGGCAGTGGACTGGCTCAGGGGGACATGGTAGAGTTGCTCACGACCTGGTCCTCACCTTTGCAGGGTCCAGGAGGGCTGGCTCCTGCCAACCCAGCTCATGAGGCCGATGAAGGCAGCAGACCCAACAGAAGCCAAGGATGGGAACATTCCTGGCACATCAGCAGGTGATCAACCCCTCCCTCTCCGACAGGATCAGGGCCAGGCACTGCCCCTCACAGACAGCCTGCAGCAACCAAGGGCAGGCCAGAAGCCAGTGGGCAGAGCAAGCCATGTGTGCCCCCTGCAGCCCTCTCGAGCCCTGGCTGATGCCCACTTTGCACTTTCTTGTGGGCGGGGCCTGCCCCTACCTGGGCCTCACTAGGCTTGTCTTGTGAAGTCATGTGCTCGTCACACCCCAGCAGTGACCTCTTCGACTGGGACCACACATCTCTTTGCAGATTCCCTCCTTACTAGATTTTCCTAAGTGACTCAAAGTGGCTGGCTAGCCCCCTCCACTTTAGGGGGTTTTCTGGCTGTCACCCTGTGTACCCTCTTTGACATGGGCCCTCCCGCATGCTGGATCTGGGGATTAGCTTTGCACCATCTCTGGGCCCGGCTGGAAAACCGCCCCTGAAGGCAAGAGTCAACCCGTTTCAAATCGGGCCCTGTCCCCACCAGGGAGTCCCGAGAAGCCTCAGTGCCTGGGAGTGAGGGGGGCGAGTGGGGGGCTCTGCCCTCTCCTGCCTCACCCAATCTCACCCATCGGGTTTCAAGGTAGGACGTCATGTGAAGCAAAGGCTTTGCTGAGTTCTCCCAGTTCTTGTTTTTTACAGAAGGGATGAAGCCCAGAGAGGCCAAGTGACTCGTCCAAGGCAAGTCCGTGAGTTAGAAGGAGGGCCTGGGACTCCTCAGGGCCCTGCCTCACCAGCCAGGTTCTGCTCCTGGGCTCTTGCTGAACAATGACCATGACTAGAATGAGGCATCCTTCTCTCACCAAGGGCAACGTGCTCCCAGCCCCTGCTCTCTGCCAATCCTATTCCCTGCCAGGGTGGCAGAGGCAGCCCTGAGCACCCATGGCTCCGGAATATCACAGAGGGTGGCACCTGGCCCTGCACTCCTGCTGTGGCTTCAGCCTTGGCTGGAGCTGGACAGACGCAGCCAGACCCAGGCCCCACACCTCACTAGGCACTAGCCAGACCCAGGCCCTACGCCTCACTAGGCACAGGGGTCCCCACGGCCACCTCTTCCTGAGTGGGGGTTGAGCTGGTGCTCCCCCTGGCAGGGCTGCTGCAAGGGAGGATTGGTGAAGGCCCGAATGCAGGGCACAGAGTGGAAGCGCCTGCGGAATTCTTGCTGCTGTTGGGAGTTAGGAGAATTTTATCCACATGCAGCGCTGACTCCAGGCTGGAGAGGGCTGTGACCAGGCGTGCTCTGCCGCTGGCCAGGGGTTACCTAGGTGCAGCTCAGTCAGGTGACTTGTGGAGCTCAGGCCCGTGGGCTTGTAAGCTGGGGAGCGGGGGTCTCCAGGCCGGATCAGCTCGGGGGCGGCTCTGCAGGGGAGGAGACCTGGTGCCCTGCTGGGCGAGGGTCAGTCGGCCTGGGTGGCTCTGCCAGGAGGGTCATGCACCTGGCCTTGGGGGTGCCTGTCAGGAGGCCTGGCCCTTCCAGCTTCTCACCTGCCCCAGGGCTGTGCAGGCCCCACTCCCTGGCTTCTCAAGGAGGGTTGCCAGATTTAGCACAAATATAAGATACTGCATGGGACATATTCAGCTGCAAAATTGCTTCTTGTTGATCTGAAATTCAAGTGTAACTGGGTGTCCTGTATTGTATCTGGCATTCCTATCTGGCAATAAGGCCTCTGGTCCCGGGTACCAGGAGCCTGGCCTCAGCTTTTGTGTGCCATTTGGCCCACCACAAGTCTGGGGCTCCTCTGGGCCTCAGCATCCTCCTCCGTCATCAAATGCCACCCAGGACAGAAAGCTTTTCTCGAAAGCAGGCCCACCTGGGACCAGCACACCCAAGCCCTGGATTGCCCTCCCAGCTATGGACACCAGGGGGCAGCAGCACCCCGCGGTGGCAGCGCAGTCGGGGCCAGGAAAAGGTGGTCAAATCACTCGACCACTGGGCAAACACTGACAGCTGGACTGTCACAGGGGGCCCTTGACAGCCACAGGGCTGTGAGACTGGAGCGTGGCCTCGATCCAGAGTTCCTGACTCAAGTCACACCAGGGTCCTGGGGGCTTTGAGGAAGGGGCACCAGGCAGCCCAGTCCCCGACTAGACCACTCCCCTGACCCCCAAAACACTTTCTGAGGCCCCCCAGGTGAAGCCCCCAGCCCAGCCCCTGCACCCCTGCCCCAGGTTGTAGAACCAGCCCTGTGTACAGCTGGTGGGGCCCTGCAGCCTTGGTCCTGGCTGTCCCCCCGCCCGTCCCCGCAGTGGCCCCAATCCCCTCTGAGGTGTTCCCAATCTTCCCCTGTGCCCACCAGCGACTGGTGACCCCACCCGGCCTCCCCTGACCACCCCCCATGATAGGCTGAGTGGGCGGAGCGCAGATCTCTCCCCACCACCCCTCCTGTGGGGCTGGTGCCTGGCACCTGTCCCTGAGCCAGAGGCAGAGCCCACCTGAGGCTGCCTGTGCCGCCCTCCCCATCCCCTACACACCACCACACATGCAAACACACCACACACATCCACAGCACACAGTAAGACCACATGCCCCAGCCTCACACACACCCCACAAGACACCCCCGCACACATGGCTCCATGCTCTGCCATCCCTGCCGGGGTGCCTGACCCTAACCCTGGGGCCCCCACCTCTGGAGGCCCCCAGGAACCTGGGGGTCAGGTCCTGCCCCGAGGACCCTTGCCATTCCCCCCAAGGCCCTGCAGCCCCTCCCTCTGCCCCTGGTTCCCTGACCACATGGTTTACAGGTGAAGACACAGCGCTTGTCCAGTGCCAGGCGGCTCATTCGAGGTGGAGCTGGGACTTGGCCTGGGTCTCACTGTGTGTCCACGGCACACGCTTGTGCGGTTCCAGCTGCATGAAGATGGGGCAGAGCCACCTGCTGACCCTCCCTTCATTCATTCATCCCTACTCATTCCTGAGCAGCCTCGCAGGGCTTCAGGGTGGAGACGACCAGAGTAATTTGATGAGGTCACCGAAGGCGACCTCTGGAGGAGGGGACATGGAGGCCTGGTGCAGGGAAGCTCAGCGCGGAGGGAGGCCATTATGGGCCCAGGTGGGCCAGGAAGGGGAGCAGGGTGCCCAGAGCCCGGGCCCAGCCTCTCAGGCCACGGAGCCAGGCACCCCACCTGACCCTCCTGGAATGAGCTGCCAGGGCTGCCACTCAACAGCCTCATGTGGCACCCCAGAAGCCACCCACCTGTGGACCCGGATCCACCACAGCACACGCAATGCCACACACACACACACAGCACAGTACACACCACCACACACATCCACAGCATACACAGTTACACCATGACACACACAAACACACCATACACATCCACATCACACACAGTTACACCGTGCCCCACACACCATGACACACACAGACACACCACATGCATCCACATCACACACATGCACACACAGTTACACCATGCCCCACACACTACCACACATGCAAACACACCACACACATTCACATCACACAAAGTCACACCATGCCCCACACACCACCACACACACACAAACACACCACACACATCCACAGCACACACACAGTCACACCATGCCCCACACACCACACACACACAAACACACCACACACATCCACATCACACACAGTCACACCATCCCCACACACCACCACACACGCAAACACACCACACACATACACATCGCACACACACAGTCACACCATGCCCACACACCACCACACATGCAAACACAACACACACATCCACAGCACACACACACAGTCACACCATGCCCCACACACCACCACACATGCAAACACACCACACACATTCACATCACACAAAGTCACACCATGCCCCACACACCACCACACACACACAAACACACCACACACATACACATCACACACAGTCACACCATCCCCACACACCACCACACACACAAACATACCACACACATACACATCACACACACAGAGTCACACCATCCCCCCACACCACCACACATGCAAACACACCACACACATACAAATCGCACACACACAGTCACACCATCCCCCACACACCACCACACACGCAAACACACCACACACATACACATCACACACACAGTCACACCATGCCCACACACCACCACACATGCAAACACAACACACACATCCACATCACACACAAAAAGTCACATCATCCCCACACCCCATCCCCACACACCCAAACACACCACACACATCCATAGCGCACACTAAGACCACATGCCCCAGCCACACACACACCCAAGACACACACAGACGCACACACACACACCTAGTGGATGAGCCCGTTCTAGCCCCGAGGGCCTGGCCGCCGCTGGAAGAGGCGGTGGGCAGGTGGCTCCAGGGCGGGCCAGGGTCTGCCTTCCTATGAACTGCAGGAGGCAGGTGGCCCCTTCAGGTCGGGGCCCCACAGTGCAGTCCCACAGGCGTCTGGGAAGACCCGGAGGAGCTGAGGCGGCGGGGAGCCCCACTCTGCCCTCCAGGGGCTGCCACCCCACCCCCGCTGGCCTCAGCCACCCATCCTCCCGAGCTCCCTCCCACCCTCGCCAGCCTCCTACCCCAGCCAGGCTGTACCCGCCCCCGCAGCTCCTGCGCCCCGGCAGTGCCCTGCTGTGCCATGCCCCACGCCGGCCCTGGGGAGGTGTTTGCTGGATAGACAGCTGCTCCCCGGGTCCCAGGCCCACAGTGCTCCTTCGCCACCGTGTCTCCAGCATCACCCCGTCTCCTCTGAGACCTCTTCCCAGGCCACAGTAAGGGAGCCCCAAACCAAGGAGAGGGCGTGCCCAGCTTAAAGGAAACTGACCTTGGCCCCAGGCCCGGCCCTGCCCTGCCCTGCCCTTCCCCGCCCCTCCCTGGGCCAGGATACATCGCTGCCGACCCGGAGCCGGAGCCCAGGACCAGCGGGCACCAGGCCACTGCGCCACCGTGGCGGGGTCAGAGCGGCAGAGTGGGTGGCTGGTGACAGGTGGGACTAGCACGGGACCACTTGCCTCTCGAGCCGAGCCCCGCCCCTGCCCCACGGCTCCATTTTCCTCTTGTTCCTTTCAGGGCTGCCAGGCCGCCCCAAGCCGGAGTCTGTTCCCCGACGGCCGAGGCTCCCGCTGGCTGGCAGCTCCCCGGGCGTGTGGGCTTGATTCATAGCGGCGCGCAGCCCAGGGCAAGATGGCTAGGGGAAGTTCACGTCACGGATAAACCCAAGGCCGAACTCCTGTTTTCCTAAATACCTTTTCCTGAGCCCACGATGTCCCTCTCAGAAGCCTGAAGGTCCTGTGTGTTCTGTCTCCTCTTGGGGGGCTGTAATCCTAACTGGACCCCCGTTTTGGGTCCCTGCTCAGGCGCACCCCTGATCTCCAGAGGCAGATAGAAGATCTAATCATGTACCTGGCTAAGTACTGCAGGGAGGGGAGGGTTCCATTCGGAGTCCAGTGCCCCGCCCTGAGAAACGGGCGGCTCAGGAGGGCGCCCCTCAGGCAGCGATGGGGAGGCGCGCCCCCTTCTCCACTAGGGCGTGACCTGGCACGGGGTGGGGAGGGAGTCAGGCCTGGGTGCCACAAATGCAGTGAGTTTAAGTCTTGTTCAGGGACCCAGGGAGAAACTCCTTCATTTCCCTAGACACCAGGGGCCCTGAAGGAGGCCGCAGAGGGCTGGCAAGGAAACACGGACCCGGCTCCAGCCCAACTACTGGAAGACCTTTCTGTAATCGGGAGAAGATGCACCTCGGACTTGGGAGCTGATCCTTCTTTCAATTCCTGATTCTGCCACTTCTTGCTAAGGATTTCAGGCTAGTTACTTAGCTTCTCTTAAACCAGCATTATCGATCTGTATAATGTGGTAGCGATACCATGTTGCAGGGTTGATGGGAGATTTAAACTAGACATTTAAAGTTTTAAACAGTGTCTGTCCGAGGAAACCCTTGATAAATGGGAGCTAATGTTTTGCTAGCTCAATGCTGGTTCCCACGCGGGAGGCCAGTCTACCCAAGCAGAAAGTGCCTGGGGCTGTATTAATTAAGGCCTAAGGTTCAGAGTAAGGGAGGTGACAGTCTTGCCCTACTAGGGGTTAATCGTGGCCTGACTAGATGAACTGTCTTGGGACTAACACCCCGTACTGCCACCCTCCCCTCCACACTCCAGGGCTTCCTTCCTTCGAGTCTAAAGATTTTCCTGTCTCAGGAGTTTTTCCCATTACCCTGTGTTTACTCAGTGAGCACTGGACACCATGCAGTGAGTGTCAGGACAGCTGGTGGATGGGACCATGGAGCCACCAGAGCCATTTTCCAGAGTTTCTGTTGAGTCCACACACATAAGCCTTGCTTAGGCAGGTACCTGATTAGATCTATCTGTCTATCGGATAAGGGACACTTGTATGCAACTCCCAAGGAACTTTAACAACTTGGAGTGCCCGTGCAGGATGGCAAAGGGTCTGGGATCCCCTGGGGCAAGGAGAAGGCAGGACAAGAGAAAAGCTTGCAGAAGGATGGGGTTGGAGGAAGAGGAAGCAGGCCCAGGGCTGGTATTGCAAATTACCAGGGAGGGACAGGTGGAGACACTTTCTTTCTTTTTTTCTTTTTTTGAGACAGAGTCTCACTCCGTCACCCAGGCTACAGTGCAGTGGCGCCATCTTGGCTCACTGCAACCTCCAACTTCTGGGTTTACACCATTCTCCTGCCTCAGCCTCCCAAGTAGCTGGGACTACAGGCGCCCACCACCACACCCGGCTAATTTTTTATATTTTTAGTAGCGACGGGGTTTCACTGTGTTAGCCAGATGGTCTTGATCTCCTGACCTCATGATCCGCCCGCTTCGGCCTCCCAAAGTGCTGGGATTACAGGCGTGAGCCACCGTGCCTGGCCAAGACACTTTCTAACAACCCACCCTGAAAGATCCTGATCCTGGACAAAGGAAGAGACTGAGGAGGCCTCCTGCTGGGGGGGTGGCATGGACGACAGTTCTGGGTTCACTTCTGGGTTCTTTCCCCCTCTGATAGGCTGGGCTTCTTGGCACAGGGACACCATCTTTGGGGTTCAATTCCCTGCCTTCCCAGAGAGCACTGGACTCCCGGACAAATCATACTGGCTTCTGTGAGCTCCTTGTAGGGCAGGGTCCACTAGGACCCCCATATCTACCTCCCCCACATCTGAGCAGAGGTGGTTATAATGGTTAATTTTATGTGTCAACGTGACTGGGCCATGGGGTACCCAGACATTTGGGCAAACCAATTATTCTGGGTGTGCCTGTGAGGGTGCTTTTGGATGAATTTGACATTGGAACTGGTGACCAATGGGGGAACCAGGTGGGGTAAAGCAGATCGCCCTCCCCAATGTGGGGGGCCTCATCCACTCAGCTGAAGGCCTGAATAGGACAAAAGCCTGAGAATTTGTTCTTTGCCTCACAGTCTCGAGCTGGGACATTGGCCTCCTCCTCCCTTAAGATTCAGAGTGGAACTACACCATTAGCTCTCCTGGGTCCCCAGCTTGCTGACCTCTGTCTACGGGGGACAGGGCTGCTTGTCTCCTTGGAACCTCTCAGCCTCTATAATCACGTATAAGCCAATTCCTTCTGATAAATACATCTCTCTAACCATCCATTCACCCACCCATTCACCCATCCATCCATCCATCCCTCCACCCACCCGCCCGCCCACCCATCCATGCATCCATCGCCCACCCATCCATCCATCCATCCACCCACCCACTCACCCATCCACTCACCCACCCATCCACCCATCCATCCATCCACCCACTCACCCATCCATTCACCCACCCATCCACCCAGCCATCCATCCACCCACCCATCCACTTACCCATCCATCCATGCACCCACCCATCCATTCACCAACCCATCCACCAGCCATCCATCCACCCATCCATGCATCCACCCATCTATGCATCCACCCACCCATCCATTCACCCACCCATCCCTCACCCACTCATCATCCATCCATCCACCCACCCACCCACCCACCATCCATCCACCCACCCACCCACCCATCCATCCATCCATCCACCCACCCATCCCTCTACCCACCCCTCCCATCCATGCATGTCTCCTATCAGTTCTGTTCCTGGAGAACCCTGATTAATGTAGTGGTCACTCCCATCTGTGTCCGTTGGACTCTGTCCCCATCATAAGTGAGCCCTCCCCACAACAAGCGCTCTTGATTTAACCTTTGCCAGTCCCAGTTAAATGTTTATATAATTCAAGCCCTTCACTGGCTATTCTTCCACGTGAGGCAGTGTTGCCAAAGGCACCATCTTGCCTCTTCGTAGCAAGCTAGATCTGCCCAGGGCACCTGGCCTGCACCCCACCTTGTTCCCCTATCAAGGCTTGGTGGCCCTGGGTGTGTGGGGAGTTTTACTATGAAATAGCTCTAGCAGTGCCATTGACTCAGAAGGCACTTGGCAAACAGACTCACCGTTTCTATTAAAAGAGACATGGAGTCTTAAATATTAAAATGACTAAAATCAACAAAATAGCTGCTGTTGCTGAAGGCCTGCTGGGAGGCAGGCTCCAAGCCATGTGCTTTGCACATGTGACCTTGAGCCACCCAGCTCCCCCCATCCCCTACAGTGAAGACACTGAGGCACAGAGGAGCCGACAGCAGCAGGCAGGTGGGCAGATGCCGTAGTGCCCGTCCTGGTAATAGAACCTCCATTCCACTCACCCCTTCCCAACCCTATGCCCTCTGGGGGAGGTGGATGCCTCCTTGGCCAAGGGCCATCTTGACCAGCCTAAGCCAGCCGTGGCCATCACATGGTCATCTTGTGAACACAGGCCATGGTTTCAGCCATGAGATGTGGGGCTGGTGGGGACGGGATGGTGGGCGGATTCTGGAGGGTTTTCCTGTCCCTCAGTGGGAGGACAGAGGCTTCTCTCCCTGCCTCTTGATGCTCCCATGTCAGCTGTACTGCCCAGAACCACAACAGCAGTTGTGGGCACCGCAGGGAGACAAGTCTGAGGTGAAAAGCTGACTGATTAGGAGGCGCAGTGCTGTTCACCCGAGGTCCCAGCTACTCAGGAGGCTGATGCGAAAGGATTGCTGGAGCCCAGGAGGTCCAGGCTAGCCTGGGCAACATAGAGAGACACTCTTAAAAAACAAACAACCAAAATAACAACAACAAAAAAAACAAGCTGATGCCTGGGGATCCCCAGCAATGCTGCCTTTGGATCCCTTGGCAGGCAAGACCAACCCCCACTCCATCAGCTGGGCCTTCTGCTGCTGGGACCAGAAGCACTGACAGCAGCGGCGAAGGCTGGATGGAGAACCAGGCCTGCCACCTCTGGGGCCAGCCTGACCGCACCCTTGGCCATGCCCGTCCTCTCTTGGAATGTGGCTTTCCTACGACCTGAAACCGTGGAAGGAGGAGAGGGAAGGGCTGGGGGGAGGCAGAAGCCTGACAGTCAGATCTGCCAAGAACAGTCATCGTTTATTTCCACGCGTATTTCTTGGCATTAGGCAGATATTGAAGAACAGGCTGTGCAAGATTTATAAACGCAGGGACAGCTGGAGGGACACATGAGGGGCCGGGTTTACCAACAGCGGCGGCACACAGCAGACCCACCTTGGCTGGAGCGTGCAGGGGCCACAGCCTGAGGAATGGGGGCTCCCGCGGGCAGACACAAAACTCAGAAAATGCCATTTATTTTATCATTTTAATATCGGAAATGCCAGACCAATCAACAGGGAGGACAGACCAGACACAAATGCCTGTGCTCACGACACAGACAGGAGGATCATCACGGCTCAGGGCACACATGCATTTCCTTAGAAACAGGCAGACAAAGAGAGCATAAATACCACACAACAGCCAGGCTCAGGGGGCCGCGGGCCACAGGGGGCTGCACTTCAAAGGCAGTCAGAGGCATTAAATACGGGACCTACACAATACACTCCACTTCACCATACATAATTTATATATTAAAAGAAAGGGGACCACAGTATCTATACGTGCAAGCGGCTGTGGTGGAGAAAATGAATGGGGGGGCAGCCATGCACGGGAGGGGCTCCCTGTCTACCCTCCCGACGCCTCATCCCCACCCTTCCCACAGAGTCACTTGGGATCACAAAATGCATGGGCCGGCCGGGGCGCAGCCTCGGGAAGTCCTGCCTGGTCTCCTCGGCGTGGACCTCTGAGCTCCCCGTGAGCCGGGAGGTGCCTGGAACCAAGAACACTTGAACCCTGCATGTCACCACATCCCTGGGAGTTGCCCTGGAAGGGACCGGGCCGGGCGTGAGGGGAGGAACGTCGCATTGGTCAGGTGGAGGAGGGAGGCGCAGCCGCGGGGCCGGGCAGGTACGATGCATGCCCCAGGCCCGGGGCCGGGGAGAGCAGGAACGATTGCGGGGCATCCACTCTTGCAAGCAAAGCTTAAACGGCACAAGCCTGTGTTTCTCTGCAACTGTCCAGGGGCCGCTCGCTCAGAACTGACTGGCACTGCTGGGGTCGCACTGCAGCAGGCGGACGATGGAGGGGTCGCTCTTGGCACCTTTGATGAATTCTTCCAAGGACAGTTTGCCTGCAGGGGACCAGAGACAATGGGATTAGCCAGTGCTCACTGTTCTTTCTGCTTCCAGAGAGGATGGGGACAGCTCTCCGGTCAGGGATGCTCCCTTGGTGAAAGTCCTGAGCCTTCTTGAAGCTGGACGGTATCTAGTCTCCATTCACTTTACAGGCATTTCTGAAAAAAATCCCTTTTCCTTTCCCTGCTCCCTGCAATACATCAGGTACCTCAAAGGGCTTACTCAGCAGCTCAGCAGGACGTGGCTAATGAGGGCCATTTAAATCCTTTTAGAAATCACTCGACACTTTGCTTATTAAGGAACATTGTGCAGAAAAATGAAGCATTTGCCTCTAACCCATACATAATCCAGGCTGAGAAGGCCATGCTGGTTGGGGGCCCCCGGAAGCACGGGCCGGGTCCTCCCTGGCATCAGCGTAGACCCGCTGCTCAGGCTTGGGGTACTGAACTCATGCTCTGTACTGTTGGCCCCACGCGGTGAGAGGAAAACCTAGAAGAAGATTGGTCATGCTAAGGAATCAGCTGCCCCCTCATCCTCCGCATCCAATGCTGGTGACAACATATTCCCTCTCCCAGGACACAGACTCGGTGACTCCACACTGGGCTGAGCGGCCTCTGGAGGCTCGCGGCCCAGGGCAGGGCTCCATAAGGGCTGATCGGCCCAGCCGGGTGTGAGGAGGTGTTCTGAGCATCTGCTCCCCATCCCATAATCGCTGTCAATGAGCCCACACTGTGGTCGCCATAGCCCTGGCTCTGCTAGTCCACAAGCAAGATAGGCTGTAAGGATTCTGCCCGTTCAGACATGACTTCAAGGGCAGGAGGCGGCGCCTCTGGCTCTGGCTGGTGGGGAAGGATGAGGTTTGAGGTTGGCTGCATCCTGGTGGCTTGGGTCCTGGGGCAGCCCCTCCGTGTGTCTGTTTGAGGCTCTGTGCTGTCAGCTGGAATCACTAGGGCGCCCTGCAAAATGTCTGTGCAGGCAACACAGACGCATGCAGCCAGGCCCAGCACAGGGGAAGGCATGCAGGAGGGGCTCTCGGCTCTGGCGCGTGGCAAGCCACCAACGTTTCCAGGTCTCAGGATCTTCATCTCAAAGGCGGGATAATGAGAACACCCCTCTCAAAGGCGCCTGGGAGGATGCATTTGAGGACTCAGTCCAGCACCAGGACGGAGGACGCCCCTGCCCAGAAGGGCCCTGCTGGGAATTCAGCCCCTCCAGCCCACTGGCAGGCAGGGACACCTGTCCTCATGGAACCCTGGCCCAGGCTCAGGCAGGCTGGCTTCTTCCAGTGCACGAACTTGATGCCTCTGGGCCTGGGCAGCCTGCTGGCCCCGAGGGAGCCCAAACAATGCCCGGGCTGAGGGGTGGGACAGCCAGGCCCTCAGCAGACAGTCCCCAGGACCCTCTGCCAATGGAGAGAGCTCTCCGCACCCTCCACCTCTGACCACTCAGGGCAGCCAGCTGTGTGGTCATCTCCTCAGCCAGGTGTGGGGCCTCAGAGTCCACGGCCCCAGCCTCCCCACTTCCAGTTCCTGACCCCAGGCCCTCCTGTCCCAGGGCGAGAGCGGGCCAGCCCAGATACACCTCCAGTCGGGAGGGCCAGAGCTGCCCCAGGACGACTCTGAGGCCTGCTGAGATGCTGGGAGCTTCCGAAGGTTCCACTGGCTCCTCCTGATGGAGGCCAGGGCAGACAAGGGGGTTGCTGAGCACAGCCTGTTCCACATGTGCGGCCTGACAAGCTGAGGAGAGGGTGGCTTTAATGATACTTGTGTCCTGGAGAAACTCTTCAGCCCGGCCCAGAGGCCTGGAGCAGCCACACACCTTCCGGGGTGGCCAGGGCACCATCACTCCTGAGCAGTCCCCAGAGGAGCCTTGAGGGCCGAGGACCACTCCCTGAACTGACTCTGGCCCCTGGCTGCAGACCCACCTTCCTGGTATCACTCTTCTCTCCTTGCCCCAAGCTCCAGGGACAGGCGGGTCCCCTGGGCTCACAGGAGGAAGTGCTCCATCCCAGCGGGCACGTTAGCAATGACCATGCCATCCAAATTCCCGACCAACCTAGAAGATGCCCTCTGAAGAGGTGGGCAGGGCCAAGCCAGAGGCAGGTTTGGGCAGCGAGTGACCGTGGGTGGCTTCCCCAGGGACACTGTGAAGTTGGGAACAACAGCCACTATCTGTGCAGTGCAAGCCCTGCTAAAAGCTTTAAGGCATCATCTCGCTGAAACCCCACAACTCCATGGACCGGATTCACCATCCCCACGAGGAGCGGACAGCCTCGGGAGAGCGGCAGCAGGTGCCCTGCTAGGCTGGAGGGTGGAACACACATTTCCCATGAGCCCAAAGGCAATGCCAGGCACCAGGCGGCCTTGTTTTCTGTGTGCGTGTTTTGAAACTGTGACCCGGCTGCCTGGAATGCTCTTTGCTGCCCACAGCTCCCCCACATCCCGTCTCCCGCTGGGGCCATGCTCAACTCACCCAAGGGCTGCACTCCAGACTTTCCAGAGCAGCTTCTTGGGCATTAGCTCATCTTTTAATCCCCAGTACAACCCAGGGAGTATTTTCTCTTCTTAAGGTTGTTTCTTTATTGTTAACCTGGTGCTGTGGCTGCTCTTGACAAAGCCGGCAAGAAGAGCAGAACGGGAGGGCCCCACAGCTGCCCTGACCTCACAGCCAATGCAGAGGACGGCACTCAAGGCACAGCCCCGTCACCACTGCTGCCACTCACCATCGTGAGACTTGCACTTCTGCAGTGGGGCTGAGTCCCCACAGAGCTGCTGTAGGTGGACAAGATGGCGGTGTACATCCTGACAGTTCCCCTTGGACACTGGGGCCATCTGGGCAGCTTCCTCTCTCAGGATGGCAGCAAGAAAGCCATGGCCAGCACCCCAGGACCCCACCAGCTGGGATCCTTTGATCCCAACCCCTCCAGGTTTAGGGCCGCCAGCATGCTGGCCCCTAAACATTATACCCACGGGAATATGGGTATGCCCCGTTCTACGAGTGGGGAGACGGTGGCTCAGAGAGGCCACAACATGCCCAGCATCACAAAGCTGTGTAGAGGGGCCAGGATGCGGCACGGGTGTCCCTGACTGCATCCCGTTCTTCCCTGGGCATGGCAGGTGCCAGGCAGGTGGGGGGCAGGGGTGGCCCTCAGGAGACCAAGAAGCTGCAGAGGGGAGGGGGCGCCCCAAATGCGTTTTGCCCCCACTGCGGCATACACACGCAGCCCCGCCCCCATCCCGCCCTACCGTCGTTGTTGGTGTCCATCTGCCTGAAGATCTTGTCCGTGCGCTTCTCCGGGGTGGACTCGTCCTCCGGCATCTTCATCACAGACGACACCATCTTGTAGATGGCCTGCGGATGGGGGCAATGACAGGGTGCTCAGAGGCCTGGGAGCTCAGGCGGGTGCAGCAAGGGTGGGCTTCCACAACAAGGCTCGGAGAGGTCAGGGGTTCCCAGTGGCCTTCAGGACCCTTCCCCAGTGTTGAGAGTGTTCCCTAGTGAACCTCACGGGTGTCTATGTGAAGTTCAGGAGCAGCGCCGGCAGAAGGGCTCTACTGGGAGGGTGGTGAGGGTGCTGGTATCTCTGCCTGGGGGTGGGTAGTGCCAGGAAGGTACCTAAGTGTCCCTGTCGGGAGCTGGGAATGCTGAGGGAGAGTGGTGGTCACAGATGTGTGAAATTCACCACGCTGCCTGCTGAGCTGTGTGCATTTTACTGCATGGCTGTTACCCCTCAGTTTAAAAGAGACTGAGCCCCTGAAACTCACAGGGAAAGCCCCATCAGCAGCCCCGACAGGACAGGAACCGGCAGCACTGGGGTCTCCATGGCCTCTTTAGCGCACTGTCAGCTGAGGGCTCAGCCTAGCTGCTGGTCTCTCTACGCGTCTCTGCCTGAGTGGCCCAGCCTGGGGCATGTGACTCTGTGCTGCTGGTGGGTGTACAGAGGAGATGGTGATGGAACTGGCGAGTGGCCACTGAGCAGAGTGACATGCATGGGGAGTGGAGGCACTGCTGTGGGATTTTCTGAGCACTCCATGTGAAGGTGGCTTGATATTCTCATTCCTAAGACAATAGACCATTTTCTCATTTTGAGAAAGGGGCAGCAACCAAGTGTCCTATGAGAAACACCACCCAGCCAGTCAGGGAGCCATCGATGGTGTGGGGGGAAGGCTTTCAGGGTTTGGGGACTTGGTTTGGGGGCTGTCCTATTTGGACAGAAGTGGTTGCTCCTCACTGCTTGGAACAGTTCTAGCAGTGCCCCAAAGTTCTGACCAAGCCTCTGCACGGCCAGTGACAGGCACACCTATTTGCAAAGGGTAAGGGTTAACACACATCGACTTCCACCACTGCATGAAGCTAAGAGCCAGAAAGTGACGACAGTACCAGTTCCCCGAGCCCATGTTAATTTACTCTGACGGTGTGAAAACCATCTATGTGGGAAATGGGTTGCTCACTCCTGAGGGGGGCCGCTGCTGCTGCAGAAGTTCACGGATTTGATACCCGCTACTGGAGGCACACCCCTGAAGTTCCCCACCATGGGACTACCCCTTCTGAAGAGTTCCATTTTTTTCTTGTTTTGTTTTTGGTCTTTTTGGAGGCAGGGTCTCACTCTGTCACCCAGGCTGGAATGCAGCAGTGCAATCATAGCTCACTGTAACCTTGAACTCCTGGGCTCAAGCAATCCTCCCACCTCAGCCTCCCAAGTAGCTGGGACTACAGGTGCATGCCACTATGCCCTGCTACTCTTTTAATTTTTTATAGAGATGGAGTCTCACTATATTGCCCAGGTTGGTCTCAAACTCCTGGGCTCAAGTGATCCTCCAGCCTCAGCCTCCCAAAGTGTTGGGATTACAGGCCTGGCCATGAGGAGTTCTAGAATTGGATGCTCCTGAGCTCAGGGAGGCACTCAGGGGAATGACAGGGAGGGGCAGCTCTGCTCTCTACTCTCTCGCATACGTAGGCACCTGGCCAAGCGAACAAAACTTGGTTTCCTTCTGAAACATGGCCTTTCTGCTAGAGCTGTTGATAGGCATGAAGGCGAAGAGATGCCTCCTAAAGTGACGTCTTTCCCGTGCTGAGCTGATTCTCGTGATCATTAATGCTTCAGTTTCACTTGATAACTGCGCATTCCTGGGGACATCACAAGCTATCTGTTGCGTTCTCAAATCCAGGGCTTTCCCCAGGTCTTGGCAGGTACCTCTTGCAAGTGCCAAGGAGCCCAGCAATCATATAATTCTTGGCCAGGCACGGTGGCCCATGCCTGTAATCCCAGCACTTTGGGAGGCTGAAGGCAGATCACCTGAGGTAAGGAGTTCAAGACTAGCCTGGCCAACATGGTGAAACCTTGTCTGTATTGAAAATACAAAAATTGGCTGGGCATGGTAGCTCACGCCTATAATGCCAGCACTTTGGGAGGCCGAGGCAGGCGGATCACGAGGTCAGGAGTTCGAGACCAGCCTGGCCAACAAGGTGAAACCCCGTCTCTACTAAAAATACAAAAAAAAATTAGCCGGGCATGGTGGCGCATGCCTCTAATCCCAGCTTCTTGGGAGGCTGAGGCAGGAGAATCGCTTGAACCCGGGAGGCAGAGGTTGCAGTGAGCAGAGATTGCGCCACTGCACTCCAGCCTGGACGACAGTGTAAGACTCCGTCTCAAAAAAACAAAACAAAACAAAAACAAAAACAAAAATTAGCTGGCTGTGGTGGCACATGCCTATAATCCCAGCTACATGGAAGGCTGAGACAAGAGAATCTCTTGAACCCAGGAGGTGGAGGTTGCAGTGAGCTGAGATCATGCCACTGCACTCCAGCCTGGGCAACAAAGTGAGACTCCGTCTCAAAAAAAAAAAAAAAAAAAAAAAAAAAAAAAATAATATAATATATATATATATATATAAAATTCTTAGAAATTCATCTATTTGAATCTCAGACTTTGTAAAATGCAAAGAATGATCCACGCTGTTGGGTTACGAAGATGAAAACTGATCAAAGTGCTCCACCTGGCCTGATGTATAGCAAGTCATCAATAAACGTTGGCTTTTACCATTGCCCTTCGCAAGGATCTGCCCGGTCAGGTGACAACTGCTCGCTTTCAAAAGTGCACCAGGTAGCAACCTGGCCAAGAAAGACCCAATGTCCAGTGAACATAAAGAACATGGGGAGGCCAGGCGCAGTGGCTCACACCTGTCATTCCAGCACTCTGGGAGGCTGAGGCGGGCAGATCGCTTGAGCCTAGGAGTTCAAGACCAGCCTGGATAATGTGGCAAAACCCTCTCTCTACCATCAAAAATACCAAAAAAATTGGCAGGGCATGGAAGTGCTCAAGAGGCTGAAGTGGGGAAATCACCTGCGCCCAGGAGGCAGAGGTTGCAGTGAGCTGAGATCGTGCCACTGCACTCCAGCCAGGGTGATAGAGCAAGATCCTGTCTTAAAAAAAAAAAAAAAAAAAAAAAAAAGCCCTGGGCTGGGAGCTGGGAGGGGACCTGGGCCCGCGGTGAGACCCGGGACCTCGGGCGCCGGTACCTGCACGATCTCCAGCATCTCGCTGCGGCTGATGTAGCCGTTGCCGTCCAGGTCGTACATGCTGAAGGCCCACTTGAGCTTCTGCTCCAGTTTGCCCCGCGAGGTCACGCTCAGCGCAATGATGAACTCCCGGAAGTCGATGGTGCCGTCGCCGTTGGTGTCGAAGGTGCGGAAGACGTGCTCGGCGAACTTGGAAGCGTCGCCGTAGGGGAAGAAGTTGGCGTAGATCTTCTTGAACTCGTCCACGGTCAGGTGGCCGGTGGGGCAGTCCTTGAGGAAGCCCTTGTACCACTCCTGCAGCTCGTGGTCGGTGAACTCCGTGTTCTCCCGCAGGTCCTGCAGCACCTCGGGCCGCAGCTTGCTGTTCTGCTTGCCCATGGCGGCTGGCGACGGTGACTACACCTGCAAGACAGGGGGTCGACAGGGGGTCAGCCAGGGATGCCACCCACGGCCACGGAGCAGGGCTGAGCCATGTGCCAGAGAGACCAAATAAGCCCATCGCTGTGCAAGCACTGCGACTCAGCAACTCCTGGGTCCCCCATTGGAAGGCATGCCACTATCTTATGGACCACCAAGAAGGCCAAGAGACGCTAATTAAATCATGACAGCCCAACCTCACACTGCGGGACATATTCTCACTTGGAGAACGTGGAAATGCGGGGAAAAAAAATGCAACTTAAAATCAGTGGAACAGGGCATCATCCGATGCCCACCAGGGGTTGTACAAGAGGCGAAGATTAAAATCAGTTCTTACTTTCATCCCCCTCATCAGCTCCAGGCAAAGTGGCCACCTCAGCCACATCCCAGACTCTTTGGAGCAGTTCTTCCCTCTTTCAGGCATCACATTATGTTTTTATCTTTAGAAAAGGCGTCTAGAAACTTTCAGGGAGTCACCCCCACCCACCTTCTTTGTTTATTTGTTTGTTTCTTTTGAGATGGAGTTTCGCTCTTGTTGCCGAGACTGCAGTGCAGTAGCAGGATCACAGCTCACTGTAACCTCCGCCTCTCAGGTTCAAGCAATTCTCCTGCCTCAGCCTCCTGAGTAGCTGGGATTACAGGTGTGTGTCACCGCGCCCAGCTAATTTTTTGTATTTTTAGTAGAGACAGGGCGTCACCATGTTGGCCAGGCTGGTCTCGAACTCCGGACCTCAGGTGATCCACCTGCCTCGGCCTCCCAAGGTGCTGGGATTACAGGTGTGAACCACTGTCCCCGGCCCACCCTCTTTATTTTGCCTTTGATAAACTGCCCTGGGTGGGAGGAGGATCTGGAATTAGCTCTAGGCAGTAAATGATGTTCTGAATAGAACCAGGGAAAAATGAGGCACCTGTGGCAACGAGGAACTGCTGTGCTCAAAACCATCCCCCAGGGCGGTTCTCCATGAGGCCTGAATGCAAGACTGATTAACCGGCATTAACACGGCTGCCACTGCACCACCTCATGTTATTTTCTTACATTAACGGTTAACTTATATACAGGGCATGATAATTTTTGAAGTACATGGAAGAATGAGAAATAAAAAGATGTCTCCTACCCTAGCCACAGTGGTAACCACTTTGAACTCTGTCTGCATTTGTGAATTCTAAACAGTAGGCACCAGCTCTCCATTATGAAAGGTAAGACAGACCACCCACACTGCCCACCACTTCCTTTCTTCTCTGCCTCTATCCCAGGTTTTTTTTTTGTTTTTGTTTTTGAGACGGAGTCTCGCTGTGTTGCCTTTCCAGGCACTTATGAGGAGTGTGCAGTGGCGTGATCTCGGCTCACTGCAACCTCCACCTCCTGGGTTCAAGCAATCCTCTCAACTCAGCCTCCTGAGTAGCTAGGATTATAGGCATGCACCACCACACCTGGCTATTTATTTATTTATTCATGTATTTTTAGTGGAGACAGGGTTTCACACTATGTTGGCCAGGTTGGTCTCAAACTCCTGACCTCAAGTGATTCGCCTGCCTCGGCCTCCCAAAGTGCTAGGAGCACAGGCGTGAGCCACCACGCCCGGCCCATCCCAGGTTTTATAGTACATACATGTTTTTGTTTTTACTTATCCTCTCTATATCAATCAATCTATCTATCTTATCTATTATTTATTTATTTTTTGAGACAGGCTCTCACTCTGTCACCCAGGCTGCAGTGTGTGATCATGGCTCACTGAAGCCTTGACCTCCGGTGCTCAAGCGATCCTCCCACCTCAGCCTCCTGAGTAGCTGAGACTACAGGCACACACCACCACACCCAGTTAATTTTTTTTTTTTTTTTTTTTTGTAGAAATGAGGCCTCACTATTTTGCCCAGGCTGGTCTCAAACTCCTAGCTTCAAGCAGTCCTCCCACCTTGACCTCCCAATGTGTTGGGACTACAGCCGTGAGCCAAGATGCCTGGCATTTTTACTTATCTGTATGACTTTATCTTTCAAAATTACAAACACACATTCACCTTGACCCAGCCATCCCACTTCCAGGAACATCTAATGATACTCCCACCTGTGCAAATAATCTGTGCAGGCAGCCATTGCCTACATGGTCTGTAACAGCAACTACTCAGGTGCCCATCTTACGTACTCATGAGAAATAATCTTCAAGGTGTATTTTTATGTGAAAAGAGAAGCTGCACAACAGCACACAGAGCTTGTTGCCATTTATGAAAAAAGAAGACAAACATACGTGCTTGTGTGTTTGTGCTCTGGAGGGGCTTATGAGGAAAGAATAACATTGGCTGGGAAGGAGAGACGGCTGGGTGGACATGGGCCCTGCGGAATTTTTTTTTTTTTTTTTTTTTTTTTTGAGAGGGAATTTCGCTCTTGTCACCCAGGTTGGAGTGCAATGGAGCGATCTCGGCTCACTGCAACCTCCGCCTCCTGGGTTCAAGCGATTCTTGTGCCTCAGCCTCCCAAGTAGCTGGGATTACAGGCATGCACCACCATGCCCAGCTAATTTTTGTATTTTTAGTAGAGATGGGGAGTCTCACCATGTTGGCCAGGCTGGTCTCGAACTCCTGACTTCAGGTGATCCACCCGCCTCAGCCTCCCAATGTGCTGGGATTACAGGTGTGAGCCACTGTGCCCAGCCCCTGGGGACTTTTTATTAAGAGAGAAGGATTCGTCTCTCCTCGTGGCCAGTTAAGCAGCCACAGGAGGCCAGCTGGATGTGCAGCCACAGGAGGCCAGCCTCTCCAACTGCAGCTTGCCCCAGATGAGGACAACCATGGCCCCTGTTTTGTGGAGGAGTTGAGGAATCACATCAGACCTAGAACAATGTGCAGATAGGGGACCCCTGCACCCCCTGCCTCCACCATCCAGAAATATGACCCACCCTGGGGCTTGGGGATGACGCCTGCCAGCATGCTCTAGAGGGCTCAAAAAAGTCCTGGTTCTAACATGCAGCTAGTTCACTTTGGAAACTCAATTAATTCGCAAGAGAAATGGCCACAGAGATTTCTATATGAAAGAAAAAAGGGAATGTCAAATCAAAAGATCACTATTACCAAAATACCTGACAGAAGAGAAAAAACAACCAAGATGCTCCTGAGGTTTTTGGTTTGTTTGTAGAGATAGGGATCTTGCTATGCTGCCCAGGCTGCTCGAACTCCTGGCCCCAAAGCGACCCTCCCACTTCGGCCTCCCAGAGTGCCTGACAAGACTGTTATCCTGTTGGAAGAGCTCTGGCTTGGAGATGTGGGCTCCCTCTGGATTCTGCTGTCACTGACAGCTCTCGGGTCTCATCCAGGTGAGCTCTGGACTCCTTCCTGTGTTGCCTTGGTAGAGCCCAGACAGCTCTGTGTCCAGAGAGCCCCCCTCCAGCTGTCAGGGCTGTGTCCCCCACAACTGCACAGTGCCCAGGGCATCGCTCACTGGGGCAGTTTCACTTCCTAGGCCCAGATGCGTGGGTTGAATCATGTCCCCCCTAAAAGATGTTGAAGTCCTAACTCCCAGTATCTGTGAATGTGAAATAGGGTCTTTGCAAGGACCTATTTGCAAAGGTAGCCTGAGGACCTGAGGTAACCTTGACGGCCGCTATGCCCCGAGGTGGTGGGAACCCTCCTGACCACTGAGTTGAGGGCCTGGGCCATTGTGAAGGACCAGCCTTGTGTGGCACCTGAGGGAGAACCCACAGATGGACGGCAGAAGGACAGGTGGAGGATGGATGCCCGGCCTGAGGCCCTGCAGCACCCGTGGTGGCTCCTCCTGTGCTTCCTGCCCTGGCCCTCGGGTTGCTGTGTGGGGCCACCGAGTCGGCAAAGACGCACTCACGCAGAGCCCATGGAGCTCGCTAGGTGTTCATGTGTCACTTCCACAAACAAGTCCCGGGTGGCACCGAGCCAGGCTCCGGGGCACAGGGGAAAGGCATTGAGCGTGGGTTCAGAGCCAGCTCCGCCCACCCCTGCTCAGGGGGCCTTGGGGAGGTGGTCAACTTCCTGGAGCTCTGGACTCCCCCTTGAATAACAGGGATGGCAGGGTGGTCGTGATGATGAAGAGGAGGCCTGGGGCACCCGGCCAAACCGCATTGGCTCCTCCACCATGCAGAAGCTTTTCCAGAACTTTCTGTGTGTCAGAGGGAGTGTGGGCAGTGAACAAAACCCATACGGTCCCTGCCTCGGGGGCCAACACCACACGGGGAGCACGGCGGTGAGGAGGAGAGGGGAGATGGCTCATAGGCAGGGCATGGGTCTGGGGGTGGCTGTCCCAGAGAACCCCTAAACTGATAGAACATGGCAAGTGTCCTAGGAGTGCTTATGAGGACAAGGAATAACTGGTTTTCTGGGAGGGATGGGGGGCAGGGCACCTGGGAGGTTGAGCTAAGCTGTGGAGTAGGGAGTGACCTCTCAGCCCCTCCAGCTCCCGCAGTCAGGCCAGTGAGTGGCAAAACCAGCAGTTGCGGCAGGTTGCCTGAGGCTCCCAGGCAGTGTGAGGGACCACACCCAGCCCAGGGCCAGCCCCCCATGCAGCCTTGGGCAGGGGTCCCACCTCTCCGAGTCTGCAGAACCAGCCAAGGGTTGACCCGCAGGGCTGTCCCGCTCTGCGCTATGTCCCCCAGAGCACTGAGACTCAAGCTGGGGCACCCCGCAAACCCTGCACATCTCCGCTTGGTCCTTCCTAGGCTTCAAAAGGGCCCATTTTCCCATCCCTTCGTCAGCTCAGCTGCTCTCAAGGCTTTCTATTGTCCACACTCCTCTTAAACTGTGGCGTTCTTGCAGCCAGCATCTGGAGGGGAAAGCAGGGTCTGTCTCAGGCGTCTCTAGTTCAGCCTCCTGTCTGATGCTGTAACAGCAGCAGCGCCACATGCAGAATGGACCAGTGCGTGAGAAGGCTTCGCTCTGCACCTGCTCGTCCTCATTCCTCACTCCTTTCTGCTGAAACGTGATGACGTTCCTCCTGGCAGCGTGTCCGTGTGTGGTTTAAGGGGATGGCGTCATACTCCTCTCTGGCACGTGGCCAGAGAGAACCAGCTGTGAGCAGAATGAGACAGCTGCTGCTATGGCCTCCACTGTGCCTCCCCCAGATTCCCATGTTGAAGTCCTAACCCCGGGTCCCTCAGAATGGGACTGTACTTGGAGACACAGTCTTTAAAGAGGTCATTAAGTTAAAATGAGGTCACCGGGGTGGGCCCTAATCCAATATGACTGGTGTCCTTATAAGAAGAGGAGATGAGGACACAGACACACAGGGGAAACCGTGTGAAGACACAGCGAAATGACGGCCATCTGCAATTCTAGGAGAGGGGCCTCTAAGGAAACAACCCTGCCAACACCCAACCCTGCCAACACCTTGGATTTCTGGCCTCCAGACCATGAGAAAACAGAGTTCCGTAGTTTAAGTGCCCAGTCTGCAGTCCCGTGTTACAGTAGCACAGCAGCCGCCCTTGGGGAACTGACCTGCAGCTGACAAACGTGTGTTATCGGTGTCTATGGGGCAGAAGTGATGCCAGGCACCTGACCTGCTCTCAGGAGGGACAGTCAGAAGTGGCACCCGTGGCCTGTGGGGCCCATTTTGTCAGCTACTTTACCTATTAGTCACGCTTTACCACAAGTAAACCAACCCTAGGAGAGCCCCGGAACCTCTGAGAGGCAAAGCCAGGGCTTGGACCCAGGTGGTCTGGCTCTCCTCCCCAGGCCTTGCGTGGGCAGCAGAGGGGAGGCTGGCCCGGGCAAGGGTGACGTGGTGATGGACACATCGCTGGCTAATGGCAGGCCCTTTCTGCCTGGTTTGCACCCCTGCATTTTTCATTATCAAAATGAGCCACCTTCTGTGAAGTTCTAGGCCCTGGGAGTTGAGGATCACTGCCTTAAGAATCCACTCACCTCAATGAAAACCAAATCACCACTCAGAACGAAGGGAGAAATTTATCCCAGAATGGATCGGTGATTTATGTTCTTACCGATCCCATTGGAATGCCAAACTCATAACACTTATCTGCCTGAAATCACAGATGCATATAGAAAGGGAGGTACCAGATTAGGGGCAGTGCCAAACCCAGTGAGCACACCGCTAGAAGGTAACAGGCAGAGTGCATCATGGTCTGCTGGGGAGAAGCTCCCTGCATTCCCAGCACCTTCCTGCATGTGCCAGGGGGCAGACGTGTGTGCCTGCGGCCTCCTGCCTCACTCAGCACCTCCTCTGGAAGTGCTTCCTACCCTTCGCCCTCTCCCAGGTGACCCAGCTGGGCCTGGCACAGGGTGGGTGTCTGTGTTGGGTGAATGGACACTCTTACTGTGGTTGCAGTTGCTGTGTATACACACATGCACAAGAACCTGCTTTAAGGTTTGGCTAACTTCAGAGGCAGGGAGGTTTGGACAAAGCTGGTATCCCAGTGTGACCCACTTTCGGAATGCAAGGGAGAGAATTCAAGCCTCACAGAGAGGAGTGACACCAGCCAGGAGCCTCTGAGCTGTGTCCCAGGAGCCCCAGGGACCTTCCTAAGGCTTTGGGGGTCCACAGGATGGGCAGGAGAGGAGGAAGGACTCTGGGCCTCCGGGTCCAGCACTGACCAGAGCAGCAACCCTCTGATCTGTTTCTGCATCTGTTCTCTTTCAAAGAAAGGATTCTGCTGATGCAAAGAAAGGATTCTGCTGATGCAAACAAAGTCTGATGCCAAGACCTGCTCATCCTAAGGTTCCAGGTCTAGCAGCATAAACACAACAGAAGAATGTGGAGGCAGAAGAGTGTAGGGACCCCAGAATAGTACAATACCTTTGCCCCTTCCTTTTGAAAAAATCCCCACCCCAACAAGGAGAACAAGAAAAAGAAAAGGCTGTGCCTATGACCTTGATCACATCCACGAGGCAGTATCTATGCCCACAAGCCCCAACACACATCAGTGGGAAGTGGGCAGGGAGATGGCAAACAGCTGAGCAGGGACGGGGGCCAGGGAGGAGAAACAGGGCAACTGGGGCCCCCAAATTCCAGAAGGCTCAGGGATAGGGGGTCCCCAGAGCCTCAGGAGGTGTGGGAGGCAGAGTCTGAAGGAATGTGCAAGAATAGAGCCTGTGCCGAGACCACGTGCTCCTCTTACCCTGTTGCCTTTTCTTCCAGGGCACACAGCCAGACTACATTTCCCAGCCTCCCTTGCAGCCAGGTGGCACCATGTAACTACACTCTGGCCAATGGGATGTGGACAGAGTGATGACCACACTTCTGGCCTGGGCCTCCATAACTCTCAGGGCAGCCCTTGCTCTATGAGCCCTTTCCTGCCCTTTCTTGCTGGGCACCTGGAAGCAGAATATCCAGGGGAAGACTTAGAGGCCTCAGAGGGCACAGACCCTAAAGCATTTCTCAGCCAGGCTTTCTCATCTGAACCACAGCCTGCAGTCAATGACTGGCGTGCCCATGTCCCCAACCAGTCATGCACCTAAGGATGGTACGTAACTGGTTTCGTTCCAGGTGTGCAGGAGGAAAGTCATTCCCCGCACGCCATGATGCCTTTGCTGTGAGTCCTTGATTCCCTCCTGGAACCCCAGCTGAGAAAGGCTGAGACGAAAGACCCACTAAAAAGAAGAAACTTAAGTCCTTGCGTGACTGCGTGGAATAGAGCCTTCGTCTCCTGCGGTGACATCCCACTGCAGCACATCAGGAAACACCACTTCACTGGGCCAAGCAGAGATTGGCACTTGCTTCTTACAGCAATTAGCCACCCCTGACCAACACAGAGCCCTGTCCCACGACTCAGCAGTCAGGTAACCACCCCCACCCCAGCCCCATCTCCAAAGCTGGGGGGAGGAATCTTCTCTGGAAAGACACTGGACAGGAGAACAACAGGCCCAGAGGAAGGCTGGTGAGGAACCCACAGAAGATGAGTGAGTTGAGGGAAGTCCGCCCTCTCCAGCCTACCTCCCCACCCTGAGCAAGCGGGCAGCCAGCCGGGATCAGCCCCCGAGCAGGGGACTGGAGGATCTTTCTCCAGGAAAGTGGAAACTTCAGCCTGACCTTGGGGCCTGGTGCCTGGCGGGGTGCTCGGTGTATTCCAGGCTGTTGGGCCCTCTGAGTGCCGAATCCTGGGCTGAGCACTGGGATGCCGGTCCCCAGTCACCAGCTCCCTGGGGGGCTTGAGTTATGGTGTAGGCGCGCCCAGGATGGGGCATAAAAAGTGAATAAAGTGGGGTCCGGGGGAGTCACTCATTCCCGGGGCACTCGGCGGCTTACCTAGGACAATGGCATTTGGAATCACAACTGAATGACAAGGAGGATTTCAGAGGCTGCAGGAGGCCCGGTCCCTGTAGGCCACATCTGGGGAGGACACAGTGAAGATTCTAGGAGCTGGGAAAGTGGGATCACTCCTGGCTAGGCCGAGAGGAGGCAATGTCAGCTCCACCTTAGGGACAAGGGACTGAGGCTCCGGTGGGGTGGTGGGCTGTGGACCCAGGAGGTCTGAGTGGAGATCCCACCTCCTTCCCATTGTCCTGTAACCTCCCCTGGGCCCTTTCCGTGCCAAGACCATAGGCAGCCGTGGAGGCCACCCAGGGTGCTCCTGGCTGGTGTCCAGCACTCTCCTAGCCCTTAGACATGCTTGCCAGGACAGATTTGCAAGATGGCCTCCCCACTGGAACTTTTATGAAACTGGTGAATGGAGCCCATGAATGCCAAATGAAGGTGACGGCCGCACACACACTTCCAGTCACTCACTGGGACGGCCAGCGTGTGCTTATTAACAAGGGCCCAGATGAAATATGTAATCTGAAGGACCTCATTTTAGCTCTCTCCTGGAGGCTGTTGGGCCCGATGCAGGCTGCCTCACAAGAAATGGGGGGCAGGGGGAGTGCTGCATGCTGCCGTGACCCCTCTGTCATTCATTAAGCAAAGGAGCCAACCTTATTGGTGCTTGGCTGTCTAGTAAGACGACCGAGAAAAAGCAAGCCTTTCTGCAGAGACAGAAAGCCACCACTCACGTTTCCCAGCAGAAACGGCCACCTTGCTCTAGTAATTAGGCAAACCCAGCCTTCACTTCTCAGGAAGTCTTACTTTCGTCTCCAAGGAGGATGGTGGGGTAAGGAATGGGAGGCCCAGGGGAGGGCAGTCTATTTGAGAGCAGAACCATCTCCTGCTCAGCTTAAAAAGATTCATATTCAAGCAGGGCTCGGATCAAACTAGTAATAGCTGTCTGAGGGCATCAGAGATGATGTTTTAATTCACGGTGATGGAAACACGGGAGACGGAGTTAATGAGTCACTTACAGCCACCTCTGTGGTTCTCAGTTACCCTGATATTGTTCTTAATCTGCTAAATTGTAAAGAAAAAAAAGAAGAAGAAGAAGAAAAGGAACAAGGAAAGAAATGTAAACATGTAGCTGGGGAGCCCTGTGAGAAAGAGTTAACCCAGAGTCAGTATTACCTGTAAATTAAAGCCTGTTTAGTGGCATAGTTCTAGCAGCTGCTCAGTGAGGCTCCTGGGAACCGAGGGCTTAATTGTCCTGTTAATCCCACCTCGGTGCCGGCTGACGGCATTGGTTGGCATCTCATCCCATTGCTCCAAAATGCTTTCATCAGTCAGATCCCCGAAGCTTGCCAGGCCAACCAGACTCTGAGATGCTTTGAGGGAAGGCGATCAGAGAGGTGGGAAACACCAAATGCTTATGAGAGACCCAGGCTGGCCCAGGCACCGTGGCTCACATCTGTCATCCCAGCACTGCAGGAGGCCAAGGCAGTGGACTGCCTGAGCTCAGGAGTTCAAGACCAGCCTGAGCAACATGGTGAAACCTTATCTCTACTAAAAATACAAAAAATTAGCTGGGTGCGGTGGCACGCACCTGGCACTCCCAGCTACTCAGGAGGCTGAGACAGGAGAATTGCTTGAACCCGGAAGGTAGAGGTTGCAGTGAGCTGAGATGGTGCCACTGCACTCCAGCCTGGGCAACAGAGCGAGACTCTGTCTCAAAAAAAAAAAAAAAAAAAAAAAAAAGACTGAGGCTCAGGAAGAGGCTGGAGGCATTTGTTGTGAATTTGAACTTCAAGGAATCAGGGTTCAGCCCATTTGAGATGACAGCTTGTTCTGCCTGGGGTGGAACAGGAAGGTGGAAGGCAGAAGGGGCCGGTGGAAGACAAGCAGGTTTGTGCTCTTTCTTATCCAGCACCCAGCCCAGTTCTTTCTCCCGGTGACCGCTGGACCCACACGGCCCCTGCAGCTAAGCCCCTCTCCTAGGGCTGATCGCATTTTTCAAAACAACTCGGGCCTGTGTCCTTCTTTCCTCCAAATAAGCAAGTGAGAGTCAAGCTGCCTGCAGCCTTAGCTTCCCGGTAGTACTCCAAGGAGAGGCCAGTTTTGCCCCTGGGTGATTGCGAGGAGGCTGTGCCGGCTGCCAGGACCCAGGTGCAGGGAGGAGCCTATGCATTTGGGACCATCCAGGCTGAAGTGTGGCTGGGCCGACGCTAGAGGGCGCTGTTGAAAGGCTCCCAGGGCCTGATCTGAGACCCCGCCCCTCTCAGGTACCTCCGCGTCTCCACCTGTAAGCTAGGGCTGCTTTGTCCACTGCGGTCACCACACGTGGCTACTGAGCACATAAACCGTCGCCAGTCTGAACTCATATATGTGCCCTTACTGTAAAATACACGCTGGATTTTGACGACTTCATATGAAAAAAAAACATAAAATATCTCAATACTTTTTCTTTCTTGATTACATGTGAAATGGTAAATGATACCGTTTGGGATCTAATGGTTTAAATCAAACAAGTTTTTAATTTCATTTTTTTTATTTTTCAATGTGGCTATAGAAAAAGTTACAATCACATAGGTATGTGTCTCCCACTATATTTTCCGTGGTTGGTGCTGGGTAGAAGTAGCATTCACTGGGTGATACCAGGGACCCTGGATCTGGGGCTACCAAGCAGGGACTCTTCAAGCTCATTAGCACCCTGTGGTATCCTTTATTTATTCACTCCTTAGTGCCTTTGAATGAAAGATCATGGTGTTTGTATTTCATAATTACCTGTGAGTCCCACACGGTTCTCTTTGCAGCAGGGAGGGCTAGCCTGAGAACGCTGCCAGAGGCCAGCTGCAATGAGGACCCCAGGTCTGACCCCAGCTAAGGAATGAGGCTGGTGGGGAGGGGCTGCAGAAGGAAGAGGTTCCTCCTTCTCTTTGGAGCGGGAACAGCCAACCCTGCTGAGTCAGATCTGGGGAAAGAGGAGGTTAGTAACACCTCTAGAGTGACAGTTCCAGGGTGTGCCTGCACCTAAACCCAACCCACTGACCTAGAGCTCGTTTCTGGAGGCCTTCCTGAAAGCTGTTGCATCACGGCGTTTTGCCCACTGGATGGGCTCCAGGCCAATGACCTGTTGTTGAGAAATCCACTGAACCCTTCCTGACTTCTTACCCATCCCCAGCCTCTTAAACTCCCCACAACTCCCCAAAGCCTTACAAGAAAAACATAACGTACGAGAAGAGAGAGAGAGAGAGAGACCCAGCAGGCATAGAAACCCCCTTCCTCTACCAATCCCTCCTTCTTTTCCACCCTTTCAAGGCTGAAATGCCCTAAATGAAGCTGGCGAGAAGGAAGAGGTGGAGAAAGGAAAAGGGAAATCCCCAAGAGATGTACTTTCCCTTGCAGAAACTGCTACTGCGACAGGAAGAGGAATGTGTGGGTGGCTGTCCCTGCACACCTTGTGCCTCTGCAGATATGAGTTCACCCTTGTGGCATGCTCGCCTCAGCCACCCCGCCAACCCCTACTCATCCACCAAAGCTCAACGCAAGGCTCACTCCTCAGGCATGCCTTTCCCAGCCCCTACAACTGCTCTTCCCTTTGAATTCTAACAGCATTTTTCTAGTATGAACTCAGCTTTGAACGCATCACTTATTTGTCTTTTTCCTTCATTAGACTGGGAGCTCCTGGAGGAAGGAGAATCCTTCATTTGTCCCAGTCGGAGAAGCTGCTCAGCGTATTCCAGCCTCAGGGCCTTCGCACCTGCAGTTCCCTCCACCTGTCTGCTCTTTCTTCCTCTCAGTGTCTGCAAGGCTCACTCCCTCCAAGTTCATGTCCTTGCTCAACAGTTATGGGGAAACCTCCTCCAAGGACTCACCTCAAAGAGCATCCACCCTCACCCTCTGGTCCCTCACCCTGACCGCTTTCCCAGCATTTCCTGCCACCTGGCACTATATTTACAAAATCTCTTGACTGTCTGCCTCCTTTTGTTCACCATTGTACCCCAACAGGGCCTGGCACACAATTCAGTCAATAAATGAATGAATGGTTGTGTATTCCAAGGGCCTAGCACAGTGCCTGAGCACATGAACAAAGGAATGAGCGAGTGGTTCTTTTTCTAGGATCCCTCTTGCTCTCACATTTTGTCATTCTTCCAGTTTTAGGAATCGCTGGAGGAAGGTCAGGGGTTAGGACGGTCAAGTGCTCTCCTGCTCAGATTTGAAGCTCCAAGAAGGCACATTCAGACTTGGTATTCTGGAAATCTCCATTTTCTGGCATGGAAGCAGCTGCAGGAGAGTAGAGTTTTGGGGGCATGCCAGACTTGGGGGGGGGTCCATTCATCAAACTGGTGCCAATCTCCTTCCCAGGTGAACATATCCCAGCTATATGGTCCTCAGCCAGTGGGGTGGGGGACAGGATGGGAGACTTGCTGCTACTCTCCAGTGAGGTCATTCTCTGGACCAGTGCGGCATCATCACAGAGCCAACATCACTCCAGCTTGAGTATTTGGAGAGGAGCTCTTTGAGCTGCCTCCCCAGCAGAGAAAGGGAGGTGAGTGAAACGGACATACATGAGCCTCTGGGGAGAGAACAGGGAGACAGGAAAAGGGAAACGCCCAAGAGAAGGCTCCCATTCCGTCCGGAACCCTAACCCAGCAGGAAAAGGAAGCTCAAAGGCAGGACCAAAACGAGACCACAGACTTTCTGAAAGCAACCCCCGACCCACGTACATCTGTCCCTGTGACAGCTCTGTGTTTCTACAGAGGTGGAGGGTGCCAGATGCCAGGCAGGGAGAAGAGCCACGCAGCACCCGTGCCAGGGCCAAGCTGGAGCGAGGCCGGTGGAAATCTGGGTGTGCAGTCCTGGCCACAGAGCCTGGGACTTCCTCTGCCCCCACCCAGGATCTCACTTTGAAGGTGAATTTGGGGCTTTCAGTGACAGACCCCAGAAACACCAGGCTGAAGTGAGTGGAGTCTCTGAACTGGTTCCTTCGTACACACCGCAGTGGGTCCCGAGTCCTGTTCCATGCTGGGTGTAGTCATATGTGGATGGACGAGACACAGAGACCCTTTCTGGGGCTCCTTGAAGTGACCCCCCCACACACGCCCATGAAACAGCAGTGATGGGCATGAAGAGACTTACGCGGACCCAGGAGCTTGGGCGAGGAGCACAGAGGTCAGCTGGGATGGGACAGAGCTGAGGGCTGAGCCAGGGCTTAAAGGTTCCAGGAGTTCTCCAGGTGGGACAGACAAAGAGAACAGTGTGTGCCAGGGCATGGGGGCAGTGAGGACTGGGTCCTGTGGCACTCAAGCCCCGCACGACGAGGCATCCCCACACGCCACAAAGGACTCTGAGTTTCAGTAATGCTGGAAGGAATGACTAAAGGAATTAGCGCACAGCATGACTGTAGGAGAACGCACGTTGATGACAACAAGGAGGGGTGAAGGGGAGAAACAGTAGAGGCTCAGTGTGCCCACCTCCCCACTACCCGGTAACGCTCCATAGAACACTGAGAATAATTCTATTACTATTCAATCACACAACAAAAACTCAAAAGTTGAAACAACCATGTGAATCACCCAACTTCCCATTTGCAGGGACTTGGCGCATACCACAAGCTGACTGCTCTTTGGGAGAAAATGTAAGAGGGCACAGCAGGCTGGAGATACTGAGGCTTTAGACGCCCCTTCATCAGTCCCTCTAGATGTGACCCCTCATGCAGTCAGCAAGAGCTGGCAGGGCGCTGCTCCCTGCCTGAGGCTCCCACGCTGGTTTGGCTGTGCTGATGACGCCTGGTGATTTGGCATGCCAACCCCCAGGCATCTTGGAGCGCATTCTTCCTGGCTCTTTGTGCCAGCTGCAGAATGACTCAAGCACTGACCTATGCCTGGGGGGAAGATCTATGCATCAGATGGCAGAATTCTGTCTGCAAATTCCACCGTGATGTTCCAGGCCAGGAGGTGAGCAACAGCCCTTTCCCAGGGAACCGTGTTTCACCCTACTGGGAGCAAAACTGAGACTACGGGGCCAACTCTGCTGTCGAGTGCCTCAGCCTGCCCTGCCAGCAGCCAGCACCCAGTACACCCTGGAGGGGCCACGGAGGGACAGGCAGCTCTTCCAGGGTCCTGCAGCCATGCCCTGGAGTCAGGCAAGGCTGGGCTAGAGTTGCCAGTGTCAACGCTCCAGACCCAGCCTGTTTGCTCCTCTGTGAAATGAAACCAGAACACCAGCTTTGGGGGCCTGCAGTCAGGATGGGGGTGTATATATGAGGGGTGCTGCTGGGAGTAGCCCGCAGACCCAGGGGCCCCGCTGGGGGCTCTGCCCAGCCTGCCCCGTCTCCAGCCATATGGTCCTGGCTGTCTCAACTTCTCTGGGCCTCATTTTCCTTGACTGTAAAATGGGAATAAGGGTCCCTGCCTGCAGGTTCTATGGAGTAGTTGTGAGGATAAGGGGAAATGGAACCTGTAAAAGGAGTGCCATTTGGAAAGCACCAGTCAGATGCCTGGGGTATTGGCACAGCTTTACAAGAAAGGCGGCGATCTTGGGAGCCGATTCCTGACACTGAGCACAGCCCGGCGGGAGGTGGGGGCTGCAGCCTGGGCTCGGTGGAATCTCTGCACTGCCTGGCAAGCCCTTCTCGCTTGGCACACCCCGAGCAGCGGCATTAAAACCTGGTCCCGAGGCCCGGCTGGGCAGAGAGCCTGGGATCACAGTGGCCTAGACACATCCAGGTGGGGCAGGGTGAGTGAAATTCCAACTCCCGTTCTTCAAAGAGAAAATAAAGAAAAAGGACAGAAGAAGCCCAGTCGTGCCACAGCAGGGCAGAGCCCACTCGGTCCAAGAAGCAAGAACCGCCCAACCCTGGGACAGCAAAGGGGCCCGGGATCTGGGGGCTGCTCAGCACCTGCAGGGCGTGGGAGTGAGGCTGGGGCTGCCTCAGGGCATGAGGTCCCTTCTCTCATCTCCGGGGAGTCTGTGGCTGCTGACTGCTTTGGGTCTGTTTAAAAGGGAAAGCAGCATCCCGCTGACCAGCACAGGCCAGGCTTTCTGCAGGAGTTTGCAGACAATGGAGGAGATGGTCCCAGACTTACCCACAGCACTGGGGCTGATACCTGTGCTCAGTGGGGCTGGGAAAACACTCACCCAGCAAAGACGGGGTGAGGGGCATTCCAGGAGGAATCCAGTGTGCTGGGAGGCAAAAGGGCATGGCTGGAGAAGGGCTGGTGGGGACACAGCTGGGGAGGAGGCCAGAGTCTGGCTGAGGTGGGAGCTCTTTCCAGTCCCAGACTTCATCCTGGGGTGCTTTCAAAGTATGTAGGCGTCAATGACTCGCAGGCCCAAACTTTTGGGGAGACCACCACCAGCAAGTAACTTGTCCCTGCTACAAACCTCTGAGCTGGTGACCTCTCCATGTACCTTCATGGGTGATGAATGGACAAATGATAGAGAACATTATGGAGCAGTGTATAGAGCAATAAAGAACAAACAGAATATGGAACAAATGGGTAGATTAACAAATGCACAGTATGGGGAGGAGAGGCAGCCGGGAGAAAGAAGAGAAAAATACCATCGAAACCTAGGAATTCAGACCAATTACTTGAATGGTAGTTCCAATTTGTAAAGTCCGAGTCAAAAAAATACCTGAAAAATTGCCTCTGAATTCTTGATCAGGTAAGGACTGGAAAGAGTGGGCGTTTGTAATAAACAGATAAGAACTCTTTGTTGGCCGGACTCAGTGGCTCACACCTGTAATCCCAGCACTTTGGGAGGCTGAGGCGGGTGGATCACCTGAAGTCAGGGGTTCAAGACCAGCCTGGCCAACATGGTGAAACCCCGTCACTACTAAAAATACAAAAATTAGCTGGGCATGATGGCAGGCGCCTGTAATCCAGCTGCTCGGGAGGCTGAGGCAGGAGACTCACTTGAACCCAGGAGGCGGAGGTTGCAGCGAGATAAGATCACGCCACTGCACTCCAGCCTGGGTGACAGAGCAAGACTCTGTCACACACACACACACACACACACACACACACACACACGAACTCTTTGTTATGAGGGCATCATTTTCAACTGCAGAATGGAGCTGGAGGCCTGGGTGACAGTGGCTATGTCACACACCCTGACGGCTCTCATTTTCCTCATCAGGATCCAATATGCATTTGGACAGTGTGGCCCCTGAGGTATGAGCTAGCTCTAAAAAACATCCTTGAGAAAAATATTTAAAAATAAAAATACATAAATAAATAGAAAATTTCTTTGAGTCTATCCCCAGAGGAGGCTTCCAAAGCACCTGAGGAGCTGCTCACTGAGCCAGGACTGGTGTCCCTCTCCCCGGGACCTTGTTCAGCAGACCCAGCTGCCTAGCTCTTGTCTTAGCAGATGGTAAAAAGCTACATTTCTGCCAGGTCCTTGCTTGAGAAATGACTAAACTCTGAGTTCATGAGCCCCGAAGGAACTATTTCCAAATTGTGAATTCACGTGTCCCAAATGAATGGGGTTTGGCCACATTGTAATATATCTTGGGTGGAAACCATTTGTAAGAAATACCATTGATACCACTGTAAATGTTAGACTGAAGAGGTGTTTGTGAGACGTGTGTCCTCCCTGGGGTTTGGCGCAGTCTGCGTGGCTCTGTCTGCAGGGCAAGGTCCACCCTGTGCTGTGCTGCCCACGGCTGAGCTCAAGGTGGGAGGGCTCCCGGGTGCCTGCCTGGTGTCCACACCAGCACACCTGTCAAAAACTTTTTCTTTAATTCTTTTTTAAATTTGGAAGGGAACCTCCAGTGAATCATCACATGTATTATTTGATTCGTGTTTAATATCTCTGGGACACAATAAAAACAGTAAGTCATTCTTAATAAAATGGCCTCAGCCCGGCTGAAGCGCTGGGCACAGGAATGGTGATGTTCCAGCCGCCCTCGGTGGCCCCAGCAGCTACAGTCTGGAGTTAACTGTTGGCAAGTGACTTATCCATGATCACCCAGGCCTCTGACTCATAGAGAGTGTGTTTATAATCAGGAGTGGGGCAGCTCATAAAAGCCACTCTTTGCCATCTTTAGTCTTTAAATCACAGCACCAGAGGCCACAGATTCTGCAGGGAGAGTTGTGGCAACGCAACCACCCATACACACAAAGTGTAACCAACACGCAGTCACGGAACACCCCTTACGTGCAGGCCACAGTGCTAAGTGCTGGGAAGACACCGAAGTGTAAAACGCCCTCAGAGCACTTCCAGTCTGGTCAGGAAAGCAAGACAGGAACTCCTTCTTTCCTTCTCCTACCAAGGTTCAGTTCCTGGCCGGGCGCGGTGGCTCATGCCTGTAATCCCAGCACTTTGGGAGGCCGAGGCGGGTGGATTACCTGAGGTCGGGAGTTCAAGACCAGCCTGGCCAAGATGGTGAAACCTTGTCTCTACTCAAAATACAAAAATTAGCTGGGTGTGGTGGTGCGTGCCTGTAATCCCAGCTACTCGGGAGGCTGAGGCAGAGAATCGCTTGAACCCAGGAGGCGGAGCTTGCAGTGAGCGCCACTGCACTCCAGCCTGGGCGACAGAGCGAGACTGTCTCAAAAAACAAAAACAACAACAACAGCAAAAGGTTCATTTCCTGCTCTGAGCCTGGCGCCGGCTTCGGTGCTAGATGGCAGAGGGAGGCAGCATTCCAACGTGGACCAGCAGCCTCAAGCCTCCAGCTTCCCAGCTGGGCCCCAGTTCTTTCCTGACCCTTTTCCCAAGGACAGAGAGCTGGGTTCCATTTACCCAGGGTGTGGCTAGAAATAATCCCATAACCAATTAGTTGCACAGCGCCTAGAACACAGGAAGTACACAGTAATTGTTTGACGAGAGGCAGGAAGGAAGTCAAGGAGGGAGGGAGAGAGAAGGTCCGGCTGATCTAGGCGCTCCTTCCAGACAACTTCCAAATCCTCTGCAGATCCGGCCTTGGAACGGTGGATCTTCGGCCACCGGGGCACTGTCTGTGCACCCTCCGAGAGCCCCACCAGACACATTCTAGCCCAGACAGTCTCTAGCCTCAGCAAAAGAGCCACTTTCCCGGAGACCCTCTGGGGGCCTAGGAACATCCAAAGGAACAGATATTTGCTAAACATCGTCTATCATCCCATTGATTACTTCTAAGCTAAAAATTTGCACATGGGGTCTGAGAAGTCCAAGAATATTCCAGGGGGTAACTGAGAGAAAATGTGTAATCTGGGCTGTCCCAGAAACACCAGGCTCTGTGCCTGGGGTGGTGCTAGATGCCTCGGGAAGGGGAGAAAAGATCACTGTGGACTCCACCTAGAGAGGCCGGTGACATGGGTGGGGAGGAGCCTGGCTGGCTCGGACCTGGCCTGGAGACCCGGGGCCAACAGGCAGCAAGGTCAGGGGAGCGTCCTTGTGCAGCCTCGGCTCTGGCCGCCTGTGTGGCTGAGCAGACTAACGGGCAGGTCAGCCGCCCTTCCTTCCACCTCCGCCTGGCATTTCCCAAACAGATGGGGAGCCTAGGCCGGTCTTGCTCATGTGGGATCTGGATGCAGCCCTTCACACACTGCCCGACATGGAGCAGATGCTCCGGAGATGCTGACGGCTGGGATTCCCCTGCCAGGCACCTGGAGGTCCTGCAGAAGGGCCAGGACAATGTCCCCAGCCCTCCACTGATTCCAGGGCAGATGAGAATGCCAAGTTGTGCCTGCCCACAATGTGTGTGTGTGTGTGTGTGTGTATGTGTGCATGTGGGTGTGTACGTGTGTGCAGGCACGTGTCTGCCCACAATGCTTGTCAGACAGGACCTGCCCTCCGTGGCTGAGGGCTGGAGGGGACGCCTACAGGAAGTGATATTGCCAAGTCATCCCAAGTCACCCTAAATATAACCCTCAATGTATATATAACACAGGAGGATTGTCCCTTCCCCGCTGCCTTGCCTCATGACCAGTGTCCGCCTAGGAGGGCACTTCCAGAAAGGCCGCTCAGATGGCTTTCTGAGATGCCCGCCTGGGATCCACAGCCTGGCCAGCACCAGAGGGGAGGCAAGCCTGGGGTCCTGCTCTTCTGGCCCCAAATCTCCATGGCCCTGTTCATCTAACTTCTTCCAGAAGAATTATTGGCTACACAAATCACTATGAGCAACAGCGATCTCTTAAGCCTGGGAGGAGGCATCGTTATTTAAGGGACACAGAGGGCTGCCGTACGGTGTGACTCTGGCTGTGCCGAGATACTGCTCACACCTGTCTTCCTCAGTGGTCAGGGTTGCCAGAGTCCTGCCCCTCAGGTATGACCCACTCCGACCTGGCTGAGCCGCCTGCTCGCCCCCCTCCTTGCCATGGGTGCACATCTGCCACAGGCCCTTTGCACCAGCTGCTCCTTAGCTAGAAGCATGCCCGTCCCTGGCCTCCTGCAGGCCTTTGGTCAGGTCCCATCTCAGGAAGGCCTTCCCCAAGCACTCTCTCCAAAACCGACACTCATTCTTTATCCCCTTTCCAGCTTGATCCTCTCTCTCATTTCTGTTTTATTGAGTTCACTGTCTGTCTCCTTTTGAGTGGAGCTCAAGGTCCTTGGGGCCAGGTTTACTCTGGTCCGTTCTCCATCAGAAGCCCAGAGCCTGGAAGCTTGTCTGGCACAGGGTACGTGCTCCATGAACCCACCTCAAGGGAAGGAATGCATTGAGTGTCTGGGGACGTGGAGAGGGAGGCTGGTAGGGGAGGCTGGGACTCGAGCCTTAGTATGCAGGTGCTGCTTCTCCACTGCCCGGGGAGCGGCCTGCTGTACACGACCGAGGGCCATGGGCAGAGAGAAGCAGAAGGCCCTTCCACTGCCCATCACCTGACCCACAACATCCACGGCCAATGGTGTGAATGTCCTGGAAAGTGCCTTCTGACCCCAGAGTCCCTCAACTCGTGGATGTGGTGATGGGTGGTGGTGGGGTGGGGGGTGGTGGTGGGGGTGGTGGTGGTGGTAGTGGTGGTGGCGGTGGTGGCAGCGGCAGCGGTGGTGGTGCAGTGATATTATTTGCTGTGCGTGCACTGAAATGCCCCAGGGGTCTGGGGATGGGAATGGACACCTCGGACCACCTCCTCCACCCGCTTCTGATCCCTTCGCCTGCTCCAGCTTCTTGACATGGGTATCAGCCTCAGCACGACCTGCCGGGCCAGGCGCCTCCCCTGTGCACCCGTGCTGACAGTGGCCTCGGGCCAGGACACTTGAATGCAGGTGACATCCAGGTAACACGGACCCAGATGTTCCTCCTTTCCAGCTCCAGTAAGGCTGGTGGATGGAGAATGAAGGAGTGGAAGTGGCCCCTTCACATGCAGTTGTGTCTATTTTCTTCTGAGAAAAGTACTTTTTTCTTAGCTACCCACCCGCTAACCGGCACCCTGAGGCTGAGGCCCCAGCCTGGATGTTTCCTCTCGGAGAATGCGGAAGGAGAAATCCCCTCCCTCAGGAAGAGGACGGCAGGAAAAGCCACCCCACCCACGGGATGCAGATCTGAGGGCGGGGCAGGGGACGGGCAGAGGGTGGGGAGCTCACTTCGCCCTGGAAACACCACATGAGTGCATTGGCGCCCAGCGGGAAAGCAGCCACGCCCGGGTTCTGCCCTGGGCCCTGGGCCTGACGGGCTGCAGGACTCACATCTACCAGGGCCACAGAGGGAACCTGCCACTAGCATCTGCCCTCCACCCCTCACACAGCCCAGAACCCCCTCACGAACACTGAAATTAAGACAGTGACGCTTTAACAGGTTTCGGGTCCAAATTTTCGCCTGGCTGAGTATTCACAGGTGTTCCTTCTGAGTGGGAAGATGAAAATTATAAAGAGCATCTCCCACGTCTAGGGCCAAGAAAATTCCAGACTTTTGGAAAGCGACTTTGTATGAGGACTTGGAGGACTTTAATCCTTATACAGGACCCTACCAAACTCACCAGATGGAAGTCGGTGATGAGGGCTCTCAGGGGCTGGGCATGGCCAGATGGGGCTCTGTCCCCAAATGTCCCTCCCCCAGGTGTCCCCCCGGGAGCCTCTGACAGCTGACCCTGGCCACATCCGTGGCCCCAGCTGATGCTCACGGTATGCAGGAGCAGGTGGGGCAGGGTGGTGAGTGACAAGAGTCACCATAATAGTCATGAGACCATGAGAGGGAGGAGGGAGAGAGAGGAGGAGCTGTGGGGCAGCCAGGTCCTGCTGGTCCAGATACAACGGGGACACTTCACTCCAGGTCTGATCTCGCACTGACCCCAGAGAGGGCGTTTTTATCAACCTTCATATGCATGAGACTGGAAGGGGCTGTGAAGAGGCACAGCCAGAATCACACACTCTCCAGCATCGCATACCTGGTTCCTTGCTTACAAACAAAACCAAACCCTCAACGCTGGAAGAGCAGCCCCACAGCATCGCTAGCGGGCTCTCCAGACCCGAGGGCAGCCCCGGGACATGGCCGGGCCTTTCTGCCTCGGGAGCTGGCAGGATGACCAGGGTCATGAGGAGCCCTCCCGAGCTCAGGCAGTTAGCTCAGGCCGGGCCAGGAAGGATTCTAGATGGAAAAAGCCCCTGAGCCGGGCTAACACTGGGGGAGAGGCGACCAGTGGCCAGGCCAGGGTGGTGCATTCAAGCTGCAAGCAAGCACTTTGCCCTCCCTCAAGGCTTCCTCGCACCCAGAGCAGGCAGGGGCCTGGGGGGCTGGCAGATTCAGACAGACCCTGGGCCCAGCAGGCTATGCTAACTGCTCTGAGGGGAAAGCCACATGCCCAGCTCCCAGTGCAGACAGCTTATCTGGCATGGGTGGGGGTCCAGAGGGCCGAGTGGCCCTGACCATGCACAGGAGCCTGGGAGAAGGAAGCTTCCAGGCACAGGGGCTGCAGGGGATAGAAGACAAAGAAACGAGACACTATGACAGTGCCCTCCTTGCCCTCATCCACACGTCCTTCTCCAAGTTCTGGGCCCCTCATTCCCCCCACAAATCCCCAAACAGAAGCACCAAAGGTCACGCGATTTACCCAGAAAGACCTGGCCAGCTTAGGGCAAGTGCCGAGACGGCTGTGGGGCCTGGGGAGGTGGTTCTCTGAATCTCCGAGCCGCAGTTTCCTGACCTGTCTAGGGGTGCTGGGTGGGCTGCCCCCCACGCCCAGTCTTCCCTGCTGTTTCTGCTGAGCTGGGTCCAGTCCCCACACATGGGCAGGATCCCACGGCACAGCAGGAGCCACCCACTTCCATCCTCAGTCCTCACCCACCCCGAGCCAGTCGGCCTCTGAGGGTGACTTACCAGAGACCAGGCGGAGGCCGAGAGGGAGTGGGTCAGAAACTCCGGGGAGTGTTTCCGCGTCCTGACCGGGCCGCTAGACCATGCCCCTGGAAGAGAAGAGCGACAGGTCACGCGGGCTGTGACGACCCGGTCCAGAGCCCGTGCCCCTCCCTCTGGTTGCTTCTGTGATGCCTGCTGGGGGATCACAGCTTTTGCAAGTGCCATGCTAAATACAGAAACCCCTGGCTCCCGGCCTCCGGCCAGCTACCGTGGGCAGGGGCACATGCTCAAGGCCGCTGTACCCCAGCGGGCGGGAAGCCCACGACGTTGACAGAAGCCCCAAGGTGAGATGCTGGCAAGTGAGGTCGCCGGTTACTACAAAACTGGCAGGGAAACTAAGTGTGGCCGGGACCTCTGTGGTCCACAAACTCAGGTTCGAATCCCAACAGCATTGTCACTTGGGGTTATCACAGACGCACAGCCTCCGTCCTCACCCAGCACACTGCACCCAGGGCTGTTACGAGGGTTCAGTGGAATCAGGCACACCCAGGCCTGGCACCCACGGCTGTGCCCTGCCCCCTTCAGGGTCCCTCCAGCCTCCACGGTTTCTTGACTGGCATACCTGGGTTGGCCCCTCATCATCCGACCTCCTCGAGGTCCACATTGCCCCCAGCATGCCTCCTGGGCCCAGCGCAGGACACATACTAGGTGCTCAGGAAAAGGTCAGGACGCATCACCTGACATTCAGCCCGCAGCTCACAAAACCACCCAGAGACCGAGAAGGAAAATTTGCACTGCGGGTGTCTAGGTGCTCGGCCACTGCCACCCTCAACCCTCACCGCCAGCTCTGGCACAAGCGTTCCAAGCACCCTTCATGTAGCGTGAACTCGGAAAGGGCCTGCCTCCCTCTTCTCTGCCTGCTCGCCAGGCATGGATTGGTGACCCCTCCTCTGTGAACTTGCAGCCTCTGGTACATATGTGTATTAACAGTGTTGAGGCCGACAGCTCCATACAACTAGGCTCCTTGCTAAAGGCTGTCTATGCATTTGTACTCATTATCCAATGTAATCCACACGGCAGCCCTGGGAGGCAGGCACAATCATCATCCCCATTTGACAGATGGGGAAAAATGGAGGCTTACAGGAGCTAATTACCTGCAAGATCATGTGTCTTCCAAGGGGCCAAGCCAGGATGGAATCCTGACAGTCGCTTCACCTGACAGCCCGTTTCTCTTCCGCATCTACCGCGCACTCCCTAATTACTTTCTCCCAACACAAGGTTCCCTCCCTCATAGCAATGATCCCGCTTTACAAACACCCACTAGACGAAGTGGCTTGTTCACCCTAGAACACCCAGCCTCAGCACAGTACTGCGTGCCAGCAGGGCTCCCCTCACTCCTGCACAATGGGGGCGCTGCACCTCTCCCCTCCTTCCACCCACGCACCAACCCACCCCACTGACTGTGAGCTCCACAAGGTCGGGAAATCGTCCGTTTCATGTCTGTGCATCCAGAGCCTGGACACAGCAGGTGCTCAACAAATAATGTTTGACAAATGAATGCCCCCAAGATGCATCACATGTGATTGGAAATAGGGTGTATCTTGCTCAGAGTTAAATTTCTACCATTTCCCAAATACAGAATTTTGTAGGCCAATTATGGAATGTAAACTCACAGCTAGAATTCAAGACCTGACAAAGTCATGCATCTTCCCACCAGAAATTCTCACTGCAAGGTCACTATACTTTTAAGATAGCAGTGTGTGTGTGTGTGTGTGTGTGTGTGTGTGTGGTGTGTGTTTTAAAGATAGATTTTAGGCTGGACACCGTGGTTCACGCCTGTAATCCCAGCACTCTGGGAAGCTGAGGCAGGTGGATTGCTTGACTCCAGGAGTTCGAGACCACCCTGGGCAACATGATGAAACGCCATCTCTACTAAAAATACAAAAAATTAGCCGTGCGTGGTGGTGTGTGCCTGTAGTCCCAGCTATCTGGGAGGCTGAGGTGGGAAGATCACCTGGGCCTGGAAGGCTGAGGTTGCAGTGAGCCGAGATCACACCACTGCACTCCAGCCTGGGTGACAGAGTGAAATGTTGTCTCAAAAAAATAAAATAAAATAAAAGGTTTTTTTTTTTTTTTTTGAGACGGAGTCTCGCTCTGTCACCCAGGCTGGAGTGCAGTGGCGCAATCTCGGCTCACTGCAAGCCCTGCCTCCCGGGTTCACGCCATTCTCCTGCCTCAGCCTCTCCGAGTAGCTGGGACTACAGGCGCCCGCCACCACGTCCGGCTAATTTTTTGTGTTTTTAGTAGAGATGGGGTTTCACCATGGTCTCGATCTCCTGACCTCGTGATCCGCCCGCCTCGGCCTCCCAAAGTGCTGGGATTACAAGCGTCAGCCACCGCGCCCAGCCAAAGATTTTATTTTTTAGGTCTTCCCAACAAAACTGAGCAGAAAGTTCCCACATACCCCTTGCACCACTCCGGCCACAGCCTTCCCCACAACCCACATCCCCTGCCAGAGCGGGCCATTTGTTACAACTGAGGGACCTGCATTGACCAGCATCACCCCCCAGGTCCACAGCTCACGTTACGGTTCACTCCTGGCGCGGGCCAAGAGTGACAAACGGGGGCTTTGACAAACGTGTACCGATGCGTACCCACCATTACAGCATCACATAGCGCGGGCTCGCTGCCCTGAAGCTCCTCTGCGCTCTCCGCCTTGCCCCATATTTTCTCATGGCGTTTTCAAATTGATGATCTCAGCCAATTTATCTCACAGTTCCGCGCGCACTGCTTTGACACTCAGAGAAATCAAGACCTGGACAGGGTCAAGGGCTCTTCATGAGGAGAAACCCAGCAATGGAGCCAGCAGCAGAATGTACCAGGTCCTCATTTCATCATCCCCCTCCCACCAGCCCTGGCAGAGAGCTCATTCTCAACCGTTTATGGAGGAGGAAAGAGACTCCGGGACACCAGCCCAGGTGACACTTGGCTAAGTGGGGTGTGGGGGCACCCAAAACACAAATCCCCAAACCCATGCCCTGTTCTTTTCAGCTGCTCTGGTTAATTAAAAGGTTTTTTTGTTTGTTTGTTTTTCAGGAGACAGGGTCTCTCTCTGTCACTCAGGCTGGAGTGCAGTGGCACAATCAAAGCTCACTGTGGCCTCAACCTCCTAGGCTCAAGCGATCCTCCAGCCTCAGCCTCCCAAGTAACTGGGACTACAGGTGCACCTCAATCTTTTTTTTTTTTTTTCATTTTTAGTAGAGATGAGATCTCACTGTGTTGCCCAGGCTGGTCTCAAATTCCTGGGCTCAAGCCATCTGCCTGCCTTGGCCTCCCTAAGTACTGGGATTACAGGTGTGAGCCACCACGCCCCAGCCTAAAGGGGATTTTTAAGAGGCCATGGAATGCAGTGAGTAAGCATCCTCCTGGGGTAGGAGGGGCCTCTGCATGCCCCCAGCTGGAGCAGGTGAGCGCAAGCCTGCTGGCACGCTCAGCAAGCACACCCAATCTCCACACTGAGGTCCCTCGCTATCTGGCTGCGAAGGCCCCGCTGTCTCCAGCCTCCTGGGGGCAGCCCTGCCTGGCCAGCACTCTCAGGGACCAGCTCCACAGAGGTATCTTCCCTCTGTCCCACGACAGCCAGGCCAGCTGAAGGGGAAAATGCTGGGTGGTGGGAGGGTGGAGAGGAAGTGCTGGTTCCAGGTTGGCCTGTGCCTTGGACACATCCTGTGACCTCTGCCATTTCCAGTTTCCCCATCTGTGACGAAGTGGGTGAGCTGGACTCTGCACAGCCAGCTCTGACACCCAGCTTCCTAGCAGGAGGGGGGTCTGCTGTTCCAGAGACCTTGAAGGCATTGGCTGTCAGGCTGCTTGAGAACACTCCATTAACTCGAATTGCAAATTTCCTCCTGGCTCTATCTCTAAGCCACAGGGGCTCCCTGGCCACCAGCTTCCCAGTGACAGATAGAGATTACAGTCATTGCGCGAGACAGAATCAAGTAGCAAAAGTCATTATGCAGAAATAATTATGTTGAGTTATGTCTGGTTGCTCCCGATTTCTGTCTGGCGATTGTCTTACAAATTGCCATGCCTCTTCCTCTAGAAAAGCAAAATGCAGAGGCCTGGGTGATTCATACAGACCTGCTGGGCACAGATCTACTGCTCCAAACTCCTGCCAGCTGGGGCGTCACACCCTAGGGTAGGGTGCTCTGTGCTGCCCTTTGGCTGCGCGCTTGGGAGAGAGGAGGGTAAAAGCCAAAAGCCCTGGGAGGGGACATCCGAACTCCGCAACTGGGAGTCTGAGCCCTTTATGCACACACTTTTCCTGGGGCCCTTCCGACCCTACCTCCCCCAGCCCTTTGTTCGTGTCAGGCATTAGGCCCCTGTCCGAGTCTCTGGAGAATGGCAGAGGGAGGCAGCAAGGCCAGGGGCTGCATGGCTGGACTGTCTGGAATCAAAACCCAGCTGGACTGTTTCCTATTTCCTAATACTGTGACCTTGACCTGTTATTTCACCTCTCCCTGCTTCCACTCCCGCATTTGTAAAATGGCGATGACAGTAGTACTACCTAGCTCATTGAGTTTTTGTAAAGATTAAATGAGCTAATGCACAACAAATGCTTGGTACATAGAAAGAACTCAATAAACGTCAACTATGACTGAAAGAGCAGGGAGAGGCCTGCAAAATCTAAGCCAAGTAGAAAGACACGAACTACCAGAACTGTCTCAAGAAAGAGACAATTTGAAAGACTTATAACACGTGAAGAGATTGAATTAGTAATCAAAACACTATCCACAAAGAAAAGCCCTGGCCAAATAACTTCACTACTGAATTCTACAAATATTTAAGGAATACCAATTCTTGGCCAGGTGTGGTGGCTCGCACCTGTAATCCCAGCCCTAAGGGAGGCCAAGGTGGGAGGATTGCTTGAGCCCAGCCAGCACTGCGAGACCAGCCTGGGCAACATAGTGAGACCTCATTGCTACTAAATAAATAAACAAGCTAGGCATGGTGGTGCATGCGTGTAGTCCCAGCTACTCTGGAGGCTGAGGCAGAAGGATCACTTGAGCCCAGGAGTTCAAGGCTGCAGTGAGCTATGGTCATACCACTGCACTCCCGCCCGAGGGACAGATCAAGACCGTATCTTAAAAAACAACAATGGCCTGGCATAGTGGCTCATGCCTGTAATCCCAGCACTTTGGGAGGCCGAGGTGGGTGGATCACGAGGTCAGGAGTTCAAGACCAGCCTGGACAAGATGGTGAAATCCCATCTCTACTAAAAATACAAAAAATTAGCCAGGTGTGGTGGCACGCGCCTGTGATCCCAGCTACTCCGGAGGCTGAGGCAGAGAACTGCTTAAACCTGGAGGAACAGAGGTTGCAGTAAGCCGAGATAGTGCTGCTGCACTCCAGCCTGGGCGACAGAGTGAGACTCCGTCGCAAAAACAACAACAAAACCCCAAAAATATAATGAAAGACGCCAGACACAAAAGGACAAATGTGGTATGATTCCATCTATATAAAATATCCAGGACAGAGACAGAAAGTAGATTCGTAGTTTCTTGGGGCTGGCGGAAGAGGGGATGGGGAAAGAGGGGTTAGCAGGTAAAGGGTACGGGTTTCCTTTTGGAGTGATGAAAGTACTCTAAAATTGACCGTGGTGATAGTTGCACATACATGTGAATATGCTAAAAATCACTGAATTGTATACTTTACATTGTATACTTTAAATGGGTAAATGTTAGGGTATGTGAATTACATTTCCATAAAGCTGACTAAAAAAAATAATAATAAAAAGGAATCTAAGTCAATATACTCCTACTCCTATATGCCAGTGGACAGGAAAGCAAAGAGCAGAGTCACAAGAGCAAGGGGACAGAGTGTAGAGCTTCCAGGCCCTGCCAGCCAGGGGATATAACAGGTCTTAGTGCTTGTCACCCCTTACAGAGGGGAAGGGATGGATGGGTACCAACTTAGCTGACCGCAAATCCCCCCTGGCAGCCTCAAATCCGGGACTGGGCCCCCAGGAAGGTGCTGGAGCTGAGCTATAAAACTGCCTTGGAGAACTCCCCAGCAGGCCCTGCAAACCCAGGCCAAGTGCCCGCCATTTGTGTTAGGTACAGGGACAGCATCCCCACCTTTGAGAAGCCCATGGCCCAGTGGGGTGCATGCAGGTGAGTGCTGGGCATCGGGTGGGCTGTCAGACATAAGCTCTTAAGATCTCTCTGCCTTCAAGAAGGTGATCCAGTCCACTGAAGGTGGTGCCGGACCCCAGGCCCTCAGGAATATTCATGTTCTCTAAGGAGTTTACACTGGAGAACTCTCCGCTCAACTCCAGAAACAGCCCAGGCTGCCGCCCTGGGCACTGCAGGTCACAGTGTAAGCAGGTTATGGTTCCAGGGCCGTTTCTGGGGTCAGTTCCTCCCTCTTGGCCCAGTCTCAGGCCGGGGGGTGGGGGTGCGTTCATTGCCCATTTCCCTCGCTGGCTGGTCTTTGGGAAAGGGTACTGGAAAAGCTTCTTCCTCCCAGTATCCAACCTCTTGCCCAGGCGCAGGCTTCACGTGCTCACTGGGACCTGCAGAAAACCAGAAGTGGCCTCTCCTGCTTGCTCATAGCAGGCAGATGTGTGCTCAAGAGATGACAAATTATTTTAATATATTCTGAAATCCAACATAATTACAAAGCAAAGTCCCTTAGGGAGAAAAAGTTATAATGGGGTCTGAAGTCAAAGATGGATGCCTTTGGATTATGACTATTTTGGAGGTGACTGTGGTTTTCAAATGACTAATTCCACTGTGGCCCCAAGGTGATAAGCACAGTTGCTCCAAGAATACTGTCACACAGACGTTTTGCACAATGACCTCTCTTCATAGAGGCATTTTCTTCCATTGTTCAATTCAAGAAACTGAGTTACAGAGAAGCCTACGTGTCCTGCAGAGACAACCAGGGCGGGCTGTGGTCTGAGACCAGACACAGAGCACAGGGTGGAAGCCAAGATGTCCACATGAGACCAGCCAGGTTGCAAGCTTCACACAGGTGAAGGTCTGGAAAGACCACCCAACACCTGAGCCGCGAGTGGTCATGACTAGTGCCCAGCACCAAACCCCTGGTTCCTGGGGCACCGGGCACTGGCTGGCAGGGATCCCTGACTTCCAGAGAATGTGCAATGTCTTACTGTAGCTCCTGCTGCCGCTCCCACTACCAGGGCATTTGAGCTCTTGTCACGTAATAAAAGGAATCTACTATCTATGACCACTTTGAAAAACTGGCATATTTACTAAAGGTGACCACACATATGCCCCGTGAAGCAGCAGTTCACCTCCTTCATGTTTGTCCAACAGAAAGAAGGACACGTGTCCACCAAAAAGCATGTGCAGGAACACTCTGGGCTGCACAATTTGTCCCAGCCCCACCCTGGAAACTATCCAAACATCCATGTACATTCCACGGGCAAAGAAACTGGAGTATAGTCACAACAGAGCCCCATAAAGCAATCAGAATGAACCTCAATGCCCCACACAACAGATGCATCTCACAACCACAGTGTTCAGTGAAGTCAGACACGAAGGCTTACTTAATACTGTGTCTCCCTCCAGGCCGCTCTAACAAATTACCATACACTGGGTGGCTTCAATAACAAACATTTACCTCTTACAGTTCTGGGGGCTGGAAGTCCAAGATCAAGGTGCCAGCACAGCTGAGTTCTGGGGAGGGCTCTCTTTCTGGTGTACAGATGGCTCCTGATCTTGCAGGGCAGGTGGGCCCCCAAACTGGGACTTAGCCCAGGAGGGTTCTTGGCTTCACCCAGCTAAGAATTCAAGGGTGAGCCGGTAGTGTTAGCAATTTTACTGAAGCAGCTGTGCACAGCGGCAGCAGAGGGACTGTTCCTTGCGGGGCAGGGCTACCCCACAGGCAGTGTGCCCAGAGCAGCAGCTCAGAGGCAGCATTGCAATCAGATTTATTCCCATTTTTAATTACATGCAAATTAGGGGGTGGATTATGCAGAAATTTCTAGGAAAAGGGTGGTAATTTCCAGGTCGTCAGATGATTGCCATGGAAAGGAGCAGTAACTTCCGGGTATTACCATGGCAGTGGTAAACTGACATGCACACTGGTGGGCACGTCTTAGGGAAAGCTGTTTCTACCCTGGCCCTGTTTTAGCTAGTCCTCAATTTGGTCTGGTGTCTGAGTCCTGCCTCTGGAGTCGAGTCCCGCCTCCTACGTCACCTTCTCATCATATACTTGCCTGGTAGACAGCAGAGGCAGGTCTGGCTCACGTCCTCTTCCTACAAGGGCACTAATGACCTAATTACCTCCCAAAGGCCCCGCCTCCTAATAACATCCTACTCGGAGTGAGGGTCTCATCACAGGAATTTGGGGGTGCACACACAGTGGGTCCACAGTACACACCAAGATGCTGCAGCGACCCGGACTCTTAAACACCGACAAGGCACTCACAGCTGCTGCTGGTGACAAAGACGGGGCTTCCCAGTAAGAGACGAGGTCGGCGGGGAGTGGGGCTTGGGGGCTGGGGATGGAGTTTATATTTTATTTTAAGCACAATTGTTGTAGGAAAACTTTGAAAACCAGAGAGTGCTACAAAAATACCAGGCACCAGGGAGAGAAATCGTAGGAGTCCCTGGACCTGGGGGCAGCAGAGACAGAAGGGAGACCGTGAGACCTGCAGTCCTCTCCCAGCGACGGGGGTGGGGTGGGGACAGGTCGCCCCTAAACATGCTGTGTTGTCTTGGGACTGAAACTTGTTTGTTCACTCATGACCTTCCAGAGGCAGGAAGGAAAATAAAACAGCTCGCTGCTCACTAACAGAATTCTGGAACCTCCCGAGCCCAGTCACTGCCACCCTCACCATGGTTCCCAGATGCCACTGACCTTCTCAGGCAGCGCCTGAGGCACTGAGGCACCTCCTGTTCTGGAAGGAGGAAGATAAAACAAACCTTTGCCAACATCAGAACAGTGAGGCAGTCATAGGGGAAATGCTGACGGCCCCGGGGAGGCAGGGAACAATAAATCCACTCCCAATCCAGCACTTTCTTTTTTTTTTTTGAGACGGAGTCTCGCTCTTTCGCCCAGGCTACAGTGCAGTGGCACGATCACGGCTCACTTCAAGCTTCACCTCCCGGGTTCATGCCATTCTCCTGCCTCAGCCTCCCAAGTAGCTGGGACTACAGGCGCCCGCCACCACGCCCGGCTAATTTTTTTTTTGTATTTTTTTTTAGTAGAGACAGGGTTTCATCTTGTTAGCCAGGATGGTCTCGATCTCCTGACCTCGTGATCCGCCCGCCTCAGCCTCCCAGAGCGCTGGGATTACAGGCGTGAGCCACCGTGCCCAGCCCAGCACTTTCTATTTGGGGAGCCTCCTGCCCTCAGACACGCCGACTGTCCGCTGTCTGTCTCGGCCAGACAACGAGCGTATGACGTTCTCAGGAGACCTTAGAACCCTAGGCCGGAAGTCTCCAACTGTCCTCTGGGGGCTGAGGGTCCCATTGGGGGTCCTGTCAGTGCAGGGAAGAAAAGCATCCAGGCCTCCCTCCACCCCTGCATGGCCATTCACCTGCCGAACACACAGACCTCCACCTGTGATTTCACTGGCAAGAAAAATGTTCAACTGCAAAGAAGGAGAAAAGAAAGAAAGAAAGAAAAAAAAAAACATCCATCTTGCCCAACCCTTCCATTGTGCAGTGGAGCAAGCAGGCCCTGAGAAGAAGGGTCTTCCCTGCACTCACAGGGCCAGGTATGGCCAGCTAATAATTCCAGATGCTGTCATCTGCTGGGCAGAGATATAAAGATTCAGGCATCGGAATAAGAGTCCCTTGCAGCTGTTCAGACCACAAGTCACCTTTCACCTGTTGGTCACTGTCACATGAGTCGGGGCCACAAGCCTCTCTGAGTACCACTGTTAAACTTTCTAAAGTTGTGTTCGTAATGATACCAGAAGAGCAAGACGAAGGATCAACAGGAATGCAGTTTGGAACCAGGGTCAGTATCGCCTGCTTACCACCATGGGGCCACACTGTTCCTGGTGAGGTTGTCCCTGTGCCCACCTGGATGGCTCAGAAACAGCAGGTACCCAGAGCACCAGGAACGCTGTGGGGGTGAGAGGGTAGGGGAATACACCAAGCGCCTCTCCACATGGACATGCCCCACAGCAGGCTAGAGCCAGCCTCCAGTGTGTCACTGCGTGGCCCTGGGTCAGTCACCACTCCTCCAGGACTGCTTCCTCCATGGTACCGTGGGCATCCCACCGCTCCTCCATGCCCTTCCTGAGGAGGCCGTAAGGCTGGCACAAGGAGGCGGATTCACATGGGGCCACTCTTTGGACTCATGGTCCTTAACGCAGAAGGCTGAATGTGGCACTTTCGGGTCCCCTCAGGAGCCCTTGACAGCCACACCCTGTCCCACCTGCTCCTCATGGGTGCTGGACAGGTACAGACCATCCCCCCATCTGCAGATGAGAAACAGGCTCCGAGCCACTTGCCCTGGGCGACACAGCCACCAGCACTGCACCAGGAACCACACTTGGGCCCACCTGGCCTGCAAACCCCGCTTCTCCCACTGGCCACTCCCCGGGCACTGTTCCTACCTCATGGGGGGGCCAGAGACCAAACCTCACCCAGAGAGCAATAAAGGAGTGAGGAAAGCAGCCCCAGTGAGTCATTGCAGTGAAATTAAGCAATGCCGTGCAAGGCAGTGCAGAGGGTGGGTAGGGCCTGAGGTGGGTCCATGGAGAGGTGGAAGGGTCCAGGCAGCGAGGCTGGAGGGAGGGTGCTCCAGCTGGCCATCTGAAGCGTGGTCTCCTCCACCAAGCTCCAATGCCCCCGCCACTGACGACAACCTCCTGCAGCTCCTCCAGCCTGCAGACCTTTGCGGTTTGGCATTCAAAGCCCCTGACACCCACCTGAGGCCTCAATCTCACCCAGTGGGCAGATTAAAGATGCCAAAAATTTGAGACTCTCCCACGCTGCCATCTCACACACCCCCACCCCCTCCCAGGGCCCTGGGCCACCCGGAAGGGCCTACCTGTAACCTGGGGCGGGGTCTTGCTCCTACATCAAAGCCCCTGCCCAGCATCTGCAGCCAGGCAGACTCTCAATAAACATGGAAATGATTCCACAGACCCACTCAGTGCTGAAACAACCACCACCAAAGAATAAACATGAAATGAATGAGTCAGTGAGTAGGCAGCTCAGAGCATGGAGCCACGCAAGAGAGGCCAGGGAGGAAGGACCAAGCCCATTCACAGAGGGCTTTGAATACCGAATTCAGGCTGCATTTGGCAACAGGGAGCCATGGTGGGCTCTTGAGCAATGACCCAGAGGGTCAACATGGTGGCCCAGGCAGGATGGATGGCACATGTCGCAACTGGCATCAGGGAGGCCCTGAGGAGGTGAGGGAGCAACCTAGGCTGGGGTGTGGCTGGCCCATGTAAAAGTCCGAGATGTTCAAGAGCGACTGTGACGTTATGTGGCTCAGCTTGTCACACGCAAGTCCTGCTGTGTTATCGACATTAATATTCTAATTGCCAGACAGCTGTAAACCCAAGGCCAGCACATGACCAGTGGCCAGAGGCTTCCAAAACAGGCAGAGCAGGAAGAAAAGCCCCCAGGGAGGAGAGGCTCCGGACACCCCCAACACGAGGCCGACAAATCAGCAGCCTGGAACCAGGCGTCCAGGGCAGTGGGGGATTAAGCCAAATTCTCCTGCTGAAACCACTTAATCAGGAGCCTACAGAACATGCGGGAACTCAGCTGCAGTGTCCATGATGAAAGAATAAGTCATCTGAAAACAGAAATAAATTATTCATTCCCCGCAAATGAGCAGCCTCTGGGTTCCCACAGCAGCCGTCGTGCCACAAACATCCAAAAGGCTCGGCAAATCCTATTAGTGACACCACTTGGCCAGGCAGACACCGGATTCTGCCATCACCCATGCAGACAGCTCGCCGTGGTCTCCTCTACAGCTTCTCATTCTGCATCTGCAAGTGAAATCAGCCCAGCACATTGGATGAAAAAATCACAGCCCAGCCTGGCCTCCGAGAGAAGCAGCAAGTGTCCGCACCCAAGGAACTTGGATCACCAAGCCTCCCTGCCAGGGAAGCAAGCCTGGAGCAGGTGCTTGCTAGAATGCAGATTCCTGGGCCCTGTCCCACACAACCTCCAGGGGTTCAGCCCTGGACACAGCATTCCCGACAAGTGACCGGGAGCTGAAGCCACCAGTAGGAAGCACTGGGGTCCTGGAGTCCCCCAGGGGTGTAAGCACGGCAGGCCGGCCTCACGCCACTGGGCGGCCTTAGGTCAGATTCTCAGCAAGGACCACCGCACAGCCACTCACGCACATGCGCACTCAGCGGAGGCCACTCACGGTGGGGTCTTCCTGTCACCTCTTTTTTTTTTTTTGAGATGGAGTCTTGCTCTATCGCCAGGCTGGCGTGATCTCGGCTCACTGCAACCTTCACCTCCTGGGTTCAAGTGATTCTCCTGCTTCAACCTCCCAAGTAGCAGGGATTACAGGCGTGTGCCATCATGCCCAGCTAATTTTTGTATTTTTAGTAGAGACGGGGGTTTCACCATGTTGGCCAGGATGGTCTCGATCTCTTGACCTTGTGATCCACCCACCTCGGCCTCCCAAAGTGTTGGGATTACAGGCATGAGCCACCGCGCTCGGCCTGTCGCCTCTATCTTTATTTTCACATCTTTGATTTCAGTCTGCTCAGCTCACTTCACAATCAGAAAGAGAAGCCTTGAGGCTTTCTTTAAAAATGCCAGCCCCGGCTGCCACTGCACTGTTTGCTCTGCCTAGAACACTCCCTAACTCACCAGTGAACTGCTCTTCCTTCAGACCCCAGCTCAGGGTCCCTCCCTAGGGAAGCCCCTGAAACTCCCAGCCGCTGGCTTTTATAGCACTGAGCACCTCCCCTTCATCCCACTCTGCCACTGAGATTCCACTTTTCTGGGATTTGCAGATTAGCATCCATAGCCCCATGGGGGAGGGGGCCTTGCCTCAGTGCCCAGCACAGCACCTTGCACAAAGCAAGCATGGCAGTTTGTGGAGGGCAGTAGTGAGTGTGAGTGAGGGGACACCACAGATGGTAACCTGGGCTCTCCTCTCTCCCCAGGGTGGGTGCCCAAAACCCTTCCCTGCGGACACTCATCCCACGGGGATGTTGGGGGGGTGGTTCTCTCCCTCCACTCCTCTCCTCCCACAAGGGGTATTTTGCAAGAACCCTACTGGCAGCCCCATCCACTCCTAGTGAGGGGAGCAGCTCATCTGATATGACTGAAGAAAGAAATGAACTTCCTGCCAGGCTGCCACTTCCCTCACCTCGTCCCCACTCTGAGGGCGGAGGTCTGGGGTTGTTCTCTTGTCTGCCTAGGATGGGGAAGTTTATTTTAAAGGGTGGAGCAAGTATTAGGATGCTGATTCTTGCCATGGAGCAAGTTTACAAATCCAGAGCCACCAGCAAAAGGTGTGTGTGTGTGTGTGTGTGTGTGTGTGTGTGTGTGTGTGTGTGTGTACGCGATGTGTATGCATGTGTAATTATATGTGTACACATATAATTTGGTGACTTCAACCTGAGTGATTTTCCTGGGGACATTTGGCAATGTCTGGAGACATTTTTGGTTATTGCAACTGGGGAGTTGAGGGGACATGCTTACTAGCATCTTACGGGTAGGGCCAAGGATACTGCTAAACACCCCACAATGCACAGGACAGCCCCCGCTTCCCCGCACACACCAAAGAATTATGCTGCTCCAAATGTCAACAGTGCTGAGGTGAGGAGACTCGACAAATATATTCCCCTATTGGTCACCTCTTAGATTTACCTTTTTTTTCTTTTTCTTTTTCTTTTTTTGAGAAAGGGTCTCACTCAGGGCTGGGTGGCTCACACTTGTAATCCCAGCACTTTGGCAGGCCGAAGTGGGCAGATCACTTGAGACCAGGAGTTTGAGACCAGTCTGGCCAACATAGTGAAACCCACTCTCTACTAAAAATACAAAAATTAGCTGGGTGTAGTGGCGGGTGCCTGTAATCCCACCTATTTGGCAGGCTGAGGCACGAGAATTGCTTGAACTTGGCACTCCACCCTGGGTGACAGAGCAAGATGCAGTCTGAAAAAAAAGGGGGGTGGGTCTCACTCTGTCACCCAGGCTGGAGCACAGTGGCATGATCTTGGCTCACTGCAGCCTCAACCTCCTGGGCTCAAGTGATCCTCCTACCTCAGCACCCTGAGTAGCTGGGACCACAGGCACACGACACCACGCCAGGCTAATTTTGTTTACTTTTTGTAGAGAGGAGGTCTTCCTATGTTGCCCAGGCTGGTCTGGACTCCTGGGCTCAAGCGATCCTCCTGCCTCAGCTTCCCAAAGTGCTGGGATGACAGGCATGAGCTGCCGTGCCCGGCCAGATTCACCTTTTGACTAGTTGCAGACTCTAATGGTAAGGGGTGTGCGGATTAAACCACGCCTCATTCCCAGAGGAGGAGCCAAAGGTGCTGCAGGGTGTCCCGCACACCACTGCCCTGGAAAGTGGTGCACAAGTGAGCCGCCACTCCCCTCCTGTTCTTAAACAGGAAGGAGCTCGAGGAAACGCAGCTTCGAGTGCTCAGGAAAAGGGCTGAGTGCCCTGTGGTGTGGCTGGGCAGAAACAGGAAGGTGTGCAGCCTTCATGGCTGGTTTGCTGTGGAGAACACACTCCCACACTCCGCAGCTGCAGCCGGGCACAGGAGGTCCTCACTGGGTCCCACACGGGAGCAGGGAGGGGGTGGTGTATGCGGCTTCTCATCCAGAACTGCATGGAGGTGTTTGGTTCCTGCCTCTACTCTAGCTGACTTGCTTGGGATGGGCGGCCCTCCACACAGTGCTTTGCAAGTGGCCATTTCCCTTTTTTTTTTAATTAATGAACTTTATTTTTTAGAGCTGTTTAGTTCACAGCAAAATCAGGTGGAAAGCACAGAGTTCTCTACATACCTCCTGCCCTCCCTACTACCAGGGTGGCTGTTCGTTACCACCGATGAACCCGCCTTGCCTCTTCACATGTCATTATCACCCAAGTCCGTAGGTTACATTAGGACTCACTGCTGGTGCTGTATATTCTGTGGGTTTTGACAACCGTGCAATGACATGGCCCTACCACTACGGTATCACACAGAGCAGTTTCACTGCCTTAAAAATGCCCTGTGCTCTGCCTGCTCATCCCTCCCTCCCTCCTAACCCCTAGGAACCACTGATCTTTTTATTATCTCCATAGCTTTGCCTTTCCTAGGATATCAGAGAGCTGCAATCCTCCATCGGCATAGCCTTTTCACATTGGCCTCTCCCACCTACTTATATGCAGATGAGTTCCCTCATGTCTTTTCATGGCTTGCTAGCTCATTTCTTCTTAGTGCTGTGGAATAATATTCCATTGTCTGGATGCACCATAGCTAATTTATCCATTCACCCGCTGAAGGACACCTTCGCTGCCTCCGAGTTCCGGCTGTTATGAATAATTGTGAATAAAGCCACTGTAAACACCCATGTGCAGGTTTTTGTGTGGACATAAGTTTTTTTAACTCCTCTGGGTAAATATCAGGAGCATGATTGTTGGATCACAGGGTAAAAGTGTGTTTAGCTTTCTAAGGATCTGTCAAACTGTCTTCCAAGGTGGCTGTACTGTTTTGCATTCCCACCAGCAGTAAGTGACGGTTCCTGCGGCTTCATATCTTCCCTCGCATTTGGTGCTGAGTGTCCTGGATTTGGGCCATTCTCATCGGTGTTTGCTTTGATTTACAATTCCCTGACAGCCATTTGTTTTAAAGCCATATTACTTTAAGATCACACAGGACCAATCTTTACTGTGAACCAAAGTCTCAAAATGTCCCATCAGGGATCCCAAATGACATTATGTTCTGGTGACACAGAGCACCACCTGGGCAGGAGGTGATATAAAGGGAGGATACCCCAAGTTGCCCAGAAGACAGGCCGACAAACACTGTCCCTGTAGTCCTGCCTGATGTGACAACGCCCAGTCTACACTGGGACATGAACTTCTCCACGCAGTGCGCATTACAGTCCAGAAGGAGCGTCACATCCACTTTGTCACTTAATGCCTGGAAACCCATACCTGAGGCAGGAGGAGACTTGCTGGAGCCACACAGTGGGAAGGGAGAGTCAAGGTCCCTGCGTGGAACTTCGGCTGGGGCCCAGCAGACCCACGTCTCTATTGTTCAAAGCACAACATGACATCCTTGCGGAATCCTTTAAGGAGCTCAGATACCTCCTTGCTTAGACTAAGGGCCTACCAGTATTTCACAGATACATGCATCTCCCGGGTGGTGCCCACCTCAGGGGCACCTGCACACCTCAGACCGGACCATCAGGCATCCTGGGGCCCCACTCTGCTCACCAGTCCCCAAGAGAACTCGGGGGCTGCCTCTGTCCTGCACAAGCAGTGATCAGAGGACCCAGGCCATCAAGATCCCCAGCGGTTCCCACACTCGAACTTTCTTATCAGGGTGGTGGGCTGGTCTTCACGCTGGAATAGAAGTCTCATTTAGGCACTCTTTCACTCATTCAAAACATTCGTAACTGGACTCCTACTATGTGCCAGGCACCATCCTAAGATGCAGCAGAGAACAAGAGTGATTCCTGTTTTCAAGGAACCCACAGTGTGGTAAGTGCCCAGGAGATTTCGCAGCCAATGTTATGTGCCATAGGTGAGCGAGTGCAAGATGCCAGGGGAGTCTGCAGAAGGGCCTCCAGCCCCACCTGGAATCTGGGAAGGCTTCCCAGAGTAGGTGACATCCAAACAGAGACTTGAAGAGTGAATAATAGTCACGCAGAGAGAGAGAAAATGGGGAGGGGTGGGTTGTAGGGAGCAACCCTGCTAGGGACTTTACAAGAAGCTCCTACACCCAGACAGGAGTAGCTCAGCCCTGCAGGAAGGTGGCCCTCTGTGGACACACCATGGAGGCCAGTGGGTGGTGGCAGTCAGCACCCCCCAGCTTTCTAGGCCTGAATGGATCACAGCTGGGGAGGCCTTTGGCCCAGAGCCAGAAGGGTTGTCCCAGCAGACTGGTCTGCCTGGAAAAATCCCAGTTCAACAACACAAGCAGCACACATCTACCCACACCCCTGCCCCAGCAGACCCGACATAAATAGTCCCCAGATCTCATGGGCCCCGGCGTGCCCACCAAGATGGGGGCTGAGCCCAGGGGACATACATGTGGCTTATTTGCCAACCTGCCCACACACTTCCTCACTACCCCAGAGCACAGAAGCTGCTGTCTCCAGACCAAGCAAACCTTGCACACTTCTGACTGAGAGCTGGATTTGTTTTTCTTAATTGCAAATCTACTGTGGCCAAGGGAAAAGCCACCCAACAATTGCACAACACGCTCAGTCTGCAGCTCTGAGACGCAGGTACTCATGCAATTAAATCTGTGCAGAGCTTTTCTGAAGTGGTTCTAATTCCTGCCTGGACCTCCAGGTGGACTCGGGTCAGGGAGTCCACCTTCCCTAACAACAGGCCATGCCTGATTTGGGGGAGCTTTGTCCAAGGTACCCATGGTTGGGCCACATCTGATTCCAGTTGAGGGGGACTGCAGTACAGCCAGCACGGACAGACTAAGAAAGAGCCACTGGTTCTGAGTGTGCGCTCAAGCCTCTCCAATCTTATTTTCTCCCAGACCTATACTCTCATGACTGGACGACTCTATACTTAAACCACAGTGCAAAGCCTGCCTTTAACCCTGTGAAATTTTATCTTGTTTTCAGCTCATCTTTTCAAGCGACCAGAGCCTCTGGAATTTAATAGCATTACAGTTTTGCACCCTTAGCCAACCTGATGTACATGCCAGGGCTTATAAAGCGGATGGTGGAATTGCTGGCATGGTTAAGGCAAAGCCTATTGAGAGACATCCAGTGGTCATGGTCATCCCATCACTCAAGGCCTTGGAGGCCAGGCTATCGGACCGTCTGCGCAGCCATCTAACTGTACCACTGCTCAGCTCCCATTGCAGAAGGGTCAGCCATGGCCATAGCTCCTGCCCATAGCCCAGCCCAGCCCACCAAGAAAAGGAGCCAGGCCTGTCCACTCCCACGTCCATCCACCCTCAGGGGCCCCATGGGCCACATCCATGGGGTGTCACAAACACTTTCCCTCCAAAGTAACTTCCACAAGCAACACCTCGCTCATCCTCACAGTTTTTCTGGGAAACCAGTCGTGAGGGATATTTACAAGCAGAAAGAGCGAGGCACAGGTTTTTCGAAAGCTGCAAGGCTGGACTTCAAATATAGTCTTCGGAATCACACACTGGCCCAGGTGGACACATTTTTATATTTTTAGTAGAGATGGGGTTTCACCATGTTGGCCAGGCTGGTCTCGAACTCCTGACCTCAGGTGACCTGCCTGTCTTGGCCTCACGAAGTGCTGGGATTACAGGTTTGAGCCACCGCACCCGACCACAAATATTTTCAATGATACAGGAAATGAATGATATGGTCTTAAGTGGAAAGAAAAAGCGGGGCCTGAAACAAATACATAGCATGACTCAATTACAGCATGAGTCTGTCCGCCTCCCTGTAAATGAATACTGACCAGAAGAAATGGACCCATATGTCTGCTGTGATGATCTCTGAATTGTAGGATTATGCATTATAATTGTTTCTGTATTTTCCACATTTTCTACCATGAGGATTTAACATCTATAACCAGCTCAGGTGCCCAGCAAACAGCAGCCTCTCTCCAGTTCCTCCCTGTGGTCATGGACTGAACGGCTGTGCCCTCTCCGCAAATGTGTACACAGACGCTCTAACCCCGAGGGCGATGGCGGTAGGGGGTGGGGCCTTTAAAAAGTAATTAGGTTGCAGTGAGGTTAGGAGAGTGAGGCCCCCATGATGGTATTAGTGTCCTTGTAAGAAGAGGAAGAGACTAGAGTTTGCTGTCATTCCACAGGAGGACACAGAGAAAAAAGCCACCTGCAAAGCAGGAAGAGCCCTCCCCAGAACCTGACAATGCGGACGCCCTGATCTAGACCTCCCGCCTCCAGAGCTGAGTATGTGTCTGCGTTTAGGCGGCCCGGTCCATGGAGCTTTGTTATGGCAGCAGGTGAGGGCTGAGGCAAGCACCCTCCTTTATCGGGACAGGAAGTAAAACTAACAGCTGCAACCAAATCTCTCTGGCCCCACACAAGCCTTGGAAATACTAACTGTGTGTGCAAACGAGTCCCACACCTCCCTTCAAAGCAGTCAAAAAAAAAAAAAAAAAAAAACCCAAAGCATGAAACCACCTTTCTCTACTTTTTCTTGGGCAAGGTAGCTGCAGAGTCCTGACTCTGGAAGATGGCAGAGAATTAAGATGCTGGCACCATCCTTAGGGTCCTGCCATGTCCTAAACCCCATCAAGAACCTTAAACCCAGACAAGTTACCCCGGAAGAGCCAGCGTCATCCCATCCTCCAATGTCCAGCCTGTCTTGAGGTCACAGGACTAGAAATTACCACCTTGGTCAATTAAGGCCTTCAGTCCAAAGTCAAAATGCCTCCCCACCTCACCCGTGCCCTCAACCAGCATCTTCACCACCTCCAGCCCTCCTTCCTTGCACTCCCTGAAATGCCCTCCCTGTGCCTGCCCCGTCCCCTTGGTGGCTTGCCGCCCTTGAATACCCTCCCCCATGCCTGGCCCCCCTCGGTGGCTCACCACCCTGGGGATGGGGATTCTGGATGTCCCTTTATGTTTCTGTGTTCACTGTTCACACTGAATTCAGTTCCTCAACAGAACACCCTCATAACCTTTTGTATCTCGGTGCCTGGCCAGGGTCTGCCCTCAGAGTGGATGCTCAGCCAGGGCTGCTCAGGAGGTGCCAGTGTGGGGAGGTGGGCAGGACACGGGAGCCGGGGGAGAAGGGGGCTGCCGAGAGACGGCAGGGGGCTTCAGAGGTGGCAGGGGCCCTGCCCACAGAGGGTGGAAGAGTGTGTGCAGGCAGACAGCGCATGAAAGGACAGGGATGGGGGTGTGGTCGTGACACTCAGATGGCAGCAGGTGGACACAGCAGGTGCCCGCGGCGAGTGAGAATTGTTGACCGCACTGGTGTCCACAGAGCTGAGAAGCCAGCAGAATGCCAGTTTACATTCGCAAGCACTGTCCAGACACCTTTCCAGGTAAAGCGCTGCTGGTGGGAAGCAATGGAAAGGTGCAGTCTGGGGCCTGGCTCGGGGGCAAGGGTGCATTTGCTGCGGCTCCACTCAGCCGCCTTCCACCTGCCATTCGGGGCAGCGCGGCCTGCGTGGCAGCCTCCTCACACCTCTCAACAGCGCTTTCTAGAAGGATGCAGCCTCAGTACTGAACAGCAGGATGTTCGTTAAAGAAGTTACGGTGCACACCCAGGAACAGAGTACTGCCTTCAAATTTGGGCCACAAGGGATGATTTTAATAACACAGGACAACATATCTGATTAATTATTATGTTAAGCAGGTTACAATACAGTATGTAAAAATATTCTGTTTATGGCAAACTTAAATAAAATATGCATTTTGTGACAGTCAAGAGATGTAAAGGCTGGGCGCAGTGGCTCACACCTGTAATCCCAGCACTTTGGGAGGCCAAGGCAGGCAGATCACTTGAGATCAGGAGTTCAAGACCAGCCTGGCTAACATGGTAAAGCCCCATCTCTACTAAAAATACAAAAATTAACCAGATGTGGTGATGCATGCCTGTAATCCCAGCTACTTGGGAGGCTGAGGTGGGAGGATTGCTTGAACACAGGAGGTGGAAGTTGCAGTGAGCCGAGATTGTGCCACTGCACTGCAGCTTGGGTGAGTGAGACCCGATCTCAAAAAAAAAAGGGATTTTTTTTTTTTTGTAAAGTCAAGTTTATCAAGGTATACTTTACACACAGTTAAGTTCATCCTTTGTAGGTGTACAGGTCACTAAGTTTTGACAAATGTGTAACCACCAACATAACAATTTCAGCACAAGACTGAAATCTTTTAAAATTATGTTAATAAATGGCTATGGCTAATGTGTTAGTCTGTTTGCATTATTACAAAGGAATACCTGAGACTGGGGAATTTATAAAGAAAAGCGTCTTAATTGGCTCACAGTTCTGCAGCCTGTACAGGAAGTGTGGTGCCAGCATCTGCTTCTGGTGGAGCTTACGATCATGGTGGGAGGCGACGGGGAGCCAACGTGTCACATGGCAAGAGCGGGAACAAAAGAATATGGAGGTGACACACTCTTTTAATCGACCAAATTGCTCACTCATCACCAAGGGGATGGCCCAAGCCATTCATTAGGGATCTGACCCTGATGCAGTCACCTCCCACCAGGCCCCTCCTGCAACGCTGGGGATCACATTTCAACATGGACTTGGAGGGGACACGCATCCAAACCACATCAGCTAATATAATTATGTATTGTCTCCGCAGCTACTCTCTTGGATTATTTCATTAATTTAAGAGTTTGTCAATCAATTCCTTCGGGCAGTGAGGGAGCCAGCACCTGCTGAGTGCCTGCCACGCGTAAGGGGCTGTCACGGGGCTGCGTTTGGTTTCACTTCTTCCTTCGACTCTCAGAGAAAGGTATGAACCCTGTCGCTGTTGTACAGTGAGGGAGCTAAAGTCTGGAAGGTAAGCACCCTGTCCCAGGCCACACAGCTGCTAATAGGATGATCCGGGCTCAAATCGATGTCAATTCTGACTTCAGAGTTTATGTTAGTTATCCCAACATGCCACACTGCAAACAACATCACTGTAATTTGTGTTCTTGGCTAACCACTTTTCTTCAAGCTTCCTAAAGGACATGAAATGGGAGTGGTGGTCGTACCTGTGCCCCCTGGCCCCCCTCCCCCATGGCTCTGATGCACAGGGAGCTGTTGCTCCACAGCTGAGGGCCCCAGGAAAGCCCCGAGTCCCGGGAGGGGCCCCTGAGTGTCCAGGTGGGAGGGGCTCCCTCGTCAGCCCTGTTCTGCCTGGTGAATTCTAGGGAAGAACAAAGTGTTGCTAAGTGGAAAAAACAAAAACAGGTTGTAAAACAGTAGATAAGGAATGATCTCACTTACAGAATTATATCTATAGGAATATGCATCCAGCCAGGGCCTGCTGGGGCAGGGCACACTGTACTCCAAGATGTTACCTCTCCCGACGGGACTGTGGGTGGAAATGCTTTCCTCCCCTTCCCCACCTCTTTTCTCTTCTGTGACTTTCTGGTATTTCTTCCCTAAAGACAGCTGACTATGGGAGAGGTCTTCAGCTCCCCTCCAGGCTCCCAGCTCCCTGCTAAGGCCTACTCCTCTGCGGCTGGCCCAAGGAATTCTTCCATGACATGGCCCCCCACCCATCTCTTCCTCCTTCTGTCCAGTCAGTATTTTAAGGCACCTATTCTCCGGGTGAATAAGGACAAGGGGTCCAGCCCCAGGGAGTTCAGCACACGTCAACAGCCAACATCAGCCAACAACAATCAACAAAAAAGATAAGATTACAGGCAGGGCCTCAGCTGAAAGGCAGTGATTAGGGCACCTCCTCTACGCCGCGGGGTGGAACTGCCTCCTCCACTCTGAGAACCCCATGCTGGTGCCCAGCTCAATCCCAGGCCCTTTCTGAGAAGCCTTCTCAGAACCACATGCTGTATTTGAATTAAATACACCCGTGTCTGGCTCCCTGCATTTCTGGAGGGCAAGGTCTGGCTCCACTGCACCTCTTGCCCTGTCCCCTGCATGGGCCCTGCGGACAGGATGCCTCCCGCTGGACCGTCAGCTCCCTGAGGGCAGGCTCGGTCTCCTTGCATCCTGAAGAGGAACAGCTGTCGCTGTAATCCTTAAAGACCACAGCAAAAACAAGAATGGTCAACACAAAATCTTGTAACGCAGGTGCCAATACTGCAACAAAGCAACCAAAGGCAGAAGGCTGCACACCACACCACTGTGTGTGACTGTGTGAGAAGGCGACCATCAGTGATTTTTTTTTTTTGCCCTTTATTTTGCCAATTTTCTGATATGTTCTTACATAACTCTTATAATTAAAATAAGTGTTTTATGCAGCCTGTTGTCCCAGGGCTCTGGCGTTCTGCCCCACTGACCTTGAGGACTCAGCTGAGACTGGGGATTCGAGACTCAGGGGACTTAGGACGCCCTGAAGGAAGGAAGGAGCCTGCAGCGTCTGGAGCACTGCAGGCAGCAGAAGCCAGAGCCGCTGCCTGTGGGGAAGCAGGCGGGCCGGGCCAGGCCACCCGAGCTCCAGGGCCAGCCAGCCCTCTGAGACTAGGGGACAGAGGACTTGGCCAGGACGGACTTTCCCAGAGGCCCAAGGGATAAAAACAGACCTCCTGACCCAAATGCATCGTAAAGTCAACCCTGCAGGAGCCCCTGTGATGGCCAGGTTGTCTGGCCCAGAAGTTCCCAAGGGCCCTGAGTTCCAAAGATTTGACCTCGATAAGATCCTTGGGGCTAAAGTGGACAGGTCCCAGTGTGGGGGCTGAGCCTCCCACTGCATGAAGATGGCGTAAACCTCTGGGGGTGGTGCTGGTGGCCTGGGCCAGGCCACTATGGGGGGTTTGTCTGGTTCCAGAAGGCTGAGGACCAGGTGAGAGGGGGCAGCTGCTCGAGGCTGGACGGTGGAGGCTGAGGAACCCCAGCACCTCAAGAATAGAGAAGCCTTTCATCCTTGCCTTAGAATTCTGAAACATTAAAAAACAACAACAACAAAAAAACCCTCAGCCCAGGGGACATTGTGTCTGATATCATCTACCCTGAGATCCACTCAGCACCCAAACTTCAGTTTCTAGGAACATTTCTGTCACTCCTCACTTTCAATGACTTTAAATTTTAATTTTTCTATTACCGAGTCGGATGATCTGATGATGCCGATGCTTCCGGGCCTCTGTGACCCCCTCATGTCTCATTCATGGAGAAGGAGCATGTCATCAAGAACTGGGACCTGCTGGGGGCCCAGGCCCTGCCCCTCCCTCTGCTCCAAGCCTCAGTTTCCCCATCTGCCTCTCATCCCAAGCAAGGGATCTTACCACCTCCCTCGCCTCCGAGTCCCGCTGGCCCAAATGCTGGCCCAAAGCCACTCTCCTTCCCAGAGCATCCTCTCCCTCTTCTTGGCCCATGTAGTTACAGAAACCCAATTCATCCCTCCTGCTGCTCCAGGAAAACCCCGGCCCCGGGTCGCAGCTCTCAGGCTGCTGCTCTCACCCGCCCTGCACAGCCATGTGGCTGAGCCTCAGAACACCGCCCAGGGCTCAGGCCAGCTTGGAGGAGAGCCAGGCAGCGCCTGTGTGTGAGGCTTCCTCTCTGGGGTCCCTTTAGGGCTGATCCCTCCCTCTGGGGGTGGGAGGGGCTGAAGTCATGGAGCCCAGAAGAGGGGCTTTAGACGCAGGAGGGGGGCCTCAGTCCCGGGACCCAGAGCCTGGCCACCTTCTCCAGAACTGGCCACAGTTTTGGGGTCAGGGAGTCGGCTCCTTACACACCCACAGGCTCCAGATCCTGTCCTTGGGGCAGGGAACAGGAGCAGCTGTCACCGTCTCCACAGGTGACGCCCTTCTGAGGAGCAGCACAGGTGTGCTCTGGCCGTGGCTGACGGACAGCGATGGGACCCACGCCACCCTCCAGGCAGGCGGGGAGGAAGAGCTCTCCAGGCTGATGTCAGCTGTTTTGGGAAGGCTGTGGCTGCGTGTGGGGGCTTCAGGCCCCGGCTGTTGGGCTCTGCCTTGGTGACACCACTTGCCCCACTGTGTCACAGCCATACACTCGCCTGTCTGCCTCCCCGATCCAACTGGGAGGTCCTGCGGGGGGGATTATGCCTTACCCATCAATGTGTCCACTGTGTTGGACACAGTATCCGGGACATAATAGCTGCTTTGTAATTGACAGAAGGCATGGAGTGGGTGCTCCACACACTCCTATGACTCCAGTGGGGCCCCCTTGGGGCTTCCCCACCGACAACCCTCCTCCCCCACCTTAGCACAGCCCAGGGCACCACCCAGCTTCCTCGCCATGGTTCAGGACTTGGAGATGCGATTTTTCTGATCTTTAGCCCGGTTGAGGAATGACCAGAAATAAAGCAACACTAAAACCGGACCAGATGGTGAAAAGCGCTGGACTGATACATATTCACTGTGCACCCAACGTGTAAGCAACGTGTTTGGCTTTCAAATAAGACAAAGATGACCATTGTGTCTATTCCTTCATCTGCAAAAATAATCAGGGCAAACAAAAGAAAGGATGTGAAACCCCCTCTAAGAAGGAGAGAAACATCTGAGGCACTGGCGGGCCTGGAGGAGGTGGCTGGGCCCGCTGGCTTAAGGCTGCAGCACAGAGCCGAGCCCTGACCTGAAGCCAGTGAGCAGCAGAAAACCCCCCAGACAAAGCCAGACCTCCCCAAGGGCGCACGCCCCTCCCTATCCTCCATGGCATGCTGACCCCTGACAGTGAGATTCCCGGAGCATACCAGGCCCAGGGACCTTTCTGGGCAGGCCCAGGGCCAGCGCCTGGCTGACACTCAGGTGGCCTCCTCTAGGAGGTGAATGGGGAATCTTAGAGGGAGGAGGAGGAGTTTGGAATGGAAGGCAAGGGGAAGGCTGCCCTGGGAACAAAGGCAACAGTGTTGACTGGCGTCGAGGAGACAGACATGGTGTCTCCAAATCGTCCACTCTTCCCACTGACTGACCCCTCACTGCAACAGGACACAGGGCTCTGCAGGACCCCCAGGTCACAGCCAAGGCGGGGCCACACTGGGGGCTTCCTTCCCAGGTGGGGCTATCCAGTCAGAGACCACCCCCTCCACCCCACCTGCTGGGCCTGCACCTGGGGCCTCAAAGCCAGGTGAACAGGCAGATGATTTAGCAAAAGCTCTTCTTGGGGGAGAGCCAGAAAAGGGTAAAAGACAGGGGGCAGGTGTGGACACAAGCCTGGCTTGTCCACTCAGTTCTGGGGGCACAGTCACCTCTAAGGAGACAATGTATAGTCCCACTGGCATTCCCCTCCAACCCCGGTGGCCAGCCAGACCCACTAACCCAAACTGCAAATGACAGGGCCACTCAAACCACATGCCACCCCAAACCCGCCCTGTCTGGCCCCAGGGCTCCACCTCTGCTGCTCCAGGCCCTGGTAACACCCACCTGCCCACTGGCCTCCTCTGTTTGCTCTGTGCTGGGTCACTAGACCCTGCAGCCTGGAGGTGCCTCCTCTGTTTGCTGGCTCCAAGCCGGGTCACTGGACCCGCAGCCTGGAGGTGCCAGCTCTGCCTTGGATCCCACAGGTGAAGGGGGCTGCCCCGTTACACGTGCAATTCTGTGACAACCTTAGATGGGCCCCCTTAGCTTGGAGATGAGGAAACTGAGCCCCATGGGGATGAAGGACAGCCAAAACCTGGTGGAAAAGTTGGAATTTGAGCCCAAGTCCTCCCAGAGCACTGCTGCTGCCTGGGAGCCCCCAAGACCCCCAGGAGCAGGGCACCACATCTTTGGGATTTTCCAACAGCTGGTACACCTGTATGGGTGGCTCCAGAACACACCCCTGGCAGGCTCCTGTGCCCTGCAAAAGGCCAGTGCCAGCAGTGGCCCCATTATCTGAAGTCTGCCCTATGTGCCCTGGCATCATGGGGCAGCCTTGCCTGAGGGTCAGCTCACAGTCGCTGCTCAGTGCCCACATGTTGGACCCTGCTCTGGGGACCAGACAAAGCAGCTGGCCCTCGGCCAGCCCCTCCTCTGCTCCTTGGAGCCTCTTCCTACCTGCATCCAACTAAGTGTTCCCTGGAGAGCCAGCAGGATCTGCACATGAGGGTTTAGGGCTTGTATGGGTTGGAACAAAACAGGCCAGTGTCAAGCCAGCCTGGAAATCCTAACCCCAAAGTCTTCCCCCATTGCCAAGTCCCAAGCATGCACCTGCAGGCAGGCATGGGTGAGCACAGGCTGCTTCTCTGTGGCCCCGCAACATATACAGGTGTCCCACTTGCTCCGTGACTGATGGGAATTCGACTGGAAGAGGATAAAAGCAGAGGCGAATTGGGGAATGGGAAGGGAGCCACTACTGAAGGGAAGGAGAAATGCAGGAAGGAGAGTGGAAAGAGGGTGCGCAGATTAGCCAGGCATCCCCAATGGGCCCATACAAAGGAATGCGGAGACTCCACTTGGGCAGAAGGCCAAGGCCAAATACAGTATCTGTGTGCCTGCCACTCCTGAGGCCTAACCCAGCACATATCTTGAAGATAAGTGGGCCAGGTAGGCGCCTGCACATTGAGATAAGGGCTAAGTATAGAAGGAGAAAGTTGTTTTTTCCAAAACGTTAAGAAGCACATTTCAAGGAGTAAGGAGGTCTCAAGGACACACTGGGGGCAGCCTAATGAGGCCAGAGCCTTTTCCTTTTTCAAAATTACAGGCTGAACTTCTTAATGCATAACCAATTCAGGCCTGGTTGAATCTATGCCTCCTTTGAGCTCAATTTCAGCTTTCCCTAGTGGATCCAAACACAGCATATTCATTATTATTTGATTAATAAGGACCTGGTGACAGTTTCCAATGGACAAAGTTAGCTGGCTTAACCACCACCTCCTCCAAGAAGGCCTCAGGGATCCCCTCTCAGTTCTCTGCTACATTTAGGCTGCCCCTGAGTCCTATCAGAGCCCACCTCCCTCTGCCTGGAGCCCTTGCTGCTGTTGAACTTGCTCCCGCCTGGGACAGGTGCTCACGAATGCCGTCAAACGGGCCTGAGCTACGAGGCAGCCAGGAAGCCAGGGCTCCAGCCCCACCAAGTGTCAACATCCACCTTGATCGAGCCTCCCAGGCCTGCAAGTACTATGGACTCGGAGGCAGACATTCCTGTAGGGCCTCTAGATTCTGCAGATGCACAAGGCTGGGAAAAATCCTGAGAGAATTCCTCAAGGGCTGGAGGAAAATCCTAACTAGCCATGATGGCTGCGGAAGCCGTCACAACCCCTCACAAGGGATATGTGAGCCCTGAGGTCAACAAACTGTAAGAGGCAAGATGGGGGCACAGAAATCAGGCCACGGGCATTATGTGACTCACACGGCAGGACTCAGTGGCCCTCTGCTCCCCACACCACAGAGCTGGAGGGGAATCCTTGTGTTGCTGCAGCCACCCCGGCACAGGGTTTTCAGCCTGAGAGGGCTCGTTGATGTGATGGGCAGGTTCCAGCGCGGAGGTGGCCGGCCTGAGGCGACCATGAGTCCTCAGGCTTCCCCCAGTCACGGGGCAACGCCATCGGCTGCCGCCAGCTTGGGAGATGTGCTTTTGGGAAAATCAAGTCACCACGGCATTCCCCTGCTGTCTCTCCCCACTCGGTTTAGATGTTGGCGAAGAAAACGAAGCCAGTTACGGCAATGACTTCCAACAGATACAATCAAATAATCTATTCCTGGATTCCGCAAGTACTGAAATGTCGGTAATTCAATTCCTGAAATGCCATTTTGGAGCTGCTGGAGCAGGCTGCGGAGAAAGCTCGGTAAACACACACATCAGTTCAAGCCCAAACACACATCCACTGACCTTGAGCCCCGGTGCCCGGCGCTGTGCTGAGAGGCCGGCTCCCCAAGGGCGGCCACCACCAGACAGGGCCTGGGGAATGGGCGGTCCAGGAGGGAGGCAGCAGCGACAGCAAATAAATATTGACAACGCTGCAGGAGGCGTGCTGCTGGGAAAATGTGGACGAACTGCACTGGGCTCGAGGAAAGAGTACTCAGTGTGGCTGGGGGAGTCAGAAGGCTCCCAAAGCAGGCTTGACTTACTCCGTGATTAAAAAGGCCGGGGCTGGGAGCTGGGGGAACAGAGAGGTGGGAACCACTCTGCCCTCAAGGAGCTCTGGCCTAGTGAATGCAGACACACATATGCTGACACACACACACACACCTACACACACATATGCACACACACGCACAAACCTACACACACTGTGCACACCTACACGTGCATTTGTGCACACACAGGCACACCTACACACATATGCACACACAGGCACACACCTACACATGTGTATGGACACACACGGAAAGCCTTGGAACTGATGTCACCATGTGCACACACATCTACAATGCACATGTACACACATACACACCTACACACGTATATACACACATGCACACACCTACACATGCATATGGGCACACACGTACATACACACATGCAAGCACACAGGCACACAGTCCCAGGGCAGGCAGGGTAAGGGTCACATGAGGAATCCTGAACACCCCACACTGGGTGGGGATCCAGGGCCGGGGGGCGGGTGGCCCCAGCAGTAGAGGCTGCTCATCTCCAAAGCTCTGTCACCCTCCACTCCAGCACAGGGCTCACGCTGACATCAGCTCCAAGGCTTTCCATGGGAGTGTGGGTCATGGGACTGTGACATGGGACAAGGGCTTTTCTGGCACTTTCGACAAATTTTTGCTAGGAAGCCTAAAATTTACATCTTTGCTAAGAAGCATAAAATTTACATCTAAACCAACCCGTGGGACGACAGTGATTGTTGTTGCTATTATGATTTTGCTTTACATATTATTATACTTTCTGAAATGTATGAATTGGAGATTAAAATTTTAGTTGAGCCCAGGAGTTTAAGACCAGTCTGGGCAACATGGCAACATCCCATCTCTACAAAAAATTAGCCATGCGTGGTGGCACACATCTGCAGTCCCAGCTATTCAGTATGCTGAGTTAGGAGGATCACCTGAGCCTGGGAGTTTGAGGGTGCAGTGAGCTATGATCGAGCTTGCACTCTAGCCTGGGTGACAGAGCAAGACTCTGTCTCAAAAAACAACAACAACAACAACAAGAACAAAATCCCCCCTTAAAACAACACTACCATCCGCCTGTCATCTGTATATTAAATATCTAACTGTAAAAAGTCTCAGCCTGTTTTGAGAGACGAAGTTACCCTCAAGTCCCAAGCCAATGACAATAAACTGGAAAAGCAATGGGAAATCTCCAGACAGAACAATCTCCCTCGGACTCCCCAATATGTCTCAGGGGTCACACCCAGGTCCTCCACCGGATGCTCCTCCCGGTCTCTGTTGGGCCATCTGGAGGGTTTCAGATCAGCTGGGTGAGCAAGGGCAGGGCCGGCCTCACTGTGGGATCTCAGGCAGCCTCCTCGCCCAGCCAACGTCCTTGTCCTAACGCATCAAGGGACCTGGCATTCCCCACCCCAGGAAAATCCTGGGCCTACACAGCCCCCTCAAACAAGGTCACCGTATGAGACACACTCAGAGCTGCCCCCGGCCCCAGCACCCTTGGATCTAGCAGTGAGATAGTTGGTTCCTTCACCGTGCTGTGGTGGGAGGCCCAGAGGTGAAGGTGCAGAAAGCCTGTACCATAGAGCTCCTAGTGGAGAAGACGGGAGCGGAAGCGCACAGTGCAGGAAGCCCGGGGCTGGGGAGCCGGGGCAAGTGCCAGAGAAGGTCTCCAGACCAAGCTTGAGCTGCGGGGCGGGAGTCGGATCACGGCCAGCACTGTGAGCTTGGTATGGGTGAGTCTCCTGATGCCAGACAGATGTGCTCTTGGAACAGCTGTCTGTGAACCTCATCTGGGAGAACCAGATCTTTATTTAAAGCAAATTTAAGGGGCCGGGCGTGGTGGCTCACGCCTGTAATCTCAGCACTTTGGGAGGCCAAGGCAGGTGGATCACCTGAGGTCAGGAGTTTGAGACCAGCATGGCCAACACGGTGAAACCCCGTCTCTACCAAAAATTCAAAAATTAGCTGGGTGTGGTGGTGGGTGCCTGTAGTCCCAGATACTCAAGAGGCTGAGGCACAAGAATCCCTTGAACCCGGGAGGCAGAGGTTGCAGTGAGCCGAGATCGCACCACTGCACTCCAGCCTGGGCAACAGAGCGAGAACTGTCTCAAAAAAAAAAAAAATTAATGATAATAAAACAAAATAAAGCAAATTATGAGACTTGGCTCCTTAAGGGACCCAAGCACACACCCACTGACCTTGAGCCCTGGTGCCCGGTGCTGTGCTGAGACACCGGCTCTCCAAGGCCGGCCACCACCAGACTGGGCCCAGGGAATGGGCGGTCCAGGCGGGAGGCAGCGGCGACCGTGAATAAATATTGACAACGCTGCGGGAGGCGTGCTGCTGGGAAAACGTGGACGAACTGCACTGAGCTCGAGGAAAGAGTACTCTGTGTGTCTGCGGGAGTGAGCGCCTCCTCATGAGGCGTGCATCCCTGGTCTATATCACGTATAGCTGATCTCAATGGGAGGCTGAGGATGTGCGGTGTGGGCTCAGCACCCAGCAGGCGAGGCTCGCTCACAGAAAGGCAGCAAGAGGACCTCAACCCAGAATGCAGCAGGCCTGGGTCCAGTCCGGAGGACCATCCGCACCCCCTCACACACCCTCTTCTCCAAGCCTCATCCCTGAAGTGAACACAGAAAGGTCCACCCAGGTGGGTGTAGGGAGCCTGAAGGAGGGTGGGCGGGGACCACCAAGCACCTGTTAGCTGTTGCCACATCTTAGGCTTTGAAGCAGCTAAGGGGGAGGGAGGTGTGCGGTTGGGCATTGGGCGGGACATCCTAACCCCAGGGCTGAAAGGGAACCACCCAAGGTCAGGTGGGAAGAGAGACAATGGCTCCTGGCTGCAGCCTCCAAGAAAAGCCATCCATGGGAGACCCACTCGTCCCTCCGCAAGCCTTTGACCAGCTCTGCCTCCAACTCCTGCACAGACTCCAGGCTGTCTGTTCAAACAGCTGGCACCTCATCTGCCCATCTCCATGACACAAGGTGTATTTATTTCCAGAACATGCCCCAGAGGAGGGGCTCAGGCTCTTGCAATTACCGCCCCACCACCTGGAGGCAGGTGCACAGTGAGGGCACCCACTGGATGACCAAGATCCCAGCTGTCCTGGAATGCCACCCAATACCATCCAAGAGGAGCAAGGTCAGGGTCGGAGGCCTAGACATCACTAGGGGCCTCCATTTCTTCTTCTGAACATGAGGTGGCTAAGTTCAGAACTCAGGGCGGGGGGTGTGGACGCTCTCTCATGTAGGGGTGGAGATAGGGGTGCATGAATCCCTTCCACCAAGCACCTGGAACTCTGGGAGATTTCCAGGCTGGTGGCCAGAGGCATCAGGACACACATACCTGGTGGCACCTGGGTGGCATCACAGAGATGTACAAGCTCACACTGTAGAAGGCCCCACAGCGGACAGGGCTTGGGGAGGAGGGCTTGGTCCCCCTACCTCAGAGAGGGAGAAAAGGACATAAAAGAGGGGAGGGATGGCCAGGTGCAGTGACTCACACCTATAAACCCAGCACTCTGGGAAGCCAAGGCAGGAGGATTGTTTGAGCCCAGGAGTTCAAGACCAGCCTGGGCAACATGGCAAAACTCATCTCTACAAAATATACAAAAATTAGTCTGGTGTGGGGGCGCGTACCTGTAGTCCCAGCTACTTGGAAGGCTGAGGTGGGAGGATCACCTGAGCTGGGGGAGGTCGAGGCTTCAGTGAGCCATGATCGCACCACTGCACTCCAGCCTGGGTGACAGAGTGAAATACTGTTTCCAAATAAAAAAAAAAAAAGGAGGCGGGCCCTTAGGAAAGGAGGCAGTCAGGGCAGGGGAGGGCAGTTCCATGGAAACCATCCTGAGGGAAGCAGCGAGGAGTCTCCCCCGGGACTCACCCGATCGGCCTCCTTGTGCCCCACACAGCCTCCAGCCTCTGTCCCCCTGGCCATCACATTCCAGGTCACTGGCCTTGGGGCCCCTCCCTTCCCTGCCATCGGCAGTTGTTCCCAGGAGGGTGGGGGAAGGAGTAGGGGGGGCATCACCCTCACCTCTCAGTCCTCAGGGCTCTGGCCAGTCCTTACTGCTCAAGAAAACACACCTCAGCTTCCTGGAGGGACCCCCGGCTGCCAGGCAGAAGTGGGGGCTCTGGGCCCAGCTCCCACACTCGACCCCAGGCAGACACCCCCCTCTGGGTGCTCCCCGGGACCTTTGCCACCGGCGTGCTGGGAGCCTGTGCTCCCAGGCAGGGCAGGAGGACAAGGTCACTACCATCTCCAAGATCACTGCAAGCTCCTCCCAAACTGAGGCCTGGAGGCCCTAATATAACCCACTCCCAAGGTCCACCCCTCCTCCAGGTGGCCTGCCCCACCAAGCTGGGACCAGTGCCCTTCCCTCTGGGGTGTCCCACCCCAGCACCCAGCCAAGCACCCTGAATCACCAGGCACGATAAAGGCCTCCCTGAGCACCAGCTGAGTCGGCTCAGGGTACTAAACGCTTACCAGAAGGCAGGCCACCCCAACAGTGCCTAAAACAGAAGGGGCAAGATTGCCACTTAACAGACCAGAGAACCAAGGCTCAGAGATGGGAAATGACTCATCCAAGGTCACGCAGCCCACACGAGGACTGGAGATCCGAAACAAGCCTGGCTCCCTAGCCTTGCCGTGCCCAAACTGTGGCTGGCCTCAGAGCCACCTCCGGAGCTTGCTTGAAATGCAGATTCCCGGCCCCACCCTAAAGATTCGGCTTCAGCAGGTCTGGGATGACCCAGGAATCTCACTTTAGCTTGTGAGCTCCCCAGTGGTTCTGAAGGAGGAGGCTTCGGGTCACACACTTCCCAGAAATACAGCTACACCACATGACTCTCCAGACCTGAAACGCCACATGTAGAGGGTATAGGCAGGACTGTGTCAGAGGCATCCCAAAAGGTGCCTTCTGGAAGCTCCTACAAACAGCAAGAAAGCCTCAAGGTTCTTCAGTCGACCCAAGTCATCAGAGCAGCAGAAATGGGGGTGCTGGACAGTAAACCTCTGTCCAGCACCCCCAGCAGCTCCTGCCCACCTGTCACACCGTGGAGCTCCGGGAGTCAGAAATACTTTTCTTGCCATGGTGTGGCCGTGGCCTCAGAAGGGCTGCAGGGGAATCTCCCACCACTCTGCCCCCTAATGCATTTACAAAAAATAACAACCCTTCCATCTCAAGCCTACCTCAGGAAAAAAATCAGATACAGTATGGGTTAGAGTGAGAATGGGTTTTATTTTTTATTTATTTTTTGAGACAAGGTCTTGCTCTGTTGGCGAGGCTGGAATGCGGTGGTATGATCATGGTTCACTGCAGCCTCAACCTCCTAGGCTCAAGTAATCCTCCCACCTTGGCCTCCCAAAGCGCTGAGATTACAGGCGTTAGCCACCGAGAGAACCATCAAAGGTGCGCCTAGCTATGTGATTCTGGGAAAACCAGTTTCCCTCTCTGGGCCAGGGATTCCCCAATCTGACTGTCCTCTGAGGTCCCCCTCTGCTCAGGAATGGTCCAAACTCATCCTCTCTAACACAGGCCACAGCTGTGTTAAAGCCACCATTCAACCCAATCTCATGACTCAGCGCTCCTACCTGATGCAGGTGCTTCTGGCTGCCCTCCTCAGCGTCTGGGCTGGGGAAGGTGCCAGGAGAGCCCCTCTATGAACAGACTCGCATTTGGGATGGCCTCAGGGCTACCCTCCCTTCTCTCCCAAAGCAGCAGAAATGGGATCCCGATCTGCAGATAAGCAGCCTGGGGCTGATATGTCCCTGGTGAGGCTGCCAAGTGGCAGAACGTTACAACAGAACACCGTGGAGGCCTCCCCACCGCCCAGCTCACCTTTCCTTTCCTGAAGGAACAAAGCAGACATGTTCCTTCCCTGTCCTCTCTTCCTCTTGCTCAGCCCAGGCCCCTGCATTCTGGGGGGGTCTATCCACAGGAGTAGGACATGGAGGAGCTCAGGCTGGCCTCTCTGGAGCCAGGACTCAGGCATTCGAGGCTCTGCTTGCTGTCACGTGGCCCTCCCTGGACTGTTGTCCCCCACGCTCCTACCCCCGCCCCCCAGGCTGCCACTCCAGGACTGAGTGCCAACAGCTCATTCTCGACACCTGGGTTCCGAAGCTCCATTTGCCTCCATGAGGCTGGTACACAGCAAATGCTCAATAGACTTGCTGGCAGAGCAAACCGGATGCAATGGCAGCAGAGTCAAGTGAACCAGCTCCACAGCCCTGCCCGTCACTTACTAGCTATGTGATCTTGGGCACATGACTTAACCTCTCTGAGCCTCAGTTTCCTCATTTTAAAAGAGAGATGAGAATCCCAATTCATAAGATTATTGTAAGAATTAAATTAGCTAATGTCAACCATGCATGGTAGGTCACGCCTGTAATCCCAGCACTTTGGGAGGCCGAGGCAGGTGGATCACTTGAGGTCACGAGTTTGAGGCCAACATGATGAAACACCACCTCTATTAAAAATACAAAAATTAGGCAGGCATGGTGGCGGGCGCCTATAATCCCAGTTACTTGGGAGGCTGAAGCAGGAAAATCGCTTGAACCTGGGAGGCAGAAGTTGCAGTGAGCCAAGATCATGCCACTGCACTCCAGCCTGGTTGACAGAGTGAGACCCTATCTCAAAAAAAGAAAACAAAATTAAGAAGTTAGCTAATGTACATGAAAGCATCTGGCAAGCTTTCGAGAACTATGGAAACGTTATTTATGTGATTATCAAAAGATAACGGTTGCCTTATGAGAAATCCTAGCCCTCTAATGTATTAGGGTAATACTGATAACATAAGAAGGGCTTTCACACATATGTACATGGCTGAGGAAATCAGTTTAAAAGAATTAATGAATCATCCACCTCAAGTCCCTAAATCTGACTGGTTTCACAAGAACAATGAGAAGATAAGTCCTCAGCTAGACAGCTGGGATCTGTCAGGACCCTCCGCTGGCATTTTTCCCTTCCAATAATTTGAAGACAATTAGTGCAACTGATTAAAATTCCAGAGACAGAGCAAAACAAAGCATGACTTATCTGTGCACTCTCCTCATTAGACGACGAGGCCAAAGTGGAACCAGCCTGCTCTCTCTCTCTCTCTCTCTGTCTCTCTGGGACCCACCCATCCCCTCCCACCCCTCTACAACCATTGCCTGGGCTCTCCCCACAAGCCCGACCACCCACCCAGGAGCCCACGGACTCACCTGGAAAACCACACTGGCCACTGTCCAGCACTGGGGAAGCCAGACACGCCGGGCTTTCCAGGGCAGTCTCACCTGTCTCATCTAGTATGACAGAAAAGGAGTCCCCCGGCCAACAGGCTCAGGACCATGTCCGGCTATGTCATTCCCACGGATCCCAGCCCACAGCAAATGCAAGGCACACGCCAAACACCCAGGAGGAGACAGTGGAGAGAATACTGCTGGACAGGCAAACAAAAGCATATTCAGAACGTCCAAAGGCACGTGGTGAGGAGAGAGACAGAAAGCGGGGGAGGACGGAGCAAGCAGGCCAGATAGGAGGGAGAGGAGAGAAAAGAGAGGAGAGGAGAGTCCCAGATTAACTATGCTAGAATGGCTACAGGGCCCAGGCCTCACCAGGAAAATGGCTGGTTACCCGTCACAGGAGATTTGTTTTCCAAAGGAATGTGTGATGATTCAGTTAGGGCCGGGCGGCATGGTGGTTCACGCCAGCACTTTGGGAGGCCCAGGTGGGCGGATCACCCGAGGTCAGGAGTTGCAGACCAGCCTGGCCGGAATGGTGAAATCCTGTCTCTACTAAAAATACAAAAATTTTGCCAGGTGTGGTGGCGGGTGCCTGGAATCCCAGCTACTGGGGAGGCTGAGGCAGGAGACTCGCTTGAACCCGGAAGGCGGAGGTTACAGTGAACAGAGATCACGTCTCTGCACTCCAGCCTGGGTGACAGAGCAAGATTCCATCTCAAAAAAAAAAAAAAAAAAGATTCAGTTAACGTCCACCCAGCAGGTGGAGGTTCTGTTCTGTTTCTGTTTTCCGTTTCTCCATCCTCCGCATTTGAGCTCATTTGCTTTCTGAGAGCCTCAGGGACTCTCCAAGGCCCTTCAGCTCACCCTGCCTGGGAGTCTAGGGAACTTCTCTTTCTCTTGGATGAGGCTCCTGGTGCCTGCTGCCTGGAATTGCCTTCCCTGGTGGTGCACCCCTCCCTTGCCAGCCCCTGGAGACCGCAGCAGAGTCACCCGACACGCTCTACCCAGGGGGAGTGAGGACATGGGTCCTTGGCATCGCACTTCCTCTAGCAAAGCTCTCCCCAGGGTCTGATGCCTGCTGTGCCAGGAGCCTGCGCTGGGGCCCAACACCCCACACAGTGAAGAATGAATGAAGGAATGACTGAGTGACGGTGTGCTCAGCCCACATCAAATCTGGTGGGCTCTGTGGACCTGGCGGGTGCTGTGGAAGGAGGCAGGAGGCAGGTTCGGAGTGTGGAAGCTGAGGGGAGACACAGCCTGTTCTGAAAAGGGCGCTCCCTGTGCCTTCACGTATCACAAATACATCAATCAAACTGCCACTGCTGTGGGGGATGTGGGGATCTGGGTAAGGCCCCTTCCTCAGAGTGGAGAGGTGCTGGCCTGGCCTTGCCGCCGCCCTTCAGGGAGTGTGGTCTGCCTGCGTTTGGAGGTGGGACCACCAGCGACCGAGCGGGCCTGGAGGCCACTAGAGCTTGGTCCTGATGCAGGCACGACCCTTCCTTCCCTCCGGCGCAGAGCTCTAAAGAGTTCCAGGCCCTCACTGAGGCCAGAGCCCCAGCTTCATCCTCCAGGCCACCTGGGAAGTGGGGTCCCCGAGGGACAGAGGGTGGGAGAAATGTTCCCTCTGGGCCAACTCTGCCTCTAATCCTGCCGCTGTCACAGAGGCCATGAGGCCAGGGCCTGCAGGGATTTTCCTCTGGGAACAAAGACATCTCAACTTCTTAATCTCTGCGTTGGATTCTCCTGCCTGCAGGGGCTAGAAGGGAAAACAGAAGTGAGAGGAACCAGGTGACACGGAGCCACTAACCCCTGCCAGCCGCAGGGTCCAGAGAGCCCCCCACCGCCCACCTCACCCTCGTCGGGCCAGCCTGCAGCAAACATAGACACACACCAGACACCCATGGACACCAAGGGAGCGGCCACCAGGAATTTCAGAAAATAGCAGGAAAATGTGGCTGTGAAATGGGAAAGGTTCCCTTTTCCCCCTCACAGGGCATGTGATGGGGGTGTGGCTCGCTTCTGCTGCTCAACCTCGAGGGGAGCATACAGACGGGCAGGCTGTGGGGCTCCGACCCCATGGTAGTGTCTAGGGGTGAATGTTTACAGCTGAAGCCCCGGTGGGCGTGTGTTACAGGGTGCTCTTTTAGTTTGCCATCTATAGGCGGCTTGTGTTAGTCAGCTCAATGAGACCCCTGCCTTATCACAAGGACAGAGGGCTTTCTGTATCCCTGGTTCTTGCCTCGGCGCACCGAAGAGTCGGATCACACGTGGGCTTGGAGAATGAGTGCAAGGTTTTATTGAAGGGAAGAAGCTCTCAGTAGATGGAGGAGCCAGAAGGGAGATGGTTTTCCCGACTCTTCTCCGACCACCACGGCCAAACTCCGCGTCGTTCTTCTGGTCAGTGGCCTGCCAGCATGCCGGCGTCTGTCATGTGCTCTTCCGTAGGGCATGTTCCCCTTGACATCCTCTCGACGTCCAGCCACGTGTGTCTTCTTCCACCCACGTGTTCCTCTCAACTTCCAGCCGCTTCTGTGTGTGCCTGCTAGGGTCTCGCGGTTTTTATAGGCACAGGATGGGGGTGTGGTGGGCCAGGGTGGTCTTGGGAAATGCAGCATTTGGGTGTAAAGGCAGGAGTGTCTGTCCTCACCTAGGGCCGTGGGCATGGGCTCCGGGGTGAAGCCCTCACCAGGGACCCCGCCCTTCTCCTCCCAGCCCTTCCCTGCCCCACTTCCGTATCAGCTGGGAGTTCAGGACCAGTCTGGACAACATAGTGAGACTCCGATTCTATTAACAAGAAAGGAAGAAGCAGTTGAGATTGTGACACTACTGATTTGTGCTTGTTTCCCTCCTCATCCTTTCTATCACAAAATAGGGCCTGACAACCTGACATTACCGCACATCTATCCTGTTTATTAAAGTGGGGCCAGAATCATCCAGCCATCGGCCACGATTTTGGCCAGAAGCTGGTGCCGAGCCTTCTCCTTCTTCCAGCAATTCCTCCAGGCACAGGAGAAAGGCGCCTTCCACCAGGGCTGCTACACAGCATGGGGCTGTGTTGGACACGTGAAAGGAACCCTTCAGACAGGGCTGGGGTTTCAGCCCTGGGGCTGGTGTCGGCTCAAGGTCACAGCTTGTTTTCCTCAGGGGATCCCTGGGTAAAAGGTGACCTGGGGTTAGGCCAGGCGTGGCCCCCTCCCTCTCCCTTCCCAGCTGCTCCTGCTTTCTGGCATAGCACACTTTTTTTTTTTTTTTTTCTGCCTAAAGAAGTCACTGCTGCTTCCTAACAGGAGGACGGTTTTGTTGTTGTTACAGCCGGGGATGGGATTATGTAGGGAGGAAAAACATGCTTTCTTGATTTTCTTCTGTAAACTGCAGGTGGGGAAAACAAAGCGAGTAAATAACTGTTCTACAAACACCTCATGGGGAGGGAGGTCATGATATTTACAAGAACGTCGGCTTTCTGCTGGATTTCCATCTGGAGGGATCTAATAAAGATGCAGGAGGCATTTCTGCTCTTCCTAACACACTCCTCGGAGGAAACACTGTCACAGGCGACGATCTAAAGCCAGTCAGAGCAGAATTCTGCCATGGCCGAGCCCCACAGGGTCCACTCCCTCTGCATCCCCCTGGGGTGGTTCCCGGGCCCCTGCCACAGCTTCCCTGGCCCGCATCAGCACCACATAAGGTAAAGACATGGCCTCAGATGAAGAGGAAAGATAACAGTGCAGAAGAACGGGGGAAAGCACACGGGAGAAAGAGCGAAACCTGAGAGAGCTGACACCCTGGACTGGGCCAGGGGCTGAGAACTTGGCCATGTGGCTGGCCTGGCTTGGTGGGTACTGCACGCCTCTCATGTCCCACCTTAGCCACCCTCACCTTTACTAAAAGGAGGCTGTTCCTCGAAAGAAGAGTACAGGCCTTGAGGAGGAACAGAAGGCTCCTACGTCATGCCTGGACAGCATCACCATCTTTTTTTTTTAGACACAGAGTCTCGCTCTGTCACCCAGGCTGGAGTGCAGTGGTGCAATCATAGCTCACTGCAGCCTCAACCTCCTGGGCTCAAGGTATCCTCCCACCTCAGCCTCCCAAGTAGCTGGGACTACAGGCATGTGCCACCACGCCTAGCTAATTTTGTATTTTTGGTGGTGATGGGGTCTTGCTATGTTACCCAGGCTACCATCGCTATTTTAAAACACTCTACAGATGCAGATATGCAGCTGGGATTTGCAGATATGCAGCTGGAATTTGGAGATGGGTGGCCCCGCAGGGAGGAGTCTGTGGGAGAACGGACAGGGGTGCAGGCAGGGGTCTACCTGGAGGGAACGGGGAGGCCAGGGCCTAAGGGAACACCAAGAGCATGGCTGGGCCCAGGAGCCCACAGGTGAGAGCATCTCAGCATCTCTGCCTCCCTGACTTACACACTGGGGGACGTGATTTCCTGCTGGCCAAGCACCAGGTGGTGTGGTGTGTGGGGCACGGGACCTGGCTGTGGAACCAGATAGCCCTGAGTTCAAATGCCACCTTATACCTAGGACCAGTTACTTAATCTTCCCGTGCCTCAGGGTCCTCACCTGTCATTCAAGGAAATGCCACCTCAGGGAGTGGCTGCAGGATGGAAGGGGACAGTGGATGTGCCCCCCACCACCCTCTGAGTCCCACCATCCTGGCACACACCATCCTCCCTCAAGCTTCTCCTCTTGCTCTTACCCCAGTCTGGCCTTTAAGTCCCAGTTCAAAACCACCACCTCCCCAATCCCTCAGGCAAAAGGGGCCTCCACCATGGACTCCCCTGGCACTAAGAGGCATCCTGTGACCTTTAACACTCTCATGCTGTGCTCATGATTCACTATAGGCCTGTCCTGTCTTCTCTTCCAGGCAAGTGGGAGGTTTAGTGGCTTAGGAGCTGCGTGTCCTTAGGCAAATTGCCCTACCTTGCTGGGCATCAGTTTAAACAGAAAACAGAGGTAACACCTGCCTCATAGGGTTGTTGCTGGACTCAGAAGAGCAAATGAATAAATGAATTGGCGGTTCCCTCGCCAGTTAGGAATGAGTATGTTTTGCCAAAAGGCCCACAAATCAACACCATCCCACCTACTCTGTGAGATCCCTGGGGTAAATTACTGAGCTGTGACTAGTGTTCTTGGGGAAGAGAATGCACTCTCCAAGCCTGAGCCCAAGGCTGTCACTAGAACACGCCCTCTGGCAGGGGCTCCCAGTGCCAAATAAGAGGAAAGTAGGTACCAGTTTCTGAGATCCTCATAGCAATGCCCTGTGCGTCCCCTACTCAGACCCAAAAGAAACCTTCACAAGGTTACTCTGTATCTATTTAGAAAAAAAAAAAAATGTGTCCAGCTCTGTGGAGCTTAATCTTCAAATGCCTTTGCAAACTGCTCCCCAGTCTCTTTGAGCCCTGGACAGTGGGCAAGAACGGAGGAGGTGACACAGTTCTTGATTTTCCCAGCCACTCTCTGGGTGTCCCTGTATAAGGGACTCCCTTATACCAAGTTGTAGCAAAGTTGCAGCACTGTCTCCAGGAAAATGAAACCCTCTTTACTGCTGCCCACTGAACAACTTTTTACATTTTCCAGAATGCTGAAGATTCACAACCCACCTATTTTTGAGTGATCAGTGGTGTGGCTGTCCTGGTAAACTCTTACGCACGCTTCAAAGCCCAATTCAAATGTCCCCTTTCTTTGCTGCTGCCACCACCTAGCCCCAGGAGGATCCTACCAGCTGTTCCCTCGGGCTTTAAATACGTGGTGCACATGCCCACTTTGCTTCCTGTCCTTCTGCTAGTCTGTTTCCTGCCTGGGCACAGGCCATCATCCTCCTCATCTTCATCTCCGCAGCACCTAACACAGTGCCTGGTGCACGGTGGGTGCCCGGGGGCTTGTTGAATTGAAGGATCTATGAGGAGGGGACCACAGTTTGCAAAGCAAACGTCGCATCATTAAGTTCTAACACAAGGTCAGCACACGTAGGGCTGTGTATTTAAGATCAGACACACTTGGAAAACCTAGGGCATTTGTACAATAAGCTCATATCCATATCCTCCCTCCTTGAAGCCTATGCAAGAACCCAGAAAGAAGTAAAAGTAAAATACGTAAACAGCAGTTTTGGGGTAGTTAAAATTCCTGTCTCTGCCTCAGCCCGTCAGACAATGGAAAGAATGTGAGAAGCACAGCCAAGGGCCTGGAATTTGAGTCCCGACACCTCGGCCATGGCTGTGCGATGAGCCCTGGGAGCCCTGCCTCTGTAAAAAAAAAACAACGATCCCTCCAGGACACCCTGGCAAGTCAACCTGGAAGGTGGCTGACCATGACCGTGGCCTTAATTTGGCCAGGCCGACATTGGTTTCAGCCCAGAATTCGCTAGAAGAGATTGAAGACTCTGTTCAAGTGAACAGTTGAGCAAAGTGTCCCCTTACAGTACAGGGAAGAAGGCAGGCCCTGGGAAGCTTCCAGAAGGTCCTCTGAAGTGCCTGAAATGCAGGAGGCCCTTAGAACGTATTTGTGGAATGAAGAAAGAGGACGTGCAGGATTGTATGGCTGAAGGGCTGCGCCTGGAGAAGACAGAGAGGACTTCTGCTGGGCCTGAGGGGTTGAGAAGGAAGATGAGTGAGTTGAGGCTTCGGGAAGAGCAAGTTAAGGAAGGATTAAGCAGAGAACTACATAATTCGACTGCTGGAATGCATCGCCGCAGGAGGAGTGAGTGCCTTGTCACTGGAGAAATGCAAGCCCAGAGGAGATGACAGATCCCATCACAAAACCACAGTGAAAAAGATCTAAGTATGGGTATTTAACCATTAAAAAAGTCCCTCAACCTAGGGATCCAGCATTCCACATTCTAGACCAGGGGTCAGCAGATCTCTGCCTGCTGCATGAGGGCAGCCAGACACAATGACATAAAGCAAATGAGTGTAGCTGTTCCAATAAAATTTTAGTTGAGACCAGGTGTGGTGGCTCACGCCTGTAATCCCAGAACTTTGGGAGGCTGAGGTGGGAACATTGCTGGAGTCCAAGAGTTCAAGACCAGTCTGGGGAACACAGTGAGACCTCGTCTACTAAAACTCAAAAAAAGTAGCCGGGCATAGTGGCACACGCCTGTAATCCCAGCTACCTGAGGAGGCTGAGGCAGGAGGATTGCTTGAGCCTGGGAAGTCGAGGCTGCAGTGAGCACTGATCACGTCACTGCACTCCAGCCTGGGTGACAGAGCAAGATCCTGTCTCAAAACAATTTTAAAAATTTAAAAAGAAACCTGCCCAGAGTCTGACCTACCTGGAAAGCTCATCATTTCAGTCCTGCCTTCTCTAAAAGACAAACCAGTTGCCAGGGGGCCCTGAACCCGTATCCCCACACCTGCAGACAGGGCCCCCCACGACTGCACCGGCACAGGAGCTCGGCAGAAAGAGAAGGACAGCACTGGGGGCTTCTCTGCACTACAGGCACTCATTTAGAGGACGGGCTTTCCTTCTGAGACGGTGCTTGTTCTTGTTGTCGCAGGTGTTAAATGTCCTTGGTATTAATATTATAAAGAATAATAGTAGGTCCCACGCGCAACACGCTTACACAGGCCTCAGCTGGTTCTCAGACAAACCTGTGCCCAGCACGCCCAAAACACTGCCCATTTGACGGATGAGGAAACTGAGGTGCAGAAAGGCATAGCGGCCTTTTTCTGAGTCTCCCGGCAAATCGACAGCAGAGATGAGAACTGCATCGGCACGACTGCCTGCCAGCTCAGGACACTCGGGATTCATTCTTCCCTTACCCTAACCTGGTCAACCAGAATTCCAGTCGCCTCTCTCTACAGAGCTGACAAAGCATCATTTTCATGAAGAGTCTTCTCGTTCAGTGACCAGTGCATGTCAAAAAGTATTCAGTATCCAAACGGCTCTGAGTTTTTTCTAATGTCAGGAATGGTACCCACCTTTGAAGAGCTTACTAGTTGGCCAGAAAGACTAGAAGAGTCTTTTCATTCAGCTACAGAGAGGGCAGAAGGCTGGCTGGAGTGATCTCTTTGTGCTCAGAAGGCCTGGGCAGAGCCGAGAAAGACTCCAAAGGTCCCTCCTGCTGCGGGCACCAGGCCCTCAGCTCCCTCCCCAGCTCTCCCTCTCCCAGCTGGCTACTGCGGCTCCCCTGACGCCCTGGCATTGAGACACCCATGAGGAGGAGAGCTAAGCGTGGCCCAACCAAGGAACCTGATCCCAGACGTCCCCAGGGGACTGCAGAGGAAGGGATAGGCCTGGATCTTGCCCCAGCATGCATGGCCTCTGCTGATGGCACAGCTGCTGGAGGATGAAGTCAACTGCTTCCAGGAGGATTAATATAGCTCCAAACATAAACCCTACTGGGAAATCAGCTCTTAAGAAAGAGAGATTTAAGACTAGAACGGAAAAGTTTTAGCAGAGCGTAGGTGGGAATCAAGGTGTCTTCTCTCTCTTAAGAAGGGGCTACAAGGGATGGGGAAGGGAAAAAGGAAGGAAGGTCCCAAACAGGCTGAAAGGAAAGCAAGAACCTCCCTTACCAGAACAGTGAGATGGGGAGAGGGAAGGTGGGTGGGAGGTATATGGATAGGCAGAACACTTGTGGTTCACATACCATACGATTCACATATTTAAATTCAATGGTTGGCTGTGTAATCCCAGCACTTTGGGAGACTGAGGCAGATGGATCAATTGAGGTCAGGAGTTTGCAACCAGCCTGGCCAATAAGGCAAAACTCCATCTCTACTAAAAATACAAAAATTAGCCAGGTGTGGTGGTATGCACCTGTAATCCCAGCTACTTGGGAGGTTGAGGCACGAGAATCTCTTGAACCCAGGAGGTGGAGTTTGCAGTGAGCTGAGATCGTGCCACTGCACTCCAGCCTGGGCAAGAGTGAGACTCCATAAAAAAAAAAAAAAGAAAGAAAGAAGAGAGAAAGAAGGAAGGAAGGAAGGAAGGAAGGAACTCAATGGTGACACAACTGTGCAACCATCGCTCATCACCATGATCAATTTTGTAAAGAACCACCGCCCCCTTTTTAAGACAGGGAGAATTTTACCCTTTATTTGTTTGTTTGTTTTATATTTGAGACAGGGTGTTGCTCTGTCGCCCAGGCTGGAGTGCAGTGGCACGATGATGGCTCACTGCAACCTCAACCTCTTGGGCTCAAACAATCTTCCCACCTCAGCCTCCCAAGTAGCTGGGACCACAGGCGCACACCACCACACCTGGCTAATTTTTTTCTTTTAAGTAGAGATGGAGGTCTCGCCATGTTGCCCAGGCTGATCTGAAACTCCCGAGCTCAAGCAATCCTCCTGATTCGACCTCCCAAAGTGCAATGATTATTGGCACGAGCCATGGCACCTGACCAGAACATTTTTATCTTCCCCAAAAGAAACCATATACCCATTCACCGCCACTTTGCATTTCCCCTCAGCCTCCCAGTCCCAGCCCCAGGCAACAACTAATCTGCTTTCTGTCTCTACAGATTTGCCTATTCTGGACATTTCACATAGATGGAATGGTATTATATGTGGTATTTTGTGACTGGCTTCATTCACTTAGCATATCTTTTCAAGGTTGGTCCATGTTGTAGCATGAATCTCAACTTCATTCCTTTTACTGCTCAGTGACATTCCATTGTATGGATAGACTACATTTTGTTTATCCATTCATCAGTTGATGGACATTTTGATCATTTTCACTCTCTGGCTGCTATGAATAATGCTGCTGTAAACATTTATGTGTAAGTTTTCATTTCTCTTTCATTCTTACATGCCCAGGAGTGCAACTGCTAGGTCATATGGTAACTCTAGATTTAAGCTTTTGAGGAACTGCCAGGCTGTTTTCTGAAGAGGCTGCAGCATTTTCGTCCTACCAACAGCGTATGAGCGTTCCACCTTCTCCATTTCCTCGTCTCCGCTGGAGTTTATAGGACTTTTTGATTCTAGCAGTCTTAGTGAGTATCTCGCTGTGGTTTTCATGTGGATTTCCCTCATGACTAATGATGCTGAGCATCTTGTCATGTGCTTCTTGGCCACTTGTATATCTTTGGAGAAATGTCTATTCAAGTCCTTTGCCCATTTTTTAATTGGGTTGTCTTTTATTATTGAGTTGTAAGAGTTCTTTATACATCCTAGATGCAAGCCTAGAATCTATACAATTCGCAAATATTTTCTCCTATTCGGTGAGCTGTCTCTTCACTTTCTTGACAGTATTCTTTGAGGCACAAATGTTTTAAATTTTGGCTGGGTGTGGTGACTCACCAGCACTTGGGAGGCTGAGGCAGATGGATCGTTTGAGCCCAGGAGTTCGAGACCAGCCAGGGCAATATGGCGAGATTCCGTCTCTACAAAAAATACAAAAATTAGCCAGGCATGGTGGCATGCACCTATAGTCCCACCTACTCGGGAGGCCAAGGTGGGGGGACTGCTTGAGCCCAAGAAGCAGTGAGCCATGATCATGCCACTGCACTCCAGCCTGGGGAAAAGAGCGAGACCCTGCCTCAAAAAAAAAAAAAAAAGGACATAGATTTTTAAAAGGCCAGAAGAAAGCAGACCTCATTAGCTGCTTCCCCTACTTGCCCCTGGACTATGGGGCATGCTCTGTCCCCTTCTGGGTGCATAGAGCATGTGGGACCCTTCGGGCAGGTGCACTCTGAGCCCACCAAGACTCAGTTATGTTTGTTTCCAAACCTGCTTATACCAGTAGTACTTATGTAATTACCTACGTTAATTAAATTTTATGCAAACCCTCGGAAGAGGAATTAAAAGGAGTTGGTTTTATGAAACAGAGTTGAATGTTTGGGGGAAGATGGCTGTTCAATTAGGCATGAACAAAATAACTGTATAATATCAGTGGTATATGAAATCGGCAAGAATTTGGTGCTAGTTCCTACTTTACTTGACAGAAACAGAAACTGAGAATCTCAGAAAATGCATTAACAGTGTGGATAATGCAAAAAAGATATATCAGGACAGAAGCCAGTGGACCCGTAATCCAAGAGAGGTCTTGGCCCTATATCAAGAAGTGGGGGATAAATGCATGTTTTAAATGAAAATGAAACATTTTATGTCAAAACGAAATGCTCAGTATGTCTATATCATTTTTCTGATCCCCTCTTTAATAATCTTTTTCAATTACCCAACTCCCTGCCAGGTCAGATAATACTGGAAAAGCAGGCTTCTTACTAGCACTCAAATAGAAGAGTGGTTACCTGGGCAGGGGTGACAAAATATTATTTTTTGTCTCCTTCTTACCACTTAGTATGTTTGAGACGTTCTAATAAGTATGGATGAGTTTTATGGTAGAGAAAAAGTATGTAAAATTTCTTTTTGAAGATTCAGATTCCATTACTGCCTGTTAATAAAGGGAAGAAATTTGGAAACCCTGCACTGCCGTGGCCAGTGTTGTTACTGCAGCCAAGAACATGCCCCAGTGCCACAAAGATAAACAAGCAGGAAATGTGCAAAAGGAACAACAGAAAACAATAAGACCATCAGGCTCAAATGCGTGACTACTTTAATCGAAAGCTAATAAAACGCTGAAATAGATGCTGAATGTGATTGAATTCAGACAGGCCCTTTACTGAGCTCTTGGTTAAAGCTACTGGGCACCGTGAGAGGCAGACATACTTTTGGAAAGCCGGGCTGCTGGACTAAATGGGTTCAAGGAACATCATACCAGACAAATCTGGATTTCCCAGGAGAAGGCCAGAATCCAGAGTTTTGTTTTGTTTCTTGAGACAGAGTCTCACTCTGTCGCTCAGGCTGGAGTGCAGTAGCAGGATCAGAGCTCACTGCAGCCTCAAACTCCTGGGCTCAAGTGATCTTCCCACCTCAGCCTCCCAAGTAGCTGGTACTGTAGATGCACACCACCCTGCCTGGCTAATTTTTTTTTTTTTTTTTTTTTTTTTTTTGTAGAGACAGGATCTTGCTATGTTACCCAGGCTGGGCAAATATTCCTGGGCTCAAGCGATCCCCCCACCTTGGCTCCCAAAGCGCCAGGATTACAGGTGTGAGCCACCACAGCTGGCCCAGAGTTTTTTTTGTTGTTGTTTTTTGTTTTTTGAGATGGATTCTTGCTCTGTCATGCAGGCTGGAGTGTAGTGGAGCGATCTCGGCTCACTGCAACCTCCGGCTCTTGGGTTCAAGTGATTCTTCTGCCTCAGCCTCCTGAGTAGCTGGGATTACAGGTGTGTATCACCATGCCCAGCTAATTTTTGTATTCTTAGTAGAGATGGGGTTTCACCATGTTGGCAGGCTGGTCTTCAACTCCTGACCTTAGCTGATCCGCCTGCCTTGGCCTCCCAAAGTGCTGGGATTACAGGCATGAGCCACTGTGCCCGGGCTGGCCCCTAGTATTTTTAAAGAAACACAATGTCACTGCTCTGATGTGTACAAAATAAGTGATTAAGAGGTCTGTCTCACTGCCCCTAAATCCCTGCCCCCTTGAACTTGATCTTGCTTTTATATCCCCACCATGCTAGGCTTACGGTAGGTATCTAATCATTGCATTAAAGTATTAACAAATGCAAGCTTAAGAGTGACTTATGAAGATATCAATCTTTCCCCTATAAACCAGGGCTTCTGAAATGGTCCTTCTACAGCACTCCTCCCCTCCCCCATTCCCACGCTGCATTTTCTTATGTTTGAGACACAGTTTGCTAAACCCAACCTTGTCTGAATTAATGAGGACACGGAAATGAAGGGTTTGGGGAGCTAAACATTAAACCGATTTGGCCCACACTCCGTGCCAGGCTTCATACTGGATCCCAGTGAAACACAGGAGGCCTCAGAAAAATGCCCAACCCCGCCCCACAGACACAGTGCCATGGGAAAGGCTGCTGCTGGAGTGTTTAAACCTGTGAGGAACAGCGCCAGAATGGCCCAGACAGCCAGAGCTGGGCCTGAAGGACGAGCAGGGTGGGTGCTGGAGACAGACACCCACAGATCAGCTCCTGGGACCCCAGGGTGGCAGGAGGCACTTCCAAAGGAGAAGTAGTGGGTGTGGCCATTTTAAACCTCTTTCCTCCTCCCCACGCCCCACCTTGGCCTCACCATAGTCCACACCTGGGGCTGGAGCTTGGGCGTAGTGACCATTATCAGGCTCTGGGGGGCACATTTTATACCATCAGGAAACTGCTGTCAGCCAAGTCAGCCCCAGCTCACGGGCCTTCCCTGAAGGCCCCGCTCCCCGTGAGACTCTGAGACAGGGCTCTGCCTGGTGTGGACGACGTGCTCAGAAAAGGGTGGGCCGGGGGCTGGGTGACGAAGCCAACGGTGGAAGGAGCAAGCTGTTCTAAAGAACAGGCATCCACCGTATGGGTCACGGATGCCAGGGAGGCGGACACTCCCTCTCACTGAGGCCGGCCTGTGTGTCGGGCTGAACTCCAGCACCTGCGGGGGCTGTGTGGGGCGCTCTAGAGACTTCTGAATCCCAGTAAGGCCAAACTCATCTATGAGCACTCTGCTCCTCTGAGGATGAAAACAGTTTGCACCACTCTGCAAGCAAATATAAATCCCTTAGAAACTAATCTGGGTGGGTGGGTGGGGTGGTGGGGGTGACAAGAGGAACAAATGTTTAAAATCTAACATCCTCAAGGGTGGTCCTGACCCCAATTAGAAGGAGAGAGAAGGAGGAGGGTGGGGGGAGGGAGCCAGGGCCTGTCTGCGTTGGGGAGGGAGCAGTGGAGGGGCACAAAGACATGGAGAAGGAAGGGGAGGAAGGGGAGAGAAGTGAGAAGCTCTCGCAGTCTCGTTTTTGTACCATCATGGTGAAAACACAGTACACTTCATTCTGTTTGATGATGCCGATGCCTGCTACTGGAAAACACTCTCCCTGCACATCATACCCATAAATAAATGCCAGTCCCGGGTCTGTGGGTCTCAGCCTGGTAGACCGGTTATGTCAACTGGACAGTGCTTTTAATGGACCATTTATAGCCTGACTGGCTCACGACACAAATGCCTGCACGGAGACCTAGAGGGTTAAACATCTCTATAAGACAGAACTGCCTCCCAGTTGAAAGAGGAAAAAAGCCACAGAGGGGACTGGGGCCAGGCAGACAAAGTTAACATTTGAGGATGAGGGAGCACCTCCCCCAAGACTCCACAGCCAAGCCCTGAATGAGGCATGTGGGCTGTGATGGGGTCAGTCCCATCCCATCCCCTCCCAATTCTGGCATGAGGGCTTCTCCCACCATATCCCCAGAGCCTCTTGAGACAGAATACCAGGAGGCTCCCCATGGCCCCCACAACATCAGCAGTCACTGCTGCTCCCCAACTTTCTCCCCCTCACCCCCTCTCAAAGAAGGACACGAGTGCAGCTGTGCTAGTGTCCTACTGGGAGGCTGCCAGCCCCTGATGGACCAAGGGGGGTCTGAGGACCCCAAGGCATTGCACGTAAGTGTTTGCATGCATACACACACACACAGAGCCTGGCTCTCTCACACATACACAGACACACCCCCAGGGCACACACTCAGACACACCCACACACTCACACTTCCACTTATTCCCACAATTATTCTTCCTGGTTTGGATCAACAGACCATCTGTGTGCTTGTGCGACTTAGGAAATCTTCCAAAATATGGCAAAATGTTCGCAGTCCTTGCCCCTTTTGTGGTGGGGGAGGGGCGTCATAGTTTTCTAGTTTCTTTATGTTTTCTATTTTACAGTGAACATGCATGTATCACATTTATATTCAGAAAAAGTTAAGACACAAAATTTTTAACAGTCTTTCTGGATGGGTGCAGTGGCTTATGCCTATAATCCCAGCACTTTGGGAGGCTGAAGTGGGAGGATCGCTTAAGCCCAAGAGTTCGAGACCAGCCCAGGCAGCATAGCAAGACCCTGTCTCTACAAAAAATACAAAAATTAGCTGGGTGTGGTGGCTCGCACCTGTAGTCCCAGCTTCTTGGGAGGCTGAGGTGGGAGGATCGCTTGGGCCTGGGAAGTCAAGGTTGCAGTGGGCCAAGATTGTGCCACCACTCCAGCCTGGGTGACAGTGAGACCCTGTCTCAAAAAAAAAAAAAAAAGTTTTTCTAGGACAAATAATAAACAGTACCATAGTAGGTCACATTCATCTCATCTTGACCCACACAACAGCACTGTGAAGTACTGCCTCCATTTTACAAATGAAGAAACCCAGCATAAGGGAATTTGAGAGCCGCCCAAGGTCACCCAGCTAGCAAGAGGCAAAAACGCAGAGCACAGTATCATCACTCCTGGGAAAAAGCTTCCTCTAGTCTGTCCCAAAGACCAAGAGAGAGACACACACAGAGAGACAGAAAGAAAGAGACAGACAGGCAGGCACAGAGATAGATTGAAACAGAGAGCAAGACAGACAGAGAGAGACACACAGAGAGAGAGACAGAGACAGACACACAAAAAGAGGCAGAAAGAGACTGAAAGACAGGCACAGAGAGACACACACAGAAAGAGAGAGAGAGAAACGGACACATAGAGAGAGGCAGAAAGGCTGAAAGGCACAGAGAGAGACACAGAAAGAGAGAGACAGAGTCAGATACACACAGAGAAGCAGAAAGAGACAGAAAGTCAGGCACAGAGGGAGACACACACAGAAAGAGAGAGACAGAAACAGACACATAGAGACAGACAGACAGACAGACACAGAGAAAGAGACAGAGACAGAGCGAGTCCTGGGAGGAAGGGAAGGGGGAGCAGAGTACTGTGGAGTGTGGGACGCCCGTCTTACTCATTTGATTATAAAATATTTCTGAGCTGCCAGATGGTATAATAGTGGCTGCAGATGCCCCAATAGCTTTTCTTCATTTCTTTGCACAGGGCTCCATTTCAGGGCCTGAAGAGTGATATCTAAGAAGCTATTCTGGAGTTCCAAAAAGACAATCACTATACAACCACGGAATCGCCGCTCGGTGCATGCGCTTAACAGATGTGCACTGGTTCTGGCTTCCTGGATAAATGGGCCTTATGCTAATTGCGAGGCACCTAGCGGCACTTTGGGGCCCCCCTTGCTGGCACATGGCCTGCTCAGGCAGGGCTGGGATCTGGGCTTGTTACATAATTAATCCTTGGCTCAGGGCTGCTGAACGCCCCACACAGACGCTGGTCGAAGTGATGCCTATGGAGAAAGCAAGCATCAAAGACCACGTCCCCAGGGTCCTCTGAGCCAGGAGCGGCCGAGCCTTCGAGATCAAAGCCGCAGGGTTAATGAGTTCACTGCAGTCCTCAACCGTCTGCTTGTTTTGTTCTGGCTTTTTCGTGTTTTGTTTAGTTTTTAATAAGGGAGTCTTCATCCCTGCTCCTTCGACAGCTCAGTAACCCAGTTAGAAAGCAGCAGCTCTGTGCAGGATGCACCACACAGCCGCCGGTACTCCTGCTGGGTCTGAAGCCAACGTGCTCTATATCCCAAGAGGTGCAGCCTCCCAGGAGGCATGGAGGCCTGAGTCTCACTCCAGAACTGCTTGCTTGGGAAGAGCACAGCCATGGGCCATGTGTTCATCCCTGAGGCCTGCCCCCTCTTCTCTTTCTGCCCTCATCTCTCCTCTCTCCCCTCAGCCCTGAGCCACGCCCAGCACAAGAGAACAGCAGAAAGACTTTCTATGCCATCTGCCACTGATCTAAAAGTCCCTTCACAAGGATGAGTTTTGTTTCTGCTCTGAAAATTTAGCCTGGTTTCAGCCTGATCTCTTGGACTTGGCATTGGCCATGGTCAATCCAGTGTCTGTAGTCAAAGCAGTGGCAGCTTGCAAACCCATACAGAGGAGGTCCCACCTAAAGCCATGCCTACCCTAAAAATCCTCCAGACTTCAAGAAACCTCCAAGTTCAGAAGCAAAAGAAAGGAAGACCCAGGGAACAGCGGGAATCACTTGCATGGAAGTCTGTGGGCAAACTAGGCTGGCACACCTGCCTGCCGAGTGGACCGCTGTGCAAACACCCACCTCCCACCCGGGAGTCCTGGAGGGAGATATGGTGCTCTGAGTCCTTCACATGCTAGTGAGAATTAGCATCATCTTGCTCCTAGAAGAGAGTCACTACTCCAAGGATTGAGATCAGCCTTCTCAGCAGAGTGGCAGGGGAAAAGGAGATAAGTAATTTGAATGTGGTGTGTTTTACGGGGACAGGGCAGGCCTCCATGGTGTGCTAGAGGTCCAGGGTCCTGGGAGAGGGGGAATGGGGCTGTTTACCAACTACCATGGAAGTTATTTTAATATTGTGACAGCGCACTCCTTGCCAGTGCATACCCACTGCACATCAGAGCTGCAGGCCCACTCAGAAACACACGGGGCCTGGAGCTGGGGGAGGACCCCAACTCTACACACACATCCATAGGCACATCGAGTTTAAAACTTCCAGCAGCCGGCGGGGCACTGATATCCCACACAGAAGACAGAAGCTTCAAACCAGGGCTGGCCATCTCCAAAGCCAGGCCCCAGGGAGCATCATCCTTTCCAAAAAGGGGCCGGGGGAATGCAGCGGGGAGAGGTGCCAACTGCCACCCACAGGCCATAGCCTTGGTCTCCAGCCATGAGATGGACAGAAGAAGAGAATCCTCAGAGGCTGGCCAGAACATCCTGTGTAGCTACTGGAGGGCAGCCGGCCCAGCTGGGAACAGATTGTGCCTCTCTTTGCCCAGAAGTCCGGCTGGGTGACAAAACAAAACTCAACGAGAAAGAACGAGAGTCATGAGAGGGAGCTCAGCGCACGGTGCAAACACACGGGGTTCCTCCAGCCAGCACCTCTGCACATGCTGTTCCCTAGGCCTGGAATGCTTTCACCCCAATTTCCTCCCCTGGCAAAAGTCTGGCATCCTGCAAAGTCCAGCACGAGCCCCCCTCCCTGGGAGTCCCCTCCCACCCTCCCCCAGGCTGGGCTGATCAGTCCTCTTTGGAGCTACGTTGTTTCTGCACGCCTCCCCTTCAGGCTGCGCGCTGGAGGCACAGATTGCACGTGGCTATATCCCAGGACGCAGACTGGCTGGCCTCGCACAGAAGGCAGGGCTGTGGCATTCCAGGGACACTTCCACAAAGAATGCAGTGTGCCCCTGGAGGCGTGCAAGGCAGGGTCCCCACCTCGGCCTATTGCTTATTCAACAGGTTAATGATAACCACTCAGCAAGGAAAAATCTGTCTCAAATCCCACAAACTCTCCATCTAAATGAAATGAGGAGCAAAGCTTTATTTTTATTATTTTTTTAGAGACAAGGTCCACTCTGTCACCGGGCTGGAGTGCAGTGGCACAATCAGAGCTCACTGCAGCCTCAACCTCCTGGGCTCAAGTGATCCTTCCAACTTAGCCTCCCAAGTAGCTGGGACTACAGGAGCACACCACCACCACATCTGGCTAATTTAAAAAAAAAAAAACAAAAAACTTTATCTAGAGACAGAGTCTCACTATGCTGCCCAGGCTGTCCTCAAAGCAATCCTCAGGTGATCCTTCCACTTTAGCATCCTAAAGTGCGGGGATTACAGGTGTGACACAGCACGCCCAGCCCAGAGAAACTTTGAAATAAAGGACTTCTTCAACCCCAAACTTGTAGATCTTTTCAAAACATTTGAATTTTTCCCATGGTAATCAGGAAGGTATTGCTTTTAAGACAGTCACATCTCTTGGGAAGCATTGGACCCAGCCAACGCCCGCTCTCCTGCCCCCTTCCACCCTCTCTCGGGCAGCCTTGCAACATAACCTAGGCAGGAGGGAATCCCTCCCCACTTTAGAAAAGCCCACGGCTCTCGTGTGGGTTTCTGAAGTCCTTCAGCAGCTTTCCTGTGTTGAGGGGAGAGTTTCTGCTTAAAGACCCCCATCTCTTCCCCCAAAGCCCCCACCCATTGGTCATTCCTGAGCCTAACTATAGAGAAGGCCCTCGGCACCTCCATGCATACATTTGTGCCACAATTTGTTGTTGTTGTTGTTGTTTTTAAGATAAGGTCTTGCTCTGTTGCCCAGACTGGAGTGCAGTGGCGCAATCATGACTCACTGCAGCCTCGACTTCCTGGGCTCAGGTGATCCTCCCACTTCAGCCTCCCGAGTACAGGCATGCACCACCATGCCTGGCTAATTTTTGCATTTTTTGTAGAGATGGGGTTTCACCCTGTTGCCCAGGCTGGTTTCGTACTCCTGGGCTCAAGTGATCTGCCCACCTCAGCCTCCCAAAGTGCTAGGATTACAGGCGTGAGACACTGTACACCAGCCCACAGTTTCTATTATAAATCTAGACCCTTGAGTAGTCAACCTAGCCTTTAAGAAAAATCGCCCAGGACAGCCAATTTAAAGCATAACTCCACTGAAAACCTGCCTCCAGACACATGAAGGAGGTTGGTTCAGTGGCCATCACATGTAATTTATTCTGATTTTATTACACATCCAATATAGTATCTAGAATTTATAACGATAGTCTATGAGGAAGGGAAAAAAGTGAAATAATTTAACCCAGAGAAGAGGAGTCTGAGAGTTAATTTCATGAACACAGCATGAGGCATGATTATAAGAGCACTGTCTTACCCAGACGGCAGTAACAGGACAGGGATTCAGGAATAGGGGAGGACAGGCCCCAGGCGTGGGCTGGCTGGAAGGGCAGGGATATGGGGGAACTGCGGGGCCCTGCAGCCTGGAGACTTTCTTCTCCAACAGTGCTTAGGGATAAGACTCAATCTGAAAGGAAGCCCTGGCATCTGAAGTGAGAGTTTGAAAGCAAAGCTTTGAGAGCAGCAAGCTTGGGGTTGCGTCCCAGCTCTGCCACTTACAGACTGCGTGGCCCTGGAAAGTTCAGTCCCCTCTGAGCCTGCATCCCCATGGTGCCAACAGGTATGATATCCCCTCCTGGGATGTTCCTGCGCCCTCCTACAGAGGACCTCTCAAAGCTGCCTCTTCTACTGTCTGAGGGATATTCTGAGTCATCCAACATTAAAGGCACATTAATAACTAGAACATTCCACCACCAGTCCCTGGAAAACATGTTTATCAAGATAGTGGCACAGTTCTTAGCAACAGGCCCTACAATACTGTGGCTACACCTTACATGGTTAGAAAGCAGCCTAGACACTGCACACTAAGAAGCTCCAGTAATCAATGAAGGAAGCGTTAATATCTTTCTTGTTCAAGAAAGGTAACTGGGATCAGAGAGGTTAAGCCGCTTCTCCAAAGCCACACAGCAGGTTGAGAGGCTGAAGTGCCTCGGGTCTATGTCTTCCTTCCGCTTTGTTGTGGGGAGGAGCTGAGGCAGGGATGGGGGGGAGGCGGTGCAGGCACACCCCACCACTGAGTCCAAATTTTGAAGGCTCACACTATGAGAAGCAAGGTGATATCACAGGACCACAGATTTTACCAGATCAACAAAACCAAGGGAAAGAACTCCATCCCAATGTCACAAAGCCCAGACTAACCAAGAATCCCCTCCCCAGACCCCTCACATGCACACCTGTGATGCCCAATAGGACCACAGGGAGAGTGCTGGCTCTGCTGGGCGCACACAGGGGCTCAGGCCTCAACGCGCAGGAGCACCAGGAGGCCCACAAGCCTGGGGCCTGTGTTTCACCAGCCCTGTTGCTACGTCCTGCCGGGTATGAGCGTGGCGAGCTATCTCCGAATCTCGCTGTGTAATCTTACATGCTCTGTGCCTCAATTTCCCCATCTGTAAAGCACAAATAAGAGGACCTACCTCATAGGATTGTTGGTTTTTAAACTTTTTACTGTAAAAAAGTTCAAATATGGCTGGGCATGGTGGCTCACGCCTGTAATCCCAGCATTTTGGGAGGCCAAGGCAGGCAGATCACTTGAGGTCAGGAGTTGAAGACCAGCCTGGCCAACACAGTGATATCCCGTCTCTACTAAAAATACAAAAAAAATAGCCGGGCATGAAACCCCATCTCTACTAAAAATACAAAAATTAGCTGGGCATGGTGGCACACGCCTGTAATCCCAGCTACTCGGGAGGCTGAGGTAGGGAATTGCTTAAACCCAGGAGGCGGAGGTTGCAGTGAGCCGAGATCACGCCACTGCACTCCAGCCTGGGTGACAGAGCAAGACTCTGTCTCAAAAAAAAAAAAAAAAAAAAAAAAATTTGGTGGGCATGGTGGCGCCCACCTGTAATCCCAGCTACTCCAGAGGCTGAGGCAGGAGAATCACTTGAACCCGGGAGGTGGAGGTTGCAGTGAGCCGAGATCGTGCCACTGCCCTCCAGTCTGAGTGACACAGCGAGACCCTATCTCAAAAAAAAATCTTTTTTCAAATATACATAAAACAGAAAGATGAGTATAATGAATGATGGGCACCCATTCCTCAGCTTCGTGCAAACAAGTCCTGGCATGTGTGTCTGTCTGTGCCCTCACTCCCATCCTGCTGCTTCCATGGCAGCCACACATCCCTCCATCTCCAGCCACCTCATTGCCACAGGGCTGCTTTGAGAATTAAATGAGATAACAGGAGTAAAGCACTTAGTTACAGTATCGGGCATGCAGTAAGTACTCAATAAACATTAGCTTGTATTCCATGTGATTATCAAATTAATGACCAAACCCCACCACTGCACCATGCTTCTGGCTGCCTCCATCTCTGCTTTCTCCTCTATCAAGTGGAGGCGACGCCACCTTTCCTGGACACTTTGTGGATACGCCTCAAAGCTCTATGGAATCCATGGAGGTGAGCTCTCTGACCTGCAACCTCCACGCACGTGGTGTCAACGGGTCTTGCCAAGCTGACTCCGGGTGCATGTGAGGTCTGCCCCGTAACTCAGGACTGTGGCTTACTGACTTCATACATACCTGGTCACCAACACAGTACCGGGCACAGAGTAGGTGGCTGAACAATCGCAGGTCCCGCTCCATGACACCTGCCCCAGCCAAGTGACCCACAAACTTCATCTCACTGAGTCTCACGCCAACCCTACGAAGTAGGAATGATCCCTACTTCACAGATGGGAAGACTGAGGCTCAAAGAGGTTACACAATCTATCTGAACACCACACAGCTGATATCCAGGCCTCCCTGATCCAAAGTTCACACCACATTCTCTTATGTTGCCTCCCAATAATTTGTCAATTTGCTTTGTGTGTTTTTAAGGGGTACAATTCAGTGGTTTTCAGTTTATTCACCAGGTCCTACAGCCACCACCACTATCTAATTCCAGAACACTTTTCATTAACCCCAGAAGAAACCCCGTGCCCCTTAGGAGTTGCTCCCCATCCCTCCTCCCCACTCCCTGCAATCACGAATCTATTTTCTGTCTCTTTAGAATTGCCTATTCTGCACCGCTCATGTACACAGAATGATACAATATGTGGTCTTCTAAATGCGCCACTTCTAAAAAAGTCACCCTCCTTCATAAACAGCCACCTCTCTCTGCAGTTCTGTTGACTAACAGGATTTATGGAGCTCCCCTGACTTTCTCTAAAAATAGTAAATCCCCTCCCCAAGTCCAGTGATAGTCAGTGATACCTAAATACAGATTAAGCCGGCGCAGCCATGGCCGACCCATCCCCAGAGGGCAGGCTCGGAGGTACAGCCGGGAACATTGACAGAGACCATTCCTAAGGACCATCCTGCACCTCCTGGGGGACTGAGAAACCAGCCACTGAGGACTGTGAAAAACAGGGCACGAGAGCAGGGAGGGAAGGTAGGGACTGGGGGAAGATCTCAGCCACAGCCTCCAAAGACCAGAGTGGAGGAGAAAGAGCCCAGAACAGAGCAGGGGCCAGGGTCTCGCCTCATCCCCAGCTGTGCAGCCCGGAGCACGTTTCTCAGCCTCTCTGAGCCTCAGGCACCTTGTCAGCGGAGGAGTGGAGAAGCACCTGCAACCCCACAGGGAGGCTGTGAGAAGTAAATAAAACATGGAGGTAATTTGAAAACTACCAAGCTAGATATGCTGTTATGGTCACGGTGGGCAACCAGGGAGCCAGGGAGTATTTCTACCTAATAATATTGTTCTTCTTTTTAAAATGGTCATCAGGATGAATAATTACCTATAATTCACAGCAAATGCAGTGACAGTTAAAACCTAGCTGACATAATAAATAGTAAATACTTTACAAATATGCATATTCCTAATGTAGCAATTCTACTCGTAAGAATACATGAGGAGGCACGAAGACACGAAAGGAGGGGGAGGCAACTGCTCATCACAGCCCGTGGTGAGTGGTCTTGGCTCAAAATCCTCCCTCCCTGGCCTCCCTATGGGCGGGGTCTACTTCTAACCCCACCAACACTGGTTGGGCCCCAGGGTTTGCTTCAGCCAATGCAATGTGAGGGGAACTGACATGCAGCACATGGCCATTCTCATGTCTGAGCAGAAGCTTTAAGAGGTATATTGTTCCTGCCGGGTCCAGTGGCTCACATCTGTAATCCCAGCACTTTGGGAGGCTGCGGTGGGAAGAACACTTGAGGCCAGGAGTTCAAGACCAGCCTGGGCAACATAACAAGACCCTCATCTCTACGAAAAATATAAAAAGTGAAAATTACCGAGGTGTGGTGGTGCACACCTGTAGTCTCAGCTACTTGGGAAGCTGAGGCAGGAGGACCACTTGTGCCCATGATTCCGGGGCTGCAGTGAGCTATAATAGCACCAGAGCACTGCAGCCTGGGTGCCACAGCAATATCCTGTCTCTAAAGAGGAAAAACAGAAATAGAATTATGTTGTTCCACCATCTTTTTTCCCTCTGCCATGAGACCAGCAATGTCTCAGATGGGGCTGCTCTGAAAGCCTGGCTCCCTGAGGGACAACGTCATAGAGCAGAGCCACAAGCAACAGGTGATGGTCATGTCGCTTGAGGGACAAAGAACTCTTTATTGCTGCAAACCACTAACATTTGGAGGGTCATCAGTACCAGAGCATAGCCCAGCTGACTGACACACAGTCACGTTCCTACTAATGCAAAAGTGCAAACAACCTACACGTCCACCTAAATAAATAAATGAGCCATCTCCACAATGGAATGCCAACAAAATAATGTATACATTGGCGTAGAAGAACATTCTCAATACGCTGCTAACTGAAAAAAGCAGAGTATAAAATAGCACGAACTAACAAAGGATTAGTCTCTAGAGTGAAAAAAAGAAAATCTACAAATCACTAAGAAAAAGATAATCCACCCAAAAGGAGACTGGACAAAGGATATGAACATGCAATTAATTTACAGCAGAGGATACGCACATGCAATTAATTTACAGCAGAGGATACGCACATGCAATTAATTTACAGCAGAGGAAAGCAGAAAGGACAATAATATATTGAAAATATGTCCAACTTCACTAGAACTTAGGGAAGTACAAATTCAAATAATCATGAGATACTATTTTACACCCATCAGAGTGTTCAGATGTTAAAGTCTGACAACACAAGTGCTGGAGAGGTATGAGGAAAAGGAGCTCATTGACCCTTGTAGAGGGGAGTGAAACTGCCACAAATGCCTTGGAGATGAATTTAGTAATAAACAGTACTGTTGAGCGTGAGAATACCATAGCACCTGGCAATTCCACTGCTAAATATTCTAGATCTCTAAGGAATTCTCAGGGTGTGCTCATATTGGTTATCTGTTACCGTGTAACAAATGACCCTCCAAAAGTCAGCAGCCTAAAACAACAAACATTATCTCACGATTTCTCTGGGCTGGGAATCTGGCTCAAGGTCTCTCATGACGTTCCCCTTGGCTGTTTTCAGGGCAGCAGTCTCATCCAAAGGCTCAGCTGGGAGTGGGGAGCGGATGGAGATCTGCTTCCAAGCTCACTCACATGGTTGTTGGCAGGCCTTGGTCCCTGGTCACGTAGGCCTGCCTCTCCACAGGACTGCCTTGAGACATGGCATCTAGCTCCCTCCAGGGCTGGCAATCCAAGAGGGCAACAGAGAACACCCAAGCTGGCAGCTGCAGTCTTTTTATGACCTGATGTCAGAAGTGATGTCCCATCCCTCCTGCTGTGTTCTGTTTGTTAGAATCAAGTCAGTTAAGTCCAGCCCACACCTGAGGGAAGGGATTACACAAGGGTGTGAAGACCAGGATGTGGGGACCAGTGGCAGCATCTTACAGGCTTCCTTCCACGGCACTCAAGGAGGATCAATATTCATTATGGCACTCTTTATAATAATGAAAAAATGGAAGTGACCTAATTGTATATGACTAGAGAAACAATGGCTTATTAAGACAATGGGGGCCGGCACAGTGGCTCACGCCTGTAATCCCAGCAATTTGGGAGGCCAAGGCAGGTGGCTCACTTGCACTCAGGAGTTCGAGACCAGCCTGCGCAACTTGGCAAAACCCTGACTCTATAAAAAATACAAAAATTAGCCGGGCATGTACCTGTAGTCCTAGCTACTCGGGAGGCTGAGGTGGGAAGATCGCTTGAGCCTGGGAGGTGGAAGTTGCAGTGAGCCGAGATCGTGCCACTGCACTCCAGCCTGGGTAACAGAGCAAGACCCTGTCTCAAAAAAAAAAAAAAAAAAAAAAAAATTCAATGGAATTGTATACAGCAGTTAACAAAAAGGAGAAAAAGAAGGCCATGAACCACATCTATGTATCAACATGGATACAGCTTAAAAATTGTTGACAAAGTAGTCAAGAAGAAATTACAAAGTGACGTATATATACCATTTATGAGTATTTCTTTCTGCTTTCTTTTCTTTTTTTTTAGAGACAAGGTCTCACTCCGCTCTGTCATCCAGGCTGGAGCACAGTGGTATGACCACAGCTCACTATCACCCCAAATTCCTGGGCTCCGGAGAGCCTCCCACCTCAGCCTCCTGAAGACCTGGGACTACAGGTACATGACGCTACACCCACCTAACTGTTGTTGTTGTTTTTTTTTAAAAAACAAAAAAAAAACAGAGTCTTGCCATGTTGCCCAGGCTGGTCTTGAATTCCAGGCCTCAAGCGATCCTCCTGCCTCAGCCTCCCAAAGAGCTGGGATTACAGGCATGAGCCACCATGCCTGGGCCACCATTTATGAGTATTTCTAACACATAAAAACTAATGTTTTGTTTAAGGCTACGCACATGTGTGGCAAGAGCATAAAACGCACACAAATATGATCCCACTTCCCTCCGCTGAGTGGCTCATTGGTCACTGGGGAAAGAAAAGAGTGGAGAAGAGCAGAGATGGGCTTGGGCTGGCTCTGTAATGCTCTACTGGTCTTTATAGTACAATCAATCAAAACAAAACAAAAATATGGTCCTATTTTTGCTAAAACATACCCACATTTCTGTTACACATATCTACAAAGCATCTATAAAATCTGGACACAGATGACATTATTTTATTCCTTTACAGGTTGATGTTTTTGATGGCATTAGGTCTCTTCGCCTATGTTTGTAGACATTATGCACACCTGTGGAGAGGCAGAAATGAATCTGGAGGGGTATAGCTCAGAATGCTAATAAAAGTTATGTGGAGGTGGGGAGGGTAGTTATGTGGGAATTTTTTTCTCTGTTTTTCTGTGTTTTCCAGTCTTACCAAACAGACACAGAATATTTGGGTAAAGAAATAAAAACTTTCTTCAAAAATCAAATCAAACTCAAAGCCAAAATGGCCACAGCTGAACACCAAAACACACCAGCTCTAAGAGCACAAAGGAATCCCAGGAAGGTTTGTATGAGAACACAGCTGCCCACGTGGGAAGAGAAGGTGCTGGGCTACAGGAGGCTGCCTTAGGCCAGGCGGTGGTGCATGTGCCAGCAGGACCCCGGGAGGTGCCAGGACCCCCATCCCTGGAGGGAATGGCCTCCTGACTTTGCTGAAAGGAGGAAGTTGTGAGGCCAAGCTGGCTCCTTGACCTCCAACAGACAGCGGGGGTCAGATGGAGAAACGTTATACCAGTTCCCCAAGACAGACACAAACATCCACAATTCACTGTGACCACCTGATTCACGCTCCTTGGTAATTTCCTGAGTCTCTCCTGTGAAAATGCATGTTTTATCTTAGGGAAATTAGTAAACTTTAAAAAGAGAAGAATCTTTGTCTAGCATTTACAACACCCAAGAGGCTGATTAAAGACCCAGTGCAGAGATCGTCAGCAGGTCAGGCCCCTGGTGGCAGCGTCCAGGCGTCATGGGGCTCAGGCAGGGCCCACTGTGCCCCGCACATCCAGCGAGCCCTGAAATCTCTCACAGAGCCCCAACAAAGACCCACCCCCCCCGCACCCCTCACCCCAAGATCAAACTTCATTCAGGCTCCTCTGAGCCCTCTTTCTGCCTCCTGTCTTCAGCCTGCCTGGCCCAGTCTTAGCAAGAACCCTGCTTAGTCAGTTTAGTGAGACTCCCCCACCCTTCACATCTGACCACCCTTGAGATCCAATCAGTCCTCATCCCCACCTTTGACATCAAAGTCCCCCCCGCCTTTGGCAAGAATCCCCCTACCTGTGATGTCTTCTCGCAGTCACTTTCCACTCACCCAGCCCACTCCACTTCCCAGCTCTGCCCCTTCCTTGCTGTATTAGAAATTGAGCTGATCTCTCCCCTGCTGATAAGGTCAACCCCACCCCCCCCACCCCCCACCCCCGACTGCATTTTCCTCGAATAAAGCTGTCCTCATTGTTTTAACAAGCGTCTGACTCTTATTTTCCTCCAAGCCTGCAGCCCAGCTAGGGAGTACAGGGGCCCGCTTCACCCCTTCCCTGCACAGCTACCCTCCACCTCCCACCCTGCTTTGCCCACCCTGGGCAGAAGCTGTTCTAGATAAGGGGCAGGGAGCACTGAGGGGCTTCCCGAGAACCACAGAGGGGCAGGCCAGGGGCTAGAGAGGAAGGAGGGGAGTTCTAGAGAAAATGGAAACCTGTGGGCAGATGGAACTTTGAAAAAAGGAGAACATCATGATGCAACTCAAATGAAGCTTAAATGGAAGGAAATGGTAAATGCTCAGATCAGATGGAGAAGGAGGGGGAAGAAGCCGATGGGACCATGGGTGGGTGGAGAGAGCAGTCAGGCTCTGGATGTGACCTCAGCCAGGTCAAGGTACTTCCCCTCTGAAGTCACTGTCCTGTGATCGTCCCCAAAAGCAGGAAGGGAGAAGCAAAGTGAGTACACCTGACAACGGGTGACAAGGAGTGCTGCCTCTGAAGCAACAAGTGACACAGGGCTCATAAATGACAATGGGTGACAAGGAGTGCTCCCTGTGAAGCAACAACAGGTGACACGGGGCTCATAAATGACAACAGGTGATGAGGAGAGCTCCCTCTGAATCAACAGGTGACACAGGGCTGTCTCGTAAATGACAACGGGTGACAAGAAAGGCACCCTCACCATACACAGGCAGCAAGCCCAGCTGGGGCCACCACAGGATTGGCCAATGTCACCAAGCAGTCGAAGGCGGCTTGTTTATGTCCCCGTCCACGAAAGACTAGAAACACCATGCCAGAGGGGGAGAAAGATGCACGGGGGGAAGAGACAGATGCCCCTGACAGACGGGCGTGCAGTGGGGGGGCAGACAGCTTCACACCCATCCCTGGACCCCAGGCACAGTGCAGCTGGGCCCGAAGCACACACTGACTTCAGCGCAGCTCCACAACCAGCCAGGACTTGGCTGTGGAAAAGCTCCTGGGAGGGAGTTCCTGCCCCGGAAAACCTCGCTGCTGCATCCGTTCCACCAGCAAGGTTCCTGAGTGTCTCCTGGGTTCAGAAATGGTGCCCTGTGGGACAAGGGACACGAAGAAAGGAGCCAGCCCTGTGCCTGCAGAACTCCGAGCTCCCCAGGGAGACAGGAGGAAACGCAGGAGGAGGGGTGACGACGCGTAGGTGTCGAGGTGAGGAAGGAGAGGGCGCTCGGGTGACAGGAAGGGCGCCTGTGGGCTCAGGAGGCAGGAGAGGCGGACGTGTTGAGTAACAGGCAGCCAGCACCCTGCGGCTGGGCCGGGGGCACCTGGGGGCAGGCAGGAGAGTCCAGGCTGTCCCCAGAGCCTGCCCCGCACTCTGCAGGCTCTTGGCAAGGCCCGCATACGATAAGAGGGTGCGGTCACTTGCGAGGCTTAGAGAAACCGCTCCTGCAGCTGGGAAAGCAGACGGGAGGCCACGAGACGGAGCGACGGAGCGAGAGGCGGGATGAGGAAGAAGCCAAGATGGCAAGACACAGGGAATTGGAGAGAGGCCGGGGCTGCAAAGGAGGCACAAGCAACAGGCTTCCCGCTAAGGCTCTCCGAATGCAGGGGTGGGCTTGCTGCACCCCCAGGCCGCACCCAGAAGCTCTGACTCAACCAGCCTGGTGTGGGCCTGGGAACCTGCATTCTCACAAAGATGATCGGGGTCCGCACTCGGAGACACACTGACTTAGAGAGCCCCTGCTGTGGGCAGGAAGTGAGTTAATGTGGACTGAGTGTGTCCCCCACAAAATCCCTGTGTGGAAGCCTCAATCCTTACCACCTCTAGATGTGACTGTATTTGGACACAGGGACTTTGAAGAGGTCATGAAGGTAAAATGAGGTCACTGGGTGGCTCCTAATCTAGTAGGGCTGGCGTCCTTACAAGGAGACTGGGACTCAGACACACTCGGAGGGATGGCTGTGTGAGAACATAGCGAGAAAGGGTTACGCGGAACCGAGGACAGAGGCCTCGGGTGACACCAACCCTGCCGCCACCCTGATCTCAGACGTCAGCCTCCAATACTGTAAAAAAAAAAAGAATTCCTGTTGTTTAAGGCACCCAGACTATGGCCCCATATTCCAGCAGCCAGAGCTGACTAATACACCGGGAAGGTTAGACGACTCAGGGCTTGGTGGGGAGGGGCAGGGTGGCCCTTGCTCCAAAGCTGCTGCCCTTCACCACTCTCCTATGAGGACTAAATAAGAATAAGCATTCTGGGAATTGCAAACATCCACCAAAAAGGGACCTTCTGAGCACGACTCACCGGCCCCCATTCCCTGTGGCGCCGACAGACAGCCCCGAACACAGCATAAATGCCGCTCTGAAAAAGAAAGCATCTCTAGCTTGCCACATAAATTGTGCAGAGTCTCTAAAAGGAAAAAAAAAAAAATCAAAGGACCAAGATTTAAATAACAGGAAGTGTTTTGAGGGTTGAAGACCATTTGTGCAGGTGTCACGAAACCAGGAACTCCTTCCATGTGGCCCAACTAATCCTAAAGGCAGATTCTTGGAACCTTACTGTGCTCGATATGGCCTCGGCCTGCATCCCCAACTAGGTCAGTCAGGCAGGGCCTGGAGCTGTTCCTTCTTTAGAAAAAAAGCAGCAAATCTGAGGCTGAGCTGATGTGACCAGCATCACCTCAAAGCACTTTGTAGAACCATGAACTTTGCATTCCTGCAGCTGGGAGCCCCAACCCAGGCCCACCTGGAGCCCGGGATCTGGGCCTGGGCAGGGCTGGGATCCACGGGTCAGAAGCAGGGGAAGGAATCACACTGCAGGAAAAGTCAAAAGCCGAGACAAAGGCTGGTGTCACTGCTGTAACAAATCAACCTGGTGGCTTACGCATCACAATCGTGTTTTCATACAGTTCTGTCTATGGACACAGGTCCCGCGGGGACTGTGTCAGTAGGGCTGGTTCCTCTGGAGGCCCTAAGGGTGGATCTGTTGCCTTGCCTTTTCCAGCCTCTGCAGGCCACCACACTCTGGCTCAAAGCCCTTCTGTCAGCAGAGCCAGCAGTGTTTCATCTCTGTGTCTTCTTCCAGAGTCACACCTCCCTCGGGCTCACTGCAGCTGGGACAGGCTCCTTACTTTTATGGACTCACATGAATACAGTGACTACACCCTGGTAATCCAGGATACTGTCCCCACCTCAAAGTCCTCAATCTTCGTCACATAGCAAAGCCCTTTACCGTATAAGGCAACAAATCCGCAGGTCCCAGGGATTCGGATGTGAGCATCTGAGGGGTGGGAGTTATCCCGCCTATCACAAGACTGTTCGGGAAAGATTCAATGAAGCTTGGAGCAATGAGTCTCTAAATTCTAGGTGCATAAGAACCGCTAGAGGCCAAGAGTGGCGGCTCACATCTGTAATCCTAGCACTTTGGGAGGCCGAGGCAGGAGGACACTTGAGCCCAGGAGTTGGAGACTAGCCTGGGCAACATGGCAAGATCCCATCTCAAAAAAAATTAACTAATTAAAATTAAAAATTTAATTTAATTTAGGAAGAACCCCTAGGGCAGCTTACAGGCATTTAAAGGCTCACCACTAGTGACCTTGATGAAGGAAGGGAGTGGGGGTGGGGGAGCAGCAGGAACCTGTATTCTAATTAGCTTCCCCAGCAACCCCCCACATGTCGAACAAAAGGGGCAAAGAATGTTCAGGTGAGGAAGTATTAGTCAGGGTTCTTCGGAGAAACAGAGCCAATAAATATATAGAAATAAACAGACAGAAATGTATTACGAGGAATTGGTTCATGTTATTATGGAGGCTGAAGAGTCGCAAGACCTGCTGTCCGCAAGCTGGAGACTCAGGAGAGCCGGTGGAGTCACTCCAGCCCAAGCCCAGAGGCCTGAGAACCGGGAGCTCCATGTCCAAGAGCAGCAGAAGGGGGTGTCCCAGCTCAAGCAGAGACAGCACATTCACTCTCTCTCTCTACATTTTTGTTCTGGCTGGGTTCTCAATGATTGGATGATATCCACCCACGCTGGTAAGGGCAGATCCTTACTCAGTGTGCCAGTCTCTTCCAGAAACTCCCTCCCAGACACAACTTGAAATTATGTTTTACCAGCTACCTGGGCATCCCTTAGCTCAGTCAGGCTGACACATAATATTAACCATCACATAGGTCAACAAACATTACTGAACACCTGCTCTGTGCTGGCACCACTCCAGGTTGGGGTTCAGATGCATCTGAGCGCCAATGCAAATCCTGTCACCCAGGAGCTGTTAACCCTCAGACAAGTCACTTAACCTCTCTGGGCCTCAGTGTCCTCCTCTGTAAAATGAGATCCTGGCCATCACCTGCCTATTGCAGAGAGTTCCTGGGGATACAAAGGAGACCACACACAGAACCAAGTGCCACAGGCATGTGCCACTGTCCCCCTTGGCTGTCCTTCCACATCACATAGGGCCAGGCCATTCCCACAGCTGAGCTACGTGAACAGCTACACCATGAACAGCTTGTGGACAGAAATGACCTCAACTTAAGTCTTTTACACTTACTAAGTCTAACGAGCCTTATACATGAAGCTTCTGATATATCAGTCAGGAAATGAAAAGTTATGGATCCAGGGCTAACCATAAATCACCCACTTATGAAGGTATATGCAGTAAGTCATTAATGTTACCACTGTCTGCAGAAAGTGCTACCCAGAGAATTTAGTCCCCTACAGTTTGGCTCTAAATAACTCCACTGTCTACTGGAATAAGCCCAGGCTCTTGGCCAAAATTAAGTCCTGGCTGAAGGTAAGAGTACTTATACCCATAGATGACTGTGGAAAATTGGTTCCCATCCTAGTCTTAAAATAAAAATCAAATCAGAAGAAAAAAAAACCATTAATCCCCATGTTAACAAAATAAAGGAACTAACACAAATAGTTACTTGAATATATACTACGCTCTATAAAGTATGATATAATATACTTTAGTATATAATAGCTCATATAATCCTGATGATAGTCTTACCAGGTCAATATGATTTACATGTCAGGACACTGAGGCTCCAAGAAGTTAACTGACTTGCCTGGGGCTCATAGGGCCAGGAAGCAAAGAACCAGAGTCTAATCCCCCACCTGACGCTAGCCACTCGGCAGGGGGCTCAAAAGAACTAACTGGTATGACCCTTCCTGCAAGCCATCCATAACAGCTACCTAGAGAGTTACTTTACACATTCTGGATGACAGAACCACTACCTACAAAATGCATGTTTTGAAATTCTGTTTAACACGATCTGGAGCAATGCAAACAAGGCAAAGTTCTCCCACTCTTAGCTGTGGCTGCAAATCCCAGGAGTTGGAGGAAGGTGAAGCTGGATTCCCAGTAGCATCAGAGACCTCCCCAAGGGCTCACTTCCTCAGGAAATGCTGCAGTGAAGAGGTGCTTGTACTTCCCTCTAAAACGTAGGACCCGCAGAAGAAAGTCAGGGTCACCTCAACATGCTCTGGCCACCTGGGAGAAGGAGTTCACTCTGGTTGGGTGACGAAGGGCTTCCGAGGAGCCGACACCCAGGGCTGAGCCAAAGGGACAGCCGAGACAAAGAGCCGGGGCATGTGGGACACAGCAGGGGCTCAGCTCAGCCAAATCTAGGGAGAGTGGAGGACAAGTGGCTGCCATGGCCAGCTGCCAAACGGGAGCCTCGGCATCTGTCAGCGAGCACCAGCCAACTTTCAAATGCACAGGGAGGGAGAAGGGAGCACTCTCAGATTCTGCCCAAAGGGACCAGTCACACCTGCACCCTGTGCTCATGAACGCTGCTGAGGAGGAGCATGAGGATCAGGGGCGCTGGACAAAAATCCCTCCTCATGCAAGGGGCTCGGCAGGTCTCCAGCCAGCCGAACACCTCCTCTCCTTTGATTCTCACCTTAACCCAGTCTGCCGGCTGGTGCAGGGCAGCCTCACCTACCTTCACAGCTGAAAACGAGGGGCTCGTGGCACGGAAGCGGAAGGCAGGCAGGCCAGCACGCACCCCAGGTGGCCAATTCCCCCCACAAGTTTCCAGCCAACATCGCCTGCCCCCACCTCACCTCTGAGGAGCAGCCAGCCAAGGTTCTGAAGCAGGCCCAGCCACAGGGCTCCTGCCATCTGCTTCAGAATCTGTGATGCCAGCCTCCTTCAAACACACTGAAGCCACCTCCCACCTTCTGTCACCTCGCTGGGACTGACTGGGCAATATCTGCCTGTAGCCCCTTGGCCAGGGACCCCTTGAGGCAGGGAGATCTCCTATCTGCCCTTATTTTGAGAAGAAACCCTAAGAGAACATGGCTAAGTTAAAGAACGTTTACCACCCACCCCTCCTCCTTCTGGGTTGATTCTGTCTGGGATGCCTTTGTTCACCAAGCACCTAACAGGCATGAGTACCCTGAGATGGCGTCGAGCCCAGAGAGGATGACGGACAGGCCTGACGAACACCATCCTTGAATCTCATGGCCCTCTGCAGCCTCATGGGTCTCACTTCCAAGCAAACACTCTGCTACCTGTTCAGCGGCTTAAATGTTAACCCAACAGCCTATTTCCTGCATAGAGTTTTTAAATCCCCAACTGCTTTCTCATTTCCCAACAACTTTCCCCTCACACAGTGGAAAAAGGCCAGCGGCTCCCATGCAGCAAGGAAATGGCCAGGGGGCCCAACAGAGGTGGTAATTGGCCACAGCGGGGCCTGGGACCAGCAGGACCAAGGTGCAAAGACACCTGCGGCAGGTGCTTCCGGGCCTCTCCCAGCCAGGAAGGCAGATGTTTAAGATGATGCACCTGCAGCTGTGGCTTGTGACATCTTAAAGCCATGACTGCATCAGCAGTCCCCTCTGCAGGGATGCCCTGAAATAAATATCAAGGCAGCTCTGGCCTGGTGTCGGGAAGCAGGGAAACCACCCTGCAGGGCTTGCTCAACAGGATACTGGCAAGGAAGGTTGCTGGAAACCTGCTCTGAGCAGGCCTCTGCAGAAACAGGCAGCGGGGACAAGCAGAGAGGCACAGGGAGAAGAGCACCACCCCGGCCTGGCACTGGGGACCCCCACCAATGCTGGCACTGCCGCCTTGGAGCCCTGAAACTAGCGACAAATCATCCTCTGAGTCCCGGTGTTCTCGTCTGTAAAATAATGATAGCCTCAGAGGCTGGGGCTGAAGAATAAGTAAACTTGAATGGGGATGTGGGAGAGCACGCCTGTGAACTGAAAAGCCTGCAAAAATGTAATTACGATGTCGGGAGGATCGCCTGAGCCCAGGGAGCCAAGGCTGCAATGAGCTATGACGGCACCAGTGTGCTCCAGCCTGGGCAACAGAGCGAGACCCTCTATCTAAAATAAAAAATCAACTAAAACAGCAACCCAGCTGGGCACAATGGCTCACGCCTGTAATCCCAACACTTTAGGAGGCCAAGGCGGGTGGATCACTTGAGGTCAGGAGTTCAACACCAGCCTGGCCAACATGGTGAAACCCTGTCTCTACTAAAAATACAAAAAAAAAAAAATTGCTGGGCATGGTGGTGCAGGCCTGTAATCCCAGCTACTCGGGAGGCTGAGGCAGGAGAATCACTTGAACCTGGAAGGTGGAGATTGCAGTGAGCCAAGACCACGCTACTGCACTCCAGCCTGGGTGACAGAGCGAGACTCTGACTCAAAAAAAAAAAAAACACACACACACACACAAAAACCAGCAAACCCAATATCGCAAACAAAATGTAAAAACCAACAACCCTACCCCCAAGACAAAGCAAAGCAAACACCCCCTTCCCCAGCAGATATTCACTAGCCACTAGCCAAGATGACCCAAGAACTCCCAGTTTCACCAAAGGTCTGCTAGAACCGGCAAGGCAGGACCAGGGGTGGTTTCCTATCGTTTGCATTTCCCCAAAACGTAGGCTGAAAACCAGCCGGCAAATCAGGAATCCCCCCAATTTTTTTTTTTTTTTTTGAGACGAGTCTCACTCTGTCGCCCAGGCTGGAGTGCAGTGGCGCAATCTCGGCTCACTGCAAGCTCCGCCTCCCAGGTTCACGCCATTCTCCTGCCTCAGCCTCTCAGAGTAGCTGGGACTACAGGCGCCCACCACCCCGCCCGGCTAATTTTTTTGTATTTTTAGTAGAGATGGGGTTTCACCATGGTCTTGATCTCCTGACCTCGTGATCCGCCCGCCTTGGCCTCCCAAAGTGCTGGGATTACAAGCGTGAGCCACCACGCCCAGCCCATGGAATCCCCAAAATTTTTGAGAAGTGCAGCAACTTTTGAAAAGTGCTGAATGGCCACAATATACTCACAGCTGTGCAATGGCTATCCCCAAAGCGAGGAAACTGAGGCAAAAGGGGAAGGGACTGTCTCCCAAGGTCACAAAACTGGTAGTTCTGGCTGAACCCCAGTTTTTGCTCATCAGGTCTCCTGGCCCCAGACCTGACTCCAGAGAGCTCCGTCCCCTTCCCTGAGAAATGAAATCACTGTTAGCCTGACCTAAGGAAGAATTCCCAAATAACAGACCACTTACACACTAGAGCTGTTGTCATGGTAACCACAGCCTTAACAACTTTGGCATTTCCACAACCTCTGATTGATCCAGTTCTCAAAACTGACATGACAACGAAACAGTATTTGCACTTAATTTATTTTAATTGGCTTTTACATAAGGAAATATCTGGGTTTCACCCTTAATAACAACAGGATGAGTGAGTTCTTAATAGTGGAACCCTGGAAAACAGCAAGATGAAAGCCAATTATTTTAAATTTTCATTAACTGGAAAAATTCTTAACTGACTTTCTTGAAGTACATTTTACTTAATTCTCCTTCTTTTTCTGAAATGACAAGAGCTTTTGCATGGTGAAGTACATCCTTTAGACTATGTTCTTGTGCCACAATTAAAAATGGGAAGACTAGAAAAATGAGATGTTCCATATGTTTCCATGAAGTAGCCAGTGGAAGTGTATATGGAAGTTCCGACAGGACACGGATTTTTGTTGTTGTTGTTGCTGTTGTTTTTTAAATGTCTCCCCAGTGCCTGGAAGAATCCCTGGCATACAGTAGGCACTCCATAAATATTTGTGGAATGAATGGATGTGGGCTAATTCTCATTACCTGAGGTCATGTGTATAAAGCAGTAGGACAGTGCTGGTCATTTGAGCTTTTATTATTCTCATTAGAGTGAGGCGTGGTTGGTGCTTACCTAAGGTAGTACACCACTGGGCTGTGAGAGATGGGGCCAGCTCCAGGGTAAAGGGTACAGGTTGGGGAGCCTCATCTGGGGCTGACACCTGTAACTGCCTCAGCCGCCCACCATCTTCAGCAATCCCACCTAACATGCACCTACTGCCAGAGCCAGGTGCAGGCCTGGGGCCAGACCCAGCATGAAACAAAGCTGAACGGGAATGTGTTTGGCCTCTGCTGGCCAGGGTACTCTGTCTACTGGAAAGAAAGGCTTTTTTACGCCATTCCCCCTGAAAGGTGCTCTAACACTAAAGTTAGGGTACGAGGGGCACAGGGGACAACTGAGAAAGGGAAGCAGCCAGCTTGAGAGGCTGGACGGGAACCTGCAAGCAACGGTTGAGAGCATAGAGCACCGTGACCCCATGCATATATGCTGGGACTCCGTGGGGAACGCGTCTGGGGAACTGGGGGAGCCAGGTCAGGGAGTTGTGCTGGAAACACGCCATGAAGCAGCCAGTGGTGGTGGCTGCAGCACAGTCATGGTGGACCTCAGGGTCAGCCTGGGATAGCTGAATCCTGATGCCCAACTGAGACACCAGCTTAACACGATGGAGGGACAGGAAAGCAGAAGGGGCCAGCGTGTCTCCCAGGCTTGCCTGCTGTCTGAGCAGCCAGGGCTCTATCTGGGGGACTTGGGGACAATGTCAGACATTCCATCAATGAGGAATGCATTTGGCTGCAAACAACATAAAACGTGACAAGCAGTGGCTTAGATAAGAAAGGGTCTTCTTTGTGTCACAGAACAAAGTTCAGGTGCAGGAGATCCAAGGTGCAGGCGGTAGCTCAAGAATGCCATCAAGGTCCCAGGCTTTTTCTCCTCTACTGTCTTTAGCACATGGATTTCAACCTCATGGCCACAGAACAGCTGCCCCATCTCCAGGAATCACATCTGCTTTCCAGGCAGGAAGAAGATGCATGGGTCAAAAATCTTCCGTCTTGGAACTTTGACTCTTTATTCAGAAAGGGAAGCTCCTCCCAGCAGGCTGCCCCCCAGCCAGAAAGGGCCAGTGAGGCCTAAACTCACTGGGTCCCCCTGGTTGGGAGGCAGCTAGTGAAGTCAAGCCTTTCATTTCCCAGCCTCTTGGTGGAGGCAACCTTGCACTTGCTGTTCCCTTGCACCTGCTGTCCTCCTGGGGTTTTCATGTGGCTTCTGCCCTTATTTTCTTCAAGTCTTTGCTCAGATGTCACCTTCGCATGAGGCCTTCTCTGACCACCCTATTTAAAACTGTGGTTGGGCACAGTGGTTCATGCCTCTAATCCCAGCACTTTATAAGGCTAAGGTGGGAGGATCACTTAAGCCCAGGAGCTCAAGACCAATTTGGGCAATCTAGTGAGAACTCATCTCTACTAAACATTTAAAAATTATCCAGGAATGATGGGCTATGCCTGTAGTCCCAGCAACTCGAGAGGCTGAGGCAGGAGGAACATGTAATCCCTAGAGTTGCAGCCTACAGTGAGCTATAGTGGCGCCACTGCACTTCAGCCTGGGCAACAGAGCAAGACCTTGTCTCTAAAAAAATAAAAAATAAAATAAATAAAAAGTAAAGTTGCATCTCTCTCTTTGCCTAAGAGAAATGAAAACATATGTCCACAAAAAAACTTGTATGCTTGTACAAAAAAAACTTCTTCTTCATAGCATTGTTCAGAATAGCCAAAAGTGAAAACAGCCCGAATGTTCATCAATAGAGGAATGGATAAACAAAATGTGGTCTATCCATACACTGCAATATTATTCGGCCATCTACAGGCATGCGGTACGGATACACACGCAGCATCGGCAGTGCATGAAAACACTGTGCTTGGTAAAGGAAGCCAGATGCAAAAGGCCTCATATTGCATGATTTCCTTGATATAAAATGTCCAGAAGTGGCAAATCCAGAGACACCAAAAGTAAATTATTGGTTTCCAGGGCCTAGGGCATAAGGAGATTGAGGAGTGACTGCTAATGGCTATGAGATTTTTTTCTGGGGTGATGAAAATGTTCTGAAATTAGTAGCTACTGGTGCTCAACTTTGCCAGTATGCTAAAAGCAACTGAATTGTACATTTTTAAATGGTGACTTTCATGGTATATGTTATGTAAATTATATCTTATTAAAACGACAACAACACTTTCCCCTGAAAAAAAAAAAATTGCATCTCTCACTGATATGGCTTGGATGTCTCACCCAAATCTTATGTTGAATTGTAATCCCTAGTGTTGGGGGTGAGGCCTGGTGGGAGACAATTGGATCATGTGGGTGGATTTCTCATGAATGGTTTCTCACCATCCCCTTGGTTCTGTCCTCGAGACAGTGAGTTCTCACAAGATCTGGTTGTTTAGAAGTGTGTGGCACCTCGCATTGTTCTCTCTCTTGCTTCTGCTTTCCCCATGTGACGTGCCTGCTCCCCTGTCACCTTCCGCCATGATTGTAGCTTCTCAAGGCCACCCTAGAAGTTGAGCAGATGCCAGCACCATGCTTCCTGTATAGCCTGAAGAACCATGAGACAATTAAACCTCTTTTCTTTATAAATGACCCTGTCTCAGGTATTTCTTTATAACAATGTGAGAACGGCCTAATACACTCACCCTCCTCCATCCAATACCCTCACCCTCTTCACTAATGTATTGTTTTCCACAGTCTCATCACCTTCTAAGTATTACTATATTATACAACATAATCTACTTATTTAGTTTACTGTTGTTGCTCCCAGCTAGAAACAGAAGCCCTGAGAGGGCAGGTCTTCTGCCTAGATCATTCTCTTAGCACAGAGACTGGCACATACACTAGGTACTATGTGGATGAATGCGTGAGTGAATGAATGAATGAATGGAAGCTCCACCAAGGTGCCAGGTGAAGCCCACTGATGTGAGAGCACCTTTGCCTCCCCAGGGATTCTCTCTCCAGGCCCGGTCTCTGCTTAAACAGAGGCTCCCAAACACATGGTCCCTGTCCGTTCTCGCACTGCTATAAAGAACTACCTGAGACTGGGTAATTTATAAAGAAAAGAGGTTTAATAGGCTCACAGTTCCACAGGCTGCACAGGAAGCATGGCTGGGGAGGCCTCAGGAAACTTACAATCATGGCAGAAGGGACAGCAGACACATCCTACATGGCTGGAGCAGAAGGGAGAGCAGGGGGAGGTGCTTCACACTTTCAAACAACCAGATCTCGTGAGAACTCACTCACTATCATGAGAACGGCAAGGGGGAACTCTGCCCCCAGGATCCAATCACCCCCGACCAGGCTCCTCCTCCAACACTGGAGATTACAATTCGACATGAGATTTGGGTGGGGACACAAATCCAAACCATATCACTCCATGTCCGTGGGGAGGCCCCAACCAAGTGGAAAGATAAGACTCATGTCTGGGAAGTGAAAGGCCAGGACTGAAGCCCTGCAGACAGCCAGGCCACAGGAGCCCAGGCATCAGTGGCCCAGCAGTGCCTCCACAGGGTGCCTGAGCTAGCCCAGGAGGCTTCTTGGAGGAGGCAACTCCAAGCAAGACTGGGAGCTGCAAAGGGGACGCGGGGGGCTGCAGGAGCAAGAGGGCCTCCCAGGCAGGCAGGTTGGCAGAAAGCAAATGCTCCTCTCCTCAAGTGACGGCACCGAGAAGAAGATGGGCATTGTCCTTCTCCCTTAATTGAAGACCCAGACCTGCAGCAGGGAGTCAGTCCCCTGCAGCCCAGGACCTGCTCCACTTAGCAAGGCATAAGTCGGATGGGAAATGAATCCCTGAGGATTTCAGACCTTCTGCTTAGATCACTCTCTTACCACAGAGACTGGCACATAGTAGACACGATGTGAATGAATGAGTGAATGAATGAGTGAATGAATGAATGAATGGGAGCTCCACCAAGGGGCCAGGTGGAACCCACTAATGTGAGAGCACCTTTCCCTACCCAGGGATTCTCTCTCCAGGCTCGGTCTCTGCTTAAACAGAGGCTCCCAAACACAGGGTCCCTGTATTAGTCTGCCCACCCCACCCCACATGCCCATCAGCCCATCATCCCCTGAAAAGGTGATCACACAGCTGGCTGCTTGAGCGGAGCTGCTTGCTAAATTGATGCCCTGATTTGAGCCATGCCTGGCTGCCTGTGCTTGAACAAGCATTTTTCATCTGAGAGTCCAGCTCCCAGGCTGCCCGGTACATAACGGCAAATTACTCCCCTGCCTGGCAGGCAAAAAGACGGAGGAGGCTGCATGCTCCCACAGGCACGGGGGCTTGCTGCAGACATGGTCCCATTTCCCCTGCAAGCCTCCAGGCCTCTCCTGTGGGCTGACATCTTGCAGAGGGAAAATGAAAAATACAGGTTGACTCCAGACCGGGGGATGGAAAAGTGCAGAAGGCTCAGAACTCAAATTTCCACAAGGGAAGCCCCAGGAACCCAAGGAAACCTGCAGTTTCAGACATTCCCGTGCCGGGGCAGCAGGAGGTGAATATGGAAAGACTCACAATGAGGACAATGATGTTGATGATGGTCCTTACATTGATACAGCACTTTAGAGTTTAGAAGAGGTTTAATGGCAACTATTACAAGCAGCCTGCGAAAGGGAGGCTGTGGAATTCCCATTTCACAGATGAGGATATAGATGCTACAAGGCCATGTCCATCAAAAGCATGGCAGTGGTCCCGGCAGACCCAAGGGCTGGCATGGAAAAGGCACAGGTGGGTGCCGTTCAAGCTTCAGGGAGGGTAGCAGGATAGGAACAGAGTCCATAGGGAGGCACTTATTTTCCTTTAAAATGGACGGTCTGTTCACTACCCATTACACTGCAAGTGAGTGGGTCAGCCTCAAGAGAGCAGCTCTTGGCTGCCCTTAGCCTCCCAAATGGAGTTGCAAGCATCTCCTCTCAAGTCGGTAAGCCAGTGGCACTTGGGGCCTGAGGTTTGTTTTCTCATTCAGATCACAGCATCCTTTGCCACTAGAAAACCGAGCCCACCCGGCCAACCACTGGCTGCACATGGAGGCTGGGGTCTGTCACTTTCTCCACATCGCCAACGTCCAGCGCTGTCATCAACTCTATCCACACCCATGCGCAGCTTTAAGGCCTGTCACAAGGCCACTTGAGGACCCCATCAGTTAACAAGCATGGGCAAAACAGGCTATCCAGCACCGGGACTGCAGTAGACCCTTGCTGACCACAAACCCACAGAAGGGAGAAAAAGAGTGGCCACCTTTTGCTTCTGAAATAACTGCAAAGACATAACTTCTGCAGGTGCAAGCCGGGGCTGGGGGAGTCTGGGGCAGGGGTGGGGGAGTAGGATACCCACCTGCGGCCTACAATGGCTGCCATTGTGGGATGCTCTGTTTCAGTGAGTTTGAGGACGCTGGTGCTGAACTAGATGAAAGGAGAAAGACTTGTCAAATATTGACAAGTCCTAGGAAGTGCAAAGAGCTTTTTACAGTCAACTATCAAGTTGACTACCTTTAGAAATGGGGAGAGACCCAAGAATATGCACAAATAGGATTTTTTTCATGTATAAAATTATCAGAAGCAGACTGATAAGGCAGTTCTCCATTCTGAAAAATGCCTCTGAATAATAACGCATCAAACAAAACAGACGATGTTATCGTCCATCCAACGAGGCATGTGCCCACTCGTCCCATGGGGACAACAAGAGAGGTTCCAGGCCCCGAGGCTTAGCTGTGGCTGACGGTGAATGTGAGCCAGGAACGGGTCAGCCCAGGGCCCCCTCGTGGGCTTCTCGTGGTCTAGGATCACAACCCTAATACAAGCTCTGCCAGGGCAGGGCCTCCAATGGTCTTGCTCTATATTGCATCCCCAGTGCCCAGGCCAGGATCTGGCAAACCATATATAATAATTGTTGAGGCTGAGCATGGTGGTTCACACCTGTAATCCCAGCAATTTGGGAAGCCAAGGTGGGTGGATCATCTGAGGTCAGGAGTTCGAGACCAGCCTAGCCAACCTGGTGAAACCCCATCTCTGCTAAAAATACAAAAATTAGCCGGGCATGGTGGTGCATCCCTGTACTCCCAGCTACTTGGGAGGTTGAGGCATGAGAATTGCTCGAACCCAGGAGGCAGAGGACGTAGTGAACCGAGATCACGCCACTGCACTCCAGCCTGGGAGGCAGACTGAGACTCTGTCTCAAAAAAAAAAAAAAATTGTTGAATTATTTTAAGGGGTAATCATCATTCACACCAAAGCAGGCATCTCTAGCTTTAAGAGGTTTTGTTGGTAAAGTTGTTGTTGCTATTCTGGATAGGGGGTCTTGATGCATGGAAGTGTTTCTGATAGGAAAAGGTAGGGTTATGTAGGATTCATAATTAAGCAAAACAAAACCGAGGACAAAATTATGTCAGAAATCACACTCTGAGTCAACAAAAACATCTGATCTGTGTTTAGAAAAATTTAATTCACACACACTATTGCAGAAATATCACATAAAGTGAGCTGATTTCTTTTCCAGGACAACTGGGATACCCAGGAAACTGCAGGGACACACCTGGTCTCCATAGCAACCTACTTGTCTCCAGTGATAGGCGAGCAGGCTTCCTGCCTCTGTGTTAAATCTTGTAATAACCCGAGGGCCCAGAGTTTGAAAAGAACAATTTCTGAATGCTGAAGCCATACTAATTTTTTTTAACGTGGTATCATAGGTAAAGATCTGAAATTATTTACCAGACGTGATAGAATTTTGCTGAAAATTACATTTTCTTCTCCAGACCATAAATACAAACAGTAGACTATAAAGATGGGATTCTTTCAATATCTAATCCAAGAAACAGCAAGCAGCCACTGAGTGAGTAGCGAAGGCAACCTCTGGTTTCTCGGATTTTACAGTGATGTGATTTGCCTGGGGAGGCAGCCCGGCCCCAGCATCCCTCTCCTTTGTTCACCCCCTGAAATTAATCTTTCATATTAGCCAATTTTTCTGATGGCTGGCCTCATCTTCATAACTTTCCACTGCTGACTCAATATCCTAGACTCAGACAGATTAAACCTCTGAAAAACGATGGGGAGTAACGGCCTAAGAAGCCTTTGGAGGGAATCCATTGAAAGTCAGGCATGGCCCTCACAAGGGCTGAGGTGGCCCTGCTTAGCAGCCAGCAAAGAAATACGGTTAACCCACGTCAACCATCTGAGTCACAGAGAGAGAAGGAAGGGTCATCGCCAGGAGTCTTCCAATTCACAGAGGCTGGAGATGAGCAGGCCCATTCTCTGGGGGTCATGAAGAATGGGCAGGGAAGGGGAGCAGAAAAAGTTATTTTCAAAAAGGGAGCTGAAACGTATTAGAATGACAAACAGTAAGGAGATTATTCCTGGAAAAGTAAGGGCCATGAAAAGCAACAGCAGGGGCTGGTGGTATCAGGACATCAAACCACTTCATTAAAATACCCAATGTTCAAACAGCAGGCGCCGAGGTGGCTCCTTCCAGGTCAACAAACGAAGTGAACGCCCAAGTTCAAGAATACAAAAAAGAAAAACCATATTCTAGATAATAAACAAACTCTACACTATGCCACAGTGAAATGGTGAATTTCCTGGAAGACTCTGGATGTTGTTGTTGTTTTGAGAGCAAGTCTCACTCTGTTGCCCAGGCTGCAGTGCAGTGGCCTGATCTCAGGTCACTGCAACCTCCACCTCCTGGGTTCAAGCAATTCTCGTGTGTCAGCCTCCCGAGTAGCTGGCACTACAGGCATGAGCCACCATGCGCAGCTAATATTTGTATTTTTAGTAGAGATGGGGTTTCACCATGTTGGCCAGGCTGGTCTCAACCTCCTGACCTCAGGTGATCCGCCTGCCTCAGCCTCCCAAAGCGCTGGGATTACAGGCATGAGCCACCGCACGCGGACTGAATGTTTTTCTTTATGCCCTAGGTAACAGATTTGCTCAGTGTTGAATTTCAGTGCAGCGAACAAATTTTAATAAGGGATTATGATAAATTTCCACTAATTTAAATAATCACAAGTATGGAAATTATGGATTCCAGCCGGTCTGATCGTAACAAGAAAGTTTGCTAAGCAAATTAAGAGGGTAAACAAAGGATGGGTATTTGGAGTTCCTCCTGGAGGCTGTTTTCTGTCTAATTGCAAAAATAATAAATGCCCACTGGTGAAAATTTAGAATGTGGCAAAACATGAAAAAGCAAGAAAGACCAATGATCCCATGGAATACAACCACTGTTAATATTTGGATATGTTTCTTTCCCATCTATTTTCTCTGACTTTCTTCCCCCTCCAGACATAAATGAAATGAAACTGTCTGCATAATTTTTTTTTTTTTTTTTTTTTGAGACGGAGTCTCGCTCTGTCACCCAGGCTGGAGTGCAGTGGCGTGATCTCGGCTCACTGCAAGCTCCGCCTCCCAGGTTCACGCCATTCTCCTGCCTCAGCCTCCCATGTAGCTGGGACTACAGGCACCTGCCACCATACCCGGCTAATTTTTTTTGTATTTTTAGTAGAGACGGGGTTTCACCGTGTTAGCCAGGATGGTCTCGATCTCCTGACCTCATGATCCACCTGCCTCGGCCTCCCAAAGTGCTAGGATTACAGGCTTGAGCCACCATGCCTGGCCTGCATAATTCTTTATCTTGCTTCCTAGCCCCACATTTGGGAGAAATGTTTAAACAGCTAATTTTCAGTCTCTTTATACCTGCTATCTACTACCTACTATCCTAATCTAATCTATCTAATATCTACTATCCTACTACCGCTAATGTGCTAATTTCAAATAATTCTTAGCAATTCATTTAAAAAAACCAATTTGAAGCAAAATCTGGTCAGTAGTTTACATTACTACATATACTTTTGTCTGAAAATAATACAATTACTTGTCTCTATAATACTCCCTACTTCTGACTTTTCTCTAATTCACAATTAGTTAAGAAGTTTGGCTGACCGGTTTCTTAAATAATCAGTACTACCACCTCCTAAGAAGAACATAAAGACATCATTATAATGAGGAAAGCAACAACCCTAGCAGTGGCTTTTCTTGCTAGAGCATCCTCTTAAGGGAACAGTAAACAGCTTCTAAATAAGGCCCCCCATCTACAGCCTAAGAACCTAGCTGATTGTCAACCTTCAATGATCCCACAGTGAATATCCCACTGCAGTCACTCACCTCTATGTCTGTCTCGCCCTTATGCCACGAGTCCCTGTCTTCTTAATCTCAGCCTCCTTAATATAGGAAGTTAACAGGAAAGGTTGAATGGTGAGCTGGGTGCATGAAACCAACCCACAGAGCTCACCTCTCTGACTTCCAACCTTAATATCTTCTTGCCCCCCCGCTACCCCCACACCAATCTCTCCTCATCTGTGCTCCGCAAATGTATTCCTCAATGTTATCGGTTTCTTCTGAATCATAATGCTGCCTCTTAAGATGGCAGTTGCTAAGATGCCTGCATATTATAAGAGGATTCTTTTTTTTTTTCCCCTGAGATGGAGTCTTGCTCTGTCACCCAGGCTGGAGTGCAGTGGCTCAGATCTCTCAGCTCATTGCAACCTCTGCCTCCCAGGTTGAAGCAATTCTCCTGCCTCAGCCTCCCGAATAGCTGGGATTACAGGCGCCCGCCACCACGCCCAGCTAATTTTTATACTTTTAGTAGAGATGGGGTTTCATCATGTTGGCCAGGCTGGTCTTGAACTCCTGACCTCGTAATTTGCCCACCTCAGCCTCCCAAAGTGCTGGGATTACAGGCGTAAGCCACCATGCCTGGCTCAAGAGGTTTCATTTTTTTGCAGTCAATTTAGCTAGGAAAATTCTCTCTTTGCTCTATGTTGGATGCACCTACAATGCAAGTATGCATTTTTAAACATCTTTCCTGAATTGCAGAGCTGACAGGGGATTTAGAGGCTGTTCAACCCTAAGCCCCATTTGTCAAACGAGAGAACTGAGATCTGGAGAGGCAACGTCTCCCATGCCAAGTCAAAGCCAGACATCAGTGATGGGATGGGAGTCACTCTGCCAACCCTAAAGCCTTGTTGGCTTCCAGACCACTGTCCCACAGTTTTAACAAATGCGTAAAACTCTCACCAATTGACTACAAACATAGAAAACACTAGTAGTGCCCTGACCTAGCTACTCAGACCTGCAAAGCCAGCCCTCAGGCAAGGTGTTAAGATTCTAATGAAGGCAGCCGCCATTCTACAGTTAAGGAATTGGGGGGTGGTTCAGTCACACATCTGGGCAGACATTGTGTTCCAGGCTCTGTGCCCAGAATGCAGGGGTCACCAAGGAGAAATCCACAGGGTCCTACCTAAAGTGGCCTACCACCCTGGGAGAGGTGGACAAGCAGTAAGGTCAGGCTCCAGCCAGAATTTGTCCTCCCTGGAGGGACAAAGGAGAGCTCCACAGAGCAGGTAACACTGGCTTACTCCTGGGCCTGAAAGAATACTTGAGATTCTCCCAGAATCTTCTAGATCAGTGATTCTCATGGAGACCCTTTCAGAAGAATCACACTCCACCATCATCCACTTGGGTTCTCTATGCCTATACTCATCCTGTCCTGACTACCCTAATTACCACACCAACAGTAGAAAACCCCCAAAGAACAGCTAACTCAATTTGCGCCCAAAGCAGCCCAAACTGAGAAGCACCATGATGTTGGTGACAGTGATGGTGATGGTGGTGACAGTGATGATGATGACGATGATAGTGATGGTGATGACGAGGATGGGGATGACAGTGACGATGGTGATGGTGGTGGTGGTGATGAGGATGGTGATGATGACAGTGATGATAGTGACGGTGAATGGTGATGATGACAGTGATGATGACGGTGATGGTGATGATGGTGATAATGATTATAGTGACGATGATGGCGATGATGACAGTGATGGTGAATGGTGATGACAGCAATGATGGTGGTGATGGTGATGATGATGGGGATGGGGATGATATGATGATGATGATGATGGTCATGGAGAAAGGTGATGATGACAGTGATAATGATGGTGATAGTGATGGTAATGATAGTGATGATGGTGATGACAGTGATGATGGATGGTGATGATGACAGTGATGATGATGGTGATGGTGATGATGGTGGGGATGATAGTGATGATGATGATGGTGATGGAGAATGGTGATAATGATGGTGATGATGGTGGGGATGATAGTGATGATGATGATGACAGTGATGATGAATGGTGATGATAACAGTGATGATGGTGATGGTGATGACAGTGATGATGATGGTGATGATGACAGTGATGATGAATGGTGATGAATGGGATGATAATGATGATGGTGACAGCAATGATGATGGTAATGATGATGATGGGGATGGGGATGATAGTGATGATGATGATGATGGTGATGGAGAAAAGTGATGATGACAGTGATAATGATGGTGAGGTGATGGATATGATAGTGATAATGATAATGGTGATAACGGTTTTGGGGAGCCAGCAACTGGCCCAGCACAAACCACAGGGGGAAGGAGCTGTGGGCCACAGTGAGCCCTTTACACTGCTTGGGGATCCCTGGCCCCAAAACCTGGAATTCCTTACCTGTGCTCTACATCTCCTCCCCCTACTCCCACCCACACTGTGAAAATAATTCTCAAATGCATAACATTTCACCTTACAATGAGCTCTGAGAATAATCAGCCAGGCCATATTGTTTTTAGATAAGGTAATAGTATATCACCAAGAACATATGCTCATAAAAGCAGCAATTCTTTATCCCTGGATGTCTTCAGAAAGAACAGGGAAAAGCACCTCCTAAGAAATAAGAATGAATTGTACCTGCCAACATTCCAGCATGAAGGTAAGCAGGGCCTTAGCACTTGCCAGAGGCCTATGTCTGCCTTTACTCGCTGGGAAGAAAGACACAGAGAAGCCACGGCAGCCACATCTCATGTCCCACCCCTGGAGGCTAAGCCCCTGCCAGGCATCCTGCCAGGCCATCGTCAGCATGGGCTCCACACTGCATGACTGAAGAGTTTCTAATAAAGCACACCTCAACCACTGCTGAAGGATTGGGAGGTGGGGGGACAACCAGTTCTGCCACCCACGACCCTGTCTCAGCCCCTGAAGCTGGGGGCTTTTCTGGACCTCCCACATCCCACACTCATTCTGCCAGAAGTGTCTCCAGCCACACACAGTAAATACGGAAAACTGCATGATGTTGAAAATGATTTTTTTTCAACATAGGTGATCGATTTTGAGAGGTTCTCACTTCTCTCCAAAAATTGATTACAGGGCAGCACATAGGAAAGATGGGAGTGAAAGGGAGGAGTGGGGGCTGTCATCAATTCTGCTTTCTGGAAACGTCTGTTAAATGCACAGAAAGAAGGCAGAGAGCTGAGCATTTTGCTGCTACAGAAAAAGAGCACTGCAGTCGATACACACTGCTGTACAGAACCGCGATTCTGCAAGTGTGCCCAGGAGTCCTCCTCCGGCCTGCCAGCACGAACACTCCCAGACCCGATCCATGCTCTGCACACACTCACAGGGGGAGGGGACCACCAGCTCCGGGCCTCGTTATGCCTGAGGAACAACCTGCAGCTCTCTCTGTGCAGCCCCCACCACCAAGCTCAGGGTTTCTATAGGTGCATCAGGGACCCTGAGAGATGCTTCTCAGAAGCCATGAGGCTGGAACAATCCAAAATGGCAGCTCCCCAAACTTCAAGCAGTAACCAGCACTGGCTGCCTTCCGGAAGCCTCCACACGCACAGTAGTCAGACTCCAGCATCAAATCCCTTGCTACGACAGCCTGGATCAAAACATGCCTCATAAGCCCGAATTTGAAAAGGAATTCCGTACTCAGTGGCAGAGGAGGCACTAGATCCAAAAATGTTTAAAGAGTAATGGCAGCCACCACCACTTATTCCACACGTGACCAGCCAGACTTACCTAGGTACACACATCTGCATTCCCGTCTATGTCTGAGCTGCACCTAGAACCCCTTTCTGCACATGAGCAAACAGACTCAGAGAACATCACCAGCCAATAGACAACAGAGCAAAGATTACAATTCAAATCCAGTCTGCCACATCTGCAGACCTGGGTTTGAATTGTAGTTCCTGTCAATATCTGAGCTCAGCCTAGAACCCCTTTCTGCGTATGAGCAAACGGATTCAGAGAACATCACCAGCTAATAAACAACAGAGCAAAGACTACAATTCAAACCCCAGTGTCCCTGATCTTTCCCCCAAGGTATTTTGCAAATGAAGGTCTAATACCCCAATCCAAGAATGTCTTGGTTCTTTCCACCATGATTTCTTTCATGGTTTCTGTCCACCATGAGAGTTCTCTACAGCCATGGGAGAGAACAGTCATTTGTGATCTACCTGGCGTACAATGGGTATATAATTTGTGTCTTGGTTTGTGCATCTGTCAAATGGCATCTCATCCTCTGCTCTCTTCCTCAAAGAGTGAAAATGATCCAAGGAGAGAATTGTATCAGAAATGCACCAAGCCACCCAAGGCCACTGCATTCAACGCCCTCCCCCAGCCCCTTCTATTTGCCAGGAGACCTCTCTGCACTCACACATTGCTTGAACCGTCTCTACCTGTTCAGTTGTGGACTAGGTAGATACTGGGGCAACACTGTGTGAACACAGCACTCATGCCCTAGAAGGAGCTTCCATGGCTTAGGAAGGGATGACAAAACTCGTACAGGAAAATCTGAACACCAGCCCAGGCAAGGCCATAAAAGGGCATATCATTACTACCAAAACAAGGGCGGAAGAGAAAGTGACCTCGTTTAATTGTTGATCCTTCTACTTTCTGCTGATGCCCTTGGGCTACTTATTCGTTCTGGCCTCCTCAGTTTTTTCCTTTAGAAAAATGGCTTGGGCTGGGCACAGTGGTTTACACTTATAATTCCAGCACTTTGAGAGGCCAAGGCTGGAGGATCATTTCAGCCCAGGAGCTCAAGACCAGTCTGGGCAACATAGCAAGACCTCATCTCCACAAAAAATTAAAAAGTCAGCAGGCGTGGTGGTGTGCACCTGTAGTCCTAGCTACTCAGGAGACTGTGGCAGGGGGATTGCTTGGGCCCAGGAGTTCAAGGTTGCAGTGAGCTGGGATCACATCGCTGCACTCCAGCCTGGGCAACAGAGCAAGACCCTATCTCAAAAAAAAAAAAAGTTTGTTAAGAAGCAGGGTCTCACAATATTGCCCAGGCTCAAATCCCTGATTTCAAGCAATCCTCCCACCTCAGCACCCCCTAGTAGCTGGAACTACAGACAGGAGCCACTATGCCTGGCTTAGAAAATAGATTTGTTTTGTTTTGTCTTTTTGTTTTTGTTTTTGTTTTGCCATTTGCCTCACAAGTTCTTGATGAAACAAGTTAATGTATGTATGTAGCAGGGCTCACATCACCTGACACATCAATACATGCCCTATAATTTAAATCCCAACCCTCTGCTAGATACTCAGGAGTTACACAAAAGGAATGTGAGGAACACAACTTCAGCTGGTCCGACCAACACACCTTCGGTATTCTGTAGGTGCCAGTGCTGTGCCAGGTGCAGGCATGAGAGGCCAGTAAGAGAGCTTGCCACCTCGCAGGGGAATGGCCAAGCACCCAGCTCACTTCGTCAGTGCTGGGGGAAAAATCGATTCTAACTGGAAGACTCCAGGAAGGCCCAAATGAAACAGCCCTTGGGCCGAACCTATAAAAACACAGAAAGAAACGTAGAAAGAAAAGGCAAATCCAGAGACAGAAAGCAAATTTGTGGGGGACTGGGGGCTTGAGGATGGGAACAGGGAGTTTGTACAAAAGAGGGATCTTTCTGGGGTGATGGATATGTTCCAAAACTGGATTGTGGTGATGGCTATGAACTCTATAAATTTACTGAAAATCATTAAACTGTACACTTAGAATGGGCACGCTTTATGAGAGATGAATTCTATCTTGGTAAAGCTATTAATTAAAACAAAAATGAGTAGAAGTTAGCAGATAAGAAAGTCTGGGTGAGAGAGAAGAAAGGCATCAAACAATCCAGCCCCAACTCCAACCCCTCCCCTGCACCCCCAACTCTCTCAGGTATCAGCTTAGAGGGTGCTTCTCCAGGGAGCCCCCTATACTGGGGTAGGAGCTCCCCTCCATAGCGCTTCAAGCTCCCTGGTCTTATTTGACAGGTCCCCTACATACAACCCCCAGCCCAAGACCTTAAACTCTGCACAGGTAGAGAGGATGCCTGGGTCCAACCTTCTCAGACCCCAGCTTGGTCCAAGGCACACAGTAGGTATCAGAAGCACTTACTGCGTTAAAAGAACAAACCAAGGTTTGGTGGGGTTGCGGAGGCAGAAGAGAGTGGGATGATGAAATCTGCGTTTTAAACCGAGAAGTGCTGCCGGCATGGCTGGAGTGAAGGAACTGGAAGCATTCTCTGGGCCAAGGGCAGATAAGGCTCTGCTGTGCAGGAAGAGTGGGTGTGAGCCCTCAGAGAGGGCTGACCCGATTAGACGGCAAAGTGAAGACAAAGAGCTCCAAAACTCTCCAGAGATTTCTAGCTTTAACAAATGAGTAGATGAGACATGTTGACCATAATAGGTAGGAGACACAGCTTCAGCGAGGGAGATGTGTCCTCGGCCCTATTTGATGTGGAATAGCTGGGAGCCCACACCCAGTGTTGGGTCTGCAGCTCAGGGGGACAGCTAGGGTGTATATATCACCTGCCAATGCACAGATGTGGGCACAGGTGAGTTCAGCCAGTGCACCTGGGCAGGTGGAAGGAACTGTCCTCTAGAGATGCACTTAATATCGTGCCTGCCTGAGGGGAGACCTCACTTGCCTAAGGGGACACAGAGCAGGGAAAGATTTAAGCTAAGGCAAGAGAGTACTGAGGCGAAATCTGGGAAGACTTCCGAGAGGAGAACCACGCACCACCCAAAAGCCTTCTTCCTTTTTTCAGAGTCACAGCAACCTTATCTATGCAATACATATTTAACAATCCTGAGTTTTCCTAGCCAAGGGTCCGAGACCCATCCCTTGCTGGAGAAGACCTCTTGTCTCATGCCACAGGTGAGGCTAAGACACCTCCAGCCCGGGGCTCCTGGCTTCCTGCCAACTGGGGTAGTACCTCAAGCACCAAAAAGATCCAAATACCCAGACAACCCAGCTGCGGGATTAGAAGCATTCAGGGTGTACTTGCTTATTAAGGTAAAGGCACACAGCCCCAAGAAGTCATCTTTCCTGCCCTCCTGCTGGCAGAGGAGGGTGGCAACGGGAAGAGAGTGGAGGTCTCTGAGAAGGATTTCTTTAGTTCGTCATGCCTCCGATGTGAAGCTTTGCCTCTGAAATTCAATTTTCCTTGAAACAACATGGCCAAGGTAGGGCTCTTTAAAGGATTTACTGTGCTTTTCAGATGATTTAAAAGAAAAAAAAATCTTGAGACTTGCGCCCTGCTCATCAGCATCTAAGAAATGTTCCACCTGTCAAACCGTATTGATTACCCGAAGTCATATTACAATCTGCACCACTAGATTCCAACCATTTTTTAGTCTTTGTAGAAAGTGATTTGAAGAAACCTTTTCTCCATAGGGTAACTGGCACCAAAAGAGCCCCTAAGCCCATGCTGCTGTCTCCATATACAGCCACCCTCTGTCATTCCCAGATTAGAAACTCAATCTAAGGGGAAAAGGACAAGAGCTACGTGACATTCACAGATGTGCAGCTTTACGTGAGGACATAAGAACGACATAGAAACCCACTGCTACTATAGGAGAGCAAGGAGCCCCAAAGTAGAGTGTGATTAAAATCTACAAGTGTCTGCTCATCCTAACTCCAAACATGCCTCCCCCAGCCCTCAGCACAACGACATCAGGTGCTGACAAACTAGCAGAATACACATAATGCCCCATCAATCCTGGCCTGGCAACTCATCAATTGAACGCATTATCCCACAACGAACAAGCATGGTTTAGGGCTTGCTGGAATGCAAAATTTTAATACAAACCTAACCCCAATCTAGATAAAAATTCAGCTGCCAAGTAGCTTAATCTTCGGTGCCAAATAAACTCTGGGGCCCCCTGTTAGTACCCTGGATTATCACTGGTTCACGAGTGAGTGTGGTACTCTACCACTTACGAGTAGCAAAAAGGGTCTTAGAATAAGTGTCACAGGGAGACAACTGCTCTGACGCACACTCAGCAGGGCATGCACTGTACCCGCTCTGCAGACCTTGGAACTGTGCTTGCAGAGTCCTGAAGGTAGGGGGTGTGAGCACCAGCGCTTCAACAGGAGGAAACAGCTCCAGGGTGAAATGGTGCTAGGTGAGTATGGGGCTCCTGGCTGGGGCGTTTGCACCAAGGGAAGTCCAGTCCTTGTCCTTCCATAGACTGCACTTCTAATTCTGCACAGCCCTGTGGCCAGAAAGGGGAAGGAGTGTGTCCACGTTCTTGTATTTCACTTAGAATCTATCTCTAGGAGGGCTTGTTGGAAATAAATGGGTCATTGGCTGGAGTTTGGGCAAATCTCTGTTCTTCTGGGGTTTTGACTTGTTCTGGTTTCTCCACAGGTCAAAGGACCTTCCATTTATTGGATTCCAAAGACAAAGTCTCCCAAATTATTATCACACATTGACATTTATGTTCCACCTTAAAAACAGCATAAAAGTGGGACACAGAGGGAGCAGGCAAGGCTAGAACGTGGCACCATGGCACTGTGGCACCACATCCCACCGCAAGGGAGAGGCAGGGCCCCCGGGCCTTCCCTTTGCCATATTATCCAGTAAAACCTCAAGAGCTCAGTAATTACAGGCGCTCTCAAAAGTGAAACAGAAATAGATCTAAGGCCAAAACACTGGCTTGCTTGAGACAAAGGGCTGGCTTTAACTAGAAAAAAACAAAAACAAAACAAAACACAAACCTGGGTTTGGGTCTGTCTTCTGAGCTGAGAAAGCCAGACTGATTTTTTAAAATACTATTATGGAATCTGATTATGAGGAAAGAGTAGGATTCACACCAAAAGCCCTTTTTTCCTGTAGGACATAAAATCATTTGATGAAACAGAAAACAGGGTGCATTCTAAGTGTGCCCCTGTCACCAAGTCAGGATGAAAAATGAGAAAATGAGCTCATCGCATCCCCCTGGCCTGCCATGGCTGGGATTGCAGGGCTTCAGTCCCGGCCGAGGGAAACCAAAGGAACTGGACCAGGTTTCTGTTCTTAGCTCCTAAAAGCCCGCAAAGCAGCCCGCCTCTCTGGGAACACCATCACGTAGCCCCTGACACTTGGGAAGCGCATCCATACCCATGCCGCCCCCTCCGCAGCCCAACCCCATGCCGGCGCTCCATTTTGAGAGCCTCCTGCACTGGTGAGATCTGTGGCTCCCTTGGTTAAAGGCGATTTTTTTTTCCCCAAGAGAAAGACACCAAGGCGATGAAGGGAAAGAATATCGCTCGCTCTGGCCGAGGGCCACCCGACCCCAGGGCTGGCCTTGCTGCCAGCGCCGAGGCGCCAGGACTCTCCAGAGAGTGAGTAAGAGCTGGGTGCTCGTTCACTGCGGTTCAATTTTACGACTAGTAGGTTTCAAAAGTAACTAATGCGGAGGCCAGCGGCTGGACTCAGCGTCCTGGCAAACATCCTCCTCTGGTGGAATTGGGGTCAGCCAGGAGGAAAGGGGTGGCCTTTGGCGGCCAGGACACCCCGGGAGCCCGAGATCTGCATGTGCGGGAAGCGCCAGTTTCACGCCGTGACTCTCGGACTCCACGAGCTGAGCTGCATCCTCCCGGACTAGGCACTTGTTGAACCAAAGGGTTCTCAACTCCGCAGTCTCTGCCTCTCGGCCAGGAGAGGGACCCCCACGCTTGCGCGGGAGCCTGGAGGCTGGGGCAGGGCCGGCGCCCCGCGCGGCGCTCTCGGGCACTCGTGGAGGCGGCGCCGCCCGGGAGGTGCTGCAGAACGCAGCGCAGCTGCAGCTAAACTTTCTCGAATCTCAGTGCTTCGCGGTTAAGTTAGGGCCAGGGAGAGGCACAAAACACGCCCGGGGGAAATATAAGGCCCCACTCACGATAAAGGAAAAAAAAAAGATTGTAAACAGGAGACGCTAATCCAATTAACACAGCACCTACTGTGTGCGGGGCTTTGGACCAAGAGCTGTCTTCAGTGCGTTCTCATTTCACCTGTCACCACAGCCCCTGAGGGAGGAGCTGTCCTCATTTGAAAGAGAAGCAAACCACGACCGGGGAAGGTGGCGCGTCTGGCCCAGGTCGCAGTGCGGGTCACGGGGAGGCCAGGGCTCTCCTCGTCGCCCCTTGGCCCTGGGAGGAACGAGCAGATCGCCTCCGCGTGGGCCCCCACCCTTGGCAGAAGCTCACAGGCGACCCACGTGGGCCGCACGGACCTGTCCCCCTGAGGGGCTGGCCCAGTCTGCCCGCGAGGCCCGCGCTTGCCCCGTCGGGTCCCAGCTGTCCTCGAGGCTCCTAAGCTACGCACTACGCCGACCAGCAGGGACAGGGGGCTCTGCGCGTGGGGCTGGACCGCCCACGCCCACCCCGCCACCCCGCTCTGCGCACAGCTGCTCACACACGACACCCGCCAGGCACCGCTCCCCACCAGCAACTGCGCCCCGACACACAATTCCACAAACGCAGTCCAAAATGTGCACACCTAAGGCACACATGTATGCCCACGAGTACACGCCATTCGAAAGACACCACCGTCCGCGGTCACCCACAACTCCACCGCGCAGAGAAACGCGGGCGCTCCCGGACACACACGCGCGCGCACAAACATACACGCAAAGAGCCGGATCGCAGCGCTCGCCGGTGCACACGCCGGGTGCACACGCCCGGTGCACACGCCAGCAGCCAGCAGCCAGCAGCCCGCCCCTTCCCTACCTGCTCCGGCGCAGGACGCGGTCCGCCGGCTTCCCGAGCCCAAGTTCGGCGCCGGCGGCGGCTGCAGCGGGCCCGAGCCGCTGCCCGGGACGAGCGCGCCGAGGCCGGGAGGAGTGACTAGGAGCGCGGGCCTCCGTGCGCCCGCAGCTGCTGCGCCGGCCCTGCGCTCATCGCCGCCCAGAAAGACAAAAGGAAGCCGGCAGCCAGGGAGGGAGCAAGGTGGAGGCGCCCGCCAGTCCGCCCGTCCGCTGCCCGCCGCCGCCGCGGCCCGCCTGCCAGCTCCGGGAAGGAAGGGACGCGAAGGCGGGACCCGGAGGCGGGACCCGGAGGCGGGGGCCGGGGCGGGGCGCGCGGCCAGAGGCGGGCGCTCAAGTTTCCTACGGCCCCGCCGCCTCCTGGCCCCGCCCCCGCCACGCCCCCTGCCGGACCTTCAGCGCCCGGCTCGGCCCTCGCAGCCCCTGCCCTTAGCTGCTCCTCGGCCCTCGCGGCCCAACCCCGGCCCTGCCGGGTCCCAGCCCCCAGTGGCTTTCGGGACAGGGGCGGAGCCGGGCACCGGTTCTGTTCCCCTAACCCTTGGCCTCTGGCCTGCGGGTATAGAAGAGGCCGAGAGGCGGCGCCCGGGAGGGGCCAGCCCTGAGCCCGCGCCCCCCGCCCCCATCCCGCAGGAAGTGGCCCGGGCGGCCTAGGAAGGGGAAGAGCGGAGTTGCCCCGGCCCCGCACCCCCAGCCCCAGCCTTGCGTGCAGCTCGCACCCCTTCCCACGCCTGTTCGGGGGAGAGCCCCGGGCCTGGAGTGGGAAGCCTGGCTCCAGCTCTGGTTACCTCCAGTGACTCCCCAGGCCGTTTAGGCGAGTCCATTGGGCCGCCTCAGCCTCGGTTTCCCCACCTAACCACGGAAGGGAACAGAGGCTGGCTTCCTGAGCGCCTCCCTTCCAGGCATCTGTGGTCTTCGGGCTCCACGCAGGAGAGGCGCCGGAGTGGCACCTCCTGCCCAGGGTCGGCGCCTCCTGGCTCTCGGGGAGGGGGGCATCCTCCATCCCCCGCACCTGCCCCGAGAGGAACCAGGGACAAAGCACCCCCACCCCCACCCCCACCAGGAGCTCCGGAAAAACGGCTTCAGAAGAGCAAATATACACACACACCCACCTCCCGCCCCAAACATCCCCGAAGAAAGGTAACCACAGAAACAGCCAGAAATGTGGAGCTGGGCGATCATATGAGGCTGAGACAAAACTGTCTTTCTAGCGTCTCTAGGGGAGAGCTCGAATCCCTCCTTCCACTCCTCCTCCACGGAAAACGGAGTGAACTCCTGCTACAGAGGCCGCCAGAGCAACGTTCAAGAGCAGCTTTGAGGGGAGCGGGCGCAGGGCCTTGCTGGGAGGGTGTGCCGAGCCCAGACCCCTCCTTCTTCCTTGGCTCTGAAGGCGGAAAGGCAAAGCTAGACCTCGAGGAAGTTCCCCTCCCCGTGGGCCCTGCAGTGAGGATTACATGAAGGCATGTGGGCGGTGGACCCGAGTGCACCAACTGATGCAGGCGGCCCGGTACCTGCGGGTGCCATGCCTCCTTCTTAGCCAAGGCCACTCTAGCTCCCCGTGAAATATCCAGGCAGAAGGCTGGTGGGGTTGCAGGTGAGAAGCCGTCGGTGAGGTCCAGGAGCCAGGCCTGGGGAAGCACACATCACTTCCACCCACATCCATGGGCCAGAAGTAGTCGCACAGCCCCAGCAGGATGCAAGAGGCTCTGGCAGCTGTGGTCTTCCTGAGTGTTTCAGAAGTAAACAAAGCCGGTTTGATGAACACGTAGCAACATCCCTGTCACAGAAACTGAGCACATTTCTCCCAAGCACAGACACAGGGCAAAGGCGCAAAGTCTGTCCACAGGCGCACAGGACGGGAGGTGCATGGCAAACACAGGCAGGAGGTGGGGTTGGGGTGGAAAAGTTCAGGGACGGCTCAAAAGCAGACCAAGGCCCGTTTCTGAAACCCAGCCCACTCACTGGTTCCTCCACACTTGGCCCATGCTGTTCCTCTCCCATGCGACTTTTCCATCTTCCACCTCCAACCTGTCATCCATCCATCCTTCAAAGCTTAGGTCAGTCAGCTCTCACCTAGCCCTCAGCGGCTTAGCCCGCAGGTGCTTCCTCTGTTTCTGAACTTCTAGAGAAACACACTTAACCGCAGACCTCTTATTCCAGGAGTGTATCTCTCTCAGATGAGATGCAAGTTGGTCCCTTCCCTTGCATCCCTCCTGTTCCTTCAAGAGGAGGACTGTCTACCACCCTGAAGCTTCATGGAGAGAGAGCACGCCGTCGTTATTCAATGTGTAGTTTTGAATTTAACTAGAGCGAAGAAGAAAGCAAATTCAGGTAAGATGTTGTGTAATTTCCAGGGGCTAATGTGACAAGCACCTCCAACTGGGCAACTTAAACAACAGAAATGTGTTGTTTCACAGCTCTGGAGGCTGGAAGTCCAAGATCAAAGTGTTGGCAGGGGTGCAGTCTGTCTCACGTCTGTCTCTTAGCTTCTGGTAACCTCATGCATTCCCTGACTTATGGATGGCCATGTGCGCTCCCTGTGAATTCACATATTCTCTATATACCTGTCTCTTTTCCCTTTTCTTAAGGACACAGTCATTATTGGATTAGGGCACACCCTAATGACCTCATCTTAACTTGATCATCTGCACAGACCCAATTTCCAAATAAGGTCACATTCACAGGTACCAAGGGTTAGAAGTTCAGCATCTTTTGAGGGAAACAATTCAACCCATAACAGGTGTCATGCTAGATAAACAATTTGTTTTTATATGATAACTGTAAACAAGACAGAAGTAATTCTGATTGTTCTTAATATCTGACTTAGTTTTATGACAATTTTTTTCGAACTTTTATTATAATATACACATAACATAAAATTTATCATCTTAATCCTTTTAAAGTGAACAGCTCAGTGGTATTAAATACATTAATGGTGTGCAACCAGCACCACCATCCATCTCCAGAACTCTTTTCATCTTGTAAAACTGAAACTCTATACCCATTAAATAATGACTGCCTCTCTAATACCTTATATAAGTGGAATCGTACAGTATTTTCTTTTTGCAACTGGATTATTTCACTTAGCATAATGTCCTCAAGATTCATCTATGATGTAGTCTATGTCCGAATTTCCTTCCTTTTTAAGGCCAAGTAATATTTCCTTGTGTGTGTATACCACATTTTGTTTACCCACTTGTTTGTCAAGAAATCATTGGGTTGCGCCCACATTTTAGCAATTATGAATAATGCCACGATGAACATGGGTACACAAATATCATTTCAAGATCTTATTTTCAGTTGTTTCAGGTATATACCCAGAAGTGGAATTGCTGGATTATATGATCATTCTATTTTTAATTTTTTGAAGAAGCATCATAATAATATTTTCCACAGTGTACCATTTTACATTCCGCCAAACAGTGCACAGGGTTCCAATTTCTTCACATCCTCACCACCAGCACTTGGTGGTGGTGGTGGTGGTGTTTTTGAGACGGGGTCTTGCTCTGTCGCCCAGGCTGGAGTGTAGTGGCACGATCTCAGCTCACTGCAAGCTCTGCCTCCTGGGTTCACGCCATTCTCCTGCCTCAGCCTCCAGAGTAGCTGGAACTACAGGAGTGTGCCACCAGGTCTAGCTAATTTTTGTATTTTTAGTAGAGACGGAGTTTCATTGTGTTGGCCAGGCTGGCTTCGAACTCCTAACCTCAAATGATCTTCCCACCGCAGCCTCCCAAAGTGCTGGGATTGCAGGTGTGAGACACCGCACCAGCCCGATTTTGCCTTTTGGTGCACAAAATTTTTATGAAATCCAATTTGTCTATTTTTCTTTGTTGTCTGTGTCTTTAATGTCATATCCAAGAAATCACTGCCAAATCCAACGTTGTGTAGATTTTGCTCCAATTTTTCTTCTAAAAATTGTATAGTTTTAGGTTACTTTTAGGTCTTTGATCTATTTTGAGTTAATTTTTGTATATGGTGTTAGGTAAGGGTCCAGCTTCATTCTTTTGCATGTAGATATCCAGTTTTCCCAGCACCATTTGTTGAAAAAGCTGTCCTTTTGCCATTAAGTGATCATGGCACCCTTGCCAAAAATCATTTGACCATATATTCAAGGGTTTGTTTCTGGGCTCTCTATTCTATTCTGTTGATCTGTATGTCAAGCTTTATTCCAGTGCCACACTGTTTTGATTACTGTAGCTTTGTAGTAAGTTTTGAAATCAGGAAGTGTGAGTCCTCCAGCCTTGTTCTTTTTCAAGATTGTTTTGGCTATTCAGGGCCCCTTGAGATTCCATATGAATTTTAGGATGGGTTTTTCTGTTTCTGCAAAAAATGTCATTGGGATTTGGACTTTATTGTTTCTGAAGTACCTTTACATATACTATCTCCAACATTCTAAAGATTATTTCCATATTTTACAGATGAGGAAACTATACTTGGAAAAATGAAATGTCCAAGGCCACATATTAGAATCAGTAACAGCCAGGTTTAACAGCCAGATTCAGTGTCATTGTGCTGGGTCCACACAGGATCTGGAAGAAATACTATTTTTTTGTTTTAATTCCTTGTAGCACTTTAATACTTGAATGTATATCTACCAGCGAGAATCTTGCCAATAACATTGTTCCAGCTCACAAACTCCTGCCCCAGAATGTTTGAGGAAGTGGAGGCTAGCTTGTTTCTATGTACTCTTTTGATTCTATTCCCCAGTTTCGTTTGTAATTACAGAGTGGAGAAATGCAACTGCTGGGAATAGCATGGGTGACGCTGACTTAGGGTAGAGGCGGCATCTCTGGCCACCCACCCTTCCCCTGACCCCAGGAGCTCACAGGCGGAGGAAATGCCCTGATAACTCCCCAGCAGCAGCTGCAGCAGGAAACCAAAGCCGTGCCTTGAAAGGGGAGAGTTGGAAATTTACCATGACCTGTCAGCCAGCAGAATCACTGGATCCTGCCTCAAATCTGTAGATGGACCAGAGCTGGGAAAATTGGATCATTAGGTCAGCTTGTTTATCCCTGAGGCACGCTGTTTTGTAACCACTCCTGATACAGATGCTGTGGCCCATGGCTCATCCAGGAAGTGTGACTCAGAGGCAGGTTCCAATGCCCCCCCACCCCCGCTCTTTCCCCTTCATCCTTGCAAGCTCAAGATAAACTAAAATATCCCCATCCCCTGCTGTGGACCACCACCACCCCAATCCTTTGTTGAAGCCCTAACCTCTAATGTAATTGTATTTGGAGATAGGGCTTTTAGGAAGTACTTAAGGTTAAAGGAGTTGTAAGTCATAGGATTGGTGGTCTTCGAAAGGAAGAGAGATAAATCTTTCTTTCTCTCCATGCACCAAGGAAAGGCCATGCGAGAACACAACACAAAGGTGACTGTCTACAAGCCAGAAAGTGGGCCCTTACCAGAAAAGGAATCAGCCAGCAGTGCCTTGATCTTGAACTTCCAGCCTCCGGAACTCTGAGAAATAACCTTCTGTTGTTGAAGCCACCCAGTCTGTGGTATTGTATTTCATCATGGCAGTCTAAGCATAAGACAGGAAGCATGCCCTGGTACTTTTTCTTCTATTTCCCATTCCGTCTGCCCTCTGCCCCTCTCTAATCTCAAGGCTGGGGTCCTGGGACACTGCCCGGCAGGACTAGGGGCGTTAAGGACCTGGTTTTGTTTCTTGAGCAGTGCCTTACCCTCTTGCCCTGCTTCCCTGACCCCTCTGCCCAACCGTGGCTGCTGGGGAACAGGGCAGGGTATGGGCCAGAGCGGGACTTGCCAGGGGAGGGCTCAGGAACTGCACTGTCCACTCACCAAGCGGCCTTTGGAGGTACCCAGGAAAATGAACAGGACTCCAAGTCAGATAACCCTGGACTCCCAGGCTCTTCTATAAAGTAGACAGCTTGACCTACGACCTACCTCTTGGGGTGGTTGAGAGCCTTAAATGAGCTAATATTGGATGCTCTCAAAAAAAAAAAAAAAGAAAACTCAACGCCTGTAACCCCACCATTTTGGGAGGCCGAGGCAGGGGGATCACTTGAGCCTAGGAGTTTGAGACCAGCCTGGGCAACATGGTGAAACCCCATCTGTACTAAAATTACAGAAATAAGCCAAGCCTGGTGGTGCATGCCTGTAGTCCCAGCTACTTGGGAGGCTGGGGTGGGAGAATGGCTTGAGCCCGGGACGTGGAGGTTGCAGTGAGTCCAGATCATGCCACTGCACTCCAGCCTGGGTGACAGAGCCAGACCTTGTCTCAAAAAAACCCAAAAAACAGCTGCTTTCCTCCTCCCCCACTCGCTCTTCCCTCCTCCTCATTAGCAAACTTAGAGCATTCTCTTTAGCAACCCTGATTAGGCCCCAATCCAGGGTCCCAATTTTCTAATTTGTAAAATGTGCATATGAATCATGTCTCACTTGGATTAAAAGAGGCAATGAGTGCAAAGGGCCTCTGGCGAGGTAGCTCCTCAAGAAGTGATGGGCATGTTACTTCATTGTCATGTCCTCACCCTCATGATCATCCTCCCACTGACTGACCACTCCACCCACACAAATAAAGCCATCGCAGCCATCAGTCGGAGCCCACCGGTGCTGGCCCAGCTCAACCTACGCTATCAGCATCACCTGAGCAGACATCCAACCTCTCTGAGTTCCTTTGCCCTGAGGGCTGTCTCTCAGATGACCTAAGGGAGGGAGGCCAAGGCACCAAGGAACGGGAAATGGCTTTGTAAAATGTGAAATGTGCTCCCAGACTACACATCTTCAAGTAGTGTCAGAGGTATTTGAACCAGAGTGACTCCATCTTGAGTAGGGGCTGGGTAAAATAAGGCTGAGACCTGCTGGACTGCATTCCCCGGTGGTTAGGCATTCTAAGTCACAGGATGAGATAGGAGGTCAACACAAGGTACGGGTCACAAAGACCTTGCTGATAAAACAGGTTGCGGTAGGCCTCCTGGTACTTACCCACAGGCTGTGTTCTTACACTGACTGCAGAGAAAGAGGAGGGTAGAGTAAACCTACCCAATGTACACCTCAGCCCAGGCCCTGTGCCTGGTCTGTATTGTGAATGGGGGGACATAGAAAAGAAAAAATAAATAAAAAACAAAAAATAAAACAGGTTGCAGTAAAGAAGCTGGCCAAAACCCACCAAAACCAAGATGGCGACAAGAGTGACCTCTGGTCATCCTCAGTGCTCACTATATGCTAATTATAATGTGTTAGCCTGCTAAAATACACTCCCACTAGTGCCATGACAGTTTACAAATGCCATGGCAACATCAGGAAGTTACCCTATATGATCTATAAGGGAGAAGAGCTCTGAGTTCTGGGAGTTGCCCATGTCTTTCCTGGGAAGCTCATGAATAATCCACCCCTTGTTTAGCATATAATCAAGAAATGACTATAAGTATAATCAGATGGGCAGCCCGTGCCCCTGCTCTGTCTATGGAGTAGCCATTCTTTATTCATTTACTTTCCTAATAAACTTGCTTTCACTTTACTCTGTGGACTCGCTCCCAATTCCTTCTTGTGCGAGGTCCAAGAACCCGCTCTTAGGGTCTGGATTGGGACCACTTTCTGGTGACAGTAGTGGCTCCACAGAGTTGGACTGGACTTCTGTGCCCTTGCTGGTTTACACAGCGGGGTGGAGGCAAGCCTGAGGCCATGACACATGGTTGTCCAGTACCGATTGGGACGCCACATCAGCAGCAGCTCAGGCCCCAACATGGAAGTCAGAAGCCCCAGCCTGGGGCTCCACGCAACACACAGACATCTTTTCCATGTCAGTGGAGAGAGGGGAGTAGCCCAGAGTCTGGCTGTCTGCAGAACGCTCATGCTAAAACACAAAACCCAAAGCCAAACACAAGCAGCAGCTTTGACCTCTGCTTCAAACCAGTTTGAACCAGAAAAGGCTGCCTTCCTTTCCAGCTCTGCTCCTGATGATAGTTCCTGTTCTGGGAGCTAGAGCTCCTGGTGCATATGCCGAGGACATGCCCTGCAAGGAACAGTAGGTGAATTTCTCCCTGAAACATACAGCTCCATGACTAATGGGGGATGGATGTAATGTTAATCATATATGTATATATACATATTATTACTTCAACATGTAATCAATCTAAAAATTATGAATGAGATATTTTGTATTTTTTTATACCACTAAGTCTTTGAAATTCAGTGTGTGTTCTACACTTACAGCATTTCTTAATTTGGACTAGCTGCAATTTCAAGTGCTTGATAGTCATATGTGGCTAGTGGCTATCACATTGGACAGCACACATAGAAACCTGTGAATGCAAAACTTTAGTGTACATCAGAATCCCCTGTGGGGCTTATTAAAATACTGATTGCTACGCCCCACCCCCAGAGTTTCAGATTCAGCAAATCTGGAGTGTTGCCTGGGAATTTGCATTTCTGACAAGTTTCTATGTAATGCTGCTGGTCCAGGGACCACACTTTGAGAACTACTGGCCTAGATAGTCCTCTGAGGCAAGCAAGAAACATGCTTTCTAGTTTACCTCGGGGGAAGCTATATCATTATTACAAAGCTACAGTAATCAAGACAGTGTGGTACTGGCATAAGGACAGAGATCTTGATGAATGGAATAAAATTGAAAATGTAGAGATAAACTTTCTCAATTATTGTCAGTTGATTTTTGGCAAAGATGCCAAGACAATTCAATGGGAAAAAGAGTAGTCTTTCCAGCAAATGGTGCTGGACAACAGGATGGCAAAATTCATTTGTTTTTATTTTATTTTATTTTATTTTATTTTTGAAACAGAATTTCGCTCTTGTTGCCCAGGCTGGAGTGCAATACTGCAACCTTGGCTCACTGCAGCTTCCACCTCCTGGATTCAAGCGATTCTCCAAGGGATGGCCAAATTCAAAAAAATAAAGTTGGATCCCTACCTCACACCATATACAAAAATTAACTCAAAATGGATCAGACCTAAATGTAAGGGCTAAAAGTATAAAACTCTTAGAAGAAAACATAAGCATAAATCTTCGTGACCTTGTATTAGGCAGTAGTTTCTTAGATATGACACCAAAAAGCACAGGCAACCAAAGAAAATGTTGATAAGTTGGACTTTATCAAAATGAAAAATTTTTTTGCTTTGAAGGACACCATTGGGAAAGTGAAAAGAAAGCCCACTGAATGGGAGAAAATATTTGCAAGTCATATATCTGACAAGGGACTTGCATCTAGAATATATACAGAACTCTTACAAGTGAACAATAAAACAATAAATAAAAAAGGATATAAGTAGACCTTTCTCCAAGGAAGATATACATTGGCCAATAAGCACATGAAAATAAGTTCAACATCATTAGTCACCAAGGAAACGCAAATCAGAACCTCAGTGAGATACCACCTCACACTGCTAGGGTGGCTGGAATTCAAAAGGTAGACAATAACAGGAGAGGTGAGGATGTGGGGGAACTGGAACCCACACACATTGGTGGTGGGAATACAAAATGGTGTATTGGCTGTGAAAAACAGTGTGGCAGTTCTCTAAAAAGTTAAACATAGAGGCTACCATATGACCCTGCAATTCTGTGCCTGGGTATGTACCCAAGAAAACTGAAAAGCTATGTCCACACAAAAACTTGTATGTGAATCCTGATAGCAAGACTACTCATAATACCAACAAAGTGGAAACAACCCCAAGACCCATCATTGAAGAATGGATAAACAAAATGTGATGTATCTGTATCATGGAACGTTATTCTGCCATAAAAAGAAATACGGTTACATACTGCAACATGTTGAACCCCAAAAACATTATGTGCCCTGAAAGAAACCAGACACAAAAGACCACATACTGTATGATCTTATGTATATGAAATGCCCAGAATAGGCAAATCCATACAGACCAACAATTAATGTGTGGCCGCCAGAGGCTAACGGTAGAAGAGAGTGACCACCAGTAGGGACAGGGTTTCCTTCTGGAATTAGAGTGGTGATGGTTGCACAGCTTTGTGAATATACTGAAAACCTTGAGTCGCATACTTTAAAAATAAATGAGCTTTTTTAAAAAGCAGAGAGGAGGACATTTACCTCAAATCATATAGATAATAAATGTCAGGTGGGAGCCAGCCCCTGGACTACAGATGCCTAAGGAGGGTTTTTTCCTCCATACCTTACCTGGCCTGTGGTGTGCCACATTTTTTTTTTCTTTTGAGACAGAGTCTGGTTCTGTTGCCCAAGCTGGAATGCAGCGGCTGCATTATAGCTCGCTGCAACTTCAAACGCTCAGGATCAAGCCATCCTCCCACCTCAGCTTCTGAGTAGATGGGACTACAGGGGCGTGCCACCACAACTGACTAACTTTTAAATTTTTAGTAGAGACGGGGTCTCACTATGTTGCCCAGGGAGATCTCAAACTTCTGGCCTCAAGCAATATTCTTGCCTCAGCCTCCTAAAGCCACTAGCCCAGCCAGGTACTAAACTTTCTTAAGTACTGCTAGAACATGACATTAGAGGAAACCTGAAGGGCAAAACCCTTTTATAAAGTGAAAGAGAAATTTCACAGAAGAAAAAAATCCAAATGACCAATAAGTGTAAGAAAGATGCTCAACTTTATCCAGGACCAGGAAAGGCAAAATAGTCACAGTGAGATCGCATTTCCCACCCAGCCATGCCAGGGATAGAGGAGGAGGTGGGGGGGTGGGTTCCCAACAATGGGGAGGAGTGTAATTGGGACAAGCACTTTCGAGAGCAATTTGGCAAAATCTAGGAAAGTTGAAGAGGTGCGTCCTAAGCCCAGCAATTGCTCCCTCTAGTTACCTACCCTCAGGAAACTTCCCTGCAGAGTCCAGAAGCCATGTGCAAGGACGCCATTGCAACATTGTATGACAGAACTGAAAGCAGCCCCAATGTCCAGCAATAGAGGGATGAGTAAATACAGCATGTGATATTCTTACTACGGACTACTGAAACGCAGTTAAAACCAACTAGCTAGACATGTGAATCAATATGGATTGATCTCTAAAGTGATGTTGAATTTTAAAAAGCAAGGAATAGAACCTATAGTAAGTTACTGTTTACATGCATTTAAAACATGCAACATAATATAATGTATATTTAGGCCAGGCACGGTGGCTCACATCTGTAATCCCAGCACTTTGGGAGGCCGAGGCAAGTGGATCACCTGAGGTCGAGAGTTCAAGACCAGCCGGGCCAACGTAGTGAAACCCCATCTCTACTAAAAATACAAAAATTAGCTAGGTATGGTAGTGGATGCCTGTAGTTCCAGCTATTTGGGAGGCTGAGGCATGAGAATCACTGGAACCCGGAGGTGGAGGTTGCAGTGAGCCAAGATGGCACCACTGCAGTCCAGCCTGGGTGACCAAGGAAGACTCCATCTCAAAAAATAATAATAATAATAAAATATATATGTGGATATATATAGAGAGAGAGAATGAGAGAGAGAGAGAGTATATTTGAATAGATTACAATGTAGTAAAAGTATCAGACAGAATGCAGATTCAGGGTAGTGATTGCTTCTGGGACAGGGGGGATGAGAGAGACTGGGGTGATAGAAAGGAGGCTTCACCTGCACCTGACATTGCATTGTTTCCAAAAACACTGTTTTTGGAAACAATAATACATTTTAATAATAAAACAGTGTTTTTGGAAACAATAATATATACGTGTCTGATATATTATTCTCTGTACTCCTGTATATTTAAAAATATTTTTCATTTAAAAAGTAGCATTTAAAAAGCATTCCTTATCCCTTATTTCATCTCTTGTTAACTCTGGATTCTGCTCTATGGTAATGTCCCTCCTGTCTAACAGTCAAGGTTCCAGGAACATTGGCTTTTGGGAAGACAGTCCTGGAACCAAGTAGAGGGGAAGCTGTAGGTGTGGACGGAGGGGATGGTTGATAGACAGCTGGTGGGCTGAGTTCCGGAGAAGCCTCAGGCAGCATGCCGAAATGAAGGTGGGAATGGGAGGCAGTGGGGTGTTCCTGGCGCAGAAGAATGCCAGTGGCTCAGAAGGATGTGACATGTCAGGTCTGTCGAGTAGGGTCAGAGAAATCACTGTGAAGCTTAGAATGAAGAAGGACCAGGCCAGGAGGACGCATCGCCAAAGTCACGTATGTAGAAAGACGTCAGAAACGGCCACCAGAGACGCTCATTCCCAACCAGGGGCGGCTCAGGAGACAGAAGAGAGAAGGGATCTGAAACCCCGGCCTCCCAGGCGTGGTGGTGATATCGGGAGGGGATCCAGGAAGAACACACAGAGAACTCGGAGGAAACTGAGCAGGGGCTTGGGAGGCACAGAGCTCTCCTGACACTCCTGGCCCTGACCCCAAGGCCAGGCCTCTGCTGCCCTCACAGCTTCGGGACCCACCGAGCACCAGGCATATGCCCATCAGACAAATCACACAGAGAGCAGGGGCTATGGACAGGCAGAGCGTGGAAGCCTATGGTAGGTTCATGAGTGCCAGGGTCTGGGGTGCAGGAGAGTGTGGAGTGGCTGCTGGGGGGTGCAGGGCAGATGCGAGAAGCACCCTCACATCTAAGTAGCCCCGGGGGAAACCAGCAGCACATGTGGTATCCTGGCCATGGAGATGTACCTCCTGACTCCCATCAGAGCCAAGACGTCCACTGCCTCAGTGGTTGCGGGTGTTGCCTGCTGATGGCTCATGGCTGAATCACTCCCTGGGCACTGCCGTAGGCTAAGGTTAGCGTGTCCCCAGGGATAGCCCACTTCTGATGACTGGTCAGTGTGGGCACACCAAGGCTCAGGCCCCTGCCCAGGCCATCTCTGAACCCTCTGCGGGGGCTGCCCCATCCTGTGGCCCTGCGCTTACTACACAGGTGTGTCCCTGAAGGCCCTCTCTATTAAACCTCCTGCTGGCAAATCTCATCTCCAAATCTGTTTCCCAGGAAACTGATCTAAAGCACAGGGTGTCTAACGATGGTCTGGAGTTATCAAGAAAATATTACAGTGTTTAGGGGCCTCTGTTTGAAGCTGTAATATATCTATATTCAGTTTTGCATTAGAATCAGCTGCAAATAATAGAGGCCTGGAAAATATTGGCTTCAGCGAGATGAACGTTTATTCTTCCTCTTGGAAAAGTAGCCCAGGGCCAAATGAATCTATAGGACAGAAGGCAGATAGGTGGTTACTGCCGCAGGTGTGGTGGGGGAGGAGCACTGAAGATGGACTGCCAGGGGTACAGGGAAGCTTCTGTGATTCATGGGAATGCTCTGTATCTTAACTGAGATGGCATTTGTGTGGGTGTCAACATTTGTCAAAACTCGTTGAATTAAACTCTTAAAATGGGTGCATTTTATTTTCTCCGAATTGTAACTCAGTAAAGTTGATTAATTTTCTTTTTTTAAGTAGCTGAGAGGCAGACAGTCTGGGAATAAAATGGCAGTTCCAGGTGACAGGGACCCAGTCTTCTTATCTCTTGTTTCTCTGCCCTGCATGGTCTTTATTCCCAAAGTCACATCATGGCCCAGAATGGCTGCAAAACCTCTAGCATTTACCTCCTTATTCCAGGTGGAAGGAAGAAGAAAAGGGAAAAGGGCTGTCCCCACCCTTCTAAGGAGATGGTAAGTGCAACACAACACTTCTGCTCACAACTCTTCAGCCAGAACTTCATCACACAGCCTATTAAGAAGGCCAGAAAATGTGTAATCCTTTAACTGGGATCTTTGCAGTTCCAAAAACTTGGGGATCCTATTATTAAGGAATAGGAGGAAAATGACTGTTGGGGCATTTCTCACCATATCTTAGAAATTTTCCATGAAAAAGTAGTTGAAATAAAATAGAGCATGTGTGAGGAGAAGCACTAAGAACTGACCGTGTGGGTGTGTCAAGACTTTCCCAGTGAGGTGCAGGGTCATCGTGTTGGCACACACTTGTGTCAACGCTACCAAGACAGATCTAGGATCTGCAAAGATCCAACTTCCAATGCAAAAGTTATTTCATTTTCCTAGTAGATCTGTGATTCCTAGGGCTGGAGGAGGAAGGACAGGTGGGGTTTGGAGAGAAATGGAAAGTAACTCTAAATATATGTGGCTTCTTTTAGGGGTTGATGAAGATATCCTAAATTTTATTGTGGCGATGGGTGCCCAACTCTGTGAATCTACGGAAGACCATTGAAATGTGCATTTTATATGGGTGAATTGTATGGTATTTAAATTGTATCTCAATAGAACTGTTAAATTTTTTTTCCGGCCAGGTGCAGTGGCTCACCTTTGGGAGGCCGAGGCAAGCAGATCACTTGAGCTCAGCAGTTTGAGACCAGCCTGGGTAACATAGTGAAACCCCATCTCTACAAAAATACAAAAAATTAGACAGACATGGCGGCACACACCTATGGTCCCAGCTACTCAGGAGGCTGCGGCAGAAGTATGCCTTGAGCCAAAGAGTCAGAGATTGCAGTGAGCCAAGACTATGCTACTGCACTCCAGCCTGGGCAACAAAGCAAGACCCTGTCTGAAAAAAAAAAAAAAAATTATCATTTTTCTCTGTCCACTTGGCGGGTCAACTGAATGGTATTCCTACGTCTTCTACTCTCCTCCCACTTGGAAACGCACTGAGATGCTCTTCCGAAGGCCAGTGCATGCTGGGCCACACGAGACAGAGCTCAGGCTGGAGGAGGCTCATACCCATCCCTGTAGACACTTATCAAAATGCTTCCCACATTTGAATCAAGTGGAAAAAGAGGCTCTCCAGTCAAAAGCCGCGACTGTACAGAAAGCCCTGAGATGCCCAATCTGTTCACATGGTATCACCAACCTCTGTCATCATCAAGCTGTCCAGGGGACTCAACAGCCACCTGGCCAGGAACCAGGGGCTGACTGGAAGCTGTTCCCCTTGTGTAATCACACACGTCATAAAACAATCAATCTTGTCTCTATTTACAATTTTGATGTTTTGTTCATCACAAATTTTTATATTAATTTTTAGTTTAAAAAACATTGCACTAAAATAATGTTTCTCTTGACAACTGAGTTTGGGTGCCCTTTCTATTCTGTGTACGAGATGAGAGCCTCATTGGCCTCCCCCGATCCTGGCACTGCCAGAGGCTTTCCTGCGCCCCCTGTGTACTTGTAAGTGCTTGTGGAATAGTCCAATGCCACCTTTTTGTTATAAGCTGAATATTTGCCTGTCTTCAAAAGTGTGAGTTCATCAAAATGTGGGCTCCCTGCAGGCAGGGGCTTGTGTCCGTTATTCATCTCTGTGCAAAGCCTGGACAGGCTGCAACAGAACGCATGCTCAAGAAATACTGGCTGAACCAATGAACTGGCCCTACCCCCAAATTTATCAGCTTTTTCTCCCTTCTATATTAAAAGAACAGAGCCCCAGGATCTAGGGTCCCTGCCTGCCCTCCTCCCCTTCTAGAGAGTAAAACGGAGTAAACTAAGTTATGTTTTCTTTCCAAGGCAAAGCTTTTCAGGGCCTGGGTGTATCATCGGGGCTGAGCTGGGTGATCGGGGCAGCACGGTGTACTCACATGAGGAGAAAATGGTCCCGTCTGTACCCACTTTCGTGGAGTTCGGACAGGCTGCCCGCAGAGTCCCCAGCTTGGACTGTTACTCTCAACCTCTCGGATGCCACGACCTAGAGGGTCACAGGAAGCTCCAGGGGACTGGGGCCTGAAATTCCCATCCATGGCAGGTACAGGCGAGATGGATCCCGGGCCAGGCTGTGAGCCAGGGGCAGCTCCGGATGAGAACCCGAGAATCCACCTCCTGACTCCACCCAGCCCACCGCTGGTGCCACCCACAGTGCGGCGCCCCCTCCTTCACTTCCTATTGCCCTGAAGCCACCATGGGCAGAAGCTGTCCCCATCACTGCCTTCAGGGGGGTGGACAGGGCACCAGCAAGCAAACAAAGCTGAGAGTGCTTTGTAGGCGGTCGGGCACCTGGCCAGCTCTGGCTCCACGCGGCTGCAGGCTGCAGGGCTCCCATCGGGGGCAGGGGGGCTACTTGCTGGTTTGGGTTCCAGGGCTGCTACCACTTCTGTCACCATCCCAGGAGGCCCTGGTTGCCCTCTATGAGGTCCCAGAGGAGGCATCAGCTCAGAGGGGCCAGGGCTGTGTGCCCAGGTGTCAGGAGTAACTGGTTTAGAACCATGGCCTCCCTGCGATTCTTTGGTGGAGTCCCCACCCACGAAGGCCCATCCTTTGCCTCCCCTGCTATCTCAGCACGGTCTAACAGAGGCCGGGCCGCCCAAAAGCGGCCCTGAGCTTGACTGCCCCACTAAGGACAGAGGCCAGTGAGACCCTAATGGTGGCCAGCCCCACCTGTGGAGCCTGGTGCTGCCCAGCCCTTCCTGCCCAGGCCAGGGCCCTGCCTCTGCTTCTATTCAGCTCCCAGGCTCTCCTCTCCCTAACAAGGCTGCTCCCTGGAAGGAGGCCCTCCCTGAGCCTTATAGCTGGGGAAGAATGCAGAAAGTGGGACCCCTCTGCAGGGTTTGCCTCCAGGACCTCCGCCTCCTGACCTCATGGGAGTGGGAAAAGCCTCGGGCCTCCCCTCCCGCTGCTGCCCCTGGGCTGCCCTCCTCAGCTTCCCTCTGCTGCCCACAGGCCAGGCCGCCTGCCAGAGCCCAAGTGCTCCCTCCTGCTGGAAGGCCCCTTCTGCCTGTCTCCACTTCTCAAACACATTTCTTCCTTCAAAATGTAAATGTGCCCCCTCCCAGTACCCCTCTTCAGCCAGCACCAGCTCCCTGCACACAGCCTGCAGCCCTGCACTTCCGGTTCGGACACTCCTCCCTCACAGCCCTCGAGGGGGCTGGCCACCGGCCTGCACACGCAGCGTGAGAGGCAGGGAGGGTTGGAGCCTGGTGGGCTCCCGACACCCCACATCCTGCGGAGGGCAGTGCGCTGGTTTGCATGCAGCTGGGTGGACCCAGGGAGGCTAGAAGGCCTGGGGAGCAGAAGTCCTAGCAGTCACCACAGCCAGGCCGCCACCTTCCTCCTGCCCCGTGCCACTGGCCAGAGCCAGCGTGACTCAGCACTGGAGACGGGCTTCCTGCCCAGAGGGGCTGCCACTTCTGTCAGCCAGATCATGTGACTTCTCGGGGCCTGGGGTTGTGCTTCTGAGAGGCCATCCCTGGACCTGTGGGCTTGGGCTCCCAGTACGCCAGCTGCAGAGCCTTCGCCAGGCTGCAGAACTCTCTGAAGCTGGGTTTCCTCATCTCTGAGAAGAAAGGTTTGGGACTTAGCATTCCTCCTGAAGCTGATTCCAGAATTCAACAAAGCCGACTCCTCCCCTGCATGCCTGGTTCCTTTTCTGCAGGCACCACTGCCTCATACCTCTGCAGAGTTGCACCTGCCGTCACCCCCCTAGGCAGCCCTTCCTGTTCTAGCCCTGGAGAGTGCCTCTTCCCCCGTAGGTGCTAATGGACCCACACAGCCGGCTGAGCCCCATCGTGGCTCTGAGGGGCTCTGCACCAGTGGATGCCTCCGCAGGGCCTGAGGTCAGAGCTCCCTGCCCACCTGCTGCCTGCATACCTGGCAGACACCCCCTACTCCAGCAGCCTGGGACCCAGATTCTCCAGGACAACTCCAAGTATAAAAACCCCTCCCATGGTCAGACTCAGGCCGGGGGTCCTGATTTGGGGTTTGGAAAATAAAGCTACGGAACACATGCCAGCATGTGCCCCAAGACATCTGCAGGGAACAGGTTGCCTGTCACCTTCATCACTGTCCCGACCCAACTGCACAAACCTTCCTAAGCTTCCATCCTCCTGATCAAAGCACCTCCACACTGAAACTGCTTCATTCATGCCGGTGTTGAGGGGTGTGAATGAGTTCCCCAGAACACCAAGCAAATGAAGCCCATGGCATTAAATTCATCCTGTGAAGCTGGAAACACATTCAGAGGAGTAAGTGATTTGCCTGAGGTCACCCTGCAGACGCAGGGGTTTATAATGGAGGAGGGGTGCAAAGTGCTCCGAGAGCAAGGCCCCTCCTGCAGACATAGAGAAAGGCTTCCTATGGGAGCCATGAAAAATGGCAACCTCTGCCTCCTGGGTTCAAGGATTCTCCTGCTTCAGCCTCCTGAGTAGCTGGGACTACAGGCATGCGCTACCAAGCCCGCCTAATTTTTTTTTTTTTTTTGTATTTTTAGTGGAATAGAAGTTTCACTATGTTGGCCAGGCTGGTCTCGAACTCCTGACCTCAAGTGATCTGCCTGCCTTGACCTCCCAGCCAAGCTGCCTTCCACAAGACAAAGCAGCCACAGGCAGGGGCTGGCCCTCTGTGACAGTGAGGGATCTGTGTAGAAAGGCTTGGCCATGGCCTCCTTTCTCTCCTCAGGCTCTCAAGAGCATGCCTGGCTGAGGAGCTTCTTAGAGGCTGGGAATGGGTCTGGAGGAGGAGCCAGCACTAAAGACACAAGGAAAGACACTTTCACAGTCACCGCTTTGCAGCAGGTGAACGGGACCATTGGGACCGGGAGACGTTGGGTTTAATAGAGAGGGCCTTCAGGGACACACCTGTGTAGTAAGTCCAGGGCTGCAGCTAACATGCACACTGGCTCTGTTCTTGCAGCCTGGTGAGGGAAGGCTATCGGCAGGTACTGATGGCCCTGTGCTGAGCCACGTGGGTGAGATGTCAGCTCAAGGCTCTAGGGGCCTTGCCCAACAGAGGCAGAGATGCACAGGGCAGCGTGGGTGGGTGGGAGTTACCGTGCAGGAGACTGGACAGGCTGGAGGTACCTGGAGGCCTATAGTGGGGTCAGACCTTGCCAGGGGTCTGCAGGACAAAGCAGGACCATGCTGGTTTGTTCTTTTGGGGGAGTTTGGGGAAACGAACAAAGATGTATGGAAGGGTACTGTAGGAGGGCATTTGAGAGTGTGGCAGAGCTAGAATGTCCATTGAAGGCATTGGACAGTCATGAAGAGTATTGGACAGTTATGGAGGGTATTGGATAGTCATGGAGAGCATTGGACAGTTATGGAGGGTATTGGATAGTCATGGAGAGCATTGGACAGTTATGGAGGGTATTGGACAGTCATTGAGAGTACTGGACACTCATCAGGGGTATTCAATACCCTTGTCATGGAGGGTATTGGACACTCACGGAGGTAGTGGATGCTCATGGAGGATACTGGACACTCGTGGAGGGTATTGGATGCTCATCGAGGGCATTGTACCATCATTGAGAGTATTGAACATACACTGAGTGCATTGGACAGTCATGGAGGGTATTGGATGCTCACTGAGGGTACTGGACAGTCGTTGAATGTATTGGATAGTCATCAAGGGTACACCAGGACCCCACAGTGAACAAGGCAAGCACCTGCTGGAAAATCAGTCCAGGGAGCGGGAAAAGTCTCAGGCCTCACCTCCTGTTGCTGGCCGCTGTGCCTGCCCTCCCCAACTTCCCTCTGCTACCTGCCAGCACCTGCCAGCGCCCAAGTGCTCCTTCCTGCCAGGAAGGCCCCTCCTACCTTTCTCCATTTTTCAAACACATTTCTTCCTTCCAAACGCAAATGTGTCCCCACTGAGCACCCCTCTTCAGCCAGCACCAGCTCCCCCCATAAAAGATGCTCATTTGGACAGTCAACGAGGGTGTTAGGCACTCACTGAGGGTGTTAGACAGTCCTGGAGGGTACTGGGCAATTTTGGAATGTATTGGACAGTCATGGAGGGTTTTGGACTGTCATGGAGAGCATTAGAAAGTCATCAAATGTATTGGACAATCATTGAGAGTACTGGACAGTCATGAAGAGTACTGGACAGTCATGGAGGGTGTGGAAAGTTATGGAAAGTACTGGACTATCATCGAGAGTGTTGGACAGTCATGGTGCATCTTGGACAGTCGTTGAGGGTATTGAACAGTCATCAGGGGTGTTAGAGTATCATCAAGAAACAGACACAGCTGGCCAGGCATGGTGGCTCACACCTGTAATCCCAGCACTTTGGGAGGCCAAGGTGGGTGGATCACATGAGGTCAGGAGTTCAGGACCAGCCTGGCCAACATGGCGAAACCCTGTCTCTACTAAAACTACAAAAAATTAGCCAGGCGTGGTGGTGCGTGCCTGTAATCCCAGCTACTTGGGAGGCTGAGGCAGGAGAATCACTTGAAACCGGGAGGTGGAGGTTGCAGTGAGCTGAGATCACGCCACTGCAAAACAAAACAAAACAAAAAAACAACACTCTGGGCCAGCTGTAGTGGCTCACACCTGTAATCCCAGCACTTTGGGAGACCAACATAAGAGGATCGCTTGAACCCAGGAGTATTTGCCCAGCCTGGGCAATAGAGCAAGATCCTGTCTCCACAAAAATATTTTTTAAAAACATTAGCCAGGTGAGTGGTGTGCATCTGTAGTCCCAGCTCTTTCTAGAAAGAAAGAAAGAAAGAAAGAAAGAAAGAAAGAAAGAAAGAAAGAAGAAAGAAAGAAAGAAAGAAAGAAAGGAAGGAAGGACTGGGTGTGGTGGCTCATGCCTGTAATCCCAGCACTTTGGGAGGCCAAGGCAGGCAGATCAGTTGAGGTCAGGAGTTCGAGACCAGCCTGGCAAACATAGTGAAACTTCTATTCCACTAAAAATACAAAAAAAAAAAAATTAGCTGGGCTTGGTAGCGCAAGCCTGTAGTCCCAGCTACTCAGGAGGCTGAGGCAGGAGAATCCTTGAACCCAGGAGGCAGAGGCTGCAGTGAGCTGAGATCATGCCACTGCAGTCCAGCCTGGGCAACAGAGTGAGACTTCATCTCAAATTTTTTTTTTTTTTGAGACAAAGTACTACTCTGTCATCCAGGCTGGAGTGCAATGGTGTGATCTCAGCTCGCTGCAACCTCTGCCTCCTGGGTTCAAGTGATTCTCCTGCCTCAGCCTCCCAAGTAGCTGGGATTACAGGCACCTGCCACCAGGCCTGGCTAATTTTTGTAGACGGGGCTAATTTAGTAGAGACGGGGGTTTCACCATGTTGGCCAGGCTGGTCTCGAACTCCTGACCTCAGGTGATCCACCCGCCTCAGACTTCCAAAGTGCTGGGATTACAGGCATGAGCCATTGCACCCGGCCAATCTCAAAATTTAAAAAAGAAAAGAAAAGAAAAAATAAAAAAGAAAGAAAGAGCCATACCTTTCTGAATGAGGTGGGGAACCCCTGGTGGCCTAGAGGCCACCGCTGTTCTTTATGGGGCATGAGCTGAATCAGAACAAGTGCGGGAGAGCACAGATGAGCGAGGCCAGTCTTGTATGAGTTCAGGTAGGAGGCAGGGCTGTCCTGAATTAGGGCCCAGCTGTGGGGGTGGGAAGGGCAGGCCAGTCATCACTGGGCTAGTGTAGCAGAGCTTACCGAGGTGTGGTGCTCCGTACCGAGAGAGAAAGGAGAGGAAGGCGTGCAGTGCTTTCCGGGCAGGAGTCAGGAATATGCGAGGCTTCCGAGGGGTCCAAGAGGTCAGTAGCCTGCCCCGTGTGCGAAGAGGCCAGGAGGAGTTAAAATAGCAGCTAACACCTGTACGTACTTTATGTAGTTACCTCATTTAATCCCTAGAGAGACGTCCTTTACCATCGCCGTCTTATAGAGGGAAACTTAGGCACAAAGAGGTTTGTTAACTTGGCCAAGGCCCCACATATATTAAGTGGCAGGCACAAGAATAGAACCCAGGGAGTCTGAATCAAGGGTCTTTGCTCTGAGCCACTGCACGCTGCAGGTAAAGGCGTCCTCAAATACCAGGCTAGGGTTTGGGAGTTTATCTTACAAAGGGTGGAGCCAGAGGTTCTGAGCTGGGGGAAGCAGATGCCCGTGGAAGTCCTGGGTAGGCTGGGCCAGTGAGGGGAGGGATGGGCGCAGGAGACCACCTGGGGTCCCATACAGGGCTTGGGAGTCACACACCCAACTCACAACTGCTTTCCCATGGCAGCCTCTTCACAGCCCTGAGCCGGGCAGAGCTGCGAGGACGTTGTTTTATGTCTTGCTCATGCCCAAGTCCTGCCCCCATCCTGAACAACTCAGGTGCCATGTGGATGACCCATTTGGTGCCCTGGCTTCTTGGGTCTTCCACCTCCTCTTCTCCACCACATCGTCTCCCTCCATCCCAGCCATCAGCTCCACTCACAGTCAGGGACAGCCTGGACATGACCTCGGAATGCACCACCTCCCAAATCTGAATTCCAGTCATCCGCCTCCTCAGCTGCCCCCCTCTTCCAAGCTGCCCGCCCAGTGGCTCCTACGAGGCTGTTCATTGGCCTTACTGGGAGTCCACTCCCCAGCTTCCCAGCCTGCTGGAAGCCCACATCTACATGGTCAACCACGCTCTTGAGTTCTATCTTGAACTACCCTGCAACCCCACATCCTTCTCCATGTGATTCCCCATCTTGTTTAAGGAGGGCTTTGTATCTTCTCCACTCTATGAAATTCTCTGACCTGTTCTGCCCACTTCACACTCTTGGTAGAGCTCCCGCCTGTCTTCATGATGTAGAAGCCATCAGACAGAAAGCCTTTGACCTCCTGTGGCCACATCTACAGACTCAAACCCCTCCTCCCTCATCCCTCCTGCAGGAGAGAAGCCATGGAAGCCGTTTCTGTCCTTCTCCCAAAGCCTGGTCTCCTCGCCTGGGCTTTGGACAGCTGCCTCTCCCCCTACCCCTGCCTTCTCAGGAACCTGAAACCAAAAACCATCTTCCTTTCTCTGTGACTTTGGCATTTCTCATTAATATTTAAGCAGAGAGGCTGCCAGTTGCCCAGCAATTCCCTTCTCCTCTTCCTCTTTGGCCACAGAAGCCCAGGCAGCGGGATGGGGCCGTGTGCCTGCGATCTGGCCAGTGAGACACAGGCGGAAGTGGCCAGGACAGTGAGCAGGAAGGAAGAGGCAGCGTGGGTGTCTGATGACAGAGGTGCTGCCATTCCCACCGCAAACTGCTGGCCTCTCAACTTCTCTCCTAACGGAATAGCGTCACAGCCAACCCCAATCATAACCGACCACGTGCTCCACCACCCACATCTGAAAACACAGAACAGTCAGCTCTTCCCAGGATTCCACGCTCCTTTTCATCGATGGGCCTATGCTTTCCTTTTTAGGACAGTTTGTCATGGGAAAAGCCTCAGGGTTTGTTTGCTCCTGGTACACTCTGGCATGGCCTCCATCATATGATCAGTGTTGCTTCCCCCAAAGCCTCCGATGGCCCCGTGTCCCTGAGTCCAGCGGGCACTCCTCCTCCCTCCTCCGACACCGGTCCAGCGGGCACTCCTCCTCCCTCCTCTGACCCCAGTCCAGCGGGCACTCCTCCGCCCTCCTCCGACACCGGTCCAGCGGGCATTCCTCCGCCCTCCTCCGACCCCGGTCCAGCGGGCACTCCTCCTCCCTCCTCTGACCCCGGTCCAGCGGGCACTCCTCCTCCCTCCTCCGACCCCGGTCCAGCGGGCACTCCTCCGCCCTCCTCCGACCCCGGTCCAGCGGGCACTCCTCCGCCCTCCTCCGACCCCGGTCCAGCGGGCACTCCTCCTCCCTCCTCTGACCCCGGTCCAGCGGGCACTCCTCCTCCCTCCTCCGACCCCGGTCCAGCGGGCACTCCTCCCCCTCCTCCGACCCCGGTCCAGCGGGCATCCTCCCCCTCCTCCGACCCCGGTCCAGCGGGCACTCCTCCTCCCTCCTCCGACCCCGTCCAGCGGGCACTCCTCCCCCTCCTCCGACCCGGTCCAGCGGGCACTCCTCCGCCCTCCTCTGACTCGGCCACTTGCCCTGGCCTGAAGCTCTCCCCATGTGGCTTCTGCGGTACTGGACAGAGCCTTGTCCTCCCCATGTCTCAGGGTTTCTTGCTCGGCCCCCTTTGCCAGCTTCCCCTCCACCTGTTCCTCGGATGCAGAGCTCCTCAGGGCTGAGACCAGAGTCCGCTCTTTCCACCCCATACCCTTGCCCGATACTGCCGCTGCCCGGAATGCAGCAACACTGCCAGGCAGGCCTGCCACAGGACGAAGTTCCTCCCTCGCTCCAGAGATTAGGGTTCAGCAGGGGAGCATTCCTTCCTACGCAGGTCTGCCAGGTGCCATCCGCTGGCCATGGCTCACTTCAGTGACCTCCAGCAGGTGGGCCACCTCCTCCCTCTGCCTCTGCCTGAACCCCGCTTCTGCCTCCCAGCACAGCATCTCCACCTACTTGTCCTCAGGTGTCCCAGGCTGAACGTGTCCCAAATTCATCAATTCTCTTCCTTCCCAGGCCCATTGCTCCTGGCATTGCCTGTCTTGGGAACCGGCGTCACTGGCCCCCTGAGGCCTTGAGCCTGCAGCTGGAACCACCTGTGGCCCTCCTCTCCTCCCTCCTCCATCTGGTCCACCACCAAGTCCCCACGGCCCAGCCTCCTAACCGTCCCTCGAAGGAACATCCTCTCCTCATCTGCGCCTCCACAGCCACTGCAGCGGCCCTCCCTCGGCCTGCGTGAGAGCTTCTCTCTGGGTCCCCTGTGTGTCAAAATCAGCCCTTAGATCACGAGTGGATCCCAGCACTTCCCTGCTCCAAGCCCCCAAAGCCCTCCAGGGCTCTAAGGAATGGAATGCCCTGCCTCATCCCTGCTCCCTGCCTCATCCCTGCTCCCTGCCTCATCCCCTCCCACCACTCTCTGAGAAAGCAGGGCCCACGTCGCCCCTCCAGTCCTGCAGGGCCCCCACCACCTGCTCTGCCCGAAATGCTCTGGCCCCACTCTCCTCCTGCCCAGCTTCAGCCCCTTCTCAGGACCCGACTTTAACAACCCTCCGTCAGGCAGGTGGCCCGAGACTCACTCCTAGGCGCCAACAGCACCCCTGGGATTGTGGTCAACTGACCAGGTGTGAGCTGACCTGACCACCCGCCGCCTCCTCGGCTGGTGTGAGCTTCCTGAGTAGGGACAGTGCCCTGCACACAGCAGGTGTTAAGTGCTTGCTGAATGCCTGAAAGCCCCTCTGTCCTGACAGGAGGTCTTGGGGCCAGGCATGAAAGCAGAAGGGGAGGCACAGGGTGGCAGGGGTCTGAGCGACTCTGTCCCTGTTTGGAAGGGAAGAAAGCAGGGGCAGGCAGAGAGAAGGCAAACCCAGGCCTGGCCCAGGGGTAGGTGGAGGGCAGCACCAGTCTTGGCAGAGGGCACTGGAGCAGCGAGGGTCAGGGACGTAAGAAGAGTTCATCCCTCAGGTGACAGGATGCAGGAAAGAGGTCTGGGCGAGGGGTGAAAGGGTGGCAGCCATGGGGAGGTGAGGGAGCTGTGGAAGGAGAAGAGCTACTGGGGTGGACAGGAGGGAAGAAGAAAAGCCGAGACAGAGCCTGGGGCTGTGATGCTAAGACCATCACCTGCCTGCCAGGTTGGGGCTGCGGAGCTGCCGGGCCAGCCCTCTTCAGTTCATGAAAACAGAAAGGAAGAAGCATGCAGTTCGTTTCAAACAGACACTCAGCCAAAGGTGGTGGGGGCAGCAGCAGGGCACTTCTTGGCAGGGAGCACTTACTTCTGATCCAGGCTACCAAGGGTACATTAGGCCACTTTGGGACCTGAAGCTAGAAGAGGTCAAAGTGTCAGAAGCATTCAAACCAGAGTGACTCCATATTGAATAGGGGCTGGGTGAAATAAGGCTGAGACCTGCTGCCAGTGGGCTGCATTCCAAGGAGGTCAGGAGGTCAGGCATTCTTTTTTATTTATTTATTTATTTTTATTTCTTTTGAGACGGAGGTCTCGCTCTGTTGCCAGGCTAGAGTGCAGTGGCGTGATCTCGGCTCACTGCAACCTCCACCTCCCGGTTAAAGCAATTCTCCTGCCTCAGGCTCCCGAGTAGCTGGGACTACAGGCAAGCACCACCACACCCAGCTAATTTTTGTATTTTTAGTGAAACAGGGTTTCACCGTGTTGGCCAGGATGGTCTCGATCTCTTGACCTCATGATCCGCCCGCCTCGGCCTCCCAAAGTGCTGGGATTACAGGCATCATGCCCGGTGGAGGTCAAGCATTCTTATTCACAGGATGAGATAGGAAGTCGGCACAAGATACAGATCATAAAGACCTTGCTGATAAAATAGCACATGGTAAAGAAGCCGGCCAAAACCCACCAAAACCAAGATGGCGAGGAAAGTGACCTCTGGTCGTGGTCCTCACTGCTCGTTATACAATAATGATAATGAATTAGCATGCTAAGAGACACTCCCATCAGCACCATGACAGTTTACAAATGCCATGGCAACGTCAGGAAGTTACCCTATGTGGTTTAAAGCGAGGAGGAACCCTCAGTTCTGGGAATTGCCTATCCCTTTCTTGGAACATTCGTGAATAATCCACCCCTTGGTTAGCATATAATCAGGAAATGACCATAAAAGTGGACCCCTCGGGGCCGCTCTGCCTATGGAATAGACATTCTGGTATTCCTTTGGTCTCTTAATAAATTTGCTTTCACTTTATGCTGTCTTTTGAGAGATCCAAGAACCCTCTATTGGGGTCTGGATCTAGAACCCTCTATTGGGGTCTGGATCTAGAACCCTCTATTGGGGTCTGGATCTGGACCCCTTTCTGGTAACAAAAGGGTTCATCATGGGCCCCTTCTGTGCAAAGCTGCCTAATTAATTGGACATTTAAAGTGTCATTCGAATGTCTGAAACTTTGATTGACACACAACTTTCAGGTCACTGCATGAAGGGACGTCCACAGGTATTCAGAGAAACCCTCAGAAATGTTCTTCCCAAACTTTTAGGACTAACATTGGTTTTGTTTAGCAAAAATTTGGTTACAATGAGAAATTTTTTTTTTTTCGAGACGGAGTCTCGCTGTCTCCCAGGCTGAAGTGCAGTGGCATGATCTCGGCTCGGCTCACTGCAAGCTCCGCCTCCCGGATTCACACCATTCTTCTGTCTCAGCTTCCCGAGTAGCTGGGACTACAGGCACCCGCCACCACACCCAGCTAATTTTTTTGTATTGTTAGTAGAGACAGGGTTTCACTGTATTAGCCAGGATGGTCTCGATCTCGTGATCTCATTATCCGCCCACCTTGGCCTCCCAAAGTGCTGGGATTACAGGCGTGAGGCACCGCCCCAGCCTAAATTTTTTTTTTTAATATTCACATATATCCTTATATTTTTATTTTTAACCTAAAACATACAAAAGTACTTTCATCCGTCGAATCTGGATGTCTGTGCAACGCCTTCCCTGGGCCTGGGCCTGGGCCACGTGGTTCTAGTACCAGGGGATGGTGGTGCCCAGGGGACCCCTGACTCGGAGCCTCTGCTTCTTAACTTAATGTGCCGCTCATTCCCGAGGCTGGTGCTAGCTGCAGGTGGGAGGGTTCAGCTCCTCTCCATGTGGCCCCTCCAAAGAGCCATCTTCATGGTGTGACAGCTTCCTCCAGAGCCAGAGACCCCAGAGAACCAAGCAAAGGCTGCAACGCCTTCTGTGACCCAGCCTTGGAGCACACAGAGTGTCACTCCCATGGTGTTCTATGTCTCCCAGTTGGTCTTGATTCGACGTGGGAGAGAGCCACACACGGTGTGAACTCCAAGAGATGAGAAGCATGGGCCATCTTGGAGACTGGCTGTCACGCCAAGCTTAACTCAACAGCAATTTTGTAAAGCAATTCACTTTTAATGAATGTTTTCAAGGCATTTAATGAGTGTGCATAGAAATCACTTTCATATTCATATTTTATCATTTTATGTATACTCAATTACACAATGCCATTATGATAAGCATAACTAATATAAACAGATTGGGGAAACTTCACTGACAAGCGAACAGATCCAGGCAGCCATAGCAGCCCAAGTACGTGGGCACATGGGGAGAAGGCTGCAGCCGAGAGGGCTTGTCGGGGGCTGCGGGTCGCTGGCTAGATCCGATGAGGCCTGATGTACCCTTTGGTGACCCCAGAGTCACTGCACACACACCAACTGTGTATTTCTTCTGTGAGCCTCAGAGCTGTATAAAGTACGTGCGTTTAGGCCAAGAAGAATTTAATTCACTCCTGGTGTGGTGGCTCATGCCTATAATCCCAGCACTTTGGGAGGCCAAGGTGGGTGGATCACCTGAGGTCAGGAGTTCCAGACCAGCCTGCCCAACATGGTGAAAACCCGTCTGTACTAAAACCACAAAAATCAGCCAGGCATGGTGGCATGTGCCTGTAGTCCCAGCTACTCAGGAGGCTGAGGCAGAAGAATCGCCTGAACCCGGGAGGAGGTGGAGGTTGCAGTAAGCCGAGATCGTGCCACTGCACTCCAGCCTGGGCGACAGAGTGAGATTCCATCTCAAAAAAAAAAAAGAATTTAATTCACTTCAGCAAGTGTTTCCTGAACACCTGCAGAGCCAGGCACCAAAGGCGTTCAGACGAATTCTTCTCCAGGCCAGTCCCTGTGGAGGGAGGGAGACAAGGGAAAGAACCTTTCGGCCTGGTGCTCAGGGGGCTGGAGGAGGCCCGGAGGCACAGGAGCGCAGGAGAGAGTCTCAGTCCACTTGGGTGCGTAACAAAGTCCCACAGACTGGTGACTGAAACCACCGACGTTTACCTTCTCATAGTCGTGGAGGCTGAAAGTCCAGGATCGAGGTGTCGGCAGGGCTGGTGTATTCTGAGGCCGCTCTTTGGCTAGGAGGTGGCTGTATTGTGGCTGTGTCCTCACGTGGTCTTCCTGCTGTGTGTGTCTGTGCCCTAATCTCTTCTTAAAGGACACGAGTCCCGTTGGACTGGGGCCCATCCAAATGACTTCATTTTACTTCCATGACCTTTTAAAAGCTTCTATCTCCAAGTATAGTCACATTTTGAGGTACTGGGGACTTCAAGACGGGGGCACAATTCCACCCGTAACAGGGAGGAACAGGCATCCACTTACCCGGGAGATCCTAGTGGGCTTCTGGGAGCAATCATGCAGAACCCTGTAGGATGAATAGAGTTTTTCTGACCAGGCAGGGATAGGGTGGGGAGACGAGCTCTGTGGGAGCTGCAGCGGGGGCAGGAGGGACCACCACCGTTCAGCATGTGGAGGGTAGGGCAGGCAGGGGAGCCCTCCTTGTTCCAGAAGCAGACCCGGGGTCCCCTCCACGCGGCCCACCTTCTCCCTCCCAGAGCCTCCCTCAGGTCCCACCTCTGCAAAGAGAGCCAACACCATGCACCAAGCCACGGGACACTTGTCACTGGTGACTCAAAAGGGAGGGCTTGTGTGTCATTTGGCCTTGAGCATGGAAAGTTAAATCAGCTGGAAAGAGTAAAAGGAAGTTGGGAACTTTTTTTTAACCAACCGCAAGCGCAGGAGTGATAAAGGGATGGGGGTGCCACTAGGCCTTTTGGAAAATAGGAATCGCCCAGAGTCTGAAGGAAAAAGAGAAAAGCAAGGCCCGGCGAGCCCCTCCCCTGCCTGAGCGCACAACTGTGGGAAGAGGTGCGTGTGTGTGTTTGAGTGTGTGCATGTGTGTGGGTATCTGTGTGCATGTGCGTGTGTGTGCATGTGTGTACGTGTGTGAGTGTGTCTGTGTGTGCATGTGTGCATATGTGTGTTTGTGTGTGTGTTTGCATGTGTGTTTGCATGTGTGCATGCATGCGTGGGTCTGGGTGTGCATGTGCGTGTATGTGCATGTGTGTACATGTGTATATGTGTGTGGGCGTGTGTGCACGTGTGTGCTCACGCGTGTGTGCATGTGTCTGCGTGTGCATGTGTGCTAACACGTGTGTGCGTGTGTGTGCATGTGTCGTGTGTGTGCATGTGTCTGTGTGTGTTGTGGGGAGCTGCCTTCCCGGAGCCCATCAGCCCAACACAGCTCTGGCCCGTTTGACAATGTCCCCTGAACCACTGAAAAGGACCTTTTTTTTTTTTTTTTTTTTGAGATAGGGTCTCACTGTCATCTGGGCTGTAGTGCAGTGGTGTGATCGTGACTCACTGCAACCTCCACTTCCCGGGCCCAAGCGATCCTCCCACCTCAGCCTCCCTAGTATCTGGGACCACAGGTCTGCACCACCGTGCCCTGCTAGTTTTTTACATTTTTGGTGGAGAGGGGGTTTTGCCATGTTGCCCAGGCTGGTCTTGAACTCCTGAGCTCAAGCAATCCTCCTGCTTCGGCCTCCCAAAGTACTGAGATTACAGGTGTGAGCCACTGCACCTGGCCTAAAAAGGACCTTTGACATCAGACCTTTGACATCAGGGTCATTACAGCCTCATGCCAGCTCTGCTGCAAGTGCTGGACTCCGATTTGTGGGAAGACGAAGGCAGGTTACCCTGGGACTCTCTCCCACCTCACCTGGACTTCCAGATGCACGGGGAGTGTGTGCCTTCACAGCTTGGCATAGTGAACCTGTGAACAGCCAGTCCCTGAGAACAACGACCTCACCTTTGTGAAATTTTAGTTGTGGAATGTTTCATAATTTGCACACTTGTGTGTGATCTGTAAACGAACACTGTGTACCTATTGGGGTGCAAGAAACCTCCTTCCTGGCAGGGAGCATGATCGGATCACTTGGGGCCCACTGGCTGCAGGACATGGTCCTCCATGGCGCAGGGCTGGCACTGACGGCTCTGCGGGAACTTTCCAGCCTCTAAACCCAGGAAGCACCTCCCTTCTGCCCTCTCCCACGGGGTCTCTGGGACAAGCCTGCCCCCTGGGGCAGGAGCTGAGAAACTGGCTGGAGGCCTTTCGCTCTGCCCCTTTCCTGAGGTCAACGAGGAGTCCTTCCAGTGTGAATGGAGGCAGGGCCCGTGTGCGCATGCATGCACACACACAGACACCCACCCAGCCTGAGATGTTGGGTTTGCAAGATCCAGATTGGGGTGTCTTGGGCAGGACTGGCCATATAAGGCTCCTGTGCTGGTCTGAGGAAGGGGGTTGGGACACACAGGGCCCCTGAAGCCCTGGCTGATACCCTCCACCTGTCTGCCAGGTGAAGCCAGGCTGCTCTCATGGGCTCAGTCCCTGGGCACCTTCCTGGTGGAGAAGCCCTTAGCAGGCTGGGTGAGGCCCCTGGGGAAAGGCTTCAGATCCTGGAGCAGAGTCCAACCCCCTCATGTCACAGCTTAGCACACTGAGGCCTGGGAAGAAAGGGCATGCCCAGAGTCACCTGGCTGGTCAGCTGTAGAGCCAGGCATCGGGTGGCAAGCCCTGCACTCCCTCCGCCGAGTCTCCAGGCTTGCCCTGGTGCCCCTGTCCCTGCATTTCCGGACCTGGGCACTCAGGACACTGTGAGTCTAGAGGGGGTGGCCTGGCAAGGGTGAACCCAGCCAAAGCCGGAGCCACAGGAGGGAAGGCCCTTCTCCCAGCCGGGACTCACAGCCCTGGCCTGGCTCTGCCTGGCTGGAAACAGTTACAAGGCTGGGACCAGCCAAGAACACCCCTGGCCTCCTGTCTGTCCTCACTGCCTCCCACCTTTCAAAGTCAGAAAGCCTTTCCCACCTGGCTTATGCCAGGGCTTGGGGTAAAGGCACAGCTGGCGAGCAGCCTGGAGGGGAGGACGAAGCAGTGGAGGTGGGGAGGAAGGGGAGGAGGGGAGAGCACTCCCTGCCTGCCGCTTACGCAGAGATTCCGTCATCATTGGGCTGCTTTTGGTGACACACTCCTGCTACCCAGGGACTCAGAAGATCCCACGGAGGGGATAAAGAGTTATTATTTGCACAGAGCATGCAGCTCAGAAGCATAGCTCCCCTCTCTCCCGACACTCTGCCTCATCTCTGATCCTCTCAGTGGCTCTGAATTGGGTCCTATTATCATTCTCCCTGGGCAGAGGAGAAGACGGAGGTTCAGAGAGACTCAGTGATTTGCCCACAGCCACTGGGCCCTGGTGGGGCAGAGGCTGCCTCCAACCCTCAGATCCGATCTGAGTTCAGAGTCGGCGAGGGCATCCCCATGTGGCTTCACAGCTCTCAGGCCGCAGTGGGGCTGGCTTGGACAGGAAGCACTACACTGCATTCTCAAACGTTTTGGTCTCAGGACCCCTTTCAGTCTTCAAAAGTAGTGAGGACTCCAAACATGTTTTTGCACATAAGGGCTGTATCTACTGATTTACTGTGTTTAAAACTAAAACTGCCAGGTGTGGTGGCTCATGCCTATAATCCCAGCATTTTGGGAGGCTGAGGCAGGTGGATCATCTGAGGTCAGCGGTTCAAGACCAGCCTGACCAACACGGTGAAACCCTATCTCTACTAATAATACAAAAATTTCCCGGGCATGGTGGCGGGCGCCTGTAATCCCAGCTACCCAGGAGGCCGGGGCAGAAGAATCACTGCAACCCAGGAGGTGGAGGCTGCAGTGAGCTGAGATTGAGCCATTGCACTCCAGCCTGGGTGACAAGAGTGAAACTCCACCTCCAAAAAAACAAACAAACAAACAAAAAAACAAAAAGAACACCTAAAACTGAAAAATTCTAGAAATATTTTAACTCGCTTAAAAATAATAATGTCTGTTACATGTTAACATAATAATTTTTGATAAAAAAACTAATATTTTGCAAAACAGAAAAAATGTTTAGAGAGAAGCATGGCATGATTTTACATTTGTGCAAGTATCTTGAAAGTCTGGCTTCACAGAGGATTTACATACCTGCTTCTGCATTTAATCTATTGCAATAGTGCACAGATCTGGAAAACTCCACTGCACATGTGTGAGACAATGAGAATAAAAAAGCAATTAATATTTCAGTATTGTTTTGGAAATAGTTTTGACCTACAGACTTCCTGAAGGGGTTTCAGGGATTCCCAGGGGTGCCCCTGAGCCACACTTTGAGAATCACTGCACTGCAGTCTCTGAGTGTGGTCTGAGTCATTCACAAAGCCAATTCCGACATCTCCTGACTCTAAAATGCATCCCCCTCCCCGCCGACACATTACAGGATTTGTGAAATCCAAGTGTTTCTCCCAATTGCCCTTGGTTTGCGCCTCTCCCCGCGTGCTTGGTTCAGTGGAGCATCTTTTAGTTCACAGAATCTTAGAGCCAGAGGCGTCACATTATAATCCTCACAGTGGCGAACCTCTGGATGCCATCTTGCCTCCAGAGGGAGACTCTGGGACTGCTTCTCCACCCAGCTTCCGAGGGCCTGAGTGGCAGGTAGCTGGAACCTAATGGAACCCAGGATGGGGTGCGGGGCACTGGATTGGGGTGAGCCCTGACCAGGCCAATGTGCCACCGGGCAGGAGGAGCGAGTCAGCACACCTCCTCTGTGCAGCCCATCCTGCCCCCGCCCCCCCGCCCCTCCTGTGGGCCCCCGTGCACCCTCCTAGTACACATGAGCTCTCAGGGACAAGCTGTCGCACTGTTTGTCATGGGTTTGCCTCCCCACCTGGCTGTGGGCATCTGAGGGAAAGAGAGCGTCCTGTCTGTCCACACAGCCCAGGACTGGCCCTGAGCCAACCCTCAGATGCCGGATAAAGAAGGCCGGCAGGCCCTTCCCTGTCAGCGAAGAAAGAAGTTTCCAGAGGCCTGTTCCCTGAGGAGCAGGTGGAGGGCAGGGTTGGGGAGGGGCATCCCACGGAGGGCAGCTGTCGCTCGGCAAAGCCAAGGGCATAACTCGACTCAGAGGAGGCCGTGTTCCGGCAGCACCTGGTGCCCAAACGAGCTGTGCAGGCCGCTGGGCTGGAGCCTGGCCCAAATGACAGGTGTCACTGGGAGGTCCCTGTAAGAGGAGGGAACTTGGGAACATTGTGGCTCCAGGGAAGTGCACGGATGTCCTGGGCCCCCCAGCTCCCAGGGAACCAGCCCCTCCCTCACCCGGACATGGTGCCCTGCCTTGTCGCGGTTGTTGGGGATTTTTTCCCTTGTCCTGTGGTCTCTGGGAACCCCAGCCCTGCACCCAGCACTTGGCACCTGATAAGGGTTTGCAGAACTGAATGTTTTAAATGCATCAAGAAGCGCATATTGAGAGGAGCTGCACGGAGTCAGCAGAGTCTGACTATGGACTGAGGATAGTAGCCCCGTCACACACATGGGCTTCTCTAAATTAGATTTCCTAAAAATGGAACTCGTTGGACACTCATAGCTAAGGCAGCCAGAGTGTCCAGGAATTCTCAGCAAAGCTGAGCAGGATCTCTCCAGAGGAGGTGAGGAACCTACCCTCGGAACAGAACAGGGTTCCGAGGCCGCTCTCTCTAGAACACGGGAGGCTCGGGCTCACCTGGCCACTCTCAGAGCCTGCATGTAGCCACTGGGGCTTTCCTCATGGAGTTGCCAGCCATGAGTTGGAAAATTCTAGAAATCTCATAGGCCTTTAAGAAAGGCAAAAGGAGAACAAGGTCAGACACCAGGGCAGCCTCCTGGTAATTCTAAGGTGCTCAGAACCTCTGCGGAGAAAGGGGCCTGCCTGTATGTCTGGGTCTTCATCCTCCTCCCAGGCAGGGCTTGAGATGTCGCAGGTGGAGGCAGGTGGTGATGTGGGGGGCTAGGAAAGACCCTCCTCCCACAACCACATGTACACATGTTTTTCTCTTTCTCTTTCTTTTCTTTTCTTTTGAGGCGGGGTCTCACTCTGTGGCCCGGGCTGGAGTGCAATGGTGCCATCACAGCTCACTGTAGCCTTGACGACCCCCGGCTCAGGTGATGCTCCCACCTCAGCCTCCCGAGTAGCTGGGACTACAGGTACGCACCATCATGCCCAGCTAATTTTTGTATTTTTTGTAGAGATGGGATTTCACCATGTTGGCCAGGCTGGTCTCAAACTCCTGGGCTCAATCCCCCAAAGTGCTGGGATTACAGGCATCCCACTGTACCCGGGCTTCTTTTTCTCTTTTCCTTTTCTAAAATTCAGTTATGGTCTCGCTATGTTGCTCAGGCTGGTCTTGAACTCCTGGCCTCAAGTGATCCTCCCGCCTTGGCCTCTGAAGTGCTAGGATTGTAGGCTCAAGCCACCATGCCTGGCTGTACACATGCTTTTCTACTGTCATCCTGGAAACATTTTTAAAAGCCTCATATTGATGACTCACTTTTGGGGGTTATGAAGATCTTTTTTACAAAAACACTGTATCTGAGAAAGTGGGCTTTTCAAATAGGGGTGTGAGTGCCTTCGGGTGGGCCGTAGGGTGCAAGCAAACAAAGCCACACATGGACACCGCCCCCTCCTGGGCCATCCTTTGCTGCAGACTCGAAAAGAAGCATGATTTTTATGTTAAAGCAAACATGAATAGCTTATTGAAGTGAAGGCAGAAAGTGTGCCTGCCCATGTATCCAATGAAAAGCAGGAATCTTCAAGGACACTTCTAGCCCCTGGGCTACACTAAGACGCTCCCTCCCCCCAGGAGTGCTCAAATGTTTGATGAAGTTGGGAGCTGGCTGGTAGTGGGGTGTGGGGCTGGCGTGGTGGCACGCAGAGCCTGCCCTCGCGTTGTGTGTGAGAACACTGAGCCCAGGGATGTGGCCACTGGTCCAGGGAAACACAACTGGCCTTAAATCTGTCAATGCCACCCTGGACTCTTTCCTCAAACTGTTGACAAAGACAGCAGGCTCCACAGAACCCGGCCACCAGGACAGACGTCAGCTGGTGCTAAGAATTGGGCCCCGAACCTGGGAGGCTTCAAAACACCAGGGCAGCCCACCTCGTGCAGAAGCCTGCAGCGGCCCCGGGGGGAGTGGGAGCGGAGCAGGTGTTGGAGCCTCTCTTGGGGAAGCCGTGCGTCAGGACTTGGAGCTGCAGGGGGTGATAGGGTAGAGCTGCAGGGGGTGATGGTGTAGAGAGCCAAGCCTCAGACTAAAAGCATGGGTCCTGGGTTTGAGGCCTGACCTGTCACCTAGGGGCTGAAGGTTTGAGCAAACTCTGCCCACTGCCCCCACTGTGAGCTTCACGGTGTCCTCGGGTGAGAAGGCCATCCTCGTGAAGGCCCCTCCAGCCTCAGATCTGCCAGGACTGGGAAGAACAGAGCGGGGTCCCTGTGGCGGCTGGCCTCAAGATGACCCTGGGGAGTAAGCACAGAGGGGAAGGGGACAGGGAGGGGTGTTCTTGTCACAGGGAGGGACTCTGGACTTCCTGGACTGTTGGGCCTTTGTGCAGCCCAGGACTCCTGTTTACCTGTTGTTGGCTGAATAATGGTCCCCAAAGATGCCCACGTCCCAATCCCTGGAACCTGGGGGTGTTCCCTGGTGTAAGGAAAGGGCTTTGTAGGTGGGAGTACATTCAGGATCTTGAGACGGGGAGATCATCCTGGATCATCAGGATGGGCCCAAGGCACAGCTGCAAGTCTCCTCTAAGACGGGGGCAGAGGGAGGCAAGGAGAGGAGAGGGCGCTGTGAAGACGTGAGATTGGAAGCTGCTCCGCTGCTGGCCTTGGAGCCAGGTGGAGGGAGGAACCGTGAGCCACGGGATGAGATGCCAGGAACGCAGCCCAGAAACTGGGCAAGGGGAGGAAGCTGTTCTTTCCCAGAGCCCATGACACCACAGTTTGAGCTGCATGAAATGGATTTCAGACTCTGACCCCCACAACTGAAGGAGAACAAACGTGTGCTGTTTGAAGCCATCAGATGAATGGCATTTTGTCACAGCAGCCACAGGAAACAGATACACCATCCACTGGAGAAGTGACCCTCAGGTCTGAGAAGCCACGATTTACCACACCCCATACAGCCCCACGGGGGATGCTTTGCCAAGCCCAGGAATGTGCAGGTGGAAGGCAGGGGCCGGCAAGGGCAATGCCATGGGCTCCCCAACCAAGGTGAGTGCATCGTGTGCCTGTGGAACTGGTGGTGTTGGGGGGCCTGAGAAGGTCAAGGCCCCATTCATTCGAGGGTATGACCCTCCCCCACCCCCGACCCTGGCAGGCATCTGACAACTGGCAGGCTTCAGAATCCAGTTGTAGTGAAGAGGGAAGACCTCCAACCCGAGACCTCCAGACAGGGTGAGACCTCCAGACAGGGTGGGACCTCCAGACAGGGTGGATCCTGAGCCTGCAGTTCCTCCCAGCTGATTGTAGAAATCCCATCACTGTTGGGAGCTCAAGTCTTTTTTTCTCCCAAATCCTCCAAAACTTAGGGTCAGCACGGCCTTAATCCCCTGTGGGTCCCGGCATCACATCAGCCCTTCCAGCTATACCTGCAGGCTGCAGGCTCACCTCTGGCTATTGGCTGGCTTTGAGTCAGACCTTCTCAAAGCTAACCTTTCCCCAAGTCTAGCAGAGCCTTTTGGTGGCCTTGGAGAGGTCCAAACAAGGCCACATGAGAGAGAACATGAAGTCCAAATTTAAGGGGGAGCATGGCTTTTCAAAGAGTTTTTATTATTATTATTATACTTTAAGTTCTAGGGTGCATGTGCACAACGTGCAGGCTTGTTACATATGTAAACATGTGCCATGTTGGTGTGCTGCACCCATTAACTCGTCATTTACATTAGGTATCTCTCCTAATGCTTTCCCTCCCCCTTCCCCCACCCCACGACAGGCCCCGGTTTGTGATGTTCCCCTTCCTGTGTCCAAGTGTTCTCATCGTTCAATTCCCACGTATGAGTGAGAACATGGGGTGTTTGGTTTTTTGTTCTTGCGATAGTTTGCTGAGAATGATGGTTTCCAGCTTCATCCATGTCCCTACAAAGGACATGAACTCATCCTTTTTTATGGCTGCATAGTATTCCACCATGTATATGTGCCACATTTTCTTAATCCAGTCTGTCATTGATGGACATTTGGGTTGGTTCCAAGTCTTTGCTATTGTGAATAGTGCCACAATAAACATACGTGTGCATGTGCCTTTATTTTTTTTAAACAGAATTCAAGAATGGAATAAAGGAGGTGTATAATAAATGAGGAAATGAAAAAAAAACAGGTTAGCCCTCAATTAGACAGAAAGAAAATTAATTTCCTGACTTTTAAAAATCCATTTTTCTCTGCTATCACAGAGGGCTGCACTATCAGCAGTCACATATTTTATAGAACAGTGAAGATGTGTAGAAGAGAAAACCTTGATTAACTGGAGTCTAGACCAACACTGCCCTCCCCCAGTTCTCATGTCTGAAGCTTTCAGTTAGCAAGAATCCTTTCAGTGGATTTGGCTTTAATCAAGAAGCAAAAATAGCTTCAAGACAAGGAAAAAGCTTCTGCACAAGATTTAAAAAGCCAAGACCCAGCATCCTGTGTCGTGGGCTCAGAGAACATTCATTTCACCTGGCCCCAGGCCTCCACCCCTTGGCGTCTCACTCCCACAGCGACCCCAGAGGGGAGTCTTCCTTTAAGAGGGTTCTGTTTAGGTCACTCCTCTGCTCAAAACTCTTCAGGGCTCCCCATTGTCCCCAGAATCAAGTTCACATTTCCTGGCCTTACATTCTCAGACTCCCGGGTAAGCTGCCTTACCCCTATTCAGGGCCTTGAGAGGGGGCTCCCTGCAGGTGTTTGACCTCTGCTCTTTCACCTCCATGGCCTCAATTGTCTCCCAATGCATTCACTTAGACGTCCCTCAGGTCGCTCATGATGAGACTCTCGGAACTCATCACCTCCACAAACTTCATTCTTCTTCAACCTTTCCCGCTTTGGTTCCTCCAAGCCAAAGCCTGGTGTGGCACAGGCTGCCAGCTGACCACCAAAGCCATCTCCTCTCCTTGGACACACAGTGGGACTGGCAATGAGACCAAGATGGAACTCGAGAAATTTAGGCAGAAGTGATTTATCACCCTTCTAAGCCAGCCCCATAAAAACCTCCTCCTCCTAGTCCTCCACACCCCTTTTTCCTTCTAGTGGCTGCAAGGGAGACAATCTCCAGGGTGGCCCGGAGAGCCACGTGTGGAAATAGAGCTCCAACAGGTGTGAAAGAGCCTGTGTCCCTGAATCATCGCTTGGAAAATAGCTGCCCAGGAGAGCTGCCCCACCAGGGACACCCAACTTGAACAACTGCGTGAGCAAGAAACAAGCTTTGGTTGTGTAGCGCTACTGAGATGTGTTGAATTCATCTGTTACAGCAGCTAACACTACCTGTTCTAGTATACCTGGGCATCACTCTGGACTCTTCCCTCTCCCTCATCATCCCTACTCAGAAACCAAGCCTTGTCCATTGTAGTGCCAGATGGCTCTTGATCCACTCCCTCTCTGCACCCCCCCTTTACTAGTTCTGGCCTCAACATCTCCAGTCTCCTAACTGGTTTCCATGCTTCTCCAGGTAGCCACTTTCTCTCAGTCTGAGTCCCGAAGTCCACACATAGGGACCAGGCCTAAACCTCAGAGGCAGAGACCGAAGAGACAGGTCGGCTGAACCCGGCCTGGATCAGCTGATCCCCAGACAACCTTTAAGATGCTGAATTGGCTGGGTGCGGTGCCTCACACCTGTAATCCCAGCATTTTGGGAGGCTGAGGCAGGCAGTTCACCTGAGGTTGGGAGTTCAAGACCAGCCTGGCCAACATAGTGAAACCCCATCTCTACTAAAAATACAAAAATTAGCCAGGTGTGGTGGTGCATGCCTGGAATCCCACCTACTCGGGAGGCTGAGGCAAGAGAATCGCTTGAACCTGGGAGGTAGAGGTGGCAGTAGCCGAGATGGCGGCATTGCACTCCAGCCTGGGTTACAGAGCAAAACTCCGTCTCAAGGGGGAAAAAAAAAAAAAGACACTGAATTGTAGAGGTTTGCTTGGGAGCAAAAGCTAACAGGCACGATCATTCTGTCATGAGATTTCACATATGTCTGCTGAAAGGGAGTGCTTTGTTTGAATGTTTGATCCTCGTAGAACTCACATGGAAATTTAATCCCCAATGTGGGAATACTGAGAGGTGGGGCCTTTTAGAGGCGATTGGGTCATGAAAGCTCTGTCCTCTCGAATGGATTAATCCATTCATGGATTAATGGATTAGTGGGCTAACATGGGCCCGGAACTGGTGGCTTTATAAGAAGAGGAAGAGAGATCGGAGTTAACACACTCAGCCCCTTCACCATGTGGTGCCCTGCACCGTCTCAGGACTGCAGAGTCCCCACCAGCAAGAAGGCCCTCGCCAGATACAGCCCCTCAACCTTAGACTTCTCAGCCTCCACAACTGTAAAAATTACATTTCTTTTCTTTGGAAATTACTCGGTTTCAGATATTTTGTTCTAAGCAACAGCAAATGAATAAAGACAGACAAGCTTGTTTTTGTCCTTGGTTTGGCTTCATGCTGGATGGAGCTGTCTGTTCCTCTAAGTCTAGAGCATGTCTGAAGCCAGAGAGAATGAAGCAGACACACAAAGAACAGCAGAGATGAGCAGAACTCAGAAATGGAGGAGCTCGAGACAGCACAGAAAACATAACTTAAGGCCCCTGGATCCAGCCCCTGGACTCCCAATCATACAAGCCAAAGACTGTAATTCCTTTTTTTTTTTTTGAGACGGAGTCTCGCTCTGTCACCCAGGCTGGAGTGCAGTGGCGCGATCACGGCTCACTGCAGGCTCTGCCTCCCAGGTTCACGCCATTCTCCTGCCTCAGCCTCTCCGAGTAGCTGGGACTACAGGCGCCCGCCACCATGCCCGGCTAATTTTTTTGTATTTTTAGTAGAGACGGGGTTTCACCGTGGTCTCGATCTCCTGACCTTGTGATCCGCCCGCCTCGGCCTCCCAAAGTGCTGGGATTACAAGTGTGAGCCACCGCACCCGGCCTTGTAATTCCTTTTTTATGTTGATTTCTTCCACAGGCAACTGAAAGGCTCCTGGCTCTTAAGATGTGTCTTTCTTTCTTTTCTTTCTTTCTTTTCTTTCTTTCTTTCTCTCTCTCTCTCTCTCTCTCTTTCTTTCTTTCTTTCTTTCTTTCTTTCCTTCTTTCTTTCTTTTTTGACAGAGTCTTGCTCTGTTGCCTAGGCTGGAGTGCAGTGGTGTGATCTTGGCTCACTGCAACCTCCGCCTCCTGGATTCAAGCAATTCTTATGCCTCAGCTTCCCCAGTAGTTGGAGTTACAGGCACGTGCCACCACACCCAGCTAATTTTTGTATTTTTAGTAGAGACAGGTCAGGCCCAGTTCTCCTGATTCCCATTCTAGTCCAATTTGCTTTCAGTGATGCTACAGGTCTTGATCAATAAAGCGAAAGCCTGCACTCTCAGTGCAGTGCAGTTCTTCAAGACTCTACTACAAAATCAACAAAAACGTATAAAGGCAATTGGGGGATGGTGAAAGTGGCAAAAGGAACCAGAATCACAGGAAGAGAAGGCTGGAAGCCCACGAACTAGAAGCCGGGTGGGTGTGATTTCCCACCTGGGAACACATTACCCAGGGCGTCACAGAAATGGAGAATTGTTTAAAAGGCAATAATTTGCTCAGCTGTAATTGCAGTTCTCTCTGGCTGAGGGATGCTCTTTGTTCCTTGCGAAATTTAATAGAGCAATAACTGTTTTAATGGCACCCCTCCCAGTACTGCTCACTCCACCCCTGGGTGCCAGACGGTCAAAGTGTGCTCTGAAAAGATGGGCATTAGTCATCCTCCCAGAGTGGCTGTGCCCTGCAGCCCTGAAGGCTCACATTTGTCATCCCCATAAATCTTGACTGCAAGTGTCCCTGGGATCGGTAAACTGAGGCAGGTGGAGGGGGCTGACTCTGGGAGGTCCTGGCTCCTCCATCACCCTCTAAGGATCTCTCCAGCCAGGGCCAGGCTCCAAGACTTAAGGACAGCCTCAGGTGAGAAGGCCTTTTGGACTCAGAAAGAGCCGGTTCAAATCCTAGCTCCCTCATCGCCTGCTCTGTCCTTTTGGGCAAAGGCTTAAGCACACCGAGTCTGTTCATCTACAAGATGGCGCTCATAATGCCTCCTTCGTGGGGTGCTGCTGCCAGGGTCTGAGAAGGCGTCTTATAAAGCTGCCCATACACACAGACAGGCCTGGAACACAGGAGCCCCCAGCACTAGTGATGGCTGTTCCGCTTTGCTCTCTAGATAGAAAATAGTGCACAGGCCTCAAGATTCCCCAGACTTCACCACTACATACTTCCATGCACAGACGCCTGGGCTCTGAGACCTCACTCTGCACAAGGTATGCGCTATTTAGCGTGAGCTCTGATTACACTGGGCAGTTTCTGAAAGCATTTTAGCTGGGAACACAATACCCTATGGGTTTGCTTTAGGTCACAGGTTTATGTGACTTTGGAGAGAGCACATCTGAGCTCAAATGGCAACAGACACAGGTTTGCTTGTCGTGGTTTAAGAAATAGGAATTACTGATCAACCCAAGACTTGAGTCCTATTTGTTTCTTGTGCTAACACAGTGCACGGATATTAGGAACACCCACCACCCCCTCCCACCCAGGCCACAGGGATGGTGAAGTCCAAGGAGCAGTTGGGGAGAAATTCCTGTCACCACTCATATTTAAAAGGGAGGCTTGGCCAGGCTCAGTGGCTCACACCTATAATCCCAGCACTTTGGGAGGCCGAGGCGGGTGGATCACTTGAGGTCAGGAGTTTGAGACCAGCCTGGCCAACATGGTGAAACCCCATCTCTACTAAAAATACAAAAATTAGCCGGGCGTTGTGGTGAATGCCTGTAGTCTCAGCTACTCAAGAGACTGAGGCAGGAGAATCGCTTGAACCTGGGTGGCGGAGATTGCAGTGAGCAGAGACTGCACCACTACACTCCAGCCTGGGCGACAGAGTGAGACTCTTGTCTCAAAAGTAAAAATAAAAATAAAAAAATAAAAGGGAGGCTCTGGGGAAGCAGACAGAGGGGTCTAGTGGCAAATGGCCAGGGTTACTTTCTTCCTCTCATATGAACTCCACGAGGATAGAGACACTGGCCTCACCTAGGATGTCCAGCCGTCCCACTTTGCCCGGGGCTTTAAGATTGAAAGTCTTGCATATTGAGTCTAGCATCCCAGGGAATTTCTCAGTGCTGGGCAAATCAAGATGATCGGTTGCTTTAGTTACTCCCAGTACACATATATAGTAGACACTGAACAAATATTTGTTGCATGAACAAACACATTTAATTTAGTTCCATTTAATACCATCAGATCTCACAACTCATGTTGGACAGATGACCCATTTCCTGTGTGCTTTGCAGTTTGCAAATCTCCTTTGTGAAAACCACCCTGACCAGGTCCTCCTACTACTAGAAGGTGATCGGAGGGCGGAGAGGTGGGAATCCCTCATAAGGAAGCCAAGGTCATTGCTGTCCTCCTCCTAGCTCAGGGCAGCTGCAGGTCAGGGCATCGCTCAGGGTGCAGAGCCCCGTGGGGACAGAGTGGGGCCCCAGTGAGGGCAGGACCATGAGGGGAAGGGGGTCCCCAGTGCTCTGCTACCCCTAGGGTGAAGCTTCTCCTTCCAGAGCCTACGGGGAGGGAGGGTCTGCATCTTTTTTCAACAAGGCCGCGTCCTTCAGTTCCCTCCCGACATTCTCAAAGGCATTTTGGTAGAGGGTGAGTTGGGAGAGAGTCTTGGAGAAAACAACAGCTCTGCCTGTAGCAGGGGAGCCCCCAGGAGTTCAAAGGTGAGCAAGGAGGAGGAAGGGACCCCGCATTTCACCAGCAACGCGACTCCCACCACAGCGGGCAGTAGGTTCTGCTTCCAAAGCCAAGAGAGCTGTAAGTGCAGCCCAGACAATCCCACTTTCAGCCGAGGCTAAAATTCCTCCCTCTCCAAACTACAGCCCACGGGCGTCATTAGGAAACTGTCAGCGGCTGTGAGCGTGGTCATCGCCTCAGATGGAGTCTCCCTTTTCCACAAGAGCAGTTCCTGGGCCGCAGAAAAGACCTTCCCAGATGGTGAGAGGGTCACTCTCTTCCCAGGCCAGAGGCAGCTAAGATCCATCTCTGAACTCTGGACAGAATATTCCAGAATCCTCAGTGGGCAGTTGAGGGTTGATGAGTCCATCACATACCACGTACTGTGTCCACCAGCAGCACCCACCCGACACATGCCTCGGAGAAGCAGCTTTGGCTGGGTGTCCGCGGGCCTCGGCTGGGTGTGGAGGCACAGGGAGAGAACAGAGAGAGACTCTGAGTTTCAGGAGCAGGGGCAGCTGCAGCAGGGGCAGCCAGACCCAAAGGCGTGGGCACTGGCGGCCCCGGGCAGGGTCTGCTGCAGAACTCTGCCTTGTGCCTCCTCCCTGCCCTCACTGCCGCCACCACAGCCCCCATCCTCCCCGGGCAGCGAGGCTCATTTTGCTCCCCGCTTCCCTCTCTCCACATGGGCATCCCATGATGTCCCTGTGCACGGTGCAGGCCAGCAAGGCAACAGCATGTTGTGTAGGGCTGGACGTATTGTGCCCATGGTTGTTTGTGCCCTTTTTTCTGGGGCCACACCAACAAGGTGTGGTGTAAACGGGGTGTGTGTGTGGGGGGGTGCATAGCCATGCCCACCAAATATAGGACATCACAAATGCATGATGGCAGAGATATCAGTGACAACGATGGGGACAGTGAATGTGGTAGGAGGGCAGATGGGTGGGGGAGATGGCAGGGGTGGTGACCGCACACTCACAGTGCAGAGAGTTCCCGCGCTCAGCCTGAGGGTCGAGGCAGCGGTCTCTCTGGGTCCCGCAGGTCTGGGCCTGCCATAAGCCCTCTGCAGACCTGGGCCCATTGTGTACCTCAGCTGCGGAGTCCAAGTCACTTCTTAACCCTCGGCATGGCTTGGTTCATCCTGGTCAAATGCTGCACATGATTATAAGAGCAGAACTCTAGGAAGAACTGATCCGTGCGAGGAGAGGGGGGCTGCAGGGAGAGGCACGGCCTGGTGCTTCCCGCACCTGCTGATCGGGGGTGCTGCGTGAGGGAGGCACGTCTTGCAGCCTTTCCCCTCCATGCCCCTGGGAGCGAGCATTCTCACTTCACAGATTAGAAAGTCTTAACCACATTCATTTCCTGGCAATAGCCCAAGCAGTAGCTGTGGTGGGCCCAGAGCTGTGAACGCCTCGCCTCGGAAGGCAGAGTCTGTTTACCTCTGCAGTGTAGCATGCTGGGTGCTGAGCTGCTGCAAACACACTGCCCATGAGAGGCGCCACCAGGCCAGCGGTGGAGGGTCTCAGAAGGCCACCCCTGTGGCCACGGCCACACGCCAGGCAGCTGCCCCTTGGTCCCAGTCAGGACAGACCCTGCAGGGACGAGCTCAGCAGACACCCTGCACTGGGGACAGGGAGTGAGGAAGCAGAAGGAGCCGAGGCCTGGGCTGTCCAGCCTGTTTCTCCCCCAGGCCCCTGGCGCCTGCCATGCAGGCTGCATCCATCGCTCGGATCTCACCCAGCTGCTTCCCCACCGGGTCACCCGCTCCTTGGACCTACCTGTGTCCCTGTCCACCGTGGGGCCCACCTTGATCTCTGCTCCAGCCCCAAGTTCTCAGGTTGACACTGCAGATGCAGACCCCAATGCTGGCACCCAGGAACTGGTTCTGGCCCTGCCCCCAGCTTCAGGCACCATGCCTGGAGAGCCACTGCTCCCATACCTGCCCTCCCCTGGCTTCTCCTGGTGGCTGCGGGCCTGCAGGCTGGGCTCCCTCTGCCCAAGTTCCTTTTTTGCCGGCAGAACCACTCCAGCAGCGAGGGCAGGGGATGTGGGCACCAACCCTGCCCATGACTGTTCTCCGCTCCTCCAAGGCCTGTGGGAAGGAGGCCTTGCACACTAGGGCCAGCTGAAGACAGAGTTGGCCTGGATGTGCCCTCTCTTCAGCAAGCCGCCCCTCCCAACACTCGTTTTCCGACCCCCACCCCACCCCCAATTTGGCACTCTCTGACCCTCCCTTGGGGAGCGCTGTCACTCTCTTAGGGGGATGATTCTGTTTCTGGGTGAACGGGCAGCTTCAGGCTTTGGCTAGAAGTGCTCTGCCCTAGCTGGGCTGGCTTCAAAGAAGGAAATGTGGGCTCTGGCCCATGTGTGGGTGCTGGGGGGTGCACACAGACTCCAGTGTGACCTCCCTGCAGGGGAGCTTGACCTGCAATGGCAGAGGTGGCACAGAGCAAGCTCACCTGGCTAAGGCAAGAATCCATTCTTTGCCCTGAGGAGTGAACCATGTTGCACTGCATGAGGAAGCGTCTGTCCCTCCTGGTAGCACAGCCTGGCCCTGCTCCCTGCACACCAGGAACCAGCCTCAGTGCCCAAGGACACCCCCTCCTTCCCAGCTGGCTTGCCTCCCAGGCCCCGAGGGGTCAGTGTGGCTCTGTATGGTGTGGCTCCCTCTCCAGTGAGACTCTTTAACCTCATAACCTCATCCTGCCCCCACCGCAGAAGAGGGCTCTGCCAGCCCGACACGGCATTGTCCTCAGGAGCACGTGGGACAGAGGACCTCTGGGAGAACTGGACTGAGCGCCAACAGCCCTGGACTTGAAGCCGGTTCTTCTGCTTCCTAGCGTGGGCCTCTCAAGCAGTTACTTAACATCCTTGACCTCGGTTTTCTCATCCATAAAGTGGGTCGACGGTAAGGGGCCCTCTGGGGGTGAAGGCTGACCCCAGTGCCATGCACACAGCAAGCGACTGTCCGCTGAGTCAGGATCTAGACTCCGTAGCTGTGACCAGAGGGAGGGGCCAGTCCACCCGGCTCCTGGTCGGGGCTTAGACTCCGACAGCCCTGGCTCTGAGTCCCTCCAGCCAGTCTTCCTGCCACATTCCCTGGGCCTTCGAGTCCCCATCGGCAATGAGGAGAACACACTAGTGTCTGCTCCCCAGGACCCCCCAGAGACGGGTCACGGAGAGCACTCCTGACAGCGTTACTAACAGCAGCACCCGGGGCACCCCGGGGTATTCCAGGTATCCCAGGGCATCAGATCATTTGCCAGAACAACTCACTGTTCCCCTCAGGATCAGCTGATGCTCCAAGCCCGTATTCTCCCAGGCTTCAGATGAATGAGGCCCAGGAGGTTGCCTCTCCCTGCACCTGTGACTCAGCAGCTGAGAACCCAGCCCCAGCAAGGCTGATGAACGCAGGAGCCCTCCAGCTGCCTCTGGGTGAGCCGGCCCCGGGCCAGGCCTGCTGGGGAAATTCAGATCTCAGCGCTAGAGTCCTGCACTCAGGGTTGCCAGATGGAGCAGAAGAAAATATAGGATCCCCATGCCCTTTGGGAACAGATACTAAAAACTCATTTGGTGTTTATCTGAAATTCAGACTTGACTGGGCGTCCTCTGTTTCATCTGGCCACCCACCTGCACAGCTCTGCCTTTCCCCCCATCCCTAGTGACACGGTGCTGGGAAGATCTGAACTGCCCCACCAGGCCTGGCTCAGGGCAAGCTCGCCAGGAATGCCATGTCCTGAGTTGGGCCAGCTCTCTCCAGCCCCCGGGGGAATCACAGTCTTCTGTCCCCTTGCCTGGGAGGCTGATGTCTCCAGTGTGTCACCCTGCTCCGAATGTGGGGCTCCAGATCAGAGTCTCATGAAGTTGCTGGTAGCAACATCTCAAGCCAGAAGTCAACCACACCCAGCCCCACCTGTCAGCCCTCTTCCTCCCCTAGGCCAGCAGAACCTGGGAGGCTGTGTTGGAGGCAAGGCCTTTGAGAGGGTTTCCCAACACCCTGTTCTCTCCCAGCGCCCACCCTGGTCTCCAGGCAGTCAGGGGGACCGGAGCTCTTCATAGACGGAGTTGCTGCCAAAGCTGGCCTCGCTCCCCGAGACCCCCATTTCCAGGCAGCGGCCACCACACTCGCCTCAGGGCTCACTTCTCCTTTAATCCTGGGGCCCAAGCACCCACAGCCTCTTCCCTAGCCCTCTGTAGACAAGGAAGACCCAGCTTGAGGGCCTCTTGCCCCAGAATCACCTCGAGAGCCCTGAGTCCTGCTCGACCTTCTGCCCTGACTGGAATTCTTGGGCTGGGCCTGGGCTGCCTATTCACAGTGACTGCCATGAACATTCAAATTGGAGAGCCTCCAAGGAAGGGGACAGCCCCAGGAAATAAACAGGGCAAGTATGTGACCTGAGGCGGCAATCTCTAGAACATGCAGGCCCCACCGCCCGCAAACACAGCCCAGCCCTCTGGGCTCCTCTGAAGGAGGAGCTGCTGGGAAGTCCTGCTCGGTCAGGCAGCGTGTGAAGAGCCTCCCCTGTGGGTTAAAGCTGGTGCTCCCTCCAGGAGCCTGGGGGCTGGAACAGGAAGAGTCCTGCAGCTCTCCAGAAGAGGCGCACCTTCACTGGGTCTTAGCCAGGAAGGGTGTTTTTGGGAAGGGGAATGGCGTGAGCAAAAGGCTGGAGGTGCCGGGCGCGGTGGCTCACGCCTGTAATCCCAGCACTTTGGGAGGCAGAGGCGGGAGGATCACGACGTCAGGAGATCAAGACCATCCTGGCTAACACAGTGAAACCCCGTCTCTACTAAAAATACAAAAAAATTAGCTGGGCGTGGTGGGGGGCGCCTGTAGTCCCAGCTACTCGGGAGGCTGAGGCAGGAGAATGGGGTGAACCCGGGAGGCGGAGCTTGCAGTGAGCCGAGATTGCACCACTGCACTCCAGCCTGGGCGACAGAGTGAGACTCCGTCTCAAAAAAAAAAAAAAAAGGCCGGAGGCTTGAAGAAGCAACTGTGTGCCCCTTGGAGTCAGAGCACGGAGCGAGACGCAGGCAGCTGTTGGGGAGTCCTGTCCTGCTGGGAGAGCTCCATTTGACACTGGCTGGGCGTATGCCAACTTCAGGGACAGAAAAATTACCCAGGGGGCCGGGCGCAGTGGCTCACACCTGTAATCCCAGCGCTTCAGGAGGCTGAGACGGGAGGATCACCTGAGGTCAGGAGTCTGAGACCAGCCTGGCAAACATGGTGAAAACCCGTTTCTACTAAAAATACAAAAGATTAGCCGGGCCTGGTGGCACACGCCTGTAATTCCAGCTACTCGGAAGGCTGAGGCAGGAGAATCGCTTGAACATGGGAGGCAGAGGTTGCAGTGAGCCAAGATTGCACCATTGTAATCCAGCTTGGGCAACAAGAGTGAAACCCGTCTCAAAAAACAAAACAAAACAAAAAAAAACAGAAAAATCACCCAGAGAACGTCCACTTAAACACAACTGTTTATTTCCTCCTCCAGTGAATGCTATTAAAATAACAGAAAAGGAAGTTAAGAAGGGTGAACTTGGAGGCACCAGGTCCTACAGAAGGCAGCAGAGAGGCACGGGCAGAAAATGAGCAGGGAGATTGGATGACAATTCAAATGTAGGGTGGTTACGTTCCCTAGACAAACAAAAACACCAAGGGTTTCCTCCTGCCCCTCTCCCCACTGCTGCCACCATAGGAGAGGCAGGAGGTCCGTCCACTGGAGAGCTCAAGAAGGCTCTGGAATTGGGAACTCTGGGCACAGTAGGAGGTGGTGGATGAAGTGGGAGTGGTTTAGGCAAGTGCCACGGGAGTTGTGGGGTGCCCCTCCTAGAACCCCAACAGCCGGAGATATATCCCCTGGCAGGAGATGAGAGGACTCTTTACTAGAGAAACAGAATCACCCTAAGAGGAATAACTGCAGATAAGGTATTCTGAGGGACCTCTCACAGACAAAAAGCCAACTGGCCACCTAATCACCCTTCTGTGACACAGATCAGTCAACAAGCACCCCTCCCACCACCACACGCACATGCACACACACAGGCACACACACAACACACACACGCATGCACACACAAGTCTTCCAGTCAGCCTCTGGTGTCTCACTCTACACATGAGTCAAGCCAAGGCTCCCAGACGTCTGAGAAAAGCTCTCATATCAAAGACAAACACCAGCTTGGGGAAACTTGGAGGTGGAGTGGGGAGAGTAAATTCTGCAAGGAGAAGTTTTAAAAAACCAAATCAGCACCCTCAGAGGAATACAGAAGATATTGCAATCATGAAGTAAGAACAGAGTGCTTGTTTTAAAAATTCATAGACAAGAAAGGGCTGAAAATCAAAAATATTATCACCCAAAGGAAAAGTTCAATAGAAAGAGTTGGAAGCTAAAATCTCCTTGAAAGATTAACAAAATGACTGGGGGGAAATGGAGAGAAAAGCAAATGAAGAGATTATTCTAGGAGGTTCAGCATGTTAATAGGAATTTCAGAAGGTTAGAAGACCAATCAGCCTGGGTGCAGTGGCTCACACCAGTAATCTCAGCACTTTGGGAGGCCTAGGCAGGAAGATCACTTGAGGCTAGGAGTTCAAGACCAGCCTGGGAAACACAGCAAGACCCCATCTCTAAAAAAATAATAAAAATAAAAATTAGCCTGGCATAGTGGTGCACACCTGTAGTCCAAGATACTCAGAAGGGTAAGATGGGAAGATCACTTGGACCCAAGGACTTCAAGGTTGCAATGAGCTATGATCATGCCACTGCACTCTAGCCTGGGGGACAGTGAAATCCTGTAGAAGAAGAAGACAAAGACAAAGATGAAGAAGAAGGAGGAGGAGGAGGAGGAAGAAGAAGAAGAAGAAGAAGAAGAAGAAGAAGAAGAAGAAGAAGAAGAAGAAGAAGAAGAAGAAGGAGAACAAGAGGAGGAGGAAGAAGAAGAAGAAAGACCAATCAACCAAGATGCCAACAAACATTATATAATTATATTTTATATATAATTATATATACACTATATGTATATGTTATATACATTATATAATTAGTTATATATAATATAATTATATATAAAAATATAATTATATTTGTATACATATATACACATATGTACATTATAATATACAAATATATATAATTATATATATTATATATAATTATACTGAACCTTCTAGGACTGAAAGACACGACTCTGGGTTGAAGACCCATTGATGGCCTGGCACAGTGGTTCGCAAACAGTGGTCCCTGGACAGCAGCAGCAGCATCCCTCCCTCCAGGTGATTCTGATGTGTGTAAGGTAAAGGTTGAGAACCACTGGCCTAGCACATGAAGGTGCTCCATCAAGTAAATCCCAAACATCTGAGATACAGAAGTTCTTAAAATGCTTCCAGAAGAAAAAAGAAAATCTATATCCAAAAAAAAAATATGAATTAGAACAACACCCATCTTTCCAACAGCAGTCCTGGAAGCTGGTGTTTTCCAAACTAGAATGAATATCAGTGTGAAGGTAGAAGAGAGACAGTTCAGATATGAAAGGACTATATTGCATATTCCTTCCTTAAGAAGCTACTGGAACATATGTTCCTCAAAATGAGAAAGCAAACTAGCAAATTAAGAAATAGAAACACATGGAATTCAGGAAATGGGGGACTGAATATAAAAGAAAGGCAAAGGAAATCCTCAGGATGATGGCCTACGTTGTCAATCAAATTCAACAAGTGTTGAGGAAGCCCTATGATGTGCCAAACACTGGGTAAACATGGCAAACAAACCATTCTTCCCACAAAACTTCTACAGGAGGAGATTATTGAACATCCCATTGCAATGCAGCATGACAAGTGTTTTACAGGAGAAGCGCTCGGGGGTGCACCTAACCCAGACTGAGAGATCTAGGAAGCCATTAGGGAGCATGGTAGCTAGGATGAGATGGGAAGGTTGAATAGGATGGTGCCAAGAAAAGGGCAATGTTTTCCTTTGACCTTGTTGTCATTAATAAAAACATTTCATCTGAAATCTTAACATTAAGCATCACACCCTCTGGGGAACAGCTCATTTCTTTCTACCTCACCTCCTCTATTATCTCTACTCTAGCAATTCTTTAAAAACTTACTATGTATAAACAACTATTAAAACTGACTCAAGATGAAATGGAAAATCTGAATAGAATCAAAACAAATGAACTGATTGAACTAGTAATTTAAAAATTTTCCACAAAGAAAACCCAGGCCCAGATGGCTTCACTGATAAATGCTACAAAAGAAGAATGAATGCTAATCCTTCACAATCTATTCCAAAAATAGAAGAATGAATACTTCCCAATCCATTCAATAAGGTCCTAGTATTATCCAAATATCAAAACCAGACAAAGATATCACAAGAAAACTACAGACCAACATCCCTTATGAATATTGATGCAAAAAAATACACAACAAAATACTACAAACAGAACCCAGAAATATAAAAAAGAATTATATACCATGACCAAGTTGTATTTATCTCAGGAATGCAAGGTTGGTTCAACATATGAAAGTCACTCAATGTAATACACTGTAATTATAGAATAGAGATGGGGTTTCACCTTATTGGGCAGGCTGGTCTTGAACTCCTGACCTTGTGATCCACCCGCCTCATCCTCGCAAAGTGCTGGGATTACAGGCATGAGCCTACTAAGGGATTTTTTATTCAGAACATATGGAAGACTCTTACAACTCAATCATTAAAAAAAAAAACTCAATCAAAACATGGGCAAAGGATTTGAATAGACATTTCTCCAAAGAAAATATAGCAATGGCCAATACAATAGGCCCCTGAGTGTCATATTTTCACCAGTAGTGTATGAGGGTTTCCATAGCATCCATATTCACCCTAACAGCTAGTATTGTCAGACTTCTTTTACCAATGTAAGTGGGAGTAAAATGGTATTTCAATGTGATCCAATTTTAATTTTCTTTATTACTAATGAAGTTGAGCATCTGTTCTTTATCTGAAAATACCTTTATTTGAACATTATTCTTGAAATTTTGAAGATATCATTTTACAATTTTATTGTTGCTGTTGAGGAATTTGCTGTTGGCCTAATTGTTATTCCATCCTCGATTTTTCTGCTTTTTGTCTCTGGCTATCATATATATATATATATGAATATATATAGAATATATGTATGAATATATACAGAATATATGTATGAATATATACAGAATGTATGTATGAATATATATAGAATGTATGTATGAATATATACAGAATATATGTATGAATATATACAGAATATATGTATGAATATATACAGAATATATGTATGAATATATACAGAATATATGTATGAATATATATAGAATATATGTATGAATATATGTAGAATATATATAGAATATATAGAATATATATAGAATATATGTAGAATATATATATGAATATATCTAGAATATATATACGAATATATCTAGAATATATATATGAATATATGTAGAATATATATAATAGAATTTTATATATATATACTATATATATTCTATTTGTCACTGGGGATCTGAGGTTTTACAAGGAATTAACTAGGTATGGATTTCTTTTTGTTTCTTCTTCTTGAGAATTTTGTGTTAGGGAAATTTCTAGACTTTGTTTTTCATCAGTACAGAAAATTTTGTCATTATCTCTCTTTCAGTGTCTCTATCTGCTCTTTATATAACTCCACGTAGCATGTATTATATACCTTCTCACCCTGTCCTCTATATCTTTTAATTTCTTTCTCACACTTTTTAACTATTTGTTTTTCTATTCTGTGTTCTGGCAATTTCCTCAGCTGTATTATTAAGTCATTAATTTTCTCCTCAACTGTGTTTAATCTTCTATTTAACTCATCCAATAGAATTTTTATTTCAATGATTATATTTTTTGGTCCTAAATGTTTCATTTAGCTCTTTTTCTCATCTGTTTGATCATACCAAATAGGCTTTGGTTGCTTGTTCCACTTTGGGATTCTACCCTTTATTCTTTAAACATTTTATCTAATTGTTCCATCCAACTGTTTCCAAATTTGTATCTGACGATTTCAATATCCGACATCTCTGGGAGACTAAATCGTTTGTGGCTGTTTCTGCTCTACGATTTATGATGACCTGTTTCCTTATGCATGTGGTGATCTGTGATTATGAACTCATGTTTGTTTCATTTGATGTGCGGGAACCCTGTGGGCCTAAATGAGGGATGTTGTCCTCCAGAGAGGGCTTGCGTTCGTTTCTTTGGGGAACTAGGCAATTCTACCACTTCCAAACCCTTTAGCCCCATCACAGGTCCCACAACAATGTAGAAGTCTCAAGTTTAACTTCGCAATCTTATAGTGGTCCCAAAGCTTAACTTCCCAGTCTCAGAGCTGAGTTGGCATTTCCCCATTTCTCATTTGCTTACAATCCTTTATTCAGGTTTCAGCTTTTTAGCAGACATGAAGACATTGCTTGGAGATTTTTTTTAACTCTCTTGTGAATTCAGCAATACATTAAGAAATATATTTGCTGTAATTTTTCCAGAATCCATCAGTATGGTAGTGGGAGGGCCCTTCCTGGGTACCTCGCTCTGTAGTCTTGCTCTGTTGCCCAGGCTGAGTGGTGTGACCTGCTCACTGCAGCCTCCTCCTTCCAGGCTCAAGCAATCCTCCCACCTCAGCCTCCCAAGTGGCTGGAACTACAGGTGCGTGCTACCACGCCAGGCTAATTTTTGCATTTTTAAATAGAGATGGGGTCTCTGTTGTCCAGGCTGGTCTGCTGGTCTCAAACACCTGGGCTCAAGTGATCTGCCTTCCTCAGCCTCCCAAAGGGCTGGGATTACAAGTGTGAGCCGGGCCACTAATCAATTCTTGAACCTCACCTAGACCCCCAACTACTGACAATTCATCCTCCTCACTATCAGTCACCCTCATGTCTACACTTCCCGCTTTACCCACTGCAAACCCTTGGCTCCTCATCATCATCCCTGCATTGCAAACTCACTTAGGTTCTTCAGCTCTTCCTCTCTTCATCGAACTCCATGGCCCAGGCCCCAGTACCAGTTAAAGCTCTATGTCTCTACCTGGGAAGATCAACATTCCTGGAGACAGAGAATCCTCTGAATGGTCACAGACCAAAGTCATGGCCAGAAATTTCAAGGCTCAATATCAATGGGCACTCGGTGTTGTCCTTCTCAAATATGTTCTTTTCCCCACTCAAATATGTCACAAATAATGTCACACCTCCTCCTCTCCAAACCTACAACTGCCGTCGCTCCTGCACGTCGCCAACGGATGATTCTGCCCCGTAATTGAGGAGCAAGAGGCAACCCTGCCGTGCTCCTATGGCCGCGTCTCTGAGGCTACCAGCCTCAGGCATCTGGGCCCAGCTCTCTGCTCCCCTCCTGTCACCACGGAGGCCACGTCCCCTCTCCCTGCCGAGGCCAGGCTCCCACCTGTGTTCTAGGTCTCAGTGCACCCACTTCTTAGGTCCCTCTGTCCTGTTCTCGCTCGGGCGTCGGTCCTTTGGTGCACACAGGTGCAGTGCTGTCTCCATCACGGGAAACAAAAGCCCCCTCATGGGCTGCACCCCTTAAGCCCCTCACCCCTTTTCCCAGGAGAACTTTCTAAAAGCATCGTCTTTAGTTACTGCCCAACATCCTTACCCTGGCTTTCTCCTCCACCCCTGCAACCAGGCTCTTCCCATCATCCTCTGAGACTGTTCTGGACAAGGTCACTAGTGACTTCCTGTCATTAAGTCAAATGGTCACTTCTTCATCATTATCTTCCCTGAGTTCCTAGGGCATTTGGTGCGGCTGGCGACGCGCTCCTTCAGGGACACTCCGTTCTCTTCCCTCTGCAGCCACCCCCACGGCCCCCTCTGGCTGCCTGGTGTTCTCTGTCTCCTCCTGCTGATGGCTGGGCCGGCGATGCCCAAGTGACCCTGCTGGGTCTTAGACTCCAGTCTTTCTCATCTGTATCTCAGCCCTGGGCTTTTCTCAGAAAACCACCTCCACGAGAGTACCGACAGGTGCCTCAGGCTTGCCAGGGCCCAAGCGAAACTAGAGTGCCTCCCCCGGGGCAAAAATAAGCTTTTCTACAAGTCTACCACAACTCAACTCCTGTCTCCAACCCCCATCCACCTCTTCCCTCTTCCCCACCTCCTTGGGAGCATCAACTGGTCCTATTGACTCCACCTCCAAAGCATGACCTGACTATGGCCCCTTTCTCCCATCTCTTCCAACAGCAGCCTGGTTCAATCCACCATCATTTTTCGCCTGGACCATGGAAAAAGCACTTCCCTCTGCTTCCATTTTTTGCTCCATTCTAATCCATTCTCTATATAGTGGCCTATAGGATTTTTTTTTTTAAAGCTTATTTTATTCGCAGTAGCCTCAAACCGGGAACTATTCAACGTTCTTCAACAGGTGAATGATTAAACGAACTCTTTCACACCCATACCATGGAATACCGCTCAGCAGTAAAAAACAAACAAACAAACAAACAAAAAAACTACTAATACGCAACACTTGGATGAAATGCAAGGGAAGGACGCTGATTAGAAAAAGCCAAGCTTGAGAAGATACATACTGCACGGTTCCATTTATGTAACACTCATGAAATGACGTGATCATAGCAATGGGGAACAGATTCGTGTTTGCCAGGGATTAGGGTTGGGCGAGGAAGGGACAGGTGTAGCTGTGAAGGAGTAAGCCGAGGGGGCCCGGCGTGGCACAGTGGGGCAGCTTTTAATTCTGGGGAGGATTATGCAAGGCTGCGTGTGCGATCAGATTGCATAGAGCTACACACACAGACACGCAGGAGCGCGTGTATAACCGGTAACATCTGTGGATTGCACCAGTGCTAGTGTCTTGGTTTTCGTATTGTACTATAGTTGTGTGAGACGTTACGATTGGGGAAGCCTCAGTAGGTAGGGACAATGCCCATGGGACTTTCTCATACATCTCTTGTTCACAGCCGTATTTCTCCCAGTTCCCCACCATCACCCCAAACATCACATCCCAGCACTCTATCTCCTACCATGGAGAGCCTCTCTGCAGATGTGATACGAAGCTGAGGCCTGAGCCACAGGAAAAACCAGACTTCTGCCGGTCAGAGGAAAGAGCGCTGCTGGCAGAGAGGATGGCTCGCACCAGAGCCTGGGAGGAGGCAAGCCGGGGCGTTCAGGGAGCACAAGAAGCCCGGAGAGTGACCAAGGTGCAGCAGACAGAGGCCACCAGATCGGGCTTGCAAGACCCTGTAAAGAGTGTGGCTTTTAGCTATGATTGAAGCCACTGGAGAGTTTAAGCAGAGGAGGAGTACAATTTTGGATTCTGAACCAGCACACAGGCTGTGGAGGAATTACAGCTTGTAGAGAGGCAAGAGTGGAAGCGAGGAGGCCACGTGGGGCCTCGGGCGGGCATCGCAGTGAGAAGGGACAGGATGTGAGTGGGGGGAGAGGCCAGGGGTTCAGAGAGGCTGTGGACCCGGCATGCCCCGGTGACTGACTGTGGGTTGTGGGGAGTGATAGAGTGTGGGGCATAACATCTATGCCTTGGGGGTACGCTCCTGCTCCAGCCCTGCTCTACCTGTGTGGCGTTGTGGAAGTCACACAACCTCTCTGAACCTAATGGGTCACTGATCTCTGTCCTGCCTATGCCACAGGTTCACTGGTAGGGTCACGCCTTATGGGCAGGGTGGCCAGGCCTGGGCCACCTCCTCTGAGAAGCCCTCAGGCCCTCCCCTCCTGGTGTGGTCTCCCTCTCTGGACACCGGAGCACGGGCACCACCTGCCCCACTGCTCTGCCTTGGGTTATGGCTCTGAGCTTGCCTTTCCCACCAGGCTGCGACTCCCGGCCCGGGCCTGTCTCTCTCCAGCCCCTCCCCGGTGCCCAACCTAGAGCCCAACATCCAGCGGGTGCCATTTATGCTGTGGGAGTGACACATGGGCAGGTGTCCTGCCAGCATCTCTGCTTGTCAGCCCCTCTCCCCAGGTCACAGGGAACAGGTCAAGTTCTTGTGTCGTCGCCAGCGAGGATGGCCTCCCCAGGGCACCTGGCAGGGCCAGTGCTTCTTGTGTTTTCTTAGAGCACGGGGTTTCTCCTCAGAGCTCAGGACCCAGCCTGGTTTTAATCACTCCCAGCTGGGGTGGGGGAAGGGGCTGTCCTAGCCACGTGTGAATCCCCCACAGAGACCCCGCCTTGCCCACACACTGGCTCCCAGAGTGTTTGAGGTCTCCTGGAGCCGGGCCAGCCCTGGCATCACTCTTCCTACTCTGTCTGCAGAGGAGAAATAATTTCCTGCAAATATTGTTCCATGTCACTCCACTCCACTGATCAATATTAATCATGAAGATAAAAACCGAGGTTTATTAAGCACCTATTATATACCAGCCACTGCCAGAAGCTCATTGTCGTCATCACTTTGTATAAGCTCGTCATAACCCGTGGGGCCCTGAGGAGCCTCCCAGCCCCCCGTGGAGCCCAGTTCCTTCAGCGAGCAGCAAGGGATGCACCCCAGGCTCCAAGGGGACCTCCCCGACTGTTGGCTTCCTAGACCAGAGGAAGCTCCTGGAGGGAGAGATGGTGCCTGCCTGATTGGCCCGGCTCTGGCATTGCTCTGTGCAAAGGCCTTGGGTGTCGCCGCTGTCCGCAGGCCTCAGTTCCCCGTCTCTGCAGGATGCGGGACCCGGAGGAACCGGGTGCTCCATGATTCTGCATTGGAAATAATGACAGCCGCACGCGCTTTGCTTGCTTACAGGAGCTCTCATTTCCATTGCTTCCATTAATATAGTCACATATTTTTAACATCCGCCAATGCCCTCAATTTGTTTTCTCATTTCATCCTCATTTCAATTTCCCATTGGGGCTTGGAACCTAATTTTAGCGAAGGTCAAATGCAGTTTCTTGGGTTCACCTCCTTTCCCCGTGCCCACCTCTGCAGAAAGGGGGAGCAACAGGGTGCTTCAAGCTATCTCAGTTCCCAGCTCTGGGCAGGGGGCATCTGGGTTTAGGGTGGAGGCTGAAAGTGAGGGTCTCTATATCTGGTCAGGACATGGCTTAGCCAACTGGCCACATGGAATCTGGCTGGGGACGCTAGCCTGGGTGTCCCTCAGAAAGGCCCTGAGTTCACCAGATATGGGACCAGGGCTACCAGAGGGCTTAGTGGTGTCTGCTGCAACCTTCTCACTTTTAGTTGGGGAAACTGAGGCACAGAGAGGGGATTGGATAACCAGGCCAAGATTCAGCTAAAATCTGAAGCTCAGCTCCATGAGTCGGCAACAAGAGTGAGGAAGGAAATGGGAGTCCCTCTCTGTGCTGCGGCATCGGGCACGCCCTGCGTCACAGCCAGTGAACTCCTTGCTCAACAACTGGGAAATGAGGTAACCCTCTTGATCTTTCTTCAGACCAATGGCTGGCTCAAGACGGGCCTAGCCTGGAGACAGATGGAAAGCAGTGATTCGGGTGCTCAGCAGCAGGTGTGGGGCCAATCCACCGTTGGTGAGCGCTGCCCATGAATCTGAGTATTATTAGAAATGCAAGGTTGAAGCGCCTCTGCCCGGCCACCCATCGTCTGGGAAGTGAGGAGCGCCTCTGCCCGGCCACCCATCGTCTGGGAAGTGAGGAGCGCCTCTCCCCGGCTGGGAAGTGAGGAGCGCCTCTGCCCGGCCGCCCCATCTGGGAAGAAGTGAGGAGCACCTCTGCCCGGCCGCCCCGTCTGGGAAGAAATGAGCAACACGTCTACCCGGTCACCCCATCTGGGAAGTGAGGAGCACCTCTGCCCGGCCGCCCCGTCTGGGAAGAAGTGAGGAGCGCCTCTGCCCGGCCACCCCGTCTGGGAAGTGAGGAGCGCCTCTGCCCGGCCGCCCCGTCTGGGAAGAAGTGAGGAGCACCTCTGCCTGGCCGCCCTGTCTGGGAAGTGAGGAGCGCCTCTGTCCGGCCGCCCCGTCTGGGATGTGGGGAGCACCTCTGCCCGACCACCCCATCTGGGAGGTCTACCACGGAGGCCAGAAGCAATGTGGGGGCTGGACGTGGTGGCTCACGCCTGTGGTCCTGGCACTCTGGGGGGCCGAGGCGGGTTGATCACTTCAGGCTGGGAGTTCGAGACCAGTCTGGCCAACATGGCGAAACATATGAAAAATACAACAGACCAACCAACGAACTCAGTGACAACAAAACAGGTCTACCCTGGAGTCATACTCTAATTTTTTCTATTTTCCTCCCTTTCTGATCCTTTATCCCACTTTCTTTTTCTTCCTCTTCCTTCTCCTTCTTCTTTGTCAAATAGAGGATTGAGTTATTATCACTGATCCATATAAAGTCCCTCTCTCATTTATTTTAATTCCCACCCCCCATTTCTATTCCCTGACTTCCCATGTGCAACCTTCCTAATATGTTTGATACGCATCTTTTTGTTTGTACGTATTTTTAGAAAATGTTTATTGTTTTGTGCGCAAAAAAAAATTAAAAAAAAAAAAAAAAAAAAGAAATGCAAGGTTGAGTCTGAAGTGCCTTTGGTTGACCTGGTTTACAAAAATCCCTGGGCCAAAAAGAAGAGGCTGCTTGAAAGGATGCGGCAAGGCAGGGGCTGCGGGCGGCGGTTTGGCCAAGGGAGGGGGAGTTTTGAGAGCACGTTTCATGAAGTGGACAGTCCAGGCTCCCCATCCCCAGCCCCTCTGTGAGCCCTGCCCCCGGTGGGTATGAGGATGAATCACTCCAAGCACCAAAGCTCCAGGCTACTCCTCCCGGTCTTGTTTTGTGGCACCTTTAGTGGTCGTGGCCAGCCTGCTGGGACCTGCTGACTGAAGCCATACCCCGGTGGCCTCTGCCCACGGCCCCCAGGCCGGGCCTCAGCCCTCCTGTTTGCCATGTGCCACGGGGCTGGCGGTGTTTGCTCCTCTGATTAATCTCTGCTTCTGGGCTCTGGGTAACGCTCACTATGGCCACAGGCTGGGGCTTTTGATTATGGGAGCCACGGCTGAAGGGAGGAAGCTCTGGGTCTCCCTCTAGAGAGGTTTGTTGCTGCCCCTCACCCCATGCTAGGTGCAGGGCCCTTCCTCTGGGCCTGCACAGGAAGGGCACTCCTGGGTTCCCTGGGACGCAGGGCACATGCTTCCAGGCCCGGGACCTAAGAGGGTGGCCTAGGGGACCAGCGGGCAGGGCCGAAGGGCTGAGCTCCCCACAGGAAGGGTCAGGGCTAGGGTTAGGGTAAAAGCATCTTCTATGCTGGCCCCAGCTGGTCTTTTCTCAAGCATTGCCTTAAGGAACCTCCTTCTTTCAGGTCTGATTCTAGTTGCTTGGACACAAGAGGAGGGTGGGTGCTCTAGGATAGCTCAGGGGACAGGGACAGGCAAGCGAGAATAGGCTAAGAGGAAGGCCTCAGGTGGCACAGCTTCAGCCTACCCAAGCAGCTCCTCTGTGGGGAGGGCAGGAGTGTGAAACCCCGTCTCTCCAGCACCCCCCTCCCACCCTGCACCCAGTCTCCCCCAGCCCTCAGCCTCACCCCCTTCCACCTGGATATGCTGACCCAGGCCCCGTGCTTGCCTCGGTTTCCTCCCTCCCAAGGCTTCCTTGCAGGCCCTCGGCTCAGCCCTCTGCTTCCCTGAGGTAGGGTTGTTAATGTGCACGTGTGTGCGTGCTGTGCATGTCTGATGGCAGCTGCATCCCTTTCCAGCCCCTTCTGTGCTAGGCCGGCCTCTGGGGACATGCCTGGGAAGATGGCACTTCCCAGGGAGGTCAATGTGGCTGGCCTTGTTCGACCCACAAGGACACGGAGGCTCAGGGAAGTTAAGATGTCTGCAGAGGTCCCCAGGCTTCTGCCCTCTGACCCGCGAGGATGCGGAGGCTCAGGGAAGTTAAGACACCTGCAGAGAACCCTGGGCCTCTGGCCCGGTGCAGCTGCAGGTACTAGGTGGTTCTCGTGGGGGTGTGAGTGGGGTGCATGTTGGTCCATGTAGCATGTGTTGTTCTCAGCCAGGCCCAGCACTGCCAGGTCCCTTGAGCTGTCTGCAGGCTGAGACCCTGCACTGTGAGGCTATTGGGGAAGAGGCAAAGGGCATCTGGTTGGAGGTACTCCTCAAGAGTGGGCTCTCTGCCTCCTTCTAACCATTCCCCCATGAAAGTCCACGATCATAAGGGGGACCACACTAAGCCCCTCTGAAGCCCTGTGCTTCCCTGGGGTCTTGCACACAGGAGGGCCTATGACTCTGGGCTGGGCTAAGGTGTGCAGTGCTGGTGCCTTCCTCCCCGACAGCACCCTGAGTGCAGCTACCGATGAGGCCCTGTCTGCGCTGGGGGCCGGCCTCGCCAGCAGGGGCAGCACACACAGTAGGGGTTGAAGGAACTAGGAAGAAGCCCCGAAGGGCTCCCAAGGACGGGCAGTGCTGGTGCTTCTCCTTTCGGGAGGGGCCATTGCCTGCATGCCCCCAGACACCATCAGGGAGGGCAGTGTGAACTCCCCCGTGTCCCTCACATGGACACGCTGTTATTGGAGGAGGGCGAAATGGAAAATTCTGCGCGTGACTTTGCCTCCCTGAGTAACCTCCCAGCACTCAGCGCTTCCCGCAGCCCAGCCTCCTAATTGCTCGGAGCCTGTGAAAGCCTTTTAGAGCACCTGGGACTTTTCTTTGCTATTTTTTCCCTTCCATTTAAAAGAGAATTAAGCAGGTGTGGACATGCTGCCTGCGGACCTTGGGGTGGGAGTGGGATGGAAGCCTATGGAGGCGGGTGCCTCCACCCCAAGACAGCCCGGCCAGCCCGGCCAGCCTCTGCAGGGACCCAAGGAGGCCCCTCTGCTCCCTGTGCAGCCTGAAGACCCTGCACAGAGCTGGGAGTGTGGAGGAAGGGACTTTATGGGAATCAACCAAAGAGGACAGCTCATTTTGGGGACCCAGATGTCCCACTGGCCAGCTCCCCCCATGACAGGTGGGCTCTAGAGAGACCTGGCCCCAAAGCCTAGATGCAGGGCCCACCTGGGAGCCCTGCCTTGCCTGACTCCAGGACGCAGAGGACCCAAGCACAGCCCTGGACCCTCCTCTGCAAGACGTCGGGGGTAGGAAGGGGCTGCCGCCAAGCCCGCAAGGAAACACAGACACTTGGCCTCACTCAGGCTCAGGACTGACGAGCAAGAGGGGGCCAAGTGCTGCCCTGGAAACACCAAGGTCAGCTGGGCACGGTGGCTCATGCCTGTAATGTCAGCACTTTGGGAGGCCCAGGTGGGAGGATCACTTGAGTCCAGGAATTCGAGACCAGCCTGGGCAACATGGCAGAATTCCGTCTCTACAATTTAAAAATTAGCTAGGCATGGTAGCATGCCCCTGTAGTCCCAGCTACTCTGGAGGCTGAGGTGAGAGTATCCCTCGAGCCCAGGAGGTTGAGGCTGCAGCGAGCTGTGGTCATGCCAGTGCACTCCAGCCTGGGTGACTGGGCAAGACCCTGTCTCAAAACAAACAAACACCAAGGCCAACGATGTAGTAGTCCATGGTGGCAGGATGTCAGGATGTCAGGACCATCAACGCCAACCAGAGGGTCTTTAAGGAGGAGGTGGGGAGGTCCAGGCCAGAGACACGCCGCCATGATTGACCCAGCCTCAGACATACATGTGAGCTGCAGAGACCCGTCCAAACAGCAGGACTGCTGGACGGCTCTGCTACCAATGTCGCATGACCCTGGGCAAGGCACAAGCCCACCCTGAGCCTCAATTTCTTATCCACAGAGATGGGGTGGAAGTAGGTGACCTCAACCACCTTAGATTCCATAGCCCCCTGTTCCATGCTGTATTCATACAGAGGCAGAGGCTGGAGAAAGGGCTTTCCCTTCCGGAAGGGGCAGTGGACACAGTCCTCACGTTGGCCTTTACCGCCTTACCTGACTCCCAGGTGTGGCTGTGCCTCCTGCGAGGCTCAGGGGTCGCAGGCGAGGAGCCACCAGTGAATCAGAGGGGACGTTCAGACTGGCTCTGCCAACACAGCAGCTAGAGCATTGCTGCTGCCGTTACTTAGGGGCTGCCCTGAAGGAACCGTCCTCCAAAGGACTGGCCTCCTGCCCCTCCCAGAACAGTCGAAGGCCCTACAGCTTCGCGTGGGGACCGGAGGGACCTGGAGACCGTTTCAGCCTCTCCGTGCCCTTCCTATAGAGGAAGGGGAGCGACTTCCCGAAGGTCAGGAAGGTCAGGCTGAGTCTCAAGCTGATTTCCTCTATCCCAGAGGTTCTGCCAAGGGCTTCCCCAGTGTGTCCTGAGAGGCAGGGTCAGCCCCGGGAGAAGCTCGGCCAGGGTTTGCCCAGAGGAAGAGCAGGCGTCACAATGTTAAGGTCAAGTGCTGGGGGAGGAGGCAGGATGGAACCCCAGCTCTGACCAACACCAGATGGGTGACCTTGGAAGGAAACACTGTATTATTGCCCATAAAATGGGAGGAGACCAAATTCTGCCTCTAAGGGGTAAATGGGGCAGCTGTACATAGCTGAGTACGCAGCAGGAGTGCAGTCAGCACTGCTGTGGCAGCCGCAGGGAGTGAGCCCTCAGCCCAGGGGGGCTGCGGCAGGCTCCAGCACATCCTCCTTAGCCCCCAGAGCCCAGGGCAGGTGCCAGGGGACTCCAGCACATCCTCCTTAGCCAACTCTTCTTCAAACAGGTGGCAAAGGGAAGGTGCACCAGGGTGGGGTCACAGGGCTGAGCTCTCCTCTGCTGCTGTGGGCAGGCAGACGGCTGGCCCATGGCTGAGCACCCTTCAGTTGCCAGCATTCTAGGCCAGGGCAGCTGCTGCCCACACATTCTAGCTCCTCCCAGACAATGCTGAGCCATGGTGCCCGGGGCACAGGAACAGCCTGCAGGGAGGCAAGAGGTGGCCTGGGTATTTTCCCAGCATCTATGTGTGCACAAGACTAAAAGGGCTAGGATCTTTCAATCCCACCCCATCACCTCCTCCCTGCCACTCTTAGAAAAGGCGACAGCGGGAGGAAATGGCTGGACCTGCTTTCACATCAGCAAGTTCCCCAGCCCTGTCGCCACTTTTCCCTCTGCTGGTGGGAGACATCACCTCTTCTCCAACCAAATCACCCAGCCGCACAGACCCAGGCGGGCTGGCAGCATGATCTACAAAGAGAATTGGCTATGTATTTGGGGAATAAAACTAGAAAGCACTTGATTTGATAAATGTCACCCACTGGAGGCATTTTCAGAAATGTATGCAGCTGCAGCAGCCCAACCAACAACAATGGCAAGGAAATCTGGCATCGTGCTGCCCTGTAAGTAATGGCTTTGTACTTTTCCAGGATGCTCCAAGAATGGAGCCCCTGGGGAGCCATTCCAGAGCAGGGCATGACTCACCCCACCCACAGCAGCCGGGTACCTGAGCGCAGCCAAGAAGCCATGAACTTCACAGGGTTTGGGAACCACCTTCCACAAGAGACAGGTCCTGGGCTCCATTACACCCTCAACAGGCTTGGATGTGAATTGAGGGGATCCCTCCTACTCTGTCCAACACCCCCCGATCTAGAACATTTCTCTGAATGTCCATTGGTGCCATGGGAACCACGAGTTAGCTGGACATAGCTGGAAAGGAGGAGGTGGCACCTGGTGATGCCTGGCTGACTTCGCTGGGGTCCTGGGGCTCTGCATATGGATGCAGACAGGCCCCTCATGGTGAGGACTGGTGGGGGTCAGTGGAAGATGGGTCCCTCAATGGGAAGAACGGGGGTAAGGATGAAGACGGGTCCTCCACGGTGAGGATGGGGGTGGATACAGATGGCTGCCTTTTCCTGAGGTCCTGCCTGTGGCCTCTGAGCAGCTGGGGAGGCACAGGTGGCTGGGGCTGCAAGGAGCCCTGAGGAGGATGGAGAAGAGGGAGGAGGGTGGGAAGGGTGTCATCCCCTGGCGCTGGCAAAGGCCAAGCTGAGAAAAATCTGCCTGAGGCAGAGGGCAGGGGACAGTGCCCACTGGGAACAGGCACCTCTCCCCGCTTCCCAACCCTAATTCATTGGGAAATACGGTGATCCCTGGTTTGTGTGGAGCCCCATCGAATCAGCTGGGAGGTGGTGGAAACTGCAGTGGACTTTGTTTTAAGCCCTGGAATCAAGCATTCGAGTAAGGCACCTTGAGAGGGAGAGGGCTCTCTCCACTGTCCCCGGGCGGTAGGTGCCCACCGGAGCTGTCCAGGACACAGGACACATGCCGGAGACTAGCTTAGCCCTGGCTCTGCACTCAGCAGCGTGCACCCCCACAAACACCCACACCCTCTGGACCTCAGTCTTCTGTTGGTGAAATGGGTGCAGCATGCGTAGCCCACAGGAAGTGCAAGGCAAGGAAAGAACAGCTGTGGATCTGCCTGTAAACCACAGGGCACGCATCAGAAGCCACAAGGCACTGCCATGGGCCTCATGACAGACGGCACCACCTACCCCTTCAGGGATGGACCGGGATGAAAGAGGAGGACGTTTCTGGGGACGGCGAGCTAGTGAGGAGCCCTCGGAAACCTCCGACTAGAGCCGAGTAGAGATGCCCGGTCACACCTCACGTTTACCCAGGAAGCCCTTCCCAGCTGCTATCCCAGGACCGTCCCAAAGGTTCTTCTGCATGGAATTGGCATGGCACCTCCCGGGTGCAGATGAGGAAACTCAGTCCCCAAGACATTGAAAGGCTTGCCTGCCACCCCACAGCTTATTAGTGGTGTGGCTGGGACCAGAATCCAGACCTCTGCAGCCCAGTCCAAGGCTTAAGCCCTCAGCCCACATCCCCAGATGCTTGGAATTACTGAGCAATTTGTCAAACCGGCGCTGGGCCAAAGGCCTTCTTTATGGTCCCATTGGACCCCCGCCCTAGGAGGAGGTATCTGTGCTCCCCATTTTCAGAGAAGGAAGTGAAGGCCCCCAAAGTCAACTCCCCAGCACCAGGGCCCAGGGGGATTAGGATCCTCTTGTGCCTGACTGGCCAGCTCCTGGCTCTATAGCCCACCGCCTCCTCCAAGGATGTCTCCAGGAAAGTAGGGAGGGTCTGGCCTAGAGCCCAGCTGATGGGGAGCAGCCAGAAGGACACCCACATGGATTTGTGCCTCCAGAGAGTTTGATAAAATGAAGTCCGCAGGCCCTGCTGGGTGGAGAATCCATCACTTCCTGTGGTGACCTGGAACGACCTGGTTTCCTCCTGACACAAGGAGGCCCACTGACCCACCATGGGGGCAGCTTCCCCTCGAACCTGGGGCCTTCCAAGCTGCGGCCACTCTGTGGCCCCCTCCCCTGCTGGTGACCATCCTCCAGCACTGGGGAAGGCAAACCTCTCTCCAGCCCCAGGGAGGACGCTGAGCGGGTGAGTCTTGCGTCTTCCCAGGCGCAAAGCCATAGGGTGGCAGGGCAGGGGAACGATGCTGGGGGGATCCAGGAGAAGCCCCACTGGCCTTGATTCCTGTTCCCCACCCAACTCCCGGGGCTGTTCCTTCACACCCCTCAGCCCAGTGCTTTTTTGGGAAACTACTCCCCGCCCACGGCCATGGCGCAAGCCAGGCCCTTTCAGGCATCTGGCCACCTGGGGCTCCCTGAGTGCTTCCTGGGCTGTGCTCGGCTCCCTCATTGCTGGGAGCGGGGGGGAGAGCCGAGGGGTGAGGGCGGATGTGGGGCTCCAATTCAGGGTGCCCCCCGCAGGTAAGAGCTGCAGCTGTCTCTTTGCAGGGCCCTCTCACTACGGGGACGTGAAGGTTCCCTGGAGACCATGGGAAAGACGTCCCTCCACTTGGCATAGTTTGGCCTTCACACTCGTCCCCCAGCTCCTGGCCCCACCACTGTTCTTGCCAGGCTCCTGAGCTCAGCTTGCGGTAGAGGAGGTGGCTAGAGTGGAAGTGGGGCTCCCGTGCTCCCCAAGACGGCCGGCTCCAACCGAGGCTTTTCACCCCAACTCTCCCCTTCCAGTCCTCCACTTCCCACTGAAACCCCAGCTTCTCCTTGAGGCCTGTATGTAGTACTGCAGCCTCCCCCGACCCACACTCATGCACACTCACCCACATACACTCATGCACACTCACACCCACCCACATACACTCATGCACCCTCACATCCACTCACACTCACCACATACACTCATGCACCCTCGCATCCACTGACACCACATATACTCATGCACACTCACCCCCACTCACACTCACCACATACACTGATGCACTCACACCCACTCACACCACATACACTCACGCACACTCACACCCACTCACACTCACCCACATACACTCATGCACACTCACACCCACTCACACCCACCACATACACTCATGCACACTCACCCCCACTCACACTCACCACATACACTCACGCACACTCACCCACTCACACTCACCACATACACTCACGCACTCACACCCACTCACACTCACCCACATATACTCATGCACACTCACCCCCACTCACACTCACCACATACACATGCACTCACACCCACTCACACCACATACACTCACGCACACTCACACCCACTCACACCCACATATACTCATGCACACTCACCCCCACTCACACTCACCACATACACTGATGAACTCACCCCCACTCACACTCACCACATACACTGATGCACTCACACCCACTCACACCACATACACTCACGCACACTCACACCCACTCACACTCACACCACATACACTCATGCACACTCACATCCACTCACACACCCACACTCATGCACACTCACACTCACCAGACTCAAAATGTATAACGGCTCAACCTGCTCACTCACACACATACATACTCATACACCCACTCACTCATACACTCATTCACACTCACACGCAGTCACACACCCATTCACTCACACCCACACACACTCATTTACTCACACACATAGTCACAGACATTCGTACCCGTTCCCACTCTCACACACACATACACCCCCAATGGTTCACTCACACCCACACAATCACACTCTCACACTTTCACTTTCACCCACTCACACACACACACATGCACACTCACAATCTTCATCCTGTCGTACTTTCTCTTTCACAGCACCAACCGCCACCACTTTTTTCTTTTTTTTTTTTTTTTTTTAGCCAGAGCCTCACTCTGTCGCCAGGCTGGAGTGCAGTGGCGTGATCTCGGCTCACTGCAACCTCCACCTCCCGGGTTCAAGTGATTCTCCTGCCTCAGCCTCCTGAGTAGCTGGGACTACAGGCACACGCCACCAAGCCCAGCTGATTTGTTTTTTGTTGTTGTGGTGGTTTTTTTTTTTTTTTTTTTTTTTTGTATTTTTAGTAGAGATGGGATTTCACCATGTTGGCCAGGATGGTCTCAATCTCCTGACCTCGTGATCCACCTGCCTCAGCCTCTCAAAGTGCTGGGATTGCAGGCGTGAGCCACCGCATCTGGACTTTTGTTGTTTTTTTAAAGAAATAAACCTGGGCCGTTGTTGCACTGCCCACCTTCTCTCCCACGACACAGCTCACTCATTATTACTTCCTTGTTCAATCTCTGTTCCCCTCCACACTAGGATGTGAGCTCCCTTTGGGGCCGGGGGCCAGCCCTGGCATTTTGTAGGGACCTGCAGAGCTCTGGCCAACAGCACCCCATGGGCACCTTGTGCTCACAAGCCAGCACAGCCCTGCGCGGCCTCCGGGGCCTGACTCCACCTGCTGGTGCACTCCCACCTTGACCCTGAAGCTCCGGTTGCCTTTAGCCCTTGAAGTCTCCTGGGCTGAGGATGGTAATATTTGCTTAGCATGTTGCTGTTTGCAAAGCACCACCCCAATTACCCTCATTTGATCTCCCTGTGAGGACAGCATTCTCCCTTCCACACAGATGAGCACATGGCCTTGGTGGCTGCGCTGGCCTGCCCTGCACACTCAGAACTCAGATTCGGATTCCACCTGAGGTTCCCAACTCCTACTCTCACGGCCGCTGACGGAGCCCTCGGCGCCTCCGGAGGAGCCCTTCCAGCACTGGCTGCCCTGACTTCCAAAAAGCGCTTCCTTTGTTTGAGCAAAATCAGCTTCTTTGTATCCATCCCAGGGCCCCCTTCCAGAGCTGCACGGCACAGGGAGGTTGAGGATGGCCCTCATGACCTCCACAAGTGTCACTGCTCCAGCCTAGAACATTCCCACTTCCTTCCACTTATTCCCCGAGACCTCGTTTTCCATCCAGCTAGCCGTAGGGGCAAGAAGAAGGTATTTCTGCTTTGAGTTTTTAGGAAGGGGCCTGGAGGCTTCAGTAAGTCTGTCTCATAGCTGTCGATGGCAGGGCTCAATCTGCAGCCGACTGTGTGTTACTCAAAACTGAAATCTCTTTTCGAAACACAAACATGAGGGGCAGAGGGAGAAGAAGCACCTCTGACAGGCGTTTCCAGAAGGGTCTGAGCTCCAGGCTCCGTCCCTTCCAGGCCTTCCTCCCCTTTGAGCCAGGCTGGGTCTGCGCTGCTCACTGCCTGCCCTCAGGGAGGCCTGTGTTCGTCCAGCAGTGCCAGGTCTGGCAGGCAGTTCAGCCTAGCTTAGGGGTGAAGTGGTGGCAAACCCACTTCATTTCAAATCTGAAGCCACCAGCGTCAGCCTGTTTTATTATTGTCACGAAAGGATGTGGCTATATGGCTTCTCGGGACCATCCTGCCCACCTCACATGAGAATCTTTTTGCAGAATAAGCTACAACAGCCAAGAGGTGGGGAGAGAGCTCTGGAAGTTCCATCTAAGTGCCGGGATACAGCCATACCTGATGACATATCACAAGCCTATCCGTTGCTATGTGTGGATTTACCTATCATTCAATCATTTGTTTTGCTTAAACCAGTTTCTTTTTTTATTTGTTGTTTTGCTTTGTTTTGCTTTTGAGATGGAGTCTCACTCATTCTGTTGCCCAGGCTGGAGTGCAGTGGTGCAATCTCGGCTCACTGCAACCTCTGCCTCCTGAGTTTAAGCAATTCTCCTGCCTCAGCCCCCAGAGTAGCTGGAATTACAGGCGCCTGCCACCACGCCCGGCTAATTTTTGTATTTTTAGTAGAAACGGGGTTTTACCATGTTGAACAGGCTGGTCTTGAACTGCTGGCCTCAAATGACCTGCCCGCCTCGGCCTCCCAAAGTGCTGGGATTAAAGGCGTGAGCTACCACGCCCGGCTGCTTAAGCCAGTTTCAAATGGATTTCTGTCACTTGCGGCCCAAAGCTCTTGATTGGTGCAGCTTTGCCAGTGGCACCTTAAAGACTGGATTCCTAAGAAAGTCTAAGCTTCTACTAATTGTAAAATCCTTATGATTATGTATGTCATTTATATTAACTAATAATATTTAAAGCTAAGCCTTCAATTCAGAGTCATAAAAAAGGACTGAGGCCGTGTCTACCTATGTGCTTGGGAACGATTAATCTTAATTAGGAAAGAAAGAAACTAAAATCGTAAGTGCCCCACTTGCTGTGTCCCAGGCACTATGCCAGGTCTTTCACATACTTCATTTCATCTTCCCAACAAAGCTGTGAGGCAGCGTATTAGTTCAGATAACTCTAGCTGCTCTAACAAATAGGCCCAAAATGTATACTGGCTCGACAATAGGGGTTTACTGCTCACTCACACCCAGCCAAGGCAGATGTCCCTGGCCAGCAGAAGCTCTCCTCTGTGCAGTGACCACACAGAGACCCAGGCTCCTTCCATCCCAGGGTCACCAGCCACGAGGGCCTCAATCTCCCCTGCTTTCAGCTGGGAAAAGCTTGGCAGAGCTTGGAGGGGACCCAGCTATTTCTATAATAACATCCTTGACACAGGAATTGCATGCCTTGCTCCATTTGCCTTCAGTTGACTGAAGCTCACTCACACCGAGCTGTTAGGAGGATGGACAGTGCTCCTGGAGGCCAGGTGTGGTGGCTCACACTGTAATCCCAGCATTTTGGGAGGCTGAGGCAGGCAGATTGCTTGAGTCCAAAAGTTCTAGACCAGCCTGGGCAACATAGTGATACCTCATCTCTACAAAACAGCAAAAAAATTAGCTGGGTATGGTGGCATACTCCTGTAGTCCCAGCTACTCGGGAGGCTGAGGTGGGAGGATCCCTTGAGCCTGGGAGGTTGAGGCTACGGTGAGCCCAGACTGATCCACTGCACTCCAGCCTGGGTGACAGAGCAAGACCTAGTCTAAAAAAAAAAAAATGGAGGGGGTGTGGAGTGTACCTTGAAAGACAAGGAAATGGATATCTAGGGAAGAGTTTGCAGCCTCTCCTACAGGGAGGGATCATCCGCTCTGTGGGTGAATAAGAGGCTCAGGCTGCTAACGGAGTAGATCAGGATTTGGACTCAGGACTCTCTGGGCCCAAGTCCCACTCACTTCCCTTCTCTCCGTGCTGCCTGAATTGGTAATCGGGACAGGATACCAAATGACCTTTCTTCTGGTGGAGCTTACAGTCCCTTTCTAGGAACACTCTAAACACTGGAAGAACAATTCCAAATGAAACGGAACAGACAGTAAGGGCTCAGGCCCTGGGGCCAGGCGAGTCAGTGGGTGCTGCAGGGAAGAGGGATGGGGCACGGCTCCCAGGTGGGGCACAGCAGAAGCACCTAACTGGGCTCCAGCAATGGCCCTGGCCAGGGCCTGGAAGTGGGAATGAGGGTCAGCCCTGCGGCTGTTGAAAATGTAGTCCTTTCTGGGAGCAAACTGGGGGAAGGGAGCTACAGGAGCATCGTGACTGCTGTTGGTGGCTGGGCCTCAGTTTCCCCAGCAAGGCCCCACTTGAATCAGATCATTTAGAAGAGGATAATGAAGTTGGCTCCACTCAGCTTTTGAGGCTGCTGCCAACAAGAAGAGTGAAGACATCCTGAAAGGGTGGGTTCCTGGTTTGCTCCACCCCAATCCTCCAGCCCCTGACCCCCTGTGGAGCCCCCCACCCTCCCCCTGTTCACACTTCTCCTCAGGCCCTGGAGGCCCAGTCTCAGAGCTTCTTTGCAGAGCCACCTGAGACAGGGCACCTAGAGCCCATACCTCAGTGGCAGCCCGGCCCAGCTCCCCTCCCTGGGGCCTTGGGCTGAGCTCCTCCCTTCTGAGTCAGTGTGTTTAAAAGATAAAAGGCCATGGTTTCAGCCTGGGCAGTCTGAGGGGGCAGCATTGGCGAGGCCTTGCCATCTCTCAGCAAAACACCCGCATTTACACCTGGAGACAGATGCCCGGGGTAGGGCAGGGACTCGCCCCAGGTGGCCAAGCACCTTAATAAACACGGTGTATTTGTGCTTCCCAGGAAAGGTGTGCTTGGCCACCCCTCCCTGATGTCAGAGCTTTTATGGTGCTTTTTATTGACCAAGAAGATAAAGAGCTTAGTTAAATAACTGGGTAAATAACTGGCCTTGGAATCAGGTGCTGGTCTGGGACATAGATCAGCTTTTTTCAATGAAGGAGAAGTCTTCCCCTACTCCCAGACAGCCCCCAGCCCTGCTTCGGGCAGTGAGCAGTGGGGCCTGGGAGGGAGTTGGCCCATCAATCGTGTCTCCTAGGGCAGACATCTCTACACAGGAGCCTCTCGCCTTGCTCTCAACCTTGGCTGTGCATTGAAATTTCCAGGGGAATTTAAAATGCCAGTGCACCCGCCTCACTCCCAGGGACTTCGATTTGATTAGTTTGTGGTGCGGCCCAGGCACTTGACATAAAGGCCTCCCAGACATTGCAGCGCGAGCCAGGGCTGAACCCCCCTCACTAAGTGGGGTCAGACACTGCGTGGGATGGTTCTCATTTCAGTAGTGTAAATATTCCCGCCAAGCAACCACATTTCAACAACCAGCTTGCACCATTCCTCCCATGGAATTCCGGGCTCTCGGGAACCATGGAGCTGGCTCTAACTGTCCATCGCGCACGAGGCACCCAGGCGCAACCTCTCCTAGTTGGAACAGAACAGAACAAGAAGGAAGCTTCCAGGCTGTCAAAACAACAAGTCTCAAAGCCTGTACCCCACAGCTAAGATCTGATTTTAAATGACCTTTCGGTAGAGGAGACAGAAAAGAAACACTTTCCTGCAAATGGAAGATGAGGGGACAAACCACAGTATGGGGTCATTCAATTAAGGGGCAAGAAGTGCTCAGCTCCAAGGAAAAGGACAGGCTTCCTGCAGCCGGCGACGAGCCAGGCAGTGACTCAGAGCGAGGGACTCTAAGAAGGCAGCTCTGAGGGGAGGGATCCTAGGAGACAAAAGAGTGAATCCTGGACAACACTAAATGCCTCTGTTCTCACAGGCTAGCAGGGGCGCGGGCCTGTGTGAGCCTTGCCTTCAGCATCTTCCCTCCCCCGCAGACAGGCAAGCAGCTCTTGACGGGTTTTCTATTGAAATCCGTGGCCTTGACTGGCCAGAGGTCTCTGTCCTGCAGGCAGGAGGAAGCGTACAGGGGCTGCCTGGGGTTGGGCCATGCTGTTAGGAACCTTGACCTTGGAGTCCTGCTCCAACCCTGTGAAAGGGGAGTCCAGGGCCAGGGATGTGCGTCTGGGATCAAGTTTTTGCTGGTGTGGAACAAAAGGAGAACAATATCTGTGGGGTGAGTTTTTTCTAAAGCAAATACGACCACTGTGAATAACTGACCTTTGCACTCAGATGTATAACTACATCCATTTTTTTAAGTGATAAGATATCACTCCGTTGCCCCATCTGGAGCGCAGTGGCATAATGGCATGATCACAGCTCACTGCGGCCTCAACACCCCCATGCTCAAGCAATCCTCCCGCCTCAGCCTCCAGAGTAGGCAGGACTGTAGAAGCGTGCCACTATGCCCGGCTACTTTTTTAAATTTTTAGTAGAGACTAAATTTTTAACATAGTCTTTCTATATTGCCCTGGCTGGTCTCAAGCTCCTGGGCTCAAGCGATCCTCCTGCCTTGGCCTCCCAAAGTGCTGGGATTACAACCATGAGCCACTGCACCTGGCACATCCATTCTTTTATGAAGTGATGGGAAGAACGGATAGTGGGTCCTTATTTTTTTTAATTTCCTCCCTTGGTATGGAGGGAACTTAGCAACCCTCTGTGGCTCCTCCTCTGGCTTGGGGGAGAGGAGAGGCTACAAGAAAAGAGGCTTCAGCCCCACTGTTCCAGCTCTAGGCATGTCTGACTGCAACCATCTGAGGTCCCAGGCTAGGCCCTTCCAGCTGGGTGTGTCCCAAATTCCCGTCCACAGAAGCCATGAGAGAGAATAAAATCTTGGTGTTTTAACCGTGTTTTGGGGTGATTTCTTACAGCGGTAGATAACTGGAACACCTCGTCTGCTGTGACTCGTGGAACATAGGCAGAAATCCCAAGTCAGGCAACAGAGAGCCCTGGCGAGCCCGGGCTGGGTCCCACTAATAAAGTGGGGTCAGATCTCTGCCCGCTGTGGGGGCCGCTGCGGCTGCCATGACTCCCTGTCAGAATGCCACAGCCAAGGTGAGGGTGGACCAGGAGAGGACCCGTAAATCTTCACCGGGCATCAGGCCAAGAGCTAAGGGCAGGTGACGGAGACGGGGAGAGGCATCCTCTCACAGCCCCAGCTCACCCTGCAAAGGGAGGCGAACGGCCATGGCCTGAATTTGACTTGTGAAACCAGAGGAAGTCACTGGAATCCGAAGCCCTGGAAAAGCTCAGGGAGCTAAGAAGATTTTAATATTTCAAAAGCTTCCAGGTCGCAGCTGAAATGCTGCTTAAGAGGCTTGCAAAGTTCAGGGCCATAACCAACTCAGCTGTGTACTCTGGAGGCTCAGAAGGCAGAGGATACAGGCTGGGGAACAGCCACCTGGGCTTCTAGTGACTCGTGGACCTTCACATGCTGGGAATGTCTCGGGGAGTGACACAAAGTCGGGCAAGTCTGTGCTGGGGTCTTGGCACGGCTGCATCCTTGCATGGGGCAGAGCGGTGAGGCCCACTGAGGGCACAAAACCAAGACCCAGGTCAGCAGGGGCATTGGGAGGTAGGCTCCGGGTGCAAAGGGCCTGTGGCCTCAGCCCAGGACCTCCCAGCCAGGCCGCCGGAGCTGGGACAGAGGATAAAGGGAGGACTCAGCCTCAGAACAAAGCGGCCACCAGCAACTGCAGTCAGCGGGGCTGGGGAGAGGGGAGAGGAGTGAGAGAGGCCGAGGCTAGTCTGCCTGGGGGCAAGGCAGCCTTGAATGAAGGGAGCTTGCTGCCTGACAGCTCCTGGGGTGGAGGGGGTTAACCCAGCCTGGCAGCCCAGGTGCAGGGCGGCCTGCTTAATGAACATCTGAACCTCTCTTGGGGTCACACCCTCCCTCCTTTGAAAGCATTCCTGTGCTTCTGGCTCAGGCGCTGCAGCTGGGAGGACATTGTTTCCAATTCAAAGGGAAGGTGTCATTAGCGCTCTGTGATGACAGCCCAGCCTCAGGAGAGGGCAGGGGAGCAGGCTGGTGTTATTACTCCTTCCTTAATGGGCCAAGGCTGACTCTGGGGCGTTCATGACCTAGAGTGGGCAGTCCTCTCCCTCCCTCACCCGCCCCGCTTCCCCACTTAGCACTCCCAGCTGCATGTCCCGGTGGCCGGGTCACGCTGAGCTTACAGGGTGTGTGAGTTCCCTATGACTCTGCCTTAACAGAGTTCCACAGACTGGGTGGCTTCAAACAACAGAGATGTGGCCAGGCGCGGTGGTTCATGCCTGTAATCCCAGCACTTCAGGAGGCCGAGGCGGGCAGATCACTTGAGGTCAGGGTTTGAGGCAAGCCTGGCCAACATGATGAAACCTGCCTGCGCCCCACCCCCATTTCCCTGTGTTCAAGGCTGACCCCCAGCGTTGGAACTTGTCCTGAGGCAGGTGGAGTGAATTAGCTGGAGGTCAGTTGCAGTCGCGCCACCCTTGACCCTTTCTCCCATCAGGTGGCTCCTCCCAGTTCATGCCCTCCCGCCCCGTCCACCATGTCTCTTTGGTTCTTCTCACCATGCCCAGGAGGCCAACTGGGAAGGCATGTCACACCTGTTTTATGGAGGACAAAAGGCTTCTCATCAAGCCACAAAATCCCTAACTCCCACTGCATGGGGTGAGCTCTGTGATGGAATCAGTCACGCTGGTGTTAGAGTGTCTGTACTGGTGGCCATGTGGTCGATGCATTTCTTGGCTCTCTCTGAGCCTTCCTGGAAAATAAGGATAACCCTTGAACCCCTGGGATGGCTGTGAAGATGAAATGAGATCAACCAGGAATAGGGGATGTCAACTGTAAAGGGCTGTGCACCTCAAATGAGATATCAACCAGGAATAGGAGGTGTCAGCAGTAAAGGGCTGTGCACCTCAAAGGGGTCATTGCCATCTTCATCATCATCCCCCTGATTAACCACCTCCCCTCTGGTGGGGGGCCACGGCAGAGGTGACTTCTAGCCTCCATCCCGACAGCTGAGCAGGGGGCTGGGGAGAAGGAACCCGCCACAGGGACCCGATTCGCCTGGCGCTGACAGCTAAATTCCTGCAGGAGAAAGAAAAAGGCAGGAAGTGTGACCCCTGCCAAGGCAGCTCACACAGTCGGCCCCTGCAGCTGCTCTGAGTTCAAGAAAATAAGTGCTCCAGGGCATCTCGCAGCCAGAGCAAAACACAGTCATTATAGAGAAATGATAGACGCCGGCTGATTGAGTGAATTTTTCCCAGCCAAATCTGAAATTACTTGCGCTATTGATAAGGGCATAACGGGAAAGGCACAAATCCCCCCGCAGGGAGCCCCTGCTCGCCCTTGATGGCAGCAGGACCAGCTGGCCTCTGAGGCCTGGGGAGACCGACCACCCCCATCCCCACAACCCTTCCTCCTCACCTGCAGTGGTGCTGAAACCCACCCTTGGGCACCCACAGCTGGCCGTCTCCCAGGGTCCCACAGAGAGCAGGTGCAGCCAGCGCTTGCTGGTTTATGAATGAGTTAACCAGCCCTCACCACAAGTATTTTTTACAAGAACTGTCACCGCCACCCCCCATCCCCAGAGGAATTGGCTGCAGCTTCATTGTGCACATTTGGGGCTCCAGAATTCCCACCTGAGCACTGTTTTGTCATTGCCAGGATATACATAAAGTTTACCATTTTAATCATTTTTCAGTGTACAGGTCAGTGGCATTAAGTCCACTCACATTGTTGTGCAACCATCACCACCATCCGTCCACAGAACTGATTCATCTTCCCAAACCGAAACTCTCTACCCCTTAAACAACAGCTCCCCACCCACCCACCCCCAGCCCCGGCACCCAGCATTCTGCCTTTATCTCTATGGATTCGACCACTCTAGGCACTTCACAGAAGTGGAATCACACAGCTCTTGTCTGTTTGTGACTGCTGTATTTCACTTAACACAATGTCTTCAAGGTTCATCCATTTACTGGCATACGTCAGAATTCCCTCCCCTTCTAATAAGGCTGAGTAATATTCCACTGTATGGTGAGACCACATCACATTTTTTATCCATTCATCACTGATGGACAATTGAGTTGTTTCCAACTTTGACTATTGTGAATAATGCTACTGTACACACAGCTGTGCAAAAATGTGCTTGAGTCCCCGTCTTCAGTTTTCTTACCTATACCCGGAAGAGAAATTGCTGGATCATATGAGAATTCTGTGATGCTCTGATAATCCTGCAATGAATCTTTTGAGGACCCTCCAGACTGTTTTCCGCAGCAGCTGCTCCATTTTACATTCCCACCAATGGTGCACAAGGGTTCCGACCTCGCCACATCCTCACGAACACTTGTTATTTTCCGATTTGGGTAGTAGCCATCCTGGTGGGTGTGAAGTGGTGTCGCACTGTGGTCGTGTGTTGTATTTAAGAACCCACCCATGTGTCTGTCTCCCATCGGACCACAATGCCAGAACAAGACCCCTCAGCCCCAGCACGTTGGCGGCCACAGGGTTGGAAGTTTGTGGAGATGGCGCCCAGTCCATGCCAACTCCACCTGCCTCCTGCCATCACCTCTCTCCCTCCAGTCTCTCGCCCCCGCTGCAAATGCCGCTTCCTTCCCCAGCGTTTCCACGGGGGTAGCCTGGCATCCGCCCCAATCCTCGTGCAGGCCACAATTTGCTCTTCAAATTGCCAAACTGTTTACCCACAGCAGAATCTCCTTTACACCCTGCTGATCTGCAAAACCAGTCATTATCCCAAGTCTGGCCGCCTCAGCCTGGATGGTAACAACAGCTTAATAGGAAAATCAGCACAAATGGCTCAGAGGCCTTAATTGCTCTTGTCTGTTGAACCCCACGCCCTGCTACAGCTAGCTTCAGCCGAGTGGAGGTAGGAAGCCATGATCAAGATTCAAAGAGAAGGCCGGGCGCCGTGGCTCACGCCTGTAATCCCAGCACTTTGGGAGGCCGAGGTGGGTGGATCACGAGGTCAGGAGATTGAGACCATCCTGGCTAACATGGTGAAATCCTGTCTCTACTAAAAATACAAAAAAATTAGCTGGGCGTGGTGGCAGGCGCCTGTAATCCCAGCTACTCGGGAGGCTGAGGCAGGAGAATGGCTTGAACCCAGGAGGCGGAGCTTGCAGTGAGCTGAGATCACGCCACTACACTCCAGCCTGGGTGACAGAGTGAGACTCTGTCTCAAAAAAAAAAAAAAAAAAGATTCAAAGAGAAAATGCTTGCCTCCTTCCGGGGAGGACAGGGTTCGCCTCTAAAGGAAACTGCAGCTCATCACATGGTGCCAAGCCTGTCCTGCAGACAGAGGCGAGGCCTCCTGAAGGATGTCACCCCTAAGGATTGATCGGGCCTCTTGTGTGCTCAGCTGGTGGGAGGCAGCAGGCAGCGTGATCACAGCTCCAGACACACAGACTGGGATCCAATTTTCTCCCTGCCACTTCCCAGCTGTGTGAGTTGCTTGGCCTCTCTGGGCTTCAATTTCTTCACTGGTAAAACAGACAGCAATAGTGTCTTGTCTGTAATGTGCAGCAATAGTGTGTTGCTATCACAGAATACCTGAGACTGGGCAATCTTTAACGAACAGAAATTTATTTTCTCACAGTCTGGGGCTTGGGAAGTCCAAGGCCTTCCCAACCCCAACATCCAACCTCTAGCCAGGGCTTTCTTGCTGCCTCAGCACACAGCAGAAGGCAGAAGGGCAAAGAGAGACAGAAGGAAGCTGAACTTGGCCTTTTATAATGGCATTAATCCCATCCCTGCAGGCAGAGCTCTCATGGCCTAATCACCACTTAAAGGCCCCACATCTTAATACTGCTACAAGGGCAATTAAATTTCAACATGAGTTTTGGAGGGGACAAACATTCAAACCGTAGCAAACAGCGTCTCTCTCCTAGGGTCTGTGAGGTCTCATGGCAGAGACAATCCACAAAAGGCTTCTCCAGAGTCTGACATGGTGCATGCAATAAGGAGACAGGTATTTCTAGGTTTGAATCCCAGCTCTGCCACTTACTACCTCTAGGGCATTGAACAAGGCACCTAACTTCTCTGTTTCCTCATCTGTAAACAGAAATACAACACTAATTTTGCTGGAGGTTTGCAAGAATGGCATGAGCTCATGCCTCTGAAGGCCTCAGCAAATGAGAGCCCCGGAGCCCCTTCTTCCTCCTATGGGGTCACAGATGGTGGGGCATTCTGGGAGATGCCCCAGCACCCAACACAGAGTAGGGATGGTGCTTAGCAAAGCTCAAATCCAAATAGGAGCACCTGGGGAGTGAGGGGTGGGATGCTTGAGGGGGGCCATCCAGCACAGTAGACACCAGGCCCCCAGGAGCAGAAGGGTTCCGACCCCCTGCTGGGGCACTGGCCCCAGATGTCCAAGGCTGTGCACAGTGCCTGTGCTTCTCAGCATGGCAGTCCTGCAACCACTGCAAGGCAGAAGTCCTTAGAAGAGGTGCTCACGGGAGGACCACCTGGGCACAGGCAGCCAGAACCTGGGCTGCTGCCGCAGAAGGGCCAGCGTGGCAGGTGCAGTTGGCTACAGGTTAGATGGCAAGGGCCACCCCCTTTTCTAGCAGGACAGCCTTCTCCTGCACCACCAGGTCCTGTGTCCTTGCTCCGGCCAGAGGTGGCCTGGAGTGGCGAGCGGCCTTGCACACAGGCCGGGCACTGGCAGCAGTGGGGAAGCTGTGCTGACCGGATGGCAGCCTTCAGACCCGGAAAGCCAGTGGGCTTACTAGCTCAGTGCTCTGAGTGGCGGGCATGTGAAAGTGAATAAAATCCTGGTCTAATAGGGAGGCTGCGCCAGATGGGTGATGACAGTAAAGGCTCACTCAGTGTCTGAAAAGCAGAGAGCAGCAGAGGGGAGGGCCCTGCCCCAGCCTGAGGCCCAAGGCAGCTGCCCAGGGAGCCCTTTGAAGGAAGGGAAAGTAAAACAGATTGAGAGAGGGGTAGGCTGGGGAGGGGCCTCTCAGGGGCTGGTCCGACACAGCCTCGCATGGGTGGCCCTCCCACATAGTCAGGGTCAGAGCCAAGTCTCAGAGGAGGACATGCTGGCTGATCACCCACACATGAGCTGCAGGGGGCTGGTTACGGTGGCGACTGCACGCTGGTGAGCCCGTGCCCTCCCCACAGACCACTCACCCAGGCCTGGGCACCACATGGAGGCTAGGGAAGCATGAGGAGGCCCAGGCCCCACGTGCAGCCATCCCAGGAAATGGGGAAGGAGCCCAGGAGACAGGCCTGGAGCTGTCTAAGAGTCATGTCTTCCCAGGAGAGTTGAGGTGGGGGCTGAACCCCAGCCTGGAACTGGGCAGGCAGATGTGTGGCAGCGGGAAGAGGCTGCCGCACCGGGCTCTGCTGTCTGCACACGAGGCTCCGTGGTAGGTGAGGGCTGGAGGGGAGCGGCTCTCTTTCCCCTCCTAGCTGCCATGGAGACCTGGGCCAATGATGCTCTGTTTTCTGCTGCATCCAGTTGTCTTTCTGCCATTTGTCTGTGGAGCAGGGATTTGCGTGCCCACAGACCTGGGAGATTCCAGAGCTGCTCTTTCATCTGCGTTTCCACCTCTCTCAGTCCTCCTGGTGGGCCCCGCGCCCAGGGGTCCAGCTTCAAAGAAGGGTGAATAGGAGAGGAGGGAGGCCCTGCCAGGAGGCAGGGGCTCAGAAAAAAAATGTCATGATTCATCATCCCCAAACATGAGCCATCATACATAATGGAACAAACTCGGACATGGTGATTCAATGTGTCAAAATATAGAAAGGCCATTTAGTATTGGTGACAGAATTAGATGAGAGGCTTCACTTCTTCCAGTGAAAGAGCAGACGGAACAGCGCCAAGAGGGAACCAGGGCCCACGCCTCGGCCTGCACACACCCAGAACCTGTCTGCCACACAGCCCAGGCTACTCTGCTATGACCAAAGGTCACCGGATGCACCGAAGAAACCTCACGTTATTGAAATGCATGATGGGAAAACACCGCGTCTCTGGGAATGAGGAGTTAAGACCGACCTAGAGTGCTTTACACGAGCAATAACACATTCTCTTGCAGGAATTTCAATAATTAAAATGTGTTTTATAAGAGCATTTACAAAATTGTGTTTTAGAAAAAAGCAAACTGATTGATCAAAACTCATCAAAAGCAAAGCCAAAACACTCACCAAAACAGAACTGTTTCTCATTTGCACTTCTCCAGCTACAAGCTGAGAAGCCTCTGTCATTTGGCCTCCAGGTTGCAATTTTATTCTAAGCAAAAGAAGCACCTCCCGTCCTCCGCACTCCCCACCCCCACCCTAAATCCTTTGAGCAAAAGAAAATCCTCAAAGCAGCCACGGATCTGGGGGCTTTGCAAGCCACAGTCTTCCTCCGCTTTTCTGAATTAGTTCCCATCGCCCTGGCAATCTATGCAGTGACTGTCTGAGTGGAGCAATGCGTATCCCCAAATTAATCCGACCTGTTAGATTCAGTTTGCACTGTAAAATTGACATGGTGGAAAAAATACCTGCATCCACGTAGAACGCATTCTTCACTTGCTGTTGAAGTTTACCACAGAATTTCCCTGAACTAACCCCATGAAATTTTTTCCTTCCTTCCTTCCCTTTCCTTTTCCTTCCTTCCCTCCCTCTCTCCCTCCTTCCTTCCTTCCTTTCCTCTTCCTTCCTTTTCCTTCCTTCCTTTCTCCTTCCTTCCTTCTTCTTTTCTCTTTCTTTCTTTCTCTCTCTCTCTCTCTCACACACACACACACACACACACACACACACCACACCCCCTTCTCTAGGTAAATATGTCTGAGATATGCCACATAGAATACCCCTCTTCTGGCAATTTTCAATGCGTATTAACATACTAAAGGCCTTCAGAAGTCCTGCAATAAGGAAATCTGCTTGACTGTGTTTAACCCAGTGTTGCATCAGATTAATTAACCAAGGAATCTTTTTTAAATTATTAAGACCTATTGACCTATGGAGACGCCCACAGACCACAAAACCCACTGGGAAGTGCTCATATACACATCATCAAATACTTCATCTTTGCATTTGTAGTTGTTTTCCAGAGGAATCTCCCAGTCATCCCTGATGGAGACAGCAAGGCCTTATAACCCATGTGTAACGGCAGCTCCATGAGAGTCGCTTATCTCAGGTTGTACGGAAAGCACTTTTCAGGGAATGTAACCGAGATTTCAATTATATGCAACGTTTATTGTCCATTGAAAAATTGTTCTCTGGTTCAAATGACTGTTCAGAAAAGTCCTGCCTGTCTGTGTCTCTCTGTTGCTCGCTCCTCCTCTGTTCCTGGTGGGACTGTTCTCTCTCGGGCTTGTAAAGTCCCTCTCTGTGGGATAACTATCCAAGCACACGGATCCCAGCCTGCCCTCCACTAGTGAGGGGGCCTCTTTCCACCTGAATGCCACCAGAAGTGTATCTTACTGCCAAGAGAGTTTGGAAACAGCCTTCCTGGACCCTGTGGCAAGGAGGCCACATGGGAACCCAGTCCTGGGCCTCCAGGTTGGCCACACACAGAAGAACAAGCTGAGAACATTCTGTGATGAGTGATAACAACCTGGGGGGCTGTGCGGCGGCTCACAACTGTAATCCCAGCACTTTGGGAGGCAAAGATGGGAGGACTGCCTGAGCCCAGGAGTTTGAGACCAGCCTGGGCAATTCTATCTCTACAAAATATTTTTTAAAACTAGCCAGGCATGGTGGCAGGTGCCTGTAGTCTCAGCTACTCAGGAGGCTGGGCAGGAGGATCCCTTGAGCCCAGGACGCGGAGGTTTCAGTGAGCTGAGATCGTGCCACTGCACTCCAGCCTGGACGACAGAGCAAAACCCTGTCTCAATTTAAAAAAAAAAAAAGAACTTGAAGGTCAAGGTACTATGTCCGGCACAGCCCATACAGTGAGAGGCAAAGGGCTGTGCTATACCCGTGCAGAAGGCCTGGACTGGTGCAGAATGCTGCCTTCGGCCACAGTGGCTAAGGGTGTTCACCAGCTTCCAAGACAGGAGCCAGGATGTGCCCAGGGCCTGACTTGCCCACGTTGAAATCCACAGCCACCTCCCTACAACCACCCAGTCACAGTCAGAATTCCTTAAGGGACGCATTGCCTCCTCATCCTAATCCCTCCTTTTGGCAGGCTCCACCCTGGAGGTAACAGGAATTGGTGCCAGCAATCCCAGGCCACCCGTCCTCGATGACCTTCGGTCCTGCCCCTAGACCTAGGCAGCCAGGGACCCTGCTGTGGGGGCCTCAGATTTTAGAAGGCCCTGCTCTGGGCCTCCTCTCACCACGCAGGGCCCAGGAGACCCCCCCACCATTCTCAGCCTGTGCCCCTGTGTCCTCCAGACCACACCCACCTGCGTTCCCTGCCCACCTGCTTTCAGGATGTGTGCAAGAGGGGGGCCGGGCACAGAGCTGGATCCGCAAGCCCCCGTGTGGGATGGAGCGGGGGTGGTTTCCAAACCCAAAAAACAGTGTGAGTGTTTCAATTCTGTCACTCATGTGATCCCTTGGAGTTTTATTTGTATGTAAAATTTAAAAGCATTTAACAGAGTACAAACTGCAAGGTGTAACATCTTTGTTTGAAAAATACAAATTTAGTTCCGTGTGCGGAAAAGAAAGAGAGATCAGATTGTTACTGTGTCTGTGTAGAAAGAAGTAGACATAAGAGACTCCATTTTGTTCTTGTTGCCCAGGCTGGAGTGCAATGGCACGATCTCGGCTCACTGCAACCAATACAAAAAAATTAGCCGGGCGCGGTAGCTCACGCCTGTAATCCCAGCATTTTGGGAGGCCGAGGTGGGCGGATCACCTGAGGTCGGGAGTTTGAGACCAGCATGACCCACACGGAGAAACCCCATCTCTACTAAAAATACAAAATTAGCCGGGCGTGGTGGCGCATGCCTGTAATCCCAGCTACTTGGGAAGGCTGAGCCAGGAGAATTGCTTGAACCTGGGAGGTGGAGGTTGCAGTGAGCCAAGATCGTGCCATTGCACTTCAGCCTGGGCAACAAGAACAAAATGGAGTCTCTTATGTCCACTTCTTTCTACACAGACACAGTAACAAGCTGATCTCTCTTTCTTTTCCCCACAGTTCCACCCACTAAATTTTCACAAAGAGAGCATGCTTGAGAACCAGAACTTGGATCAAAAAATAAAACATTGCTGGAACCCCTAGAAGCCTCCCTCCCTCGTGACCTTCCAAGGGTAAACACAGCTTTCTTTTTTTTTTTTGAGACAGGGTCTCACTCTGTCCCCCAGGCTGGAGTGCAGTGGCACGATCTCAGCTCCCTGCAACCTCCGCGTTTCAGGTTCAAGCGATCCTCCCACCTCAGCCTCTCGAGTAAGCTGAGACTGCAGGCACCTGCCACCACACCTGGCTAATTCTTTTCTTTTTTGTAGAGACAAGGCCCCACTATGTTGCCCAGGCTGGTCTCAAACTCCTGGGCTCAAGCAATCCGCCCACCTCAGCCTCCCAAAGTGCTGGGATTACAGATGTGAGCCACTGCCCCCGGCCAACACAACCTTATGTCTTTTCTTTTCCTTTCTTATCTTTTCCCTCCCTTCCCTCCCCTCCCCTCCCTCCCTTCCCCTCCCCTCCCCTCCCTCCCTTCCCCTCCCCTCCCTCCCTTCCTTCTTTCCTTCCTTCCTTCCCTCTCTTTCCTTCCTTTCTTTTCTTTTCTTTCTTTCTTTTTTCCTTTTCTTTTCTTTTCCTTCCTTCCTTCGTTTCTCTTTTCTTTCTTCTCTTTCTTTCTTTTCTGACAGGTTCTCACTCTGTCACCCAGGCTGGAGCGCAGTGACACAATCTTCACTCACTGCAACCTCCACCTCCCGGGCTCAAGCGATCCTCCCACCTCAGCCTCCCTCCCTGGGACTACAGGCATGTGCCACTATGCCTAGCTAATTTTTGTATTTTTGTAGACACAGGGTTTCCTTACGTTGCCCAGACTGATCTCAAACTCTTGGACTCAAGTGATCCACCTGCCTTGGCCTCCCAAAGTGCTGGGATTACAGGCGTGAGCCACCGCGCCCGGCAGATGTTCTTAATTTTAATGCAGTCCAATTTATCATTGTTTATTTTGTAGTTAGTGCTTTTTGTGTCCTCTCTAGGAAATATTTGACCACCGCATTAAGACATTTTCCTGTTTCTTTCTGGAAACTGTACTGTTTTGCTTTGCCAATCTGTATCTACAGTCAATCTGGAATTGGCTTTTATGTATGGCATGAAGTAGAGATCAAAGTTCACTTTCCATATGAATATCTGCTCAGTCAGCTCGGGCTACTGTAACAAAATATTGCGGGTCTTAAACAACAGAAATTTATTTCTCACAGCTCTGGGGGCTGGAAATCTCACAGCAAAGTGCCGGCAGGTTTGGTGTCTGGTTAGGCCTCGCTTCCTGGCTCGTGGATGGCTGCCCTCTGTCCTCACATGGGAGGACCATAAAGGCACCAACTCCAGCATGGGTCTCCACCCTCATGGCCTAACCACCTCCCAAAGGCTCCACCTCCTGACACCATCACATTGGGAGTTAGGGGTTCAACATATGAACCCCGGGGACACAGGCGTTCAGTCCACAGTGCTCCACCCCATGGGCTCACATCACCCCAGTTTCCCACCCTCCCTGGCCTGCACGCTTTGCGGGTTCCATTTCCCCCACTCCGGCAAGAGAGGCAGTGGGTGTGGTTAAAAGCAGCATATCTGCTGTCTATGGGGCCCTGGGGGTCTGAGAATGGTGGGCCCACCTGCTCAGCAAGGCTGTGTGGAATTCAGTGAAAGGATATGCTGAAGCTTGGAGCCCAGGGCCCTCTGTGCATGCTTGGTGAGTTCCCACCCAGATAACTTCATACTGAAACAGGGTCGCTCCAGGGGTGTCCCTGCCCGGAAGGGACTCTGGGTGTCTTGCTGTGAGCACCACGGTGGCTCTCACTTCACACTGAGGGCTGGGCTTCTCCAGACTCTGCATTGAGAGAACCAGTTGAGATCCTGGAAGACTGATTGGACGGGAAAGAAAGATTTGGTAACTGAACTGAGATCATCCAACCCATGCCCCCAAATTCATCAAACACATACTGGGCGCTAGGGAGCCGGAACGTGGCCAAGGGCTGGTCCCTGCCCACAAGGAGGTTGGAGTCCATGAGGGAGAAAGATCCAGAGAGATGATTTCGGCACAGGGAGGAGGACTGGGGCCAAGGCAAGCCAGGAACCATGGGCCACGAGGAGGGGCCCTTGTTCACCCGAGGGAGGGCATTGGCTTGGGGAGAGAGTTACAGGAAGTCTGGAGAAGGACTCCAGGCTGCTGGGCAGCAGGAGCAGGGATGGGGACAGCACAGAGCCTGGGGCAGATTTATCCCACCTGGCCAGCAGAGCCAAGTGGCACAGATTTCAGCTGTGCCCCTGGATAAAAGGGGTGATGGCAGCCAACAACACCAGCTACGGGGACTCTTTGCCACCTTCACCATTCTGGGAATAAGCTCTCAGCTACCGTGAGAGCAGTCAAAGCACCGATTCACTGAGCCCAGATTGTATCTGTCTCTGGCTATGCAGGGAGGGTCTATTAAGCCCCTTAGGTCTCCATGGACGGGTGGGGCACCGCCTCCCATTGAGTGGCATCTAATGGATAATGGGCATTCCCCCAGTAGGAAGATTTGGAAGCCGATCCCAACACACACACACACATGCACACACGCATGCACGCATGCACATCAGCTGCAGTCCCAGGGAGGCAAAGACAGTTATCAAAAGGAGAGGGTTTTCCAGATGAATATTCCAGAAGCATATTCCCACAAGAAAAGAGGAGACTGGGCAGACAAAACAATAGTGTCTACTCCACAGGAAGCCACACGGAGGTGCTGAGGTGTGTGGGGCAGGAGAGCAGCACCCCCGGCTTTCTACTATAGAAACTACTTTCCAGGCTGGGCGCGGCGGCTCACAGGGGTAATCCCAGCACTTTGGGAGGCCAAGGTCAGTGGATCACTTGAGGTCAGGAGTTCAAGACCAGCCTGGCCAACATGGTGAAACCCCACCTCTACTAAAAATACAAAAATTAGCCGCGCATGGTGGTGCACGCCTATAATCCCAGCTACGCGGGGGAATGAGGCAAAAGAATTGCTTGAACCCAGGAGGCAGAGATTGCAGTGAGCCAAGATTGCACCATTGCGCTCCAGGCCCTAAGCGATGGAATAAGACGCCATCTCAAAAAAAAAAAAAAAAAGAAACCACTTTCTGCAGCAGGGACTGACTGGGGAGGCCAATTTGGCCACCAGGCAGGCAGGAGACAGGACAGGTCTGAACTGGCAGGATCCAGTGCGTGGGAGGGAGGCCTTGAGCTGGAGAGGAGGGAGGGAGTTAGCAGGCACAGGGATGGGGCATCTGTTGGATGGGTGAGGGGCTGCAGAGGGCATGCAGGGTGATACGTGAGTGTCTGGCTTGGCACTGGGTGGATTGTGGTACCAGAACGTGAGATAGGCTCACATCAGGAGGGGCCATGGCTGGAGATGAGTTGGGTTTGTCCAGCTGGCAGTTGGATCTATAGCTTTGCAGCTTGGGAGAGAAAGATGCCAAGTAAGCCCATGAAATCCTTATTAAAAATATTTTTGTTCACCGAAATTCAATATGAAAACAGCTCATGAAACAAAGAGTGAATCAATAACCCTTTACTCATCTTAAATTAACAAAGATGAGTGGCGTGCAATTACTTTCCATTACAGAATCCTTCTGCCCAAGAGATTCGGTGAGATCCTTGTCAAAAGAGTTAGGCTTTTAACATGTGTATAGGAAGCATATTCTTTTGTGTCTGCTCATGGATCCAAATGTTTGATGCCTTAATGATTTTATGACTCAGAATTGTTTATTCCTGCCTCCTGGGTCTCACTGCAGTCCCAGCGACACAGAGCAATGTACATTTTCAAAATGGGAAAGGCTCTTGTTGATCTGTATTTAATCTGCTTGGCAGAGCTGAGTGGCTTCCTTCCCAGCCCCTTCCCCTTAGGACTGGGTGGTCTCAGCTCTGCTCTGGATAACCTGGGGCCAATCACCTGCCATCTACCCACTTGCTGTCCCTGCGGCTTCCTTCTTCTCCCCAAGCATCACTGCAAAAAGCCCCTGCTCTGCCTCTATTGTTTTTCTCTATTTTCTCTTCCCAATTCCCAATTCCTTCTTTCTCCAGTTATTTCTTATGGCTCTTACAATTCGTTTATACAAGAACAAAAATTCACATGGATGTGAAAAAGAAGTGAATCTGCTTATTCTAGAATTTCAAATAAGGGAAATTCTAGGGTGGCAGGCACCACTCACTCACTCATAAATTCAACAACTGGTGAATGTTTACTGTGTGTCCATGGTAGTCCTGGAGATCTCTCAGGGGCCAAAGGAGAGGAAGGATTTTACCTATAGGAACTTAAAATCCAAAGGAGGATCCAGACCATAACTAGCTACATGAATAAATGTGAAATTGCTCATGTGATCAATGTCACAGATGAGGGGACCATGGCACGAGGAGAACATTTAATGGGGGAGAGCTGATGTAGTCAGGGAGGTCAAGGCAGGCTTCCTGGAGGAAGTGCCAAATGAACTAAACGATAAGTGTCATGAATTAGACAAAGAAAGAAGGGAAGGACCCACTCTATAGTGAAAACAGCACGGATAAGAGTCTATGTGGGCAAAAAAGATGGCACCCACGAGGGGCCAAAAGAGTCCAGAGAGGCTGGGGTGGGAGGTGAGTCTGAGAGGTGGTCAGGGACCGAGCCATGAAGACCTCTCTAACCTCTTAAACGTTTTTGTTTTTATCCCCAGGGTAGTGGGATACCATTTCATGTTTTAAACAGAGGGGAGACTTTATCAGATTGCCTTTCAAAGAGAGAGCCTCAGGTTCAGTGTGGAGAGCGGGCTGAGCGGATCAGAGGGGTTCAGGGGCTGGAAGGCCAGTTGCAGGTGGTGAGCAAAATGCAGTGGCAGCTGGGTGGCCATGGAGATGGAGAGAAAAGGGCAGAGTTGAAAGAGATTAGGAGGCAAAGATGACAGGACTGGGGGTGATTGGATATGGGGGAGGTGAGGGAGAAGGGGTGTCCAGATGATGTCTATGTTTCTGACCCGAGTGATTGTGGTCATCATCCACAGGCCAAAGCTCCAGGAGGCGCGGGGCTGGGAGAGCAGATTGTGAGTTCGTTCTGGACATACTGAGTTTGAGTCGCCTCTGAGACGGCCGTTCCCTCTGCACACAGACCTTCCGTCTGAAACCTCTTTCCTTCTTCCTGAAATGCATTGGTGTGGAGCCCCTTTAGTGACAGTCTCTGCAATAACTGCTCTCAGCTTTTGTGTATCTGAAAATGGCTTTATTTTGCCCTCATCCTTCAAGAATCTTTTGGATTCTAGATTGTAGTAATTTCCTTTGTGTATCCAGCTCTGTGTCTTCCATTATTGCTGTTGTGAAGTCAACTGTCAATCTGTTGCTGGTATTCTGAGGGTAATCTCTCTTGTACTTGCTTCTTTTAAAATCTTCTTGTTGTCTTTGGTGTTCTGCAGTTTCACTCTGATGGATCTAAATATGGATTTCTGTTCATTTATTCTCTCTGAGAATTGTTATGGTTCCTGATCTGAGGACTGGGGCCTGCCTTTGACTATCACATGTCCCCTTCACTGTGTTATCTTCTTCTCGAACTCCGGTTAAGCATGTGTCAGAATTCCTCATTCCACTGCCACCTTTTTTTGGCTCTCTTTTGTGTTTTTCATGTGTTTGTCTCTGAACTGCATTCTACCTCTTGTTCATACTTCTCTTATTGCTGAGTAGTATCCAAGCTATACATTCCATGGGTACTCCTTCACATAATAGATGTTTAGGTGGCTTATATTTTTAGTTATGGTGAATACAACTATTATGAAAAATCTTATACAAGTCTTTTTATGCAGATATATACATTTTCATTTCTTGTGCATAAATACCCAGAACTGAAATTTCTGGGTCATAGGTTAGACATGTCTTTAACATTTTTTTTTTTTTTTTTGAGACTGAGTCTCTCTCTGTTGCCTAGGCTGGAGCTCAGTGGCACGATCTTGGCTCACTGCAAGCTCTGCCTCCCGGGTTCATGCCATTCTCCTTCCTCAGCCTCTCGAGTAGCTGGAACTACAGGCGCCCACCACCATGCCTGGCTAATTTTTTGTATTTTTAGTAGAGACAGGGTTTCACCATGTTAGCCAGGATGGTCTCGATCTCCTGACCTCATGATCCTCCCGCTTCGGCCTCCCAGACACTCTCTTGGCCAGGCACAGTGGTGCATGCCTGTAATCCCAGAACTTTGGGAAGCCAAGGCGGGAGGATCATATGAGGTCAGGAGTTCGAGACCAGCCTGGTCAACATGGTGAAAACCTTGTCTCCACCCACTAAAAATACAAAAATTATCCAAGGGTGGTGGCGGGTGCCTGTAGTCCCAGCTACTCCAGAGGCTGAGGCAGGAGAATCACTTGAAACCAGGAGGCAGAGGTTGCAGTGAGCAGAGATTGCACCATTGCACTCCAGCCTGGGTGACACAGCAAGACTCCATCTCAAAAAAATAAATAAATAAAATAAAATAAAAATAAAAAGGACCCTCTCAAACTGTGTGTTTGTTTTCCATCCAGCGTCTCTGCCATAAATCTTTTTCAGACATCCAAACCGCATATTCCTTGAAATGGAAGGTATCTCTCTCCCTTTCCATGTCTCTCCTCCTGCCTCATCCCCTGAGAAACTAGAACCAGAAAAGTAAAATAGAGCCTTCCCCCACCTCCGAGTGTCCACGAGCATCAGAGGGAATGGAGAAGAAAATCATTCATCCAGTTTGAGGTGGAAGTCTTCATAAGCCCCAATAAGCCGGACTTGAGTCTGAAAGTGATGAGAAAACTCTGGGTTCTGCCCCAAAACGTGTTCTGACCTGGGGAGGATGCTGAGTGGGACATACGGAGGGCAGTGGCCGCAGATATCACAGGCCCCATTCAAGCTGACTTCCCAGGGGACGGTTCACTAATTGTCAATACTGAGCCCCCCTCACAGCTCAGGCCTCAGCCCCTGCTCCACGCCCCCTCCTCATTTCTCTGGGTCTCTGACTCCTGGCCGCCAGCTGAACTAGCCAGGACAATAGACAAGATTCAGGGTGAAGCAGACAGATTCTGAAGAGACGGTAAGGACAAAGAAGCCATAGGGAGCTGGGCGTTGAAAACAAAAGTTTGCTGGATTTGAAGCAGACCACGTGGGGTTGCTTCTAACCACTGCGTTTGACTTTGCTCACACTATGCCTCGGCTGTTTTAGAGCCATACTCCTGGGGACCACCGGGGACCAGGCCTATGCTTCCTGTAGGACCCCATAGGACCCACTCAAGGTCTGCACCTGGCTGGTCTTGGCGATGCCTGTTCAATGTTAGTGGCACATGATGACATCTCTGACCACATCAGGAGGGGCTGTGGCCTCAGAGTTCAGTGCCACCCATCTTGGAAGAGGAAAAGGGACCCTGAGGTTTGGCTCCCAGCCACAGACTAAGTATCTGCATAGTGCAATTGAGAACGGATGCGGCAATGAGTAATTAAACAAATTAGTCAGTGCAGACGTGTTCACAAAAGCCAGGCAGAATCAATGGGGCGCCGATGCATTAGCGTCCTGTCCCTAATGGCCTCGGCTGCTCCCGGCTAGCGGCTCCTCTGAGAGCAAACCACACTTCCCTGCACCCAGGGCTGGGCACAGCACTGAGCAGGGCTGGCAGGGTCACAGCCAGCGACCACAGAAGCCAGGTAGGCTGCTCCGGTGGTCTCCATCAGAGACTTGGCTGCTCCTCTGCCAGTGGACAGAGTGGCAGCTGCCCACCAACCGTTCCTCCCTCTCCTCCCCATTTTCTCACACATTCCTCTCCCTGGAGTCTCCTTCCCTGCTCTCTTCACCTAGCTGATGCCTAGGTATCCTTTAACACTCACCCAGCATCACCTCCTCCAAGAAGCCTCCTCTGATCCCATAGGCTGGATGGGGCCTTTTTGTGGGCTCCCAGGCCCATCACAGGTCAGTCTCCCCTGGAGGTTGGGCTCTGCTGTTGGACGAAGCCAGGCCCCAGGTGAAAGAAGTCTATCTTCTGCTTGTCTCAAGCACAGGGGCTCTGTCTCAATGAGGGTAGTTGGGATGCAAGCAACAGAAACCCAATCTTGGCTAATTTTAGGGGAAGAGAGGAGTATGCTAGAAGGCTAAGGCATGCTCAGAAAATCACAAGGACTGCTGAATGGCCTCACCTAGAACAGGGACCAAGCAGCTCCAGGGATCCAGCTAGCAGGAAGTACCAGCAGTCTCTGGGGGTGCACTTGGGGGAGAAAGGCACAGCCACCATTTGAGTCTTTGTGTCATCAGCCCAAGGCTCAGAGTTCAAATTCTCTGGAGAAAGAGCCTGAGGGTTTGACTTAACCGTAAGCCCCGTCTCCTTGGTCAAGGTGGAGCCGGACTCCATGTCTGGTAGACCTTCACATGTATGTATGTATGTATGTATGTATGTATGTATGTATGTATGTATTTTTGTGAGACAGAGTCTTGCTCTGTCACCCAGGCTGGAGTGCAATGGCGCAATCTCAGCTCACTGCAACCTCCACCTCCCAGGAGGTTCTTCTGCCTCAGCTTTCTGACTAGCTGCAATTACAGGCTCACGCCACCACGCCTGGCTAATTTTTGTATTTTTAGTAGAGAGATGGGGTTTCACCATATTGGCCAGGCTGGCCTCGAACTCCTGACCTTGTGATCTGCCCACCTCAGCCTCCCAAAGTGCTGGGATTACAGGCGTGAGCCACCGTGCCTGGCCAACCCTCACATGTATTAATTCATTTACCCCTCAGGAACAATCTATGCATAGGTGCCACTATTATTACCTCCCACTTAACAGTTGAGGAAACCAAGGCATGGGAGGTTAAGCAGCTTGCTTGAGGTCACACAGCTAGTGGGTGGCAGTCAGGAAACAGGAGCAGCCAAGCCAGCCCCAGACCCATCCTTAAGCCACACCGCCCCTGGGATGGTATGATAAACACGTGAGTGTTGAATGAATGAGAGAATAAGCTAGTAAACTGACAGAGGGCTGGCTTCTCTCAAAAACGGCTGCTTCCTGGTGCATCACTATTTTCCGAGCCAGATGTGGGTGGGTGTTTGGCCCTGGCTGATGGATGGCTGATATTTCCAGGGGAGAAGAAAGGATGGAACGCCTGTCATTGCCAGGGTAATTACTTCTCCCTCACTGGCCTTTTGGCCAAGCTGCAGCCTGAACAGTTGCTGTTCTTTCTCCAGCATTTGCAGCAAGAGCTTAGAAAAAGAGGAGGTGGAGAATCTGTGTTGCTCTGGATGGTCTCAGAGGAAGACGTGGCTTTAGAAAATGGGCCAACGGCTGGGAACAGTGCCTCACGCCTGTAATCCCAGCACTTTGGGAGGCCGAGGCAGGCAGATAACTTGAGCTCAGTGACAGAGCAGGAGAACACCATCTTGGACAAATACTGCCATTTTAAGTTCCTCTTGATTAAAAACCACCTAAATCCACCCTGAAAACAGCAGCCTAATGGCTAATGTCAGCATGATCATAAACCACAAATGACACCTCCAACCAGACACATTCCAACCCTGAGATAAACCTGTCTCCAACCAGAAAAATGCCAACCTGAGATAACTTCCCTGCCTACCAGAAACCTTCTCACCCCACAATAAAACTCTCTTCCAACCAGAAACATTCTGAACCTGTGATAAGCTCTCCCTCCCTAAACCCGTAAATACCCTTAGTCTATAAGAGAGAGTGCTCCTGACAGAAATCGGCCAGAAGCCCCTCTCAGGTTTATTCTCCAAAATAAATCTGTCTTTGACTGTTGAGCCACTTTTCATATTTATTTCTTCCTTCTTCAAGTCTTACATTTGGTGCTGAAACCCAGAACATTCCAAGGAAAGGCTCCAACATTCCAAGCCACTGTCCTTACATGCAAGGTACGTAGGAAAAGTAAAATATACTTTTGGTAGAAAGATTGCAGGGAGGCATGAGAATGTGGATTTTTGCCAAGTTTTAAAGGTTGAAGCATTTTTTTTCAGTTGGATAAAATAAAAATGAAGGTTTGGGCTAGTTGTGAAAGGCTGATTTTAGAGGCAGTTCTGTGTGTAAACATATTGGCTAAAAGGGGTATCCTCCAGTTTTTCTGTAAATTAAATTTTATTAAAATAAAAGCACAGTGGGTTTCTCTTAGAGCACTAACCTGCTCTTTAACAAAAATTGTAAAGGATTGTAAAAAGTCTATAAAAATCTTACCTTGTGGTCAGACATTAAAATTGAGTAAATATGTCTATAAGGATTTACTAATTCGGTTTAACATTCATAGTACACTAACGTAAAGGTGAAATTTGGCTTATTTGGTATAAAAATTTTACAGAAAACATTGTCAAATACGAAATGGTGTTTGGCTTTCTTTGGGCTATATTTGCGTAGATATGTTTTTGATATGTGTTCCAAGGTTGTGGGAGACTCCTACAATCCTGATATGTTTTAGTGTACATTATCAGTAATAATTATAATTGTTATGTTAAAATTGTTGTGTGCCACGTAGGTAACAGATTTCCTTGGCAATTGTGTCTTTAACCGCAGCCACCCTAAAACTTTTTGTCATCCATGAACAATTGTTGTCTTGTTTTGGTCATCTGTAGAAGCTGGTTCTATGATCAGCTGTAAAGTTCTGACAGGTGCTCTTGAACGCAGGTTTCTGATAACTTTGGAGATTGTGACATCAGAATAGAGGAAGGACATTCAGGACTCTTGAAGAGCTGGAATGTTCGTTGATATCAGGCAGGACGGGAACTGACTGCGTGAACTGAACTAATAGACTGGAGTGATCTTTTTGATGTTTTGCTCGGAATATTGCTGGTCCTTTGTTTGCTTTTCAGAGTCAAAGAGGCTTTTCTTTTGAGCTACTGACAGCTTTTGACAGTTTGGTGTGCTCCCATGAACAAAATTTGAGGCATGCTTATTTCTCTCTGCCTTGTTTTCTCCAGAGTCTGGAAACTACCTGTGAGTATCCTTAAATTATGGCAGTACGGTTATTTGCATAGGTGCAATAAAAATCTGTTTTCTTTCTTTCTTTTTTTTTTTTTTTTTTTTTTTTGAGATGGAATCTTGCTCTGTCCTCCAGGCTGGAGAGCAGTGGTGCAATCTCGGCACACTGCAACCCCCACCTCCCAGGTTCAAGCAGTTCTGTCTGCCTCAGCCTCCTGAGTAGCTGGGATTACAGGCATGCACCACCATGCCCAGCTAACTTTCGTGTTTTTTAGTAGAGACAGGGTTTCGCCACATTGGCTAGGCTGGTCTTGAACTCCTGACATCAGGTGGTCTGCTCGCCTCGGGCTCCCAAAGTGCTGGGATTACAGGTGTGAGCCATGGCACCCGACCACAAATCTGTTTTCTTTTATGGCAGGACACAATTGGAAGAAGCGGTTGTTTTACCAAGGCTTTGACTGGAATGGTGTGCTCTCCTTTAAGGAATCAAACTTGACTTGTGAAGCCAGTGGAGCCCTTAGATGGCGGGCCTCATATTTTGTGCGCGGTCCCTGTGGGCCTCATATTTTGTGCACGCGGTCCCTGTGCAGGTTTCTGACCTGAGGTAAGTAAAGAAATGTCACTTTCTCACAGGCCAGGAACCCCAGGTTATCTTGGAGCCTCAAGAGGGGAAGAGTTCACCCAACTCATAGGTATTTGATGGTGCAGTTCCATGGCTGGGATTGGCTTTTAAAAGGTCTTATCTCAGATTCCTTCCATGAAACAGTTTTTTTGAAGCCAATTTAAAAGGCCTATGTAAAAATAATTATTCTTGCTGCACTTTATACAAATAATCTGGCCACAGCCAGGTGCGGTGGTTCACATCTGTAATCCCAGCACTTTGGGAGGCTGACATGGGTGGATCACCTGAGGTCAGGAGTTGGAGATCAGCCTGGCCAACATGGTGAGACCTCATCTCCACTAAAAATACAAAAATTAGCTGGGCATGGTGGCACATGCCTGTAATCCCAGCTACTCAGGAAGTAAGGCTGGAGAATCGCTTGAACTCAGGAGGTGGAGGTTGCAGTGAGCTGAGATTGCACCATTGCACTCCAGCCTGGGCGACAAGAGTGAAACTTTACCTAAAAAAAAAATCTGGCAAAGCAAACTAGTCATACCATGATTTGTCTTTTTTTTTTTTTTGAGACTGAGTCTCGCTCTGTCACCTAGGCTGGAGTGCAGTGGCATGATCTCAGCTCACTGCAAGCTCCACCATCCGAGTTCACGCCACTCTCCTGCCTCAGCCTCCCGAGTAGCTGGGATTACAGGCGCCTGCCACCACACCCAGCTGATTTTTGTATTTTTAGCAGAGACGGGGTTTCACTGTGTTAGCCAGGATGGTCTTGATCTCCTGACCTTGTGATGTGCCTACCTCGGCCTCCCAAAGTGCTGGGATTACAGGCGTGAGCCACCACACCTGGCCCCATGATTTGTCTTTTAATAAAAATGGAAAACTGGAGAGAGAGAATTGTGTTTCAAAAACTATAGCACATCTGTTGTTAAATTCTAATCTTGTCTGAGGTTTTTCAATTTTTATTGTTTTCTACAGTTTGGATTAAATTCTAATTTTTCTGGCTACAAGTCTCAAAAATAATGTCTTCAATTTTTCCTTTTTCTTTTCCTTTTTTCCCTTTTTGTTTTCTAGCTGGAGATCACTAAAACCTAAGCTGTGCTTTCTTGAAGCCCTGTGAGCTGAAGATTAGATGTTTCAGCAGGTGCTGCCTCTGGGCCTCTGAGGCAGAGAGTGCTACCCAGAACAAATTGACTTCTTCCACTCCAGCACCACGTTCAGTGTCCCATAACAACGACAACCCTCTCTCAGCAGGAAGTAGCCAGAAAGAGCACACCGCCCCTCATCCTTTTATAACTATAGGGTCTGGATTGACAAAGCAGGAGCATCGCCATTTTGGACAAACACCACCATTTTAAGTTCCCCTTGATTAAAAACCACCTAAATCCAGCCCCCAAAAAATCAGCCTAACGGCTAATGTCAGCATGACCATAAACCACAAATGACATCTCCAATCAGAAACATTCCAACCCTGAGATAAAGCCCCTTCCGACCAGAAACATTCCTACCCTGAAATCAAACTCTCCTCTGACCAGAAACATTCTGAACCTGCGATAAGCTCTCCCTCCCTAAACCCTTAAAGACCCTTAGTCCATAAGACAGAATGCTACTGACAGAAATCGGCCAGAAGCCCCTCTCAGGTTTATTCTCCAAAATAAACCTGTCTTGGACTGTTGAGCCACTTTTCGTGTTTCTTTCTTCTTTCTTCAACTCTTACACTCAGGAGTTCAAGACCAGCCTGGCCAACATGCAAAACCCCATCTCTACAAAAAATACAAAAAATTAGCCAGGCATAGTGGTGCACACCTGTATCCTCAGCTGCTTGGAAAATTGAGGCTGGAGGATTGCTTGAGCCAGGGAAGCTGAGGCTGCAGTGAGCCAAGAGCGCACCACTGCACTCCAGGTTGGGCAACAGCACGAGACCCTGTCTAAAAAATAAATGGGCCAAAGATGGTGAGACCCAGCTTGGCGGCAGGGTCTCCCAGCTCCCGTGAGCTCAGCTTAGGGCTTCTCCCAGGATCAGAACACAGAGGTCACTGTAAACATGGAAGAAGAATGACTTTGGAGGAGATGTTAGTTAGTCCACTTCTGGAGGACCAGAAGTGGAGGACTGCCCTATCCTGGACCACAATGTTCTCTGATGATTGTCCTGCTGAAGATGCACCCCGTGGGTGGGGCTCCCCTGAAGTCTGTGCATAGCCCCAAAAAGGATGTATGTGGTACATATAGGGGAGAGGCAGGGCCTGAGACACAGAATGCGACCTGGGGAAGGAGGAGGGTTTCCTCCTCCTTTGGGGGGTGTAATTGTTGAGTTCTACACCTACGACAACAGAGCAGACGTGCTTAGGAGCGTGCTTGTGGGGAGGGAAACCTGGACCCTGCCCCATTGGAGGCTTCTGTGGTCAGACAGGCAGACAGGCCCAGCAGGACCCAGGGCCTCTGAGAGGGGCCCCGTCCACCAGCAGCAGTGCTGAAAGTCTGAGTGTCCTTCCTCCCAGAGCCTGGGCCTTAGAGAAGGTATGGCAAAGGCTCTGCTGGGCCCTGGGAAACCCTAAGATGGGACAAGCAGGACAGTAGGTAACAGACACTTAGTTCCTGCATGGGAGTGAAAATTAGAATTTGTTGGTCTTTAGTATTGCAAATGTGACTTCAACTTAAAGGTTGAAAGGACCAGGAGCACTGGGGGCCACTTAACTCAGTGACACCCTCCCCTGGGTCCACGTGCAGCCTCCTCCCTCCTAGCCTGCAGGTGTGCCCATCCCGCAGGTATGCCCATCCACAGGTGTGCCCATCCACAGGTGTGCTCTCTCCAGGCTTTGCTCAACGCTCTCCAGCCCTTCTGCTGCCCAGTGCTACCTGGGGCAGGGCAGGAGGCCATCTGTCCCAGGCCAGTTTGAGCAGCCCCTGTGCCCAGGAGTCTCCATGTCCCCCCAGGACTGGTTGGGCAGAAGGAACATGACGAAACGAAGAGCCAGGAGAGCCAGGCAGGGAGAGGCAGAGATGGCCCACAGAGCCGGCAGCTGCAGACCCAGCCTCCCAGCCAGGGACTCACGTTACCCTTCACAGAGCTGTGACTACCTGTGACTTCCCTCGATCCGCACACCAGCCCTCAGAGGCAGGGATGTTGTCCCCACTTGAAGGAGCGATTGTGAGGCTCAGAGACTGAGTCAGCACCATGCGGGGCTGGGTTCTGTGAGTATAGACCTAGGGCCTGGGGAGACGCCGTGGCAGGGGCAGGGGCAGGGGCAGGGGCAGGCCGAGCTGCCCTGGAGTAAGGCCTTGTCTGAGTGTGGGGAGCTCACTGGGGTGAGCTGAGCTGGCTCCCCTGGACCCCGGAGCACCTTCTCAGACAGCCAAAAGGCCAGTGTTGGTGCTTGAGAGAGGGAGATGCTGCTGAGGAGCGTGGCCTCAAAAGGGACGCGCTCCTGGGGACCCCAGCCACGCAGTCTCCTTCCCATCAGGGGTCAGGGGGCCCCAGCCCTGTCTTCACTCTGAGGCCCTGGCATCAGTCACTCCTGTCCCGGCTGCGGCACCCCCTCTGGCCTCCCGGCTCTGGCTTGGCATCTGGCCACAGCGACCCTGCCTCCTCACTGCCTGGCCCCGTCGCCCTGTGCGGTCACTGCCTGTTTCTTGTCTGCTCCCTCCGCCGGATGGCTGTGCAGGCCAGGGCTGCTGGCTGTGCATCCCCAGAGCCCGGCCCCCCACGGGGACCACACACAGAGGGTTTTGCTGGGTGGGACAACGGCTGGTCCTGGACTCTTCACACCCCACCCAGCAGCCAGGACACAGCCTGGGTGGGCAGACTGACCTCCTGGGCACAGTGTCCTCAATGTCCACTCCCAGGCACTGCCAGGCAGTGCCGGCTGCTGGTCACCACAGAAACAGCCACAGTCTGGACCCAGGGCTCCTGCTGGTCTGTGCCAATCCCTAATGCCACCGCGCCCCGAGATGAAACCCAGCCCTTTCCAAGGAGCCATGGAAGGAAGGCAAGAAGGCTACCTGGGAGACCCCAGCTTGCTGCTGGGCCATGGGCCTGCAGTTGGTGGGGGTTCGTGGCCCATCCCACCCCTCTCTGGCCACCTTTGCTCCCCGCGCCCTCTGTCTTCCCACGGGTCTGAAGCTCCTCACTGCTCAGGCCTCATATGAGGACAGGGGTCTGCAGTGCCGCAGGGTCTTGCCGGAGGAAATACAGGGTGAGAAGCCACACATCTGACTCACTGCTCACCTAATAAGGACTTTTGACCACAGCACATAACAGCTCTGTGGTGCCAGGGCTGCTTCGGCCACCCCACAGTGGCAGGTCCCTGGGCGGGCAGCTCTGCCTTGCCCTGCTGGTGGCAAGATGGCTGCAGTGGCACCAGGCACCATTTCTAGCATGACTGTGTTCAACACTGGAAGTGAGGGTAGGAACAAAAGGGATTTCCTCATATGAGTCTCTGTCTTGTCCAAGCAGGAAAATTCTTTTCCAGAGCCTCCTTAGCAGGTTTTCCTAACACAGCATTGGCCAGGCCAGGTCACTACTTACCTGTGGCAGCCAGTCCTACACAGGACCACCACAACAGCCTTCAGCCAGTCACGACGCGTCCCTGAGGCCCAAGGACACTGCTGCTGGGCAGTCAGGGAGAAAGGCAGGAGGCTGTTGGGGACCAACTCACAGGTCTGCCACATGGGTCCACCCGAGGCTCACCACAACCTCTTCTCCCTTGCTTCCCACCCTTGGTCTCCAGGTAAACGCGGCTCACTTTGTCTGGGACACTCCTTCCTTCCTCCCAAGTCCAACCCTCTGCCTCCGAACCCCACCCATCCTCCTGGGACCACCTGAGCCGCTGCCTCCTCTGTGAAGCCCCCCCTCTGCAGAGAGGCTGCCGCACTGCCTCTCTTCCCATTCTGCGCCCACCTAGCCCACCTGTCACATGACCCCTCGGACGGTGGGTCTTCCAGAACATGCCTGTTGCCCTCGGTAGCTCCCCAGGAGCTCAGACCACACCTGTGGCCCTCACCACCCTGCTAAGTGCCTTTTCCAAGGCTGAGGGATCAGAATGAATTTTAGATTAAACTCGTAGCCACGACCGCATGGCCTCGTGAGGGTTTTGGCGGGCACGTGCCTCACAGGCCTTGGCTGTAAACCCACACACAGTAGCACAGGGCCAGGTTACCCGCGCCACTGAGAACAGAGACGCCGAGAGGTCTAGCAAGCAACTCGCCCAAGGTCAGGCATGAGGCAGCCCCAGAAATGGAACTCGCATGTTTCCCACCATGCCAAGGAGGCAGGGAGGAAAGTCAGGGGGCGGCTGTGACCAAGGAGTGACAGATGAGGATGCAGGGGAGGGAAGGACAGGACAGTGGGGCTGGTCAGAAGGCAAAGTCTGGATGCCCCCGTAGAGCCCCAGCAGGAACCCCGCTGAGCCCACTCCAGGTGGAGGGAGGAAAAGGCAGAGGCACTTAGGCAGCAAGTGCTAACTTGGGCCAGAGCCCATGCTGGGCACGGGACACCAGGCCGGCCACGCCACCCGGGGCCCACCAGTGGTTGGGGAAATGGACATGTGCCATAAAGCAGTGAAGCAGGACGGAGAAGTGCACCGCTAACCCGGGAGTGCGGGGGGACAGGCCCCAGTCCTCACACACACACCCCATCCCTTTTGGGCCTGCACAAGCTGGGGAGTAGGAACTGTCATTTCTGAGTCACAGATGAGCCAGGCTGAGGCACGGCAGGACCAAGACCTTACCCCCAGAGCCCCGCCAGTCAGCAGCCTGACCAGGAGTTGGACACAGGCCTGCCAGCGTCACACCGCCGCCTTTGCTTAGAGGCCACTTGTCTGTCCAAGAGGCCTTTGTCCACAACTGAGCCCGGAAGCTGGCCACAGCCTTGTCCACCCAGGAAGCTGGCAGCCTCCTTCCTCTTCGAAGCTTTTCCAGTTCTCCCGGTTCTAATACCAAGTAGAATCTCTTCTTTTCCTTTCAACGATGACTCATAAGATGAAATGAGGCGTTTTGGAGTAAATGATGATGGGACTGAATTATTCAAACTCCTACAGATTCCGAAATGACTTTCATTTGTTTATATTTGGCAATAAGCATTGAAATGGACAGAGGGTTCACAGGATTTATGTTAATTTGTGAAATGTCTCTGGGTGCCACGCTCCAGCCCAGGAGCAGCCGTAATCTAAATGTCTAGGGACCTCCGTGTGCCAATTAATCCAAACTGTCTTTCTTGCTGGTCATTTTGACAGCCTGGGTTTTGGCTCTGCAATCTCATGCTTGCTCTCAGAGGCCCAGCCCCATCCCCAGGGTGAAGAGGGGTTGCTCTGTGACTGCTGCGGCTCTGCTGGGACATCCTGAATGAAGCCCAGGGTCTGTTGTTGCCCATGGTGCAACTGCCCAGTTAGGGCACGGGACTTGGGTAACCTGAACCTGTTACGTTCATGACTGACAGGTGCCCAGGAGGTCCCCTGGCGTGTGGTAGGCAGTCAGCGATGTTTGCTACAAGGACCGCCTCAGAGCTGTGCCCACACGAGCAGAGCCCTCCGCCCCTGAGCAGGACAGGCTCCTGCAGGCGCGCTCAGCTGGCATCTTGAAGAACACGTGATGCAGAGGCTGTTTGCAGAGGAGTGGGCAGAATGGAGGGACAGTGGGGGACACTGAGGCACCCGGCACCCAGCCCTGTGGAAAGCTGTTGCCGCCTCCAGGCCCAAAACAGTCTCACAGAGCCTCGTGAGAAGGAGGGGCTGGAGGAGAGGAGGCCACCAGAAGGAAGAAGTCTCCCTGCCCCACAGCAGCAGCTCCAGGAGGACGCACAGGAATATTCCAACCTCGCCTTCTACACTTGCATCTCTGGCCAGGGCTTCCCAAATGCAATGATCATTAAAGGGCAAGTGAGTCATTGACAAAATGCATCCACGCCAGCCCCCTGAGACCTAAGCTGGGTAGAAAAAGCAGGGAACCGACGGGGGAGGGCTGGCAAAACAAGGAGGCCACCGGAGGCTTCTGGCTTGTCACCTAAGCTCTTCTGCAGCGGAAGGGCCTCTGCAGAGTAAGACTAGGGGCTGCTCAGAGCAGAGAAGGGAGCCCAGGGCAGGTCTGTGTGAGGGTGTGGCCTCCCTGGAGAAGTCTGAAGGAGGACCCTGAGCCCAGGAGACTGCAGCGCAGCAGGGACATGCGGGTCAGAGACCGAGAGAGGCCAGAGCTACCTCCTGCTGGAGGAGAGAGGCTGGCTCTGGAAAGGGGTCATCAGTTGGAAGCTGAGCTATGGAGAGGAGGGTCCTAGAACCCATGAAGCTAGGGGTTCAGGGTCCGAATGCACCACCTTTGGGTACTGCCTGTGGCAGCAGGGGGGGTGGAGTGGCAGTGCCCAAGTCCGCAGCGGGACTGACCCCAGACAGGCCCTCTAATACTTTCAGTCTTCCCCTGCTGGGTGGTGGAAGTGGGTTCCTCGCAGATCCTCAGACAGGAAACAGGGACCCAGGAGACCAGCCCCAGCGAGGGGGTGCCCAGCCGCCTCTCCGGGCCCCTTTTCCACTTAGGCTTGGGCTACCTGAGGCTGCTCTCACACCAGGGGATTGAAAACCCTGGTCACAAGTGGGCAGGGCTCACGGCCAGGCAGGCAGACCTCTGTCCTGCATGGGAAGGCTTCCCAAAGTGTGTTCCCCAGAGCTGGAACTCCCCAAGCTGCTATAGGGAGAGGGTTCTAGAGTCACCTCGGTTGGAGAAGCCCTTTCCTCCTCTACCATCACCTGAGCGTAACAAGATTCCCTGGCCCATTAAAGGCTCTGAGAAGTCCTTCAGGGAAAACGCCCCTGGGGAAGGCTTTGCTCAGTGCCAGGACATTTACATGTTTGGGTCGGTTCACAGAATAGGACAAACCCAGGTCAGTCCCTAGGCTGAGAAAGCCTCGGCTGAACAGCTTTCACCTCCCCCTCCCCACCCCCTCCTCTTTTGAGCTCTCTTGGGACAGTGGCTGCAGCCTCCGGGAGCTCTGGGCTCTCACAGAGCAGCTCCAGCCCCTGCCCACCCTGGCCTCTGAGCTTGCATCCCTCCACCTCTGGGTGAGTCCCCTCTGGCTTCCATGAAATCCTCAGGAGATGCCGCTTGAGGCCTTACATCAAGTGACAAGACAGCCAAGAGGAGTGTGCAGATTCCTCGAGGGGTCGTGGACTCATTCAACGCCATTTCAGCGTCCTCCTGCTTCCATGCTGTAGGTCCCAAAGTGTGTCCTTGCTGCTCCTGCTGCCAACACCAAACCCCTACCTCCACAGCAGCCGGACCCTGGAAAGGCCCACAGCTCCCACGCCAGGTCTGAGACAGCAGGAGCCTCTCACTTATTCCCAGTGTGCATGGCCCCGGCTGCCCGTGTTCCCTCCAGACCCCGAAGGTTAGCCTGGTCAGGAGGGCTGGGTGAGCCCCTGGGTCCTGAGCCCTGGCTGTGGGCTGCTCCTGGTGCTGGGCCTCCCAAACCCAAGAAGGCCCCAGTTGCCCTCTCTCCCGCCCCTGCTCCGCTCCAACTCAGAGACTTCCCTTTGTGGGCAGCGGTACCTCCTCTGCCTGTGCACCCAGCTGACAGCACCCATTCCCACTCTGCCTAGCCACTCACAGGCACAGCCTCTCTGGGTCTCACCCACTGGCTACTCGCTGCCACCTGTGCCTCCCAAGCCACAGAGCTAAGTCCCTACCCTCACTGACACTGATCTACTGTGGCACTAAGACCTCTCACAGACGCGATCTTGTTAACCTTCCTAAGTGTCATGCAAGGTTTAGAGAGGTCAAGGAGCATGCCAAGGTCACATGGCTCATAAATGTCAGAACCCAGCATTCTGCTGTGACCAAGCCCACACTGCCCCAAGAGTCTCTGCTCCCCTGACAGTCAACCCCCTACGGGCTGATAGGCACAGCGGGGGGGGCTCCAGGCACGAGCAGTGTTGAGCAAATGGAAAACAAGCCACATTCCTGACTTCCTTGTCCTCAGCACATCTGGAAAAAGGTTCAGAGGGCAATGCCAGGGTCCTGTGGGGCAAACTGCTCATCTCGCCATGCCTTTGTGCTCCAGAGAAGCCCAGTGGTTTGTTCTTTGCAGGAAAATGTCATAATTAGAATTACTTTCCATCCACAGGTCACAGGTGGTTGGCCATAGTGGAGCTCAGGCAAGAGCAGGTGAGAGACACAGCTAGAGAAGAGGAAGTGCGTATGGGGACTTGTATTACCATCGTCACCATCACCATCATTACTCTCAGCATTGTAACCATCTCTGCCATCACCATCATCACCACCATTATCATCACACTCATCACCACCAACCCCACCATCACCACCATCATCACCACCATCACCACCATCACATCATCATCATCATCATTATCATCACACTCATCACCACCAACACCACCATCACCACCACCATCACCGTCATCACATCATCATCATCATCATTATCATCACACTCATCATCACCACCAGCCCCACCATCACTATCATCATCACCACCACCATCACCATCATCACCAGCACCATCACCATCATCACCACCATCATTATCATCACACTCATCATCATTACCAACCCCACCATCACCACCATCACCATCACCGTCATCACAACCATCACCACCATCACCATGATCACCATCATCGCCACCATCACCATCACAATCACCAACATCACCACCATCAACACCATCCCCACCACCATCATTACCATCATCACCATCATCACACTCATCACCACCAACCCCACTATCACCACTGTCATCACCACCATCACCATCACCACCACCATCATCATCATCACCATCACCACCACCATCACAATCACCATTATCACACTCATCATCACCACCAACTCCACCATCACCACCACCATCACTGTCATTACCACCACCATCACCATCATCATCACCATCACTGTCATCTCCACCATCATCAGTACCATCAGCACCACCATAATCTCCATCATTACCACCATTACCACCATCACCATCATCACCACCATCATCTCCATTCACCACTTGAAGCCCCTCTTGAGGGAAGGGGACAGACACTTCTCAATGACCCACTATGCGCCAGGCTCTGGGCCAGGAGCTGGAGATGTCAAGATGAATCAGAGTTGGCCCTGCCTTCAGGAAGCCCTGGCCCATCTAGTGTCACTGTGCCTCATGCCAGACTTTTAAGCACATCATCTGACTTAACATTCACCCTGTGAGGTCAGCAGTGGTGTTCCCTTGACATGAATGAAAAAACTAGACTAGGAGAGTTGAAGTCCCCTGCCCAGGTTCACACTGCTGCCCACTGTGGGATGGAGGATGGGGCTGTGCTGGGGACTCTAACCAGCCCCTGGCCTGAGCTCCCCCAGACCAAAGACAACAGCCACTGGGGTCTGTTTTCAGGCTTCCACCCCAGCAAGGGGCAGGCTGCTGGTGGGCGCACTGGCCTGGCCCAGGCTGAGCTGATGCCAGTGCTGGAATACCATCACCTCCAAGCGTGCACCCTTGCTCCTCCTGCCCTACGTGGCCTCGTCACTTTGGCTGCCAGTTTCTAAACGGCACTGGCACTGGCTCGTGGCTGATGAGCCATTCCTGTCTCCTCCGGGGCAGCGCCTCACATTCCTCTCCCTTCTAGATCACTCCCACCTGGCCTTAGCCTCCAGAATCAATGCATCTGACTCCCCTGAAGAGCAGGGGCCACTGCCCACAGGAAGGGAGGGGGCTGGCCCACTCTGCACCCACCTGGAGTGCCCCTTGTGAGCACCTCCTCGGCCAGGTGGGAAGGGCGTGTGTTCTGGGGCCAGACATTGCCTGCGTTTGATTCTTGAGGCCGTGGGCCCTCGCTTAGCCCTCCTGTGCCTCCATTCCCCATTCAAGAACTGGAGGATTACCTGTGTGCCCTCTTTCACCAGTGACTGTGTGGCCTGAGTGATTGATGTGTGGGAGGCAGCAGCATGGCTCTCTGGGCCCTCAGCCAATGCTCTACCAACATCAGCTACTTGGGGCGCCGGCGCCTCCCCGCAAGGATCCAGCCTCCGAACGCAGCCAGGACTGGGAACTCATGACTTCTGACTTCTCAAACTGAAGCTCCTAGAAGGACGCAGGAAGACACACACCACTCTCTCCGCAGCGCCTTCTTCCTAGCTGAGCGCCTGCCCCTCTCTTCAGGGGTCTGGTGTGTTTGCAGTGCTGGTGGAGCATTTCGAACACCGGCCCACAAACGCCCCCCATGCCTCAGCCCAAGGCCCCAGGCCCTGGGTCCCAGCTGCCCTTTGTCCCCCTCAAGCAGGAAGGTGGCTCATGACGACCCCCTCAGGAGCTGAGAGGCCCAAGGAGACTGAGTGTCCCCCAAAATCCATATGCTGAAGCCCAACTCCTCAACGGGACATATTTGGAGATGAGGTCTTTAAGGAGGTGGTTCATGTGAAATGAGGTCCTGGGGGTGGGACCTTAATCCAATAGGACTGGTGTCCTTACAAAGGACCACCAGATGAGGGCGAGACTCCAGGGATGCATGGACAGGGAAAGTCCATGTGAGGACACAGCGAGAAGGCGGCCACCTGCCGGCCAGGAAGAGAAGCCCCACCAAAAACTGAGTCTACCAGCGTCTTCATTTGAGACTTTCAGACACCAGAACCATGAGACGATCTATTCCTGTGGTGTGAGCCCCCAGTCTGTGGCCTTCTGTTAGAGCAGCCCGAGCTGACAGACACCGAGGGAGCAGCAGACCCCAGGCAGGACCACCGGGCTGCCCACTGCACCCCAGCCACCTGGGCCCTGCTCACACTCACCCAAAGTGGGAGGGGGAAGCCCTGGGGGCTGCAGCTCGGGGTCCTCAGGGAAGCAGGCGCAGAGTGTCTCACCTACAAATCATTAGACCAGAGGGTCTCAAATTCGAGGGGCATCGGAACCCCCTAGAGCATGTGTTAACGCACAGATCTCTGGCAGCCCACCTCCCCGAGTTTCTGATTCAGTCAGTCTAGTGTGGGGCCAGAGAACTTGGGTTTCTAGAGTCCCCACAGGAAGCTGATGCTCCCAGGCCAGGGACAGGGACCACACTTTGAGAACCGTGGCATCAGGGAGCATTGGGCAAATGGCCCAAGTCAGAAGCAGGAAGCGGATGGCTCTCCTTGCCTTCCTCTGTCCCCAACCGAATCATGGTGCTGGAGGACAGCAGAGGTGAAAAGGGGCCTGAACCTGCCCAGCCCCTGTGGTGTGGCTCAGCCCGGCCCATCTGCAGGGCAAGCCCAAGAGGTAGGCACCACAATCCCTGTTTTACACACAAGGAAGGCTGGGCTCAGAGTAAAAAAAGTGCCAGGGCCACCAAGATCCACGTGGGGCCAGAGCCCCTGCCTTTCCCTTCTCTCAGTGACCCCCACCACTGTGACCTGGACACACAGAGCCAGCCCCAGGCCTCAGAGCATCCACATCTCCCCCAAGGCCACTGCTGAAAACAAGACAGGCAGGGAGACGCAGAAAAAGCCTCTCTCACTGCACAGTCAGCCCCAGGCCGCCTTCTCCTTCCAGGTGCCTGTAGTTGGCGAATGGCTGTAGTATCTTACCATCACCTGACGCAGCTCCCACGCCCCCTGTGAGCCCGCGGCACCGTGGGAGAGGTAGGAAGGAGGGTCCTGCTACGGAGCCCTGCGTGACCGGTTTCCATGACAACTGGGCTGCAGCTATCCAGAAGGACAATTAACCTCAGAGCTGATCTTCCCGTGGGACTCTTCTGCTAGGTGGAGAGGAGCGGCCCCAGCAGCATCAGGGAAAAAGGGAGAGGCTGGGCCCAGCCCCTGGGTCATTCCTTGTCTGAGAGCCCTCAGTGACCAGCACTCAGCAGGAAACGCCATGCAGCGCTGGGAAGGACCAGGAGGCTGGGCAAAGGCCCCACAGAGCAGGGCTGCACATGGGCCTCAGGGGCACCGGCACCAGCCCCGCACGCACCTCCTCTAAGCCCCCCTTCGGGGGACTCCTGGGCACCAGAGCTCCTGGATCCTTGTCCTGGCCCTGCCAACTTGGATGGTTCAGCGTTCAGCCTCACTGGGACCTGAGCACATGGAGCACAGAAGACGTGTGTCCCCAAGCCCCCGATCTGTGGAGTTGGGGCCTGGCTCCATGTGAGGGGAGGGGTAGTGGCTAAGGTCCAGCCAATCCCCTGGCCCCACCCTGCTTCAGGTAGGGAGTGGTAAGTAATAATGACAGCTGGTGTTCGCTGAGCACTTACTATGTGCTAAGCAGGACCTACGCTAAGACCCTTCCATGTATTTGATCCCAGGAAATCTCTCGACCACCGCTCAACTATCATGAGACTCATTCAGCAGATGAACAGTAGAGGCACAGAGGGATTAGAGGGCATTGACCCCAGGCAGCCTGGTCTCAGCATCTGCTCCTGTGGACCTGCAGGTCTCTGCTTTTAACTGTTTGTACACACTATGGTTCACCAGGCTTTGGTTAGGCAAAGAATGAATCTGCTTCCGAAACCAGTTTGAAAACCACTGCTGGCCGGGCACAGTGGCTCATGACTGTAATCCCAGCACTTTGGGAGGCCGAGGTGGGCGGATCACGAGGTCAGGAGATCGAGACCATCCTGGCTAACACGGCGAAACTCTGTCTCTACTAAAAATACCAAAAAAAAAAAAAAAAAAAAAAAAAAAAAATTAGCTGGGCATGGCGGTGCGCGTCTGTAGTCCCAGCTACTCGGGAGGCTGAGGCAGGAGAATTGCTTTAACCCGGGAGGCGGAGCTTGCAGTGAGCCGAGAAAGCGCCAGTGCACTCCAGCCTGGGCAACAGAGCAAGAAGACTCCATCTCAAAATAAATAAATAAATAAATAAATAAATAAAAATAAATAAAGAAAACCACTGCTATGGTCCACACCTCCCCACTTCACAGAGACGGAAACTGGGGCTCTAAAAGGTAAAATGGCTCATCCAAAATCACACAGCTCTCAGTCAATATATCAAAAGGCCAGTTCAGTCAATGTGTTCATTGATTGTAACAACTGATACAAGTTTACAGTGATCCATAATGGAGGGATTTCTTTCTTAAAGATTTTGAAGATTTCTGCCGAATTTAGGCTAGCTCTTCTCCACTGGACTTCATAACAACATTCAAAGTATGTTGGACCTGCCTCTGTCCAGCAGCCTACTGCTTCAGCTAGGAGAAACAGTCAAGGAGAGAGAACCTCAGCACGAGGAAGGACAGAGAGGAGGGTCAGCTCAGCAGGGGCTGCACTGCCCGTCACCCAGAAGATGAGACTGAGGGTCAGAGTAGAAGTTTGGAGTTTAGGGGAGACTGGGGAGAACAGAGAGGGGAGGTGAAGGGTGGGGGAGAGGAGACAAAGGGACAGAGAGAGGAGGCTGAAAGGCAAGGAAGGGGAGACACAGGGGCACAAAAAATGTACATTTGTAAGAATTCCTCACCCTCAAGAATACGTTCAAGAGTATTTTCCAGAATGTATCCAGTACACTTGAGAACAGAGTCAGATGGAATTCGGTGGCTAAAATCACCTTAAAACCATCCAGATTTGGGAGAGGAGTGAATGGGTGAGGAACAGGGTGAGACAAGACTGGCCACATATGGACCTCTGTTGACACTGATGTCACACGCTGGGCTTTTCTATTGTTCTATTTTTGTCTATGTTCAAAGTTTTCCATTATAAAAAAGTCGTTTAAAGTATGTAGTCAACATATTTCAGAATTTTTAAATAAATAGTTTTTGAATATAGTTTTGAATATATTAATGAATCGATGCCGTCTGTCTCCCTCCCACACTCAGCCTCTCCCGCCTCTCTCTCTCTCACTCTCACGCTCTCTCTCTCGCTCTCACGCTCTCTCTCTCTCTCTCTCGTCCTGGAGTCAGCAGCCAAAATTAACAGCTGCATACTGATTCTCCTCTGCATGGAGGAGATCCAAAGCATTTGTTAAAATACTGATACAAAAGGGAAAATAAGCATTAGTCAAACAAAACAGCACAGAAATCTTCCAAATCTACCGCATCCTACAGGATTTGCTATAAATATTCATTTTTATAAATAGATCAAAGAAACCAGTAAATAGAATGACTTGTTCATTCGTCAGATTGGCTTTGGGTTAGTGCTGCTCTGGGCATGCTGGTGCACAGGGCAGAGACGGGGCTGAAACCCAAGTCTTCCATCTTCAGACCTGTGCTCTTCTAAACCCACAAACACTCTACGGGATCAAAGTCAAGTTGCAAGAATCTTTCTTAAGGCAGTCTCCTCCCTTTCTGACTCAGTTTCCCCATCCGCACAAGAAGTAGATGGTTGAGATGTTCGTGGAGCTCCTCCCAGACCAGGGTGGTGACACTTCCAGGGACAGTTGGTGTTACTGGACTCAGGACCATTCTGGGCCTGCCCCAAAACCATGGAGACCAAGAGAGCTCAGGTCTCCCCTCAGCTGTGCATGGAGCCATAAAGGAGAACAAGGGGCCGGGAGGCAGCTGCAAGGAGGCCTCAGCCCCATGCCAGGTGGGTGCTGCCTCTGTCCGGCCTGCCCCAGGCCTTAAAGGGCCTGCTATGTGGGCCTCCTGAGGGAGGGACGTTTTGGACCAACAGTCCCAGTTTGCCCAGGACTCAGGGCCTCCCACAGCGTAAAACTTTCATTACTTTTGTGATTTTCAATGCTAAAAACAGGACCATCCCAGCCAACCTGAGCCAAATTGGTCCCCCCACTCCCTGGAGAGTTGGCTGTGCAAATTTTTAGTAAAGAGGAATATTGGAAGGGAAGGAAGTTTTGTTTGGATTGCCCAGCTTTGGGAGAAAAGAAAAGAAGAGATTGCTTAGGAACTGCAAGCCCTCTGATGAAACAGCAAACTACCAGGCCGGTGCTGGTCCAAGATCTAATGGCAGGACGTTTGCAGTCCTGATGTTACCAAGCTTTGTCTCCCCAAGCCAGAAAAGGCAGTGGAGCCAGGGCTAGGAACCCTGCTGCCCTGCTTCTTTGCTTTTTTTTTTTTTTTTTGAGACAGAGTCTCACTCTGTCACTCAGGCTGCAGTGCAGTGGCGCGATCTTGGCTCACTGCAAGCTCCGCCTCCTGGGTTCACACCATTCTCCTGCCTCAGCCTCCCGAGTAGCTGGGACTACAGGCGCCTGCCATCATGTGCAGCTGATTTTGTTTTTGTATTTTTAGTAGAGACAGGGTTTCACCATGTTGGCCAGGATGGTCTCGATCTCCCGACCTCGTGATCCGCCCACCTCGGCCTCCCAAAGTGCTGGGATTATAGGCATGAGACACCGCGCCCGGCCTCTTTTTTTTTTTTGAAACAGAGTCTCACTCCATCACCCAGGCTGGAGTGCAGTGGCGCAGTCTCAGCTTACTGCAGCCTCCAGGGACATGTCACCATGCCCAGCTAGTTTTTTTATTTTTAGTAGAGACAGGGATTTGCCATTTTGGCCAGGCTGGTCTCAAGCTCCTGACCTCAAGTGATCCTCCTGCCTTGGCCTCCCAAAATGCTGGGATTACAGGCATGAGCTACCGTACCCAGCCAGAACCCTGCTTCTCTGAATGAATCAGCCACAGAGCAACAGAGGCCTGCTGTGATTGGAATCAAGGAAAATGACCTCACCATAGAGGAGCAGGCAGCCAGGAGAGGATGAGCCAGGCTGGCCCAAAGGGCGCTTGCCACTGTTGACTCTGTCACAGGCTTCTTATTGGATGTTGCCCAGACACCTGCCTCCACCACTCCAGTGTCCCAGAGGCTCAGAGCCCAGTCCCACAGGTCTCAAGGGTCAGAAGGCACATCAGCCCGGTGAGTCCTGAGGCACATAAAATCCTTAGGCCCAGATGTGGCTGGTAAGTGCTGGGTAACCAGTGCTGCCGCTCTTTGGCCATGCTCTCAATGCTCACGCCTCTCCTGCTTCTATTTATTTTGTTTTGTTTTAGAGACAGAGTCTTGCTCTGTGGCCCAGGCTAGAGCGCAGTGGTGCCATCATAGTTCGCTGCAGTCTCGAATTCCAGGGCTCAAGCCATCCTCCCGCCTTAGCCTCCCAAGTAGCTGGGTACACACCACCATACCTGGCTAATTTTTGTAGAGACAGGATCTTCCTAATGTTGCTCAGACTGGTCCAACTCCTGGGCTCAAGCAGTCCTCCCACCTCAGCCTCTCAAAGTGTTGGGATCACAGGTATGAGCCACTACACCCAGCCACTCTCCCACTTTTAAAAGAGTCTGCGTTTCAGTGGCCATTTATTTCCTTGCATGGATGTGTTGGCTGTTTCCCCTAACCTGAGCTACCCTGGAGGGAGGGACACTGGGCAAAAGGATGTCACTGTGATGACCTGGGAGGAAGATGAGCGAGTTGGCAACCATTTGTTTCAAACCACTGATATGTAGCTACTGGTCCTCATGGCTCGTCCTTCTAAGGACTAGCTGCTAAACTCTTAACCCAATTTTTAATTTTTATTTTTTAGAGATGAGGCCTTGCTATGTTGCTCAGGCTAGCCTCAAACTCCTTGGGCTGAAGCAACCCCCTCACTTCCACTTCCTGAGTAGCTGGGACTAGTGTCCAGCTTCTTAGCCCAATTTCAATTAAAACTGTGTATATTTATTTTTTAGGGCTGCTGTGACAAATTACCACAAACTCAGTGGCTTAAAACGACCTGTGAGAAATAATTGTTTCTAGACCACCTAGTTCATAGTTTTGTTTTTTGTTTTGTTTTGAGACACAGTCTTCCTGTCACCCAGGCTGCCAGGCTGGAGTGCGGTGGCGCAGTCTCAGCTCACTGCAACCTCCGCCTCCCGGGTTTAAGCAATTCTCCTGCCTCAGCCTCCCAAGTAGCCAGGATTACAGACACGTACCACCATACCCAGCTAGTTTTTGTATTTTTAGTAGAGACAGTGTTTCACCATGTCGGCCAGGCTGGTCTCAAACTGATCTTGGGGAAGGGACAGACATGAAAATGATTTGCTCAATGCTAGAAAAGAGTATCATAAAAAGAGCCAGGCACAGTGGCTCACACCTATAATCCCAGCACTTTGGGAGGCTGAGGAACGAAGATTGCTTGAGCCTACGAGTTCAAGACCAGCCTGGGCAACATAGTGAGACTTTATCTCCACGATTTTTTTTTTTTTAATTAGCTGCATGTGGTGGCTCACTCCTGTAGTCCCAGCTACTCAGGAGACTGAGGTGAGAGGATCCCTTGAGCCCTGGAGGTCAAGGCTGCAGTAAGCCATGATCGCAACACTGCACTCCAGCCTGGGCGACAGGGCTGAGACCCTGTCTCAAAAAAAAAAAAAAAAGAGAGAGAGAGAGCTGGGCAGTTTGTCAGATTGAGCACAATCCCACCTGGACATCACCAGGAAAATTGGAAAATATTTTGAATGGAATAACAAACTCCAACAATCAAAACTTGTATGTGCAGGGATGCAACCAAAGCAGTACTCAGAGGGAAATTTCTAGCCTGAAATGCTTGCCTGAGCCCAGGAGTTCAAGACCAGCCTGAACTGGAGAAAGGAGGAAGGATTGAAAAGAAATGCACTAAGATCTATCTCAAGAAATTACAAAAGGAACAGAAAAATAAATCCTAAGCAAGCAGGACTAGAAATAAAAATACACATGTAATGAACTAAGAAACAGAGACAATCAACAAAACCTAAAGTTGGTTCCTTGAAAAGGCTGCAAAAACTAATACATTTCTGGTGAGAATGATTGAAAAGAAAAGGGATGACAATTGCTACCATCCTGCAGGCAAATTGCAATATGCTGCCTCTTGCCAGCTGCATGTCTTTGGGCAAATTAATTAACCACTCTAAGCCTGTTTCCTCATCTTAAAATTGAGAAAGAGAATATCTGCCTCACTGGCTATTATGATAATTAAATGAGATAGTGTGAGTTAAGGGTCCAGCAGAGAATAGAAACTATGTAAATCATACTTGTTATGATCACAGTGGTGGTGGTTATCAATATTCTAAAGTGCCACAGGGGGCTGGGTGCAGTGGCTCACACCTGTAATCCCAGCACTTTGGGAGGCTGAGGCAGGTAGATGACTTGAGGTCAGAAGTTCAAGACCAGCCTGGCCAACATGTTGAAACCCCATCTCTACTAAAAATACAAAAATAAGCCAGGCATGGTGGTGCGTGCCTGCAGTCCCAGTTACTCGGGAGGCAGAGGCACAAGAATCACTTGAGCCTGGGAGGCGGAGGTTGCAGTGAGCCGTGATCATGCCACTGCACTCCAGCCTGGCGACAAAGTGAGACTCCGTCTCGTCTCAAAAAAATAAAGTGTTACAGGGGGGACAGAGAGGGAGGATGTCTTCCTGCCCTGGGAGGTGACAGGGAGGAGATGATTTCCAAGCCTTGAAGGATGGAGAGGGCTTCATAGAAGAAGAGAAAGAAGCACCATCCAGGCTGAGAGCCTAGTGAGTAGGAGGCAGGAGCCCTGGAGGCCTGAGTTTCATCCAGAGGGGAGAAGGGGCCAACTACGAGTGCCAAGGCCCTCGTGGGCCTCTCTGAGGCAGTGGCTGACATTTGAGGCCAATGTTGAAAACATAAATGGGCCTGGCCCGCAGCCTTCATGCATTATGCAGCGAGGGTGAATAATGAATGACTTGGAATTTTTTTAACCATTTGGGCACAGATTTCTCTCCTGGGTGATGGAAACACAATGGCCATGCCCAGCCTGTCTGTGTCGTTCACAGAATGATTTAGTTATAATAACCTCCAGGCTCACAGCAAAGTTATTTTCTGCTGGAAGTAAGTGAACAAGTCTTCACCAGACCAAGCCAGCTTCCCCCAGGACGAAGAGGTTCTCTCGGCACTGTTTATTTTCTCAAAGGCCTCTGTCTACGTGACAGAGACACACTCAGGTAAAGAGCTCCCGGTGTGTCTGGAGCCAGATGTGTTAGGCTGTAAGCCTCAGCTGAGACCCAGACCTCCTCTGGGGGAAGGGAGCCGTGGGATGGCATTATCCTCTATTCAGCACGAGGGCTCCACCATCCCACAGGAAAGTCATTGGTGGGGCTGCTCTCACAGAGAGGTGGCTCTGGGTGGAGGGCTTCCAGAGGAGGTGGCTCTAGAGCTGGATTAGACACAGGGAAGCTCTAATCCCCAAAAATGAGGGGTACGGAGGTCCCCAGAATGTCATAATAATAAAGGCTTCAGAAAATGTTTGCATCAGAATATGTAACTGGCAGAGTAACCTATGACCCTGGGCTCCTCTAAAAATACCGACAATCCCTGGTTTATGATGGTTCAACTCAGGATTTTTTGACTTTATGATGGTGTGAAAGTGATACACATTCAATAGAAACTGTACTTCCCTCACAGTGCTGGACAGAGGCAGAGAGATGCAGCTCCCACTCAGCCACGCTGCCAATTTACAGTGGGTTCATCAGGAAGTAACCCTGTTGTAAGTCAAAAAGCATCTGAAGTTATGAGGCAAATACCACACAACCCAGCAACTGCATTTTTTTGTGAACATAAGTTCACAAAAGAATCTATACACTAGTCTCCATAGCAGCTTTACTATAGCAGGCAAAAACTGGTAGCACTCAAATGTCCTTTTAAGGGTGAATGTCAGGCCAGGCGTGGTGGCTCACATCTGTAATCCCAGCACTTTGGGAGGCCGAGGCGGGTGGATGCCCTAGGTCGGGAGTTTGAGACCAGCCTGGCCAACGTGGTGAAACCCTGTCTATACTAAAAATACAAAACTTAGCTGGGCGTGGTGGCATATGGCTGTAATCCCAGCTACTTGGGAGGCTGAGGCATGAGAATAGCTGAACCCAGGAGGTGGAGGTTGCAGTGAGCCGAGATCACGCCACTACACTGCAGCCTTGGCGACAGAGTGAGACTCTGTCTCAAAACAAACAGACAAACAAACAAACAAACAAACAAACAAACAAACAAAGGGTGAATGCCAGACACACTGCAGCATGTCCAAATCCAGAAACACCACTCAGTAATGAAAAGAATAAATCATCGGTACAGTGTCTTAGTCTGTTCCAGCTGCTATAACAAAATACCTTAGACTGCATAATTTATAAAGAGCAGAAACTTATTGCTCACAGCTTTGGAGGCTGGGAAGTCCAAGATCAAGGTGCCGGCAGAATCGGTGTCTATTGAGGGCTCTCCAATTCATAGACCGCAGTTTGTTGCTGTGTCCTCACATGGTTAAAGAGGCAGCGGCACTCCCTTCACCTCTCTTATAAGGGCATTGATCCCACTCATGAGGTCACAGCCCTCATGACTTAATCACTTCCCAAAGGTCCCACCTCTTAAAACTATTATATTGGGTATGAGATTCCAACATGTGAATTTAGGAGGGCACCAGCATTCAAATCACAGCACACAGCAACCTGGATGACTCTCCAGAGAACTATGCCGACTGCAAAAAGCCAATCCCAAAAGGTTACTAGTTGCTTGATTCCATGTACAGACCATTCTTATGGTGACAAAGGTATAAAGATGCAGAACAGATTGGTGGTTGCCAGAGGCTGGGGGTAGATGATTGTGTTAGAAACAAACAGGAGGGATGGCCAGGCACAGTGGCTCATACCTGTAATTCCAGCATTTTGGGAGGCCGAGACGGGTGGATTACCTGAGGTCAGGAGTTCAAGACCAGTCTGGCCAACATGGTGAAACTCTGTCTCTACTAAAAATACAAAAATTAGCCAGGCGTTGTGGCAGGTGCCTGTAGTCCCAGCTACTTGGGAGGCTGAGGTGGGAGAATTGCTTGAACCCAGGAGATGGAGGTTGCAGTGAGCTGAGATGGTGCCACTGCACTCCAGTCTGGGCAACACAGTGAGACTTCACATTAAAAAAAAAAAAAAAAAAAAGCCTGCAAGGTGGCTCACTCTTGTAATCCCAGCACTTTGGGAGGCCAAGGCGGGCAGATCACAAGGTCAGGAGATTGAGACCATCCTGGCTAACACGGTGAAACCCCGTCTCTACTAAAAATACAAAAAAAAAAAAAATTAGCCGGGCGTGTTGGTGGGCACCTGTAGTCCCAGCTACACAGGAAGCTGAGGCAGGAGAATGGCGTGAACCTTGGAGGCGGAGCTTGCAGTGAGCCGAGATCGCGCCACTGCACTCCAGCCTGGGTGACAGAGCGAGACTCCGTCTAAAGAAAAAAAAAAGCCTGAGTGCAGTGGCTCATGCCTGTAATCCCAGTACTTTGTGAGGCTGAGGTGGGTGGATCGCCTGAAGTCAGAAGTTCGAGATCAGCCTGGTCAACATAGTGAAACCTCATCTGCAGTAAAAATACAAAAATTAGCCAGGCATGGTGGCCTGTAATCTCAGCTAGAAAGAAGAAAGGAAGGAAGGAAGGAAGGAAGGAAGGAAGGAAGGAAGGAAGGAAGGAAGGGAGGGAGGGAGGGAGGGAGGGAGGGAGGGAGGGAAATAAGGAAGGAAGGAAGGAAGGAAGGAAGGAAGGAAGGAAGGAAGGAAGGGAGGGAGGGAGGGAGGGAGAGAAAGAAGGAAGGAAGGAAGGAAGAAGGAAGGAAGGAAGGAAGGAAGGAAGGAAGGAGAGAAGGAAGGAGGGAGGGAGGGAGGAAGGAAGGAAGGAAGAAAGGGAAAGGGAAGAAGCAAACGGGAGGGATCCTTGTGGCATTGGAACTGTGGTGGTGGACTCACAAATATATGCAGGTGATAAAAGTGTGTAGAACTAGAGGAACACACACGCGAATGGATGCAAAGAAAGCTAGGGAGATCTGAGGATACTGAATCAATGTCAATACAGTTATTATGATATTGCCTCTAGGTTCACAAGATGTTATCATGGGAGAAAAGGGTACAAGGTGCACTGAATCTCTCTGTTACTCCACACAACTACATGGGAATCTATCATTATCTCAAAATAAAAGTTCTAACTTAAAATTAGTAATGATTGAATGTAAATGAAAGTAAGTGAAAAAGGCAGACCTCAAAACTTTATGTGATGATCAGTACCATTTTATTTTATTTTATTTTTTGAAGCAAAATCTCGCTCTGTCGCCCAGCCTGGAATGCAATGGTGTGATCTTGGCTCACCGCAACCTTCAACTCCCGGGTTCAAGCGATTCTCCTACCTCAGCCTCGCGAGTAGCTGGGATTACAGGTGCCCACCATCACGCCCAGCTAATTTTTGTATTTTTAGTAAAGATGGGGTTTCACCGTGTTGGTCAGGCTGGTCTCGAACTCCTGACCTCCGGTGATCCACCCGCCTCGGCCTCCCAAAATGCTGGGATTACAGGCATAAGCCACTGTACCCGGCTCAATCAGTACTATTTTAAAGATGTCAAAATTTACACCTAATATCTACTAAAGTGAAACAATTGCCTACCTTATGGCCCAGCAATTCCATTCCTAAATATACCCACAGGAGAAACAGGTGCATATGACCACCAGAAAATGTGTACAAGATGGTTAACGACAGCTTTATTCATAATAGCCACAATGGGCAACAATCCAAATGTCCATTAATAGGGGAATTAATAGATTGTGTTTTGTTCATACAATGGAATCCTTAACACAGCAATTATAAACAAACTTGTGCTGTTCACATTGATGAATTTCCCTGACCAATATTAAGCAAAAGACACCAGATACAAAATGTAAAATGATGCAGCCACTGTGGAAAACAGTATGTGGTTCCTTTAAAAAATTAGAAGTAGACAGTGGCTCACGCCTGTAATCCCAGCACTTTGGGAGGCTGAGGCAGGCGGATCACCTGAGGTTGGGAGTTCGAGACCAGCCTGACCAACATGGAGAAACCCCGTCTCTACTAAAAATACAAAATTAGCCGGGCATGGTGGCGTACGTCTGTAATCCCAGCGACTTGGGAGGCTGAGGCAGGAGAATCGCTTGAACCCGGGAGGCGGAGGTTGCAGTGAGTCAAGATTGCGCCATTGCACTCCAGCCTGGGCAACAAGAGCAAAACTCCGTCTAAAAAAAAAAAAAAATTAGAAGTAGAATTACCATATGATCAGGAATTCCACTTCTGGGTATATGCCCAAAAGAACTGAAAACAGGGTTTGAAGAGATATTTTGTGCACACATGTTCACAGCAGCATTATTCCCAATGTCTAAAACTTGGGCGGATGCTACCCAGAGTCCATTGACTGATGAATGGATGAGCAACATGCCATGATATCCATAATGAAATATTATTCAGCCTAAGAAAAGGAAAGAAATTCAGACATGCTACAGATACGGATGAACTCTGAAGACATTATGCTAAGTGAAATAAGCTAGACACAAAAAGGCAAGTACTGTATGAATCCATCCATAGGAGGTACCTAGAATGGTCAAAATCACAGGAACACAGCCGGGCGCAATGGCTCATGCCTGTAATCCCAGCACTTTGGGAGACTGAGGCAGGTGGATCACCTGAGGTCAGGTGTTTGAGACCAGCCTGGTCAACATGGTGAAAACCTGTCTCTACTAAAAAATATTAAAAAAAAAAAAAATTAGCTGAACGTGGTGGTGTATGCCTGTAATCCCAGCTACTCAGAGGGCTGAGGGAGGAGAATTGCTTGAACCTGGGAGGCGGAGGTTGCAGTAAGCCAAGATCGTGCCACTGCACTCCCACCTGGGGAACATAGCGAGACTCTATCTCAAAAACTAAAATAAAAATTTTTTCAAATTCATATGAACAGAAGGTAGGATGGTGGTTACCAGGGGCTGTGGGGAGGAGGGAATAGAGAGTTAGTGTTTAGTGAGTATAGAGTTTAGTTTTCCAAGATGAGAAGAGTTCTAGAGATGGATGGCGGTGACGGTTATACAACATTATGAATGTATTTAATAACGTTGAACTGTACACTTAAAAATGGTCAAGATGATAAAGTTTATGTGTGTTTTAACACAATTTTTAAAATAGGGGAAAAAACAGCAAGACACAAAGACCACATACAACACGGTTCGTTTATATGAGGTTTAAGAAAGACCAAACTATTCTATGGCAATAGAGTCAGAATGAGGGGTTACTGAAGAGAGTGTGAGTGCAGCTGGGCAGGGCCTGTGGTGCCCTCTGGGCACTGGCCATGCTCTATATCCTAACAGAGGTGGTGGGTGCAGAGTATGCACATGTCTAAAACTTATCAAACTACAGACTTCAGATTTGTGCACTTTTCTGCATATAATTATATCTAAATCAACATTTTTAAATAAGAAAAAAGCCCACATGCCTAGATTAAGGAATAGAAGGACTACAGCAGCGTGTTAGCAAGGCCTTTCTGGGTATATTTAGGCATCTTTTCCTCTTCTTTCTATCTTCCCTATCTCCAAATTTCCTGTAAAATGAGGAGGTACTGCAGAAGAGAAACTTTATAGCAGCTATCAACATTTTTTTTTTTTTAATCATTTTTGAGTCTCACTCTGTCACCCAGGCTGGAAAGCAGTGGTGCAATCATAGCTCACTGCAGCCTCTATCTAGCTCCTGGGCTCAAGTGATCCTCCTGCCTCAGCCTCCCAAATACCTGAAACTGCAGGCATGTGCCACCACGCCTGGCTAAGTTTTAAATTTTTTGTAGAGATGGGGTCTTGCTGTGTTGCCCAGGCTAGTCTGGAACTCCTGGCTTCAGGTGGTCCTTTGTCCTCCCAAAGTGCTGGGATTATAGGCATGAGCCACCATACCTAGCCTTTTTTTTTTTTTTTTTTTTAAGGAAAAAAATCAGTAGTCTACAGTCATTGAGGTCTTCTGAAGAGAGTGACCCCTCAGGGAGTGTTTCTTCCTCACTCCACTCCACAGGCGCTCAATCGTGGGCCTGTTTCACGGGGGACACAGAGCTGGGAGAGCCTCACCTGCCCAGGGAGCTCACTGAAGGCCCGGCTGGTGAGGGGCCAGCAGTGGATGGCCGTTCCCCTCTGTTGACATCAGGGCCAGGGCAGCTGCCACTGAGGAGCTCCTCAAATTCTGCTTCTCCCCAAGCGCCGCTGTCTTAGCTCAGGCCGCAGACGGGCAGCGTAATCAGCAGAAATCTACTTCTCACAGTTCTGGGGACCAGAAGTCCAAGGTCAAGGTGCAGCCAGGGCCCAGTTTCCAGTAAGGGCTCCTCCTGGGTGGGAGACGGCCGCCTCCTCCCCGTGTCCTCACGTGGCAGAGAGAAGGTGGCAGGTTCTTATAAGGGTCCTAATCCTAGTGGATCAGCACCCGCCCGTACGACTTCATTTAACCATAATTACTGCCCTACTCCAAATGCAGCCACACTGGGGGTTTGGGCCTCAACATGTGAATTGCAGGGGACACAGTTCAGTCAATGGTGCCTCCACAGTCCCACCTCCAACGCTTTGCCAGATCACGCCCCCCACAGAGCACACCCTGCACAGAACCAGCCTAATCACCACTTGGTCACCCAGCCACCCAGGCAGATCTAGGTCCTAATCAGCCCGTGCCAGGCCAAGGTCTCCAGAGGGCAGGAACCCTGCCTTCTGCCCAGCCGGCACAGGCCCTTGTTCTCTCCAAGTTCACTGAACTGGGTTATACTGAATTCTTCTGGGCAGGTCTTCTGGCCGTGTGGCCATCAGAAGCCCAGAAGGAGACTGTGCATTGGGGGTGCCCAGGGAGCCCCATCACCTCTCTACTCGCTCTCCTTCTCTATTGAGGCTTGAGGGCCGATTCCAGGTGAGGCTCCCAAGCCCCGCAGAGCCCTTCCCAGGGGCGGTGGGAAGAGCTACTCCCATCCAGCCACGGGCCTGCATTGGGCTGGGCCTCTGCTGAGGGAGGTAGGGGGATAGACGGGGGTTTGCGGGGATGCTGGAACTGGGTCATCCCTAGAGCCAGATGACGGATCCAGCTGCTCCTTGGGCGACTGGCCATCCCAGTGGTGGGGATCAGGCTGTGGAAACAGGCTGGGCACTTGCCACTATTGTGCATCTTGGGATGCCACTGGGGGAGAAAGGGGACTAAGGACAGGGGAACCAAATAACGGAGAGAGATGAAATAAGATGGAAAAGAGAGAAGAGAAAGAATAATCTTCGTGGCCAACACCCCTGAGTGCCTGCTATGGAACCCAAGCCAGCCAAGCTTCGCACACCTCATTCTCATGACGATCCTAGGAGGTAGGAGCTCTTTATCTCCCCATTTTGCAGATGCGGAAATCTTAGCACAGAGCGTTTAAGTCACTTGCCGAAGGGCTTACAACTAGGAAATGGTGAGCTCATTTGAACCCAGGCAGCCAGAGTCCACACTGTCGAGTGCTGTGAGAAGAAGGAAGAAAGTTGAATGGAGGCGGCAGGAGAGGACAGACAAGGAAGAAGGCGAAGGAAACTGGATTTTCCATTCAACAGATATTTCCTGAGTGCTGATTTGCCACTGTTCCCCGGGACTCAGGGGACTGGCATCACGGGTTTGGGATCTGTGTGGCCACACCGGGGCCCTGCTCAGGTGGGCCCTGAGCTCGGTTTCAGGCTCTGCTGCCACCATCTTGAAATGCTTCATTGTTTTTCAACAAAGGGCCCCACATCGCATTTTGCAACTGATGCGGGCAGTCCTGGGTGCAGCAACAGCACACCCAGCCCCTCCCTTCTCCAGGAGTCTATTCAGAGGCTGCACCGACAGACAGAAGGAAGAGGGGAAGGGGCCGACCCAGCAGGAGGCGAATGTTCTCTAATGCCACGCGGAGGGCTGGGGAAAGGGCACAGGTTGTCTTTGAAGCTGGAAAGGCATAATTCAATTATTTTTACAATTTCATTACTGGAAAAATCTATTGGCCCCAGGAGCATTCTGCTCACAAAATTGAACTAAAAACAAAAGGGCCTGCACCATCTTCCCTCAGCTCTCGGTTGAGCGGGCTTCCTATAAATCACTGACGGAGACAAGGAGTGCTGCAGAAGCAGTGTCCTCCGTCCGCCCCTCCCCCGGTCCCTCCGGAGCAGGGTCAGATGGAGGCAGCGGAAGTGGGAGGGAAACAGGCACAGCCCAGGGACCACCACGGTGCTAGCCCCGGCCTCCTTCATCTCGTCCGACCTCCCCCAGACCCTTGCCAGACAGGCAGGCCTCAGCACCCATGACTTAGAGCAGAGAAATTGCGCCCATGCAAGGCGACACAGCAGTTAGTTAGCAGATGGGGCAGGACTCAGCCCAGGTCTGTCTGGCTCCCAAACGCATGCCCTGTTAACACACACATTCCCCGTTAACGCACTCATGCTCAAATGCACGCAGACCCCAAAGGAGCTGTGCTTCCCCTCATCCTTGGGCATTGGCCCGGCCTGGACTAGCAGGGCTCCTCTGCCTGGTTTTCTAAACAAGCAGCACCATCTCCTAAGTTTTCCCAGCCTCTGGACAGGTGGGGACACCTCACAGCTCCTGTCTTCTCCTCTTCATCCTGAGCAACACAAGGGCCAAGTTTCTGTATATTTTGTTTGTTCCTAAGACCTCGTGTCCAGAACAGTGCCTGACACATAACTGACACTCAATATTTTTTAATAAGAAAGACTGTTCCAGGGACGTTGCTGGTGGGGAGGTGTCTGTGATTATTCTGCAGCCGAGCAGAATTCGTTCCTGCCTCTGCCCGGCTGCCCTGCTCGGCTCCCTATGCCAGGGGTCCTGGGGTGGCATCCGTGTCGTCCTGACCCAGATGCTCAGGACAGCGGCTGCTGCTGCTCCCAGATCACCCTGTTCCTTTGTTCAACACCAGCTCCGTCTTACAGGCCACATTAGGGAGACTCTGGCACTGACCGGTGGACACCACCTTGCCCAGCCCTGCTTAGCTCACTCGACCCACAGGCCCCTCTTTAGGAACAATTGCAGAAATGTCACCGGCTGGCACGAAGGGCCAGGGCTTCCCTGGAAGCACGGCTCAGGAGGAAGGCGGGAGACGCAGACAACAGCAGCAGCCAAACCCGACGGCTTCTCAGCCCACTGGTGCCGCTGGATTTCTCTTTCCCTTTGCTGTGCCTTGCTTGGTACTGCATGGCTCTTAGCAAGGAGTTGCTCTGTGTTTATGTCTTATCTCATTTAATCCTCCTGACAGCCCAGGGGCAGAGCTGACTGTTCACCAGTGAGGAGGCTGGGCCAAGCTGCCAACCAGCAGAGGAGGGGCTTGGCCTCCACACCACACCCTGCCCCATCGTAGGCTCGCTGCCTGGGGTCTGTGCAGGCCCCGCAGCCTATAACGAGTGGCACAGCCTGTGCTGGGTCTGCTCAGTGTGGAGGGTCACCTAGATGCCCACATTTCCCCTGGTGAGGCCTGAGCCCCGCATCTCAAAGGGGCTTGCAGCCCTGAGGTGCCTGGGCTGGGGACAAGCCCCCTCTCTGTCACTTAGCTCTCTCCTTTTAAAGGACGCCACCTCTCCTGGTCTCTTGATTTTGGAACAGACATGGCTTCTTTCTGGCATCTGATTCCTAATCAGGCGTTCATTCTGCTGTGCTCTCAAAGGGCTGTGGCTGGGGGTGGGGGCGTGGGGGTGCGGGACACAGGCCCCATGGAGTCTCCTGTGCTGCCTCTGCTGTGCCAGGCACACGGGAGCCTGCACACCCGCTTCCGGCAGCAAGAAAGCAGGTTGGAGAGAAGGAGGAGGGAGGAGAGGGGGAGACCCAGGCCATAAATGACCCATGACCCAGCTGGGGCTGGTATCTGTCCCCACTGCTGACCCAAATGACCGCAGTCACCCTGGGGCTGAGCTCATCAGCTGCCCAGGCGCCTCCTTGGCATCATTCTCTCTTGTCCCCCTCCTTTCTCTCTCTCTCGCTCGACAGGAAAACAAAGCTGAGAGTACAGCCCATTCACCCCTGCCCCCCCAGCATTCATGACTCACCCTGAAACTCCCTCCTGGTTCCAGCGCCCACGAGCCAGGGGCCGTCTGATTTCACCACAGGGCAAGATCGAAGTGACCTGGCCAAGCGACTCCTTCTTGAGGAGGGAGGACATTTATTTCCATGATAAGCAAGTCAACTCCCAAGTCATGATATATTTATGTTCTGTCTCTAGCCACCTGCTCAACCTCAAAACCAAATTCCATTTCCAAAGAGGAAATGTGAAAGGTAATTGGGAAAACTGGGAATGGGTCATCCTGGAAGGTAGAGGCGGCTCAAGGGGTTCCGGCAGGTGCAGGAGCTCACTCTGGATGTCCGGAGCGTGCCTTAAAGCTAGGAAGTTGGCAGGGAAAGGCACCTCCTTCTCTCTGGAAAGCCTTAGCCCCAGTCCTGGGGGCCTCCCATGCTGCCTTCAGGGACAGCAAGGGCACCAGCTGCCCCCATGGCCTAGCTCACTCGGGTACCAGAATCTGGATCAGAACCGTCAGGTGGGGACACTCTCTATGTAAACTGGATGCCAGCCAAGGCCTCCCAGGCCCTCAGGAACTAGGAAAACCTGACTCACATCTCCCTCTTCTCCCCAAGTTCCAGCGTGGGCAGAAGTTCAAAGCCAGCTCCCAGGCTTCCTCAGATCCCTGGGGGCTGCCATCCCCCTGGCCTCAGCCTCCTGCTCCTGCTCCTGTCTTCAGGAAGCCCGGTGTGGAGGCCAGCTCTCCAAACTCAGAGGCACTCATTTTCATGGCATGAGCACTCAGGGCTGTGCAGACCTCGAGGGGACCAGGAAAGGGGCACGTATTCTATGGCCATGCCTGCCAGCTTCCAAGGAGCAGCCGCCCCCATCTTCAAATGCCCTCCCCCTGCTGGGGATCCCCCTGCACCTACCCCACCCCAGCTCACCCTCACCGTCCTGGCTTTGCATCTCTTACAGTCTCTGTAGCAAAAACCAGAACTTGTCCCATGCAGAGCATTTTGCTGGCTTCTCTGTTGCATTGGCACCAGGGGACATCGAGGCCTTCACAGCGCCTATGAGCACTTTTCTAGAACAAAGACAGTCTTTGTCTTTCAGAGCAATTCTGGACCCAGCAATTAATCTAAGATTTCCCCTCATGTTGCACGTCTAAAACTACGCCTGAAGGGGGTGCTTCAACTTGGAACTTACAAAGAGAAGCAGCTAGGCACAGTGGCGCACTCCTGTAATCCCAGCACTGTGGGAGGCTGAGGCAGGAGGATTGAGCCTAGGAGTTCAAAACTAGCCTGGGCAACACAGTGAGACCCCATCTCTACAAAAAAAAATACAAGCCGGGCGCGGTGGCTCACGCCTGTAATCCCAGCACTTTGGGAGGCCGAGGCGGGCGGATCACAGGGTCAGGAGATCGAGACCATCCTGGCTAACACGGTGAAACCCCATCTCTACTAAAAATACAAAAAATTAGCCAGGCGAGGTGGCGGGCGCCTGTAGCCCCATCTACTCGGGAGGCTGAGGCAGGAGAATGGCGTGAACCCCGGGGGGCGGAGCCTGCAGTGAGCCGAGATTGCGCCATTGCACTCCAGCCTGGGCGACAGCGAGACTCTGTCTCAAAAAAAAAAAAAAAAAAAAAAACAAAAAGTAGCTGGGAATGGTGGCATGTGCCTGTAGTCCCAGCTACTTGGAAGGCTGAGGTGGAAGGATGGCTTGAGCCTGGGAAGTGGAGGCTGCAGTGAGCTGTGATTGTACCACTGCACTCCAGCCTGGGTGACAGAGCAAGACCCTATCTCTAAATAAATAAATAAATATTATAATAATAATTAAGAGAAGCAAGTGACCAGTGTTTGTTGAATAAAGATGAAACAGGAGTATGTGTTGAGCATTTGCTCTGTGATGGGAGTTGGGAGCCACTGCCTGAAGGAGTCCATGGTACAGTTGCACAGGTTGGGTACTGAGGAAAGGTTGGATTGAAGGATAGAAGAATGAGTGGGTGATCAGGTTGGTGGGTGGGTAGAAGGAAGGAATGACTGGATAAATGGGAAAAGAAAAGGAGAAAAGAGAGGGAAGAAATTAATAAACAGGACAGGGGGCTGGAAGGTGGAGCAGCCAGCCAGGCCAGAGCCGGCACATCTTTTTAGCAGGTAGGGATGTATAGGAGAGTGGTGTGGGACCCACCCCAATCCCCAGAGTTGGTATCAAGATTATTTTAAACTGAAGACATTTGAAATTCAACAGATCCAGAAAGAAGCATTTTTGGAGTTTCCCTTATCTGACTAAAAGCAGAAACTTCTGGGAGTGAGGCTGCCATAAACTCCCTCTTCAAGAAGGGGCAGCTTCACTCCCAGTAAGGAGGCCCAGAGTGAAACTGCCATAAATTCCTTTCTGGGGTGGAGGGGAAGCCCTGCCAGGACGAAGGTGGAGGAGATCTCTCGAACCTACTGTTAAATCAAAATTATTCAATGATACTTGTTAATGATGGTAAGAAGGCACATTTTATTGGGGGTGTCAGGGGTGGGGGGAAGGAACTATGGCCTTAGGTATAGGAATAACTGTGATGCAATTCTGCAGTTGGGGAGAGAGATTGGGCTCAGCCACAAATACAGCAAGGAAAAGTAGGAATTTATAGCCAAGGAGCAGGGTGGGGGTTAGTTGGGGGAAAACTACTAAGGGAAACACCAGGAATGAAGGGGCTCTGGCTAAACCAACCTAGCAGGATTCTTGCTTAAGGCAGGCCAGGGCAATCAGACATCACCTTGGGAATGAGAGAGGATTAGGTGGGGATGCAATCAGATATTGAGGGTGATCAGAGAAGAGGTGGGGAATTTCTTGCTCAACTTCCTTAGATTCTTGCTAAAATTGAACAATGCAAAGATGAACACAGAAGTGCAAAAGTGAGGCCTGGGTGGAAAAGAGTCCAGGAGACTGAGTGGAGTTTGGTCCAGGGGACAGTCTTTCTCACTGCATAAGCAAACTTGGTCACAGACTGTCTGATCTCACATGTTGGTCCCCTGAAAGCCCATTTGTCTTTCCATTTGTTCTTCAATAAATGCCTTTCCTCTCCCTCTCTTTCCCCTGTTCAGTTAGGTGCTGGCGAGCAGCAGTCGTCCACCTTTTTGGCACCAGGGACCAGTTTCGTGGAAGACAATTTTTCCACAGACAGTGCGGGGGATGGTTTCGGGATGAAACTGTTCCACCTCAGATCATCAGGCATTACAGTCTCATAGGGAGTGCGCAGCCTAGATCCCTCACATGTGCAGTTCACAATAAGGCTCGCACTCCTCTGAGAATCTAATGCCACTGCTCCGATGGGAGGTGGAGCTCAGGCAGCCATGCTCACTCACCACTCTCCTCCTGCTGTGTGGACTGGGTAATAACAGGCCATGGACAGGTACCAGTCTGCAGCCTGGACCCCTGCTATAGATAAGACCTCCTCCACTTCTCCAGTGTTACTATACACATACATATTATATATATATATATATATATATATGTATATATATAAATACATATGGTTTTCATCCACAGTTCCCAGCTCGTAACTCTCATAGCCCTTGTTACAGTCTTCGGTTATAACATTGGGTGTTAAGGCCTCAGGAGACAGAATCTCTCTGAACTTCTCCTGCCCCAAGGCAGGACTCTAATCTTCACCTACTTTTCTGACTGTGGGTCTTTTCTTTTTCTTTTTTTTTTTTTTGAGACGGAGTCTCGCTCTGTCGCCCAGGCTGGAGTGCAGTGGCACAATCTCGGCTCACTGCAAGCTCCGCGTCCCGGGTTCACGCCATTCTCCTGCCTCAGCCTCTCCGAGTAGCTGGGACTACAGGCGCCCGCCACCATGCCAGGCTAATTTTTTTGTATTTTTTTAGTAGAGACGGGGTTTCGCTGTGGTCTCGATCTCCTGACCTCGTGATCCGCCCGCCTCGGCCTCCCAAAGTGCTGGGATTACAAGTGTGAGCCACCGCGCCCGGCCTGACTGTGGGTCTTAAGACCCTCCCCAGAGAGGGTCTCGCCCCATACCCTGGGGGAAGAGATGCTGACATCATGAAGCTTCCATAAAAATCCAAGAGGACTGGTTCTCCAGCTTTAAGATGGTGAACCACACAAAGGGTCCTGGAGGGTGCCGCCCAGGGAGGGCATGGAACCTCCGCGTCCCTTCCCCCACACCTTGCCCTGCGTACTTCTCTCTCTGCATGCTTTGCAATATCCTTTATAATAAACCAGTAAACACAAGTGTCTCCCTGAGTTCTAGGAGCCACTCCAGCAAATTATTCAAACCCAAAGAGGGGGCTGTGGGAACCCCAACCTGAAGCCGGTTGGTCAGAAGTTCTGGAGGTTGACTTGCGACTAGTATTTGATGGGGGGAGGGCAGTCTTAGGGACTGAGCCCCCAGCCTGTGGGATCTGACACTATCTTCAGGTAGACAGTGTTGGCACTGAATTGGAGGACACCCATTTGGTGCCGATACCTGGTGTCTGCTTGGCCAGAGGAATCGTCTCCCAGGCTTCCTTCCGGAGGAACCTCCACACATTCGGTCACTGAAGTCTTCTGTGTTGATGATGGCTGTGGTGTGAGAGCAGAGAAAAAAACACAGTTTGAGAGGGTTTTCCCCAAGACACAATCCATGTGCATATGAATAAACTCTGTCTCTTCAGGCAGGCTGGGTACAGTGGCTCAGGCCCGTAGTCCCAGCACTTTGGGAGGGAGAGGTGAGAGACTCATGTGAGACCCCATCTCTATTGGTCTTTACTGTTTATCTGTTGACTGTTGAATTTCTCAGACTCCCAAACACAGAACCTAAGTAGGCAGAGGAAGAGCTTTTCCTCCTAACACTGTAGTTTGCATGCTTTCGAGCTGTCTCCAAGAAAGCCCGGGAGACGATTCCTCTGGCCAAGCAGACATTTGACCTAAGGGCTTATTAAATCTCAGAGGCAGCCACCATGGCCTTGTGTGGGAAGAGAATAGTCAAGTTATCTTCAAATGAGGACAGGCAGGCCATAAGTCTCTGCCATGAAGAGTTCTGGGTGGGAACCCATGGTCCAGTACACTGTCACCCAGGCTGGGGACATCGGCACTGATCCCACCTCTCCACTTCCTCCTGGCCCAGAGAGAAGACACGAGGAAGAGCCAGGACACAGGATGAGCAAGGGACAGAGGACCTTCCCACTGCCGCGCCCACTGCAAACACCTGGCCCAGGACTACACACAGCCTGAGAGGAGAGAAAGAAGCAAGGCAGGGCGCAGTGTTCAGAGCCCTGACACTCACCAGCTACTACATCCTATACACAGGCATGGACACACACCCACCACCCCACTATTTGTCCTCTGCAGCCAGGCAGGGCGAGAGGCGAGTCCAAGCCGAGCAGTGAGATCTCAGCAGCAGGGCATTCTAGAGAAGGCTATCCTGGGCCCTCGGATCAGCTTCTTCCCAGTTCCATCAAGAGGGCCTTTTGCTTCCAATCATTTGCCCTTCACTGGCTCATCGTTCCTTCATTGGTTCAATCTTTTATCAACAATCATTTACTGAGCGCTTCTTACGAGGCAGGTGCTACACCAGGCCCAGAAAAACCAAGGCAGATAAAACCGTCGGGAGGGTGCCACGCAGGGGTGGGAGAGTGGCAGTCGAGGCGTGTCTCGAGAGCAGCTGTGCCAGGGCTCTTGACAGGTGTCACATGCATGAATCAAACAGCATTTGACATCCTGCTCCAGAAGGCAGAGTTCTTAGCCGTGTTCTCAAGGCATCTGCCATCCTGCTGACACTGGCCCCAGCAAAGTGACCATGACCTGTCCCCATAAGTGGCATGTACAGACACACTTGTTTCCTAACAGGGTCAGTGGTGACTCATTGCCACACTCCCAACCCCGCCGGGGTAAAAGCTCTGAGAGAGAGACCATGAGCAAACCGTCACCATCTAGACACGCTCATGCTTGTGGAGTGCTTAGGACACGGGCAGGGACGTCGGGCCTGTTCCATCGCCGCTCAGCAAATAGAATGTGATGACAAGGCACTGCTCCACGGGAGCATCCAAGCAGCTGGCGCACCATAGGGAACAGGGCGAGGGCTTTGCAGGCAACAGGCTGAGCCTTGGTCCCTGCCTCTGCACCTCCTAGCTACGCATCGCAGACGGGCCTCAGTTTCTTCAGCTGTCAAATGGGACCATAATTCTCTACCCCCAGGGGCAGTGTGGAAGATAAAAGGAGACCCGGGATGCCTGACACCTCACCCATTTGCCAGACACGGACGCAGGGTGCAGGGAGCACACGCGGTGTCCCTGACCCACCCTCACCCTGAGAGACCAGGCTCTGTTCAGGGCAGCTTGGTGTTCAGGGGCAGGGCACAGAAGCCAGTCGGCTGACCTAAGTGTGCCGGCCACCAGGAACCTGGGGTGCAAGCGGGGCTGGTGGACAGCAGTGCCCGGGAGAAGGGCTGTGGGCCCCTGGCCTGCCCGTGCAGCCGGCTCTGGTCTCTGGACTTCACTCTCCCGCACTCAGCTCTGGAAGGCCTGGTTAATTTAGAGGAGTCATTTTAATCAATTAGATGAAGTGTAAAGCAACTGTTCAGCTCTGCTCAGGAAATGGGGCCTGTCATCTTTAAGGCTTTATTGGAAAGGCATTAAGATAGAATGGTGTCCTCCACGCTGCCCTCGCTGAGCTGAGCCAAACCTCGGGGCAGAAGAACCTTCCAGAGCCCCTGTGGCGACCCAGCAAGCTGTCACCAGCAGCTGCTATGCTCCCCCGGGGCCGCTGGCTGCCCTTCCTGCCTTCAAACACCTCTCATGCGGCTGCTGCCCAGAGCTTCTAGGCACACAGTTCAAGCCTCCGTCCCTGCCCATCACCAGCTCCTCAGCAAAAGGGCTGTGAAGCACTGTACGGAGTCACCACAGGGCGTGTGCACAGGGACCAGGAAGCAATCAGCAGGCCCTGGACCCTCCGCACTTATTCCAGTGAATCAAATGCAGCTTTTCCAGCACAGCTCTTCCATTTTGGAAGGCAGCACCCCGGTCTCTCTGGGTGAACCAGTCCCTGATCTCTTTGCTTTTCCTCACATGTGGTGTTTTGGGTCATTCATCACCCTGGTCACCCAGGAGAGGATGAGAGCGGTGATGATGATGAACGCCTGTGGGCACGTTATCCAGAGCTTGTTTAAAACCGTTATTTCCCATAAGCTTTACAATATTTATCTCCCTTTTTTCCACATGAGCGGCGGAAGCCTTAGAAACAGCTGGTCCCCAGCCGGTTAAATGTGGCCCCTGCGCTGTGTCCTCACCCCTGTTGGCTTCGCTTAGGTCTGCCCGTCTTCCCACACAGGGCCCCTGTCCTGGGACCGTCAGCTACGGAGCCCACTAATTGGGAGGTCCCCACATGTGACTCTACTTCAGTCCCTCTCCTGGCCGAAATTTCATCCCAGAGGATTCAGTGTAGGTGCCCAAAAGGAAATGTGCTTGATGGGATCTCTCAAAGGCCCTGCAATTGTTCCGATGAAGATAACCAAAAGAAGCTGGGCACAGTGGCTCATGCCTGGAATCCCAACACTTTGGGAGGTCGAGGCAGCCAGATTGCTTGAGCTCAGGAGTTTGAGAACAGCCTGGGCAACATGGTAAAACCCCATCTCTACAAAATATAAAAAAGCAGCTAGGTGTGGTGATGTGCACCTGTGGTCCCAGCTACTCAGGGGGCTAAGGTGGAAGGATGGCTTCAGCCCAAGAGGTTGAGGCTGTAGTGAGCTGTGTCGGGCAAAAGGAAACCAAAAGGGTAAAGCGGGGTCCCCTCTGTGTGGCAGAATTCAAAACACTTTATTCAAGGAGCAGCAAAGGGTAAAGCCAGCTGAGAATGAGGAACCCCTCGCAGTCGGTGATGGCAGCCAGTGGCAGCCTTCCCCCGTGTGCCTGGCTGCAAAAACTGAGCCTGGTTGAGTAGCCTCACATCCCAGATGGACTGCAGGACCAGGGAGGGGCAGTGGGGGCCCTGGCTTGTAAGTGATGGGGGCACCTCCTGCAGGGCCCTGGCCACCCAGATAAGAACTGGGTGGTCCCCAGGGCTGGATTCTCTGGCCACACCCACATCCCTCCCCTAGTCCCTGCATCTGTAAGTAGCCCTTAAGTTTCTGTCTCTTCTACCCTGGGATGGCATTCAAACTGTTTAACAACTAACAGGGTTCAAGCAGAGACCAATCCAAACAGATGCCAGCCTGCTCATCTTGCCCGTGAGCACTGAGTGAACCCGAGCCCTGTGTGCTCCTGAATGGATTCATCCCACTTCACTGGCTGGTTCATGTGGCCGTTACAGTGACCCTCAGCGTCAAAAATAACGATGATAAAATGTATTGAGCACTTACTGCCAATCCTTGTACTGAGGCTTCCGAGTGTATTAAGCTGTCCACACACCTAGGCAGAGATGTGGACAGATGATATGATCTCTACTTACAAATAAGAAAACAGGAACAAAGTGGCTTCACACACAGCTGGTGAGGTGGAGCCCAGATGCCGACTCAGGCCAGCTCCATAGCTGGTTCTCTGTCATTACACTCTGCTGCCTCTCTTTAAAAAAACATAAAAAGAATTTGGGAAATACACCCTGGGCTCCATTCAAAAAAGGTTGAAAAATACATACATTATTTAGAAACACTTCTGTGCAACATAGCCACACACACACACTCATATGCACACTCACACACACGTTCACTCATGCACACACACACATTCACACACATGCACATCCACAAGCACGCTTTAGTTTGAGGGAAATGAACTCGCAGGACTCTAATTTCCTGATGCCATGGGAAGAACAACGGGCATTCCTGTCATGTTTTTCATGGGAAGCACAACGGGCATTCCTGTCATGTTTTTCATGGGAAGCTGATTCAGAGAGGCTAAGGGGCATCCCTAACGTCACACGGCTAAGAGGCAAGGCTGAGGTGTGCACTTCCACTTCTCTGACTTGGAAGCCCAATGAGGCGCTCAAATAAAAATTAGAAACCTTTTCCTGTTGTCCAGGCAGAAAACCAGGAGAGGGGAGAGGACAGCCACTAGGGCGGGGACAGACCGTGGCCACTGGGCAGCCAGGGAACCGAGGCTCGCGCCTGGCTGCAGACTTCCCTCTTCAGGCCCTTCCGGCACCATCTGCTGTGGACCCCACAGTTCCCACCCGCCGCTGCCCGGGATAAGTGGGCTCCATCTGCTCATTCTGCACACACTCATTTTGCAGACCCGGGGAAACTGAGGCCGAGAGGGCTATGTGACTTGCCCCAGGTCACACAACCAACCCTTACCGGACTGAGGGGAGTGGCCCTGAGCTTGCTGTCGGACCTGGCCTCTGCTCCCAGCCTGGCTGCCCCACACCCACGCGTGGAGCTTGGTGCCCCGTGCAGGTGGTGGGCTTGGCCCCAGCCTCCAGAGACAGCTGCAGATGCCCCCCCACTTTTCCCCACTCTGCCCAGCTCTGCCCTTTGGTTCTCCCAGGAACAGGCTGACATTCACCATCAAGCGCTGGCTCCCCCTCTCCCTGCAGCCAAGAGCTAATTATCCTGATTTCTTTCCAAGAGCAGTCTCTCTGAATAGCCTTCGCAGGCACAATTAGGCAGGTTCAGCTTGACTTTCACACTCCAGTTCTGAAAAAATCAAATCAGCAAGGAAGCAGAGCCTCTTGGAAGTTCTCTGAGAGCGCCTTTGTGCAGGAACAAAACACACACATAACTACCTGCTTCGCTGATGAGCTCAGGACCCGGGGCCCTGCGTGCAGAAGTGGCCCACTGGCGGCCCCGCGCAGACCCTGTCTACTCTATTCTTGGAAGCAGCCAGCCAGGCTGGGGCTCCTCCTGGGACCTGCGGAGGATGAACATGCCCCGGGGGCCCCCTGCCCCTGCAGGCCATTTGTCTCTACCTAAAGAACCCCTGTCGTGGATGGCTGGCACATGTGGACCAATCTGAACAGCAAGTGCAATGGCCTTATTGTCAAGATGGAGTGCCTGAGGCCCAGAGAGGGCAAACGCCCTGCCCAAGGCCACACAGCAAGATCAGGAAGAGCTGTGACTCCCCAGACCTCGGCAGGGGGGTGGGGGGTGGTGGGGGGGGGCGTGGGGGACTGATGTCTTCCTGGCCCTGACTCTAAGGCTAACTCACGGTGCACAATCATCCTGCCCAGAAAAAAGCAAGGGCTTTGACCTCATGAAAGAAGATAGTTTCCCACTAAACAGTGGGTGCATCGCTGTTGACAGGCCAAGGAGAGTGTGGCCAGCACTTTTTCTGGGGACAGAGAAGGAAGGGGTTCTCTATCTCCATGTGGAGAAATCAAGGCCCAGACGTCACACAGCCAAGAAATGGCAGAGCTGAGACTCATCCCCGTCTCTGATTCCTGGGCCGGCGCTTATGACTAATATCACCCGCAGCGGCGGGTGGGAGCTGTGGGTTCTGGAGCAGATGGTGCCGGAAGGGCCTGAAGAGGGAAGTCTGCAGCCAGGCGCGAGCTTCGGTTCCCTGGCTGCCCAGTGGCCGCGCTCGGTCCTCGCCCTAGTGGCTGTCCTCTCCCCTCTCCTGGTTTTCTGCCTGGACAACAGGAAAAGATTTCTAATTTTAATTTGAGCACCTCATTGGGCTTCCAAGTCAGAGAAGTGGAAGTGCAAACCCCAGCCTTGCCTCTTAGCTGTGTCATGTTAGGGATGCCCCTTAGCCTCTCTGAATCAGCTTCCCATGAAAAACATGACAGGAATGCCCGTTGTTCTTCCCACGGCATCAGGAAATTAGAGTCCTGCGAGTTCATTTCCCTCGAACTAAAGCGTGCATGTGAATGTGTGTGTGCATGAGTGTGAGTGCATGAGTGAGCGTGTGTGAGTGTGCATATGAGTGTGTGTGTGTGGCTGTGTTGGATAGAAGTGTTTTTAAATAGTGTATGTATTTTTCTCATATGTAGAATGGAGATGAGGCTGGCCCCTCACTGGGCCGGGGAGATTCCTGGTCCAGGTTGCCACATGACACATCTGCAGGAGGCTGTGCCCCTCCTGCACGCGGGTGGTGGAGGTCATGACACACACATATCTGCCCTGCGATATCGTATCTGCCCTGCGATATGATACACATCCATATCTGCCCTGCAATAAAGAAGTCAAAGTCTTGGACCTGTGCTCATAAAGAACCACCAGGCCAGGTGCAGTGGCTCATGCCTGTAATTGCAGCACTTTGAGAGGCCGAGGCAAGTGGATCACTTGAGCTCAGGAGTTCAAGACCAGCCTGGGCGACGCGAGGAAACCCTGTCTCTACCAAAAATATAAACATTTAGTCAGGCATGGTGGTGCATGTCTGTGGTCCCAGCTACTTGGGAGGCTGAGGTGGGAGGATTGCTTGAGTCTGGGAGGTTGCAGTGAACTGAGATCACGCACACTCCAGCCTAGGCTACGGAGCGAGACCCTGTGTCAAAAAACAAAAAAAAAGGAACTACCAGCCTGGGACAGGGTGGAGCTCAGTGCTGTGTAGCCCAGATCATGCTTCCTGCAGCCCCAAAGAGGGAGGCTCGGAAGGACAGAGCGACCAGCTAGGAAACAATTCCATGGAGAGGCAGGGCTGGGGGTCTCAGGGCCAGGCCAACTTCAGAAAGCCTGGTGGGAGCACTGCAGGGGCACAGGTGACGGGGCAGACAGAGGTGGCCAGGGGGTTCTGGCTTCCCAAGAGAGCAGCCAGCTCACCTGGCAGGGGCAGGGTTCCAGGAAAGACTGAAAATGCAGTGGGCTGCATGGTGCAGTGTCCTGACGTCCAGGGAGTTGGCCTGAGATGTGGGCAGAGCAGGCAGGGAAGCCATCAGATGCCCTGAGACTGGTCTGGCAGGCGGGGGTGGTCTGCACAGGTGGTCCTGGGGCAGAGGCAGAGGAGAGAGGGGACCCAAACCTCTATGGTGAACATGGGAAGGAAGGAGAGGAGCTGGGCATGAGGGAACCGCCTCAAATCCAAGCAGCCTCTAGGGAGGAGCCCCTGCCCATGCCAGCCTCCTCTCCCCAGCCTGCACGGCTCCCCTTGCTGGGTTCCACACAGTAGGCACCTTCAGTCAATTTGCTCAAAGCTGCAGGGCCCAATGGGCAAGCCCGAGGTGAAGCTCTTGGGTTTCCTGGAGTCTCCACTCAGCACCACTCCGTGCAGGCATCGGGGACCCTGGGATTAACCAGACTTTGGCACTGCTCCCCAGGGGCCCACATCTTGTCAGGGAGTGAGATGCTGTCAGCTCAGAAGGCATTTGGATTTGGTAAAAAATGCTGGGGAGCAGTGAAATGAAAAGCTAACACAGGGCAATCAGGAAGGCTTCCTGGAGAGGGGTGCAGCTCAGGTGAAACCCGAACTACGTGCAAGTCATGGGGAAGGGCATCTAGGCTGAGCCCGGCATGAGCAGAAGACGGCAGCCCATAAGAGCAGGAACCCCCTGGTTTGCCTGGGATGTAGGAGCACACAGGAAATCACACAAGAGCAGGAAGAAACTCATCACAGAGGGCCTGGAGGGGCAGGGAGAGGGGGCTGGACTTTCCCCGGAGGGCCCTGGGGATGCACTAAGCACAAAGGGTAAGAGCACAGCTGTGTCCTCAAGGAGGAGAGCTGGGCCTCCTGGGCGCTTCCCACCTCCAGCCACCTCCCTCACCAGCAGAAAGCACAACCGAGAGGCTACAGAGAAACTGGGGGGCAGGCTCCCAGGGATCCTTCGAGCCAGTGTTTCTGAAACGCTGGGCTCTTCTCCCTGGAGAGGCTTCTAGGAAACAAAGATCTGAGTGTTGGGGAAAAGCCCCAGTCTTTGTGAACACACAACACAGCGGCCAATAAAGGCTCTGAGCAGCCCTGCAGGAAGGAAGCCTCTTTAACCATTTCAACCCAGTGACGCCTAAACCTCAGTCATCCTGGAGCCTTTCTTTTCTTGCTGCACTATTAAAATCCTGTTTGAAAAACACCACTCAGAGCTCAGGAACTCGTGGAAAGACCCTGTGTCTGATCTGGGCCCAGGGGTCAAATCCAGCGCATGGAACTGAGTTGGAGGAGAGACCCGCCTAGGCCAGACCTCAGTCTCCTGAGAATTAGACACAGGAGTGGACACTATGCAAAGGCCGGCAGCCAAAAGACGGGGCTCTGGAAGAACTGAAGACTCAGTGACATTCCCAGGCTGAGGGCGAGAACCAGTCAGGGGAAAATGCTGGCGTCACCTCCTCCAATCCCTCTGGGGCTCTGCTCATCGTCTGGGTAGCTGGGGCACCTGGTGGCCACTGTTCACAGCTCTTCAACCACTCCAGCCTTTGGGCTGAGGGTGTGTCCACCCATGAGGGAGTGGTCTTATCTCATTTAGGGATACAGCCCCTTTGAAAATGTCACCCACTCCCACCTCACCTCTCAGTACCAGAGGTGAACAAAACTTAGGGCCAATTTGGTCCCCATTGGAAACCGACTTCCACCTCTGGACAAGAAGAGTGTGATATAAATGACTCACTTATGGAAGAAGACGTCCAAAGGACCGATGATGTGGACCAGCCCCTGCGGCACTGTTCTCACTACTACTTGGTTCTCCAAGGTGAAGGTCTGGGGATGAGCTCTCCTAGGCCTGCCCAGGTTGGGTCAGGTCAGTGTCAGCTTCTGCCTGGTCATAGCTGACCAGCTGACTGACCCCGAGCTCCCGGCAGAGGAGGCCACTCCTCGGAAGCACCCTGCCGTTTCCCAGCTGGGGCAGCCAGGCCTTCCTCAGAGCACGGCCCCAGCCCCCATGCTAGTCTGACGCTCGGCTGCTCATTATTGGAATTCAAATGAGCATAATGAGTTTGAGGGCCCCTATTACTCCAGACACAGAAAATGAAATTAGTGAGCACAGACACTGCAATTGTATTCCAACCTCATCCTCTGGGTAAAGAAGGTGAGGGGAGGAAGAGCGCCAGAGCCAGGGCTGCTGCATCCAACAGAGCTGCTTCATCACAGCCCGGAGTTAGGGCAGGGAGCAGAGGTGGCTCAGAGACCCCTCACCCTCTGTACTGAGTGCCTCAGCTGGAAAGACATGACCAAGACCGCTTTGCTCACCTAATCTCCCAGAGGCAGGCAGCATGGGGTGGCAGGAGTTGTGCAGGGGGGTGATGGAAGGCTGTAGGTTCAAATCCTGGCCAAGCCACTTACAGGCTACATGAGCACAAACCAGAACAATGATGGGCAGGAAGTTCGTGAGCGCTTTCCTGTGCCAGGACTGCTGACGGCTTTGTGTGTATCACCCCCTCATCCGCTCAACAATCTGCTGAGCTCTACGGACACCCATTTCGTACATGGGAAAACGGAGAGCTCAGAAGAGTTAAATGACCTGGATTCTCTGAGCCTTGTTATTTTTTTCATCCATAAAATCAAGGTAGCCATCCCAGCTCAAAGGGTTGTGGCAAGGATTAAATATGGCAGCATTTATGAAGATGACCAGAGGTGTTTGACACAGGTGAGTACCCAATAATGCTCTTCCCAGAAATGCATTCGTTTAGTCACTTACCCCTCCTCTCATTCATTCCTTTATTCCTTCATTTATTCATGAACTCATTTATTTAAAATAAATAGGCCAGCTGTGACGCCCAAGGTTCCAACATTAGGCATTCTACTAGGTTACGCCATGGAAGGTTCTCACTAAAATACGTCACCTGCCCCTTCACAAGTTCAGTTCCTATGGGCAGGGTTGGTTTGCAGAGTAAGGAGCAAAACTGAGCCATTAGTTGCCTCTAATAGAATTATTCATAATTTTAAAAATGAAATGCACAAATGCCAATCGGGGTAGAATGAACAAACTGTAGTATAGTCAAACAATGGAATACTCTCTACAGCAACAAAAAAGTAAGATTACAGCTACCTGCAACAGAGTCTCACAAGCATAATGTTGAATCAAGCCAAAAAAGGGCACCAAAATGTGTACCATCCTTGATCCTGTCTGCATAAAATACCAGACCGAGCAGCGGCCATCTCTGCAGATGGAAGTGGAGATGGAGGCGCCTTAGTGTGGTCAGGACTGGGAGGAGCCGGGAGGGGTTTCCTGGGTGCTAATGATGTTCTGTTTCTCCATCTAGGGGCTGACTTCACAAGCGCATACACTTTGAGAAAAGGCATTGAGCTGTGCTCTTATGATATGTGCATTTTTCTGTAGTGTAATAATTTAGTTTAAAAAAATGTCTATTAGGGCCAGGTGCAGTGGCTCACTCCTGCAATCCCAGCACTTTGGGAGGCAGAGGCAGGCAGATCACCTGAGGTCAGGAGTTCAAGACCAGTCTGGCCAACATGGTGAAACCCCATCTCTACTAAAAAATACAAAAATTAGCCAGGCACGGTGGCTCACACCTGTAATTCCAGTACTTTGGGAGGCCAAGGCAGGAGGATCACCAGAGATCAGGAGTTTGAGACCAGCCTGGCCAACATGGTGAAACCCCGTCACTACCCTACTAAAAATACAAAAATTTGCCAGGCGTGGTGGCATGCACCTGTGATCCCAGCTACTCAGGAGGCTGAGGTAGAATTGCTTGAACCCAGGAAGTAGAGGTTGCAGTGAGCCGAGATCATGCCGCTGCACTCCAGCCTGAGTGACATAGCGAGATTCCATCTCCAAAAAAAAAAAGTGTCTTCCAGACATCCCAGGGGGAGCGCTTCATAGACAATGAGATACTTGAGTGAGGCAGCCAGGAGGGCCAGGACAGAGCCATGAATGTCAGCGTTGTCGGTGGGCCTGGTGGGAGCCAGCAGCACAGGAAGGCGGGGGTGCTGAGCTCTGGGGTGCAGGAAGTTGGGAGGGGAGAGGACCCAGCAAAGGGAACAAAGAAGAGGAGGTGGTGATGCTGGCGGAAACCAAGGAAGGGTGGGTCCCAGAGGCCAGTGGAAGTTTCCAGGAGCATGTGCTGCTGAGAGTCATGCAAGATGAGGCCCTGAGGACCCACTTTTGGGTCTGGCAACACGAAGGTTACTTGATAAAAGCATTTTGGGGACAAAGAATGGATAAGGGCCAGACTGTAGCCGGCTGCAGAGGGGAGGGAGACAAGGAAGAAGAACAAGACCTCCGCCTCCCGGATTCAAGCAATTCTCCCACCTCAGCCTCCCGAGTAGCTGGGTTTACAGGTGCACACCACCACACCCGGCTAATTTTTGTATTTTTTAGTAGAGATGGGGTTTCACCATGTTGGCCAGGCTGGTCTCGAACTCCTGACCTTGTGATCTGCCCCAAAGTGTTGGGATTACAGGTGTGAGCCACCGTGCCCAGCCCTGAGACTTACTTTTTTTCTTTTGGAGATGGAGTCTCAATAGGTTACCGAGGCTGGTCTCAACTCCTGGGCTCAAGTGATCCTCCCACCTTGGCCTTCCAAACTGCTTAGATTCCAAAGTACTTGGCCTTCCAAAGGGATTACAGGTGTGGGACATCATGCCTGGCCTCTTTTTTGAGACAAGGTCTCACTCTGTCACCCAAGCTGAGCGTCATGACACAATCATGGCTACTTTAGCTTCAACCTCCCAAGCTCAAGTGATCCTCCCATCTCAGCCTCCCCAGTAGCTGGGACTACAGACATGAGGCACCATGCCTGGCTAATTTTTAATTTTTTTGTAGAGACTAGGTCTCATTATGTTGCCCAGATGGGTCTCGAACTCCTGCATACAAGCAATTCTCCTGCCTTGGCCTCCCAAAGTGCTGGGATTACAGGCGTGAGCTACTGTGCCCAGCCTGAGACCTTCCCAAAACTCGGTTCTCTCATGTAACAAGTCATTCCTCCCCAAACAGTTGTTTTTGTATTGCTGTGCAAAGGTTATTAGTATAATGATGAGATTTGATATCACATTAATTTGGTTGTGAATTATTTGTATTGTCACAGTCATTAACTCGGTGATTGCAAATTTGTTTTAATTTGATTTAGCTCCTTGTGCATTCTCTCAAAACTTCCAGCAACAATGTAACCCAGAACTGTGTAATGTAATGTTGCATTCATGGTAATCTGACCTGGGTTATGGATCAGGCAAACAACAGAAGGTTCCAGTACTCACCTCCCTGGCTTCACTCAGCCTCCAAGACCTCACTACCCTGGACCTTTTCCATGGGTAGAAAAAGGTTTCTGAATCAGGTTGTCCATCAGGGAAGCAAAGCAGATGGGGTGGAAGGGGTGCCCTTTGTGGGAGAGGAGTTATCCTGAATTAAGCAGTCAGGCACCAGGTGCTCTACTAGATATGTTTCTCAGAACCCATTTTACAGATGAGAAAACTAAGGCTCAGAGAGGTTCAGCAACTTGCCCAGAAAAGGAAAGCGCAGAAGTGGGAGAGTGGAGAAATTTTGTGTCTGACCCCAAAACCCTTTTCCTTCCACTGGCCAGATTGCTTCATGGACCTGACTGCTGGCAGACAGCTGGCCTCGCCATAGGCTGGCCCTGCAGCAGGCGCCCGCTAGAACAGACAAAACAGCAAGGACAGCAGGTGCAGACAGGTAAGAGCCAGGTAGGACCAACACTCACCCCCCTCCCACACAGGCAGCTCGGTTCTCTGGCCCCATTTCAGCCCCCTCTGGACCCCGAGGGCCTCAAGGACAAGAACTGGGTCAGCTCACCTCTCCGCCCCACAGAGAGCTCAGGTCAGCATCCTGCACAGAGCACAGGCCTCAAAGAGCAGTGGAAAAGCGGCACAGTTTGGAATGAAGGAATGACCAGCTCTAGCAGCACTTGGTTTTGGCACATAGGGCAGAGAGCCTGGATATGTAATATAGGTCTTCTTTCTTCTCTCTCACCGGCTCACATCATGACCCTAGCCCTGGTCCAGGCTGCAAAGGCTGGAGAAAAGCTCAGGTGACTTGAATTCATCTGGCTTTTCACCACTGGGCTTCACAATCTTTGCACTTGAACTGAACATGACCTTTTGCTTACTGAGCTACTGATGGCTGAAGCCAGCTGACTGTCCTCCAAGAGCCCTCCCAGGTAGCATTTACCTTTCAGCTGACCCAACTCAGAAACCTCACTGCCATGCCAGAACCAGCACACATAGTAGCTTGCAAGGAAGACTCACATTAGCCAAGTTTACATGGCTGATGTATAAACCAGGAGCCATTTTTTTCATTAATAACAAGCAACTAAGCTGTGACAAGCACTGGACTACTTTCTCCCAGAGATGCAGTCTTCCCTTCATCTGCCACTCCAGGCCTCTTTCTGGGCAGTCATAAAGCCCCTGGGTGTCCCAAGGTGCCAGGCACAGTGCTGTCACCTAGCCCCTACTTGGGTCTCTTCTTCCGCTCCCTGCAATGGTGTGTCCCATCCTGACCCATCATGCTGCTAAAGTTCAGGCTACATCCCTTGTCCCCGCTGCCAAGGGACATGGCCCATTCCCTTTTCACTTCTCTTCCATTGAAGCCCCTCGCACTGAAACTTTGGGAAGATCCAAGTATAAGAAATGGGCTGAGCTCAGAAACTCCCTTCCTCCAACACGTTACCATTGATTCCAGCATCTGAAACGTTCCTCTGGCTGGGCACTGTGGCTGAAGCCTATAATCCCATCACTTTGGGAGGCCAAGGGGAAGCAGAAGGATCACTTGAGCTTGGTTGTTCAAGACCAGCCTGGCAGCATAGTGAAACCCTGTCTCTACCAAAAAATACAAAAAGTAGCCAGGTGTGGTGGCGTGGGCCTGTAATCCCAGCTACTCAGGAGGCTGAGGTAGGAGGATGGCTTGAGTCCAGGAGGCGGAAGTTACAATGAGCTGAGGTTGCACCACTGCACTCCAGCCTAGGTGACGGAGACCCTGTCCCAACCAAGCAGTCAATCAATCAAGCAGTCCCTCACGTTGTCAAAGCTCAATAAATAGGGAATGAAGGAATAATGAACACGACCTAGCTTTCGCACCTCTGTTCTGTGAGAACTTTCCCAGGAGGCAAAGACCCTGGTGTGCTATTCCCAGCTCCCCAGACAACTGGAGACACAGCTGGACCCCCACAGAGGACCCCACTGCCCAGGACTGCCCCTTTCCCTGCTCACAGCATTCAGTGAGTACCCTGATAGGTCTTACAGGCCTGGCAGCTGTTTCTTCTTTAAGACTGTACATATCTCTGATCCATTATAGCAAGCTTGTCCAACCCGTAGCCCAGAACAGCTTTGAATATGGCCCAACACAAATTTATAAACTTTCTTAAAACATTATGAGTTTGTGATTTTTAATTGTTTTTAGCCCATCAGCTATCTTTAGTTTTAGTGTATTTTATGTGTGGCACAAGCCAATTCTTCTCCTTCCAATGTGGCCAAGGGAAGCCAAAAGACTGGACACCCCTGCCTTACAGGCTAACTGAAAAGTGAGCTCTGAGAGCAGTTAGAGCTCCAAGGTCTAGAGGGGCTTACTGGGGTGCCAGCAGGGCTCTTCCTGTAGACTCAGGCAGACTCAGGCCAGAGAAACCCAGTCCTCAGGAGAGCAGTGTGGGCTGGAGGGCTCTGGAGTCAGATATCCCGCTCTGGAAGATGACCTGAGTGGCTCTGCCTGCGGTGCACAAGCTCCTTGGGCAGTAGCCTCCTTATCCTTAACGGAGAACCAATGTCATAGTGCGAATTTGACGATACAATTTCACCTCGCTAGGGGCACAGTGGAGCCAGGTAACCCTGACTCAGAGTCGCTTCCCAGTGAGGGGACGCAGCTCTGGGCGATCTTTTTGCCACTGTTCTGGAGGAAATCCCAGCTGGAGAGCACTGGAAGTGGAGGGCCAGTGTCTCCCAGGTCAGGCCCAGTGGCTCATGGGTCTGCAGCTGCTGCTGATCAAATGAAGATCAGAGGCGTTTAGGCAGAAAGGAGGCATTCTGGACTGGAACAGAAGAGGGGAAGGAAGCAGAGGGTGGAGGAGAGCCCCAGAACCCCTCAGTAATAGGGAGTGGGAGACCAGATACCCAGCCCACCCCTCATTTCATAGTAATGAAACCAGGGCCTGGCAGTGCGGCCTGAGCTAGGGACACACCCAGCTCGGTCTAATTCCAGGCCCACATCCCCTCCACTCCTCCCTCCAGGCTGCTCCCTGGCTGGATGGATGAATGAGCAGGGTACCTTCTGTCCACAGCAAAAGGGCACAGAGAGAAAACCCAGAGGAGGGAGCCTCATGTAGCCAGGTGGAAATTAACAATAATACTCGGATATACACTTATTTATGTCTCTGCAATTTATCTAACCATTTTCACAAGACTCCATGAATGTAAACTTGCTAATCAAAGAAACCCCATTAGGCCCTGAATCAAGACTAGTGTTTTGCTGTAGCTGTTGGTTTCAAACAGGATCCAAGAGTGACGTCTTCCTTGTGGGCCTGTTCGCTGCTCAGTATCCCAGTGTGAGTGGCCAATTCAGTTGGAAGCAACATGGCCTTGAATATAAAGCCATTGTTTTTTTTACAGAGCAATTTAACTATGTTAGGCTTAAGAATCAGGAACTTACAGGCCGGACTCACGCCTGTAATCCCAGCACTCTGGGAGGCTGAGGCAGGCGGATCACCTGAGGTCAGGAGTTCAAGACCAGCCTGGCCAACATGGAGAAACCCCGTCTCTACTAAAAATACAAAATTAGCCAGGCATGGTGGCGCATGCCTGTAATCCCAGCTACTTGGGAAGGCTGAGGCAGGAGAATCACTTGAACCCGGGAGGCAGAGGTTGCAGTAAGCCAAGATCGTGCCACTGCACTCTATCCTGGGCAACAAGAGTGAAACTCAGTCTCAAAAAAAAAAAAAAAAAAAAAAAAAAGAATCAGACTTACTCTGTGGAGATAGAGACTTAACCAAAATAATATTTATTAAGGCCGGGCACGGTGGCTCACGCTTATAATCCCAGCACTTTGGGAGGCCGAGGCGGGCGGATCATGAGGTCAGGAGATCGAGACCACGGTGAAACCCCGTCTCTACTAAAAAATACAAAAAATTAGCGTGGTGGCGGGCGCCTGTAGTCCCAGCTACTCGGAGAGGCTGAGGCAGGAGAATGGCGTGAACCCAGGAGGCGGAGCTTGCAGTGAGCCGAGATCACGCCACTGCACTCCAGCCTGGGCGACAGAGCGAGACTCTGTCTCAAAAAAAAAAAATAATAGGCCGGGCGCGGTGGCTCACGCTTGTAATCCCAGCACTTTGGGAGGCCGAGGCGGGTGGATCACGAGGTCAGGAGATCAAGACCAGGTGAAACCCCGTCTCTACTAAAAATACAAAAATTTAGCCGGGCGTGGTGGCGGGCGCCTGTAGTCCCAGCTACTGGGAGAGGCTGAGGCAGGAGAATGGCGTGAACCCGGGAGGCGGAGCTTGCAGTGAGCCGAGATCGCGCCACTGCACTCCAGCCTGGGTGACAGAGCGAGACTCCGTCTCAAAAAAAAAAAAAAATAATAATAATAATAATAATAATAATATTTATTAGCCACTCAGAGGAACTTGGTCCTCCTCCTTTCTTCCCACCTCCTCCCTTCCCCCCCTCAAGATCACTTGCTTGCTTTGTGACTGTTAGGATATTAACCAAGCAACCTTATACTGCCTGGTAATTTTTTTTTTTTTTTTTTGAGATGGAGTCTCGCTCTGTCACCCAGGTTGGAGTGCAATGATGCCATCTTGGCTTACTGCAACCTCTGCATGCCCACCCCCCACCCAACCACCCACCAGGTTCAAGCGATTCTCCTGCCTCAGCCTCCCAAGTAGCTGGGAGTACAGGTGTGTGCCACCACACCCAGCTAATTTTTGTATTTTTTTTAGTAGAGGTGAGGTCTCGCTATGTTGGCCAGGCTGGTCTAGAACTCCTGACCTCAAGCGATCTGCCTGCCTAGGCCTCCCAAAGTGCTGGGATTACAGGCGTGAGCCACCGCGCCCAGCCTGCCTGGCAATATTTAATTTTAATTCACATTTATGCTGATGGTCCATACTTCAGTTAATCACTGGGGAACTTAGATGTTGACTACAGCTAACTAACCCCAGAGGGAATATGCTTTTTTAAAAATACTCTTTAATTGTGGTAAAACATAGCTAACCCAATGTACCGTTTTAACCATTTTTAAGTGTGCCATTCAACGGTATTACGAATATTCGCGATGTTGTGCAATCATGGACACTTTCTTTTCCAGAACTCTTCCATCAGCCCAAACAGAAACTCTACCTGTTCAACAGCACCTCTCCCTTCTCCCCTCCCCAGTCCCTGCTATTCTACTGTCCTATTTTCCATCTCTCTAAATTTTCCTGGGAATTTGCTTTTTTAAGCCACTATACCGGTCTGTGTCTTATACTTGGCAGCAAGAAAAAGTTCTCAGTGCTTTTGGGTCTTGTCTTATTTGTTGGACATTCTGGTAAAATCATTTTTGGATTAAAGGTAGGCAAGGGGTGAGGGAGGGAGCAGAGAATCGCTGTGAGGCTTGCTGAGAACTGTGCCAACCTTAGCTTACTGTTTCCCTTGGTATTGCTGATGGCTTTTCCTATTTTTTTCCTAGAAAAGAAAAAAATAGAAACCTCAGCCCATGGGGCCTTGTATAATAGCTTGACACAGCAGAGGAGCTGGTGGGTCCTTCCTCTCCTCCCAGAAACCGGCTCAAAGAGAACAGAAAAATAAACCCCAATCTCCAACTTCAAACCATACACGAAAATTAACTAACAAGGGTGCATAGACCTAAATGTAAAAACTACGAAGTACCTAGAAGAAAACATCTTTGTATCGTAGAGTCGAAAAAGATCTTTTTTTGGAGACAGGGCCTCACTCTGTCACCCATGTTGGAGTGCAGTGGCACGATCTTGGCTCACTGCAACCTCCGCCTCCTAGGTTCAAGTGATTCTCCTTCCTCAGCCTCCCAAGTGGCTGGGACCACAGGTGCGTACCAGCATACCCAGCTAATTTTTGTATTTTCAGTAGAGACAGGATTTCACCATGTTGGCTAGGCTGGTCTCAAACTCCTGACCTCAAGTGATTCACCCACTTCCGCCTCCCAAAGTGCTGGGATTACAGGCGTGAGCCACTGCACCCAGCCCTTTGATCCCTTCATTCATCAATACCTAGGTTGTTTCCATATCATGGCTAATGTGAATAATGTTGCAATTAACACAGGAGTGCAGCTATCTTTACAAGGTGGTGATATAATTTCCTTTGGTCAGTCATATGGTAGTTCTATTTTTTATTTATTTAGAAACCTCCATACTGCTTTCCATAATGGCTGTACCAATTGACACCCCCACTAACCATGTCCAGGAGTTCCCTTTTCACCACAGGGAAAGATTTCTTAAGAATAGTACACAGGGGCCAGGCGTGGTGGCTCTTGCCTATAATCCCAGCACTTTGGGAGGCCGAGGCAGGCGAATCACCTGAGGTAAAGAATTCGGGACCAGCCTGGCCAACATAGTGAAACCGCGTCTCTACTAAAAATGCAAAACTTAACCACGCGTGCTTGCGGGCGCCTGTAATCCCAGATACTTGGGAGGCTGAGGCGGGAGAACTGCTTGAGCCCGGGAGGCCGAAGCCACAATGAGCCAAGATCACACCACTGCACTCTGGCCTGGGTGATAGAGCGAGACTCCGTCTCAAAAAATAAAAAATTAAAAAAAAAAAAAATAGTACACAGAAAACATAAACTATAGAAGAAAAAAAAGCAACAGTAAATTGGACTTCACCAAAATTAAAAGCCTTTTACTTTTCAAAAGACACTGAATAAAATGAAAAAGAGGGGCACAGACTGGAAAAAATATTTATAAGTCATATATCTAATAAAAGACGTGTCACTAGAATAAAGAGCTGTTAAACCTAATATATAATACAAGTCGACATTTTTAAATGGGCAAAGGATTTGAACAATTCGCCAAAGATGGTGTACATATAAAAAATAAGTACATTTAAAAAGGCTCATGCCATTTGTTATTGGTGAAATGTACATGAAAACCACAAGGATATACACTAGACACCCACTCAGAGGGCTAAAATGTAAAAGATTGGCCATGCCAAGTGTTGGCAAGGATGTGAAGCAACTGGGACTCTTGTGTTGGTCTCATGTGCTCAGAGGCATGTAAAGCGGTATGGTCACTTTGAAGAGCAGTTTGGTCACTTCTTAAAAAGTGAAACCTACTATATGACCCAGTCATTCTGCTCCTATGCACCTCCTCAACAGGAATGTGGCCAGGTGTGGTGGCTCACACCTGTGATCCCAGCACTTTTGGAGGCCGAGGCAAGCAGATCACGAGGTCAGGAGTTCAAGACCAGCCTGGCCAACATAGTGAAACCCCATCTCTACTACAAATACAAAAAAAATTAGCTGGGCATGGTGGTGGGCACCTGTAGTCCCAGCTACTTGGGAGGCTGAAGCAGGAGAATCACTTGAACCCAGGAGGCAGAAGTTGTAGTGAGCCAAGATCGCACCACTGCACTCCAGCCTGGGCGACAGAGCAAGACTCTGTCTTAAAAAAAAAAAAAAAAAAACTACATGGAGACTGGCAGCAACTTGATTCATCATAGCCAAAAGCTGGAAACAGCCCCAATGTCCATCACCAGGTGAATGGATGAATAAATATGGCATAGCCATACAATGAAATGCAACGCAGCAATAAGAAGGAATGAACCACTGTTTTTTTTTTGTTTGTTTTTTTTTTTTTTTTTTTTTTTTTTTTTTTTGAGACAGAGTCTCGCTGTCGCCCAGGCTGGAGTGCAGTGGCGTGATCTCGGCTCACTGCAGGCTCCGCCCCCCAGGGTTCACGCCATTCTCCTGCCTCAGCCTCCCGAGTAGCTGGGACTACATGCGCCCGCCACCTTGCCCGGCTAATTTTTTCTATTTTTAGTAGAGACGGGGTTTCACTGTGTTAGCCAGGATGGTCTCGATCTCCTGACCTTGTGATCCGCCCGCCTCGGGCCTCCCAAAGTGCTGGGATTACAGGCATGAGCCACCGCGCCCGGCCGAACCACTGTTATATACAACTGAGGGACTTCAAAATAATTATGCTAGGCCAGGCGCGGTGGCTCACGCCTGTAATCCCAGCACTTTGGGAGGCCAAGGCGGGTGGATCACCTGAGGTCAGGGGTTTGAGACCAGCCTGGCCAACATGGTGAAACCCCATCTCTACTAAAAATACATAAAATTAGTCGGGCGTGGTAGCGGGCACCTGTAATCCCAGCTACTCAGGAGGCTGAGGCAGGAGAATCGCTTAAACCCAGGAGGCGGAAGTTGCAGTGAGCCGAGATCGCGCCATTGCACTCTAGCCTAGGCAACAACAGCAAAACTCTTTCTCAAAAGAAAAAAAAAATTATGCTAAGTGAGAGAAACCACATAAAAAAAAAAACATACTGTAGGATTCTATTTACATAAAATTCTAGAAAATGTAAACTTTAGCGATGGAAAGCAGGTCAGAGTTTGTCTGAAAATGGGAGTGGAGGTAAGAAACAGCACGAGGAAGCTGTGGAGGGTGACAGGTTTTCCAGTGGCTGATGGTTGTGACAGTTGCATGGGTGTATACACGTCAGAACTTACTAATAACACATTCAATAGGCGCAGTTTATTGTATGCCAGTTATATACCAATAAAGCCAAAAAAAGAAAAAAGAAAAGAAATCATCCCACAGTAACAAGGAGAAAGAGAAACAGGATGCAAATGCCATCTTTTTTTTTTTTTTTTTTGAGGCAGAGTCTCGCTCTGTCGCCAGGCTGGAGTACAGTGGCGCGATCTTGGCTCACTGCAACTTCCACCTCCCAGATTCTAGCGATTCTCCTGCCTCAGCCTCCTCAGTAGCTGGGATTACAGGCACCTGCCACTACGCCTGGCTAATTTTTTGTATTTTTAGTAGAGACGGGGTTTCACCGTGTCAGCCAGGATGGTCTCGATCTCCTGACCTCGTGATCCACCCACCTCGACCTCCCAAAGTGCTGAGATTACAGGCTTGCACCACCACGCCTGGCTAATTTTTGTGTTTTTAGTAGAGATGGGGTTTCACCATGTTGGCCAGACTGCTCTCAAACTCCTGGGCTCAAGCAATCCACCCGCCTTGTCCTCTGAAAGTGCTGGGATTACAGGCATGAGCCACCGCGCCCAGCTACACTCCATTTCCAGTGAAAACAGAAGAGAGATGAAACCCAAACTAGAAACGAGTCAGAGGGTTGCCCAGAGCAGGAAATACCACACAGATGTTTGGGAAGAAGCTGTGAGAAGGGATCACACTGCCCACCAACCAATGTCCCTTATCTGCATGAGCAGGAGTGGTGCCTGTGATCTCATGACAGCGGCATTTGAGACACAGGTAAGCTTGGAACCAAGAAGCAGAAGCACCAGATCAGACACAGACAAGCCACACTTGCAGGCACAAAGAGGAATCAGCAGACTGCACATGAGCAGCCCTACAACTGCACACGGCACTGGGTGTAGTCCTCGCTTCTTCTCCCACACAAACCTCTGGCAAATAGATGGTTGAAGAAAAACTTACCTTGCCCAAAGATGAGAAATAAAAAAGCAAACAGCGCAGCATCTACAGGAAGACACTGCAAGAATTAAAAAATGAAAACGAGAAAAGGAACAGGAAAAACAAGTGGCAAGTGAAAACTCACTAGTAAAAACGTTGTCATAGAACGGATGAAAATTGCCAGCAAACTTTTCGCTGCAAATTAAACAACAACAAAAATTAATAAAGCAGGGCCGGGCGCAGTGGCTCACACCTGTAATCCCAGCATTTTGGGAGGCTGAGGCGGGCGGATCACCTGAGGTCAGGAGTTCGAGACCAGCCTAGCCAACATAGCAAAACACCATCTCTACTAAAAATACCAAAATTAGCCAGGCATGGTGGCGCAAGCCTGTAATTCCAGCTACTTGGGAGGCTGAGGCAGGAGAATCGCTTGATCCCAGGAGGCAGAGGTTGAAGTGAGCTGAGATCCCACCACTGCATTCCAGCCTGAGCAACAGAGTAAGACTCCATCTCAAAAAAAAAAAAAATTAATACAGCAATCATCTCCAGAAAGCAAGCACACAAAACAGATATGAGAGCTCAGGGGAACATGAAACTGGAGCTGACAGAACTGGAGAAAGAAGGAAAAACATTGCATCTTCAAAGTCATGACAAAATGGAAAGCTGCGCAGAGGAGCATCAAATATTGCTCAAAACACAATCAAGACACTGAGAATAAGACTGAGGAAAGTGAGCAAAAGGAAATGAAAATGAACGGTGTAAAGAGATTACAGAGAAAATTACAGATTTGGAAGATCTACAAAGGGCCCATCATATATCCCAGAATAGAAAACTCAAATAAGGGAACATAAATATTTAAAGATATCATTCAAGAAAATTTTCCTGAAATAAAAGAAGATAAATCTACAAACTGAAAGGGCACACCATGTCTTGGGGAAAATGACAAAAATCTGTCAATAACAAGGTAATTTCTATCAAAGTAACTAGACTTAAAATATAAAAGAAAGGGGGAAACAGCTAAATAGAAAAGACTTTGGACAGTCAAGTGAAAACATCAATTCATAAAGGGTAACAAAATAGAAGTTAGACTCAGACTTTCCCACAATGGCATTTAACTCTAGAGACGGAAGTGACATCTGCGAAGTTCTCAAGGAAAGAAGTGTGGCCTGAGAATTTTATATCCTGGAAAGCTGTCAATCAAACACAAAGACTAGAAACCTTTTTGAACTTGCAATAACTCAATAATTTTTTTTTCATTTAGTCCCTTTTGATTAAACTACTGGAGAAGGAATTTCAGCAAATCAAGAGAAAAATAGGAAAACTTCAGCAAGAGAACTGACAGTGAGCAGTGAATCTACCTGTAGGGCCAATGTGAGTGAGGATTAAGGACATATATAAATATAAACCCTGAATTTAGAAATGATACATTAAACAAAAATTGGGAAGAAAAGAAAGAAGGAGAGAATTGTTAGTATCTGATTTCTTTTCTTTTCTTTTTTTTTTTTTTTGAGTCAGAGTCTCACTTTGTTGCCCAGGCTGGAGTGCAGTGGCATGATCTTGGCTCACGGCAACCTCCACTTCCCAGGTTCAAGTGATTCTCCTGCCTCAGCCTCTGGAGTAGCTGGGATTACAGGTGCCTGCCACCACGCCTGGCTAACTTTGTATTTTTCGTAGAGACAGGGTTTCACCATGTTGGCCAGGCTGATCTCAAACTCCTGACCTCAAGCGATCCACCTGCCTCAGCCTCCCAAAGTGCTAGGATTATAGGCGGGAACCACCACACCCGGTCTAAGTCTCTGATTTCTTTATATTTCTTATGGGGGAGGGGGCAAAAATAAGAAAAAGATAGCATAGAGGTATAAGTACATTTTAAAGCAAACACTAAGAAATATAATCTAAAATTAGATGCAAAAAAGGAGAAGCGGTAAGAGAAAATACACACTTTTCATAAGTGTTTTTAGTAGGAAACATACTGTTGAAAAAGGAATTCAAGGCGAGTGCAAAGGCTCACACCTGTAGTCTCAACACTTTGGAAGGCCAAGGTGGGTGGATGGCTTAAGCCCAGGAGTTTGAGAAACGTATCTCTAGCCGGGCGTGGTGGCTCATGCCTGTAATCCCAGCACTTTGGAAGGCTGAGGTGGGCAGATTTGCTTGTTGCCTGGGCAACAGGGCGAAACCCCGTCTCTACAAAAAAAATACAAAAATTAGCTGGGTGTGGTAGTGCACGCCTGTAGTCCCTGCTACTCAGATGAGGTGGGAGGATCACTTGAGCCCAGGAGGTTGAGGTTGCAGTGAGCTACGACTGTGCCACTGCACTCCTGCTTGGGCAACAGAGTGAGATTCTGTCTCAAAAACAAAACAAAAACAAAAAAAACCCTTATCTTTAAATAAAGAAACTAAGCCGGGCCCAGTGGCTCACGCCTGTAATCCCAGCACTTTGGGAGGCTGAGGCGGGCGGATCACGAGGTCAAGAGATCAAGACCATCCTGGCCAAAAATTAGCTGGGCGTGGTAGTACACGCCTGTAGTCCCAGCTACTCCGGAGGCTGAGGCAGGAGAATCGCTTGAACCCGGGGGGCAGAGGTTGCAGTGAGCCAAGATCACGCCACTGCACTCCAGCCTGTCGACAGAGCGAGACTCCATCTCAAAAAAATAAATAAAAATAAAGAAACTAAAGTATACATCTAAAACAGGAAGTTAGAAAAGAAACAAACCTTAAAAAGTAGATAGAATACACAAAAAGTGAAAATTGATTAGAAATGAACACGCACCCAAATGCAGGCATTTCCTTACTACCTGTGTACGCTTTCCCCATGCTCAAAACAGGGGCAAGGCTGGGGGTCGCTGCCCTTGCACTGCCCTCTCCTCTCCCTCCTCCTCCTCCCTACCCTTCCCGGGGCTTACCAGGCACCCCCTCAAGGCCTGATCCATCCCCAACCCATCTCAGCTCTCCTGCGCCCCTCCAAGCATGGCCCACCTGCAGCAAGGGCAGAGCGAGGAGCATATGCTGGGGGGAGGGGCAGAGGGGACATAGTGTTGCCCAGTGCGAGGGGGCTAGCAGCCCCCAGAAGGCAACCAGTCCATGCAACGGCTGAATGGATGGACCAGCAGGTGGGAGGTGGGGACAGAGGGCAGACACAGGGCCACTTACACCCCTTCCCTATTCCCCAGAGCAGAGGCGCCCCTCCCTAGCTGCACGTGAGAATTACCAGGGAGCTTTAAAAATGCTAGGGTCTCTAAGTCCCTTCCCCATACACTCTGACTGAATCAGTTCATGTCTCTCCACGTTGGTCATCTGGTTCCAAAAAGCAAGGTGCACTGGGGAAAGAGGCAGCCCAGGGCATGGAAAAGAGAGGGGGCTCTGGAGCCATCGTTCGGAGTTTAAGCCCTGTCTCTGCCTCTCCACTGGCTGTGTGATCTCAGGCTGGCACCTTAACCTCCCTGAGCCTCAAGGTCGCCATCCGTAAGATATGCTTTCCTCCCAGAAGGGGCCAGGGATGGGTGATTGTCCACGTAAACCCTTCTGCTGGTGCAGGGTGCCCAGGATGAGTGTGAGAAGGAGGGCTGTCATGGTTCCCCTACAGCCACCTCTGACTCTCGGCAGGTAGGCTAGGCTCCAGGACCACCTGCCCCCTCTGGGGAGTTCAGATGTGAGCGAGACCCAGGGGGTGGGGGCAGCCTTGGATCCACAGTCCCAGCTTTGGAGGCTATTCGGGTTCCAATTCAGAATCCCTGGCTCCTGGCTCAATGGGCTTTGTCCCAGAGATGTAATTTCTATTTTGATTCCATGTGACATTTAATGAAATGGCTTTCAGACACCACACAGTGACTGAGTTATGAAACCACAGCTTCTGGATCCTCAACACGCCTCACAATGACAGGACCCCTCTTGCTGCTTCGGGAGCTGCCCCAAGTCTCTTGAGGCCTGGGGCCCAGGACCACTGAGGTGGGGTCTTCACTGCGGAGTCCCTGGGGTCTGCCCCAGGCCCACTGCCTGGCACTCGCGTCTCATCCTAGCTGGACTCACAGCAGCCTCTGCCTGGGTTCCCGCCTCAGTCTCCCTCTTGCCAATCCAGTGTTGTTCTAACTGCAGATCAAAAACATTCAGGGAGACAGGAAGCCAATGTAGAAGACTGCAAACAGCATTGTTCAAAGAACAAATGAGCCAGAATAGAAGCAGAACAGAACACGCCAGAACGAGCTGCACATGGCAAGGGCGACTGCAGCTCACAAGCCTGGGCTGCGAGTGTGCACACTAGGTCTCTATGTATGGGAATTTGAGAAAGTTTGAATGACGTGGCTGTAACCCACCACCGTGCCACTCCCCAGTTACAACTTTCGGGATGGACTTCAGACCCCTCAGCACAGCACTAAAAACCCTTCCAGACCTGGCCCCTGTCTACCCACCCACCTGGCCCACAGCCAACTCCAACCACACTGAGCCACTGGGTACTGCAAACTCTGCCAGGAGCTCCCATACCTGCCTGGAATGCAAGAGCCTCCCTCCTCTCTCCAGGCCTCCTTCCCTCCCTCCTTCCCCTCCCGCAGCTTCCACTCTGCCACAGACTCCTACCGATCCTTCACCCTTCAAGGGAAAGGCCACCTCCTCTTTGGTGTCTCCCTGATTCCCCAGCAGTCTTGGCGGCTCCCGGCCCGGTGCTCATACTAGATGGTGCACACTTTGCATAACAGGGTCACCCTCACTAGCTGGTGGGGTCATTGTTTTCATGCCTCCCCGCTCTTCCCCCAGTGGGCAGCTAGGACTTCCCTAGAGGGGCTGGCTGAGCTCCTTCGTGCTCAGTGTCATACCATTTACTGACGGCAAGTGCAGGCTGACACCGGGGCCTCTCCCAGGTGACCCTCTCCACATGCTGACCCTCCCTGGGTGAAGACGACCTCCTAGATTCTACAGAAGCAAAGATATAAATATCTCTGGAGCCCTTCCGTTCAAAAGGAAGTAGAAGCCCTACAGTTTCTCAACAACTTGGCTATTAAAAATAGGAATTCCACCTACACACAGGAACAGTTTGTTGGGGATCATGGAAGGGCCAGAATCGTGAGGTCACACGTGTTCAGGATCAAGAAACCTGCTGGACCCAAAAGCTGAGCGCTGTAAGAAGGCAGGCAGCTGTCTGCAGCTGGTGCTACAGGCCCGAGGCCCCAGAAATCTCTAGAACCACAGGGATGCCGAATGGTACTCTGCCAAGGGTTTTATAAAACTCACTTCCCCACCACATCATGTGAACATCTGCACAGCACAGGTTCCAAAGGAAATTGAAAAAGAAATAAATCATGCATTAGCAAGCAGATCTGAGACCTCGTCTCTGACCTTGGAAGAGTGTGAGGAGATGCCTCAGACTCCATCTCCTGCTGCCACCTCCTCCCACTCCCAGTCCTCAGAACAGAGCCCCAGACCCGGCCCGAGTTGGGGTCCCCTGAGGATTCAGTCTTCCACGTTCATTTCCTGGCCCTCAAGGCCTGAAGCTCCATCCTTCCGCCACCCCTCTGGGTTACAGTAGAGTCCCCAACAGGCGCTGTGCGTGAACAATGACGGCAGAGCAGACATGCATTCTGTCAGCATCCACAGCCACTCCAGAGACAGACTTGGTGGAGACAGGAGAGGAGGAAGAAGGGGAAGAAAGTGGGCAGAGGGGCTGGGTACGGTGGCTCACGCCTGTAATCCCAGCACTTTGGGAGTCCGAGGCAGGCGGATCACAAGGTCAAGAAATCGAGACCATCCTGGCCAACATGGTGAAACCCCATCTCTACTAAAAATACAAAAATTAGCTGGACATGGTGGTGCACGCCTGTAGTCCCAGCTAGTCAAGAGGCTGAGGCAGGAGAATTGCTTGAACCCAGGAGGCGGAGGCTGCAGTGAGCCAAGATCGTGCCACTGCACCGCCTGGCGACAAAGCGAGACTCCGTCTCAAAAAAAAAAAAAAGTAAAAAGTGTGCAGAGGTAGCGAGCCCCACTGATGACCCCCACTCTGGTGGCCAGGGGCTCCAGTCATGATCTCAACCAAGCCCCCCCAGTGCAACTGCACGTCACCCTGTCAGACACAGCAGCTTCCCCTGCAGGTCACTCACTCACTCATTCATTCAACAACACTGAGAGTGCCCGGCCAGGTGCTGGCTGAGCACACCGGGGAACACGGACCCCATCCCTGCCCTCAGGGCACTCACAGCTAGAACAAGGCATCAGAAAAGTGTACGATTCTATACACTTTGGATAGTATGAAAAAGCGAAGTGGTAAACACTTGGGGCCGTGAGGGCTCTGAGGAGGCCCCTAATCTGGCCTCACTGGGTCTGAGGAGGTTCCTAGGGAAAGTGACCTCTAAGTTGAGACCTGAAGGATCAGGAGCAGGTGGGTGGGGACAAAGTCCAGGCTAAGGGAACAGCCTGTGTGAAGGCAGGAAGCTAGAGGATGTGGTCTTTAAGAAGCTCAGGCTCGGGCCAGGCATGGTGGCTCACGCCTATAATCCCAGCACTTTGGGAGGCCGAGGCGGGCGGATCACAAGGTCAGGAGATCGAGACCATCCTGGCTAACACGGTGAAACCCCGTCTCTACTAAAAATACAAAAAATTAGCCGGGCGAGGTGGTGGGCGCCTGTAGTCCCAGCTACTCGGGAGGCTGAGGCAGGAGAATGGCGTGAACCCGGGAGGCAGAGCTTGCAGTGAGTTGAGATCGCGCCACTGCACTCCAGCCTGGGTGACAGAGCGAGACTCTGTCTCAAAACAAAACAAAACAAAAGAAGCTCAGACTCAGGAAGGAAGGTTCAAGGCAGAGGTGAGCGGTGGGGGAGCCCGCGGGCACCTGGGCTCAGGCAGGGCCGAGAGCTGCGGTGAGGGGAGGGGCTCATGCAACACAGCCACATCGTCTGAGGTACTGCCCACACATTCCAGAGGCTATGTGTGCAATGGACTGGGGGAGGGTGAAGGTGGGCCTGTGGGTCTGGCCATGGTTGGGGCCTGAGCCCCGGAGGGATATAGCTATGCTGCACACTGGAATGGGAGGGGGATCACAGGACCCTGCTGTCTGGGGCATGGGGCGAGGGACATGGGAGGGCGAAGGCTCCCCCGCCTGGCCACACATAGAATGGCAGAGGCTGGCAGTACCTGGATTTCTTTCTGACCTGGCAGGGGTGCTTGGGGGCCCTGTTCACTGAGTTAGGGAACAGCAGGTGACAGACCCCGCAAGCCACCTCCACGGTGGCCCCTCTTCCCCCACCGTGCAAGTGGCCATCATTTCTCACCTGAAAGCTGCGACTGCCTCCTGCTTCCACTGGCGCACCCCGAGTAACACCTGACACGCAGAGGCAGGGGTTTCCCTCTCAAGATGTAAGGCTGGTCAGACCTTCCCGAGCTTCTCATCCCCTTAGAAATGAAATCCAGACTCTTCACCTGGGTCTACAGACCTGCCATGTACACACCCCAACCCACTGACCCGGCCCCATCTCCCACCCCTCACTCTGCTCTGACCACTCACAGACGTGCTTGCCCACCCTCCGCCTGCAACATGCTTTCCTCCCCTAACCACGTGGTCAATCCCCACATCCTCTGGCTCCCTCTGTCTCCCCACATGAAAGAGCACAGGGGCATAGCCCGCCCCTTCCTCCCTGCTTTCCTTGTCTTCAGAGCTTGTCACCGTCTGACTTACCGCACACTGGGTGGGTGATTGGTCTCCGTCTCCCTCACTGGCGTGCTGTCTCCTCGAGGGCCTGGACTCCATCTGCTTTGCACTTCACGGTCTCCCAGAACCTGCAGCAGTGCATACAGGAGGGCTCAGTGACTGCATGCTGGAGCAACCGCCTCCCAGCCCCGGCCCCAGGGCCATGGCCACTGCCTGGTGCTCTGTTTCCCGTGCTTGGAACAGCACCCCACCCTCACCTTCTCTTTCCTTCCCAAGAACAGGTCGAGGTCTCTTGCCCTCCTTCCTACCTCCCCGCTTCCCAGAGCTAATCACGCCCTCCTCTGTGTGATCTTGGAACCCTTAAGCACATGCACTCTTGACTCCAAGACCAGACACCAGGCCTCCTCCATTCCAGCACAACCACAGATAATAGCCACTGTCCACCACCACGTGCCCAGGCCTCTGCTGGCAGTGACCGAGGATGCAGAAGCAGAAGATGCATGCCCACGAGGGCTGGCAGTCTCCCTGGAGAGGGCACACTAACATGGGGACAACGTCCTAGCACAGCACGAGATGCGTGTCAGTGAGCGTACCCAGGGGGCACCAACTCCCTGAGGCTCGGAGTGAGACACAGGGGTGGGGGGCAGAGATGGAGGGAAGATGGGATGGGAGGTGCCAGTTATGCCACCCGCAGATTTAACCCGAGCCCCCAGAGCACACAACTGGTCAACAGCAGAGCTGGGCCTGGCTGGGTCCATCGGGCTCCAAGCCAGAGGTTTCTGAACTCAGAATGGCCCCCATTGGCTGACCCCTTTGGACAGAAGCAACTGACTCCCACCTCTCCACGAAATCCCAAGCTCCTAAGCAGCTTCCAGAGGCTACAGCACAATAGTGAGCAGACACACAACTCACAACATGGGCCCCGCCCATGACAGCAACGTGGGCAAGACGCAGCCCCAGCCTCCAGCTCACAGGAGCGAGGGCCGCCAGCCGCCACATGCCCGGAGCACCTCCTAACCCTGGTCCAGAGCTCAGGGTCCCTCTCCCTAAAGCCCACCTGAGACCCGGAACAGCCTTCTGCCTGAGTAGCTGCTTCCCCTAGTGGCTGCGAGTGCTCATCAACACTTATTATAAGAACGTTATAGGAAAATTTAAACAGAAAAATAGAATAGAAAGAAAAACTGCTCTTACTCCCAACCCGCCCCCTAAGGCACCTTTTCATTTCTCCACGTGGGACACCTTCCTCTCTATCCATACGTACACATTTTTATGACAACGTAAGCACAGTATACCCATAATTTTACATTCTGCTATTTTATCATTTTCCTGTAAACAGCTTTCCTTGTGTTTAAATGTGATCTGCGTATTTCTCATCTAGAGTGACTGGTTAGCACTCCATTAATAACCGGCTCTCTGAGCGGGCACCCCACTGGCTCAGCCACCACCAATGCCATCCACTACTTTCCCATCAGGTCCACTACGGAGCCCACAGGAACAAGGTCAGGCCTTACTCAGAGCTCATCAAGCATTTTCTGTAAAGACAGAGATAGAAAATACAGACCGTGGCAGCTATTCTAGTCTCTTATCCATGGTGAAGGCAGCCACAGACCATACGTAAATAAACAAGTGTGGCTGCGCCCCAACGAAGCTATTTATGGGCCCTGAAATTTGAATTTCATAGAATCTTCATGCAACACGAAATGTTCTTTTGATTTTCTTTTTCTTTTTTTTTTTTAGAGACAGAGTCTCACTCTGTCGCCCAGGTTGGAGTGCAGTGGCGCGATCTCGGCTCACTGCAAGCTCCGCCTCCCGGGTTCACACCACTCTCCTGCCTCAGCCTCCTAAGTAGCTGGGACTACAGCTGCCGGCCACCACGCCCAGCTAATTTTTGTATTTTTAGTAGAGACGGGGTTTCTCTCGATCTCCTGACCTCTTGATCCGCCCGCCTCAGCCTCCCAAAGTGCTGGGATTACAGCCATGAGACACCACGCCCAGTCATTCTTTTGATTTTTAAAACACATTCCTAGCTCCTGGTATGTATAAAACCAGGCGGTGAACCAGATCCAGCCCATGGGCTATTTCCTGACCCCTGCTCCATTAAGATTGGAGGATCCAGGGGTGGAGGAAGGAAAGTCTTAGAAAGGAGTGAAGGAGGAGGGTGGAAACTGAGGAAGCAAAAGAAGGCCCAACAGACTACTCTCTGTGTTCCGGAAAGTTCTAGGACTTGCTTCTAATCCCCAAGGGTCCTGGGACAGTCCAGCTCTCTGAAACTCCCCGAACAGAGCAAAACCGAAGGCCTGGACCATAGAGATGGCTCAGCACCTCATTTTTGTGATGGAGGGGAAGGGTCACCAAGAGAGATGGGAAAGAGCAGACCCCAAATCCACTAACTGTCCCCTCATCTGCCCCCAGCAAGGTGGTGATTCCAGCCTTTGACACCCCTACTTCTAGTCAGCTTGTCACCAGCTCAGTGGCAAAAGTCCCCTTCCAGACAATGCCCCACAAGTCTCTTTTTAATGCCAAGTGGCCTAAAATGCCAGGAAAGATCCTTCTGAAATGTAAATCAAACTTCTCTCTGCAAGGCAGACCCATCCTCTGCTGCCCCTGGCATTCTAAATGATCTCTTAGAAATAAGAGCCAGTGCCTTTGCCAATAATAACTTCTACTTTAGAAGTGCCAGATCAAACCAGAGAAAGTAGCTCAGTGGCTGCCCAGGGCTGAGGCGGCAGACGGGAGACAGGGAGTGACTAAGGGATATGAGCTCTTTTTGGGGTGGGCAAGATGTTCAACTGTGGGGATGACTGCCCATACCTGTGAATATACTAGACCACTGAACCGTACGCTTTATTTTTTTTGAGTCAAAGTCTCGCTGTGTCACCCAGGCTGGAGTGCAATGGCACAATCTCTACTCACTACAACCGCTGCCTCCCAGGCTCAAGCAATTCTCCTGCCTCAGTCTCCCAAGTAGCTGGGATTACAGGCACCCACCACCACGTCCAGCTAATTTTTGTATTCTTAGTAGAGACGGGGTTTCACCATGTTGGCCAGGCTGGTCTCAAACTCCTGACCTCAAATGATCTGCCCGTCTTGGCCTCCCAAAGTGTTGGGATTATGGGTGTGAGCCACCACGCCCGGCCAAGAGCCATACCCTTTAGATGCGCAAACTGAATGGCACGTGAAAAAGTTTCTCATGAAAGCATGCCAGGCACTTCACTCATCTAAATTCTCACAAGCCTGTTGAGCCTGGATTACAAATCCTAGTTCACAATGTGGAAACTGACGCTGAGAGCAGTGATGTGATGTCCCTAACCATTTCATAAGCAGTGAGAACTGGCTCCAAGGGCAGTCAGTTTTTCAAAAGGGAGGTGACAAGCCGGGTGCAGTGGCTCACACTTGTAATCCCAACACTTTGGGAGGCCGATACGGGCAGATCACTTGAGGTCAGGAGTTCGAGACCAGCCCAACCAACATGGTGAAACCTGGTCTCTACCAAAAAATACAAAAATTGGCCGGGCACAGTGGCTAATGCCTGTAATCCCAGCACTTTGGGAGGCCGAGGCAGGCGGATCACCTGAGGTCAGGAGTTCAAGACCAGCCTGACCAACATGCAGAAACCCCGTCTCTACTAAAAATACAAAATTAACTGGGCATGGTGGCACGTGCCTGTAATCCCAGCTACTCAGGAGGCTGAAGCAGGAGAATCGCTTGAACCTGGGAGGCAGAGATTGCGGTGAGCTGAGATTGCGCCATTGCACTCCAGCCTGGGCAACAAGGGAGAAACTCTACCTCAAAAAAAAAAAAAAAAATTAGCCAGGCGTGGTGGCAGGAGCCTGTAATCCCAGCTGCTCAGGAGGCTGAGGCATGAAAATCACGAACCCAGGAGGCAGAGGTTGCAGTGAGCCGAGATCACGTCGCTGCACTCCAGCCTGGGCGTCGCAGCAAGACTCCATCTCAAAAACAAAACAAAGAGGGAGCCTAAAGTCAGCCCTTTGCTGCAGCAGCCCCTGCACTAACAGGACCTGGAAGTGCCCCTCAGTAACACTGGGACCCACATCAGTCCAGAGGAAGGCCAGAGCAGCTGCAGGACCTGTTCCCAGCCTTCCAAATTCCCTCCCATCTCGTCCTGGCACCCCTTCTGGAGGAGAGGCTAGACCCCCCCTGAAGTAGAGGAGAGGAAAGACTCAGAGAGGCTCAGGGAAGACCTCACCCAGGCAGCTGCTGCCCCAGGGCTTTCTGGAAACTGAAACCTCCCCGTTTTCCACCTCCAAGGGAAGCTGCTGCTTCCCACTCACCCCATTCCTAAGCATGAGGCTCCATTTGGGCATGTGAGTACCTGTCCCTAGACTATCCTTTGTGGCCATAAGCTACCTTTCTAGCATGGTACCCAGAGCGTCCCAGGTAGAAGCAAACTGAAAGTGGCCCCCACTCGTGAAGTGCAGACAGTAAGAGAGCCCCTGGTCCTATCTGGACAGGATCCCCACAGCCACGGTGACAAGGGGCAAAGCAGAGGTCACCCTTCCCCGCTACCACAGTGCAGTGACCAGGGAGGAAGGGCAGGACGAGGCTAGGCATGACCAAACCCTTCCACATAACTCACTGGCCAGCTGGTGGTTTCAGGAGCCATTCCTTGGGCAGACCAGCATGGGGCTGGCAGGTGCCTGCTCTCCCATCAAGAGGGGCACATGCAGTGAGAAGACGAATGTAGACAGGTTCAAGTTCTGGTCACCCACTGGTTTTTGTGCAGGCCAGTCCTCTGTGAGGCACATGGCCTCCCTGAGCCTCCAGGCCATATCTGTAAAATGGGGGCGATCATCTCTGCCCCACAGTAGCTGTGCAGATCAAGTGAATTCTGTTGGGGTGGAACTGACTGCACGTGGCAGGAAAATCAACCTTATCCTATCAGGAATGTATTGACCTACTTCTGTGAAACATGTGAGATGTGGACTTCAGGATTCGCTGGACTCAGAAAATGAATGTCATAAGGCTTCAGCCTCTCTGTAGATCAGCTCTCCTTTCCTCAGTCGGGGCCTCACTCTTGGACAGGTCTACCCTCATGGGTTCAACAGCCCCAACCTTTGGCCCCCCTTCTACACCCCCCACCCCCAAAGTAAAAGCCTTGAAGTGTGGCTCATGGGGTCCTGGTTGTATGGAGACTAGACTCCCAGGGGCTATGGCCAGGGCATTTGTCTTTAAGAGTGGGTCTGTTGCCCAGGCTAGAGTGCAGTGGTGCAAGCACGGCTCACTGCAGCCTCAACCTCCTGGGTTCCAGTGATACTCCGTAGCCAGGACTGCAGATGCATGCCGCCACATATGGCTAATTTTTAAAAATGTTTCTGTAGAGATAGGGTCCCCTTATGATGCCTAAGCTGGTCTTGAAATCCTGGCCTCAAGCCAGGGATTCCCCCTTGGCTTCCCAGTGTTGACATTACAGGCACTAGCCACACCTAGCCACCTGCACCTCTGATAAAGGGCAACAGGGGGTCAAGCAGTGGCCTCTAGGTGAGAGCGTGCCTTTTCAAGGTCACATCCACACCCAACAGATTCCATCTTGCCAAAGCTTGGAAGGACAGCACCCTACACAGTGGAGGCCCACCCACACCTGGGAAGGCTCAGACTGCCCCAGACTAGGAGGCCCCAGCATCTCCATCGCAGCACATGCTGCAAACCTGTCTTTTCACCTGGTATCATCTGGGCCTCAACCTCTCTGCCCTTTATTGAGATTCCAGTGTGGCCACGTTGCATAATCCAAACCATTCATTTGTGAGCAGTCATTTGACCACACCCTACCCCATCCAGGCTTGCCCCAGCCCCGCACTTTGGTGGTGCTGCCCGGACACAGGAAGATGGAACATCTCACATCTGGTAGGAATGTGAACTCTCAAGCAATTGCCTGTAGAGCCATGGAGATTCTCTGCAATTGGCATAAAAGCAAACCCAGGGACCGTGTGTAGGGCCAGAGGACAATGAACAAAAAAAAAACACATGACTAAAGAGAATATGGCAGCACCAAGACAACACCCTGCTTCATCACTGAGCCTGAGCCCAGGACTCATCAGTCCCTGGGGAGGCAGGGATGAGGTCACACCCAAATACTGCAGAGACCATGTTGCTTGGGGCAGTTATTACCATCGTGTTTTCCCAGAGGAACAATCATTCTTTAGGCCAATAACTTCTATCTCTAATGGGCTTTTTGCTTTAAAGTCTTTTTCCTATAGTAATTGCTTACACTCTTAAGTGTTTAGTTTGGCAATCGTTTATAGCTAGAATTTGAGCCTTAAGAGTTTTAACTCTTAGTTTATTTACATCTATTGTGCTGCTTTTGTTTCTACCATCTTATTTTGTGCTTTCCATTGACTTGTTCTCTGCTGCACCCCTGACCCTTTCCACCTTCTACTAAACCCGTCAAGCTTTAACTCCCCTGCAACACATCCCACACCCGCACACATGCCCCTCCCCTCCCCCACCAGGGCCCCCACTTTGGAAGTTGACGTTAAATCTTCTGGTGCTATGCCTCCAGTGGTCACTCTTAAACTTTAAACCATGTATCTCCAAAGCCTAGTAGTACAAAGACCTTAGTATTCTTTATCCCTCTGCAATATCCATTATTGTAGTTCCATTTGTTGTTTGAGTTCCGTCTCACTGTTGCTCAGGCTGGACTCAAGTGATCCTCCCGCCTCAGCCTCGTGAGTAGCTGGGATCACAGGCATGTACCATGATGCCCAGCTTCCTTTTGATTCTATTGATTCACTGTGGACCAACCAATTTCTCTGCTCATCACCATCCTCTTTTGGCTCAATTCGTTAGGAATTATTTTGGCTTGGGGATGTGAATGGTAAAACCTTGGCATGAAAATGTATCTTCTTTCTGAATAATTTCATCCCATGATTCCCTCAGCATTGAAGATATGATTTCATAGTCTTTTGGCTTCTGTTGAAACATTCGTTTAATGATTGTTTTTTCTGTTCATGTTCTGCAGCTTCATTCAAATGAGCCTAGGAATGAATGTGTCTTTGCTTCTCATGTGTGATTCCTTGTAGACTTCCTGATCTCAAGGATGAGTCCATTCTGGAAAGTCACCAGTCATTACCTCCTCAAACACTGCCTGTCCACTCTCTCCATGCTTTCTTTCACCTTCTTTAGAATAATTCCCTTAGATACATCCCTTCCAACTCACAAGTCCACTCTTCAGCTATGTCTAATCTTACTGTGTTGAAATAGCTCTAAGAGCCTGAACTCTAGTAGTTATGCTGTATCCCATTCTACCTGATTCCAAAAATCTATTTCTTCACCATACCATGCTTTTTTCCCCCTTTTATCTGTTGTGTTATCTGAGTTTCCAATTTAGGACTGTGAACCCCACGTGTGGGAATCCTGTGCGACCAGGCTACGGATCAATACTGGGGATTCATTTATCTTCGAGTAGTTCCTAGACCACAAATTTATGTGAAGGTTTTTATTTTTAAGAATCCAGAAGGATTAAAACTCTTATCTTCCTCACTGTGCCAACGGGGCTTTTGTCTAGTTCCTGTATCACTGGGGCCCCTAGCTTTATGCCAGGGTTTTGGTCCCAGCTCCTCCTCTGGTTTAGATTAACCTCTCCCTCCAAATCCAACTGCATGTCAGTGCCTGCCCGTTTAATTTCTCTAAGGGACTAACAACCACTCGGAGAGCTGCTACAAGCTCCGGGGCCTCCATGGTCACTTTCTTTGTTCCCAAAAGAGATAATTCTCCTTTCCCAAGAGGTGATCACCTATTTAACTTTGCTTTTTTTTTTTTTTAAAAGATGGAGTTTCACTCTTGTCGCCCAGGCTGGAGTACAATCTCAACTCACTCCAACCTCTGCCTCCCAGGTTCAAGTGATTCTCCTGCCTCAGCCTCCGGAGTAGATGGCACATGCCACCACACCCAGCTAATTTTTGTATTTTTAGTAGAGATGGGGTCTCACCATGTTGGCCAGGCTGGTCTCAAACTCCTGACCTCAGGTGATCCACCCACCTCAGCCTCCCAAAGTGCTGGGATTACAAGCGTGAGCCACCATGCCCGGCCCACCTATTTAACTTTTTGCTGTGCTATTTATCACGGGCAAGTGTTTGAAACAGGAATTCGGTTCCTTAGTCCACCTCCTTGCTGGAGCCACTCCAGTCTCTAGAGCCAAGGCTAAGGTGAGCATGACTACTGAACCTTAAGCAGCAATGGCTTCAGCTATTCTCATCATTAAAAAAAAAACAAAATCCTGATGTGACATATTCCCTCCAGGGAATGGCAGGGAGACACCACTGATGTGTTCCCTTCTGTGTCCAGACAGACACCAGGAGGGTAGCCCCTCTGCACTCAGGGACTGCTGAAAGATGTCAGGCCACACAGTCCAACTGCAGCCACTCACGGATGAGAGGCTGGGCCTGTGTCTTGCTAAGAAGAGTTAAACCATTATCAGTATCTCCAGACCAACATTGGCAGGGCCACTGATCCTCAAAATATAGCCAGTTAGCTCCCTGGCCAGGTGACAGTTAAGAACACCCATCTGGTTCCTCCTTTGCATGACAAAGTCCTCAGGTCAGAGGCCACGGCAGTACCAGGTGAAGGGAGGTTTTTGTAGGTCTGCTTTTAGCAGCCAGGCCTGGCCACTGCAGCTGGGCAGGGCCCCGAATGTGCACATACAATGAAGTGTAACTCTTACGCTGCATGTCTAGAACACACCAGAAAACACATCTGGAACATGCTGAAGCTCAGCAGGGCTGCCTTTTCCCCAAGTGAGATCCAGATTTTAGTAGCTTTTAAAAGCCCCCAGGTGATTATAATTCACACCCAGGACTGAAGTCCACTGGTTTGAACTTTGTCAGGAGTCTATCCCACCCGATCTCAAATGTCTGAGATCTCCCATTAAGATCACAGGGTCCCTGGTTTACCCCCGGACTGATTCAGTAGGTCTAGGGGTGAGGCTGGGGAGGATGTATCTAATGAGTACCCAGGGCAATTGTCTCAGCAGCCTGACCACTCAACTCTGCAGGCCCTCCTCGGGCAGCATGGGAGACACGTTCTATAGAGCATGGCAGCTGGCATGGGGCCGGGGGGAGCAGAGAAGACTGCAGGCCACCCACAGGGAGGCTGTCCTAGTAGTTGGTCATCTTCTTGAAGCCTGGCTGCCCTGAACTTCTGCAATAGGCCTGGCACCAACCTGACATTACAAATCGAATGACCTTCACTGAACGCTTTTAGGTGTAAAGGGAAAGCTCTCTACTAGATTCCTCTGGGGCACAGATCACAGTTTTACCCAAGATACCATCCGCCCCAAAATACTTCAGTTCCAATTAGTTTATTTCCCCATGTACCAGTCACTTAAATACCTGATCCTTACAGGCCTTATGCTTAGAAATATAGAGACAGATAAAAATCTGTGCCCTCAAAGACAACTTTCTCTTACAGAGCAGCACGGGAAGGAATCTTCATGAGAACACAGGAGTCGGAAGCAGCACAACCTCAAACACTAGTCCCAGTCCCCTCCACCAAGGAAACATCGTCTCCCCATCAGGCCTCTCCCAATCACTCCCACCCACCTTAGAATTCTCTGCTGCCCCCACCACTGCCCAACACTTCAGATCTACTCATCTATCAGTTTTCCTCTCTAGGAGTAAACCCAAGCTCCAGAGGAAGGGGCCTCCCCTCTGGCTCAGCACCCCATCCTCCTGAATTAAAATACAGGTAGAAAATGGCACCTGACAGGCCGGGCGCAGTGGCTCACGCCTGTAATCCCAGCACTTTGGGAGGCCGAGGCGGGCGGATTACGAGGTCAGGAGATCGAGACCATCCTGGCTAACACGGTGAAACCCCGTCTCTACTAAAAATACAAAAAATTAGCCGGGCGTGGTGGCAGGTGCCTGTAATCCCATCTACTCGGGAGGCTGAGGCAGGAGAATGGCGTGAACCCAGGAGGCGGAGCTTGCAGTGAGCTGAGATCGCGCCACTGCACTCCAGTGTGGGTGACAGAGCGAGACTCCGTCTCAAAAAAAAAAAAAAAAAAAAAAAAAAAAGAAAATGGCACCTGACAAGAGAGCTGCTGTTTGTTTAATGAACTGAATGGCAGTGGCATGAGGTACAAGGAACGATTGGTTCATCTGGGGATGGGTGTCATGAATTCTAAAAGGCTTTATCAAAGTGGGTGGGATTCCGAGTCAGGAAAGGGCCTTTACAGACACAGGGACCAATCCAAACCTGTGCTGGAGTTCACACAGGTCAGATGAGGGATAGCAAAGCAAAACTCCAGCTGGGAAGACCTCTAGCCCCACCTGTTTTGCAAACGGGAAAAGAGCCCCAGGAGTGGCTCCCCCACAGTTGAGAAGTTAACTCAGCCCCGGCTTCACACACTTCACTGCAGTACGGCAGTTAATATTTTTGGGCACCACCTTTCGGGTGTACCTGTCTCCTATACACCTTGTGCCAGAATAGGCACAAGGCAAATCTCTTGCCCAGAACCAGTGGAAAGCAAATGAATTTGTTAGCCTTTACAAAAAATACTTTTTTTTTTTTTTTTTAAGACAGAGTCTCACTCTGTTGCCCAGGCTGGAGTGTAGTGGTGCAATCTCAGCTCACTGCAACCTCTGCCTTCCAGGTTCAAGTGATTCTCCTGCCTCAGCCTCCCGAGTAGCTGGGATTACAGGCGTGCGCCACCATGCCTGGCTAATTTTTGTATTTTTAGTAGAGACGGGGTTTCACCATGTTGGCCAGGCTGATCTCCAACTCCTGACCTCAGGTGATCTGCCTACCTTGGTCTCCCAAAGTGCTGGGATTATAGCCATGCCTGGCCAAAAAATATTTTTCTTCCTGAATTAAAATGCAAATTTTACCAATCAAGAAACTGACATAAGAACAGTTTTATTTTAATCACTTAACACTTGTGCATTATTCAATTTTGAGACTGAAATACTTGTTTCCCTTTCAACTGATTAGGAAATGGTCTGAGTTGGCATAAGTTAATCCTCACATTATTCAGCTAATGAGAGACAGAATCCTAAAACCTGATTCCAGCTTCCGCCTGTACCTCACGATGCAAGACAAAGCCTTTCATTTTAATGTTGTACAAGTATAAGGACCATATAATCTGAATTAACTTTAGGTAACAATAACTTAAAAGATAGGAAAATGTATCATATTACAGAGATTTAAAAATTGTCTATACAATAAATGATGAAGAAAACTAACAATAGAACAGGACAATGTTCAAATGGTGAATACAATTAACAAATGGGGCCAAAAGGATCAACATTTATCTCTCATCGTCTTTCATGCAGTCTCAGCTTTCTTCTCCCAAACATAAAGGCAGATTAATTCAAAACAGCCCTATTAAGAATATTTGTTTATCACGCCTGTAATCCAGCACTTTTGGGAGGCCGAGGTGGGTGGATCACCTGAGGTCAGGAGTTCAAGACCAGCCTGACCAATATGGTGAAACTCCATCTCTACTAAAAATACAAAAATTAGCCAGGTGTGGTGGCACATACCTGCAGTTCCAGCTACTAGGGAGGCTGAGACAGAATTGCTTGAACCCAGGAGGCGGAGGTAGCAGTGAGCTGAAATCGCACCACTGCACTCCAGCCTGGGCGACAGAGCAAGACTCCGTCTAAAAAACAAAAACAAAAAAAAAAATTTATGTTTCCTTCTGAAATTAATATTTGAATGGAACTGTATTAATAGCTCATGGTTTCCTACTGAAGTTTAAGATTCCCCTAGATAATGCTCAGATTTAGACAATGCTAGAATAAGACATTGGGTGATTAAAGTATGAACTACAGGTAAAATCTAAAAGAACATAGATAATAAAAAATTTCTGATTTAAAAGACATAGTAAATATAAATGAATTAACTCACACAACCTACTTACACACAAACAAAACTAGAATAAACAACTTGTAGGAACCACCTCTAGTTGATTTCACCACTTAACAGGGGCAAGATCCTAGGTGGGTCATTTTGCTTAAGGATGACTTGAAATTTTACAATACTACCTTGGCTCCCACATATGAAAACTCTTCAAGAATTTTTTCTTTTCAACTAGAAGTTGAGGAAAATACAGTGAGAAATAAAGTGAAACGGCTTCTCACACATACGAAGGCCCAGATCACCCCTAAATTTCTAGTGATTTAACTTAAGAAGCTCTTTGCGCTGAGATTCCTTTATCCCACAACACTCTACTCAGAGGGGGCAGAGAATCCCAGGACACTACCCAAGCCACAGGATAAAAACACAACCTGTCTCCTATCTGGCACCAACTGACTAATATCTAGCTACACACAGGACTGACTTTAAAGTTGGTTAACGAATATTTTAATTCATTAAAATAAAACTTACAAATTGCATGCTTAGTCTACACAAGTTTAACTTACTTTAGTCACTTAGTGAATTGTGAATTGGCTCCCATTAGTGGTCAGGAGAATGCTTTGTATTTGGTGTAGAAACCAAATAAATCAAGCTATTATCGCCTTGTGAGTACAAACAATGTTTATTTGTTTGTAAAGTGCCAGTTTTATATTTAAGTAAACATTAAAATCTGCATTGAAGCAGTGAGGCTGCATCTTTCAACTGCCTGTGCTGGTTAAAGGACTGTTTACTCCTGCTGTGCCAAGTTCACTAAAGGGTCACCCCTCACTTTAAAGCCAAGACTGCCATTGTCACTGCTATGGTAAGTCACAGCCAGCCAGGCCTTCTGGCAAAAGGTGATACTACCAGCACTATAAATAAACAGGACTGGTTGTGAGGTAGCTACACAGTTTTAAAGATGCTGGTTAATGAACATTATGGGCAATTCATGGTGTGGCTAGTTGGTAACACTTCAGCTGATTTTTCTTATGAGATGGAAAAAAAAATCAGCCAAATAAGGGCATATCTTCAGTTCATTTAGAAGTCAGCATCCAAGGTAAAAGAATTCTCTGTTGGACTTGACATCACTCCCATCCTCTGATACTCGCCTACTCTCTTCTCAAAGAAGTTAGTCTTTCCTTCCAGTGAAATATTCTCCATAAAGTCAAATGGGTTCTCTACTCTGAAAACCTGAAAAGGTTCACATCAAGATATAAATACAGAGCACCAGTTTCAAAACAAGCAGAAGGCTATGTAAACAATACTTTACCTTGCCAAAACCCAGTTCCAGCATAAGTCTGTCTGCCACAAACTCAATGTATTGCTTCATTAGAATGCAATTCATCCCAATGAGCTTCACAGGCAAGGCCTCAGTGAGGAACTCCTAGGAACCAAAATACGGCTTCTGAATACAACTAAAGCACAGGCATTTTCTAGCAAGCTTGAGTGACCCATTTCATCACCCACTTACCTGTTCTATCCGAACAGCATTAATAATTATTTCTCTTACTCTCTCCTCCGACGGTTTGTGTACCAGGTGTTTGAACATCAGGCAAGCAAAATCACAGTGTAAACCCTAGAAAAAAAAGTTCAAGATCACTAAAGCCAGAAGACTTCTGTCATTAGCATGGAATATGGAATTACTTTATCCTTTTCTGCATTCTCCTTATCCAACATGCTCAGCCATACTGAGAGCACTTGAACTCTCAAAGGGAAGATGACTTCAACTACTGACTTCTCTGCTGATGTCACTGAGGCAAGCTCAGTCCCATTCAAGGCCCTCAAAGCTGCCACCTAGATGAAGACAGGCAAGGTCTATTTCTTGCTATGCTGTGTGGTGGCAAAGGAGGAGTCAGAGCTTCCCTCAAAGTGTTCTTTCTACAGCCATGAGTGCTAATTTTGCCACTACTCCCAGCAGGAAAGGCAAAACTCAATAATAAGGCTAGTTTTTAGATGCTCAGGAAATTTGTATGCAATTTCAAGTAAATCAAGTTTGCAAGTTAGTGCATTAAACACCAAGCTTCACAGCTTATCTCCCAATCCAGTAAGGAAGGTCTCCCTACAAGGTAACCATGTTTGATTTGCCCACTGGGCTCCAAGTAAGATGGAGTTCATGCTCCTGGCTTTTCAAATGTGACTTAATCAAAGACATACACTAGACCAAAAGGTATACTCATTTCATTGAGATGCTTATTAACGTTGAAGTAGAGGGGCAATTTCTAGATCAAACAGGAGAAACATAATGTCTACTATGAACATTTTTTTTTGGGGGGGACGGAGTCTCGTTCTGTCACCCAGGCTGGAGTGCAGTGGTGAGATCTTGGCTCACTCAACCTCCGCCTCCCAGGTTCAGGCGATTCTCCTACCTCAGCCTCTCAAGTAGCTGGGACAACAGGCACGTGCCACCACGCCCGGCTAATTTTTTGTATTTTTAGTAGAGACAGGTTTCGCTGTGTTAGCCAGGATGGTCTCAATCTCCTGACCTCGTGATCCACCCGCCTCATCCTACCAAAGTGCTGGGATTACAGGCGTGAGCCACTGCATCTGGCTCTACTACAAACATTTTTACGGAAAAGGGGATCACATATTAATACCAGGCAAAAATAATAAAACATGCCTTAAAATCCCAATCCCATCAATAACTTGTAGTTTTGGCTGGGCATGGTGGCTCATGCCTATAATCCCAGCATTCTGGGAGGCCAAGGCGGGTGGATCACCTGAGGTCAGGAGTTCAACCCCAACCTGGCAAACACGGTGAAACCCCGTTTCTACAAAAATATGAAAATTAGCCGGGCACGGTGGCGGGTGCCTACGATCCCAGCTACTTGGGAGGCTGAGGCGGGAGAATCACTTGAACCTGGGAGGCAGAGGTTGCAGTGAGCCAAGATCACGCCATTGCACTCCAGCCTGGAGTAACAGAGCAAGATTCTGTCCCCTCAAAAAACAAAGAACTTGTAGTTTTATGCATTCAAAGCCTATAGGGCAATACATATATACTAATGTATTATAATATATTGAGAATGCAAGTAAAACAGTTTCAGTAAATGAAAGTATTTCCTTCTTTTGTCAAGTATGTGTATGGTTGAACTCACACACTAAATGTGGATATATGCCATCTAGTATCTCAGGTCCCCGTCAGTGAACACAAGAGCATGCCCGAGGTGTTTGGGGTTTAGGTCACCCTATTATTTGATTTAGACTCACCTCATCTCTGCTAATAAGTTCATTGGAAAATGTGAGGCCAGGCATCAGTCCTCGTTTCTTGAGCCAGAATATCGATGCAAAAGAACCAGAAAAGAAGATGCCTTCCACTGCAGCAAAGGCTACAACACGTTCACCTATTTAAGAGTTGACACCAAGATGATTCTAGTGAGTTGGTATTCAAGGGCCAAAAATCCAGTAACATTACCTGGAAAATGAAGCTCAGGTTTAAGTAGGGGCAAGGGTCTCCTTACCATAGGTAGCCTCTTTGTCCCCAATCCAGCGCAAGGCCCAGTCTGCCTTCTTCTTGACACAAGGCATCGTTTCAATGGCATTGAAGAGAAATTCCCTAGTAGGCACATACAGCATCAGCAATTGAAGCATTACAGTAAAAGACCCCTGATTACCAACTGCTAGGTAAGAGCTCTGGGACAAAGGCCAAATTCAAGTATTTGCCAGTCCTCTTCCTAAAGAAGAACTCACACCGAAATGTTTTATTTTTACTGGTCAGTTTCTTCCCTCCAGTGTTCTTTTAAAAATCTCAACATTTGATTTACATTAATACAAGTTTGGGTATTCTATAGTTCATATTGAGCTTCAGGGTCTACAAACTGTAAAACATAGTCCAGTACAGCAGGGACATTTGTTGCCTTTAAAATTATTTCAAGTCCAAATCATTGTTCAATTTGAAGAATCATAGAATTTAAATTTGAAGAACCATAAAATCCTAACTGCTGTGCTATTATTAGACTATCATTGGGTGCATTATTTGGCCCCAGTTGCCATATCTATATCATAAAATAATTAAACCAATAAACTAAGATTGCTTCCTACTAGAAGTCTGTGCTACACTGTCGATCCCAGGTCAGGAAGGCAAATCCATGCGTACTATAGTTAACTGGGTCTCCCTTACCACCCTCCTCTGCCTCCCTTTATTCTGGTGCCCACCTTGAGAGGCTACTGATTTCCCAGCCTGTTCCTACCCAGATGACCTTGTGTTCTGAAGCCAAGGTCACCAGACATTGGGCAGCTTTCATTTTTTTGAGATGAGGGTCTCACTGTGTTGCCCAGGCTAGAGTGCAGCCTAATGATCACAGCTCATGAAAAACCAAACTCCTGGGCCATCCTTCTGCCTCAGCCTGCCAAGTAGCTGGGACTACTAGCTCACACTACTAGCTCACACTACCACTCACACTACCACGCCCAGCTGCCTTTCATTCCTTCCATCTCACTGTCCTCTTTGAGACCTGGGTCTGCCTCTCCCCTTGTTTTTGAGGCTTCCCCAGCAGACCTTCCTGTTCCCCTTCTGGGCATTTGCCCCTGATCATACCCCTAATCTTTGCCTTCTTTTCTCAATTTCCACCTATAAACATGTTCAAATCTCTTTACCCCCAATGAGTTTCCTCAGTCCTTTCAAGTTACCACTTTTGCTCTTCATGTACTTCAAAGACTACAATAGCTATTTTAGGTTGCAGCTTCACCACTTCCACTCCATACAAGGTTCCAGTCCCTAAAGCTGACCTTTGTTTTTTTTTCTTTTGTTTTGTTTTTTGAGATGGAGTCTTGCTCTGTCACCCAGGCTGGAGTGCAGTGGCATGATCTTGGCTCACTGCAAGCTCCGCCTCCCGGGTTCACGCCATTCTCCTGCCTCAGCCTCCCGAGTAGCTGGGACTACAGGCGCCCACCACCACGCCCGGCTAATTTTTTGTATTTTTAGTAGAGATGGGATTTCACCGTGTTAGCCAGGATGGTCTCGATCTCCTGACCTCGTGATCCGCCTGCCTCAGCCTCCCAAAGTGCTGGGATTACAGGCGTGAAGCACCACACCCACCCTAAAGCTGACCTTTGTATCTAGACTACTCCAACAGCCCATTTCTAATCCCCCCACCTCCAATCTCCAAAACAAAACAGACCTTAAGCTACCTTTATTCAGCCAAACTGCTGCATGCCTAAATCAATCTCAGGGTTCACTGCTGCCTCTGCCTTATGTAACTCCTACTAAGTCTTATTTGCCTGTACCGTACTGCAGACTCCTTAGGAGGCAAGTCCTCCCTGTCCTTCATCCCACTGCAGCCGCATTCTAGCTTCTCAACGAATTTACCATATGAGCAAAGATGGTCAGACATAGGTTTCAGTTTGTCTTACCCAACATCTAGGAATTTTTTCAAAAGAAGGCTTTAGATTGGTAGACATCCAACTCTAAAAGTGGAGTACCTTCACAACTCTAAGTGAATGATAAAGTGAATTTAGGCCCCTTGCTAAGACCAGACATGACCACGGGTGCTGGAAATGCCTATGACTCTCTGCTTAGTCATTCTGGAGTCATTTTTATCCCTAGATGAACTAAAATTTTGTAATAAATCAACAATTAGCGAATCCTAAAAATCTTGGCATACCACTTGAATACTCACCTTTCTTTGGGATCTTTTATGTAAGTGTCAATAAGAAGACTATACATTTCAGAATGTATGTTTTCCATGGCAATTTGGAAGCCATAGAAACAGCGGGCTTCTGTAATCTGAACTTCTTGGCTAAATCGCTCCACCTAGTGGCAAAACATCAAAGTTAAGCTTTAGAAAAAACTAACAGCAGCAACTGTCAACGGATACTGGCAGCATCGCACTTTGTACCATTATGAGGTTTATTTCTATATTTATTTCATCCAATTTGTCACAATTCTTTGACATTTTATGTCATATGCTCAACTTACAGGTCAGGAAATAGATACATATAAAATAGGATTTCTGTGAGCGCTTGATTTCCTAATTAATTTATGTCAAGAAAGATCCATTCGCAATAAGAGATACAACCAAATTATTATTAAAACAACAAAGCCACAAAAAGGAGGGAGCAGAGCCGGGCGTGGTGGCTCACGCCTGTAATCCCAACACTTTGAGAGGCTGAGGTGGGCGGATCACCTGAGGTCAGCAGTTCGAGACCAGCCTGGCCAACATGGTAAAACCCTGTCTCTACTAAAAATACAGAAATTAGCTAGGCATGGTGGCACACGTCTGTAATCCCAGCTACTCATGAGGCTGAGGCTGGGGAATTGCTTGAACCCAGGAGGCGGAGGTTGCAATGAGCCAAGATCGTGCCACTGCACTCCAGCCTGGGCCAGAGTGAGACTCTGTCTCAAAAAAAAAAGAGGGAACAGATGTGGTGGCCACAAGGAGACATCACATTGCTACCACTTAATATTGTCTCAGCTTCTCTAGGGTCAGGAAAATACCATAAGAAAGAACTGCAAAGTGTTACAAAACAGGAAATGCCATGTAATATAAAACCCAGCTTACACACACAGATGCATTCAGCACGGAAAAACGTAGAAGATGAGGAGAGCGAACTAGTTCGACCTCAGATCGTCAACGCCAAATGAATGAAAGATGTTTTGGAAACTCACCAAGTTTTCATTTACTATGCCATCGCTTGCTGCAAAGAAAGCCAGAACATGGGATATAAAATATCTCTCCTCGGGCTTCAGGGATTCCCAATGCTGAATGTCCTTGGACAGGTCCACCTGAGGTTCGGAAGTCACAATTTTAGCATAAAAGGAAGACAGTAAAGCCTGCAGGACTCACACTGAGCACTCAAACTTTAAGTGTGCTGGCACCACTTACTATGCCCCACAGTTAGCCCCCCTTGCCAACGGGAACCTCCAAGTGCATTTATGTCTGAGGCGTCACGGTCACCCCTGCAGGGGTCTTCTGGGGTCCTCCGATTACCTCCTCGGCGGTCCAGAAAGAAGCCTCCGCCTTCTTATACATCTGCCAGATATCATGGTACTCGATGGGGAAGATGACAAAGCGGCGGGGGTTTTCTCTCAGCAGCGGCTCATCCTCCACGCCGGGGGCAGCTGCTTTAGTTTTCTGTTGGGGGAGAAAATAAAACATTTAAGTACGGGGCGAACCATATGAAACTAACGTTTTTCTGGACCAAGTCCTTTCCGTTGGCGGCAATTTCATGGGGCCCGATGTGAAAACGTGGCTGTCCCGTCGCACTCCGTGGGTCGCAGCAGAGGAGCGCACGCCCGAACCGGGAAATGGGCCGAGGGGCGCGGGAGGCCGCCCTGGGGAGGGGCTGCCTAGGCGGGAAAGGAGCCGGCGCGGGAGTGTGAACAGCTGAGGAAACAATGCGGCTTTGGCGCCAAGACGCCCAAGGCCGCCCCTGGCCCCTCTGCCCCACGCCCGCCACTCACCGGCTCCGCGGGCTCCTGGAAGATCCTCCTCGCGGTCTTGCTGGCCAGGACGCGGGACCCGCTCAGGGCCGGCGGCTGCGGGGAGACGCGTGTGAGGGGCGGCTTCGCTTTCCCTGCCTCCCTCCCCGGCCCGCAGCGCCCTCCCCGCGCGCTCACCGTGTTCTCCTTGTCGACCAAGCTGAGCCCCTTCAGCGGCGAGAGCTGCAGCTGCTGCGGGTCCGTGATGGGCGCGAGCGGGACGCGGACGGAGAGCATAGTGACGGCGCAGCGAAGCAGAGCAAGCGGCCAGGACACGACGGCTGGGACGGGATGCACGGGCGACCCCTCACTCCAGCAGCCTTTAAATCTCCCGCGCCGCGCGCTCCCGGCCCTTCCCATTGGCTGTGCCATGCCCCGGCCCTTCCCATTGGCTGTGCCATGCCCCGGCCCTTCCCATTGGCTGCGCCTTGTCCCTACCCAGGCTGGCCGCGGGGCCGCGCGCGATTTTCAAGCGCAGCGCGGGAGCCTCCGCCGGCGCCTTCCGGAGACCCCCGGGGACACCCCCGTGGACGTCCCCCGGGACCTCCCGGTTCTCCCCCCACTCGCCCCGTCCGCTGGCTGGGTCGGGGGCGCCGCCGCCCGGGCCCCCACAGGTCCCACGGGACCAGGGCCGCAGCCCCTGAGGGTCTCGACGGCCTTGGCGCGCGCGGGCCCCAGTTCGCCCGGGAACCGTTTAGGATTGCGTGAGGCGCAGCGATTGGAGCCCGCGGGCGCGATAGGATCCCCGGGCCGCGGCCCCGCCTCCCGAAAGCACCTCCTCCCGGCCGGGCCGCCGCCGGGCAGGGGGCTTAGCCAACGAGGTTGGTGCAAAGGCCTGGAAAACGCTCCTGGGTGTGGGGGAGGCGTTGCTGCGACCCTTTCGATCCGTGTCCCTGGGGTGGGGGTGCAAGGGCCCCGAGGCCTGACATTTTGGCGGAGTGGTCGGCGAGGACCCTACAGCCTAAAAGTTAGGGCCGCTGAGCCACGCAGCTCGTTTTGCTGTGACTGGGACAAGCGACCAGGCTTCTTACAGATTCGGTGTCCCCGTGAGTAAAATGGGACTCCTAACCGCGTGGGGTGTTAATGCGGTGAGGAGAGCGTTCGTTGAGATGACTCATGTAAAATGTGCAGTCCTTTGTAAACCTTCAAACCACAGGACACGGAGAGAAGGCTCTTGGTGCAGTTTTCCACAGAAATCCTGTCTCCTGTCAGACCCCTGTCCCCTATTCTCACCCTTGCCTTAAGAATTGCAAACTGTGGCTGGGAGCGGTGGCTCACGCCTGTAATCCCAGCACTTTGGGAGGCCGAGGCAGGAGGATTGTTTGAGGCCAGGAGCTGGAGACCAGCCTGGGCAACATAGTAAGACCCAGCCCCTGCCATTAAAAAGAGAAGAAAAAAAGTTGTTTTAATTGCAAACTGAGCAAAAATTCCTGGGAGAAAGTTCACAGAATGATTTTAGGACTAGGAATTAATGTACTACTCACTGGGCATCAAATATGCTGAAGAAGAGTTAGAAAACTCCACTGGAGTAGAGACTGGAACTTAGCAACAGCTTTCATTTAATTTTCTATGTGGCTTTGATTTGTCAGGCCCTGCAACGGGCAAAATGCCAAAAATAAAGGAAGAGAAAGCAACTTTAAGATCCAAGAAAAAAGTCATTAACATGAGAAAGCTTCAACAGCTGCACTCAGGGCTGTTATTGAGAGACTCGGGACTTTTTTTTCACAAAGCCTTTTCTAGATAAGATACTTTAAAGAGGGTGGGGTGGGACAGGTACCCTCCCCACCTAGGTCTGTTTCTCTCATTTCTTAAAAGTACTACAGACTTGTAATCAAAGTATTCTCGTGTTGCAGGAATAAGTGACCATCACATTCCTTACACAAAGCCACAACTAAAACTTTGGTGTAGCATGATTTGTTTAAAGCAACTCGCCATTCATTGCCATTTTCACCCCAAACACACTAAAGCACCCATCTCCAGGAAATTGGTATTTTTATTGATTACTTTATGGTTGATAAAGCTATTATCTAACAAAATTATAATTTATTGGTGTCATCTCATACTCAGATTTCAATTTCCCATAATCAACGTCTAAAACCCCCGTTTCGGTTGCCCTAGGGCGCCACGTGCTTTTTTGCTCCTGTTACTGAAGTAGCCAGAGGTGGCTTCATTGAGTTTAGTTCCTGGCCACGTAATTAACATAGCTATTGTAGAAGACGCGGAAAGATGCGTACGTGTTAGAGGCCGGGTGAAGTAGCCATCCTCCTTTCCCGCGCTGAACCTGAGTCATCTCGGCGTGGCCCTCCTCCCCCCAGGTCCGGCAAAATTGCCCCGCTGCGGGGGAGGTGGCGGCGCCCAGGGCCACGCGGCAATGCGGGCGGTTCCGCCTCTGGGGGGTCGGGCGGTGCAGCTCCTCCCGGAAAGCTGCCTGCCGCAGGCTGCTGCTAGCGCTGGGATTCACTCCTTTTTCCCTCGGTGCTCGTTTTTTTGGTTTTATTTAAGTAAACAGACGAGGGTCTCGCTTGTTTGCCCAGGCTGGTCTCAAACTCCTGGCCTCAAGCGATCCTCCCTCCGCCTCCGTAAGCGCCAGGATTCCTGGCGGGAGCCACTTGAGCGCGCGTTTTGACATCTGCATCTACTCCACCATTGGTCTGCACTGGAGGCCCCGCCCCGCCCCCCGGAAGGCTCTTCTGCATTCCCAGACTCAGGTGCCCCGCCCCGTTTCCGCTGCGCGCTCTCCGGCTCACACGCCCCAGCCTGGGCATGTTTGCAGGTGCCTGGCCAAGGTTAGCCCGTCTTCCAAAAGGCTGTTCCTACCTGTCCACCATTAGGGTGGAGAAACCGCGGCCCGGGGGGCTCAGCACTCACTGTGTACCAGACGCCCTGCCGAAGGTGGTCATAATAATAATTAAGGCTGCAGCACCCACAGCCTCTGGGCGCCTGGATCATGTGAGGCTGTTTTTTTTGAGTTTTTTGTTTTTTGTTTTGAGACAGTCTCGCTCTGTTGCTGCCCAGGCTGGTGGCTCCATTATAGCTCACTGTAGCCTCAACTTTCCCAGCTCAAGCGATCCTCCCACCTCAGCCTCCCGAGTAGCTGGGACTCCAGGCAGGCACCACTACGCCAGGCTAATTTTTTAATTTTTTGTACAGATGGGTTCTCGGTATGTTACCCGGGCTGGTCTTGAACCCCTGGGCTCAAGCCATCCACCCGCCTTGGCCTCCCAATGCTCAGATTACAGGCATGAGCCACCGCCCCACCTCTATATATAGATGAGCTCTCACGATATTGCCCCGGCTGGTCTCAAACTCCTGGGCTCAAGCTATCCTTCTACCTCGGCCACCAAAAGTGCTGGGATGACAGGCATGAGCCCTTGCGCCCAGCCCAACATTCTTAATATAGCACAGCACAGCAGCGCCACAACCGCAAGTTTCAGGAGCAGCCCAGTTCAACTTTGTAATTAGTTTATGTGACCCTTACTCAGAAGTCGGCAGGAAATGGTTAAGCAGGAAGCAGGGTGGACAACCACATGGAGCTGTTTGATGTTGATGTGAGTGTCACCACATCATGTGTCTAGAACATTTGCACTGGAGAGCTTCAGCCACTGAGAGGCCATTTTCAGCAGATGGTGACGATGAGGCAGCCAGCCCAGTGCAGAGCCTTTGGGATTAATGATTTTCTTTGTGCTCAGATAACCTCTAAAATGATGTTGAAAAGTTATGTGCCACTTTACACACATTTAAAATGACATTTAGCCAGGCACAGTGGCACACCCTTATAGTCCCAGCTACTCTAGAGGCTGAGGAAGGAGAATTGCTTGAGACCAGGTATATGAAACCAACCTGGGCAACATAGCAAGACCCCTGTCTCTAAAATTAAAATAAATAAGAATTAAACTGACATTTAAACTTTTAGTCATAAATTAAATAGTTACAGGAAATATAATCTCCATCATGTTGCAAATATTAGCACTTTAAAACGACAACTGGCCGGCATGGTGGCTCACACCTGTAATCCTAGCACTTTGGGAAGCTGAGGTGGGAGGATGGCTTGAGCCCAGAAGTTCAACACCAGCCTAGGCAACATAGACTTTATCTCTATGAAAAATAAAAAATTGGCTGATTGTGGTGGCATGCATCTGTGGTCCCAGCTGTTCAGGAGGCTGAGGCAGGAGTATTGCTTGAGCCCAGGAGGTTGAAGCAGCAGTGAGCCGTGATCACGCCGCTGCATTCCAAGCTGGGCAACAGAGCAAGATGCTATCTCAAAATAAATAAAAATAAAAACCACAACTATGTGCTTTTGACTCTTAGAATTTAGAATCCACAGATTTCAGTATGTTTGTTATGCTTATTTAAAAATTCCTAGTCCGGCCGGGTGCGGTGGCTCACGCCTATAATCCCAGCACTTTGGGAGGCCGAGGTGGGCGGATCATGAGGTCAGGAGATCAAGACCATCCTGGCTAACACGGTGAAACCCTGTCTCTACTAAAAATACAAAAAAATTAGCCGGGCGTGGTGGCAGGCGCCTGTGGTCCCAGCTACTCGGGAGGCTGAGGCAGGAGAATGGCGTGAACCCGGGAGGTGGAGCTTGCAGTGAGCCAAGATTGCACCACTGCACTCTAGCCTGGGCAACAGAGCGAGACTCCGTCTCAAAAAATAAAAATAAATAAATAAATAATAAAAATTCCTAGTCTGTCACATCTTTTTTTTTTTTTTTTTTTAAAGAAACAGGGTCGGCCGGGCGTGGTGGCTCACGCCTGTAATCCCAACACTTTGAGAGGCCGAGGCGGGCAGATCATGAGGTCAGGAGATCAAGACCATCCTGGCTAACACCGTGAAACCCCGTCTCTACTAAAATACAAAAAATTAGCCGGGTGTGGTGGCACATGCCTGTACTCCCAGCTACTTGGGAGGCTGAGGCAGGAGAATCGCTTGAACCCGGGAGGCAGAGGTTGCAGTGGGCCAAGATTGGCACCACTGCACTCCAATCTGGGCGACAGAGCGAGACTCCGTCTCAAAAAAAAAAAAAAGAGGATCTTGGCTGGGCATGGTGGCTCACGCCTGTAATCCCAACACTTTGGGAGGCCGAGGCGGGCAGATCACCTGAGGTCAGGAGTTCCAGAACAGCCTGACCAACATGGAGAAACCCTGTCTCTACTAAAAAAATTACAAAATTAGCCGGGCATGGTGGCGCATGCCTGAAATCCTAACCACTCGGGAGGCTGAGGCAGGAGAATTGCTTGAACCCGGGAGGCAGAAGTTGAGTTGAGCTGAGATCGCCCCATTGCACTCCAGCCTGGACTACAAGAGCAAAACTCCATCTGAAAAAAAAAAAAAAAGAAAAAGAAAAAGAAACAGGGTCTTGCTCTGTCACCCGGTCTGGAGTGCAGTGGTACAATAATGGCTCACTACAACCTTGAACTCCTGGATTTAAGCAGTCCTCCCACCTCAGCCTCCCAAGTAGCTAGGACTACAAGTGCACACCACCACACCCAGCTAATTTTTTTTTATTATAGAGACAGGGTCTTACTATGGGTCCCAGGCTGGTCTTGAACTCTTGGCCTCAAGTGATCCTCTAGCCTCAGCCTCCCAAAGCACTGAAATTACAGGCCTGAGCCACTGTGCCTGGGCTTTGTCCATTTATTGACTGGGTCATTTATCACTTTCTTATTGATTTATAGGGGTTTTATATGATTGGGACAGTCTTTCTATTATATGTGTTGCAGTTTTAGTTTCCTAATATTCCATTTATGTCTTTTTTTTTCTTTTTAAAAAAGTATTAAGCTTTATTTTGAGGTAGTTTAAGACACACAGAAGTTGCAAAAATGGTAGAGTTACTCATCCAGGTTACTGAATATCTTACATAACCATAGTACATTGTCACAATCAGGAAGTTGACAGTAATTAAATTACTAACCTTGTTTGGATTTCACTGGTTTCTACATGCAGTCGTGTATATGTGTATGTGTACATGGTTCTTTGAAATTTTATCACGTGTAGATTTGAATAACCATCACCAAATCAGGATATAGAACTGTTCCATCACTACAAAGAGGATCCCTGTGTTGCTCCTAATTGTTAACACCCTAGCCTTAACTCCTGGCAACCACTAATCTGGTCTCTATCACTGTAATTTGTCTTAGAGAATATTCTATAAATGGAATCATATAATGTGGAACGCTTTGAGATTAACTGGCTTTTTTTAACTAGAAATAATGCCCTTGAGATTCATCCACGTTGTTGAATGTATCAACAGTTTCTTCCTGTTTATTGCTGAGTAGTATGCATTTCCTTGGATTGCTGTTCACCTGGTGCGGGACATCTGTGTATTTTGCTTTCTTGTTTTATTTATTTATTTTTTTGAGTTGGGATCTCACTATGCTGCCCAGGCTGGACTCCAACTCGTGAGTTCAAGTGATCCTCCCACCTCAGCCTCCCAAGTAGCTGTGATCACAGATGCATATCACCAGGCCCTTGCTCACATCTTGCTAACTAATTAATTTCTTTCCTTATCCCCTCTCAAACATTGGTTGGGTTTACTTCTTTTTTTTCTTTTTTTTTGAGACATAGTCTCTCTGTCGCCCAGGCTGGAGTGTGGTGGCGCCATCTTGGCTCACTGCAACCTCCCGGGTTCAAGCAATTCTCCTGCCTCAGCTTCCCGAGTAGCTGGGATTAAAGGCACCCACCACCATACCCAGCTAATTTTTGTATTTTTAATAGAAAAGGAATTCCACCATGTTGGTCTCAAACTCCTGACCTTCAGTGATATACCTGCCTCAGCTTCCCAAAGTGCTGGGATTACAGGCATGAGCCACCGCACCCGGCCGCTGTTACATTTTCTTTTGAGTATGGATTTGGCAAATCCCACAGGTTTTAATGGATAGTGATCTCACTTTTGCATTTTTTAAATAGTCTGAGATGTGTGTTTTGATTTCCTTTATTACCTACATCTGGTTTATTTAGAATGTTAAAACTTTTCATCTCCATGTGCTTTGATTTTCATTTTGAATATCTTTTCATTCAGATTACATTGTTAGAATCACTAGATCAATTTCAGGAGAACTGACATCTTTATGATATTGAGTCTTCTAATCTATGGCCACGGTATATCCCTCCATTTATTTATGTTGTCCTTCATTTTTTTCAGTAATTTTTTTGTAGCTTCCTATATAGCAGTCTTGCACATTTAAAAAATGTTTTTCCTGGCTATTTATTATTTCTTATTCTATGATAAATAGTATCATTTAATTTTTTTATTTTCTAAATTTATGCACTGATATATATATAGACATTGTTTTTCATGTTATTAACCTTAAATCCTACAACCTTGATCAATTTGTAATTAATTTGGTTTATCTGTGGACTCCTTTATATTTTCTTCATTCACAGTCATGGTGCCTGTAAAGTGACAGTTTTACTTCTTCCTATCCAATCTTTATGCTCATTTTTATTTTACTTTATTATCATTATTATTATTTAGAGACAGGATCTCACTCTGTCTCCTGGACTCAAGTGCAGTGGCACGATCGTAGCTCACTGCAGCCTTGAACTCCTGGGCTCAAGCGATCCTCCAGCCATCACACCATCTACATTGAATGTAATTACTTATACATTTGGTTTACATCTACTATGTTAGTACTTGTTTTCTACTTACCCACCTATTTTGTGTTCTTTTGTCTCTTTTCTTTTTGAGATGGAGTCTCGCTCTGTCACCCAGGCTGGAGTGCAGTGACACGATCTTGGCTCACTGCAACCTCTGCTTCCCGGGTTCAAGCAATTCTCCTGCCTCAGCCTCCTGAGTAGCAGGGATTACAGGTGCCTGCCACCACGCCCGGCTAATTTTTGTATTTTTAGTAGAGACAGGGTTTCACCATGTTGGCCAGGCTGGTCTCGAACTCTTGACCTTCAGTGATCTGTCCGCCTCGGCCTCCCAAAGTGCTGGGATTACAGACGTGAGTCACTGCACCCGGTTTTTGTCTCTTTTCAAATATTCTTTGGAATTAAAAAAGTTATTATTTGGCTGCACCAGGCCTCACCAGATTAATTCTACCTGGTGACTTCAGCTTACATCACGTGGAGAAGAAAAATTGCCAACCTTAGCCCCATCCAAATTCCTGATACACAAAATTATGAGATAAAATGGTGGTTGTTTTAAGCAGCTAAAAAACAGAAGTCTCATTTTGAAAGCTTTGAAAAATACTAAGGCCAGGCACGGTGACTCATGCCTGTAATCCCAGTACTTTGGGAGGCCAAGGCGGGTGATCACGAGGTCAGGAATTCGAGACTAGCCTGACCAACATGGTGAAACCCCGTCTCTACTAAAAATACAAAAATTGGCCAAGTATGGTGATGCGCGCCTGTAATCCCAGCTACTCAGAAGGCTGAGGCAAGATAATTGCTTGAACCCGGGAGGTGGAGGTTGCAGTGAGCTGAGATGGTGTCACTGCACTCCAGCCTGGGCGACACAGCAAGAGTCCATCTCAAAAAAAGAAAAAAGAAAAAGAAAAATACTAACAAAATTGTTTTTCATTTGTAAGATTTAAACAAAGATCTATTTTTATTTATTTATTTGTTTTTTTTGGAGACGGAGTCTCACTCTGTTGCCCAGGCTGGAGTGCAGTGGTGCCATCTCGGCTCACTGCAAGCTCCGCCTCCTGGGTTCAGGCCATTCTCCTGCCTCAGCCTCCTGAGTAGCTGGGACTACAGGCACCCGCCACCACGCCTGGCTAATATTTTTTTTGTTGTTGTATTTTTAGCAGAGACGGGGTTTCACCATGTTAGCCAGGATGGTCTCAATCTCCTGACCTCGTGATCCGCCCACCTCGGCCTCCCAAAGTGCTGGGATTACAGGCGTGAGCCACAGCGCCCGGCCTTAAACAAAGATCTTAAGGTCTAGGCGGTCTCTAATAGGGCTGTAATAGGTTTCATTATATGATTTCTAAATCTTTTTTTTTTTTTTTTTGAGACGGAGTCTCACTCTGTCCTCCAGGCTGTACAGTGGCACCATCTCTGCTCACTGCAAGCTCCGCCTCCCAGGTTTACGCCATTCTCCTGCCTCAGCCTCCCGAGTAGCTGGGATTACAGGCACCCGCCACCACGCTAGGCTAATTCTTTGTATTTTTAGTAGAGACAGGGTTTCACAGTGTTAGCCAGGATGGTCTCGATCTCCTGACCTCATGATCCGCCCGCCTCAGCCTCCCAAAGTGCTGGGAGTACAGGCATGAGCCACCGTGCCCGGCCTTGATTTCTAAATCTTAATGTCACCCTATCTCTTCCTACTAATTTTTTATCAATTAATTTTTTTAAAATAGAGACAGAGTTGCCCAGGCTGATCTTGAACTCCTGAGGTCAAGCAATCCTCCTGCCTCGGCCTCCCAAAGTGCTGGGATTACAAGTGTGAGCCACCACGCCCAGCCCCTTCCTACTAATTTCTGTGTGAGTTCTTAATTGTCAGTGGTTCCCAGCTCTATTGGCTGTATTTGTTCTTAACCATTTTTATACTGCACCTTCTTCTACTATTGCTATTATTTATCATCATCACTAGTGTCTAAATTTTGGTATTTGGCCCAGGCATGGTGGCTCACGCCTGTAATCCCAGCACTTTAGGAGGCCAAGGTTGGTGGGTCACCTGAGGTCAGGAGTTCAAGACCAGCCTGGCCAACATGGTGAAACCCAGTCTCTGCTAAAAAACAAAAATTAGCTGTGGGTGGTGGCATGCACCTGTAGTCCCAGCTACTTGGGAGGCTGGGGCAGGAGAACTGGAACCCAGGAGGTGGAGGTTGCAGTGAGCTGAGATGGTACCACTGCACTCCAGCCTGGGTGACAGAGCAAGACTCTGTCTCAAAAAAAAAATGTATTTGGTCTTGAATTTAGAAATTATTTATTCTAGGCTGGGCACGGTAGCTCACACCTGTAATCCCAGCACTTTGGGAGGCCTAGGTGGGTGGATTACCTAAGGTCAGGAGTTCGAGACCATCCTGACCAATATGGTGAAACCCCGTCTCTACTAAAAATACAAAAATTAGCCAGACGTGGCGGCGCGTGCCTGTAATCCCAGCTACTCGGGAAGCTAAGACAGGAGAATCGTTTGAACCCAGGAGGCGGAGGTTGCAGTGAGCCAAGATTGCACCACTGCACTCCAGCCTAGGCGACAGAGTGAGACTTTGTCACAAAAAAAAAAAAAAAAAGATTTATTCTAATAGTTTGGAGACTATCTTTTAAAAATGGCAGTTTTATCTCTTCCTTTCCAATGCTAATATCCTATGCAAAATTTTGTTGTTGTTGTTTCTGTTGTTTTGTTTTGTTTTGAGATGGAGCCTCACTCTGTTGCCCAGGCTGGAGTACAATGGCACGATCTCGGCTCACCTGTAACCTCTGCCTCCCGAGGACTCCCTGTGTTGCCCAGGCTGGTCTCAAACTCCTGGCCTCAAGCAATCCTCCAGCCTCAGCCTCCCAAAGTATTGGGATTACAGGCGTGAGCCACCATGCCCAGTCTATTTTGTTTTTTTAATTTAAAAATTTTTGGTTTTTTTTTTGAAACATGCTCCACAGAAAAGCATATATTATATTCTATGATGAATTGACATAGTTTATGCTTTATTTAGAATTTTTAAATCAATTTCTTTTCTTTTTTTTGAAGTGGAGTCTCTGTCGACCAGGCTGGTGTATAGTGGCCGGATCTCACTGCAACCTCTGCCTCCCAGGTTCAAGTGATTCTCTGGCCTCAGCCTCCCAAGTAGCTAGGATTGCAGGCATCCGCCACCACGCCTGGCTCATTTTTTTGTATTTTTAGTAGAGATGGGGTTTCACCACGTTGGCCAGGCTGGTCTTAAATTCCTGAGCTCAACTTACCGCCTGCCTCGGCTTCCCACAGTGCTGGGATTACAGGCCTGAGCCACCACACCCCACCTAAATCAGTATTATTAATTGAAATTACCCTATAATTTTATTTTCTTGTTCGTTTTCCTATTTAGTTATGTATGAAGTTTATGCTTATAAAATGAATTTTGCAACTTTTACTCTTATTCTGTTGCTTAAAACACCGTATAGTATGGTGATTTTTTTGTTAATTTAATTTTTTTTTTTTTTTTTTTGAGACGGAGTCTTGTTCTGTCGCCAGGGTGGAGTGCAGTGGCATGATCTCAGCTCACTGCAACCTCCGCCTCCCAGGTTCAAGCGATTCTCCTGCCTCAGCCTCCCAAATAGCTGGAACTACAGGCGCACACCACCACACCCAGCTAATTTTTGTATTTTTAGTAGAGATGGGGTTTCACCATGTTGGCCAGGATGGTCTTGATCTCTTGACCTTGTGATCCTCTTGCCTCGGCCTCCCAAAGTGCTGAGATTACAGGTGTGAGCCACCGCACCTGGCCTGTTCATTAAATTTTTGTCAGTAACTCCTATAAAACTGTCTAGGATTAGTGTCTTTTTCAGGGGGAAAGTTTGAGACTTCCAAATATGTTTCTTTCTTGGCAATAGGTTATCCTAATTTTCTATCCCTTCTTAACTCTTTTTTGGATATTTATAATTTTAGAAAATTGTCCTGTTGATCTTAGGTTTTCACATTTATTTTAAGTTTTCTTTTTTTTTTTTTTTTTTTTGAGACGGAGTCTTGCTCTGTTGCCCAGGCTGGAGTGCGGTGGCACAATCTCGGCTCACTGCAACCTCCACCTCCTGGGTTCACACCATTCTCCTGCCTCAGCCTCCCGAGTAGCTGGGACTACAGGCGCCTGCCACCACGCCCGACTAAATTTTTTTTGTATTTTTAGTAGAGATGGGGTTTCACCGTGTTAACCAGGATGGTCTCGATCTCCTGACCTTGTGATCCGCCCGCCTTGGCCTCCCAAAATGCTGGGACTACAGGCGTGAGCCACTGCGCCCGGCCTTATTTTAAGTTTTCATAGCATTGTTTTATCACTTTTTTTTTTCAAGGCCGAGTCTCACTCTGTCGCCCAGACTGGAGTGCAATGGCGCAGTCTCAGCTAACTACAACCTCCACCTCCTGGGTTCAAGCGATTCTCCTGCCTCAGCCTCCTGAGTAGCTGGGATTACAGGCGCCCACCACCATGCCCGGCTAATTTTTGTATTTTTAGTAGAGACAGGGGTTCACCATGTTGGCCAGGCTAGCCTCAAACTCCTGACCTCAGGTGATCCGCCCACCTCGGCCTCCCAAAGTTCTGGAATTACAGGTGTGAGCCACCACGCCCGGCCCTGTTTTATTACTTAAAACGTTATTGTGAAATAAAGGGAGTTTTTGAGCTTCTAAAGCATTTGTATTGTGAACCCATTTTAATTCCTAATAGTGGTTAGTTTTGGTTTCTCTGTTTTTCCCTTATTAGTCTTTGTAGAAATTTGCCAATTTTATATATCTAAGAGGGAAAAAGAAACTTTTGGTTTTGTTGTTTCTTTTTTTTTTCTTCTTTGTATTTTTAGTAGAGACGGGGTTTCACTATGTTGGCCAGGCTGGTCTTGAACTCCTGACCTTGTGATCCACCCACCTCGGCCTCCCAAAGTGCTGGGATTACAGGTGTGAGCCATCATGCCTGGCCCTGGTTTTGTTGTTTCTGTTTCATTCATTTAAATATTTATTGGATATATATTTAATCAATTTCCATTTTTTATTCGTTTTTTCTGCTTTTTTTGTTTACTCTGTGGATGTTTTCTACCTTCCTGAGTTAAATACTTAGTTTATTTTCACTATCTCTGTTTTATAATAAATGGTATAAATCTCCCTTCAAATAGGATTTTAGCTGCATTCCAAAGGTTTTGATATGTTACATTTATACTAAACAGTAGTTGAGTGTAGAATTCCCTGGGCCAAAGTTATTTTCCCTCAGGCCTCTGGCATTGTTACTCCATTGTCCACTGTCAGCTGTTTCTTGTGAGAAGTCTGCAGTTGTGTTTCTCTTCATAGGTTTTGAGATTTTTCTCTTCCTCTTTGGTATTCTGAAATTCTATTCTGATGTGATTACATGAATGCTTACTTTTCTTTATCTTGCTTAGTTCCCAGATTGTATTTCATTGTGAAATCTCATGTCTTAAATTCTGAAAAATGATCAGCCAGTTTTTCCTCTGATGTTTCTCATCTTTTTTTTTTTTCTGAAGTTCCTAACTGCTGCTTGTTGGGGCTACTTAATCTATACCCAGGCTTTTAACTGTTCTCATGTTTTTAAAAACCTATTTCTCTCACTGTTCAACATGTTATTATTCATTAGCTCCAATCTCTTTCCTACCATTCTGTCTTTTTTCTAATTCACCTTGCACGGTGCTACCAGGTTCATCTGAAAGTGAAATTCTAGTTATTGAACCAGTGAATCGTGAATCATGATTTTAGAAGTGAATCCCAAAAGCCTTTGATCTTACCCCTCTTGGTTTATGAGAGAAAAAAATTTAGATCCATGCCGGGTGCAGTGGCTCACGCTTGTAATCCCACCACTTTGTGAGGCTGAGGTGGGAGGATTACTTGAGCCCAGAAGTTCAAGATTAGCTTGGGTGACACAGAGCATGTTGGTGCACACCTGTGGTCCCAGCTACTCAGGAGGCTGAGGCCGGAGGATCACTTGAGTCCAAGAGGTCAAGGCTACATTGAACCATGATGTACCGCCACACTCCAGCCTGGGTGACAGAGTGAGACCCTGTCTCAAAAAAAAAAAGTTACATCCAGAGATAAAGAGAATCTCCCAAAGTCACACAATAGAAGAACAGGCAGGGGAGCCTCATGGATTCTAGTATAAAGTTGCTTGGGCTGCCCCTTTGAAGGAGCACCTACCCTGGCATAGCATGAGACCCCCAACTGGCACTACAGGGAACACAAAAATAACAGGGGAGGCTGGGTGCAGTGGCTCACGCCAGTATCCCAGCACTTTGGGAGGCTGAGGTGAGTGGATCATTTGAGGTCAGGAATTCGAGACCAGCCTGATCGACATGGTGAAACCCCATCTCTACTAAAAATACCGAAAAAATTAGTCGAGTGTGGTGGCACTTGCTTGCAGTCCCAGCTACTCGGGAGGTTGAGGAGAAGAATCGCATGAACCTGAGAGGTGGAGGTTGTGGTGATCCGAGATCATACCATTGCACTCCAGCCTGGGCAACAGAGCGAGACTGTCTCAAAAACAAACAAATTAGTTGGGCGTGGTGGCACACACCTGTAATCTCAGCTACTAGGGTGGCTGAGTCATGAGAATCACTTGAACCTGGGAGGCACAGGTTGCAGTAAGCCGAGATGGTGCCACTGCATTCCAGCCTGGGTGACAGAGTGAGACTTTCTTTCTAAAAAAAAAAAAAATAGGCCGGGCATGGTGGCTCATGCCTGTAATCCCAGCACTTTGGGAGGCCGAGGCGGGTGGATCACGAGGTCCGGAGTTCGAGACCAGCCTAACCAACATGGTGAAACCTCGTCTCTACTAAAAATACAAAAATTAGCCGGGTGGGCCGGGCGCGGTGGCTCACGCTTGTAATCCCAGCACTTTGGGAGGCCGAGGCGGGTGGATCACAAGGTCAGGAGATCGAGACCACAGTGAAACCCCATCTCTACTAAAAATACAAAAAAATTAGCCGGGCGTGGTGGCGGGCGCCTGTAGTCCCAGCTACTTGGAGAGGCTGAGGCAGGAGAATGGCGTGAACCCGGGAGGCGGAGCTTGCAGTGAGCCGAGATTGCGCCACTGCACTCCAGCCTGGGCGACAGAGCGAGACTCCGTCTCAAAAAAAAAAAAAAAAAAAAAAAAAAAGAAAAAGAAAAAAATAATAATAACAGGAGGGAACACCTACCTCATCTTCTGGGCCTTTTAATTGCTCTGAATCATCATAAGACAAGGGAAAGGAGATCACTTTTATTCAAATTTTGTGATTTTTATCATTAACTTTTAAAAATCATTTTTAAAAATGGTAGTAAAATACATATAGCATAAAACTTACCATTTTAGCCATTTTTAAGTGTGAAGCTCAGTGACATTAAGTATATTCTCATTGTTGTGCAACTACTGCCACCATCTATTCACAGAACTTTTTTATGTTCCCAAACTGAAACTCTGGACCCATTAAATAATAATTCCTCAGGCCAGATGCGGTGGCTCACGCCTGTAATTCCAGCACTTTGGGAGACCAAGGTGGGCAGATTGCTTGAGTCCAGGAGTTGGAGACCAGCCTGGGCAACATGGCAAAAACCTATCTCTACTAGAAATATAAAAAATTAGCCTGGTGTGGTGGCATGTGCCTGTAGTCCCAGCTACCGGGGAGGTTGAGGTGGTAGGCTCCCCTGAGTCTGGGAGGATTAAGGCTGCAGTGAGTCGTGATCACACCACTGCACTCCAGCCTGGGCCACAGAGATCACCCTGTCTCAAACAAAAAACAAAACCTCCTCATTCCCCCTCCCTATAGCCCCTGACAGACACCATTCTACTTTCTATCTCTATAATTTTGACTACTCTAAGTACCACATATGAATAGAATCATACATTGTTTGTTCTTTTAGTGACTATCTTATTTCACTTAGCACAACATTCTCAAGGTTCATTTATGTTGTAAGATGGGTCATAATGTCCCTTTTTTAAGGCTGAATAATATTCCATCGTGTGGATAGACCACATTTTGTTTATCCAATCATCTGTGGATGTTTGGGTTGTTTCTACCATTTGGTTATTATGAAGAATGCTGCTGTGAACAAGGGCAAGTATACATGTACCTGTAAAGAAAGAGACAGGAAGATAGGGGAAATTTTGGAGCTTCCTAGAGACTTGTTAAATTGTTGTGACCAAAATGTTGATAGTGATATGGACCATGAAGCCCAGGCTGAGGTGGTCTCAGGTAGAGATGAGGAACTTACTGGGAATTGGAGTAAAGGTCATTCTTGCTATGCTTTAGCAAAAAGACTGGTGGCATTGTGCCTCTGCTCTAGGGATCTGTGGAACTTTAAACTTGACAATGATGATTTAGGGTATCTGGCGGAAGAAATCTCTAAGCCGCAAAGTGTTCAAGATGTGGCCTGGCTGCTTCTAACAGTGTATGGTTATATGCATGAGGTGTGAGCAAATTGATTATCTGAGGGCTGAGTGTGGTGGCTCATCCCTGTAATCTCAGCACTTTGGGAGGTCAAGGTGGGTGGATTACCTGAAGTCAGGAGTTCAAGACTGGCCTGGCCAACATTGGGAAACCCCATCTCTACTAAAAATACAAAAAAAAAATTAGCCGGGCGTGGTGATCCACACCTGTAATCCCAGCTACTCTGGAGGCCGAGGCAGGAGAATTGGTTGAACCTGGGAGGCGGAAGTTACAGTGAGCCCAAGATCATGCCACTGCACTCCAGCCTGGGTGACAGAGCAAGATTCCGTCTCGAAAAAACAATACAAAACAACAACAATAAAAAAAGCAGAGATGATCTGAAACTGGAACTTATATTTAGAAAGGAAGCAGAGCAGCTGGGCACAGTGGCTCATGCCTATAATTCCAGCACTTTGGGAAGCCAAGGCGGGAGGATCACCAGAGGTGAGGAGTTCAAGACTGGCCTGGCCAACATGGTGAAACCCCATCTCTACTAAAAATACAAAAATTACTCAGGTGTGATGGTGGGCGCCTGTAATTCCATCTATTTGGGAGGCTGAGGCAGGAGAATCACTTGAACCCAGAAGGCAGAGGTTGCAATGAGCCGAGATCACACCATTGCACTCTAGCCTAGGCAACAAGAGTGAGACTCCTTCTAAAAAAAAAAAAAAAAAAAAAAAAAAAGCAGAGCATAAAAGTTTAGAAAATTTGCAGCCTGACCATGTGGTAGAAAAGAAAGCCCATTTTCTGGGAAGGAATTCAAGCTGGCTGCAGAAATTTGCATAAGTAAAGAGGAGTCAAATGTTAACAGCCAAGACAATGGGGAAAATGCCTTGAAGGCAGGCCCTCTCATCACAGGCCCAGAGGCCTAGGAGAGAAGAATGGTTTCATGGGAAGGGCCCTGCTGCCTTGCGCAACCTCAGTACACTGCTCCCTGCATCCCAGCCACTCCAGCTCAGCCATGGCTAAAAGTGCCCCAGATTAATCTCAGGCAGCTGATCCAGAGGGTGCAAGACATAAGCCTCAGTGGCTTCCATGTGATGTTAAGCCTGCAGGTGCACAGAGGGCAATAGTTGAGACTTGGCAGCCTCCACCTAGATTTCAGAGGATGTATGGAAACGCCTGGATGTCCAAGCAGAAGTTTGCTGCAGGGGCAGAGCCCTCATAGGGAACCTCAACTAGGGCAGTGTGGAGGGGAAATGTGCGGTTGAAGCCCCCACACAGAGTCCCCACTGGGGCACTGCCTACTGGAGCTGAGAAAAGGGGCCACCGTCCTCCATACCCCAGAATGGCAGATCCACCAGCAGCTTGCACCATGCACCTGGAAAAGCTGCAGGCACTCAATGCCAGCCTGTGAAAGCAGCCAAGGGGGATGTATCCTGCAGAGCCACAGGGGCACAGATGCCCAAGGCCTTGGGAGCCCACCCATTCCATCAGTGTGGCCTAGATGTGAGATACAGAGTCAAAGGAGGATATTTTGGAGCTTTAAGATTTAATGACTGCCCTGCTGGGTTTTGGACTTGCATGGGGCCTGTAGCCCCTTTGTTTTGGCTGATTTTTCCCTCTTGAAATGAGTGTATTTACCCAGTGCCTGTACCCTCATTGTATCTTGGAAGTAACTAACTTGTTTTTGATTTTACAAGCTCATAAGAGGAAGGGACTTACTCTGTCTCAGTGAGACTTTGGACTATGGACTTTTGAGTTAATGCTGAATAAGTTAAGATTTGGGAGACTGTTGAGAAGAGAGGATTGTATTTTGCAATGTGAGAAGGATATGAGATTTGGAAAGGGCCAAGGGTGGAATTATGTGGTTTGGATTTGTGTCCCCACCCAAATCTCATGTCAAATTGTAATCTCCAATGTTGGAGGAGGGGCCTGGTGGGAGGTTATTTGGTCATGAGGGTGGATTTCCCCCTTGCTGTTCTCATGATAGTGAGTGAGTTCTCATGAGATCTGGTTGTTTAAAAGAGTGTAGCACCTCCCCCTTCTCCCTCTTCCTCCTGCTCACAGCCAGGTAGGATGTGCCAGCTTCTCCTCCACCTTCTGCCATGATTGTAAGTTTCCTGAGACCTCCCTAGCCATGCTTCCTATACAGCCTGTGGAACTTTGAGCCAATTAAACCTCTTTTCTTTATAAATTACCCAGACTCAGGTAGTTCTTTATAGCAATATAAGAACAGACTAGTACATAAACATAACTCTATGTTTAATTTTTTCAGGAACTTCCACTTCCAACTTCAGCAGCTGCACCATTTTATATTCCTACCAGCAGTGCACAAGGGCTCCAATTCCTCCACATCCTCACCTATACTTATTTTCTGCTTTGTTTTGTTTTAATAACCATTTTTTAATTTACATGTCCAGCATTAACTTTTTTAGAGGTATTTTAACAGGTTGACAATGTAGAGTTTGGAACAAAAATGATCCTGTTCTCTGCTGCATATCACTTAACCCTGCCTAGTGAAAAAGGTTGAAAAAGTTAGACAAAAGATTAGAGATTTGTTGAGCTGGGACATGGTGACAAAGGGGCCTTAATTTTAGTGCCTCTGGAGTCAGACAGACCTCAGCTGACTCCCCCTCTGTGCACTTGGAATGTGTAACTGGAAGCTCCCTGGCCTCACTGAGCTTTACCCCCCCATCTATAAAATGAGCTATTGACACTTCAGTAGTGTGTCGTGAGGCTTGCATGAGTGAACCTGTGGCGGGCAACAGCACAGTGCCTGCACATTGAATCCTCAGGGAATGCTAGCTGGTGCAATGACTGTGAGCTCTGCCGGGGTTTTCCAGGGCTCCCTCTTTTTTTTTTTTTTTTTTTTTTTGAGATGGAGTTTCGCTCGTCGCCCAGGCTGGAGTGCAATGGTGCGATCTCAGCCCACTGCAACCTCCGCCTCCCGCGTTCAATCGATTCTCCAGCCTCAGCCTCAGCCTCCGTGGTAGCTGGCATTACAGATGCTCACCACCATACCCAGCTAATTTTTGTATTTTTAGTAGAGACAGCGTTTCGCCATGTTGGCCAGGTTGGTCTCGAACTTCTGACCTCAGGTGATCCGTCCATCTCAGCCTCCCAAAGTGCTAGGATTATAGGCGTGAGCCACCACGCCCAGCCCAGGGCTCCCTCTTTACCCACCACTCAAAAGCCCCAAGATGACACCAGGAGGTGTTGCCGTTCTTCCCTGGTGGAGCCTGAGAGGCAGGCCCGAGAGGCTTATCTCAATGTGGCCCCATAGGGATGGCAGTCCTGGAGAGATCAGTGAAGTTAGACATTGGCCCTAGTGGGTGCACATGTTTAGAAGCCTGAAGGATCACACTTAGGATGGGTTGACAAAACCAAAGTGGCAAGACAACATTCCAGGAAGTGGAGGGACAGGTTGGCATGGGAAGAGCAGGGCCTGGAGGCAGGGAGGCTGGGCTTCAGCTGTCCTGAGGTGCTCTGGCTTCCCTGTCTCATCCTACTTGGCAGAAGTCCCAATCCTCAAAGGCCCCCAGGGTGCCACGTGATCTGCTCCCAGCTCCTCTCCGTGCCCTCCCTACGCCCACCCCTCCAGCCGCAATGACCTCCTCCTGTTCCTGGGAAACTGAAGATAAAACAGCTGCCTCAGGGGCTCCTCTGGCCTTGCGGCTCCTTCAAGGCTTTCCCCAAAGTCACCTTCACTGCGAGGCCTCTGTCATCACTAGGCTCGAGTAAAACCCTAAACACTTAGCCTGCACTCCCCACTCTCTGGCCCCTCCTGATCTTTCTCCATTGCACCAATTGCCTTCTCCATAATACTGACTTCTTCACTTGCTCACATTTCCTCATCCCCTCTAGAATGTCGGATGGACATTTTTACCTCTCCTACTCACTGCTGTATCCCAGCATCTAGAATGACACGTGGTACACAGTGGACACTCACCGGAGGAACACAGAAACAGAGGGAGGTAGAGTTCTTGTTTCCAAGGAGACTGCAGTTATCTGGGAAGACAAAAGAAATGCATATAAAACACTTATTTAGTACCACAGAGAAGCGCTTTCCCTCTTGGCATCTGTCAAGCCCCTTAGCCACTCTCACCCCCTCCACTGAGGGGTAGATGACTAGGCTGCCCTCAGTCCTCCCATGTGGAAGTTCCAGGAGCCCCACCCAGCCCGAGCTCTGGAGTTAGCCTGGAAATGTGTGCCGCTGGGGGAGCCCCAGCCTCACGGTGGTTCAGGGCCTTTTCCTCCAGGCAGAAGCAGTGAAAAGCTCTGGCTCCCCTGCTGGGAGGAACAGGGAGAAACTGACCTGAAACACGACCTGAAGGTACAGAGGCCGGGTGGGGGCTTGTGTGGAGGCGAGGGCAGGATGCAGTTGTTCATTATATAGAAGACACTGGGACATTTTTATTGCAGAAGAGACATTTTTATTCCACATTGCGCACAGGTATTGACACAGTCAGCTGAGCATCAAAAAGAGCATGGGGCTGGGTGTGGTGGCTCACACCTGTAATCCCAGCACTTTGGGAAGCTGAGGGAGGCAGATCACTTGAGGTCAGGAGTTGGAGACCAACCTGGCCAACATAGTGAAATTCTGTCTCTACTAAAAATAGAAAAATTAGCTGGGTGTGGTGGCATGTGCCTGTAATCCTAGCTACTCAGGAGGCTGAGGAGGGAGAATCACTTGAACCCAGGAGGCAGAGTTTGCAGTGAGCCGAGATCGCACCACTATGCTCTAGGTGGGTGACACAGCGAGAGTCTGTCTCAAAAAACAAAAACAAAAACAAAAGCATGGATTTGGAGGACAGGCCTACCCCTGTGGAGCCCCTCTCTCCTCACTGGCTGCTGGGGCCTGGGCCAGCTCCACACTCCTCTGGGAGCCACTGCGCTGGGAGGCCTTCACCTGCTACCCCGCGCAGTCCTCCCACCGGTCCTCTGTCCTGTGATCCAGGGGAGCTGCTTCCCCCTCCCCAGGCTTCTGCTTGCCCACCTGGAAGGATGGCGTTTAGACTGCGCCGGCTCTGTCCTTTGAGCTCTGGCTTCCAATCCTATTCATATGTCCAGAGCCAAAGGTAAAATAAGGCTGTGATTAAAGCAGCCCCACCCATCACCAGAATAGGGTGGCTGGGGCTAGGGCCTCAAAAACGGTCATTGAGTTGACACCAGCCTTCAGCTGGTGATACATTCTCCACTTAGTTACCAAACTTTTCCCATGAACTCCAGGGAACAGGTTCTTTCCACTGACTTTCTGGGAAAATGTATTTCGAGTTTTAAGTAGCTGTCTTTTGCAAAAGCATTTATAGCTCACTGTTTGAGCCTCATCTTCTACAGCTGTACTGATTGCTCAACATGCATAATCACTTTTAATTGTATTCACTTCTCACAACAACGCAGCGAGGTGGGCATTTATTATTCATCGCACTTGAAGGCGCGGTGAGATGAAGTAGTTGATCCACAGCACACAGATAGGTAACTCCCCCTGAATCCAGAGTGCCTCCATTTCCCGAGCACCGCTGCTCCCTAGGCTAGCACTTGGGGACAGACCCCACTCCTGCTCCAGACAGACAATGTGCATGTGGCTAGAAATATCCCTGCCCTAGAAGAACAAAAACCTATGAGGAGCAGTTCTGAGGACCATTTGCCCAGGCGTGTCCCGGAGAAGAGAGGCTGTCATACATCCTCCTCTCACACTATTCAGCAAGGTAACAAATAGTTATTGAGGTTCAGACACTGTAAACACAACCAATAAGTATAGTAATTGATAAACATAATAAGTACATTAAATTGTACCTTAGAAGGCAAAGGGCTATGGAAAGAAAATAGAGCAAAATAAAGGGATCTGGACTGGCCGGGCACGGTGGCTCACACCTGTAATCTCAGCACTTTGAGAGGCCGAGGTGGGCAGATCACCTGAGGTCAGGAGTTCAAGACCAGCCTGGCCAACATGGGGAAACCCCGTCTCTACTAAAAATACAAAAAATTAGCGAGGCAGGAAACAACCGTCTTGAGATGCCTGTTCCGCCTGACAGCACAAATGGTGAAGGAAAGGGTTTGGCCCCCACAGGCCCCTTCAGGATCAAAGTATCAGCTCCACAGTTTGCTACTGAGATGGAAGAATGCTGCCATTTGGAAGGAGAGACCCCACCTCACCCCAGCTCATCGGGACCACTGTCCCAGCCGTCCAGCTGGGCTCTGGGCCTTTGTTTTGTCCTCTCCATTCCCTGTGTTGGGCAGCTGAAACTCACTCTATAAACTCCCTGCAGCCCTCAGAATGAAAACCAACCTGCTCAGCAGCGGTCAAGCTTCTTCTCATCTGGACCCACCCACCTCCCCTCCCATCCCACACACCCTCCCATCCCATCTGGCTCGCTGGGCTGCTGATGCTCTTCTCTAAGCTCCATGACTGAACCACCCTTCTCCATTGTCTCTGCCTGGTGAACGCCTAATTATCTTGTTTTCTCTTTTTTTTTTTCTTTGAGACAGAGTCTCACTCTGTTGCCCAGGCTGGAGTGCGGTGGCACGATCTCAGCTTACTTAAACCTCCACTTTCCAGAGTCAAGCCATTCTCCTGTCTCAGCTTCCTGAGTAGCTGGGATTATAGGTGAGTGCCACCATGCCCAGCTAATTTTTGTATTTTTAGTAGAGATGGGGTTTCACCACGTTGGCCAGGCTGGTCTCAAACTCCTGACCTCAAGTGATCCACCCACCTTGTCCTCCCAAAGTGCTGGGATTACAGGCATGAGCCAGCGTGCCCAGCAACCTCTATTTATCTTTTAAGAAGCAGTTCAAAAGCTGCCTCTGCTGGGAAGTCTGCCCTGATGCCCCCAGGCAGAGGTACTTGCCCCCATGACTTTGTGTGAGAGCTCTATCCGATTTATCCCGCTGGACTGCAGTTATTTGTTCACCCTTTTATCTCCCCAGTCAGGGTACATACTTTCTGAGGGCAGGGTCGGTGTATGTCAAGCTCATCTCCCCACAGTGCTTAGCACAATGCCTGAGACTAGCAGGGCCACAAGTGTTTGCAGAATTACAGATGAGATGTTCCCTAGACTTTATATTCTGTCTCCGTATGCTAAAGGCACCCCCATCCCCACGCTCAGCACGGGGCCTCACATGCAGCTGGTGTGCAGTCAGTGCATGTGAACTAGCTGACAGGCTAATCAGAGGAAGATCAGATCAAGGAAAGTACCTTACTTAAGCTCTCCTCTCCCCACCCGGTGTTCTGAAACATGCAGCTAGAGGTGAAAGAGGGGCCTGCTGTGAGCTGAGCTTTGTAGCTAAGACCCGAGTGGTGTTACTTGGACTGCTGGAGTCCAGAAGAGCAGGATGGCCCAGTTACCATGGCAACCTGAGCTTGCTCTAAGGGGAGCTGGTGTTCGGATCTCATTTGGACTTAGAGATGCAGTAGACAGCCTAATGTAATGATGGTTCAGATGCCACGCAAATCCAAATAATCCCCTCAAGCATTTGGCCGCCAGAGGCGGGCACGTGGGTGCCAGGTTATACGAACTGGAAGATGGACCGTGATCATTTTAGGAGTGGAAGATGCTGACCCGGCTCCGGTCTGGGAGAGAGTTCCCTCAAGGACAGGTACACATGCTTTACAGATGCCACTGAAGCCATTTGTGCAACTGTCTGCTGGTCTGTCGGTATCAGTGGCTTGCTGGTTATGGAGAGCATGGCCAGGAGCCAGGATCCTGGCCTCAGGTTATGGAAGGTGTCAGGGGAGCACGGTCCCTGGAGGGAGACCCCGAGGCTCCCCCATGGATTAGCTGTGTGACTACGGGCAAGTATCTTGGGCTCCCCAAGACTCTGCGCCCTGTCCATCAAGTGACGTTCAGAGTCTACCCCATTATGCTGCTGAGGGAACTTCAGAGCCTCACAGGGTGCCCAGCACACCACAGCCCTCAACAAAGGATTGCTCTGGAGCACGTACTGGGTGGCTTTGGAGGAGTCACTACCTTCTTCAGGGCTCTGTTCCCAGAGTGAGTATTATCCAGGGTTCCTTCCACTGCAGACTCCAAAACTCCGTGTTTGCTGTGTGCTCATCCAGCACCCGCGTAGTGCCACACAGGCCATATGCCTAATACCATCGTGGGGGCAGGAGGTGCCTCTCTTCACTTTTGGGTTTCACTTTCTTCAAAATGCAAGATGCTTTTTAGAAATCAGATTGCTCGGCCTCACACCTGTAACCCCAGCACTTTGGGAGGCCAAGGCACGTGGATCACCTGAGGTCAGGAGTTCAAGACCAGCCTGGCCAACATGGTGAAACCTCATCTCTACAAAAATACAAAAATTATCCAGGCATGATGGCGGGTGCCTGTAACCCCAGCTACTCGGAGGCTGAGTAGGGAGAATGGCTTGAACCCTGGAGGTGGAGGTTGCCACTGCACTCCAGCCTGGGCGACAGGACAAGACTTTTTTTTTTTTTTGAGACAAAGGCCAGGGGCGGTGGCTCACGCCTGTAATCCCACCACTTTGGGAGGCCGAGGCGGGTGGATCACCTGAGGTCAGGAGTTGGAGAACAGGCTGACCAACATGGTGAAACCCGTCTCTACTGAAAATACAAAATTAGCCGGGCATGGTGGCGGGCGCCTGTAATCCCAGCTACATGGACGGCTGAGGCAGGAGAATTGCTTGAACCTGGGAGGCAGAGGTTGCTGTGAGCCAAGATTGCACCATTGCACTCCAGCATGGGCAACAAGAGTGAAACTCCATTTCAAAAAAAAAAAAAAAAAAAAATCAGATTCCTCTTTTCCTCACTCTAGCAGTGAACTTAGGCCACGTGGGAAATAGCACCATCTCTTGCTATTCTGTCCTTGCCTGGCACACTTACCTCCTTGAAAGTCCTGTGTCCTTAGTATTTTAGTAATTCTACCTCAGTACCTTCCCTTCTCATTTCCGTAGTAGTCCTACCGTGTTCAGAATTGGTAGGCTCCTGGTCTCACTGACTTCAAAAACGAAACCACGGACCCTCGTGGTCAGTGTTACCGTTCTTAAAGATGTCATGTCCAGAGTTTGTTCCTTCTGATGTTCAGATGTGTTCGGAATTTCTTCCTTCTGGTTGGTTCGTGGTCTCACTGGCTCAGGAGTGAAGCTGCAGACCTTCGCGGTGAGTGTTACAGCTCTTAAAGCGGCGCGTCTGGATTTGTTCATTTCTCCCAGTGAGTTCGTGGTCTCACTGGCTTCGGGAATGAAGCTGCAAACCTTCTCGCTCGATCAGTGTTACAGCTTACAAAGGCAACGTGGACGCAAACGCTAAACAACAACAAGATTTATTGAAAAGAGCGAAAAAACAAAGCTTTCACAGCATGGAAAAGGACGCAAGCGAGTTGCCAGGGTTGGCTTGGGCAGCCTGCTTTTATTCTCTTATCTGGCCCCACCCGCATCCTGCTGATTGGTCCATTTTACTGAGAGCCGATTGGTCTGTTTTACAGAGAGCTGATTGGTCCGTTTTGACAGGGTGCTGATTGGTGCTGATTGGTGCTCAATCCCTGAGCTGGACACAAAAGTTCTCCACCTCCCCACCAGATTAGCTAGATACAGAGTGTCAATTGGTGTATTTACAAACCCTGAGCTAGACACAGAGTGCTGATTGGTGCATTTACAAACGTTGAGCTAGATACAGAGTGCCAATTAGTGCATTCATAATCCCTTAGCTAGACATAAAGATTCTCCAAGTCCCCACCCTATTAGCTAGATACAGAGTGCCGATTGGTGCATCCACAAACCCTGAGCTAGACACAGTGCTGATTGGTGTGTTTACAAACCTTGAGCTAGATACAGAGTGCTGATTGGTGTTTACAGACCTTGAGCTAGATACAGAGTGCTGATTGGTGTTTACAAACCTTGAGCTAGATACAGAGTGCTGATTGGTGTATTTACAATCCCCTAGCTAGACCTAAAGTTTCTCCAAGTCCCCACTAGACTCAGGAGCCCAGCTGGCTTCACCCAGTGGATCTCGAACTGGGGCCGCAGGTGGAGCTGCCTGCCGGTCCTGCACCGTGGCCCTCCACTCCTCAGCCCTTGGGCGGTCGATGGGACCGGGCACCACGGAGCAGGGGGTGGCGCTCGTCCTGGAGGCTCAGGCTGCGTAGGAGCCCACGGCGGAGGCGGGGAGACTCAGGCACGGCGGACTGCAGGTCCCCAGCCCTGCCCCACGGGGAGGCAGCTAAGGCCCAGCGAGAAATCCAGTGCAGCGCCAGTGGGCCAGCACTGCTGGGGGACCCAGCGCACCGTTCACAGCTGCTGGCCTGGGTGCTAAGTCCCTTACTGCCCGGGACTAGCGGGGCTGGCCGTCCGCTCTGAGTGCGGGGCCTGCCAAGCCCACACCCATCCGGAACTCTAGCTGGCCTGCAAGCGCCATGCGCAGCCCCGGTTCCCGCCCGTGTCTCTCCCTCCACACCTCCCCGCAGGCTGAGGGAGCTGGCTCCGGCCTCGGCCGTCCCAGGAAGGGGCTCCCACAGTGCAGCAGCGGGTTGAAGGGCTCCTTAAGCGCGGCCAGAATGGGCGCCAAGGCCGAGGAGGCACCGAGAGCGAGCGAAAGCTGGGAGGGCGGCCAGCATGCTGTCACCTCTCACTACCTCAGTACCTTCCCTTCTCATTTTTCTTCTGCTCGGAGAAACTCCTACTTCTTTCTTTTTTTGAGACAGGGTCTCACGCTGTTGCCCAGACTGGAGTGCAGTGGTGTGATCACAGTTCACTGCAGCCTCCACCCTCTGGGCTCAAGGGATCCTCCCACCTCAGCCTCCTGAGTAGCTGGGACTACAGGTGTGTACCACCATGCCTGGCTAATTTTTTTTTTTTTTTTTTTTTTTTTATAAAGATAAGGTCTTACTAAGTTGCCTAAGCTGGTCTTGAACTCCTGGGCTCAAGCAGTCTGCCTGCCTTGGTCTCCCAAAGTGCTGGGATTCCAGGCGTGAGCCACTGTGCCCGGCCCTTCCTTTGTATTTTGTACCTGTTATTACATGTTTCTCCAGTTACTTTAACTGTTTAACCTATCTGTCTCTTCCACTGGCCCCTGAGCATCTTGAGGGTAGGGATTATGGATTATTCATGTCTATATCACTAAATGTATCACATGGTAGGTGCTCTACAAACATTTGTAGAGTTGAATCAAATGGAACATGTGGGGTGTACGCTTATGCAAACAGATTGAGCTTCTTTTCTGATAATTTCATTTTGGTGTAAGTTTGCTTTCAGTTTAAGTAGTCAAAACATTTGGATAGCTATTCTTTTTTTTTTTTTTGGATAAGTATTCTTGAGTGGACTATAAATAGCTTTTAATTGATTTCTAGTGCCGATGCTGCAAAACTAGAAATCTAAGAGATTTTATCCTTTTATTAGAGTCTGAAGAAGAAAAAGAACAAGGGAGGGGAAATGCTTTTAACATTTTATCTGCCCCCTTTCCTGTGCCTTTTTTTTTTTTTTTTTTTTTTTTTTTTTTTTGAGATAGAGTCTTTGTCACCCAGGCTGGAGTGCAATGGCGTGATCTCGGATCACTGCAACCTCCGCCTCCCAGGTTCAAGCGATTCTCCTACCTTCCTGTGCCTAAGGTTAACACAGCCCTTAAAAGGCTAACACAGAAGGGCAAAGTAAGTCTCCATAAAACCCAGGGAAGACTCTGTGAACCCCTCTCTGGATCCTGTCTGGAGTCACAGCTGGAAAACAAAAACACATTTATCTGTTAGGAATAAAGAAATTTAGAAGAAGTAGAAAAGGAAAAATGATTTTCAGATCTAGTTTCTCGTTCTTCCAAAAGGAGGAATTTAAACATGAGGGAGACTAATTCATTTCCCCTTTTTACTTTGGGTTTCATAACTCAACAATCTTCCCTGAGGCCCCAGGTGAGAACAGTGAGTTAGCTATGAAGGCAGAAATAAGTAACTAAAGATCTTAGGTGGTTAATATTAACTGCCTTTTCTTTCGTGAATAAACCACATCACCTGGGATTAATGGGCAAAACACAGAGAACTATTAACTAAACCAGGGATTGGCAAACTTTTTCTGTAAGGGCCAGATGGTGACTATTTCTCAGCCATAGTGATGCAAAATCAGCCAGAGAAACATGCAAACAAACGGGCATGTGGCTGTGTTGCAATAAAACTTTATTTACAGCAACAGTTGGAAGTCAAATTTGGCTTGCTGGCTACAGATTGCTGACCCCTGAATGCAACACTCCGTTTTCAGGTCTAAGTATTCCCATTCTCTTAAACACACTGTCTTAGCTCAGGATGCTCTAGCAGAATACTGCAGACTGGATGGCTTAAAGAATAAACGTTTCTCATAGTTCTGGAGGCTGGGAAGTCCAAGATCAAGGCGCCAATAGATCTAGTGTCCTGCGAGGGCTGTCGTCCTGGTTTGCAGACAGCCTTCTTCTTGCTGTGTCCTCGCATGATGCAGAGAGAAGAAAGGGGCAAGCTCTAAGGTCTCTTCTTATATGGACACTAATCCCAGTTGCGAGGGCTCCACCTCATGACCTAATTACCTCCCAAGGACCCCACCTCCTAATGCCAACACACTGGGGGTTAGGATTTCAACCTGTGAATTTTGGAGGAACACAAACCTTTGGTCCATAACACACAGCATGCTTAAATAAAAGGAAGAGATGTCCACCAAAGTTGTAAGGTCCGTATGTCACAGGGACCAAATTATTATTATTTTTGTTTGTTTGTTTTGAGATAGAGTCTCACTGTGTCGCCCAGGCTGGAGTGCAGTGGTGCAATCTTGGCTCACTGCAACCTCTGCCTCTTGGGTTCAAGCGATTCTCACGCCTCACCTTCCAGAGTAGCTGGGATTACAGGCGTGAGCCACCACGCCCAGCTAACTTTTATATTTTAGTAGACATGGGGTTTTGTCATGTTGGCCAGGCTGGCCTCAAACTCCTGGCCTCAAGTGATCTGCCTGCCTCAGCCTCCCAAAGTGCTGGGATTATAGGTGCAAGCCACCGCTCCCAGCCATGACCAAATTATAAGTGAAAAAAACACACCTCTCAGGACTGGAAAGACATCAGATGAGGCCGGGAGCACTGGCTCATGCCTGTAATCCCAGCACTTTGGGAGGCCAAGGCGGGCGGGTAACCTGAGGTCAGGAGTTCGAGATCAGCCTGGCCAACATGGCAAAACCCCGTCTCTACTAAAAATACAAAATTAGTCAGGCATGGTGGTGCGTGCCTGCAGTCCCAGCTACTCGGGAGGCTGAGGCAAGAGAATCGCTTGAACCCAGGAGGTGGAGGTTGCAGTGAGCCAAGATCACGTCATTGCACTCCAGTCTGGACAAGAGGGAAACTCCGTCTCAAAAAAAAAAAAGATGTCAGATATGTGTGTCTGGATGGTAGAAAGCATGACTCACCTTCCACCTGGATAGACATCCCCTCTCTTTATTCCTGGTGCCTTCAATGGCGTATCTGGCTTTCACTAACACCCTGTTTTACCCAGTCCCCACTGACTTTGAGCTGTGAGGGGCCATGAAGGGAATGGGCTGAGATGTAGGGATTTGCTTTACACTTGGGAAGGCCACAAAGCTACACAGAAGCATGGGCTAGCTCCGTGACAGAGAAAGCCCAAGACAACCAACTAGAAATGTCAAATTTTAAAAATATGTAGGAATGACAATTTGCTTATTACCCAGAGAGATTTTATGTGACTACCATGAAAGTAACTTTTACCAAAAAGCATAATCACAATTATTAAGATCTTAGTTCTAAGAATATATTTAAGACTAAATCCACTATAAAACGTATTCATGTTTAAAACATCCGAAGAGATACAGAAGGTTGATCTTTGACAAGTGCAAACCTAGACCGGGTACAGGAAACAGGGTCTTAGGACTGTAATCCCAGCACTCTGGGAGGCCAAGGCAAGAGGATCACTTGGGGCTAGGAGTTCAAGATCAGCCTGGGCAACATAGTGAGACCCCTATCCCTACAAAAAAAGAAAAAAAAATAGCTGGGTGTGGTTCCATGCACCCGTAGTCCCAGCTATTCAGGAGGCTAAGGCAGGAGGATCACTTGAGCCCAGGAGTTCAAAGCTGCAATGAGCTGTGATCGTACCACTGCACTCCAGCCTGTGCAACAGAGTGAGCCTCTGTTTCTTTAAAAGAAGAAGAAAACTGCAAAGTTGACTCCATTACTCTCCAGGGGAGCTGTGTGGCTCATAGAATCAAGTGCACGTTTTCTTACTTTGGAGTGTCAGTGAGGACAGCTAGGCTGTGCCACAGCAAGAAACAGCCCCCAGCAGAAATGACTTCTGACAGCAAAGGTTTGGCTGTCAGCTAGGCTAGAGGTCCATCACCAGCTAGCCAGGGGATCTGCTTCACGACTCCCCTTCCAGGACCCTGGTTGATGGAGCTGCCACCATATCGAGTGGTACCAGTTGCTGCAGCCAAGAGAAGGAGAATTTGGATGGGATCTTTCACCAGGATTGAATGCTCCAGGCCAGAAGTGACACCTGATCACATGGGGGAGGAGTGCCTTCCTGCTGTGTATCCAGGAGGAGATGTTTGAAGAACAGCATTCGGGGCTATCAGACATGGCATTTTGGATCTCTCCTATTTCTCCAGCCTCATTTCCCACGACTTGAACAGTTTATAAGAACGTGATTAGGAATGTGTGTGTTGATCATGTGTGTGTGTTTAGGGGAGCTGGAGAAATTCCCTGGCAAGAGAGGTTGGTTTACAATGAGATCATTACCCAAATCACTGAACTGCTCAAATTTCTGGGTTCATATTGTCAGAGGAACTAGTGGGGCTTTAGCTAGCCCACATTGTACCTTCCTCTAGGGGGATACAGCCCTGCTCCATGAGGACAGCTTGGTGAATGGAACATGGCTGGCTTGCAGCCTCTATTTACTTCTTGGTCAGGCACTCTTGTTTAGTGAACAACCTGTACAACCCTACATGTAGGGTGACCAACTAATCTGGTTGATCACCATGACCTGGGAATATTCTCAGTTCTGGGGAAACAGAAATAGGTGGTCACTGTATTAGTCTGTTCTCACATTGCTATAAAGAACTACCTTTAGTAGTTCTTTGGGAGGCCAAGGCAGGCAGATCACGAGGTCAGGAGATCGAGACCATCCTGGCTAACACAGTGAAACCCCATCTCTACTAAAAATACAAAAAAATTAGCCAGGAGTGGTGGTGGGTGCCTGTAGACCCAGCTACTCGGGAGGCTGAGGCAGGAGAATGGCGTGAACCTGGGAGGCGGAGCTTGCGGTGAGCTGAGATTGCGCCACTGCACTCCAGCCTCGTTGACAGAGTGAGACTCCATCTCAAAAAAAAAAAAAAAAGAACTACCTGAGACTGGGTAATTTATATAGAAAAGAGGTTGAATTGGCTCACGGTCCTGCAGGCTGTACAGGAAGCATAGCTGCAGAGGCCTCAGGAAACTTACAACCATGGCAGAAGGTGAAACAAGCCAGCACATCCTACATGGCTAGAGCAGGAGGAAGTAGGCAGGGGGACACACTTTTAAACAACCAGATCTCATGAAAACTCACTCACTATCACGAGAACACCAAGGGGGATGTCCACCCCCACGATCCAATCACCTCCCACCAGGGCTCTCCTCCAACACTGGGGGGAATACACTTCAACATGAGATTTGGGCAGGGACACAAATCCAAACCATATCAGTCACCCCACCTACATGGTGGCCCTGGGTAACGGTAATAGTTCCATATATTCAGAGCTTGGCTGGTCTATTCTGCTAGGTTTGTCATTTATTTGGGTACAGATAGCATAATGAAAGAACCATGGGGTCTGGAGAGACAGTGGCTTGAGTCCCAGCTCTGGCTGTCACTGGCTTCAAGACCTTAGGCCAGCTCCCCACTCTTCAGAGCCTCAGTTTTGCCATCTGTAAAATAGAGGCAGAAAATATCTATCTTATAAGATCACTGTGAGGCTCATTTAACGAGCCACAGTCGGTAAAGGGTCAGGGCAGGGCCTCGTGGCCTCTCGAAGTGTCAGCTGTCCCCATTGGGTGGAGGATGACTGGACGGTGAAGGAAAGTTGCACTCCAGAGGACAGGCGATCGTGCAGCCAGGGGGACTTGTACAAATGTGCACAGGCATTAATCAGTAATTGCCATGAGCAGGCTGGGACTTCAACTCCACTTACCAAGTTAAACAGCTACAAATTAAAGAGCTAAGAGACGCTTTTAATATTTAACCTGGGCCTTGACTACAGCACTCTATTCCTTTGAGCTGATTGACTGGTTGGTTCTCAGCTCTCTGATGAGAAGAAAGAACTTAAGCATCTTCCCAGGTGTCTGGGACCATGGGATGCATGTGTGCAGAGGTGACCACCCCCACAGGGCAGCTTCCACATTCGAGAAGTTGATATTCACAGTGGGGGGTTTGAGCTTGAAGTTAGGCATTTTGTGTTTGTTGCACACTCTTTTTAGCCAACAGTATTTAAAGGTTAACCTCTGTAATAATTATTACATGTTAATGGTCAAATTTACACAGACTCAATTCCCTTTCCCAGCACTGCCCTCCCTCTCCCCTCACACCTTGTCCTCAGGATGATAAATGACCCTAACAAACCTAGGGTCCGAGTATGTTTTGAGTGGCCTCCAAATCTCACGCTCAAAACTGTGGGTTCATGGACAGGGGAGTCAGCTCACAGATCACTTTGTGTAGCAGATTTGCAAGGAGAAGGAAGCTTACGTTCACTGAGGCCAGCGGCTGTGGACACTGTACTGGACCTTTCTCAGCTGCTGTGTGCACAGCCCCTGGAGACAGGACAGTCCTGCCACACAAACACCATCCTACTTAGTGGGCCAGGGATGGGCACCTGAACCTCGAGTAGCTCCAGTTCAAGGCGGCCAGCTTCCCGCCTGCTCAGCTAATCAAAGCCTGTCCACCCCACCCCACCCCACAAACCCACCACCCCCTGCCCCCCCGGTCTAAATTCCTAGTCCGAGTAAAAATCCAATGGGAAAAGAGTCTTATACACACGGCAGCAGAGTGAAACCACATCAGCTACCTGGTCATTTTTTTTTCTTAAATATAAGCAGGAGTCAGTGGGGGATGATGCCCTTGTCCCATGTAAAGATCTTAATCGCTCCTTAGGTCTGATGCCCACTTCTCACTCCCACCTCCTTTTATACCCGCTGACCGTGTCCCGGAGTCTCATCTGTCAGTCCATTGACCCCGTTTCCTCTCCAGCGTCTGTCGTCATGGCATAGACTGCAATTGCTCAGCCTGTGTCATCTGGCAGCTCTCTACTGTCAGCTTTCCATCTTTCAGAAATGCGTTGAAACATCTCCTTTGTGATTTTCCCTCCTTCTTACAACTTCTCCTCTATCCCTTTTTCTTTTATCTTAATTCCAGCAAAGTCACAAGTACCAAGAGAAGGCAACTCTGCACCCAATCTGCCATTTTGAGCCGGAAGCCATGAGATGCCTCTCAACGAGAACGGCTCTAGTCATGGAAAGTATGCATCATAAATTCCAGTGCTAAACCTTTTGTTTAGATGGGGTACAAGTCATTGTCATTTTACTGTCAGAATTTTTTACAGTGTTATAGAACGGGCCAAATCAGCCATGACCTGGACCTGCCAGCCCTGCGGACCTCACGTATCTTATTTCTGAGTAAATATTGAAAGGAGTTCTGCAACTCATTAATTGTCCTTAATGAATAATGGTGATTCGCCCTTATATTTTGTTTTCCCCTCTTGATGCCGAAACCATGAAACCAAATGCAAAAGCTTGGACACTCTGATAAAGACAATAGCAATTATGTGGGCTGCTGCCGTCCAAACATATCAGCATTCATTAATAGCACTGTGGCTCTCTCAAGTTACCGATTAAGCATTAAAAATAGAAACATGGCTTGCTTATGTTTCAAATGCCGTCTCATTTATCACCCAAATGCAAATACTATCTGTCTGCATATTCATAAGAACCAGCACCTGCACAACATATCTTTCTTACGTAACGGCTTGGGAGTGCCATGAACGGTGGGAAACTGCAGGATATCTGAGCAGGGAGAGTAGATTCTGCGAGTCCTGAAGCAGGGGCCCTGCAGTGGGGTTTTGAAAGGTGGGTTGGTTTGGCAGACCATTGTAATGACTGGTCCACGAGTCGTGGTGGGAGGAACTGGCTTCATCTGCAGATAGATGCCTGGCTACTCCTGAAGCCAAGGAAAACATCATTCAGGCGCCCGAGTCCTTCCAAAAAGTATCACCAACTGTAGTCCTCTTCCAAGGTTTAATTTAAGGAAAGGAAGTTCTATTTTCCCAGAGTTAAGCAGAGAGTTCCCAAACTGGGCTTCACCTTCCACCCACCATCACCAGCACCCACGAGCACTATCACCACATAAAAGAGTCCTTCAGCTGCAGGTGTGCCTGCCAGCTATTTTCTTAAGAAGGATTACACCCCATTTCAATTCTTCAATATTCCTGAGACGTTGCTAACTCTTTTGGACAAAAATTCTTATTTATTTCTAGAGACGATCTTAGGGGCATTAGTCATGTGGAAAGCTTTTAGATTGTTTGCTTATTATGGGAAGCTTCTAATAAAATCAATCTGGGTTTTCAGCATATTTGATGGAAGCCAGGTCTACAAATGTAGCAGATTTTAAAATGTTCTCTCAAAGTGGAAAGAATGCTGGCTCTGGCATTCCTCCCGCTGAAGCGGAGCTAATGACAAGTTTTGGGAAACAGTGTTGGAATCAAGAGTGGCCAGAAAAATGGGTTGCCCTGGGAGGTGAACGCAGGGAGCTGTGGATGTATTTAAATGTGAGTCACATGACTAGCTTCTATTTAGGCAGAAGCAAAACATGTTTTCCTTTAAATGATTAAACTGAGTGAACTGAGTGAATTTTCTTTAAACAAGAAAAATCTTGTTTCCCTCTAAATGTTGTTGTTCTTTGGGGTTTAAAGAGTTTCAAGATGAGATTTGTTTTCTTAAAAACTTATATCAATAGCTTCCAAACGAGACACATCTGTGGACTTAGCGCACCAAAATGACATCTGTGTTTGGCCCCACATCCTACACCTGGATAGTTAAGACGGCGCATCAAAAAAAGGGGGTGGGGAGAGGCCAGGGACGGTGGCTCACGCCTGTAATCCCAGCACTTAGGGAGGCCAAGGCAAGTGGATTACCTGAGGTCAGGAGTTCAAAACCAGCCTGGCGAACATGGTGAAACCCTGTCTCTACTAAAAATACAAAAATTAGCTGGATGTGATGGGGCACGCCTGTAATCCCAGCTGCTCAGGAGCCTGAAGCAGAAGAATCACTTGAACCCAGGAGGCGGAGGTTGCAGTGAGCAGAGATCGGGCCACTGCACTCCAGCCTGTGCAACAGAGCGAGACTCCGTCTCAAAAAAGAAAAGGCGGGGGGGATCATAAATACTTTCTTTTTTAAATTTGTTTTTTCTTTTCTTTTCTTTTTTCTTTTTCTTTTTGTTTTTTTTTTTGTTGTTGTTGTTTGTTTTGTTCTGTGTGTTTTTTTTTTTTTTGAGACGGAGTCTCTTTGGTGCCCAGGCTGGAGTACAGTGGTGTGATCTTGGCTCACTGCAACCTCCACCTACAGGGTTCAAGTGACTCTCCTGCCTCAGGCTCTCGAGCAGCAAGGACTACAGGTGCCCTTCACCATGCCTGGCTAATTTTTGTATTTGTAGTAGAGACAGGGTTTCATCATATTGGCCAGGCTGGTCTCGAACTCCTGACCTGAAGTGATCTGCTCTCATCAGCCTCCCAAAGTGCTGAGATTACAGCCTCATTTTTTTCTCTTCTTTTTCTTTTCTCTCTCTCTTTTCTTTGCCCTGCCCTGCCTTGCCCTACCCTACCCTACCCTTTCCTTTCCTTTTCTTGACAAGAGTCCAGCTCTGTTGCCCAGGCTGGAGTGCAGTGGTGTGATCTCAGCTCACTGCAACCTCCACCTCCTGGGTTCAAGTGAGCATGCTCAGCTAATTTTTGTCTTTTTAGTAGAGACAGTTTCACCATGTTGCCCAGGCTGGTCTCAAACTCCTTACCTAAAGTGATCTGCTCCCCTCAACCTCTCAAAGCGTTGGGATTACAGGCGTAAACCACCACGTCCAGCTAGATTATAAATACTTTCTTGTTCTTTTTTTGTTGTTGTTTTTTTGAGACGAGCCTCACTCTGTCACCCAGGCTGGAGTGCAGTAGCGTGATCTCGGCTCACTGCAATCTCCGCCTCCTGGGTTCACGCCATTCTCCTGCCTCAGCCTCCCGAGTAGCTGGGACTACAGGCACCCGCCACTACGCCCGGCTAATTTTTTGTATTTTTAGTAGAGACGGTGTTTCACTGTGTTAGCCAGGATGGTCTCGATCTCTTGACCTCGTGATCCACCTGCCTCAGCCTCCCAAAGTGCTGGGATTACGGGTGTGAGCCACCGCGCCCAGCCTCTTGTTCTCTCTTAATTATAAAAATAAATGGATGTGAATTTGAGTCCCATTTTTATTCAATTTTCTTAGGCATATGTTTTTTTAATGTCTACTCCTGAAGTGATAAAATAGTAAAATTTCAAGTCTGTGGTTGGGAAAGTTTAGCCGAAATTCCATTTTCACAATTATTCTGGAATCCAATCAATCAGGATAAAAGTTAATGTCAAGTCAAGATAGGTGAGTTAAACCCAGGACTTTTGAATTGCCCTGTCTTGGAAAGGCTGGAATTTAAAGTTGCCGGAGGTGGGCAAGGGAAGGAAGTAACCACATCTAAGTAAAACAAAGGACCAACCAACAGGAAGGCTCGCTGGGTTTGAATTCGGCAGCTTTGGAGCGTTTTCTACTCTGGGTTGTGGTTAGTTCACTTAAAAAGAAAAGCGGTTAAGGAAAAAAAAAATCCAAGACCAAAAGCTAGACTTATGACCACCACCTAGGTATTTCCTTTTGCTTCTTTCCTGGGGTGGGGGGGCGGGGCGGGGGTTGCTTTGCCTTTCTCCCTCGTTTTTAAAGTTTTTCTTTCCCAAAAATAGTGACTATTTGGGGGTTTTGATGAGGCTCAGCCTTCACACATCCAGTCCCCGCTGGGGCAACAGAGGGAAGGAGAAGGCCGGAGGGGGCTGTTGGTGCCCGGAGGATCGCCCCTTCCCTCCCGGGGCGTCTTAGGCCTGGCGGACACTGAAAGGTCGGGGCGCACTGACGGCCGGGCGAACGCAGCGCGCGCAGCCCTCAGGGTCTTCCCCCGCCCGCCCGCCCGCCCCGCGCATCGCTAGGGGGCTCAGGCGCTGGGAAGTGCCCCCACACTCCCGCCGCCTCCCACGGGCCCGGCGAGCGTCGTCTGGGGAGCGTTTCCATAAATGAACAAACCCAGCCGGGGCCCCCGCGTGTTCAGCAATTCCAGGAGGCCAGGACAGGGCTGACCCGACGGCGGGGAGCGAGGGGGCCCGTGGGCGGGAGTGGGGGGACTGTAGGGGGAGACCCGGGAGGGGAAGCCGCGCCCGCACCCGGTGCCCTTCGCCGGGGTCTCGGGCCCGCCCCTCCCTAGGGCCGGTGTGCGCCCCCTCGGGACGCCCATGCAGCCCCTGCCTCACCTGCCCCTCCCCAGGCTCCGGCTCGCACCCCCACCCTCGGGCCGCGACCCCCGCCCGGGCGTCCTAGCCCCTGGCTGCGGCCGCTTCCCGGGCCTCGCCCCGCGCCTCCCTCTGCAGCCCGCCCCGGCCGCACCCCCCGAGCGTCCCCGCCCCCGGCCGCGCCCCCTCACCGGGGCCCGCTCGGCGGTCCCGGAGGCGGCGGGCGCGCCATGGGCAGCGGCAGCAGCCGGAGCGGCCGGACTCTGAGGCGACGGCGCAGCCCCGAGAGCCTCCCCGCGGGGCCCGGAGCGGCAGCCCTGGAGGGCGGGACCGGGCGGCGTGTGCCGGTGGCGGCAGCCGAGGCCCCGGGGGCAGCCGCGGAGGAGGCGCCCGGCCGCGACCCCAGCCCCGTGGCGCCCCCCGACGGCAGGGACGAGACGCTGCGCCTGCTGGACGAGCTGCTGGCCGAGTCGGTGGCCTGGGGCCCCCCAGAGCCCGCCCCGCGCCACCCAGCCTGGCCCCGACCCACCGCGGTCGCGGGGAGCGCGGTGAGTGTGGGAGCCGCAGGGCCTCGGGGGACGGCGGGGACCCCACTCACCGGCCGCGCGTCCCCGCCCCAGCCGTGGGCGCCGGTCGCGCTGCGCCCCCTTCCAGCCTCCGACCTGCGTGCTCCCCGCTGCCCCGGCCTCCCCGCCCCTGGGCCCCCGGGTTTCCTCTCTCTCTGCCCCGTCTCCGGGTCTGTGTCCAGGCCTGGAGGCGATCGCACTGGGAGCGGCCGGGGAAGGACACCTCTAGGCGTAGCGCGCCGGGCTCCCGGCTCCCCTCGGGCCTGCGCCCCCGCCTGGCCTTCTCGGGCCGCCCTGGAGCGGGGCGCCGGGGGTGGTGGCACGGCCGCCAGACGGTGGCTCAGAAGCTCCCTGCCGCGCCTACCGATCCGGATCTTTGTCTTGCTGGGCAGGCAATTCTCATGTTACTGCTATTTTTAAGATGCTGCGGAATTTCTTTTGCGCTTCCTATTCTCTCTCCCTGAATACTCGTAATAACAGTCCTGCTGTTCTAAAAAAAAAAAAAACAATAAAACGAGCACTCTGGCAACCGTCTTCGCTCCAGCAGAGCTGAATGAACAAGATCTTTAACATCTGCTCCCGGGCTCGGGGAGGATGCCAAAGGCCGCGTCCTCCTCCCTGGGGTCCCGGAGGCTTTGCTTAGCAGCCGCTGGGGGCCGAGGAAGATGCCTTCCTGGGTGGCCTCCGCACCGAGGAATCCTGAAAAGGCCCCAGGGAGGGTGGGGGAGAGGGACAGCCCCAGGCGACAGTGCACAGAGCTCTCTCCCCCTGGCCCTGGTTCCCTGCTACTCTCCCTTACGGTCTTTAAAAAGGAAAAGCGAGCTGCAGTGAGTAGGGCTGAATTATATAACAAGATTCCTTTAATACCACATCAGCCTGCAGTTATATAACACTGACTGGACAAATAGCTGAGAAATTTGGGAGGAATTCACACATAGCAAGGAGGCAGTTAATTTTAGTGTTCATTTTCAAGTGCTTTGGAAACTCAGAGGTGAAAATGAGAGGCAAATAGCAAGAGTGGATGTTGTGCCCTCTGATTTGCTGATATTATTCATCATGGTGACTGCTGGCTCTTTAAGTCATTTTCCAGCTATCCTTTGAGCACCGGTCCCGCTGTGGGTGCTAGGGATGAGGCCACACGGCATAGCCCTTGCCCTAAAGAAGTCTGCAGCTCGATGGGGGAAAGTAGAAAGCAGGGCCATGAGAGATCCGTATCAAAAGGCCGCAGGAGAAAGCGGCTAATCCCAAGGGAGGCAGGTAGGCATTCCCGGAGGGATGAATTTGGAAGTTGTCCTGAATCTGGAAGGGTTTGTGGACGTGATCCAGGCAGCAAGTTCTGTGCAGAGAGAACTTCATGCCTAATGTCACTGGTGGCTGGGGCAGCTGGTGCCCAGGGCATGGGTCAGAGTGGTCTTAAGAGAGTATGCCAGGCTGCAGAGCGCCACGCCAAGGGTATTCCACATTAGTGAGTTTGGATTACTATGAAAGCTGTGGGTATCTGAAAGGTAAGGATTGCGACAATTTGTATTTTAGGAAGGTCACACCGATAACTGGGGGAGGATGAACTGGACAGAGTCAGACTAGGGATAACATGACCACCTGTGTGTGTGGGTGGGGGAGTCTGCAGTGGTCCAGATGGCTGAGTCCTGAACGGAGACAGTGGTGGTGAGAGGCTTGCAGAGGAAATGGTTTCAGGAATTGTTGAGGAGGTCAGCCAGCTGCAGTTGCCCTTCTGGGTGTGAACTGTGCGGTGTATCTTTTTTTTCTTTTTTTTTTTGAGATGGAGTTTCACTCTGTTGCCCAGGCTAGAGTCCAGTGGTGTGATCCCGGCTCACTGCAATCTGTGCCTCCCAGGTTCAAGCGATTCTCATGCCTCAGCCTCCTGAATATCTGGGATTACAAGCACCTGCCACCATGCCCAATTTTTGTATTTTTAGAAGAGATGGGGTTTTGCCATGATGGCCAGGCTGGTTTCGAACTCCTGACCTCAAGTGACCCGCCCACCTTGGTCTCCAAAAGGGCTGGGATTACAGGCGTGAGCCACCTCACCCAGCTGACTGTATGTATTTTCTGCACCATAAATGTTTCTTGAATCAATGAATGAATCCTGGAATCACAGATTATTCGAGGTGTAAGGGAGCCCTTGGGTCCAGTTCATTATTTTTAGATAATGCCTACATACTACAGATGTGCGCCACCATGCCCAGCTAATTTTTGTATTTTTAGCATAAACGGGGTTTCACCATGTTGGCCAGGCTGGTCTTGAACTCCTGACCTCAGGTGATTCACCCGCCTTGGCCTCCCAAAGTGCTGGGATTACAGCTGTGAGCCACTGCACCCGGCCAATAACACTACTTTTAGTTTCTTTAGGAAGAAAGGAGGAAAGGAAACCTTTTATAGCTTCATAACTAGCATTTTGGAGGAGAGACATATTCTTCATAAGAGAACATCAAACTCGAGTGAAAGTTATTCTTTTAAGCACTCACATTTAAAAATTTTGACCACTGCTGACGGGGAATGTCTTAGAGACTGTTTATCCCTGAATCATCATTCTGAATATTATGTTTTGTTTTGTTTTTGTTTTTTGAGACAGAGTCTCTCTGGAGTGAAGAAAGCGGGAGTGAGGTGGCAGGCACAGAAGCTGAGGTTGTGCTGGGGGAGGGGAGCTTCTGCAGTCATCCAAGTGAGATGTGGGGTCATTTGGACCAGGTTGGCGGGTGGTGGTGAGGGGAGGTTGGCTTATGGACTTACTAGTGGGGTGATGACTGGGATGTGTGAGGAAGAAAGGAATCAAAGTTGACCCAGGAGTTCTTGGCCAGAGCAGCTGGAGGGATGCAGCTGCCACGAACAGACACAGAAAATGTGGAAGGGGCAGGCTTGGGGTGTCATTAACCAGGAAGTTGGTTTTCAGTATGTTAAATTTGAGATGCCTGTCAGACATCCAAACAGAAATGTCAAGTGAGTAGATCTTTGTAAGAGTTTGGCATTCAGGGGAGAGGTCAGGTTTGGAGTTTCTTTAGAAGCCATTAGAACATGGAAGGATTTAAACCCATGAGATTAGATGGGATCACCAGTGACGATGCTGCCAGCGTGTGCTTAGGAAGCATGGATGGGCACCGGGCTCTGTCCTGGGAGCTTCATGTATGTGAACTAACGTGGGACGAGGCCAGGGGTTGAGCACGCTGTTCAAAGGTTGAGGAGATAGGGGCATCCTAAAGAAAAGCCAGTAAAGGGGAGAAAACCAAGAGAACGCAGCATCCAGAAGCCAAGGGAGGAAGGTGCTTAGGACGGAGGGCATGCTCAGCTGTTGGAAGTGCTGCTTGGTGGGATATATGCGGGAAGCCTGAGAGCTGGTGGTCGAATTGAGCCACTTGGCGGTCTCAAGGTCCTTGGTGAGAGATGGGTCAGAGAGTAGTGGGAGGCGCCTTGGGCTGGAGTTCATGGAGAATAGGACACAAGGAGTGCGGTGCAGTCAGCTCTTGTAGGAAGACTCTTTTTACAGCGCAGCAGTAGTGGATGGCGGTAGGGATGGCGCTGCTGGACGTGGAATTCACCAGAAAATCTTAGTCCCAGAATGGGCTGGATAAGAGGAGGTTTTGAGCATTAGATGCCCTCGTGAAATTTGAAGGAACTCTTGGAGAAGAAATTTTCATTTAATCAAGTAGACACAAAATTTTAATTTGAATTTAATTTTATTTTTGAGATAGAGTCTTGCTCTGTCGCCCAGGCTGGAGTGCAGTGGCACAATCTCGGCTCACTGCAACCTCTGCCTCCCGGGTTCAAGCAATTCTCCTGTCCCAGCATCCCGAGTAGCTGGGACTACACGAGCACGCCACCACGCCTGGCTAATTTTTTTGTATTTTTAGTAGAGATGGAGTTTCACTATATTGGTCAGGCTGTTCTTGAACTCCTGACCTCAGGTGGTCCCCCTGCCTTGGCCTCCCAAAGTGTTGGGATTACAGGCGTGAGTCACTGTGCCTGGCCAGATTCAGTATTTTTACTAGCAGGTGGTAATTCAGACTGTTTTCCTCCCTCTGCCTATAAACCTCGGTCACTCAAGGTCAAGGGAAGTACGTTATCTGAGAATTTTTCTGTTTTGCAAGAAAGTCTCAGGCAATAGTGTCCTCACCTTAGGCTGAGGGACTCTGTCATCCACCATTTTTGGAAAGGTTCCATTTGCTGTAGCCATGGAGCATCCGGATAATTCTTTCTTGCCTGTTACCCCAGCCAGGACTTCCCAGTAATCCTGGCATGCAGCTGCTATGGAACTCACGGTGTAAAGAGAGCAGTTGCAGTGAGTGCCTGGCGGGGCAGCAGCTCCACAGAAGGACGTCAAGGTGATGGGTAACTTAATGGACTTGCAGCAAAACAAAGTCACTGTCCTGAAGACGGTGACTATCTGCCTGTGTTCAAGTGTGTAGCAAAGAACACAAATTTAAATGGCAGTGAGTGATACTTCAGTTGTTCCAGGGGACAAGAAGAAAGGATGGTGCGGACCCCCAAAAAGCTCATAACCGTGTTGGGAAGGGGTGCGTAAATGCGCGTTTGCAAGTTCCCGTGGAAGCATGTTGGAAAGGCATGCTCCAGTGTGTCTGCACACACGGAGGCGTGGGAATCCCACCCGAGGCAGAAGTCTTCCAGTGGATCTGGTGTCTGAGTTGGTTCTAAAGTATCACTAATGTGTTCCAGCAGTTGACAAAGGGTAGAGCTTAAACAATGTGTAGAAAACTCCAGGCCGGGCGTGATGGCTCGTGCCTGTAATCCCAGCACTTTGAGAGGCCGAGGCGGGCGGATCACGAGGTCAGGAGATCGAGACCATCCTGGCTAACACAGTGAAACACCGTCTCTACTAAAAATACAAAAAATTAGCCGGGCGCGGTGGTGGGCACCTGTACTCCCAGCTACTCGGGAGGCTGAGGCAGGAGAATGGCATGAACCCAGGAGGCAGAGCTTGCAGTGAGCCGAGATAGGGCCACTGTACTCCAGCCTGGGCGACAGAGCAAGACTCCGTCTCAAAAAAAAAAAAAACAACTCCAGAGGTCCAGAAACGATTTTGATTTTTTTTTTTGAGATGGAGTCTCACTCTGTCTTGCCCAGGCTGGAGTGCAGTGGCGCAGTCTCGGCTCATTGCAGCCTCCGCCTCCCAGGTTCCAGCAATTCTCTTGTGTCAGCCTCCTGAGTAACTGGGACTACAGGCATGTGCCACCATGCCCGGGTAATTTTTGTATTTTTAGTAGAGACGGGGTTTCACCATGTTGGCCAGGCTGGTCTCGAACTCCTGACCTCAAGTGATCCATCCGCCTCAGCCTCCCAAATTGCTGGGATTACAGGCATGAGCGACCGCACCCGGCCCAGAAGCACTTTTGAACAGCCTGGAGTTTATGTGTCATTCAGCCAGGCGATGTGGAGAGCAGAAACCAACGAGACGGGTTTGGATCACGTTTTCACAGGATTCCAGGCTCAGAGGTTGAACTGTCCTGTAGGCAGTGGGGAGGTAGGTGAAGTTTTCTGTGTTTCATAATTTTTAAATGTTTAAAAATTAGAAGAGGTAATACACAGGCACACGAGGGGACACTGAAGAGGTGCACTGCAGCCAGGCGCGGTGGCTCACGCCTGTAATCCCAGCACTTTGGGAGGCTGAGGCAGGCGAATCACGAGGCCAGGAGATCGAGACCATCCTGGCTAACACGGTGAAACCCCATCTCTACTAAAAATGCAAAAATTAGCTGGGCGTGGTGGCGCCCGCCTGTAATCCCAGCTACTCAGGAGGCTGAGGCAGGAGAATCACTTGAACCCAGGAGGCAGAGGTTGCAGTGAGCCGAGATTGCACCATTGCACTCCAGCTTCGGCAACAACAGCGAAACTCCGTCTCAAAAAAAAAAAAAAAAAGAAAAGGTGCATTACAAAGAAAGTTTCCCTTCCTCCTTGTTCTCCAACTCTTTCCCCAGCTCCCCTCTCCAGAGATAAGCAGCTTCTCAGTTTCTTGTATGTCTTCTCAGCCTGTGTAATAGAAGGATCCACAGTGGCGGGGGAGGTTGTACTCGGGGAGACTGCATGGGGGCAGGAGCCCATGTAAGGGAGGAATCCAGGTAAGAGGTAGAGGAGGAAGTGAGGTAAGCCACTGAGTGTGACAAGCAAGGGAAAGCGAGTTTCTAGAATCCAAGATTCCCTGCTTGTGCAGTTGAGAAGATTCAGAATGCTATTAACGGGATGGGCCTAGTTTTGTACAAGTTGAGTTTTGAGTCCTAGGTGCATAATTTCCGTGGGCTGTCTGAAATTCCTGTCAACTGCAAAAAGTGGTTGGAGCTGGAGCTGTCATTTCGCAGACATCAGCATTTGGATAGTGGCGGATGCCATACCAGAGTACAGTTGCTGAGGGAGAGCGTGTGGATGGGTGGGGAAGGATGCCAAGCCTGGAACATGGAGAATATCAAAAACTGAAGGAAGAATTGTCCTCTCTGGAGTTCTATAAAAAGAGGATTTGAAAATGTTAGAAGCCCAGTGCCTTGACCCGGGGGAGGAGCGGGCAGCCTCAGAGGCTGTCTCGCTTCATGGTCCCTGGCTGCCGGCTGCTGTAGGTGATTAGAAGCCTGGCTGCATCACGGTCAGGGGTACAGCCTCACGTTTCCTGCCCTGCTGAGAGGCCATGGTGGCTGCTGCTGAGTACTGGGCACAGCAGGGTGTGGAAATGCCATGGTCAGGATGATGCTGGCCCATGCACTCTGAGAGATGCTGACCAAGACCTCTTAGCCTTGGAGCTCTGAGTCCCATAGGGCTGGGGCATGACCCTAACTAGACTCCGGGGAGGAGGGTCAGAGCAGTGGTTTGTGCACAACAGAGGCCCTTCTGCCCCTAAATGCCGTGAGCCCATTACCCAGCAGGGAAAGCAGCCCCCTGCCCAAGGCCACCCATTCCGATTCCCACCAAGCTCTGTTTCTTGATAGTAAATGGCAGACCGCTGTCATTTCTTTCTATTGCTGAAATCCAAGGTGACTTGAGCTTAAGGGACCTCACAGATGGTTCAGTCCCACCTTCTGATTTACATCGGAGGACTTTGGGGCCCAGCAAGGTGATTGTCTATGTCCCCTGGCAGGACTAGGGTTCAAACCAAGTACAAGGGTGTGACCCTCACCTCACCCACATCGGCAGGGCCAGTGGGAGCGTGCCTGTTTGGAGGTCAGGCCAACTGCAATCCACACCCTGCTAGCATGGGCAAGTGTCTCAGACCCTGAGTCCAGTGACAGCCTCTCTGGGTCTCCCTTGCCTTTTTCCCTACGGCTTTGGAAACATCTCCTTCAAGGCAAGGCCTTCCCAGTGGAGACAGGCCCCAGACTGGCAGCCCGCAGCCAGGGGGGTTTCCCAGAGCCCCTTGTCATGGGAGCCATGCAAGACAGGTCTCATCGCAGAGCCCACCTGCACCACTCCCACACATCTGCAGTGCTCCCCCGCGTAGACCCCACCTGCACCATCCCCCCCACGCAGAGCCCACCCGCACCACTCTCCCACTCAGAGCCCACCTGCACTGCTCAGCTTCTGCTGCCTGCAAAGCCCTGCAGTGGAGCTTCCCCAGGGCACTGGGAGCTTGGCCTCTGTGTGGGGAGAACAGTGCCCTCTGGTGGTGAGCAACGGAACGAGACTAGCAAAATTGCGAAAGTTGGGTCAGGTCCAGGAGAGCCGTTGTAGGAGTTTCTCTACTGTACGTGTTCAAGTTTCCTTAAGAAAACAGAAAAGCCAAACAAACCAAACCTGGGCTTCAAAGAACGATAATTCTTAAAGAGGAAGGGAGAAGTGTATCCATACGATGGAATAAAAGGAATGGAATTGTTTTTGTCAATTACACATATAACTGGTATGTGTACATACATACATATTAAGCTGCTAAAAATTAAGAGTTAATGGAAGAACTCTTTCAGGAGAAGAAATCCACTGCATATTTTTGTTTTTGATAAATATGCAGTGGATTTTCTAAAAAGTAACCTTTGGGTCGGGTGCGGTGGCTTGTGCCTGTAATCCCAGAACTTTGGGAGGCTGAGGCAGGCGGATCACCTGAGGTCAGAAGTTCGAGACCAACCTGGCCAACATGATGAAACCCCAACTCTACTAAAAATACAAAAATTAGCCAGGTGTGGTGGCGGATGCCTGTAATCCCAGCTATTCGGGAGGCTGAGGCAAGAGAATCGCTTGAACCCAGGAGCGGAGGTTGCAGTGAGCCGAGATAGCACCATTGCACTCCAGCCTGGGCAACAAGAGCGAAACTCCATCTCAAAAAAAAAAAAAAAAAAAGTAACCTTTGAAACTTTAATTTTCACAAAAACTTTGGTTTTAAGAGTCAAAAACTTTAAGAGATTATCTTATTCAGTTCATTCTCGTATGTTTTCTGCTGCTTGTTTAGCTGTGGTTTGGTCTTTCCAAAGCCCCCCTAGAATTTCAAGGGATGACACACACCCCTCACACGCACACAAACGTACAAACAGGTGCACACACAAACTGGTCCTGAACTCAGCCCACCTCCCAGGGCCCCAGCGCAGGCGCCGCCAGCTCCCCACGTCCAGGTGTCTCAGTGATCTTCAGGTGGAGCAGCCCCCTAGAGGAGCCTGTCTGCAGGAGGCTGGAGCCACCGCCTGGGGCTGCTGTGTCTTCGCTTTTCATACCAGCTCCCCCTCGCTGCTTCAGCAAGCTTGTGTGTACTGGGAGTCTCATGCTTTTCAGCTGAGAAAGTAAGTTCAAGGCTTAAATTGGCCAGATAAAGGGCCACACAATAAAATCTCAGGCAGAGAAAAACACAGGTGAAAACAGAAACAGCAAGCCTGAGCCATCAGGGAAATTGCTTCCTCCTGCATCCACTCTGGGGGGCCGTTCACACACTGGATGGCATTCCATCCTTAAGGCTGCCCTGAGGCTGCAGTATCTTCAGGTTAGCAAGCAGTGCAAAGTCAGGTCCCTACGCCAGGCATTCCAAGCCCCCTGCTGCAAGGGTCCCGCTGCCCTTTCAGAAGGGCAGCAGCAGGCAGCTCAGTGTCCACTGTGACAGGCCCTGGGCTTGGCTGGACGTTCTGCCTTAGCTTTAAGAGATTCTCAGAGCTGGGCACTGTGGCTCACGCCTGTAATCCCAGCATGCTGGGAGGCCGAGGCGGGTGGATGGCCTGAGATCAGGAGTTCAAGACTAGTCTGGCCAACATAGTGAAAACCCCGTCTCTACTAAAAATACAAAAAATTAGCTGGGCGTGGGGGCAGGTGCCTGTAATCCCAGCTACTGGGGAGGCTGAAGCAAGAGAATCGCTTGAACCCGGGAGGCAGAGGTTGCAGTTGTGTTCGGAATTGGTGGGTTCTTGGTCTCACTAACTTCAAGAATGAAGCAGCGGACTCACAGTGTTACAGCTCTTAAGGCAGCACATCTGAAGTTGTTTGTTCCTTCTGATGTTCAGATGTGTTCGGAGTTTCTTTCTTCTGGTGGGTTTGTGGTCTTGCTGGCTCAGGAGTGAAGCTACAGACCTTCATCGCATCTTGAGTGTTACAGCTCTTAAAGCGGCACGTCTGGAGTTGTTCATTCTTCCCGGTGGGCTCGTGGTCTCGCTGGCTTCAGGAGTGAAGCTGCAGACCTTCCCGGTGAGTGTTACAGCTCATAAAAGCAGTGCAGACCCAAAAAGTGAGCAGTAGCAAAATTTATTGCAAACAGCAAAGGAACAAAGCCACGACAGCATGAAAGGAGACCTGAGCAGGTTGCCACTGCTGGCTCGGGCAGCCTGCTTTTATTCTCTTATCTGGCCCCACCCACATGCTGCTGATTGGTGGAGCCCAGTGGTCTGTTTTGACAGGACGCTGATTGGTGCGTTTACCATCCCTGAGCTAGACATAAAGGTTCTCCACCTCCCCACTAGATGAACTAGATACAGAGTGTGGACACAAAGGTTCTCCAAGACCCCACCAGAGTAGCCAGATACAGAGTGTCGACTGATGCACTCACAAACCCTGAGCTAGACACAGGGTGCTGACTGGTGTGTTTACAAACCTTGAGCTAGATACAGAGTCGATTGGTGCATTCACAGACCCTGAGCTAGACACAGGGTGCTGATTGGTGTATTTACGATCCCTGAGCTAGACATAAACGTTCTCCACGTCTCCACCAGACTCAGGAGCCCAGCTGGCTTCACCCAGTAGATCCCGCACCGGGGCTGCAGGTGGAGCTGCCTGCCAGTCCCTTGCCAGTGCGCTCACATTCCTCAGCCCTTGGGTGGTGGATGAGCGCTGTGGAGCAGGGGCTGGCGCTCGTCGGGGAGGCTTGGGCCGCACAGGAGCCCATGGAGGGGGTGGGAGGCTCAGGCACGGCGGGCTGCAGGTCCTGAGCCCTGCCCCGCGGGAAGGCAGCTAAGGCCCAGTGAGAAATCGAGCGCAGCGCCGGTGGGCTGGCACTGCTGGGGGACCTAGTACACCCTCCGCAGCCGCTGGCCCAGGTGCTAAGCCCCTCATTGCCCGGGGCCGGCAGCTCCGAGTGTGGGGCTCGCCAAGCCCACGCCCACCGGGAACTCCAGCTGGCCCACAAGCGCCGTGCGCAGCCCAGGTTCCCACTCGCGCTTCTCCCTCCACACCTCCCTGCAAGCTGAGGGAGCCGGCTCTGGCCTTGGCCAGCCCAGAAAGGGGCTCCCACAGTGCAGCGGTGGGCTGAAGGGCTCCTCAAGTGCCGCCAAAGTGGGAGCCCAGGCAGAGGAGGCGCCGAGAGCGAGCAAGGGCTGTGAGGACTGCCAGCAGGCTGTCACCTCTCAGTGAGCCAAATCACACCACTGCACTCCAGCCTGGATGACAGCAAGACTCTGTCTCAAAACAAAACAAACAAACAGAAAAGGTTCTCAGGCTGGGCATGGTGGCTCACCATGCCTGTAATCCCAGCACTTTTTAGGAGGCTGAGGTGGGGGGATCGCTTGAGCTCAGGAGTACCAGACCAGCCTGGGCAACAGAGGGAGACTTCGTCTCTACAAAAAATACAAGAATTAGCCTTGTGTGGTGGCATGTGCCTGTAGTTCCAGTTACTCAGGAGGCCGAGATGGGAGGATTGCTTGAACCCAGGAGTTGAGGCTGCAGCGAGCTACGATCAGGCCACTGCACTCCAGCCTGGGCAACAGAACAAGACCCTGTCTCAAATAAATAAATAGGCCATGCACAGTGGCTCACACCTGTAATCCCAGCACTTTGGGATGCTGAGGCGAGTGGATCACTTGATGTCAGGAGTTCAAGACCAGCCTGGCCAACATGGCAAAACCCTACCTCTACTAAAAATACAAAAATTAGCCAGGCATGGTGGCACACACCTGTAATCCCAGCTACTCTGGAGGCTGAGACAGGAGAATCGCTTGAACCCTGGAGGCAGAGGTTGCAGTGAGCTGAGATCACACCACTGCACTCCAGCCTGGATGACAGAGCAAGATTCCATCTTAAAAAAAGTAAAAAATAAAAATAAAACACGTTCTCCATCTCAGCACGGGGAGCGCAGCGATAGAGGTCAAGGCAAAGCCACACCCGTCACAGGGTACTGGGCCGGGCTGGGAGAGGAGGGAACCCTGGACAGCTCCTTGGTGTTGAACCAAGTACACCAAGGCCTGGATGGTGAGGAGACGGGAGCATGAAGACGCTGTTGTCGTGATCCCTTCTCACCCTTGCACTCCCCCTCCTCACCTGCTGAGCGTTCACAGTGACCCTAGAAATAGAAGTGCGTGACTTCAGGGTGTGTGTTTGGCCTTGATTTTGAATTCTAATGGGGGGCATGAGCTGTTGGATCACCCAGCCACTGTCTGGCTTCAGTGACAGGCATCTCACTGCCTCCTGGGGCAGCCTCTCCCTCGCAGGCAGCTCTGACTTAGTCCTCTGTGTTGAACACAACCCACCTCCCTTTAGTGCGGACACACTGAGCCCCTGGGACAGGCAGAAGAAGTGTGGCCTATTTACACATGAGCTCTTCAGATATTTGGGGCAGCTACTCTGATCGCTCAATTTATGTCATGGGAACTTTGGACATTGACAGGTTGCTTTCTGGCCTTATTACACATTATCCGGAAGTTTCCACTACCTTGCATTCCTGGGTTAATTCCATTAGGCTCATGAAACTTCTATCTTCTATGATTTAAAAAAAAATTTTTTTTAAATACTTTTTTCGGCCAGGCGCAGTGGCCCACACCTGTTATCCCAGCACTTTGGGAGGCTGAGGTGGGTGGATCACAAGGTCAAGAGATCGAGACCATCCTGGCCAACATGGTGAAATCCCGTCTCTACTAAAAATACAAAACTTGGCTGGGCATGGTGGCAGGCGCCTGTAGTCCCAGCTACTCGGGAAGCTGAGGCAGGAGAATCACTTGAACTCAGGAGGCTGAGGTTGCAGTCAACCAAGATTGTGCCACTTCACTCCAGCCTGGTGACAGAGCAAGATTCCGTCTCAAAAAACAAAAACAACAACAACAACAACAAAATAAAAATAAATTTTTTTTCTGCAGAAAGGGTAATAGGATATAAACTCTAAGTCTTTGTATGTCTGAAAATATCTTCATTTTCTTAATACCTGATTAATGGTTTATTTGTAATTAAAATTCCGAGTTCAAAACAGCTTTCTCTTATACCTTTGCAGCCATTATAACAGTGGCTTCCAGTGTCACTGATGAGCAGGTGAGGCCACCTGACTCTTGGTTTCTTGTAGGTGGCCTGTCTCCACCTGCTCATCCCTTCCTGGAGACTTTTAGTTATTTAATTTTTAAAAATTTAATTTTTTTTTTTTTTTTTGAGACAGAGCCTCGCTCTGTCACCCAGGCTGGAGTGCAGTGGTGCAGTTTCAGCTCACTGCAACCTCTGCTTCCTGGGTTCAAGCAATTCTCCTGCCTCAGCCTCCCCAGTAGCTGGGATTAGAGGTGCCCGCCACCATGCCCTGCTAATTTTTGTGTTTTTAGTAGAGACGGGGTTTCACCACGTTGGCCAGGCTGGTGTGGAACTCCTGACCTCAGGTGATCCACCCGCCTCGGCCTCCCAAAGTGCTGGGATTACAGGAGTGAGCCACCATGCCTAGCTGGTTCATCTTGATTATTCTTTCATGCGCCCTCCCGCTTTAAATGTTTGTGAGTCCTTTTATGACCATTTATATTTACGAACCAAAAACTGGTTGACTAGCACATGCAGCTGGAGTGGGTTTCTTTGTAGTCGTGTACACCTATTTACCTAAAAGTTTTTTCCTTTGAACAGAAAGATCTTGCAAGCTCTAAGAAGCTGTAAGCTCAACCCAGGCACCTCTTATGTTTGCAGCCTAAATTCTCATCACCTGGGTGGTCCAAAATACTTCAAAGTATAGATTTAATTTAAAGTGGTTTCAGACCGGGGATGCCTGCTATGTGCCTGGCAAAAGCAAATGCATCCCCCCTCTGGAGGAAGGCCTCTTAGGCCTCAAAGAATACCCATAGGGAATTTTTCAAGGATGATAAGCTGCCAATGACAAAAAATTACCACCTCCCCAAAAAACCAAGTGAAGACTTAGAAGAAACAATAAACAACAATATACCAATGAAGATCTCAGTTACTAAGATCACCAGACACAGATTATAATCAACTACGTTTATTATGTTTAAAGAAAACACCTGCAAAGGACAAGGACTATAGAAAGTGACCTAGAAGATTTGAAAAAGAACCAAATAGGACATCTGGAAATGGAAAATATAATAAGCAAAATGAAAGATATCAATGGTATAGGTTTAACAGATTAGACAGAGATGAAGAGAGGATCGGTGAGATGGAGAGAGGGAGAGAGAAATGACCCAGAACACAACATAGAGAGACAAGGACCTGATAAAAGATAGCCGGAGAAGAAACTACAGCAAATATCATATTCAGTCATGATGTGATGGAAACTTTTTCTTTTAATAAAGGATTAAGATGGAGATGACTGTCATCATCACTTCCTTTCACTGTACTACTGGAGGTCCCAGCCAGTGCAGAAAGGTTAGGGAAAAAATGTATAAGGACCAGAAAGGGAAAAATCAAATGGTCATTATCCCCAGATCATGTGAATGGGAAATAAGAAAATCCAAAGGAATCCATAAATTACTAGAACTAATAAGAGAATTCAGTAAGACTGCTAAGCACAAGATAAATTCATATATCTCTGACCAGGCCCAGTGGCTTACGCCTGTAATCCCTACACTTTGGGAGGCTGAGATGGGAGGATTGTTTGAGTCCAGGAGTTTAAGACCAGCCAGGGCAACATAGTGAGACCCCATCTCTACAAAAAATGAAAAAGTAGCTGTTCACGGTGGCAGGAGCCTGTAGTCCCAGCTACACGAGAGGCTGACATGGGAGGGTTGCTTGAGCCTGGGAGGTAGAGGCTGCAGTGAACTATGATCAGGCCACTGCACTCCAGTCTGGGCAACAGAGCAAGACCCTGTCTCAAAAAAAAAGAAATAAATTTTTTTAAAAAATGTATATATCGCCATCATTTCTGAAGCATCAAGCAGGTAGAAAATTTTATTTTAAAAAGATAACATTGCTGGCTGGGCACGGTGGCTCATGCCTGTAATCCCAGCACTTTGGGAGGCGAAAGTGGGCAGATCACCTGAGAGGTGAGGAGTTCGAGACCAGCCTGGCCAACATGGGAAAACCCCATCTCTACTGAAAATACAAAAATTAGCTGGGCGTGATGGCAGGCACCTGTAATCCCAGCTACTCGGGAGGCTGAGGCAGGAGAATCACTTGAATCCGGGTGGCAGAGGTTGCAGTGAGCTGAGATCGCACCATTGCACTCCAGCCTAGGCAACAAGAGTAAAACTCTGTCTCAAAAATAAATAAAATAAAAAGAGATATCCATGGTATCTCTATAGGGAAAATGATAACTTCTTAGAAGACACTAAAGGAGTCCTAAATGAATAGATATTCCCTACTTATAAATTTGAAGACTCATTATTGTAAGGCTATAAGTCCCCCTAAAATGATCTGTAGTTTAATACAACCCTAGAAAAATCCCCAAGGTTTTTTTCCCCCAAATATGACAAGCTGATTATAATACATGTATAGATGGTCCCTGATTTTGATGATTCAACATAGGATTTTTCCACTTTACAATGTTTTCTTCGGGCCGTAACCCCATTGTAAGCCGAGGAGCACCTCTACATGGAAGTGCCAACAGCCAAGAATCACCAAGACTCTCTTGGAAAAAGAAAGAAGCCAGGAAGACATGCTTTAGCGGACAGCAAGACTTGCCTGATGCCAGGAATGAGACAGGGTGGTTCTGGCACTGCACGGGTAGGCAAGTGGACTGTCGGAGCATACAATCCATGGCAGCCACGTGCTGTGTAGACACGTCCTTGCCTTATGAAGAGAAAGCACTTCAGTGAGGGAGGGAGAGGGTTCTGGGCAATGTTTTGAGTGGGGTCGGGGTCGTGGTTCCTGGAGGTGACACATGGGGTGTCCTCATGCTAGGTGGCAGTGGGCCCCAAGATCCCTGGAGGTGACACACGGGGTGTCCTCGTGCTAGGTGGCAGTGGGTCACATGACCCCTGGAGGTGACACACGGGGTGTGTCCTTGCTAGGTGGCAGTGGGTCACATGATCCCTGGAGGTGAGAAACAACCCTCACATGGGTGGTCATCTGGGAGGCAGCGAGTCTGGCCCTGGCTCTGCCACTTGCTCTGTGCGTGAGCTTTCCAAGTCGCTCTCTTCTTGCAGCCTCCGTTTTCTTGCCGGTGCAATGAGTGGATGGAACTTGACAGCTCGAGAGCCTTTCCAGCTCCCAGGCTTATGGATCCTGGGTTGAAAGTGGTGGCCATCGTCTGTCCACACAAAGCCAAAGCCTTAGGCAGGCTGCACTGTTGACAATCTTTGAATGTCTCTTCATTTCATCTTTCTCAAGGTGTGTGCAGAGCAGAGCACAGAGGGCCATCTGGGGAGCAGCAGTGTCTCTGAGTAAGTACCGGGGAGGCACATCTCTCCCAGAAGCCACGGGTTCTTTTTGTTGACTCCAGCCAGCCTCAGAGCCCTCCTGTCCTCCAGGTCCTCACGAGGTTTCCAGAGGCAGCTCCCTCTAAATGCAAAGCCCTAGCCCTCAAGGGAAGGTCCTGCCAAGGAGATTGCAGAAGGCTCACCATCTCACCGCAGCTTTGCTCTTCCTCCTAAAAAAGGCCATGACCTGGATCAGACCAGGGCATGCCCAACCCATTTCCTATTTGCGCCGTAACTCATTGAAAAATATTCAGGTGCCATGCTGTGCGCTGTGGCCAGATCTAGGAACAAGACACAGCCCTTAAGGAACTCGCAGCCCAGGGCCAGCAGCAGGCCCACCTGCAGCTCCACGGCATGTTACCAGGGAACCACGCTGAACACCCTTGAAGGTAGCAGGCGAGGAGCCTGGTCTCATTTCCTCCTTTAAAATCCCCCAACCCCAGAGCCCAGGCCTTGTCTGTCTGCTCCAGGGATGACTTTCCACCCCAGGAAATTCAACTTAATTGTTGAATCTGCAAATTTTAACTTTTCAGTATGTTTGAAATTTTTCATAATAAAATATCAAAGAAGAAACCCTTCAAAGCACAGTTTAAACATCTCCCCCTCATACTCTATCCCCTTCCTGGTCAAACTAGTGTCCCTCCTCCCGCATGGTGCAACTTCCCAGCCCCTCCCACATGTGGCCTCTCCTGTAGTAGGTCCACGTGATGTGGTCCTGCCCTGTCCCCTCTCTTCTCTCCAGGCTTCATCACAGAAGGAATCAGATTCGGGTCTGGTCCCTCACAGCTCCAGGCACATGGTAGCATTTCACAGACGCTTGTTGACAGGATTGTTTTATGTCAGCCTGGGGCATGTGGGCCTTGACCCAGTCCCGACCATCCTGACAATGCCAGGTCCTTCCCCCGGGAGGGCCCTGAGGAAGCAGCAGAGGGGAGCAGCCATGCACTTTGGGAGGCCGAGGTGGGCGGATCACCTGAGGTCAGGAGTTCGAGAGCAGCCTGGCCAACATGGTGAAACCCCGTCTCTACTAAAAATATATAAAAATTAGTTGGGAGTGGTGGCACGTGCCTGTATTCCCAGGTACTTGAGAGGCTGAGACAGCAGAATCCCTTGAACCTGTGATGGGGAGGTTGCAGTGAGCCGAGATCATGGAGTGTGCCACTACACTCCAGCCTGGGTTACAGAGCAAAACTCCATCTCAAAAAAAAAAAAAAAAAGAAAAAGAAAATTCTAGACCCAATAGAATAACACAAATGTTCTTGCCTCATTTAACATGTGGGTTTCTGAGGCCCAATTAAAATGGATTTGTTCTCTCTGGAGAAGCGTATTGCTTTCTTTTCTTGGAGTGATTCTCCTTGGAAAGGTCCTTTTCTTTTTAAGAAATTCGTGACTTTCAGCCTGGGTAACATAGGGAGACCTCGTCTCCACAAAAAATACAAAAATTAGCCAGGCGTGGTAGCACATGACTGGGGTCCCAACTGCTCACAGGAGACTGAGGTGGGAGGATGGCTTGAGCCTGGGAAGTGGAGGCTATGGTGAGCCGTGATCCCGCCACTGCATTTCAGCCTGGGTGACAAAGCAAGATCCTGTCTAAAAAAAAAAAAAAAAGCATGGCTTTAGGAATCCCTGCTGATGGAAAACCTGACAGTGAATGAGAATTTAAATGAACATTCATTTCTTGACTCCCTCAAGAGTGGGGAGACTCCCCAAGAATCCCTTTAGGATCAATTTTTCCCTTTTATCTGTGTGCCCCCACCCAAGCAGGGGAAGGAAAGAGCTTATGGCCCCACCTGGCTCTCCAAGCCCCACCAGTTGCCCCATGGTGTTGGTGGAGTGTTGCCAGGCAGACAGGGCAGGGTTGGCTGTGAAGCCCAGTGGAGCCTGGCCCCTCGCAGACCCAGGACTGCCTGCCGTCCTGCCCACCCCAGCCCCAGGGCTGCCCGTCAGCTTCCCATGCGCAAGTCCCTGCTTTCCTTTCTCCCCAAGATTCCACCTACAGGGCATGTCGGGTGCTGAGTGGGACAGGACGAGTGAGGAGAATGGCTGGGTGACTCTGGACGGCCACCTCCCTCAGGGCTCAGCTTCACATCCATAGGCAAGCGGGGGGCTGCCTGGTGAGCCCAGAGGGGCTTTTATTCCTGTGGGGGTCCCCAGGTCCAGAAGTGCTGCTTGGGATTCCTGTTGGCCAGGAAACACTGTTGCCCTTGATGGTGTCTGGGCGTCCCGTGCCCATTCCTCTTCCCAACAATCCTCAGGGGAGCCCAGGAGGATGGTGGGAAACAGGAAGGGCAGTGACCGGGTCTCTCCTCTGTACTGGGTGCTTTGCTGGTCCCTTACTCTGTTTTTTTTTTGTTTGTTTATTTGTTTGGTTGGTTTTTCTTTTTTGAGATAGGGTCTTGCTCTGTTGCCCAGGCTGGAGTGCAGTGGCGCAATTTCAGCTTATTGCAAACTCCACTTCCCAGGCTCAAGTGATTCTCCAGCCTCAGCCTCCTGAGTAGCTGGGACTACAGGCGCGTGCCACCATGTCCGGCTAATTTTTGTACTCTTTGTAGAGACGGGGTTTCACCATGTTGGCCAGGCTGGTCTCGAACTCCTGAGCTCAAAGCAATCCACCTGCCCGTCTTGGCCTCCCAAAGTGCTGGGGATTATAGGCATGAGCCACTGCGCCGGGCCAGGCATGAGCCACTGCGAAACTAACAGCATCGCAGCGACTTCTGTTGAGTGCTTCCTTAGTGCCCAGCTCTGTGGTAGACACACCGCAGATGGCGCCTGGTCCAGCCCTCAGGCTGGCCTCGTGGAGTAGCTGCTGGGTTTTATCCACAGGGGCGTGAGGCCTGGTGCATGCCTTGCCCGCAGTCACACAGCGACTGCGTGGCAGAGCCAGGTGAGATCTGCCTGGTTCCAGAACGTCTGCGTTTCCACTGTGTCTCAGGGCTGCAAGGAACACGTATTGCCTTCAGTGCTTTCACGGACAGGCAGTGTGCCAGGAGCCCTGCAGGCATCAACAGTGACCATGCAGCTGTTTCTGCGCACTGGCCGCGGGCGGTGCTAATAAGTATGGTCCCTGGAGCCAGCTGGTCAATAGGGGCATGACGTCTCTGGGACATGGGAGGAGTGTGTCCCCTGGACGCCTGGAGGCCCTCTGCTAGATGCTGATCCTTTCTGGGGGATGAAGTCAAGTGGCTGTGTCAGGGGCCCAGCTCTTGCCCTGAGTTCCGAGAGAGCCAGACGGGGACCCGGAGGCTGTGCTCTGAGCATCAGTAGGAGTGCAACCACAGTAGTCAGAGGGACATTTAAGTCCATCCAGCCCAGCCCCCTAGGCTCGCAGAGGGGGAACCAGGCCGGGAAATGGGGGGCGGCTCACCCCAATGTCTGGCAAGTGGCAGAGCAGTTGGCGGTGTTCCCCTTGCCCAGAGTTCCTGGCTGGCCACTGGGAGGGCAGCGTCCAACACCTGGCCATGGGCAGCTGGCCTGCCTCTCCTGGACCCTGTCAGCGGCAGACCTGCACACCCCCTTCCGAGGCAGCATCTCCAGGAGGCAGCACCAAGCCTGACTGAGGCTTCACACCCTGCCCTGGGCTCCTGGGACTCCCTCCTGCAAAGGTCCGCACATTTTGACACAACCGTGGCAGGTCCGGGGGCAGTCAGCACCATCCAGGTGTCCACACAAAGTCCAAAGGTCTGGGAGAGCAGGACGAGCCAGCAGGGTCCAGGCCGGCGCAGCCACTTTCTGGAGCCCAGGCAGCAGGAGCAGGAGTCCTGGCCTCGGTCTCTCTCAGCTGGGCTCCCAGGTGGGCTGAGGGACTGGCGGGATCCTGAACGTGTGGTTCCCCAAAATGAGCAGCTCCTGTGAGACCCCAGAGGAGGGTACAAGCACGGACCGATGTCGGCAAGCAGCCAACATGACCGTAATTCCCTTTTATTTTTTATTTATTTTTTTGAGACAGAGTCTTACTTTTGTCACTCAGGCTGGAGTGCAGAGGCTCATTCTCGGCTCACTGCAACCTCCACTTCCTGGGTTCAAGCCATTCTGCCTCAGCCTCCTGAGTAGCTGGGATTATAGGCACCCGCCACCCCACCCAGATAATTTTTGTATTTTTAGTAGAGATGAGATTTCACCACGTTGGCCAGGCTGGTCTCGAATTCCTGACCTCAAGTGATCTGTCCACCTCGGCCTCCCAAAGTGCTAGGATTACAGGCATAAGCCATTGCGCCTGGCTGTGATTCCCATCGATTAAGGCTGTGGTGTGCCTGATTCCACATCACACGCTGCCCATGCATTATCTTATGCCTCAGAACACCTCATGAATAAAGTTGTGTGCTTGAGAAAAAACACAGAGGCTCGGAGACGCACTGGCCTTGCCTGAGGCGCGTGGGTGAGCCGCAGAGCTGGGATTCAAGCTCCGTCTTCCCAGCCCAGAGCCCGTCCTCCCTCAAACAGGGCAGGTGCTGGCTTCCACTCTGCGAGGGCTCAGCGTTGTGGGAGATGAAGCGGACGCAGTAGAAGCCTGCTGGTGGATGTGTGCTGGGCGAGAGAGCCACAGGGTGTCCCCAGGGCAAAGGCTTCGGTTTGGGTTTCAGGATGGGCCCACTAGGAGCCACTGTGGTGGCCAGGGGAAATGAGTGTGAAGGCACTGTCCTGCCTCCTGACAACCCTGTCCCATTTCTGACCCACAGAACCCCAGGCAGCAGTCGCAAGAAGCCCGAGAGGCCGGCAGCCATCTCCTACGACCACTCGGAAGAGAGGCTGATGGCGAGCATCGAGCGGGAATACTGCCGCTGAGGACAGCATGCCCCGCCCCCGCCGGGCATCGGAGGCACCTGCTGGCTGGGGCACCCCCTGCTCGCCCAGAGCTCTAGCAGGAGCTGAACCACCTCCAAAACGCAGTCACTCCCGGATATTCAAAGCTGACCTTTCAAATCCACTTTCAGACTATGCTGACCTGGGCCAGCCACTGGCGGCCATGGTTGCTGGTGGGGGCGATGAGCTGTGTAGACTCACAGGTGAGTGGGCCTGGGCCCCCGGCCCCTCTTCCCCAATGCGGGGAGCCTGCCCAGTTCTTCTGGAGCCTGAAATGCGTGCCCCTCTTGTTTGCCCGCTCTGCACAGTGGGGAGGGCTCACGAGGACTAGGTGACACAAGCGAGCCCCTCCTGGCATCCGCGCCACAACACTTCCGGAAGGTTCTGCTGTGGAAGGTGCACCCGCGCTGCTCCCTCAGTCTCAGGCCCATCTCTCCAGGGGTGGCCGGGTCAGCTTAGTGCTTCTCAACTTTAACTCCCTAATGAGCAGCCTGGGGGTGCTGTTGACACTGCAGGGCCTGAGGTTCTGTGCGTCTAACCAGCTCCAAGCCCCGAAGCCCCAGCTGCACTTTGAGGAGCGAGAACCCCAGCTCTGATCTGCCTTGCAGTGGGCGGTAGAGCTCGTCACTGCCTCTCTGGGCCTCAGTTTCCCTCTCTGGAAAATCAGCTCTGGCAGCTCTTGGAGGCCCTCCCCAGCTCTGACAATCTGGAACTGCTGCCACTGCTGTTCCCTTGCCCCAGGCACAGTATTGCCTTCCCTATGGGGAGCCAGCGCCCAGGTCCAACCGGGAGAGGGTCTGCCTGACACTGGCTTTCCGGTTCTCCCTCTCACAGGCAGCCTGGCCAGTGCCTGCGGGGCTTTTAAATTCTCTTCCCGCCTGGGTGGAAGATGGGAAACCACAGCAGTGAGGCAGGAAGAGCCTTGGAATGTTCCTGGTTGACAGATGGGAAAACTGACCTGCCCAGGACGCCGTGGGAACAGGGGGCGGAGCTCCGGCTAGAGGGGACTCCTCTGTGGGCGAGCAGGTCTGGAGCCTGGACCCAGGTGCGGCCTGCTGGGGGACAGCTCCGGTGGAGAACTGTGGGGAGAACAGCGGTCTAGGGAGGCAGGAGGCAGGCGGCAGGCTCCTCCCCAGCAGCCTGGAGGGCATCAGGACAGAGGGGGACGGAGGAGACAGAAGGGAAAGAAGGAGACAGAGGGGGAAGGAGGAAACAGCGCGGCTTCTGCTGAAGCCAGTACAAGCCTGGTTATCTGGCTTGACCCGCCAACACGGAGGCCTCCCCAGCGTTTTCTTTTTCCCGAGAAGAGCTCCAGCTCGCACGTCCTTAGAACACGGCAGACAGAGCAGGAGCATCTCAGGAACCAAAGGCCAGCTCCTTGGCGCTGTCCCCAGACCCACAGGCCTGCTGCGGCCATCCGCAAACGGCCATTTCCTTGAACTTTTGAGAGTGCCTTTGACCAGCTGTTCGCAGCTGGGAAACTCCAACTTTTGAAGTCGGAGCTTGGAGCGGCCCCCGCAAGGGCATGGCTCAAACCCTCCCCAGAGCTGGGAGCCCTTGCTCATGCAAGCCTAACTGTTTCTTTTGATATAAAGATGGAAGTCGTTACTGTATTTTAATAATGCAAATACATCTTTAAAAATAAGTTAACATTTTATTTCTTATCACTAGATGGATCAGGCTTTGAATTTAATCATGTAAATGTTTGTAATTTTATGTCATTTTGTTAAAATGGGACGCTTTCAATTGGTTTCCAAGAAAAAGATGATACCTCTGCATTTTCTGGTGGAAAAGGCGTAATACCCTTAATGAGATCAAAGTGTTAGGGGAAAAAAATTCCAAAAGTAGTTACAAGCTATATCAATGTCAAAGTAAATGCGCTTCATCAAAGCTAAGAAGTTACAGGAATTGTTCTCAGGTTTTTAAAAAAAATTTTCCTGAATTCAGAAAAGTATCTTCTGAATAGCAGCTAGCCAAATAAAGCGGTGTGTGTGTACTGCAGCTGTAGGTGAACTTAAAAATAATAATAAAAAGAACAAATAAAGCAGTGTGTACCAGCCGCTGAGCTGGCCCTGTCTCTGTCCTGTGAGACGGAGGGGCTGTGCCTGGAAGTGGAGGGGTGGGTGTTGCTGCAGACTGCAGCCCAGCCCGAGTCTGTCCCGGTGCCTCCTGCGTGGCTGGCACCTCCTCAGGCATCTTCCTGGCTGCCCCACGTTGCAGGTGAGCCTCAGCGTCCTGCTCAGAAGTACGTGTGGGATTTGCTCACTGCCAGGATAGGACTGTGGCTCGAATGGAGGCAGAAAGAAACACACCTCAAAGGCAAAAATGACGCATGTTGTTGTCTGGAAAAATCTTAAGTGACCACAAACGTGTCTCCCAGTTTCTTTCTTTGTTTTCTTGAGACAGTCTCACTCTATTGCCCAGGCTGGAGTGCAGTGGCACGATCTCAGCTCACTGCACCCTCCACCTCCCAGGTACAAGCAATTCTCCTGCCTCAGCCTCTTGAGTAGCTGGGATTACAGGCACATGTGCCACCACGCCTGGCTAATTTTTTTGTATTTTTAGTAGAGACGGGGGTTTTACCGTATTGGCCAGGCTGGTCTCGAACTCCTAACCTTGTGATCCGCCCGCCTCTTCCTCCCAAAGTGCTGGGAATACAGGCGTGAGCCACCGCACCCGGCCATGTGTCTCTGGTTTCTGTAGTATCGAGAGGTGACAGCGTGCTTGCAGTTCTCACAGCCCTCGCTCGCTCTCGGCGTCTCCTGCCTGGGCTCTTACTTTGGCGGCACTTGAGGAGCCCTTCAGCCCACCGCTGCACTGTGGGAGCCCCTTTCTGGGCTGGCCAAGGCCAGAGCCGGCTCCCTCAGCTTGCAGGGAGGTGTGGAGGGAGAGGCGGGAGCGGGAACCTGGGCTGCACACGGCGCTTGCGGGCCAGCTGGAGTTCCGGGTGGGCGTAGGCTTGGCGGGCCCTGCACTCGGAGCAGCCGGCCCGCCCTGCTGGCCCCGGGCAATGAGGGGCTTAGCACCCGGGCCAGCGGCTGCGGAGGGTGTACTGGGTCCCCCAGCAGTGCTAGCCCACGGGCGCTGTGCTCAGTTTCTCACCGGGCCTTAGCTGCCTTCCCGCAGGGCAGGGCTCTGGACCTGCAGCCCGCCATGCCTGAGCCTCCCACCCCTCCATGGGCTTCTCTGCGGCCCGAGCCTCCCCGACGAGCACCACCCCCTGCTCCACGGTGCCCAGTCCCATCGACCACCCAAGGGCTGAGGTGTGCGAGCACACGGCGCGAGACTGGCGGGCAGCTCCACCTGCAGCCCCGGTGCGGGATCCACTGAGTGAAGCCAGCTGGGCTCCTGAGTGTGGTGGAGATGTGGAGAACCTTTATGTCTAGCTCAGGGATTGTAAATACACCAATCAGCACCCTGTGTCTAGCTCAGGGTCTGTGAATGCACCAATCGACACTCTGTATCTAGCTGCTCTGGTGGGGCCTTGGAGAACCTTTGTGTCCATACTCTGTATCTAACCGATCTGATGGGGACGTGGAGAACCTTTATGTCTAGCTCAGGGATGGTAAACGCACCAATCAGCGCCCTGTCAAAACAGACCACTCGGCTCTACCAATCAGCAGTACGTGGATGGGGCCAGATAAGAGAATAAAAGCAGACTGCCCGAGCCAGCAGTGGCAACCCGCTCGGGTCTCCTTCCACACTGTGGAAGCTTTGTTCTTTGCAATAAATCTTGCTACTGCTCACTCTTTGGGTCCACACTGCTTTTATGAGCTGTAACACTCACCGTGAAGGTCTGCAGCTTCACTTCTGAAGCCAGCGAGACCACGAGCCCACCAGGAGGAATGAACAACTCCGGACGCGCCCCGTTAAGAACTGTAACACTCACCGCGAAGGTCTGTAGCTTCACTCCTGAGCCAGCGAGACCATGAACCCACCAGAAGGAAGAAACTCCGAACACATCCGAACATCAAAAGGAACAAACTCCAGACGCGCCACCTTAAGAGCTGTAACACGGCGAGGGTCCGCGGCTTCCTTCCTGAATTCAGTGAGACCAAGAACCCACTAATTCCGGACACAGTATGAGAGTTCCTCGAAGATGCTACAACGCCACAGGATCTGAGAAAACACTGTCTACCGCTGGCTCTGAGAAATGCTGGGTGTTTTCTTAGGAAAGGGGCAGAGTCCTGCTGTTGCCCTCCTCCTGACACGTGTGTTCCCAGGTCTCTCCTTGTGGGCCAGGGGGCTCCTAGCCTCACTCAGGCATGGACCTCCTCCCTCGGCTGCTGTTGGCTCAGGTTCCCTGCACCTCCCTGACAGCCCTTTCTAAGACACTTTCCTCTGCTGTTCCAAAGACCTAGAGCCACGTGTCCCCACTCACACACGTTGCCTGGACACCTGCTGACATTGGTGGATCCGTGAGAGCATTCTCTGTTCCCAGGAGTGGGGCACGCTCGTGCACGTGTGAGCACATGGGAGAGCGTAAGGCTGTCGAAGCCAAGTGCCTCCCAGAAGAGAGAATCCGTGGCTTTTTTTTTTTTTTTCTTTTTCCTTTCTGGCAATAATGAGGCAGGAGAAGTCGTCAGTTGCCACGAGAGGGATAATCGCACTTGCGGCTCTAATACTTCCCTCTAGGAGGAGGCTCCGTAATCAGACCTTTTGTGTGGTGAGGGTCTGGACCCCCTGGGGACAAATCAGACTTTCTGAGGTGGGCAGGGGCTGTGTTTTCTAAGGATATATGGCAGCCTTTAGTTTCAAGAGTTGGGAAGGAAAAGAAGGAAGGAGAGTGAAGCCTGTGGCTCCATGATGTACTTTGTAATCCTGGGCCAGGAGTGGAAGGAAATAATGGAAGCGACTTCCAAGCACTTCTTCCAGAGTAGCTGGAAAACCACTTTCAATCCTACCTCTCTGCAGCCACTCCCTGCCACAGGAAGGGAACGAGCACTGCGGCCACAGGGTCACCCAGCACACTACTGGGTCTGTCTGGACCACACACACTGTCAGAGTGGCCACTTCACATGTTGGCTTTTTGAGATAGGGTCTTGCTCTGTTGCCCAGGCTAGGGTGCAGTGGTGTGATCATAGCTCACAGCCACCTCAAATTCCTGGGCTCAAGGGATCCTCCTGCCTCAACTCCCCAAAAGTGCTGGGATTACAGGTGTGAGCCCCCATACCCGGCTCGCTTCACACATTTTTTTCAGAAAGAACCTAAACAGAATAAAACTCCAGAAAACAAAGAGGAGAGTTTAGTTTGAACCAATACACAATGAATTTTATAGACTCTTCCAAAAGTCTCTAGGTATACTTAGGCCACCAGGCACAGTAAAATGACACAGGACACACATCCAGTTTAAAATCAAGTTTTATATGATTCAAAGAGAAAAGTTACATTACACATACTCATTTAAATAGTGTCAAAGTCTGTTACATAAAACATAATTATGAAACATTTTAAGTCTTATCAAACTACTAAAAAGGCTCAAAGTCACAAAAGATCAAGCACAACTGCCCAGGCAATAAAGTGCACGAGGGGAGCCCGCCTCTCCAGCGGCCGTCAGCACCCAGAGCCGCCAGCTGAGGGCTCCATGCCGAATCCATACACAAGGTTTGTGGTTCTCAGGAGAGTTTTCAGACAGGAACTGTTTCCAAATTAAAATCTTTCAACAGACAAATGGAGGTGGAAGGGGGATGGTTTACACAAAGTATTTCCAAATGTAATCAGGAAATGGAAGTGTAAATTAAAACCTTTTTCAACATCTATTTCTTTAGAAATATCACTACTTGGAGAATGTTGTGTTGTGACAAGCAACCAAATACTCAAAAGACCTTATCCACCAGAATACTGGCAGGACTAACATTACTTTGCATGTCATAATTAAGAAAAATATCCCAATTTGATGCCATTTATAGTGTGTACAGTCAAAAATGTGTATGCTGATTTTGATGAGCAGGAGAAAGGACTGGATGGTGAGGAAACATGAACTATGCACAACATGAGACAACAACTGTGCTGTCTCACGATGACAGGACACTCACCTATGGACTGTCCAAACTAAACACCTCCGAAAAACACACACATTTGTGTCAAGTTAACAGCTGATACTAAGGGGCAAGTTAATGGGTATCAAGTCACACACAATGAATGACCAGGTGGAGATTTTATCAGACTACAAAGAACAAAACACAAAACCTAATTTTATTCAATATTCCAACCTTACCATCATTTAAATAAAGGTAAATGCCGGTAATTAACACAGACAAAATTTAAATACATACTGCACAATAAAAAAAATTCCCAGGCTACCAAATTAGTGCAACATTCTGTATGTTCCTACATTTATTCCATTGCCTGAACTTCCAATGTTTAACAAAAACCAGTGTCAGTGGCTTCTTGAACACAGGCGGCCACATTCTCCCATTTATCTATGTGCTCATACAGTTGAAAAATATTGTCCATCTATTTTCTAGGTAGACTGTAAAACACACCATTCCAAGTAATTTTCTGTTTGGTCAAAACAATTTCCTTCAAACAAAATGAATAGAAAGGCAGTTGGGTAGTATTACTGCCACTTAGCGTAACTTGCATTTCCTCGCGTTTCTAGTATTTGGCAAACGAAGCAGAATCTTGGCACTGCCTGCCTTCAAATGCATCTCACCCCAGCTAAGCTGTGCTCTGGTGGAGTTTCATCCAACCAATACAGACATTTCCTTTTTTTCTGAGAAGTTACTCTACCCACAATATAGTACGGATAAGGCCACAGCAAAAGAAGTCAGAACTGACAATTGACAAAGCGGCTGGATTTGAGTGTTTACCTTCTTTTGGTGTTTTAGGTACAAACAAGAAACTGAATGGCTTGCTTTCAGCAGAGCCATGGCCAAGACTATTACAGACTAGATCCTGCAGCAAGTACTGGTTCCTGGGATCTGCCCAGTGGCTCATGTTACTCTCTGGAGTACATCCTTCATGACACACCATGGACACAGGCTCACTAGTTCCAGTCAACCAAAATTCTAGTTCTTGGGTGACAGGAATGATTGCCTAGAATTTCCTTGAAAACGTTATGAAGAAGCTGACTGCAAAATTTATTTTTCCCTTTGAAGAGGTCCTTATTCAACCAGGTCCGATTCCAAAAAGATCTAAAAGGCCAGATAACTTGTGATTTTTGTGGTGGAATAACATGTCGAGTTTACTAAAAGAAGGGCCATTAGAAAAAACTTTGTTATTAAACACTGAAAGGAAGGTTGCAAAATGATCTAGCTAGAAATTGGTGATTTGAGCACCAACAATATAAATATTTTTATAAAAAACAGTATAAAAATTAGTACCCTGTCTTATTTCTACAAAACATCAATAGAAAGGTTGTAAAAATCCAGATTTTGTAAACTTTATTGCCGAAATATTTGTTTGAATGCTGGTGATTCAGATTATCAAATTTTCTATCATTTCTTTAAAAAAACAAAACAAAACAAAAAAACTTCTGAAACTACAAAAGATACTGAACAGGGTCCCAAGTGGAAAAGAGAAGTTAACATACTTTCATCAAAACCAGCTCCCCGATCTTCTCCTAGCCCCCAAGACTGTTTTTTTTGGGTGAGGCAGTGGGAGAGGAATCCATCAGTTGCATTCCTGAAAAGAGGCTTTTTTAAAAACCCCCTGAGTGATGTCCTAGTGGACCTTTCAGGCAGAGGCTGGCATGGTCACCAGTGGGCTCCCCGGGCTCTCTGCAGAGGCGATTCTGTTCAGCTTGCCAACCTCTGCCTGCCAGCCTGGGGTCTTCTTGGTCGTCATGTGGCGCCGGGCATGCTTCGTCAGGTGGTCACTGCGCATGAAACGTCGGTCACACACTGGGCACACAAACTTCTTCTCCCCTGTGTGAGTTCTGCGGTGGCGAGACAGCTCATCCGAACGAGCAAACTTTTTATCACAGCCATCCCAACTGCAGCTGAAAGGCTTCTCCCCTGTGAGGTGAGAAAATACATATTAAAGAGAAAGGAAATGCTAAGCACCTTATTCAAGGGGTTAATTCATGTCGTTTTAAAATCGTGTTCATCAAACTCAGAAGAAAGTGGTATCTTATTATTCTGGAATTGGATGATTTGGGTCAAGAAATCCTCCAAAAGGCGATTTATTCCTCCCACACTTAAGATGCAATATGTTAGCACCCAAAGATTTCAAGGTAATCTTTCAAAATATATTTAAAAATAAATCAGGCGAAGTACAAGTACAGTGGCTCAAACCTATAATTGCAGCATTTTGGGAGGCTGGAAAGGATCAGTTGAGCACAGGAGTTCCAGACTAGCCTGGGCAAGAAAGTAAAACCCAATCTTTACCAAAAAAACAAAAATAAATTAATTAAAAATGTAGCATCCGGCCAGGCACAGTGGCTCACGCCTGTAATCCCAGCACTTTGGGAGGCCGAGGCGGGCGGATCACGAGGTCAGAAGACCGAGACCATCCTGGCTAACACGGTGAAACCCCGTCTCTACTAAAAATACAAAAAATTAGCCAGATGCGGTGGCGGGCACTTGTAGTCCCAGTTACTCCGGAGGCTGAGGCAGGAGAATGGCGTGAACCCAGGAGGCAGAGCTTCCAAGTGAGCCGAGATTGCGCCCCTGCACTCCAGCCTGGGCAACAGAGGGAGACTCCGTCTCAAAAAAATAAAAATAAAAAACGTAGCATCCAGCTGGGCACGGTGGCTCACGCCTGTAATCCCAGCGTTTTGGGAGGCCGAGGCGGGCAGACCACCTGAGGTCAGAAGTTCGCGACCAGCCTGACCAACATGGCAAAACCCTGTCTCTACTAAAAATACAAACATTAGCTGGGTGTGGTGGTGGGTGCCTGTAATCTCAACTATTCCTGAGGCTGAGGCAGGAGAATCGCTTGACCCTGGGAGGCGGAGGTTGCAATGAACGGAGATCACGCCATTGCACTCCAGCCTGGGCGAGAGTGAGACTCCGCCTAAAAAAGAAAAAAAGTAGCACCGGCCTGGCGCGGTGGCTCACACCTGTAATCCCAGCACTTTGGAAGGCCGAGGCAGGCGGATCATGAGGTCAGGAGATGGAGACCATCCTAACATGGTGAAACCCCGTCTCTACTAAAAATACAAAAAAAAAATAGCCAGGAATGGTGGCTGGCGCCTGTAATCCCAGCTACTCGGGAGGCTGAGGCAGGAGAAGAGAATGACGTGAACCCGGGAGGCAGAGCTTGCAGTGAGCCGCGATCGTGCCACTGCACTCCAGCCTGGGCGACAGAGCAAGACTCCATCTCAAAAAAAAAAAAAAAAAAAAAAAGTAGCATCTATTCACTCTACCTTACTCCAATTTAAATATTTTTCAGGTTGGTAGAAATATATATAAAAAGCAATCTTATCCAAGGTAAACTTGCCCAGTTTCTAGTTCTCATGAAAACTCCAAGTTTACAAAATGGCACAAGGGGATTCTTCAGAACTCTTACAGTTTTTTATTTTTATTTTTTGAGACGGAGTCTCACTCTGTCACCAGGCTGGAGTGCAGTGGCGTAATCTTGGCTCACTGCAACCTCCGCTTCCCAGACTCAAGTGATTCTCCTGCCTCAGCCTCCCAAGTAGCTGGGACTACAGGAGCACGCCACCAAGCCCAACTAATTTTTGTATTTCTAGTAGAGACGGGGTTTTGCCATGTTGGCCAGGATGGTCTCAATTTCTTGACCTCGTGATCTGCCTGCCTTGGCCTCCGAAAGTGCTGGGAATACAGGTATGAGCCACAGTGCCTGGCTTTTTTTTTTTTTTTTTGTCTCACTCTGTCGCCCAGGTTGGAGTGTAATGGCGCAATCTCCATTCACTGCAACCTCCATCTCCCAGGTTCAAGTGATTCTCCTGCCTCAGCCTCCTGAGCAGCTAGGATTATAGGCGTGTGCCAGCAGGCCCAGCTAATTTTTGTATTTTTAGTAGAGACGGGGTTTCACCATGTTGGCCAGGCTGGTCTCGAACTCCTGACCTCGTGATCTGCCCACCTCAGCCTCCCAAAGTGCTGGGATGACAGGCGAGAGCCCTTGTGCAAGGCCTGTTATTGAATTGGAAGTACTTTAGGAAACATGGAAGCAACTTGTTTCAATCACTGCAGGTCATTCTGTCAGTACTTCTACCAAGGTAAACTGAATAAACAGTAAAACCTCATTCAGTCACTTCCCCAAATTTGGCAGCTGTGCTCTGGTGTAATGCAAAGTTCCCCTGGAGAGTCCCGGTGAAATGCAGAGCTCACCAAGTCAACAAGCCCGTTAAATGAGGCAGGCAGGTCAATTCCCCTCAGAAACACCCGTTCCCTGACACAGCCCCACGTCCATCTGCCATGCAAACGACCAACCCTCGTTTACTGAGTACTGTCAGGCCCTTGTATCAAGCACCAGGAATATATCCAGGTGAGATAAATATATAACTAACTAAAAAACAAAGAGAATATGGTAAGACCTACAATAAACCACTAGGGTCAAAGAAGAAAGGAAAATAAAGAAACAATCTAATAACTAATCCTAGGAAGGCCCTCGGAGGGTTTCAGTAAGTAGAGATGGGCAGAGGGCCAAGGGGGAAGGGTGGAAATATGGACACAGACATAGAACGTTGGGGAGGCTGTTTCTGAATGGGCAGAGGCGACTACTTCATGGGCCAAGTTTGGCCTTATCCTCAAAGCAAGCAGCCACTCAGTAGAATGCAGTAGTAGAGTTCCTCTTATAATGTCTGAACACCAGACTGCACTTTATTCTACACGTGGAGGCTACCACGATCAGAGCAACAGAACACAAACTCACAGAACACCTGAGAAATGGTGCCCTCACCTACTGAAGCGATTGTCTAACCAGCAACACTCAGACCACTGCTGGGCAGCAGGGCAGCCACAGGTCCCATGGAGCTATTTAAACTTCAAGTATTAAAAAATGTAAAATTCAGTTCCTCAGGCACACTAGCCACACACTTCAAGCAGCCAGTGGCTACCCTAATGGACAGACAGCAAACATTTCCACCATCGCAGAAAATTATATTGGACAGAGCTGGTTAGACAACAGAGAGATCATTAGGTCAGCATAGTTTCTTGTGTGACTTACTTTAAAAACTACTCTCAGAGGTAAGAAAACTATATTCTTTTAAAAAATATTTTAGAATTTGAACTTTTCTATAGTTTGGCCAGACCTTTTCCCACATAAACATAAGTCACACTGGTAAGATATATTTACTGAATGTGAATGAATGCATGTTTTCTTTAAAAAAAAAAAAAAAAAAAAAAAAAAAAAGGCATGAAACGTCTACTGCAATGTGAACAGAAGGGGGCACTGTGAGTCACTCTAAAAGCTACCAAAAGACACAATCACAGAACTATACTACATTTTATCTTCTAGGGCGAGCGCTCTGTATGCAAACTCCTGATGGCTGTGCTAACAACCCCACCCTTACAAAGGTTGTGCGGGCTTTTCAGAGCCAAAGAAAAAGCCACACTTCCACCTTCACCAGGGGTTCTCATGATCCCCTCCCAGCCAAAGGTGGCTCAAGGTATGCTTCCTAACCACAAGGTCTGGTGTGCCCGATGCCCTACCTGCCCCGGCGCTTACCTGTGTGAGTGCGAAGATGGGCCTTAAGGTGGGAACTTTTGAAGTAGGTCTTCCGGCAACCTGGGAAACTGCAAACATAGTTCCTCCTTCGGGAAAAGTCTACCTGAGGGACACAGTTTTGGCTAGAGGCGATGAACACTGGAGCAGGGGCAAGGGGCAAGAACTTGGTATTCCCGGCAGCCATGACATTGGCTGCACAGGGGGCAGGCAGAGGGAGGGCTCCCTGGGGCAGGACCAACATCACAGCTCCCTGAGGCACAGGAGGTCCCACGAACACAGGTTGAGGCGCTGGAGCAGCCTGAGCTAGGATGGGTCTCACGGTCCCCACAGACAACTGGGGAGGGGGCTTCAAAAAAGCTGGTAACATGCTACTTTGTCCAGTCACAGGGATCATCTGGCAAAGGACAGGGGGAGCAGGGACAGAGACAGAAATCAGAGGAGTGGTTTTCCTGGGCAGGTCATTTTCGTAATTCTTTGGTGAGCAAGTCTGAACTGCAACAGGCCACCCTGCCTGCTGGCCTTTGTCAGTGAGCAGCAGGCCACCAGACTTGTGCAAGCAGGGCTGACAGGACACCAAGTTAGTGTTGAGTAAACTGTCTGTGAGGTGTGTGTCCTGCAAAGTTTCAAAGTGTCCCAGAAGCTGCTCTTCTTCTCTGCTGTCAGAAAGCTGGCAATCTGGAGTCTGGGTGGTGGGAAAGCAGGCAGCAGGGCTCTCCCCAGTGTGTCGGATCACGCTGGTCCCCATGGCCCTGCAGGCAGAGCTGGGCACTGGCTCCAAACCCAGCAAGCCCCTCTCCGCGCCCCCGCTCAGAGCTCTGGCCACTACGGCAGAGGACTGGAGGACATCCGTGGCTGTGCATGCTTTGGAATCTGTTACTTGGGGAGAAACAGGTGTCCTTGTCGATGGCTCCACGAGATCAGGGCTCTGAGGAGGAGTTATGCACTTAAAAAAAAAAAGTACCATGTGAAAAGATTGTTTTAAATTTAAAAGGGATTTAATTCATCACAATGCTCCCAATACCTTTACACAGAATCATCGAGACACTCAGCTAACCCTGTTTTCAACATCCCAGTGGGTTTCAAGGCTGCATGGGGCACTTTGCTTTCTCAGCTTATTCCCACAGTGTTTACCTCTCCCAAACCTACACAAGAGCCCAATGCAGGGAACTCTGAGAGGAGCTCCTGGCCGCCAGGCCCACCACTTCTGCAACCCTCCCGACAACCCACAGGCCCTTCCCATCCCTCTCCAAATCTGCTTTCTACACTCTCCTTTCAGAGCAAGCTTCCAGCCCAGGACAAACACAATTTCCACTTCTGTTAGCAACCTACAGTTCTCAACTTCTCCAAGCTGAGATGTAATTTTTCCAGGTACTTTCACAAATGTAGCAAATTAAAAAACCAAAAAACAAGAGTGACTTACTGCACCCAACTCACAGAACTCACATTAAGGAGTCGGCTGCCACGGGAGGGCAGAGGTGCCACCCAACGAAGGCAATCTGATGTCAAAGTACATGCTTTCTCCAGCTGCTACCGATATATCCTGATACTAGGCTGGGTCACCAGGAGAACCTAAGCTCCACCCCAAGATTCCCCTAGGGAAGTAAATTCCACTTTCTCACAATCTGTAGGTTTCATCCCACGGACATTAACCACGTAGCTAGCAAGGTATGATCCATCCATAGAAAGAGCACATTTTTCAGAAATGAAGTAAGAGTTTCTTTTTTTGTTATTTTTTTTTGAGATGGGGTCACACTCTGTCGCCCAGGCTGGAGTGCAGTGGCGCAATCTCGGCTCACTGCAACCTCCGCCTCCCGGGTTCAAGCGATTCTCCTACCTCAGACTCCTGACTAGCTGGGACTACAGGCGCCTGCCACCACACCCAGATAAATTTTTGTATTTTTAGTAGAGATGAGGTTTCACCATGTTGGTCAGGCTTGTCTCGAACTCCTGACCTCGCGATCCGCCTGCCTGGCCCTCCCAAAGTGCTGGGATTACAGGCTTGAGCCACCATGCCCGGCCGAAGGAAGAGTTTCTACTCCTTCAGACCCACACAGAGAGGGTATGCAACTTATTTGCCAGCATCCCAGGGAATCTTCTCACAAGTTCTTCAACACACTGAGTTCAGCTACTCTAGTCATTTCACAAAAATGCTCCTCCCTCCATCCTCTTACCAGAGTCGATAAAGAATGGAAGTCTTTTGGTAGTTCAGGGGTGGCTGCATCCATATGCACAGTGGTGGTGACATCCCCAGAGTCAGAGACAGGCGTGAGGGGTCTTATCCGCAACAGGTCACCTTTCTGGGATCTTTGACCCCAGGAGCTCATACAAACAAGAGCCTCGACAGCTTCCATGTCTGTCTGTTCCAAGATGCTGCAAGTAGACCTTTCGCTGTCATGCCGCTTCCTCTCCAGGATGGACTCACATATGTCCATGATGTCAACCTGAAGGCGACACAACACAACGGCTTCTCAGTGCAGGGGAAATACAGAGGCCACCCATGATGGGCATGTGGATATGCATACCAGAAGCCTACACTAGGCATGTAATGCACATGCAATACTCCATAGCAACAAACACCGAGCTGTAGTAAAAGACGTTCAAGGAATGCTCGTGACAATTCGGCTTTTAAGCCAACATTTCAAAGATAGAACTAAGCTGGCAAGCATTGCCACCAAAAATCCTGACTCTTAAAAAAGGCTACTAAGTTCGTATTTTTCTTGGGTAAATGATTAATAAAATTAACTCCTGAGGTTCAGGCCGAACAGTGGCTGGGGTAAAGCAGCTGCCCAGGGAGGAGGAGCCAACACTGAGGTCATCTAGTCGGTCTGCCAGTGGCCGCGGCGCCCTGACCATGGCTCTCTGAGGCGGCAAAGCCGCCAAAGCAGTGTCCCTACAGATGCTCTCAGAGACTCTGGGGCCTTCCCCCTAGGCCTCCAGGACTCCAAGCAGTTCCACCAATTCCCTCCACAGATTCGGAGCAAATGTCATCTGTTACTGTCCCAAGGCTAGCAGGTGGTGACAGGAAGCCAACCTGCCAGGATCTCGGAAAGGATCTCTTTGCAGTTTTTTTTTTTTTTTTTTTTGAGATGGAATCTCACTCAGTTGCCCAGGCTGGAGTGCAGTGGCACAATCTCGGCTCACTGCAGTGCCCACCACAACACTTGGGTTAATTTTTGTATTTTTAGTGGAATGAGAGTTTTGCTATGTTGGTCAAGCTGGCCTTGAACTCCTGACCTCCCGGATTCAAGCGATTCTCCCGCCTCAGCCTCCAGAGTAGCTGGGAGAGGCGTCCGCCACCACGCCCAGAAAATTTTGTATTTTTAGTAGAGACGGGGTTTCACCATGTTGGCCAGGCTGCTCTCCAACTCCTGACCTCAGGCGATCCACCCACCTTGACCTCCCATAGTGCTGGAATTACAGGCGCCCGGCCTCGTTTTTTTGAGACAGAGTCTTGCTCTGTTGCCCAGGCTGAAGTGCAGTGGCACCATCTTGGCTCACCACAACCTCTGCCTCCCAGGTTCAAGCGACACTCCTGCCTCAGCCTCCCCAGTAGCTGGGATTACAGGCGCCCACCACCACGCTCAGCTGATTTTTGTATTTTTAGTAGAGAGCGGTTTTCGCCATGTTGGTCAAGCTGGTATCGAACCCCCGACCTCAGGTGATCCACCCACCTCGGTCTCCCAAAGTGCTGGGATTACAGACGTGAGCCACTGCACCCGACCCTCACTGTCTCTTTAATCTGGAGGGGAAGAGGAGGGAAGAGGCTGAAATGAGCTATCTCTTCCAAAAGAAAACTAACCCGGGGGTGAGAGAGTGATATTACTCTGAGAAGAGTAATATCCCTCCCTCCCAGGGAGGTTACAGTGGGCCGAGATCGCGCGCCCACTGCACTCCGGCCTGGGCGATAGAGGGAGACTCCGTATCAAAAAAAAAAAAAAAAAAAAAAGGAAAGGAAACTTTGAATGTACGAAGATACACGTTTCCTCTCAATCTGCCATGCACCAAAGCATCAAACCTTTCCGTCTGCCGCGGTTCCCCGAGATCAAACAAGACGAGGCCACCTCAAATCCCCAGCCTCTGTCCCGCAGGCTGCGTCACGAAACCCCCCGTGAAGTCACAGAACCGAGGGCCGAGGCCCGCTCACCACACGGGCGGGAAAGGGCTCGCCCGGCCCACAGTGCCTGCACACCAGGAGGCCCGCGCTCGGCCCACGTCCACGGCTACCTCCCCGAAGCCCCCGAGTCGCGACGCTTAGGGCCCCCAACGCTCGCGTGCCGCGTTCCCGCCTCCAGGCGTTGCCCCGCCCCCAGGGCCCTGCGGCGCACCAGCCTCCCGTCGTTGCCCCGGCCCCCAGACCTTGCCCCGCCCCCAGGGCCGAGCAGCACTACCGCCAGCCGCTCTTACCCCGCCCCACGGCCGCGTGCCCCGCCCCCGAGCCTTGCCCCGCCCTCAAAACCGTGCCGCGTTCCCGCCAGCAGCTCTTGCCTCGCCCCCACGGCCGCGTGCCGCGTTCCCGCCAGCCGCTCCCCCGCCCAACGGCCGTCCGGCTCGCAGGACCGGGGTGACGTCATGGCTGGAAATAGCCGCGGGGCCAGCGGGGCGGGGCCGCCCAGGAAGCGCAAGACAAAGCTGCGCGGGGCACACGCCCCCTCCTCGCCCCCGCCGACCCGGGAGCGCCCCGCGCGGCCGCCGCCCCGTCCGGCTCCGGAGCCCGCCCAGGCCCCTACCGGCGCGTCCGCAGCGAAGCCCCGCACGCCCCACCTCCCCCTTTCACAGGCGCGCGGGCCCCGCACCGCGTTCTCCGTCTCGCCCCTCGCTCAGACGAGTAGTCCTGCCGCGGCAGCCCCACCACTTACTGCGCGCGCGTCGTCTGGGCCCGCGAAGTCCGGCGCGTGCATCGTGCCGGCCGGCCGGGAGCAACAAAGCGGCCGCGGGGCGTGAGCTCGGGTGCAGCAGCGGCCGCACGTGGGCTGCGGGCGGCGGCGACGGCTACCCGGAGCTCCTGCGGCCGGCAAGCGCCTCGCCCGCCCGCGCGGCTCTGCCCCGGCGCGGCCCTCGCGGCGCGGGAGGGGCGGGGCGGCCGCGGAGGGAGCGGCCGGCGGGGCGGGGCGCGGAAGCGAACCAAAATACACCGCGCCCCCGCCGGGGCGGGGCCGGCCGCCGCCAGCCAATTCGTGCCCGGCCCATGCCCGGCCGGCCAATGAGCGCCGCGGGGGGCCGCGTGATCGGAGCCTGGCCGCGGCGTGATCGGGCAGGACGGGACGCGGCACGTGTTTTGGTCGGAGCGAGGGGCGGGGCCTGAGGCCCTGGAAAGTAAGGGAAAGGTCGCAGCTGCGCCTGGGGCGCGCGGGGCGGAGGGGGCGGCGCGGCGGCGGCTGCGCCTGGGGAAATCCCAGGGTCGGGGCCGGACTCGGTGCGGGGAGAGGGGACCGCGCTTATAGGAACCTCCTGCAGCCCCACCGGCTGAATCCATCGGTAGCGGAGACCCACCTAGAGGCCTCAACCCGGCTTTTGTTTGTTTTTAACTTCTGTCATTCTCCCTTCGTCTATTAGGAATGCGTCCTTGACCAGAGAGGTCGGAAGGCTGGTCGGTTCTAGGTGACATTCCTGCATCCGGTCATTTTTGCAGACACCGGGAGTCAGAGCTTCTCGGCCTCAGTGTCCCGCTGACGCTCCTCCTCTGGCGTCTCTGAGCCTCTTCCGCTCTGTTACGGGGTCAGGGGAAGCCCAAACGGGTAGTTACCCAGAAGGCGCCCGCTGAAACCCGCCTATTCTTCCCAGGCCCCGAGAAAACGCCGCCCCCTCCGGGAAGTCCTCGAGCCTGCAGGAGACATCTAGCTCGCTGTCCAGGGCACCTTTTTTTTTCTCCCTATATTTCGGTTGCTCGCGTCTCTTGGTGTGGTTTGCCCACGGCTGCAGCGCCAGGTTCGTGGAGAGCAGGAACCATTCTGTTTATTTGCGTCGCCGCAGTCTTCAGCTCAGCGAGGAGCCACCCCTCCGTCTGTCCACTGCGCGCGCGTTTGCTGAGATGTGATGCGGGTTGGCGCTCAGTGCAAGGGGCAGAGGCCGCAGTGAGGAATCCTCCTTTTTTAAAAGCTCACATCCAGGGAGGGGGAGCAGAGAGAGAATCCCGGCACCCCGGGGCTTTGCTCTGAGCGAGAGAAGCCTGGTCTCAGGGGAACAGGCCGGGCCCCACCACTCACCTGAGCAGGACTCTGGTCCCCACTTGCTCCTGCGGGGCCCACTCGGGTTGGGCAGAGGGGTTGACCAGGCTGAGGAGAGGGTGTTTGCTGAAATAGTAAGAGGGTTTAAGACGAATGAACCGTGATAAACTGCTCGCACGAAGACCCCGGCGGCTCTGAGAGGGGCGCAGGGTGTTCTGTGTGTGCAAAGTTAAGTCTTAGATACAGACTGGAATATTCTCTTTTGCCTGGACTCCTGCATTTGCCTTATAACTGGTCTCCCTGCGTCCACTCCAGCTCCCAGAGCCTCTTCCCACTCAGCACCTCCAGGGGTCTTTAACCCTTTCAGTGGCTCCCACTGTACTCAGCGTAACGCTTCTCCCCACTGTGGCTTGTGAGCTCCTGCAGGGACCCAGGCCCTCCCTCTCCAGCCCCATGCCTCTCCCCACGCCCCCGAGAGACAGCCTGGGCCTCCTCTTGGACACCTGTCCCACCAGCCCCTTGGCCGTCTCCAGGTCCTTGCACTTGCTGTTCCCTAGAATGCTTTTCCCCCAGATGCCCCCTTTACTCTCACCCGCAGTCCACCTAGAGAGGCCGCCTCTAGCGGACGCACCCTCGGGGTCGACTTCCAGTCCCGTTCTGGTGGGCCCTCTTGTTTTCTTCCTCCACGACCCTTTTCTTGAACTGTCCCTTTTCCATTACTTCAGTGATTTGTCATCTGTCTCCCCACCAGGACTCTCCCAAGGCCAGGGAGCCTGGCTGTCTAATTCGTCCACGTAGGTGAATGAGCGAATCGAAGGTATCTACCAGCCTCCCTGCTTGAACATCCCGTGAGCACCTCTAATTGTGTCCTTAAAAAAACTGAACTCAGGGCCGGGTGCGGTGGCTCATGCCTGTAATCCCAGCACTTTGGGAGGCCGAGGCGGGCGGATCACCTGAGGTCAGGAGTTCAAGACCAGCCTGGCCAACATGGTGAAACCCCGTCTCTTCTAAAAATACAAAAATTAGCCTGGCACGGTGGCAGGCGCCTGTAATCTCAGCTACTCAGGAGGCTAAGGCGGGAGAATCGCTTGAACCCAGGAGGCAGAGATTGCAGTGAGCCGAGATCGCACCACTGCACTCCAGCCTGCATGTCAGAGACTCAGTCTCAAAAAACAAAAAGCTGAACTCGGATTCCAGCCAAATCTGGATTTCTCGCCTCCGTGGAGGGTACAACTGGAAACCCTGTTCCTTGATCTAGAAACCTGAGCGTCACCTTTACCTCGTCCCTTTCCCACAGTTGCTTTCTTCTGCCAATTACAGCATGCCCTTCTTCCTTCTCAGTTCCTCTCAAACTCTTATGTCACCCACGCCAGTCCTTGTCCTGGCCACCACCTGCTCGCCTGAATTGTTGCCACTGCCTCCGAACAGGTCTCCCTCCCTCCAGCCAGACGCCCTACAATCTGCCCTCACCTCACTGCCAAAATGATCTTCTGGAAGCAGAGATGGAGCTGAACCTGTATTCAAGCCGTCAGTTGGAATCCAACCAGTTATAGGACTGACTTCAGGCTCCATGGCCAGGAACCCATGAGTCTGTAGCCAGGCTCCAGCCAGCACTTCCTGCATCATTTCTGACCAGTTTCCCAAATTGCTTTCCCTGCTGCCTTCCTGCCCCCACTGACCCAATACAGAATCCTGTACTCTCAAGGTCACTCCACTCTCTTCTGTTTCTAGACAGCATTCCTTCTGCGTGGAACACGCCAACTCTTGTCTGCTTTGACTTTTCAAAACTGCATGAGACAGCCGGGCGCGGTGGCTCAAACGCCTGTAATCCCAGCACTTTGGGAGGCCGAGGCAGACAGATCACCTGAGGTCAGGAGTTTGAGGCCAGCCTGGTCAGCATGGTGAAACCCCATCTCTACTAAAAATACAAAAAATTAGCCAGGCGTGGTGGGGGGCGCCTGTAATCCTAGCTACTTGGGAGGCTGAGGCAGGAGAATCGCTTGAACCCAGGAAGCAGAGGTTACAGTGAGCCGAGGTCATGCCATTGCACACCAGCCTGGGCTACAAGAGTGAAACTCCGTCTCAAAAAAAAAAAGAAAAAGACTGCATATGACTCCCCAGCAAAGCCCTCCCTGATACCCTCAAACGGCCGATGCCTCAGCAGAAGGCAGCACGCCTGGGCTTTGGAGTCAGACCTGGATACAAATCCTTGTTTTGCCGGTGTGACCTTGCCAAGTCGTCTTTCCTGCAGGACAGAAGGCAGCAGCAGCTCTCCCTGAACTGGCACTCTGGCTTCTCTTGCCCCAGGGTCTGTTTCTGCTCATTGGACAGCAGGCGCATGTGGGAACTGTGCCCTCTTCAGCCATGAGCCCCTGTTCTGCTCACATCTAGCCCATCTTCCAAATGGACAGACAGGCTGTGGTTATTGCCAAACCCCTGATTCTGGCCATGCCCGCAGTCAGAGGGATGGCGATTTGTAAGCTACAGATTATTGCGAATCATTCACTTGGAGACTTCACTAAGACCACTGGCACCAGGCTCCGTAGACCCTCGGGAAGAGCATGGTCTGGCAGGCAGACTGGATGTGGCCACAGATAACATCCCCTAGGGGAGAGCGTGGTGGGCCTGCAGGCCAGAATGCCACCACTTTCTCCTGTGTCCTTCCAGAGAGAGCCTATGGCTATGCACGCGTGCTGCTGCAGAGGGTAGTGCTCTGTACCTCCTGGGCTCACTTACTGACTTCAGTCTTAGGGCTTATTCCAATTGGTACATAATGATCAACCTAATACTTTGTAATGGTAATATTCCATCATATGGATGTGTTGTTTATTTAACATTGTGGTTGAATAACCAAGATGTTTAGGTTTCCAGTTTTCCAGGAATATCATGCCCCTCCATCATTTGCCCACCTGTAAGGGTAACTACAGGTGAGCAGCTCTTAGAACTGGAATTGCTGAGTCAACTGCTCTGTGCATTTCCTTGCTTTTTCTTTCTTTTCTTTCATCTTCTTTTATTTATTTATTTTTGGGGTAAATTTTTATTGAAGTATAGCATAGCGTAGATATAGGAAAGTGCAAAAATTTAAATGGACAATTCAATGAATTTTCACTAAGCAAACACACTGTGTCGCCAGCACCCAGATTTAGAAACAGAATATTACCAGAATCCCAAAAGCCCCTGAGCTGCCTTCCAGTCACTACTTACCCTTTCCCTGATCCCCTGCATAGGATAATCCTTATCATGGCTTCTGACACCGTTGGTTGGTTTGGGATGTATTGACACTTTTTGTGTGTGTGTGACACTTTTATAATACAAAGAAAATCATAGAGTATGTTCAGTTTGGGGTCTGGCTTCTTTCACTCAGTGTGTTGTTGTGGGCAGTTGGAGTTTGTTTATTCTCATTCTTCTGTTCTCTTTCTCTTTGGTTGAGCTTACTGGGCTGGAAGCAGTACAAGGACCAGAACATGCTGTGAGCTGACTAGCTGCTGGGCTGGCTGTCTAGTTGACAAATGACCTAACAAATGGTTGACAAAATGGATGGATGAATGAATCACAGACCCACTAATCCACTGACCTGTTCAATGCCTGACTGGAAGTGAGTGTCCATTCCTCCCAACACCCCAGGGCCCCTGTCTCCCTCCGCTAGGGGCACTCGCAGTGGTGCGCAGAGAGGTCTGTAGGGGTAGCTGAGGCACAGATCATCCAGGTCGACCTGCATATTTTACAGATGGGGAAACTCAGGCCTAGCAACTTCACACAAAGCCACTTTGCTCAGGGGAGAAATCATCATGACGCTGTGTCTGATGTGGTTTGAGGTACGAAGGAGGACCAGGTCAGAAGACGTTATTAAATACCAAAAGTAGGCCAAGTGTCGTGCTAGGGGCTAGCTCTTCATGCCTTTTGATCCCCTGATTTCAGCCCCATTTATAGATGAAGCCACTGAGGGATGAGAGGTGAAGCCACTCGCCCATCATTGCTGGCCAGTGAGTGGAGGGCCCAGGATCCATCCCTCCAGCTCGGGTCCAGTGCTGCTTTCTCCCAACTGCCTGCCCCTGGAAAAGGGGCTGCTAAGAGCACGTGCTGAGTCCTTGTAAGCCGGCCCAGAGTCAGGGGCTGTGGGCAGCTCCCACAAGGCACAAAAGGAGGTGCTCAGTCCCATCACTCCGGGGAGGGTGAGGAAGCCGGTGCGCTTTGTTCGTGCTGTGGCTGCCATACCCCTCCCCGCGCTGGATGCACCTCCTGCTGCGTGGCTCTGGCTGCCTCGGTGGCTGCACTCGGCCTTCTTTCTGTGTCTCCAGGGTGGGCTACAACCTCACTGTGTGTTACGTATTCAAACCTCCCAAGAGGGAGAACCAGATTGGCTTAGGCCTTTAGGTTCAGAGTAGAGGGGCCACATGGCCCAATCTGCAACTTTTGGCAAAGGAAAGCCCCAGAATGGGGATATAGGTGTAGTGGGCCATGAAAGCTTCTTTGAGGACATGGGCACTTGGCAGGGGCCTTGCAGAGGCTGGGCTAGTACAGTCTATGGTGGGGAATGGGACCCCTTGGTGCTCAGGGCTGTGGGACCGTGGAGGAACAGGAACCACCCTCGGCCATTCCCATCCCTACTGTTCAGCAGGAAACTGACTCACAAACAATGGTACATCCTATATACCAAGAGCTGTGCTGGCACAGGCGTTGGGGGAAGAGGTGGGACGCGACTACTCGTGCCTGAGGAACTGGTGGGAGGGCTGGTCTGGGACAGTGCCCAAAGAAGACATCATTTGAGCTGGGTGTTAAGGACAGATAGGAGGTAGCCACCTAGGAAACAGAGGTGCCCTTTTGGTACTAGCTTCATACCTCGTCTACCTTTGCATTCTCCAGCTCTTAGCACAAGATCGTCCTATGCGGTGGGTGCCCAGTGAATTGAAATAAGCCTAGGAAGAAACTTAGGCCGGTGTCCAGGCCAGTGGTTCTCCAGCATGAGCCCAGAAGGCGCATCAAAACACAGATTGCTGGGCCTACCCGCTGGCTGCTGACTGAGCAGGTCTCCGTGGGGGCTGTGAATCTGCATCTTTTTTTTTTTTTTGAGACGGAGTCTTGCTCTGTCGCCCAAGCTGGAATGCAATGGCATGATCTCAGTTCACTGCAACCTCCACCTCCTGGACTCAAGCAATTTTCTCGCCTCAGCCTCCTGAGTAGCTGAGATTACAAGCACCCACCACCATGCCCAGCTAATTTTTGTATTTTTAGTAGAGACGGGATTTCGCCATGTTGGCCAGACTGGTCGCAAGCTCCTGACCTCAGGTGATCTGCTGGCCTTGGCTTCCCCAAGTGCTGAGATTACAGGCATGAGCCACTGCGCCCAGCCAAATATGCATGTCTAATAAGTTCCCAGATGTTGTTGACACCACTGGTCCAGGAATCGCGGCGATGAGAACCACTGATTTAGTCCAATCTCTGCATCTTACAGAAAGGGAAATGGAGACACAGAGAACAGAAGCAGCCTGTCTCAGTTACTCAAAGCGTGGGCAGAGGAATGACTAGACACCCTGCCTCCAGACTCACGCTGAGTCCCGCCCCGAACCATATTGCAGTGCCACCCTGCCACCTCTTGGACAGAGTACCCCAGGAGCAGCCCCAGAAGAAAGCCTCAAGAGGCCAGCATGTCTCTGGGCAACAGCACAAACTGCCGACTGGCCTGGGAGGGCAGCCTTCCAAGGGTCCTCGTGGCTAGCCAGCCCATCTGCTCAGCCAACTGCATCTGGGTATGTTGCCAGCCCGACTTCCCCAGTGACCCAGCATAGTGCTGGCACCAGCGCAGATGGGGCAGCAGGGCCAGCCAGGCCAGGAGCTCAAGGCACTGGCAGAGTGACCAGTGGAGAAACATCTCACAGGGTGACTTGGTGTGGATCCCTGTGGGGCCTGAGCAGGAATCTGTTGGGACGCTGCTGTCATTCCTGTCCCCTGGGCAGAGCCAGGGGGCACTTACCCAGGTCCCTGCTCAGGCTGATGACTGGTACTGTGTGCCACTCAGGGTTGGAGGCGGGGAGGCCCAAGCCGGCTAGCTTCCTGACTCAGCACGAAAACGAATTTTAACCGCTTCAAGGAAATGCCCAATCTGAGGCAGGCCAGCCTCTGGCTCAGAGCTGAGCACATTGGAACCAGGAGTCACCACCCTCCCCCAGGCAGGCCAGGCCCTCTGCCAGGGGCTTTCCTGGCACCAGGGCACTCATCACCATTGGCTCCTCCTGCTGGCCTGTTCCGTAGCCACGGCATCTCCCCCTCTGCCCAGGAGCCGCCACCCAGGCTGCAGTCAGTGCCTCTCCCAGGAGTCCTCATGTGGGCATCTCTTCTATTGCTTGGTCAGCTTATACTTGTCTCTGCCCTAAACTGGGGGCTCCAACTCCAAAGACCGTGGAAACCTTTACTGAGTAGGCCCAGTGCAGGCTGAGGCTGATCCTCACTGAGAAACTGGCAAAGCACTTAACCAGGGTGGGCTTAGAAAGAGGCCTTGTGCCCAGGTTGGTCTGCAGCCCCTCCCTGGACACCTTCCTGGCTCAGTGTCACTCACAGATCCATGCTGGGTCCCCTTGGGTTACTCTGGGCCACTCTGCATGGCATGGGGAGCTGAGAGAGGCACAGTCCGCCTGTCTGCAGTCATCTGGCACTCACATTTTGGACAGAATCATCATTCCTTTCACTAACCCTAGCTGCCCTCTCCCCAGTTTACCACTGCTGTGTGGGAACTTGAAAAAGTGGGTAAAATTAGCCGGGCGTGGTAGTGTGTGCTTGTAATCCTAGCTACTTGGGAGGCTGAGGTGGGAGAATCGCTTGAACCCAGGAGGTGGAGGCTGCAGTGAGCCAAGATCACGCCCCCGCACTCCAGCCTGGACAACAGAGTGAGACTCTGTACTCCAGCTGGACAACAGAGTGAGACTCCATCTTTAAAAAAAAAAGAAAAAGTGGGAGCCGTCGCTCTACTACAAGAAGGACCCCTCTTTCTGCTTGATGGTGTTGGGCCATGGCAGGAGGGGGCAAGGCCCTGGACTGAACTCGCTGAACTCCCTGGCTATAGGCTCAACTCCCAGAGGCAGTGATGGACAACCACCTGGGGGTTTGCTGTTTTGCTTTTTTATGCCCATTCACGTGTGGCCTGCTCTTCAGTAAGCAAGTTCCTGTTGAAGCTGGATATGCTGCCAGCCATTGGGCTGGGCACTGGGGAGAGATGGGTGTGACACGGTTCCTGTGTGACCTTGGGCCAGTAGCTTGACTTCTCTGAGCCTGTTTTCTCATCTGTAAAATGGGGATGGAAACTATAACCACAGGATGTCATGGGAGTAAAATGAGATCATGCTCATAAACATACTTGACAAAGGTGCCTGCCAGTGACTGCTCAATACGTAACTTTTTAAAAACTGTCCCATGGTAAGGAAGCTCACAAGGAAAGTAATGATTATGGTATAGTTCACGAAATGCAAGGAGAAAGCACAGGGATGGAGCTCTCCCTTAGCACACGGCCCAGGGGAGGAGCTCACCTAGCCACTCAGCTTAGAGGGAGGGGACAGGAGGTAACGAAAATGCATTGTAAATAAGCAAATGGAAGCAAAGGTGCAGTTCTGTACAGAAGAATTGCAAATAATATATGGAGAGAACTCCCCTCCAGGAAATGGAGCTTAATTTTCCTCCCCTTGAGTGTGGGCTGGACTTAGTGACACATTTCTAACAAAGTATGGAAAGGGAGATAGCAGCTTTGCAGTGGAGAAACGTCGCAGTCATCATTTCAATCAAGAAACAGAGGTTAATGTCACCAGTGATAAATTGTGTTGAAATCACCTACTCCTGATATGACGTGATGGGAAGGGCCCTTCATCACCATGTTATTCTTTCCCAAAATGCAAAACTCCAGTCTAATCATGAAAAAAACATCCGACAAACCCAAATGGAGGAACACCCACAAAATGCCTCGTCACAGCTTTTCAAAAGGGTCAAGGTCATGAAAACTGAGAAAGAACTGAGAAACCATCTCACATCGGATGAGGCACGATGGCTAAATGCACCCTGGTCGCCCTGGACTGGATCTGGAAATAGTAAAAATGCATTAGTGGAAAACTGGTGAAATCCAAAGAAAGTCTGCAGTTGGTGATAGTATTGAATCAATGTTAATTTCATAGTTTTGACAAATGTACCATGGTTACACGAGACTTTAACATGAGGGGGAACTGGGTAGAGGGTACATGGTACTGTGTACTATTTTTGCAATTTTTGTTTGTTTTTGAGACGGAGTTTTGCTTTTGTTGCTCAGGCTGGAGTGCAATGGCGCGATCTTGGCTCACCACAACCTCCACCTCCCGGGTTCAAGCGATTCTCCTGCCTCAGCCTCCCAAGTAGCTGGGATTACAGGCATGTGCCACCACACCCAGCTAATTTTGTATTTTTAGTAGAGACGGGGTTTCACCCTGTTGGTCAGGCTGGTCTTGAACTCCCAACCTCAGGTGATCCGCCCGCCTCGGCCTCCCAAAGTGCTGGGATTACAGGCATGAGCTGCCGAGTCTGGCCTGTTTGCTTTCTGAGACGCAGTCTCACTCTGTCGCCCAGACTAGAGTGCAGTGGTGCAATCTCAGCTCACTGCATCCTTCACCTCCTGGGTTCAAGCGATTCTCCTTGAGAATCTGTGCCACCCGACTGGAACACATCACCTGGCAGCCCATTCTAGTACAGAGCAACAGCCCCCGTGTCCAGGAAGTCCCTCTTTACTTCTTGCCAAAGTTGCCTGTGTTATCTGCCCCAAGCCATGCCCCAGAGGTCCTCAAGCTAGGGCTCAGGCCCGGCTTGCTGTCTCCCTTTCAGCACATAGATCAGCTCATGAAGCATGTGGGGCCTGCCACGGAGTCACGCTGAAGCTCATGCCCCCACATCAAGGGTCTGTGAGATGGCAGCCCCAGAGACTGGCCCAGGGTCCGGGGAGAGGCCCTCTAAGCCCCTCTTCCTCAGGAAGTGCCCCTCACCTTGTCCTGCCCACAGGCAGCAGCAGTGTCGGCCCTGATGGGCTCTGGCATTGGGAAGGGGCAGCGGGAAACAGCTCCTCTGTGCGGCCTCCCCAGGGGCTGCCCCACAGCCCCACTCCCCGCCTGTGTGCTGCATGCTGGTCACCTTGTTTGCTCTGGGAGCTCCTTTACCGGGGGCTTCCTGAGGCCTCCGGCCCTGCTGGTACCTGGAGGCCCCAGCCTCTTGGCTCAGGAGGAGGCCTGGGGCTGGGTGTGGTGACTTACGCTTGTAATCCCAGCACTTTGGGAGGCCAAGGCTGAAGGATCACTTGAGCCCAGGAGTTCAAGAGCAGCCTGGACAATATAGCAAGACCCTGTCTCTACAAAAAATTTAAAAATCATACAATTTTTTAAAAAAGTGAAAAGGAGGAGGCCTGAGGGGCTATAGTGGCTGCAGGGTAGCATGACCACTGGGGCTGTGGAAGCATTTGCCCTGTGGGAGAAAGCGCTTTCGAGGGGGAAGGTGGGGTGTCTCTGACCCGGGCAGCGACCATGGGGCACCAGAGGGCAGCCTGACCCTGCTCCCAGGTGGAATCTCTAAACCCTGGTTTCATCTGCTCTCAGAGCCTGGCCTCCACTGTCTAAGGCTTCCTGGGTTAGGAGCCTGGCACACACTGGGCTGCTATGCCAATCTTTTACACACACATTTACCAGGCACTTTCTCTTTTGCCATCCCCTCATGATCACCCGGCAGGGATCATTATCTGCAGGTGAGTGCAGGCTTAAGAGAGGCTGAGCGGCTTGGCCAGTCCCACAGGCAATGGTGGCTGAGGCCTCCTCAGGACCCAGGTATTCTGAGAGAGCCTCACACCGTGGGGCTGGGGGCCAGCATCTGTCCCAGGCATGCTATCCACACGCATGCGGGGGGATGGGAAGAGCTCTGGGGCTGCACACATCTGGGCTGCCAGCGTGTGTTCACCACTGTCTGGCTCTGCACCCCAGGATTTTGGGGTCAGCACATGGCGTAGGGGGTAAAAGGGTGCATCCTGAAAGGTGGACCTCTAATGCACCTGGCCAGACACAAAAAGGCAGCCGGGGGTGAGTCTCTGAGGAGTGGGCAGCGGGACCAGCCAGTGTGGGGAGGGTGGAGAGAGTGGGGAGGGCGGTGTGGGGCCAAGGGCAGGAGGTTCTGGGCGCGTGTCATGCTGCTCCTGTCTCACTGAGTATAAACAGCTCCTTAAAAGTGAGCTCCAAAACCCAGCTTACTGGGCCATTGATGGCAGGCTAACCTTTGGGGCATGCCCAGCATGTCCCAGAGGGGCCTAGGATGGGAGAGCCCTGTGGCCAGTCTGCAGCTGGTGCCTGCACAAACCTAGGCCCTGTGCTCCCTCTGGCACCTGGGTGAGGCCCCCTTGGGTGGAACACCTGCTAACTGCTCATTAAAATACAAGAGTGGCGGGGGGCTGGGTGTGGTGGCTCACGGCTGTAACCCCAGCACTTTGGGAGGCCGAGGCAGGCAGATCACTTGAGGTCAGGAGTTTGAAACCAGCCTGGCCAACATGGTGAAACCCCGTCTCTACTGAAAATACAAAAATTAGCTTGGCATGGTGGCGGGCACCTGTAATCCTAGCCAAGGCAGGAGAATCGCTTGAACCTGGGAGGTGGAGGTTTCAGTGAGCTGAGATCGTGCCACTGCACTCCACCCTAGGCGATAGAGCGAGACTTCTTCTCAAAAAAAAAAAAAAAAAAACCCAAAAACAAGAGCTTGGCGGGGAGGGGCAGCAAGGCGATAAACATCACTTGGAAATGTGGGGCTTAAAAAACTGTGTAAAGGATCAATCTGCTTGTGAAGGCTAACAAAGCTTGGGGCTTGATTAACAAAATGCTCCTAATTTATCATTCTTAGTATTAGGACCAGGAGCAACATTAAGAATATTCACATAATGTGAACCCACAGTTAATCATGTTAGCCACTATTTATCAAACACGGTGTGCCAGACACTGTCGCATGCACATGTACCCAGTCTCTCATTTAATTTTCACACAGACTTGTAGGTATCCTCAGCCTATTTTACAGAGGGGGTTGAGTGTGGGAGGGTGGGGGCTAAAGAACTTGCCCAAGTCTTGCTCACACAGCTGACCCAGGTGAAGCCCTCTCTGCCCGCTGCCCCTGCCGCCTCTGCCCCAAGCCTTGCCCTCCTAGTGAGTGTGTGGCCTGCATCGTCGTGTGTTAGTGGATTGTGGTGGGGGGAGGAGGGAATCCCCTATTTAGATTTTTTTTTTTTTTTTGAGACAGAGTGTCACTCTGTCGCCCAGGCTGGAGTACAATGGCACCATCTCAGCTCACTGCAACCTCTGCCTCTCATATTCAAGCGATTCTCCTGCCTCAACCTCCTGAGCAGCTGGGATTACAGGTGCGCGCCGCCATGCCTGGCTAATTTTTTTATTTTTTATTTTTGTATTTTTAGTAGAGATGGGGTTTCAACATGTTGGCCGGGTGCTGGGATTACAGGCGTGAGCATTAAGTAATGCTTTTGTGACTGGCACAGTGGAAGATTTGTTTAATATTTTTATGTAGTGCTTTAAATAAATTGTAATATTATTATTGCAGAAGCAGCTCATCCTTATTACAGAAAACAGAAATATACAAAAGTACATAAAAAGAGAGTCCATTTTTCTCCTCTCCTTTGCCCTGTCTGTCTCCCCCTCCCCCTTTTCCCTCCTTCCCCTTCTTATTTCCATCCACCTGCTCACCTCTTTAATCCTGTGAAGAAACAAGTGAGTCCTCCCCTCTTTCATTCTGCCTTAGTCCAGTCAGCTGTCTCAAAACACCATAAACTGGGTGCTTCTCAACAACCGACATTGATTTCTCACAGTTCCGGAGGTTGGAAATCCAAGCTCAGGCGCCAGCATGTTCGGATTCAGGCAGGGGCTGTCTTCCGGATTGCAGATGGCTGCCTTCTCATCATGTCCTCACGTGACAGCGGGGAGGCACCGGCCCTCTGGCCTCTGGTAAGGGCAGTGATTCCATCACGACGGCTCCCCCGGCACAACCTAATTACCTCCCAAAGGCCCCACCTCCTAATACTGTGACACTGGGATGAGGGTTTCAACGTATGTGTCTAGGGGGACGTGGACTCTCAGTCCCTCGCATCCTCCTACCTCCTAAGGCAGGCGATCAGGGCTGGGCTTTCTTGGGTGTGTAAAGTACACACACATGCACACGCACTCTCTCTGGTTTGGGTTTGGAATGTTTTCTGCTCACGAGTGTATTCCGTGGCAAACCTATTCCACTGCGCCGGGCTTTTTGCTTCCTGGGAGTCATCACCCAGCCCACACTTGCAGCCCTAGCTCGTTGGCTTTATGAGCTCTCCAGGAGCCACCAAACATTGTGAAGCCTCAGTTTCCTCAACTATAAAATGGGAGTAATAATTACAAGGCTAGGAGAAATGGAAAAAAAAGATAAAATGGGAATAATAATAATAAGACGCTCCAGGCGGAGTTGTTTCGAGAATTAGAGATTATGCTGCACAAACGTGGCACTTACAGTCAGTCAACAATCCCCACCCAGAGCAGGGGAGTTTTTGGCTTCACTGGGCCAAAAGCAGACACAGCTTGTGTGTGTGTGTGGCGGGGATGGGGGTTGTTTTATGCCTATAGGAGGACGGGACAGCTGGGGTACCTCATTCTTGGGGAACTGCCTCTGTCACCCCAGCATGGGGGTACCCTGGAAAGCTTGGCAGGGACAGGGGCTGGGGTCTCCGGGGGCAGGTGAGGCACCGCCAGAACCCTGGGGTGGGCAGCCTCAGCCGGGAGAGCAAACTGTCCACTGTCCTACAGCAAGGCCTTGGGGCTGCTTTTGGACGCACGCAGTTTCCTGCTCAGCGGTGTCAGAGCAGGGGCTGCAGATCTTTCAAGTTCCCCACACTCCGGCTTCCTGGCTCCAGCTTACAAAGCTCCAGCGGCAGGGCAGGAAGGGAGGGGATGAGGGTGTCTCAGTCCCTGCGCTTTCCTCTGGGTGGAGACAGGTGGAAAGGGACTGCCGGGCGCCGCTTGTTTCACGGGGGCTCATGGAGGGCTTTATCTAGTATCCAGGGAGCAAGAAGCTCCCACCCTGGGGAAAACCCCTCCCTGGCCCTCAGGGTGGGCCGGGCCACCACTTCCCCTGCAGAGGGACACACCCAGGCCGATTGTCTCAGCAGCCAGTGTGTGTGTGGGGGCAGGCCCCAGCCTTGGTTCCCTCTCTGGAATGACAGGGTGTTGTCAATATGCTGGCAAGGGGGTGGCAAGCAAATAAAACAGCCCATGTGGGCGTCAACCCACCTCCCTGGGTTCCAGCAAATGGCAGCTGGGTTCCAGGTGCCCAGGTGGTCCAGACCAGGGGGCTGGGGAGCATCTGTTCCCAAGACTGCCCTGCTTATGTTTCACGCCCTCTCCTCATTCAGAGGACAGGAAAGGGTGAAATGACCCCTACCCCCTACGCTTTTCACGATTTCATTTCAACAGACCCTCACTGAGGGCTTGGGCCGAGCTGGTCATGGGAGACGCTGAGGTTTTGCTGCCACCCCCAGTATACCATCCGAGGGTGGGCAGTCATGTGACCAGGCAATGGGGCCAGGCCAGAGGAACTGCATGGCAAGGGGAGCCTGAGGCAGACGGACACCTCATCCAGCTCCTAGGGCCGGAACCCTGCCTCCTGGCCACATTTGAGCTGAGCATTAAAGAGGAAGGGGAAAGGGAGGGGAGAAGGGGTGTGTTTGCATGTGTGTTGGAGGGGAGGAGGGAACAGAGATCCAGAGGAAAAATGCATGGATCAGGAGGGCCTGGAGCATGAGGGGCCTGGGGAGAGTTGACCTCTCCCACCCCAGCCCTACAGAGACAGCGAGTAGGGCCAAGGCCCATTCCTATGGCCTTGCTAAAGAGTTTGCATTTGCATTTTATTCAGAGAACCAAGAGGAGGCACTCGTGGGCTTTAGCTGGAGAACCGAGGCAATCCCTTTGCATTTTGGGGCACTACTTCTGAAGTGGACCATGGCGAGGGGCTGAGCAGGCGCCACACTGGGACTAGGGGCCAGTTTGGGGCTATGGTAGCTATTCCACAAGGAAAAATGGAGGTACACTGGTTTTCTATGCTGTGTAACAAATTGTCATAAACTCAGTGGCTTAAAACAACACCCATTTCTGATCTCACAGCTTCTGTGGGGCAGGAGCCTGGGCCTGGCCTAGAGCCTGCTACTGGAAGCCTCACAGCTGGCTGCGGATCCATTCGTTGCCTGTGTTCTCATCTGGAAGCTGCCCTGGGAGGAATCTGTCCTTTCCCTGTGGCTGTGGGCTGGAGGCCACCCCTAGGTCTGCCACATGACCCTCTCCGTGGGCAGTGCAACCTCAGCTCACTTCTTCCAGGCCACAGGAGACACGCTCCAGCTAAGCAGTGTGGCCACCGAGTGACATCCCTGTGGCATATCTTGTTGGCTAGAAGCAAGGCACAAGTCCCACCCATGCTCAAGTGGAGGGGCTTACACAGGGTCCAAGATCATGAGATTATCTTGGAATTCTGCCTACGACAGGGGCCTCCTCCCGTTTATTTGTGTACACAGCCCTTCATATCCACGGAGACCTGAGAAGACGTTATACACAGGCCCACACACAAGGCTGGCTCTCTTGGCTCTGGGAAGTGTCTGGAGCTCTCCTCCCTTCCCCACGGGTCCTCGGGGTTTGGAGGCTGCAGGGAAGTTGCACGGAGCTCTTCCGCTCACGTATCTGTTTCTATCCACGAATTCATCTGAGGGCTGAAAGGCCTCATGGGAAAAATGGGACTGAGCTCTGACCACTCCTGTCTCCCACCAGTGGCCCAAGTGGGTCAGTCCTAATTCTGCATTCCTCAGGACACAGTGTGGCTGAAGGGTGGGCATGGGATATAGCCAGACCCACAGGGACTCTCCCAGGACTGCTGCTGGGGCTGGCAGGAGTCACAGCCTCTTCCTTCCCAGGCTGCAAGATGTCCCTGGGCCTGCCAGGGCTGTAGGTCTAGCAGACATGGCGAGAATCTCTCAGCAGCAGGAGAGATTGAAGCCAAAACCACGGGAGAAGCAGAGATAGTGACCTGATGGCTTGCCTGAGGCCCTGGATACGGCTGGGTCTGAAATCTGCAGCGGACTCCCTCGTTGGGCTTGGAGCCTTCTCTGTGGCCTTCCCCAAAGGCAGCATCAGGTAGGTGACAATGAGGGTGGCTCATGGGCCCATGGGGGTGTTAGAGGAACCCCTGCTTACCAGGCCCCTGGTTTAATAAAACATGACTAGAGTGACTCCATCTTGAAGTGAGTAGCTAGGCACTCAAGAATATTCAAGGTCTGAAAATAGCCACGTTCTAAGCCGACCACCAATTAAAACAAGAAAATATCGTCTCCCACCACGCCTGCAGAATGCCCACATGCCTGGAGAATACAGCCCTCTTTACTTCAAGATAACATCGATGAGCAAGCTTAGGTTGAAGGATTAATGGTCATCGATAACACCAATAGCCCCGCCTTTAGTGAGCACATCTGCACATTCCAAGTTTCATTACCACTCCTTAGAGTTTCTTTTTTTTTTTTTTTTGAGACAGAGTCTCGCTCTGTCGCCCAGGCTGGAGTGCAGTGGCGCAATCTCGGCTCACTGCAAGCTCTGCCTCCCGGGTTCATGCCGTTCTCCTGCCTCAGCCTCTCCGAGTAGCTGGGACTACAGGCGCCCGCCACCATGCCCGGCTAATTTTGTTTTTGTATTTTTAGTAGAGACGGGGTTTCACCGTGTTAGCCAGGATGGATTCGATCTCCTGACCTTGTGATCCGCCCGCTCGGCCTCCCAGGGTGCTGGGATTACAGTTTCATCCTGTTTCTTGTGCCCCTTTGCAGTGAATTCTCCCCTGGAATTACTGGCAGCCACAAATCTGCTCTTTTGTCATTATAGAAGGTCACAGAAATGGAATTATACAATTTGTACTCTTCTGTGTCTGTTTATTTTGTTTTTTTTGGTGGGGGGGGGGTGGCGTGGCTCAGCATCATGTTTTTGGGATGAATCCATGTTGATGGATGTACCAGTAATTCTGTCTTTCTTGTTTTATGTTTATGTGGTTTTGCTGAATAGTACTGTAGGGATGTACCACAGTTGTTTTTTTGTTTTTGGGGTTTTTTTTTTGAATCAGGGTCTTGCTCTGTCGCCCAGGCTTGATTGCAGTGGCACACAGTGTCCAGGCTAAAGCAGTCCTCCCACCTCAGCCTCTCAAGTAGCTGGGACTGCAGGTGCACGCCACCATGCCCGGCTAATTTTTGTGTGTGCATAGAGATGGGGTCTCACTATGTTGTCAGGGCTGGTCTCAAACTCCTGGGCTCAAGCAATCCTCCTGCCTCAGCCTCCCAATGTGCTGGGGTTACAGGCGTCACCCACTGCGCCCAGTGCACTCACTCTAGTGCTATTTTGTTAAACCAGGGGCCTGGTAAGCAGGAGCTCCTCTGACACTCCCATGGGCCCATGAGCCACCCTCATTGTCACCTGCCTGATGCTGTGTTTGTTTATCCACTCATCTGTTTGTGCACACTTCGGTTGCTTCCAGTCTTTGATGTTTAGGAATAAAGCTGCCATGAAGATTCATGTTCAAGTCTTTGTGTGGACATGTGCTTTCATTTCTCTTGGGTAAAACATAGGCGTGGAATTGCTGGGCCATTCTTAATTTTAGAAGAAGCCACCACACTGTTGTTTCACAGCAGCTCCACCATCTTGCACTCCCGATGGCGGCGTGCAAGAGCCTCGGCTGCCCCACTCCTCTCCAGCATGCGACATTGCTGCACCAGGCTGTCATTTTCTCTGTCCTGGGGGGCCGAAGTGGCTTATGATTGTGGGTTTCATTTGTATTTCCCTGACGACTAATGAAGTGGAACGCTTTTCGCATGCTGATTTTGGCCTTCTGTATACAGTATCTTCCTTTGTGAAGTGTCTGATGGATTCTTTTGCCAATTTGTTTTTGTTGGGTTGTTAATCAGGATCATGCTTTTAATGGCAAATGTCAAAGCCAGCCCATATGTGTTCCCATGACACACCTGTCATGTTTATGCATGCACTCAAGTGCACGTGTGTGCACACACATACCAATTCTTTTTTTAATTTTTTATTTTTTTGAAGATGGAGTCTTGCTCTGTCACCCAGTCTAGAGTGCAGTGGCTCATTCTCAGCTCACTGCAACCTCCGCCTCCCGGGTTTAAGGGATTCTCCTGCCTCAGCCTCTGAATAGCTGAGATTACAGGCATGCACCATCACATCCGACTCATTTTTTATTTGTAGTAGAGACAGGGTTTCACCACATTGGCCAGGCTGGTCTCGAACTCCTGACCTCAAGTGATCTGCCCACCTCAGCCTCCCAAAGTGCTAGGATTATAGCCGTGAGCCACCACGTCCAGCCCAATTCTCTTTAATAATTTAAGGTCGGAGGACAACAGGACGCTGACTTTCATTTCACCTGCGTTTCAACTGTCCCATGAAAGCTCCGTGCCTGGGTGGCATTTACAGTGCTTTTACCTGCCTCATCCCATTAATCCAAACATCAATGCTGTGAAGGGTGAGATGGCAAATGAGGAAACTGAGGCCCAAGGGGAAGAAGTGACTTGCTAAAGACCACACAGCTTGAGAGGCAGATTGGACTTGAACCCAGGTTTGTCCGACTCTGAATCCAGTGCCGTCTGTTCACTGCCCAACAGCAGCCTGGGATCAGAACTACAATAAAATAAATGTTTAAGAACAGAGCAACAGCAGCAGCATCCCCACACTGTGACTCCACTGAGTGCCTGGCTCTGAGGTCGTCGCCCAGACCCTGTGTCTCGATACCCAGGGACAGAGTCGGGCCCGGAAGAGTCCTCCCTTTCACAGTGGAGGACCCTGGAACCAGGCAACCAAGGTCACAAAGTCTGTAGAAGCCTGAGTGTCTAAGCCTTAGAGCCCCACTCCCAATGAGACCTTTGCTGGGGTCTCACCATCAGGGCTCCTGAAATTCAAAGCCACACCCTCTCAGCATCCGTCAAGATGTCAGGGTGGAAAGAGGTACCCCTTGCTGCCACTTCACCCCTATGTCCCGTCTATCTGCCCCCAAACCAGCCAGTTGGTGTCCCCATAACTCTGCTGCAGGACTGCTCCAGCCCGCCTCCCCTCCCCCAGCCCTCTGCCCCTCCTCCTGGGCCACAGCCCACAGGCCCCAGGAGCTGGTTTTGGGGACACACACTCTCCCAGCTCCCAGCATCTCCCCTCTCCTCCCCAAGTCTCAAGCCTCCCTGCCCCACCTCAGGATGGAGGTCCTGGACCCACAGCCAGGGAGAGCCAGGTGGGGCAGCCTGCACAGGAGGTCCGGGCACTTTCCAACTCTGGGATCCAGAAGCCAAGGCCTCCCTCAAGGAAACAGAAAGGACTGGGGGCACGGTTCACATGTTCGTGAAGATAAGGGTTCCCGCAGCACACCCCATAGGAACCGTGGCGCTGGCCTTTATACCCCGAGGTCCTACTTCACCCCTGGAGCCACAGCCGAGGGCAGGGCGCTGAGGGGCTGTGCCTGGGGACTTGTGCTGCCGAGACGTCCACTGGTGACACAGGGGCTCAGCACCCCTGGTGGAGCAAGCAGGGCCCAGCAGAGAAAGGAACCTACAGGGTAGGGGTGTGGTGTCTGCGCGTGTGTGTGGTGTGTGTGTGTGCACATGTTTACACGTGGATATGCATGTACATGTGTTGTATAGCCAGTTCCTCGCAATAAATCTCTCTATGAGACACATAAGAGATATTACATATACATGGAGGGGATGAGACAGAGAAAGGAAAGGAGGGAGGGAGAGATTTATTGTTAAAAATTGGCTCAGACAAGGTGGGGGCTCAGACAAGGCAGAAATCCACAGGGCAGGCGGCACCTGGGCCTCTCGGACAGTAGGCGATGCTATAGTCCACAGGTAACATCTCTTTGTCCTCAGGGAAACCCCAGCTCTGCTTGTACAGCATTCCACTGGTTGCGCAAGGCTTCCCACCCCCACCCCCGCCACATGATTGAGAGTAATGGCCTTTCACTCCAGTCAGCTGACTGCAGATGTGACATACCGACAGAACACCTTCACAGCAACCCCTAGATGACTATTTGGTTGACCCAAGAAACTAACTATCATGCCTAGGGGCTGAGAGCTGCCGAAGTCCTGGCAGGGAGGGGTGAGGACCCGTGCTGCCGCCCTGGTGACCGGCGTTTCCAGGAGCCACCAGCCTCACTCACCATTTCCCGACTTGGTCCCTCATCCGCTTGGCTTCCTGGGGCGGCTGAGGTGGGGTCCGGGGCTTCTGGGCAGGGCTACCTGGTCCCCAGGGCTTCACCTGGAAGGCCTGCCCCTCAGGCCCTGTTCCACCGCCTCTGATGGAGCCTGGGGCTGAGCTGATGGGTGCTCAGACTCCCTCTACCTGACGCCGCTCTTGTGCACTGGCCATCAGGGCTACCTGGACACAGCCTGGTTGCTGCCTCCACAGACCGCTCATGCCCAGACATGAGGGAGAGCCGCCTGCAGCTCTTCAGCCGCGAGCTCTGCCTCCACCACTTCAAGGGAAGGGAACAGGCCCAGGGAATAGGACGTGGGCTTGGCGCATGACTTGAAGTCCTTTCCACCCTACCAGATGCCCTGAAGATAAGAGCCAGCCCAGAACTCTGTGTCCCTGTGACAAAATGCTTCTGATCACCTAATCTGAGCTGCTGATCTCAAATCTCTGCAGGGTTGTCACGTGTCAGGGGAGGAGAACCCAGGTGTGCTGGATCCAGCTCGCCCGCTCCTGGACGGATGGTGCACATTTCTCCTCAATCTCGTGTTCAGCCACATCATGTTGGCAGCTTGAAATCAGCCATGATGAGAATATTTACACCACAGATGTTGACAAACACTTCACATGAGCTCCCCTCAATCCCCTACAGAGAGCTGCTTTTTAAACATTTACCAGCACACCACAGGAGAAGACCCAGAGGATAAGGCTGGGATGGGGAGGAGGGAGGTTCAGGTATCTTTTTTTTTTTTTTTTTTTTTTGAGAGAGTCTCGCTGTGTCCCCAGGCTGGAGTGCAGTGGCGCAATCTCGGCTCACTACAAGCTCCGCCTCCTGGGTTCACGCCATTCTCCTGCCTCAGCCTCCTGAGTAGCTGGGACTACAGGCGTCCGCCACCACGCTCGGCTAATGTTCTGTATTTTTAGTAGAGACGGGGTTTCACCATGTTAGCCAGGATGGTCTTGATCTCCTGACCTTGTGATCCGCCTGCCTCAGCCTCCCAAAGTGCTGGGATTACAGGTGTGAGCCTCAGCGCCCAGCCAGGTTCAGGTATCGATTACTGAGTAACAGCCCACCTCAAAACTTAGTGGCTTAGCCGGGTGCAGTGGCTCACGCCTATAATCCCAGCACTTTGGGAGGCTGAGGTGGGCGGATGGCCTGAGGTCAGGAGTTCGAGACTAGCCTGGCCAACATGGTGAAATCCCATCTCTGCTAAAAATACAAAAATTAGCCAGGCGTGTGGTGGTGGGTGCCTGTAATCCCAGCTACCTGGGAGACTGAGGCAGAAGAATGGCTTGAACCCAGGAGGCAGAGGTTGCAGTGAGCCGAGATCACGCCACTGCATTCCAGCCTGGGTGACAGAGCGAGACTCCGTCTCAAAAAAAAAACTTAGTGGCTTAAGATGACAGTGATTGATTCCTCCTCACGAGTCTGCGTGTCACTGGGGTGGTTCTTCTGCTCCATGTGGTATTGAGGAAGGTCACTCTTGCAGCTGTGCGCATGGCTTTTCCCGCCAGTAGGATGGCCTGACCTCCTCACAGCGTGGCAGCTTCCCAGAGACCAGGAAGCTGCCAGGCCTCCCCTACATTCTATCCGCCAAATGGGTCTCAAGGCCTGTCCAGATTTGGTGTGGGAGGGGACTATAGAAGATCATCAATAGTGGGGGATTCACTAGGCGCCATCAAGGCAGCAGTCTTCCAGCTGGGTGGGGTGGCGCATCCCTGGAATTCCAGGATTTAAGGAGGCCAAAGTTGGAGGACCACTTGAGGCCAGGAGTTTGAGACCAGCCTGGGCAACATAGTGAGGACAGCCTGTCTCTACGAAAAATTTAAAAAATTAGCCAAGCACGGTAGCTCATGCCTGCAGTCCCAGCTACTCGGGAGGTGGGAGGGTTGCTTGAGCCCAGGAGGCTGGGGCTGTAGTGAGCTATGATTGCACCGCTGCACTCCAGCTTGAGTGACAGAGTGAGACCCTGTCCCCCGACGCCCCCGTCCCTCCAAAAAATAGGCCTCGCAGTGTGGCCTGGTGAGCTTGGCCTCCTTGAATGTGTCCTATATAAAGGTGTGTGTTGAGCTCCCCCTTGGGGCAAGGCACAAGCCCCTCGCCCACCCGTGTGGTCTAATTGGACGCTCACAGCAGCCTCGAGAGGCGGTCCTGCCAGTCCCAGTTCCCAGGTGGAGCAGGTGAGGAAAGCCCGAGACGCTTGCCCCAGGTCTCCCAGCTTCTCAGTGGCCACCCGTTGTCCTGGGAGGTTGAGAATTCCTGTTCTAGGTGCCCCTTTGCTGGGACACAGCATCTCTAAAGTGGGAGACAGCCATCTTGAGGTCCTCCCCGTACTATGAGAAGAGGAAACTCTCGCTGAAGAAAGGGAAGGCAGATCCTTCCTCCCCCAAGTCCACATCGTTTTCCTTCCTCTTAGGAGGTCTGGCCTCCAGCTCTTATCTCCCTCTCCTCACGTGCGCAGAGTCGCAGGGTGAGGGCTGAGCTGTGATGCCAGTGAGGCCAAGATGTCAGCCTAGGGTTGAGGACCCTGGCTGGGCGGGTCCTGCTGGGAGCTGAGGCTGCAAGACCCAGGCTTGGCCATACCCTGAGAAGCAGGCACTGCACTGACATGGACGAACTGTGCCGTGTGGAACCCACTTGCCCCACCTAGATCTCAGCTTCCCTGCCACCAAGCGAGAAAGCAGAACTGACAGGTCTCTGACGGCCATCTCATCTCCATGCCAGGTGTTTTAGAAAGAGTCCAGAGACCCACGTGTCCATCCACACTTGTCCACATCTTGGTTCCTGGAGTGTCTGTCAGGGATGTTCCCCCTGACCCTGGATATTCCTTCTCCTCTGTGAAAGTACGGTCACGTATGGTGCAAGTATGGGCATGTGTGATGCAAGGGACGCTGCTGGGCAGCTGCCTGTGCAGGCACCGGGGACAGGAAGGTGGATAGGGCATAATTTGTGGGGAAAAAGGCATGTAAACATGTATTACAACATAAGAGAGTACGTGTAGTGGGAGTGTAAATTTGTACAACCTTCTAGAAAAGGCATTTGGCAATACAGATAAGGAACTTCCCAGATGTTCCCAAATATCTTTGGAAACAATTATCCCATTTCTTGGAATCTAACTTAAGAGAGTAACCAGAACAAGGGAGAACAAGATGCTTATTGCAGGATTAGTTAGAACTTGAAAATAACCGAAATGCCCAACAACAGAGAATCAGTTAACTGGATTATGTCACGGACAGTTAATATTTCACAGCTGTTAAAAATAGCTGCTACAAAGAATTTTCAGAAAATGCTTTTTGAAATAACATTAACTGAAAAATGCAAAACAGAATTGAGGAGATGGAGCTCCACTTGGGAAAAAATAAGATAATTCAGAGAGAAGGAATTTACCAGAATACCAACAGCGATCACATTTGGGTAATAAATGACTTTAGAGGTGATTTTAAAATTATTTTGTTTCTCAATCATCTTTAAAAGCCCAGTGCAAAAGAAATTTGCTGGCCAGGCGCAGTGGCTCATGCCTGTAATCCCAGCACTTTTGGGAGGTCGAGGCGGGCAGATCATCTGAGGTCAGGAGTTTGAGACCAGCCTGGCCAACATGGTAAAACCCTGTCTGTACCAAAAATACAAAAATTAGTCAGGTGTGATGGCACGTGCCTTTAGTCCCAACTACTTGGAAGGCTAAGGCAGGAGAATTGCTTGAACCCGGGAGGTGGAGGTTACAGTGAGCCAAGATCACACTGCACTCCAGCCTGAGTGACAGTGAGACTGTCTCAAAAAAAATTTTCCTTCATGACGTCTTTTACATTTCCTCTAGGCAGAAGTGATCTGTCACTCTTTGATGCCTGGGACATTTGTGCCTCTCTTGTGCCTGCCCTCTGTGCTGTGCTCATCTGTCTGTGTCTTCACCCAGCTGAACCCCTCAGTGATATGGCTGTGCACATGTCTGGGTCCTAGTGTTTAACCCCAGGCCTGCCCACGCTGTGCACCTACTGGCCATCTAGATGTGCGCTTGGCTTCTGGCTGGCTCCTATACCCATGGTTCTCTTCTGCTTTTGAAGACTCCTTTTAATGTTAATATTTTTTCGTGGTAACTATACTACCTATCAGTGGAAAATACTCAGTGACAAAAGACACCTTGTCTTTGCCCCATGAATTCAACAGGGCTTCTTTTTTTGAGAAGGAGAGTCACTCTGTCACCCAGGCTGGAGTGCAGTGGCACAATCTCAGCTCACTGCAACCTCCGCCTCCCTGGTTCAAGCGATTCTCGTGCCTCAGCCTTCCGAGTAGCTGGGATTATAGGCACACACCACCATGCCCGGATAATTTTTGTATTTTTAGTAGAGATGGGGTTTTAACACGTTGGCCAGGCTGTTCTCGAACTCCTAACATCAGGTGATCCACCCATCTTGGTATCCCAAAGTGCTGGGATTACAAGAGTGAGCCACCATGCCCGGCTTCAACAGGGTTTCTTATGGGCTAGTTTTTCTCCAGTTATGACTCAAATTTTCTTGCATTATTACATGTCTAATAATTTTTGATTGGATGCTGGACATTATGATACGACATTGTTGGGAATCTGAATTTTGTTGTTTTCCTTCAAAGATTAGTGAATTTTGTTTTGGCAACTAGTTAAATTATTGGTAGATGTTTTGTCCCCTCAAGGCTTGTTTGTGGGCTTGTTAGGACAGATCTAGAGCCGCCGTTACCCCAGGGTTAGTGTAGTACACCTAAGGCATGTGTTTTTCAAAAGGACGGAGATCAGGGCAGTGGTTACCAGAGGCTGGAGTGGAGGGAGGAAAGGATGACTAAAGGACACAGGGAACATTGGGCAGTAGAAATGTTTTCTATCTTGATTGTGGTGGTGATTACATGACTGTATGCATGTGTCATAGAGTTGTACACCTAAAAATGGAGAATTTCACTGTATGTAAATGATACCTGAATAAATCTAACTTTTTAAAAAAGGGTAGCTTTTCTGAGGTCTCGGCTGAATGCCTGGCATGTTTGGTGTGGTCTCTTCACTCTGGCTGCCCAGAACTCCAAGGTCTCTGTGCCCGTGCGTCCTCTGGCACCCCCTTCTGTTCCCAGCTCCCAGCAGCTCTCTTCTGCCAGACTTTGAGTCTCATCCTGTGTGCGTGCAGTTTAGTATTCACTCAAAGACTCAAGAGAGCTCCTCTGCAAATGTCTGAAGCTCCTTCCCTAATCAACCCTCTCCTCTCTGGAACCCCACAAGTTCCAGTCCCCTCAGTGGTCCTGAACTCCAGTCTCTGCCTGCTCCGGCCCATTCCATCACCACTCTCTGAGCTCTACTTCCCTGTGCTGTGTTCAGAAAATGCCCCAACCACCTCTGGGCAGAGAGCCAGGGTGAAGCTGGAACTCCCTCATGTGTGTCCTTCTCTAGAGTCACAGCTCTGCCATGGCACCTATGCTTAAAAACAGTTGCTTCGTAGAATTTGTCTAGTTTTCTAGTTGTTTATGGGGGAAAGGTAAGTCTGCTATCTGTCACCGTCTTATGGCTGGACCCAGCAGTCCCAGCAGAGCTGTGAGAATTTAAAGTTGGTTTCACTCCTCCCACCTCATCTCCATAAGCGCTATGCTCAGGCGGCTCGAGCGATCCCCAGAGTGTCCATCCCATGCTGGGAGTGCCTACTCTGGACTCTGTGTGCCCCTGACTCCTAGAACATTGACACCCACCCTCCCTCCTCCTACTCACCCCGCAGCTTCCACTTGGACTCCCAGGAAGTCTTCCCTGGCCCTTATGCTGGGCCCAGGAGGGTCTGTGTGTGCCCGTAGCTCCCAGGATTCCTGTAACCACTTATCAGTTGTGTCTACTGAGAGCCCAAGGACTCTGAGTGTGGGGCGGAGACCCTGCCCCTGCTACATCCTATTCCTTCGCCTTGGGCCTGGAGCACTTCCACGAACACGTGTTGAACACAGAAAGAAATAAAGTAGCACCTGTGCACCCACATACACCCATACGCACGCCTGCCCACCTGACCCGCCCATAAGCACACCCATACGCAATCCTGTCCACCTGACTCGCCCATAAGCACACCCATACGCACGCCTGTCCACCTGACCCGCCCATAAGCACACCCATATGCACGCCTGCCCACCTGACCCGCCCATACGCACACCCATACGCAATCCTGTCCACCTGACTCGCCCATAAGCACACCCATACGCACGCCTGTCCACCTGACCCGCCATAAGCACACCCATATGCACGCCTGTCCACCTGACCCGCCCATAAGCACACCCATATGCACGCCTGTCCACCTGACCGCCCATAAGCACACCCATACGCACGCCTGTCCACCTGACCCGCCCATAAGCACACCCATATGCACGCCTGTCCACCTGACCGCCCATAAGCACACCCATACGCACGCCTGTCCACCTGACCCGCCCATAAGCACACCCATATGCACGCCTGTCCACCTGACCCGCCCATAAGCACACCCATACGCACGCCTGTCCACCTGACCCGCCCATAAGCACACCCATACGCACGCCTGTCCACCTGACCCGCCCATAAGCACACCCATATGCACGCCTGTCCACCTGACCAGCCTGTACGCAATCCTGCCCACCTGACTCGCCCACATGCACGCCTGCCCACCTGACCCCCCATACGCAATCCTGTCGACCTGACTTGCCCATATGCACGCCTGCCTGCCTGATCCGCCTATACGCGATCCTGTCCACCTGACGCGCCCATACGCACGCTGGTCCACCTGACGCGCCCATACGCACACCCATACGCACGCCTGTCCACCTGACCCGCCCATACGCACGCCGGTCCACCTGACCCGACCATACGCACGCCTGTCCACCTGACCCGCCCATACGCACGCCGGTCCACCTGACCCGACCATACATATACCTGCCCACCTGACCCGCCCATACACATGCCTGCCCACCTGACTCGCCCATATGCACGCCTGCCCACCTGACTCATGCAGTTTGAGACGGTGCCCCGCATGCACATAGATTCCCAGGTACTTGGCAGAGCTTCACAGCCTGGCGTATTCGGGCCTCTAGCTGGGGCCCCTGTCTCAGATGCAGCCCTGTGAGGAGGGCACCGTATCTCCTGGGGCTTTGTGCCCTCAGACTCCTTCCCTGTCCCTCCCCTCATCTTCCACCAGCTTCCGGGGAGCCAAGGTGAGCCCTCTGCATGTGATCACTGTGTACACGGCCTTATCTCCCCAAGTCAAGGCCCTGGCACAGTCACAAGTGCAGAGATATGCTATGTGTTTGTTGCCTGGGTCTTCCAGGAAATCAGACCTTTCCAGAAAACCCCGTGGCTCTGAGCCTGCTGCCCAGGGCCCTGCTGTGGGGAGGAGATGTCCCCACAGGCGGGGCCGGGACAGGTCAGAGGGGCCACAGGCTCAGGGGGCCTGAAAACCACAGTGCCTTCCCTTAGACAAGAAGGCTTATTCTGGTAAAGCCACTTCCCTTTCACCCTCCACATCCAGTCAGTCACCAAGCTGGACCAATTCCTCCTCTTTCCACACTCTTGCCGAGCCCACGCTTGCCCTGTGTCCCTGCCATCATTTCCTCTGTGCCCGGAGTTCTGCCTCCTGCCTCACTCTCTCTCCTGTCCATTGTCCAGCCACAGCCAAATCAGCTCTCCACAGCCCAGCTGCTCTGGAACTCTCCTGCTCAAACCCCTCTCTGCTCCCCCCTTCCCTCTGGACCAATTCCAAACACAATTCGGGCAGCAGAGTGAGGGATGCAGAGTCCCAGGCCTGGACGTGGACCCTGGCTCTGCTGTTTCTTGCTGGAGATGATGCAGGCGTTCCAGGGAGTGACAGGGAGGGGACTGCATCAGCTGAGACAGGCCGGAGGAGGAGAGTCCAGCCTGAGGAGCTGTACAGGTGCCCACCCCCTTTCCCATGACAGGAGACCCTCGAAGAGGGAAGAGGAAAACAGTTTCATTGCATTCCTCTCCCGAACTCTCCAGCCCGGCCCGGAGCCCTCACATCACAGCTGTGCCACTCCGAGGCAGGCCAGGCTCCCACCCCACCTGCCCCAGCCCCAGAACGCCCTCCTCCACGCTCTCCTCCCAGCTCCGGCCCAGCCTTTGCTGCCACGTCACCACTTCTTTGAAGGTCCCCAAGACTACCTTGGGATTCCCTGCCCAGTTCCTGCCATTCCAGGTGCTGTACTGCCACCGTCCCCCTTCAGAGAGACCCGGGGCAGCCTAGGGACTTGTGTCACTCATGAGTGCCTTCACCGCGCCCTTCTTGTCTCCAGGAAGCCCTTGTCCTGCAGTCTCACCTCTCCCAGTACAGCAGGCTGTGTCCTGGGCAGTTCCTGGGCCGAGACCTCAGCCGTGTTCCTGTTTTTCCAGCCTTCCTATGGATTTTTAGAGCTGCCTTTCTGCCCAAGTTAGCTGGAGAGTTTTCTGTTGCTTGTGACCAAGAGGGCTGACTGACATCAGTGTGAATTAGCTGAATCCCCAGCATCCAGTGCAAGGCCCAGAACCAGGTGAGAGCCCAGGAAGGTGAGCTCCTTCCTCTTCCTCTTTTCCTTTGGAAGGTATCCCTTTTTCTCCAGGCTGACAGGCCCCACCTGATGGCAAATTGCCCTGGGGAAGAAACAGAACAGCAAAAAATGTCCCATGACACAGGGATTCTTGAGAAGCCCCGGGCCCACCCTTCCACATGGCCTCCGTTCACAAAGTTAGCAGTCAAGCTACCAGCACCAGTCAAGGGAACCCACCCCCCAACACACACACACACACACACATGCATGCAATTATACACACGCACACACACACGCATGCAATTATACACACACATGCAGTTATACACACACACATACAATTATACACACACATGCAATTATACACACGCATGCAATTATACACACATGCAATTATACACACACACATGCAATTATACGCACACATACACATGTATGCAATTATACACACATGCTTATGTGCAGAGGGGCACACACACACGCATGCACCTTTCACTGCCACTCCTTGCCCGCATAAGTCCTTGGCTGCCACATGAGACTCTGCCCCTCCCAGGGCAGCCCCCATCAGCACACAACAGCAGGGGTGCTGTGGGGCTGCTTTGCTGGGGCTTCCCCAGTGACCGGCCACTTTCAGTGGGGTTCCCTGACTACACTGAGCCCGATCTCTCTCCTCGTCTTTCCTCAGTTCCCCTCTACTCTTCGGGGTCCAACCCCTCCCCTCTTTCTCATGAAGCCCTTCGGGCACAACATCCATAAGAGAGACCCTGCACACGGACCCCCCTCTGCAGCCGCCCCCCCCCCCCGCCCCCGCGTCTACACCGGCAAGGCAAGGCAGAGGTGGCTGTGCCCCGGGAACAGACAGCAGCGGAGTGTGCTTTAGGGCGCTCTCAGGCGGGAGGATTCTCTGCGGTGTCCGGCGAGGGAAAATGCTCACGGCAGGTCTGCATTTGGGTTTGTGCGATGTTTCCTTACGATTGGGTTCAGGATTGCATCTTTGGCAAGAAATCTCCCAAACAATGCTGTGTTCCTCTCACTGGGGCTGGTGGTGCCTAATACGATTGATTTCTCCTGTTACCAGCAATGTTCACTGTGGTCTTGATCAGGTGCTGTCTGCCAGGCATCTCCATGTAAAGTTACTCTTTTTTATTTTGTAATTACTAAGTGTTTTGAGGGGAGATACATTGAAATTATGTAAATATCCATTTCTCGTTAACATTTCAATTTATTTATGTATTAGTTTATATCCGTGTGGAGGGGTGATATTCTGTTTTGTTCAGTGAGTTATGTGTTATAATCATTTATTTACTTAGATGCTCAAAACTCTCCTAGATTTGGCTGGCGGGAGCCCTCATGGTCTGAACATCTGTACCCTCCCCACATTCTGGTGTCAAAATCCTCAATCCCCAGGGTGATGGCATTAGGAGGCTGGGCCTTTGGGAGGTGATTAGGTCATGGGGGTATAAGAGGCCAGAAAGCCAGCTCCTTTATTTCCATCACAGGAGGACACCGTTATAAGTCAGCCGTTTGCAACCCTGAAGAGAGTCCACACCAGAGCCAGCCTGATCTCAGACTCCCCAGCCTCCAGACTGCGCGAGATACGTTCCTATAGTGCAGAGGCCAGCAAGTTATGGAATTTTGTCACAGAGGCCCACACAGACTAAGACAGAGCCCCTTCGCCCTGGCTCTTGTGGCCTTTTGACACATCCCACCATTCTTCCAGCAAGTCTTTGCTTTCTGGCTCAATAAGCTACTCCAGGCCTACCTACTCCTTTCCCTGCCCTGTCCCTGGAGTCAGCCATTTTTCCAAGGAGGTTTGGTTTCTTTTAGTGAAGAATGACACTTAGAAGCCAAGATTTGGGCACCAGCGTGATTGTTCTTATTAGAGTGTCTCCCTGCACCTGAGACAGCAGCCACACACACTCGCAACAGTAACATGGGTGCACACGTGCATACACACACGCATGCCAACTCTTATTTTTCAGACAGTGTCTTGCTCTGTCGCCAAGGCTGGAGTGCAGTGATGCAATCACAACTCACTGCAAACTCAAACTCGCTGGCTCAAGTGATCCTCCCACCTCAGCCTCCTGAGTAGCTGAGACTACAGACACACACCACCATGCCCAGCTAATTTTTAAAAAATCTTTAGTAGAGATGAGGTCTCACTGTGTTGCCCAGGCTGGTCTCGAACTCCTGGCCTCAAGTGATCCTCCCATCTTGGCCTCCCAAAGAGCTGGGATTTCAGGCATGAGTCACCATGTGCAGCCAATGTTATTTCTGGATAGAAGCCGGAGGCCTGTGCTTTGTGCTCAGAAGTGCTGCCATAGCAACCCTCGTTCAGCTGCACGGAGCACCCATGCACTCCGCATGCTCTGTGCGCCATCTCCATCACCACGCTAGCCCATGAGTCGGTTTCATCATTGCTCCCATTTTCAAACCGCAGAAATGGAAGCTCAGAAGGGGTGCAGCGAGTCACTTGTCACACAGCCTAAGTGCAGCAGGCAGACAGGCCACCCACCTCTGGAAACACAGATTCCCTTTCTTACTTGTCCCAGGCCCTTGAGCTCTGGGGTCTCCTCACACAGGTGTGGTGGTCCTTGCGAGTTTTAGATAAGAAAGGCTCCTCTTGGGGACTGCAGTGACCTCTTGCAACCTGTGTGCCCATGGGGGATCTCCTGGGGGGACGGGAAAGTAGCAAGAGCCCATTCCAGGAGCTGGGCAGGTGCAGGTGGACCCGCTGCTTGCTGGGAGGCCGAGGAGCCTCAGCCTGGGAAGGGCACAGACCCAAGGGACCTGGCGGCAGACGTGAGGCTCTTTGGGGTGGCCTGATGGATGCCACTTCCCAAGTTTTCTCACTGAGTCCTGCCCCAGACCTGAAGAACAAGGATCGCCAGAAGGGAGGGGAAGGGGAAAGAAGCCGAGAGCCGACTTTGGTGCCGTTTACCCTCAATCAACATGCAGTCGGGCGGATCCCCTGCCCAAGGTCCACAAAGCACCAGGCTGGAGACAGGGAGGCTCTCAGAAGGCAGACGCCAGGCAGAAGCGGGTGGTGTCTGGAGGATTCCAAGGCAGGCAGTGGTTTCTGCCCAGGACCCTGCTTCCCTCCCCTAACGCCAGGCGAGGGTCAAGATGACCTCCCCACATTCCTGCGCCACACCCTCAGGCAGGTGTGAGAGGTGTGGAGCCATCAGCTCCCCCTACACCTCCCACCCTCAGCTCTGTGTCCCTGGGTCCGCAAGTCCTGATCCAGGCAGAGCGAGGGCTGGGGGTCACCAGGGCCTCGTGTATCTGGCCCTGCTTTCAGGAAGCTTTCCCCCTCTGGGCCTGTTTCTCCATCTGGCCCACGTGGTGCAGTGGGACCAGCCCCTGCCCTGAAGGCGGGCAGCCCTGTGCCCCTGCTGCAGGTCTCTGGGAAGATTGCTCGGGCCTCAGGCTTCCTCAGGGCAGACACGAGGGGCCCACCTGTCACTGTTGTGTTGGGGACAGGTGTGCGGGAGGGGATGCCTGGGAGGCCGTGCGACGCTGCAGGGAGCAGAGAAGTGGCTGAGGTGGTGGGTGTGGGCAGTAATCAGGGGGCAGAGGTCAGAGTCTCTTGTGGGAGGGGTGTGGCCCACGGACACCATCCTGTCGGCCACCAGAGTAAGTGGGTCACTGAACCTCAGCTCTCATGACGAATGACATTCAGGGAAAGCTGAGAGCACCGGCATGGTGTGGGGCTGGGGCTTCTGAGGCCTGCAGGCCTCGGGCACGACGAAGGCTCTGGTCCCACACCTGGCCCTGCTCAGGGGCGCAAGGCCCCGTGCCTGCTCTCCAGTGTTGCCCTTTAAACCCAGAGCAAAGAGAGGGAATGGGGTGGGAGCCTGCCAGCGACATGTGACTCATGTAAACTTCAGGGGCCTGGAATCATCTGGAGGCCAGAGCTGGAAGTAGGGGAAAGGTTGCAGCGTCGCGCCAGCTGTGGGGCTGTGGCCAAGGCCAGTGGGAGAAAGGTGGCCGGTAGCCAGCTGGGCCAGACACCCATAGGCCAGCCCTGGCCTGGCCACCAGCCACCTGGGCCGGCTACACAGACCTGCGGACAGGCCTGGCCAGCTTCTGGTCTCCAGGGCAGGTACAGGCCAGCGTGGGGATGGAGGGCCGTGGAAAGAGGAGGCCCCATGGTGGTGCCTCCCTCTTCCTGCTTGGAAAGGCTCCTCCAGGCCCCAGCCCTTGCTGTCCCAACAGGAGGGCATGCCAGGGTGCGATGGCTGGAGGGGACGAGTTGGCTGGACAGGGGTCTGGTGGCTGTGGAGCCTCCCCATGGGGCCCCTGCTAACCGTCCAGCCCTCCTCTATGAGCCTCCTCGTAGAGGAGAGAGGCAGAGGCAGGAAGGAGGGCAGTGGACTGTGCTCGTCCCTCAGCTAGGCCCGTCCCCTCCAGGCTGCAGCCGGGACCGCAGGTCCCCACCGAGCGCAGGTGCCGGGCGCTCCGCCAGGCTTCTAGGTTGTTTCCAGATTGCTGCTGAGTTTGTTTCAACAGCAGATGCGGAAGCCCGGCTCCTGCCACCGCATCCCAGTGCCCTTCCAAAGCCACCTGCTGCGGACAGAAGCAGTTCCACACACACAGGATTCCAGAACAACCAGAGGCAAGCCCTAGACAGGGAGAGCAGGAGGGGCTGTGGGCGTGGACTTGGCTGGCCGTCGGTAGGTGTTCACCAGGGCAAGGGCGAGGGGGCACTCTCGCCGGGGAGCTGTGCAGGCAGAGGTGGGCAAGGGCAGAGCCGTGTCCATAGGGACCCACTGGGAGCTGCCGTCTCACACAGAGACAGGGTCCTGCCAACTCTGGATGCAGGCAGACCGGAACTGGGGGAAGCCAGGAGAAGGAGACGGAGACAGCTGTTTTCAGGTAGAGAGAGATCCAGGTCATCTTTTCATGAAAAAACCCAGCTTCATTGAGATATAATTCATATACAATGAATTGCACCTACCTAAATTATACCATTTGGTAAGTTTTCACGTCTACACTCCTGAAACTGTCCCCACATCAGATACTGAACATCTCCATCATCACCCTCAAAGGGTTCTTCGAGCCCCACTTTACTCCCTCTCTCCCACCCTGCCCCCATCCCAGGCAGCCTCCCATCTTTCTGTCACCATAGATCAGTTTGCATTTTCTAGAGTTGTAGACGAATGGGTCACGTGGAATGTGTTCTTTTGGTCCGGCTTCTTGAGTTCCGCAGTTATTTTGAGATTCGTGTCTCTGTGTGGTCGTGGTTTGTTCCTCTCCTGCTGAGTGGTATCCATTGTATTCTTCATCTCCTGCGGGAGCCTTGAAAACCAAAAGCCACAATCACATCAACACCCAGCAGCCTGGAAGCTCTGGGAGTGGCAGATCGGGGTTGGAGCTCCTTCGAAGGCTTAATCCTGAGAACTGTCGTTATTTCGCCGTCTGGCGGTTCCCTGGAGAATCCTACTTGTAAGCCCGCCCTCATTTGACCTGCCTGGGAGCTCCCCCAGTAAGAAAAGCCTTTTTCTCAAGGGGATTTGTCAAAAATGATGTGGAAGAAATTGCCTAATTTCATGGCTGAGGAGGCACATGGCCGTTGGAGCAGACACTGGGCTCACCAAAAGGCTTAGGAGGAAAAACTGGGCGGTGAAAAGTGCAGAGGTGCGTTCAGAGGCTCCAACGTGTTCCCGGGCTCCTAGGAGGCCGTGCACGTTCCCAGGCACCCGGGAGGCTGTGCACATTCCTGGGCTGTGCAAGTGCTCAGGAAGGACCTGGGGCAGCTGAGATCTCACTTCTGGGTGACCTTGAAGCTCTGAGCAGCAGGAAGTGCAGGCCAGGGCAGAGATGCCGCTGGTCTGGCTGAGTGTTGAAGGTACCCCCATCACCCCACAGAGCCCTTGGCAAGGACTGGGAAGCTTTGGCGTCGAAGGCCATCTCTATCCAATCATTAGCCACCCACCGCACTGCTGAGTGGAGATTGCAGGGTCCACACACAACACAGAAAGCAGACTCCAGAATTAGTCCAGAGAAGTCACTAACCAAACAAAACTGCAGCCACAAAACCTGGGTAAAGGGAGAATCTGATTTCCACAGTAGCCATATTATGTTACCTAAAACGTCCAGTTATTAACAAAAACTTACCAGACATGCAAATAAACAAAAAATTATGGCCTATGTACAGGGGAGAAATCAACAGAAACTTCCTGAAATATCCCAGAGACTGGATTTATTACACAGAGACGTTAAATCTGTTGTTTAAAATATGCTAAACTAAAGGAAAGCATGTCTAAAGAATTAAAATATGAGGACGATGATCTCACTGCATAGCACCTCTGCGTCTGCAGGCCAGAGCCACCCCACCCTCCAAAAGTTGCCTGTGAACAGCTACCAGATTAGAAATCGGGCTGAGGAGGCACTAAGAGCCCTCTCAAGTCCCAGGGAGCTGGAGTGAAAGCAGCAGTCACCCTGGCCTCCGAGGAGGCGGTGGCTTCAGGCAGAGGGGGCAGTCCTCGGGCACTGTTGAGCTGGGCGCACCCTGCTTTGAGGATGGATCCAAAAGAACAAAAATGACAAACAAAGAGCCCGGAACAGTGGCTCACATTTGTAATCCCAGCCACCAAGAAGGCCAAGGCAGGAGGATTGCTTGAGGCTAAGTTTGAGACCAGCCTGAACAACGTAGTGAGAACCTGTCTCTCCAAAATAATAATTAAAAATAATAATAATAATAATAATAAGCTAGGCTTGACCCTGTAGTCCTAGCTACTTGGGAGGTTGAGGCAGGAGATCTCCTGAGCTCAGGAGTTCATCAAGGCTGCTGTGAGCTATGGCCTCGCCATTGTACTCCAGCCTGGGTGACAGAGCGGAAAAAAAAAGGGGGAGTTGGGTATTGGGTGTGGGATGGAAACTGGAAAGGGCACAGCCTTTGTACACCGTGCAGGGCTCTGGGGACAGTCGAAAGATTGCCACTCTGTCTGCTGCTGTGACAAGTCACTGTCCACAGCCCTGGGGATGACGATCCTGCCTGGTCAGCCCTGTCCTGTCTGCCTGAAGGTGCAGCAGCAGCCTGAGGGCGGGGTTCCCCTCTTCTTTGGTCTCTCCCTCAGGGGATGCTTCCAGAGGGGCTACTGGTCTCAGGAGCAGCCTGGCAGCCTCACCCCCAGCCTGCATGGCCCGCAGGACATTTGCTTTCTCTTATCAAGACCAGCCCTGTGAACAGAGCCAAGTGCTTCATGTGGGCGCCTGGCAACTGAGCCACCCTGCTGGCTGCCACGCTCTCCCTGTGCCCCGTCTGCAGTGACAGGGGAGGGACTCCACCAACCCACACAGGCCCGACGGTGAGAGGTGACAACCTGCTAGCAGCCCTCGTTCGCACTCGGCGCCTCCTCGGCCTCAGGGTCCGCTCTGGCCGCTCCAGGAGCCCTTCAGCCCGCCGCTGAGCTATGAGGGCCCCTCTCTGGGGCTGGCCGAGGCCGGAGCCGGCTCCCTCTGCTCGCGGGGAAGTATGAAAAGACAGGCGCGGGCGGAAGCCAGGGCTGCGCGCGGCGTTAGTGGGCCGGCGCGGGTTCCGGGTGGACGCGGGCCTGCGGGCTCCCGCACTCGGCGCGGCCGGCCGGCGCCTGCTGGGCTTGATTGGAGGCTGGGTCCCGTGCGTGGACCGCCGTTCCCTCTTCACGGGGTCGTTGGCCACGATGGCGGGTCTCCGTCTTTCTTGCTTCCAACTCTTTTCCTCTTGGTTGTCGGGGACGAGCTCCCTCTGGGCTGCCAGAGTGCCCGGGCTAGGTGCTGCAAAGACCCCGGCAAGTGCCAGTAAAAGGTGAAGCAGGCTGGGTTGCGGGGAGGGGTGGGCACTTGGAGAACTTTTCTAACTAAAGGATTGTAAACACACCAATCAGCGTTCTGTGTCTAGCTAAAGGTTTGTAAGTGCACCAATCAGCACTCTGTCAAAACGGACCAATCAGCTCTCTGTAAAATGGACCAATGAGCGCTCTGTAAAATGGACCAATCAGCACTCTGTAAAATGGACCAATCAGCAGGATGTGGGTGGAGCCAAGTAAGGGAATAAAAGCAGGCCACGGGGGGGGGGGGGGGGGGGGGGGGGGGGGGGGCCCAGCGAGGCAACCCGCTGGGGTTCCTTTTGTTTTGCAGTGTGGTGGTCTTGTTCTTTTGCTCTTTGCAATAAGTCTTGCTGCTGCTCACTTTTTGGGTGTGTACTGCCTTTATGAACTGTAACACTAACCATGGAGGTCTGTAGCTTCATTCCTGCAGCCAGCAAGACCAGAAACCCACCGGGAGGAATGAACAACTCTGGACATACCACCCTTAAGAGCTGTGACACTCATCGCAAAGGTCTGCAGTTTCACTCCTGTAGTGAGACCACGAACCCACCCAGAGGAAGAAACTCCCGACATGTCTGAACATGTGAAGAAACAAACTCAGGAGACACCATCTTTAAGAACTGTAACACTCACCGGGAGGGCCCATGGTTTCATTCTTGAAGTCAGCAAGACCAAGAACCCACCAATTCTGGACACAAGAGGATGCAGACATGGAAGGGGGAGGCCCGAGGGAAACCTAGCTGGCCTGGGGTGGGAATTTGGATCCCTGAGCTCATCTTCTTTCGCCACTTTGGTGACATTAGGACCAACCAACCAATGCCACTATATTTCTTAGTCTTCAAAAAAATGTTTGAAGTTCTCATCCACAGAATCACTTAGCTTCCTGCTTTTTACAAGTGGTTGATTAGGAGTATTCAATACAGATATTTTGTGTATCACTATGAACAGTTCACATCATGGACTACTGCTGTTCTCTTTACTAATTGAAATGGTGTCATTAGCACCTTTGAATCTAATCCATTTAGAGAGCCAGTTCAGGAAACGTCAGAACCAGTTTGTCTGAAGCCATTTTTGGAACCACATCTGTGCTAGGTTCTCCGGGGAAACAGAACCAGTATGTTGTATTTATTTACGATGGGGATTGGCTCATACGATTCTAGCGGCCTGGAAGTCCCCTCAAGATCTGCTGTCAGCAAGCTGGAGAACCAGGAAAGCTGGTGGTGTCAGAGTCTGAAGGCCTGAGAACTGGGTGGAGAGTGGGATAGACTAAGGGGCCTTTAGTCTCTGGGTTGGTGTGGTCCCCACAGGTGCCCCTTTCGGGGAGAAGGGTGGAGAGGGGATCTGGAAAGGCCAATAGAAGATACTCAGCACTAAGAGACCTTTGGACTCAGACCAGAACTTACATCATTCATTCATTCAGTTGGTGAAAATGTATTGACCACTGTATCAACCAGGATTGCGACACGAAAACATGGCACATTCAAAAGAGGATAATTCAAGCAGGGCTTCTTTAAGGGACTATTTCCCAAGATGGGAATGGAGGGGAACCTACAGGGCTAGCGTCCTACCCTCCAGCAGGCAGCAGCTAATTCCTGAGGGGATAAGACGTGGTTGCGAGGACATGGAAAGTTCTACAGAGGAGGCACAGTGGGCTTCGGGAACACCCTGCTTGAGACGCCTGTGAGAGGTGGGGAATCAATACCTGACCTCGCTCTCCTTCCATCTCTCCCGAACCCACAGGGGTTGGTGTGGGCCCCACAGGCGAGCCTCCCGGGGACAGGAGTGGAGAGAGGACCTGGAGGGCTAATAGAAGGTATGCACACAAGTATCTACAAGGTACCAGGCATATTTTGAGCATTTGGGATTTGTCAGCAAACAGGTCAGACAAAAAACCTTGTTCTGGTGGAGGGAACATTCTAGCAAAGGAAGGCAAGTGACAAGCAGTAAGTACAATAATCAAGTAAAATAACAGGTTAGAGAGTGATAAATGTGATGGGAAAAAATACAGCAGGTGAAGGAGGCTGGAGAGTAGGGGGTGGCGGGGAACAAAGAGCTGGAGCGGGTGGAGGGCCCACGCAACACTTGTCCTTCACCCTGGAGGGGATCTGTTACATGCCCCAGATTGCTGGTCCCCTAGAAATGTTACTAAGGTGGCCTCTGCATTTTTGCAGGGGTTGTTTTATACCCTTTGACATTCACGTAACCACCTAATGCTGTCTGGGGAAGATGCTACCCCCTGCTCTCCAGGTCTTTCCTGCACTCTCAGCAATGGGATGGGCTGACTGATGCCCCGTGGGCTGGAAAGGTGACCACAGTTGCTGAAGACCAGACCCCCTCACATAGTGAATGCCGGGCTGAGGAATCCAGGAGAGCCCGAGGGGGGACACTGAAGGTGTATCGTTGGCCTTGCCAGCTGCAAGTGAACTGCTTCTGATGAATTTTAATAGGGAGAAAGAAGTATTTGCTGAGAATGGCAATCCTGACACTCAGCCTTCAACTCATCTTGTTATTAACACCATCAATATCCCATGGGGCTCATAAAACGAGTCTTTCTTCTTGGAAACATGACCAAGATTGGGCGAACGTCTCCAACATGACTTTCAGCAACAGAAAACTAAGAGTCAAAGGCGTTTTTTACCCGAATGCCCACAGTTGCTCTCGACATCACGTAACCTCAGCAGGCCTAACTCTGCAGGACCTTCAGCTACGGTGTAATTCGAGGTCAGTGGCCGGAGGACAGATCCCGTCTACATTATGAGTGAAGCAGAGAGCTACTGCAGGGTTCTGAGCAGAGTCCTAATTTGTATTTTAGAAGAATCCTCATGGCTCTTAGATTAGGAATAAAACGAAGGGGCCCAGGGATGGAAATGATGAGTCCAGCTGGGTTACTGCAAAGATCCAGGCCAGAAATCCAGGCACAGTGGCACACACCTGAGTCCCAGACAATTCCACCTACTGGTCCTGCTCTGTGGCCTACTGGTCCAAGTCCATCCCCGACTGATTTCTGGGCTTGTAATGTCTAAAAACACTCCTTGCTGATGTTTTGCAAGTGACTGTTACTTGAAGGCAGTTCCTATGATAAACGAGTTACTTTATCATTACAGAATCATTCACTGAGCATCGGCTATGTAACCAGCATTGGGTTGGGTGCCAGAGATCCAAAGCTGACTAAGACACACAAACCTAATCTCCAGGAAACGAGAGGCTGCGAAGAGGGCCAGCAGGTGTCTGTCAGCACTTGGAGCCGTGAGAGCAGCGAGTGGGTGCTGGGCTGAGGAAGCAGAGGTAATGGCCCTGGGGAGGCCCGGGAAGAGATGAGTTTTGAGGCAAAGGTAAGTCCCAGGAAGCCAGGGGGGTGAAGGAAACCCACGGTGTGAGGAAGGGCTCCCACGGAGAGGATGCGCCGGCCGGGTCCCCAGGCTTCCTGTGTGGAGCTGGACTCTGGAACCACTGAGTGAACGGGAACCCAGGCTGCAGGAGAGTCTCGACTTTCGCCCGAGGGTTACTGTGAAAAGTGCAGATGTCCCAGGAGCCCTAACAGGGAATTTACTTCATTAATCTGATCATGTATCCATTAAAAATATATCTTAGTGTCTATCATATTTAGGCCCTGGATTACCCTGGAATATGTTCAGGACGCCTGTTTTAGAGATTCTGATGATTTAAATATTGGTAAATTTTTTAACTAAATGTTTTCTGTTAGGCTTTTAAACACTAAGCATACTAAGATTTTAGGTATGAAAGCATTTACCTTCAGCTTTAGTGGTTAAATTTTGGTAAGAATTGGAAAATCATTCAGGGACCCCTGACTTAACAATTACGTGGATCATTTCAGGCATCAGTAAGGAAAAGTTAACATGAAGAAAACAACCTAAGTGCACACATTAAGAAATAAGCAGAAAGTGCTAGCAATGAGATGCTTTTCAGCTCTCATGTTTTACTGAGCAATGCAAAGTCAAATTGAAAAACAGGAAATGACATATTACGAAATAGACATATAAAATTTAATCCCTTTGTTTTAAAATACATCTTCAATGATACAATTAAAAATAACACACAAGACAAAATCAATTTCATAAAAAATATAAAAGTTATATGACCCATATCCCATATCTTATCTTAGAAAACCAGCAATTTAGTTCCCATACTTCATTAGAATACTTTAACCCAAGACTGTAACTACCAGTCCATTTACACAAATGACCTAGTCTAGTTCCCTGAACCTAAAGATACCCGTGACTTTGTTATAAAATTACCTATTTTAGTATTTTTATATACTTAAATGTGTACAAAATGTTCCCCTGCCACAGTAACGTATTCTTATGAATTCATAAATGTTTTCTAGAATTGTTAACATACCAGATAATCAAAGCACGAAGGCTCTGATGCGTGATAAAATAATCATTTCTCAAAACAGGAAGATGAGAACTGCATTTCGAGTTGTATCACTTGGTACGCAATACTTGCAATCTGTGTGCTGTAATTACAGTGTTTCTTCACTCTAAGTGCATCTGACTGATACTAGCATAACAAAAGACATGATTGCAGTAGTGTTTTTCTTTTACTTCATTTGTTAAACAGTGCAGAAATCCAAGTAACAACATTCTCAACAGCAAACAGAATCTCTGTCATTTGAGAAGGTTTTGCTCTGCTACAGAATGACTGTGTTTGGAAAAACAGAGAAAAAGGTTTTTAGTGAGTTCCACTAAGCACAGTATTCTATCTGCTTGGTATACACGATCAAAAATAACTTAACCTTTGTCTAGGGAAAGTCTTTAAGGTAGCTCTTACTGCGTATCTTCACTATATGTACACAGACACCATATTTATATATTATATATTTATATAAGACATGTATGTACACATTTACAGACCTTCAAAAATATATTGCACTTATATACAATGCAGCTTTATCTTAACTGATTTCATACTGTAACCCATTAAAATTCTTCATGAGAAAGGCAGTTGATATGTCCGAGAAAGTGGCAAAGGAAGATTTCAGTAACATGCCCTGTTTAGTAAACATCTGCTGGAGAGTGAGAGGGTAGGGGAGAGCGGGCTCACCCCTGTACTCTTCAGGTGCGCTCCCGCTAACGTGAGGCAGTGGAGTTGTACTGAATTCAGGCAAGGGCACGACATCCTTAAAGCCAAGCCTTTTCTGACTTCTGCTAGCGAGCAGGCCCATGACATTGTAGGCACAAGGCAGATATCCCAGTATTTTGATAAGTAACGTAGCAGATGTCCTAAAGCTTCCCAGAGACTCTGTTAACTCTTGGAATAAAGTTTTCACTTTAAATCCTGTATATATCAGGAAATTCAAACATAATGGTATATGGATTTCTCTTTCATCTGAAAATGCCAATGCAATAGATTAAATGCTACCACCAAGCCAGATGCAGCCCCGCCTCCAACCTGCAAGGAACCCCTTCCCTCGACATAGACCTGTGCTGGCGACATGGCTGACTGGGGTTACCTGCACTTGCCAAACCATAAGATCTAGAAACACCTGCACTGAACTCCTGGGGAGCTGTGGCCCGCAGGCCTTTAGATCTCAGTCAGGGTGAGCTTGTAAGACCCCCCGGCTTCTTCAATCTGCAGCTGGAAGGTGTCCTCATTGGAGTAATGCTTCACAATGTTGTCGTCCATGTTCACCAGGATCCTAGATCGGGAGGGACAAGAAAAACCAACTTCACTGCCACTTGGTTCTGGAGTCAGGTCTAGATTTAACTGTTAGCTCTCCCACTTACTAGTTGCGGCATGTGAGGCAAATTATTTAAATCTCCTTAAGCCTCAACTTCCTCCTTTATAAAATGGGGATAATAATAGTACCTATCTTATAGGATTGTTGAGAGAATTGAGTTAGGAGGAAATCAGGTGATATATTTATATCACAGCATTTGGAAAATGAAATATACTAGCTTATTTATGATTCTTCTTTCCAGCATGTATTTAATAGTAGTCACTTGGTAAATGGTACTTGGCTCATACCTGTGATCCCAGCACTTTGGGACTCTGAGGCAGGAGAATCACTTGAGCCCAAGAGTTTGAGACCAGCCTGGATAATACAGCAAGATCCCATTTCTACAGAAATTTTTTTTTTTTTTTGAGACAGAGTCTCGCTCTGTCGCCCAGGCTGGAGTGCAGTGGCGCAATCTTGGCTCACTGCAAGCTCCGCCTCCCGGGTTCACGCCATTCTCCTGCCTCAGCCTCTCCAAGTAGCTGGGACTACAGGCGCCCACCACCACGCCCGGCTAATTTTTTGTATTTTTTAGTAGAGATGGGGTTTCACCGTGTTAGCCAAGACGGTCTCGATCTCCTGACCTCGTGATCCACCCGCCTCGGCCTCCCAAAGTGCTGGGATTACAAGCGTGAGCCACCGCGCCCGGCCTCTACAGAAAAATTTTAAAAACTAGCTGGACATGGTGGTACATGCCTGTAGTCCCTGCTACTTGGGAAGCTGAGGTGAGAGGACGGCCTGAGCCCAGGAGTTCAAGGGTACAGTAAGCTCTGATTGTACCACTGTACTCTAGCCTGGGTGATAGAGTGAAACCATCTCTAAACGAATAAAGCAAAAGCACATCAATAACATTAACTTACATGATGTGAAGTCACAGCCCCCTGACAAATTACACACTCCAGCAAGTGAGCCTCAAAGTTTAAATGAACTACTATTATCAAACAAAAATAAAGAATACAAAAAGAAAATAAACAAAAATAAATTAACTACTAAGTCCAACTCTTTCCACTAGAACCATCTAGAAATTTCCCATTAGAATTTGTTTTAAAACTAAGCCAAAAAATTCGTATGCTAGTCACTGCTTATCCATGCCAAACATCATAGGCAAAAAACCACTAAAAAGACTAATTTCTGGACAAAGCAGCAATGTGATATAACTTGGAAATAGGATCCTGGGCAGGAGGGTAGAGCAGGGCATGGGCTGCAGAGGCAGGGGATATCAACCACAGCCCCGAAGAGCCTCTTGAACTCTGAGCCTCAGCCACCTGTCTATAAACTATGAACAAGCCCTAAGACCAGCTCAGAAAGAAGACGTGAAGACCAAGTGCAGCACCGTGGGACGTGCCCAACCCAGTGCCTGGCTCCAACAGGCTCGACACACGGAGGTGCTGCCCTGGCCATCCTCAGTGGCGCTGGCCACACACCCTGGAGTGTGGAGCCATGGCACTGCTGCCAGGCATGAGGGCAAAGAAGGTGAGTTGGAGAAATAATACACAAAGATCTCCTCAAGGCAGATCAATTTTATCTCAGTAATTTCGTATATAATTTAGAAAAGCCACATTCTAGCACCCAGGTTTCTTTGGCTGCTTCTGGACTGGGCACAATGCACACGCGTCACACTGGCACAGGGTGTGTGTCACTGGCACAGGGGGGTGTCACTAGTGTGCATGGTGTGTTACACTGGTGCTGGGGGGTGTCAACAGCACTGGGGGTTGCGTCACACTAGCACTGCGGGGGGCATCAGCACTTTCCGAGGTACACAGGACACAGTGGCTGCTTACCCCTTTTTACACTTCTTGAATATTTTCCCAATCTTGTCATGGGGAACATCGTATTTGTCTGAGATCTAAAAGAGGAAAGAAAAATAATTACAAAACCCTGTATCAAGGCTTTAGAAACCAAACAACAAATATATATATATATATATATATATATGCATAGTCACTCGACTTTTTGTTTTTCAAAAACGCAGACACAAAGACATGGAAAAGCCCCAGCTTGTGTGCTGGGGGCCTCCACCTCTCCTCAGCCCGGCTGCCCCTCACTGTAATGAGCTTCTGGGGAGCTGTGGCTGTCTTCCTTTTGGGACACAGAGGCTATTTTTAGTATTTTTAAAGAGAGTGGGTGAATTGCTCCAAGGACAAACAGCTGATTCACTCTAGATCAAACGTTACACTTGTCATCCAGACCATCCTCAGGTTGACATCACTAGCTTCACCTCAAGCCACAGAGCAAAGCTCAAGGTGGCGCTGAGAAACGGAGCCTCAGGTGGCGAACCTGCAGATCCCACCAACCTTCCAAACACACGTGTTTCAGACCAGACCCCAGCTCCGAGTTCTCACCACACAAACCCTTTTTCTTTTCTGTACCAGTGGATGATAATACTTTGTGTTCTGACATATAAGACCTGTTATGAGTTCCTTGTAAGCCATGAAGAGTTATGCTGGCCCAGTAATTCTGCATCCTCTTCACTCTCCTCTTTCCCTGTAATCAGAATTTGCATTTTTTTTTTTTTTTTTTTTTGAGATGGGGTCTTACTATGCCAGGCTGGAGTGCAGTGGCGGGATCTCAGCTCACTACAACCTCCACCTCCCTGGATCAAGTGATTCTCCTGCGTCAGCCTCCCAAGTAGCTGGGATTACAGGTGCCTGCCACCAAGCCTGGCTAATTTTTTGTATTTTTAGTAGAGACAGGGTGTCTCCATGTTGGCTAGGCTGGTCTCGAACTCCTGACCTCAGGTGATCCTTCTGCCTCTGCCTCCCAAAGTGCTGGGATTACAGGTGTGAGCTACCACACCTGGCCAGTTTGCATGATTCTTAAGACATGATGAAGGGTCATCAAAAGGCAAGAAGAGAGAAACCCAGGGGACATCCCAGGAGGCAGGAAGCGACAGTGGGAACGGCGCTGCCTGTGCTGTGGGCAGGCAGGGATGCACTGAGTGACACCCGTGGACTTGAGGCACCTGGCTGAGAGACCGCACAGCAGCTTCCCAAACCCACGCCCCATCTCCCTGCTTTATTAATCTTCATTGCACTCATCAGTACCTGAAAAATGACCTCAACTTCTTTGCTTATTTTGGTGTCTGTGTCTTCCTAACTAGAAAATAAACTCCATTCAGCACTGTGTCACTGACACTCATAACTCCAGTGCCCGCCACAGCGCCTGGCATGAAGCAAGCCCTTTATCAAGATGTGTTAAATGAATTCAACACACTACAGTCATCAGAGGGAGCTGGGGTAGATGCTTTTGGCCCAATTATGGACACACTTTGAGCTTAAAGGTCTCTATGGTCTCTAGGAGACAGGCTGGTCAATATCTGCACTCAGTGCTGATGACATGCGTTTTTCCAGGGCACAGCTGGATCGGGAAATTAACACAGCAGCCTTCCATGTTTCCTCTCTTACTGATATCCCCACAGGGAGCATGGGGTCAGTTTATTCCAGCCTCATGCTGAGATCCTTGTAAGACGGACTTACGGCCATCACTGGTTACATGTCTGCTTTCTCTGCAATAGGCTGTAGTGAGGTCTTGATACAAGTTCGGTAATTTCCTAGGATTGGGAGTTTTAAAGGTAGACTGAGGAGCCACTGTTTTTATGTATGAAGTTTTTAAGATGGTACTTGATTAAAAATCAATTTTGTTAGCTTCTAAGTGGTTTGCTAAATGGCAATCTCCCTTTAACCACGTATATAAAAATTAAACTATTTCATAGGCCATCACAGATGCATTCACTTCAGTGGAACAGGTATGACTGAGTGACTATGTGAGTTAAGACCCCTGGGTGAGGATAAAATGTGGGACGCATGACGACTCGAGAAAGGTGTCAGGGATTCTAGAAGGTCTGACGAATGATTTGGATCAACTGATAAAGTGTTTCAATGAAATCCTATGTACTTGTCCTTTCATTTTGTACAGGGGATTACAGAGTTGATCCTACTTACAGCTTCCATCAAGCCCTTCAAAGATGGGGTTTTGAGCATCAGGGCATCAAAGACTTCTTCTGACTCCTTTCGAACGTAGAGCAGCACTAATCAATCCCCAACCAGTAATAAGGATGGGAAAAGAAAGAAAAAAAAGGATACAGTTCACATGAGCAAAAGAGGAAAACAGACCATGGTACCAGCTAAAATAAAAACCACATTCACATCAAGGATGACAAGCATCGGCCAATATCAATTCTGTCTTAAGGAACACAGGTTTCGGCTTCTCTGAACTTTGCTCTAAGTCCTAGCTCAAGCTAGATGTCAGTCTGATGGAAGAATTCCCAAGCAAGTGAAACTGGAAAAAATGTGCTTGAACCATTTATGCTTTTGATAGATTCTGAACTCACTTCTGATTTAAAACTCCCACTAAGAAATGGAAACCAACACACCTCTCTTTGGTTCTTCTATCCGGGCCAGCTTGGTAGAAGGAGGGACAGCAAAGTCATCTTCTGTGCCATACGGCCCCCTTTTCAAGACAGAGCTGCAGTGATCCAAAATATGCCGTTAGTGATTCAACTTAACCAGCTGCATCAACATAAGGTGTTTTAGAGCCTATCATGGAACTCGATTTAAAATGACTTTCATTCTTTATCTGGTCCAGATTCCTTATTTGTGGATGAAAAATCAGGCTGAAGGAAGATCCTGACTCCAGGGCTCATGGATATTTACAGGCAGACATGGGACCACACTCAGGTTCCCTGCAGGTATCTGCATTCTCATTAGATAAAGCTGCCTTCTTGAAGATGAGGCGCTTTGGGTTTTTTTTTTGTGAGACAGGGTCTCATTCTGTTGCTCAGGCTGGAGTGCAGTGGTGCAATCATGGATCACGGCTCACTGCAGCCTCAACCACCCAGGCCCAAGCAATCCTTCCACCTCAGCCTCCCAAGTGGTGCACACCACCATGCCCAACTAATTTTTTTATTTTTGTAGAGATGGGTTCTCCCTATGTTGCCCAGGATGTTCTCAAATTCCTGGGCTCAAGCGATCTTCCTACCTTGGCCTCCCAAAGTGCTGGAATTATAGGCGTGAGCCACCACGCCTGGCTGTCGGGTGCTTCTTTTCAGGAAACACTCTATGGAGGAGGTAGGATCTGAGATAACCTTGTACAGGCAGTGACAAAGGAGATGATGTTTCAAAACACTGAGGAAGTGTGAGCAGGAAAACGCAGGGCTAGCCTGGCTCAAACAGAATGGCCCACAGGAAGCCATATCTAGAAATTTCGGGAAGCCGGCTCTACCGTGAATGTCCTGCTCGTTCAGCTCTAAGGAATTAAATTTTACATGGCAGAGAAGAGGGAATATTTGAAAGTTCTGTGAGACTGAGTGTGGTACCCAAAGTGTGTGGTCAAGACTGGAGGGGACCCGAGGACCTTCAAGCAGAAAAAACAGGGGAAGGAGGCTGGTATAATCCGAGCACAGGATTCCACGGCTTTAAAATATGGTGGTGTCCTGGAAGCCAAAAGGTGAGAACAGACGAAGGAGAGTCTGAGGAAAGAAAAACTCAGATCGAATGCCTGGCTACCAGGGGCACCTGGCATGGAGGGTCCAGCAGGTGGTGTCACGGTGAGCAAGAGAAGAGGTAAATAACTGAAAGTGAAGGGAGGGAGTGCTGGATTTGGAGCAGAATGGCCACTTCAGGAGCAGGGGCTGAGCCTCCGAGACTCTGCCATTTCAGTTCCTAGCACACAGCAGCCGTCTAGTGAAAGTGCCTGCAAGACTCAAGCCTGAAACACTAAGAATCAAAGGGGCAGTGCAGGCCTCGCCTTCAAAGAGAGGCACAATGGGTAACATGTGGGGCATGAATGTCCCCAGTATGATGGTTTAAGCCCTGGGAATGGATGGAGGATGAGGGAAGAGGGATGCTGAGGAATGAACTTCCCATGGAAATCTTGGCTCTCTCCATCAGGATGCACCTTTCTGAGGGTAGATAACAGAAAGAGGGAGGCTGAGGCGGGAGGACTGCCTGAGACCAGGATCTCTACAATAATAATAATAATAATTAGATGGGTATGGTGGCATGTGCCTGTAGTCCCACCTACTCGGGAGTCTGAGGCAGGAGGACGACTTGAGCCCAGAAGTTCAAGGCTGCAGTGAGCTGTGATTGCACCCCTGCACTCCTACATGGGCCTCAGAGCAAGACCCTGTCTCTAAAAGTAAAATGAAATAAAAACAAAAAGAATCTTTGCCTTGTTGAAAAAGTCCCAGAGCCATCAAGAAGGTTCTGATGGCCCAAAGAGGGGTAGTGTCAGCCCCCTCCACTAGGCAGCGTGAGTAGGGGGCTGCCCGGCACAGGAAGGCAGAGCCCAATTCTGGGACAACCTGAGCATCAAAGTAAATGACTAATGAATCACAACTTATTGAATAAAACAGGAAACTATGAGTTCATACTGATAGCAATAAATGAATGAGTAAACTCAAAGTTTGATGGGGAATGAGATATTTACAAAGCTACAATGCACCTCCCCAGACAACACTTACTATAAAAGGAGCCACTTTGCAGTGGAGAAGCTGGCAGATACCAGCTTAATCAAGTGACCAAAGAACACCATTAGTAACAGATAAACTGACATCAAGCGCCATCTGCTAGGACACACGGAGAACCCAGCCTGGCCTCTGTGACATCCCTACCAGGCCTGGAATCTAACCATGAGAGAGCAGCAGACACATGCAAACTGAGAAGAGTCTACAAAACAGCTGGTTGTAATCTTCAAAAATGTTTGGTCAGAAAAGTTAAGGAGTGGCTTAGTTCTAGACTGAAGAAGATTAACAAACATGGCAACCAACTACAATGTGTGATCCTGAACTGCATCCTTTTTTGCTATAAAGGACATTATTGGTGCTAATGTAGCAATGTTGATATTCTAATCTTGACTGTGACACAGGAGGATGTCCTTGTTGGTAGGAAATATATACCATGATATTCAGGAGTGATGGGCCATCAGGTTGGCAACTTATCCTCGATGGCTCAGGGAAAAATGAGTTCTTTGTACTGTACTTGCAGTTTTTCTGCAAGTTTGAGATTGTTTCCATTATTTAAAAAAAACAAAACAAAACATAAATCTTACCCTTCACCTTCCAATTCTTCAGAGGCAATGGGAAGGACCTAAGACCAAAGGAATAGATTGCTTTTCAAATGTATGCTCAAAATGTTTGACCATAAATGAATTATTCCTAAAATGGAAATAATTTTGAATTTGACCAATCTAATACAAAATCCTTTAACCTTATTTTTCAATAACAGATTCTTACAGATGTCTTGAACTCCTCTAACTCAATGGTTGGGCCAAATCTGGTCTAAAGCTAGTTTATGTAAATAAAGTCTTTACTGAAACAAAGCCATGCTCATTCATTCACATGCTGCTTATGGCCATGTGTGCACTAGTGCGGCAGGGCTGAGCAGCACTGTGGAGACCATGGGGTCCCAAAAGCCGAAAACCTTTACTGCCTAGCCCTTCACAAAAACAGTGTGCTAACCCCTGCTCACCTCCAGCTTCCCATTAGAAACTAAACGTACTGGCCACGGCCCCAAGAACTCTGACAAATCTTTAGTCCTTATAAATCTGTCTACAAAGTGCATGAAAGACTGTCTTTTTGATATTTATTTGCACTCAGCATAAAACCATGCTTCATTCTACTGAAGTTCCTATCTCTTGTAAGCCTTTGCCACAAAACAGGCCATGGCTGTTTTTTAAAATTTAGCTTTAGTTGCTAAGACATGGCTATTGGTAACTACACGTGGCAAGGACGGCTCAGTAACTGCAACCGTGAGAAAAGCCTTCGGATGTTCTTATGTTATGAGAGCTGCTTAACCTAGGTATTCCCCCAAGTTAAATTTAAAAAGATCACAGGCTGAAACTCCAAATTATGCTACTATTCTAGAATCTTTTAAATGAGCTAGGATATGTAGGTATGAAGAATGAACGAATGAATGAATGAATGAATACAAACAGAATAAAGCTGACAGGCTGCACTGCACCTTCAAATCAACGATGCTTACCATTTTTATTGCACAGGCATCATGTCACCCCAGCAGAATATTCCAAAGAGCTGACTAACTGGTCAAACCTCATTCAATTTTGGCTTCCATTTCCCATGAATAATGCCAAAGAATTTCCTTTTGCCATGCCTTCCTTCCTGGTAACCTCCCCTGGGATCCTGGTTACCTACATGAGTGCCCCGCTGCAAGTTGGCAAAGTGCACGTCAGGAATGAAGAGGACAGGCTGAGTATCGAGATCAATGAAGGGTTTGAAAACAGTGATATCCATTCGCTTGTGAGAGGGAAGCAGTGGCACTTTAACATCAGAAACTGAAAAAAAAAAAAAATTAAAAAAGAGGAAGCCAAGGTCAAAGGATTACATACAGACTAGATGCAGGCCACAGAGCGCTCGCCTCTGCGTAAGACGCTCCAAGTGTAGCACTCTGTAAGATCCAACAGGGCACGCTGCCTGCCGAAGAATCCCAGTTTATGTAAAGGAATTTGTTGTGTGTATTTCCACTAAAATCAACTGAATGTCTTATCAAATCAAAAGGGAAAAGGTATCTTCAAACACACACAGACACATATCCACAGAAGATGTGTGACAGAGGCACAGCGTATTTAGTTTTCATTGGAAAGGCTACAATTTATAATTGTGTAGACATAATTTGGAAGAAATTTCATCTCAGCTGTCCTCATTAAATAATTTACATTCCAACACTCATGGACCCATTGACTTCAGAACATATCAAGAAACTTGACAATGAGGTGAAGTGTAAGCATGCCCATCCAATTTTAATTTAGTAAGTTAGAGACTCCATCTTCCCCAATGATCCGGCCCTGAAGTACTCAGTAATGAGGTCTCCTAGTTAGTCAGCTGCTCTCTGAAGTGTCACTGGACTGGGAGTTTGCACTTTGATACCAGTAGGAGAATCCTGACTAAGGTGTTGCAGGGCAAATGTCTGCTGCGCCAGACAGACCATTCGAAAGAGCATGCCAGAAGCCCAGGTACTAGAGATGGAACCCTACAGGCACGGAGCAGCACTTTCTTCATTTTAGATACAAGATTTTGTGAATATGAATACTGGTCACCGTTAAAAAAAAAAAAAGAAAACAAAGCTTTCCTGGTGAAATGTCCAAACAGAAGCCCTATAGATTCTGCAAATATTAAAATACTATACTTTAGATACAAAATATGATTCTACTTGGAGTTAAGACATCTTGAATTCTCAAGACCATTATTATTACTTTAAAAAATCCAGACAAGTCCCAATTCTAACAGTGATTCATGCAGAACGTGTTGTCATTTTTCAAGACTGGAAACAGGAGTCTGAACTAGAACTGAGAGCCAAAAACGCTGAGGTCGGGAAAACCCAGGGATCTATCCTGTAGTCCTCAGGAAAACCCCCCCGCTGAGCTGGCATCTGCTGCTGATCTGAGGAAGAGGCAGTGCCACACTGCAGAACAGGAAGAACACCCACTGTCTTCTGCGTGCAAACTCCAGCCACCATTCTCAATGGAAAAGGTCTGAAGCTTGCTGGGACCATTTCTACTTACAGGCATTCAACTGGGAGCTGGGGTCAGGACACTTGCCTTTTCTTTTGCTTTGCTTTCGTTCTTCATCCCTGATTTTCCGCTCAGCTCCCTGTAGGTTAAGAGAAGACAAGATATGATTCTGTTTTCTGATCTTCTTTAAAATATTTAACTCTTATCCTGACCAATGGAGGAAGAAGCCTTTCTCCCTTCTCTGGACAGGAACTCCATTATTTACTATATTCATGAGGCTTATCGTAGTAGTTTCTTCTAAAAAGATTAGTCTTAAAATTATTTTTAATTCTATGAAATCACAGGGAACAACATTTATTTGAAAAACAAATAAAGCAAAATTCCGGCCGGGAGCGGTAGCTCATGCCTGTAATCTCAGCACTTTGGGAGGCCGAGGTGGGTGGATCATTTGAGGTCAGGAGTTTGAGACCAGCCTGGCCAACATGGTGAAACCCCGCCTCTACTAAAAATACAAAAATTAGCCAGGCGTGGACTCGGGCGCCTGTAGTCCCAGCTACTTGGGTGGCTGAGGCAGGAGAATTGGTTGCACCCCTGAGAGGTGGAGGTTGCAGTGAGCTGAGATCACACCACTGCACTCCAGCCTGGGTGACAAAGCGAAACACTGTCTCAAAAAAAGCAAAATTTCTCCTTATAGTGGATGTGGTTGTGTTAAATGAAAGCTGAGAAAATCTGTGAGTATACCACATGCCTGCAAAGACACAAGGGTATTTTCCCTTTGTCCAGTAAGAAAAGGAAATGAAAGAAAAAACCCAAGTTGGCCCTACTCTTGAGTATACTCTCCTATATGGCCAAGGTTATCATGAAGGCTGTGATTCAGTCCAAGGGCCTGGCATCAACCATGTGGCAGATCTGACCAAGCAGAATTCACAAAGTGAAGATGGAACTAGAAATCTGCATCATTACTTAAAAGAGAAAAAGTGGGCTGGGCGGGATGGCTCACGCTTGTAATCTCAGCACTTTGGGAGGCCGAGGTGGGTGGATCACTTGAGGCCAGGAGTTCACGACCAGCCTGGCCAACATGGGAAACCCTGTCTCCACTAAAAATACAAAAAATTTAGCCAGGCGTGTTGATGCATGCCTGTAATCCCAGCTACTCGGGAGGCTGAGGCAGGAGAATCAGTTGAACCCGGGAGGCGGAGATTGCAGTGAGCCGGGATCGCACCACTGTACTCCAGTCTGGGTGACAGAGTGAGACTCCCTCAAAGAAAAAAGAGAAAAAGTATACTCAGAGTCCTAGAAAAAGACACTCATGTACTCTGTGTATCAACTGCGCAAAGACTGATAGTACCATGCAGCTGAACCCACAACAACAATGTTCAAAAGAACCACATTAGTAACAAACACAACCCAAAATCAGGCAATGAAGCATATTTAAAAACATTACATTTAATCATTTTGCTTGACTTACTGGAATTAATTTCTGGATGGTACAGATTTCTTTACATAGTGCTCCAGTTAAGGATGAACTGGTAGCTTATTTTTCTGTTAAATCAATTTGCTGATAGCAAAAAGAGGCAATAAAAATCCCACTGATCTTAGCATTATTATATAATAAGGACCACATTTTAAAAACAGAATACAAAACCACCTTCTGCCTTTTCTAGAAGGTGGTAGCATACCAACATAGTAAATATACAACCTGCTTATAAAAATTGCTATGTCACATTGACACAACAGTCCCTCCTTGACACAGAAAAACAGGTAAACATCCCCAATCTCCTAGCCATTATTGTATGAAGTTGGTCTGGGTGTCTCTGTCCCTTCTAACAAGTCTAACCATAACTTCATTCTGATGATAAACACCACCCTCCTTCAAAAGATGGAGGGTGCAGTCCTGTTATAAAATAGGACTGTCGCTCCTTATTTATCTGTGTATCTATGAAGAATAAGGCATTTCTGCTTCTACATAACATGGAGTAACACAGATCAGATTTACCCTCCACCCTGAAACAACAACAAAAACCAGATGAAATGCATGAAACAAGAATGAGAAGGCCCTGACCAGCAGGCAACTAAAGGACAGTGATCCCTGGGAGACAGGAACCCGTGGCAAGTCCTAAAACCATGCTGGCTGCTGCCTTCAGAGTTCCCAGGCCATGGCATGGGAATTCTCGTGTATTCTCAATCCAGGTGCCCAGGGTTGAGCAGAGCTGAAAGTCCACAGAGACCAAGGCAGCAGGACAAAGTACCAAAGAGGAAAGAGCTCCGAGATCTTCAGTGAGCCCCACTGCAGTACGTGGCCGGGTACCAACAGGTACACAGGTACCAGGAAGCTGCCCAAGCCTGGGGGTCAGGGTTGGGAACTGACATCCGAAAAGATCAGAGAAACAGTGCCTGAAACTCACATAGAGCCAGGAACAGTACCTGTTCCCACCATATGGGGTGGACTGGAAATCCCTGTCATGAGGATTATTACAAGGAAATAATATGACTGGAAAAACTTGTAATGAGCAGGGCACTTGGTAGAATATTCCGAAAAATCCTGCCCAGGAGCACAGAATGATTAGCCCGACATTGAGCACAGCTCCAGACCCGCCTATCAAATCACAGACATAAGATCTTAACGAGCAAATGGTTTCCAAGCAACTTAACCAGATTTCAGGACAAAATCCAAGGAGATTCACAATAATACAAAAATGTCGAGCACCCAGGAAGGTGAAAATCACCAAAATGCCACACAAAGAGTAAACACCATCCAAAAAATCCGAAAAAGGCCTCAGGCTTATTCACTGTGCTCAGCCACTGCGCTTTGTGTACCTGATGCAAAAGCCAGGGTGACAGACCAGGCCTCTGACAGCAAAGCCCCTTCTAAAAATCTCAATAAAAGACAAGCTCCCCTAACAGGATGAAAAGAACTGCCCCCGTTCCCTGCCAAAAATAGGTCCAATATTTTTGAGAAGGAAAAACTCAAGATCTTGCTGCCTTAGTTCAATGGACCATCCACTCATCCACGGTTGCTCCCCAGTTCCGAGCCAGCACAAACCTTCCCCTCAAGACTCGACGCACCTTCCAGACTCTCCCTGCATCGAATCCAGCTCAGCCCCTGGCTCTGCACTGGGCAAAAGTAAGCCTCTCTTCTCCAGATAAAAAAGAGCCACACCAGGGAAAACAGGTCATGCAGAGATCCCTCTGGGCCCTGCACTTTCTCTTCTTGCCTCCCTGTGGCTGTAGAGAAGAATCTGCACTTCTCCTTCCCCATGCTTACTGAAGGGCCTTTGGGGAAGAGGGCTGTGAAGGCACAGCCCTTTGTGATTCAGCTACACGGACAGAGACAGCTAAAGAAGAGCCCCGGTGCAGGGGTGACTGCCTACACTTCCAGCAGCTGGGCTCAGAGGGTCCTGTGTGCACCTCCTTTACTTACCAGACATGCCCAACAAAACGTACTTATCAACCCTTCTAATCTTTCAGTTAAAACGTAATTTTAAAAATCTCTATATAATGTGTCTTTGCAAGACCAAAACAATACTTAAAAGCTATTTTAGGCCAGGCATGGTGGCTCACACCTGTAATCCCAGCACTTTGAGAAGCCAAGGTGGGCGGATCACATGAGGCCAGCAATTCAAGACCAGCCTGACCAACCTGGCGAAACCCTGTCTCTATATAAAAATTAGCCAGGCATGGTGGGTGTGCATCTGTAATCCCAGCTACTGGAGAGGCTGAGGCACAAGAATCGTTTGAACCCGGGAGGCAGAGGCTGCAGTGAGCGGAGACTGCGCCACTGCACTCCAGCATGGGTGACAGCGCCAGACTCTGTCTCAAAAAAAAAAAAAAAAGCTGTTTTACATTTTGGGAAGCCAGGAAGGGAGGATCACTTGAGGCCAGGAGTTCAAGACCAGCCTGGGCAACATGGCAGGACCCCATCTCCACAAAAAAATTAAAAAATTAGCTAGGTGTGATGGGATGTGCCTGTAGTCCCAGCTACTCAGGAGACTGAGTTCGGGGGATCGCTTGAGCCCAGGAGGTTGAGGCTACAGTGAGCAGTGATTGCACCACTCAATTCCAGCCTGGATGACAGAGTGAGACCTCATCTCTGATAAAGGCTGGGCGCGGTGGCTCACACCTGTAATCCTAGCACTCTGGGAGGCCAAGGTGGGCAGATTACCTGAGCTCAGGAGTTGGAGACCAGCCTGGGCAACATGGCGAAACCCCGTCTCTACTAAAAATACAAAAAACTAGCCGGGTATGGTGGTGAGCACCCGTAATCCCAACTACTGGGGAGGCTGAGGCACGAGAATTGCTTGAACCCAGGAGGCAGAGGTTGCAGTGAGCCGAGATTGCACCACTTCACTCCAGTCTGGGCGACAGAGCGAGACTCTGTCTCAAAAATAAATATATAAATAAATAAAAATAATTTTAAAAGTTATTCTATATTAACAGCTATATTCTCATTTTGACATTAAATATTAAAGAGCCCCTGGTTTTCTTCCATGAGTATGTCTCAAACACTTGTTCCAAGCATCCCTGACGACCTTACCTTGTCACAGAAGACCTTGATCTGGCAGTAGGCCCGGTGCACAGGCTTGTTGCTGCGGTTGTTGTAACTATAGGTATCAATTTGAATGTTAAGAGGCAACCCCTTCACTCCCTTCTGGGAAGAGAAATCTGTGCTTAAGCAATTCACAGAGATGAAAACCTGCAAAGGGAAGAGAAGGTTCCATAAGCAACAGGCACCAAGTCAAACCTAGCACAGCTCATGAAAATACTAACATCACTGAAATTACTCAAGTCTATTTTAAACGAGAAGCTCAGCTTCTCATTTTTTAAAAAAGGGTTTTTAGAAAGAGGTAATCAGGGGTTTATTTTAAAACTGCTTTTGGTCATAGAAATAGCAGACCTTAATGAGGAGGAAGAGTCGGCAGCTCTGAACCTCTGCTCATGTTCCCTTCCAGAATCCCTATTTAATATCAGCTAGGACAGGGGAAGAGGCTGGTTAGCTTTCCTGATGTCATTTTCCAAATTACCAATAGCATAGTTCCCTCTGCAGCTGTCCTGTAACTTAGTAAAAACTTCCTGGGAATCCATCTATATTTGCGTTGACACCACCTCTTAGGATAACCTGTAGTACTCTGTGTCCTCATATTCTAGAACTTATGACATCAGTGTTCCTCTAATCCACAATTTTTATAAGATTCCAATAAAGTTCTCTCTCAATCTTTGCCCATCCAGACTAAACAGTCCTCATTTCTTTCCAGTTTGTTCTTATTAATCTTTTGGTTATCAAATCACATTGGGCCCAGTCTTCAAGGAATGATTTGTAATTTACAATTATTTCCATACTCCTTTCTAGGTATGGAAATATCAGTGCAAGGGTCTTTTATTTAAACATAACTGGATTCTTTACATGCCCAGATTAAACCTAAGACAAAAGTGGTAAAGTCTGTTAATAGGCTGAGAACTTAACGATCACTAAACACTCAGGAATGTGTTCCTCATTCAAGAAGTTCCACACAGATGTGGTCAAAACTCCCTAGAATAACCCGGGAAGCTGTTATGCTGGTGGCTCTATTTCCATGAGAGAAAAGAAGAATCCAATTCCTTAAGCAACAGTTCTACCATTCAATCATGAAATTACTTCAGAGAAACTGTCTAAACCAGACTTTGAGCTTCTCAACCCACAGTTTCAAAAGTCTGCTTTCCTATCAGTGCCCAAGCCACCACTTCCCACAGGAGCAATTTTTTTTTTTTTTTTTTTTTGAGACAGTCTGGCTCTGTCGCCCAGGCTGGAGTGTGGTGGTGTGATCTCAGCTCACTGCAACCTCTGCCTTCTGGGCTCAAGCCATGCTCCCACCTCAGCCTCCCAACTAGCTGGGATCACAGGTGTGTACCACCATGCCCAGGTAAGTTTTGTATTTTTTTTTTTTTTAGAGACAGAGTCCCACTATGTTGCCCAGGCTGGTCTCGAACTCCTGAGCTCAAGCGATCCTACCATCTTGGCCTCCCAAAGTGCTGGGATTACAGGCAGGAGCTACCACACCCAGCCCACAAGAACAATATTTAAAGATGACTTCCAAGTGCAGTAGGTTAGCACCGGCTACACTCACTCCAGCCGCTAGCATGTACCTGAGCGATGCACTAAGCCAGCGAGAACCCATCCAGGGGGATCCCCCACCTTCGAAATGGAAGGCAGAAGATGTCACACCCTTCTCTCCTCTCCTGGGCTCCAAATCAGTTATCTCCCAGTACATTTTCTCAAAAGTTAAAATAAGCTGGGTCACATTATGAATATGACACTGGAAGCTGTACTTAAGAGGAACCTAGTGTACAGCAAATAAACATGTGCCATTTCCCCACTATTTTTTATCATTGTGGATTTTTAAAATGTTTTTGAGCTCCCTTTCAACTAGTTTTAGAATTTATTTCGGATGCATGTGCACCACATAGTGGACATTATTGGAATTACAGTTTTTAAAACTAAGACTGGCCCATTTCAGACCCAACCCAGTGAGCTGACAGGGGAAGATTCCTTCTAGCCCCTGGGTCAACGACCAAGAATGGGTCCACCACGAGCAGCACTGGGTGTCACTGGCTGAACTAGGGCAGATGGGGAGAAATTTAAGTTATAATGGGGCTGGGGGGCAGCTATAATAACTTTTTTTTTGAGATGGAATTCTGCTCTTGTTGCCCAGGCTGGAGTGCAATGGTGCAATCTCGGCTCACTGCAACCCTGCAACCTCCGCCTCCAGGGTTCAAGAGATTCTTCTGCCTCAGCCTCCCAAGTAGCTGGGATTACAGGCACCCACCACTATGCCCGACTAATTTTTGTATTTTTGGTAGAGAAGGGGGTTTCACCATTTTGGTCAGGCTGGTCTCGAACTCCTGACCTCAAGTGATCGGCCCGCCTTGGCTTCCCAAAGTGCTGGGATTACAGGAGTGAGTCACCGTGCCTGGCCCAGCTATAAGAACTTTAAGATGAAAGAGAAGGAAGGGAGGCCAGGCGCGGTGGCTCACGCCTGTAATCCCAGCACTTTGGGAGGCCGAGGCGGGCAGATCACGAGGTAAGGAGATCGAGACCATCCTGACTAACACAGTGAAACCCTGTCTCTACTAAAAATACAAAAAATTAGCCGGGCGTGGTGGCGGGCGCCTGTAGTCCCAGCTACTCAGGAGGCTGAGGCAGGAGAATGGTGTGAACCTGGGAGGCGGAGCTTGCAGCGAGCCGAAATCGTGCCATTGCACTCCAGCCTGGGCAACAGAGCAAGACTCTGTCTCAAAAAAAAAAAAAAAAAAAAAAAAAAAGAAGTAAAAAAAGAAAGAGAAGGAAGGGAGGGAGAAGAGGAAAGTCAGGATCATGGTGACAAAGATGGCTCTCTAGAAGGCATGCTGAGATCGGGGTTTTACCCTCACTCTAGGCTACACACTGTTTCTCAGCAGGAAAAGACCAACACATCCTAAAAAGATGAAGGACTTGTCCAAGTTAACAGATTTAAAAGTCATCTCTGATCTTGTCCCTTCACAAACCCTCCACCCACGCTAGTCTCCTCGCCATCCCTGAACACAATCTGCACATCCATTCCCACCTCACCTCAGTCCGCTTCCTGCTCATGGCTTCCCAGGCAGACCTGCCTCCACAGCTCCCCATCTGTCTCCATCTGTAAGGCCGGCCCAAGTCCCACCCCACACATGGTCACAAGCACACAGATGGCAGCACGGGGCTGGCCACACAGCAGAGGAACCACACACCGTGCGCCTGGCATCAGGACCTGTGCTGGGCATGTCAGGCACTGTCTCACCAAATCACCACACAGGGAAAGGGACCATGGTCCTTCTTGCACAGATGCAGCCCACGATGGTGTTTAAAGTTGTCCCAAGGTAGAAAGCGATGCATTGGAGTTCATCGGAGGGCTTTCCCTTCACACCCCAATACATCTCCCAAACCAACATCTTCCCCGATTAGCTGGCTTTGATCTCCTACCTGGGATGGTTTGCCTTTTGATATGTGCATTGTTTATCTCCCTGACTAGACTGTAAATATTTAGCAGGCCGGGTCCATAATTCTACACTGTGTCCCTTCTAACACCAAGCACAGTACCTTATCCTGCCTGTTATGATTTTTCTTTCCACTTAAACTTATTTCCAGTAAATAAGCAAATAGCTTTAATTTAAAGAATACCTAGATCTAGATATATAAAAGTGGCACATATAAATTTCAACAGCATTACAGAAAATATGTGCTTTGACTTTACATTTTTTCTTTCTTTCTTTTTTTTTTTTTTTTTTTTGAGATGGAGTTTCGCTCGTTTCCCAGGCTGGAGTGCAATGGAGCTATCTTGGCTCACTGCAACCTCCGCCTCCTGGGTTCAAGCGATTCTCCTGCCCCAGCCTCCTGAGTAGGCGGGATTATAGGCTTGCACCACCACACCTGGCTAATTTTGTATTTTTAATAGAGACAGGGTTTCACTATATTGGCCAGGCTGGTCTCGAACTCCTGACCTCATGATCCGCCCGCCTCGGCCTCCCAAAGTGCTCAGATTACAAGTGTGAGTCACCGCTCCCCGCCACATTTTTTTTTTTTTAAACACTTCAAGTACAATCCCTAAACCCACAAATCAGAGGTAAGGAGAGTCTGTGGAATGCATTCAGGTTTAAAAAAAAAAGTCCATGCAAACAACTAAGCAAAGTAACCAAACCACCATATATTTTTCAATTTATAACCAAATGGAAAATCTGATTTTTTTCTGTCATTCTAGGCCACGTGGCTCAATTCCTAGTTCGAAAACAGCTGCCTGGGAAAGTTCGACTTTACCCTCACGATTCCAGGAAGTGATATTCCCTTTATAAGAAGATTTCACAGTAATCCAACCCAAAACCTAACCTCCCCTGGCTTCCCAGTTTCAAGTTTCTATTCAAAAAAGAAATGAGCAGGGGCCAAATCCCAGGATCGGGGCAAACACGGAGCTTCGGCACAGCTTTGCCCATGCTGCTGTGCATTCATGATGGTTTGTGGTCTCCTACTGATATACATTTCTCTCTTATTTTAAAAAATCAATTCTTTCCAAACTTGGCAGTTTTCTAAATGTATTAAGGAAAGTTTACAATGGTCCTAATTCAGCATTAAAAAAAAAATGCTACCTTGCCTAGATAAATACACAAACATCCCAGGAGAAAGTGACAAAGCTGTGAAATGTAAGCACTGCAGGTCAGGAACATAAGAGACGCAGCAGTGGGCCAAAGATGCCGAAGAGAAGATGGGGCCGGTGCTCACGATGCCCCTGCTCTTAGGAAAGGATCCAAGGTAAGAACACAGACGATCAAGGGGACATGCTGGCATAGAGGGGACATGCGTGCTGGGTTTAACCCTCAACCAAAGTCTACAAGGGGAGCCACGTGCCCAACAGAAGCAGCTTAGGTCTGAACATCAAAGCATCTGAGCTGGCCCCTAACTAGCGCTGCCACCCAGTGCAAGGGTCCTTGCCTGTGAAAGGGTAGGGTGAGTTCGTGGATCTCTAGGTGACCACCTCTGGACTTCTGTGATTATATACTTATATTGACAAAGGATGAATCCTATATCCATACTGTTTTTACTGGTGAGAATAATTTTGTGTAACACATTTACCTATCAACTTTTTATAAGTCGTATTGGTTTAAAAATACCATGTAAGTTGCCAGTTAAAGTCATCACAATAACTACTTATGTAAAACTTAAGAATCTCATACGGCAATGGCTCTCAAAGTGTGATGCCAGGAGCATCAGCATGAGGGAACTTGTTGGAAATGAAGATCCTGGTGCCCACCCCAGACTCACCGAATCCAAAAACTCAGGGAGAGTGGAGGGGGAGGTTAACAAGCTCTCCAGCTAATTCTATGCACACTAAAGTTTCAGAATCCTGTCTGTACAACAGTGCCTCACAACTCTGACTGAATTAGAATCGCCTGGCAGGACTTTAAAACATACGGATGTCGGATATCCTGGCCACACCCCAGAGATTCTGATTTCATGGTCCTGGAGTGGGTTCTAGATGCTGGGACTGTTTTTTTGGTGCTCCCTACCATATTCGAGTAATTCGAGTGATCGGCCAAGATAGAAACCACTGCGGTAATGTGATTAGTCTTCTAGCTGCTTATACACTGTGATCCACAAAAGGTCTACCTTGGCTCCAAAACTCTGAGATTATTAAAACAAGTTCCAGCACATGGTTTCCTTTCCTTAAAGAGTTAAGATATTTTTATATGTATTTATATGTATGCCAGCAGGTTTTTAACATTAAACAAAATTTTTACAGAGGCACAGCCCTATCAAATAAGAATATTCATGTAATCAACAGAAAGATCTAGATTAAAGCCATTTTGTTCAACCCTACTATTCAATAAGGTCATGCAAATCCTCAAATACTCAAGAATTCTGAAGATATTAACCAGAAAAAAACAATTACACACGCATTAAACTCTCCTGCTTATTTTTATTACTCATGTTATGTTTGATTTCATAGGGATTTGCATTTGTGGATGAACTTGTGTGTTCAGCTGAAGGCTAAAGTTGTAACTCTGAACCACAGGACAAAGCATGATGTGATGTCTTCCTCACTAAATGGCAACCTCCTTGAGATGACCCTGTCTTAATCATCTCTATGTCTCACGTCTGGCTCATAACATATGCTTAACACATGCTTTTAATAAAAGGAGGAAAATGCATACTGGGTAGTAAATAAGTATAGCTAAGAATAAGTACAATGTAGATATATAAAATATCTTTTCATACCCTTATCTAAATCAGAAGCGACTTTTTCTGTAAAGGGCCCGACATTATTTTCACATTCGTAGGTCATATGAAACTACTCAACTCTGCAATAATAGTGTAAAAGCAGCCACGGATATGCGTGTGGTGGTGTTTCGATAAAACTTGATTTATATAAGCAGGCAGCTAGCTGGCCCGCACCTCAGAGCTGTCATCTGCTGACCACTGATCTAAACCATCCTCTAAGTTGCTTGGACATTAGTTTATCCTTACATCATCACGATGGAGTAAATACGGAGGAGGTGTATTTCCCTGTTTGTAATTGAGTATTTCCACTTTCTGCATAAGCGACTTCCTGGCAAGACATCCAGTGTGTGCTGTGCCCATGCGTCACTCGCCTGTGGAAACACACTGTCCCCATCAGCGCAGCGCACACTCATGAAGGGGACCAGGTAAGTTCTGAGGGAGAAGTGCAGCTTCCGGGGAGCTTTATGGTCAGGAGGGCAGCCTTCTTTAGTCTACAACTAAACAGTTTTGTTTAATGTTAAAAACCTGCTGGCATACACATATGGCGAGTGTAGAAACACAAGCCAGAGCTCTCCCTTGGGTCCACTGGGAGCAACAAGATGGGCACACTTTGTTCCTCAGTTTTAACACTTCGCATGGATTCTACCTAACGGGCAGCCCTGAGTGAGCAAGACCACAGGGCTATTCACCCAAATCCAGGTAAAACCAGGCTCGGACCATTCTTATCCTGCAGACAAATCATCAGTGTGATTACAGAAAGCACTCCACTATCTTTACAGAGGATGGGAAAGAGGTAAAAAGTAAGATGAATGAGGACACATCCAACTCCTCCTCTATAAAACATACGGGAGTGCACGCACGCTTAAAAAGCCCCATTTCAGAATCGGAGTAGGCTGAATGATTTACAATCTTCCTTCTCTAGAAAGATGTGAAGATCTCTGACATAAAACTTTAAGAACTCAAAAGATGATCTTTTCTGTTTTCATACTTCCTTCCCACTTATTTTGAGAGAAAACATTTGTATTCAGATAATTAGAACATTAATCTCAAAAGACGAGCAACTAATATTCCCACCCAAATTATCGGAAGAGAAAAAAACTAACCACAAACATAAAAACCGCTGAACAGGCCAAGGTGCTCTACAAGATTCCTTTTTAAATGTCTAGCCCATTTTTCTAAGGACAGTTCCTCATTCCTGACCAAGAATTTATGCCCTTAGAATGTTTCAAAATATTTAATTTTTTTTTTTTGGTTTTCAAACCTCAGTTTGAAAATGAGAGGAAAACAAAATAAAATTATTTACATGATCAAAGGATTAACTGATACAGACTTTTATTCTAAATGCTCACAAGCACAGAAACCAACAAGAAATCAGATCTTGAACGAATTTATAATGATTCTTCCAGGAAGCACTGCGGCAGCCACATAAACACTGTTCACACTTGGTTGCTTCTGCCAAATTAGTCCTCAAAGAGAAAACAAGGAGGAAAAAGACAAAAAAAAAAAAAAAAAAAAAAAAAACAACCCAGTGTGCTCAAACAGAGATCACCATCAGAGGTTCATTTCACAGCAGGTATAGGGAAAGTAACTGAGAATCAATTCCATAAAACCCCCAACTCACCCACTCCTTTCGAGCTTTTATCGACACCACAAACCAAGACACAATTCCAGTAAAGCTTGCTAACTGTCTAGTCTAACGAGAGTAGTCAGGAACGTGAACTTTTAACAAGTGAATTTAATTTGTGGAGAGAAATTATAGAAATATTTTTAAATCTCCTAATTCACAGAAAAGAATGCATGAACAAAGCACTTGGAGTTCATCAGTTAAAAGTTAAAAAACATTAAGTGGTGAAGTTAGGAGCTAAGAGATGAAAATGTTTAATACATATCAGGCTATTTTTCATGAACTAGCAAAAAGGCTGTTACTCTTTAAAAATTACCACAATGACAGTAATACTCATTCTGTATTATCATTCACTACAAGAAAATAATCCAACATCCAAATATTAATCTAAATTTTTTTTCCACTGAGAAATTTAGGTAGAATTTTACATGGTTTTGTAGCATTGCTGCTATAATGCTGAAAATAATTTCCATAAGACTTTCATAATATAGTTTGCTCAAATGAATAGAATAAAACAATTTCAAAATTTGAGCACTGGCCAGGCAGTGGCTCACGCCTGTAGGTGGGAGGATTGCTTGAGTCCAGGAGTTTGAGACCACCCTGGGCAACATAGCGAGACCCTGTCTCTAAAAAATAAAATAAATTAGCTGGGCGTGGTAGTGTGCATCTGTAGTCCCAGCTACTTGGGAGGCTGAGGCGGGAGTATGGCTTGAGTCTAGGAGGTAGAGGCTGCAGTGAGCTGTGTCATGCCTTTGCACTCCAGCCTGGGTAAGAGTGAGACCCTGTCTTTAGAGTTAAAAAAAAAAATATATGAAGCAACTTTATGACAGTTTGGATAAGGTTTTTTTTTTTTTGAGAGAGAGAGTCTCGCCCAGGCTGGAATGCAGTGGCGCGATCTCAGCTCACTGCAACCTCCACTTCCCGGGTTCAAGCGATTCTCGTGCCTCAGCCTCCCAAGTAGCTAGGATTACAGGCGTGCACCACTGCCTAATTTTTGAATTTTTTTTTTGAGAGGGAGTTTCCCACTTGTTGCCTAGGCTGGAGTGCAATGGCGCAATCTCAGCTCACTGCAACCTCCGCCTCCCAGGTTGAAGTGACTCTCCTGCCTCAGCCTCCCATGTAGCTGGGATTACAGGTGCCTGTCACCATACCTGGCTAATCTTTGTATTTTTAGTAGAGATGGGGCTTCACCATGTTGGCCAGGCTGGTCTCAAACTCCTGACCTCAGGTGATCCACCTGCCTCAGCCTCCCAAAGTGCTGGGATTACAGGCATGAGCCACCATGCCTGGCTGGTTTCCTTTTTAAAGACCTGATTTTCAAACTAAAATAGAGTAAGTTCATAAGGCCAAGTGAAATGTCACAGGTGCTCATTGAGGCAGCATCATCTCAGTGCTTGGGAAAATGAAAGAGCCTAGCTAGGAAAAACCACTAATAGCCTTCAATGGTTCTCTGCAGTTTGAAGGCAGGAATCCAAATTCTCAAGGCCTTCCAAAATCCAGCTCCAAATGCCCATTCTTGTTCACATCTCCTTTACAGGCACTTCCAAACTTTGGGGATCTTCATTTTCTCTGCCCCTGAATTTTAAAATACCCTTTCCCCCATCGTCTACTGACATACATTTCCCTTATGGATAAAGACCCAGCACCAACGGATACACCCTTTCTCATCACCATCCCCTCATCTGCCCAAAGGGAATCCCTCACGCTCTCAGCTGTGTCCACCTCACTCTATGTACAGCTCCATTTTACCACTTACCAAGTTGGACTAAGTAGCTTTTTCCTTCCCTCAAACTCCCTGTGAGGACAGATGATATGGTTTGGCTGTGTCCCCACCCAAATCTCATCTTGAATCGTAGCTCCCATAACTGCCACGTGTTGAGGGAGGGACCCTGTGGGAGATAACTGAATCATGGGGGCGATTTCCCACATACTGTTCTCGTGGTAGTGGATAAGTCCCATGAGATCTGGCGGTTTTATAAGGGGAAACCCCTTTTGCTTGGCTCTCATTCTCTCTTGCCTGCCGCCATGTAGGATGTGGCTTTCGCCTTCCGCCATGATTGTGAGGCCTCCCCAGCCACATGGAACTGTGAGTCCATTAAATCTCTTTTTATTTATAAATTACCCAGTCTCGGGTATGTCTTCATCAGCAGCATGAAAATGGACTAATACAGCAGACTATGAGATTCTTTAGGGAAATGGCCACTTCTCTATACTCTCATCGCCTCAGTCAAGGTCATCACCTGAATCAAGGACAGGGAGGACGGAGCGAGAACCTTAACATTCACCTCTGTTTAACTCCTGTCCCTGTAACACTGCAGTTAGTAAATTCCCTAGGTCCCTTGAAGGCAGGGATGTTGTTCATTTTAAAAATTTCTTCCAGCTGGACGTGGTGGCTCATGCCTGTTAATCCCAGCACTTTGGGAGGCTGAGGCGGGCAGATCACTTGAGGCCAGGAATTTGAGACCAGCCTGGCCAACATGGTGAAACCCCGTCTCTAACAAAAATATAAAAAGTTAGCTGAGTGAGGTGGCGCATGCCTGTAATCCCAGCTACTTGGGAGGCTGAGGCACGAGAATTGCTTGATCCCCGGAGGTGGAGGTTGCAGTGAGCTGAGATCATGCCACTGCACTCCAGCCTGAGTGACAGAGCAAGACTTCGTCTGAAAAAAAAAAAATTTCTTCCAGTGTTTATTGTTATCTATTAGTACTGAATTAAATACTAGTAATGAGAGACAGAAAAACGATGGGCACACAAAATCTATATACAGTCTCCAAATCTTATTTCAACAAGTTTCAAATCCTCATAAAACTTTAAATACACAACAGTGCCCCCACCAAATAAACACAAACAATAAAAAGAGCTAATATAAAGTTACAGAAATTAAACATTTTCTTCCAACCTCTAGTAGAGGACCCCCTAAACAATAAAATGGCTACAAATCATGCAATTAAATGAAAAAGAGACAGATTGCTTAATATTAGGCAATTGCCAAATATTAGTGTCACTTCAGAATCTTAATCATGTATTCCTAAACATTTTCAGTAGCTTACCACAGTCTATGTGAAAAAGACAACATTCCTTAGCATTCAAGCTATTTATGTGACTCCAATCCACCTTTCCAGCCATACTTTGTACCACCTGTAACAGTATTTCCCAAATGTGAATACTATACATATCCTCTTTAAAAGGCAAAAGTTGTTTCACCCCTAAAAATATACCCAGATCTGAGTCTGAGAAATGCCACTCTATTCAAACAACTGCAAACTGTCCGATCACCCAGCACCCCAAGACCTCATGTGGCCTTTATCTGGCTTCAACCCCGAACCTGAGCGCACACCCTGGCACTGACGTCTCCTGGCAGCATTTGGCTGTGGTGGCATATGCAGGATATGCTTCTGACTAAAAAGTCTCATCACTGACTTGAAAACACATTACACAGCCTCAAAGAACCTCCAACCCCAAGACCCTTGGGGTCACAACATTACACAGCCTCAAAGAACCTCCAACCCCAAGACCCTTGGTCCACAGACCCCACGGATTGGAGACAAGCTCCTTGCGAGGGCACCCCAGGGCCTTCCTCTGCAGTCCCCACGGCTCCTGGCTCGAAGACATCAAAGGTCACAGCTCATTCTGGGCTCTGCATGCCGGCCTGGTTTCCACTATCCTTTAGGAACCCCCACCATCACCCCCCACCGAGGGTCACCTGAGAAGCGTGACGAATCTTCCTATTCCAAGTGAGGTTCCCTTCCTTCGTGTCACCTGCATCCCTACGCTTACTAGAGTGGAATCCTCCCACTGAGTTCTGAGTTTTGGGTCATGGATTACTCATCTTTCCATTCCAAGAGCATTTTGGCAGTGCCTGGCCAATTAAAAATACGTTTCCTGGACGAATGACCCACTTTCCTAAACTCCAGCCAAATAAAACTGCATGCTGCTGTGGTATTTGGGCTACATTTATACCATTCTTTGACCCTCAAAAACACCTATGAAATTGGTACTATTTTGGACCCATTTTATAGATGAGGAAACCAAGGCTTAGAGGTTAGGTAACTTGTTGTCCAAATCCACAAGTTATTTGTGTTTATTATTTTTTGTTTTTTTGTTTTTTGAGACAGAGTTTTTGTTCTTGTTGCCCAGGCTGGAGTGCAATGATGCAATCTCGGCTCACTGTAACCTCCAACTCCCGGGTTCAAGTGATTTTCCTGCCTCAGTCTCCCAAGTAGCTGAGATTACAGGCATGCATCACCACACTCAGCTAATTTTTTTTTGTTTGTTTGTATTTACTGAAGATGGAGTTTCACCACGTTGGTCAGGCTGGTCTCGAACTCCTGACCTCAGGTGATCCGCCCGTCTCAGCCTCCCGAAGTGCTGGGATTACAGGCAAGAGCCACTGTGCCTGGCCTGTGTTTATATCTTTCTTTTAAGCTGACTTGAACTCCTAGGTCATCTGGGTAGAATCCAAAATGCCAAGCAGGTTTTTACACATACTGAACAGTAAATATTTGCTGAATACTTAAATTGACTATTTATATTCCCTGAATTATTTCAGAAAAGATTATAGTATTTAGAGACTGCCTGAGATACACTGAGATATACAAGATAAGTGCCAGGGTAGAGATAAACCCACCTCACAGGCTATGACCTGGCTTTCTATTGTGTGTATTCACTTTTAGTTTTCAATTGCTATCTCCAGTGACTATCTTTCTGTTACAGAAGCTGCAGGTACCTAACAATTTTTATTTGATAAATACAGGTTTATCCCTTCATGGTGCATTTACACATGTGGTAATGTCCATGACTTCAGACTCCTCTGTGACTTAGGGCTGCAGAAGACAAGTCTGCAGCTCTTGCTTCTGCACTACACAGGCCTTAGAAGGTGAAAGCATCTCCTCAGACTAAGCTGTTCCAGCTGCCCCTTTTCCACTTACATTCACAACAGCGACTCTATGAGGGGAAAGATAAGGAAAAAGAAATAAGACCCAATCAAACATCTTTTGCAAAAATATTCTGCAGCTCCAGCAAAGACTTTGGGGATTCCCTCAGCTGAAAGTCCATTTCCCTGGAAATCTTAAAAGCATGTTTTTACCCTCACTTACAATATGGACCAGAATACAGAGTGTAATCTCCTCTGAGGTCAGGCTTTATGCTTCAGTCATTTTCTTATTCCTTTGCAGTGCTTGCATAGAGAAGTGCAACGAACAATTCACTCAATGAATGGATGTATAGTTCGGGAAGCTGACTCCCTGCAACATGATTTCCTAAGCCAGTTCTTCCACAGGGTAGCAACAGAGTGATCACCTTGCATAGAATTTCCTGGATGTTAGAAAACAGTCAAATTGGTCAATAATGAGAGAGAGAGAAAAAAAAAATACTTTGAGGAAGTGTTTTGCTTTTGTGAATCAGAGGATGATCCACAGCAGGCTTCTGGAAGCACCAGCCCGTAGAGCTGAGAGTGCCTGCTGGCCCACGTCAGTATCGCGTGCTGTCATGTGTGTATTATCACACCCAACTAAAAAGCTTCAAGTGAGTTCTAACTGCCTGGTAAATATATCAAGAAAATATCTGTTAGAAGGAAGAAAAAAGTAATGTAGGTTGATTTAACTGTGGAAGATGCTTCAGAAAGTTGGTCACCGAAAAAAGTTTTACATTCCCAAAATGCACTTATCCTCACTGCCTACCCTAAAAACATTCACCTTTCAGAGAATATCACACAGCACGCAGTCTCTGGCTTTCAATATCTTTGAACTCAAGAGACAGTGTCAAGCTGCAACTGAGCCTCAGGCTTTGAAGATACAGATGGCAAAAGACACACAGTTAAACAGGTGACAAAGCCAAGGCCAGGACCCAAGTCTCCTGACTCCAATCTCAAGGCTCTTTTCTCAAAACCACACTGCGACAGTGACAGATAGAGAGCCAGAGAAGCACCCTGTGGAAAAATTGTTTGGTGAAGCTGACGAACTTAGAGAAAAGGGCGAACCCCCAACGGTTCTGAGCAGGTTGTTTTTTGGTCATGAGGCATGAAATTAAAGGTCTCTACATTTCGAACCAAATGCTAGGCTGTTCCAAACTTCCTATTTGACTTCACATAAGTCATGAGTCTAGCTGGTGACGTGGCTCCAAGAGACAGCAGCAGCGGTTGTGGACACCGGCCCAGTTGCCTCTGAGAGTCTTTATCATTTTAACCCATCTCTGTATTTATTTAAATTCAACTTAGTCAAATGCCAACAGAGTATCATTTCAGAAAGTAACCTATCTACTAAACTGAATGTAGAAACCCTAGGGAAATTTCTAATTTAATTCTCTAAATCAGTCAAAAAGATTGCTCTAAGACAGTTCATAGAAATCTAACAACCAAAATTAAAATGTGAGGCCCATAATGTAGTTTATTCTAACTCCGAATCCAACAGCACCAAAGAGAATGAAATCACCATTTCCTAAGACATTTATATACAGTTATAGAATTCAACTGAAGCCGGTAGAGTGGGAAATAGTTTAAACCAACAAATCAAAGTCGAATTAGCCAGGAACATTTTACTAAGTATGACGTGGCAGACAATCATCATAGCATTCCTTCCCCAACCCAAAATAAACAAACAAACACTGATGACCTTCCTTCTGTCTGGGCCTTGTGGTCCCCTGCTAGTCCTCCATGTGTGCGGGCTCCATTAATTCATGAGGCCCAAGAAGGTACTGGGGACTGAGTCACAGACTCGGAAGCAGAACCCAGTCCCACCGAGAGAACCCCAGCACGCCTGCTCTGATGGTGGGAGGAGACCAGCCTCTCCCAGGGCAGAATGCTACCCCCAAGAAATAAAAGACTTCCAGCAGCAGCCAGCATTTGTGTTATTTCTCAGACTATCCAATCACCATCAAGGGAAAAGAAAAAGAATTGGCAGGAGGCGGGCAGGGAGGACAGGGTTGTGGGAATAGAGAGGCACTAACTTGAAATCTTCCCACATCTATGTGGGGCGTTTCCCTGAAGAAAAACAAGGACAAGTCAGCAGCCTGGCTGTTGCCTCAGCACCGCCTTCCCACACCGCCCACATGTGGGCTTGGTTTCTGTGGAGTGCAGGGAGCCAGGGAAAAAGTCACAGAGATAAAAAGAGAGACAGAAAAAAAACCACTCTGGAGGTACCTGCACACTGTTCTCCCCTGTGTCACGGTCCTGTAAGCAGGAGCTGGTGAACCTAAGGACACTTGGCATATACAGTGATTTGGCACCTGTTGTCTCAAATAAGTTCAATGTTTGCTCTGAAATATGTAGAACTGGATGCAGGTGTGACACAAGGCACACAGGCCACATTCCATCCTCACCAGGCACGGAACAGGGCAGGCAAGCCCATGGGCCAGAAAGGAAGATCTGGTGGGCAGGCTGCCTTCCAATCAGAAGTTCTCTTTCATTTACAAGGAAAAGCTAAAAGCAAAATCCCTAAGTGAATGTAGGGAGTGCCCTGTATTTACTAAAGGATTGAGGGTCTTGTGTGCAGAAGAGCTCCACATAAAAGAAATCTGAACTCCAAGGCCCCATGCTGCCTTGAAATTGCTATGCTGGGTAAGTTCAGTTACTACTAATAATGTCAGGTCACAGTCAAGCTCTCTGCTTTAGTTTCCAAGTAGCAAAAGTGGTCGAAAAGACAGAAAGAAAGCTACCACCGATAGAATTTCCAGGAAGGACCTAGGAGAAGGAGGGTTAAGGTGACAAGCTGTCAAAAAAGTTCTATAGAGGAGTCCATTGTTTCTTGACAGTGGCAGGGTGGAGAAAGGGGAAAAATTTGACCAAAAAAAAAAAAGAAAAAGGAATTCAAGTGACAGCCCAGATACAGGCTACATAGACATGGGTGCTTGAAACCCGTTTCACAAGATGCAAGTTTCACTACCAAACTAAAGCTTTCTTCAGCTGCCAAGTCCCTCCCTGGTCCAGAGACAGCTTCCGCTTGGCCGTTACCCTCCGGCCTGCGTGATGACAAACGTACGCTTCTGTTACCTGTGGATTCCAAGTTCTACTGTGGTTCGATGTACTTATTTTACATCTGCATGGAACGTGTTTTCAAGACAAAGTCCAACAGACTTAGCTTTAAAAAAATTAGAAGTTTCTGGGAAAAATCATCCTCACAATCAACCCCAGAACAGCAGCTTTGTCAAAGCAAAATGTCCAGTTGCTAAATACTTTATTCTGTATCAGCTAATTAAAGGCATTCTCTACAAATTTCCAATCAAGGAGCTTTTCTTGTTATTTCCAATACTGGTCAAGCTACAACTCTAAAATTCCCTATAAAGGAATGTGACTATCGCGATTCTGGTACAAGAGCATTTCATTTTTTATTTTAATAGATATGTATTGTTAAACTGCATAAGAGAAAACCCCTGGGATCAAACGAATCTCAATTCAGATGCCTCCACGGCTGTACCTTGAGTTTTCCTTGGGGTCTAGGGATAGAAATGCATGAATAATCCAGCTCAGTCTAGTTAGCTTCGTGATCTGCCTAGACACTAAAAGCCTCTTCTCCTTCATTTTAAAAGTAACAGTGCTTCCTGACATCTTTTTCTATTTAGGCCAGGGAGTATGCCCTTTAGTTTTAAATCTCCTGTCTTCATTTAATTGCAATTGCAAGTAGGATGTTTGACTCACTTCTCTCCCCCCTCCTTCCTCCCATCACACTGGAAATTCAAAGTTGTGAAACAAACCAAACCTGTCCCTGCCTAATGGAACCAAACGTGGCAACACCTTATTTTAATGGCACACTTGATGGGTGCTTCACTAGAATGGAATTCTTATAAATGCAAGCAATATGTTCAGTTCAAACAAACTAAAAATTACTCCCACAATGAATTCTAAATATTATGCTTAGACAAAACAACAAACTTATTAAACTCATAAACCTGCATCCCACAAGCAGAAAGATTGACGTTCAGGTTACCAGGATGGTTACACCCCTCTTTTACAGAATGGACTCTACAAGCCTCAATAATCCCTCACCAGGAACTCCATCAGCTTTCGCTGAGACAAGGAGACAAAACAGAGAGATACCGATTTCCCATCCAAACACAGGCTCCCTCATGGAAAAGCTTCTTGGTACTTAGCTGGGCTCCAAATTCTACTTTAATCCTCTTTCCTTTGTAACATGAGCCTTTCCATGACATAAACCATCTGGCTCTGAAGGACAACCCTTCCAAAGGCCTCGGAGTTCCTTCTTATAGTTGATAGTTTATAATTAAAAGCACAGCGGCCTCTGATCTGACAGAGTTTTCTTCCCCCAGGGAACAAGGCACTCTGATTTTGTCCTGTCTCTGACTGCCCCTTCCCCTTCTCCACAGGCTGAGACACCACACTGAAGGGAAAAAATGGACGGGGACTGAACTGGGAAGAGACAAAAGTATGTTGAAATTGGCTCTGGCACACCCAGAGATAAGATCACGCCATCAAGAAAAAGACGCAGTTCCATCTGTCTGCGAGCAACCTGCTCACAAACTGGGACAAAGAGCTTCCTTCCGAAGGTTTGATAAAGACTTTCCAAAGCAACCAAGTTCCAAAAACAGCTCTTCAGGAGAAATGCCCAAATCTCCAGGGTGTTTTAGCATGGAACGCACAACACAGTAAAACCAAGTCAGACTCTACATCTATCTACTTCTCTGACGCCACTTATTCCAGCGGGAGCTTGGCGCGTGTCTGGCAGAAAGTTCTTGCTGTTACTATTTTTAAAATTAAATGTGTGAATGAAAGCTACAACACAATTCACCTTACAGTGTAAGGATTTAGATGTTACCACTGGAAAAACCTCTTATTTTATATTCCCAGGATTCATTACATCCTTTAAAAGTGTGCTTACTATTCATGAAGGTCATACCTATGCACAGATGATCAGAGAAATCCTGCAATTTCCTTTGACCGCAGCTGTTTTCCCATCTGCCATACTGGGTAGCTGACTCTATCAAAGGTGTCCCTACACCACCCCTAGACATCCCCTCCTTTAGTGCCTGCTGGTTCACAGGCCTCCCTCAGAGCTGGCTGGCCCAGTTTTCACCGGATTCCAGTACAGCAGCTTTTTAGTTTGTAATTTCTCCTCTGTGCTTAAATGTTACTCATCCAACTCAAACGTTATAATATAATCCAACATAAATTATTTCCTACTAGCAAAAGTGCTCTTATTTATATTAGTGAGTCCATAATGTTGCTCTATTAATAGTAATACCTACATTTTTAGGTAATCTTCCCTGTCAAGAATGTTTTCTATCCATTTGAAGGTCTAGAGTTTAGCTTCCTCAGAAGGCCTGATTTGGATAACCAAGCACCAAGCACGTAATAGCATAGAGTACTGGGTGCTTTTTACGGGTGCTGGGCAGGCAGCCATGCCCCACTATGGACATAGGTGAGGCACCTTAGCACAGCACCTAGCATATAACAGGCACTCAAAGAAGTTAATTCTCTCTCCCGAACTTCTTTTTCCTCTGTTTATTTTAGATCTTCAGGCTTCGAGAGGCCCTTGCTTCTTATCACTCAGCAAATCTCAATGCTGTTGTAGACTCTTAAGATTTACAACTCAGGCAAGAAATTACACTCTAGGCCAAGATGCGCAGCCCATTCAGCTCAGCCTATTCTAAACTCGCTTGGTTTGGAAAATACTGAAATTGTCGCAGAACAAATAGCCCCAATTTATAAATTGTGTTCCCAAAGTTCATTTTTAAAGTGGGATAAAAACATTTTTCCTAAGAAAACATGATGTCATATTTAAGATCTCAGGCTGTCCCCACAAATGGGGACACTTATGCCACTATCTACCTGGCCTGTGGAACTAGTGCCAGGAGCCTAGATCCAGCCCACGCCTTGTCCACAGCAGGCTCTCGCATATGTGCTGGGCTCAGTTCTGAATTCCTGCAAAGCTGCACCGCTGGCTCCAGAGAAAATGTTGATCCAGCCGAGTTTGTGTATATCTTTCTCCCACCTTGCTGTACGCACCCCTCCCCTCAGCTCCTAGGCCTCTCTTCTGCAGGAGAACAGTGCCCTCATCTTGTCCTGCAAATCCTAAACTTCAGCATCTTACCAGAGCTCCATCTTTTAATGCTTCAAAGGCAATTGCTTCTTCTCTCTGCAAAAATTTCCTCAAGCAGCTAATCTCAGCTGTGCATCAGGAAGAAAACTGATTATTTCACAATGAAATGTGAATGCCTGATGGCCTTTAACCTGTCCAGAGACCTCTGACTCTTAACTACCCAAACAAATCTAATTTTGTGGGAGGACAATAAAAGGAATGAAATACATCTACACAGCAGACAAATCCCACTAAGGGCCTGTTCCTGAGACATTTCTGCTTTTCGAAAAGCAACTTCCTTCTCTTCCACCACTTTGAAAATGAACAAATTTTCACAAGTTCCAAAACTTCCAAAAGTTTCCATGACAATGGCAGACATATGTTTATGGTGATGAACGGAGTGCACACAGGGGCAGTGTAAGATGGGTCCTAGCTTCGTCAGTGTTTTTCCCAAAGTGGAATGTAAGCCAAAGCATTCACGATTCAACCCAAAACATCCTCAAACTATCATCATTTCCAAACAGAGAAGCAAAAGCTACAGGTAAGATTCAGATGTTGACACTGGGCCAGATTTTCAGTTTTACTCATCCTGGCATGGCCAAAAGGGTAAATTAGAGATGACTAAAAGGGGAGGGGAGGAAATGCCACATAGCTCCAATAAACCCTTATGTTTTTGAGGGAGAAAGAACTGGAAATCATATTAACAAATACCACAAAAATATGTACAATTATTATGTGCCAAGTATAAATCTTAAAATTAAAAAAAGAAATCAACAAATGCATCCTAAATGAGAACAAGAAAATGGGCAAAGAAAGTAGATATTTTCAGAAAATAGTAAAAAAAAAAAAAAAAAACCAACTCTACAGGATTCTGCGTGTACACTTGTTCGCTCTTGCTGCCTTGAGGCATTAATTACTTTAAGAATAAAAACAGAAAACATCGAGTTGGCCAGGGAAAGCAAAAAACCTCGATACTTAATTAGAACACACGCTTGAAGATGCTGCCTGATATTAGCTTCAAAAGACAGCAGCCTCATTAAGAAATGGCACAACACCCTTCTGGCGGCAGGCAAGGGCTTAAAATCACGTCAGTGCTAGGGGTCTGAAAGGGGAAATGAAACTGAATTTACCTACATTAATTAGCAATGCTATTAAGGCTACTTAAGCCACTCCTCCAACAATATTTCTAATACAAATATGCTGCAGGCCTTCAGAATAAAACAAGCCATTATCCCTACCCGTCATCTTGGCTTTCATTACTCCCACCCCAAAGAGTGACACATCAAACAAACAAAGCGCCCTGCCCATGCGCTGGGCCTTTCGGCCAAGATCTCCAAGCCTCTGACAAGCGCTTATTAATCCTGACAACACCCAACGAAGAAGAGCTGGCCACTCTAACCTCGTGACTCTCCTGGGGGATCAAGGGGAAAGGACTGAGCTAGTGAACTGAGGGACGAACCCAAGGTCATGGATACGTTGGAAAAGGGAACTCGGGACTTATGGGCTCTTTATCACCTCCTCCACAATTTCTCAGTGAGGCCCCAATGGCAAACAGCAAGTAACACTCCAGTTTGCTTTAAGAATAGAAGCATCCTGGGGCACAAGGCCAACACTTTTTATAGGCTGTTCGTAGTAGCCAGTGGACTGAGTCCTATTATGATATTTAATTTCAAAACAACTGTAACAACAATTATATAAAATGGAAAGTTTATCTATTTATTGCTTAGCCAAGCAACAAACTCTGGACTATGCAGCCACCTGACAATTGTATGTGATTGAGGTGGTTGGCAGGAAAACTCTTCTAAAGCCACAATCACCTAAGCTTCCTCACTGCCTGGTGGGCCCAACTGCCTAGAGTCTGCAGTCTGAAAGGCACATGTTTGTCTTGGACATGATGACAACGATAAGAAAGAAAAGCAATTATAATACAAGCAGAACATGGCTCTCAAGACCCAGTCACATGATTTTCGAAAGCATTCTGGGGCAGGATAAAATGAAACCCTAATAGTCAGCACCTAATACAGTGTCTTATTCTAAAACTTACTAAAATTCTTATTGAATAAATGAAAGAAAAAGTAAAAAAGAGACTGAAAAAGGAGAAGAAGATGAACATCACTTCTTTCTACCAGGTCTCTGAGAGAATGCTATACCTATTATTGTAAGGAAAACTAAAGATCAGTCTTCTGTTAACAACTGTCTGAAAAATCACCTATGTTTCTATTGAGTTTTTTTTTTCTTTTTTGGGGGGGAACAGGGTCTCACTCTGTCACCCAGGCTGGAGCGCAGTGGCATGATCTCAGCTCACTGTAACCCCCGTCTCCCGGGTTCAAGCGATTCTCCTGCCTCAACCTCCAGTGTAGCTGGGATTAGAGGCGTGTGCCACCATGCCTGGCTACTTTTTGTATTTTTAGTAGAGACAGGGTTTTACCATGTTGGCCAGGCTGGTCTCAAACTCCTGGCCTCAAGTGATTCACCCGCCACAGTCTCCCAAAGTGCTGGGATTACAAGTGTGAGCCACCATTTCTGGCCTCTAGTTTCTTGAGCTCCCAATTTTTAAAGTAATCTAAAGAAAGAAAGAAATACAGGAACTCTAATAATTGAGTGAAGAGAAGGATCACACTCACAGGGAAGAAGGCAGGGGAAAGGCAGAAAGGACTTAAGAATATGCTGAATTTTTCTTAAAGGGCACAAAAACTCCCATTAGAGTCACCCAGATAGAGTAACTCTAGCCAATTAGAGTTACTCCATCTGAACTGGAGGCAATTCTTCAATGGGAAGAGCCCAAGACAGAAGAATCTTAACAAGGAGTCATATTTACAAGGTGATGATATGAAACAGAGTACTACTAATAATCACTTATATTTAAGAGCCTTTCTCAAAGCCACTCCAACAGTTTGATGGACATTGTTTCATTACTCCTTATACCTCCTTGAACAGAGGGAGGAGACAGGTATCACCTCCACTGTGCAAATGAGGAAATGAGGCAAAGCAAATGAGGAGTCAGACTCAAGGCTGAACAGGCAGGAGGTGGCAGAGTGCCACTTAATCTCAATGTTTCACACACTGGACTCCACGCAAAGGATGACAACAAAAATGATCTGTTTTGGAGGAGGGGAGAATAGAAAGCAGAGAGGATAGTCTCGTAACACCTGAGAATGAAAACACATAAAACTGGAAAAAAAAAAATCAGTTGTCAAATCATTAAATTCCTCCCATTTCTCAAATGGCTGGACATAAGGCGCCCAGACCTCACCACCCACCTTTGCTTCATCGTTGATGTCCCACGTGAAGGAAATGGCGTTATACGCAATCTCCTCGATGTTACTGATAGTGTTGAAGCTTTCTTTATAGTCAGCTATAGGAAGCAGTGGAAGAGAAAATGAAAACTCATGAGTTTTAGTTTCAACATGGGATCCCAGCAGTTCAAAATAAGATCTAGTTTGTAACATTATCACCTCTGGACAACTTAAATTAACATTTTGTTTGGTTAGAAGAAGTTCAAAATATGAAGAAAAAGAATTACAGAGTTTTTGTAATAGAGGCAAGCTTAGACATATTTAATTCAATCTCATTATGTCACAATTAGAAAATTTAGGTCTAAAAAGTTTAAATAACAGTCCCAAGGTCACAAAACTACTCTGTAGAACCAAAATTAGAACTGCGTTCTCATTCTCCTGAAAAGGCAACAAGAGCATTACAAAAGGTAAAGAAAAAAAGTAACACTAATATTAAACAGCCATCTGTGATACAGACAATGGTTTTACAAGAAAATTACATACATGGCAAGAATAGAGGTCTGTGTAACGCTACTTCAGTAAATACAGATTTGCACAGGTTTGCCACTACAGCTCACAGATAGGTTACACAGTTTAGCACATGACTAGAGAAGACTGTTAGGCAACTGCACAGCAGCAGTATCATTTTTTACTTATTTTCTTTTACTTGTTTTTTTCTCTACCTCCATCATCTCCAAATAATAATCAGAATCTTTTAAAGAAGATATTACCCCTTAAAGCAATTGCAGACTGAACAGTGGGGACATTCTCAGATTAGCCAGCTACATGGCTTCTGGCCCTAGTGTCCTGTGGAAAGCCACCACGTGGGCACATGTCCCATTACTGCATGGGAGGAATGGTGAGAACACTGGTTCCAGGAGGCCGAGGACAGTGTTTGGAACAGATCAGTAGCTGGCATAAAAATTCAAATGCTTTCGGCAGGAAGCTGATCACTGCCAAAAATAATTGGATTTAGAAAACTGGATGGCTGCACCTCTGGGAATAAAAGCGGGCTCTTGAGCTGCTTACCTATGTCAATGCATCTTTGTTTAGCAGTGTGCTGCCGGGAGTGCCAGTACTTCCAATGCCTTAACTGATCTTCTCTGCTTTTGTCTTCAGCAAAAACCACCATGATCACACTCTGTGAAAGAGAATCCATTACAACATAAAGACACTAAAGGGTGAGTATGTTTTGGAAAACGTATTTAGTACTATATTTTACAGTGAAGGCTTAAAGCTGCAATTTCAGGCAGTCATTCAGAGCTGCTTCAGACCTGGAAATGTTAGGCTCTGACTAGCTTTCCTAGAGAACAGGACTAAGAGCAGAACTTACTCGAACTTTGCTGATGGGATGATGGATTCCTTCATTGCTGCTCACCTCCTTTAAGGTGATGGGATAGAACTGGCCTTTGTTCAGGTATGTCATGGTACTGTCTCCCGGCTTCTGTCGAAGTGATTTTGAAGCTTCTAGGGTATATTCAAAGTTGTTCCTAAAGGACAAAAAAAGTCACAGGTCTCTAAATCTACTCTCGTGGAAACTTGCTATACATCATATTATAAATAGCATTTGCTATCTTTTTCATTTAAAGAAAATCTGAAACAAAAGTACTCAGCAGCTAAAAATTCTCAAGTCTCTCAGATGTGGAAGTACAAATTGCCGATTAAAAATTCTATGATGTTATGGATGTCACTAATCGGACATCCTGAGTTTGAGAGCTCAAGATATTAAAGATACTGATAGGTGGAAAGGACTTTGGAAGGAACTTCTCACAAGACATGCTGCCAATCTGATATTTATCCAGCAGAGGTTTCAGACAGGTGGCTGGTGTTCCTCTGACTAAATTCCTTTTGGCCTATATAGCACCTTTTTGTTGTTTCTACTTGTAATTTAAATGTCTTTAATAGGCAGGCACTCCACAATTCTCGACATTACCTATTACCTAACACTACCACTCATATATGCCCCTAAAGTTACTTAAGAACCTTCCCAGGCCACGGCTCAGCAGATTACACCTATTTTTGTAACTAAAGTTTTATTAGCACATAGCCACATCATGTGTTTACATATTACCTACGGCTGCTTTTGCACAACGGCAGACTGGGGTAGTTGCAAAAACATACAGAGGTTGTATGGCCCACAAAGCCTGAAATATTTACTCGCTGACTCTTTACAGAAAAAGTTAGCTGACCCCTATCCTAAACCCTAAAGGTATTTCCGTTTGGGATTCCTGCATCTTGAGGCGGATCTATAAGGGAAGTCTCAATTCCCATAAAATCTTAGACACTTTTAAAACTGTAAAATATAACACATGTAAAAAACACATAAAACAAAATATGAGTTCCTAATTAACGTGGAAAATATTCATATTCCCAGAGTGAGATACAATTTTGTGAGGTCAAAAGAAAGTTGTCAGCTCAGAAAAAAGTTGACTTCATTTATTTTATCATTAGTGAGGCTGATTTAAAAAAAAAAAGCTTTTATCACTTGATATTACTCCTAAATTCTCACCTAATTATATATTTTTGGTAACAGAAAGGACCTCAGAGACCTAATTTAATCCCCTCATCTCTCCTATTAGATTCCATTCTACTACCATCACATAAAGAATCCAAAAGAAAGAAAAAGCACCAACACCAAGAATTAAGGAAACTTGAAACATAGTTCAAAGAGTTCAAAATTAAAAGCACTGAAGCAGATGTCCTCTACCCAAGACCGTACCACAGTAAAAGTAGTAAGATAAGGGGAAAGCCTGCTAAAGCCACCTTTGATTTATCAAGTTAACAAGAAAGGAATAAGTTATAAAAGCTGCAAATTAAAAATCAAATTAAAAGACATCTATTACCCAGAAACACTGTCAAAAACATAGTCCTCTGAATTCATGCCAGGCATCCGCAGACTGAGATCCGAGGGGAAGAAAACCTGAAATATCAATGTGATAAGCCACAACTATTTAACTGGTTATCATGGTTACTAACGACCAAGCTCTGGCACTGCATAAAAGTATGTGGCTTACAGCAACCCACTATCCTTTCCATATTTATTTTTGAATAAAAATTTTGATTCTACAAATATTTAAAAAATTAAAACGGAGAAAAATCCACTTTTACATGCCACTCAAGTAAATTACAACAAGCTGTGTAGGTACTCCCACTAAGTGCTTCTGACTCAGGACCCCCTTTTCTGTCTTTCACACACATCCCAACTCTGTTCAAACACTAGGATCTGCAACCAAAATTTCATGACTTTTAAAAGTCACCCTATCATTATACCAAGTTAAGACACAGCATCAAGGTCACACCACAGCTGAAGAGATGTGGTGCATTTTCTCAGGAAAGGCTAAGATTCTGCCCCTAACTCCATACGCAGAGATGGATGCTCTTTACCCCACCAAGTCACTAAGGATGGTTTCTAACACCTTTAGTGGCTAACTTTTAGCTGAGTGAGGTATTCATCACCATAAAACCCCCAGAACTATTTGGAATTAATTTGTAAACTTCACACAATGCATTTGTGCTCTCCCTGACTATATTACCAACCAAGAAACACCAAGCAAAGACATAATAACTCATTTTATATGAGCTCCAGGGAGCTTGTTTGGCACTGGGAGAAGTGCTGAAAACAGACTATGAGAGTCTACCTGTGGTCAACAGAAGATTATATATGGGGTTCTCTTTCTTCAGCAAATCCCTTAGCTGAAATCATAATTGTTAACTCAGCTGCTGGTAAGATTAGCCTTGCACCCTTGATAATAACTTCTGGTTGTATAGGTTTAGTTTACAAATTATACCCATGGGCCTTTTCTCTTAAAAAAAAAAAAATCTTTTATTCCTAATCCATTCATTTCAGGCTGAGTTTCACGCTTACATAACAAGGAAAAGGTGGAACCCAATACTTATATAAACACACAGGCGTCTTAGGAAGATGTTTTTATTTCCTTACCTCCTGAACGCCTTCCTTGAAGGTTTCTGAGAAGGTCGAGTCTGGAGTTCGCCTTTGAGCATTTGGGGCTTGAGCACCAGAGCTGAACTGGTCAGTGCTGAGGTTCCGATCGAAAACCACCACCCTCTCAGTGGGCTCAGGATGATACACTGCTGGGGGGATTCCCACAGCGAAGCCATGCGGCTGGGTTTCTGTCTTGATGGAGTGGGTAGGCATTGTTGCTATGGAGACAGTGACTGTCGTATCTGGAGCTGTCAGATGGCCTCTCTTATCAATGCCCAGCTGGTTGCCATGGGGAAGGACAATGTTAAACGGCACATTTTTCAGTACTTGCACTCTGTTTTCTCCAGCAGAGATGAGGGGCTGCTCTGTCACAATTGGTATGCTGTTTCTTTAAGAAAAGAAAACTGCTTTCAAACGCAATGCTGATGTAGTTCTTTGACAATTTTTATTTTCCTAATGGCATTGGGCTGTTGGGTCCTGTGCAATAACAATACACTTGACAGAATAAACAGAAAACATCAAAACTACCCATTACTAGATAAAGGGAAAAAGGCTTTATGGTTATTGGTCAAATAAAATCCAAACATACTAAGTAAAATTTCATTTGAAATATAAGGACTCAGAGCTCTCCTCTAACAAGCTGTACTTTCCATAATCCCAAAAACAATTACTATGTTTTACTAGAAACCTGAAGCTATGTGATCTGATCAACTGGGGTCACAGCATAGATGCCAGGGTCAAATTGCATGGGTTCAAGTTCTGTGTCACCTGAGCAAGTTACTTCATCTCTTAGTAACTGAATCCTCATCTGTAAAATGGGGACAATAATGGCATCCATTCTCATCAGGTTGAGATGAGATGATACACTAAAAGGTGTATAATAATGCCTGACACGCAGTCTTCAAGAAGTATGAGCTATTATTACTTGGTCACCACTTTTCCTATCACCTATGCTATTTGGCTTTCTCCTTTTTTTTTTTTTATTTTTTTGAGACAGAGTCTTGCCCTTATGGCCCAGGTTGGTGTGCAATGGCGTGATCTGGGCTCATTGCAACCTCTGCCTCCCGGGTTCAAGCGATTCTCCCGCCTCAGCCTCCCGAGTAGCTGGGATTACAGGCACGCGCCACCACACTCCGCTAATTTTTGTATTTTTAGTAGAGATGGGGTTTTACTATGTTGGCCAGGCTGGTCTCGAACTCCTGACCTCAGGTGATCCACCCGCCTCAGCCTCCCAAAGCGCTGGGATTACAGGCGTGAGCCACTGCGCCAGGCCTGGCTTTCTCTTTCACCCAAGAAAACCTATTGTTACATTATATCAGTAGACACATCTGCTTTTTATAAAATTAAATTTTGGTTTGATAAATAATTTGAGCAATACAAGATGATTTCCAGTGGGTAAAATGAATGAATTTTCAAAGCCCCCAGAAATCATATAGGCTGAAGCTTTAAGAAACAGGCAAATTGAGAATTCTGTACATTTCAAGATCAATAAAACTGTTTGAACCCTGAACCATAAATTCACTCCCAGGAATTTATCCTAAAACGGAAAAAGTCTAGAAAGTTGTTCCTTAAGGCTTCATAATAGTGAAAACTAGATATAGCAGCAATTATAAGGATATTTACAGTTTGCTTCAGAATGTTCCAGCAAAAATAAATAAAATAAAAACATGAATTAATCTCAAAGTTGAAGAAGAGGGAAGAACAGATCAAATAAGAAGAAGTGTGTTGATAACTGTTGAGGCTGGTCATGGATACATGTGGGCTTATACTGTTTCTCTATTTTTATTATGTTTGAAAATGCCCATAATGAAAAGTAAAAATAAAAGCCACAAATCCTCTTCCAAAGGATAATTATGAAGATTAAAACACAGAGAAAATGTTTATGAAACAAACTAAGTAGAAGAAAGTATACTACCAAATCCTATCTGTGAACACAACTACGGCTACATAAAATTTGCATACACATCAAAACAATGAATAAAGCAATCATCAGGATAATGGGATACTGGGTGATGATCATTCTTCCTTTAAATACGTTTTATTCCTTGATTGATAATAAAACACAAGACAATTTAAAAGGTGCCTTTTTAAAGTTTTTCATGGCTAGCCAAACGTTAATTAAATTTTCTGAAAGTTTTAATCTAAAATATTTCACAAATAATTTCGACAGGAATTTGAATACAATTTAACTTGCTTCATTCAATTTTACTCAGGCAGTTGTTCAAGAGTCATTGGTGCTTAATTTTTTTAATGGACCACTGCCACATCCTTCTAAAGAAAACCTCAAAAACAAATAAGCAAATACTGAAGTTATTACTAAAACTATCCCTTTGGAGGAGGAGAAAGTTAGTGCTTTCATCCTAGAAAAGGCAACTACTACACCCAAAGAAAAAAGGAACTTTTCAGGGCAACAGAGGCAAATCAGTGATGAAATCTGAATTTAGATAGTAAGAGTCCAACTTACCTATCTCTTTCACTAGTGGTTGTTCATTTAAACAAACTCCCATTTTGCTGTTACAGAAACGTGGCATTTCCCCCTGCACTCTTTATGCTGTTATGCACTGAATGTTACCTTTTGCTGTGATCTGGCTCGGAGTGCTCCACCTCTGGCTTTGCTGTTGATGACCTTCTCTCTCTTGGAACCTGATATTAGCACACATGAAAAGAATTTAGCTCTTATCCAGTGAAGTACAGTTTACCCAAAGATACAGCCTTTTATTTTTCAGTAAATTCAATCATTCATTTATCTACTGGTTGCCTAGCAAACACCAGGCTATGGGGACACACAAAAAATAATATCTGCCCTCAATGAGCTTAAAATCTAGTCACCCATCTGGTTGATACGTAAAAAGCAACTGTTATTGAGATGCCAAATAAATTCAGGGCATGATAAATTTATTTTGTCATGGAGTTTGGGTCTCATCTCTTAAAAAAAAAATACCTCCGCTGGCCAAAGCTGGTGGCTCATGTCTGTAATCCCAGCCCCTTCGGGAGGCCGAGGTGGGAGGATTGTTTGAGCCCAGGAGTTCAAGACCAGCCTGGGCAATATAGTGAAACTCATTTCTACAAAAAAATTTTAAAAATTAGCCAGGCATGGTAGCATGTGCCTGTAGTCTCAGCTACACAAGAAAGACTGCGGTGAGAAGATCGCTTCAGCCCGGAGGCAGAGGTTACAGTGAGCAGAGATTGCGCCACTGCACTCCGGCCTGGGCGACAGAGCAAGACCCTTCCTGACTCAAAAAAAAAAAGAAAAAAAGAAATACCTCTGCCCTGGTTTTACTCGTTTATCTACACAACATTAGAGAAGAAGCTACTGAAAACACAACGGAGCTCTTCCAACTTTCTCAGTGCGCTTTCCTACCACCCTCCATTCAGATCAAATGCAAAGGCAGAAGGAACAGCCATGTTAACCGTTCATTTCTTCTAAGATCCAAATGAGGGCTTCATATGATCACTGTCTTTAGACACACTGGGATTCATACGTCCATCACCCAAAGGACAAGTCTAACTCAGTGTTCTATTCCTTTTTTGGTTCTTTTCTTTGCAAGGGAAGTGAAAAGTAGGCAAACGTTAGTAAGTGTCCTGTAGAAACAACTCAACTGAGATTTAACCCCACTGCGCACTCCAAAATGGCTAAGGTGCTTAAAAATGGCTTTCAGAGTGAAAATTCTATTCCTGCATCCTTGTTTTCACCATTAAAGACAAAACACTGCTGGCCAGGCGCAGTGGCTCACACCTGTAATCCCAGCACTTTGGGAGGCCGAGGCGGGTGGATCATGAGGTCAAGAGATCGAGACCATCCTGGCCAACATGGTGAAACCCCATCTCTACTAAAAACACAAAAAATTAGCTGGGCGTGGTGGCGCACGCCTGTAGTCCCAGCTACTCGGGAGGCTGAGGCAGGAGAATTGCTTGAACCCAGGAGGCAGAGGTTGCAGTGACTTGAGACTGCACCACTGTACTCCAGCCTGGGCGACAGAGCGAGCCTCTGTATCAAAAAAAAAAAAAAAAATACTGCTTCATGTATTAACAATATGCTTCTTAAGCTTTATCAAAATTATTATGTAATAATGACTGATGCTTATACAGCCAACGACCTGAAACAAATAATTCAGTTTATCTGAAAAAGAAAATAGGCCAGGCACAGTGGCTCATGTCCATAATCCTAACACTTTGGGAGGCTAAGGCAGGAAGACTACCTGAGGCCAGGAATTTGAGACCAGCCTGGGCAACATAGTGAGACTCCATCTCTACAAAAAATTTTAAAATTAGCCAGGCATGACCTGTAATCCTAGTTACTCAGGAAGCTGAGGCAGGAGAATCAGTCACCCCCAGGAGGTTGAGGTTGTAGTGAGCTATGATTGCACCACCACACTCCAGCGTGGGCAAGAGGGAGACTCTGCTTCTATTAAAAAAAAAAAAAAAAGAAGAAGAAGAAGAAGAAGAAGAAATTTACACCTATCACAAGAAGTCTGACAAATAAGTACCACTAAAATTGTCACCCTTCATGGACAGACATGAGGATTTATATGCTTATGAGACACAGGAGTAGTATACCTAGTGTTATTACATGGGTCTTTCTGGCACGAAACTTGTACCAACAAGTTTCTCCCATTCTCAAAAGTTTCAGTTAAAAATATGTAACTTCATAATTAATGTTTTAGGAACTTAATTTATAGTAAGTCAATAAAACAAGCTGTAAGAACAGATATATAATAATTTCCACTTCAAAGGAACTCTTCATGGCTATGTTTCCCTGGTAAGGGTTTCTTCTAGCATCATTAGTTATTACACAAGTTTCTGCTCATATTCAGAGACAAAAGAGCTTACCTCAATCCCTCAGCCCCAACTTAGTTAGACACATGGCCTCATACTAGGAAATAATCACCCTATTTGTTTTTTTTTTTTGAGACAGGGTCTGTCTCTGTCACCCAGGCTGGAGTGTGGTGGTATGGCATGATCTCAGCTCACTGCAGCCTCCAACTCCCAGGCTTAAGTGATCCCCCCACCTCAGCCTCCTAAGTAGCTGAGACTATAGGCATGTGTACTAACTGGCTAATTGCTGTATTTATTTATTTATTTATTTTTGGTAGAGACGGGGTCTCATCATGTTGCTCAGGCTAATCACCCTCATTTTAATAATAAAGTTATCTCCTAGGCTTCTTTCACCTCTGTATTTCTTATATTAAGGAAAGAATACAGTGCCAGAATGTAGCCAATGGCTAGCAACTGGCGATTGTGGGTAAAGGTATTCAGGAATTAATTATCCTCTTATTTTAAGTTTTATGTAGGTTTGAAAGTTTTTAAAACAAAAAGCAAAAATAAACTGTAAAAAATATACACTATATTCATGAGAAGACACTGTCATTGAGAAGCTTCTGGTAATCCCAAACAGATCCTGTTTTTATACAGGTACTGATGACAACACAATGATTACACAAGTTAGTCACACAGAGTGACAATGAGATAAAGGCCCCGTGGCAAAGCTGTGCTTCAACTCAGTCTGCTGTTTTAAGTAGCACCCTGAAGACGTAGCTACCCCTAAATGTGTGTTCCTGGTCAGAGGGAATAATGGAGAGGTGAATCCAGAAGGAGAGCGGTATGCACGCTGCATTAGAAAGACAGTGGCCTCAGCCATGGACCAGACTAGGGCCCCAGATGCGCACATCCTAGTTGTGACCTCTGAGTGAGGAGTCGCACACAGGCTGGTAACGTGTCTGGCATAATAGTGGCAGCTGGTGTTATCAGGACAATGATGATGAGACAAATCAGTAGTGTCATTTCCAGATAATGAAAACCATGTAAAATTCCATGCAGAGTATAGATTATATTTAATTAAGATGACTCCAAATCTCTAGAAACAGGCAACAAAACATATCCTGATGTTGGAACTGGACAGTCCTAGACTAGAGAATATGATTTCAAAGGCTCTGTAGTATCATTTAGGGAAAGGAAATCATCCTGACTACGCAGGAATAAAGGTGAAAGGTAAATGAGCCCTGCCCACTTTCCATGGCACTAAGAACCACCTTCAGTGAGATGCTCAAACCCAAGAAGGCACATCTAGCATCTTCTTTTATGATAGCTTCACCTTCTGGATAGAGCCACAGCAGCTGACTGCTTTGCATGTTTTAAAAACAACCCTTTGATTCTACAATCACAGATTTTTAGCTTTGAACCACAGTAAGTCAAAGTACTCATTAAACTATTTATAGTCACTACAGAAGCAACTTGCATGGCATTCTACCAGCAAATGACTGTTTTATATGCTGCTGAATCAAGTGCATTGGAGACTGCTGTTAAGGGTTTTAAAGGCAGGCAGACCCACCTTGTAGTAGTCATAGAGCAGGCCCAGTGCAGCGGCGCTGTCTTCGTCTCCATTGATGCTCATCATCGCTTTGGTCGCTGCAGTGAGAGGGTTTTCCAGGAAGGATTTCCAGGCCTCATCCTCACTAGTGTAGGACCGCCGCTGTGGATAAAGTGCTTCATTCTGAAGAACCAACACTGGCCGTTTGCTTCAGAGAAATAAAAAAAAAAAAAAAAAAAAAACACATACTTTTCTACTTCAAGGCATCACAAGCTACCAAGCTAATTCCTTGACATTCCTATAAAATAGCCTATTGTTTCATCAATGACCCTAGGGAGTCAAATTAAGACAAGACCAGAAGACAAACCACGTAAGTGCAGACCAATGGGTCCCACAGTAAGACATAAAGTATCTAGGCAGCCAGAGAACTGGCAGTTCACCTACACGTGGAACCCAGGGTATACTATTTAGCAAAAAAGCAAAACAAAACCATCCCCGAGAAAATGCCAGGCTATTCAAATACTTTCCATAAACAAACACGAGGACACAGTAAGGAAAAGAGAATATTTGTTCTCTTCCAACAAACAATCAGGACTGTCCACTCTTGAGAAGAGCATGTGCCATTCATTACACTGCTGTATGTTATTCCCTCTTTCTACTGTGGCTGCCATGCCTTAAAAATTCCTACCTGAACACAGTGGGGAGGGGAGAAGCAGCAGAAAGAAAAAGCGATACTTCACGCAATCCTCCGGGGTATATGAGAAAGCCAGAATATTCTACTGATTACCAGCAGATTGAGCATGGAATGTGGCCAAAGGGGACTGTAAATCAATAAAGAGGCATAATTTTCTGGTATGGGAGTTAACTGTTTATCTTAGAGATAAACACTTAAGAATATCCAACAATAAACGAAGCCACTGAACAAAAAGATTTAAAAAAAAAAATAGGTGGGAAAATCTGGCTTTTAAAAAATCTTTACTAGTTTTCCACACTGCACAAGAACTGTTTCATTTTAACACTGTAGTTTGGTGGGAAAAATCCAAAAAAATCAATGGCGATCTTAGTGAAACCTTATAGAAGATTTAATTTAAAAGATTAAAGCAAACATTACTAATTCCATAAACTTGAAATGTAAACAGTCTCAACAACTGTTTGGTTGGTACTATTTAATAAGTCAATAAAGAGAAAAAAATGGAACACTGACTCTAGCAAAACAAAGCAGTTTATTTTCAAGGAGAAAAATAAATTTTAAATGTTTGGAACTCCTCTGAATTATTACAATTCTAACAAGCAAATTAAAGGACTGGCTCTCATTGCAACACACAAATGAAATATGTAAATGGCCTAAAGGTGACCTACCTATTTTAAAAGTGAATGTAGAAAGACTGATTATCTTTTCGAGTAATCAACAAAGGTTAGGGTTTGGGAGTCACCCAGGGCCTTTAAGAACAGATACAGATTTAGAAAAAGGAGAACATCTTCAAAAGAGGGGGAAAAAAATCCAACAAGGTATCCTCAGTCAAAATGAAGTGTTATTTGAAAGCCAATGTTTTTACTCACGTTTTGGCATAAATGTTACATTTGGTAAGAAAGTCCTGAGGTGGTATACTATTTTAACACAAAACAAACATGAAAGGCTGTTCAAAGCGAGCAGATCATTTGTCTAAAAATGGAGAAGATTGCTTTACACAAATCTCAACTTTGAAGAAAATAAAGAAATATACAAAGTGGCATTCCCTGAGCCATCAGGACCAGAGTACAACAGCTACTGAATGGCTGGTGCCATGGACTGATTTACTGGTGTACTGCTAAGCTATAATAGCGTAATAGCTACTTCCGAAGACTATGACAGCACTTGGCTGTTCAATTCCCTTAATGCTAGTTTTCAACTTCCCTTCTTCTCCCACCCACATCCCAAATTTGTACAAGCAATAGAAAATAGAGAAATGGCTTTATGTTTGGAATCACCCTGAAGGTGTTTCATATTTCCAAAGCCTGCCTAAGGCCAAAATGTTAGCTTTGGAAATTTTGCCTTATCTAAACTATACATCAAGAAATAAACACAAAACCAGTTGCCTTCCTTAGTCTACTTTCTCATGACAGTCAGGAAGTAGGCTTCAGTCGCTGAAGGCTCATCATCACTTTCAGGTGAGCCTTAAACTCTGCGTCGGCGATCTCTCAGACTTCAGAAATATGTTTCAGGCAATAATTTAACTGCATATTCTACAACACAAGAGTAATTCATTTAAGATGCTCCATACAAAACATCTATCTCATCCAGAAAAAGAACACACTGACAAAAACCGATCCTTCACAAATAACTAAGAAACTGGGAGGGGTACCTGTCTGCCTTAAACTTACTGATCTGAAATATACTGACTGGCCTGGTGCGATTTCCCTTTTTTTTTTTTTTTAAGTAAGTTTTTAAAAATTTTAGAACAATTTTATATTTTCAGAAAAGCTGCGAAGAAAATACAGAAATCTCCCCCTCCCAGTTAATCCCCCATGCCTTATTACATTACCACCTTACATTTGTCGAAATACGCTTTTAAATCACAAACTCTAAAAAGCATATTAGCTTGTACAGTACTTTCTCGTTTAACATCCGGATTTCAAAGTTTCATCCTCTTGATTCTCTCGAGCACTAAAAACACGGTAATCTGTAATTACCATCAATGATGCAAGTGGCAAAATAACTCCTTACAGCCGTTTTCCCACTTATACCGCCAGCGAGTGAAAAGAAAACGCCCAGACATCGGGGCACTTCAACATTTCCCTACATTTCTGTTTTGGAAGTTCCAGCAGGTCGCCGAGTGACGAGCCTGAGACCACAGATTACCTGGAGAAGTCCACCTGTCCTGACGCGGCGCGAGCCCTACCGGGCTCCCGAGGCCGACTGGGCAGGAAAGGGGGACGGGGAGGCCCGGGGGCGTTGGCTGTGCCCCGACCTCGCGCCGCACCCGATCGCGCCGGGGACCCGGACCCCAAGGTGCGCGCCCGAGGGGACCCAACCTCGCCGGGGAGGAGGGGAGGAGGGTGGCCCCTCCGGTGTCGAGTTTCCCCGAGGACAGGGTCTCTCCTCCGAGGCTCCGACCGAACAAAGAGCCGGGCAGGGCTAAGGGGCAGAGGCCGTGGCGGCGCGGGGTGGACAGCGGCGTGCAGTGGACAGCGGCCCCCGGCCCGCGCCCCGCGCCCGCCCGCCCGCGCGGCCTCGGGTCTGCGCCCGGCTCTCTCGCTGCAGGTGCGGCCCCTCAGCACGGCCCCCCCGCGGCGGCCGGACTCCTGCGCCTCACTCACTTGTCGTACTCCTGTGTCATCGCGCCCGCTCGCCGCTGCCGGGCCGCAGAACTGGACTTTCGGGTTGGGACAGTACACCCGATCCGGGGGGAGGAGGCGGCGGCGGCTGCGGGTCCGGAGCGGCGGCCCCGACGGGTTGGGTTCGCTTTTCTCGCTCTGAGCCGGCTCCGCGCGGGCTGCGCGCACTGGGCGCCGGGCTCGGCCACTCATTGGCTGGCGATGCGCCGGCTGGGGGCGGGGCCTTGGGGCTGGGAGGCCGGTCACGCCTCCTGATTGGTCGGCGGGAGGGGCGCCGGGGCGGGGCTGACGGGGTCGAGCGGCGCGGGGCGAGGGGCGGGAGCCGCGCGTTCCGCGAGGTTGCGCCTGGGGCTGCGCGCCCGGCTCGCGGCCATACGCGCCTGCCCTGACTGGAGAGGGAGCGCTGCGGCTGCGGCGCGCACCCGCCAACCTCCGCGCGCACCGAGAGCGCCCCCGCTCGCGCCCCGCCGCCGCCTCCGCCGCCCCCGGCCATCCCCTCCGCGACAAGCCCTGGCCGTGGAGCCGCCTCCTTCTTCGCTCACTCAGGCCTCCGCGCCCCGTGCCCACATTGCCTGCTGTTCCGGCCCCAGCGCCCCGCGCTTCCACTGCGCTCGCCCAGCGGGGGCGCCTCTGCCGGTCCCCGCGCACCCCGGTCGCGCGTCTCACCTCTCGGTTCTCGCAGGCTGTCACACCCGAGTCCCTTGGCTTCCCCCGAGAGCCGTCTCCGGAATGTCCCTTCTCCTGGCCCACCGCGGCCGCGTGCTTTTAGGATTTCTTGCCATCGCGGCTCCCGCGGTCCCCTCGGCGGCAGTCCCTGGGGCTCGGCGATGTCTGTGCCCCGCAGCCTCCCGGGCGCCACTTCCCCGCGCGGCCGCCCCACGCTGCCCGTGCAGTCGCGCGTCCCGGGCCGACCCCGGGCACCACTCCACCGCGACGGCCCCCACTTGTCCTTCCCGGGCTGCCGTCTTTCCCAGGGTCTGCTCACTGAGTCCCCACATGCCCAGCGTCGGACCTGACCCTAGGACAGGCGCGGCCCCAGACGTCGGGGACAGGGCAGTCAACAGAACAGACACAACTCCTCGCCTTCCTAGTTGGGGTAACGGGCAATACAAAAAAAAGTAAATGGTGTGGCTGGTTGGAAGGCAAGGTAAAGCAGGCAGGCCCTGGGAAGGCGGGGAGGAGCCAGGCTTTCAGGCTTGAAAGAGATGAGGGGCCACGAAGGTGGGACTGTGCCTGAGGCAGGGACCCTGGTGTGTTCTGTGACCCTTGAGGGGACCCGGGTGGCTGGAGGGGCACAGGGAGCCAGGAGCTGCGGTCAGAGATAGTGGGCGCAGGGGAGCGGATTGAGCAGGGCCTTGCCGGCTTCCGTAAGGACTGTGGCTTTTCCTCTGGGCTAGGTGGGGATGCATTGGAGGGGCTTGGAGCAGGGTAGTGACAGGATCTCACATTTTAAAATAGTTCTCTACTGCTGCGTGATGGGGACCAGGTAGGAGGAGGCCATTGCCATGATGCAGGCCGAGGGCAATAGGGTGAGGTGATGGGAAGTGGCCGAATTCTGGATATGCTTTGAAGGTGGGACCAACAGGATTGTCTGAAAATTGGATATGGGGTGTGAGAGAAAGAGAGAATCAAGGATAACCACAGCGTTTCCAGCTGGGCAACTGGGGGAATGATTCGCCATCCCCTGGGATACGGAAGACCTGGGGCATAGAAGATTTGGGGGAGAACAAGAGTCCGTTTTGGACGTGCTAAGCTCAAGATGTATGGGAGATCCAAATCCATGAATCAGGTGGGCTTCTGGGTGCGAGGCTGGAGTGCAGGGGAGAAGTCTGGGCTGAAGCTCACATCTGGGCGCCGCCCACGCCTAGAGGCCATTTAAAGCCATGAGAAGACAGGAAGGAAAGAGGATGGGACCCATGCTGGATCCAGGAGCCTCCGACACAGAAAGGCTGGGAAGAAAAGCCAGTGGAGGAGACAGAAGACGGGGACACCGAGGTCGGAAGCAATGGAAGCGTGGAAGCCAAGGGAAGGAGGTGAAGTGAGGAGCAGGATGAGGTCACAGGGCCCTCCTGCAGCCAGCAGCCTCCTCTGTGCCCTGGTCCAAGGCCTTCAGGGACCCGAATCGGCAGCCTCACTTGAGACCGCCCTTCGCAGTTTCTGTCCTCTGACCCCGGGCCCAGCACTGGATCCATGCAGCCTGTTGTTTGTTCTTATCACTAGTTTCCTGTTTAAATCAATTATTATTTTTTTCTTTTTCTTTTTTTTTTTTTTTTTTTTTTTTGAGGCGGAATCTCCCTCTGTTGCCTAGGCTGGAGTGCAGTGCCGTGATCTCAGCTCACTGCAACCTCTGCCTCCTGGGTTCAAGCTATTCTGCCTCAGCCTCCCAAGTAGCTGGGATCACAGGCGCCCACCACCACGCTCGGCTAATTTTTGTATTTTTAGTAGAGATGGGGTTTCACTAAGTTGGCCAGGCAGGTCTCAAACTCCTGACCTCAGGCGATCTGCCCACCTCGGCCTCTGCAAGTGCTGGGATTACAGGCATGAGCCACCTCGCCCTGCCAAATCAATTATATTTTCTAAGCAAGCTAATTTAAGAAAAATACTAGTCAGTAACAGCACAGGTGGTCCCAAATAGAGTACAAGTCATCAGGGTGGTGCCAAAGTGAATGACTTGGGAACAGTGTCCCTCTACCTGCCTTTCTTCATTTTCCTCTGATCCGGCTCCACACTGCCACTGGAGTGACCTTTATAAAACACAGGTTTCTTGTCACTCAGTTATACTCACCATAAAGTCCACACTCCTGAGCTCAGCCTCCCCTTGGCAGTCCAGGACTTCCCTTGCTGCTCACTCCCAAGCACCCTCCCCCCATTCCCTGCTCCTCCCCTCCATGCGTAGCCCACTCCACTCAACTTCCAGACTGGCTCATTTCCTCCGGGTGGCCTTCCCAACCCTCTAGGCTGCACAAGGGGTCCTGTGGGATCCACAGCGTCTTCTGCATTGCCCATCACCATGTTTGTCATATGGGCTTTCCTGTTTGTGTCTGTCTCCACCAAGTGTGAGCTTTTCCAGAGAGGGCAGGGATTGTACCACCTTCATTTTTATGTTCCTGGTGCCTGGTGTATACATAGAAAATATCCACCAAATGTCTACTGAATGGATCCAGTCCTCTGCAGGCATGCATTCTGCCCTCAGTCCCCTCCCTTCTGTAGTGTAGCTGGGGCTCTTTTAAATGACGCCCCCCTGTTGCAGAAGATGAAAGCCCTTGAGCCTAATACATGGTAGGCACAAAATAAATAGGGGATGAATGAAGAAATATCAAATCATAAAGCCAAAAACAAGAACAGGAAGAGCCTGAGGTTATTAGACCATAGCTGTAGTAATTAAAAACATTGGGTCTATTTTGTCAATTTGAATATGGGATTGTTTAGTTTGTCTCTAATAGCTCTCTGAAACAGAAATGAAAATCTCTATCTATGACCTGTTGCCATGAACCCTGTTTATTTCATTTTATTTTATCTGAGACAGGGTCTCGCTGTGTTACTTAGGCTGGAGTGCAGTGGCACCATCACAGCTCACTGCAGCCTTGACTTCCCAGGCTCAAGTCATTCTCCCACCTAAGCCTCCTGAGTAGCTGGGGCTACATGTGCACACCCCCACACCTGGCTAGTGTGTGTGTGTGTGTTTGTGTGTGTTTTGTAGAGACAGGATCTCACCATGTTGCCCAGGCTGGTCTCGAACTCCTGGGCTCAAAGATCCTCCCACCTCAGCCTCCCAAAGCGCTGGGATTACAGGTGTGAGCCACCACGCCTGGCCTACCCTCTTCATTTTTAAGTTCTTTACTATTTGTTTAAATTATAAAAGTAATACATGCACATAGTTTTTTAAGGAAAAAAAAAAAAAAAAAGCCGGGCGTGGTGGCTCACACCAGTAATCCCAGTGCTTTGGGAGGCCGATGTGGGTGGATCACCTGAGGTCAGGGGTTTGAGACCAGCCTGGCCAACATGGTGAAACCCCATCTCTAACAAAAATACAAAAATTAGCTGGGCATGGTGGTGGCCACCTGTATTCCCAGCTACTCGGGAGGCTGAGGCAGGAGAATCGCTTGACCCCAGGAGGCGGAGGTTGCAGTGAGCCAAGATCGTGCCACTGCACTCCAGCCTGGGCAACAGAACAAGACTCCATCTCAAAAAGAAAAAAAGATAGAAAGGGATTAGGAACGGGACAAAGAAAGGGAGAAAGGAAGAAACTGAAGCTCTGCAGAAGGATGCAGAATGCAGTCCCTGGCCTCCTCCATCCCCAGCCCCTCGTCCTCGAGATAACCACTATGAACAATTTGTGTTTATCTTTCCAGATATCTTCTGTCTGTACAAGCACTCACATGGTTTATTTTCTTAGACAAATGGGGTTCAGACTGCACAATCTTCCACAGCTTGCTTGTTTTTCCTTTCCATGTTTAAACATTTTCCACATCAGCACATAGAAATCTAGTTCACTTTAAAAAATGGCTGTATAGTGTTTCTTTGAATGGCTATATGATAACTTGAATGTATTGGTGAGCAATTAGGGTTTTTTCCCCTAGCTTTTCTTAATTATAAACATTCACAACAACACATTCCTCTAACTACATTTTTGCACACTTGATCAGGTATTGCCATAGGATAAATTCCTAGAATCGGAGTTACTGAGAAAAGGGAATGCACAGCTGCCATTTGGTTTTTTGTTTGTTTTCTGAGGTGGAGTTTGGCTCTTGTTGCCCAGGCTGGAATGCAGTGGTGCAATCTCTGCTCACTGCAACCTCCACATCCCGGGTTCAAGTGATTCTCAGGCCTCAGCCTCCAGAGTAGCTGGGATTACAGGTACCTGCCACCACACCCGGCTAATTTTTGTATTATTAGTAGAGATGGGGTTTTGCCGTGTTAGCCAGGCTGGTCTCGCACTCCTGACCTCAGGTGATCCACCCATCTCGGCCTCCCAAAGCGCTGGGATTACAGGCGTGAGCCGCCGCCACCGTACCTGGCCTGCAGCTGCCGTTTTCCTGGCTCTTGCCGGATTGTTTTCCAAAAGGCTGCTCTTGTTTAGATTCCTACCACGAATATCAGACTGCCTGCCGTGCCGCACATACACAACCATGGGCACCATCTAAGTTTGCTTGGCCAGACTATTAGATGAAAAATGGGATCTCATTGTTTTGATTTGCTTTTTTTTTAAGTTATGAGTGAGGTTTTTCATCTTTTTATTTGTTTGGCAATAATCTTTTTAAGCTCAAAGGTAGTGTTTTTTCAAAGAAAGAGGATCTTTGAAGGTATCTTCCCAAGAGTAGAGAACTAATTTGGGACCCCCACTCCCACTGGAGGCCATATGGTACGATACTAATAGGCTCATGGGTGCGTTGAGTGGGGTTGGGAGGTGGATAGTAGATTTAGAGTTACAAGACTGGGGTTCTAGTCCAGGTTCTTCTATTGACCAGCAGGGTGATCTCAGTAGAGTCACTGCACCCCTGTCACAGAGTTCTCTGAGCACGTCCTGAATCTCAGGCGCCTGGCATTGCCTGTGCTTTTCCTCTCTCCCTTGCCACCCAAGTTACATCTTTAGTGGCCAACCTCAAATGCCAGCTCTTCTAGGAACCCTTCCCATCCCAGTAGGAGGACTCCCCAAGCACCTCCGCTGTCCTTCGTGAAGCCACTCATCACAAGTGGCTCTGCCTTTACTTGACTCAGTTCTGCACAATTCCGAGGGAGAAACTGAAGCAGATACAGATTCACATGCCAGGGCTGCCTCTGATTTTTATTTTTAGTCTACTTCGCTGCCAGCCCTTGCTTTTCTTATCCGTAAAACATGGAAAATACATCAAGAGACGTGGAGTTAACTATGAATAAAGTACTTAAAGACTCACACAACGGCTGGCAGACAGACGCTGGCAGATGGCGTTCATCTTCTTTAAAGACTAGGCAGCAGGAACCCTGTCCAATTCCTCCACATCCTTGTTGGTTGGCATGTTACCTAATCCATCTGTGTGATTCCCCACATTCAGGGACTTCAACCCTGATGAAACAGCCCATATTGAAGGGACATCTCAGGGGGCTGAAAGATGATGGCAGAGCCTTCACCCTGACATCCAAGCACCTGTACCCCCAGTTCACCAGAACCTGGGGTCTCAAGGTCGTGCCAGTGCGAGATGAAAGTCTTTCCACTCTGGAGAAACTGGTGTGGGAGGCAGGGAGTGTAAAATCTCCACCCTCACCACTAGCTCTGTGACAAAGTTTTTTACCCTCTGAGCCGCACTTTCCTCAGCTGTGGGATATGGGATATTCCTATCACCAAAGGTTGTGTTTGTTTTGGTTTAAGAAAAGTATCTCAGACAATGCCAGGCACATTTCAGGAACTCGATCGATATTAAACTTTCCACCTCCCCATTTTCCCTCACTGTAGCATCAGCTGCTTAAGAGACAAAAACTATATCTCATATTTTTAAAATGTCCTCATCATCTGGCATAGAGACGAGCATATGGTAGATGATCAACAATTACTGTTGTTATTCAGGATGATAATGACATGTACCTTCTTTCGGCAGAATTCAGTGCTCAATGTGGTCACATACCTGAGCTCCTTTGATTCTTAAAACAACCCTTTGAAGTAGGCAGGGTTCTACCCATCTTGTAGATGGAGAAACAAAGTCCAGAGAGATCAAATAATGTATTTAAGTCTCATAGTCAATAAGTTTGGGACTAGAACCCAGATATCTTGTTTCCAAATCCCATATTTTCCTTCTAGTGGTGGTACTGCCAATGGGTGGGTGTTTCTGCATGAGATTTTGGGTTCAGCCCGCAGCACTCATTACAGAGCACCTGGACACATGTGGCAGCCATGGCAGGTGCTAGTGACAGTGTCTGGCTCGGAAGATGGCATTTGATTACTCCCTAAGTTAATTCTCAAACTTAGAGAACACACTGACTCTGTGGATTAGCTCTTGGTTGTTTGGCATCCACAGGCTCCGTTTTCCTGAGTCTTCTGTGACACTGTCTCGAGCGTGCTTGCTTATGAAGGTTTGACACCCGTCCCCACCATACCTGCCTGCCACTGCCAGGATGACTAGAGTCTCAGGTGAGTCTTGTCAAATACTTGGGACTTGACCCAGACCCAGTCACCAAGAAGCCAGCAGCCAGCTCTCCCTGTTTCAGAATGTAGGCAGAAGAAGCTATGTCATGTTGGGTGTCACCCACTTGTTGGCAGCTAGAAGAACCTAGGTCTCTCACATTCTTTTCCTGTGGCTCAATGTAGATTGATCATTCCAAGGAAGGCTCAATAGTTGCAACACAGTTACCAAAAAGCCCTGGGCTCAAGCGCCCTGGCCTTAACCTCCAGTGAACCTCTCTTGCCTCTGACTGACACCGAGCGGGGCAGAGCCGTTAGGCTCAATGCCATTTCAAGCAAACACCCCAGACAGGGGAGCTGAGAGGCCGCGGTGAGGCTTGCTGGCTCACAGGTGCATATTTCACTCTTTGACGAAAGGGTTATTAATGATCAAACATCTCTATTTTAAAATAATGTCCATTTAAAATTGTTGGAGCTGCTGGGCGTGGTGGCTCACGCCTGTAATCCCAGCACTTAGGGAGGCCAAGGCAGGTGGTTCACCCGAGGTCAGGAGTTCAAGACCATCCAGCCTGATCAACATGGTGAAACCCCGTCTCTACTAAAAATACAAAAATTAGCCGGGCATGGTGGTGCATGCCTGTAATCCCAGCTACTTGGGAGGCTGAGGCAGGAGAATCACTTGAACCTGAGAAGCGGAGGTTGCAGTGAGCCGAGATTGCGCCATTGCACTCCAGCCTGGGCGACAAGAGTGAAACTCCATCTTAAAAAAAAAAAAAAATTGTTGGAGCATCTCACCACATTTTAGTACAAGAGAGATTTATCTTTGCTTTACAGGTAGGGAAAAAGCAAAGAGGGATTAAATCATCCAGCCAAAATTGACATTTTATTAACTGTGTTTTTACAGTAATCCCTCCCTAGCTGCCAGCTCCCTTACTTGAAGTCTGAGCCTTTTGCAACCCACGTTGATATGTCTTTTCTAAACCATGATACTACTGATTTCAATATCTGTACTTTTGAGTTGATTCTCATAGTATTAATATAGTCACTGGTTTTAACATTAATTTTAACTTAAAGGTTTTGTTTTAATCTGCTGTGACCAAATCTGGAATCACTATAGCTGTAAATAAGTAGATTTATCTAGTATGTTAAATGAACAAATGTAAAATGTTCAATACAGCACAGGAGCTTTCAAATAAGTGGGCATCACTGTTGGTGATGATTAGAAAAAGGAAGAGCTAGAGGTTGAAAAAAGGTAAAGGGAAAAATCAGGAGAATTTTTTTTTTCCCAAGACAGAGTCTAGCTCTGTCGCCCAGGCTGGAGTACAGTGGCACGATCTTGGCTCACTGCAACCTCGCCTCCTGGGTTCAAGCAATTCTCCTGCCTCAGCCTCCCAAGTAGCTGGGATTACAGGCGCCTGCCACCACCCCCAGCTGATTTTTGTATTTTTAGTAGAGACGGGGTTTCACTGTGTTGGCCAGGCTTGTCTTGAACCCCTGACCTCAGGTGATCTGCCGGCCTTGACCTCCCAAAGTTGCTGGGATTACAAGCGTGAACCACCGTGCCTGGCCAAATTAGAAGAATTTTGTGATAAGCATCAGAGGGACAAGAAGGGAAGCAGGTCTTGGAGTTTTGGGATTGCTCTTCAGGAGTGGCAGAGACTTGTGTGTGTTTGGCCTGAAATTATCATGGGCACAACCGTGCTCTCCTGGTTTAGAACTGGGGAGCTCCTTGAGCATTATTTACTTAGGTATTGTGGTCCTTTTAATAAATGTTCCTCAAGGCATCATAAAACCTCAAGTTACTCTGCTCTGGGGCCATTATGGGGATCAGCAGATGGCAGGCACTAACTCTGATATGAAATTAGAGAGCTGTTCGTGTAGATGGAGGACCAGGCAAAATGCAAAAGCCAAATCTTAATATGCATAGGATTCTTAATAAAGCTAAATAAATGTAGTCATTGCATTGAAAATGCAGAGAAGAGCAAACCTGAAAAGTTTCTGATGAGCTGGTAAGTGGAAATCAATTGTATAAAACTCGTAATTACAAACTAGATGTGGAACATTTCCTAGATATGCTTCTTTGGCATGTGGCCTCTATTATCGTTGTGATATTTTTCCCGTAAGATCTCAAGTTTCTTAATCTTAAAATCTACCAAGCCATCAGGTTGGGGAGGGAGCGCTAACCAGAGTGCCTACCTGCCCTGTGGGTGCTGGCGTCTGTGTGCACAGCAAGCTCGTGGGCCAGCACAAGACTCCATCTAGAGACCCGGGCACGTGGCACAGACGGTGCATGCCCTTACGGAGGTCTGAGCTCTGTGCTCGGAAACCATGAACTCTGCTTGGGGTGCTGAGGTGGGGAGGGTTGAAGGGAGATGGCATTGAGCAAGAGTCCTAAAGGAAGAAGAGAGAGAAGGACATTTCTGATAGAGCATAGAGCACAGGCAAAGGCCTCAGGGTGTGAGAGGCCATGGCTTGCCTGAGATCGAGGGCGCAAGGCAGGCGGGGGATGGGAAAACTGTTGGGGCCAAGCTCTGATGGCTCAACCAGAACACACTGTCTTGCCTCTAGGCAACAGGAGCCGCAGGAAGATGCTGCATCTCACTGGCAGAGGGGCAATGTGTGTTGGAGTGGAGAGAGCTTTGCAGCCCCTGGGAGAACACGGGGAGTGCCAGAGCTGGCCAGTGACCTTCGAAGGAGGGCGGAGTCCAGAGGTGCTTGGTGGTAGAAAGTCAGCGAAGTGAGGATGAGATTTGGAGGTGACAGGGAGGGAGGGGCTGGAGATTTATGACTTGGCGCAATTAGGTGGACGGGGCTGTCACTGAGTCAGGGAAGGCAGAGGAAGAACAGCTTTGGGGTGGAGGCATGGAGGAGGGGTGGTGAGGATATATGCTAGTTGTAAATGCTCTAGTTTTCTTCCGAGCAGCTTTTGGGCTCCTTAGATTCCAAACTGACATCACCAGGGGTTGAGTCTTGGTGAGGCAGCACAGTAGGCTGGCCAAGCCCACAGACTTCAGCCAACAGCCTGGAATCAGAGCCCGGCTCCATGCTTGCCAACACGGCCCTGAGCATGTAACTGAACCTCTCTGTGTCTCCACGTCCTCCTTTGTACAATATTACAGGACCATAGGGCTGCTAAAAGTATGGATAAAAGAGTCCATACATGTGAAGTGCCTGGCCCACTCTAAGCACTATATAAATATTTGATATGGCCACAGGAATGCCAGGGGCGAAACTTAGGCCCATTTCCTCCTTCTGTCTTCAAATAACTTCAGTTTGACTCAAAACCAACATTTGTAGGCAGACAAGTGAGCCCATTCACAGAATGGTGAAATCACTGAATAGTGAAAACAGTACAGCAGTAGCTGATCAGAAAGTGGGAAGCTTTTTGTAATTTTCCCCTTTCTCCTCACTACTTTCATCAAAGCATTTACTGAATATCTGTTGGATTTAGGGTTCTGTAGGAGCCGTGTCTCATGAAAGCCTGTCTAGTTAGTAAACCAGGACACACATAAGCAGGCTATGATAATGTCAAAAATAGGCTGTGCTGTAGGTGCGGAGGAACTGAAGAAAGTGAGAATGATCTGAGGGGTGCAGGAGCCTGGGTCCCTACCCTTCCTGGGCAGCAGCGGGAGATGGGAGGGCGTGATAGAGCTGGGTTCTAAGAGGCCATTCCACAGCTCTGACCCTCGGGCTGTGGTGAGGAGGGGCAGGAGAAACCAACATTCCTGACTTTACTACCTGATTCCCATTCCACATGAGGGCCGTGGGCTGCACTTAGCACAGGGGCAATTGCAACAAAACAAAACCACAGCAAAAAACAAAACCAGTTTTAGAGCGGAAGAGCTGACCCTGCAAACTGCTGTGGCAGGATGGACAGTGGAGGGGGAAGAGGCACAGAGCCCACCTCCCTACCCCCGGGGGCTCTGAGGCCCGAGCAGGTGACCGCTTGGGACCAGAGGAACCTTTCCAGGGAGATTTTTATTCTGGTGTCAATTGCTAAGGAGAGAAAGGTAAAAATATTCATGTTTTACAACATTTTCTTATCCTCGAACATGGCAAAGAATACATTTTTTTCCTACTTTAAACCTTGGGGGGGGGGGGTTTCAAAATTCAGAGACCACCGTTTTCATTGTAGGTAATGTTTAACTTACTTACTTAATTTAAATTAATGTGGACAACAATGGTGACAAAAGGCAACTGCGTTTAAGTGGTATTCTAACTAAAAATTCCTTTGGGAGTGTCTGCAAGTCACCCAGTTCAACGCAAATATCCATAAAACATGTACTAATTGTCCCAGAAGGGAATGATTGTTTCAGAAGGGCAGAAGGCCAACTGAGCTGAAATACCAGGTTCTTAATTTATAAAGTCAATAAAAGCACTCTTTTGTAAGCTCTCTGAAGTCATAGCATATTATCAGGTAAGTCTGGCACTAAAGCCCTTTATGCTTAAATACTTCACAAGGGCACAAAACAAGGGAACATACACTTAGAGCTGCTTGAATTCGTTTTGTGAGAGACTTAATACTGTGTGAATTTACTCAGCTTTCAGGAACATAGAGGCATTTTAATTTTTTTTAAAAGTCACCAGCTACATACTCAAGATAAAAACACACACTCTTAACTATCTGCAGTTTACAATAATCCACAGAACTTTTACGGCAGGCATACTTTGGAAACTCTATTCAAGGTCTTGCTGAAGATTCAGGAAATCATGCTTCTTTCTTATTTAAACAATATGTCTTCTCGTGTGAATAGAGGGATGAATTAATACTCCTTTTTTTTTTCTAGGTGGCTTTGCGCCAATGGAGGGAAAAAGAAAGATAACAAAGAACTAGACACTGTGGGTGAACTCCCGGCCTCCTGCTGCGAGGCGCCTGAGGACCCTGGGCTCTCCCTCCTCGGTTTGGGCTTCAGACGGTGGCTCCACTTCTGGGTGGCAGTGACAGGCAGACCTGGTGAGAGCCCAGAGAGAAATGCTACCCTGCAGGGAGATAAGGTCATCAACCTGCCACCATTGGTATATTCCCATAATAATGTCCACTGGTCCCAGTCGAGAGGCACCCACTCCTTTTCCTCTTAAGTCTAACACAGGAGTCTCAAGCTGCCTAAGGAAACCCATTTTTGGGAAGAAGATTAAAAACAAACAAACAAACAAACAACAAAACTGTGCTCCAAATGTATATAACCCTGTAGATTAATGAATATTTGGGCCAAAGTTCTGTATTCTCATAGGCAAAGACTCTCATAGTATTAATATATTCACTGATTTTAACATTATTTTTAACTTAAAGGTTTTGTTTTAATCTGCTATGACCAAATCTTGGATCACTATAGCTGTAAATGAGTAGATTTATCTAGACATGTTAAATGAACAAACGTAAAATGTTCAATACAGCACAGGTGCTTAATAAGTGGGCTTCAGAGCCATATTTTTCCGACATGTTCTGATGATCCAAGTTTGATACTTAAGACAGTTAAAAACAAGAAATTTAACTTAGTTTCAGCACATGTATGGTATATATATTTGTATGGCTATGAGCTTAGGCTGGTCACAGACACAAGACAATTGAAGCACTTTTTTCCACAGGTATCGACCGCATTCTGTTTCACTCCCTTATAAGCATTTGATTTGGCACTTACAGGTATTACAGTAGTTACTAAATCTGAGACCATGTGGAATCTTAGTTTTATTTCCCTTTAGGGTAGTTGCCTAAATCATAAAATTATGCTTCACTGTAGTGGTAAGAAATCTAATTTATTTATTTATTTATAAGATGGAGTCTCATTCTGTTGCCCAGGCTAGAGTGCAGTGGCACGATCTCGGCTGTCTGCAACCTCTGCCTCCCGGGTTCAAGCGATTCTCCTGCCTCAGCCTCCCAAGTAGCTGGGATTACAGACACCTGCCACAACACTCAGCAAATTTTTGTATTTTTAGTAGAGATGGGGTTTCACCATGTTGGCCAGGCTGATCTTGAATTCCTGACCTCAAGTGATGCACCCATCTTGGCCTCCCAAATTGCTGAGATAACAGGCGTGAGCCACCCTGTGCCCACACCTGGCCAAGGAATAATATAATTTTTTTTTTAAAAACATAGAATGTGTTCATGAAAGAGATTCCACCCAAATCAACACATAAATCACTCTAGTGGCAAAGTAGTTTATTATGTTTCCTTAAAAGAGATTAAGACTCGACTCCTCTCCCAGCCGGGGCAGCCTGGGAACTGAGTGCCTCCCTCCAGTGGCCCCCAGAGCCTCCCAGCGCCATGTCCATCTCTCTTCCTCTTGGCATCCATTGTGGCACTCAGCCCACCTCTGCCTCATTTCATGATTGTGTGCTTTTGTAGTTTAGAAACAGCTGAGGCAAGCATTTAGGTAGAGGCCTCAAGCAGACAACCTACAGGGTGCTCTGTGTCAGTGCAGGTGCCTGGGCAGAGGAGCTGCGGCGCGGCTGCAGAGGTGGCCCTGGGGGTGGCGGGGACCTCTGCTATCAGGAGGATGTGGAAGGCCACTGTGGGGCAGCCCTGCAGGGGACGGAGGGCTTTTGGGACCATGGGAACTGAGAGGAGCCGTTAGGAGGGGGTCACGGGCTGCAAGTTCCACAGTGGGGCCCTGTTGTCCCAGTCGGCAGAAGCACCAGTGACTGTCCCACCCTGGAGCCTGGAGCAAACCAGAGGACTTGTTAAAACAGATTGTTGGACCCACACTGCGTTTCTGGATTGGGAGTCAGGAGTAGGCCTGAGAATGTGCATTTCTAACAAGTGCCCAGGTAATGCTGATGTCACTGGTCCAGGGACCACACTTTGAGAACCAATGTGATAAATAATCAAGAAATGTCTTTTGAATCAAATTTACTAAAATATTCATAAACCTTTCTCCACCCGAAGGATGCGAATGAAAGGGAGACATAGAGACTGTCAAAGCTATAGGCAGTCTGCAGGTGATTTTTTTTTTTTTAAACGTGGTTTGGAATCTGGAGTCTGAGACCTGGATCCAAATCTCACCACAGCTTTGTGCTGGCTGAGCACCCTGGGAAGGAAGGTTACTTCACAGAGGAACCCCTAGCTCCACACCTATTATCTAAGGACGATTGCATGGCCCCCAGAGCAGTGGGGACTGAATTTCGTATGGCAGGACCTCATCTGAATATACAGTAGGTGCTCAATACGTGCTATTACCCTCTTCCCTTTTTGGCAGTAGACAGATAAGCTTTTTCTATGACTGATATTATTTTTAGATGTGAAAACACTGACTCCTAGAGAGTAATATTTCATCACTAGCCTTCAATGGTAATTCATACAATTTGAAATGCATGGAAAGTCGTATTTTTCACTTCCTTCTCCTCTCTTGTTAATCTTATCTCATATTCATGGGTGGCCCAAAACTTTTCATAGCTTTGAGTGCTCTGTCGCAATATTTTTAAGTACATGGAACTTGTTAGCAACTTCGATTTTTTTATTCAAATGAAGTGTCATAACACTTCAAATCATGTCAATTCCATGACACTCATCTTCAAAAAAGATCTTTCAGTTCAAATCTTAGAAAGCAAGTTTTTAAATTATAGAAGATACGCTTCTTAGATCCTCCTCCAAATCCTGCTCCTCGGTAGGGTTATTGTTTTCAACAGTTTGTTCCTTTTTCACAGCTAAATAGTGTTTCATTGTATGGATATACCATCATGTTTTTATCCATTCACCTGCTGATGGCTGTTTGGGTTGTTTTCCCTTTCTTTTGCTATTCCAAATAAAGTTGCTATGAATATTTCTATACAAGTCTTTGTGTGGAAACGTGCTTTTATTTTTCTTGGGTGGATACCTAGTAGTGGAATGGCTGGATCACATGGTAGGTCTAATTTTCACTTTTAAAAAACTACCAGACCAGGCTGGGCACAGTGGCTCACATCTGTAATTCCAGCACTTTGGGAGACAGAGGTGGGAGGATCACTTGAGGTCAGGAGTTCAAGACCAGCCTGAGCAGCACAGCAAGACCCTATCATCTTTACAAAAAAATGTCTATTGAATCAAATTTACTAAATATTCACAAACTTTTCTCCACCATAAGGATGTGAATGAAGGGGACACAGAGACTGTTAAAGCTATAGGCAGTCTGCAGGTGATTTTTTTTTTTAAATGTGGTTTGGAATCTGGAGTTGGAGACCTGGCCCCAAATCTCACCACAGCTTTGTGCTGGCTGAGTACCCTGTATATAATTTAAATCATTGTATAAGTCTCATTATAAAAAGTTACAAAAATTAGGCCAGGCACGGTGGCTTATGCCTGTAATCCCAGCACTTTGGGAGGCCGAGGTGGGTGGATCATGAGGTCAGGAGATAAGAGACCATCCTGGCTAACATGGTGAAACCCCGTCTCTACTAAAAATTCAAAAATTAGCCGGTGTGGTGGTGGGCTCCTGTAGTCCCAGCTACTCGGGAGGCTGAGGCAGGAGAATGGCGTGAAGCCGGGAGGCAGAGCTTGCAGTGAGCCGAGATCGCACCACTGCACTCCAGCCTGAGCGAAAGAGCAAGACTCTGTCTCAAAAAAAAAAAAAAAAAGTTACAAAAATTAAAAAATATTAAAAGTTGTAGTCAGCCAGGCGTGGTGGCTCATACCTATAATCCCAGCACTTTGGGAGGCTGAGGCGGGAGGATCACTTGAGCCGAGAATTTCAAGACTAGCCTAGGCAACACAGTGAGACCTCTGTCTCTACGAAAAATAAAAAATTTAGCTGGATATGATGGCACATGCCTGTGGCCTCAGCTACTTAGCCTCAGGAGGAGCATTTGAGCCGGGGAGTCAAAGCTGCAGTGAGCCAAGGTCACACCACTGCACTCCAGCCTGGGCGACACAGTGAGACCCTGTCTCAAAAAAAAAAAAAAAAAAAAGAAAAGAAAAAAGAAAACCTTACAATAAGTGAAACAAGTAGAGTAACAAAATATATTCAATTCAAAATGAGCTCTCTAACCACTGCCCACATCCCCACTACAGTGTACTCATCAGAGTAGTCAGTGATACTTTTATGATATACATTGGATCACATCCTTCTTTTGTTTAAAAATTTCCAGTGGCTTCCTGTGACATTTGAGATAAAAGTCAACCATGGTAAGGTCATCCTTACCATGACCTCAGAGCAACCTCTACCATCCCATCTGCCCATCTGCTCTCCCTCTCTCCTTTAACCACAGTGCTCCAGCCACTCTGGACACCTTGCCAGTCCTTGACTGCATCCAGCATGCCCCTGCTCAGAGCCTCTGCACGTCTTTCCTCTGCCTGGGCTGACCTCCCCCTGGATGGCCGCATGGCTGCTCATGCTACCGTGTTCCAGGCAAGTTGGTCTCTGCTCGAACGCCACTACCCCAGAGGATCCTCCCTCAGCCACCCTTTATAAAATGGCCTACCTTGCCATTTATCTTTTCCTGCTTTTTCTTCATTGTACTTAATTCCCCCCAAAATTATATCTATTTTTACTATCAGCTTCCACCCAGTTGGAACCTACGATCTTTAAAGGTGGGGGTCTTGTTCAGTGCTGTATCCCCAGTGCTCAGAATATGCCTGAGTTGCTATCTGTTGCATGCATAAATGAACTCAGAACAAGGATGCCTGATTTTCCAATGTCCATACCAGGTTTTATACATCTTTATAATCTTTGCCAATCCAATATGTGGGCAACAGTATTCCTTTCAATTTGTATTTCTTGAGTATAAGTGAGGTCGAGTATCCTATCATGTTTTTTGGCTTGGCCTTCAGAAAACTAATTTTTCTCTTTTTGTTTTTTTTTTTTTTGAGACGGAGCCTCGCTCTGTCACCCAGGCTGGAGTGCAGTGGCGCAATCTCGGCTCATTGCAAGCTCCACCTCCCGGGTTCACGCCATTCTCCTGCCTCAGCCGCCCGAGTAGCTGGGACTACAGGCACCCGCCACCGTGCCCGGCTAATTTTTTGTATTTTTTTTTTTTAGTAGAGACAGGGTTTCACCATGTTAGCCAGGATGGCCTCGATCTCCTGACCTCATGATCTGCCCGTCTCGGCCTCCCAAAGTGCTGGGATTACAAGCGTGAGCCACCGCGCCCGGACAGAAAACTAATTTTTCATATTCCTTACTCAGTTTGCTTTTTTCCTTTGCTTTGCAAGAGCTATTGATACATTAAAGAAATTATTCCTTTGTCCACCATATGCTGCAAAAATTGACTTTGCCATTCCAAGATCATCAAAGCATTCATATTTGTTTTCTACTAATACTTTTATATTTTTACATATGAAAGATTATGTTTAGATCTTTGATCCATCTGGGATTTACTCTGGGGTATAAAGAATAAGGAAGGGATCTAGTTTCAAAAATAAATTTAGCTTTAAAATACAATGAGTATACATTTCTGCATACAATTATACAATTTACTATTGTTTTAACTTTCTCTTAGAATATTCATACTCTGAAAAATAAAATGAAAGCTCACTTGCTTTACAATATACATTTTTCTAAGCGCACTTGATATATATGTAAATATGTGTCAGAGTCTATACATATATATGCAGTATTTTCCACAATTCTCTGGAATGTTACATTAAAATCTGACGTTACTATCACTATTAAAATATTTTTCCGGAAAGTTTCTATTTCATTTTCTCAATGTCGTCTCACTTTCTTGGATTTTGATTTCTTTTTTGTTACACTGTATTTTTTCTCAAAAAGTTTCTTCTCAACCAAGCTCACTTCTTCATGGAGAAGGGAAGTCTTTATTCTGAGCAGGAAGGAGAAGAGACTTAGTATAAACTGATAACTCAGAGAATAATTTGATTCTTCGTAAGTTGTCACGTGTGTACAATAGCTAGAAGGGAAAAAGAAAAAAGAATTTCTCTTTAGATGGTAACCAAGAAATGCACACACTAACCCCTGAACATCCCCCCAAATAACTTAGCAAATATATATGGTTAGGCTTAAAACAGGACCCTGAGCTGGAAGGAGACTTAGAAGAATTTGTTAACTCCTTAACTGCACAAAGGAAAACATGTTCACACTGTCCATGGCCACCACACAAGGGCCACATGTGGTGCTAGGAGCTGGTCCTTCAACTCTCTGCTCAAAGTTTCTTCACTCCAGACGGGCCACCACTCCACCTTCTTACCATGGTCAAGGCAAACAAAAGCACACAGGGAGAGATTCTGAACATATTTCTAAAACAAACTAAACAAATAATCCCCGACTTCCACCCAAAATAAGACACTAGACTTTATAATGTAGCTTGCAATACTATATGTATTGTGAAAGAAGAGTTTACCAAGCCATTTCCATTATTTTAAAATAGTAAAGGCTTCCGTTACAAGATGGCTGAACAGGAACAGTTCTGGTCTGCAGCTCCCAGCATGATCGATGCAGAAGATGGGCAATTTCTGCATTTCCAACTGAGGTACCTGGTTCATCTCATTGGGACTGGTTGGACAGTGGGTGCAGCACATGGAGGGCAAGCCAAAGCAGGGCGGGGCATCGCCTCACCTGGGAAGGGATTTCCCTTTCCTAGCCAAGGGAAGCCGTGACAGACTGTACCTGGAAAATTGGGACGCTCTCGCCCAAATACTGTGCTTTTTCAACGGTCTTAGCAAACGGCACACCAGGAGATTATATCCCAAGCCTGGCTCAGCTGGTCCCTCGCCCACAGAGCCTTGCTCACTGCTAGTGCAGCAGTCTGAGATCAACCTGGGAGGCAGCAGCCTGGCAGGGGGAGGGGCATCCGCCATTGCTGAGGCTTAAGTAGGTAAACAAAGTGGCCAGGAAGCTTGAACTGGGCAGAGCCCACTGCAGCTCAGCAAGGCCTGCTGCCTCTGTAAACTCCACCTCTGGGGGCAGTGCATAGCTGAACAAAAGGCAGCAGAAACTTCTGCAGACTTAAATGTCCCTGTCTGACAGCTCTGAAGAAAGCAGTGGTTCTCCCAGCATGGTGTTTGAGCTCTGAGAACAGACAGACTGCCTCCTCAGGTGGGTCCTTGACCCCTGTGTAGCCTAACTGGGAGACACCTCCCAGTAGGGGCCGACTGACACCTCATACAGGTAGGTGCCCCCTGGGACAAAGCTTCCAGAGGAAGGATCAGGCAGCCATATTTGCTGCTCTGGCAATATTTGCTGCTCTGCAATATTTGCTGTTCTGCAGCCTCCACTGGTGATACCCAGGCAAACAGGGTCTGGAGTGGACCTCCAGCAAACTCCAACAGACCTGCAGCTCAGGGACCTGACTGTTAGAAGGAAAACTAACAAACAGAAAGGAGTAGCATCAACATCAACAAAAAGGACATCCACACCAAAACCTCATCTGTAGGTCACCAACATCAAAGACCAAAGGTAAATAAAACCACAAAGGTGGGGAGAAACCAGAGCAGAAAAGCTGAAAATTCTAAAAACTGGAGCACTTCTTCTCCTCCAAAGGATTACAGCTCCTCGCCAGCAACGGAACAAAGCTGGATGGAGAATGACTTTGATGAGCTGACAGAAGTAGGCTTCAGAAGGTCGGTAATAAACTTTTCTGAGCTAAAGGAAGATGTTCGAACCCATCGCAGGGAAGCTAAAAACCTTGAAAAAAGATTAGATGAATGGCTAACTAGCATAAACAGTGTAGAGAAGACCTTAAATGACCAGATGGAGCTGAAAATCATGGCACGAGAACTACGTGACGCATGCACAAGCTTCAAAAGCCAATTCGATCAAGTGCAAGAAAGGGTATCAGTGATGAAGATCAAATTAATGAAATAAAGTGAGAAGAGAAGTTTAGAGAAAAAAAGAGTAAAAAGAAACAAAGCCTCCAAGAAATATGGGACTATGTGAAAAGACCAAATCTACATTTGATTAGTGTACCTGAAAGTGACAGGGAGAATGGAACGAAGTTGGAAAACACTCTGCAGGATATTATCCAGGAGAACTTCCCCAACCTAGCAAGGCAGGCCAACATTCAACTTCAGGAAATACAGAGAACACCACAAAGATACTCCTCGAGAAGAGCAACCCCAAGACACAAAATTGTCAGATTCACCAAAGTTGAAATGAAGGAAAAAATGTTAAGGGCAGTCAGAGAGAAAGGTTGGGTTACCCACAAAGGGAAGCCCATCACACTAATAGTAGATCTCTCAGCAGAAACTCTACAAGCCAGAAGACAGTGGGGGCCAATATTCAACATTCTTAAAGAATTTTCAACCCAGAATTTCATATCCAGCCAAACTAAGCTTCGTAAGTGAAGGAGAAATAAAATCCTTTACAGACAAGCAAATGCTGAGAGATTTTGTCACCACCAGGCCTGCCCTACAAGAGCTCCTGAAGGAAGCACTAAACATGGAAAGGAACAACTGGTACCAGCCACTGCAAAAACATGCCAAATTGTAAAGACCATCAATGCTAGGAAGAAACTGCATCAACTAATAGGCAAAATAACCAGCTAACATCATAATGGCAGGATCAAATTCACACATAACAATATTAACCTTAAATGTAAATGGGCTAAATGCCCCAATTAAAAGATAAAGACTGGCAAATTGGTTAAAGAGTCAAGACCCATCAGTGTGCTGTGTTCAGGAGACCCATCTCACGTGCAGAGACACACATGGGCTCAAAAAAAAGGGATGGAGGAAGATCTATCAAGCAAATGGAAGGCAAAAATAGCATGGGTTGCAATCCTAGTCTCTGATAAAACAGACTTTAAACCAACAAAGATCAAAAGAGACAAAGAAGGCCATTACATAATGGTAAAGGGATCAATTCAACAAGAAGAGCTAACTATCCTAAATATATATACCCAATACAGGAGCACCCAGATTCATAAAGCAAGTCCTTAGTGACCTACAAAGACTTAGACAATAATAATGGGAGACTTTAACACCCCACTGTCAATATTAGATTAACAAGACAGAAGGTTAACAAGGATAGATATCCAGGACTTGTACTCAGCTCTGCACCAAGTGGACCCAATAGACATCTACAGAACTCTCCACCCCAAATCAACAGAATATACATTCTTCTCAGCACCACATCGCACTTACTCCAAAATTGACCACATAGTTGGAAGTAAAGCACTCCTCAGCAAATGTAAAAGAACAGAAATGAAAACAAACTGTCTCTCAGACCACAGTGCAATCAAATTAGAACTCAGGATTAAGAAACTCACTCAAAACCGCACAACTACTTGGAAATTGAACAACCTGCTCCTGAATGACTACTGGGTAAATAACGAAATGAAGGCAGAAATAAAGATGTTCTTTGAAACCAATGAGAACAAAGACACAACATACCTGAATCTCTGGGACACATTTAAAGCAGTGTGTAGAGGTAAGTTTACAGTACTAAATGCCCACAAGAGAAAGCAGGAAAGACCTAAAATCGACATCTTAACATCACAATTAAAAGAATTAGAGAAGCAAGAGCAAACAAATTCAAAAGCTAGCAGAAGGCAAGACATAACTAAGATCAGAGCAGAACTGAAGGAGATAAAGACACAAAAAAACCCTTAAAAAAATCAATGAATCCGGGAGCTGGTTTTTTGAAAAGATGAGCAAAATTGATAGACCACTAACAAGACTAATAAAGAAGAAAAGAGAAGAATCAAATAGATGCAGTGATAAAGGGGATATCACCACCGATCCCACAGAAATACAAACTACCATCAGAGAATACTATAAACAACTCTATGCAAATAAACTAGAAAATCTAGAAGAAATGGATAAATTCCTAGACACATACACCCTTCCAAGACTAAACCAGGAAGAAGTTGAATCTCTGAATAGACCAATTAACAGGCTCTGAAATTGAGGCAATAATTAATAGCTTACCAACCAAAAAAAGTCCAGGACCAGACAGATTCACAGCTGAATTCTACCACAGGTACAAAGAGGAGCTGGTACCATTCCTTCTGAAACTATTCCAATCAATAGAAAAAGAGGGAATCCTCTCTAACTCATTTTTATGAGGCCAGCATCATCCTGATACCAAAGCCTGGCAGAGACACAACGAAAAAAGAGAATTTTAGATCAATATCCTTGTGGAACATCGATGCAAAAATCCTCAATTAAAATACTGGCAAACCGAATCCAGCAGCACATCAAAAAGCTTATCCACCACGATCAAGTTGGCTTCATCCCTGGGATGCAAGGCTGGTTCAACATACGCAAATCAATAAACGTAATCCATCACATAAACAGAACCAAAGGCCAGGCATGGTGGCTCATGCCTGTAAACCCAGCACTTTGGGAGGCTGACGTGGGTGGATCATGAGGTCAGGAGATCGAGATCATCCTGGCTAACATGGTGAAACTCCGTCTCTACTAAAAATACAAAAAATTAGCAGGGTGTGGTGGTGGGCGCCTGTAGTCCCAGCTACTCAGGAGGCTGAGGCCGGAGAATGGCGTGAACCCGGGAGGTGGAGGCTGCAGTCAGCCGAGATCATGCCACTGCACTACAGCCTGGGCGACAGAGCGAGACTCCATCTCAAAAAAAACAAAAAACAAACAAAAACAAAAACAACAACAACAACGTCAAAAAACAGAACCAATGACAAAACCATATGATTATCTCAACAGATGCAGAAAAGGCCTTCGACAAAATTCAACAGCCCTTCATGCTAAAAACTCCGAATAAACTAGGTACTGATGGAACATATCTCAAAACAATAAGAGATATTTATGAGAAACCCACAGCCAATATCATACCGAATGGGCAAAAACTGGAAGCATTCCCTTTGAAAACTGGCACAAGACAGGGATGCCCTCTCTCATCACTCTTATTCAACATAGTGTTGGAAGTTCTGGCCAGGGCAATCAGGCAGGAGAAAGAAATAAAAGGTATTCAATTAGGAAAAGAGGAAGTCAAATTGTCCCTGTTTGCAGATGACATGATTACATATTCAGAAAACCCCATCATCTCAGCCCAAAATCTCCTTAAGCTGATAAGCAACTTCAGCAAAGTCTCAGGATACAAAATCAATGTGCAAAAATCACAAGCACTCCTTTACACCAATAGCAGACAAACAGAGAGCTAAATCATGAGTGAACTTCCATTCACAATTGCTACAAAAAGAATAAAACACCTAGGAATCCAACTTACAAGAGATGTGAAGGACCTCTTCAAGGAGAACTACAAACCACTGCTCAACGAAATAAAAGAGGACACAAACAAATGGAAGAACATTCCATGGTCATGTATAGGAACAATCAATATCGTGAAAATGGCCATGCTGCTTAAGGTAATTTATAGATTCAATGCCATCCCCATCAAGCCGCCAATGACTTTCTTCACAGAATTGGAAAAAATTAAAGTTCATATGGAACCAAAAAAGAGCCCGCATTGCCAAAACAATCCTAAGCAAAAAGAACAAAGCTGGAGGCATTACACTACCTGACTTCAAATTATACTACAAGGCTACAGGAACCAAAACAGCATGGTACTGGTACCAAAACAGACATACAGACCAATGGAACAAAACAGAGCCCTCAGAAATAACACCACACATCTACAACCATCTGATCTTTGACAAACCTGACAAAAACAAGAAATGGGGAAAGGATTCCCTATTTAATAAACGGTGCTGGAAAAACTGGCTATCCATATGTAGAAAGCTGAAACTGGATTCCTTCCTTACACCTTATACAAAAATTAATTCAAGATGGGTTAAAGACTTAAATGTTAGACCTAAAACCATAAAAACCCTAGAAGAAAGCCTAGGCAATACCATTCAGGACATAGAGGCATGGGCAAGGACTTCATGTCTAAAACACGAAAAGCAATAGCAATGAAAGCCAAAATAGACAAATGAGATCTAATTAAACTAATGAGCTGCACAGCAAAAGAAACTACCATCAGAGTGAACAACCTACAGAATGGGAGAAAATTTTTTCAATCTACCTATCTGACAAAGGGCTAATATCCAGAATCTACAAAGAACTTAAACAAATTTACAAGAAAAAAAACAACCCCATCAAAAAGTGAGCAAAGGATATGAACAGACACTTCTCAAAAGAAGGCATTTATGCAGCCAAGAGACACATGAAAAAATGCTCATCATCACTGGTCATCAGAGAAATGCAAATCAAAACCACAATGAGATACCACCTCACACCAGTTAGAATGGCAATCATTAAAAAGTCAGGAAACAACAGGTGCTGGAGAGGATGTGAAAAAACAGGAACGCTTTTACACTGTTGGTGGGAGTGTAAACTAGTTCAACCATTGTGAAAGTCAGTGTGGCAATTCCTCAAGGATCTAGAACTAGAAATACCGTTTGACCCAGTGACCCCCTTACTGAGTGTATACCCATAGGATTATAAATCATGCTATTATAGAGACATACACACACGTATGTTTGCTGCGGCACTATTCACAATAGCAAAGACTTGGAACCAACCCAAATGTCCATCAATGATAGACTGGATTAAGAAAATGTGGCACATATACACCATGGAATACTATGCAGCTATAAAAAAGGATGAGTTCATGTCCTTTGCAGGGACATGGATGAGGCTAGAAACCATCATTCTGAGCAAACTATCACAAGGACAGAAAACCAAACACCATATGTTCTCACTCATAAGTGGGAATTGAACAACGAGAACACTTGGACACAGGGCAGGGAACATCACACACTGGGGCCTGTCGTGGGGTGGGGGGCAGGGGGAGCAACGACATTAGGAGAAATACCTAAATGACCAGTTGATGGGTACAGCAAACCAACATGGCACATGTATCTATGTAACAAACCTGTACGTTATGCACATGTACCCTAGAACTTAAAGTATATAAAAAAATAAGTTAAACCTGAATCTGATCAAATCTCTAATGCTAACTGCCAATCTCTTTTTTTTTTTTTGAGACAGAATCTCACCCTGCTGACTGCAACCTCCGCCTCCCAGGTTCAAGCGATTCTCCTGCTCAGCCTCCCAAGTAGCTGGGACTACAGTCATGCACCACCATGCCCAGCTAATTTTTGTATTTTTAGTAGAGATGGGGTTTCACCATGTTGGCCAGTCTGGTCTCAAACTCCTGACCCCAGGTGATCCACCCACCTCGGCCTCCCACAGTGTTCAGATTACAGGCATGAGCCATTGTGCCCGGCCATAACTGCCAATCTCAAACTAACTACGTCAACATATAGGCTATCCAGGGATAGAAGAAGAGGTTAGATGGCATCATATGGCACTGTCTATATGCAAAATCTGGACTACAAGAAATTGTATGGGACACATGACCAGGATTACTCAATAAGTACATTGTAAGAAGAAAAAAGAGAGAGAGATAAAGAGGGGGGGCCTTAAGAACTGAAACACTTACGAGCCATGTCAACCACTTGCAATATATGGGCCTGATTTGGATTCTGAGTTAAACTCGTTTAAAAAATTACATGACAATTGGGAAAATCTAATCACTGACTGCATATTGGATAATATTAAGAAATTACTATTCATTTTTTATATCTGATTAATGGTATTACAGTTTTACTTTAAAAAATATGATGTTTCAGATCTGCTTCCAAATAATGGGGGGCAGAGGGGTAGAGTAAGCTGGAGCCTGGGTGAAGCAAGTCTTGCCATGTCACAGTTGCTGAGGTTGAGTGACAGAGGCGGGGGGGTTCTTTATACTACTCTACTTCTGAGTATACCAGAAATTTCCCATTATAAACTTTAAAAAGCAAGTAAATAAATAACATATAGAAGCTATAAACATTGAGATATTATGACTTACATAACATATATGGCCCTAAATTCCTGAATGTCTATGTTTGCACCATAAAACTCTGCCACTTGGTTGGGCACAGTGGTTCATGCCTATAATCCCAGCACTTTAGAAGGCCGAGGCGGGCGGATCATGAGGTCAGGAGTTCGAGACCAGCCTGACTAACATGATGAAACCCCGTCTCTACTAAAAATACAAAAATTAGCCAGGGGTGGTAGCGCATGTCTGTAGCAGGAGCCACTTGGGAGGCTGAGGCACAAGAATCGCTTGAACCCGGGGAGATCGGAGTGAGCCAAGATTGTGTCACTGCACTCCAGCCTGTGCGACAGAACGAGCTTCTGTCTCAAAAAACAAACAAACAAACACCCCAAAACAAAAAAACCCAAAACCAATCAACCAACCAAACAAAACCCTCTGCCACCCATCAGCTGTGACTATGGATAACTACTCTTGGTTCTCTCATCTGTAAAATGGAAAAAAATAACAGTACTTACACTTTTTTTTTTTTTTTTTTTGAGATGGAGTCTCACTCTGTCACCCAGGCTGGAGTGCAGTGATGCGATCTCAGCTCACTGCAACTTCCGTCTCCCAGGTTCAAGCGATTCTTGTGCCTTAGTCTCCCAAGTAGCTGGGTCCCAGGTTCAAGCAATTCTTGTGCCTTAGTCTCCCAAGTAGCTGGGAGGTGTGCCCCTCCACACCAGGCTAATTTTTGTATTTTTAGTAGAGATGGTGATTCGCCATGTTGGCCAGGCTGGTCATGAATTCCTGACCTCAACTGATCTGCCCACCTCAGCCTCCCAAAGTGCTGGGATTACAGGCGTGAGCCACTGTGCCCGGCTTAGAGATATGTATTTTTAAGAGACAGGGTCTCACTATGCCCAGGCTGGAGTGCTGTGGCTATACACAGTCACAGTCATTGCACATCACAGACTCAAACTCCTGGCCTCAAGTGATTCTCCCACCTCAGACTTTCAAGTCGCCGGGACTACAGACATGTGCCACCACACCTGCCTAAGCTAAGCATATGACATATTTGAGTACTTTTTATTTATTTATTTTTGAGACTGAGTCTCGCTCTGTCACCAGGCTGGAGTGCAGTGCTGCAATCTCGGCTGACGGCAACCTCCAACTCCCGAGTTCAAGTGATTGCCCTGCCTCAGCCTCCTGAGTAGCTGGGACTACAGGCATGCACCACCACGCCCAGCTAATTTTTTGTATTTTAGTAGAGACGGGGTTTCACCATGTTGGCCAGGATGGTCTCGATCTCCTGACCTCGTAATCCACCCACCTCGGCCTCCCAAAGTGCTGGGATTACAGGTGTGAGCCACCCTGCCCGGCCTGAGTACTGTTTTTTCACTAAAGTTTAAAAAAATAGTCAAAAATAATTTTTTAAAAATTAAAATCACATTTTTGTGGGGCAGCCAAAGCACCTCCATTTCCTGTGGAATACAACTAAAGACCACTGCTCTGCCTCATCTGTGGGACTCCCAGGGAGGTCACGGCCACCACCTACAAGAAGTCAGGTCTTCTGACCTAGCCAACTGTTACAACAATTGGAGGAATAGTAAGGGCATTTCAATTCATTGAAATTGTTAACTCTGCCTCAGCTAGGAAGAATAAACAGCCTCCCATACCTGAAGTACTCTTGTGGCCTTTCTCTGCTTAGTTCCCAAGCTCTGAGTGTTCTCACAATTTTACAGCAAATGTTTTGTTTCTTCTGAACCCTCAGAAATGGGTCCTTCTGCCTAACAAAATTCTCTACATAGCTAAATATTTGCTCTCATAAGCATCACTTTTCATTGTAACCATTTTCAATGGTTGTCTTAGAGCATATTCAGCATATTTTAGCCTTTACAATGATATTATTACAGTTGCCTGTTTTTATTGTAGAAACATTAGAAAACATGCTAATAAAACCCACCACGAAGGCACACAGCCTTCGTGTCTTGGGATACGTGCTGTGCTGAAGCAGGGATGTGGTCCCCTTATTTAGTGGCATGGAGCCATGAACTTCAGGCTCTGCGACTGGAGCTGTCTGCTTTGGATTCTGATGCTGGCTCCCCTATTGTTGTCAAAGGGTGTCATTTATGTTTGCCGTCAAGATGCCTATCAGCAGAGAGCTTCTCGGACCTCTCCTTTTGTTTCTTTGATGATGAGGAGTTTGGAAATCAGACAACTCAGCCTAAGGGCAGAATCAGGGGCTCTGAGCGAGGGGTTAAGGGGCTCTCTGAGAAAAAAGGCTGAGTTTTAGTCACGGTCTCTGTGGCATTTTTACTGCCCAGCTGAAGCCTTTTTTGCTTCCTCTGCAGTTCTGGGCTCTGGTCTTGAACAGGTAAGGTTGACAGATAAGTTTGGTGCCTAAAGTCATGGTATCACTGAAACTTCATACAGTTAGAATTCAGTTTTATACTTCATGCAGAGAAAAAAATCTCAGCAGTTGCATTGCTGACTATACTAAACTCAATGTAAAACTCACTGCATTATACTGCAGTATTAAATCTGAGATAATCCACAATCCACCCTCATGCCCTGTGAAAAAGCACAAAGGTAGGGATCACGACATAAGCTGCTCAGGACCAACTCTGCAGCTGGAGGAGGCAGGGCGTGGCACACCATGTCTTCACTTGGAGTTGTGGGCAAGCATTCTTCACTGGGGACTACAACTCTTTCTTCTCTTCAGGATAAAATCTGAAAATCATTGACATGACCAATGCAAAGTAATCGATTACCTCAGACATGCAGCTGACCCTGGGTTGGGGTTCTGGCCTTTCCCTGTGGCTGCTATTAAGCAGTGCCACTCTTAAATCAATTTTTTTTTTTTTTTTTTTTTGAGACAGAGTTTCGCTCTTGTTGCCCAGGCTGGAGTGCAATGGCGTGATCTTGGCTCACTGCAACCTCCACCTCCTGGGTTCAAGTGATTGTCCTGCCTCAGCCTGCCAAGTAGCTGGGATTATAGGCATGTGCCACCACATCCGGCTAATTTTGTATTTTTAGTAGAGACGGGGGTTTCTCCATGTTGGTCAGGCTGGTCTCGAACTCCAGACCTCAGGTGATCTGCCCGCCTTGGCCTCCCAAAGTGCTGGGATTACAGGTGTGAGCCACCATGCCCGGCCAACATTGCCACTCCTTAATCATTGTAGATGCAGCTCAACTTTTTTTTAAAGCAGCAAATCTTAATATAGACAACTTCATTTTATCATCTCCCACTGTATTTTCTACAGTTCAATGATCTTTGATTGATACCAACTTAAGAAATAATTTTTTTTTTTTTTTGAGATGGAGTCTCGCTCTGTCGCCCAGGCTAGAGTGCAGTGGTGTGCGCTCAGCTCACTGCAACCAATGCCTCCCGGCTTCAAGTGATTCTCATGCCTCAGCCTCCTGAGTAGATTATAGATGTGCACCACCACACCCGGCTAATTTTGTATTTTTTTTTTTTTTTTTTTTTTTTTTTTGAGACGGAGTCTTGCTCTGTCCCCCAGGCTGGAGTGCAGTGGCGCGATCTCGGCTCACTGCAAGCTCCGCCTCCCGGGGTTCACGCCATTCTCCTGCCTCAGCCTCCCGAGTAGCTGGGACTACAGGCGCCCGCCAACACGCCCGGCTAATTTTTTGTATTTTTAGTAGAGACGGGGTTTCACCCTGTTAGCTAATTTTGTATTTTTAGTAGAGGCAGGGTTTTGCCATGTTGGCTAGGTTCGTCTCGAACTCCTGGCCTCAAGTGATCCGCCTGCCTTAGCCTCCGTAAGTGCTAGGATTACAGGTGGAGCCACCAAGCCCAGACCAGGAAACAACATTCGTTAACAGAAAATTAACTCTGTTTAAAATAATAATGGTCATACTTATGTTTGATTGAGTACTTATTGTGTGACACACATCAAATACCTCATTCAATTCTCACAAGAACTTGGGGCAGGCCCTATTTTCCATTCATTCATTCAATAAATACTTGGTGGGCACCTAGTCTGTGCTAGGCCCTGGTCTAGCCGCTGGGATTTTTCATTAAATAAAACAGAGTCCTTACATTCTAGTAGTCCTTACATTCTCAAGGCCCTTACATTCTAGTGTGGGGAGATGGATGAATAAGCAAAATAAATATATAATAATATATTCCATTAAATAGTGATGAAAACTACAAAGAAAAATGAAATAGGCCAGGGGACACAGAATAATGAGGGGTGTTGGGGGAATGACTGGAGCTATTTTAGGCAGGATGGCTAAGAAAAACCTCTCCAAGGAAGTGAAATTTGAGCAAAACCCTGAAAGAAGTGAGCCCATGTGGACACATGGGGGAAAAAGCATTCTAGGCAGGAGGCACAGCAGGTACAAAGGCCCATGTGGGGAGTGTCTGGTAAGTTCAAGGAGCAGCTGGGAGGTCACTCTGAACACAGGGTGACAGCAGGGAGGTCAGGGGACAGCAAAGGGAAGGTCAAGAGGGCTGTGGTGGCTCCACAATGTTTTTTGGGTCTTCCTTTCAATGAGATGGGAGCCACTGAAGGTTTTGAGAAGAGGAAAAGATCAGTATTATCCCCACATTTACAACTGGGTCAGCACAGTTGTAGAGAAGTGAGTAACTTTCCTACAATTAGCAAGTGGCAGACTTAGGATAGAAACAGCCCGATTCTATGATTCTATAGCAAGGCCTCTTAGCTACTAGAAAATTTCCTCTTGGGCAATTTCTATGTCAATATGGGGATGAGATTACTTTAAATATAGTCACAATGAGAAAAGCCTTTATGCTTTTATTTTTCACACGTTAATTACTGAAAACTTTAGTGAGGGAATATTAGTCTAGTCTTTTTATTTTTAACAGGAAGACATTGAAAGATAAAGTAACTTAAGAGTCACAGAACTATTTTATTGAATGGCCTTTTTGCTATTATTATATAAAACAGAAGTAAAAGTTAAAATAGGCAAGGAGGAAAAAAATTTATGGCATAGCCTGAATCTCTTTAGTTTTTCTCTTCAACTTTATTAGAAAAAATTTCAATCATGCAGCAAAGTTGAAAGAATTTTATAGTAAACAACCTGTATACCCCACTGATTATCTCTGTAATTTTTAATCCATATACTCCTCTCTACAGCTATTAAGACACTACAGAAGGAAAGTGGGGAAAACATACTCTTATTAAAAAAGTCTTCTCTTCAAGTGGACTTGGAAAACAAACTTCCTGAGTTACCTTTCTATCTATCTAGGACTTAGGATAATGACTTATTTTTTTCAAGTACTCAAAAAATACTTTTGGAGTTGATTTTCAGTACAATTAAAGAAAAACGAATGTGCTCTGGGGAGTAATATGTTCTTCACTATCTGAGGAAAATTGCCTGAGGAAATTTTCTGAGTCATATGAAAATAGATGGCTGGGCACAGTGGCTCACACCTGTAATCCCAGCACTTTGGGAGGCTGGGGCAGGAGGACTGCTTGAGCTCAGGCATTTGAGACCAACCTGGGCAGCACAGGGAGACCCTCGTCTCTGCAAAAAATAAAAAATTAGCTGGGTGTGGTGGTGCACACCTGTAGTTCCAGCTACTTGGAAGGCTGAGGTGGGAGGATTGCTCAAGCCCAGGAAGTTGAGGCTGCGGTGAGCCATTATCGTGCCACTGCACTCCAGCCTGGGTGACACAGCAAGACCTCATAAATTACTTAAACAAGAATTTACACTGTATTATTCCAATATCTACCTTTCATAGGGAATATATAACTCTTCTGAAAAAATAAAGCAAAAATAAGAAGGCAGCCTATTACTAAGCCGGAAGTCTAAGAGCCAGTATGCCAGAGAGCCGATCATTAATTAAACCTGATGAAGTCAAAAGCCTGTGTCTTACTATTTAGACACACAAGTTTTCCACTATGTCCTACACCAATTCCTCTCCTTAATGCAGCTTCCCATCTTTAGTCCTACTTTATCCAGACCCAATAACGATAAAAGCGCGTGTTGTTTTCTAGACTTCACATGCCCACACTCGACAGATATGAGGACAGAACATAAAACATGAAATCAAGGGGACAATGTTGAATGAAGATCAGAGTATTTCACTGGCCCAGTATCTCCCTGCAGATTTTTTATTAGTTGTAAGGGGAAACATAGCAACTACACTGTGGAAGAACCACACAGCACCTTGACTGGGTGATCACTATTAACACCTGAGGGGCAAATGGATCCCCCCAGTCTCCAGACGCCATACCCTGAGAAATGATACCCTGAGGAGGACACAGCACTTGTTTTGGCCAGAGATGCAGAACCTGAATCTAAACATGAGGAACCATCACAACCATACTCAGAAACATTGTGTAACATCACTGACATTTCTAAAAAATACAGGCCAATGTCATGAAAGACAAAGAAAGGCTGAGGGACAATCAGATTAAAGGAGACCAAAGAGAGAAAATCAATCAATGCCATACCTATTCCTGAACTTGATCCTGCTATAAAAGGACACTGGGGATCTAATGAGAAAATTGGAATATGGACTGTGGGTGAGATAAAGGTATCGTATCAATATTGTTTCCTGAGTTTGATAACTGTACTGTGGTCACTTAAGAGAATATCCTTATTTTTAGGAAATACTTAAGGAAGTATTAAGAGGTAGAAAGACATGATAAAGGTAACTGACTCAGAGAAGTGACATGTACTAAAAAATACAGCACATTCTCCTGATCAGCATTTACAGCCACTTCTATTGCCTGCCTGCCACACTGCAGGTTAATTTAGCTAGAGGGGATAGTTTGTGCTAATTGCCCTGTATCCTCTTTCTTGATTTTTACCAGCTTTCCTAGAACTCTTACACAAGACTCAATGTATAATTCTGATTTTCGTGACTTTAAGCTCACCAGCTTCTAATTCCAACAAAAAACCTATCTGGCTCTTATACAGTCAACTACTTCAATTATATGTGACTTTTTCTAAAAGCATTGATTACCATCTGCAGAATTTCTGTGTACTAAGCCAATATAATGAATTCTTAGTTAGCAGTGATTGGCCTTTCTCTTTCAGGACTCCCTGAAGGCTGTGTCCATGGAAACACGTTCTATCAGTGTCTTCTTCAGTCCAGTTGAACTGAAAACTTGAAGGGCTTTTTTTTCCAGCAGTTGCTGTTGAATCAACCAGTGTGCTAAATTGTTTCTGTAGATTCACCACCATTTCTGGAAATGGAGAAAAAAAAGGAAACAAAATAACAAGTAATGTTAAATCACAAATAAAGCCTGGAATTTACTTGATAGGAATGTACCAATATTGGTTCCTTAGTTTTGGCAGATGTACCACGGTAATGTAACAGGATAACGTTAAGGGAAAATGAAACTGGATGAGATGCATGGGGGAAACCCTACTTCAAAAAGAATGTACAGTCTAAAAGGAATTCTATAAGCAAAGAATTCCCAAAATCGTAACAATTTAGGATTTTAGATTTTGGCAGGAACTGAGGCTCTGTTTTGAAGAATGGCAAGTTCCTGAAGTAGATTCCTGCAGAGATTTCTTGCAGAGCATGATGCTCCTTTGGATGTACACGTGCCCTGGAACATTTGTTTAAAAAAAGTAAAAAACTTAAGCATTCAACATTTCAAGTCCAGATATTTAATTTTTCTACAACTGTGTTGCTACTTCATATTAACAAGACAAAATTTGACTTACCTCTTTTTTTATATGCTACTGGTTTGTCGACAAATGAGTAGTAGAGTGGCTTTTCACTTTTCCACAGGTACCTGTACAAGGTAAAGAAACAGCTGGAGCAGGATGGAGATGAAACGGACATAAACACATTGCCTGAAGCACTATCTGAGATTTCTGATATTTCGTGATAGTTCTGGCTTAGAATGGCCTATTGGCACATGTCTATATTGTCTATTGAACTGAGGCCCTAGAAGGAACCACTGACCAAGAGCCCAGGCCAAGAGAATGGTGTGCTCCTCTCAAAAGCCACCCAGATGCTGTGACATCTTGAAGATGCTATTAATTATACAAGAAACATAGAAACGGTTTCCTTCACCATAAATTTCCCCTGCTGCTCATTCTCATAAAGTGAAGCCACCTCAGAAATGACTGTTCCTCATTGCCTTTGTCCCAATGCCTTTTTACTGAGAGTTGTTAGTAGTACTTCTGATTCTGATAACTTACACAGAGTGAACAGTAAATGCGTCTCTCTGGCACCTAATGCCAGGAAATCTGTTCTATTCCTGGTGTAAAGGAGAGGAAAAGACTGGATTCCAGGATGACACAGTCCCAGTAGTCCCTGTCCCGACTCAGCCTATTCTTGCCAAGGGAAGGGCGGCCAGGGAGTTTCCACTGTAAAATGGGGATCCTGGATTGCTCTGGCTCTTGGGGTTTCCTCCAGGACAAACACTAAGAGCCATCTAAGGTTCCTACAGATTAGGGTGATCAGTTCCAGAATCCAAAAGGAAGTGACATGTTCTATTTCTGGTTCTAGTGGCTGTTGCTAAACTTTGCCAAGCAGACACTGCTGCTCTGGAACAAAGACAACAATATTTATTCTTAGTCTCATTTTCATTATTTCTGTGTTCCCTAGAGCAGAGGACTTTCACAACTTATAATAATTTTAAAAATCCACCTTCTTCTTGATCCCAGGCCGTTTTCTTATTTTGAAAGACACTGTGGCAACAAGAAAGAGTATTGAATCAGAAGACCTGGCTCCACCACTTTCTGGTGGTATGACCTTGAATGACAAATTATGGAGGTTCTCAAAGGCAGAGACTGTCTCAGCCATCCTTAGGCCCCTAGTGTTGTTAGGGAGTGGTAGATAGTAGGAACTCACTTAAACATTTGTTGAAGAATAATTGGATGAATAAATGAACAAAGAAATGAATTTAGCATCTCTAAACTTATCCTCTACTTTCACAGGGTTATTCTGAGAATCAGATAACGTATGTACTGGTTCTTTAAATCCTATACAATAATTAGAATTATTATTTAGTACTTGACAAAGTGCCTCGCTAGTACATACTCAAGAAATATCTGTGAACTTTCCAGAAAAACAGATTAAAAATAGGAAGCCAGAAATACAAATATTTTTAAAATCTGTAGTACCTATAATAATTTCTCACCATTTATTTTTAATACTAGGAAGTAATACGTATATAAAAGCACACATTTTTAACAATATTTTAGTAATATCATTTAGCAAATAATCATTTTAACCGATTTAAGAACTGAGTTTTTCAAGAATTTTAAAAAATACTTGATCAAGTCAGTAAAATCATGACTATACATAAAACAGACGTTGACTTTTTATTTTGAATTTCTGCAATGATATTAAATGTTAAGAACAGAAAGGAGTCGGGTGCAGTGACTCATGCCTGTAATCCCAGCAGTTTGGGAGGCCGAAGCGGGAGGATCACCTGAGGTTGGGAGTTTGAGACCAGCCTGACCAACATGGAGAAACCCCGTCTCTTTAGTAAATACAAAATTAGTCGGGCATGGTGGCACATGCCTGTAATCTCAGCTACCTGGGAGGCTGAGGCAGAACTGCTTGAACCCGGGAGGCGGAAGTTGCGGTGAGCCAAGATCGTGTCATTGCACTCCAGCACTCCAGCCTGGGCAACAAGAGCAAAAATCCATCTCAAAAAAAAAAAAAAAAAAAAAAAGAAAAAAAGGACATTTTTCTAATCATTAGGTAGCAGTAGAGATGTAATTAATGTTATACAGGAGACGGTTTCCTGAAAATCATGTGAAACTAAACTTTAGTGAACCATACATACCACATTTAAAATATATCAGAGAGTTTGTCATTTAATGTTATGGTAAATGAGTTAGTGATTCTTTAAAATATATTTTTTTGCTATTAATTTTCTTAAATAATAAAATCTCAAAGGATAAAGAAGTTCCCTAAACAGTCTAATCCCAATCCCTGGGCACACTCACTGCTAAACATTCCTTGTGAATACCTAATCTAAATAGAAGTTTCTTATGCGTTTACAGTAAATGCCTATACAAGTGGCAATCATGCCACAGATCAAGAAAGCACTATGATGTCCTTGGGGTGATACACCCCAAGAATGGGAAAGGTGATCCAAAATAAAAATACTCTGTTTAGATACCTGAAATGAAAGCTTCTTCCAAAATTGACTTTACCTTGCCTGCCTTTTCTCATTACATAAAACTACAAAAAGAGACACATCACAAACCATGTTTTCCAGCTAGATGTTATCCATATACTTCTCTCTTGTCTGTCTGCATGTTTCCTCGTTTTTAAAAATTAAGCTATAATTTACATTCAGTAAAATTTACTCTTTTCAGTGTAGTTCTGCTAGCACTGACAAACACATACAGTGTTGCATGTGTGTACTCATCACAATTACTATGCAGGACAGTTCCATTACTCCAAAATATCTCCCACATCCCTTGACAGTCAACCCTTGATCTCAGGCAACTACTGGTCTGTTTTTCTGTCCTTATAGTTTAGCTTTTTCCAGAATGTCATATAAATGGAATCATAGCATAAGTAACCTTTTGAGTCTTTCACGTAGCATAATGCATTTAAGATTCACTCATATTGCTGGATGCATCAGAAGTCTGTACTGCTAAATGGTATTCCACTGTACGGATATAACAGTTTAGCCAGTCACCAGTTGAAGAACATGTGGTTTGTTGCTAGTTTTTGGCAATTATGAATGAAACCATTAGAAACATTCCTATGCAGATTTTTGTGTGAGCTTGTTTCCATTTCACTAGGGTAAATATCTAGGAGTGAAAAACACTGGATAACATAATAAATGTATGTTTAACTTTGAGAAACTGCCAACTTTTCAAACTAGCTGCACCATTTTGAATTCCCACACTTGGAATGATCAGTTTTTGTTTTTGTTTTGTTTTGAACCATTCTAATTGGTATATAATGATATGTCATTGTCGTTTTAATTTGCATTTCCCTATTAATGATGTTAAACATCTTTTCGCATGTCATCTTGATATCATCTTTGATAAAACGTCTTTTCAAATATTTTGCCCATTTAAAAAAATGGAGTTTTTTTCTTATTGCCTAAGAATTCTTTATATACTCTAGATACAAATCTTTTAATGGATATGTGATTTGCATTTAATTTCTCCTAGTCTGTAGCTTCTTATTCTTTTAAGTTCTTTTGTGGAGCAGAGGTTCTTACTTCTGATGAAATCCAATTTACCCATTTTTTTTCCTCTTATAGATCATGCTTTTGGTGTCACATGTAAGAAATTTCTGCCTAACCCAAAAGGGAAGGCAAAAATTAGCAGTGAACTCAAATTAAAACCACAATGAGATATCACTATACACCAATTAGGGCATAGGGATTTTCTGCACAGGCTTAAATTTTTCTCCATGTTCTTCTTAACATCTTCTATAACAGCTAGAAGTCATCAAAGTAGCCTCTTATGCTGTTTCAGGTTTTCAACTATTGTTTATTAGTGGTTTTCATAATCTCATGCATAGGAACCCCTGCTTAGATACAGAAAATGTTTTCATAATTTTCATCTGACAACATGGATGATAATATTCAGAGAAACAAAGAGAAAAATTAGAAATTTATGTCAACATGGGGGTAGGGAAGGGTGAAACCGACAGGTGACCATCACACACCGGAGCTCTGTGCCTGAGCAGCAGTTGGTAGTGCTTCGCATATTACTCAGCAGTGACTCACATTGCACGTGTGTGTCAGCCCTCAGCACATACTCTAGGAAGAAGGACCTTGGAAAGGGGTCCCCTCGACAGCCTCCACCTTTGGGCCCGGTACCTCCCTGGAAAGTGCCATTTTATAACCAGACTTACTTTCTTTGGCTGATAAATTATTCCCTAAAGTAGCTAAAAGCCGGTAAGTCTTAAATGTGCAACTGATACAACACTGCAATAATGAACTGGGCCTCCAAGAGCTATGTTTAAAGTGTAGGCTGGTGTCTGGCTTGGGGTAAGGAAAGCCCTGTCACCACTGAGACACCAGGGTGGAATGGCCCCTAGGCACCCAGTCCTCAGGATCCATCAGGACTAACCCCAGCTAGCACCACAGAAAGGAAGGCTGATTCTCCAAGATGACCTAAGACACATAACAAACTCTTATTGCTGCTGCTATTCTTGTGCCCACTGAGAGCCACTGACTGAAGAGCCACTCCTTCTCTGATGAGGAGGAGGGGGGCCTGGTTTCCTGGGAATCCATGGGCTGTTGGGATAAATTGACCTCCACCCCTCTTTTTCATTGTGCATCAATCCTGCCTACTGAGAGGGAACCTGTCACACTTCCCTGCTTTGGAAAGGATCATCTCCACAGTGCCTTTTCCACCCCAAGAGTCTGTTTTTCTATTTAAAAGCCGTCTGAAATTTAGAGGAAAAATAATCTAGTTCTACTTTCATACTGGAAAATTGGGTCTTAATTACAGTATATAAGTGGGCATTATTATGTCTATTTTACTGATGAAGAAATAGGGGCTGAACAAATTCTCATTTCAACTAATTTGGGGAACCCTGACTTTTCTCAAAGGATATAAAATTACTGAGTTGAATTAGTATTACTGTAAATTTACATTAAATACAGAGATGTCACCCTTTTCTTCAAAGCCTCAAAGAGACTCAGACTCAACAAAAGGTTAAGTAACTGGCCCATGGGCACACAGCTAGCTTGTAATGCAGACAGGATTCAAACTTAGCACTGCTTATGCTCTCTCTACTCTACCACAATGAGCCCACATCAGAATGACAGTTCAAAGAAAGGCAGTGACACTGGCTGAATCAAATGGACGTGCTTTTTGCTTTCCTGTGTTTTAATTTTCACAGGGATCTTTGTTTTGGGGGAACATTCCAATTACATATGTTGCAAGGTAACATTTGTAATCTTTCTAATATTGGGAAGCACAGATGAGAAATGACTAAATTTGAGAAAGGGAAAGAGGGAGGAGTATTAGAAATACAGGCAAGTCTCATGCAAATTATAAAAAGTTAAATTATAAAAAGTATACTGTGGTATCCTGCATTGGATCATGGAACAGAAAGAGGACATTAATAAAAACACTGGTGAAATCCACATAAAATCTAAACTTTGATTAATAGTAATGTAAAAAAGAGAAAAGTTAATTAGAGTGTAGGGCTAATATTTCCAGAAAAAAAAGTCCCAATGCAGATCGGTGTATACTGATGAAGCTTCAGCTTTCAAATGTAAAGTAACAGACACAGAAGTAAAGCAGGTGCATCTAAATCAGAAAAGAGAACATACTTGGCCCTTGCTTCTTCCCATTTTTGTTTTTTCTCATCAAAAGCTTTCTTCATAATTTGGTACCACTTTCTGAAATCAAACCATGGCTTATCTGAAAGAAATAAAATCCAAGATTATTAACCAAATAAACCACACTATAATAATACACATTGCTCATTTGAGTTTCATTAATTGACATAGCTAAACATTTATATACTAGCTCTTGGAATCTATGGATGGAGTCATTGTCTCTCTACTCTAACAGGACTCTCCTGAGGAATCTGTCAATCCCTCCTCCAAGATCCTACCTATATTGTAGCCCCAACTAAATTATACTGAAATCATCTTTTTACATGTCTGCTTTTCCTAGACTTGACTATTACCTCCTTGAGAACAGAACACATATTTTGTTTGCCACTACAAAGAAGGCCTGCTCCTCCTCTCAAACCCAACACCCAGCACAGTGCCTGGCACACGGTGGTGTTCCAATATGATGAATAAATGTATAAAGGAACAAATGATGGATAAATGTGTAAAATGGTACTATAGTAGCTGAACCCAGACTTCCAGTTTCACCAGCTCCTATTCCCATTCTTCATAATCTGAATTCAAAGAATCTAGAGACAAGTAAGAAAGTGGACTGCATTGGACAGTTGGTGTGAGTGTGTGATCAAGATGTAAACGTCAGAGAGACAACAGAACTGAATGCAGTAAAGTATAAAAACTCACTCCTCACTCTTTCATTCCATATAGGGATTATTCTCCATCATTTGCTGGCCAAGGCAGTCTTTCCATGCCTAACTAAAAATCTTTTCAACTGATCAATATAATAATTGTTTAATCCAATATGACCTTGTAGACCATACAGCCACAGAGGAGAGGAAACTACCGAAAGAATTATAAGAATAGAGGAAAACTATAGTAATCAATAGAACTCATGGTTCTTTGACCTGGAGTAAATCACAACTTTTCTAAACCTCAATCTCCCCATCAACAATGCTGGGGGCAGGGGACGGTGATTAGCACACAGAGCAGAGAGAAATGACAGTGATCTTTGCCCTGCCGACAGCATGGATTTATTTTGAGGCTTACAGGGAGACAGGTCAAAGTGCTCTGTTTATTGTACATGTCTACATAGTAAATTATCACCTTTTAGCATTAGAGGGGATATTAGAAGACAGCTAGTTCAACCTTTCACTCTACATAGAAGCCAAAATCAGCAATGTACAGAAAGTAGTATTTTATTTTGCACATATTCTGGAAAGAACACCCAAACTGATTGCTTCCAATAAATTCAAGCCTCTAAAACCAATGAACATAAATCCTAATGAGAACATTAAGAAACTGGAATTGAATTTAATAATTCACATATTCACCACACTTCACTGAGTTGCTCTTAGGCTAGTCACTATGTTAGGCACTAAAGATACAGTAAAAGAAAAAAAAAAGATATGATCCCTCCCTCCAGAAGCTCACACTTCACTTGTCTGTATATCACTTATAAAATACTTATTAGATGCCAGATACTCTTCTAAGCACTTTACAAATATTGGCAATCTAATAGTGACAGATGTACTTAGGCCATTAGTTACACCTCAATGCACTAAACATCTAGAAGAAGTCTGAACAAGAGTGACTGTGGCAGGAGTTATTAGTTCTGATTTGGGAAGAGGTGAAGCATTGTGAAGTGGGTAGGTGTGAAGACCAGACAGAAGAGTGGTGTTTATGCTGCATCTTCAAGAATAAAGAGGCATTTGCCAGGGACTGAACAGGAGTTGGGATAAGAAGGAAAGAGCATTTGAAATAGAGGGACCAGCAAAAGCAAAGGCTGAAAGCATCAGAATAGACAGGATGGTCACAAAGCTTCCTATATATTCATGATCTAGCATGGCTGGTGAGTAGAAGTTGGGAATACAAAGCAGGCTGGTCTTACATATAATACGGACTCACTGATATTTTTTAGTATCCTAGAGATACAAGTAGGTAATTATGAAAAAACAATACTGGTACAATATACAATTTGTATACATGTGTTTGTTTATGTGTATATGTATATTTTTCAAAGTTGTTTGCCTACGTTTATTCCATCTTTTAATCTATCATCTATAACCACTTTGAATTTGAATGATAAAAAATTAAAATACCTTTTTTGTTCTTTTCATTATGTTTTTCAGCAAGATTAGACAAAGACCTGGAGATAACAATAAACAAATCAATTTATTTAGAAGTCATGTATTTGGAAAGATAAATTCTGAATTCTTCTGAGAGAAAAGTATAGAACAGTATTTGAAATTGATACCAAGTTTTAATGGAGAAGCCAACACTGAAACAGAGGAGGAGACACTATAAATACTGTCACTCTTTGTTGGCATCTGGGAGGGGTGACATATTAAGATTCCTTTACTTTCTAAAATAATCTTTGAGAACACATATTGCCAGGAGCCTAAAGGGATATAGATAGAGATTTATGAAGATACTTTAAAACTAGGAAATCAGTGGAGCAATGAGGAACATTGCTACCTAAAGAATAACAGGTATAAAACATGATCAAACAACTGACAACCAGCTGAGTCAAAGTACTGTGTAAGAAATAATTGTGACTACTAGTCAAGGTTCTGTAACAATTGAGAGTCTCCATTTTTTGAGATAACATAGAATTAGGTAAATACAGTACAAATTTTTTCTTTAGCTCTTTTTTTAAAGTGTCTTCATGACATTTAAAGCTTCCTTAAAAAACTAAGATCAGCACCATAAAATGTTACTTGTCATAAAATTGATGTACACTTACCACTCTAAATTGTCATCCAATAGAAAGAGCAGTTTCAATACCACCACAATGATAGCTACAGCTTGTACATCGTACTTAACAGTTTTTGCCATTTTAGCTATAGGATCAAATGTCAGAAAATCCACTTCTCCCATTCCAGTCATTTTTACCACGTGGCAAGTTAAGCTATGCATTTCATCTGAAGAACAAAACAGTAAAATGTAAAGTAAATTATTTGGCAACTAGACCATCCCCAATGTATATATCCATAAAATAACCTTTATCTTAAAACATGACACTATGCAAGAACTCAGAGACACACATTTTGTGAATAAAACATCAAAACATGGCATCCGTACAGAAAAATGAATGGTAGAATCTTAAAACGGCGTATCATTCCCTATTCCGACTTCCTAAAACATCTACAATTTCTAGGACACATCCTGGCATCTGGCAGCCACATACCAGTTGTTTCATCCACGTCTCTTGTCTGTGTTTCTACAGCAGTGTTTGCTCACCTAAAACTAACTCCCTTTAAGACCAAAAGCTTCTCTAGCAATGGATGTGCACTGGCTGGCATCCTGGCTAGCACAATGGAAGCCCTCAACAACTGTTTAACTAGATATATTGCTTTCCTAAAGAAATTACATGTTCAGCATAGACTACACCTATTACTCAAGACTGAATAATGTGGGACTTGGAACCAGAAGACCTAGGACCTATATTTAAGCTTTCCAATCATTAGTTTTGTGACTCTTGGATCAGAGTCACTTAGCCTCAGTTTCTTCACTTGTAAAATGGGTTATAATGAGAATAAATTGAGGTTATGCTCAAGTGAATAGACTTTGAAAACTAAACAAAAAATTTCTGTACTTCCCAATCTAAGTATGTAAGCTGTGACCACACCCTACTCTAATCAGTTTCAAGTATGATAGCCATTTTTTATAAGAGATAATGAGCTTGCATGGAACTGAACTGAATCTCCTACATGCATTCAGTTACCATGTCCTGTTAATTCCATTCTCTCAATGTGGCATACGGTACCATGGTTGAGAAGAGACTACGGAACCAAACTGCTGGGACTACAGTCCCTGCTCCATCACTTACTAGCTCTGTGACCGTGGACATGTTATACAACCTTTATATGCCTCAGTTTTTAAACAGTCTATCTAAAATAGGAATAAGAATAGTAACTGCTTCATAGCTATTGTGAAGACTGAATTAATGAATACACCTAAGGCACTTGGATCAGTGCTGACTGCTTTCCAATCCATCCCCTTTCTTCCCTTCACTGTTGCTCCTTAGGCCACCCTTATAACTGCTCTCCCTTTCTATAGTCTTACTCTCCTGTGGCCCAATCATCGTATTCCCCTGCTCTCATGAACTCACTAAAGCTTTCAGCTCCCAGACTAATCTCCATAGTTCCCCCAAACAAGCCATATTCTCACTTGCCTCTCTGCTTTGCACAGCTACTTTTGCCCCTTTGCCTAGAAAGCCAGTTTCTTTCCCCCATTCCTCATCTTAGGCTCTGCCTGGCTGACGCTCACTCATCTTAGAGAACTTAGTTACACCAGTGACTTCCTCTAGGAACAGACATGGTACCACAGCCTCCTGTGACTGGCCCTCTTCTGAGTGCTAAAGCAGATGTCCTGACATGTACCCTTCTACTGCACACAGTTAAGGGTTTATCTTTCTGTTTCCCTCTTAAACTTGAGGGTGACTCAATCTTGTTTTATTTGTCTTCCTAACTGCTACAACCCACACATAATTCATACTAATTACATGTTTATGATAAAGAATAAATAAAACACAAAATTAATTTCTTTCTTGAAACATTTAAGTAAAAAAATTTGGTTGATTAAAAAATGCTTTGTTAACATAGAAACAGAACACATATAACAATGATAATTCAAAATATCGCATCAAAGTATTTTTATGTCTCCAGATTCTGACAGCTTGGCTCAAGTTTTCACTTGGCTTTTATTCTTCCAACAAACATTTATTGAGCAACTAGTGTGCTCTGGGTACTTAAGACACAGACACAGTCCTTTTCCTCAAGTCCTTTTCCTAATGATAATACAGTATGGTACAGGCTATGACAAAGATGGGATGGTGCTTTCAGGAAATGCAAATAGTCCAACAAGGCTTTAGTGTTGAATGTGAAGAGGCTGGCACGGCCAGACAGTGCAGGTCTTTGTGAGGCAGAGAATTTGGACTATTATACTATTAAGATAATTTCAATTTACAGGTTTCACCTGAATTTACTCCTGGGTTCATTCAGATGCAAAAAGATTAGGAGACAGAAAATTAAGCTCAATTCAACAGGCATTTACTGAGTGTCCACTAGGTACAAGACACTGTGCATTACTATAATGGAGGAAATTAGAGAAATGAATGATAGGACTCTTGCACTCAAACATGTACACTTCAAACACAGAAAAAATTAATTTTAAAATACATTCACTAAAATTTTAACCATTATCTATATTGGGTTGTAGAAGCTATAGTCTCTTCTCAGATAATTTAAAAATCAAAACCATATTAGTATTATTATTCTAAAAAATGACATTTCTTGAAATATTTCTCTTCTTTTAAAATTAATATCTTGGCCAGGCGTGGTGGCTCATGCCTGTAATCCCAGCACTTTGGGAGGCCAAGGTGGGCAGATCACCTGAGGTCAGGAGATCCAGACCATCCTGGCTAACACAGTGAAACCCTGTCTCTACTAAAGATACAAAAAATTGGCCTGGCGTGGTGGTGGGCGCCTGTAGTCCCAGCTACACTGGAGGCTGAGGCAGGAGAATGGCGTGAACCCAGGAAGTGGAGCTTGCAGTGAGTGGAGATCACGCCACTGCACTCTAGCCTGGGTGACAGAGTGAGACTTCGTCTCAAAAAAAAAAAAAAAAATTAAGATCTTGAACTGCTCCCCTTATGCCAAAAGTACAGACTAATAAAAACAGCAACTGGAAGAAATAATGAGAATGGTAGCAAGGGCAGTATAGGTCTTGGAAGGGAGCAGAGGGTGGGAAGACCACAGGCTTTGGAAGGGGAAGACTGGGTTGTAGGAATCTACTCTGCCATCTACCAGCTGGGTGTCCCTGAACCGCCCTAAGTCTCATCTGTCAAGGGGAAGCCTGCTTGCCCTCCCTTTCCACCTTCACAAAGGAGATAATTTATATATGGGCACTTTGGAAACTTCAGAAATTACATATATGAAACAGAAATTACATAAATGATCACGAACGCCGTCAGAAACTCTATCCAGCAGGCTTGTGGGTGACAATGGGAGGAACCGCAGTAGAGGGTGGAGAGTGCATCTGAGCTCATTCATGGCCATCAAAGGGGCAGTGCTTACTCAGGCAGCGTGTGTGTGACATACTTGCCCAAACCTTTCCCTGAGCCCCAGAGGCTACCTGGTCACCTTTAAAGGCGTTGAGGAGGGGCAGCTATTGTCCCAGCAAGTTTAAAACCACTTTTAGCTTTCTGGGAACCCTAAACCCTCTCTTTGTAAAAGTACCACATACATATATCTCTTCTTTTTGATCAATGGCACCACACAACTGATGGCATTACCAGGAGCAATATTTGTAATTACAAATGGCATATTCTGGAAATACTCTTATAATCTTATGTATGGGTGGTTTGCAAACCAACTGTAAACATTTTAGAATCTACATCCTAAGGTATAGGGACTATCATAACTTAATTTGTAGATCTATTTTTTGTTTAAAAAAAAAATAGGCCAGGCTTGGTGGCTTATGCCTGTAATCCCAGCACTTTGGGAGGTCAAGGCAGGAAGATGGCTTGAGCCTGGAGGTTCAAGACCAGCCTGGGGAACATGGCAAGACCTCGTCTCTATTAAAAATAATAACAATAAAAAAAACTAGCCAGGTATGGTGGTGTGTGCCTGTAGTCTCAGCTACTCGGGAGGCTGAGGTGGGAGGATCACTTAAGCCCAGGAGTTCAAGGTTGTAATAAGCTACGATCACGCCACTGCACTTCAGCCTGGTCAACAGAGCAAGATCTTGTCTTCAAGAAAAAAGAAAAAGCTTATTGCACTCCCCGTGCCCACTAATAAGTAATACAACTCAATATAGGATATTTGTAAGATACATAAAGGTAGGAGAAGAAAAAAATAACATGTGTTACCCTAACGTAGAAATAGCCACTTTAACATTTTGGTATATTTACTTCTAATCTTTCCACGAATGTCTTCATTTTCTACAGCTGTGGTTATGTTATACATAATTTTGTAATTTGGCTTGTTTGACTTTTTATTATAACAAACATTTTCCATGCTTTTATGAACTCTTCATAAACATTATTTTAAAAGCTACATACCTAATGTTCCACTGAATGTACACAACACTGTTTACATAACCCTTCCCTTTCTTTTGGATATTTAAGTTGTTTCTGATTTTTCAATATTATAAATAAAGAGACTAATGACATTTATGTGTAATTTTTTTCTATATTTCACATTATTTCTATTGAACAGACTGTGAGAAGTGAAATTTTTCTACCTCCATTTTTTATAATACTGCCTCCAAAAAGTCACTTAATAAATATCAAATGACAATAATGTCTCTCTGCATATTATAACGGATTTATTTCTACTCCTTACAGGAAATGTTAGGCAAGAAATACAGTTAAACTATTATATCAGCCAGAAAACCTATCATCCCCTCTCTGTCCAATAATAAACACGTGAGATAGATGATTGCTTGCTATTAACCAGGCTGCATCAGTTATATTTTGATAATCCCTGGTATTCCTTCCATAACCCAGTATTCTCTCTATAAACTCAGGATTTAGAACATAAGACAGCATACAGGAACTTTCCGCACTTGAGAGACCCATCAAAGAAGCAGAAAGAAAAAAAAATCCAAAATAGTAATTCTGATCTATACAACATATCCAAATGCAGAAATAAGATCTTCCAAATTCTGGAATCTTAAATAATTACTGATTTCTGGAATCTCAATAAGAGCCATGTTCCTTAGCTTTAAAAATGTTACATTTGAAAAATTTAAATTATTTTTGTTCCTGTTTTAAAAAAGATTTTTAAATTATGACAATACTTACATTTATATACATGTTACTACATATTTCTACTCATATTTATAGTTACTGTACATACAATTTTGTATATTGCTTTTTTCACATAACACATGTATTTTACTCTCCTATTAACAATACATTCAATCACATTTTTTACATTGCTTCAGCAATGGTATGGTCACACCATGTTTGTATTTTCTCTTAAGAATATAAGTCCAAAATTTCTCACATTTCTAGTCTAACAAGAAATTCAGGACTGGATTCCACCAGCAGATTCCATTGAGGTTGCCTGTGTGTTGGTATACTATGAACCAGGTATAGTGAGGCTCTTTTTACATTCTATGTTTCACTGCCTTAAAGAGTTCAATATGATCTGACCAGATTTTGATCTCCATTTGTTTTATGCACTGGATATATTATCAAACAACAAAAATGTTACCATAGATTAGCTTCTAGGATTTTTTTAAAAATTAGAATTCATTATGTAATAATAATGCCTCATGCAAATTAAAAAGTGCCATTTTGGGATGGGGGACAGGTCATTAAAAACATATACTGAAACATTTGGTACTTTACTTGCACTTAGCAAACTTACCATAAAAATCAAACATATTCTCTCAAGCATAAATCCCTCACACCAAAACAGAACTCTCATTTCTGAAAACTCTATTTCTGAATATTGACCCTTTAATGATTTTAAAAGGTCTGAATTATTTTAAGAAAGGATTCTGACATTAAGTTTCATGTTACCATGGACCTTTTCAGGTGGTTCTAATAGTCTGTGATTTGAAAAGATTCTATACTCTGCTTATTATAACTTTACTAGTTAAAGTGTCCCCACAATATATGCCACACACTTACCAGGGAGGTTGACTTCCATCAAGTATTTCATACACAGTATGTTGGGATGAAGATAGCAGTCTTCAGTTATGTCTGGAAAACGAGGCAAATCTAAAAATGTGCCAACTTCTATTGTTTTTTTATAGATATCCTCGTAGTCAGGCCAAGACTGAAATAAAAGAGAGACCATCGTAGTTGCGATTTCTGCAACAAAAATTATTTTTAAAAGTATGTTCTGATTTAGAATGGCTATTATTAAAAAGTAAAAAAATAACAGATGCTAGCTAGTGAAGTTGTGCAGAAAAAGGAACACTTATGCACTGCTGGCAGGAATGTAAATTAGTTCAGCCACTGTAGAAAGCAGTTTGGAGATTTCTCAAATAACTTAAAACAGAGCTGCCATTCAAGCCAGCAAACCTATTACTGGATATACACCCAAAGGAATATAAGTCATTGACACATGCATGTGTGTGTTCATCACAGCACTATTTACAATAGCGAAGACATGGAATCAACCTAAATGCCTACCAACAGTGGACCAGATGAAGAAATTGTCGTCTATATACACCATGGAATATTACACAGCCCTAAGAACAAGATCATGTCCTTTGCAGTGACATGGATGGAGCTGGAGGCCATTATCCTAAGCAAATTAATGCAGTAACAAAAATCCAAATACTGCATTTCTCACTTATAAGTGGGAGCTAAACACTGAGTACACATGGACACAAAGAAGGGAACAACAGACACAAGGGCCTACTTCAGGGTGGAGGGTGAGGATCAAAAAACTACCTTTACCGTGCTTATTACCTGGGTGACAAAATAATCTGTACACCAAACCCCCACGACACGCAATTTACCCATGTAACAAACCTGCATGTGTGCCCCTTGAACCTAAAATCAAAGTTGGAAAGAAAAAAAAAAATTTCTGATTTAGCAAGTAATATGTTCCAAGACAGAGTATTTGGAATGCTCAAGAAAGAAAAACAAACAGGTAAAACTAATATGCACTCACTGAATAAAATTTGGAATTTGGAGAAAAGCATGAAGGGAGAAAACCCCCATAAATCCTTAATATTTTAACTCAGCAATTTTAAATCATAAATACTAAATGTTAAAAGCCACTAAAATTCTATTTGGCTCTTAAAACTCTTACTGGGTTTTCCCATGATATGGTAAAATCACTGCTTCTTGCCTTAGAAGAATCTGGAGAAAGGATGAAAGCTACAACCCAGAGTTATAATGTTGTCATGACTGCTCTGATACACAACTTCCCTCTCACCTTTCCCACCTGCACTCTCTCATTACTCTTCAAATTCATAGCTAACAAATGCGGCTCACTGTTACATAATATTCAGGTGTTTCCATATGGGAGTAACGCCAGGCTTTAAGTCTAGTAGTTAAAAATCCACAATTCAACTTTATACTAAACTCGCACATATAAAAGTATGTAAGATTCTCTTACAAAGTTCAGAAAAGCTATGAACAAACATGAACATATTAATTCTGTCTAGCACTTACTTTAAGAACTCAAAGTTTTTGCATATACCATTTGCATTTTTGCAATTTATAAACATTCCTAATATTAATACTGCATGTAATTTTTCACTTACTCATCTATTCACATAAAAAATTTAGTTTAGAGTGGCCAGGTATGGTGGCCCACGCCTGTAATCCTAGCACTTTGGGAGGCCAAGCTGGGCGGATCATGAGGTCAGGAGATTGAGACCATCCTGGCTAACACGGTGAAACCCCATCTGTACTAAAAATACAAAAAATGAACTGGGCATGGTGGCGGGCGCCTGTAGTCCCAGCTACTTGGGAGGCTGAGGCAGGAGAATGGTGTGAACCCAGGAGGCGGAGCTTACAGTGAGCCGAGATCGCACCACTGCACTCCAGCCTGGGTGACAGAGCCAGACTCCGTCTCAAAAAAAAAAAAAATAAATAAAATTTAGTTCAGAGCCTGTTCTATGCAAGGAATTGTGCAAAGTACTTTGGGAAATAAAACATGAATAAGATAATCTCAAAAATAAAAAGATGAGTAAGACAATCTCCTTAAGGAGTTGACAATCGAGAAAGGAGATAAGGCTTGGATACATAACTATAGTACAACACACATGCGCATGTGGGATTTCAGAAAACTAACATTTCTGATATGGTAGAACACTATTAAAATTGAGCCTAATACAAAAATTCTGAAAATCCATTTTGCAGTATCTATTAAAGTTGAGCATATGTACCTCCTAGGTCAAGGGAATTCTACTCCTAGCTATGTATATCCAGCAGAAATGTGTACACATGCCCATAAAAGACATGTACTAGGATGTTCATAACAACACTATTTGTGAAAACTCTAAGCTGGAAATTACTCAAATGTCCATAAATTACTTATCCAGAATAGATAAGTGAATTGTGATATAATCTCACAATGGAACAGTATTCAGTAAGTGAATGTGCTACATGCAACAATGAATCAATCTTCAAAACATAATGTTCAAAGAAAAAAGCCAGATGCAAAAGAGAATGATTCCATTTACATAAAATATAAAACTCAGTAACTCTGTCCCCAGCTTCTGTACTGTCAGAAGTCAGGATTTGATTACTCTAAGGGTGGGCAGGACATGACTGGAAGGGAGCACCCAGCAGAGCTCCTGGGGCGCTAGTAACGCTTCTCCATGAAGCTGGGTGCTGTGACTGTGTTCAGGTTGTGAAAATTCATCACACTGTATATACATTTATGATGTGTAGAATTTCCTATGTGTCTATTTTACCTCAATAAAAAGTAAAAAAGAAATGCTTCATACATCACCTTTGTGAGAGAAATCATTGCTCAAATACAAAGGTGGAAAGACCTTAATGGTACAGGGGTATATGCTTATACAGAGACAATTATACTGTTAATTTTTAGAATTTATAACTATGCTTAATTTTACTTTGCCTGAAGCTAAAATCTTCTCTGTATTATATTTATTTTGGTACAACTATTTCAATAGCTAAACTCTTACATTTCCTTAGGAAAAATGCCTTCAGTTTATGTTATATTATCAACATATGATTGATCTGTAGCTCAAGAATACAAAGTAATTTTCTGTTAATCCAAAGTAGCAATGTGGCATTTTAAGGTTTTTTTTTTTAATGTTGATAGTTATTCTACTTGTACACTAAAATACTATTAATTGTATTTTAATCTGTGAATTTTAAAGAGAGAGAAGAAAAACCTAAGTTCTCAGCGACCTTTGAAAAGAAAGTATCTTCCTTTTTATTTATAAAATTCATTAATTCAGACCTCTGGTTCATTCTGCACAGAATTTGAAGCATCTTTTCAAGCTGAGACAATTTAACATTACTAATAAGAGTTATGGCAATCTTAATCCTTTTAAATAATGCAGGTAAGAGATGCAATTAAGTACTTTTATCTGCAAACAAAACACTAGAGCAGTAAATGTTCCCCTTAGAAAAAAAATCATCTACAAAATGATTTAATGGATGATAAATTCATGACAAGTATGTGTAAGGTCATTAATGAAAAGCAATTTGGTAGGCTAAAAGGATTTAGCATATTTTCAAAACTTCCACACTAAAAGCTGATACATGAAACTCAACATCTGGTGACAAAGAGGCCACTATTCTTTCAAATATGAATTGAGGAGAAAATAATTATTAAGTGTGCATATCTGCCTATTTATCCTATAGATTAGATTCCAGATTCTGCTAGTCTCAATTCAGTATTATAGATTCTTAAAATTTCTTTTATTTTTAAACAGAACTAACTTTTCCTTTTTGAGTAACGCTCAAAATATTTTTTTAAAGGTGGCTAACGGGTTTTCAATCCTATCCCATTTTCTTTTAACCATTGTCTCATTGTTATGCATTTAGGTCACTTCCCATTTTTAAACTAGTATAAATAATGCCATGATGAATATGTTAGCAACATTTCAATTTGATTATAAAAATAACACATCAACATTATAGAAAATTAAGGAAATATAAAATTCTATATTAAAAGATAATAAAAATCTCCGACAACTTAGGGAAACCCTCTGTTAGGATCTGGGTGGACTTTTCTCTCAGCTCATTTGGGCACATCCATATTTATAACACTGGGATTTAAATTCAACAGCCTATTTGACATCTCTACTTGGATTATCTCTCTAGTATGTCAAACTTATATATCCCAACATCTTCCACATCCCTAAATTTTAACCCCTCCAGCAGTGTTCCTTACCCAGTCGCAAAAAGCAACATTTAGGAACATCCTTGACACCTCCCTTTCCTCACACACCACGTTCATTCCATTGCACAGACTGTTTACTCCATCTCCAAGCCTGGTCTTCAGTGACAGTCTTTCTCATCACTTTAACAACTCTACCCCAGACCCAACCTATCAAAAACCTCCTGACAGCCCTATATCTGCTTCTAGCTCTTTGCAACTGGGAGCCAGGGTAAGATTTTATTTTATTTTATTATTTTATTTTTTTTGAGACAGGGGCTCACTCTATTGCCCAGGCTGGAGTGCTGTGGCATGATCACAGCTCACTACAGCCTTGACCTCCTGGCCTCAGCCTTCTGGGTAGGCTGGGACTACAGGCATGCGCCACCACACCCAGCTAATTTTTTGTATTTTTTGTAGAGATGGAGTTTTGTCATATTGCCCAGGCTGGTCTTGAACTCCTAGGGTCAAGCAATCTGCCTGCCTTGGCCTCCCAAAGTGTTGGGATTACAGGCATGAGCCACTGCACCCAGCCCAGGGTAAGATTATAAAATGAAAATCTGGTATGTCATTCCCCTACTAAAATCCCTCCAATAGTTTACACTGCTCTTAGGCTAAGCTCCTGCCTGTCTGAGAGCTTTTGTACAAACTGGATTAGGAATATAGTTTCGTCTCCTGAATTTTGACCTAACATTATGTTTTGTGAGAATTTTCTAATGCCACAAGACAGCCTGTGAGAACATCATTTTGAGTGACTGGAAAACATTCTTCTTTATGAATCCATCATTTCCTTATTACTGGATATTTATGTTAGATATACATATCATGCATCATATTAAGCAGCTAAGAAAACGTGCTTTGATAGGCTGTTTTATGATTTAGGAAAATTCCCATAGTACAATACTCAATTTTTAATATGCAGGAGACAAATTTGTATACATGCTTCAATCCTAATTTTGCAAATATGTTTATGTACGTTAAACAAGACAATCAAAAATAGCAAATGTTAATGGCATTCATGAGAAATCAGACTGTGATTTTCATCTCCTTCTTCATCCTTCTCATTATTTTCTACATTCCTTCTAATTCTGAATACATTACTTTTGTAATAAGAAAAAAATAACATTCAAAAATATATTATGGTTGTCTAAAAAATTAAATATAGACTTATTATATGATCCACTAATTGCACTTCTGGAACTGAAAGCAGGGACGCGAACAAATATTTGTATACCAATGTTCCTACTGGCACTGCTCACAATAGCCAAAAGGTAGAAACGACCCAAATGTACACCAATGAGTGGATGAACAAAATGTGGTATGTATGTACGTAAACGTATATATATTTTATATAAGACAAAGCTGGATATTAGCAAGTAGTACAGATTTTGAATGTTTTATATATATCATAGAATATTATCCAGCCTGAAAAGGAATGAAATTCTGACACGAACTACGATATAGGTGATCCTTAAAGATATTATGCTAAGTGAAATAAGCCAGACACCAGACACAAAAGGTCAAATGTTGTATGATTCCACACGTTATGAGATACCTAGAGAAGTCAAATTCCTAGAGACAGAAAGTAGAATGGTGGTTACCAGAGGCTGGAACAAGTGGGGAATGGGAAGTTGGTGTTTAATGGGTATGAGTTTCAACGTGGGAAGATGAAAAAATTCTAGAGATGGATGGTGGTGATGGATGCACAAAAATGTAAATACACTTAATACCACTGAGCTGCACACTTACAAATGGCTAAAATAGTAACTTTTATGTACATTTTGCCACCAAAAAAAGTATTAAATGGAACCTAAGTTCTCAGACAAGGTGGCAGGTGAAAAAAAAAAAGAAAAAAGGAATGTAAGTAATGTCTGTCTAAAGGAAAAAAAAAACACAACATGTTAAAGAGGTCATAATTAGAAGTGTAATAAAGCTGAAAATTTAAAAAATTCAGCATTTCAGATATGAAATCTACAGACATTCAAAATCTATACCACTTGCTAATATCTACTTTTATCTTACACAAAACCTCTTATAAACAGAAATATACTTTTGGGGGAAATATGGAGTTATTAAACTATAATTATTAAAAATGTAACACCAAGATACGTGTCCACATTTCCCAGAATAAGAAGCCTGCCTGAATCTTCTCCATTAGATACAATGTACTCTGTCAATGACTTACAGAGAGAGTAGGGGGCATACTTCTATCTTTTCAGCCTTGATTTTCACTATTTTCATATATGTTAAACTCATAGACCAGTTTCTCAATAGATACAGTTCCCAAACAGTTTTAAACAGAATCCTGTTTAAAACAACACATACTTAATAAGGTATAACAGCATTTTGTTTTATACTGACCCTTTGGTTATCTGCTAATTCTACCTCAAATCTTCTGTGGAACAAGGTGGAATAACAAAAGACAGACATAGAGATAAGGCTTATATAATGCACTGCTCAAAGCACAATCTCCATCAGAATCACTTGCAAGATGCTTACAAAAAACATCTTCTTAGAGCCCACACTATACTTACTGAATCAATTTCTGACACTGGGTCTAAGAATCTGCAGTTTAAACAAGCTCTCCAGGATATTCTTATGCATACTAAAGCCTGAGAGCCTCTAGAGATTAATGAAATTGCTATGGATCCCCAGAAAACAGAATATGCCGGTTGTAGGAAACAAAAAATAAAACATGCAGAGGCTATTTTTCTTGTAGACAGGAGGAAGTGCTCAGATAGTTTTACTCTCCAAGTTTGGAAAGAGAAGCACACATACACATTCCAGTGAGGCTGAGATGATGGTAGCCGGGGGCGGGGCGGAGGGTGGGGGGAAGTGGGCCAGGAACACAAGAAAACACCAGCTGGCTTCTCTCCCTCATGCTGTCTGGGAGGGAAGAGTAGAAATGAGGGAACCTGATCATTATGCTCACCTCAACTTCCCTCAAGTAGATTTGAAACCTGTCAGGTTATTATTCTAACAAAGATTGTACAAAAAATCCCAAGCATTACATGTGGCCTACAGAGTAAGAAGGTGAACAAATCTAGAGTCAGGTTTGAAGACTCTGGGCAGATCAAAACAATCCAATAAGGCCTTCATTTGAAGGTGCTTAAGAAGTGACTGACAGCTCTGGAGGAGTCTTTTTCTTCCTTCAACCAAAAGAAACCCAGTTTCACAAAGGGTGTAAGATTGCTCCAAGGCAAAATGAATCATTCTGGCTAAGTGCCACGCAGTGGGTTTGGCTGACCCAGTATTACATCTTTTCTTTTTACTCATTCAGGGAGAAGATCAGAATGCTGTTGATCAACATTCAAAATATTGGAGATGTACTTCAGAATAAATTTCCAGTTTCCTCTTTATCCCTTCTTGCTGAGTCTAGTGAGGGATGATGAAATGACTAATTATTGAGAGGATTGAGAAACACTGCCAAGGACTGTGGTAGAATAGCATCTATGTTACATATTATCTATTTTTAAACTGATCTGTAGGTTTAAAATATATAAAGAAAATCAAGGCTGAAAAGATAGAAGTAGCCCTATTTTAAGTCACTGACAGAATAAATTGTATCTAATATAGACAAGTATATCTAGACCCAGTACTTTGGTTCAATCAATGATCTGATTATTTGGTATGCTGTGAAGAGATGGTGCCCCTGAAAGATACTAGATTTTCAGTTTATTCTACCAGGTAAACTGAAAGATTTTTGCTAGAAGTAAATAGGGCTTCAAGTCAGCACCATACTCCAGAAAGTTGAGTCACAAATGAAGCAGCAGAAGAGGCAGAGGCAGAAAAAGGAGAAGAGGGTTAACTCCAAATTAATTTAAGTAAATGAAATGAACTAGCTATCTACCTGGGCTCAGGAATCACAACTCAGAAAAAGGAGATGGCTGGAAAGACTAAAATTTAATTTGCACACCTATCTCCTCTCCTGAGCTCTGCTCTTAAGTCAGGGTAATGGCAGGAAGACTCAGACTCTCACCGCCTGCTTAGAACAAGAAAACAAACCACATCAACACTCTGCATTCCATGTCCCTCTGCTTTAAGTGAGTTTTGCCAGATTTGTTGTTACTAAGACAGAGGGGCCACTGAAATACTAACAGAACAACTTAATGGAAAGAAACAGCTCAGCTGGGATAAAGGTTTGAAAAGGGTTTTTAAAGGTTTTTTTTTTTTTGTTGTTTTTGTTTTTTTTTGTTTTTAGATGTGCTCTCAACTTTCTGGAATAACAAAAATAAAACAAAACCAAACACAGAAGGAAAACAGTCCCCAGCAGCCCACACACAAAACTCCACTGGCATATCTTCATCGCCATCTCCTAGCACAATTGCACCTTTTGTCATTTCTGGTGGAGGTACAGCTGCTGAAGAAGCCAAGACTTAGTGGAGAAAGCTAAGGCATGGAAGGGGGGAAGAAAATGCTTCCTTTGTTAATGAAAAGCCGTTTCCATTTAAAAGTTTCAACATACTATAGAATTGTGAATGCACTTTTGTGAGCAAAAGCAAAAAGCACACAATGAAGAAAAGCTGCCTGTCAATTAAATCAACAGTCATCTGAAGGCAACACAAACCTCCTCTTCTTGAAAAAAGAGGGAAGGAAGGGAGGGAAGTAGGGAGGGAGTGTGGACATTTACTACACTACACTTGGCTGAGGATGTGTCTAAAAGGTATAATAAATGTGACATACAGGGCTTCTAGAGTGATACAGGTCCATTTCATTACAATAGTAAGAAATCACAAGTTTAACATGTTTTTTAAAAGACCACAAAGCTACAATAAATTGTTCCAGCATGCATTAAAAACGAAGTGCTTGGGAAAGCATTTTATTGAATTTCACAAATATTACAGCGAGTTTATTTTCCTTCGTGAAGCAATACTTTAAGACAGGTAAGGACAGGCTAGAGTTTCTGTTACACAACAGCAGGCTCCTGTGATAAACCTGATTACAATACCCTGTCAGAGGCAAACTTCCTGCTCAGCTATTTAAAAAAAAAAAAAGAGTGCAGTGCCTCACCCTTACTTATTCTTATTGTTGTTTTGAGGCAGATTCAGCTGAGAAAAAGCTAATGCTAAGTGCACCTGTTAATCCAAACTGATATCAAGACTCTCCATAACAAAGGAAAATTAACAAGGAATAAAACTATCAGAAGCAATGACAAAGCACTGTATTTATGGAAAAAGAATAAAATGAATTCCACATGTATCATGATGCATAAATAGTTCACCTTGCATTTTTAATCTGCTAGACTTTTCTTAATGACAGTAAACCTACCATGTAGTAGAAAAAAATACTTTTTTATTTTGAGAGAGGATCTCACTCTTGTCGCCCAGGCTGTAGTGCAGTGGCACAATCACAGCTCACTGCGGCTTCCACTTTCTGGGCTCAGGTGATCCTCCCACCTCAGCCTCCTGAGTAGCTGGGACCACAGGCAGGTGCTGCCACACCCAGCTAATTTTTGTATTTTTTGTAGAGCCAGGGTTTCACCATGTTGCCCAGGCTGGTCTCAAACTCCGGGGCTTAAGGGATACTCCCGCCTCAGCTTCCCAAAGTGCTGGGATTACAGGCGTAAGCCACCATGCCTAACCACAAAAAATATTTTTTTGTGTACAAAATCTAGTCTTCTGGGAGTTTGTGGTGAACATATTGCTTTATGTGAAATATAGTCTTGGCCCTGAGGATGAGGCCTTTTTAGAAACGTGTTGTCAACTCGTACAGACAAACACAAACCTTATGAACAAACACAAAATTATGAACTGCTGACCAATGAGGATTTGCCAACTGAACAGGAGATAATAATTTGTTTTGGCCCCAGGATCACAGCTGGTAAAAACCTATTGGAGTCCTCCTTAATATGTGTCTGTTCTCCAAACACTCTGCTGATTGTTGCATAGCCATGTTCCAATTTCACATATCTGTAGTAATGAAGTTTAAAAGATGGTATCGAGAAGAGCAGATAATCTCAAAATAATTTCTATTTGATTTTGGAAGGGTTATGTGATTACTGTTGCAGCAGATTTACCTTTGCCGTTACTCGGTTTAGTTTAGGCTAGTGTAAAACCAGGTTCCCATTCTCTCCTCCTGGGAGGGAAGCCCCAGGTATACTGGGTACTGGGGCATACTGGCCCAGGATGAAACAAAATCACAGGTAATCCACACAAAATTATCAGCTTCACTTAGCAAACATGAGGTATGATTCTAAAAGAAATATAAATGTAGCCTCAGATACATTTTCTAGCCTGAGTAATTCACTGTTGGTTTCAGCATACTGGTAAGAATATGAACTGGTAACTTTTTCATATGAATGATACTGACACATCCATAACTCTTATTTTTAAATGTCCTTGCTAACAAGCAGAAGTTATATCCCTTATATATTTACCACTAAAATTTAATACAATGTTTTTTTCTTTAAATTTCTCTTAACCAAATGCCACTATTTAGTGGCCTTCTGATATATCGTGTAATAAATATATCAGAAGCAGTCTGGAAATTTCCTACCTATGTGAGAAAAACTCCCCAACAGATCAATTTGAATTTTTCTGAAAATAAAGTGTTTAAACTTACTGTTTTATAGCTATTTCAAATCATGTAATCAATAAACACAGACTGAATCCTTATTTTGTAGACAGAATTATAGTAGGTTTTATAGAATCTATAATATAGATAATAAAATAGAAGCATTAAATACAGTCTTTATGCTCAATTAATTTACACTTTTAGTTAGGGATGTAAGACATATACAAACAAATCATGCATGACATACTATCTTTTACTCCTCTCTTTTATAAATTCTATTTAGACAATATCCTTTAGCCGCCTTTAAAATTTTGAAAAATGCAAAAGAATACATATACTGTATCTGTAAGCTATGAAGCCTGGTAATAATAAATGCCTATGAATCCACTACCCAACTTAAGAACTAAAACATTATCAATATTGTTGTATCTACTAGTATACTTCTTCCCTATCCCATCCCTCTGTCTCCACCTCCAGAGGTAACTAGTTTACTGAATTTTGCTCATTGTTAACTTGCCTTTTAAAAAGACAGTATTATACCATAGTATGTCGTTTTCTGAGCTTTGCCTTTTTTTTTAAAGTTATGATTATTATTTGAGACAGGGTCTTGCTCTGTCGTCCAGGCTGGAGTGCAGTGGCATGATCATAGCTCACTGCAGCCTCGACCTCCCAAGGCTCAAGCAATCTTCCCACTTAAGCCTCTCTAGTAGCTGACACTACAGGTCGAGCCACCACGTCTAGCCTAAGCTTTGCCTTTCACACTCTATATAATGTTTCTTAGGTTCATTCACGTTGCTTGTAGCTGCAGTTCATGAATTTTCATAGTGGTTTAATGTACCATTATATGACCGTATCACATTTTTTCCATTTTCCTGTTGATAGACATTTAGATTGTTTCTGGTTTTGTTTGGCTTATGTTTTCATTACTTAGCTACCTTGTTTTAGTCTTTAAAAGTACTTAGGAGTAATGGGTCAGGATGGATATAACTTATAATCAATGATTCAGAAATAAAATTACACAGATACACAAGTAGGTAGGTAGACAGGGAAAATGGCACAAATGATCAAACAATGGCATAAAATGCTAACAACAGTTAAATCTGGATACAGGATATATGGGCATTCTTTGTACTATTCTTAGTTTTGCAACTTTTCTATAAATCTAAAATTATTCCAAAATAATTTTTTAAGTGCTCTCCAAGATGTAAGTGAAAAAAAGCAAAGTGCAATGGTTGCTACCAAGATGTAATTTCATATTATTTTCTATGCTTATATCTTCCACCAAAATCTCTAAGAAGTCTCTCTGCTTTTTTACCCTGTCCCTTTACTCAAAATTAATTTAAAAAGATGAAAGGTAAGTGTTGGCAAGGATGCAAAGAAAAGGGAACTCCTGTACATTGTTGGTGGGAATGTAAATTACTACAGCCATCATGGAAATGAAATGGAGGTTACTCAAAAAACTTAAAACAGAACTACCATATGACCCAGCAATCCTACAGCTGCATATATATCCAAAAAAATCAAAATCAATATGCTGACGGGGTTCACTGCAGCATAATTCACAAAAGCCAAGATATGGACTCAACCTAAGTGTCCATCAATGGATGAATGTAAGAAAACGTAGTACTGATATAGAATGGGAAACTATTCAGCCTTAAATTCAGAGGGAAATTCTGTCATTTGCGACAACATGGGTGAACCTGGAGGGCCCATAAGTAAAATAAGCCAGGCACAGAAAGACAAATACTGCATGATCTCACTTACATGAAGAATCTAAGGCTGGGTGACGCTGAGGAGGGAGGGAATGGGGAGTTGTTGGTCAAAGGGTACAAAGTTTCAGAAGACAGAAGGAACAAGTTTTGAGATCTACTGCACAGCAGAGTGACTATAGTCAATAATAATGTATAGTCATGCGTAGCTTGATGACAGAGATACTTTCTGAGAAATGCATCATTGGGTAATTTCATTGTGTGAAGAGTGTACTTACACAAACCTAGATGGTACAGCCCACTACACACCTAGGCTATACAAGATAGCCTATTACTCCCAGGCTACAAACATGTATTGCATGTTATATACTGCTGAATGCTGTAGGCAACTGTAACACAACGGTAAGTATTTATGTATCTACACATAGAAAAGGTACAGTAAAAATACAGTATAAACAAACTGTACACCTCTATAGGGCACTTACCATGAATGAAGCCTTCAAGACTGAAAGTTGCTCTGGGTGAGCCAGTGAGTGAGTGGTGAGTGAATGTGAAGGCTTACAATATTACTGCACACTACATAAATGCTGTACACTTAGGCTACACAAAATTTATAAAAAAGATGCTTCTTTCTTCAGTAATAAATTAACCTTAGCTTACTGTGTCTTTTCTACATAAACTTAAAAATAATTTTAACTTTTTGACTCTTGTAATAAAACTTAGTTTAAAACATACTGTACAGCTATACAAAAATGTTTTCTTTATATCCTTATTTCGTAATAAGCTTTTTTCTATTCTTAAAATTTTTATTTTTTGTTTTTTTACTCTTTAAACTTTTTTGTTAAAAACTAAAACACAAACATACACATTAGCCCAGGCCTATATGGGGTTGGGGGCAATAACATGCATGGAGCTGTCATCTCCTGTTGTAACAATGCCTTCTTCTGGAATATCTCCTGAGGAACCTGCCTGAGGCTGTTAACTTTTTTTTAATAAGTAGAAGAAATACACTTTAAAGTAATGATTACAAGTATAGTAAATACATAAACCAGTAACAGTTATTATCAAGTATTATGTACTCCAAATTATATAAATGTATTATCACATGTACCCCAGAAACAGGTACATATATCAGGCATCAGTTAAAAAAATTAAACATACCAAAAAAATTCTTACACCTTATAGGGAAATAAAGTTGGGGAATAAAAGAAACAGGACAGTAATTTTAAAAAAGTATTCTGTATCATACATAATTATATATGCTATACTTTTCTACCACTGGCAGTACAGGTCTGTTTATAGCAGCATCACCACAAACACACAAGTAATGTGTTGTGCTAAGAGGTTATGAAGTCTACAACTTCACTAGGTGACAGGAATTTTTCAGCTCCATTACAATCTTATTAGACCACCGTTGTATATGTGATCCATTGTTGACTGAAACAGTTACACAGCACATGACTGTATTGTATAATTTAAAGTAAGAGAGTAGGCCAGGTGCAGTAGCTCACACCTGTAATCCCAGCACTTGGGGAGGCCGAGGCGGGCGGATCACCTGAGGTCGGGAGTTCGAGACCAGCCTGACCAACATGGAGAAACCCCGTCTCTACTAAAAATACAAAAAATTGGCCAGGCATGGTGGCGCATGCCTGTAATCCCAGCTACTCGGGAGGCTGAGGCAGGAGAATCACTTGAACCCGGGAGGTGGAGGTTGTGGTGAGCATAGATTGCGCAATTGCACTCCAGCCTGGGCAACAAGAGGGAAACTCCGTCCCCAAAAAAAATAAAATAAGAGAGTAAATTTCAAATATCTCACCATAAAAATGATAGGTGAGGTGACAGATATGTTAATTAGCTTGATGTAATCATTTCATATGGTAAACATATCTCAAAATATCACTGTACCCCATACATGTATATAATTATAATTTGTCAATTAAAAACAATATTACTTCAAAAAAGAAAAAAAACAGATCAACAAAAGGGATTATTACTAGGGCAGGTATTTAGGGGAAAAGATTTAAGTAAAGATCAGATTAGTGACAATATTCATGAACAGAGACTACAATTTTTTTTTAAGAAAATCCAAGAATGAGTGAGCAACAAGATGCTTTTAGGCATCTGAGAAAGAACTGTTTAGGTAATACCTAAAAAGCATCTGAATACTGACCCTATTTCTAAATGTCTAAAAATTAGTATTTGGAACACTTCTGTTTCTGCTCACGAAGGATTACCAACCATGGGAACTGAGCTTCCACCATATCCAACGGAGAACTGGAAAAAAATATATGAAAGAACAGGTTCAAGCATTGGACAACAGACAGCATGGGACACTAATCCCTTAGAGAAGAGAAACAAATGTCCCAGCTTACTGCCTGGAGGCAGTTTCCAAACTGCAGTGCAGTGCAGTGCAAGGGTGGGAAGTGAAACAGAGCTCAGTGGTCTTGATGAGCTGAGGAGACAGAGACTGGAGTTTCTGGAAGCCGAGGTGGCTAAAATTTGCAAGCTTAGTACCACAAAGGACAAAACTGCATAGACAGAGAGATCCAGAGACCTGCAAAGGGGCCCTCTCATGTGTTTTGCTGAGTATCAATATGTGCATGTATGAGAAAATATCTGAGGCCACAGAAAAAAATAACAGAAAAGCAGTAGAGCAAACAATTTCCAAAGCTCATGGAAGGCAAACAGCCAAAGTGTAGAGACTTCGTAATACCAGGGGCATTGGGTAGAGTCTTTAGTAGGGATATGCCTTAGTAGTGAGGCTAAAATAGTCCCAGAAAAAAGGGACTATTAATAACAAACCACACACAACAAAACTTAAAAACAAGCTTCTAAAGGATTAAACTGTTCAAGTTACTTAATTATACGCTAGAACAAAAAATCTAGCACCCAACAACATAAAAACTACAATGATTGCATCTAATAAAAAATTACCAGTCATGCAAAGAGGCAGGAAAATATGATACATAACCAATCAATAAAACAGACAATAAAACAGACCGAGAAATAACAAAGACAATGGAATTGGTAGACGAGGGTTTTAAAACATCTATTACAAATATTGTCAATATAGTTAAGAATATAAAAGAAAACAAGAACAAAATGAGAAGAGAAAGAGAAGAAATAAGACTAAAATGAAGTTCCAGAAATGAAAAATGTAGTGTCTGAAATGAAAAACACATTGAATGGGTTTAATGACACATGAGAAGATACTCAAGTAAAGATCACTGAATTTGAAGACATAACAATAGAAATTATCAAAAAAAAAAAAACCATAGTAAGCAGAAAGGCCAGAAAAATAAAAAGGAAAAGCCTCAGGGAGCTACGGTACCATATCAAGTGGTCTAGCATGTAATTAGTATCCCAGAAAAATGCAAGGGGAGGCCAAAAAAATTTAAACAAATAATGGATGAAAATGTCCAAGTTTGATGAGAACTGCACACCCATAAATCGAAGGTAAATAAAACCCAAGCAGAAGGCTGGGTGCAGTGGCTCCCCACCTGTAATCCCAGCACTCTGGGAGGCCGAGGCGGGTGGATCACCTGAGGTCAGGAGTTCGAGACCAGCCTGGCCCACATGGTGAAACCCCATCTCTACTAACAATACCAAATTAGCTGGGTGTGGTGGCGCATGTCTGTAATCCCAGGTACTCAGGAGGCTGAGGCAAGAGAATTGCTTGAACCCAGGAAGCGAAGGTTGCACTGAGCCGAGATCGTGCCACTGCACTCCAGCCTGGGCGACAAAAGCAAAACTTTGTCTAAAAAAAAAAAAAAAAAAAAAAAAACCCAAGCAGAAGAAACATAAAGAAAACTGTGACAAGGCACATAATAATCTAATTGGTGAGATCCAGTGATAAAGAGAAAATCTTAAACAGCAGCTAAAGGAAAAAAGGCACATTATATAAAGAACAGTAAGATAAGAATTATGGTAGACTGACATCAGAAATTAGGCAGGCCTGAAGACAATGGAATGACATCTTTAAAGTACTGAAAAAAAGGTATGAAACCAGAATTCTATACCTACTGAAAATATCTTTCAAAAATTAAGGTAAAGTTAGGACTTTTTTTTAGAACAAGAAAAGCAACAATAATTCACTGCCAGCAGATCTGTACTAAAAGAAATGTTAAAGGATGTTTTTTAGGCAGAAATTGGGATCTAAATAAAAAGATTACCAGAAATGGCAAATACATAGGTAAATATAAAATGATTTTTCTCATTTTAAATCTCTTGAAAAGATAAATGATTGCTTACAGAAAAAAAAAAAAAAATCCCAGTGCAGGACATTAAGGTAGAAGTGAAATGTTTGACACTAAAGGATGGGAGGAGGGAAGTGGAAATACTCTGTTGTAAGGGTCTTACTCTGTACAAGTAATGGTATATTATTAGTTGAGGTAGACTGAGAAAAGGTAAAGATGAATACTGTAAACCCTAGAGCAACCACAAAAAAAAAGAAAACAAAGAGGTATAGTTAATAAACCAACAGTGGAGATAAAATGAAATTATTAAAAAATTCTTAATTAAGCCTGGGCATCACTGCAAGACCATGTCTCTAAAAAAAATTTTTTTTAATTAGTTGGCTGTGATGGTATGTGCTTGTAGTCCTAGCTACTAGGGAGGCTGAGGCAAAAGGATTGCTTAAGCCCAGGAGTTTGAGGTTACAGTGAGCTATAATCATGCCACTGTACTCCAGTCTGGGTGACAGAATAAGACCCTATGCCTTAAAAAAAAAAAAAAAAAAAAAAGGAAACATAAAAGAAACAACAACAACAACAAAAAATTCTTAATCCAAAAGAAGGCAGGAAAAGAAGAAAAAAAAAAAAGAGAGATAAGACAAGTAATAGCAAGATGGTAGATTCAAACTCAACTATATTGATAATTATGTCAAATATAAATGGCTTAAACACACGAATTAAAAGGCAGAGATTATCAATTAGATGTTTAAAAATCAACACCCAATGACATACTAACTACCAGAAAACACTTTAATTATAAAGACACAGACAGGCCAGAAATAAAAAATTGGAAAAAGATATGCTGTGCAAACATCAATGAAAAAAACTTGGAGTGGCTATATTAATATCAGACAAGTAGAAACAGCACCAGGAGAAAAAAGTAACATTAGATAATGATAAAGGAGTCAATTTGTCAAGAAGACAAAATACCGTAAATGTTACACACCTAGTAATAGAGCTCCAGTAACAGAAGCAAAAACTGATAGGATGTGAAACAAAAGTTGCAATCATAGTTGGAGATTTCAAAACTCTTCTCTCAGTAATTGATAGGATGAGTAAAAATTAGTATTTGAATGGTTTCAGATCAAAGAACAAGTAAACATAACTCGTTTCACCTCTTAATTTACAAAACTTGTCTCAAATTGTTAAAACTTAAAAGAGGAAAGAAACAGTTTAGATGTGATATGATATTGAGAAAATAATATTTCCGGTTGAAACCATGAATTGCTGTCAGAAATAAATGCGACTATTATAGTTGTAGGTACTTCTTACCACACTGCCCATAGGTGGGCAATGTAAACCTTTTTTTTGAGATGGAGTCTCGCTCTGTTGCCTGGCTGGAGTGCAGTGGCACGATCTCGGCTCACTGCAACCTCCACTTCCCGGGTTCAAGTGATTCTCTTGCCTCAGCCTCCCAAGTAGCTGGGACTAAAGGTGTGCGCCACCACGCTCTGCTAGTTTTTGTATTTTTAGTAGAGACAGGGTTTCACCATGTTGGCAAGGATGGTCTCCACCTCCTGACCTCGTGATCCGCCTGCCTCGGCCTCCCAAAGTGCTGGGATTACAGGCGTGAGCCACCACGCCTGGCCGGCAACGTAAATCTTAACTGAAGGAATGAGCTAGGCTTCTGGGAAATGTAAGCCACAATGGCTATTACAGAAACAGTCTCTTAATTTGGTGTATTATATCTCTCTCTTGCAGTCCCCTAAACATTTAGTAATAATGGGATCTATTACTATTTGAAAGAACACGTAGAATAAATTTTTGAAAATAATTACTTTTAAATAGTGAAATTTGAGTGTCTATGTGAGTATATTTAAAATGAGACTAAACCTCTTAAAAAGGAAATTACTGGTTAGATACCATTTCCAAGCATATAAACTCAGCGCAGGAAGCAATATCCTTTACAAAATGTTGAATACATGGTAACTGAAATTAGAAAATACCATCATGAGAAACAAGATACATTATCCTTTCCCATAGCCATGGGCTTCCTGGAACCTAACTTGAGAAAACCTAGACATGAAGGAGGGGGTATAGCTCAGAAGTAGAGCACTGGACTGCAGATCAAGAGAAAAATCTAGAAATGAACACATTCAAAAGTTAACAGAATCTTAAAATGGAAACTTTATTTTCCAAAATGGTACCTTTTTTTTTTTTTGATCCAAACAGCTTGATTACCCTCTTAATCCCTATCTTGGGCGAAAAGTTTTTCCAGTCTGGAAGGGAGCCTATTGCCATTTGAATATCTGCGATAAGTCTGCATTTTGAATATACTGTCTCAAATAATCCTCATGAAAAATCCTAATGAAGAATAGGATTACTTATTCCCAAGTCATATTTCTTCTTAGGTTTGTTTCCTTATTGGAAAAATAAGAAAAGTGGACTAAATGATTTCCAAATTTCCCTCCAGCTTTAATAATCCATGATTCTACATAAAGTATTCTGATGTCTGTTCCTGAGGAGCTTATAATTTGGTTTGTGAGTTAAAGATAACAACATGATGATTTCAGGCACTAGCAAAATATACAAATAACTAAGCAAAAATTGTCAATATAACTTGAGTAGTGAATAGCTCTGAGAATTGTTGGAGGTTAAGGGAGAGAAGGAGAAAGTGGACGGGGGGGGTGGGGAGAACGAAGGGAGACATACAGAAGAAAGACATTTTTATTAACTAAGACAAAGCTCCTAGCTAATGCAAAAGTAATAACTTAGTTCCACTAGTCGCTCTAGGAAAACTGAATAACTATGAAGACATAAAGATACACACCTAGAATGAGGGAACCAAATGTCCAAGCTTGCTCTCTGCTCTCCAAATCTATCGGAATTGCTCCCACTCAAGTTGTTCTAAGGGTGAAATCAGTTTTGCTTTAAAAATCTAATGTTTCTACAAATCACTTATAATGACCCACATTCAAAATACACCATGAATTAATTACATTTATGCAATATCCTTTACAGTTTTTCATGTGGAGGATCAATTATTCTTTCTGTACCAGTGTCACCTTCTATTTGTGTCATGTATAGTTACAAAGTTCTTTGACATCTGTAATCTCATGTGATCCCTGCTAAACCTCTGCATGATAATCAGTTCAGCTGATATCCCAATTTTACATATAAAGCAGATACCTCAGATAGACAGAATGCCTCGCCAAGGTCACACAGATGGTAGTCTGACTCAGAACTACAGTATTTAGGCTTTTTACTCATTGTATCACCTTTTAGCCTATTTGCCTACTTTTCTGCCCTTCTCACTATCCTAGTTCTCCAAAACACTTAAATAGGTTCTACGAAGATACACTAAGAATTTGTTACACTATACTTCTATAAAGTACTAATTTTGGAGCATTGAGCCAGAAGGAAATGGATGACTAGAAATATAGCTGAACATGCATGGAACATACCATAACATTTTATATCTCAGATTATTAAATATTGGCAGAATTTGCACTGAGTTAGAATGTAGGTCACTATGAGTGATTTAGAGTGGGAAGCTCCTCTCTGCGGGCAGGTCGTCCTGAGAGCACAAGGATGCCCACGTCCATAGCTGTGGCTTGCGTGGCTGCAGCAGCACCCGGGGAGCTCCCACCCCAACTCAGAAGGGATGACCAGCTTTAGAGAGAAGCAACCCACTCCAGGGCCTCCTCTCTGCTGAGAGCTGGGAAGACCATGGGATGCAGAGAGGAACAACCTACTCCAGGGCCTCCTCTCTGCTGAGAGAGCTGCAAAGACAATAGGACGACTTGTCTGCAGAGAGGAGCTTCCCATTCCAGAGTGTCCTTTCTGCTAGGAGCTGAACACTCATCAGGACACCCCGGCTGCGGAAAGGAGCTGCCCGCTGTGGGAGACTGAGCTGTTCTATCGCTCAATAAAGTTCTTCTTCATCTCGCTCACCCTCCACTTATCTGTGTACCTCATTCTTCCTGGTTGCAGGACACGAACTCAGGACCCACAGAATGGCAAGGCTAAAACAGCTGTAACACAAACAGGTCTGAGACATGCCCCTTGCTCGCCATGTTGTGGGCAAAGAGAAGGAAAGAAGAGCTGCGGTCCTTCAGGGAGTCCAGACCTGGGAGCTCCCTGAGCCAGGGCTGTGACTCCCTCTTTGAGGCCCTGTGGTTCCTGGCATCTCCAAGCTCCCAGACACCACTGTGTTCCCCAATGCCAGCTGTGGAAACTGCTTACAGTGCGACTGGTCCCGTCGCAGCCTCGCGGAGAGCTGGCAATCATGCTGGCACCTGGAGCTGCCTGCCCCGCTGCAGCAGGTGGCATATCTGACTGTGTGCAGTGGCCAGACCCCATGCTTGCTCACACATCCATCACCACTCCACGCCTGACTTGCCCTTGGCAGGCATGAGACCCAGGCCGGTAGCGTGAGCCAAGCACAGTCTGCCAGACGGAGTGGGCGAAATGAGCCTAGTGCAAAACTCAGGCAAAGATGCCACTGGCCACAAAGGTTTTCCAGCCAGAAAAACGGCACCCCAAAGATCCTGCAACAGTATGACATCCTTCCTATTGCCTTTGATATTATAGCATAACTACAAAGAGAATTGTTTTACAAAATATTCAGGGGCTCTATCAGCTTTGCCAGGGAGTACTCTTAATCCTTTGACATTCAAATTTTCCCTTTGGAAGCACCTACTGTGCCATCCTCATTATTGGTTTTCTCTTCTTCAACTTTAAATTCTCTATCAGCTCTGTGTTTGTCAATGGATTTGCAAGCAGTTCTCCTACATTAATTTCAAAGATAACATGAAATGCTGAAACTTCCATAAAATTTGCAAATTCACTTTATGTCTGCATTTATTAACACCGACAGGCTGGAAAGGGATAAACCTCAACATTAAGTTGAACATCAAAGGGTATGTGAATAGACGTTACCCTTCATCAAAGTCAGGCCACTATTAAACAGCATTTAACAAATGACTCTTACACCGCCAACAATGTCAGGGTCATGAAGTTCTATGAAAATGATTCCTTAAGTAGGTGAATGTTGGAAAATATTTAACATTTAGTATATCAAAAAAACTTCTGATGAGAACCAAGGGGAAATAACCTTTGAGTACCACCAATAGCGACACAAACTCATAATCAAAGGACAGAAACCCTTCCATTGGAGACATCTGAAAACAGATCTAGAAAAAGACAAACTAACATAAGTCAAGAACTTAAAATAGTACCTTTAGAAACACGGTAATAACTTTCTTCTCTTTCTTCCATAGCAATATAGTGTGCAAATAACAACAACAAAACACATATTTTATTTAAAAAAAAATTGAAATTACCTAAAGGTCTCTAGATAAAAGTTCTCAAGTTTAGTCTCAACAATATACCTGGCCGGGCGCGGTGGCTCACGCCTGTAATCCCAGCACTTTGGGAGGCCGAGGCGGGCGGATCACGAGGTCAGGAGATCGAGACCATCCTGGCTAACACGGTGAAACCCCGTCTCCATTAAAAAATACAAAAAAATTAGCCGGGCGAGGTGGCGGGCGCCTGTAGTCCCAGCTACGCAGGAGGCTGAGGCAGGAAAATGGCGTGAACCCCGGGGGACAGAGCCTGCAGTGAGCCGAGATCGCGCCACTGCACTCCAGCCTGGGTGAAAGAGCGAGACTCCTTCTCAAAAAAAAAAAAAAAACAATATACCTATCTGCAATGCACACACATCACAGTACAGCTATATTTTGAGGATAACCTAAAGGATTAGAGGAATCCACATAAGGAAAGTAAAAAATAATAATTCTACTATTCACTAAAGTATGACTGATGTTCCATACATACTGGGATAAAACACAAAACACCAAATAATAAGTCAAGCAAGAAATAGAAATTATCATACCACTCTTGTGTCTTATCAGAGACTAGAAAGTAAAAAAGAAAGTAACTTACCTCTATAGCAAAGATCCCTCTGTCACGTCCATATAATTTCATCTGTTCTGGAAAATGCTGAAAAGCATTTATGTAAGGAATATGGTCCTCTTCAACAAATCTGTATTTTTAAAAAGAAACAGGTTTAATGAGAGCTATATACTGATATAGCAGAGTAAATGCTTTAAGAAAAATCTCTTAATTCAAAGACAAGGTAAGAATTAGTGAAGCATATTCTATTTCCCACATTTTTAAGGATAATAAATCTAATCATATCTATTATTCTCTTTACCCATATGTTGGCCTATTTAGCCAATTACTGAATGATTCTCTTAAGTTCTTGTCTAAATAAATATGTCTAAGAAGGACTGGACACAGTGGCACATGCTTGTACCCCTAGCTATTTGGGAGGCAGCGGCAGTAAGACTGCTTGAGCCCTAGAGTTTGAGCACTGTAATCCCAGCACTTTGGGAGGCTGAGGCGGACAGATCACGAGGTCAGGAGTTTGAGACCAGCCTGGCCAATACAGTGAAACCCCGTCTCTATTAAAAATACAAAAATTAGCTAGGCATGGTGGCGTGTGCCTGTAGTCCCAGCTACTCAGGAGGCTGAGGCAGAAGAATCGCTTGAACCTGGGAGGCAGAGGTTGCAGTGAGCTAACGCCACTGCACTCCAGCCTTGGCGACAGAGCAAGACTCAGTCTCAAAAAAAAAAAAAAAAAAAAAAAAGGGTCCAAGAAGTGTGTATCCTACTTGTTAGTTCACCACTAGGCTTTGCAACATGGCATTCCCTGTATCCCTAGCTCCCCTCACGTGATAGGCTCCTACTCATAAGTCACTCCTTCAAGGAGGTCTACCTTGATCCCCATTTTCTGTGACAGCCTACCTCCCTTGTCCACCCTTCTGTCTCCAATACCTATAATAGTACATGTTAGATGTTTGTTGCTGAAAGAACCATTAGGGAGTGGGACCTTGCCTGTTTGCTCACCACTCCACCTCAATGCCTGGTACACAGTGGATCAAATATTTTGAGTCAATATTGAGTTTGAAGAAAATAATACATATACATAAATAGACAAATACATTTATTTACGATTCATTAATTTAACAACAATTTATTGGATACTATGTACCTAGTCCTATTCTAGGCTGCAGGGAAAGAGCAGTGAACAAAACAGAAAAACATTCTTGTTCCTATGGAGTTTACATTCTAGTGAGAAAAGAAAGATACAAAACAGATAAGTAAAATCTATAGTATGTTAGGTAGAGTGAAATGTTAAGGAGGAAAATAAAGGAGAACTGAGAATGAGAAATGGGGGTCTTGCAACCATGTCAGATATATACATATACCTATATATATTTAAAATAAGAAAATTAAGGAAAGTGAGCTAAAGACAGGAATAAGTATACAAAATGCATTGCCTTGAAGACTTTGCTGTTGCTAGAGCTGGGCTGACATTTGGCTTTCAGCTTTGTAGCACTTGAAGGACAAAACTGATTCAACTTTTTTTTTTTTTAAAACAGAGTCTCACTATCGCCCAGGCTGGAGTGCAGTGGCATGATCTCAGCTCACTACAGCCTCCACCTTGCGGGTTCAAGTGATTTTCCTGCCTCATCCTCCCAAGTAGCTGGAATTACTTACAGGCACCCACCACCATGCCTGGCTAATTTTTGTATTTCTAGTAGAGACAGGGCTTTACCATGTTGGCCAGGCTGTTCTTCAACTCCTGACCTCAAGTGATCTGCCTGCCTTAGCCTCCCACAGTGCTGGAATTACAGAAGTAAGCCACCAGGCCCAGCCTCAACTTTAATTTCAAATTAAAAATGTGCTTTCTTTAATTTTTACTCTACTGAAAGCTGAGAAATATTTATATAAAAATGGTGTTAAAGCTTCCCCAGCTAAGTTTTTATTAGTATATTTAGTTTATATGAAAGCATTTATGTGCAGTAATCAGCATTATTTTGAAATTATATTTTTGGTTTAATATTATTTTATATACATGATGTAATGCATATCTGTCACTTTTTAAACTACCTAGTATTCCAGTATGCTAATGTGCTCATTATTTATGCAGTCTTCACACCTATGTGATAATACATGCCAGCACTGTGTGCAGTGTTAGGAGTCTGCAGATATAAGCAAGAGATGAAGGGTCCTCCGCACTCCCACCCTAATAGGTCAGACAAACAGCCTGCACAAGAGTCAGTAGAGACACTGTCTCAAGCAGCACAATAGAGGCACAGTCAGTTCTGGAGGAGCAGAGGAAGAAATGAGAGACCTGCCTAGGGGAAGCAGAAATGTCTGCAAAGAGCAGGTCTTCGGCATCTGGAGTTCTAACAGTTTTTCACCATTTATAAATAGTTCTGCTCTTAGCCTCATTCAAAGTTTTTTTTCTTTTCAACTTTGAATTTCCTTTTAGAAAAGTATTTGTTTTTCCAAAAAAAAAAAAAAAAAAAGCTGCTTACTCAAAGTTCTGAACAATCTATTTTCCTTCCTAGGTATTATCAGCTGGTTCAATCCAGGAAGTTGACAGAAAAACTGGTATAGACTAAAAGCATCTCATATGCCTCTCCTGACCAACAGACTTTAGCCATGTCCCCTGGAAACAGTGTCTCTACTTATAATTATGCAATTTTCCAAAGTTTCAATCTATGATGGGTTAGAAATTTAATAAACTCATCCTTTGTCTCAGATCACTGAAAAAAAGCACTGCATTAGAATTAAGTCGTGTCTACCTGTAAAACAGATCCTGAACCCAGTCACCACTAACACTGCCATAATCCAAGCCACCATCTCTTGCCTGGAGGATAGCAAAAGACCACCTAGTCTCCGTACTTCCACCCTTCCCTTCCTAGAACTCATTTTCCACAGCTGCCTGAATGATCTTGGAAAAACATCAATCAGATCATATCTCTCCTGCTGCAACCTTCCAGGGGCTTACTCTCACACTGAAAACCCACAGTCCCCCTGGGTATGAGGTTTCCTTCCAGAGTGATGTGTCCTGAAAATACAGACCGCACAGCTTTGTAAATTTGAAAACATATTGAAAACCACTGAATTGTATATTTTTAAAGGGTGAATTTTATTATATATAAATTATACCTCAATTTTTAAAAATCCAAATTCCTAATTTGGTTTACAACGACAGATATCTGCCTCTGATGATCTGTTCACCCTCATCCTCCTACCCCGCCCTAGAATTCTCTGACTCCAGTCACACTAACTCTCCTCTGCTCCATCACACAGCTCTTGCTTTAGGGCTTGGCACTAGCAACCTCCTTCTACCTGGAATGCCAGTACAGCAGTCCCTACTCATCTGCTTTTTTTGTGTTGCATGGTTTCAGCTACCTGTGGTCTGAAAATATACAATGGACAATTCCAGAAATAAACAAGTCATAAGTGTTAAATTGTATGCCATTCTAAAGAACATGATGAAATATCATGCCATCTCTCTCTGACCCATGTGAGATGCGAATCCTCTCTTTGTCCAGCACCGCCAGGCTGTAGCGCCACCCAGCCATGAGTTACTTGTAATTCACTGGCTCATTCTCAGATCTACTGTCAGAGTGTTGCAGTGCTTGCATTCAAGTACCCCTTATATTTTACTTAATAACAGCCTCAAAGCTCAATAGTAGTAGTACCAGTACACTGTAGTAATTATTCTATTTTATTATTAGGTGCTGTTGTTAATCTCTTACTATGCCTAACTTATAAATTAAACTTTATCATAGGAATGTACACATAGGAAAAAACACAGTGTATGTAGGGTTCCATGCTATCTAATTCTCAGGCATCCAATGTCTTGGAACATATCCTCTGTGGTAAGTGAGGTCTATTGTACTCTTGATATTCACACTGGCTCTATTTTCCTTTAAGGTGCAGAGTAAATGCCACCTTCTTGGTGAGGCCTTCCCGAATAACCAATCTAGAGTAGCCATCTAGTCATTTTCTATCACACCATCCTATTTCAATCTTCTGAATAGCCTTTCCCTGTCTGATCCTTTTCTTATTTATCAGGTTAGTGCAAAAGCAATTGTGGTTTTTGCCATTAACTGCAATGACCTTTGCACCAACCATACTTATGTGTTTGTTTTTTCCTCCTCTGGTCTTGAAATTCGTGAGAGCAAGGACTTGACCTATATGATTCACAACTGCATCGCAAGGGTCTAGATGCCAGAACAACACCTGCATATAGTAGATATTCAATACAAATTTACAGAATGAATAAATGCTGGCTATTTTTATTCATTAATGCCATTATTGCTAGGTAGGCAGGATCCCTTACAGGCTATTTGCAGGGTAATGAATTTATCCTAAGGACTATGGATGCTGCTAGAGGACCTAAAAAAGGAGTGACATGCACAGTGTTAAGGTATGTGGGTACTTTGGCCATGCTAATAACGTACTCCCTTAAAACTGTGTTCTTTAAATATTTTTTCAAAGTTTGGCAGTGGTTCTCAAACTTTACCATCCATAAGAATCCTCTGGGCCAGGCATGGTGGCTCATGCCATAATCCCAACATTTTGGGAGGCCAAGGCAGGAGGCCAAGGTAGGAGGCTTGCTTGAGGCCAGAAGTTTGAGACCAACTTGGGCAACATCACAAGACCCCATCTCTACAAAAAAATAAAAATAAACAATTAAAAAAAAAAGAATAATCCCCTGAAGGGCTTATTTTAAAGCAGAGATTATCAGGTCCTACCCCAGGGTTTCTGATTCAGGTGTAGGATAGGTCTAAGAATTCACATTTCTAACCAGTTCCCAGGTGATACTGAAACTGTAAGTCAGGAGGCCACATTTTGAGAACTTATGACTTAGAGCTCTTTCTGGGAGAAAAGCAAAGGAAGAATATCAATGGTGACAGTCTCTTCTCCTATAGCCCCAAGCAACTAAGCTCTGTTCCCAAACTTGTATATTCCACAGGGCAAAACAAAAGCCCCCCAGCTAAGTAGATTTAATCTCCTTGAAGGCATTTTAGAATTCCCTTTGGTGGGGGAGGAGAAGGAAAGAGAGAGAGAGGAGAAAAGAGGGAGGGAGAGAAGAGGGGTGGGTAGTATCTTACCCCTATTCTTCCGACCACATATAATATTCTCCCTGAGAAGAATTCCAGGTAAATACGACTTTCTCCGCCTTGTTAGATTTCTAGGAGAGTTCTGTTAGCCCCTTATAGATTGTCCTGGGTAGGATGGCTAGCCCCTTTATCCAGCTCTAATGACATGATTAGATTTATGTTTTTGTAAGATCCTTCTGGTTATCAGGAGGAAAATGGATAGAAATGACACAAGATTACAGACACAGAGCTCATCTGGGAGACTGTTAAGCAATCCGAATGAGGGTAGAGAGGACAGAGAGAGAGAGGGAATACAGAGAAGAATGGTTCTGTGAGTTTTTGGACATATAACTGAGTGGACACAATGACCAACAGTGTACGTAGAGGGGAAAGAGCCAAGGATGATTCCTAGGCTTCTGGATAGGGTGCAACAGGGTGGATGGCATTTACTAAGAAAGAGAACACTGGAGAAGGAGCTGGATCAAGGAGACAGGTGATGAACCTCTAGTCATGCTGATTCTGAGATACCATAAAGACATCTAAGTAGCCGTGTCCAGCAGACAGCTGTATATACGAATCTACGGGTCTGGCCCTCAGTAGACAAGTCTGGGCTAGAGATATAAATTTGAGAGTCATCAGTATAGTGGTAATTAAAGCGTTGGGAAAAGATGAGATCACCCAATGGGGGCATACAAAGCAAGATCAGGTTTTTAAATTAATAGTAAAATTCACTGAATCATGGGCTATCTGCTTGTAGAGTTAATCAGACCTGAGGAAAGCGTTTTTATTTGGTTGATGTGGCCAAATTCAAAGGCACTATCATCATTTACTGGAGGCGTTACATTTAATCAAAGGGGCTGTGCCAATAATGATGATGATGGTGGTGATGATGAAAACAAAAACAATAATGAGTAGCACTGAGGTCTTATTATGTGCCAGACACTGCTCTAAGTGCTTTCCATGTAGCACTAATTATTCAAAGTAGTTACAACCCTGTGAGGTAGTTATTATTATTAGCCCCATTTTACCAATGAGGAAACAAAAGCAGAGAGAAATTAAATGACTTACTCAAGGTCATATAATAAATAAGTGGCAAAGCCAGGATTCAAACCCAGCAGTTTGGTTCCTAATTTGTGCTGTTAAAAGCACCCTACACATTGATAAACCCAAATACTACTATTCAGAACACATACAAAGCAAGGAGAAAAAAATTAGCACATAAGAATTTTGGCATATCTATTAAGTGAGAAATTCTTACACATAAAACTGTAATTTATTCATTAACCAAAACACTCTGTAGATTATCCTGAAAAATATAAATGCTTACTATCTGGATAACACATCCTTTCAACAGTTTTGTCTTCAACTTTTCCTTATAGACAACCTATATTTTAGCTCTTAACACCAATATATGCTTTTGTATAACTACGAATAACCATTCTGCTAATGTAAAGATCACCTGTTTATCTTTTCTTAGAAATGAAAAATATTTACTAATATTACTCAGATACTTAAATGTCACTTTCCTCTTCAAAAGATTACATTAGATAATTAATTTTCCAGTAGCCCATGTGTGGTAAGTACTATAATTTCTACTACATAAATAAGAAAATCAAGAAGATGAATTACTAGCCCAGGGGGATTACATTTCAGAATTAGAATTCAGGCTACTCAACCTTTCCAGTTCCTTCCTCAAGTTAAGCCTTCTTATAAAAATCAAAATATCCAAAGTTTGTCTACTTAGTTCATGTAGTAACCAGCAAAAATATTATCATACAAGAGGTCTAGCTAACCTCAAAAGATCTGAAAGTGTTATTGCTTCTCTCTGCCAAAGTAAGGACAGATAACAGAAGGCAAGTGTCTGTGGCACGGTCATCTTCACGATTCCCTTCTCCTTTCGTTGTGAGTATTCGACTCCATCCAGAGATCCAGAGCAGACAGACGTTTCTTAGGAGATAAATGGAGATTTTTAAAAATCCAGGTAACTATTTGGATAACAAAAGAAAAACAACAAAAAATCTAAACAGGCATTTTAAATATTGACATGGTTTGGCTGTGTCCCCACCCAAATCTCATCTTGAACTGTAGTTCTCATAATTCCCACGTGTCATGGGAGGGACCTGGTGGGAAGTAATTGAATCATGGGGGCGGGTTTTTTCCGTGCTGTTCTCATGAGAGTGAATAAATCTCATGAGATCTGATAGTTTTATAAAGGGTAGTTTCCCTGCACACGCTCATCTTGCCTGCTGCCATGTAAGATGTGCCTTTGCTCCTCCTTCACCTTCTACCACGATTGTGAGGCATTCCCAGCCATGTGGAACTGTGAGTCTGTTAAACCTCTTTTTCCACATAAATGACCCAGTCTTAGGTATTTCTTCATAGCAGTAAGAAAATGGACTAATACAAATATCTTAAAACTAGTTATAAAACCTTTACAAAGAGCATTTGGCAATAAAGAGTAATGAAGGACTAGAATAAAATCAGCCAAAAACGTAATCATGGGATATCTGTGGGAGTGAGATGGGACAGGATCCTAAAGAGGGATTTGAGCCAGGCACAGTGGCTCCCACCTGTAATCCTAGCACTTTGGGAGGACAAGGTGGGTGGATCACTTGAGGTCAGGAGTTCGAAACCAGCCTGGTCAACATGGTGAAACCTCATCTCTATTAAAAAATACAAAAAATTAGCCAGATGTGGTGGTGGATGCCTGTAATCCCAGCTACTTGGGAGGCTGGGACAGGAGAACTGCTTGAACCTGGGAGGTGGAGGCTGCAGGGAGCCGAGATCGTGCCATTGCACTCCAACCTGAGTAACAGAGCAAGACTCTGTCTCCAAAAAAAAAGGATTTGAACTGTTTGAATTTTTTAATAGTAACATAAACAATTTTTTAAATAAAGGAAAGGATACACAATTACAATGCACAACAAAAGATGTGTAACTGCTTTGACTCTGACCTCAACTCCCATGTCACCTTCTCTACAAGGCCTCTCCAAAACTCCGAAACTTAGTTAAAGCAGCACCTCCTCCTATCCCCATCCTCCAGGTATCCCCTACCATATGACATTATGGTATCTTCATTCATTCACCAGATGCTTATTCATCTCATTCTTTGTGCCACTCTTCTATGACTCAGGAAATGACAAGTGAACAATGACTCATCTCTCTTAGAACTTATATTCTAGTAATGGGAGACAGACCAATAAACAAACAAACAAGAAATACAATTGGCAGAGCCAGGTGCCATGGTGTGCACCTGTAATCCCAGCTACTATGGAGGATGAGACAGGAGGATCACTTGAGCCCAAGAATGTGAGACTAGCCCAGGCAACACAGAGAGACTCTATCTAAAAAAAGAAAAAAAAAATACCATTGACAGATAGTGATGCTACATAGAAAAATAGCAATGTAGAGTCATACCAAGTGATGGGAAGGGAAGACAGATGCGCTATTTTACATGGATGTCAGAGAAACCTCATTGAGAAGGTGATATTTGAGCAGAGACCTGTATTAATTCAGAAAGTAAGTCTTAAGGATGTTGGGAAGAATACCAAGTATATTAGGAGGAGTGAACTGCAGGAACAGCAAAAAGGCCAGTGTAGTGAAAGCACCATGGGATGCAACATAATATAGTTTCTACACAAATCTGCCATGATTGTGAGGCCTCCCCAGCCATGTGGAACTATGAGTCCATTAAACCTCTTTCTCTTTATAAGAACAGAAATTTCTGAGGGAAAGTGGTGGGAATAATACTGAAGAGAGATTAAGAACTATATTATGTAGAATTTTGTAGGTCATTATTTGTACTTTGGATTTTATTCCAAGTATAAGAAGTTTCTGGAGAGTTTTAAAACATGGAAGCAACAGGACCTCATTTATGTATTTAAAAAGGTCACTCCAGCTGCTGTGGGAAGAATGGAGTTACGGGAGGGCAGGAGTGGAAACAGAAGACCACTCTTTCAGGAAAGCCATGACTGGTACTTGGACTGGAGTGGTAGCATTGCAGCTGGTGAGAAATGGTTGGATTCTAGATAGATTTTAAAGGCAGAGTCAAAGGATTTGCTGATAGATTGGATGTAAAGCATGAGAGAAAAGGAGAAAACAAGTATGATTCTAAGGTTGTTGGCCTGAGCAACAAGTAGAATGCATTGCCATTTACCAAGACAAGGAAGATGGCAAAAAAAAAAAAAAAAAAAATCAGCTTTGATGAGCGAAATCACAATGTTAGAATTATATGCATTAAGTGTGAATCTTATTAAATACACCAATAGAAATGTTTAGTCAGCAGCTGAATATAAGAATCTATACTTTGAAGGAGAGGTGGGACTAGAGATAGGAATTTTAGTTTCAGCATATAGTTGGTGGTTGGTTAAAGCTATGGTATTAGGTGAAGTCACATAAGGAGTAAGGGTAGATAAAGCAGCAGGACTAGGAATGACCCTGAGAAGCTACACTTTCTTAAACAAAAACTCTCAAAATAACTCCTCAAAATCCCTTTCTCCAAATTCTATAAGTCCTTTCTTCATAGCACTTATCAGTGACTAAAATGTTCTTTATTTGGTCATTTATTGCCTATCCCCTCCTACTACAATATAAACACCTTGAAGGCGGACAGTCTTGCCACCATTATGTCCCAGTGCCCTGAACAGTCTCTAGCACAGAGTAGAAGCCTGGTGTGCAAATAGGCCCAACAGTTCTACTTTGAAGATTTCATCCCAGTGAAATGATTTGAAAGCCATGCAAAGGTTTCGGGTCAAGGAATGTTGTGGCTGTTTATAATATAAAAAAAATTTAGAACAACCTAAATGCCAGGAATAGAAGTTTAATTAAGTAATTCCATGCAATGGTATACTACAAAACAATGTCCATAATACTTTTAGATCAGTGGTTCTCAAAGTATACTCCTGGACCAGCAGTATTAGTATCACCTGAGAACGTAATGGAAATGCAAATTACTGAGGTTTAACATGCTCTTCAGGTGATTCTGATGGATGCTAAAGTTTAAGGACCATCGGTTTTAAATGAATATATAAAGTCACGGATTTCCATAAAACAAATGTGTGTTGTGTACACACACACAATTTTTCGTATATTCCTTATAATATGTAAGGACTTCCAGTTAAGGTGGCAAATTGAAAACACATGTTAGCCTCTGCTCTCTCCTGCTACAACAATTATAAAGAGAATTTTTTAAACATGTAAACCTGAGGACAAGTAACATGAAAAAGGTGACAAGAACAAAAAAATTTTAGAAGTTGGAAAGCATACAGATAGGTGATTATTGGCTTGGCAGTCCTGAGAAAGCTAGATCCAAAGCCAGCAGTGGGGAATATGCCAAAAAGCAGTTTTCACTGAGGATCCCTAAAGAAGGCTCAGGAATTGGAGAAACTTATACCACTAGAAACTGGATGAAGGCAGGCCTAACACCAGGATGACTGCTTAAAATCCAGATTAAGAAGCAGTTAGACATCCAGATTCTTTTTTTTTTTTTTTTTTTTAGATGGAGTCTCGCCATCTGTTGCCCAGACTGGAGTGCAGTGGTGTGATCTCAGCTCACCACAACCTCCAACTCCCGGGTTCGAGCCACTCTCCTGCCTCAGCCTCCTGAGTAGCTGGGACTACAGGCGTGCACCACCACACCCATCTAATTTTTTGTATTTTAGGAGAGACGGAGTTTCACTACATTGGCCAGGATGGTCTCAATCTCCTGCCCTCGTGACCTGCCTGCCTCAGCCTCCCAAAGTGCTGGGATTACAGGCGTGAGCCACCACACCCGGCCAGACATCCAGATTCTTATCCCAAATCCATGCAGCCAAGTGATGCCCCTCCCTAGTCTTGGCCAAAAACTGGAAATTTCTTCTCCAGAGAGAAGGGTCCCTAGAATAAGGCATGCAACTCACATGCACTGTTGAGAAGTGAAAACAGGAGGCTTAAGTGAAAGTTTACATACTGAATACTAAAACAATCCCCCATTCCCCTCCGGTCTTCTTCTTCCTACCCAGTTCCCAGAACAGTGACAGCCAAGATTACAAACCTGCCAAACAGAAGACTCAAAGAGATTTCTCTGAGGAATCTGATCAGCTCGGGGGGAAAAGATTTAAAGATGATAACGCTGGGGTTCACTGAGAAAATAACCTTGCATACAGAGCAGAGCTGACAAGACTACCTGCGGAAAGAAAGCCTTCTATCAACTTTTTAGTCTCCATGTTTAAGTAAGAATAGCTATCTTAGGCTCACGAAACATTTGAAGGCTTTCATGTAGAAAGCAGAGGCCAAAACAATCAAGTCAGGGGTGAAATATCATTAATATTCTCTGTGAAATAGAAGATGCTCCACAAAAATGAGAGGGTAATCCAGGAAAGAAGAAATGGGAGGCAGAAAATAAAAAATTCCAACAAAAGAAAAATGACAGAATCTCAGGATGGTGGTAAAGAGAGATCCTGGCTGGGCACAGTGGCTCACGTCTATAATCCCAGCACTTTGAGAGGCCGAGGCGGGCAGATCACAAGGTCAGGAGATCGAGACCATCCTGGCTAACACGATGAAACCCCATCTCTACTAAAAATACAAAAAAAAAATTAGCTGGGAGTGGTGGTGGGCGCCCGTAGTCCCAGCTACTCGGGAGGATGAGGCAGGAGAATGGCATGAACCCAGGAGGCAGAGCTTGCAGTGAGCCAAGATCGCGCCACTGCACTCCAGCCTGGGTGACAGAGCAAGACTCTACCTCAAAAAAAAAAAAAAAAAAAAAAAAAAAGGAGAGATCCTGAAGTCAGCTAGGCCACAGGCCTACAGATAACATTCTAGACCAGAGCAGATCAGAGGCTCCAGGGAGACTTCTTCCAGAAGATGAAATTGATAGAATACATAAGGTATTAAGAGATTGTAAGAACTGGGAGGAGGTGTGGAGATACATTAGTAATAAATTTTACAGATTAGTAATAAACAGAAAACTAAATAAATAACAATTATCAACTCCAAGAAAACCACAGGATATACAGAAAAAGTAATCATAGTAAGCTATACTGCTCAGTCTAAATAATGTGTATACATTTATAATAATTTAAGCAGTAAATACTGATCTAGTAAAAAATTACAGCAATTATATTGAGAAGAGAGAGAATAAGAAATGCACATGCATGTACTGGTGACCATGTGTTAAGGGACAGTGAGGAATGTGTGAAAGAACTAAAACGGAATTCAATAGCTAATGTCCCAAACCAGAAATCAAGATGTAATACTAGAAGCATGTGATACAGAAATACAGAAGTTACAAAAGAGTTGAAAATGAATGCCTCTTGGGAATAGGATATTAGCTGAAGGTAGACTACAAATTTTATTTTTTTTAAGACAGGGTTTTGCTCCATCGACCAGGCTAGAGTGCAGTGGCATGATCACGACACACTACAGCCTTGACCTCCTGGTTCAAGCACTCCTGCAACCTCAGCTACCTGAGTAGCTGGGACTATAGGCATGCACCACTCTGCCTAGCTAATTTTTATTTTTTGAGAGATAGAGGTCTCACTATGTTGCCCAGGCTGGTTTTGAACTCCTGGGTTCAACTGATCCTCCCTCCTTGGCCTCCCAAAATGCTGGGATTACAATAGGTACAGTCCACCACCGTGACTGGTGGACTACAACTTTAAACAATTTTTTATGTTTGCGATTTTTTTATAACAAGACTTATAGAATGATTTGTAGAATTTTGATTTAAAAATTTAAAGAATGAAGCAATAATTCAAATTTTTACAAAAACAAATTCTTTCCCTATACATACATGAAGAAAAACTTTCTGGAATGATCTACAATAGCAGTAGCAGTAATTTCTAGTTGGTACAATAACTGGTGATTTTTTCTTTGTGACTATCTGCATTTTATAGTTTTATATTAAGTTTCACTAATAATTACTTCTTTTTTTTTTCTGAGATGGAGTCTTGCTCTGTCACCTACACTGGAGTGCAGTGGTGTGATCTTGGCTCACTGAAACCTCTGCCTCCTGGTTCAAGCAATTCTGCCTCAGCCTCCCAAGAAGCTGGGACTACAGGTGCGTACCACCACGCCTAGCTAATTTTTGTATTTTTAGTAGAGATGGGGTTTCACCATGTTGGCCAGGCTGGTCTTGAACTCCTGACCTCAAGTGATCTGCTCCTCTCAGCCTCCCATAGTCCTGGGATTACAGGTGTGTGCCACTGTGCCTGGCCATTGATTACTTTTAATGTAAAAACTAAAAGAAAGCTCTAGGGAATCATCATTTACTAAAAAACAAGCAGGCCGAGCACGGTGGCTCACACCTGTAATCCCGGTACTTTGGGAGGCTGAGGCAGGCCGATCACAAGGTCAGGAGTTTAAGACCAGCCTGACCAACATGGTGAAACCCCGTCTTTACTAAAAATACAAAAATTAGCCGGGCATGGTGGCACATGCTTGTAATCCCAGCTACTCAGGAGGCTGAGGCAGGAGAATCACGTGAACCTGGGAGGCAGAGGTTGCAGTGAGCTGAGATTGTGAAACTGCACTCCAGCCTGGGTGACAGAACTAGATTCCATCTCAAAAACAAACAAACAAACAAACAAAAACAAATAAGCAAACAAAAGTGTTACACACAGGTAAACAAAACAATCATGATGCTTTAAAAGGAGCTAATATCTTTTTTTAAAAAGGTTCGATGGTTTTACAGTCACGGCCTTCTGGGACTATTTGAGCTCACGCTTGTCTGAAAAGGTGGAGAAGAAAACTCCAGAAATTCTTTGTTGCCCAATTAGTCAATGATCCTAACACTTTACACCAAAAGTAACTTATTTGATATCCGTGTCACTGTGCAGTCCAGCAAGAGATGTGGATACACTAATAAAGGAATGAAGGCCTATATTTTAATCTTAAATATATTCCTTATTTATTTCAAGTTATGGAATTATATCAGAAAGTAAAACACACATGTAACAAGGTAAATTTTACTCAGCTTGCTTTCGTCTATGCTTAGAAACTGGACATATCATCTTTGTCTATTTTACTATATGGCCACATGATAACATTTTTCTGCTACAACTTTTCTTTGAAGATGCTGAGCCCACACATATAGATCTTTTTGAAGTAACCTCCTTCTTTCTGGATCCACTTGAACTTTATGTCCCTTTAAAGTCACACACAAAAAACTCACATGGAGACAATGTGCCTTTTAAAAAATTGCGCTAAAATTTCACTTAGTTTGTCTTAGCCATATGATTGAGCAAGTCATTGTTCCTTGCTAGATTCTTCCTTGCTAAACCAAGTTCCCTTTCCTTGGATTATCAGAAGATTAGACTAAATTATTTTTAAGGGGCATAACAGCTTTAAAATTCTAAATGGTTTGGTTCTCATTTTTACCTGATTGTGATGCTTTGCTGATGGGGAAAGGTTTTCGAGTGTGGACGTCAGACTGAGACTCCGCTCCACTTTCAAGAAAAGGAGGACAGCTGACATCACTTAGCAGCTCAGGCTCACTAGCCCAGTCTGAATGACTTAGATTATCTTCTAATACCTGTTTGCAAAACGATATAAATAAAATTATTGCGTAACAGTTTTAAACAGTTAATTTCTGGGAACTTAAACAACTCCTATCACAAACACCCTGAAAGAAACCACTCTAGAAAACTGCAACTGTCTGCCAAGTCCCTTTACTTCTGAAACATGCTCCTGACAGCTCCCAGCAGTGCTTCTTGGAGAGGAGTCACAGACAAGGATGGGTGAGGAAACCGGCTGCCAGCCCTGCCATCAGGTCTCCTTCTTCCATGAACATCTCTCTTACAGCGCTAATATCTTCACCACTGAAAACAACATGCATCAATGACTCCACATATGCTGGCTGGCTTCTTTTTACCAAACCTACCTGGGGAATTTTTGCTTTGTATCTTTGTTAATTCTGGTTCTCCTGCCTGCACTATGCCTTTTCCTCCCTCTCTCTAACTCATTACCTACTCATCATGCCATTTTTCCAACCCACTCTTCAGAGACTTCTCCTTTCCTTGAAATCCTATAGCACATATGATTTGTAACATGTAATCAACAAGGATATACTATCACATACTACTGTTTAACTGTTCACACATGTACTGTTGAAATGACAGTGTCCCTAAAAAGGTCAGCTGGTTGGCTACCTAAAGACCTCATTAGCTGGCATTACCTAGGCAAACCAATCACAGTCAAAAAGCCATGGTTTCAACCCTGCAGGCCAAGAAACTTGATCTTATTACAGGAAGATAAGACTTAAGACTCCTGATAAAGAGGCTCACAAGACAATGAAGAAAAAAAAAAAAAAAAAAAAAAAAAAAAAAAAAAAAAAAAACAACTCAGAGAATGAAATAAGATGCTTGTGTCCTCTGTCAAGCATATCCCCTCCCTATAGGGAAGCCCCGTGAGAAGGCGGCTAACCAGAAAGCTGGCTGATGAGCATGAACACACTGAGAAAACTTCCACAGGTTCCCACAGGTTACCACTGCCAGCAACTCTACCACATACTCTGCCTCTGCCTGATTCTTCTGGACGATTCAAACTCCTGTTTAAAGCCAGGTTCTCTATTTGTGCACTTGATCCTACCTCTCTGTATATTCAAAGATATCTGTTCAAAGATTCACATCTACTCTTTCTCTCCATTGCAAATTGTTCTTCTCTCCTGCATCATTCGTATCACTACACAGATATGCTACCATTTATCCCATTTTTAAAAAAAATTTTTTATTATTATACTTCAAGTTTTCGGGTACATGTGCACAACGTGCAGTTTTGTTGCATATGTATACATGTGCCATGTTGGTGTGCTGCACCCATTACCTCGTCATTTAGCATTAGGTATCTCTCCTAATGCTGTCCCTCCCCCCTCCCCCAACCCCACAACAGTCCACAGTGTGTGATGTTCCCCTTCCTGTGTCCATGTGTTCTCATTGTTCAAGTCCCACCTATGAGTGAGAACATGCAGTGTTTAGTTTTTTGTCCTTGCGACAGTTTGCTGAGAATGATGGTTTCCAGCTTCATCCATGTCCCTACAAAGGACATGAATTCATCATTTTTTATGGCTGCATAGTGTTCCATGGTGTATATGTGCCACATTTTCTTAACCCAGTCTATCATTGTTGGACATTTGGGTTTGTTCCAAGTCTTTGCTATTGTGAATAGTGCCGCAATACACATACGTGTGCATGTGTCTTTATAGCAGCATGATTTATAATCCTTTGGGTATATACCCAGTAATGGGATGGCTGGGTCAAATGGTATTTCTAGTTCTAGATCCCTGAGGAATCGCCACACTGACTTCCACAATGGCTAAACTAGTTTACACTCCCACCAACAGTGTAAAAGTGTTCCTATTTCTCCACATCCTCTCCAGCACCTGCTGTTTCCTGACTTTAATGATCGCCATTCTAACTGGTGTGAGATGGTATCTCATTGTGGTTTTGATTTGCATTTCTCTGATGACCAGTGATGATGAGCATTTTTTCATGTGTTTTTTGGCTGCATAAATGTCTTCTTTTGAGAAGTGTCTGTTCATATCCTTCGACCACATTTGATGGGGTTGTTTTTTTTCTTGTAAATTTGTTTGAGTTCATTGTAGATTCTGGATATTTGCCCTCTGCCAGATGAGTAGGTTGCAAAAATTTTCTCCCATTCTGTAGGTTGCCTGTTCACTCTGATGGTAGTTTCTTTTGCTGTGCAGAAGCTCTTTAGTTTAATTAGATCCCATTTGTCAATTTTGGCTTTTGTTGCCATTGCTTTTGGTGTTTAAGACATGAAGTCCTCGCCCATGCCTATGTCCTGAATGGTATTGCCTAGGTTTTCTTCTAGGGTTTTTATGGTTTTAAGTCTAACATGTAAGTCTTTAATCCATCTTGAATTAATTTTTGTATAAGGTGTAATGAAGGGATCCAGTTTCAGCTTTCATATGGCTAGCCAGTTTTCCCAGCACCATTTATTAAATAGGGAATCCTTTTCCCATTTCTTATTTTTGTCAGGTTTGTCAAAGATCAGATAGTTGTAGACATGCGGCATTATTTCTAAGGGCTCTGTTCTGTTCCATTGGTCTATATCTCTGTTTTGGTACCAGTACCATGCTGTTTTGGTTACTGTAGCCTTGTAGTATAGTTTGAAGTCAGGTAGCGTGATGCCTCCAGCTTTGTTCTTTTGGCTTACGATTGACTTGGCAATGTGGGCTCTTTTTTGGTTCCATATGAACTTTAAAGTAGTTTTTTCCAGTTCTGTGAAGACAGTCATTGGTAGCTTGATGGGGATGGCACTGAATCTATAAATTACCTTGGGCAGTGTGGCCATTTTCATGATATTGATTCTTCCTACCTATGAGCATGGAATGTTCTTCCATTTGTTTGATTCCTCTTTATTTCATTGAGCAGTGGTTTGTAGTTCTCCTTGAAGAGGTCCTTCACATCCCTTTTAAGTTGGATTCCTAGGTATTTTATTCTCCTTGAAGCAATTGTGAATGGGAGTTCACTCATCATTTGGCTCTCTGTTTGTCTGTTATTGGTGTATAAGAATGCTTGTGATTTTTGTACATTGATTTTGTATTGTGAGACTTTGCTGAAGTTGCTTATCAGCTTAAGGAGATTTTGGGCTGAGACGATGGGGTTTTCTAGATATACAATCATGTCATCTGCAAACAGGCACAATTTGACTTCCTCTTTTCCTAATTGAATGCCCTTTATTTCCTTCTCCTGCCTAATTGCCCTGGCCAGAACTTCCAACACTATGTTGAATAGGAGTGGTGAGAGAGGGCATCCCTGTCTTGTGCCAGTTTTCAAAGGGAATGCTTCCAGTTTTTGTTCATTCAGTATGATATTGGCTGTGGGTTTGTCATAAATAGCTCTTATTATTTTGAGATATGTCCCATCAATACCTAATTTATTGAGAGTTTTTAGCATGAAGCGTTGTTGAATTTTGTCAAAGGCCTTTTCTGCATCTATTGAGATAATCACGTGGTTTCTGTCTTTGGTTCTGTTAATATGCTGGATTACGTTTATTGATTTGCATATATTGAACCAGCCTTGCATCCCAGGGATGAAGCCCACTTGATCATGGTGGATAAGCTTTTTGATGGGCTGCTGGATTCGGTTTGCCAGTATTTTATTGAGGATTTTTGCATCGATGTTCATCAGGGATATTGGTCTAAAATTCTCTTTTTTTGTTGTGTCTCTGCCAGGCTTTGGTATCAGGATGATGCTGGCCTCATCAAATGAGTTATGGAGGATTCCCTCTTTTTGTATTGACTGGAATAGTTTCAGAAGGAATGGTACCAGCTCCTGCTTGTACCTCTGGTAGAATTCGGCTGTGAATCCGTCTGGTCCTGGACTTTTTTTGGTTGGTAAGCTATTAATTATTGCCTCAATTTCAGAGCCTGTTATTGGTCTATTCAGAGATTCAACTTCTTCCTGGTTTAGTCTTGGGAGGGTGTATGTGTCGAGGAACTTATCCATTTCTTCTAGAATTTCTAGTTTATTTGCGTAGAGGTGTTTATAGTATTCTCTGATGGTAGTTTGTATTTCTGTGGGATCGGTGGTGATATCCCCTTTATCATTTTTTATTGTGTCTATTTGATTCTTTTCTCTTTTCTTCTTTATTTAGCCTTGCTAGCAGTCTATCAATTTTGTTGATCTTTTCAAAAAACCAGCTCCTGGATTGATTTTTTGAAGGGTTTTTTGTGTCTCTATTTCCTTCAGTTCTGCTCTGATCTTAGTTATTTCTTGTCTTCTGCTAGCTTTTGAATGTGTTTGCTCTTGCTTCTCTAGTTCTTTTAATTGTGATGTTAGGGTGTCAATTTTGGATCTTTCCTGCTTTCTCTTGTGGGCATTTAGTGCTGTAAATTTCCCTCTACACACTGCTTTGAACGTGTCCCAGAGATTCTGGTATGTTGTGTCTTTGTTCTTGTTGGTTTCAAAGAACATCTTTATTTCTGCCTTCATTTCATTATGTACCCAGTAGTCATTCAGGAGCAAGTTGCTCAGTTTCCATGTAGTTGAGCGGTTTTGAGTGAGTTTCTTAATCTTGAGTTCTAGTTTGATTGCACTGTGGTCTGAGAGACAGTTTGTTATAATTTCTGTTCTTTTACATTTGCTGAGGAGTGCTTTACTTCCAACTATGTGGTCAATTTTGGAATAGGTGTGGTGTGGTGCTGAAAAGAATGTATATTCTGTTGATTTGGGGTGGAGAGTTCTGTAGATGTCTATTAGATCTGCTTGGTGCAGAGCTGAGTTCAATTCCTGGATATCCTTGTTAACTTTCTGTCTTGTTGATCTGTCTAATGTTGACAGTGGGGTGTTAAAGTCTCCCATTATTATTGTGTGGGAGTCTAAGTCTCTTTGTAGGTCACTAAGGACTTGCTTTATAAACCTGGGTGCTCTTTTATTGGGTGCATATATATTTAGGATAGTTAGCTCTTCTTGTTGAAGTGATCCCTTTACCATTATGTAATGGCCTTCTTTGTCTCTTTTGATCTTTGTTGGTTTAAAGTCTGTTTTATCCGAGACTAGGATTGCAACCCCTGCCTTTTTTTGTTTTCCATTTGCTTGGTAGATCTTCCTCCATCCCTTTATTTTGAGCCTATGTGTGTCTCTGCACATGAGATGGATTTCCTGAATACAGCACACTGATGGGTCTTGATTCTTTATCCAATTTGCCAGTCTATGTCTTTTAATTGGAACATTTAGCCCATTTACATTTAAGGTTAATGTTGTTATGTGTGAATTTGATCCTGTCATTATGATGTTAGCTGGTTATTTTGCCCGTTAGTTGATGCAGTTTCTTCCTAGCCTTGATGGTCTTTACAATTTGGCATGTTTTTGCAGTGGCTGGTACCAGTTGTTCCTTTCCATGTTTAGTGCTTCCTTCAGGAGCTCTCGTAGGGCAGGCTTGATGGTGACAAAATCTCTCAGCATTTGCTTGTCTGTAAAGGATTTTATTTCTCCTTCACTTATGAAGCTTAGTTGGCTGGATATGAAATTATGGTTTGAAAATTCTTTTCTTTAAGAATGTTGAATATTGGCCCCCACTCTCTTCTGGCTTGTAGAGTTTCTGCCGAGAGATCCGCTGTTAGTCTGATGGGCTTCCCTTTGTGGGTAACCCGACCTTTCTCTCTGGCTGCCCTTAACATTTTTTCCTTCATTTCAACTTTGGTAAATCTGACAATTATCTGTCTTGGAGTTGCTCTTCTCGAGGAGTATATTTGTGGCATTCTCTGTATTTCCTGAATTTGAATGTTGGCCTGCCTTGCTAGACTGGGGAAGTTCTCCTGGATAATATCCTGCAGAGTGTTTTCCAACTTGGTTCCATTCTCCCCGTCACTTTCGGGTACACCAATCAGACATAGATTTGGTCTTTTCACATTGTCCCATATTTCTTGGAGGCCTGTTAGTTTCTTTTTATTCTTTTTTCTCTAAACTTCTCTTCTTGCTTCATTTCATTCATTTCGTCTTCCATCATTGATACCCTTTCTTCCAGTTGATTGCATCGGCTACTGAGGCTTGTGCATTCGTCACGTAGTTCTTGTGCCGTGGTTTTCAGCTCCATCAGGTCCTTTAAAGACTTCTCTGCATTGGTTATTCTAGTTAGCCATTCATCAAATTTTCTTTCAAGGTTTTTAACCTCTTTGCCATTGGTTTGAACTTCCTCCTTTAGCTCGGAGTAGTTTGATCTTCTGAAGCCTTCTTCTCTCGGCTCGTCAAAGTCATCCTCTGTCCAGCTTTGTTCCACTGCTGGTGAGGAGCTGCGTTCCTTTGGAGGAGGAGAGGCGCTCTGATTTTTAGAGTTTCCAGTTTTTCTGCTCTGTTTTTTCCCCATCTTTGTGGTTTTACCTACCTTTGGACTTTGATGATGGTGATGTACAGATGGGTTTTTGGTGTGGATGTCCTTTCTGTTTGTTAGTTTTCCTTCTAACAGTCAGGACCCTCAGTTGCAGGTCTGTTGGTCTGTTGGAGTTTGCTGGAGGTCTTCTCCAGACCCTGTCTGCCTGGGTATCAGCAGCGATGGCTGCAGAACAGCGGATATTGGTGAACCCGAATGCTGCTGCCTGATCGTTTCTCTGGAAGTTTTTCTCAGAGGAGTACCCGGCCGTGTGAGGTGTCAGACCACCCCTACTGGGGGGTGCCTCCCAGTTAGGCTACTCGGGGGTCAGGGACCCACTTGAGAAGGCAGTCTGCCCATTCTCAGATCTCAAGCTGCATGCTAGGAGAACCACTACTCTCTTCAAAGCTGTCAGACAGGGACATTTAAGTCTGCAGAGGTTACTGCTGCCTTTTGTTTGTCTGTGCCCTGCCCCCAGAGGTGGATCCTACAGAGGCAGGCAGGCCTCCTTGAGCTGTGGTGGGCTCCACCCAGTTCGAGCTTCCTGGCTGCTTTGTTTACCTACTCAAGCCTAGGCAATGGCGGGCACCCCTCCCACAGCCTCGCTGCCGCCTTGCAGTTTGATCTCAGACTGCTGTGCTAGCAATGAGCGAGGCTCTGTGGGCATAGGACCCTCTGAGCCAGGTGCAGGATATAATCTCCTGGTGTGCCATTTGTTAAGCCTGTTGGAAAAGCACAGTATTAGGGTGGGAGTGACCTGATTTTCCAGGTGCCGTCTGTCACCCCTTTCTTTGACTAGGAAAGGGAATTCCCTGACCCCTTGCACTTCCCGGGTGAGGCGATACCTCGCCCTGCTTCAGCTCATGCACAGTGCGCTGCACCCACTGTCCTGCACCCACTGTCTGGCACTCCCCAGTGAGATGAACCCGGTACCTCAGTTGGAAATGCAGAAATCACCTGTCTTCTGCATCGCTCACGCTGGGACCTGTAGACTGAAGCTGTTCCTATTCAGCCATCTTGGCTCCACCCTTCTATCCCACTTTTTAAAAGCTCGTCCTTCACCCCAGCAACCATGCAATTTCTTTGTACTTGTTGCAGCAAAATGCCTTGAAAAAGTCCAGATTTGTTGTCTCCAAATTCTCTCCTCTCAGTCTACCTTATATTCCATTCCAATCAAGGTTTTGATCCCACTGCTCCACTAACCACTTTGCAGCCCTCTTCCTTCTTGACCTAGTGACAGCATTTATCACAGCTGATCACTGCCCTCTTCTTGAAACACTTTGTTTCCTTGGTTTCCAGAGTGCTCATTCTCTCAGATGTCCTCTTACTTCACATTGTTCCCAATAATTTTTTTGCCAGTTCCTCTTTTATCCCAAACATCTTAACCCTAGAACGACCCAGAGCTAAGTTATTGGTCCTCTCTCTGTCTTCACACTTTGGTGATGTCATCTGGTCTTACGGTTTTAAATACTAGCTACTATCTTCAAATTGTAAAATGTCCCCCCCGTTACCACATTTTAACATCCTAGAAATCGAGATTTATCTTACAATCACTGGCATGTCGAAATTGAATTTGCAGCACTCTTTTCTTTCTTAGCGGTACTTAAAATAATGGTGTATCTTACAAACAACAGCATGTTAGATTTCGTGATTATAATATAAACTAACAGCTTCGAAATTTATGTCTCCAGCCCAGACCCCTCTCTTGAACTGCAGACTTTTATATCTAACTGCAAACTTGAAATTTCCTCTTAGATGCTGATATGGTTTGGCTCTGTGTCCCCACCCAAATTTCATCTTGAATTGTAATCCCCATGTCTGGAGGGAGGGACCTGGAGGGAGGGACCTAGTTGGAGGTGACTGGATCATGGGGGCAGTTTCCCCCATGCTGTTCTTGTGATAGTGAGGGAGTTCTCATGAGATCTGACTGTTTTAAAAGTGGCAGTTCCCCCTGCACACTCTCTCTCTCCTGCTGCCATGGAAGACATGCCTTGCTTCACCTTTGCTTTCCACCATGATTTAAGTTTCCTGAGGCCTTGCAGCCATGCAGAACTCTGAGCCCATTAAACCTCTTTTGTTTATAAATTACCCAGTCTCAGGTAGTGTCTTTATAGGAGTGTGGAAACAAACTAATACAGGAAATTGGTACCAGGAGTGGAATAGCACCATAAAGATACTGGAAAATGTGGAAGCAACTTTGGAACTGGGTAACAGGCAGGGGTTGGAACAGTTTGGAGGGCTCAGAAGAAGACAGGAAGATGAAAGAAAGTTTGGAAATTCCTAGAAACTTGTTGAATGATTGTGATCAAAATGCTGTTAGTGGCCAGGTGCGATGGCTCACGCCTATAATCTCAGCACTTTGAGAGGTGGAGGTGGGCCTGACCTGAGGTCAGGAGTTCAAGACCAGCCTGACCAACACAGTGAAACCCCATCTCTACTAAAAATACAAAAAAGTAGTTGGGCATGGTGGCGTGCATCTGTAGTCCCAGCTACTCGGGAGGCTAAGCCACAAAAATCGCTTGAATCCAGGAGGCAGAGGTTGCAATGAGCCAAGATGGTGCCACTGCACTCCAGCCTGGGCAACAAAGCAACACTCTATCTCAAAAAAAAAAAAAAAATGCTGATAGTGATATGGACAATGAAGTCCAGGCTGAGGTGGTTTCAGATGGAGATGAGGAACTTATTGGGAACTGAAGTAAAGGTTACTCTTGGTTTTAGCAAAGAGACTGGTGGCATTTTGCCCCTGCCCTAGAGATCTGTAGAACTTTGAAGTTGAGAAAGATGATTCAGGGTATCTGGAAGAAGAAATTTCTAAGCAGCAAAGCATTCAAGAGGTAACCTGGCTGATCCTGAAAGCACTCAGTCATGTGCATTCACAAAGAGATTATCTGAAACTGGAACTTTTATTTAAAAGGGAAGCAGAGCATAAAAGTTTGGAATATTTCCAGCTGGACGACGAGGTAGAAAAGAAAAACCCATTTTCTGGGAGAAAATTCAAGCCGGCTACAGAAATTTGCATTAGTAATGAGGAGTGAACGTTAATAGTCAAGACAATGGGGAAAATGTCTCCAGGGCATGTCAGAGATCTTCGAGACAGCCCCTCCCATCACAGGCCCAGAGGCCTTGGAGGGAAAAATGGTTTTACGGGCCAGGTCCAGGGCTCCGTTACTTTGTGCAGCCTCAGGATATGGTGCCCTGCATCTCAGCCACTCCAGCTCCAGCCGTGGCTAAAAGGCACCAAAGTATAGCTCAGGCCATGGCTTCAGAGGGTGTAAGCCCCAAGCTTTGGCAGCTTCCATGTGGTGATGGGCCTGTGGGTGCATAGAAGACAAGAGGTGAGGTTTGGGAACCTCTGCCTAGATTACAGAGGATGTATGGAAATGCCTGGATGTCCAGGCAGAAGTCTGCTGCAGGGGCAGAGCCCTCATGGAGAACCTCCTCTAGGGCAATGCAGAGGAGAAATGAGGGGTTGGAGCCCCAACACAGATTCCCCACTGGAGCACTGCCTGGTGGAGCTGTGAGAAGAGGGCCATCGTCTTGCAGATCCCTGAATGGTAGATCCACTGACAACTTGCACCATGTGCTTGGAAAGCCAGACACTCAACTCTGTCCCATGAAAGCAGCCTTGGGGGCTGTACCCTGCAGAGCCACAGGAGCAGAGCTGCCCAAGACCTTGTGAAACCACCCGTTGCATCAGCATGCCTGGATGTGAGACATGGAGTCAAAGCTTATTTTGAAGCTTTAAGATTTAGTGAATGCCCTGCTGGGTTTCGGACTTGTATTGGCCCTTTGTTTTGGAGAATTTATCCCATGTGGATTGGGAATATTTACCCAATGCCTATAACCTCATTTCATCTTGGAAGTAACTAACTTGTTTTTGATTTTACAGGTTCATAGGCAGAAAGGACTTGCCTTGTCTCAGATGAGACTTTGGACTTGGACTTTTGAGTTAATAAGTTAACGCTGGAATGAGTTAAGACTTTGGTAGACTGTTGGGAAGGCATGGCTGATTTTGCAACGCGAGAAGGATATGAGATTTGGCAGGGGCCAGGGGTGGGATGATATGGTTTGGCTCTGTCCCCATCCAAATCTCTCATCTTGAATTGTAATCCCCACATGTCACGAGAGGGACCTGGTGAGAGGTGACTGGATCATGGGGGTGGTTTCCCCCATGCCGTTCTCATGATAGTGAGGGAGTTCTCATGCAATCTGATGGTTTTAAAAGTGGCAGTTTCCCCCTGCATGTGCTTGCTCACACACACGCATTCTCTGTCTCTCTCTCTCTCCTGCTGCCATGTAAGACATGCCTTACTTCCCCTCTCCTTTGGCCATGATTACACGTTTTCTAGGGCCTCACCAACCACGTGGAACTGTGAGTCAATTAAACTTCTTTTGTTTAGAAATTGCCCTGTCCCAGGTAGTATTTTTATAGCAGTGTGAAAATGGACCAATAGATGCTAACAGCTGTCTCAAACTTAACATGTCCAAAATGGAATCCCTGACTTTCCTGGCTCACTTACCCTTCAGTTGATGGCAACTCCTTCCTTCCAGCTGCTTAGGTCAAAAACCTTAGAGTCATCATTGACTCCTATTCCTCTCTTTCTCTCAAATCCAATCCACCAGGAAATTCTGTTGGCTCTATCTTCAGACTTTATATAGAATCCTATCACTTATCACCTCCAGTTCTACCACCTGGTACCAGCCACCATCACTTCTCATCTACACCAGTGCTTCTCAAACTTTAGTGTACTGTGTATAGGAAGCATCTACAGACTTCTTAAAATGCATATCTGCATTCAACTGGTCTTGGTAAGACCTGAAATTCTGCATTTCTTACCCTAGATATCCCATGGTTTACTCTCTCACTTTCTTCATCACTTCAGCTCCCACATCAGCAAGGGCCTCCATGACCACCTTTTATTAAACAGCACCCTTCCCCACTGTCCCCCTCTCTATATTTGCTTGTTAATTTGCTTCTGCACATTTTCAGTAATTTACCTCACCCAGGATAATACAGCTCAAAAGTAGGGACCAGGATTCAGATGCAGGCCTCTTACTGTTCTCAAAACAGTTATATCCAAAGCACTAAGGAAATATTTAATGGATATACTTGAGAAAACTATGCTTCTAATTAAAAGTAATTGTTTCCATTTCCTTTCAAAATAGAGTATAGCTATACTCTTGAAGTAGAAATTACCTTACCAATTCACATATCAGCTTAATATTTTACTTATTGCTTATTTATTCACCAAGATTTTAGCGTGATGCTAATATTGCTTTACACGAGAATTTACTCAACTCTAGCAAAACCTTTTTTTTTAAAAAAATCTTAAGTTAACCCAAAAATATTTAAATGTCAGAGAATCCCAGGTTCTGATGCATATTTTCTATGTGCTAGGCAAAGTCCCAGGGCATAAATACAATCAACAAATACCTTAGATATGAAATTTTAAAGATCAAGTTCTTAGTAGTTTAGGCAATTCTTTCCTTTCTTTTTCAAAGTGTTACCTTAGAACCATATAGCATCTTTCGATTTTCTTGGGAAGTATCTCTCTCACGTATCAAGACAGTATAATGTTTCATAGTTCTATGATTATAAAATATTATCTTTTCTAGTAAATTCAAGTTATTTCTCGAGTTTATTTAAATTCATTATCTCATATTTTAAAACATTCCCCAAACGAACTCCTCAGGTTACTCCCCCGCCTTTTTTTTTTCAGTTAGCTTTCTCAGGTTGGCCCCCACAACTGCCCCCCAGGATAACATTTAACCATCACTATCCTGTATGACTTGACTACTCTAAACTTCTCATTCTTAGGATTGGTATCACATGAGGATACTGAAGGAGCTCAGAGGTTATCTCTTTTGCTCATCTCTGTAACCTACTCTTCACCCTGACCTGGGTTTCTCAGTACTGGGTCTCTCAACTCTGGATGTGAAACCTATGAGAACCCAAGCAAACATGGAAACACTGGGCCAAATTCCCAAGGCCTTAACAAATGTGTATCAAACAGATTCAGAATCTCTTCTAGCCATATGAAGAGTAACTATAGATGGTCCCTTACTTGTGATGTTTTGACTTTACTATGGTGCAAGCAATATGTACAAAGTCAAAACTATACTTCAAGCACCCATACAACCATACTGTTTTTTACTTTCAATAAAGTATTCAATAAACTACATGAGATATTCAACCCTTTATTATAAAACAGGTTTTGTATTTGATGACTTTTGCCCAACTGTAGTCTAATGTAAGTGTCCTGAGCATGTTCAAAGCGGGCCAGACTAAGGTATCATGTTCGGTAGGCTGGGTATATTAAATGCATTTTCTTTTTTTCTGAGACAAGTCTCACTCTGTTGCCCAGGCTGGAGTGCAGTGGTGTGATCACAGCTCACTGCAGCCTCAACCTCCTAAGCTCAAGCAATCCACCCACCTCAGCCTCCCAAGTAGCTGGGACTATATAGGGCATGTGTCACCATGCCCGGTATGTATTTTTTAATTTTTTGTAGAGTTGGGATCTTGTTATGTTACCCAGGCGGGTCTCAAACTTCTGGGCTCAAGCAATCCTCTTGCCCTAGCCTCTCAAAGTGTTGGGATTACAGGTATGAGTCATAACAGCCTGCATTTTCAACTTAATGATAGTTTCAGCTTACAATGGGTTTATCGGGATGTGACCCCATGGCAAGGGGCATCTGTACCACACATCAAAAATTATCCAACTGGCTGGGCGCAGTGGCTCACGCCTGTAATCCCAGCACTTTGGGAGGCCGAGAAGGGTGGATCACCCGTGGTCAGGAGCTCGAGATCAGCCTGGCCAACACGGTGAAACCACGTCTCTGCTAAAAATACAAAAATGAACCAGGTGTGGTGGCGGATGCCAGTAATCCCAGCTACTCAGGAGGCTGAGGCAGAAGAATTGCTTGAACCAGGAAGGCAGAGGTTGCAGTGAGCCAAGATGGCGCCATTGCACTCCAGCCTGGGCAACAAGAGCGAAACTCCGTCTCAAAAAAAACCAAACAAATGAACAAAAAAAATTATCAAACTTCCTTTTCTTAGAAGTAGAACCATCCTCGACCCTAAATAAAATGTTACATGGCACATTTATAAAGCAGTTAGAAAGAAACTGCTAAAAACAGCTGATGGATGTGGGAGAATACCCAGATTTTATTTTTCTTCACATAAAGGCTTCTGAGAAGATATGATAACTGAACTGAATCTTGAAATGTAACATAAAGTAAGTAGGTATTCCAAGCAAACAGAATAAATACATTATTAAATTAAAAATTATTTTAATAGTACAATGATAGAAACTCTATCTTCTATCTAGAAAATCAACCACAAATTCCTTTATGTTTCAACCAGTCTGATAAGATGTCAAAATTAATTCCATACTGCAGGAAAAAAGTGAAGAAAAAACTTTATTCCAATGTTTAAATCAGTGACCCTGTCCTTGGGACTATAACAGAAGCCTCTTAACTGAAAATCCACTGACAAGCATCATAATCTCAGATACTCAAACTGGTCATGAACCCATCTTCATCTCTACATCTCAACAGACATGTTTTTTAATCCAACTTTTCAGACTTGTGACTTACCGTAGGTTTCCTTCCAGTGGTATAAACTGGGTTCTGACAATATGCCTGCTTGCTCTTCTGAAGGTAGCGCTTCCAAAAATTATGTAAAACGTCATTCTAAGGTGGAAGGGAAATGAGTGGTGGGTGACTCAGGTTATGATGACAAATGTACAGGCACATCTATACCACACCTCTCTTGTACTTTAAATATTAACTTACATATAAATTTCCAGTAAATGTTTTATGCGGTATTCACAAGTTGAGGACAAAATCTTTGGGGTCTGTATGTAGCATCTATCAGAACATGAGTTCCACAAAATGCACACTGGGGATTAATATGTTGAACCAGTAGTTCTCAAGCTTAAGTGTGCATCAGAATCACCTGTAGGGCTGGTTAAGTCTTCCATCTAAATGTATTCTTGCCTGCCTTTCCTTAAAAAGAATTATAATATCATCATAGTATTAGGTACATGAGAAATGCTGAAAAAATCTTTCATAATTTTAGATAAAGACATTAAAATCACCGAGTTGAGTCCTTTTCTTTTGCATATTAAGTAAATTAAGGATCAGAGTAACAAAGCAACTGATACATGACTACACTTTTAGTTAGGGGCGAAGCTGTTACCAGGTTTACTAACCAGTCCCAAGTGAGTAAAACTAAACAAAAAACTTTTCCGGCTGGGCACAGTCGCTCACTACTGCAATCCCCAAGACTTCAAGGCAGGAAGAACTGCTTGAGCCCAGGAGTTCGAAACCAGCCTAGGCAACATGGTGAGACCTCATCTCTACAAAAAATCAAAAAGTTAGCCAGGTATGGTGGCACACGCCTGTAGTCCCAGCTACTTGGGAGGCTGAGGTGGGAGGATCACTCGAGTCTAGGAGGTTGGGGCTGCAGTGAGCCATGATCAGGTCACTGTACTCCAGTCTGGGCGACAGAGCAAGACTCTGTCTCAAAAAGAAAAAAAAAAAAAAAAAAAAAAAAAAAGACTTTTCCATTTATTCGTCATCTACTAGGTACCAGGCATCCCTTAGCTCCAACACAATATTGTACGACAGCTATTAGCTTCATTTTATCACTGAAGAAACTGAGTAACTTGTCCAAGATTACCCAGCCAGTAAGTAGAAAAGCTATCAATAGGATTTGGAGTCAGTTCTGATTCTGGAGCCTGTGTACATGGCATAATGCCACTCAACTGATCAGGTCTAAACAGTTATGCTCATTGGCTAATTTCAGAAAAATTGTTTTCAGAATTAACCCCTAATGAGGTGAGCATAAAGCTACATAGGAATAAACCCTGCTACAGCTATATAGTGTAACTATATAAAACTGTTGCTAAACATTTATACATAGAATGACTATGTAAGCAGAAATCAGATGACAACCCCCCCACTATCAGCTATCATACCTAATGCAATGACTATTATGGGTTAGCCTCTGTTGCTTCATGCTTTGTAGGCCCAGCATCCATTTAGGCCATGCATTGGAATCGCGGTTGTTCTGTTTGGGCTTGCCCCAACCACCAGTTTGAACAGCAAAGGCTCCTCTACAAATCGTTCCTTGGTAACTGCAGTCCATGTTGATCTTTGTTCTTTTTTTGCCTTTAATATCACTTATGAGGGCCAGGTGCAGTGGTTCATGCCTGTAATCCTAGCACTTTGAGAGACCGAGGTGGGCAGATTGCCTGAGGTCAGGAGTTTGAGCCCAGCCTGGGCAACATGGTGAAACCCCGTCTATAATAAAATATAAAAAATTAGCCGGGTATAGCAGCGTGCGCCTGTAGTCCCAGCTACTTGGGAGGCTGAGACAGGAGAATTGCTTGAACACGGGAGGCAGAGGTTGCAGTGAGCCAAGATTGCACCACTGCACTCCAGCCTGGGCAACAGAGCGAGACTCCATCTCTTAAAAAAAAAATCACTTATGAGTATATCACCATATAAATTCATGTCTATTCATTTCACATATGCATAAATCCCTCTCCCCAACTAGGCTGGACCTCTCAACACTTGGTTTCCAATGAGGCATATGAAGCAAGTGAACAACTTGTTGCTAAATAACTGGTTTTTTAAAGCATTCCTTAAATGACTTTTACTAGATGAAGGAATATGAAATTCAAATAACTGCAGAAATACTATGTTGCTCCAGGAAGGCAGCAAAGTCAAAGACTGGGTCCCCAGATCAGAAGCATGGGTGTCCCATAAGAACTTGTTAGAAATGCACATCCTTGGGCCCTACTGCAGACATACTAACTCAGAAATTCAGGGATTAAGTCCAGTGATTGGTGTTTTTTCAAGCACTTCAGGTGATTCTGATGCACACTCAGGTGAACGACTGGTTTAGCATATCAATGTCCAAAGTGCATTCTGTGGAACTCAAGTCCTGATGGACGTTATGTACGTACACCAAACGATTTTGTTCTCAAATTTTGAATAACACACAGGACATTCCCTGGAAATTAAACAAGCACATTAACACACAAAAGGTACTAATAAACCCCAAAGTTATTGGAGTTTCACTTTGTTTAACCTGTTGCTTCCTAAGTATCTGAAGACTAAAACCTTTAAATTTTTCTTTTGGATGTATTGCTTATTTACATCCTGTAGAACACACTTCCAGAACTGCTAACCTACTAAAAGGATTAAAGCAAAAACATCAGAAAAATTATTCTTCCAGTAGCCCTAGTGTTATTACTGATTTCTCCTTAGTTCCACTCTAAGTCTTACTGTTCTTTAAACAACAATATGTAAAGCTAACATCTAGTCACAAATGTACTTACCTTTAACTCTGGGCCTACTCCAAGGTTCTTTAAGGCTTCTGCTTGTTGATAAAGAATGTACTGGAAACCTTCACACACATACCAATCCCAGCCTTTTTCTAAATGACAAATAGCATGTTTTAGCATATACACTCCTAATTTACTAACCTTAATGCTACTACAGTTACAATTTGTGTTTTACACATTGCAACTTGAATTTTTCCTTTTTTTTTTAATTAACCCAGAACTTAGCAGCTTAGCAACTTGAATTTTTTTGTACCATTCAAGAGGGCTTCCATTCTTATATTCTCTTGTTTCCAACCTGGCAAACGTGTACACAAATGCTGAAACTAAATATTTTGTATAATTTCCAATTTCAAATGTTTTCCATTAACTGTATTTTTCTGAAATATTAACCTAAGAGGCAGAAAAATGAATAGTCATCATGTTAAAAAAAAAGTGAAACAAGTTTTAAAAATGTCTGTTTTCCCGAACGATGCCTGGCAGAATCCTAAATGATGAACGATGCCCAGCGGAATCCTAAATGAAAGTACTAAGTCAGTGCTTCCACCACTTTTCTGTTCCAACTCACAAGGGAACAGTGAACTTTTAGTGAATGAGTGAACGAATGTCAAGATCTCATGATACAGGAATGTAGAAAAGGGCAGTAAGAACATTCAAAGAAAATAAACTGCTCAATGGCATTCTGCTTTTCCTGAAATGGTTCTAGGTTACAGGGAGAAAATGAAAGCAAGGTACTAATACTGATCTCAGCCTAGGTGCCAAGTGTGTGCCAGGTATTTTAAGTGGGTTATTTTCTAGAATACTCAAAACTACCCTATGAGATTGTGAAGAAACCTGCCACCACAATAGACAGAGTTACATGTTTAATGACAACTATGAGTTGAAGGAAAAGTCTGTGAAGACCCTTATGTTTTGCCTCTCACCACTGGACAAATACTGTAACTCTTCCAAAAGCTTGTTATTAGTACTTTTTACACAGAGCTTCTGAGGTGTGTTACTGACTTCAAGATCTCTTCTCTGCAGAATGCCAGAGGACTTCAACTCTTCTCCCTTACCTGAATGTCACAAAGTCTCCCCACCTCTGCTGACCCAATTCCTTCCCAGAAAGGGTCTCAAATTGTAAGAGTAAAACAGAAAAGCCAATAATTTTGATGGGTCCATAAGTCGAGGAAGTTTAAACTCTTCAAGCTATATGCATATACTCCCTCTTCCTGCATACTGTTCTTAGAAACTGATAAAGTTGTATTTTAAATTTTGAGTCTGTGTTCCTATTTTCCATAATGGATGGCATTTTATTCTCATTTTACAAATGAAGAAATTAAGGGTGATGAGGTTGACTATAAGATACTTAACACCTAATATAAAGCACCTGAAGTTCCTTAAGAAATGCATGTTTAAACTACACATTTTAAGTATTTAAGTAGGTCAAGGCAAAATTAATCAGGTTTTACTCCAATAAAATTTAAAAGTTAATCAGGTTTTAGCCTAATAAAAAGTCACTACTAAAGGCTAAACAGAAACATGAGATAGCATTTAGGCATTCACTGTTATGCATCTAAGAATGTCAATGTATTTCATATATTTCATAAACACACACACACAAATATATATTTTTTAGTGTGTGTGTATCCTTAAAGCTATCTCATGTAGAAGAGTCCCCATTATCATCACCCTGGTTTCAAACTTGGGGATTTGGTCCTAGCTACCTAGCCACAAAAATAAAAACCATCAGTTAGACTTTACCTAAGATCCTTCTCAACAATGGTTAATTATATGTACTTACTGGATTAATGAAATACTTTGCCTTGCAAAGCACACTCATGCTGAGGCCATTTTAAGGGAAAATAATTTTCCCAATTTTAAAAGGGTGTGTTCAAAATTCAATACGAGAAATGGATTTCTAGAAGTTGAATATCGTATTTAACTCACCTAACCTAACAATTCCACGGTTGAATTATTTCAAAAAATAAGCATTTTTTTTATAAAAGCACACGAAATAATATTCACCCACAATGAATAACAGACATAGCATAGAAGAACGTATGCCAGTAGATAAAATCTGGCATTTTCTCCAGAATCTACTTAAAATTCCATTCCATGTCCTCACATCATGAAGGTGAAAGACGTGAATAAAGAATGTTAAGCACATGTGAAGAAAGAACTTACCAGTGTTGTTTTTTTTTTTAAGCCCCCGGTTGAGGGCTTTTATTTGGGTATTAGGAATAAGATCGGTGTTTGTAACTTCCTGATATCTCTGCAGGAAACAGAAAAAGACCATTAAAAAAGATCGTTTTACATCCCCCAAGCATATTTCCAGGTATTTTCTGGAAAGTATAATGAACCAAATTGTGAGTGCCGGAACCAAGGATGGTAAAATCTTGGGAAAATTATAAGCATTTAACATTCTAGTTAATGTTGATGTTGTTTTTTCATTCAAAATTTCTCGGTAACTAAAACAGTGCCTGGAATACAGTAACCATAAAGTGTTTGTTAAATGAATAACTTTTATTTTAAATCACTTTTTAACTTTTACAAACCAAGCCAAACCAAAAGTTAAATGTACTCACTTTTTTCTCCATGCAAAATACACTTTGCTATTAAAACAGTTATATGTATTTTTTGTAACTGGTAATGCTTAAACTACAGACAGATTAGTTTTGGCCTACTTTTCCATGTCTTTAAATAATACTCTAAAACTGCTTTCATTTCTGAAATTATAAAAGTATGTATTACATTTTATTTTTAATCAAACTTAGAGAATTTTAGAATGACTAAAATGGTTAGTATAATTGCATATCATAGTCTTCAATTCTAACTGCTCTCAAGGGCAAGTATCAAAGATTCTGGCTCTCCCACAACTAAAAATAAAGTGTTGAGTCTTTTTTTTTAAATGGGGCCACACTTTATTCCATAAAGGAGAATAAATGTTCCCATTATTGAGTCTTTTTTTTTTTTTTTGAGAGGGAGTTTCGCTCTTGTCACCCAGGCTGGAGTGCAATGGCGCGATCTCTGCTCACTGCAACCTTCGCCTCCTGGGTTCAAGCAATTCTCCAGCCTCAGCCTCCTGAGCAGCTGGGATTACAGGCATGCGCCACCACGCCCGTCTAATTTTGTATTTTTAGTAGAGACGGGGTTTCTCCATGTTGGTCAGGCTGGTCTCAAACTCCCAACCTCAGGTGATCCGCCTACCTCGGTCTCCCAAAGTGCTGGGATTACAGGTATGAGCCACCGCGCCCAGCCCCCATTATTGAGTCTTAATGCCACAAGAAAGGTGAGGATTTTTAACCAACAGAGGACATTACTGTTTTTCTAAATTTAGAGATTTGGAATGAAATTTATCTTTAACCCTCCATAAGAATAAAAGAAATGTCTCTACCAACAGGATTTTTGGAACGCAGTCTCTCTAAATCACAGAAACCATATTCAAAGCAATTTTGGTATACTGGGTTGGCCACAATGAAAACATAAAACATGTCAAAATAAATACAAAAGCCATTATCTAGCAAAGACAGTAAAACTTACAAAGGGTAGCCAGGAAAAAAAAGACTTAAAATCTGTACTAGACAAAACGTGAAAGAGCAAAAAACCTGAAAAAGTGAAACATCCAAAACTAGAGCTATAATTAATTAAATTACCGAATGGCCATTATGGAATATTTACAGTCCATAAAAAATGTTTGCAAATGTTTAGATAAAGTATTTTTCCAAATTGTTACGGCAAAAGATTGAACAGTACTCAAACATCCCTTTCTCCATTTCATACACAGGAAAAAAGAGACAAATGTAGAGATTACTGGTGATTTTAGCTTTCATCTTCACAATTTCCAAATTTTCTATAGTAAACATGCATTGCTTTTATGATCATAAAAATCTATTACATTCACACAAGTCTAGCCTACACCTTTTTAAATATCCGTGAAACTCTTGCAAAAATATAAACTCTTGCAAAAATATCTATTGTCTAAATTGAACAGATTTATGACCTTCCATTTTTTTTTTTCCTGGATAAAACTTACTAGGATAACATTTTGGTTCCTTTATCAATTCGGAAGGCCTTTTCCAGATTGCAGAAGGTGTCTGGAGCTTGAGAGTTACATGCTGGAGAAGGGGGGGCAATAAAAGGGGCAGAAAAATAGGGCAAGTTGCACCATGACTTCCATTCTTCACAGCTGTAACTGTCTCACCTGCCATTCCCCACCCACTGTATTTCAACATCACCATCACCACACTGCTCAGCTCCAGGGAGCCCCAAACACATCATATTCTCACAGTCCATGTGAAGAACATGCCTGGATCGCCATAAAGCCAAGAATAACTACTGAAGTTGTGCAACACATAACTTTTTTTTTTCCTTTAAGCCTGTCGTCTGAAAGGAAGGCACTGAGCTAGGTTCTTGGTCTTTATAAAGATGTTGTCCACCTTCATGAACTCTACATTCCTGACAAATTACTCCACAGGAGTTGACAGTCTTTCAAATGTGGAGCTAGGTAGAGGTATTAGGATCTTTCAAACTAAAAAATGACTGCAGCAGATTTGATCAAACAGAATCAAACGGAAACGGGATCAAAATCAAAAATAGAAAAGCAATTAGTTAATGTAGTTCAATTCCTATAAAAATAGTATGCCGACTTCATCTACTAATGGCAAATACTCCATTAGACATAATCTTTCTTCACTGTGTTTACACCTGCACTATAGTACAAAAGCAACAGTGAGTAAAACTGCTAGCCCTTACTACACAATGAGGGTGAGGACCAAACTGCACATCTGTCAGGTGCACAATCTGACATACACAGACACACACACAAAATATATCTCCATGAAACCATCACTATAATCAAGATAATAAATATCTCCATCACCCCAACAATTTCATCAAGTGAACACATATCTTTTTAATATTCTGTGTGACTAAACAGGAAGCAGAGATAAGCATTCCAGCTGCAGACTCAAGAACACTGTCTCAAGGAAAAGCACTTGTGTGACACACCTGCAAGCTCAATTCACCAGTTTTGTCAAGGTAAAATTTTTTTCCTTTTACTCGTTTAATATATTTTGTCCAGGTTTTTCATTGTTTAGGGGACAAAGGTTAAGTCTGGTCTCTGTTAGTCCATCTTAGCCAGAAGCAGAAGTCTACACAGTTACTTTTAATGTCCCAAATTTGCCTTTCTTAAGCCTGTATGGTGAAGGTAACATTTGTTCCTTCCTGGCTCTGTAGACTTTGAGGAAATCCTTTTCCACTGAGGAGAGTCCTGGCACATTTAGCCTGTCCAGCAGCAGACTCTCTACACCCTTGATCATTTTGATGACGCTGGCCCGCAGGTGTGTTCACCACAATAGGACCTAGCACTCACAGTGTGAAGGTAGCCTCGTTTACCAAGGTTACACAGGACAGTATGACAATCTCTACTTTAAGAGGCAGGTATGATGGGTAAAATGAACACTGAAGTCAGAAGACTCACATTCAAGTCCTGGTACTTGGGTAACTTTTGGCAAACGCACTCAACTTGTGAGCCCTATCAATAGGCTCTCACAGTTTGTGTTGAGGAGGAAATGAGATAATGGATCCAAAAACACTTTGTAATCTGTAAGGTACTATACAAAGATAAAAGGATAACGAAGAGTAATTCCAATATTCCCAACAGTCCTCAAGCTTTCTTTCTTTTTTTTAGACAGAGTCTTGCTCTGTTGCCCAGGCTGGAGTACAGTGGCGTGATCTCGTCTCACTGCAATCTCCACCTCCTGGGTCCAAGCGATTCTCCTGCCTACTCCCGAGTAGCTGGGACTACATGCGCATGCTACCACGCCTGGCTAACTGTTGTATTTTTAGTAGAGACGGAGTTTCCCATTGTTGGCCAGGCTGGTCTCGAACTCCTGACCTCAGGTGATCCACCTGCCTCAGCCTCCCAAAGTGCTGGGATTACACGTGTGAGCCACCGCGCCCGGCCCAGCCCTCAAGTTTTCTAACATTCCATCTTCCAAACCTCTAAGCCACCATGACACATTTTAAAAAATGTAAATAAGTTCGAACTAATAAAAAGAAATGCATCATCTTCTAAGTACAATTTTAATTATTTCCCTCAACCATATACTCTAAATAAGAAATCATTTATAAATGTGGCCCAACATAATTTCAAAAACTTATCCTCAATCTAATTCACAAATCCCTTAACTTACGTGTAAGTACCTAAGACCACATGCATCCTTGGAACGTTGGCATTACAGGAGTGACAAAAATCAACCCAATTCTTTGGGACTTAGACTACATATCAGGCTGAAATGGCAATTTTTAAAACATAAGCAAATTCATAAATGATATTTGTTACTTACCTCTGTAACATTGTGGCAAGAAGTGCAATAATATTTGCCTTCGTCAGTAAGACCCCATGAGACAGCAGCACACTGAGTACAGCGTTCTTTAAACTCTTCCTATGGGAGAAGAGGACAGAAAAGGTGTTCCCATAAAGCCACATTCAATACGTTGTACCTAAACCATGCAGTTCTACTTAGTGGGTTCCTAGCAACTTTATAAATAAAAAATCATAGCCAATAGAAAATATATCAGAGAGATTATCCACAAACAAGGAGAGCAGCGGTATGAAACCGAATTAAACTACTGGAGAAAATTCATTGAAATATGCAGTGTGAGAGGAAAAAAAAAAGAAAAGGAGGTAGTAGGGGTAAACTGGAACCAAAGATGAGTAAACAAAGCTCCTTGAAAATGCTGTGAGAAAGAAGATGACAAACAAGTATACAGAAGACTTTTAAAAAATGCAAATACCATTTGGAACTCCTCCAGGACACTAAAAGCGCATACCACAGTGGAACTACATTTGTATTGGTTTCAAGTTTCGATTTATTCACTCGGCAGCATAAGGGGTATCAACGATGTGTGTACCAGGCTTTTTACTAGGTGCTGGGGATTCAATGTTGAGCAAAACAGACCAGACATGGTCCCTAGTCTGGGTATACGCTAGCTAATGGTGAGTTACAATTACTAATTTCATCAGCCTAGCATTTACAGAAGTTAGCCAACCATCATTCAATAAACATTTTTTAAGCCTCTACTATAAGACCGTACTGCTTCTGTATATACAGGCCTAATTGTCTGATCCCCAACTCTTTGGAGTTTGACTTGTTAGCGTTGATCTAATTATCGAGTATCACTTAATACCATCAAAGTGTGTGCCATTTGACCGGATGCGGGGACTCACCCCTATAATCCCAGCACTTTTCGAGGCTGAGGCAGGAAGATCGCCTGAGCCCAGGAGTTCAATACCAGTCTGGACAACATAGCGAGACCCCTGCCCCTACAAAAATTAAAACAAACAAAAAAATTAGCCGGGCGTGGTAGTGCACATCTGTAGTACTAGCTCATTGGAAGGCTGAGGCGGGAGAATCTCTCAAGCCCAGGAGGTCGAGGCTGCAGTGAGCCGTGATCGTGCCACTGCACTCCAGCCTGGGGGACAAAATGAGATCTTGTCTCAAAAAGAAAAAACAAAAATGTGCCATTTTACGTAGTACCTAAAACAAAATAAAATGCATGCCAAATTAATTTTGGCAACTTGGTAAAGTGTTCAGTGACCCTGTACTAACACTACGATGAATGATAGCTGGACAATTTAGGGAGTTCCCAAAGCCGAATTTAGAATCCCTGCAGGAGACAGTGGCGAGGATTCCCGGAGAAACAGACAGGGGTTACTCAGAGACATCTCAGGTTCCAACCCCTGCCCCTCCCTCACCCACCCCAGCATTAAAGGGAACTTGTGGGTGGTCCAGTCTCGAGGATGAGCCCTGTGGGTGGCCACCCCACAAAACCCACAACTTCATCCTTAAACACACCCATAACGACAAACACCACACCCTCCCTCACCCACAACCTCGCCGAGCCAGAAACTCCAGCCTCTTTACCAAAGCCGCGCGCGCATGCGGCCGGCCAGCCCCAGTCCTCACCCCGCCCTGCAGCCCTCCGCCCCGCCTTCCTCCAGCCGGTGGCCGCCCCAACCCGCGGCGTCTTCCGCCGCTCCTCCTCAGCTTCTCTGCCCTCCGGCCCCGGCGGTCGGGGCCCGCCAGGCGCACCGCCTCCTTACCGCCTCCTCGAGGTCCATCGCGGCGCCGCGGGAGCTTCCACAGCCGGGACCCGTTACCCGGGTAGCGAGCGCAGCTTCCGGGAGAGACAGGAGAAGCCCTCCGGCCGGAAACGCGAGATCCGAGCCTAGGATTCCGTGCGCCTGCGCGGCAGTGAAACCGCGCGCTCGGGAACGAGGCTCCGCAAAGCCCGCAGCCCTCTCGCGGACTACCTAACTTTCCTACTCTTGAGAACCAAAACCAACCAATAAGAAAGTGGGCGACGCCTACTGCTAGGTGGTTCGATCAAGCTCCGTTCCGACAGTCATTCATTCCAAGACCAACTTGCTCGTCCGGCGTTAGGGGGCCGCACCAAGGCCGTGCTCGCGAGCGCCGGCTCTGTCCTCCGTGGGTTCCGCCCTCCGTGGGTTCTGCCCTCCGAGTCTCGCCCTCGCTGGCTTTTTTAAGGGGAAGCTTCGGGGCTTGGAGGAAAGCTCACGGGCTGTGAGTTAGACCTAGATTTCTAATCACAGCTCTCCTGCTTACTTGTGCCTCAGTTTCCTCCTCTGTAAGAATTAGATGTTATCTGTGAGCCCCTTATAATTGAGTCTCCCCCGGGCGTGGTGGTTGACGCCTGTAATCCTGGGGAGGCTGAGCCGGGAGGATTGTTTGAGGCCAGGAGTTGTAGACCAGCCAGGGCAACAAAGCGAGACCCCTTCTCTACATAAGTAAATAACTGAATAAATAAATGCATGAGTGAATATAATTGAGTCTCAGATAGTAAGTGCTCAATAAATTTAGCTCTTATTGTTTCTTCATTTAACACATTCATTCCTTGTTTTATTTATTAAACAGGAGCTGGTTTGTGTCCTGGGGATTCAGCAGTGAACAAAGTAAACAAAAGTCCTTTCCTTCGTGGAGATTCTATTCTGATGGGGAGAGACAAAAATAAATAAGGAAAATATGTGGTATGTTAAATGGTGGTGAGTTCCAAGGAGAAAAAGAGGAGAGGAGAATGGGAACAACAAGGTGGTTTCAGTCTGAAATGGGATGTTCAAGAAAGATCTCATTGAGAAGAGGATTTTTGATATAATCATATATCTCAAGAAGTTAGAAAAAAGGTTAAACAAAAATAATGGGATGAAGGAAATGTTTAAAAAAGAGAAATTAATAAAAGAGAAAGCAAGCTTCGATAGAGAGCCTTCACGAAGGCTTGCTGTTGTGGCTGGTGCCTGTAATCCCATCACTTTGGGAGGCGAAGGTAGGCGGATTGCTGGAGGGGAGGAGTTGGAGACCAGCCTGGCCAACATACTGAGTCCTCATCTCTATAGGCTGGAGTGCAGTGGTGCAGTCTCAGCTCACTGCAACCTCCACCTCCCAGGTTCAAGCAATTCTCCTGCCTCAGCCTCCCAAGTAGCTGGGATTATAGGCATATGCCACGATGCCCGGCTAATTTTTGTATCTTTAGTAGAGACGGGGTTTCACTATGTTGGCCAGGCTGATCTCGAACTCCTGACCTCAAGTGATCTGCCCACCTCGGCCTTCCAAAGTGCTAGGATTACAGGCGTGAGCCACCACGCCCAGCCTAAAAGATATTTTTTAAGAAGAGAGTCTCAACAAACTAACATTAGCTCTTTGAAAATACTAATACACTCGATAAACTCTGGAAAGATTGATCAAAAAGAAAAGAGCCCAGCTTGGTGATGCACACTTGCAGTCCTAGCTACTTGGGAGGATGAGACGGGAGGTTTGCTTGAGCTCAAGGCTGCAGTGAGCTATAATCGGGCCACTGTGCTCCAGTCTGAGCAACAGAGCAAAGAAAATAAAAATAAACTGATATCAGTGGCATCACTAACCAATATGTACAGGCACCACTACAAATACCACAGACATTAAAAAGATCATAAGGGGATATTCTGAACAACTCTAGGCCAATAAATGTGAAAATTCTACCAATTTTTTTTTTTTTAAGACAGAGTCTCACTCTTTCGCCCAGGCTGGTGTGCAGGGGCGCCATCTCAGCCCACTGCAACCTCCGCTTCCCGGGTTCAAGTAATCCTCCTGCCTCAGCCTCCTAAATAGCTGGGACTACAGGCGCCTGCCACCACGCTGGGTAGGTTTTGTATTTTTAGTAGAGATGGAGTTTCGCCATATTGGCCAGGCTGATCTCAAACTGATCTGCCCACCTCGGCCTCCCAAAGTACTGGGATTACAGGCGTGAGCCACCACGCCTGGCCAAATTCTACCAAATTTTTAAGAAAGAAATAGGCCAGTCATGGTGGCTTGCGCCTATAATCCCAGCACTTTAGGAGGCTGAGGCAGGAGAATATTTGAGGCCAGGAGTTCGAGACCAGCCTGACCAACATGACAAAACCTCGTCTCTACTAAAAATACAAAAATTAGCTGGGCGTGGCGTTGCACGCCTGTAATCCCAGCTACGTGAGAGGCTGAGGCACAAGAATTGCTTGAACCTGGGAGGCGGAAGTTGCAGTGGGCCAAGATCGTGCCATTGCACTCCAGCCTGGTTGACACAGCGAGACTCTGTGTCAATAATAATTTTAAAAAGAAAGAAATAACACCCATCTTATACAGATGCTTCCAAATAAAGAAAAAAGAAGAGCATTTACCAACACATTTTAGGAGACAAGCATGACCTTGACACCAAAACTTGACAAGGATATTTCAAGAAAAGTCAAAATTAAAGACCAATTCCTCTCAAAAACATACATGCAAAAGTTCCAAACAAAACATCAGTAAATTGAGTGTACATCCTGTTGTATTCAGCAATAAATAAATAGGACAATAAATCACAGCCAAGTTAGGTTTATTCTAGAAATGCAAGTTTAGTTTAACATCAAGCCTGTAATCTCAGCATTTTGGGATGCCAAGGTGGACAGAACACTTAAGCCCAGGAGTTTGAGATCAGCCTGGGCAATATAATAAGACCTCATTTCTGCAAAAAATTAAAAAATTAGCTGGGTGTGGTGGCGCAGTCCTATAGTCCCAGGTACTCAGGAGACTGAGGTGGGAGGATCGGTTGAGGCTGCAGTGAGCTGTGGTCACGCCACTGCATTCCAGCCTAGGTGACAAAGCAAGACCTTTTCTCAAAATTAAAAAATATTAAAAGGAAAATTAGAGAAAAAAGAATAAAGATTTAAAAAATAAAAGAGAAAAAATAAATCATACAGTAATCTAGTGTGATGCAAGGATAGACCAAAAAATCAACAGAACTGAATAGAAAGTCCAGAAACAGACTCATAAGTACATATAAAATAATCTGATTTACAACAAAACCGCTACTAAAATTCAGTGAGGAAAGAATAGCTTTTCTCCTTTTTCTTTGTTTCTTTTTTGAGATAGAGTCTCGCTCTGTTGCCCAGGCTGGAGTGCAATGGCACAATCTCGGCTCACTGCAACCTCTGCCACTCAGGTTCAAGCAATTCTTGGGCCTTAGCTTCCCAAGTAGAGGTAGCTGGGACTACAGGCATGTGCCACCACACCTGGCTAATTTTTGTATTTTTTAGTAGAGACAGAATTTCACCATGTTGGCCAGGCTGGTCTCGAACTCATAGCCTCTAGTGATCCACCCACCTTGGCCTCCCAAAGTGCTGGGATTATAGGTGTAAGCTGAAAGAATAGTTTTTCAATAAATGGTTCTGAATCAATCAGACATGCATATGAGAAAATTATTGACCCCTTTCTCATGCGGTACACAAAAATTAATTCAAATGGATCCTACATGTGATAGGTAAAACCATAAAGCTTCTAGAAAAACAAAAATTGGTAAATATCTTTATGATTTGGGGTGGAATAGACTTCATCAACAGGGCCCAAAAAGCACTACCCCTAAGAGAAAAGATCATTACACTGGACTTCATTAAATTAAGAACTTTGATTCATCAAAAGACATTGTTAGGCTGGGTGCAGTGGCTCATGCCTGGAACCTAGCACTTTCAGAGGCCGAGGTGGGAGGGTTGCTTCAGCCCAGGAGTTCAAGATCAGCCTGGGCAACATAGAAAGAGCCTATCTCTACAAAATTTTTTTAAAACTTCAGTTTCGTGTGGTGGTGCATGCCTGTAGTCCCAGCTACTCAGGAGGCTGGGGCAGGGGGATTGCTTCAGCCCGGGAAGTTGAGCCTGCAGTGAGCTGTGATCATGACACTACACTCCAGCCTGGGTGACAGAGACCCTGTCTTTAAAAAAAAAAAAAAAAAGACATAATTAAAGCAAACTAAAAACTGAGAGAAGAAATTCATAATACACATTCGACAAGACATGAAACAAAGGTTTCCTACCAATCAATTAAGAAATAATATACAATCCAGTTAAAAATAGGCAAAAAGATTTGAACAGGTATTTCATAAAAGATAACATCTAAATGTTCAATAAATATATGAAAATGTACTCAACATCATTACTTATCAGACAAGTACAAATTAGATCAGGCTTGCTGGCTCATGCCTGTAATCCCAGGATTTTAGGAGGTCGAGGCCTTGCCTTCTGCCATGATTGTGAGGCTTCCCCAGCCACATGAGTAAGTCCATTTGAACTGAGTAAGTCCATTTGAACCTCTTCCTTTTGTAAATTGCCCAGTCTCAGGTATGTCTTTATCAGCAGCGTGAAAACAGACTAATACAGTGTGTGAGAGGGGACAGGATCTGCAGCACCACGAAGGGATCAGCCATAACATAGAGGGTTCATCTGCTGCAGAACCACAAAAGAAGGGAGAGTACGTGGCACAGCGCAGGTGCACAAGGTGGAAGGTCTGTTCTCTGAGCTTCATTGAAATGAAAGCAAGTCATCACTTGAGAGTGGGGGTGGGGAGGGCTGTGGGAAGTCTGAGAGGAGACCAGAGGTGTAATAACTCTTGGAAATGGAAGAATGGAATCAGGAATCTAGCAAAAATTTCCAGCAGCATGAGGGCCTACTTGACATTTACAATCATAAATATAAAGATAAGGCAGTCAAGACACCCAGCCATTCTGATGCTCACTTTGTTAAAACATTCCCTTTACCCTGAAGGGACAAATTAAGTGTATTCCCCATTTCAAAAATATCTGCCAATACTACTGACAACTACTTGTCATCCCAGAATACTTACTTTCCTGTTTTTTAAAAAAGAAGATAACTAGCTCATCTGTAGGTCCGGCAGGTCTTTGAAATGTTTTGCCATGAGGTATCCAAAAGCCTTCTGTGGGGACACAAGACTTTTGTGGATATTCACGCTCAGTCCAGATGACGGTGATGCCGCACTATATCTGCACAGTCTTGTCTTCATAAAATTGACTACATCCTGACACCCTCCAGCAATGTGCACCTTCTGCCTTTAACTTCTGCTGCCACTTGCTGCTGGTGGATGAGGCAGTGGGTGAATTGCCCCCGTGGTGCTGTCAATGTCTTCTCTCAGGGCTCTTCTAGTATTCTAGGTTCTTTCATGGTTACACAGAGACAATTTTACCTCGAAGTGTTGTTTATAAAAAGAAATAGTTTATTGTCTAGAATAGGTGTTTCCTGGTGCATCTTCCCATTACAAGTGGTTTTTTTTTTCTATGTTCCATTGTGGAAATAGAATCTAGCAACTCTCGTGCAGAGACATGTTTGAAACATCTGCATCTCATCCAGCAGCATTGCAAAGCTTCGAATGGCAGACCAGTGTAATTTGTTCTAAGATTTGTCTCTTCTAAATTCTCTGCACTGTTTTCTACATCTTCCAGTGGTATTTGTGACAGTATTTGTCATCTTGTCTTTTGGCCATAGTTACCATGGCAGGAAGATAGAAAACAGATACAAATAAAAAATAATTTTAGAGAGGACCAAAAACATTGTAAGAAAAAACACCACACAGCGAGGTATATACATATATAGGGTGACTGGGGTGGAAGATAGTGAAGAGAATTTTTACAGGGTCATCAGAGAGACCTCTCTGAAGAAGGGCCAGTTGAGCAGAAACGGGAATGGAGAGCTGGGTGCGCTGGCTCACGCCTGTAATCCCAGCACTTTGGGAGGCTGAGGCGGGTGGGTCACTTGAGGTCAGGAGTTCATGACCAGCCTGGCCAACATTGTGAAACCCCATCTCTACTAAAAATACAAAAATTAGCTGGGCATGGTGGCACATGCCTGTAATCCCAGCTACTCGGGAAGCTGAGGCCGGAGAATTGCTGGAACCCAGGAGGCAGAGGTTGCAGTGAGCCGAGATCGCACCACTGCATTCCAGCCTGGGTGACAGAGGGAGACTCTGTCTCAAAAAAAAGAAATGGGAATGGAGTGAGAGACTTGCAAGAACATGAGGGAATGAGTCTTAGGGAGACGAAAATGCCAGCTAGAAGAGGACCCAATGGCCAAAGGTCTCCTGGGCCTACAGGGCTGATGCTCAGCCAATGCATCCACAGTGCCTGTTCCATTTGTTAAAATATTTACACCAGGTGTCCCCTGAAAGTCTCACCTCCTGGCCACCATCATTGGCTCCCACCAGGGAAGAGAGGACAGACTCCTGGTGAGCCAACTAGTGGCCAGCCAGCCAGCAATGACTGCCTTGGACTGCCCACTTACCTCATATCTGGGTGTGGAGATTACAGCCTTCATGGGATCGGGCTTAGAGAGAGCCAGGGAGAGAATTTCCTCAGTAGGGGCCCTACCCAGGCCCCAGCCAGGCATTGAGGGCTTCATTGGAATAGTGGATGCTCCATGACAGCAGGGAGGCTATGGGGGAAGGAAGGGACCAAGGGGATGATTTGGGGCCTGAGGACACCAGGCTGCACGGGACTCCCTCTTTTCACTGTTCTTATTTAACCTCACCTCCGTTTAAGGGGACATGGTCGTTAAAACCCACCACACACCTTTGAGTCAAGGGTATTGACATTAATTTAATTAATAAAGTGAGAGCTAATGCATGTTTAGCATTTTGTGAGCCAAGCACCAATCTAAGTGTATTTTGCTCATTCGAAGTTATCATCATCATCATCATCATCACCCCATTTTACAGATGAGAAAACCAAAACAAAGAGAAGTCATTTAAAATTTATGTAAGCAGCTGAGCCAGTGAACAAAAGAAAACAGTCTGGTGGGGACACACACCCAATTTGAGCCACCATACTATGACCCTCTCAGGAAGGATTAGGCTCAACCTAACTAAATATAACATTTCACAAAAGACTTTTGTGACTTAGCCAATAAAAAGATGTTGAATAACAAGCTCAGATGAAATTGGATAAGGATCCAAAAAAAAATTTTAATACAATTGCTCTTAGTCCACCAGAAGTTCAGGAACAATTCATTATCATAAAAATCTTGTTATTTAGAGAAATTCTCTATTTTGAGACTCTTAGTTACCTAGAAACCACTGATTTGAAGGGAAGTTACTGGAGGATTTTGGAGCATTTCCCTCTGTCAAATCGTAACTCTGATTAAGTCATCATCTCATTAGTGAGAATGTATCAAACAAAAGATCATACTCGTTTTTCTTGTTTTAACTTTTAAAAACTTTTTCGATTTTTAATTTTTGTGGGTACATAGTAAGTGTACATAGTTATGGGGCCCCTGAGTTGTTTTGTACAGGCACACAATGCATAATCCATCATGGAAAATGAAGTATCCATCCTCCCAAGCGTTTATCCTTTCTTACAATCCTATCTTCCAATTACACTCTCTTAGTTATTTTAAAATGCACAAGTAAATTATTATTGACTATAGTCACCCCGTTGTGCTAGCAAATACTAGGTCTTATTCATTCTTTCTATTACTTTTGTATTCATTAACCATCCCCACCGCCCTCTTCACCATTCCTTGCCCCGACCGACTACCCTGCCCAGCCTCTGATAACCAATCTTCTACTTTCTGTCTCCATAAAGTGAATTGTTTTGATTTTTAGATCCCACAAGTAAGTGAGAGCATGTGATGTTTGTCTTTCTGCGCCTGGCTTACTTCACTTAACATAATGACTTCCAGTTCCATTCATGTTATTACAAATGACAGGATTTCATTTTTTTGCATGGCTAAATAGTACTCCATCGTGAATATGTACAACACTTTCTTTATCCATTCATCTGGTGACTGACACTTAGGTGGCTTCTAAATCTTGGCTATTGTAAACAGTGCTGCAATAAACATGGGAGTGCAGGTATCTCTTCAATATATTGATTTCCTTTCTTTTGAGTATATACCCAGCAGTGGGATTGTTGGATCATATGATAACTCTATTTTTAGTTTTTTGAGCAACCTCCAAACTGTAATTTGCATCCCTACCGACAGTGTTTGAGGGTTCTCTTTTCTCTGCATCCTCACCAGTGTTTGTTATTGCCTGTCATTTGGATATAAACCATTTTAACTGGGATGAGATTGTAGATTTTTGTTGTTGCTGTTGTTGTTGTTTGTTTGTTTGTTTGTTTCAAAACAGAGTCTTGCTCTGTTGCCCAGGCTGGAGTGCAGTGGCACGATCTCAGCTCACTGCAATCTCCGCCTCCCAGGTTCAAGGGATTCTCCTGCCTCAGCCTCCCGAGTAGCTGGGACTACAGGCACGTGCCACCACACCCAGCTAATTTTTGTATTTTTTTAGTAGAGATGGGGTTTCACCATGTTGGCCAGGATGGTCTCAATCTCTCGACCTCACGATCTGCCTGCCTCGGCCTACAAAGTGCTGAGATTACAGGCGTGAGCCACAGCGCCCAGCCGAGATAGTAGTTTTGATTTTCATTTCTCTGATGATCGATGATATTGCACACCTTTTCATATACCTGTTTGCCATTTGTATGTTTTCTTTTGAGAAATGTCTATTAAAATATTTTGCCAATTTCTTTATTGGATTATTAGAGTTTTTTTCCTATAGAGTTGTTTGAGCTCCTTATATATTCTGGCTAATAATCACTTGTCAGATGGATAGTTTGCAAATATTTTCTCCCATTCTGTGGGTTGTCTCTTCACTTTGTTGATTGTTTCCTTTGCTGTGCAGAAGCTTTTTAACTTGATATGATCCAATGTGTCCATTTTTGCTTTGGTTGCCTGTGCTCGTAGGGTATTAATCAAGAAATTTTTGCCCAGACCAATGTCCTGGAGAGTTTCCCCAAAGTTTTCTTTTAGTAGTTTCATAGTATGAGGTCTTAGATTTAAGTCTTTAATCGATTTCAATTTGATTTTTGTATGTGGTGAGAGATAGGGGTCTAGTTTTGTTCTTTATTGAAGAGACTGTCTTTTCCTCAGTTTATGCTCTTGGCCCCTTTGTCAAAAATTAGTTTGCTGTAGGTGTGTGGATTTGTTTCTGGATTCTCTATTCTGTTCTGTTGGGCTATGTGTTTTTATGCTAATAGCATGCTATTTTGATTACTATAGCTCTGTAGTATAATTTGAAGTCAGTTAATGTGATTCCTCCAGCTTTGTTCTTTTTACTTAGGATAGCTTTGGCATTCTGGGTCTTTTGTGGTTCCATATAAATTTTAGGACAGTTATTTCTATTTCTGCGAAGAATGCCATTGGTATTTTGATAGGGATTGCATTGAATCTGTAGATTGCTTTGGGTAGTATGGACATTTTAACAATATTAATTCTTCCAATCCATGAACATAGTGTATGTCTCCATTTTTTGGTGTCCTCTTCAATTCCTTTCATCAGTGTTTTATAGTTTACATTATAGAGATCTTTTACTTATTTGGTTAATTCCTAGGTATTTAATTTTGTTTGGCTATTGTAAATAGGATTAGTTTTTTATTTTCTTTTTCAGATTGTTCCCTGTTCACACCAATTATTTCTGAAAACCAATAAATGACTTAGAGTATTAGGCTGATTTGATGCATGCTCTGTGTTATATTAATATCATTTTATAAGCAGATTTTTTTTTTTTTTTTGAGATGGAATCTTGCTCTGTCACCCAGGCTGGAGTGCAATGGCACAATCTCGACTTACCACAACCTCTGCCTCCTGAGTTCCAGCGATACTCCTGCCTCAGCCTTCCGAGTAGCTGGGATTACAGGCTTGTGCCACCACGCCCAGCTAATTTTTGTATTTTTAGTAGAGATGGGGTTTCCCTATGTTGGCCAGGCTGGCCTTGAACTCCTGACCTCAAGTGATCCTCCTGCTTCGACCTCCCAAGGTGCTGGGATTACAGGTGTGAGCCACCACACCCGGCCAGCAGTTTTATTATATAGATAAATATAGTTTGGTTCATTTGGAAAATAGAAGATAATATATTTAAAATTTTTGATTTATGTAGAAACTTATATATGACTATGCATTCCTCTACCAGTTGTTAAATATGGGTATTTTGAGTATTCTGTCTGGGACCATGGTTAGGTATTTTGATCTAATTCTAAGTCAGTGGAAAAGTCATTGAAGGATTTTGAGCAGTGGAATGATGCAGCCTGATTTGCGCCTTGAAGTCTTACTCAGGCTGACTATAAAGGATAAGGGCACAATGGAGATGACTAGTTGGGAGGCTGCACCAGGAATCCAGCCTAAAGATGTATGTGGTGCCTGTTAGGACACTAGAGAAGGGCAATGAGAAACAGATGTGTTTTGAAGGTAGAGCCAACAATGGACTGGATGTAGTTGTGAGCAAAAGAGAGGAATCAAGGATGCCATACTGTAGTGAGTGGAGGAGACTACGAGATGATTGTGAGCAGATATTGGGGTGAAAACTCAAGATTTGGGACAAAATTTGACATGTCTATTGGAAATACAAAAGAAAATATTGAGGAGGAAGTCAATACATGAGTTTGGAATTCCAAGGAGGTGTTCTGGCTGGAGATATGAATTTAGAAGTCATCAGTGTCTATGGGGGATATAAAGCCATGGACAAAGTGAGGACACCTAGGAAGTGAGGGTAGATGGCAGGTGGGAGAAGAGAGCCCAGGGCTAAGTCGCAGGACACAGTAGCATTAGAAGTCAGGGACAGCAGAAGCATCCAGCAAAGATGATGGAGAAGGAAGAGAACCAGAGGAGTGTGGTGACCGGAAGCCACATGAAGCAAGTTTCAAGAAGAAAGAAATGTCAAATGCTATTAAGAGTTTGAGTGAGTTCAGCATAGGACTTAGCAAGATACACAGCATTGACACGGTGATTTCAGGAAAGTGATAAGGATAAAAGTTTAATTGGAGCAGGTTTAAGGCAGAATGGGAGGAGGGAAAGGGGACACAAATGGTGACAACTCCCTGAAAGGGGGAGCAGAAACGTGGGCAAGAGCCAAAGGGAGCTGAAGGGAATATGAACGACTGTAGCATTTTGTATGCTAACGGAAATCAATTGTGGGTTGCGTAGGAGAGAGGCAGAATTATAGGAGTGAGCCCTTGAGTGGTGAGACGGACAGATCTGGCTCTGATGAGACCACCCCAGGGGCTGCATTATTCTTCTGTGACCAGGTCATGGGAATTCAAGGAATGTGGCCACAACTCAGCTAGGCTGCGGCCCGGATATTCAGGGTGTGGCCACATTGGAGCTGGTCCCACTGCCTCCTCCTCACTCCCTGATATTGCCAACATCCCAGGACTTAGAACTCAGGACAAGTCAGCTAAAAGTTTAGCTAAAGAGGTGTGGCAATAGCTAAATACTACCTTGAGGCAGCAGAGTAGGGTCTCTGGACTCAAGAGAGTAGATTTAAGTCCTGGCCCTCCTACTTCCCTGCTAGCTATGTGGCCTGGACAAATCGCTTCAGTGAGTCTCAGTTTTCTCATCTGCAGTATGGGGGTGATAACTTTATCAAATCACCTTATGGGGCTTGAAGGCACGAATGGGATGATGGATATACAAGGGCTTTGTCAAAACTTTGTACACAGAAAAGTGAGGTACAAAGACCATAAATTGTCATTAGGCTTATTTTACCATATCATCCCCTGTTCATTCCCACAAAACAGCTTTGTGGAGGAGGCATTTCTGAAGACAAATTCCTATGCCACTCCATTGTGGGCTTAATTTTCACTAGACTAAGTTTTTGAAAGCTAAAGAGCAACTCTTGGCTCACGGCAAGAGCCTCCCAATTTCCTCACTGACATAAGTGTATATCACGTCAAGATCATCAGTCAAAGGGGAGGGTTAGACATACGATTATCTTCAAAGCTTTCTGGGAGCCTATTAAATGTTAATCACAAGGCACAGGGATGATCCAGAAAGCAAATATCCTTGCTGCTTCTCATCCATCCTCCATGTTCCTGCTGGAGAGAAGACAGTATCCAGCACTTGCCCTCTGAGTGGATCCTCCAGGCGCTCCAAGGCCTGCTGGTAGCCTGGTCTGCCCATAACTGAAACTGAAACCACTTGCAGTTTGCATAGCCCTGGGGAAGGATAAGGAGTGGGTATTTGCTAGGCACAGACTCTGTCAGGCACTGTACCAGGCCCATTACCCAAATGATCTGTTAACTGTTGTCATTAAAGGAAACTGAGGCCCAGGAGGACTAATCAGGTCACCCAACCAGCAAGAGGCCAAGAGGGAACTTAACTCAGTTCTGCCTGTTCCAAAGAGCCTACTTTTTCTGCTAACAGACCAAGTGCTTAATAAAGGTTTCTTTAGTGAATGAATGGATGAATGAAGTACTCTGGATGCAAAATCACTTTGTCAAAGGAACTCAACAGCCATAAGGCACAGCCCCAATTAAACAGAAGCAAAACAACCTTCTAAGAGTGTGGCTTAAATAACTCAAGAGTTTCCCAAACTCACGAGTGATAAGATCTCAGGCAAGTTGCAGAACCTGTTGGGGACTGGTTTATCCATTTATAGGCTTGGGGCAAACCGGTCTTGCTCCTCCCTCCCTTCCAGGAAGGAGAGTAACAGAGCCACAGAAGTTATGTCTCTGGCCATGAACGTTAAGATCTTTGAAAGGTGACTTCTGGCTTGTGACTATCCCATGGCCAGGACTGGCTACCTAATCTGTGGGAACCAACACAAAATGAAAATGTATAGCCCGTTGCTCAAAAATTAGTAAGAATTTCAAGACAGTGATAGCGGAAGATTAAACCAAGCATGAGGCCCTCCTGAATACGAGGTCTTGGGACTCTGTAGGCTATACACCCATGGAGCCAGCCCTGCTCAGTGATCCAATGATTCTGGAGAAAGGTAGAAGAGATCCAGAAAAGGAGGCTGGCGGCACATTTTGGGAGCACCAAAAATATGACAAACAAATAAAATAGCCATGGAGACCAGGTCTGGTTTCTTGAAACATGCAATTTCAGAATAGGAAGAGTTCCTGAAATTTGGCTGGGTGCAGTGGCTCTCGCCTATAATCCCAACACTTTGGGAGGCTGAGGTGGGAAGATTGCTTGAGCCAGGAGTTCAAGACCAGCCTGGGAAGCATAGTGAGACCCCCCCATCTCTAAAAAATTAAATTAAATAAAATTTATCGGCCAGGCCTGGTGGCTCACACCTGTAATCCCAGCACTTTGGGAGGCCGAGGCAGGCGGATAACTTGAGGCTAGGAGTTGGAGACCAGCCTGGCCAACATGGTGAAACCCCATCTCTGCTAAAAACACAAAAATTAGCCGGGCGTTGTGGCATGCGCCTATAGTCCCAGCTACTCGGGAGGCTGAGGCAGAAGAATTGCTTGAACCCGGGGGGTGGAGGTTGCAGTGAGATGAGATCATGCCATTGCACTCCAGCCTGGGCGACAGAGTGAGACTCCGTGTCAAAAAATGACAATAATAAAACAAAATAAAATAAAATTTATCTATAGACATACCTCATTGTATTGTGCTTCACTTTATTGAGCTTCAGAGATATTACATTAAAAAAAAACAAAAAAACTTGAAGGTTTGTGACGACCCTGTTGAGCAGGTTTACCTGTGCCGTTTTCCTAATAGCACGTGCTCACTCCAGGTCTGTGTCACATATGAGTAATTCTCACAATATTTCAAACTTTTCCATTATTATTATATCTGTTATGGTGATCAGTGATCTTTGATGTCACTACTGTAACTTTTGAGGGTGCCACAAACCCCACCCATGTAAGATGGCAAACTTAATGGATAAATGTGATGTGTGTTCTGACTGTTCCACCAACCAGCCATTCCCTTGTCTCTCTCCCTCTCCTGAGGCCTCCCTGTCTCCTGAGACACACAATATTGAAATTAAGCCAATTATTAACCCTGCAATGGCCTCTAAGTGTTCAAATGAAAGGAAGAGTTGCAGGTCTCTCATTTTAAATAAAAATTCTAGGGCTGGGCACGGTGACTCACGCCTGTAATCCCAGCATTTTGGGAGACCGAGGTGGGTGGATCACAAGGTCAGGAGTTCAAGACCAGCCTGGTCAACATGGTGAAACCCCATCTCTAATAAAAATACAAAAATTAGCTGGGCATGGTGGCATGTGCCTGTAGTCCCAGCTACTCAGGAGGCTAAGGCAGGAGAATCGCTTGAACCCAGGAGGCAGAGGTTGCAGTGAGCTGAGATTGTGCCTCTGTACTCTAGTCTGGTGACAGAGTGAGACTCCATCTCAAACAAACAAACAAAACAAAAAACAAACAAACAAAAAACAAGGGAGTAACCAAGAAAAGAACACATGGAACAAGATATCAGGAAGCAAGAGATCCAAAATATACAAGGCAACGTGAACCCCTAGGATGACAGGGACTAGAAACCAGGATGACATCCACCCAGCATCTGGTCTCAACAGAATGCATGGAAGGAAGGCTGGCTCTGAGAAAGAGGTCTCCAGGAATTAGAGGAATATACGATGTTTGAGATTATGGAAAACATTACTGACGGGGTTGAGGCTGACTTGTTGGGGCATTAGGAAAAATGAATGGTGGGTGTGTAGAAAATCGGACAAATGAAAAAAAGGTGGCGGATGAACAACTCTAGTAAAAATGAAGAACTGAGTAGGAAAGGTGTTATGGGCATTAAGTTATTGGTTTTCTAGTGAATGACATTTGCACAATCATAATAAAGTATATCCTAACTACTGATATAACTAACACTGTTTTATAACTATATTGAGGGGATGGTGCAGAGGAAGTGGAGAGATATGGGAGATCAGAGACCTTATTCATCATTGTGGGAACTCATTCGTAGTCTCAAAATGTACATGAATATGCGAAGGAATAGGGATAACTCCAGCCCCACGACTTTGACTAACATCTATAGGACTTCCAAATTTAAGATGATGAGGGAAAAATGTTCCCACTTATTTTTTCTCTGAAAAATTACCCCAAAATAAGAAAAGTAACTAAACAGAAACACAAACACTATCCTTGTAACAGCAGACATGGCAGTCCTGAAACTTTAAATGTGAAGCGACTAAGTGGCTAGAGGAATGACAAAAAAGTAAACAAAGAGGAATTCAAATGTCAGTAGAAGTAGAATTTATATACAACAACATTGACCGATTTTAAATGTACAGTGATGAGTTCTGACATCTGTATACAGCAGTGCAACCAGTACCAAAAATGTAATTTTAAATTCTATCCCCAAATCCCCTAACTGCTAGCAACTACTGATCTGCTATCACTATAGGTTTGCCTTTTCTAGAACTTCATGTGGATGCATACAGGGAGTTGTCTTTTTTGCCTTAGTAATGCTTTGTAATTCATCTATTTTGCTGCATGTATCAGCTCATACCTACGAATTGCTGAGTAGTATTCCACTCAGTAATTTTTCTTTATCTGTTTACCAACTGATGGACATTTGGATCACTTCCAGTGGCTACTCTGAACAAAGCTGCTGTGAAAACTCAGGCACAAATCTCTGTGCAGACATGTTTTCACTACACTTGAGAAAATATTTAAGAATAGAATTTCTAAGTCATATGGTAAGTGAATAGTTACCTTTATAAGTGAATGCTAAGCTTCTCTCCTTTCCTTTCCTGTCCTGTCCTGTCCTGTCCTGTCCTGTCCTGTCCCGTCCCGTCCCGTCCTGTCCCCTCCCCTCCCCTCCCCTCCTCTCCTTTCCTTTCTTTTCTTTTTTTTTCCTTTTTTTTTTTTTTTTTTTTTTTGAGACAGGGTCTCACTCTGTCCACCCAGGCTGGAGTGCAGTGGTGCAATCATGGCTCATTGCAGCTTAGACTTCCTGGCCTCAAGCGATCCTCCTACCTCAGCCTCCTGAGTAGCTAAGACTTCAGGCATGTGCCACCATGCCCAGCTAATTTTTTATTTTACTTTTTTTTTTTTTGTAGAGACAGGGTCTTTCTATGTTGCCTATGCTGGTCTTGAACTCCTGGGCTCAAGCGATCCTCCTGCCTCAGCTTCCCAAATGCTGAGATTACAGGCATGAGCCCTTGTGCCAGCCTAGGCTAAGCTGTTTTCTAAAATGATTGTACAATTTTGTATTCAGCAGTGTATCAGAGTTCAAGTTGTTCCATTCTAATGCTTGGCATTATCAATCTTTTAAATTTTATCCATTTCAGTGTGTATGTAGTGGTTATCTCCTTTTGGTTTAAATTTACATTTCCCTAATGACTAATGATGTTCAGCATTTTTTTCATGTGCTTGTTTGACATCTGTGGTTTTTTTGATAACATGTCTGCTGAAATCTCCTACATAATTTTAATTGTCTTTTGTCATGACTGAGTTGTGAGAATTCTTTTTTTTTTTTTCTTTTTTGAGACAGTCTCACTTTGTTGCCTAGGCTGGAGTGCAGTGGTGTGATCTTGGCTCACTGCAATCTCTGCCTCCTGGGTTCAAGTGATTCTCCCGCCTCAGCCTCTCAAGTAGCTGGGATTACATGCAAGCACCACCACACCCAGCTAATTTTTGTATTTTTAGTAGAGACGGGGTTTCACCATGTTGGCCAGGCTGGTCTCAAACTCCTGACCTCAGGTGATCCACCCACCTCAGCCTCCCAAAGTGCTGGGATTATGGGCATGAGCCACCATGTTCGGCCATGAGAATTCTTTATATATTCTGGTACAAGTCATTTATATAGTCTGGTACAAGCCAATGAGGCTTGCCTTTTCATTTTCCTAATGGTGGTTTCAAAGAGCAGACATTTAATTTCTGATGAAGTCCAAATTTGATGTAGTTTTGTATTTTCTTTTGTAGTTTTTGCTTTTTGTGCCCTATTTTTAAAATATTTGCCTTGCCCAGGATCACTAACATTTTCTTCTGTTTTTTTTTAAAGGTTTATAATTTTAGCTCTTACATATAGTTTATGATCCGCTTCAAGTTAATTTTTGAATTGGTGTGAGGTAAGGTTAAGATTCATTTTTGTACATAGAGTCAACCAATGATTTCATTACCTTTTATTGAAAAGATTGTCTTTCCCCCCATTTAATTGTCTTGACACCTTTGCTGAAAATCAATTGACCATATGTGTGGGTGGGTGTATTTCTGAATTTTCTGTTCTGTTTTATTGATCTGTATGTCAAAATTTACCTGAATACCAAACTATCTTGATTACTACTAGCTTCATAGTAAGTTTTGAAACCGGAGAGCATAACTCTTCCAATTTTTTTCCTCTTCACAATTGTTTTGGCTATTCTATGTATAAAATTTTTTAAATTTCTTATTAAATTTCTTTCTTTCTTTTATTAATATTGAGATGGGGTCTTGCTATGTTGGCCAGGCTGGTCCCAAACCTTTGGGCTCAAACAACCTTCCATCTTGGCCTCTTAAAGTGCTGGGATTACAAGTGTGAGCCACCACACCTGGTCTGCTTATTAAATCTTTTTTTTTTTTTTAAAAAAAGACCTGCTAAGATTTTGAACATTATTGTGTTGAATATAGAGAATCAATTTTAGGGAGAACTGGCATTTAAAGAATATTGAGTCTTTCAATCCATGAGTGTGGTATATCTTACTATTTATACTCACCTTCCTTCATTTCTCTCAGTAGTGTTTTATAGTTTTCAGAGTATACCTATTGCACATATTTATTAAATTTATTCCTATTTCATAACTCTGTGTGTGTGTGTGAGAGAAAGAGAGAAAGAGAGACAGAGAGGTTCCTTTATGTTCCGAAAGTTGAGCAAAAGAAAATTTGTTAATTAAGGGTTGCGGTTAGCTGAATTCCAGTTAGGTAAGATTTTACCATATTTGGTACTCACAATAATACCTTCAAATTATATCACACCCCATGTTCAAAAAACTTTATTGGGAAATAATCAATTTACAAAGGGAATAACTGGAAACAACAGAATGGGCTGATTAAATAAGTGATGCTCTATTCTTGCGGTGCAGTCATACAAATCACATTATGCAACAATGATTTTCAGATGGAGTCAGGGTGTCTTACCAGGTCAGGCAGGTGTCACGTCTCCTGCTTCTGCTCTGATCCCAGGAGCTCTATTTTTACCCATTTTGGCTCTTGAGGTCCCTAGTAAAATTTTATTTCAAACAGAGCTCCAATGAAGAAAATTTTTAAAGATCATTATTGAAAAAGAATTTTTAATGACTGAGAAAGATGATAATAGAATTATAAGCAGATTACAAAAGAATGCCTTTTATGTCCCTTTTGGGGGAAAAAAGAAGAAATACGTGTATAGAAAACAATCAGGGCTGGGTGCGGTGGCTCATGCCTGTAATCCCAGTGCTTTGGGAGGCCAAGGGAGGTGGATCGCAAGGTCAGGAGTTCGAGAACAGCCTGGCCAATATGGTGAAACCCCATCTCTACTAAAAATACAAAAATTAGCCAGGCGTGGTGGTGGGTACCTGTAGTCCCAGCTACTCAGGAGGCTGAGGCAGGAGAATCACTTGAACCTGGGAAGCGGAGGTTGCAGTGAGCCAAGATCGCACCACTGCACTCCAGCCTGGGCGACAGAGCAAGACTCTGTCTTAAAAAAATAAAAAAGAAAAAGAAAAAGAAAAGAAAACAATCAGAAGGCTACACATATATAAAAATATTTATAACAATTATTTCTGTGCAGTTGGCTTATGAATTATTTCCAGATGTTTGTCCTCATTTGTATTTTTCTAAATATATATAATGTAGCATGTATTATTATCCTCTCATGAAAACAGAATAAACTAAAATTCCTTAGTATGTTACTCAAACTCTCCATCATCTGACATAAAATGTCTTTCTAGACTCCTTGCTAAGCCTCAATTCATCAGGGTCACGAGTTCTAGCCTCAAAGAATTATTCACTGTTTCCTGAATACACCCTGTGTTCCCTGGTCCACACCTTTTCAAGGGCTACGTTTTTAGTCAAGAATTCCCTAAACACGCACTACCACTTCCTACAGGAGTTCAACCATTCAAAATATATATAATAAAATAAGTTAAAGCAGTAAACAATATTCAAGTATACTACACAGAGAGTATAACTTTAACCAGTTAAAGAAAAAAATGCAAAGAGAAAACTGGAAGGAACACTGTAAATAATGTGTAGTGATGGCCCCTGCATACTGGGATTATAAGGTTTCTGGTTATGTGTTTGTTTGGCTTGGCAAATCACTGTACCCTCTAAATTTTTGATTCCTTGCAGCCTGTGGTAAGGATTAAATGAGAGAACGTGAATGTGCTCTGTAAACTGTAAAGGGATGTTGGAATGTGAGTGACACATTTGAAATGTGAGCTGTGTGAAGCTGTCCCCTTTGAGGCTGAGGCCCCATCACCCCACATTGTCTACCATGCCCCATTCAACAAATGGCTGCTGATTTAAATCTTACACTAATTCTGAAAATAGAGCAAAAATCCCTTTGCATCCTGAAATGTTAACAATAGACCTGAGATTTCACAAAGGTCTGTGCTCCAGAGGGCCTAGGATTTTCATCAAGATTGGATTTTCCTCTGCTGTTCCCAGGACTTGTGGCCTTCATAAGCCATCCAGTCCCCAGGCCAGTAATCCATGGACTCTGGTACAGCCCAGGGGTGCACTTCAATCTTATTAAAAATAGAAAACTCTAGGCCAGAGAAACACTTACACTGAAGATGGCTCTGGAGCCCTGGCAGAGTCACTCACTCCCCGCCTCTCTAAGCAAGATGATGCCTAGTACGGCCTGTGTGCAAGTCCACCTGCCCGTGGCCCTTATCAACCAAACGGACTCCAGGAGCACCGAGAGGGTGGCCGGCCGCCACCTCCCATTCCTCAGAGGGTACACTGAAGTCACAAGTGGGGAAGCAACTTACCAAAAGCATATGCTAGTTAGTGCAGCTAGCTGGCACTGGAACCAGAGCCCACCCAAGTGTTGTTCATTTCAGCTGAGACTGCTTTAGGGAAGCAGGGATTCTACTCTGCTGCACACCCTCAGCACCAGCAGAGCCTGGCCACAGCCGGTCCCCGTGAATCTTTGCTGGACACAACTGTGCATATGGAGGCATCAGCATGTCACTTTCCTTGACACCCAACTACTGCCCCCAGAAGAGATTCTTTCCAGGCTAAGAAAGACCCCGCTGCCTGTCCAGGAGTGGGGCTCAGTAAGCCATGAAGTGATTTACAAACATCGGCCACCATGGTTTATTACAGGTAGAAGCGACAGCGAAAATCACGACAGTGAGACCAAGCAAAGCAGACGGACTGAAGGCCAAGGGCAACCCTGCCCAGCAGAGGGAGGGAAAGCCCAGGCTGGACTCCATGTGGCCGGAGCTTCCAGGGTTGGTTTTTATTTTATCTCTTTTTGAGACAGAGTTTCGCTCTTGTCGCCCGAGCTGGAGTGCAGTGGTGCGATCTCAGCTCACTCCAACCTCGCCTTCTTGGGTTCAAGCAATTCTCTTGCCTCAGCCTCCCGAGTAGCTGGGATTACAGGTGCCCGCTGCCACACTCGGATAATTTTTGTATTTTTAGTAGAGACGGGGTTTGACCATATAGGCCAGGTTGCTCTCGAACTCCTGACCTCAGGTGATCCGCCCGCCTTGATGGGATTACAGGCATGAGCCACCCTGCCTGGCCCAGGGTTGGCTTTTAAAGACAGAAATCCTTACTTTTAAAGACACCCTTGGACTTCTTTTTTTTTTTTTTTTTTTTGAGAAGGAGTCTTACTCTGTTGCCCAGGCTGGAGTGCAATGGTGCAATGGCACAATCTCGGCTCACTGCAACCTCTGCCTCTCAGGTTCAAGCGATTCTCCTGCGTCAGCCTCCCGAATAGCTGGGATTACAGGTGCCCACCACCACACCTGGCTAAGTTTTGTATTTTTAGTAGAGACAGGATTTCATCATACTGGCCAGGCTGTTCTTGAACTCCTGACCTCAGGTGATCCGCCTGCCTCAGCCTCCCAAGGTGCTGGGATTACAGGCGTGAGCTACTGCACCCTTCTGCCCTTGAACTTTTAAATGCTGACTCAGGATGCTTTAGAACAGTGTAAGGCCAAACAAAATAAGTCTGACCATGGTGTCCAGTAGTCTGCCACCTCCAGAATGGACATCTCTCTGACTGATGGCAACCGAGTCTAGGCTCTTGACACCCAACTACCGGGGCAAAACCTCTGGGGTGTGGGGGAAAGATCGCTGCCAACAGAGGGACCCGCTTCATCTGTGTAAGCCTCAGGCTCCTCATTTGCAAGACAGAAACCATAATATCTACCCCGTAGGGCTGTTGGGAGGGTTAAATAAGGTGACGTAGGGGAAACTGTAAAATAATGTACTGAGTGTAAATACACAAATAATAATGTCAATATGTAATATCTTTAAGCCACTAAGGTTAGATGATTCTGTGTTTAAGATCCACAACCCTAGCCAGGTGCCATGGCTTAAGCCTATAATCCCAGCGCTTTGGGAGGCTGAGATGGACAGATCACTTGAGGTCAGGAGTTCAAGACCAGCCTCGCCAACATGGTGAAACCCTGTCTCTACTAAAAGTACAAAAATTAGCCTGGTGTGGTGGCATGTGCCTGTAATCCCAGCTACTTGAGAGACTGAGGCAGGAGAATCACTTGAACCTGTGAAGTGGAGGTTGCAATGAGCCAAGATCGCGCCATTGCATTCCATCCAGCCTGGGCGACAGAGCCCAGAGACTCCATCTCAAAAAAACAAAAACAAAAACAAGACTATTTTGGGGGGATAAGCATTTGTGAGTTCAGAATGAACCACGTTCACATTGCAGTCTCCACATATCAGAATTTTCCTACAAAGGACACCATGTGGAAGAGAGAGAATGGAGTGTTGCCACCACAGGGCCATGTGTCTCAGAGTAAGTTCTTTCTTCTCTCTCTGGGTCTCAGTTTTTCATCAAGAATATGAGCGATTGAACCAGCCTCCTTCCAGCTCTGAAGTTCTTAGATGTTAGCCTCCACATCAGTCCTATTTAACAAGGGTGAAGGCAACAGACACAGATGGGCTCCTCTGGGGTCCCATTCTGGCATTTCTGGCAGGCAGGAGAGAAAGGAACCTGATGGCCTGGAATCGTCCACACCCTGACTCATGCCAGCTCAGCTTCACAGTGCCCGGCCTGTGCCCTGCCCTGGGCCCTGCCTGCACGGACGGCTGGCACAGCAGCCAGGCCCTCATGAGCTGGTGCTGTCACGTCACAGCCAAGGCCTCTGCCTTGTCCCCAAGCACAGGTGACCCAGGAAAGGGACTCTTTGAAGGAGTTGGGGTGGGGGCTCAGTACAGACACGGGCTGCCTTGGGCTAGGATTGACTTCTCAGATTAAAGTCAGACAGATGGGCTGCTGGTGAGGGACTCTTGCTGCCTCCTAACACAGCGGGGGGTATCACAGGGCAAGGGTGCACGGGAGAGCATGCTCTCCAGGTAAGCAACCCACTCCTGGGATAATCCATTAATCCATTCACCCACTCAGCAGGGCGGATCCCTCACCCAATCACCTCTTAAAGGCCCCACCTCTTAATATGGAAAGATCAGGGATTAAGTTTCAGCATGAGTTTCGGAAGGGACAAACATACAAATCACAGCCACCTGGGTCGGTACTTAGGACCAGATCACCGATAATAGTAATCACGGCAAAGTCATCCCTCACTGTTCATGGGGGATTGGTCCTAGGACCTTCTGTGGATACCAAAATCCATGGATGCTCAAGTCACCAATAGGAAATGGTGTAGTATTTGCATATAACCTACTCATGTCTTCCGTATACTTTAAATCATCTCAAGGTGACTTATAATACCTAGTACAATGTAAGTGCTACGTAAATTGTTGTTATACTGTATTCATGTCTTTTTGGGTTTTTGTTTGTTTGTTCGTTTTGAGATAGAACCTCATTCTGTCACCCAGGCAGAATTGCAGTGGCTTGATCTCAGCTCACTGCAACCTCTGCCTCCTGGGTTCAAGCAATTCTTGGTCCTCACCCCAAACAGCTGGGATTATAGGCATATGCCCCCACTTCTGGCTAATTTTTTGTATTTTAAATAGAGACGGGGTTTTGCCACGTTGGCCAGGCTGGTCTCGTGCAATCCTCCTGGCCTCAAGTGATCTGCCCACCTCAGCCTCCCAGAGAGCTGGGATTACAGGCATGAGCCACTGCGCCCAGCCATTTATATATATTTTTTTAATTGTTAAATTGTGCGGTGGCTCACACCTGTAATCCCAGCCCTTTGGGAGGCCAAGGTGGGTGGATTACCTGAGGTCAGGAGTTTAAGACCAGCATGGCCAACATGGTGAAACCCCGTCTCTACTAAAAATACAAAAAATTAGCCGGGCATGGTGGTGGGCACCCGTAATCCCAGCTACTCGGGAGTCTGAGGCAGGAGAATCCCTTGAACCTGGGAGGTGGAGGTTACAGTGAGCAGAGATCGCACCATTGCACTCCAGCCTAGGCAACAAGAGTGAAATTCCATCTCAAAAAAAAAAAAGAAAAAGAAAAATAAATAAATTTTTTTTAAAATTTTTAAACATCTTTTTCAAATGTTTTCCATCTGCAGTTCATTGAATCCATGGATAAGGAGGGCCGACTGCCCTGGGCCCCGGCCTGTGTGCAGCACTTCCCAAGGTGCTTCCACACCCATGGTCTCCTTATAGAGTGGGCTCCCTCACCCCGAGGGGACAGTGGGGGAGACGGAGGCTCAGAGAGGCTTCCAGATTCTGCCTTAGACACAGTCATCGGGCGGGGTGGCAGCAACTGCCCTGGCCTCTCCCTGAAATGCCATGAGCTGTATTTACTGTGTGCCTCCAAGGTGCCTGGCATCATGCTTAACGCTGTCTGCAGAGTCATTCTGTCTTTACGGCACATCCATGGGGCACGGGTTGTTTTACTAAGGAGAAAACCAAGAGACAGAGAAGTTGTGTAACTCGCCCACGTTCATGAAGCCACTGGGATCTGGAATCATCAATCGGATCCTTCTAAGTCCAGAGTCTGAACTCTTACCCCTTCCCCTGCACCTGCTCCCCACCCCCACCCCCGCCCCCACCCTCACCCCCAGCTTCCTGAAGGAGCAGGGGGTCTCTCCCAAAGCCAGCATTCCGATTCTGTGACTTCATCTGTGATTTCATCCTGGGAGTCGGTAGCAGCCCTCTTAGGTTTGCTGTCATGATCTCACCCTTTCCTAACCACTTGGCACCAACCGGCTCTCCTCCGCATGACCTTGGGCAAGTCCTTTAACCTGGCTGGGTTGGTTCCTGGTGTATGAAGGGAGAAGAGAGGCCCACGGTGATTGCCGACACCTGGCAGGCTGATATCCAGGGCTCCTGTGTGGGGTTGTGGGTCTCCCTGGGACCAAACCCTGTGTGAAGAGCAGGCTCCAGGTTGGCTCTGTGTCAAGCAGGACCTTGAGAACCCACAGGCCTGTGTTCTAGAAGCATATGCAACCCCAGATCCGCACATACCAGCAGAGCATTAATGTCTCCCCACCACGAATGCCAAACGCTAGAGCTGAGAACGCTGGAGGGACCCTGGGATCTTTAGTGGGCCCAGCGTTGCTGCAGAGGAGGCCTGAGGACCCATGGCCGCACCGAGTTATGGTCAGGCCTGGTTCTGACATCACTCAGTTCCCTGGCTCTGTGCCCCAGCCACCCAACGGATGACACCTTGCCAAGTGTGGCGGCTCCCAGGGTTGCTCCTGTGGAACAGGGACTCCGAGCAGAAAATTCTCTGAAGGCAGGAACCACCTAGAGGTCTTGGGTCCTGAAAGGCAAACATCCTCTTTCCCCACCTCCAGGAAGCCCTTTTCAATATTTCTCACACTTGGGAGGCTAAGGCAGGAGGACAGCTTGAGCCCAGGAGGATTGAGGCTGCACTGAGCTATAATCACGCCATGCACTCCAGCCTGGGTGCCAGAGCGAGACCCTGTCTCTTTAAAAAAAAAAAAAAAAAAAACTGGGGAGAGGGGGCAGGCGGGACATGCAATTTGGACAGAGAAGCACACAGGAAAATGCCATGTGAAGATAAACACAGATGTGGGGGATGCTTTCTTTTTTCCCCTATGGTTGATGTTTAGTTCAATTTATTCGTTTTGGTTTTTCTCTGTTTTAGGGATCACCCCTCCCCATACAATCTGACTGAATTTTATTTACTGAATATGTAACGCATTAACAATGTTACAAAAGTTTGTTGAAGCTATGCAAAAAAGGTATAGTCAGAGAAATAGCCTTCTGTCCCCTTTCCCTTCTACTCCATTCCCTCCCACCTCTGTAGGTAATTATTTCATTAGTTTCTAGTTTATCTTTCTTGTGTTTCTTTTTGCAAAAATAAACAGATTTGTATATTTTAAAAAATTTCTCTTTCTTACACAAAAAGTAACATACCACATGTGGATTTTATTTTTTCTACCTACTAACATATTCTGAAAATAATTCCATAACAATTTATAGAGCCCTTCCTCATTCCTTTTTCAGCCGCCTTCTTAATTCACTAGGTTGCTTTAGGGGAATGGAGGCAGAAATCCAGGCGAGTGTGCCACCTTTGTAACAACAAAACCCTAATGTTCTTCTTTTCCTAATCATTGTTATTGAAATATTAAGCACTATTTATTTCCCTCCGTCCCTCCCTCCTTCCCTCCCTCCCTCCCTTCCTTCCTTTTTTTTTTCTAGCTTAAACACACAGAGTAGATAGAAGTCTACTGCTTGCCAGGTTTTGGTCAAGGTGGCTGTTCCTGGGCGTGGGTAGCTTTCCTCCACTGAGTGACTCAAGGATTGAGGTTCCTCCCAGCCTCTTGCTCCACCATCCCCTATGGTCTCATCATCATCTGCAAGCAGCTGGGAGAAGAGGGTTTGTGAAGGAAGCACACTCACACCTTACTTTTTAACTAAAAAAGTCAAAATGCACAAATCACGTACAAAAAGCGCACAAGTCATAAGTATATACCTTGTTGAACTTTAACAAAGTGAACACATCATGTAAATCACTACCCATGTTAAGAAACAGGACATTATAATATTATCATCATCCAGTCCTCACCTCCCAAAAGTAGCCAGTCTCCTGACTACCATGCATTAGTTTTGTTTGCTTTTGAACTTTATATAAATGTAGTCACAGTTTATACACACTCGGGTCTGGTTTCTTGGACTCGAGACTCACGTCATCGTGTGTAGTGGTATTAATAGTTTGCTTTCCTTCATTGTCATATAGCACTCCATTTTATAAACGTATATTTATCCATTCTCTTGTTGATGGACATATGGGAGGAGCAATGGCTGCTGAGTGCTGTACTTGTTTCTTGGTATATCTGCATGCATTTCTGTTGCCTGTAAACCCAGAAGTGGACTTGCTGGCTCATAGGGTATGCAGATACCCAATTTAATAGACAGAGTTTTGATCCTGTTGCCCAGGCAGGAGTGCAATGGCACAATCTCGGCTCACTGCAACCTCCGCCTCCCAGGTTCAAGCGATTCTCCTGTCTCAGCCTCCTGAGTAGCTGGGATTACATGCGCCTGCCACTACGCCTGGCTAATTTTTTTGTTTTTTTAGTAGAGACGGGGTTTCACCATGTTGGTCAGGCTGGTCTCGAACTCCTGACCTCAGGTGAACCGCCTACCTCGGCCTCCCAAAGTGCTGGGATTACAGGCATGAGCCACTGTGCCTGGCCATCTTTTTTTTTTTTTTTTTTTTTTTAAACTCTGGCCAGAGGAATTATAGAAGGCTCTTGAGAAGGTGGCTCTAAAAAGACCATACATAGGCCAGGCACAGTGGCTCATGCTTATAATCCCAGCACTTTGGGAGGCTGAGGCAAGAGAATGGCTTCAGGCCAGGAGTTCAAGACCAGCCTGGGCAACCTAGTGAGATCCCCAGCTACACAAAAAATTTAAAAATTAGCCAGGTACGACGATGTTTGCCTGTAGTCCTAACTACTTGGGAGGCTGAGGTGGGAGGATTGCTTGAGCCCAGGAGGTACAGTGAGTTGTGATTGCGCCACTGCACTACAGCCTGGGCAACAGAGTAAGACCCTGTCTCAAAAATAAAAATAAAAATAAAAATAAAAGCCTATAAACAATGATCAGGACCAGGACTGTACTGGGGGAGAAAAGGAAAAGAAATGCCGGGGAGAGGGAGTCCATGGGCAAGATCTGCAGGCCAGAAAGTGACTGGTGGATTTTAGGAATAGTCCAGACTAGTGTGCAGGACTATAGGCCCCTGTGGATTGGACATGGGCAAGCTGTCCTTAAGAAACATCTGGCCAGGCACGGTGGCTCAGGCCTGTAATCCCAGCACTTTGGGAGGCCGAGGTGGGCAGATCACTTGAGGTCAGGAGTTCGAGACCAGCCTGGCCAACATGGTGAAACCCCATCTCTACTAAAAATACAAAAAAAAATTAGCCAGGCATGGCGGCCGGTGCCTGTAATCCCAACTACTTGAGAGGCAGAGGCAGGAGAATTGCATGAACCCAGGAGGCGGAGGTTGCAGTGAGTCGCGTAACAGAGGAAGACTCTCTCTCTCTCTCTTTCTCTCTCTCTCTCTCTCTCTCTCTCACACACACACACACACACAGAAACATCCCAGTGTAGTTAAACCTCCGGGTCTCTTCCTGCCTCTGATTTTCATCAGTGAGAATGGGAGAATATTAACTTCTCTCACAGGATACAGAGTATGTTAAGGAGTCGTAATTCATCAGTGTTGTATTGGTCTTTCTTTCTTTCTTTCTAGCCTTTGTTGGTGCTTTGCTGTCTGTGTGGAGGACACAGAGAGTCATAAACCACGATCTCCTCTCTTCCAGAGTTTCTTCTTGGCGTTAGAGTCATCGGCCGGCTGTGTCGTAGCCAGTGTGCTGAGCTTTGTGGCTCCCTCCCTCTCCGCTGCCTCCACGCGTGGAGGTCACTTGCTGGAACGCAGATGTGTGCAACGCCCAGAGATCCAAGTAAAATATCTCAACCAGTTCTTGTGGTTGTGGAAACAGCTTTGGCTCCCAGATGGTTGACACTGACAAACAGAAGTCCCTGCTCCATCTGTCATCACATGGCTCAGCTGCCTTATCAAAAAGTGAGCTTCCTGTGTGGATAAGGCAGCCCCATAGCCAGCCTGGCAACAGACAGCTTCATGAGAAGGGAAAAGATGAAGACGGATTCCTGGGCACGGCCAGCAGTGGATCCGCCATTCCTGCCTGAGCCTCTTCCACAGCTGTCCTTTTTAGAGGTCACCAGACCTTCCTCACACAGACCTCATGGTGCCTGCACCTGGACTCATTAGAAGGTTCTGTTGCCTTAGCTTAGTAAATTTTTATGGAGAGCTTTAAGTTTTCCTTTTTACATGTTATCCTCATGGTTGTACTCTCCAAGGGACTTGTTCCTTCGGTAATTATCTTTAATGAAGGTGTTTCCATATTGACGCAAAGTGGGTGGGGTGTTGAAGAGAGAGGAAGACTCAAGAAGGTGCATTGACTCTGGATTACATTAGAGGGGTTAGATGGATGAGTGTTAGTTACATCCCAATCAGAACATTTGCACCACTAGGTTTCACCAAATGCCAATCATACTGGACTGTGCTCCTCTGCTCCTCTCCCTGAAACATTAACAAAAAGCCATTAACAAAAAGCCTTCCTTTTCTGAAGGCAAATATCTATCTATCTATCTCATCAGTCTTAGGGCTGGAAGAGATGCAGCTCTGGGCTGGCTCTGATGCGGACTTGTCACAAAGGCTTGGGTAAGTGACTTCATCTTGCTGGAGAGAAATGGTCCCTTGCCCCAGGTTCAAATGGTCGCCACCTTCCAGCTGTAGTAGGGATCTAGGGTGGGGCAGAGCTGAAGGCTAACCCTGGGCCAGCGGGTCAACATGATGTCATGTGCATTAAGCAGGAGATTGTCCTTGGGGACCTGAGAAGACGCCTAGGGTCAAAGGAAGCTGATTTTCCTGGTTATTAGAATGGTCCCATTTCTCTGATTTCAGGGACTTCAGAAGGCTTCTAGATTTGGTCACCCCCAAAGCCTGAAATGTCACTAGGGGTCACTCCCTTGACTAAGAGTTTGATTGCCTAGGGCTCCTGTTAAAATGCTCAGCGTCACCAAGCAGGGCTGTCTGCATACACAATACCTGCTCATAGCCGCACATTCACCCGTGAGCTTCCCTGGCTGTCTCTTAGCAGAGCCTGGACGGAATGGGATTAGGGAGGCCAATTCTGATAGAAAGACTGAGCCTGGGGCCGGGGGACAGGACTTTGGGAGGATATGTCCTTGTATGGCCTGCTAGGGAGGATGTGGCAGACAGTGAGGACACTGGGCGGGCACGCCAGGGCAGCAGACGGTGGCCAACGGCTCTTGGAACCGTCCTTCTCCACTCCACCTCCTTGTACCATGTTTCAGCGCAGGACACTCTCACCTCGAATATTGCAGCAGCCCCTTTCCTGGTCTCCCGCAGTGCCCACCCCGCACTGAGGCGTCCCTGGGGAAGGGAGAGGCCAGGCGGCTGGAGTCTGCTTCCTGTGGGGGCTGCCCCTGGTCTCCGGCCTCCTCCCTTCTCCTCCAGTCCTGCCCTCATAGGTAGCCAGAGGGGTCGAGAGCCTTTAAGAAGCTTCCCAAGATCTTCTGAATCCTCAACAAACTCCTGCCCTGGCATTCAAGGCCTGCCTGTCTAGGATCCTGTCTCTCCAGCTCTGCCCACATGACCGTATCCTTGGAAGAAAAAAGAAATGGGGATGCGCAAAGTGACCAGAACAGGGTATTCGTGATGACCGGGGAACAGCGACTGAGAAAGCAAGACCCTCCCTGGCAAATCTGGGTTCAGACGCGGCAGAGGTGGGTACTGTGCCTCAGACACGTTTTCATAGCTCGGTTCTCACGGAGTCCCCATCACTGGGCTGACTGAGCCCCTCATCCTGAAAGGCCAGGGGGCCTCCTTTAGCGAGGCCGTCTCCCTCTCCGGTGGCCCCCGCCGCCCTTGCTGGTTCATCCAGGGGGTCCGGGCGCTTAGCCCTAAGTGAGGGTTGACGGCGCCACCTAGTGGCCCCGCTCCTCCATCGCGCTGAACGCTGCTGATTCCAAAGCTTGGGGGCTCAGGGTCTCTGATGGGAAGACCTCACTCTTCCAGCCTGTGTGTCCTGGCTTCCCAGGCCACAGCAGTGCTGGGGCACTTAAAGCACCTTTGGGCCTCCACACAGACTTCTAACTCAGGGTGGACAGAGGAGAGAGCATTCTGGAACCTGCTGGGCTGTCTCAACCCCATCCCCTGGGAGTTTCAGCACAGGATGCACTGGGGCTGGCCAGGGCTTTGGAGGAAGGGCATGCCTGGGGGTGAGGCCACAGCCCCCACTCGCCATGGCATCCAGGGGTTCCCAGGGAGCTGGGCAGCCTGTTGGCCAGGGCTTGGGACGAGGCGTCCCTGGGGAAGGGAGAGGCCAGGCAGCCGGAGTCTTTGCTTCCAGGAGAACCCCTGGCAACCTTCCTGTGGGTGCTGCCCTCGGATCGGGACTGGGCTTGGGTAGCATGCATCCTGCCAGAGAGGAGATGTGGGCAGAGTTTGGCCAGGTCACTCAGGCACCCCTTTCCTGTGGGTGAGTGGGCTTCCCTTCCTGAGCCCCAGATGTGCGAGATCATTGCCAGGACTTTCTGCCAGCAGCCATGGCAGTGATAGGACACTTAAAGCACCTTTGAGCCTCCACCAGGATGGGGGACAGGGGTCCTTGCCACCCCCTCTTCCCCCACGCTCCCCCCACAGCATTGTCTGTTCCCTGGATGCTGTGCTGAACCTCTGCTGCAGTGCACATCTTGGCTCCAGCCTCATAGAATCGCCTTCCCTTTCTTCCCAACCAGCTGCTGCTGCTGCTGCTGCTGCTGCTTCCTCTTCCTCTTCCCCTTCCTCTTCCTCTTCCTCCTCGTCTTCCTCCTCTTCCTCTTCTTCCTTTTTTTGAGATGGAGTTTCACTCTTGTCACCCAGGCTGGAGTGCAATGGTGCTCTCTTGGCTCACCGCAACCTCTGCCTCCCGGGTTCAAGTGATTCTCCTGCCTCAGCCTCCTGAGTAGCTGGAATTACAAGTGCCTGCCACCATGCCCAGCTAATTTTTGTATTTTTAGTAGAGACGGGGTTTCACCATGTTCACCAGGCTGGTCTCGAACTCCTGACCTCAGGTGATCCGCCCACCTCTGTGTCCCAAAGTGCTGGGATTACAGGCGTGAGCCACCGCACCCGGCCTTCCATCTAGCTTTGATTCACCTCAACAAACGTTTTCCAATTCCTGTGCCCTGGGCCTGGGAGACCTGAATCCGGTTCCAGCCCTGTGAGCTTATGGTGATGCCGGAGAAGGTAGGCAGGTAAACAGATCCTATCAGTGAAACTGCCCCTCCCTGAGTCGGCCTAAGCCCCACTTCCTCTAGGAAACCATCCCTGCCCCACTGTGCACAGTTGGTTTGTTTGAGAGTAGGGAGGCGCCCAGCTCCAGTGGAGGCTCAACAACGCTGCCCTAGCCAGCGAGCAGACACCTCACTGCTGCCATGCGTGGGGAGTCGGGGGCGGGGACTTCTCTGGGGTCTGGTTTGGGCCCCTAGGTGTGGCCCCTCGCTAATTTCAGGCCCAAGTGGCTGGGGCAGGCGCAGGGCCCTGAGAGTCTGGGGGCAGCTTCTCCGAGCTCTCAGGCTGTGAGGGCCTGAGCGGCCAGCCCTTCTCCAGGGCACACTGGGAAGGGTTCACAGGCTTGCCAGGTTGAGGCCGACCACCTGCGATGATGGCCCGGATTTGGATTCTGCTATTACAGGCATAAACGTGTGACAGGAGGAGGCCAACAGCGGCTAACAGAGCAGTGGCACCCGGAGCATCTGCCGGGAACCAGCAGGACACACAGGAGGGGGACACCGGGGCTCCAGGGGGGAAGTGGCCCGGCTGCCAGGGCAGGATAACAGGCCTGAAACGGGTCTGCCGGTTCTCTCTGGCCAGCTGCTGGACTTCCCACACTTTTCCCAGTCACAGAGTGTGTAATACTGTGCCACTGCCACAGAGCACAGACTGGGGTGGCTGAAACTCCGCCATTTACTCCCTCACAGTTTGGGAGCCAGGAGGTCCAAAATCAAGACAGGGGCAGGGCCGGGCTCTCTGATATTCTGGGCAGAATCCTGCCTGCCTGTCCAGCTGCTGGCCTGGCCGGAAGCCCCTGGTGTCCTGGCTTGCAGCGGCAGTGCCTCGGCCTCTGCCTGTCCCACGAGGCGTCTCCCTGTGTGTCACTGTCCTCATGTAGCATTGTCTTCCTCTTATAAGGACAGTTGTATTGGATGACAGTCCATCCTAATGGCCTCGTCTGAACTTGATTACTCTGCAAAGATTCCATTTCCAAATAGGTTCACCTTCACAAGTACCAGGGGTCAGGACAAAAACATCTCTTTTTCGGGGGCACAATTCAACCCTGAACGGGGGAGAAACTGAGCTTTGGTGAGATGAGGGGCAGAGCCTGGCACTATGAGCTCCAAGCTTGACGTTTCTTTCCAGTCCTGAGTTTTAGCTTAAGAATTCTTGCATTTCTGCATTATTCCCTATTCTGAGTCATGTTTGCTTTAACAGGAAATACAGTAGGATTTCTTCAAATCTTTGCCACTTCAGTATGAAGAAACATGTTTATCCTGTAGCTCCAAAACCTTCAATGCATTTCTGAATTTTGTCAAGGGAATTTATCCCCAATTTGAAAAGTATAAACCAATATGAATTCATGTAGTTCTCATAAAAACCCAGGCCAGGCACGATGGCTCAGGCCTGTAATCCTAGCACTTTGGGAAGCTGAGGCAGGCGGATCACCTGAGGTCAGGAGTTCTAGAGCAGCTTGGCCAACATAATAAAACCCCGTCTCTACTAAAAATACAAAAATTAGCCAGGCACAGTGGCACGTGCCTGTAATCCCAGCTACTTGGGAGGCTGAGGCTGGAGAAATGCTTGAACCCAGGAGGCAGAGGTTGCAGTGAGCAGAGATCACACCACTGCACGCTAGCCTGGCCAACAGAGCGAGACCCCATCTCATAAAAACAAACAAACAAACAAACAAACAAGCACAACAACCCAGTGAAGTATGCATAGTTAACAGAAGAGGAAACTGAGAGGTTTATCTGCTAAGGTCATACCTCATAGGTATAGGTAGGAGAGTCCACGTGAGAATTCAGTTCTTTTTTGGCTTCTTGGTCACGTTAGGGTTTTTTTTGTTTGTCTGTCACCAGGCTGGAGTGCAGTGGCACGATCTCGGCTCACTGCAACCCCCATCTCCCGGGTTCAAGCGATTCTCCTGCCTCAGCCTCCCCAGTAGCTGGGATTACAGGCATGTGCCACCATGCCCAGCTAATTTTTGTATTTTTAGTAGAGACGGGGTTTCACCATGTTGGCCAGGCTGGTCTCCTGACCTCGTGATCTGCCCGCCTTGGCCTCCCAAAGTGCTGGGATTACAGGCGTGAGCCACCGCGCCCGGCCTGCTTTGTTTTTTACCATAAGTGCATGATGAGGGGAGATGAGGAAAGGGGAAGAGAGACAGAGCATTGTGACCACCCCCTAGCCCGGGAGAGAGATTTGTATGCCTGTGTGAAAAGCAGGGATGGGAATTCTGAAATAAAAACACAGTTGGACAGTTTCCCACGGAGTGGTAACATAAGCCCACCCAGGCCAACCGTATTCAAGTGCTGTCTATCCACCCAAACGCCCATGTTGGATATGCCCTTTGGTGCTTCCATGGAGAAGGGAGAGAAGCACTTTTACATTTTAGTTCTGCTTGTTATTTGGAAGTTATTTTAAAGGTCATTGAAGTGGGCTTTTTTTGTTTGTTTGTTAACAGACAGCTGTTTCCAGCCACTGCTATGAGCCCATCTAAGTGAAATTGTGAGGATTAAGGAGAGAGGCACCCATGACTGCCTTAATCCACCCCTACCCATCATCTGTTCACCCATCCACCCATCCTTGCTGCAGGCCTTCACTGGGCACCTGTGCCAGGAGACCATCACTGCCCATCAGAAGCTCATACAGGGAGAAGGAGTGGCCACAGCAGAAGGCGTCCCGGGTCCTACAGAGCACTTGGAGAACAAGGGAGGGCTGCGGAAACCGCCCTGTCCGCATGCGTGCACGCATGTTCTTGGAGGCATGTCTGTGTGTTTGCGTGTGTGTTTGCTTGTGTGCATGTGCAGTGTGTGTGTGCTCGAGACAGAGAGAGACTGAGAGTGCAAGTAGCTGTAAGCACACACACCTGCCCATCAGCCCTGCCTGTCTGCTCAGAGTTTTGCCTGTCACCTGGCCACGCCCTGTGACCCCCCTCCTGGGCTGGGTGCAGCCAGGACACCCGTTACCTGCCTGGTTGCTGCGCCCGTGTCCTGTGCATGTTCCAAGCCAGCCCCCTGGGGTAATCCAGGCCATGACTCAGGAACGTTGTGTTGGGACACCCGAGACCCCCAGCCCCTGCCCTAGGGGTCAGGGCAGCAGGTCCCGTCTCCCTTAGCTGGGCTGGGCCCAGGCAGCCTGTATCTCTGTTCGCTCCAGAGGCTGGGTGCGCCCCACTTGGGGGCTGTGTGAGGCCCACTTGTTTTCACCCACAGAGTCCCAGGGTTCTCAAGGCAGAGGAAAGCGACAATTAGGGCAACACCCATGTTGGTTGGATCAGAGTGAATCCCAGGCCTGCGTGGGAGGCTTTAGTCACTCAGCTCGGCCATCTCTGAGGGTGAGGGCACACCAGCCACTCTGTTGGGGCATCTCTGTGCTCAGCACCATGTGGGCTCATCACAGACACGAGAGCGCATCCTCTCAGAGGGAATGGCCTGGCAGGTTTTGCCTGTTTTCTTGCTCACAGGTTGAATTTCTTGGCCAGCATCACACAGCCAGGCCAGAGCGGAGCAGGGCTGCCTGCTGCACCCAGTGGCTTCTTGTCAATCTCAGCCTCTCGTTCCCTGCCTGGGAGAGGGTCTCAGTGCAAAGGGCAGAGGGGTCTTCTGGAACCAGCCAGTGCTGTGTCGTTGAGAAAGGCCAGGAGGAAACTGGAGGGGCACAGGCCTGAAACTCTCCCGCTGCCTTGCCGGGCGCCTGAACCTGCTCGAACTGGGTGTCTTTCCGGCTGGGGGAGGGGGGCGGGGCGCTGCATCGCTTACTCTGCCTGTGTCTTAGGGGAGCCTACCCATTGCCCTCCAGCACCGGCAAACAAAGACCCCCACGGTGGCCAGGCCTGTGCGGGGTGTAAACAGTGTCCCAGGGTGTCTTGGTGTCCTCACTACCACATCCTCCACGTTCCAGAGGAGAAACTGAGGCCCCGAGGACACCTGGAATTGCCCAAGGTCACACCAAGGGGAAAGAGGTGACATTGAAGTGGACACGGGATGATGAGAGGGGTGCAGAAAAGGAGATATCCTGGCATGCCAAGCCTGGGCTGGTTGTCCACATCCAGGAAGGTCCCTGCAAGATTGTGGCACCTTTTCACGGCAAGCAGACATAGCATCATGAATACCCACAGCCACTCCTAAGGGCCCCTTCATGCAGTGGCTGTGCCCAGCACTGGGCACGCAGGAGCCGAGGCCCAGAGAGTTCTGGGTGGGTGGGGAGAGCTAGAGCCTTCCTCCTGGGCTCCAAGGCGTTTCAGTAGCACCACTGGCTTTCTAGAAGGTTGCTGTGTGATTGGAAACTTGTGCTTTGAAATGCGATTATCTGTACAGGGAGGAGGTTGTACTAGAGGCAGCAGTGAGGGGTGGCAGCACCAGGCCAGAAATGGATGTGGGGTCCCCTTGTGTGGAGCTGCCACTACCCCAGCCACTCTGTCCTTACAACCAAAACCCCAAAAGGGGGCTGAGCCGACCCTTGTGAGTGAGAGTAGAGGAGAAGGAAGGGGCTATGGGGGTAGAGGAGCACATGGAGCTGGCCCACGTGGAGAGAGGGACCCCGGGTGGCAGGGTGGCGTTGGGGGAGATTTGCCATCAGAGTGACCTTAGTGACTGTGCCACCTCGGCCCTGACCTGGGCAATGCCTGTGAGGGCACTGGGGCCCAAGGTCCCAGAGGAGCAGGGGAACTAAGATGTGGCTCTCACAGAACCTCAAATGTATCTCCAGACATCCACATATCTGTGCACCTGACACATGTTTCTGGAACAGCTACTTGGCCAAGCACCACCAGCTTGTCTCTATGCCCCTCTTGCTGGGGAGCCCAGGCTGGGGCAAAGGAAGGCACAGGGGCATCCACTCCGGGCTTTCCAGAATAGGCAGAGCACAGAAGGTATGCCCACTGGACATGCGGAGGGAGGGAGGAGATGAGAAGAGTCCCCAGCGCCAGAAGGGGTGGAGACGGCCTTGCTGGGGCAGGGGGCAGATAACCTGCTGCTAGGCTCTGGCTGCAGTTGGAAACAACCAAAGTTTTAAAAAAAGGGTGAACCTCTTAGGAAAGGAAATGACATTTATACAGAGGTAGGGACGTGGGGGCAGGGACGATGGCCTTGGTGGCCACAGCTCTTAAACCAGTGGGGAGGAGGCAGCCACGCCAGCACGGTGAGATCCAAGCCGCAGTGACGGGGCTGCACTCGCTCCAGGTAGATTGCTCAAATGGAAGCTTCTGGATGGATAACTAAGGCAGCACAACCCCCAGTCATTGTCTGAGGGCCACCCCGGGGGATGGAGGGAGTGCAGGCCAAGTGGATGAAGGGCCCATGGCCAGTTTCCAGGGTGAGCTGCAGGGCAAGCCGTGGGAAGCCCCAGAGGCAGACGCTGAGGGATGGGCACCCCAAGAGAGTCCAGGGATCCGAGGCCATCTGGGTGGAGGCTGGACAGCGTCTACTCCAGGGAGCAAAGCCGAGGCAGGAGCTGAGGGCCTTCCAGTGGATGTGGAGACTTCGGCTTACGCCCACGCTGACTTTATCCCATGTCTGAGCCTGTCGCCACGTGTAGAGCCTTTTGGGTTCAGTTTCTGTAGAGACTAACTGTGGCCTCCCATGGGGTGGGGACAGGACAGTCTCCGGGCTGCATGGAATGGGATGCCAACCGAGGGACGGGCTTTCTCTTAAAGACTTGCCACCATACCTCTCTTTTCCATGCCAGGCTTCTGGGGTCCCCTCTGCTGCAGGTGCTTTGGGAGTCTCAGTGGTTCTGCAGGGCAAAGCTGGCCCTGACCGTGTGCTGCATGCCCGGAGGTCTGACATTGGTGCTGCTGAATGGGCTGCCGCGGTTCCCTTGGTTTCCCGTCTTGCAGAGAGTCAGTGAACTCTCACCCGCTCTTGTCTCCTCGTCTCTGTGCCCTGTCCTCCTGTGGGGCTTGGGAAACCATAGGTGATAAACACATGAGCCAATCTGCCATCTTCACTGGAGCCAGCGCTCTTTCTGTTTTCCCATCGGCCTGCTTAGGACTGAGGTCAGCTCCAGGGTCAGAGGCAGGACTGGAGTTGGGTTCTAACTCAGGCAGAGACAGGGCTTGGGAGAAGAAATCAAGGTGGAGGGCAGAGGCTCCAGATCTTTGCCAGGCTCACCTCAGAAGTGGGTGTGTCAGGCTGTCTAGAGTGGAGTGCACAGAGCCTAGGGCTTTGACAAGGGCAGGGTGACCAGTCCAGGCTGGCCTCAAAGGCAAGAACTTGACTGCAGGGCCAGCAGGCGTCCGACGTGGGTGGGCCCTAAGGAGGCTGAGGGAGATGATAAACTGTGAAGAGCCAGCAGCCCAGAAGCTAAATGCAGGGAGGCAGAGAAGACTGGAGAGATGGAGGTGTGCAGGACCTGGTGGTCGGGGAGGGCAAGTGACCAGGTGTTTAGAAGCTGCACCTCCTGTGATTGGGGCTGAGGGTGAACTCTTGCTTTCAAGCAGAGGTGGTTTGTCCTGGGTCTTCCATGATGACACCAGGTCAAAGTGGGCCGTTAGCACTGAGGCCTGTGGGGAGGCAAGGCCTGTGGGCAGAGTCACAGAATGGGAGGAAAATGAAGACAGACATTGCAGGGACTTGGGTGTCACGCTGAAGGAAGCCACTTAATGGTAAATGGAGCAACAACATGGTAGCCTTTCCTCTGGGGGAGCCCAGATACAAGGGGGCTCTGCCACTTGGGGGAGGCTCTCGGAGGAGGAGAGCTGATGTATTCAGACTTCCATTAATATTCATTTCTGGGCCAGGTGCAGTGGCTCACGCCTGTAATCTCAGCACTTTGGAGCCCCAGGCGGGCAGATCATGAGGTCAGGAGTTTGAGACCAGCCTGGCCAACATGGTGAAACCCTGTCTCTACTAAAGATACAAAAAGTTAGCTGGGTGTGGTGGCACGCACCTGTAATCGCAGCTACTCGGGAGGCTGAGGCAGGAGAATCGCTTGAACCCGGAAGGTGGAGGTTGCAATAAGCTGAGATCACGCCATTGCACTCCAGCCTGGGCAACAAGGTGAGACTCTGTCTAAAAGGAAAATAAAAATAAAAATTCACCTGTGACTGCCCCCCAATGGGGGGAAGGCACAGCCCATGCCTAGATGACGCTTTACCCTTTACAAAGCACTCAAGGGCAACATCATGACCTGTCTTAGTTTATTTCATGCTGCTATTTAGAATACCTGAGGCTGGTAACTTATAAAGAAGAGAAATTTACTTCTCACAGTTCTGGGGGCTGGGAAGTCCAAAATCAAGGCTCCCGTAGGCTCAGTGGTCTGGAGAGGGCTGCACCCTCCAGAGGGGAGGAGCGCTGTGTCTTCATGTGGTAGAAAGTGGGAGGCAAATGAGCCAGAGGCCGTGTGAAGCCCCTTCTATGAGGGCCTTGATTGATCTTATTAACAAGGGAGAGACCTTCTTGGCCTAATCACCTCTTAGAGGCCATACTCTTCAAGCCATCACATTGGCCACATCTGAATGTTGGAGGGGAGACATTCAAACCATAGCATGGCCCATTCTTTATTTTTATTTTATTTTTGAGACAGGGTCTCACTCTGTCGCTCAGGCTGGAGCACAGTTGCGTGATCTCGGCTCACTGCAAACTCCGCCTCCCAAATTCAAGCGATTCTTCTGCCTCAGCCTCCCGAGTAGCTGGGATTACAGGTGCCCACCAACTCGCTCACCTAATTGCATGGCCCATTCTTAACCATAGCCTATGGTGGGAAGGAGCGCCCAGCTTGGGGCCAACACAGGCAGGTCAGGGAGGGGCTGTGCCCAGCGGGGAACGGATGGCACATTCCCTCCCAGAAAGGCTGCTGCAGGGCTCAGCACTCTGAACCTTAAAAGGTTTACCCAACAGAGCCTCCAGATGCTCAGAGTCTTGCAGGCTCAGAATCAGAATTGTCAACTTGCCAAGATGAATCTGTCTCTTGGGGGAGGACCCACACAGAACAAGCATTAGTGAGTGATGTATACAATTTACGTTGAGGCATGAATGTTAGAAGAACTGACTTTTTGCACAGGCATGACCAGAGCATTTTTCTTTCTAGGAAGCAGAAATTTGCTTGGCAAACATGGAATCGGAACATGGGAATTGGGCCACTGGGATATTCAATTGCGTCAGACTGTTGTAGCTGATACTCCTGGACAGAGGGGCTTTGCCAGCTGGACAGATGTCTGAAGTGTTGCTGACCAAGCTCCTTGCTCTGTGTGGGAGGGATCTTGCCAGCTCCAGCCTTGGTGGGTCTCGTTTTTCTGTTTCCAAGCTTAAATAAGCACTTGGCTGTTCTGATTAGCACTTTTAAAAGCTGTGTTAATAAGTTCAATTAAAATAGAAGAATCTCTCATTCTGTCATATCGGGTTTTTTTTTAATTGCAAACCAATAAAACTTAAATGAACTTGAGCAAAAGTTAATTTATTGGGAGGATATATGGGAGACTGTACTAGGGTTCTCAAGAGAAACAGAGACTGAGGCAGAGAGAGAGACTGACTTTAACAATGATCTCACACAATTGTGGGGGCTGGCAAGTCTGAAATTTGGCCAGCAGGCTGGCAGGCTGAACATTCAGGCGAGTTGATGCTGCAGCTTGAGTCCAAACTCCACAGGACGGCAGGTTGGAAACTCAGGCAGGACTTCTGTGTTGCAGTCTCAAGAACTCCTTCTTCAATTTATCTGTCTCCTCTCAAATTTAAGTCCTGGAGGCTGGAAGTCTGAAATCAAGGTGTCAACAGGGTTGGTTCCTTCCAAGGGCTCTGAGGGAAGGGTCTGTTCCAGGCCCCTCTCCTCAGCTTGCAGATGGCCATCTTTCCCTGTATATGTTCCTGTGTCCACATTTCCCCTTTCTATAAGAACACCAGCCATATTGGATCAGGAGCCCACTTACTGTTAACTAATTACATCTGCAATGATCCTAGTTCTAAACAAGGTCACATTCTGAGGTACTGGGGTTAGAACTTCCACATACGAGTTTTGAGGGAACCATCTTAGTTTGTTCAGGCTGCTACAATAAAATACCATAAATTGAGTAGCTTATAAATAGCAGACATTTACTTCTTGCAGTCCTGGAGGCTGGGAAGTCCAAGAACAAGATGCTGGTGGATGTGGTGGCTGGTGAGGGTCTGCTTTCTGACTCATACGTGGCACCTTCTAGCTGTGTCGAGTGGAAGGGGGCATGGACGAGCTCCCTTGGCCCTCTTTGATAAGGGCACTAACCCCATTCACAAGGGCTCCACCCCCTTGACCTAATCACCTCCTGAAGGCCCCACGCCTTATACCATCACATTGGAGGATAAAATTTCAACATATGAATTTTGAGGGGACATAAACCTTCAGAGCACAGCAAGACAAATTAAACCATAACAGGCCCAGGTGCAGTGGTTCACGCCTGTAATCCCAGCACTTTGGGAGGCCAAGGCAGGCAGATCATCAGAGATCAGGAGTTCGGGACCAGCCTGGCCAACATGGTGAAACCCTGTCTCTACTAAAAATACAAAAAGTAGCTGGGTGTGGTGGTGGGCGCCTGTAATCCTAGCTACTTGGGAGGCTGGGACAGGAGAATTGCTTGAACTCAGGAGGTGGAGGTTGCAGTGAGCCGAGATCGCACCATTGCACTCCAGCCTGGAAGACAAGAGCGAAACTCCGTCTCAAAAAAAAAAAGAGTTAGCCAGGTGTGGTGGCGTACGCCTGTAATCCCAGCTACTCAGAAGGCTGAGAGGCAGGAGAATCACTTGAACCCAAGAGGCAGAGGTTGCAGTGAGCTGAGATCATGCCATTGCACTCCAGCATGGACAAAAAGAGTGAAACTCCATCTCAAAAAAAAAAAAAAAAAAAAAAACCAACACCGTAACGGAACATAATTCAAATAATAACAGGAACCAAGTTCAGAGGAGGGTGGAACTCAGGCTTGGGCATGGCCAACACCCAGGACAATTCCAGAGGCTTTGGAGCAGGAATCGCAACCTCTGACTCAGAGCCCAGCAATCAGGGCAGGCAGCTGTCTCTTAGCCCCTCGAGAGGACTGGGCACCCCAGCCAGTTTCTTTGTCCCTCTTTTCAATAGCCAAACTCCAGGAGGGAGCAGTGACTGACCAGGCTGAGTAGGAGCCTGTCCCTTACCTGCAAGAGGGCAGCAGGGGCAGTGGGCAGGTGGAGAGGGAGGGCCTTGAATGGTGGTCCCACCAGACCCTCTCCTGTGTGGAAGAGGTCATTCCAATTTTGCACCCTGGGATACTGTTGGGAAGAGGAAATGCAGGCAGGTAGCGAATGTGGCCAGCCCTGCTTCTCAAGTGACTCTCCCACCTCTTCCTGGATGCTTAGGTGTTGATTTCATGGCCTAATTCTCAGAGAACACGGGCAGATGTGGATGCTGAGGCGCACAGGTATTGGAGCTGTTGCCCAACGTCTGGCCGGGAGCCAAGAAGCCCAGGTGTCCCTGACAGTGCACCTTGAACCTGGGCCCGCCATCTTACGTGGAGCAATCAGCCAAGTGTGCACTGAAGACCGTCCAGTCCAAATGTCTACACTGGCTGTGTGTGCAGAGAAAGCGCTGGGCTCGGTCCCTGGAGCCATTTCTCCAGCTCTCGCATCGCTTTTTCCCAATCCTCTTGAAAGAAACTAAGGCAACACCTTTCCTGGCTGCAGGGGAAGAGCTGAGGCCAGGTTTCAGGTGGGCCGCGGAGGAGAAAGTACTGGGCTCTCGGGACTTCTCTCCCAGGGCCCTAGAGGATGCGGCTGGCATTCCCCCAGGCACAGCACCCTGCGCTGCCCAGACCCCTGTCCCCGCCTTGATGGGCAACACGGAGCTTTCTTGGGCTGCTGGCCTACCAATGCCAAGAGGCTGGCCCACAGCCCCTCCGGACTCAGCCAAGAGCCTTGCCTGGAGCCCAGTGTCAGCTGCAGGGCCTGGGACCTTTCCGAGGAATCAGAGGCAAAGATGCCAGAGCTACGAGGAGCCTTAGACTCAGAAACAAGGCTCAGAGAAGGCAGCACCTCAGATAACTGGCTCAGAGAAGGTGGCCCCTCAAACGCTGCACAGCCAGCCCCAGGCTGATCCCACACCAAATCTCTGTTCCCTCAACATGGCTTAAACTGGAGTCCCCCTGGATCTGTTTGGGGGGCATTTGGGAGTCCAAAATTATTTAGAAAGACTTTTTTTTTTTTTTTTTTGAGACGAAGTCTCTCTGTCACCCAGCCTGGAGTGCGGTGGTGTGATCTCGGCTCACTGCAACCTCTGCAACCTCTGCCTCCTGGGTTCATGCAATTCTCCTGCTTCAGCCTCCCAAGTAGCTGGGATTACATGCATGTGCCACCATGCCCAGCTAATTTTTGTATTTTCAGTAGAGACAGGGTTTCACTATGTTGGCCAGGCTGCTTTCGAACGCCTGACCTCAAGTGATCCGCCCGCCTTGGCCTCCCAAAGTGCTGGGATTACAGGTGTGAGTCACCACACCCGGCCTAGAAAGACTTAATTGTGAGTTTGTAATCCAAGAAAAGAAATCTAAAAAGAATACTATTTGCTTATTCTGATCAGGCTGACAAATCCCCTGTGCCCAGGAGCTGTCTGGGCTCCCAAGACCTGACCTGCCTTGAGGTTGGAACTGTTTTAAATACGGCAGGCTCAGTGAGAGAAGAGCTGAGAAGTCAGCGACAACATGGCCCAGGGATGTGGTGGGGGAAGGGGCTGCAGTTCTGCGGGCTCTGAGGTCTGCGGGTTCCAGACAGCCTCAGGCAGCTCGCAACCCTGTGATTCATGCCTCTTCTTGGCTCAGCAAATGGAGCCCCAAGCCAGAGGCAGAATTTTCTAGGCTGTGTGGCAAGAGAACTGAGTGTGCGGAGGTTGGGGGTGGGGGCTGCTGCCAAGATAGGAGGCTCTGACTTCCCCAGGGCAGCAGGAGAGCCAGGTGCCTGGATGAAGCAGGGAGCGAGACTCCGGGAGGTGGGCCCGGGGCAGCCCTGCTGAAGCCCACCGTTTCTCCTAGGTCTGAAAAGAGTCGACTTCCCTGAAAAGCAAACTGGAAGACTCACAAAGAGGAAACGGGCCTCGAACACACACACGGCACCCTCTGCCCTAGATCCCCACGCCTGCCATGTTTCTAAATCCTCCCCGGGTGCTGTCTGCCCCCACCCACTGAAAGGCCAGCTTCCGGGAGAGGTCAGGGTCAGGCAGTGCCCAGGAAGCCACCACAGCAGCCCTTTGAGCCCAGGGTGGAGGTTGAGTCTCTGTGCTCTTGGTCACGAATTCTGTTTGGGCTTCTGCGAAGCCATGCCTTGCCCCGCCCTGGAGGTGTCGACAGAGTGGCCAGGAAATTTAGGTCAGCTCTGGGCAAGTCCCTGCAGGTGGGATGTAGTGACAAGAGAGACAGGCCTGGCTGTCAGCCGTGAGCTCTGCTGGGGACTGAGCACCCACTTGGATGACACATCCCCATTTCCTGGGCCCGCCCAGAAACCCTTCCCCTGGAGACAGTGCGCTGTGAGTGGGCGTGGGAGCTGAGGAGCCCCTGGACCCAGCGCTGCTGTCCGACCGCAGGCTGCCGCTTTGCCCTCATTCCCTGGGGCCTGGACTGGCTCGGCTCATGGGGCCCCCTGCCTCTGATTCTTCGGTCAGTGACTTCTCTGAAGTGCCAGTCCAGCTGACCTGGGACCCTCTGTGGGATCTCTGCTCAAAGCACAGGCCTCCTGCTCAAAAGCCCCCTCCTTGAGAGGCCGTCCCCGGCTCCTCAGAGCGCTCCAGCCCCTCCCCGCCACCCGCTGCACAGTCCCTCGGGATGTTCACAGCACAGACACAGGCACAGTCCCGGAAGGGGTGACTACGTTGTGTTTGTTTGATGAGGAATAAAGAAATGATGTTGGGTAAACCCTCCCAGTTAGCAGACTCCTCCCCTTACCCCCAGAAAGCTTAGACCAAGGGTCCTCTCAGGCCTCTGCCAGTGAGGAGTCCAAAAGGGACAAGAGGCTTCAAAAAGAGGACAAGCCCTCAGTGGACTCCACTCGAGCTGGGCTCCGAGAGGCTTAGGAGGCTTCCGGGTTCCACTGGCAGTGGGTATGAAAATCCCTTTGCTACGAGTATTCTGAAGCCATGTCTGAATTTCTCCCATTCATTCACTCATTCATTCACTCGTTCATTCATTCATTCATTCATTCATGCCTGCCTGCTCATCTATGCTTGAGTGGAACAGGCCCAGCTGATGTCCTGTGTGTACCTGGCATGGCTGCCACAGCTCCCAGCCCATCCACCCTGCAGGCCGGGCCTGCAGGTGTCCTCTCCCAGGCAGGGGGCAGAGGAGGCTTGAGGAGGAGGCAGCTCACTTCAAAAGGCCCCTGGCTTTGCCTGGGTCACAGTCTGGAGCTCCCCACCGAGAAGCGTGGCCCTACAGAGGGTCCCAAAGCCCGAGGAAGGGAAGATAGGGAAATGCACAGAATTGGGTAGCACTACTTCCCCATCTTACAGACGAGGAAACTACAACTTAGAGAGAAGAGGTTTCTGGCCCAAAGTCACAAAGTCAAAATTGAACCCTGGTCAACATGGAAGGGGAGGCAGTGGAAAAGAGATGGCAGGGGAATGGAAGGGAAGGAAGAGAAAAGAAGTCTCTGGAATCGGCATGGGAAATGAAGAGACTCCCCCAAGGCCCTGTCCTCATTTACCCTCTGTGCCTGGCCCTTCCCTGCCCTGCCGGCTGGATGTCCAGGGGCCCAGCCAGCACGACCTGCTCTCTGCCGCGCTGCTCACACTCGGCTGCTGTGCGCGCCTGCCCTCTGGTGGCAAGATCTGGAAGCGCGTTGTCACTGCATCCCAGCACCTCTAAAGGGGAAACTAGGAGCAAGTCGGTTCGGCACCCACTGTGTGCCAGACACTGAGCTGGAGACCTAGGGAGGAGGGAAAACAGCCCCGCTTCTGAGAGTGCAAAGTTTAGGGGACGAGACAGACAAGCAAACAGACCACGGCAACACAATGAGATAGGGACTTGGCTGGGGGAAGCTCAGGTTGTTTTAAACCTAACAGGGTGGTTTAAAACAAGCAGCCCCCAAATCTATGAGTAAGAGCCTGCCTAGCAGAAGGTCCCACCATGTCCAGGAACATTTGGGCAGCACCTGCTCTGAGGGCTCTGGGCTGCCTGGCTGGGGTGGGACAGACCCAGAGTCTTTTCTGATCTGTCTGCAGCCAGAGCCCTGGAGCCAGAGGGGACTCGAGGAGGTTTGCAGGCTGTGGTCTGGGCAGGAAGGAAGGGCTGAGGTCCCCACCCTTCTTCTCTCTTAACCTAGTGCAGCCCCAGCTGAAGCCATCCTCACAGGGTTAACAAGAACTGTGGACAGTCATATAGCTATAATTAAGCATTCATCAGGCTGTACTTTGACCCACTTCCTTGTAACCAAAAGTCACGTAGCCCTAGGTACGGACAGTTCACATCCCCATGGTTCCTATTGATAGGATCTCTGACCTTAGAATCATAGGAATTTTGTTTAAGAATTGCTTAAGCGGATCCTGAATTCCATCAGAACAGCTGATGCCAACCAGCTTGAAGACCCCCACAGAGGAACAGAATCCACCTGAGAGTGAGGTTTCTTCATCTCCCTGTCCCGTGACTGCACTCTTCGACCAATCAAGGACCTCCACACTTTGACCCACTTCAAAACCCTTAAAAATTTGAGCCCCAAACTCCTTGGGGAGATGATGGATTGGGGGTTTCCTGCCATCTCCTCACTTGGTGGCCCTACATTGATTAAACCTCTCTCTCTCTGCTGCAATGCAGCATCTCGCATATTGACTTCCTGCACGTGTCAGGCAATGAACCTATTATGGTTCCAGAGCTTCAGGCTGGAGAGGCAGAGTGACAAGAGGGTTCAGTAGAGGGCTGGGAGCCAGACTGCCTGGGGTCTTAACAGCAGTTGCATCCTCTGGGCTTCAGTTTTCTCTTGTGTGAAAAGGTAATAAGAACAGTGCCCACCTCTGAGGGTCGCCCTGAGAGTTAAAGACACTGATACAAAGAAAGTGGGCAGAATGGTGTTTGGCCCGTGGTCAGAGCCGATCACATCTGCTCTTGCCAATAATGCCAACTCACCAGCATCCAGCCCTCCTTTCTTTGTAAGAGTTTCCCATCTCACTCTCATGGCAGATAGTACCACCCAGAGTAGGTGCAGAGGCCCAGAGAGAGGAGGTGTCTCACTCGAGGTCACTGGGCGAGCAATAACTGTGTTGATCCTGGCACCCAGGCCTCTGGGCCCAGAGGTTGCAGCCTGGATTCCCAGCCCCCTTGTGTACCTTCTGGGCATCCCTGACTTCCCGAGTCCCTGAACTGCCCTCCTCAGTGAGGAGTCTACTTTGCTACTTATTAATAGACTCTCACAGGACTGCTGGGCAGGTGCAGCCCAGTTTCAGAGTCGCAGCATCCATAGCATTTGCTGAAGCATTGGCTACAGGCAACACCTGTATTGCATTTGTCTTCCTGGAAGATAATGAGCTCTAAAGCCTCACTATGAAAAGTGTGGTCCCTGAGCCAGCAGCATTGGCCTCACCTGGGAGCTGGTTAGAACTGCAGAATCTTAGGCCCCTCCCAGACCTACAGAACTGGAATCTGCAGTTTAATGAGAGCCCCAGGCAGTATGTGTGCACCTTACAGATTGCCAGGGAAGGGTGTCTTAAGCAAATGGACTAAAGTGGGAGAATGAACTGTAGATGTGTCCACCGAGGCTGCCCTGGGCAGCACATGTGCTGGCACCCGTGCCAGGGTCTGGGAATTCTTGGGGGAGTCGGCCAAGGTCAGAGCCTTCAAGGAGTCCGCAGCTCCTGCTGTTAGCAGGTCTTCATGCAACCACACATGCTGGCCAGAGAGTGCTGGGAGGGAAGGAACAAAGGCCATGGGGGCTTGTCTGCTCGGAAGAGTCAGAATCTGGGCTGAAACTTGAGGGAAGAACCGGATAGGCCAGGCAGACATGGGGGAGGGCCTTCCAGAAAGGGGACGGCCTGTACCAATTCCTGAGCTGGGTGTTTTCAGAGAAATGGGTACTTTGCAGACCTTACCCTAATACTTCCAGGTGCTGAGGCAAGAGTAGAATTGGAGGCCCACCTACTCTAAGTCTAAATATCTAAAAGTCATATAGCTGACAAACTGTTAAATAAAATGTGTTTCAGCCTCTTATGCCTTCATAAGGATCTGGAAGGCCAGCTTTAAATTTGGTATGTTTGGACTCCTGGGAGTTCGGCACTACAGTGCAATGGCTTGGGGTGGGCCAGCCCCACCCGCCCCCTTCTGCTCTGTACCCTAAGTATGCACACATTCATGCATACATGCGGTGTCCCAGCCTGCCATCGTCCACATCCCCTTGTCCCACAAACAGCTGCCCCAGGGGATATGCAAACCAGGTCAGCCTCAGGAGGGCAGACCCTGGGAAGAAGTTCAAGAAGGCCCCGGAAATGTGGGGAGGAGCAGGGGCTCTGGAAGGGCACACCCCTTGACCTCATGAGAGAACCCCAGCTGAAGAGGCTCTGTGACACTTAAAGTATGACACACCCTCAATTATAAGACACATTTCAGAGACACAAGTACTATATTTGCTGTCCGAAAGCCTTCTGGTTCTCTGACCATAAGAATTTGTTTCAACCTAATGTTTCATTGAATCTGTACATCAATTTGGGTAGTATTAATAACAGGAACAATTTAAAATCTTCCCTGTGTTAAATCTTGCAATCCATACACATAGGATGTCTTTCCGTTTATTTAGTTCTTTAATTTCTTTCAGTGAGGTTTTGTAACTTCCAAGTAAAAGCCTTGCATTGTTTTGCTAAGCATTTTTATATTTGTTCCCCCTTTTGCATCTTGAAAACCCTCTGTGAAGGCAGCATGACAGTCATTATTAACCACACTGTGAAGAAGGTCAGAGAGGTTAAGAAACCTCAACTAGCAAGTGGCAGTGCTGGGACTGGAGCTATCATCCTCAGCCCCCTGGCAGAACCAGGCCTGGCCTTGCTCTGGGGAGGGCCACTTGTTCTAGTCCCTGCTATATGTGTCCCTCTGCACCAGGGACAACTGCTGCGCAGGTGCCAGTCTCCCTTCCCCCACTGATTGGAGGGAGAGGCTGGATGCTCGGGGGGGCCCTCCAGGCAGAAGCAGGCAAGGGAGGGGAGCCTCTGGTTGTAACCAGGGATTCTCAGCCTTGGCTTTAACGGAAATCACCTGAGCACTTTAAAAAATCCCAATGTCCAGACTCCACCTCAGACCAATTCAGGTGAACTTCCTACAGGCAAGGCCAGGGGACCTGTGATGATACAAGTTGTTTAGCCGAGTGAGCAGCCGGGCTGGGAACCACAGGTGAGATGTGGGATTTGGCTCAGTCAGTCCTGACCCATCCACGCCACCGTAGCAAGCATTGAGGAAGGCAGGGCAGCCTGGGAGGGGAGTTCAGGCTTTATTTAGAGTCTAGGTCTCTGTCGCTCAGGCTGGAGGGCAGTGCCTCGATCATGGCTCACTGCAGCCTCAAGTTCCTGGGCTCAGGCAATCTTCCTGCCTCAACCTCTCAAGTAGCTGGGACCACAAGCACGTGCTACCACTCCTGGCTAATTTTATTTTTCATTTTTGTAGACACAGGGTCTTGCTATGTTTCCCAGGTTGGTCTCAAACTCCTGGCCTCAAGTGATGCTCCCGCCTTGGCCTCCCAAAGCACTGGGATTACAGGCATGAGCCACTGTGCCCAGCCCAGAGCCCGGACTTTAGGCTTATACTCCAGGCTGCAGTCCCAGGTGTGAATCTCCAGGTGTGAGTCCCAGGTAAGTTCTGTGACCTTGGATACTTCACGTCTCTGAGCCTCAACCTACATATCTGTAAGACAGAGACAGTAACACCTGCCTTGAGAGGTGGGGTCTGGTCCTCTGAGCCTAGGCTGGCCTGTGTAGGGTACAGCAGAGGTGACTGTGCCAGCCTAGACTGGGCCTGGACTTTACAAGGATTGGTGGCTTCCACCTTGGTCTCTTGAAGCCAAGTTCAACCGTCAGGTGTGGAGAGGCCCTGAGAGTCCACGGAGAGGGACAAGGACCCAGTCACTTCCTCGCCTTGCTGAGTGCCCAGCATGAGGGCAGCTGTCTGAGGCCTTCCAGGCCAGCCCCTCCACCAGCTGCACACCACTTAGCGACCCCAGTCAATGCCGCGAGGAGCAGAAAATCGCTCAGTCCAGCCCCACTGAATTCCTAACCCACAACATTATGAGACTGAATAAAACGGGGCCGTGTGTTACGTGACTGGAGGGAACTGTGACATCTGTGATTGAGTCACCTTCACATCTCATACATCAGAAACCAAAGACAGGAGTGTTGACCTTTGTCCTCTGGGCACTTGCAGGCTCCCCTCCTGCCTGATGGGATGCACCAGGGTTGTGTCCCCAATTCCGCAGCTGGCTGTTGTGGCCACGGCTGTTCAGACAGGCACCCCGGGCCCAGCCTCACCTCTGGTAAGTCTGTCCTCATTGTTCTGGGTTCATCCTGTCTGTTAGTGGGGAAGGCCTGTCCACCTTCATATCACAGAGACTGACTGCATGGTGGGCCCTGAGCTAGGCCCAGGGCACTGGGGGGCCAGAGCTTGGAGAAAAACAGACGCAAATCCTCCCCCTAGAGCTTATGGCTGTGTGAGACGGACTGACGTTAAACAGGTAAAATGTAAGTACAGATGGACACCAAAGAAGACAACACCACACTGGGGCCTTCTTGAGGGGGGAGGGAGGGGGGAGGGGAGGGGGGAGGGAGGGGGGGAGGGCGGCGAGAAAGAAAAAACCACCTACTGTGCTTATTACCTGGGTGGCAAAATAATCCGTACACCAAGCCCCCATGACATGCAATTTGCCTGTATAACAAACCTGAACATGTACTTCTAAACCTAAAATAGAAGTTTTTAAAGAAGTGGACAAAATGCAAATAACGCCACCATTGGCAGCTCTGAGAAGGTTGTGAAGGAAGGGCAATCTGTGGGCTGAGTCTATCACCGGGGCCTCGACCTGCTGCCCCGGGGGTGAGGGTGTCAGGGTGGGCTGGGCTGAGCTGAGAAAGGGGAACAGGGTTACTGGGTAGAGGGCAGAGAGTGTCCTAGGTCAGGGGAAGAGGGAGCTCAAAAGCAGTGAGGGATGGAGGAAGATGGGTGAGGGAAGATCAGAGATGGGGGAGAGGGTGGCAGGCAGAGCGGGGGGCCCTGCAGTGCGGTGGGCGGGGCGTGCCCTGGTGAGGGCTTGGGCCTTGGGCTTAAGGACAACAAGAAGCCATTGAAGAGCTTTAGGCCAGGGGCGACCATGGCAGGTTTGTGCTCCCAACTGTCCTCTGGGTGGTCGTCAAGGTCAAATCAGAAGGTAGATGAGAAATTGCTTTGAAAAGTACAAAATGGAATACAAATATAAGGTGTGAGTGGTATGAGGGACGGATGTCAGTGAAGGGCGCGGGCTGGGAGTCCGGGGAGCTGGTTCTCCACTCAGATGCACCCCATCCCTCCCTGTGGACCTCAGCGTTCCCATCTGTGGAATTGGCGTGGCTTCCGCTCAGAAGCGCCTCACCTGGACCAGGTCTCCATGTTGGCTGCACCTGACCTCACATCCCCAGCTGCAAATGCGCCACTTACCTGACTTGGCCTGTGAGGAGAGTGAGGCTGAGGGGCAGCGACTTACCCAAGCAGAGGGAGCAGGCTCAGCCCCTCACTATTTCCTGGCTCAGAAGGAGGAACAGGCAACACACAGGACCACAGACTTGGCCACACTGCCGGGCTTGAGCCTGGCTCTGCCACTCCCGAACTGTGGCACTTTGGGCTGGTTAATTAACATCTCCGTGCATATTCGTCCTCTTTTGTGCAGTGATGACAATGGTGACTGTGTCAGTCTGTTCTCACACTGCCATAGAGAAATATCCGAGACCAGTGAAGGAAAGAGGTTTAATTGACTCACAGTTCTGCATGGCTGGGGAGGCCTCAGGAAACTTAGCATCATGGTGGAAGGAGCCAACACCTTCTTCACAGGGCGGCAGGAGAGAGTGAGAGTGAGCGAGAGCAGGGAAAGCTGCCCTATAAAACCACCGGGTCTCATGAGAACCCACTTGCTATCACGAGAACAGCAGGGGGAAACTGTCTCCATGATCCAGTCACCCCCCCACCTCCCCACGTGGGGATTACAATTCAAGATGAGATTTGGGTGAGGACATAGAGCCAAGCCAGGTCAGTGCCCACCTCACAGGGCCAATGTGGAGTTTAACTGAGAGCAGCAGCTGGCACCTAGGAAGCCCTGCATGTGCTGTTTGTCCCTTAGCCTCAGGGGGGCAGGGAGGCCTTCCCCTCATGGAGAGCCTGAGTCCTGTGTGGCCCCGAGCTCTGAACGGATGCAGCAGCTGCAGGTTATTTATTTATTTATTTATTTTTGAGACAGAGTCTCCTCTGTCACCCAGGCTGAAGTGCAGTGGCACCATCTCGGCCCACTGCAGCCTCTGCCTCCCTGTTTAAGCAATTCTCCTGCTTCAGCCTCCTGAGTAGCTGAGACTACAGGTGCGTGCCACCACACCTTGCTAATTTTTTGTATTTTTAGTGGAGACGGGGTTTCATCATGTTAGCCAGGATGGTCTCAGTCTCCTGACCTCATGATCTGCCCTCCTCGGCCTCCCAAAGTGCTGGGATTACAGGCATGAGCCACTGCGCCCGGCCACTGCAGGTTATTTTTAACTGAGGAGGCTCCGCCAGCCCTTGCTGTGAGGTTATTTTGAGCACAGCTGCGGCTGTGCTGGGCCGTCCGGATGTTTTTGAGGAGGAAGCAGGTCCCCAGTGCAGAAGAGCCTGGGAAACACCCTATGTCCAGAGGGTCCCCCCTTCTCCACTCTGGAAACAACAAAGCCATCTGAGGGTGGTCAAGGCGAGGCAGGATTTCCCCTTTTGGGGAGGGGCCCTCACTTCCCCCAAGGGCTTGTATATCCCGAAGTCAGGTTCACAGGTCTGGCTGGGGGCTAGTTAGGCAGCGGAAGATCATCTTCCATGGGAATCCCAGGGCACTGTGTCCCCACCACCTTTTTTTTTTTTTTTTTTTTTTTTTTTTTTTTTTTTTTTTTTTTTGCCATGGAGTCTCGCTCTGTTGCCCAGGCTGGAGTGCAGTGGCACAATCTCGGTTCACTGCAACCTCTGCCTCCTGGGTTCAAACGATTCTCCTGCCTCAGCCTCCTGTGTAGCTAGGACTATAGGTGCGTGCCACCACACTCAACTAAGTTTTGTATTTTTATTAGAGACGGGTTTCACCATGTTGGTCAGGCTGGTCTTGAACTCCTGACCTCAAGTTATCCACCCACCTTGGCCTCCCAAAGTGCTGGGATTACAGGCGTGAGCCACTGTGCCTGGGCTGTCCCTACCTTCTTTAGATGTCACTCAGATGCCTGGACCCTGGAAACCTGGGTTGTGTCCACTCAGCCCTCCTAGCTCCACGGCTGCAGAAGGCTCAAAGTCTTGCCCAAGTTTGCCAAGTTCCCAGGACCACTGCAGCCTCTGGGCTCTGTTGCCTCAGGAATTCTGCCCAGGTGTAAATCTCAGCCCCTGTCAGTGTTTCTATCCTGACAAGAAGACCTCCCTGGGCATCACTGACCACCTCCACAGTGTGCGGTGGACACGGACACGGCTGCCCAGTACTGAGGCTGCTGCTCTTCCCCACCACCCAGCCTTCTCCATCATCCTATGCTCTGTCTCCCCCTCTCACCCTCCTCCCCGGTCTCAGGGGCCTCCTCTACCCCTGCCCTGCTTAGGAACAAAAATAGCAGATTGTCCTCTTGGTCTTAGGCAGAACAGCCCCGACCCTCCTGGAGGCCCAGAGCCTTGGCCTGTCACCCACACCAGGCGCCACTCATAGTATTTTCTGGACAAAGACAGTCCTTTCCCCCTTGCCAAGAGGAATTCTGGTGCCAGTTGCTAAAGAGATGTTTTTAAAAAATCCTTCTCACCTTGTTATATAAGTACTTGGATTTAACCTTTGTATATATTTAGTCCTATGACTTCTCATCCTGTTTGGGAGACTGCATTTGGAGACAACAAAACATAAGATAAGGGCTGTTCTCTGATTTGGCTGCTGTTGCCAAAATGTCTCTCTCCACCTCTCTCTCTTCATGCATTTTTTTTTTTGAGACAATCTCACTCTGTCGCCCAGGCTGAAGTGCAGTGGTGCCATTTCTGCTCACTGCGACCTCCGTCTCCCAGGTTCAAGTGATCCTCCTGCCTCAGCCTCCTGAGTAGCTGGGAGGCGCCTGCCACCACGCCTGGCTAAATTTTGTATTTTTCTTAGTAGAGATGGAGTTTCACCATGTTGGCAAGGCTAGTCTTGAACTCCTGACCTCAAGTAATCCTCCCTCCTTGGCCTCCCAAAGTGGAGGATCACAGGCATGAGCCACCACACATGGCCAAAGGTGACATCTTAGACCTTACAGTGTAGGATCTGAGCACCTTAGAGTCTTAGAGATGACCTGGTCTGATGTTTGATTGATTGATTTTTTTTTTTTTATTGTGGCAAAATATGTGTGTGTGTGTGTGTGTGTATGTATATACATACATATATATACACACACACATATGTGTACATATTCATACACTTGTACACATGTGTGTGTATATATGTATGTATATATACACACATGTATACATATATACACACACACACAGGATTTACCGGTTCAACCATGTTTACAAGGGTCCTGTTCAGTGGTGACTGATTTTTGCAGCCGAGTAAACATTTGTTCAGATGAAATCTTGAGCAGAAGCCTGATATAAAACTCATCACCATACTGCCAGCCCTGGAACCACAGCTGGAGCAAAGGCCAGCTCCTCCCCCAGAGGCCAGGAGTAGGGCTGCGGAGTGCAGGTGCAGGGAGCGGGGGCTGCGGCAGTGTGGCCTGTCCTCCCTGCAGCCCTCACCTGGCTTCTGAGACCTCTTGGCTCCCCATCAGGCATTTGGTCCCTTCATTCTTCCCCTCTAGGCCAGTCCCCGACATCCCAAGGGACCCGTGTCCTGCTTCCAGGTGCCTATCCGGTCCCCCAGACCCAAGGGGAAATCACTGCAGATGGGCAGGTGAGGCAAGGGGCTCTGAGCTGACCCTGCCAGAGAGGCCTAGAGAGGGAGATGTTGTTTAAAGAAATAAGAGGTGGGCCGGGCTCACACCTGTAATCCCAGCACTTTGGGAGGCGGAGGTAGGTGGAACACTTGAGGTCAGGAGTTGGAGATCAGCCTGGTCAATATGGCAAAACACCGTTTCTACTAAAAATACAAAAATTAGCCGAGTGTGGTGGTGCATGCCTGTAATCCCAGCTACTTAGGAGTCTGAGGCACGAGAATCGCTGGAACCCAGGAGGTGGAAGTTGCAGTGAGCTGAGATCATGCCACTGCGCTCCAGCCTGGGTGACAGTGTGAGACTCTGTCTCAAAAAAAAAAAAAAAAAAAAAAAAAAGACAAAGAAATACGAGGTGACAAGTTCAGTGGAAAGAAGGCCCCACTGCTGGGATGGCCACTCCACAGAGCACACTTCTGAGGACTTGGCGCCATTGTGGACCCCAGGCAACCGGGGAAACTGCATGCTCAAAACCTGGTGGGGTCTGGTCGTGGTTCCACCCAGGAGAATTTCCTCTCCCCTTCAGGAATGCTTAGATTGAATGGGGGCAAAGCAGCTCTACTGAACACCCATAAAACCTTAAGACATGTCCTGTTCCATGGGTTTCTCCCTATTTCTCATGAGTGAAAAGGAGGTCTTCTGTGAGGCCCTTCGGTCCTCTGCCCCTGCCCAGCAGATAAGCAGACACAAATGAGGGAGGGCCCTTCAGGAACAAGGAGAGGGGGCAAGGAGAGAGGGGACTTTAAAGAGGGTCCTGTGACCTTGTAGGCAGGCTGGGCTTCCAGCTGCAGGAGACAGCTAACATGAGAAGGAGGACCCTCACCTGGGGACGTGGCACTCAAGTCCCCTAGGGGGCCTCCACGACCTCCACGTGCCCTCACGAGCTTTTGAGCACACAAGGGGTCCTGGCTGGGCCCTGCTTTGTTCCTTTAGGTTTCCTGGAGGCCCAGGAGGGCCTGTGCTGCCTCGGCCTTTCCCACTTCCCCAGCGTGCTGGACATGGGATCACAGTCCATTTGAGCAGTGGCCAGAGCAGGCGACCAGAAGGCATGGGCTTATGGAGCCTGGCCTCTGCTCTCCAGCCCATGGCAGGCTGCCCTGGTGGCTGGGCACTTGTTTGGGCTTCCATGTGGTCAGTTGTAGTCAACAGGACACTGGCAAACACGGGCAGAGCTGCGGGGCCCCTTGCTGCTGAGGAGGGCCTGCTGACGACCAGTGTGTGTCCTTCCAGCTGGGCCTGGGGCTGCTGTGCCGTGCTCTGCTGGCATGGTCTGAAAGATGAGGCCCAGGGCTGTAGGTTTGCTTGGAAGATTCTGGTAAATGCTGCTATGATTGACTTTATGTAAAGACCTGACTTTATGTAAAAAGGGAAAAAGAAGTGGCCAAGAGACTTTCCGCCTGAGTTGAAGAGTCAAGTCAGGGAGCAGCTTGGAGTGATGCCACAGGTGGGGACCCCACGATCCCCTGCCATGGAGGTCAGGCCTCTGAAGTTACAAACTCTTGGCAGCACTTGATAAACATGTGGCAGGTCTGCCTTTTCACTTGACGATGAGGGAGACCCTCTAGAAAAAAAATAGATAACGACCCCCAAACCTTCATTCCATGTGGTGACGCGGACTCACCTTGGTGCACAGACAGGGCCCCTGAATGATGCATTGAAATCCCACAAATCCCAAGTGACTGATGCCAAACACATCCTGAAAGCATCTCCAAATAATATGGAATGACTTCTAAAGAAAATACCAATGGTTTGGTTAAAAACCTTCATCTTCACTCTTCTTCAGGAAAACCTGAAACTGCTGAATTAGCCCATTTTGCATTGCTATAAAGGAATAACTGAGGCTGGGTAATTTATAAAGAAAAGAGGTTGGGAGGCCAAAGCAGGCAGATCACGAGGTCAGGAGTTCAAGACCAGCCTGGCCAACATGGTGAAACCCTGTCTCCACTGAAAAAAAAAAAAAATTAGCCAGGCATGGTGGCGGGCACCTGTAATCCCAGCTACTTGGGAGGCTGAGGCAGGAGAATTGCTTGAACTGGAGGTGGAGGTTGCAGTAAGCTGAGATCTCACCACTGCACTCCAGCCTGAGCGACAGAGCAGGACTCTGTCAAAAAAAAAAAAAAAAAGAAAAGAGGTTTATTTGGCTCACAGTTCTGCAGGCTGAACAGGAAGTACAATTCCAGCATCTGCTGCTGGTGAGGCTTCAGGAAGCTTCCAGTCATAGTGGAAGGTGAAGAGGGAGCTAGTGTGTCACATGGCAAGAGCAGATGCAAGAGAGAGAGGGGAGAGGCCAGGCTCTTTTAAACAATCAGATCTAGTATGAACTCATAGAGTGAGAACTCACTAATTACTGCAAGGATAGCACCGAGCCATTCATAAGGGATCCGCCTCCAAGACCCAAACCCTTCCCTCCAGGCCCACCTTTAACACTGGGGATCACATTTCAACATGAGATTTGCAGGGAGCAAACATCCAGATCAGGCCGGGCACGGTGGCTCACACCTGTAATCCCAGTATTTTGGGAGGCCGAGGTGGGTGGATCCCCTGAGGTTGGGAGTTCGAGACCAGCCTGGCCAACATGGTGAAGCCCCGTCTCTACTAAAAACACAAAAAGTAGCCAGACATGGTAGCTGGTGCCTGTAATCCCAGCTACTCGGGAGGCTGAGGCAGGAGAATCACTTGAAACCAGGATGCAGAGGTTGCAGTGAGCCGAGATGAAGCCACTGCACTCCAGCCTGGGCAACAGAGCAAAACTCCATCTCAACAAACAAACAAACAACCCCAAAAAACATCCAGATCATACCAACTGCTCTCCCCAGCAACTACGGCACAGAAGGCGAGAGGGCAGGAATGAAGGAACGAAGGCATGGAGAGAAGGCTTGGAAACCAGAACATGCACACGGGACAGGGTGCGGTGACAGAGAGCCCGCAGAGACCTCTGACTCAGCAGTGCTGGAGATAAGCTTTCATGCTCGCTTTAGAGAAGATTGCAGCTTGGAATCAGACAGAAAGAGGGCATTGGAAAATGGAGACCAAGACAATCCATCAGAAAATGATTTGAAGAAATAATCAATGTTGTTAGCTTAGACGATTCTTTAAGAAGGCTTGAGGGAGAAAAGCTAGATAAAACCAAGTGAAGAAAATCAAACAAATGAAGCGCTTCCAGTTGAAATGAAGAGTCTGCAAACTGAGCCAGCATCTTTGCAGTCTGCAAGGCCACAGCTTGCAAGTGAGACTCAGAGGCTTCAGGTGAAACTCCCCATCTTGCCTGCCCTATGATAAGAACATCAGGAGAAACTCACAGAAGTCATCGAGGAGGAAATTTACCACTTAGAAATGGAGAAGGCACTTTCCAGTGTGCCTGAAAGCGTCAGCCACATACCCGAGAAGTGCGACTCTGCAGAAAGATGCCCAAGACCTTGGGAAGGACCTGGAGGGAAACGCCTCCTCCTATGGAACCCACTCAAGAAATGTGGCTGGAGGAGGCGGAGCTTGCAGTGAGCCGAGATCACGCCACTGCACTCCAGTCTGGGCGACAGAGCGACTCCGTCTCAAAAAAAAAAAAAAGAAAGAAAGGTGGCTGGCAGCTCTTTCCACAGAGAAAAAGCTCATTAAACTAAGAAAAGAAAGTGACTGCAGCAGAGAGAAATTGGGGAAGCAGAGTTTAAGTTCTAGCATTTCCTGAAGGGCCCTTTGTCCCTGCATAGCTCTGGATGACTTGGGACCTGGGCATCATCAGGTCCCCAGGGAGGAGGTGGGCCAAGCTGTGAGCGTTCTCAGACCCAGAGCCACATGCAGGCATAACTCAACGTTCACAGCAGCCGGCCCCACAGCAGAGGATGTTTGCCTGTTTTTTCTCTTTAAAAGTAATTTTGAGCCGGGCGCGGTGGCTCACGCCTGCAATCCCAGCACTTTGGGAGGCCGAAGCAGGCAGATCACCTGAGGTCAGGAGTTCGAGACTAGCCTGGTCAACTTGGTGAAACTCCATCTCTACTAAAAATACAAAAATTAGCTGGGCGTGGTGGCAGTCACCTGTAATCCCAGCTACATGGGAGGCCGAGGCACGAGAATCGCTTGAACCTGGGAGGCGGAGGTTGCAGCAAGGCGAGATCACACCACTGCACTCCAGCGTGGGTGACAGAGCAAGACTCTGTCTCAAAAAAACAAAACTATGTTTCCTAAAATAGTGTTCTTTATATATTTGATAATTTTTTGAAAAAGAGATGAGGTCTCACTCTGTCACTCAGGCTGAAGTGCAGTGGTACCATCATAGCTCACTGTAACCTCAAACTCCTGGGCTCAAGCGAACCTCTTGCCTTAGCCTCCTGAGTAGCTGGAACTGCAGGCATGTGCCATCACACCCAGCTAATTTTTTTATTTTTTGTAGAGACAGGGTCTTGTTATGTTGCCCAGGCTGGTCTCAAACTCCTGTGTCCAAGCAATCCTTCTGTCTGCCTCAGAATCCCAAAGTGCTGAGATTACAGTCATGAGCCACTGCGCCTGGCCCATGTACTTGATGATTTTAATATAATCCTTGTAAATACATTTTTTTCATTGGCCCTCTGGATAGTTAAGTATGGTAATTTGATTGAGACAAAAGATCCACCGTTATACTTAATCTTAGCCAAAAGGCCAAGAAGTAATAAAAGGTCCTCTATGGCTTAAACCATAGTTGAACTCAGACATGCCCAGGTGGAGACAGGAGGAACCATAAAGAACATTTCTATGTGCTGTGCACTGTTATCAGAACTACATAAAAGCACCCTAATATTTACCTCAAAAGAGTTTTGCAAACTGTACCAAAAAAAAAACCCAAAGATACTCCTAACTGAACCTATCAGTAGTTTTATTCATTTTGCAACAAATTCATAGGCTAAAGGAGTTAACATTTTCCTACCATTACCTTCTTGTTTTACGTTTCTTTTTTAAAAATAAACGTTATTCTGCTTACAGTATTCTTTGTCACTTAAATGCTTCAAAATTTTATGCAATAAAGGAGTTCCCTTGAAAAAAATAAATCAATATCATTTTCAGGCCCACAGTGTCCGCTGAGGGTACCATGAAATCCTTCAAGCGCCTTTCCCCAGGTTTAATATAATCCTTCCAGTTGGAGAAACAGAGAAAAAGTAATTTCCTAGAGGAACACAGCAAATACAAGCATACCTTGGATATATTACAGGTTCAGTTCCAGACTACTGCACTAAAGCAAGTATCTTAAAGTAAGGCACACGACGTTTTCGGTTTCCCAATGCATATAATAGTTACGTTTACAGTGTACCATAGTCTATTAAGTGTACAAGAATATTGATAGCATTGTGTCTAAAAAACCTAATGTATATTAAATTAAACATATGTGGCTGGGCGCAATGGCTCATGCCTGTAATCCCAACACTTTGGGAGGCCGAGGTAGGCAGATCACTGAGGTCAGGAGATGGAGACTAGCCTGGCCAACATGGTGAAACCCCATCTCTACTAAAAATACAAAAATTAGCTAGGTGTGGTGGTGTAGCCTGCAGTCCCAGCTACTTGGGAGGCTGAGGCAGGAGAATCGCTTGAACCCAGGAGGCAGAATTTGCAGTGAGCTGAGATCTCACCACTGAACTCCAGCTTGGGTGACAGAGCAAGACTCTGTCTCAAAACAAAAAATAAAAATACTTTATTGCTAAAAAATGCTAATGATCATCTGAGCCTTCAGTGAGTCCTAATCTTGCTGGTGGAGGGTCTTGCCTTTTGATGCTGATGGCTGCTGACTGATCAGGATGGTGACTGCTGAAGTCTGGGGAGGCTGTGGCAATGTTTAAAGTAAGACAGCAGTCAGGCTCGCTGCATCGGTTGGTGCTTCATTTCACAAAAGATTTCCCTCTAGTATGTGATGCTGTTTGGTAGCATTTTATCCACAGTAGAACTGCTTTCGAATTTAGAGTCACTACTCTCAAATCCTGCCACTGCTTTATCAAGTAAGTTTATGGAATATGCCAAATCCTTTGTTGTCATTTCAACAATGTCCATGGTGTCTTCACCAGGGGGAGATTTTGTCTCAAGAAACCACTTTCTCTGCTCATCCATAAGAAGCAACTCCTCATCCACTCAAGTTTTATCATGAGATCACTCACAGCTTCAGGCTCCACCTCTCATTCTAGTTCTCTCTTTTTTTTTTTCTTTTTCAACTTTTATTTTAGATTTAGGGGCCACGTGTGCAGGTTTGTTACTTGGGTACAATTGCCTGATGCTGAGGTTTGGGGCATGACTGATCCTGTCACCCTGGCACTGAGCATAATACCCAACATTTTTCAACCCTTGTCCCCTTCCCTCTTTCTCCCATCTAGTAGTTCCCAGTGTCCATTACTATCTTTATGTCCACGAGTACCCGATAGTTAGTTCCCACTTGTAAGTGAGAACATGCAGTATTTGGTTTTTGTTCCCAAGTTTATTTGCTTAGGATCTAATTCTCTTGCTGTTTCCACCACATGAAGCAGTTACTTCATCCACTGAGCCCCTCGAAGTCATCTACAAGGGGAGGAATTAGCTTTTTCCAAACTCTTGTTAATGTTGATATTTTGACCTCCTCCCATAAATCATGAATGTTCCTGATAGCATCTAGAATGGTGAATCCTTTCCAGAAGGTTTCCAATGTATTTTGCCCAGATCCATCAAAGGATTTACTATCTATGGCAGCTATGACAGCTATAGCCTTATGAAAAGGATTTCTTAACTAATTCTACTTGAAAGTTGAAATTACTCCTTGATCTTGAGCTGCAGAATGGATGTTGTGTTAGCAGATATGAAAACAACACTAATCTCCCATACATCTCCATCAAAGCTCTTGGTGCATCTCCATCAAAGACTAGGTACATTGTCATTGAGCAGTAATGTTTTGAAAGGAATCTTTTCTTCTGAGCAGTAGGTCTTAACAGTGGGCTTAAAATAGTCAATAAACTATGCTGTAAACAGAGGTGCTATCATCCAGGCTTGAGCGTTTCATTCACAGAGCATAGACAGAGTAGATTCAGCATAATTCTTAATGACCCTAGCATTTTTGGAATGGTGAACGAACATCGATTTCAACTTAAAGTTACCAGCTGCACTATCCCCTAACAAGGCAGGCAGCCTGTGTCCTCCAGAGTTTTGCAGCCAGGCATTGACTTGTCCTTTTTAGCTATGAGAGTCCTAGATGGTATCTTCTTCTAATAGAAGGCTGTTCCATTTACATCGAAAACCTGTTGTTTGGTGGAGCCCCATTCATCAAGGATGTTAGCTGGATCTTCTGGATGACTTGCTACGGCTTCTTCACCAGCACTTGCGGCTTCACGTGCACTTTTATGTTCTGGCTTCTTTCCTTCAACCTTGATAGGGTTTGGATTTGTGTCCCCACCCAAATCTCATGTTGAATTGGAGGAGGGGCCTGGTGGGAGGTGATTGGATCATGGGGGTGGATTTTCCCCCTCCTGTTCTCGTGATAGTGAGTGAGTTCTTATGAGATCTGATGGTTTAAAAGTGTGTGGCATTTCCCCCCGGCTCTGTCTCTCCTGCTAGCATGTGAAGAAGGCCCTTGCTTCCCATTCACCTTCTGCCATGATTGTCAGTTTCCTGAGGCCTCTCGATCATGCTCCCTGTTAATCCTGAGGAACTGTGAGTCAATCAAACCTCTTTTCTTCATAAATTACCCAGTCTCAGGTAGTTCTTTTTTTTTTTTTTTTTTTTTTTTTGAGACGGAGTCTCACTCTGTCTCCCAGGCTGGAGTGCAGTGGCACGATCTCGGCTCACTGCAAGCCCCGCCTCCCGGGTTCACGCCATTCTTCTGCCTCAGCCTCCCCTAGTAGCTGGGACTACAGGCACCTGCCACCATGCCCGGCTAATTTTTTTGTATTTTTAGTAGAGACAGGGTTTCACTGTGTTAGCCAGGATGGTCTCGATCTCCTGATCTTGTGATCCACCCGCCTCGGCCCTCAGGTAGTTCTTTACAGTAGTGTGAGAACGGACTAATACAAACCTTATGAACCAACCTCTACTAGCTTTAAGCTTTTCTTCTGCAGCTTCCTCACCCCTCTCAGCCTTCATAGAGAGTTAGGGCCTTGCTCTGGATTAGGCTGTGGCTTAAGGGAAGGTTGTGGCTGGTTTGAGCGTCTATCCAGGCTACTAAAACTTTCTCCCTTTCGGCAATGTCTGCTTTGCTTTCTTATTATCCATGTGTACACTAGAGTAGCACTTTTAATTTCCTTCAAGAACTTCTTTTTCTCTGCCTTCACAACTGGGCTCTTTGGCACAAGAGGCCAGGCTTTCAGCCTTTCTCAGCTTTCAGTGTGCCTTCCTCACTAGCTTCATCACGTCTAGCTGTTGAATTAAAGTGAGAGACTGACTTTTCCTTTCACTTGAACACTCAGAGGCCATTGTAAGGTTGTTAATTTGCCTCATTTCCATATTTGTTTTGTCTCAGGGAATAAGGAGAACCAAGGAGAGGGAGAAAGAGAAGAAGTGAGAGAGAGAGAGAGATGGGGGAATGGCTGGTCAGTGGAGCAGTGAGAACACACGCCATTTATTATTATTCACCATCTTATATGGGCACGATTCATGGTGCCCCAAAACAATTACAGCAGTAACATCAAATAACACCAAAGGTTGCTGATCACAGATCAACATAGCAGACATAATAATAAGGAAAAAGTTTGAAATATTGCGAGAATTACCAAAATGTGGCATGAGACACAGGGTGAGCAGGTGCTGTTGGAAGGATGGTACTGATAGGCCTGCTTGACACAGCATTGCCACAAACCTTCAATTTGTAAAAACTGCACAGTATCTGAAGTCCAATAGAGTAAGCAGTGCCTGTAATCATGGCACAGACATGAGAACCCAGGCTTCTTATTCCCAGCCCAGCAAGGGTGGCTTTGCGCTGTGAGTTTCCTGAGAAGAAGGCTTCTCGGCTCCTATCTGTGATTCTAAGAAGATTTAATCAGCTTCCTGGTAATTTCCAAGGTGAGTAAGAAGAGCCTCTTGTTTCTACCTGTTTGCAGCCTGGCCTGCTGTTACCTTGGCAACAGCTGTTTCCAGGAACCTCAGCTCCCTCTGGCATGTCACATCCTTTATTGCTGACATCAGCATGCCTGGGTCAAGGGTAAAGTGGTGTGGGCCTCCCAGGTCCAGTGTGGGGGGATCTTCCGCTAAGAACTGCTTATTTATAACCCATAGGAAATTTGCCCTAAAAACAGGATTTCCGTGCTCACCTAGCTGATTTTCTTTTTATATTCTACAGGGGTTAGTAGAGAGGCTTTTGCTATTTGAAGAGGTTGCTTTTCTTTCTTACCGGTCAGTAGTAGCTTCAGATTTTAAAACTGAGATGTTGGCCGGGTGAGGTGGCTCAAGCCTGTAATCCCAGCACTTTGGGAGGCCGAGGCGGGCAGATCACCTGAGGTCGGGAGACCAGCCTGGCCAACATGGTGAAACCCCGTCTCTACTAAAAATACAAAAATTAGCTGGGCGTGGTGGTGCATGCCTGTAGTCCCAGCTACTCTGGAGGCTGAGGCAGGAGAATCGCTTGAACCCGGGAGCTGGAGGTTGCAGTGAGCTGGGATCACTCTGCTGCACTCCAGCCTGTGCAACAGAGTGAGACTCTGTCTCAAAAACAACAACAACAAAACAAACAAACAAAAAAACCCAGATGTTCAGATCCAGTGGGAAACCCACCCCACCTCATTATATGGACAAGGATAGTAAAACTCAGAGAGGAGAACTGACATGCTCAAAGTCCACGTAATGTATTGATGCAATGCAGGACTTGAACTTGGCTGAAGTCCTGGTTGCCTTTAGGGGTTGGCGTTACCGCAGGTTTGGCTCGATGATAGTAACATCACATAGAAACCATCATCGCAGTGGATGGGCACGGTCTTGCTTCTGGACTTTATTAGTGATGGAGACATATTCTGGGGTGCCTGAGTCATCTTCCGGGAACCCCATTTTCCTGGCGCCCAGTACTCCCTTTCTACGCCTCCCAGCCGCCTACCAGGGGTTGGAAATCTGGATCCTACAAGGGTCAGGCAGGGGACAAAACCCAGTGACATGGACTGACTGGGGACAGTCGAGCTGGCTCCTCTAGCCACTGGGCCCACACCCCATGTCTGCCTGTCCCTGCTTGGCCTGTGCGATGCCTGAGGCTAGAGGTCTGAGGTCTGATATCTGCTGTCTCTTAGCCCTGTCAGGTTCAAGGTCCTTCCTTCTCACAGGAACCTCCTTCACTTTCACCAGTGCTATAGGAACCCCCTGAGGTCTGACTGTGCCTCCCAACCCAATCCTGGGCCCGGTCCATCTGTCCAGCAGCCTCTGTTACAAGGGCACAGCCCCTGTCCCCTCAGAACCTCCTAACTCCAGGTGAGATCACCTGGGAGCCAGGGAAGACCTGAGGCGGACAAACCTGGGTCATCCCTCCATCTAATCACCGAAAGAGCAGAGCACTCTCACGCTAAAGCAGAAGGTCCCAGGCAAGCCTGGATGAGTGGTCACTCTAACTCCAGTCTTAGAATAAATACCTGTAAACAGCAGTTCAGGGACCAAAAGCCAGCCTGCCATGTCTTTTGTATAGCCAGCTGCCTGAAAATGGTTGCTACATTTTTAAATAGTTGAAAAAAATCAAAACAGGAATAATGTTTCATAACATGTGAAAATTATATGAAGTGCAAATTCCAGGACCGATAAAGTTTTATTGAATCACAGCCATGTTCGCTCACTTTCGTGTTTCAACAGCAGCGTTGAGGAGTTGCAACCGAGACCACAAACCTGCCGACCACAAACCCACTGACCTAAAAGATTTCCTACCCAGCCCTCAGCAGAAACATGTGCCAACCCATAAAAGTTCTCTGTGCTCTAAAAAGTGAACTTTCAGTCTCAAAGTGAAGACCTTTTATTTGGCACAGGGTAGAAACCTCACCTCCTTCTCTGAAGCCATAAACTCATTCCTCACCTTGGGGATGGGGGGCTGCAAAGAAACATAATTTGAAAGCAAATTACAAATCCATCTTGTTAATGTCTCCAGTATATTGTGGCCATTATACAGACAGGCAAACAAAAACCACGCAAGCTGAATAAAACCGTCTGTGGCCAAATGCGGCTCACAAGTCTCTAGCACACAGACTCTGGACTTCATGAGCTTCTCTGGCTTCTCCTCCTGACCCCAGGGCTCTGCCAGCTGGAGCCAATGCCTCTTCCTGCCTCACCTCCCCCGGCTCTCTAGCATCCTGCTCAGGCCACACACGACTCCTCACCAGCCTGCCTTTGAGAGCAACTGTGGCCTTGGGGGCCGCAGGTTTTAAGTTCTGCACCAGCTGCAGCTTGCTAGAACGGGGGTTTGGGCTCCAGCAGCTGCCCATAGGGGTGGCTTCCTGGCCCAGCAATTGCCCCTCCTAGCCATCACAGGCAGAGGCAGGCTGGGTCTGGATTTCCCCTTCCACTGAGGTTGGGATCCAGGTTCATGGAGCCTGGGACTTGCATGGAGCCCCCGCCAGGCAGGTGCCCTGAGAGAAGGGCGGGAACTTCTTGTTCCGCTGATCCACCCAGAGCCTCCGTGTTTCCTGCTTCCTGTGAGTGGTTGCTCAGCACTTTGATCCTGTGAGCTGGGACAGTATCTTTTCATACATTTTCTGGGTTTTTTGTGGTTTTTTTTTTTTTTTTTTTTTTTTGCTAAAGCTGATGTCTGTTTCTCGCTACTCTGACAACACTAACACATATAATAATAGTCGGATACATACTTGTATCAATTTCCTATTGCTGCTGTCACAAGTTACCACAAATTTCGTGGCTTTAAGCCACTGATTTGTTATTTTGCAAGACACACTGACTATCTTATAGTTCTGGAGGTCAGAAGGCCGCAGCAGGTCTTCGTGGGCACCAGCTGGGCATCAGCAGGCTGTCTTCCTTCCGGAGACTCTGCGGGGAGGCTGGTCCCTTGCCTTTTCCCACTTCTGAGGTTGCCCCAGTCCTTGGCTCATGGCCCTCCCTCCATCTTCAAAGCCGTTTCTTAGAGCCATCGTCACCCCCCACCCCACCCCATGCCACTCCCCGAATCCGGGCAGATTCTGTAGTTGCTCTGGCCAGTGAGAGGCAGCCAAGGGAAGGCGGGTGGTGGCCGGGCCAGGCCTCGGGAGGCCAGCAGCTTCCACTACCCCCTCTCGTGCTCTCTGGGAGCCCTGAGCCGTGCCAGGACGAGGCCAGTCATCTTGCACTGTCAGGGACATCATTTTCAAACAAACAATAGATGTGTATCAGGGCTTGTGCCCAGACTTTTTTACTATATGTGCTATAGTGTGGCCCCTCTGGGGGAGACTGGAAGGGAAAGGAGGTTGGTAGTGAGGGGATTGGCAGAGGGTGAGCTAGTGAACTCTGTCCTCCTCACAAAAATGAGCCTGCTATGGCTTCTGAGCAGCAGGGAGCTAATGGCTGTGGCTGGGCAGAAGGTCGCTTGGGAGGGTGGGCCGCGTGGACAGGAAGGGAGTGAGGCCGACAGCAGCAAGGAAGCCAGACAGGGGCTTCAGCGGGTGTTGCCCGGGATTTGGAGACATCTGTGGGGAGGAGGCTGGGAATAGCTGTGCTTGTTCCTGAGGGTCTGCGATTCTGAGATTCTGTGATGTTAAACACCACGTCTCCATAGTGCTCTGATCTGGTGATTTGCAGAACCTCTCGCCCAGGAATTTTCAAATCCCCTGATTCACGCGGTGCTGACCCAGCCCATTTGATTCCTGCCAACCCCTGGCCGGCCCACAACTTCCCCAAGAAGCTGAGGAAAGGCTCCATTTTTATTTATTTTCTTTTTCTATTCAGCCAGGCAGGTGTTGGGGAGAGCTCTACCTTCCACCCAGCATGCCCAGATGGGGAGGATCCAGGTTGGGAAGGTCTGGAGGTAGGTTGGAGTAACTGGGAGTGTTTGCCCGTGTGGGTGACCATGTGTGTCCATGTGTGCCTGTGTGTGTCCATACGTGCTTGCATGGGCCCATGTGTGCCCTGAGTGTGCCCACATGGGCCTGTATATGCCTGTTGTGCCCACATGAGCCGTGTGTGCCCCAAGTGTGCCCATGTGTGCCTTTGTATGCCCGTGTGTGTGCCCATGTGTGCCTGTGTGTGCCCGTGTGTGCCCGCATGTGCCTGTGCACCCACGTGCTGAGTGAACTGCTAACTCCTGCAGAGGCGGAGAGGAGAGCTCCACCTTGAGGAGAGGAGCTGGCAGTGCTGCCTGGCCTGGGACTGTCAGCCACTTCTTCAGCCTCATGCCCTGGAATGGCTTGCCTGAGACTGTGGTCTCACATTAGGACCCTCTAGAGACTGAGCACGTGGGGTGGAAACTTGGAGTGCTTTTCCTTAAGCCACAAGCCATAAGCCATAGTTACCCACTGAGTGTCATCATCTCCACAGTTGACAGAAGGCCTGAGGGACAGGGGAGACAAGCAGGGTGGCCTTGGATTAGTAAGACAGGGAGCGGTGGGTGAGCGAGGGGGCATGCCAGGGAGCAGGGCCACTAAGGACAGAGCCGAGGGCAGGGACAGGGTCAAAGGCAAAGCCAAGGACAGACCAAGGGCAGGGTGCATTTAAAAGGGGAGGAAACATCCAGCAGAAGCTGGGGGCTTTTGAAGGTAAATTGTAAAGGACTCAGGTAGACCTGGCTTAATTCTGCCCCATCCCTGACTCTGTGTTACCTCTGCCAGTCTTCACCCTCTGTAGGGCTCCATGTCCCCACCTAGAAGTGAGAAACCTGAATCAGGGGAGTTCTGAAGGCCCTACTGGCTCTCCTGATCCCTGATCCCCCGAGGTGGGGTTTCCTCCTCTCCTCCTCCGCCACTCTCTCAGCACCAGCTCCCAGGGGGAAGGCCTGCTGCGCCAAGGCATTGTGAGGTCCAGACAGGAAACAGGCAGAGACTTCGCCCTGTGCCTGGGACACTTGCTGCCAGCTGCTGGGGCTCTTTCTGGGCCTTGGGTGACCCTCTCTGCCCTGCCAGCCTCCTTGCAAGGGGAGGCTACTTCTGAGATGGTCCTAGGAGAGGAGGAGGCAGCATGGGAGGGGTGCCAGGCCCACCTCCACTCAGAGCCCGCTTCTGGCTGCTCCTTGACTCACCTTGGGGGGTTGGCGAGCTCTTCTGAGAAGGAGATACTGTGCGTGACAACCGTGGCCTTTGAGAGGTGGGGGTATGATGCAGCATCCATCCACCCATCATCCATCCCCATCCCCGTCCATCCACCCATCCACCCGTCCATCCACCCATCCACCCATCCATCCTCCCATCCATCCATCCATCCACCCGTCTATTCACCCATCCACCCATCCATCCACCCACCCACCCATCCATCCATCCATCCACCCGTCCAGCCACCCATCCACCCATCCATCCACCCATCCACCCGTCCACCCATCCATCCGTCCATCCGTCCATCTGTCCACCCATCCATCCATCCACCCGTCCATCCGTCCATCCGTCCACCCATCCACCCACCCACCCACCCATCCATCCATCCATCCATCCATCCACCCGTCCATCCACCCATCCACCCGTCCACCAATCCATCCATCCATCCATCCATCCATCCATCCATCCATCCATCCATGCATTCAGCATTTATCAAGTGCCTATGGTGTCTGTAGAGAGCACAGCACCCTCAGTGGATGAGTCTACATCCTTGCTCTGTTCTGTTATTCTTGTTTGAGTCGTGGTTCATCTGTCCACTGTGTCCCCCATTAGAATATTCACTTATACAGGCTTTGTCTTTTTTGATAAATGCCTAAAATCAGGCCTGGGTTTTTTTTATGACTAACATACACGTGTACATTTTTAAGCCTGGCATTTAATAGATGCTCAAAAGTATTTCTTCCATGTGCAGATTTAACCCTCCTCCCCCCAGCACTCCTGGGAATTAAACTCAATTATAGATAAGGAATCAGGCTCGGAGAGGCAAAGTGCTTGCTCACGTTCCACAGTCATGGTGCGGTGGCAGGAAAAGCCAGGTTTCCAGAGCTGGACCTCACCCTTTCCACTACTCCACACTTCATGGCCAGGGCGGGGAGGGCAGAGTCACCTCTGGCTGGCTGTGAGGTGGGCTTCCCGGAGCAGGGGCCGTGGGCAGGTGGTTGAAGGGTGCTGCTCCCCAGCTGGGAAGGAGTGGGAAGGACAGCCAGGCTAAGGGGACATCTCTAGCCAAGGCTCAGGCACAGGATGGTGTATCTGGCCTCCAGGAGGGAGGAGGGAGGCAGTGCAAGATCGGACCAAGCCCTGCCAGCCTTCCCCGCAGTCAGGAGCAGTCCTCAGTCCCTGCCGTTATGCACTGAGTCTGACTTGTCCCTGTGAAAGTAACCAACAGCAAGACCTGTCCCAAACACCTTGGGCTTAAAATGCTTTATCCCAGGCTGCTGCACCCAGGAGCACCTCTACTGTGCAAAGGGGAGCCCCTCCAACCCCCTGCAGGCCCAGAGGAAGGGCTGGTTCAGCCGGGCCTGGGGGTTGGCAGGTCTGGTCTCCCCGCTTGCTCTATCTCAACCTGCTGTGTAGGCTGAACTTTCCCCTTCTCTCCCTGGAGCTCAGAATCCCCATGGATCATCGGCATGGCTTCTGCAGCCCTTCGTTGCCGTGGAACTCTAGTGGCCTCGCCCAAAGCTGACACCCCTGTGGCATTTCATGGCATCCGAGGCATTTTTCACATTTGACACTAGTCCTCTGATCGTCTCAATGGCTCCATGAAAGGGGCTGGGAGGTTAGAGATCTCCCTATCTCAGGTGAGGAAACGGAGGTTTGAGGGAGAGAAAGTCATTGCCCCAAGTGGCTGGGTTGGTCCATGGCAGGTCCTTGTCTGGAAGTCTCACTTGTCCCATGGCAGTGAGGACTCGTTCCACGGTGGAGAGCAGGCAGAATGGCGACATGTTCCGTTTCCTGAGTCCCCGACCGGAGCCCACCTCTGAGGTCCTCTCGTTCCCCCCTCCCCGAGGGACTCATCCTGGCCAAGGAAGAGAAAGGAAAAAGGACACCCCCAAAATACATTGGAAATGATGTCCCCCTTTCTCTTATCTAAACCTCACCTTTCTGTTTGGGCCAACTCACTCACAGGCGGCCTGCAGGCTTCCGGACAGAAGTGGCTGAAGCCAGCCCTCAGGTCCACTCTGTCTGGCACCGGGGAAGAACACGGAGGGTGACTTACAATCTGACCCCATTTTCAGAAGACACTTTTCTTTTTTTCTTTTCTTTTTTTTTTTTTTTTTGGAGACGGAGTCTTGCTCTGTCACCCAAGCTGGAGTGATCTCAGCTCACTGCAACCTCTGCTTACTCGGCTCACTGCAATTCTGCCTCAGTCTCCCAAGTAGCTGGGATTACATGCGCATGCCACCACGCCTGGCTAATTTTTTTGTATTTTTGTAGAGATGGGGTTTCACCGTCTTGGCCAGGCTGGTCTTGAACTCCTGAGCTCAGGCAATCCACCTGCCTTGGGGTCCCAAGAGATTTTTCTTTTTAACCCAGTGAAGATGATTGTGCCTGGAGCCAGGTATGGGGGCAGGTATGGGTGTGGGGTTGGCATCTTGGTTTGGGGGCTTTTTGGACACTAGGACAGCAAGCTTGGTCTCTTCTGGGGCCAGATGGGAACTTGCTGTCTCTGCCTAGGTGAGCTCAGGCGCTGTCCCCACAGCAAACCTGCAAAGCCCCATTTTTCCTGGAGGAGAAAACTCAAGTTCAGAAGGGAAAAGTCAGTTGTCTGAAGATACACAGCTAACACGTGGAAACTGGGATCCCAAGCAGTCCTGTGTAGAGGTCCTTCTGCCATCCCTAGTCGTGCTGCCGCAGCCACTGCCTTTAAGGACCACAGAGATGAGCCCTGGGACTGGAGTCACGGGCAGGAGAGTGGATCTCGGGAACTAGAACTTCAGACTCTGCCCCTCAGTCCAGGCCCAGGCTCTCAGGATGACGTGTTCTCCTGGGAGAAGTGGGATGGCCTCCACGTGAGCTCCTTCCTTCCTGCTCCAACTGCTCCTCAGCCTTTTGGTAGAAGTCAGAGTCCTCGGGAAGCTTTCTTGGGGCCAGGCCAGTTGCCTCTGCAGTGGCTTCTGCGGGTAGAGATGGGATGACCACACCTTGCCTCCTGGGGAATGACCCCTGAGCCTCTCTTATGGGTTGAATTGTGTCTCTCAATTCCCATGTTGACATTCTAACTCCCTGGAAGTCAGAATTGACTGTATTTGGAAACAGGGCCATTGCAGATGTGATTTGTGAAGATGAGGCCACTCTGGAGTAGGGTGGGCCCTTACCCACTATGACCTGTGACCAGTGTCCTTATTTTTATAGGATATTTGGACACAAACACAGGCCATGTGAGCCTGAAGGCAGAGACTGGGAGATGCATCTAGAAGCCAAGGAACGTGGAAGATGGCCAGCAAACCGCCAGACACGGAGGGAGAGGCCTGGAGCAGTCTCCCTTATAGCCCCAGGAGGAACCAACCCTGCTGGCACGTTGCTGTTGGACTTCTGGCCTCCAGAACTGGGAGACAACAGGTTTTGGTGGCTTAAGCCACCAACGACATTCATGCAGCCCCTGTGGAGGTCAAGCGATTTGTTCCAGAGCTCTGGGCACGTCACTTTGCTTTTTGAGGCTTCCTAGCCTGTAAAGTGGGGAGTGGCAGCTCTCTGCAGCTGGCAAGATCAAATGAGATAAAGAAGGCTGGAGAGAGGGGAAGGGCGGGAATTGGAGGCGGAGATGCTGACCTCCATTTCTGCCCTGCTTCTGCCACCCCCTAGCTCATGGCCACTTGCCCGCTACTTAATAATAATATTTACCTCCCAGGGTGGTTTGGGACCCAGGGGCATTAATTTGATAGAAATGACCTGGAGAGCAGCAGCGCTCCCCAGGGTTTTGCAGTTCTTGTTCATGACAGAGCCCAGCGGAAGGTCCAGGCATGAGGGAGGAATGTCAAGGGCAGTGTGGTGGGCGCAGGAGCTGGAGGGGGCTTGGGGTTTGGTGATTGACCTTTGACCTTCTCCAACAGAGGTGCAAATGTTACAGATGGGGTCTGGGGACAGCGAAGCGGGGAGAGGTGGACTGGAGTTGAGTGTGCTCTGGTTTGGAAGTGAGACCTTGACTTGTGGCCTCACCCTGTTTGGGTGACGTCTCTGTTCAGAGCTAAGCCCCACGGGCACACGACAAGGAAGACAGATGGGGGTGGTGGCAGTTGGGAGCCTCAGCGAGATTCTGTCTGGTGCTGGGCTGGAGCCAGGGAATGGGACCTTCTTCTGACAGCTCATTGGCTGCTTCCCATGGAAAAGAAGCCGATCTGTGTGATGCAGGCTTGGTAAGATACCGAGGAACAAGGGGCGGGAATGCTGCAGAGCACGGTGGGGAGGGAGAGCCCCTGACTGGCTGTGTTTTGGGGAACTGATCCAGATTTTCAAAGCCACAGGATCACCCTGACGGCAAAGAGTAGGCTGGTGTGTCCTGGCTTTCCCTCCCCAGCCCTTTCTTCTCACACCTCTCGGCGATTTGGTTTTCTTTCCTTTCTCTAAGGCCTGTCCTTGAAAGATGGAAATGTCCATAAGTTGGGGGTCTATGGTGTGTCAGGTCTGGGGACAGAGATGGGGCCCCCCCAGAGACACCGAATGCAGGATTCTTTCAACATCTCCAAGAGGTGCTGCTGTCATGACCCCCGCGTGCCCGGGAGGAAAGAGAAGCTGGTGGACTTGGGGGACCACATGAGTCTTGTGGGAACAGCGGTGTGCTGACCACCCATCTGAGGACTAGATGCGGACTGGCCTAAGGCAGGGGGGAGGCTCCAGGATGACGGTCACTTGTCATTTCTCCACTGGAGGCTCGGGGCTTGCCGCCTCCGATTCTCCGCCTGTGCTTCACAGCTACTGCCACAAGCAGGACGCTTCAGAGGCCCAGGCCCCACCTCTGCGCCCACCTGCCACTTTGAAAAGAAATCTAGAGTGAAAGGAAGAGAGTTTCTATTTTTGATGAGACACCAGTGAAATGGAGGCTTTTTAAATAATTAAAATCCAGAATACATTATTTATTCAGGTCAGATATGAAGCTGCCTTTCCTTTTATGAACATCAGCCCCACCTGCACATTGTCACTCATTTGCTTGTACCCTGGCAAGTCGTTCACCCTCTCTGGACCTCAGTGCTCTCCTCTGTAAAATGGGTGGAGCACCAGGCAGGGGGTCGGGCTCTAAGGGCTTCCAGGGTCTAGAGCAGCCCAAAGACCCAGCCAAAGCCAGCCTCCTCCAGGAAGCCCTCCCACCTTCCCTTTGTGCTTCGTCAGCATTCTGCCATCCCCTGTCAAAGCTCTCACCACCTCCATGGCTTCACGCTTACACACCTGTCTTCCCACCAGAGTCTGAGCTCCTTGAGTTCTAGGACAGAGTTGGATGAATTTCCACATCCCCAGGCCCAGCACAGGGTGGGGCGTAGAGTCTCAGTGATTGTTGAAAGAATGAATGAATGAACGAATGAGGCTCCAGTGTTTGAGCGAATGTGGCCCCTTCACCCTGCAGGGAGGCCTGGGTTCAGGAAGCTTTCCCTAAGTGTAGCTGGCCACGCATCCCTGGGAATTCTGAGATGATTTTCCCTCTGAGGACTCAGATGGGGAGGGAAGACATAGGTTACCATGGCAACAGACTTTTTTTTTTTTCCTGCCAGAGCAAACATTTCTACAGAAACCTCAAGAGATGCCAGCCAGTGCGGGGGCGCTGCCTCTTTCTCCCACGCCCTCCCTGGCCTCTGAGCCCAGAGCTGGCCCTTCTCACTGGGTTTCTCAAAGCTGCCCACTGTAAGGCTGTTCCCCGAGACCTGGGTCAGCCTCGGCCTCACATCCTCCCTGGGGAGGTAGGGGCATCCCTGCCTGGTGCAGGCCCTCCCACGGGCCTGTTCACAGCCCAGGCTGTCAGCAGTGGGGGAGCCAGGCCCAGAGAGGGGAGCCATAGGGTGCCCTCTCCCAGCCCAGGCAGGCTTCCTCTGCCATCCGCCAGTGCCCCCACCTCAAACCCAGGCGACAGCTCCTTCTTCCCCCTCCCCCATTCACATGGGCCAGGGAGGCTACCAGGGGGCCACTTGGAGGAGCTGGAAGGGGTGGGGGTCCTCTGGAGAGGGGCAAGGTCTCTGAGCTCAGATCCTGCCAGCTCAGACCCATGGCCCTCTGGTCCTGCTGGATCCCATCTGGGACCCTGGGGTGGGAGGCCCCAGGAACAAAACTCAGAGAGGCCTTGCTACCTTCCCCAGGACACACAGCGAGTGAGGGAGGAGGCAGGAGTTGAGCCCCGGTTTCTCTGGAGACAAGGCCCAGCCTCTGCCTCCTGTCCTGCCAGGCTAGACTCCACCTTCCACTGCCTGGAAACAGGGGACAGATGGCCCCTTCTGGAAGCACAGGGGGTGCAGAGTGCCTCGCGAGCACTGAAGGTGTTGAGGGTCTGGCTCATGCCCCACACTGCCCATGCGTGGACTGCAGCACGGAAACAGCACTCAGAGAGGCTCCGTGGCCTTGCCCCAGCTCGCAAGTGGTGGTGCAGGACGCCGATGTCAGTGCTGTCGGGCTCTGTGACACTGCTATCTGTCCACGCCCCTGGACCGTCTTATTGAAGGCAAGCAAGGAGGAGAGAACAGGGAAGGCGGAGGGGTGAGTGGCTGGTGGGACCACAGCCCAGGCCAGGGCCGGGGCAGGGAGAAGGGGAGGGCCTTTGACACTGGGCAGCTCCTTCCCAGAAGCCATAGACACATGGAAGGGTGAGGCCGGGAGAAGCAGTTGAGCTCAGTGGCCCAAAGCAGGGACTCTGGGACCTGCCAGACGGGAGTCAAATCCCAGCTCCACCTCTTCCCAGGGTGCGTTTGCACTTGGGACAGCTGTTTATTCTTTCTGATCACAGCTTTCTCACTTGTAAAATGGGGAGAGCATTCAGTGGCTCCACCTGGCGGGTTACGAGGATGAATGAGTCGGATGCATTTGAGGGCTGCTCTGGGGGAGGCCGCTGCTCTTCTGTGATTTGAATCCCATGCAGTCCCTGGGCTCCTCTGCCGCTCTTGCCTCTTTGTATCCTGGTACTTGGCCCTTAGCAGGCACTCCCAGGAGCTGCTGGAACAGGCTGAGTCCTGGTGCTTATCCAAGCTGTCTTGTTTGCATGCACTCATCTCCCACCCACTCACTGGTGAGCTCCACGAGAGTGTACTTCTCTCCGTCCCTGGAGCGCCACGGCGTGCTGGTGCATAGTAAGCATCTGTCCATGTCTGTCTAGTTGAATTTCTTGAGAGTCATTTGACCTTCTCAGCAGCTCTGGAGATAGGTCAATCAGGGTTCCTCATCCCATTTTACAGATGTGAAGACAAGGGTTGAGATTCACTGGGCAGGCTGCTCATGGTCCCAGAGTTGGTCGACAGGGACCGGCATCCTGATTTACTGTTTGACTCCCAATCCTGTGTGATTCCCATTCCACTAGGCTGCAAAGGAGGGACGAGTGGAAAAGAAAGAGACGTCAGGTGATGCCAGGAGGTGGGGAGAATCAGCTAGACCCTCCTCAGCCGTTTTCCCAAAACCAGCCACGATCCTTAGCTCCCTGCCTCTGCTCGCCCTCCCTGATAGCTTTGCCTTGGCTATGAGCTCAGCACAGTTGCTGGTGGGGGACAGGAGTGGGAGTGAGTGGCACTGATGGGGCAGAGGCCCCATTGTCTGTGCTCCCAGCCAAGACCACAAGTTCATGACCCCGCACCCAGGCCTGCCACCCGAGCAGCTGCTCCTGTCATTCCAGAGCCCCTCAGCCCCACCCCCACCTCAAGAGGCCACCCCTCCCGTCTTGGAGCCTCCAGCACTGCCCAATCCCTCCTGAGATCTGTGGATCTGCGGGCTCAGCCACCCACACGGAGCTCGCCTGCAGTGCTGCCTCTGCGGCTCTCATCTCCATGGCAACGCCCACCACCCCAGCTCAGGGCCACTGTGCTCTGCGCACCTGAGCCTGACCCTGCTTTCCAGCTGCCCATTTGAGTGCGGCGGGGGACACCCACGCACCTGCTCAGGCCAAGACTCAGTGCCCACTCACGTGCCTGCCCCCACCCACAGGTCAGAGTGGCAGCGTGTGGGCATACACAGGTGTGTGTGTGTAGGGGGGCATGGGTGTTGAACACACCAACACCTCATTCGAGTCCTTGAGCTTCTGGGAGAGTCTCTGGCACCTGGGGGCCGCCAGCAATGACTAAATGTGTGTGGTGTCTGTGTCCCCGGTATGGGTTTGCTTTTGTCAGTGTGCCTGTGCCTCTTGGGGCCTGTGGTGCTGCCTGAGTGTCTGTCTGTACCCCTGGCAGAGTGGCGGAGGCGAGGGGGCACCTCCCTGTGTTTGTTAGAGAGGCGGGATGGCAGCTCCTTTTTTTCCACTTCCCCAACGACGGGAACATGACCTGGCTTCAGCCCACTCTCTAGGGACGTCCAGGCCCAGTAGTGGCCGAAGGAGACAACTCGGGAGCCATCTTTGCTGGGCTCTCCTCAGGGTAAACAGCTCACCAAGAGCACAACGAGCTTTGGCCCTGGATCCACAGCATTTTCTCCCGAGGCGCTACCCTGATTCCATTTTCCTAATCAATGAAGGGGAGCCACAGAGGGCCACAGGCAGGATGACAGGATGGAGGAAGCATCGTCTCATTCTGTTAACAGCTGGCCGTGCCCCCTTGCACGGGACACAGCTTGCCTGTCTGGTAATGATTCCTTATGAACTCCACTTCTGACTGTCCAGAAGTCCATCAAATGGCGATTGGCTAAATACTCAGTTCTTTTGACACGAGGCGCCTCCTCTCATCCTCATCATGGCCTCAGCCTCGTGGGCTGTGTCTCATTCTCCCCAGCTGAGAAGGAAGGAGCCGAAGTGCTGAAGAGTGAGGCTGCAGGGGACGCTGTGGAGACAGGATTCAGCTCCCAAGCCTTTGCTCTTCTCCTGCCTGCACCCTCCAGCGCTCTGCCCACCTGCCTCTCGGGCCAGATTGGGCCCTCTGTGCTGGCCGCTGCTGCCTAGCCAACCCCTCCCAATTGCCCTCAGCCACCAAGGCCAGGTATTGGGGCAGGGAGGGGTGACCAGTGGCAAAGGGCACCGGCTGCTCTGCTGGGAGGCCCCCTCCTTGCCCTTTGCTACCGACAGGGCTCGAGATCAAGGGGAAAGTATCAGAAGGGAAAGGCAAAAGGCAGGCAAAGCTGTCCGGCTGCTCCTGGCTGGTGGGGAATGATGCACTGAGTTCTGAGATCAAGGGCTTCATTAGGGATCAGGCCAGGCGTGGAGGACAACATAAGACCAAAGTCCTCAGAGCTGGATTCAAGGAGGTGGGAAAGAGAAGGAGGGGAGCCCCGGCTGACAGGTACAGGGACTGGGGTTCAGAGGCCGGCTGTCCTGTTCCACAAGGAGCACGAGGTGTGTGCATTCATGCATGCATGCACACAAAAAGGGGAACTCGTCAAGTCCAACTCATCACAAATACCCTCTGCAATGTCAGAACAATAACCGAGGCATGACCTTGCGTCGAGAGCTCAGGATGGGAGGAACCGATCCTTTCCTAGGGGATGGGGGAGCCACGGACCAGGGAGGTCAGAAGAGGAGGGAGCACACGAGCTACTTGTGGACGTGGTGGGGGGCCTGGAGGGTCCACACACTGGGGCAGAGAGCTCCAGGCTGAAGGACGGCACAAGCAAAGGCATGGGGCTGACAGGGCTGAGGCAGGTGGGTGAGAAGGGACCTGGCTCTGAAGCACAAGCAGAGCTTCTCAGATCTCGGGGACCTTCCTGACTCAGCAGGGTTGGGGGGGTCTGAGCTTCTGCATTTCTAACAAGCTCTCAGGTGATGCTGATGCGCTGGTCTAGGGACCACACCTTGAGCTGCAAGGGTGTGGGCTGAGATGTCAGACTGTCTGGGTTTGAATCTGGATCTGTCCCCTGTTGTCTGTGCTAGTGGGCAAGTGATGACCTCCTCCTCCTGCCTGAGTTCCCTCACTTATAATATGCGGACAATCATAATAATAATACCTACTTCAAGGGGGTGATTGTGAGGACAAAGAGGCAAATACAGTTGACCTTTGAACAACAGCCGGGATTAGGGGACACTGGCCCCCACCCCTATGGAGTTGAATATCCACGTAAAGGCTGGCGCGGTGGTTTGCACCTGTAATACCAGCACTCTGGGAGGTGGAGGTGAGAGGATCACTTGAGCCCAGGAGTTGAAGACCAGCCTGGGCAACATAGGGAGATCCTGTCTCTACAAACAGTAGAATAAAAACACTCTGGTATGGTGGCATGCGCCTGTAGTTCCAGCTTCTCAGGAGGTTGAGGTGAGAGAATTGCTTGAGCCCGGGAGGTCGAGGCTGCAGGGCACCATGATTATGCCACTGCTCTCCAGCCTGGGTGACAGAGGGAGACCCCGTCTCAAAAAAAAAATCCATATATAACCTTAGACTCTCCCCAAAGTTAACTAATAGCCTACTGTTGACTACAAACCTTACTGATAACATAAACAGTTGATTAATACATATTTTATACAGTGTATATACACCTTATTCTCACAATACAGTAAGCTGGAGAGGAGAAAATGTTATTAAGAAAATCATCAGGAAGAGAAAACATGCTCACCATTCATTAAGGGGAAGTAGATTCATCTTTGTTGTCTTCATATTGAGTAGGCTGAGGAGGGGGAGGAAGAGGAGGGGTTGGTCTTGCTGTCTCAGGGTTGGCAGAAGCAGAAGAGGTAGAGGAGGCGGGAGGAGAGGCAGAAAGGGCAGGCGTATGGTATAACTTTGATTGAGAAAAATCTGTGCATAAGTGGACCTGTACTGTTCAAGGGTCAACTGTGTATGTAAAAGCACTCAGGGCTTGAGAAATGTGTTATTATTCTAAAATGCTAGGCTGAAGAAGGCCTGCTTTTTGGCTGAGGAATGGGTCACTGTTGAGTTTTAAGCAGGGCAGTGATGCAAGCAAAGTCTCCCTTAAAAGAATGTCTGTGGACAGTGTTGGGAACCGAGTGGGAGGTGGGGGACAGGCCTGGGAGGTGTGAACAAGTCAGGGCCCTGCTCCAGGAGCGGGAGGAAGCGGCAAGCCTGGGCCACGGGGGCAGGGCTGGTGGAGGACAGACACTGCTGGCTCAGATCTAACTGGAGTGGGCCCAAGGCTGGCTGGCCGCTCTGCACCCTATAGGGAACCTTCTGGGCTGGGGAGGGAGCCCCCGCCTGCGGGGCTGCTGCTGCGTGGTCACTGTGCTGACATGCCCAGCCTGGGGGCAGGTTTCTGCAGCTCTGCTGGGCCCTGCACCACTTCCCAGTCCTCAGCCTCCTGGGCCTGCAGGCCTCAGGCAGGCCCAGCTCAACTCTCCTGCCAGGAGCTTCCCCGACTTCCTCAGAAGAGAAGAAATCTTTCTCTGAGGTGCACTGGTGTGTGAGCGTGTGCACATGTGGGTGTGTAGAGGCAGGTGTGTGTGTGCAGATGTGAGGGTATGTGCACACATAAGCATATGTACAAGTGTGAGGGTGTGTACATGTGTGAGGATGTGCACACACATAACAGTACACACCCTTACACGTGCACACACAAGGACGTGTGCCCCAGCTGCCGGCTCATATTCACTCTTTGAGGGGAGGCTGTGTTCAGACTTAATTTCTAGGAAATTACTTCCCTGTCTGCCTGTGGACTTTGAATTGAGAGATTCCATTTGCCAGGCAAGCCCAGCATGTGACCCTCTGCAAGGCAACAGCCCCCGTGTCCTTTAGGGGGTGCACTTACTCATATGTCCTCCTGCCCCCTCTAGGTTTCCACCAGAGGTAGGGACAGTCAGGGAGGGCCACATATTCTTGGCGGGCCACTCTTGGCACTGTCCTGCACTTAGAGAATGCTTCCTTTGCTGCTTCCATTGGGGTGATTTCCTAAATGGGGGACTGCTTGGGAGGAGGAGTTCAAGCCAAACGTTCTACTCCTGGGATTTCTGAAACATCTGTTAGAGGGTCACTTCTCAGTCTACAGAAGATAGGGAAAATGCCACTTCACACCAACCCCAGAACCATGGGCTGGGGTTGGATGCGTCCAACCACCTCTGTTCAGGAGGTTCGCCTACCCAACGTGCGGCCACCCAGCCTCTGCTAAAACTCCTGCCTGTTGGCTGCCTCTTCCCAGGAAACCCTACCCACTAGCAGATACCTGCTGAAAAAACCCCTGCCAAAGTTTGCATTCAGGCATCTTTCGTTTGTTTGTCCTAGTTCTGACCTTGGTTCTCCACACCCTATATGACAAATGTGTCTTTCTGCCAAATCTTCTTCCCTTCTTCTGCCAAAATTTATTTAATTCTTTCAGCCCTTGAGTGTAGAGCCTGATTTCACTGTCCAGGGGACTTCTTTAGGCATTCTACTGCTTGCTGAGGTCACACCAAAACTGTCACCCTCCAAATGTGGTCTTCCCCCCAATTTGGGGCTTGATTCTTCTGCAGCCTGTTGACTCTATTGATCTTTGGGTCAACTGGAGACCAAGACTGCAGATCTTCTGCCTGCTGGCTTCACTGGGACCTTCTCAGCTGCAATGAACGCAGATGCCAGCCTAGGCTGAGGGGATTGTATTCTCATGATACGGACTCTCTGAATAAGGGGGCAGAAATGTGACTGGGCTTCAGGAACAAATGAAGCAGGATTCTAGTTGCCTCTCTTTTCTCTTGCTTCTCTCTGCACCTTCCTTCTCACTGAGTCTCTCTCCCAACCAGCCTCCTCCACTTTGGGGTCACAAGATAAAATACAGTCACAGTGTCTCCCTAGCTGATGTGCTATGCTCAAGCCACCTGGAGATGCCTGGAATCTGTAAGCCCCAATTCCAAAATCATCAGGAAGGTTCTCTGGCCCAGTTTGGGTCTCTTGCCCATCTTTCACCAATGAGCCACCTGCTGTGGTTGTGGCTGCTGAGTAAAATTGTGAGAAACACGCTCACCTGTCCAAACCCAAACAATGGACTCAGAGGCACACAGAACAGCAAAAGTGAGACTTTTAATAGAGGTCTTGCAAGATTAGGTGGCTGGTAGGCAGGCACACCTGGGACAGCTGCAGCAGGTAATGTATCTCCTAGCACGCAAGTCCCTCCCCCAGTTCCTCATGGTTGAGTATTGTGGGGTGACAATCTTCCCGGACGTTGCCTAAGTGTCATTATCTCCCTTATAAGGTTATACCCTGTCCTCTTCCCCTCTTAAGTTTCAATTTCCCAATAATAGAACTTTCTTCCCTTTTATGGGCTGACCCCTCTTCTGCATTCTGTTCATTTATCATGACCTTCTAGGTGCATGGGCTGTGCCGTTTGTTACATTCACAGGCTGGCTGCCGGCGCTTAGATCTATCATGCCTTGAAAGTGGACCATTTAAAATGTTTTCTGACAAAACCCTGCGCAGATAGGGGTAGGTAAGAAGAAGTTTCCAGGGAAGCATTGCTGGGCAATCTTGAATCTTGATTACTTTGTCCAAACAATGTATTACCCTTTCCAGTTCTGTGTCTTTTGCCGATTTGTTGAGTGGTCTGCATGTTACGCCATCATCTTGTCTATCAGCAAAAATGTTGAACAGAATAGAGTTGAGGAGAGATCTTCTACCCCTCACTTAACATTTCCTACCAGGGGGACATGTGTCTGCTAAGTAAACCATTTGATAATGATTAGTCAGACTGCAGAGCCCTGCTTAGCTGGCGATAATACAGCCATACTGACACATGGCAGTGTGGAAATGACGTGGCACTGTGGAAAATGCATAGCGCGTAGCAACTGAAAAAAGTGGCATACAAAATTAAATCATGAATATACAGGGAAAAAAGAGAGGCTAGAAATATTTTTAAAAGACAGGTAACATGAACTATATTTAGGTAGCACAGCAGGCAGAATACTGAAAGAGGGCTGCTTATGGGTTTCGGCCAGGCTGGATGAGATAACCTTGACTCCAGCTGGCAGGACGAGTGCCTGTGCAGAGATCTGTCTCTTACAGCACCTGCAGGGATTCGCTGGGAATAACTGCACGCCAGCCCAGGAGGAGGCATAGGTAGAGTTAACATGGCCATGAATGTGTACAAGGTGCTAGGAACAGAATAGAGTGAGTTTGGTTATTAATTCCTGCAATTCCATTCCAAAGCACCAAAGGCAAGGCAGCCAGTGTGGTAAAGGGAGTATTTTCCGCCCTGTCTGCAGCCCTGTGCAGCTCAGCCAAATCTCACTGACCCCTTCCTGGGGGTGTTTCATTTTCCTCATATCCAAGGCCCTAGTGAGCCCACAGGGTCTGTCTGTGTGACTTAGAGAAGGATGCCCCTCTGGACAGATGCAACACCATGGGCACACGGTGTGGTGAGCGGCAGGCATGCTGGAATCTAGCCCTTGCTCACCTTTCAGCTGGATGCCCTTGCACAGTGGACAACACGCACAACCGTATGTGCTGGCCCTGCCCATGTACCACATGATCTGCTCAGAAAACCTAGAAAATGCCTGATCCTGGCGCAAAGCACAGCCCTTTAGTCCCGGTTCTTCCCCAGGTGATTTCCTCCAGGCCTTAGTCTTCCTGGACAAGGTCTTAGGCTTTAACACTGGGGAAGGCCTTCTGTTGCTGCAGCCCCTGGGCGACTGCTCTCTGGGGTGAGGGCCCAGCTAGCAAATCCATGACCACAGGACTGAGGGCATCCCTTCCCCTATACCCACCTTAGTCACCTCCCACCTGGCACTAGTGGGTCCTCACCAATTTTATTTGAATTGAGCCTAGTTCATTCTGGAGGTTGAGACTAAACATCCTTACTGAGCAGGTGTCTTGGAGACCCCTGAAGGCTACAGGCTTATTTTTGCCCCAAGAGTGCAGTAAGATCCTAAAGTTGAAGTGATCTTTCTTGCCCTCCTAGATTGACTAAAAGGCCTGGTGGAGACAGGCTGATGAGTCGTGTACTTACCTCCGAATGTTCTGTTAGTTGGATTTTCACATTCAGAGTACACTGTGGAGATAATCACCTTCTAGCTTTCCGGAAACTTCCTAGGTTTACTCCCTGGTGCATTGCTCCTCCAAGTGATCATTCTAGAAACTCATTCCTTTGCCTTTGGCAATAATAACCCAGATCCCAGGACTCCAAATGGAAAAGAACAGGCTGCATTTCCAGACTTCTGGTGTGGAGGGGGAAGCCAGACAGAATCATTCTGGCTGTGAGCTGCAGCAGTGCTGTCCATGCCAGGCCAAATGCATCAAGCCCTAATGATGACTTGAAGCGTTATTAGGATTCAGGTGACCTCATCATCACAATCCTCTCTGAGCGGTAAAACTGGAAAAAAAAATAAGGCAGATTGTGTTTGGGACTACGGAGCTCCTGAGATGAGTTACACCCAGCATTTCCAATGTCTGGGAGCCCCCAGGAAGCACCCTTTGGAGAAAGCGTAAGTCAGGTTCCCTAAAAGGAACTAAAGATGTGTTCCATTCCACTGTGCAAACCAAATTAATGCTGCCCCCCGAAGGCCTTCCTTGCCAAGATAGAGTTGGATTTCTATTTGTCACTGAGGGCCATTTGCCTGGATGCAAATGGTCTTGCTGAGCTGGTGCAATGTCCGACTGGAGGTTTTGGGGAGCAGTCAGCCCCGTGCATGTGTATTTAACAATCATCAGGGCTTTCTCTTTTGGCTTCGAGGCTGAGCTTATTATCCAAGGAACAAATGGAATATGAAGGCTGCCTCAGCGCCGCCAGAGCCCATTAGGAAATGTGCTATGAAGCAAAGGCGGCGCGTTGACAGGGCTGCAGAGAAAGAACTTGGAAGCAGAGGCAGGAAAGGGAGGGCGGCTTCCGTCCCAGCATCCCTGAAACGGCTCGCTGTGAGTTCAGCAAGCCACGCTGACACCACGCACCTTCCCCGAGCCTGGAGCTCATCTGCAAACAGATTATCTTGCAGACAGAACCTCCAAAGGGCCCTGCCATCCTACAGCACATCATCATTCTCACTCAGAAGCGGGGGACGCAGGGCCTTTTATCTAACACCCAACAACATAAACGTCTGTTTTCTGTTTTTCTTCCCTCTACTCTTTAGACAATAAACAAGAACCATCTGACATTTTTCTTAGTTTGTATATTTCAAACTCAATCCAACTTAAGCATCCTACCTGACCCTCCCCAACCCTCCTTCCCTCCCGTGTCCTCTTTCCCTTTGGAGTCCTTACAAACTCTCCCTCTAGTTCGATGGTTCAGAGAAGACTGAGAGCTGGGCCTGGGCCTCGAAACCTTCCCGGTGGTTTTCTACTGCACTCACACCCTCAGGCACCTGGTGGGGTAGATCCCACCTTTTCGATGTCCCCTCCTTTCCACCACGGCCACCTACTCAGACCACTTGCACTTTGCACCTGGAGCATGACAGTAGCCTCCTAACTGTCCCTGACCACAAACCACACCCTCTGCCATCTTTCCTCTATTTGCTGCCAGACTGATGTTTCTGAAATACACAAGAGACCTTGTTGCTATCTTCCTCCCTCCCTCTCTTTACCCCTGCTTTCCTCCCGCCTCTACCCTCCTCTACTTTCTAAGCATCTGCTATGACCAGGCATTGTTCTAGGTTTACAGATCTACAGGGTGGGACAAGAAGACATCATAGCCTCTGTCTTTTGGAGATCATAGAAGCATTTGCTCTGGGGAAATGCTAAGTAACAACCTACACCATTAATTGTTTAAAAACGACTGTGACTCAGTGCCAGGAAGAAGGCTTTGTAAAAGGTAATGTGAAAATGTTTTCCCTGCTCAGAATCTTCCAGTGGGATGATCATGATGTGTCAATGCAGGCTCATTATTGTAACAAATGTACAACTCTGGTGGGGGTGGGGACTCTATGGGAACTCTCTGTACCTTCTGCTCAATTTTGCTGTGAACCTAAAACTGCTCTTTAAAAAAGGTCTTCTTTTTTTAAGTCTCCCAGTGGCTCAGCATGCAAAACCCATGACAGAGGGCTGGGCTGAGCTTTTCCCACACCCACTGTGTTCCCTAAGGTCCGTCTCCCCAAACCACTCCTTGTTTGAGTACCTAATGCTCCTGTGCCCCAGTTCCTTCCATAGCCTCTCTCTACTTCCTGCAACTTCTTTTCCTTCCCTTGGCTACCCTCTCCTTTGAGAAACTCAAGATGTCACCTCCTCCAAGAAGCCCTCCCTGATATAACCAGGCTGGATTAGGTGCCTCCCCTCTGTGCTCCCAGACTTCCCTCTGCCTGTCACTGTCATTGTATCACCTTATAACTGTATCCGCCACTGCCACCAACTCCCACTGAACTGAGAGTGCCCTCAAATACGGACAAACAGAATCTTTTAGCATAGTTAGTGAAATACATGTAGGCTTCAGTAAATGAATGGATGCAAAATAAAGCTAACAGTATCTGGTTAGTGAGAACACAGAAAATTCGAGGGAAAGGAAAAAATAGATATCTTTGAGTTTTTACTAAAGTTCTAGAGATTGCAAGAATGAGTTTCCTGCCTACCTTTGCCTCGAATAGCAATGCTGCAGTTGAACCTGACAACCTGTTACCATGATGTAGAGAAACCAATGCAACAGAAGAAAGTACATGTTTAATCTAGTCTTTGCGACTTGGCTCTCGTATCACTAAAAATCGTATTTGTGATAAGTAAATAAGAGTCATTAAATCAAATGCAATTTAAGTACTCCGGAAGGCACACTCCTTGGTTTCAAAACCTCTGTGGATGTAAAGAACCCCCTAGAATAGGAGTTGGACAGTCCTGGGCTCCTGGCCAAGTCCCACCCTCAGTCCTTAAGGTAGAGGTCACATTGTGCTCCCTCACAGGTGGTCCAATGAGACCATGTGGGTGGAAGCACTTTGTAAACATAGGGGCTCAACAAATGCTAAATGTCACTCATGAAATTGCATCCTAAAGCAAATAAATAAGCACACTTCTTTCGTCTAAATAGCTGTGTGTAGCCTTGGAGTTCTGGCTAGGGAGTCACCCAACCCCTGGTTTTGCCCCTTGTGGCAACATCTGAGATGCTGGATACAAAGTTGGATACAAAGCAGGGTGGGGTCTGTTCTGTAAAGAGCTACAGGCAGCTGAGGGCTCAGAATGGTGGACACTGTTTCAGAGACCAGAGAGATAAAGTGAGGAGACTCCCTTCCTTCTTTCTTTCTTTTCCAGAACCCACATTGACCACAGACTTTGCAGCCAGCTCACCCCTCCAATTCCCCGCCCTGGAGTCCCTGACCCAGGAATTTCTGCATCAGGCTGCTCAAACCTGAATTTGACAAAATTTCAAAGCGCTGTTTCTTTATGTTGATAAGACAACGGATAAAGTGCCATACTTGGAACCTAGATCACTCGATGTTGCCTGTAGCTGAGTCCACTTCTGTCACTCATCCTGCATTGCCCTGCTAGGAGCAAGGGAGAGAAAGCCAGCCAGAAGGCATGGGTGTGGGCTCAAATCTGGCTCCTCCTGTAGCCACTGTGAAAGTTGATCATACAAAGGTCACTGTTGTCATAGCCAAGCAGAGTTAGGAGACCAGGGGAAAAAGCACTTGGACCATGTAACATTGCTTAAGAGTATAACTGTCTCCAACCCTGGCTGCTGGAACAAGTGTTGCAACCTGAAACCAGTTTGCTCTAATAGCTACTGAAACAACCTGCGGAAATCTAAGACTAGTTTCACCCACTCACCAATGAGAGCTTGCCGGATCCCCAAAACGTTGCTAGTGCTAATGAACCTGCTTTCCTAACAATCCGTAACATTTCTCATTTTTATGAAACCTACAACCTTCTCTTTGCTCTTTGGACATACTGAAGACCACCCAGTCTGTGTGTGTGCCCCAAACTGAAATTCTTGCTTCCCAAATAAAACATTTTAAACTTAGAGATTCACCTGTATATTTTATTTGACTTTGACAGCACCAGGGGCTCTGGCACAAATCTCCTCCTTCCTTCAAGCCCTTTTCTCCACAGTCCCGTGGGTCTGCCCTGAAAGAAGTCTGACGATGACCCAAAGACACAATGTCACTGGGAGGTAACTTCAGGATTACCTGACCGAATGGCCCGCCCGAGGTCACGGAGGCTGCTGGAGGAACAGAAAATGGTCTTCACCAAGTGAAGCATTGTCGGTCTTGGCCTGTGTCTAGCTGGAGAATGTTAAAATTCTGGGGACACAACAGAAAAGGCACAGTTGTGGGGACCAGGCCAATGTCAGCATGAGAACTGGCTCTGGGGCCAAGGCAGGTCTGCATTTCCTGGTCTGTGACACAGAGTCAGTAACATCGCCTACTTCCCAGGGCTATTTCCAGAGAAGTGAGGGAATGGGTGTGGAACGCCTGCCATCTGCGGAGCCCCGCATGAAACGTCTCTGTCTTTCTGGCCAGCCCTGAGCCAAGGAAGGGACTGGAAGCGCAGCGGGTGGCTGAGGCGGGCTTTCGGCAGCTTACCCCCAGCCTTGCTCCTCCCCGCCTGCTGAAACACAATCTATGGTTATCGCCTTCCTGGAGATGTTAGCCGCCCCCTCCAGAGGTGGTTACAAATCTATTTCTCATTTGGCTGATTTAGGAGAGGCTGCGAATCGGTCGCTATGGTTTCTTCATTTTCTCCTGATAGCTTAGGAATCATTTTTCCAATTATTCCCAGGGGAGGAAAAAGAAGTGGAGGAAGCCAGTGTTTGGAACGAGGGGAAGCTCACGGATCTGAAATGCAACCTCTTCTGCAGGAGACCCGGCGCAGCTACGGGGACCCTCACCTCCCTGCAGGACCCTGCCCAGCCCCCTCCAGCCAGTCCTGCGTGGCTGTGGCCCCGCTGCAGAAACGCCTCCACTTAACACTCCAGCCTCTCTTCTATTCGGTCAGACCACAGCTGCTGACTTTGTGCCTGCTGTAGCAACCACGAGCCCTCAAATAAACCCTCCCTCCCAGGGTGGCCTCTCTATGGGAGGAGACAGACGGTGACCAAAAGCTATCAGTTAAATACACAAACAGGACTTAGAGGGTGGAAAGTGACAAGAAGAGAAATATGGCAGGAAAAAGGGGTGGGGGTGAAATTTTACTTAGAACCATGCGGAAGGCTGCTGAGGAGTACCTGCAGGAGTCGGGGGCTCCCAGACAGGAACTGTGGCCCACTGCACGGATATGGGCAAGTTTGGAAGGGAATGAGCTGCCCCAAATCTCAGCCTTGGCCAGCCATTCTCAGGTCCAGGCAGGAAAGATGCCAGCTGTCCCACATCTGTGTTCAAACACAGCGGTGTCCCCTCAGCAGGGAGACTGTAGAGGGGATTCAAGCCCTGGGCAGGGGGCTAAAGTAGGCCAATCCTGGTTCTGCAAGTGTCCCTGGCCCAGCAGCTTGTTGGCTGTGCAGCGTCTCAGGCACTACTCCCTAAAGGTCAAGGAGTCTTGGCCGAGAGTTCGGCTCACCCTAGCCCAGCTTCTGCTCCTGGCCGGGAATGGCGTTTCCCAACCACACGTCCACGGAGCAGGGAGGTACATCTCCACCCACTCCTATTCCTTCTCCACAGCTTGCCACCGGGCAGTGCTGGGTTTAGTTCCTCTCCTTATTTAGAGCTGGGGCGTGTCAGGTGTGCAGCTGGACAGGTACCAGCCAAGGCAGAGAATGCAAGTCAGCCATGGGCGGCATGTCGGGAAGCACAAGAAGGTGCAAACTTTGGCATCCAGGGCCTCCCTGGACCTGCTGAAATTTGGTCTAAATGTGCTCTTGTACCCGTGTGGGAGGGCTCAGTGCAGCCTGGGTCTGGGATTTCAGGGAGCAGAGTATGATTCTGGATGAGTGACTTAGCCGCAAGTGAGAGTATTTACTGAGCCCAGCAGTGGGCAGAGCATGGTTCTGGGGGTGGCTGGCTTGGGGGTGACACAGACATGTAAACCAGTTGTCCATGTGAGTGGAGGGGGCAGAAGTTGATAAGATCAGGGAGTGACGGGCAGGAGGGTCTGGGAGCTCGTTTCTCATAATTAGGTGTTTTCATGGTAGCTTTGTGCTGCCGCCAGCAGAACCCCTTGTTTGGATATACTTGCAGTGGGATGATATTTTAATCTCCCATATTCTGTTAGTTTGCCAGAGCTGCCCTAACAAAGTACCACAAACTAGGTGGCTGGAAACAATGAAAATTCACTGCCTTGCAGTTCTGCAGGCCAAAAGTCTCTGATCAAGGTGTGAACAGAGATGGTTCCTGCTGGGGCTGTAACGGAGACTCTATTCCAGGCCTCCCCAGCTCTGGGTGGTTTTCTGGCCACCTTTGGCATTCCTGGGCTTCTAGATGCATCACCTTAATCTCTGCCTTCACGTCCACATGGCAGTCTCCCTGTGTGCATGTCTATGTGCAAATTTCCCCTTTTTATAAAGATATATTCATATTGGATCAGGGCCCACCCTACTCCAGTATGACATCATCATAACTTATCACATCAGCAATGAGCCTAGTTCCAAATAAGGGTCCTTCGGAGGCACCGGGGGGTTAGGACTTTGTATTCGTTTGCTGGGACTGCCATAACAAAGTACTGCACACCCAGGGGCTTAAACAATAGAAATGCATTTCTCCCAGCTCTGGAGGCTGGAAGTCCATGACCAAGGGACCCGCAGGGCTGGTTTCTTCTGAGGCTTCTCTCCTTGGCTTGTGGAGGAACGTCTCCTCCCTGTGTCTTCACCTGCCCTTTCCTCCAGGCATGGCCATGTCCATATCTTCCCTTCTTGTAAGGACTCCAGGCAGATGGGATTACAGCCCACCCACATGACCTCATTTTTAACTTAATTACACTACTTCTTTAAAGGCTCTTTCTCCAAATGCAGTCACATCCTGAGGTACAGGGGTTAGGGCTTCAACATATGGATTTTGGAGAAACACAATTCAGGTCATAAGACTTCAACATATCTTTTTGGGGGAAACAGTTTAACTCATAACACATACTGTGAAGCAGTTTTACCTCTTGCTGCAAACGTTTCCTCAGCTCCTATTCTGTGCTGGGCCCCGTGCTAGAGGCCGGGGGAGCCATAGCATCACCCTTCCAGGAGCCCCGTCTGCAATGGGTGACAGACCAGTCATGACTGTAGCTCATGTGACAGCTGCCAAACTAGAGGCCCAAGGGTGAGGGGTTGGGAAAGCTGAGAGGGGCCACACTCGCTCTGTGGGGAACTGAGGCAGGAAAACGTAACTGGACAAGGCTGACTGGGAGGTGGCCAGACCAGCAGGAGGGTGGGGGTGTTTCAGGCAGGGGGGCCACACTTGCAGACACTCAGAAGCACCAGGGAGCCTGGCACATTCTGGAAACTGCAGCTGCTTCCTCCAAACCTTCCAGGCATCTGCGAGGCCCTTCTGTCCTGGATCCCCAGCACCCTGACCCAGTTCTGTAATGCGTGTCTCTGGGCGCTCCTGCAGGCAGGGCTGAGAGCTCCCGTCCCTCCCCTTGCTCCGTTTCCATGTTCTGGGAGGAAAGAATGAATGGAAGTTGCGAGAAACTGGGCTCACATGCTCAGCAGTCGGCATCGACTGAACAGTCCTGTGCCAGGTGCCTCACTTGCCTTGCGTTTTTTTTGCAGCGTAAATCAGCCCTTTATTGCCTCCAGAAAGATATTTTCTACAGCTTTACCCAGGTATAACTGACATTTAATGAAGCAGTACAATTTGATGAATTTGACATGTCTACACCTGTGAAACCGCCCTCTGAAGCCATGTGCCCCTCTGTCGCCCGTCCCTCCTGCCCCTGCCCTCCCTCTCTCTCCAGGCAGAATCTGATCTGCCTCTGTCACTGTGATGAGTGTGCATTGTCTAGAAACTTATCTGAATGGAATCATTCAGCACACACTCTTCTCCCATCTAGTATAAGGAGGTGACGTGGAACTTTCTGAGAAACGGTCAAACTGTTTTCCAAGGGGGCTACGCTGTTTTCTGTTCCCACCAGAGAGAAGCGGGGAGGTCACAGGGGCAGCTGCCATTCCGGCCAGCACTGATTGTCTGTCACTGTAGCCGTGGGCGTGTGGTGGCATCTCACCGTGGCTTTCATTTGCATTTCCTGGTGGCGAGTGACTCCGAGGTTTGGTTCTCACGGCCTGCCCGTCAGGTAGGAGGTGTTGGCCCGGTTTCCCAGGGAGGAGGCTCAGGAGCAGAGCCATGGGGTAAGCTGCCCGAGGCCACCCCGCCCCTGAATGGGAGAACTGAAGTTGTCCCTGTGGCTCACCTTCTTCTTTCCTGAGCTGGCAGATCCCCTGTGACCCCATTAACTCTGAGCCCCACCGGGTGTCCAGTCAGGGCGAAGGGATCGGCTGAGGGAGGAAGAGGGAGGCGCCAGCTTCCCCGCCCCAGACTCTCTCTCTTCAAAAGCAACAAAGGGTCCCGGCCCTCAGCTCGAAGCCTGGCCAGGGGCCGCTTCCTTTCTATCAGTCTCAATTCACTAGACAGCCATAGCGTGCTCCTCTTCTCTTCTATCAGCAGGAGCAGAGTCCCCCAGCGAAGTCTCCCCCCTCCCCACAGAGCCCCTCCAGCCCAGCTCCCTCATCCCTGAAGAGGATCCGAATCTCCTCAGAACTCCGAATCTCCTCGGAACTCACCCTCCCATGGCTGCCTCTGCTGTGGGGACTCCCGAGGCTGTGGACAAGTGGCTGGAGGCATCCCCCTTGGAGGGGCAGGTGGCAGGAGCACCTCTGGGGTGGGGCAGCCACCTGGGGAAGAAAAGGGAGGGCCACGGGGCCCTTGGGTGCCCGTCCCGCCCCATACACAAGGCCAGCTTTCCTCTTAGCACACCGGGCTGTGTCCCTGCATGGATTAACCAGACCTAGAGCAGGGGAGTTGATGGCTCTGAGATAAGCTTGTGCCCCCCACCCCAAGTCATGGGGTCAAATCTAACTTAAGGGGTTTCTCAGCCAAAATGTCCTTTGCCACCAGGACTGTCCCAACAAAGGCCTTTCCCTCTCCTCTTGGCTACTTTTTCTCTTGGTCTTGGTCCTTATCGCACTCCTCAGCAGCACAGGCAGGCTGTGTGTGTGTGTGTGTGTGTGTGTCCGTGTCCGTACTTGCACACGTGGTGTGCCAGCAGCTGAGGAGTCATTTGGGCCTGAGCTCTGCGATTGGATCTGTTCCCCTGCGAGGTTTTGTCCCGTTAATGAACTCTCAGCGATTCAGTTTACTTCTCTGCATAATGGGCATGACACAGCCTGGAAGTTGGGAGTGATGAGTCAGTTAAAGGGGAAGTGTCATGTCAAGAGCCTCTACCTGAGCCTGCACCAAGCAGGCACCTCCACAGGCTTTCTCCCCACTTGTGCCCCTTACTTTTGTCCTGGCCTGTGTCCTGAGCCAAGGGAGGGAAGGGAAGGTCTGTGGGTCGGTTCCAGGCAGGAGTAGAGCCCTAAGTTGATGAGGCTTCTGAGCCTGGGGTCTGCCCCGACAGGAGAACCTGCAATGCTGGACCAGGAGCAGGCTGCCAAAAGTAGAGTAACTCAGCAGGGGCGAGTTCCCAGGGCCCGTGTCCCCTTCCTTCTCCTCACCTCCAATAGCAAAGGGAGGGGTCAGCGGCTGCCCGCCTGCGATAAATCCTAGAAGGAGCCCGGCCAGCTTCCAGATGTAGAAAATGGCTGACTTGCTCTCGGAGTTTTGTAGCTGCTTTGACTAAAAGCAGAATCACCCCCACCACACCCCAGTGCAGAGAAGTGAACCAGCGCTGAGTCACAAAGCACAGCCCCAAACCCGCCCTGGGCCACAGCCCGCCCACCGCACCCCCAGCTTCCTGAGGTTGGGTTGTGGGAGCAGAGACCTGAGAGATGAGGAGGTGCATTGAGGTCTGAGAGGAGCATGCTAAGCCCATGGGATGGCAAGAGCAAAATCCCCCAGCAAGGGACAAGAGAGCGGCCAGGGCAGCCGTGACCGAGACTGAGCCTGGAGGCTGATGGGCAGCAGGGACTGTCCGGAGCCTTGCTGGCCAGGGATGAGTTCGGTTCTAAGAGCCACGGAAAGCCAGCAGAAGGTTTTAGGCTGGGGAAGCGCAGGATCTTCTGCTTTAGAAAGGCACTGCTGGCCGGGCGCCGTGGCTCATGCCTGTAATCTCAGCACTTTGGGAGGCCAAGGCGGGCAGATCATGAGGTCAGGAGTTCGAGACCAGCCTGACCAACATGGTAAAATCCCATCTCTACTAAAAATACAAAAAAAAAAATTAGCTGGGCGTGGTGGCATGCGCCTGTAATCCCAGCTACTCAAGAGGCTGAGGCAGGAGAACCACTTGAACCCAGGAGGCGGAGGTTGCAGTGAGCCAAGATCACACGACCGCACTCCAGCCTGGGTGACAGAGCAAGACTCTGTCTCAAAAAAAAGAAGGAAAAAAAGAAAGGCGCTGCTGGCTGCGTGGTGGAAACCAGTCTGCTGGAGGGCAAGAGTGGAAGAGGCCATTGCAGTCACTCAGGCCAGAGGAGATGTGGCTCTGGCTGGGCCACGGCAGTGGAGGCGGGAGGAGTGTAGGGTACAGGGTGAATATTCTGGCTGCAGAGCGGGGTTTCTTGGGGTGCTGCTACTGACATTTCGGACTGGAAGACACTTCACTGTGGGGTTTGGCCTGTGCCCTGTAGGGTGTTTAGAAGCGTCCCTGGCCTCAATCCACTAGACGCCCATAGCACCACCCACCCCCCAATTATCACAATAAAACACATCTTCAGACATCGCCAGATGTCCCCTGGGGGCCACAGCCCCTCTGGGCTGAGAACCACTGCTGCAGAGCCTGCAGAACTCAGGGCTAGATTGTGCGTGGATTTGGAGCGAAAGAGAGAAAACAAGCACCACCAGGGGTTTCTCATCTCAGCAATTAAGTGGGGCAGTTACTGAGTTCAGGAAGCCTTGGAGCCAACGGCCGCTGTCAGGTTGAACATGGGAAACCAACGTTGGAAACTAGAGTCTGGAGCTCAGGGAGGATCTGGGTTGATGGGAGAAATGGGAATGTTGCGGGGGTGCAGCTTTCCGGGGACAGAGTGTGGACAGAGAAGAGTCAAAGAGACAGCTCCAATGTCACAGCCTCAGAAAGAGTGGAAACCAGGCCAGTGGGCCTCACAGACTTGCAGGAGCAGGAGCAGGAGTGGTCCGCTGGGTCAAATGCCGGGAAGTCTGAGTAGCATGTAGATAGTGAGCTGGGTGAGGAAGGAGGGAAAAGCCAAGCCCCTTCCCAGCTGCAGGCTTCCTACCTGCAGCAAGCTCAAGACGGCAGAGGCAGGAAGCCTTCATTTTAACTCAAATTCAGGATGGGACATTTAACCTTCCTGCAGTGAGACAGTTTTTATTAACTAAGAGCAACCAGAAAAGTTATAGGATTGCCTGAGTTTGCAGCAGTGGCCAGGGAAGAGGTGATTCCCCTGACTAAATGGGGACAGAGGAAGGAGTTGCTTTGTGATTTGATCCTAAAAGTGCTGCTAATTCAACGCATTGGCCACATTTGGTCTGAAGGCACAAGGCCAGGGTTGAGAGAGCGGCTGATGGGGGACCTGTGATGGCCTGGAGCCCAGCCCAGCTTGTCAGCTGTAGGTGGGACTTCCCAGACCCGTCCAACCCAAAGCCCCACCACAGAGAGGAGACAGCCATGAACTTCAGTACAGGTAAAACAAAACAGAACTAGTGAGTGCTACCAGCAACCTACGTGCTGAACACTGGGGAGAATAGAGGAGGAAGCCACGAGTCTGACAGGGGTGAGGAAGGGTGGAAACCAAGGAGGGCTCCTCTGAGGAGGTGACACTTAAACTGGGCCTTGAAGGGAGAATTTCAACAAGCAGAGAAAGGAAATCATTTTTCATGAGTTTTTAGGGTACTCCCTCCAGTAACTCCCCTCTCCCCCAACTCAAATGGGCTATTGTGAAGTGGCCAGAACAAAGCTAGGCCCTTTCTTATCTAGATTTTTCCATTTCACTTGCAAAAGAGAAAAAAAAATCACCTCAGATTTTTCTCCTTGGGATGTTTCATTCTAAAAAACTAATTCATTCAACATTTATTTATTAAGCACCAACTACATATCAGGCACGATTAGCATTCTGTGTTTTAACTCACCTATCCTTTGTAGTCCATGGAGGTGTGTACCAGTATTATTCCCATTTTACAGATGAAGCAACTGATGGACAGAGAGATTAAGTAACTTGCCCAAAGTCTCACAGCAAGTACCCGGCAGAGCTGGGATTTGGGCCCAACTCTAATAGTTGGGCTCCAGAGTCTGAGAGCTGCAGTAATTACTCTCCCTGGCCCTTTCTTTCATGGAAAACTCAGTGTGATTGGCCATTTGCAAAGGAGGAAGAAAATGCACCTGCCGCTCCTTTGATCATCTTCTATGAACAGGTGCAATACTTCCCCAGGTCTGAGGCCGTTCATTCCATGCCACCACAACTGGCTTCATGGCTCCAGTCTGTGGTCAAAGCATCTGCTCCCACCACTTCTGGGGCTAAACTGTGGGAAAAGCGAAAGCCAATGTAGCAGGCCTGGGGCAAGGGCTGATCTCTCCTGGAAACCAGGAGACAGCTTGGAGAGCTTGGGCTCCAGACAGGTATCTAACACAGGCCAGTTGGGCTTCCCTTGCAGAACCTATGGGAACCCGCAGGATGAATTAGCTAAAACTCCCCATGGCCACTCCAATGCTAAAAGCCATATAGCTGGTCCTCTCAGCCTCCCATGACTTCTCTCTTGTCCACATGCCCCGCTGGGTCCTCCCAGCCACCCATGCCCTGCCATGCAATCAGGAGTCCAGCTCCTGCTGACCTTCCGGTCTCCCCTCCATCACCTTATTTCAGGTCCTCAGCATTTCTCACCCAAGCAGTTGCAATAACTTCCTAACCAGTTGCCCAGTCTCCAGGCCTGCCACCCCCTAAACCATCTTCCAACTCCCAATTCATTTCTTAAAGTGAAGCTTTATTGTATGGCTTCCCCTCTGAAGAAACTTTCGTGGCTCCCCAATATCCTACTGAAATAAGTATAAACTGCTCAACTTGGCAATCAAGCTTGCGTTCATCCATCCCAGGCCACCAGCCTCCTCTCTTACTGATCCCCTCTACCTCCTTTGATCTGTCCTTACCCATCCCCTTGCTGCCCCTACCCCCCATGATCAGCCCCACAGCTTTCTCTTCACCTCTCTGTGTCTGAATCTGTCATGATCCAGCTCAAGAAAGACTTCTTGGACCACCCTAGATGAAAGCAATCACTTGCTTTGAATTTCTGAGGCTCCTTTCATCAGGTGTATATTGCCTTGTTTGATTCTCCAGACACCGATGAGTTGCCTAAGGCCACCATGGTGTTCTTCTCCCTGCCCTGCATAGGCTGGGCACAGAGGCAGTGAGAACAGCGTGACAGGGGCTTTGGGACCGCCAAGTTCTAGCTCTACCATTTGCAAACAGCTTTACCTGGAGTAAGTCTTGAAATACCTCATGTAACATTTCCTCTTCTGTTAAGGAGGAATAGAAAACTACTTCCCAGGCTCTATGAGAATTAAATGGGGGCGATGTATGTAAATGCTCAACAAATGACTAGGACGAGAAAGGAACACCCAAGGGAGATAACCTCCCCTCTGTTCTTTCACATTTGCATATACCGTTTCACAGATTTTTTTTCCTCCTAGTAAAATTAGATCCCGACACATATTCAAGGAACCCTCTGCAGCTGTTTCTCCAAGAACAGAGAGCCTGGGGATGCCCCATCTTCAGCCTATCAAGCTCCAAGTGCTTAGTCACCTGCTTAGCCCAGACATGAGGGATGCCATAAAGAAAAGCAAACAATAACATACCCGTGACAAAGCCATTTACTAAATTAATAGGGGCAAGGAGCATAAAACCCTGAAAGAGCGATTAAACCTTGCATTTGCTCCAAGCCTATTCCTTTTCCACATCTGCATTTGCCAGGTCATCTCTTCCTGACAGTCTTATCCTTTTTGTGCCATGGACCCCTTTGGTAGTTTGGTGACTGCCAATAATGAATCAAATAAAATAACACATAGAATTAATGTCTTAATCTGTATTCTGTTGCTATAACAGAATATCACGGACTGGGTAATTTATTTTTTTAAAGAAAGATTATTTAGCTCACCGTTCTGGAGGCTGGGAAGTCCAAGAGCATGGCACCAGCCCTTGGCAAGGGCCTTTGTGCTGCATGATGATGCATCCCAGCAAAGGACATGGTGACAGAGCAAGAGCAAGAGCAAGATAGCCAGAGAGAGCTCCATTTCATAACAAAATCACTCCTGTGATAATGAACCCACTCCTGTGATAATGAACCTACTCCTGTGATAGTGACATTGATCCATTCATAAAGGCAAAGCCCTCATGAATCCATTAATCCATTCAAGAGGGCAAAGGGATTAGGTTTCTAAAGCCCTAACTTCTGGGGGACACATTCAAAACATAGCAATTATGAAATAAACCAGCTACTATATGTTGAAAGACAGTGGCTCATGCCCTTAATCCCAGCACTTTGGGAACCTGAGGCGGGAGGATCACTTAAGCCCAAGAATTCAAGGTTGCAGTGAGCTGTGATCACACTGCACTCCAGCTGGCAACAAAGTGAGACCCTGTCTCTGTACATACATACGTACATACATAAAATATATTTCTGAAAAGCTGAGGAGTCTGTGAGAATTGAAATTAAGTAGGCAGGGTTTATCCTCAAGCCTGAGGTGACTTCTGTCTGAGTTGTAGAATAAGGGGCCACGTTTAAAACTAAGAACTAACAGGCAACTTCATAAACATTTCAGACTCTTGTGATGCTTGAAGTGAAGTGAATTGACTCTATGGGGGTAGGGGAGGGGTCTGTGAAGATGCTGTGACCATCAGCCACATCTTCACCAGGGCGGGGGGCATGAGCAGCCTTGGCCAAGTTGGGGGACATCCCAGTGTCAGGCCCTGGGATAGAGATGCAAACCCACTATGACACCTTTCACTCCAACAGACCTGCTGCATGCTATGCTGTGCAGGGCCAGCTTCATGGCCGTGTGACCTGCAAAGTTGCATAGAGCCCCACACTTCCAAGGCTCCTGTAATTGGTTTAACGTCATCATGTTAAAAAATTTTTTTTTTATTTTTTGAGATGGGGTCTTGCTGTCGCCCAGGCTGGAGTGCAGTGGTGCAGTCATGGCTCACTGCAGCCTCCACCTCCCCAGCTCAAGCAACCCTCCCTCCTCAGCCTCCCAAGTAGCTGGGGCTACAGGTGCATGCCAACACACCCAGCTAATTTTTAAATTTTTTGTAGAAATGGAGTCTCACTCACTACATTGCCCAGGCTGGTCTCAAACTCCTGGACTCAAATGATCCTCCCACCTTAGCCTCTCAAAGCACTGAGATTACAGGCATGAGCCACTGAGCCCTGCCAAAATTCCTAATAATTTTTGAACAAGGGGCCACACATTCCATTTGGCACTGGGCCTCCCAAACTATGTAGCCTGGTACTGATGCCATGACAGGAGGTTTGCCTTGTGGGTCACAGGAGGAACACTCTGCCTTCTGGAACCCCTGAGACCAGGGGGCGGCAGGTTAACATGAGGACGGGTCTTTTGGGTAACTGGCTGAGCCTCGCCAGGTGGGAGTTCAGCACCAAGGACCTAGGACTAGGCCTAGGACTAAAATGGTAATTAGTACAAGAGCTGTGCTGATTATTAATTTGAGTTTGTTTGTTTGGAAAGCTCATGGTAAGGGCAACAGTAGGGCGATTTCTAGATCAAAGAGGAGGAATGTAATGGCTACCAGGAAAAACTATAGAGAAGGGGGGTTGCCTGGATTATCTGGCACTGCCCCAGGAAAAGCTTGGGAGCAGATGGCTCTCCCACCCCTGCTCAGAGTAGACGACAACTCCTCAGGCTGCCCAGACTGAGGGAAATGTCACTTAAGGGTGGCCAGGCCTCTCTGCTTGGATTCTATGCTTTGCAGCCATGGGAGCCAGGCTCCAGAGGGGCGCCCAGTGATCCCATTTCCTGGCCTTCAGAGCCGGCTCCTGGAGTGTGGACTCAACTCAGTAAATACAGCCACAGTGATGGGATGTCACTTCTGAGGTTAGGTTATAAAGGACACAGCAGCTTCTGTTTTGGTGGCACTGTCACTTGCTCACTCCCAAATCACTTACTATGTGGAGTCTGGAGGTGGCTGGGGGCTCCTTGGGGGCCCTAGCGAACAGCCATCCTGGAACTGAGGACACCAGCCACCAGCCATGGGAGTTCGCCATCTTAGAAATGGATCCTCCGGCCTTCCGGGATTTCAATGATGCAGATCTAGCCAACGACTTGACTGCAGCCTCCCAGGAGAGCCCGAGCCAGAAGCACCCAGCTAGGCTGGGCTTCCGACCCTCAGAAACTGTGTAAGATCATAAAGCTGTTGTAAGCTGCTAGGTTTTGGGGTACTCATTATGGATACATAGGTAATGCATCAGCCTCCAATTCCTCACTGCCCCACGCCCACCCCCAGCGGCCCTGAGCACCTAGAAGAAGAGCTGGGACATGATCCACGTGGTCACTCCAGCATGGCCAAGCACAGGCAAGCATCTGTAGAGACTTCTGGAAGGAACTGCAGAGAAGCGTCTTTGAAGGATGCTAGAGGCCTCCAGGTGAAGATAGGACCAGAGGATAGGATTTGCTTCAGTAATGGTGATTGGGATCATTGTTTTCTTCTTCAGGTGCTCCGGCCAGGAAAAGATGAATTTCACACCTATTATATCCACTTATCAGCTTAATTCTCTCCAAGTAAATATTTTGAAGTTGTAATATGATCCTGTGGCCCCTGTTCAAGAATTTCGGCTCATGCCTGTAGTCTCAACACTGTGGAAGGCCAAGGTGGCAGGATCACTTGAATGAGACCCTGTCGCTATAAAAAATTTTAAAATTAGGTGTGTGTGATGGTGTGCACCTGTAGTCCCAGCTACTCTGGAGGCTGAGGTGAGAGGATTGCTTGATCCCAGGAGGTCAAGGCTTATCTAATATTTACAAAGCACCTACTAAGTACCATGCACCTAATCCTTATAAAAGCCCTGGGAGGTGGAATTGCCAATCTCATTTTTGGATGAAGAAACTGAAGTCAGAGGTCAAGGAAGTTGCCAGGGTTGCAAAGCTAGTGAGTGGTACAAAAGGAATGCACACCCAATGTGCCCTGATTCCCAGTTCTAGGCCTTTCCATGGCACTGTGCTGCTTCCCACAGTGGGTGTGGGGAGGAAAGGGGATGGCAGTAACAGGGGGTGGCACCACTTCTCTAAGGTGGTGGGAAGGGAGAGACGTTTCTGGATTCATGAGGACACCTGTTGGCTTTCTCCTTGGACCCTTTCCCCCTCTGCTGCAAAGTAAAGACAGGACACTCACAGGGGACCAAGAGTCAGGGCAGCCACTAGCGCCAATGGTGCTGCCTGCAGAAGGGGCTGAGCTGGGCTGAAGGCCCCGCTGAGGTGGCCCGGGGAGTGACCTTGAAGATAGCAGTCGGCAGAAGGCAGGGATGGGGAGGACTGTAGTGGGGAAAAGACAGACCTTTGTTCTCAGGCGCTCCAGGAGGGATAACAGGACTGTGGGGTGCGGTGACAGGAAGGGAGGGTCGCAGGCAGGGTCGCAGGCAGTGTAGCTGTCGGCTTAAAGGCAGGGTCGCAGGCAGCGTAGCTGTAGGCTTTCTGAAAATCAAAGCTGCCTGTAGACAGGCTCCCCTGGAGGCGGGTGCTCCTGTGGCAGGTGTGGACTCCAGCTTGCACAGCCTCCTGCCGGGATTGCGGAGGGGTCACCCTCCAGTGGGACAGGCTTCCAACATTCTTCAGACACTTTCTCAACATTTTATGAAGCCATTTTATTACAAAGCCTCACACGATTATGATTAGGCTTTTGGTATCCGTAACTGAGAAAATGTGCAAGAATGAAAAGCCACTATAAATTTCACATTGCCTTTCCAGGGATATATTTTATTGAATATGACAGCATCTGCAGAGGTGTTTAAAATGGTCATAAGTACAGGGCAAGGCTTGGACTGGGGCCAATCCTCTGTCGGGCAGAGAATCACAGGGCAAAGGGCCTGGAGGTAAACACGTCCCCCACTAGACCAGTAGCCGGGTGGCTGGGGGCTGCATCTCTGCTGAGTCCCTGAGCAGATCCAGACCGGCTTCAGTTCGTGTCCCAGTGCCAGAGGACCCCTCCTACAGCAGCCTGCCCCAGGAGAAGAGTCCTTCCTGCGGGAAGTTCACGGTTCCCAGGCAGCCCCCAACAAAGCCAGGTCCCTGCAGACGACCCCTCTCAGCCTGCCTACCCAGAAAGGGAGCCCACAGCCCCTGAACTGGCCACCCCCACCATCGTCCGACCTGCTGAGGGATGTGATGAGAGCAACTGTTTTACACTGAGGCCTTGTCACATGCCAGGCGCCTTGTCAAGCCCTTTGATGCAGTAGCTGATTTACACCTCCATTACCTGGGTAGGATTATTCACCTCATTTTACCGACATGGAAACTGAGGCACAAAGAGGTTACTTTACCTGCCCAAGGGAATATAACTAATAAATAGCAAAGCTAAGGTTTTTATTCAGACACAGATAACTCTGGAGCCTGTGCTGTTCATCTCTATGCAGGAATAAACTGAGAACTTTGGGGCGTTTTATGCTGCAAGTATTGAAAAGCATAAAACTCCCCAACCCAAAGGAGATTCCTTGTGGCTGCTGTGAGGAAGAACCACAAACTGAATGGCTTAGAACAGCACAAACGTGTCCCCTCACACACTGGAGGCTAGAAATTGAATATACAAATGTCAACAGGGCCGTGATCCTGCTGAAGGCTCCAGGGGAGGACCCTTCCTAACTTTTGTAACTTCTGGTGTCATCAGCAGCTGCTGGCGTTCCCTGGTTTGCAGGTGCCTCACTTCAGTCCCTGCCTCCCTGTGTGGCTGTCTCCCTGTGTGTGGTGTCTGTGTCTCTTCTCCTCTTCATATGACATCAATCTTTTTTGGCATTAGGGCCTGCTCTACTCCAGTATGACTCCATCTGTTTTTTTTTTTTTTTTTTTTTGAGACAGAGTCTCGCTGTCGCCCAAGCTGGAGTGCAGTGGTGCGATCTCGGCTCACTGCAGGCTCCGCCCCCCAGGGTTCATGCCATTCTCCTGCCTCAGCCTCCCGAGTAGCTGGGACTACAGGCGCCCACCACCACGCCCGGTTAATTTTTGGTATTTTTAGTAGAGACGGGGTTTCACTGTGTTAGCCAGGATGGTCTCGATCTCCTGACCTTGTGATCCACCTGCCTTGGCCTCCCAAAGTGCTGGGATTACAGGCGTGAGCCACCATGCCTGGCCGACTCCATCTTAACTAATCACATCTGCAATGACCCTATTTCCAAATAAGGTCACATTCTGAGGTTCTGGGAAGAACATGAATTTTGGGGGGACGCTATGCAATCCAATGCACCCAATAATATCATTCAAGATAAAAACAGTCAACAACTTTACAAGAAGTGTAGGAAAAGTCCAGAAGGCTTCTAATTTTTTTCCTATGATGACTTTGATTTTTAAAAACAATTTTTGGCCAGGTGCGATGGTTCATGTCTGTAATCGCAGCACTTGGGAGGCTGAGGCAGGAGGATCACTTGGGGCCAGGAGTTCGAGACTAGCTGGGGCAACATGGCAAAACCCTGTCTCTACTAAAAATACAAAAATTAGCTGGGCGTGGTGGTGCACACCTGTAGTCCCAGCTACTCAGGAGGCTGAGACAGGACAACCCCTTGAACCCGGGAGGCGGAGGATGCAGTAAGCCGGGATCTAGCAAATGAACTCCAGTCTGGGTGACAGAACTCTGTCTCAAAAAAACCCAAACAATTTTTATCAGAAAAAAAAATGTTTTCAGCGTTGTTGCTGGCCTTGCTGGTGCCCTACGTGCATGCTCACTCAGCCTCTTGGAAGCCATCATGGAGGAATGATGACGCTCAGGAAAGTGTGTTCTCTCAGTGAGCAGCCCCAGGCAGGGGCGGTACAGCAGTTTCCACAGCCCCTTTTCCTGGGACCCCACTCATCCTAGCACCACCCGGCCTCATTGAGGACTGCTGTCCTGGCTTTCTCACTGTTCACGTGTTGCCAGCAAAGCTGCTGGCTCTCTCAGACCCCACCTGTGGCTGCAGGTGATGTGCCAGGCACAGACCCCTGGCCCCAGCTGGACATCTGGAACTTAGGACCAAGACACGTCAGCTTAGTCTTAACTAATAACTTGAATGGAGAAGCTGCGTTGTTTTTTTTTTTTTTTTGAGACAGTTTCGCTCTTGTCACCCAGGCTAGAGTGCAGTGGTGAGATCTCGGCTCACTGCAACCTCCACTTCCTGGGTTCAAGTGATTCCCCTGCCTCAGCCTCCCGAGTAGCTGGGACTACAGGCGCCTGCCACCATGCCCGGCTAATTTTTTGTATTTTTAGTAGAGACGGTTTCACCATGTTGGCCAGGCTGGTCTTGAACTCCTGAAGTCAGGTGATCCACCTGCCTCAGCCTCCCAAAGCGTTGGGATTATGAGAAGCTAAATTTCGAGAGCAGTGGAGACTACATGTCATGCCACATGGACAGAGAAGGAGGAAAATCTCATCTCCAGGAAAAGAAAAATGCAGATTCACAAAGAGAAGCCAGGATGAGACACAGGTGGAGCCGAACCATGAGTTCCCATCGCTCCTGAAAGCCGGCTCAGTTCTTACCCTCAGATTCTGGGAGATACCCCCAAATCCTTACAAGAATTCCCCTTTGCAGCTTGAAGATGGATTTCTGGAACCTGTAACTAAAATAGTCCCAACAACTGACCCCACCCATTAACCAAGCGCAGGTGCAGGCCAGAGGCACAGCTGAATGCCTCCCCCAAGTGGCATCTCCAGTGACCTCACACTGGTTCCTGAGATGGCCCCAAGTGAAGTACAGCAAAGGAAACCTCGGGAGAAGACATGTCCTGATCCATCACTGGAGCCTGAGGTCCTCTTTCTGGTTGAACACGTGAGGCAGGTGCTACTCTTCTCCTTCCTGTATGGATGAGAAGGGCTCAAAGGGTTAAGTAACATGATTGAGGTAACACCAACGTGAGTACATTTGCCTTAGTCCATTTTCATTGCCATAAAGGATATATCTGAGCCTGGGTAACTTATAAAGAAAAGAGGTTTCTTTGGCTCATGGTTCTGCAGACTCTACAACAAGCATGGTGCCAGCATCTGCCTCTGGTGACGAATTCAGGCTGCTTCCACTCATGGCAGAAGGCAAAGGGAAGCCGGTATGTGTAAGAATCACATGGGGAGAGGGAAAGCCAGAGAGAGAAGAGAGAGGTTCCAGGCTCTTTAAACAACCAGCTTTTGAGGGAACTAATAGAGCAAGAACCTACTCATTATAACAAGGACAAGGACAGTACCAAGACCTTCATGAGGGATTTGTCCCCATGACCCAAACACCTCCCATAAGCCCCCACCTCCAACATCAGGGATCAAATTTCAACATGAGGTTTCAGGAGACAAACATCCAAACCACAGTAGCATTACAGCCGGAATTCCAAGTGTGGCTGACCCCAGCCAGTGTATTGGTTGTTGTTCACACATGTTACAGCCATGAGTCGTCATTCATGCCACCTACTACCAGTGGACAATGACCTCGTGGTGCATGTACCCTCAGTGATCCATCTGGCCACTGCAGAGACAGGTGAGCTTGAAAAGGAGCCACCAGGGCCACAAATCAGAAAATGCGGGATCACAAACAGAATTGCGGGATACAATTCTTTGGCATAGAAAGGGCCAGGCAAAATTATGACAACACAGTGCATTAATAATTAATTAGTGCTTAATCAGGAGCTCTACATAGCAGTTCATTACCCAAGGACACTCCCCATTATAACTGTAGCAGATGGGTCTGGGCAGGCAGCCCTACCAGCCTCTTTTGAAGCTCACCAGTGACTTTGAGGCTCCCCTTCCAGGGGAGGTCACTAACTTCCCCTAGACCTGGCGACCAGTAGCTGGTGTAAGAGGTCCCCAAGAACAGGGGTGATCTGACTCACCCTGGAGAAGTTTCAGACATGCTGAGAAGGCAGCGCCCTTGCTTAAAAATAACTCCTTAGCTTTCTGCAGTGGCAGTACCATAGCCAATGAGGTTTGCCTGAGGCATGATTATTGCTAATTGAAAACTTTTCCCTATAGCTTGCCATGACAACTTGAAATATAGTTGGCATTGAGGATTTTTGAGACTCTCTACAGGGGCCGAACAACCAAAAAACATAAAAATTTAACTCTTCCTCAGCTTCACTTTGGCACAATGCCAGAGAGACCTCTATTAAGTTGTGAACATTTGTGCAGCCCCCCACCCCCCAACTTCAAATACAAATGGCCATCAGGGAGCTAAAATCTTCTGCATTCGTTGGTTGTAGGAGTCCCCCACTAGGGTACGAGTGTTGAGGGTGTAGGGGCAGGAACCACATGTGAGTCGTTTTTGTATCTGCCACGCTATGTGACAGGTGGGTGGATGGATAGATGGGTGGATGGATGGATGGGTGGATGGTTGGGTGGGTGGATGGATGGATGGGTGGAGGGATGGGTGGGTGGATGGGTGGATGGATGGGTGGGTGGGTGGATGGATGAGTGGATGGGTGGGTGGATGGATGAGTGGATGAATGGATAGATGGATGGGTGGGTGGGTGGAGAGACAGGAGTGAAAAATACACAACAGAGGGAGAGGAAAATCAGTCTATCCTTGCTTGTTTCCAGCAAAGAAGAACGTAGCTCCTGACTGGCTGCCACATATGTGTCTGAGCAGCGAGTTCCAGGGACCTTCTCAGTGGTGCCTATGGCCTCTCCAGGCAAATAGCGCAGGCCTGGCCGGCATCCAGAAAGAACGCCAGGCTGCCTCTCCTTGCCGGTCGCACACCCTCACCTGGGGAAAGACCCCAGACAGAGCCCGCAGGGCCTACAAATAGCAGAGTCCCTGGCTCTGAGCACAGGCAAGGGAGAGGGGACAGGAAACGGGACTTGGGCGCCAAGTCACTCCCCTCCCTTGCGCTGGCGGAAGGGCAGGCGCCACACCTCTAGGAGGAAGGCAGATGGGAGAGGGCTGAGCCCTTCCGGGGGCTCAGAGGATCAAAGGCACTGACGTCCTAAAAGAACTGGAAACCAGAAACAGGGCCGGGCGCGGTAGCTCACGCCTGTAATCCCAGCACTTTGGGAGGCCGAGGCGGGCGGATCATGACAGAGCGAGACTCCGTATCAGAAAAAAAAAAAAGAAAAACACCGGAAACAGGATGAGCTGGGTCTGCAGAAGCGGCGTGTGGGACACACTCCCCGCAAGGGCTTTGTAGATAGGAACCCAGCACAGACTTCCCTCTTATCAACAGGACCGAGGCATGAGAACACGAGGGTCAGCCTGGGCTCCCTGACCGCAATCTCCCCAGAAGGGAGTCTGGACAGCGAGTCTTGCCTCTGCTGCTCCTCTGGGGCCTCCTGATGCCTGGCAGGGAGAGGAGCCACCATGTCAGGGTTTCTGAAATTAAACTGTTCTCAGAGTTGCAGCCGTCAGGAAGGGACAGCAAGAGCCAGCTAACAGGAGCGTGAATGTTTCCAACGCAATCCGTCTAGGATGGGAAAAGAAAGACCAATTTTCAGCCTTGCCAGACTCCTAGGGATGGGCTGAGCATGCGGACTCTCTCACTCACCAGCCGATGACCTTGGCCAAGCACCTCGTTGCCTCTGAGTCTTGGTTTCCTTATTAATAAAACGATAAAAGTCCTGATCTCACAAGGCTGATGTGAGAGCCAGAAATAGCGATGGTGTGTGACAGGCCCGCAACCCTTCCAGTTCCTCTCCCTCACCAGCAAGCCAGACGCCCTTTTCATGCAGGGTTTCAGGCAGCCACATGCTTCAGGAGAAGCAGGACTCCCTCGGAGCCTAGTACAGTGTCTTGATTGGTCTAAGCCAGTCATGGTGACCCGGTGATTAGTTTATGAACGGGCGTGTAACTTCGTTCTGACTAACAGGACACGAGGGGAAGTCTCTGGGTGAATTTGGGGAAAGTTTCCCTTACTCTTAAAAAATGAGCCATAAAGAAAGGGCTTTCTCTCTTTCTGACCTTTGGGTGTGGTTGGGTGAGAACACGATACTTAGGACTGCTGCAGCCATATTGTGACCTAAAGGAATAATACCCAACATAAAAGCCAAGAGGCTAATGATGGCAGAGTGTCGAGATGAAAAGAAGCCAAGTCCTTGGTGACAGCCTTGAGCGGTTGAATTAATTTCCCTTGGGATGTCCCCACCTTGAGACATCTCATTAAGTGAGAGAACGCTGTCCCAAGGTTAGAGACACAGGATAGTGGGGGTCAGGGGCAAAGGCTCTGGAGCTTGACTGCTCAATCCACCACCACTACCACCAAGGACTTTTGGCTTGTTTATTTTCTCTCTCTTCTCAGTTTCCTCATCTGTGAAATGGGGATAGTGATAATAACCGTATCTGGTTCATGAGATCATTGTGAGCTTGCAGTGAGCGGAGATTGCGCCACTGTACTCTAGCCTGGGCGACAGAGCGAGACTGTCTCAAAAAAAGAAAAAAAAAAGGCAGCTAGAAGCAAAAAAAAAAAAGAGTGGCAGTAGGTTACCAGAATTCTGGCCCTAAACCTGAGTGAGATTTGGGGCTTATGCTACAAATTTTCAGCAGACAATTTTTCTTTTTTTTCCCGTAAAGCCAGAGTCCAGGCACAGGCAAGCAAGAATCCCAAACACCTTTCTTGGAAGTGGTGGTGGTGGTCTTATGTTGGGGGTGGGTCTCCAATGTGACCTTCTACCTCGAATGAGTCGCTAGTATCCCTCCTGTGTGACCCAGTATCTTCCCAGGCAAACCCCAGTTTCAGTGACCACTTTTCTCTCTGGATTTCTGTTTTCTTGACTTTCTGGCCTCCGGTGACATTTTCCACCTTTCTGCCAATTTGGCCCTGCTTGTTCAAGGTTTTCCACCCAATTTGATCTAGGATTTGTGTGCATTCTGGCATCTACACTCTCATGTTTCCCTTTAGAAATAAATGGTTTCAGCTGGCCACGGTGGCTCACACCTGTAATCCCGGCACTTTGAGAGGCTGAGGAGGGAGGATCACCTGAGCTCAGGAGTTCGAGATCACCCTGGTCAACATGGTGAAACCCTGTCTCTACTAAAAATACAAAAATTAGCCGGGCATGGTGGTGTGTGCCTGTAGTCCCAGCTACCTGGGAGGCTGAGGCAGGAGAATTGCTTGAACCTGGGAGGCGATTGCAGTTAGCCGAGATCGCAGCGTTGCACTCCAGCCTGGGAGACAGAGCGAGACTCCAAAAAAAAGGAGGGAAAGGAAAGGAAGGGAGGGGAGGGGGAGGGGAGGGGAGGGGGAGGGGAGGGGAGGGGAGGGGGAGGGGAGGGGAGGGAGGGAGGGGGAGGGGAAGGGAAGGGAAGGGAAGGGAAGGGAAGGGAAGGGAAGGGAAGGGAAGGTTTCTAAATCAGGTTGGAAGGGTCTGAGGTGAAAGCCACTAATCCTAAGACTCACAAGCAAGAGTGTATGCCCGGGGGTGGATGCTGGCTGGAAGAGCTTCTCCTGAACACATATCCAGATGACTGCTCAGCCTGATCTCTGTGCTCTTCTCCAGCCAGGGCATGGCCTTGGAGGGCCCTGGGAGCCCCAGGGCAGTAGGAGGAGACTTCTCTGGAGTTTCAGGGACACTCACATAAGGAAGACACTCAGAGCCAAGTACCTAACAGAAGGCTGCCTCCATGAAAACAAAGAGGAGGTCAGAATAGGTTACCGTCCAGGCAGAACAGAAGCAAATCTTGGGAGCCAGGGTTGTAAGTGAAGGATTGGAGAGGAAGGGGATCAAAGAAGGAGCTGCTCAGAAGCAACATGTCAAGAGTATCAGAGAGTGGGCCTGTACCTGTATCAAGAGTGCACACTGCTGGCCGTGAGTAATTCCGTGGCAGGCAGTGCATGGAAGGTCCAGCCTTGTTTAAACAGCCGTGGTCAGACCAGAACCGAGTTTGTCATGCTAGCTGGTTCCATTAGCAGATCCAAGGTGACACAGAACTGGAATGGGGGTAGGACTGGCCAATCCTCAGCTGGAACCAAAATAGGGGATGGAGCCTAAATAAAAAAGGCTTGGTTTCCTGAGGGCCCAGAGCCTCCCGAGAGAACCACTCTAACATTGAAGTGCGAGAGTGGATACACCGGGAACTGTAAGGGGAGCTGGGAGCAGGGGGCTACCCCTGTCCTCCTGTGAGCTGCAGCTGACGGAGCCATGTAGCATGAAGGGGCCACTGCAAGGGTCCCCAGCAGCCACAGAGCGTGCAGGAGAGGCATGCCTTGTCCAGGAGCCTTCTTAGGCTCACAGAAGACAACGTACTGAGAGGTCCCACAGCAGCACCCCTGGCCATTCCCAGCCCTGGACTCAAGACTCGCAAGCATCAAAGTCGCAGAGAGGAAGCTTCTGGCAGACTGTCTGCCCTGCAAGGAGTCTCAGAGGTTCATTTCTTTGCAAGGCAAAGAAGGAAGGATGTGGCTCTAAGCCTGCTCTGCACCTTTCATTCTCCCCCATCATCCATCGATACATTTATAAGGGATAAAAAAGGCTAAACTGTGATTGACTCTGAAAGGAGAAAATGAAATTTCCTTAAATCCACCTGTATTGCCAGCACTGGAAAGATCAAGCCACATGCAGTCAAGGAAATATTCCACTATCTTTGCTGGGAAGAAGGGAAGAAGACGATGAAGGGGGATGCCCAGCAACACCTCTTGCAGATCGGGAATCATTCAACAGCAGAACATTTCAGAGGTGATGGAATTTTAGGGCTAGGCTGTTTCTGAGTCATCCAGTTCAATACCTTCGACTGCCATGTGGGAAGAGTGAAGCCCAGAGAAGTGGAGTTTCTCAGTGACTCAAAGTTACTTGGGGGCATCTAGCCCAACCCTTTCATTTCTCAGGCGAGGAAACAGGCTGCAAAAGATTTGCCTCAGACAGCTCAGCAGCCTGGGGCACAGCATGACCAGGCCTCCTAATCTGATTCTCTTTCTTCTTTGTGTCGCATCCCAGAATTACCGATCTTCCTGTATGATTGAGACATCAACCCACAAGTACCTGTGTCTCCTTCTCCACAATATCCAGAGAGTATCACAACCAGTGACATCCAAGACTGTCACAACCAAGAATAACAACCCCCTCAGTTTCCTGGTGAACTTTTCCGTGTTTTCAAAACTCTGCATTGATGCGGTGGTTTTACAATATCAGAATTACATGTTTTCAAGAGCCACTCTTACAAAACATGCAATTTTAAGAGGAACATAGGTTGTAAGCATTAACAATTATCCCCGATCCAATTAGGAAGCAGAGCTTGGCTCCAGGACAAGTCAAGATTGCTAAACCTTCATGACAAATTTGCATAAACACCCTCCTTTTAAATGAAGATGAAAAAGAAAGCCCAGGCTTCAGATGGCAGGCTTTGCTTCAACATAAGCCTCACAGAATCTCGGCTCTAATTTAATTGTTTCTCTTCCAGCTATACCAGCTCTTTGTAGAGATCAAGAGGCAGATTTTTGGAGCCAGAGCTGGTTCTTAACGGGTCTCAAGTCTCAGGTTCAGTCTCAGACCCTGACAGATGCTGTGTGTGCCCCTGGTCCATAATCCAGCCAGTGGTTTCTGGGCAAGGAAGAGCAGGAGGAAACAGCCCATTGCCAGAGACCCAGGCAGTGTTCTCCCAGACTCAAGGAAAGGAGCACCTGGGGCTAGGACACCAGGGTGGATGATGACCAAATGGCTAATCTGAGCCTATGCAGGAAGGACCCAAACGGAGTTGGCGAAAGACCAGAGCAAGAACATGTTCTTTGCTTTTATGCTGAACATGGGTTCAAATTATTGGCCAAGGTCTGTTTATTGGCCTGTGACCACGAACAAGTTGCTTAACCTCCCTGAGGCCTCATTCGGCTCATTTGTTAATTAGCACTAGCAACAGACACCGCAGGCCTGCTGTAATGATAGAGACAGTAGAGGCCTTGCCACTGGGAGGGTGGACAGAATGACTTAGGGGAGAGTGGGTTGGCTAAATCTCTCCAAGTCTGGAAATTAGCAAACTCAGCTATGGTGACATTAGAATTCTCAACTTGCTCGGCACTTGACCTGGAGTCTGCCTTCCTCACTGGGGCTCTCTGCTCCAAACACATCTGAGCACAACGTCCTCCCCGTCCAGACTTGGCACTGCTCTGATGGGGATCAAACATCAGACTACTTGTAGAGGGCAGCAGTGTATTGGATTAGAAAAAGCCCTGGGCCGGACACAGTGGCTCACGCCTGTAATCCCAGCACTTTGGGAGGCCGAGGTGGGTGGATCACTTGAGATCAGGAGTTCGAGACCAGCCTGGCCAACATGGTGAAACCCTGTCTCTACTAAAAATACAAAAATTAGCCAGGTGTGGTGGTGGGCACCTGTAATCCCAGCTACTTAGGAGGCTAAGACAGTAGAATAACTTGAACCCGGGAGGCAGAGGTTGCAGTGAGTCGATACCATGCCACTGCACTCCAGCCTGGGTGACAGAGTGAGACTCTGTCTCAAAAAAAAAAAAAAATTCTGAAGGTGGGGTTGAAGACTGGGGTGAGCTCCTCTCTGGTCTTCAGAGCTGTCACTACAGCCTGGCATTTCCCATCTTTGGGGCTCACGCTTAGTTTGTCTAGAACAGTGGTTCTCAGCGCTGGCTGCACGTTAGAATTACTTGAGGAGCTTTAGAAGGATGTCCATGTCAGGTCTCACCCCCAGAGATTTTGATTTATCTGGTCTGGGGTGGGGTCCAGATGTGGGTATCTCTTCAAAGATTCTCAGGTGATTCTGCAGCCAGCTTAGGGAACCCCAAGACTGAATATTCTCCAAAGTCTCTGCCTTGCAGGCATCCCCTTCAGTGCTGCTCGGGGGAACCTACGGTCAGAGCACAGTGAGGGGGCACACCTGGGATTCTGCTGTCTTGCTGTGTGACCTTGGAAAGTCATGCCCTCTCTCTGGGCATTAGCTTATCCCATCTGCTAATGGTGAGTGGGGACACTAGAGTCTCTTTCTGATTTCAAATTAGGTGAATCTGAGTCTTGCAGCTCTGTGATCCAGAGACCCAGACACCCCCTACTAGGAAGATTCACCAGAACTGAGCTCCATGAGGCCCCAGCTCAGTTTCCCTTGGGAACCCAAGCCTGGGAGATTTGGTAGACTCTGTACTCTGTGGATTCTAAGACAGGCTTGAGCAAAGAACTCCAGTTGCTCCTTTCCTTGAGTCTGGGAGGACACTTCCTGGGTCTCTGGCATGGGCTGTTGCATAATAAAGCAGTTTAAGCCATAAACTTCCTTGTGTTCACCTGCCTTTCTTATTTCCCTTTTCTTTTTTTTTTTTGAGACAAGGTCTGGCTCTGTCACCCAGGCTGGAGTGCAGTGGCACAATCTCAGTTCACTTCAACCTCTGCCTCCCAAGCTCAAGGGATCCTCCCATCCCAGCCTCCTGAGTAGCTGGGACTACAGGCTGTGCCACCACACCTGGCTAATTTTTTGTATTTTTAGTAGAGATGGGGTTTCTCCATGTTGTCCAGGCTGTCTTGAACTCCTCAGCCAATCTGCCTTGGCCTCCCAAAGTGCTGGGATTATAGGTGTGAGCCACGGTGCCTGGCCTTGTCTGCATTTCCTGATGAGGAAATGAGAATCTCTGAATACACTTATGAGATAAACAGATGATAAAGAAAACGCTGCTGGAGGACTGACTGTGGGCCTCTGGGCAACTCACTCACCTCTCTGGGCCCGAGTTTCCCTCTTGACACAACAAAGAGAGATTTCCAGCCACCATGAGGAGGAGGCAATGCATGTAAAGTGCTTGGCACATAACACATGTTCAGCTAATACTCACCACTGCAATTTTATGACCAACTGCTATCTCTCAGGGCCAATTGATTGATGGACGGATCTCTTTCTTTTCTTTCATTTACAGCTTTATTGAGATGTAATTGATATCAAATAAACTGCACATATTTAAAGTGTACGATTTGATGAGCTTGGGCATACGTGTACACTCATGACCCAGTGATTCTCAAATATTCTTCTTAAAGCCCATTACGTTTTTTCAGCGTTTGACATTTCCAAGCACATGTTTATTCTGGAGGTGGCCAGAGTGAACATCCCATCCTAGCGTTAACAGGAAAGCCCTGGTCCCAGGCAAGTGGGGACAGCAGGTCACTCAAGGGGCCAAACATGTCTAAGTTGTCACAGAGAAGGAGGTATAAAGCGAGCAGAACCATGAGGTGTGTGACTCTGGACTATCACTCCCCACGATATGCCTCGGTCTCCCCATCTGTAAAATGAGTGGCCAGGTCTAACGTCTCTTCCAAGTGTGGCATTCTGCAATCCACTGGAAAGGGATTGCAGGGATGGCCATACCTGGGCATAGGAAGCTGGCTTTCCAGATGAGGACAGTGGCATGAGTGAAGGGGAGCAAGGAGCTAGGCATCGAAAAATGCAGCAGGAACTTGTCAAGCATTAGTAAAACAGGGTACGCCTCCTGAGAACACTGAGAGGCACGTACCACTAACTGCTCTACAGCTGAGGCTCAGAGAGCTTGAGCCACTTGGATGCAGCTGTGTGACTCCACGTGGAAGCCTTGCACTTTGACCCAGACCCGTTTGCCTACACTAAGCCAGCAGACCAAGCTACAGAAATAATGAGCGACAGTTACTGAGCCCTGCCTTGCTGCAGGCGCCATTCCAAACAGTTACAGGTGTGAACTCAGCTAATCCTCATAAGCAGTCCTGGGAGGCGAGTGGTATTATTATCCCCACGTTACAGATGAGGAAGCGAGCACGGAGAAGTTAAGCAGCTTGGCCAAGGCCACGCAGCAAGAGAAAGAGCTGGATTCAAACTCCAGCAGGCTGGATTCAGAGCTTGGCCCTCAACCCCTGGCCGCACTGCTTCCGGGTCTTCCGCTTGACAAAGCCTTAGTTCCCTGTGGGACTCTGCGTGAGGTTTAGAAGTGCTGGAGTAACTCAAAGGTAAGTTAGAAATGTTTTCAAAATGTATCATGAGCCGTGCTGCTGGACGCATTCTTGGACGTGTCTCTTGGTGAACATGCAAGGGCGTTCCTACTGAGTGCAGATGTAAGAGTGGGACAGCTGGGGCGAAGGCATGCACAGGTTCCACTTGGGAGGTGCCTGGAGAAAGCTGCCCTGAAAGGCTGGGGTTTGAGTGGAGACGGTGAGGGGGCAGCCAGGCAGAGGTCTGGACGTCCGTGTGCTCCAGGAAGGGCAAGGTTGCCAGTGTGCCTGAGGAAATGAAGGGGAGGGGGTTCAAGAGGTGAGGGGGTAAGGTGACTCAAGGTGACTCCAGGCTTTTGGCCTGAGCTTAGCGCAGGAAGGACCTTGTCAGGGTGAGCTCAGTGGTGCGGCTCCAGACGTGGTGAGTTTGAAATGCCTGTTAGACGCCCAGGTCGGGCTCTTGAGGACACTGTTGGAAACATGAGCCTGGAGTTCAGGGAAGGGTCTGGGCTGGGGTCCCTGAGTGCAGATCAAAAAAAAAAAATAACAGCACATGTAAATGCAAATGGGAAGAATCCACCTGGTGGGGGAAATGCAGGATGCAGCGGGGAGGGGAGGGACTGGGGGCTGGTACGAATCTGTGTCTTGGGAAGGAGCACGGACAGCCCCTCTGTGGAGGAAGGAGAGCGTCAGGTGCAGATGCGGGTGAGCGTGAAGAGCAAGGGGGCCAAGGCCAAGTCACCTAGGGGATCTGAAGGGCATTAGGGACATGCGGGGCTGCTGGGCAACTCAAGCGTTCAGTGGTTGGGAAGTCGGCTGGAATTTGAGTTCAGTGGTGGTTGTTGTCGCTGGTAATGGCGAGGTTAGGTTTTGATCATGGGAATGGAGACTACGGTGGGGTTCATTCATTCAACAAATACAGATGAAGCATCTTCTATACATCACACCTCTGCTAGACCCTGGGTTCTAAGTGGGGAACAAAATAGACTTATTAGTTTCTTAAGTTCAGAATTTTCTGTTACATGAATTTCCATTAATCATAGGTTACTATTGTACTAACAACTGCCATGATTGCCACATGTCAGGATCTAAGCTAAGCAAATGTTCATACTTCATCTCAATTTTTATACCAAAAAGTTTTCACTTCCGAAGTTTTACAACTTAGTTGGGCATTTGACTAGGACTACTTAAAGGTGATTTCTGGTTCACCTATTTTTTTCAGATAGAAGTGGGAGTGGATTAAAAAGTCAATAAAGGAAGCCAGGTACAGTGCCACACACCGGTAATACCCTCTACGTCCCGGCTCCTCCAGCCAGGTTCCCGGGCCATCACCCCAAGACTGAGAGCTTCCCTGGTTCTGAGGCTTTGGACTTGCACTGGAGCCATCCCAGGGTCTCCAGCTTGCAGATAGCCTGTCATGGGACTTCTCAGCCTCCATAACTGTGAGGCAATTCCCCTAACAAATCCCTTCCCATCTATCTATCTATCCACCCAGTTGTATGTCATTTAACAGGGATACAGTCTGAGAAATGGGTCCTTCAGCGATTTTGGTGTTTGGCGAATGTCAGAGTACACTTACACTCGCCTATAGGGCATAGCCTACTACACACGCAGGCTGTATGGTAGAGCCTGTTTCTCCTAGGCTACAAAGCTGTATAGCATATTATTGTACTGAATACTGTAGCAATTGGAACACGATGAATGGTATTTGTGTATCTAAGCACATCTAAACATAGAAAAGATACAGTAATAATACAGTAATTTTATGGAAGCATTATGATTTTATGGGTGCACCATCATATATGCAGTCCGTGGTTGACTGAAATGCTGGTACGCAACGTATGACTGTATATCCTCTAGGTTCTGTTTCTCGGGAGAACCCTAATACACCCCTGGATTTTTATTTTCCATTCCTCTTACCATCAGTGAAGTGAGCATCTTTTCATATACTTCAGAGCCACCTATGTTCCCTTTGGGGAGAACCGTTTGTTAATAACCAGTCCCCAATTTCCTAATGGTTGTTAGTGTTTTTCTTAATGAGTTGTAGGGGCTCTTATGATTATTTATTTCTAGCATTTATTCTTTATTTCATCCATTTAGTTACATTTTTCTAAATCTTTCTTTTGGCTGTATATAATAAAAACAAGGCCCTTCATTTTACTGAAAAGTTGAGCCTCAAGTTGCTCAATTGTGTAATGAGGATGGAAGCATGTGGGCTCATGGGCCCAGGGGCATCGGCCTCTTACTCACCTCTGGGTTACAATTCCTTTCTCCCTTTTGCTCCTCCAATCCTTGCCCCACTCATTTCCATTTTGTCCTTCTTTTTTTTTTTTTTTTTTTTAATTTTTGAGATGGAGTTTTGCTCTTGTCACCTGGGCTAGAGTACAGTGGTGCCATCTTGGCTCACTGCAACCTCTGCCTCCCAGGTTCAAGCGATTCTTCTGCCTCAGCCTCCCACATAGCTGGGATTACAGGCATGCACCACCATGCCCAGCTAATTTTTGTATTTTTAGTAGAGACAGGGTTTCACCATGTTGGTCAGGCTGGTCTCAAACTCCTGACCTCAGGTAATCCACCTGCCTCAGCTTCCCAAAGCGCTGGGATTACAGGCATGAGCCACTGCACCTGGCCTCATTTTGTCCTTCTAACCCTTCCGATGCCTTTGTAACCAACTCCCCATGTTAAACTCCTCCAAAGTGCCTAATGGTTTCTGACTCCCTGAACACTGACAGACACACTCACCATGACCAGAAGGTGCTCTGAGGTTTGGCCCTTGCTTCTGACTTCATCGGCTACCTTTTGGCCCCTTAGCTTAAATACTACCACCTTTGAGAGGCCAGTCCTCACCATACTACTACCCACGTAGGTTTACCCCACGGACACATTAATCTCTTAACTCTTGTCAAAAGACAAAATTACAATGAATTTAGTTAAAGATCTCAATTGGCTTTATTTGTGATTCTAGAATCGAGCAACACAGGATTCCATGAAACAGAGTACGTGTTCTGATGTGCCGAGTGGAGGATGGCTTTTTAGACAGGAAGGACTGAAGAAAGCAGACACAGAGGACAAAAAGGGAATTGGTCATTTCAAAGTCACTGTCCTTGTAAGATGGGAACAGGGAGACAGAACAATAGGAAATTAACTTATTTGTTAACTTCAGCCAGGCTACCTTTTTATGTGTAACGATTAAAATAGAGGGAACTTTATTATCATGTCAGTGAAAGATTGAAACGAGCCTGTTTGGGAAATTGGCTGTCACCTCTCTGCTGATTGCTTGAGCGGTCAGATAACAACTTGGCTTCAGTTTGGTGATTCGGGACTTTAGCCTGGGTGACCCCACTTTGACGTTTAGTCTGGCCTGTTGGGGCCTCGTACAGGAGCTTAGTCCAAGTCAATGGCCTTCTGTCATTTTTGTTTAGCGCTCCACGCCCTGCGCCTCCCCTTCACTGTGCTTCTTGCAGTTTGTAATATTTTATTTTCTCTTTCCTTGGCTCCCTGGCAAACCTGCATAAAGTCCGTGAGAGCAGAGACAATGACGGTCTGCTTCATCGTTGAATCCCTGGGACCTAGAATGGCTCCCGACATGCAGTAGGTGTCAGGCAGTCTAATGACTTAGACAAAATGTTCCAGATGGTGCAGATAAATTGAGATCATGGACAGGCAAATCCTGAACATACGCAACAGACCATTTGGATATTTCTTTTATCATCATTATTACTGGTCTTGTTTTCTTTCTTTCAAATCTTTCCACGTCCCCACCTTATAAGGACAGTAACTTGGAAATGGCCATGGAAGGATTTGAAGGGAACTAGGTCCTTCCAGACCTAATGACTCCTTTAAAGATTGCAGACATTTTTTTTTCCCCCTAGGGACTTTATTTGCCAGGGAGCACACCACCTCAGTGCTGAGAAGGGGGAGGCGGCTGCAACCCAGGTTGCTATGGCAATCCCTCGCCGATGGAGCGTGGAGCCATGTCTGCCTAGAAAGCCAGCCCGCTAGGGTGGGCCGCCCTCGTGTCTGTGGCAGCTTTGGGGTAATACAAGGCCTTGTCCATATACTTTGGGCGTGGTGAGCCAGGGGGCTGCAAGCTCCCAGGGAGGCCAGGCCCCAGGTCTGTGGTCATCAAAGCTGTGTGTGTGGCTTTCTGACAAACAAGAACAAAACACCTGTGCTTGGCCATTAGCGAACCATGAGCAAATATAGAAGGAAGGTGAAGACCTAAGATCAAATCACTTGCTGAGTACCCAGTTGCCCCAAGGAGAGCAGGCAGCGGCAAATGCCCCAGGCTGAATCCTACCCCCACCTGCTTTTGTAAATAAAGTTTTATTGGAACACAGCCACGTCCATTGATCACATATCGTCTCTGACTGCTTTTGTGCTTCCACAGCAGAGACTGCATGGGCCACAAAACCTAAAAGATTTCCTGTCTGGAGTTTTCCAGAAAAAATTTATGGACCCCTAATTGTGACAGGTTTTAAGGTGAGGAAAGGGAAGAGACCTAAGATAATTTATTTGGCCTTCTACTGGGGCTTGTTTTTCATTTTATATTATTATTATTATTATTATTATTTTGAGGAGGAGTTTCGCTCTTGTTGCCCAGGCTGGAGTGTAATGGCATTATCTCGGCTCACTGCAGCCTCCGCCTCCTGGGTTCAAGCGATTCTCCCGCCTCAGCCTCCTGAGTAGCTGGAATTACAGGCGTCCGCCACCATGCCCGGCTAATTTTTTGTATTGTTAGAAGAGATGAGGTTTCACCATGTTGGCCAGGCTGTTTTGAACTCCTGACCTCAGGTGACCCACCTGCCTCGCCCTTCCAAAGTGCTGGAATTACAGGCATGAGCCACTGCGCCCAGCCTCATTTTTAATTTTTTTAACATTCATCAGATGCTGCTTTGTGGCAAGTTCTTTTTAATGCATGATCCCATTTACTTTTCACAACAGCTCCATTTTGCAGACAAGAATAACTGCAGTTGCCAGTTAGCAAATATTGCATGCAACGTTCTTATACTAAAAAACTGTTGTTTATCTGAAATTCAAATTTTCGTTTGTTTGTTTTAGGCAGTCTCGTTTTGTCACCCAGGCTGGAGTGCAGTGGCATGATCTCGGCTCACTGCAATCTCCACCTCCTGGATCAAGTTATTCTCCTGCCTCAGCCTCCTGAGTAGGTGGGATTACAGGTACCTGCCACCATGCCCAGCTAATTTTTGCATTTTTAGTAGAGACGGGGTTTTGCTATGTTGGCCAGGCTGGTCTCGAACTCCTGACCTCAGGTGATCCACCCACCTCAGCCTCCCAAAGTGCTGGGATTACAGGCATGAGCTACCATGCCTGGCCTGAAATTCAAATTTAACTGAACATCCTGTATTTGATCTGGCCTCCCTATTAATAACACAATCAAGGTCACACAACCAGTAAGTGGAAAAGCCATCATTATACCCAGGACTTAAAGCCCTTGGTTAAAAATATTACCATAAGCGCAGGCAGCCTGTGAAAAAGTCACTAGCTTAGAGGGCAGAACGAGAACGCAGGGTCTACCGTGAAGCAGCTGTGACTGGGGTGGGCAGGGCATCCAGCTTTTCCAAGCTTTGGCGTGCCTTACCCATGAAATGGGGTGATCAGCTCCCTCTCCCATATCTTACTGATTAAAAATAATAATAAATCTCGACCAGGTGCGGTGGCTCATGCCTGTAATTCCAGCACTTTGGGAGGCCGAGGCGGGCAGATCACCTTAGGTCGGGAGTTCGAGACCAGCCTGACCAACATGGAGAAACCCTATCTCTACTAAAAATACAAAATTAGCTGGGCGTGGTGGCGCATGCGTGTAATCCCAGCTACTCGGAAGGCTGGGGCAGGAGAATCGCTTAAATCCGGGAGGTGGAGGTTGTGGTGAGCTGAGATCGTGCCATTGCATTCCAACCTGGGCAAGATCAGAGTGAAACTCCGTCTCAAATAATAATAATAATAAACCTCTCTAGCTCTCTGAAGGATGACAGTGTATGAGAGAAAATGTCTGGAGGCCCATGGAGATTTTGGTGAGGAAGCCTCTAGTTATTCAGAAATGGCTCCTATTCTCCAAAAACATCAGGAAAAACTTTTTCTGAGAGAATTCTTCCTCTTTCAAGTCCACAGGGCCAACAGCAGCATCTACCTGGATAACCACACACATGTGGGCTCAGCCCTTCTTCCTTGGCTGCTGTCAGATTCCTAAGTTAGAAACCCCTCGAGTAGGAAGGCTGGAGCTCCCTGACCCCAAGGTCACCCCCAGGAGTGGTCCAGGGCCAGAGATGAATTGGAAGGCCTCGCTTCCCTCTTCCCCTCCCTCTGACCTCTGCAGTGGAAAGCTAATATGGTTTGACTGTGTCCCCACCCAAAACTCATCTTGAATTGTAGCTCCCATAATTCCCATGTGTTGTGGGAGGGACCTGGTGGGAGATAATTTGAATAGTGAGGGCGGTTTCCCCCATACTGTTCTCATGGAAGTGAGTAAGTCTCACGAGATCTGATGGCTTTCCTTATCAGGGATTTCTCCTTTTGCATCTTTTCATTTTCTCTTGCCACCACCATGTGAGAAGTGCCTTCCACCTCCTGCCATAATTCTGAGGCCTCCCCAGCCATGTGGAACTTTAAGTCCAATTAAACCTCTTTTTCTTCCCAGTCTCAAGTATGTCTTTATCAGCAGTGTGAAAACGGACTAATACAGAAGCCTTCAGGCTCCACCTTGCCCTCTGCAGCTGGGGCCTCAGAGAACACTGGTGGGTGCAATGAGTCCCTTGGGATTCTGCTTGGCAAAACCACCAGTGTGGTTTTCCTCCATCATAATCAATCCTAAGCTCCTCAGTGTGGCATCCAAGTCCCTTCAAGACCCTGACCCCACGTTGCTTCCCAGGGCCACCTACTGCCACCTGCCTCCATTCCAGACAATCTTCCCAGAGGAGCTGGGGAGGGGTGCGGACCCTTTCACCTTCCTGTATTTTTCTGGGAAATAACTTTCCCACCTTCTCCATTCATCAAAGGCCTCCCTGGACCCTAGTATCCAACCCCTGAGTCCCCCTCTCCCAGCCACTTAAACCCCTTCCCCTCTGCTCTGTACCTTTTGTGGGCCTTTGGTCATTCTGTCCTATGTGTCTGTCCATCTACTTATTTTATTTTATTTTTTTAATTTTAATTTTAATTTTAATTGAGGCAGAGTCTTGCTCTGTCACCCAGGCTGGAGTGCAATGATATGATCTCTGCTCACTGCAACCTCCGCCTCCTGGGTATAAGCAATTCTTCTGCCTCAGCCTTCCGAGTAGCTGGGACTACAGGCACCCGCCACCGCGCCCGGCTAATTTGTTTCCATTTTTAGTAGAGACAGGGTTTCGCCATGTTGGCCAGACTGGTCTGGAACTCCCAACCTCAGGTGATCCACCTGCCCCCGCCTCCCAAATTGCTGGGATTATAGCTGTGAGCCACTGCGCCCAGCCCATCTTCCTCTTTAAACTGCGTGCTACACAAGGTTGATTTATCCACCTCTGTGTCCACCCAGAAACTAGCATCTAGGGCCTTGTCCACTGTGAGTGCCGAATGGAACCATCCTGCCAAAGCAACACTCTCTCTCTCAGAAGGGTAGATTTAGCTGAAAATACATCTTCAGGTTGGAATGCCTCCCACAATCCTCAACAAAGCTAGTGGGAGGAGGATACCCCGTTGGACTGTGGTACAGAGGGTTGTATGGGATTGAGGGTCGAGCTGGGGCAGACACTTTGCAAACATTATCTCAGGACTCCTCCTAGCAACCCCATTGCCATTACAGGATTATTACCCCATTTTACAGATGAGCCACTGAGGCCATGGAATAATTTGCTCCAAGACAGGAGCCCAAAAAATAGGAGAGCCCCAGTCTTGCCTGAGGTTCTCTTGCCTGAGACAGCCACTCTCTCCCTCACAAGGCCCTACAAGGTGGATAAGACCAGAGCTGGTCATGGCATCCCCCACTCCCACTTATTTTTTTTGGAGACAGAGTCTAGTTTCATCACCCAGGCTGGAGTGCAGTGGCGTGATTGTGGCTCACTGCAGCCTTGACCTCCTGGGCTCAAGCGATCCTTCTACCTCAGCCTCCCGAGTAGGTGGGACTACAGGCACATGCCACCATGCCCAGCTAATTTTTTTCTTCTTTTTTCTTCTTATGTATAGAGACAGGGTCTCACTATGTTACCCAGGCTGGTCTCAAACTCCTGGGTTCAAGCAATCCTCCCACCTCAGCTTTCCGAAGTGCACACATTTCCACTTTTATGATAAGGAAACTCAGGCTTACAGAGGTGACCTCTGTGCCGCCTCCCACAGCCAGTAAGGGGTAGAGTGAAGACTTACCAGCACCTGGCACAAGATACTCATCCCAAAACATTGGTGACAGAGACTTAGTGAATGTACAACGAATCAGCTGTGACTTCTGTGCTCTGCCAACATTCCACATCTCGGGGGCCTCTGGTTCATGCAGCCCTCATTCCAGAGCTCAGTGCCCTCAGAGCCTGTCAGAAACCCACGGTGCTAAAGGAAACCGTGTCTCCTGGGCTGTGCACCCCAAATCCAACATGCATTTCCCTCAAATCCAGAAAGGCTCTGAGCCAGGCCAGAGTTTCAAGACATCAAATCCACAGCCCTGTCGAGTGCCTGCGCTGACCGAGGCAGGGCCAGGTGCTGCTGCCAACAACGGTCTCACTCACCTGCTGGGATGGGCAGAGCATGGACTTGCTTCCACTGGGATGCAGGGAAAGCAACTGAGTCTCCGAGGCATTAAATAACTCAAAGCCCTGCGCCTGGTAAGGGGAAGAGCCTGTGTTCTTTCTTCATGCTGCAACACTAGGTGACCAAATAAAATTAGGTTTAAACCCAGTGCTGGGGCACGCAGGAAAGGATATCATCAAACATTGCCCGTGTTGGTAACAAACAGAAATCTTCCCACAACCATGGCTGTCTCCCTCATCTCCTTCCCTGGGCTGGAGAGCATCACCAAATAGCATGCGGCCATCCTATGGACATCTACACACACATACAAATGATGATTCAGGAGTTCAATTGCCAACTCGTCCATACTAAATTCCCCTGTTTTGTGCCAAGGATATCACACTGATGCATTTGGATACCTGTCATTGGCCCCCCTAAAACCCCCTACATGTAAGCTGTTCCCCATTCTCTCTCCATAAGAGTGCACATCAGGAAAGGATGGGCGAGATAGATACATCACTGGCTTTGCAGTCAAGGACACTTGTTCAAGGAGAACAAGGACCTTGCATACCAGCCCGAGAGGTTAAGTGTGTGAGCACTTTTACATCCACTCTTCCCACGAGTACTGCTGCTTATCGCACTCCTAGTATACTCCTCAAGCAACCCTGGGCGGAGGTGGGACAGGAAACACTCTCCCGATCTGGAGTTTGGAGAAACAGACTCAACAAGGCAACCTGATTTTCCCAAAGTCCCTCAGCCAGTAAGGAACGCAGGCAGGGCAGGCTCGAGGCCCTGAATTCCTGCTCTTCAGTCAGAGCTGCAACCCCTCAAATTCACATGGACCAAACCATGGCTTCCAGAGGCCCCGGAGCAGCTCGGAGGATGGGCCACTTTGGGCCTCCAGGACGTTGCAGAGCTCTTGACAGCCAAACTGTGTCCGATGAGTCCTAATGAGCCCGGTTTAAATAGCACCCCAGAGAGTGTGGAAGGCCCCTACTCAGAAGCACTCCAGCCCTAGAAGAGACATACCTGGAAGTTCTAGTTCTCTAGGGAACCAGAGAGAACACCCTGTACCAAGTGTACACCACTTCCCATCAGCCACGATGTGCTGAGAGCTTGGGCTTTGGAACCAGGCACATCTGGTTCACACCCAGCTCCCCTGGCCAGCCGCGGGCCCCTTTCCCATCACCCGAGCTCTCCCTGCTTCGAGTGAGGACTGAAGAAGCGTGGCGGAGGCCCCAGCACCGGGAAGCGCTCACCCATGAGAACCTTTCCCATGACATGTGTTTAACATGCTCACTGCAGATAAAGTACAAAATAAAGATAAGGGGAAAAAGCCATAAAAGTCTTACCACCCATAATCTTACCACCCAGCTGCCCACTTAACATATTTGTGAACATCCTGCTATACGTGTGTGCGCGCGTGTGTGTGTGCATGTGTGTGCGTATGTGTGCGTGTGTACGTGTGTACTCTCTAACATCACTGTGGTGATCTTAATCCCTCAAAAGGTGCCTTGGTTTTTGTGCCCTATTCTGTCAGTTATATTCAATTATTCACTATTACAGACAGAGCTATTAGGAGTGAACAATCTTGTAGCTAAAGCTTTGGGCATTTTCTAATTTCATACATTTTTCTTAGAAATAAAACTTCTGTGGCAAATGTGCTTTTGTGACTTCTGATATATATTGCCATATTTTCTTTTCTAGAGATAAGGTCTCACTCTCTTGCCCAGGCTGAGTGCAGTAACACAATCATGGCTCAAATTCCTGGGCTCATTGATCCTCCTGCCTCAGCCTCCCAAGTAGCTGGGACCACAGGTGTGCACCACCATGCCCAGCTAATTTTTAATTTTTGTAGAGATGGGGGGGGGTCTCAAACTCAGCTCAGAGGATCCACCGACTTTGGCCTCCCAAAGTGCTGGGATCATAGGCGTGAGCCACCATGCCTGGCCCTATATTGCCATATTTACGGTCTTCTTGGTTTCATAGCCAAAGCATTGCATTTTCCTATCATTTTAACATGAATTTTTAATCATTAATGAGGTTAAGTTTCTGTAGGAATGCTTATTGTATGTTTACACTTATTTTTTTCTTTTTTGAGATGGACTCTCACTCTGTCACCCAAGATGGAGGGCAGTGGCATGATCTCGGCTTACGGCAACCTCCACTTCCCGGGTTCAAGTGATTCTCCTGCCTCAGCCTCCTGACTAGCTGGGATTACAGGAATACGCCGCCACACCCGGTTAATTTTTGTAATTTTTAGTAAAGATGGGGTTTCACCATGTTGGCCAGGCTGGTCTTGAACTCCTGACCTCAGGTGATCTGCCCACCTTGGCCTCCCAAAGTGCTGGGATTACAGGTGTGAGCCACCATGCCCGGCCTATATTTACACTTCTTATCTTGGGTCTGTTGTCCATTTTTTCTGTTGGAATATTTTTCCTGATTTATTTTTTAATAAGTGTTCTTTTATGTTAAGTATACAAACCCATTAGCTATTATATGTGAGGCAAATATTCTCCTACTTTTATTTTTAGTGGTAACAATAATAATACCTCCCTCTGTCCAAGAAGCTATGCCTGAAACTAGGATTTTACCTACTGTGTTTGGTAAAGGTAAAATTTGAAATAGCTCATGTGGAATCACAAAGCCCAATGTTGAGACTTATACTAGGAGCCAAAGACTGGCCAGGCTGTGTGTGTCTGTGTGTGTGTGTGTGTGTGTGTCTGTGTGTTGTGTGTGTTGTGTGGTGTGTGTGTGTGTGTGTGTGTTGTTAAGTCACCAGGTCAGATTATCTAGATTTTATTTTATTTTAATTTTTTGTAGAGATGAGGTCTCACTATGTTGCTCAGGCTAGTCTCGAACTCCTGGGCTCAAGTGATCTTCCCGCCTCAGCCTCCCAAACTGCTGCAATTATTGACATGAGCTACAGCTCCTGGCTAAGATTACCTAGATTTCAAAAGATAAACACAAGGTAAGACATAACTCACTCCACCAGTGCCCACCGGTTATTAGATCTCATCATGTCTGGCTCACATGTAAGGTTTTTCCGCCAAGTATGTTTTCTTTTGAAGTCATAACTTTCCTGATCACACACGGTAGTCCGGATTTCCTAATCTGACATCTAATTTTGCAAACCTTAACTAAAAATATAAAATAAAATCTGTCTTTTACTTAGGAAATCTTTTTTTAGGAAATCTTTTTTTTACTTAGGAAAGCATTTTATTACATATATTCTTTTTTGATACAACAGCTCAGTGAGGTAACCAGGAAATAAACTATTTCTCCCCATTTTATAGATGGGTAAAATGAGGCTCAGGGAATAGAATTATCAATGCAAGGTCATTAAGGGGTGGAGACCACACTCAAACCCTGACATTCTGACTCCAACTCTGGAAGATTCTTCTTGAGCCCACAGTGGTTTGGGGCCCAGGAGCAGAGCCAGAAACACTCGCTGCTTACAACCAGGTGATTGGGCTGCTCAGCGCTGGGGCCTCAATTTCTCTGTCTGCATTATCTCTGCAGCATTAGCTAAAGTAAAACACCCACGTGGGCATCAGGGATCAGTGACACTTTGTCACTGCAGTAGGCTTGTCCTGTCCTGGCCAATGCCATCAGTGTGGTAGGGAGTTGCCCACTCTTGAGCTAATGGGGCCACATCCCCGAAGTCGGCCCCCCAACAGTCATCCGTGGACACCCATCTCCGCAGCACCTCTCAACAGTGACAGTTCTCATCTCTGTCACAGGTGTCTCTGGATGATTTCCTGTCATTTTCTGCATGAGTGTGTGGGTAAATGCTTCCACTTTCAATCACTTTGGGCTTGTTGGCAAGTGGCTTTAATCTTCTTTGTTCATCCATCAAAAAGTTATCAAACCCTTCCCTGTGCCATGCATTTTGTGGCCTGATGGGGATGGAGAAAAAAAATAGCTGAGAATCCTGGCTCTTCGGGAGCCTTCTGTCTAGCAAAAGACATCAATGAGCAGGGTCCCAGGAGAGGAGGGAGCAATCAAGAAAGCTGAGCTTCCCAGCGGTGATGTTGGACTGAGCATTGCAGAATGAATAGGAGCTGGCCAGAGGGAGAAGAGGGAAAGGCTCAAGGGAATGGCCCAGGCAAAAGCACAGTTACAGGGGTGAGGCTTGGTGTGATGGTGGGATGAGCATCTGGCTGGGGGTGAAGCAGGAGCTAGACTGGGGGCTGCAGGTTGTGAAGAGCCCCAGGTGCCAGGCTGGGGAGCTGCTTTTATCCTGTCCTCCCAGTCACTCCTGCATGGGGGGCAGGTCAGATGTGACTTAGCTGCCAACCTCAAGGCATACATAGGACAAGGAAAGAGCTGACCACTGGAGTCCTCCTATGGTACTGGCATCCAAAATGGATCACTCTGGCTGAGAAAACCCCCTGCTCCTGCAGTCATAGTGGGCAGTGCCAGGGCTCAGGGGTGCTGAGGCAGTGGCCCAAACCACCCAACACAGTGGCCGATTCCCATTTTCCCTGGGCCTTCGAGGCATGAGCAGGATGGTGTCTACCTCGCAGGCCGGAAGTCTTCCCCTGTGGGACTAGAAAAGCCTCTGCTGCCTTGGGGTTGATTTTTTTCCCCTGCTATCTAATCAACTTGCTGTTCCACAACTGATTCAAATTATTTCTCAGCCCTAGGTCAGGCTCTTGCCTCACTTTCAGACCATGGCAGACATTGCTGCACACTCTGCTAATCCTAACCTTGCTACCCCCCTGCGTGACTGGCTTCCATAATCACAATAATAATAGCCGTAAGGGTAACACCTGCCTTTCCTGAGGGCTTCCTCTGTGCCAAGCGCCACACCGGAACGGTTCACTGTGCTCTTGACCACTGTGCTCCCCTGCCTCCCGCTCGTTCTTCCTCCACCCTGGGCTACTGTTACCCAGCAATGGGCTTGCTGCCTGAAGCACACAGAGGCCAATATTATGGCACTGGCTTTTGAGAAAAGCAAAAGCTTTATTGTGAGCTGGCTTGCAAGGAGACAGGAGGCAACACCCAAATCTGTCTCCCTGAGCTGGGGTCTGGGGGTGGGATTTATAGGCAAAGAGTAACAGTGAAAGAGAGGAAGGTGCAAAGAAGCATGATCTGATAGGTTCATGCAAAGAGGCCGTGACAGGTCCTTAGCTCTTGGCCAGGTGCAGTGGCTCATGCCTGTAATCCCAGCACTTTGGGTGGCTGAGGCGGGCGGGTCACTTGAGGTCAGGAGTTTGAAACCAGCCTGGCCAACATGGTGAAACCCAGTCTCTACTAAAAACACAAAAATTATCCAGGCATGCTGGCGGGTGCCTGTAATCCTAGCTACTTGGGAGGCTGAGGCAGGAGAATCGCTTGAGCCCAGGAGGCGGAGGCTGAAGTGAGCCAAGCTTGACCCACTACACTCCAGCACTTCAGCAACAGAGTGAGACTCCAACTCAAAAAAAAAAAAAAGAAAAAAAAAAGGTTCTTGGCTCTTAAGTCTGTGCAGCAACAAAACAGGCTTCCTCATTTGGTCCCCATTCCTGGATCCTAGTACTTAGTTTCCACCTGTGGTTAACTTTTTCCATTCCAGCCAGCTCTGGGGTCATGAGTCGGGCACCCTTAGTTCATCTGGGCATGCTCAGGTTACCTGCCTTGCAACCTGGGGCTGTTTCAACAGAAAAACAACTCATCGTTTTGTTTTGTTACTGATAAAGTTGAGCCAAATTGGACTGGTTCTGCAATTAACCTGCCTTCTACTAATGATGTGGCTTTTGAGGGCCTGTACAATCCAGTGCTTTGTCAACTAAGCCAAAATTCAAATCTGAATCAGTTAAGATATTGGGTTTGGCTGTGTAAGTGTAACAGATGTTCAGAGTACGAGCAATTTAAACAAGACACAAGACTTTCCCTCCCACATAGAAGCCTAAGAAGGCATGCAAAGCCAGCAGGGACCCAGCCTCCTTCTGTCTTATTGCTCTGCCACCCCCAAGGTGTTGCCTCCTCACAAGAGTCCATGAAGGAGCACCGCCACCACGTCCCTTTGAGGGCATGCAATCCAGGAGTTGCAAGGTTCACTTGCGTTGGGATCCTATGGACCAGGCCTAGCAGCGAGGCTGCAGCTAGCTGCAAGGGAGCCTGGGAAACGTAGTCTTCATTCCAGGAGGCTGGCTAAAATTCCTTCACTGTGGAAGAAGCAGAGAACAGACGCTGGGGTTCAGCTAGCAGTCCTTTCACCACTGTTTTTCTGTGTGGGTTGTTTCTGGTCTTCCAAAATGCAGACACCCAGATGGCATTGGCCACTTGAGAGATGTGATCAGGGCAAGGCCAGTGAGGAAGAATGCAGCAGGGGTTGGGGGAGGCTGGGAGAGCCGTCAGCCTATGAAGAGGGCCTGGCCCTGGGTGAAGGAAAGAGGGAAGGAAGGAAGGTTGTGTGCAAGGGTCTCACAGAGCAATGCAGTTCTGAGCTCAGCAAGCCAGGGATCCTCTAGCCAAAGTCGCCCAACACAGCAAGCTTGCATCTCCCACCTTTCCTCCGTGTCCCTGCCAGGCCCAGCCATGGACTAGGAGCAGCCCAGGGGAAGCGTAGCCTCGTGGAAATGGGTTTCCAAGGGCAGCAGCAGGGCTGCTGGTCACCGACGCTCTCACAGTCAGAGTTCTGAGAGGCCTCGCTCACGGCCCCTGCACTGAGGAAACTGGGCCAAGCGGCTTCATTTTTAAGCCTCCTATTTCTTCAACTATAAAGTGGGGGTAGTAATTTCTAACTTACAGTGTGGGCATTTGAGATCATATCTGTGAGTTTATTTCTATGTCAAGCACACACGAAGCTCTCAATCATTGACTGTTGTTATTATTGTTGTCGATGGTGATGTCATTGTCATTATTGTATATTGAAGGCTGTCAGGCAGTGGACAGGTGTGAGCAGAGTCGTGCATTAGAAACGGTCCCATCGCGCTCAACTTGCCTCAGTCTCTTCCCTCGGCCCTCTGGGAGCGTTGGTAACTCTCAAAAACAAGTCCCCTCCCTCCTTCTGAAATGATTTGCCAGAAACGGCCCAGGCAGCAAGATGTATAAAACAGAACTGGAAATGGAAAACTCAAGGCCAGGGGAGGCGGCAGGAGGAGCCACACAGGGTCACTCAGCTTCAGCAGGCACCAGGCACCGTGGCTCCGTGGGTCCCAGCAGCATCCGAGCCTCCCAGGAGCTGCCTCCTGCCTCAGGCCCTGTGGGAGGGTCACAGGTTTGTGGGAAGTGGTTTCTCTTTCCAAAACTGCTGACTAATAAGGGGCATTAAAAGAAGAAGCCTGGGCCGGGCGCTGTGGCCCACTCCTGTAATCCCAGCACTTTGGGAGGCCGAGGCAGGCGAATCACTCGAGGCCAGGAGTTCGAGACCAGCCTGGCCAACACGGTGAAACCCCGTCTCTACTAAAAATACAAAAATTAGCTGGGTGTGGTGGCGGGCAACTGTAATCCCAGTTACTCAGGAGGCTGAGGCAGGAGAATCACTTGAATCCGGGAGGTAGGGGTTGCAGTGAGCCAAGATTGCACCACTGCACTCTAGCCTGGGCGACAGTGAGACTCTGTCTCAGAAAAATAAATAAACCAAAATAAAGTAAGAAGGTGGTTTCTTAAAGCAAATATGCAATTCAAATGAATTGATTGAGCACCTGTGCCAGGCCCTGGGCTTTGCCGTGGGGAATCAAAATGAATAAAACATAGGCCCTGCCCTCAAGAGGCCCCCAGCAAGAGATGTGTCCCTAACAAACATCAGGGCCTGTGATGGGTCTAAGAGACATGTGGGAAAGGGTGAGATTGTGCAGGAAGGGAGGAGGAATCCAAGCTGGGTGGTCAGAGGGCCCACGGGCAGTTCAAGGGGATTTACACGCAAGGACACAGAGGGTGTGTTCTAGAGGCGCAGTTCTGCGGGAGGGTGGAGGGCAAGGAGGATTTGGGTCTGGAGGGCCAGTGGGGGCCAGAGCCCCAAGGGCTTGAGGTCAGCAAAGGCTTGACTGTGAGGTCCTAGGGAGCCAGGCAGAGTGTAAGCCAAGCTGGTGGGTGAGCTTAGCATTTCAGGAAATGCAAATGCACTGTTGCACTTGGGCTGTTGCACTTAAGCTGTTGCACTGGGGCAGTGTGAGGCTAACGGAGGTGGCTGGGCAAAGGCTGGTCATTCATCTTCTGCCCCCACTACATCTTGAAGCCCCGAAAGGTAAGACAGTGCCTTTCTTGTTTCCTCAACATGGAAAGGTCATGTTGGTCATGACCTTCCAAGGTTGTGACCAATCACTCAGTAGGTGATGGATCAGTGCTTCCTGTCCTGAATGCATACATGATGGAGGAATGACCTATACATTTAGGCCAACATTTTCGAAAATGTATTCCCAAACCAAAAGAAGAATAGCTGATCAATTTCCCAAAGGAGGATAAACATACCAGGCATTCACTCACTGCCATCTGGGCCAGGCCTCACATGCATGATCTCTTCCGGTTTAATGCATACAGCAGCCCACCTAGCCCCACTTGACAACTGCAAAAACTGAGGCTCTGAGAGTTTAATGTCTTGCCAGAGGCATTAAAGGTCATGGTAAAGACAAAATTCAAAAGCAGACGTTGTTATATCAAGTCAAATGCTTTTTCTAACACAGTGTACACATGCACAGAAATAAGCTCATGTTCAGTCAAGGAAAACATTCTGCATCGTGTGTGTGTGTGTGTGTGTGTGTGTGTATTTGCAGCCGCCTCTCAGGTTTTCTATGGAACTGTTGTGTAAATGGAGGTGACTGGCTCAGGAGCAGCACTGCAGGATTCACAGGGGACCCCGCCTGAAGTGTCAGCACAGGCAAAACCAAACACATCCAGAGAAATTCCAACCAGCTCTGTTTGCAAAGAACAGAGGCTGCTCAGCTGGGGCGAGAACACCACTGTTGTCTGCGCTGGCTTTCATCTGGAATGTCTTCAAATAAAATGATTTGCACTCGGCCGGGTAGAGTGGCTCATGCCTGTAATCCCAGCACTTTCGGAGGCCAAGGCGGGTGGATCACCTGAGGTCAGGAGTTCAAGACCAGCCTGACCAACAAGGTGAAACCCCGTCTCTACTAAAAATACAAAAATTAGCCGGATGTGGTGGCAGGCGCCTGTAGTCCCAGCTACTCGGGAGGCTGAGACAGGAGAATTGCTTGAACCCGGGAGGCGGAGGTGGCAGTGAGCCGAGATTGCGCTATTGCACTCCGGCCTGGGCAACGGAGCAAGATTCTGTCTCAAAAAAAAAAAAAAAAAAAAAGATTTGTATTCTAAACACAAGCATTTCCAATTAATCTCCTTTTTAAGCAGAAGATGTTATCTCCAGGGGGCAATAAATCAAAGTCCACATGAAAGGGGTCACTCTGGCCACCTGGAGGGCTGTCATGACGGGGAGGCTGCAGGCTCAGGACCTGGCAGTGCCCCCACCCCCGTCAGTGCTGCCTTCTGTGGCAGGAACGAGCCTTTGTCTGCAGGCCTGGGGAGCTCAAAGACAGATGTGTAATCCCGTTGGCTGTACCTTCAGCATGTGTCTAGGATTCAACCTCATCTCCACCTCCATGCCGCTCCCTCCAACTTCCTCCCTGGGATCACCACCTTCTAACTCTGCCCTCCCCTGTGCCTTCCAGACTATTCCCATCATAGACAGAGTGACCCTTTTAAAGCTCATACTCTGCAATAACGGCTGCCCGTCTCACAGAGAGGGAACAGGACCAGGAAGGCCTAGTGATGGAAGGACCAACACATGGTTGGATGACAGACCCCGAAGGGCTCTTGTGGAGGGGCTCCATGGGAGTTGGCCGTGAAACCACCCAGGCTGAGGCTCCCCTGTGGGCTTGAGTCATGCCCGGCCAAAGCTTGCAAAGTGGAGGCTGTGTCGCATTTTCTGTTTTCCCCATGCCTGACATCCAGTGGGCACTAATAAATGTTTAACGAGGAAATTAGTGCGTGCAAGAGACAAAAGTCTTGCTCTGTGGTTGCAGTATTTGATGTTTTTCCCTTAGGCAAAAAGGACATTAAAAACCACTTGAGATGGAGTCTTGCTCTGTCACCCAGGCTGGAGTGCGATGGTGCAATCTCGGCTCACTGCAACATCTGCCTCCTGGGTTCAAGTGATTCTCCTGCCTCAGCCTCCTGAGTAGCTGAGACTACAGGCGTGCGCTACCATGCCCAGCTAATTTTTGTATTTTTAGTCGATACAGGGTTTCACCATGTTGGCCAGGATGGCCTTGATCTCTAGACCTTGTGATCCGCCCATCTCGGCCTCCCGAAGTGCTGGGATTACAGGAGTAAGCCACCGCACCCGGCCAATATAAAATTTTTTTAAAGCGATTCTTACCTGGGGATGGTACTGCCCTTACCTTAGGAGGCATTTGGAGCTATGTGAGGGCATTTAATGTTTTAGTTTTGGTTGTCATAGTGACTGGGGGTGTTACTGATATTTAGTACCCATGCTAAATATTTTGAAATAGGTAAGATGCACAATTTTAAAATCATCCCACTCAAAATGCCAAATAGCACCTGTATTAGTCTGTTCTCACACTGCTAATAAAGACATACCAGAGACTGGGTAATTTATTAAAGAGACTTAATGGACTCACAGTTCCACATGGCTGGGAAGGCCTCACACTCATGGCAGAAGGCAAAGGAGAAGCAAAGGCATGTTTTACATTGCGGCAGGCAAGAGGGCGTGTGCAGAGGAACTGCTCTTTATAAAACCACCAGATCTTATGAGATTTATTCACTATCACGAGAACAGCACAGGAAAGACTTGCCCCCCGATTCAATCACCTTCCATCGGGTCTTTCCCACAACATGTGGGAATTATGTGAGCTACAATTCCTGATGAGATTTGGGTGGGGGCACAGCTAAACCATATCAGCACCCCACCGAGTTAGCCTGTTGGCCTGACCATCATCCCCGTTTGACATCTGGTAAAGCTGAAGCTGGTGAGCTCATTCAGCTAGAAAGTGGAGGAAGTAAACTGTTGCTCTCTGCGTCCTGTGGCTATGGGCTATCCTCATGGAAAGAGGCTCTAGATGTAAGGAAGTGGAAAAAGGGGTTTTCTCCCTTGCTTTATCCCTACCTGCTGCCCCCATCAGAAGAGCCAGGCTCTGTCCTATGCCGCAGAAGGTTGCATTACAGCCTTGCTCCTCCCTGACCTTTGTTTCCTTAACAGCCTGAATGAGCCGGGGAGCCCATGTGCTATGTCTTCTAGAGGAGGGGGGAGGGGGCTTCAGGGGCCTAGGGAGCAGGTGAAGAGCCAGCCAGGCCATATGACTGGCAGGTCCTCAACCTGCCTGATGACAATGACGCTGAGGAGGGGAGGCTGGTCTCAGGGTCCAGGGTCTCTGGTCATCAATCACCCCCAGGCCCCAGGCTACAGGCTCAGAAGCAGCAAGTCCTCCTCTGGGCCTGAGGTTGGAGCTGGGGCAGTGGGTGTCTTAGCAGGAAGCAGCTTGGATTTTGCACATTACAGGGGGTAGAGGGAAGGGAAGAACCAAGGAATAACTGATACTACATGTCCCCCAAATGGCAGGATGTAGGGGGCAGCAATCGGATTTTTTTTTTTTTTTTTGAGACAGAGTCTCGCTCTGTTGTCCAGGCTGGAGTGCAGTGGTGTGATCTCGGCTCACTGCAAGCTCCGCCTCCTGGGTTCACGCCATTCTTCTGCCTCAGCCTCTGGAGTAGCTGGGACTACCATGCCCGGCTTTTTTTTGTATTTTTAGAGAGACAGGGTTTCACAGTGTTAGCCAGGACAGTCTCAATCTCCTGACCTCGCCATCCACCCGCCTCGGCCTCCCAAAGTGCTGGGATTACAGGCGTGAGCCACTGCACCCGGCCAGGAATGGGATTTAATTTGATTTTGGAATATACATAGCCATGTACCCTAGAGAGTCACACATGAGCCTGCTACTGGACAGACAGCACAGGCAGGGAGTAGGGGGCCTTGCCCAGGCCACAGCCAGAGAAAGCCAGGGTCTCATCTCCCTCCCCACTCTCCAGCCACCATCCCCCACAACAGCAAGGCAGGCCCACATTTCTGAGGTCTGATTCTGTCGAAGCCTCAGATTTTCTCTAGAAATGTCAACAAATGCCCCTGGAAAACCACCCTCCCTCTCCTGTCTCCAGGAACCCAGGGCTTACCAAGAGGAAGTTACATGCCCCCACTCATTGACTCACCTGCTCCAGAAGGGGGTGGAGATTAAGACCAGAGAAGTTCCTCGGCTTGCCCAAGCCTCCAAAGGTCAAACGCTAGCAGTGAGTCAGACTCAGATCCAGGCTTCTGGGCTCCCAGGTCTGGCCCCTCTGCTGCCCCAGCCTCCACTGCTGGGCAGCTGAGGTCTCCCAGAGTCTAGGTGAGTGGAGCCAAGTGGGAGGGTTTCCAGCTCTCTAGGCGTCTATTGCCATTTGTACTTCCCCACCTGATCACTGCACTCTAGATAGGTAAACTGCATCCCTCCATCCCTAGAGGGTGACAGTAACTGCCAAAATAGGGAGCAGTGGGGTGGCGGGGGGTGCTCAGGGACCATGACACATGGGTGGTGACCATCAACCACCAAATATCCCCTGGAACCAGTTATAAGAACTCAGTGCCAAGAGACATCAGTGGGTGGCACTGAGGAACCAGAGGTGATGAGCTCACCCCAGGCAGCACCTCCCACCCAGATGAGCAAAGCCACACTGTAAAAGCGGCGAGTGCATCCGAGGGTTTCTCAAGCTGACTAGGACACAAGGGAAACCAGCCAAAACCCCCAAGCCGGGCGTGGTGGGTGTTGGCAGCCCGGAGGTGGGGAGTGGCGGTGGCAGGATGCCTCATTTCCCAGGCAACACAGTGGAAACTGTCCCACAAACACCAACCCGGGGAGTGGGGGGGCACAGAAGGGTGGGCAGGGCTGACATCTGAGATGGGAATCTGCTTAGCTACTGCCAGAGGCCTGCCTCCTCTGAGTGCCTGGGGCCCTGGCCCCACCTCCGGGGATGCTCTCTGTTGGCTTGGTTCTGCACATATTTATTCTTTCACTCAGTAAATGTTTACTGAGCCCCACTGTAGACTGTAGTGGGAGAGCATGGGCTCTAAATTCAGAAAGACTGGGGTCTGGATCTCAGCTTTGATGCTTCCAGTTATGTGCCCTTACAGGCTATGTCACTGCTCTGAGCCTCAGTTTTCTCATCCGAAGAATGGGAATTATTCTACCACATTCAAAGGTTGCCATAAGTATGAAATAGGAAAGTAGATGGCAGATAGTCAGTATTCAGTGAATGCAGCTATTATTGTCTGGCTCCATGCCAGACACAAGCTAGGTCAGCTGGGGTGGGTGACTAGGGGAAGGCAGACATGGAAATGAATTAGATGCACTCCTGCCCTTGGGAAGCTCTCCTAGCCTATCGGGTGGAGGAGCCTGACTAGAGTCCTAAATTAGGTGAGTAGAACATCTGGAGAGCCATGGTAGAGATGAGCAAAGTGCTGGGGAGCACCTAGGAGAACCCCAACTGGGGGTTGGGGAAGGTGTTGAAAAAGCATTTTGGTTAAACTTCATCAGACGAGAAATGAGTAGGAAAGGCATTCCAGGCAGAGAGAATAATGTATACAAAGGCAGGAAGGCAAAACTTCAGCATGGGTTGGAAGGACAGCAAGTAGATCAACTAAGACAAAGCCTAGGGTAAATGATTTTGATAGTGCCACAGGGACTTGGGGAAAGATAGGAGAGAGAAGATGGCCAAAAATAGGCAGGGATTAGATGATAAAGGGCCATTTGATTGAACACTTTGATAACTTTTAAACAGAGGAGTTACACAGGATTGAATTTAGAAAGACCACTCTCTTAAACCAGAAGTGTATTGATAGTGCATATATAGACCCACAGAGCAGTAAAACAGAATCAAGTTCAGGAAAAGATGCGTGCATATATAGGAAGTGGGTTTATGACAGAATGGCGTCATACATCAGAGAGGAAAGGACATACTATTCAATAAATGGTATTGAAGCAATTAGTTATCTATATGAAATAATGTATAATTATATCCCTCCCTCACACCATATCCGAAATATAAATTCAAGACCTAAATGTGACAAAAATACTGTAAAATAATTAGAAGAAAATTTAAATCAAGCATAGACTTGTAGTTTCACTACAAGGCTTTTTCTCTGACCTGAGCTGTCTTCTATTTTGGGGGAATCACCACATCCATTAAAGACAATATTTATGACATTGGCATAGACAAAATATACTTAAATCAGACACCAGAAGCAAAAATTATAGGCTAAAATAATTATCAAATTTGACCACATCAGAATTTAAAACTTCATATAAATAGCTAATTGCTTCAATACCGTTTATCAAATAGTATGTCCTTTCCTCTCTGATGTATGATGCCATTCTATCATAAACTCAGTTCCCATATATGCACAAGTCTTTTCCTGGACTTGATTCTGTTTTATTGCTCTGTGGGTCTATATATGCACTATCAATACACTTCTGGTTTAAGAGAGAGGTCTTTCTAAATTCAACCCTGTGTAACTCCCCTGTTCAAAAGTGACTGATAAAAGACACCATAGACAAAATTAAAACATAAGTATTGATTGGAGGAAAATATATGCAAAACATGATAGATAAAGGATTGGTATTAAGGATGTTTCAAGAACTCCCATAAAATAACAAGGAACAGACAAATGGGCAAAATATATGAATAGGTAATTTACAGTAGAAGAAACCCAAATGGGTTAACTCGACAGAATTAAGAATCAGAAACAGGCAAATTACAAGATACCAGGGTCACCCATCATATCGGCAAAACAAAGTCTAACAACATCGAATGTTGGAAAGGTTGAGGGAAATGTGTCTTCCTATATACAACGGATGGGAGTGTAAATTGACACCATCATTTTGGAGGGCAATTCAGCAGTATCTAGGGATACTGCAAGCGTAACCTGGCAAGGCTCCTTCTAGGTGTTTATATAAATGCTTGTACCTGAGTACACAAGGCGACAGGTATGAGGGGTGATCGCAGTGTTGTTTGTAATAGGGAAGAACTGGAAACCACTTACATAACCATCAATAGGAGAAGGCATAAATAAATTGTGAAATGGTCCTGCAGAGGAATTCCAGACAGTAGTTCAGGGGGATAGACTAGGGTTATGTGAGCACAAATAAGAGTAGATCTCAAGATGTAACAAAGAATGGATGTGCATGAAACACACTAATCTCACAGCACCAGTCTGTCATGTAGGTAGTAATGAAGAGAAAGGAATAAACAGGAAATGGAAGCTGGGAGTTGACAAGCAGAGGAGGTGATGTAAACTAGCACAATGGAATCGGTTCCCACAGTGGAAACTAGAGTCTCAGGATTCCGGACTGGGAAGGAGCCTCTGAGCGTCCATGATCCAAAACTCTCCTTTTCCAGACTTCCTATTTCCCACTCATCCTCATAGACGCCCAGGCTTTTTCTCTGACCTGAGCTGTCTTCTATTCTGGGGGTATCACTACACTCTTTGAAGACAAGAGGACTGACCCTTGAAGAAACCAAGATGGCAGCAAAGGTAGTTCCCAGTCTAGGCAGCGAGTTGTAGTAATCAAGGACATATTGAGGCCCTACCATTAGCCCAGCACTGAGATTTTAGATCGAGTTATAAAGATGGGCAAGATAGACAAGATGTAAAACAGAACAGAGATTGCCAAGCATGAGGAAGCACAAGGAAAGTGCAAGTTTCAGCAGGTCTGGAGAAGAACCCAGGAATCTGTGTTTTTAAAACACACTTAAAGTTATTCAGTTCTAAGTGGTCCACAAACCTTATTTTAGAAAAAATGTCATAGCATACTGGCGCTGAGAGAAACTTAGAGAATGTCCAGTCCAATGTCCTAATTACAAGTGAGAAAACAGAGAACCAGAGAACTGACTTGTCAAAGAAAGCTAAAAAGCTACCTTAGTGGAATACGAAGAGGAACACTGATATTAAACCCTATCCTGCCTCAAGTATAGACCCAGAAGGCACTTCACCTACATTGTCTCAATTCTCCCAACAATTGAGGCTCAGAAAAGTTAAGTTGTCCAAGAGCTCTTAGCCAGACAGCAGTGGGGCCAAACTCATACCTAGCTTCATCAGACTCCAAAGGCTAAAAAGTCTTTCCAAAGGAAGCACAAAGGCAAGAAATTGACTTATTTTCATAAGGTTTCACCAAAAGAGAAGTGCTAGAGCTTCTATTTCCTCTCCTAGTCTTTTTACTTTTTCATGTTGGAGGGGTGGGTAGAAGAAGATTTGGAGTTGTTCTCACCTTTGGTGAACCTTTCCAATCACCCATGTTCCAGCAGGGTTCAGCCCAACCTCAGGCCAAAGCCCGCAGAACCATCTGGAAAAGTGCAGGTCTGGAAACCTCCTCAGTCAGCCTTTTTTTAAAAAACTTAAGACCTGATGAGTCACTGTGGAACCAGTCACAAATAGGCATGTGCCTTCTTCAGATGCCTTGGTCCGTGGCTGTAGAGAAAGTTCTCTGCAGGAGTGTAGATCAGAAGTCCCCCCAGGTGGGTCTGTGATGATGCATACAGCTCGAGAACACACGGTTCTGCCCCAGGCCACTCAGGGTGTCACACGGGATGCTGAACAATATGAGATCCTGGCTCCGAGGCAGTTATGTTCCCTAAACATACTGTTCATTATCTCCTTACTTCTGTGCACACCTATGAACACCTTCTGCTGCAGGTGTCCTTTCTCCTCCAGTTGGTGAACGCCTGCCCCTCCCCTAAGGTCCATATAGAATAGCTCCTTGTGTAGTCACGTGATCATACTGATGTATGCTTGGGGCAACTGGTGGAAAAAAAAATAAGCTTTAGCTAAATGACTTTGATGAAGATCTAGACAAACAGAGCAGGACACACAGAATTGGGTCAGTCCAAGGATAGGATTCCTGGACGAGTAAACCATTACTCTATCAACCCTCTTTAGAGACATTGCAAAAAGAACATGTCTTGCACTGACTAAGTAGCCTGGGACAAGTCTCTTTCCCTCTCTGAACCCCCGAATCCCCTCTTTAAAATGGGGACATTAGGGCCGGGCGCAGTGGCTCATGCCTGTTGTAATCCCAGCACTTTGGGAGGCCAAGGTGGGTGGATCACCTGAGGTCAGGAGTTCAAGACTAGCCTGGCCAACATGGTGAAACCCCTTCTCTACTAAAAATACAAAAATTAGCTAGGCGTTGTGGCAGGTGCCTGTAATACCAGCCACTTGGGAGGCTGAGACAGTAGAATCGCTTGAACCTGGGAGGCAGAGGTTGTGGTGAGCCGAGATTGTGCCACTGGACTCCAGCCTGGGCAACAAGAGTGAAACTCCATCTCAATAAATAAATAAATAAATAAATAAATAAATAAATAAATAAAAATTGGGACACTGGATGTTTCTTACAGGTCCCCCAGCTCTGACAACTTTATGCCTTCATGACTCTGGGTCTCCTTTCTCTTCTCCTGAGGGTCATCTCTGCCCTGGAGAGTGTATGTCCCCACCTGTTGATGCCGGCACTGGCCTCTGCCCTCACTGGCCTCAGCCTAAAGTGGGGCTCACTCTGCTTGGTTTTCTAGTTTCTCCTCTTGGTGTCCCCTCCCTCGGTCTTCTGGAACACTCAGCTGTGGAACGCTGGGCAAGCAGGGATCTCTCAGGCCCTTATCTTGCTGTTCCTACCATGCCACCCTGTCTCCCTGCCATCCTGCTCCATGACAGCACAGAGGCCCTGCACAGCCCTCTCCTCCTAGAGTCCCAGACAGCCTGCAGAGCACCTGTTCAACCTACCTGGGGTCTGTGCTGCTCCCATCCTCACCCTCGCCAGCCTTCTGACCCTTCTCTCAGGGACTCACAATAGCAACCCACTTACTTCCTTCTCAGACTCTCTCTAAACTCTTTCCCCCAGCCTGAAAAGGCGCTCACCATCTCTCTGTGATGGAAAAACCACTGGGTGGTTCATGGCGTGAACTCTGTGCTCTGAGGCCTTTGGACTTTGTTGTTCATAATATTGAAACCAGGCTGCTGGGGAAGGTGGCAGACAGAACATCTCATTTCACTCCCTCCCAAAAGTCCACCAGACTGATAGTAAACAGATTCACTCACGCACGCACACACACACACACATGCACAGACATACATCCACCCACACACATGCACACAGGTACATGCACACACACAAATATCAGGAGAGCAGACCATGATGTTTGCAAGCAAATGGAAGAATGGTAACAGACTTAGCAGACCCCAGAAAGCAAAATCTCAAACCCACACTAGAGAAAATTGAGAACCAACTAGATGCACACCTCGGAATTCTCAAGAAATCAACAGTATCAAGAACCTCTGGCACTCAAGTAAACGGGCTACTAAAATAAGGAGGATAGACTCAAAGGAGCCAGAAAAGTAGCTGGGTCCCAAGGTCCCCTCTTCACTCATGAGCACCTGCCCTTTCCCTCCCCAGGAGAAGATCGGAGGTCTGTTCTCAGGAGAAGAGTAAAAGTGGTTCTTGGGATTGGGGGATGCAGGCACAATTGAGGACATACACTCTCACCACAGATGGCAGGTTTAAGCTAATATATGAATGCTGAATGCTCAGACCACTGCCCCCACAGCAGGCCTGAGGTCTGAAGCTGGGTCTTTGCCTCGGTGAAGAGACTGGAAATGTCTTCTCTAGAGAAATGAGCCATGGAGTGCACCTTTCTTCATTGAGCATTCAGACCCACACCAGAGCTCATCTCTGGGACATTTCAGAATACTGTGGACAAACAGAAGATCCTGCAAGCTTCCAGAGACGGGAACAGGTCACTTTCCAAAAGCTAGGAACTAGAATGGGCTTCATTTCTTTTTCTTTTCCTGTTTTTTGAAACAGAGTCTCGCTCTGTCATCCAGGCTGGAGTGCAGAGGTGCGATCTCAGCTCCCTGCAACCTCCACCTCCCAGGTTCAAGTGATTCTCATGCCTCAGCCTCCCAGAGTAGCTGGGATTATAGGCATGCATCACCACGCCCAGCTAATTTTTGTATTTTTAGTAGAGATGGGGTATCGCCATGTTGCCCAGACTGGTCTTGAACTCCTCGCCTCAAGTGATCCACCGGCCTTGACCTCCCAAACTACTGGGATTACAGGCTACCACACCCAGCCAAGAATGGACTTGGTATCCTACAGCAACCCTGGAAGCTAAAAGATAGGAGAGCAATGGCTTCGGAATTAGAGGGATACTGGTTTATGATCTAGAATGCTACAAATAGCTAACCTATTCATCAGGGAGAGGTTAGAACAGGACATGTTCAGACACGCAAGGACCCAAAAGGCTTACCTGCAATGACTCCCTTCTCAGGAAACCTCTAGAGAATGTCCCCCTTTAAAAGGAGGGGTAACCCAAGAAAGAGTCACTGGGCACAGAAAACAAGCACCCCCTCATGGAAAGGCAGCTGAGGGTGGTCCCTAGATGAGGCACAGGCAGATGCTGGGATGAGAGGTGCACTCTGGACACAGGGCGCAGGTAGGAAAGTGCCGGAGAGACTGACCATTTCAGGAAGATGAACCCAGCAGTGCCTGGTATATTGGAATGTCTCGAGAGGACCTTGAGACAACTGGTGAAGTCTGGAGTTGAATTGGTGATAAATACACAGAAAATTAAACCATAAAAAGAGACAATTATTAACTTCAAGGATAACAAAAATTTGAGTAGAGAAGGAAAAGTAGTCATGACATTTACTATACTTTTTAACTGATCTAAAGTATTTCCATGGCTTAATGATATATGGTGACTATGAATCTAAGCAAAATTATATCATAATTCCATAGGGATGAAAGAGTGTAGGAAGGTGTATAGCAGATGCACCTGACAGCAATAACTCAAGCACACCCTGAGAATGATGCTGTGTGTGTTCCGCATTCTGAGCTAAGGAATCCGGGAGTGGCCAACCTGAAATTTCACTCCTTATCCATAAAGGGCATCTGAACCCCTCTGAACCCCTGGTCCGTTCCTTTGAACACAGGTCATACAAGGAATCAAGGCCCTTTGTTCTGGGTTAAATGAAGGTTGCTAGGTGGAGGTTGCTAAGTGAAAATGCTACATAAACTGCACGCTTTTTACAAACAGTAGCAGTTCTCCTGTCCAGCTACCACTCCTGAACTGTCCTGTATGTAAGCCCTCAATAAACCCTACGTCTCGTTCGCTGGATCCCGGTCTTTTCTTTGGCCTCCTGGACACGGTGTGGTACTATCCCTTAGAGTCAACAGGGGTTCGGCCTGACTGAAGGATTCACGTGTGTAGGGGTAGCAGAGGGTGGAAAATGAGCTTAATTTCCACCTTCCAGAATGAGAAGTCAGTGATGGGGTCCACACTGAAAAATTAAAAAGTGGTTATGCAGCCGGGCACGGTGGCTCATATCCCAGCACTTTGGGAGGTGGAGGTGGGTGGGTCACCTGAGGTCAGGAGTTTGAGACCAGCCTGGCCAACATGGTGAAACCCCATCTCTACTAAAAATACAAAAAAAATTAGCCGGGCATAGTGGTGGGCGCCTGTAATCCCAGCTACTTGACAGGCTGAGGCAGGAGAACCGTTTGAATCCAGGAGGCAGAGGTTGCAGTGAGCCAAGATTGCGCCATTAAACTCCAGCCTGGATGACAAGAACAAGACTCCGTCTAAAAAATAAATAAATAAATAAAAATTATGCAAGCCTGTCTTCTAGAGATAGACAGGCCATCCCAATAGTCAGCTAAAAACACTTTGGGAGGCCGAGATGGGCGGATCTCTTGAGCTCAGGAGTTCGAGACCAGCCTGGGCAACATGGCAAGACCACCATCTCTACTAAAAATACAAAAATAAATTAGCTGGGAGTGGTGGTGCATGCCAGTGGTCCCAGCTCCTTGGGGGACTGAGGCAGGAGGGTCGCTTGAGTCTGGAAGGTTGAGGCTGCAGTGAGCTGTGTTCAAAGCGAGACCCTGTCTTAAAAAAAAAATTTGGTAAACAAAGTGAAAGAGGCTACTTCAAGGAGGGAAATAGGGAGCAGGGGCAGGAGCTGCTGTTGTGTTTCTACAAGACACCTTCTAGAGCTCTTCTCTTTAATATACGTGCGTAAAACACAAAGGAAAAGGAGAAAAGAGGGTGGTGGCCCTCACTTCTGTCTTTGCGCCGTGAGAACAGTTGCATTCCGACATGGAAAGCTCTTGGGGAACCCGAGGGGCACGGGCAGATTGACTGGAGTCCAACTTCAGAGCCAGAGTCTCTGCCATACAAGCTTCCTAGTGGCAGCCAACAGCGTGGAGGCCGAAGACCAGCGAGAATCAAGCCCCTGAGCCTGGCACCGCAGCATCAGCCTCTGATCACGCTGAGCATACGAGGCCACTCAGCACAGGACGTGCAGGTTCTGTCCCGGTGATGAGAACTGAAACGTTCCAGTCTCTCTCCCCGGGGAAGGGGACACCACGTAGTCCGGCGAAGTGCAGTTCCCCCCACTCTGCCCACCCCAGCCCCGAGCACCTGCTTGGCACCCACTGGGTGCTCTGAACATTGGCAAATGCATGTCATGGACAAAACACTGAGTTCTCAAATTTGGTATGTGTGGCCAGGCACGGTGGCTCACACCTGTAATCCCAGCACTTTGGGAGGCCAAGGCAGGTGGATCACCTGAGGTCAGGAGTTCAAGACCGGCCTGGCCAACATGGTGAAACCCGGTCTCTACTCAAATTACAAACAAAATTAACCGAGCACGGTGCCAGGCACCTGTAGTCCCAGCTATTCAAGAGGCTGAGGCAGGAGAATCGCTTGAACCCGGGAGGCGGAGGTTGCAGTGAGCTGAGATCGCACCATTGCACTCCAGCCTGGGCAACAGAGTAAGACTCCGTCTCAAAAGAAAAAATAATAAAATAAAATTGGTATGTGTGTCTTTTTCCTCTGGTCCTTATATCTTTCATGTAAAGGAGGTGGATTTTTTTTTCATATTCCTTTCTTCAGACAAGATAAAGGAGGTGTTTTTATTTTTTTCAAAGCCAATATTGAGAGTCCAGAAGATGAAACAATGTCCCAAGGTCGCAGGGCTCCTGCTTGTGGAGGTGAGATATTCCCAAACTCACTGTGCTGGCTTTCACCGGAGCACAGCAAGCCCGGCTTCCTTCCACATCGCCTTCCATTCCTGCTTCCCGGAGGCCTCACAGAAGCCACCCACGGAGAGACGGGGGTGGGAGGCCACGGAGCACTCGAAGACTTGGGCAGCTCTGGCACAGGACAGTGCAGTGAAACAGGACACACAGACCTGAAATGGGATGACCAACATGCCGGCCTTTGTCCCTGCAGTGGCTGCACACAACGATTCACCTTCGTGACTGTCTCAGCAATTTAGGAAAGCCTTCGGGAAACCGGGTGATGACAGGCCCAGGTTTTCCTTGGGAGAAAGCTCTCCCATAGGGACCCAGCAGAGGAGGGGTCCAGGGTGAGCGTGAACTGATGCGGATCAAGCCCTCAGCAGGATTAGGCTTGTCACTGACACAATCTGTGGGTGTATCTGTGGGATGAGGAGACCTGGAAACTGAGGCTCAGGCACGCCAAGTTCCCTGCCTGGGAAGTGGACAGCGCCCAAGCTTCTTCCACCAGAGCACACAGACCAACCCAAGCAGGGTTCCTGGGAGTCAAAGCTTCCAAAGGTGGCTTGTCCTGGACTCTCATCTGCAGCATACCTAAGACTAAAACATGAGCTGATTCAAGGGAGGGCGTTAGCCGGGTGGCGGGCCCGCGGGGAGCCAGGTATTTTTAGTCATTTTGTCATACAGACCAGGATGGAGAGACGAGAAACCACAGGGACTGGCACAGGCCTCAGGATGAACTCATGAGGCCCAAAATAGGAGGAGCCCAGCCTCCTGATGCCTGTCCAGGCCTCTGTGCTGAGTCAACCACAGAAGTGCCAGTTGCTTTCTTGCTTTCTTTTTTTCTGGGGCCCCAAATCTCTTTTATAAGGTATTAAAGAGAGATTGAGCTAGAAGGAAACTTTAAAGATTTAAGCCCTTTCTTTGACAAATGAGGCTAAAAGAGGGGGAGTTTCCTGTAAAGTACTGGCAGGACCCACACCCTAGACCCCTTGACCACACCCTGTCTCTGCACCGTTGCAGGGCAGAGGGCCGAGGTGGAGTGTGGAGGGCGTGGCCCCGCCGTTAGAAAGCCCTAGGCGTGGATTCTGTCTCGTTGCTCACAAGCTTGGCAGCTTCCACCTACCGCTTTGCTTTCTCTGTGATGCTCATTTCTCAAATCGGGATATTGCGGATTTTTGAGGGATTCCAAGGAGACAACATACAAACATGACTTCTCGTCCTCTTCCTGTTCCACCAACTTCAGGGAATTGGGAGGAAGGAGATCTAACAAGCTGCTGTAGGAGTCCCGGGTGGAACCCTTCCAGCAGCCATTCCCTCCCTCCTCCCCCCAGGAGAACCTGATTGTGTCCAGCATCCTTTCCCCCTGGCCAAGTGCTTCAGGAGATGGTCAGCGCCCAGCACCAGGGTGCAAGTAAGACGATCCTCAGCCACTCGCTGGCCAATCAGAAATGAAAGGGAATCTGCTGGGGCAAATGGTCCCCGGAGGTTGTCATGCAGATGTGACATCTGGGCCTGGGGCAGCTTTGCCAGGAAGGGCCTCAACCTGAGGGCTAAGGACAGCAGAGAAGAAAAAAGAAAAGAACTGGAGTCCACGGCTCTGGACTGCTTGTCACATGAGATCACAGATTGCTCACCCTCTAAGCCATTCCCCTTGGAGGCTTTTGATATTCGAAGCCCACCCAGATGGTTCTCACTGCAATGGATGAGTCTGAACAGAAGTACAGTTTTATTTTTAATGCCAAGGCTAACTCAGGACTGAACTCTCCTTGAGGCCCTTTCAAAAGATGGTGCAATTTCATTAATCCAGCAGTCTCCTTTCATGCAAAGTTCCTGACCATCCTGCTGCTCCCGATGTGCCTGTGTGTTCAAGTCTGTGTTGCACTTGGATCCTGAAGTCAGGTGTCCCAGTGATGTCAAAAGAAACTGTGAGGCCGGGCACGGTGCTCACGCCTGTAATCCCAGCGCTTTGGGAGGCCGAGGCAGGCAGATCACCTGAGGTCAGGAGTTCGAGACCAGCCTGGCCAACATGGTAAAACCCCATCTCTACTAAAAATACAAAAATTAGCAGGCTGTAGTGGTGAGCACCTGTAATCCCAGCTACTTGGGAGGCTGAGACAGAATTGCTTGAACCCAGGAGGCGGAGGTTGCAGTGAGCCAAGATCACACCCTGCACTCCAGCCTGGGCAACAGAGCCAGACTCCATCTCAAAAAAAAAAAAAAAAAAGAAGAAGAAGAAGAATTGGAGGGACTGTTCATTCGCTGCCTCCTGAGAGCTTCACGTGACCTCTGGGGGCACACTACCAGAGTCAGTGTCCCACCCACTCCCTCCCTCATGGGTCAGGTCTAGCTGCGGGGAGCCTGCATTTGTCCCTCCTAGTGGCAGCCAGGCCTGGGCTTGCTCCTCAAACTGTCTCCCTGCCCCTTGGCCCTTTCACACTGAACCACAGAGTTTAATCTGGGAGAGGGGCTAGAGAGAGGGACTGTGAAGATGGTGGCCAAGCCAGGTGAGGTAATGGTGGGAGGGAGGGAGATGAGTGACAAGATTCAATTCCTGAACTGTCAAAGGTGAGGTCTCTGCTGGTCTCAGGACTCCCTTCTCGGCTCTAAAGACCCAGGCAAACAGGTGTCATTTGAAGGCCAGAAATTTGGGAAGACATAAAATCAGTATTTATTGAGCAACTACTGTGTTCCAGGAACCATCCTTTATGAGTGAGGGGATATTCTATCCCCATTTTACAGGTGATGAGACTGAGGCTCACAGGGTGGAGAGCACCAAATCCAGGTCAGAAGTCTGGTGGGTTTACCTCCAAAGCCTGTGCTTTCCACAGCACTGACTGCCCTCAGGCGTCAAATTAAGGACACACAGAGTAAACTGGACTCATGACAGCTTTCATGTGAGAGCGATCTCACTGCACTTGGCTTTTTAGTAAGAGGCAAAAGATTTATACGATCTGAAGAGAAACCTTTTTAGGAAAAAATAAGCATGAAGGGTTCCATGTGCTTCCCCACCGGGAAGAGCGAGGCTGCTGGCTGCAGTGTGTGGGTGGCTCTTTTCCTGCTTGGGTCCTGCTTCTGATCACTCTGCTAGGCTAGGGGGAGCCCCAGGCTATGCTACCTCCACTCCTGTCATCACTAGCTGGTCCCCACCACCAACCCAGGAAGGGAAGCTCATTGGAATAGCACAGTATGTCTGTGTATGCAAGTGGTTGTGTGTGTGTGTGTGTGTGTGTGTGGGTGTGTCTGTGTGTAGCTAAAACTCAAGTCTTGGTTGGGGAGGGGAGTGAAACTAAAAGGTCTGTATATTTATTTCCCTAGGCCCAAGTGGGGATGTGTATGTGGGTGTGTGTGTTGGTGTGTGTGTAATCTAATTTTGTGTCCATGAGGCTGAATTTCAACTCAGGATCCTGCATCCCAGCTCCTTCTGGCCAGCATGAGGAGGCTGGTGCAACTGGGGAGGAATCTGCTGGGATTCGCTGTGAAGCTACACTGGTTTCCTCCCAGATGGATCTAGACAGGTCTGGATGAGTCACAAATTCTGAATCCCCCAGGGGCCGCATTTCCTTCCTATAATCCCTTTCTGTTGTTAGACTGCTCGAGTGAAATCAGATTGAGACTGATTTGCAGGAAGCACCTGAAACAAAATATTCCGAGGTTGCCTCAGGACCTGCCTGGGGTCCTGGGGTGTCAGGGCCACAGGGTCCACAAAGGAGCCAAAGGAACAAAGCTGCACTCTTCCTGGCAGGGGCCAAGGCCTGAGCACCCCCCTTCTCACACTGCCTCCCCACTGCCCTCCACCAGGAATGACCTCACCAAGAAGAGCTCAAGGAGCATGAACACCAAGGGGGCACACAGCATTTTGTCTTCCTGTCCCTCTCCAGTTGTCGTTTGTTAAGGGACACTGGAGCCAGTGCTTCCTCACTCTTGCCCTTGCTTTTGTTTTTTGTTTTTTGTTTTCTTTTTTTGGAAACGGAGTTTCACTCTTGTTGCCCAGACTGGAGTGCAGTGGCGTGATCTCGGCTCACCACAACCTCCGCCTCCCGTGTTCAAGCAATTCTCCTGCCTCAGCCTCCTGAGTAGCTGGGATTACAGGCATGCACCACCACGCCCGGCTAATTTTGTATGTTTAGTAGAGACGGGGTCTCTCCGTGTTGGTCAGGCTGGTCTCGAACTCCCGACCTCAAGTGATCCACCCACCTTGGCCTCCCAAAGTGCTGGGGTTACAGGCGTGAGCCACCGTGCCTGGCCTTGCCCTCGCTTTTAATGACCCCCAAGCTCTATCTATAATAGGGACCAAGAAGTCCATCTTGTTAACAAAATTTTGAGCCTCTGTCTCCTTCCCAGAAACCCCCCTACCTTCCCCTTCTCAGGCCTAGGAAGGCCTTGCGGCAAGTGGAAGGGGTACTCCTCTGAGTGTTGGGGCCTCTGTCCCTCATCAGCAGCATCTCTGGCCAGCCAGTCAGCTTCCTAAGCCCTTGTTCTTCCTTTGTGAGCAGAGCTAAGGTTTACTCCTAGCTCGCTAGATGCAGCCTCTCATGCCTGCAATCCCAGTGCTTTGAGAGGCCAAGGCGGGAGGATCACTTGAGGCCAGTTCAAGACTAGCCTGGGCAATTTGACGAGACGCCCTCTACAAAAAATCGAAAAAACTCAGTGGTGGTTCATGCCTGTAGTCCTGGCTACTGAGGAGCATCACTTGAGCCCAGGAGTTCAAGGGTGCAGTGAGCAATGATCATAACACTGCAGTCCTCCTGCCATAGACCCTGTCTCTACAAATAAAAATAAAATGAAAAAAAAAAGAATGTGGATCCAACTCCTGGGAAGCAGAAGCTGTTGGCGTTAGAACTTTGCCCACATTTTCTCTATCATGTATGTAAAACATCTTTTTCTTTCATTATCTGCACATATTTTATTCTGGTTAATATTTACATATCTTTTTCCATATGTACTTGCAACATTCCTGAATCCTTTTATTTAAGATGTAAATAGCATAGAGTGGGTTTAAAAAAAACAAATAGTCTCACGATTTTTGTCTTTTATAACAAGATTATCTAGGCCAGGCACAGTGGATCGTGCCTGTAGTCCCAGCACTTTGGGAGGCCAAAGCGGGCAGATCACTTGAGGTCAGGAGTTTGAGACCAGCCTGGTCAACATGGAAACCCCGTCTCCACTAAAAATACAAAAATTAGCTGGTTTGGTTGTGCATGCTTGTAATCCCAGCTACTCAGGAGGCTGAGGCAGAAGAATCATTTGAACCCAGGAGGTGGAGGTTACAGTGAGCCGAGATCGTGCCATTGCACCCCAGCCTGAGCTGACTCCATCTCAAAAAAAACAAAAAAAGGACAAGATTATCTAATCTATTTACATCTTACATAATTTCTGATATATTTCTATTTAAATATACCATTTTTGTGATAATGGTATTTTAGTATTATAATTTTAAAGTCTATCTGATAAAAATACACTCTACAATGTTTATGAATAAAATAACATGATGTCTGAGATTTGTTTTAAAATACTTTAGGAAAAAGTGTGAAAGATAAATGAAACTAGACTGTTAAGTATTAAGATAATGGATGCATAAGGTTCATTATACTATTCCGTATATTTTATTTTTATTTATTTAGAGACAGGGTCTCAATCTGTTGCCCATGCTGAATTGCAGTGTTACAGTCATGGCTCACGGCAACCTCGAGCTGCTGGGATCAAGCAATCCTCCTGCCTCAGGCTCCAAAGTAGCTAGACTACAGGCCTATACCACCATACCTGGCTAATTTTAATTTAATTTAATTTCTTTTTCAGAGACAAGGTCTTAATATGTTGCCCAGGCTAGTCTCAAACTCATGGGCTCAAGCAATCCTCCCACCTCAACCTTCCAAAATGTCCGGATTACTTGTGTGAGGTACCATGCCTGGACTATTTTTGTGGTACTTAATTTCCTATAATAAAAAGTGTTTTTTAATCTGCCTTTTTTGTTTTTTTTTTTTAAGAAATGGAGTCATGCTATATTGCCCAGGCTGGAGTGCAGTTGCTATTCACATGCACAGTCATGGCACATGCTATAGCCTGGAACTCTTGGGCTCAAGGGCTCCTCCTGCCTCAGCCATTAAGTAGTACATACTACAGGTGTATGCCACCGCACCTGGCCACCTGGCTCTCTATCTTATTTTATACTTTCTAGTCGTCCTGCCTATTTTATGTTTCTTTTTCTATCATATCTAGCCTTCTCTTAGATTGATTATTTTTTAGCATTCTACTTTTCCCTTTTATTCATTTGGAAGTCACATACACTGTTTCCATTTATTCAGAGTTTACTGTTGAAATTGCAACCTGCATTCTTAGCTTAACCAAGTCTAACATTAATCAATATTTTAGCCTTCCTCTCTCCATTTAACTGCATTTATTCCTCCCTCAACTTATCTGCAACTGTTTTCATGTATTTTAATTCTATTTTTAAGCCCTTCAGGACATCATGATCATTGCCTAGTGTAGTCTGTGTTCATTTAGATTTATTCACATTCACCAGTTTCTTTGTTCCTCATTTCTTTTTGTACCGCAGACTTTCCAACTGGAATTATCCTTTTTCTATCTGAAGTACATCCTTTAGAATTTAAGTCTTTGTGTGACAAACTCTCTCAACTGTCCTTGTATGAAACTGTCTTTATTTTTGAAAGACGTTTGTGTTGAGTGCGGGAGTCTAAGTTAGCAATTATTGCCAGCCTGTTGAATTGTTATCTTGGGCTTCTAGAGTTGCTTTGAGAAGTCAGCTCTCAGTCCCTCTGTGACTCGTGTGCATTTTTCTCTCCAGCTACTTCCTAGGTTATCACTTTCTGGTGGTTTTTCTGAAGTTTCACGGTGATGTATCGCAGTGTAGATTTCATTTTATTTATCCGGTTTGGGATTCACTGTGATTCTTTAATTTGCGGATTGATGCCTTTTATCAGTTCCACAAAATTCTCAGCCATGATGTCCTCAAATATCACCTCTTCCACACTGTCTTTCTCTTCTCTTTCTAGGCTTTCAGCCTATATTGGGCCTTTTCGCTCTGTATCTCTTGCCTTGTCACTGGAATTTTCCATCTTTTTGTCTTTCCATCCTGCACTCTGGAAACGTTTTTCTAACCTATTTTACAATTCACTAATATCTCTTCTGCTATGTACAAACTGCTATGAAATCCGTCCTTTTGGTTTTTATTTCAATTATTGCATTTTATTATTTCTACAAGTTCTATGAGGTTCTTTCTCAAATTTTCTATGTGACTTCTGATAGATTCCTATTGCCTAAAGAATCTTCAAGCCTGCATTTGATTTTGTTAGTCACTATAGCCTCTTATACTCTGGTTCTTGCCTATTTTCTGTGACAGCCTAATTATCTATGACACGTCTGCTCATTGTATTTAAAAGGAATAATTTGCCACCCATTGATAAAGATGCCTCTCCAAAGAGGATATATATTTGTTCCTTCCAGGCACCAGGTTCAAGACTTGAGAGTTTCTGACCCAGGTGAGGCAGGAGAATACGGTCTGGAGGCAGGGAACCTAAGGCGGGTTCACACTGATTTCCCAGAACTGAATCAAAAGGGAAACTTCTTTTTGTAACCCCTCTTCCTTTTTTCTGCCTCACAGATGAAAAATGAAAGTACTTCTGATTGGTCCCCTCCTGCAACCAATGACACTGGTCGTGGGCCTAGTCTTAATTTGCAGAGGGGTATAACTTTGTAACTTCATTTCAGCTTCTGATTGGTCGCTTCCACAACCAATCAGAATGGTTGTGGGCCACTACTTCATTTACATAGGGTGTAAACCAAGTAACCAATGGGAAACTTCTAGAGGGTATTTAAACCCCAGAAAAGTCTATAACCCCCCAGTCTTTGAGTGCTGCTTATTGGAGTGATCTCCCAGTCTGTGGAGCGTACATGTGTTTCAATAAATCTGTGCTTTTGTTGCTTCATTCTTTCATTGCTTTGTTTGTGCATTTTGTCCAATTTTTTGTTCAAAATGCCAAGAACTTGGACAACTTGTAGTCAAGACTCTCCACTAGTAACACAGGGGTTTTTCCATTTGCAGATTTTAATTCTATATTTCTCATCCTGAGAGTCTTAGGTTCTAATTTTCTGGATTTAGCAAATGACCTCAGGGCAAGAACATCTCTAATTCAGGCTTACGTCTCTGAATGAACGTTCCCTTCATTTTTGATGTGGTGGTTTCTTGGTACGTCTTAATATTTCTTTAATGCTTTCATCAAGACACATCTTACTCATATTTTTTAGTTTCTTTCAGTAGGAAGATTGTTCCAAATAGCTTGTCAACCATCCTGGAAATTAGAAGTGTTTTTGAATTTTAGACTCTAGATTATAAAGTCCTCATATTAGAGCAGTGCTTCACAAACTTTAATGTGCATAAACATTACATTGGGATTTTTTCTTTCTTTCTTTTGAGACGGAGTCTCACTCTGTAGCCCAGGCTGGAGTGCAGTGGCGCTATCTCCACTCACCATAACCTATGCCTCCCAGGTCCCAGTTCAAGCAATTCTCCTCCCTCAGCCTCCCAAGTAGCTGGGATTACAGGCATGTGCCACCACGCCCAGCTCATTTTTGTATTTTTTTTTTTTTTTTTTTTTTAGTAGAGATGGGGTTTCACCATGTTGGCCAGGCTGGTCTTGAACTCATGGCCTTAAGTGATCCGCCCGCCTCGGCCTCCCAAAATGTTGGGATTACATGCGTGAGCCACCAGGCCCGGCCAGTATCTTCTTAAAATGTATATCCTGACTTAGCCTGGGGTGAGAAATCATGAATTTGCATCTTTAACAAGCTACAGATGCTGTTGGTCTTAGTGCTTCATGGAGCACTACTCAGCGTGGGAAAGCAATAAAGGACATTTTCCCAGAAAAATTGGGAATCTCTAAGTTTGTTAAACAGTGCTTCCGAGTTTTCTAAATAGGTGTTAAGCACTTTACTCTCTTTTTTCCTTGTTTGAAGTCTACTGATTCAAATTTACACTTAATTTTAACAAATCTATTTACCTGGTTTCCTAGAACACAAAAGAGTAGGAGTGTGTGTGTTTGTTGGGTAGAGGAGGGTCTGCCAGAGACAGGGACATAGATAATTGTCAGAGATATCTGGTCCCTGAATGACTCTTAAGCTACCTGTTCTGGCCAAAGCAGGGTCAAATGTTACAACCAGCCTCCAGGTCTGAGAGTGCATAATCTATAGCAATTGTTTTCAATTTTTTGCTCTCAGGACATCTTTACATTCTTAAAAAGTATCAAAAAATCCAAAGAGCTTTTAATTATGCAGGTCATATCTATCAATATTTACCATACTGCAAATTAAAATAGATAAAAGTTTTAAAATGTATGTTTATTAATGAATTGAAAATAATGCCAGGCATGGTGGCTCGTGCCTGTAATCCCAGCACTTTGGGAGGCTGAGGCAGGCAGATCACTTGATCTCAGGAGTTTGAGACCAGACTGGAGAACATGGTGAAACCCCATCTCTACAAAAAATACAAAAATTAGCCAGGCATAGTGGCACCCACCTGTTGTCCCAGCTACTTGGGGAGGCTGGAGTGGGAGGATCACTTGAGCCCAAGAGGTGGAGGCTGCAGTTAGCGGCAATCACGCCACTGCACTCCAACCTGGGTGAGAGAAAAAAAAAGATGAAGAAGAAAATAATGATTATCCATTACACATTAATAAATCTTCTGAAATATAATTGTATTCTTCAAAACAAAAATAAATTTCCTGAGAAGAGTGGCACTGTTTTACAGCTGGAAAACCTGTACCTGCTTTTAAATTCAATCCATTGTGATATTTTGGTTTGTTTTCAGAATTTGAAGAATAGCTAGGCCCGGCACGGTGGCTCACGCCTGTCATCCCAGCACTTTGGGAGGCTGAGGCGGGCGGATCACCTGAGGTCAGGAGTATGAGACCAGCCTGACCACTATAGTGAAACCCCATCTCTACGACAAATACAAAAATAACTGGGTGTGGTGGCAGGCGCCTGTAGTCCTAGCTACTCAGGAGGCTGAGACAGGAGAATAGATTCAACCCAGGAGGTGGAGGTTGCAGTGAGCCGAGATCGTGCCACTGCACAAAGCAAGACTGTCTCAAAAAAAAAAAAAAAAAAAAAAAAAAAAAAATAGCTGGCCCACAGAGACATGCAGTTTGAAAGAAAAGGGTAGTTTCTTAGAGGTAGTTGCAGTAGAGAATCTGAGTTCCTATCAATGAACATTTTATGCTCGGTTACATTAAAATCCATTATTCTATCTGCTACTTTCAATGCATCTTTTATCCATGCATGATTTTGTAACATAATGCATTTGTTATTTGCAAAGTATTGGTTCGCTGAGTGATACAGAGCTTCCAAATGTTGATATGTTTCATCATAAAATATTAAAAAACAGGCCGGGCACGGTGGCTCACGCCTGTAATCCCAGCACTTTGGGAGGCCGAGGCGAGTGGATCACTTGAGGTCAGGAGTTTGAGATCAGCCTGGCCAACATGGTGAAACCCCAACTCTACCAAAAATATAAAAAATTGGCCAGCTGTGGTGGCACGCACCTATGATCCCAGCTACTTGAGAGGCTGAGGCAGGAGAATCACTCGGACCCGGGAGGCGGAGGTTCCAGTGAGCTGAGATTGCGCCACTGCACTCCAGCCTGGGCAACAAGAGTTGAGACTCCATCTCAAAAAAAATAAAAAATAAAAAAAATAAAAACCACACTCATTCATCTTTACCCACGGCTCATCATTGTTTAAGTACTGGGAGGCTTAGCTGAAGGTGGCAGATACAAATTTTCTAAATTCTAATTTTTCAGTTGAAAACTCAAATTTGTTTTTTTTGCCAACAAATACTGCCAGTTGTTTTCCTTGAAGCAACAGGCTCCTCGGTTGATTTTGTGGAAATGTTTGTCAAACATCTAAGTTGGAATAAGCAGCACGTGTTTGTCAGTTGTCCTTTGCAAGTAAAAACGACACTCCCTGAAAAATGCAGCTAGTTCAGCCTGCACCTGCATGACGCAAGTGCTCTTCTTCAAACATCGCATTTGATCACTTCCCAGTTCCTCGTGCAGAATATTAAAAGGACATGTACTCAAAGGTTGAGATTTTACAAAATTAGTAATTTCTACAGCTTCGCCAAGGATATTCTTTTTTTTTTTTTTTTTTTTTTTTTTGAGTCTGTGTTTGCCAGGTGATGAGGAACACAGTGACCACTAGAGCAGCTGGGGCCTCTGCCTCTATCCATGCCGAGGTGCCAGCAGTTTACACACCATCGCTTTTGTACTATCAGTGCAAAGGCCACCTCAGTGAACAGGGCAGGACAGCTCAGTATTATTATATTATAGAGATAATTTTAACCTTGAGGATTCCTTGAAGGGTTCTGGATTCCGCTAGGGGTTCAAGGACCACAATTTGAAAGCCAGTCCAGCTAAGATTTTAAAACCCTACCAGGCCGGGTGCAGTGGCTCACACCTGTAATCCCAGCACTTTGGGAGGCTGAAGTGGGGGGATCACTTGAGCCCAGGAGTTTGTGACAAGTCTAGGTAACATAATGAGGCTCTGTCTCTACAAAAAAATTTAAAAATTAGCCAGGCGTGGCGGCACGTGCCTGTGTGGCCAGCTACTTGGGAGGCTAGGTGGGAGGATTGCTTGAGCCTGAGATGTTGAGACTGCAGTGAGTCATGATCACGCCACTGCACTCCAGCCTGGGTGACAGAGGGAGACCCTGTCTCAAAACAATAGTAAATAAATAAATAAATCTTACTATAAGATATTTCATAACCCTTAGAAACAAGGAAGTGGAGCTGTATATCCTCACATGGAACTTTTTCTAAGTCAAATTTAATATGTAAAAATAAAAATGTAAACAAGTAATGGGACAATAGTATTTTATGTACTATGACATCATTGTGTGTGTGTGTGTGTGTGTGTGTGATGCATACCATACTGTTAGTAATTTCTTTCGGGGAGCTTCAAGATTTTTTTTGTTTTTTTTTGTTTTTTGACATAATCTTGCTCTGTCGCCCAGGCTGGAATGCAATGGCACGATCTTGATTCACTGCAACCTCCACCTCCCAGGTTCAAGCGATTCTCCTGCCTCAGCCTCCCGAGCAGCTGGGATTACAGGCATGTGCACCATGCCTGGCTAATTTTTGTATTTTTAGTAGGGGCGGGGTTCCACCATGTTGGTGAGGCTAGTCTTGAACTCCTGACCTCAGGTGATCCTCCCGCCTTGGCCTCCCAGAGTGCTGCGATTACAGTCGTGAGCCACCGTGCCCGGCGTCAAGTTTTTACTTTATATGTCTGTATCCATCTACTAGAATAATGTGTTCATATGTTGTTTCATTCAATGACTCAACAATTTTTTAAAATGAAACAAAGGGAGAGGAAACAGCTCATTCTCTCAGCTTAATGGCTCCTTCCTTCAGGACTGGGCCCATGGCAGGCAGAGGAGGAAGCCATCACCACATTTGTTTCCTGGGGAGGGACTGGGGAGGGAGTGTGGGCACTGAACCGGTCTCTGAGGAGTGTGGCGTGGACAGCCTCGTAGAGATGAGGCAAATGCACACGTTCTGCTGCCAAGGCTTTTACCAAACAGCCCAGTCTTCGCCCTAGGTGGGAGCAGAGGAAGAAGGGAATGCTTTTACTTCTTTTTGTTTATATTTGTAGCAATCTGCAATAAAGGAGGTGAAATAACTCTTTTTTTTGAGACAGCTTCTTACTCTGTCACCCAGGTTAGAGCACAGTGGTGCAATCACGGCTCACTGTAGCTGTGATATTGCGGGCTAAAGCATTCCTCACACCTCAGCCTACTGCATAGCTGGGACCACGGGCGAGTGCCACCACGCCCAGCTAATTTTTTACAAAACTTTTTGTAAAGACAGTGTTGCACAGGCTCGTCTCAAACTTCTGGGCTCAAGTGATCCTCTCACCTTGGCCTCCTAAATGCTGGGATTACAGGCGTGAGCCACCATGCCTGGCCTGAAGTAACTTCTACCTCAGGATGGCTGTGGTGGCTGAGGGTGGGCTGGGAAGGGCTAGGCCTGAACTACTGTCTGTGGGAGAAAGGTCTTGGGGGCAGACCTGTGGCTGGAAGGAATTACAGTGCAGCAGATGGAGCTGAGGCCTGCAGGAGCCTCAGGGAGAGACAGTTGAACTGCTGGCCCTGCTCCTTCAAGGTTAGGAGATCTCAGGCAACTGGCTTCCTCTCCCTGACTCTTGGCTTCCTGGTTTGTAAAAGGGGATATAACACGACTCGCAAAATGTTGTTGGTGAACAGTAAAGGAAATAACGTGTAGAGGATCAAGCAGAGTCTAACACACAACACTCATTCAATGGGAGTATGATCCTAAGAATAAGCGTTAATCAGGCAAAATGTAGGGGAAGATGCTATGGACTGTACGCCTGTGTCCCCCTAAAAATCCATATGTTGAAACCTTTTCTGTGGCAGACAGATCTATGCAAACCTACCCCTAAAGGCCAGGGGAGCTGAGAGGCCAAAGAAAGAGACTGACAAAATCCAGTTTCTCAGAAAGAAACATCTATTAGAGACTTAGGAACAGAAAGCATGTCTTGGGCAGCTGCAAGATGGTGGATCTCCAAGTCATTATCATCTCCCAGACCCAGGGCTTATGTACCATAAAGAAAGGATATATGTGCTTGAGAAAGAGTTTCTATGTGGAGGATTTACAGTAAACAGTAGATAAAGCAGAAATCTTGGAGGCATTCCTGCAAGTGGAATTCATCAGAAGTCAACATGGCAGACTAGCATGCAAGATGGAGTTGCTTTAGCCCCTGCAAAACCTAATCTCCAATGTGATGGTATTAGGTGGAGGGGCCTATGGGAGATGATTAGGTCGTTAGGGCAGAACCCTCAAGAATGAAATTGATGCCCTTATAAAAGAGGCCCCAGAGAGGTGCCTTCCCTTTTCTACTATGTGAGGACACATCTGTGAATCAGAAAACAGGTCCTCACCAAACACCAAATCTACCTTGACCTTGGCCTTCCCAGACCCCAGATCTGTGAGAAAAATGAATTTCTGTTGTGTATAAGCCACCCAGTTAATGGCCTTGTATTACAGCAGATAATACAGCAGATAGACCAAGACAGAAGGGTCCCACTGGGGTACTGTCACTGACATGCCACTTTGCGGGAGCCCAGCAAGAAGACTGGCAGGTACTGGGGCTCCAGGAACAAGTCTGCGGTTCAGACACAGAATTATAGCACCTGCGGAGGTGGAAAGGGGAGGGCTGGAGTGTCCCAGAGCATGAGGCAGGTCAGCAGGAAAGAGCCCAGGCCCAGGCCCAGGAAATGAGGCAGGGTCCTGTGACCCAAGCAAGAGAACTCGGCAGGCAGCCTATCATGGGGTTGTGGCAGGCAGGGCTGGACAGACCTGTGCAGGCACCCACATGTGCTCTCAGCCTGAAGGCAGGAATGCTGCCCCTCTTCCCCGGGTTCCATGCACTCAGTCCAGGGCCTGAAGGAATGGGTGAAGGACCCCCACGAGGTTGCACCGCATGCTACAGCCAGGGTGTTGGGCAGAGCTTTTAGGACTCTTTCAGTCTTGGATCTGATGGGTCCTATGGACTGGGTTGAGCTGTGCCTCCTGTCATGTGCAGTGTCTTAGTCTGTTCCAGCTGCTATAACAAAATATCACAGGCTTGTAAACAACAGAAATTATGTCCTCACAGTTCTAGAACCTGGGAAGTCCAAGATTAAGGTGCTGGTAGACTCAGTGCCTGGAGAGGACCCATTTCCTGGTTCACAGACAGCTATCTTCTCATTGTGTTCTCACATGGTGGAAGGGGCAAGGCAGCTCTCTGCGGTCTCTAAGGGCACTAATCACATCGCGAGGGTGTGGTCTCATGATGTAATCATGTCCTAAAGGCCCCACCTCCAAGTACCATCATTTCAGCAGTTAGATTTCAACATATGAATTTTGGGGGAAACACAGACTTTCAGGCCACAGATGGAGGAAGGCCTGGAAGCAGGCACTGGGTCGGGCTTGGTTTTCAGGGTGTCTTACGTCTGCATGGGCCTGAGACATGGGAGCTGGGCTTTGAGGCATGGGTGTGGGTGTGGTATGGTCTGACTCTGTATCCCCACCCAAATCTCATCTTGAATTGTAATCCAACTTGTAATCTCCACGTATTGGGGGTGGCGATTAGATCATGGGACGGTCCCCCCATGCGATTCTCATGATAGTGAATGAGTTTTCACAAGATCTGAGGGTTTTATAGGGGGCTTTTCTCCCTTTTGCTCTGCACTTCTCTCTCCTGCCGCCATGTGAAGGAGGACTTGTTTGCTTCCCCTTTCGTCGTGATTGTAAATTTCCTGAGGCCTTCCCAGCCATGTGAAACTGTGAGTCAATTAAACCTCTTTCCTTTATAAATTACCTAGTCTGGGGCATTCCTTACAACAGCATGAGAACGAACTAATACAGGTGGTGCTTGGCAGAACTCAAGAACTTAGTAGAATATCAGCCTACTGAGAAGTCCAAATCACAACTCCTGCTTGCAGTTTCAGTGAGGAAGTAATATTACCTTACATAAAATAAGAATAATAATAATAATATGAGTGTGTATATTCTAAAATATAGTACAATTAATGAGAGCTATAGGAATTTGTTTATTCTTTTATTTACTCGTATCTTTTAATGAGCATATCTGCTCAGAAGCCAGGAAAAGATTGATAAATGTGACTACTAAATTTAAATTTAAAACTTTTGGCCGGGCGCAGTGGCTCACACTTGTAATCCCAGCACTTTGGGAGGCCGAGGCGGGCAGATCACAAGGTCAGGAGATCGAGACCACAGTGAAACCCCGTCTCTACTAAAAATACAAAAAAAAAATTAGCCAGGCGTGGTGGCAGGCGCCTGCAGTCCCAGCTACTCGGAGAGGCTGAGGCAGGAGAATGGCATGAACCTGGGAGGCGGAGCTTGCAGTGAGCTGAGATTGTGCCATTGCACTCCAGCCTGGGTGAGAGAGCAAGACTCCGTCTCCAAAAAAATAAAAAAACTTTTATGAGGCGTAAATAAACAAATAAGAAATAAGAAGGAATAATATACAACAAACTGGAGGGAAATGATTATATATGTATATGTATACATGTGTGTATATATATGTATACGTGTATATATATGTATACGTGTATATATGTATACGTATATATATACGTGTATATATACATATATGTGTATATATGTATATGTATATATATACGTATATATACGTGTATGTATATATATACGTATATATACGTGTATGTATATATATACGTATATATACGTGTATGTATATATACGTGTATATATATATATATACAGGCTAATTTCATTAAAATCTAAAGGACCTAGGCAAATCAATATGAAAGTGAAAAATAACCAGATAGGACAATGAGCAAAGGATATTGTAACTAAGTAGTTCACTGAAAAAGAAATACAAATGACCAATGATAACATTTTAAAAATACAACTTTTCTCAAATTAGTGCCAGTCAGAACAGTGCATTGTATTTTTCAGACTAGTAAAAATTACAGAGGTCACTACATTGCGTTGGCAAGAGTTTCTGGAAAAAGACTCCTGCCCTCTGCTTGGAGTTTAATTTGTTGCCACCTTTCCAGAGACCTTTGACAAATTCTAAATGCCCTTTCTATGTCCTACCAATTTCTTTTCTAGAAATTTGTCCTATAACTATCCATGTACAAGAGCAAATAGGTGCATATAAAAAGAGATTATAACAGCCAGGCGCGGTGGCTCAGGCCTGTAATCCCAGCACTTTGGGAGGCTGAGGTGGGTGGTTCACCTGAGGGCAGGAGTTCGAGACCAGCCTGGCCAACATGGTGAAACCCCGTCTCTACTAAAAATACAAAACTTAGCCAGGCATGGTGGCAGTCACCTATAATCAATCCCAGATACTCGGGAGGCTGAGGCAGGAGAATCATTTGAACCCAGGAGGTGGAGGTTGCAGTGAGCTGAGATGGCGCTACTATACTCCAGTCTGGGCAACAGAGTGAGACCCTGTCTCCAAAAAAAAAAATTAAAGAAAAAAAAGAGAGAGAGAGGATATGGATATAGCACTGTCTAAAATAGAAAAAAAGCAATTTAAAATGTGAGATTGTTTAAGTAGACTTTTCTAGACTTCTATTATGGTATACTATACATCGATAGATTAAAGTAGATCTATACATGTTGCCATGGAAAGTTTTAAAAGCTATATTGCTGGCCAGGCCAGGCGTGGTGGCTCACACTTGTAATCCCAGCACTTTGGGAGGCCGAAGCAGGAGGATCACTTAAGGTCAGGAGTTCAAGACCAGCCTGGCCAACATGGTGAAACCCCATCTCTACTAAAAATACAAAAAATTAGACAGGCATGGTGGTGGGCACCTGTAATCCCAGCTACTCAGGAGGCTGAGGCAGGAGAATCGCTTGAACCCAGGAGGCAGAGGTTGCACTGTACCTCTGCACTCTAGCCTGGGCAACAGAGGGAGACTCCATCTCAAAAAATTAAAATAAAGCTCAATTGCTGGACAGGCATGGTGGCTCACCTATAATCCCAACTACTGGGGAGGCTGAGGTGGGAGGATCACTCAAAGCCAGGAGCTCAAGGCTACAGTGAGCTATGATTGCACCACTGCTCTTCAGCCTGAGTGACAAAGCAAGACCCTGTCTCTATTAAAAAAAAAAAAAAAAAAAAAGATACATTGCTAAAGTGAAAAAGGCAAGCATGGGACAGCATGGCTTATATGGCCCTGTGCATATGCTTACGTGCACGGTGCCTGAGTGCACATGTAGTATGGTCGTTCAGGCATAGTCAGTATCTAGAAGGCTGCTCTTCTCGTGTTTGTGGATGCCTCTGAAGAATGAGATTGAGAAGTGGCAGGAAACTCTTATTCATTTTTTGCCTGAGAACCTTCTGCAATGTTGGAATTACTTTTAAACCAGTTTAAAATTGTTGCTGAGCATCTAATCCATACCTACTGCCATGTTGTGCCCTGCAAGTACAAAGATAAAATTCACATTCACTGGCCTCCAGCAGCCCCCACGTCACGAGGACAGAAGTGTAGAAGAATAGGTCGGGTGCAACGTGTTAAGTGTGACAGAGCGAGCTCGGTTTTCAGGGACAGGAGGCAGAGTCCGGCACCACTTTTTGGAGGAGCTGATGTGTGAGCTCTGAAGGCTCTACTGAGCCATCGAGGCAGAGGGCAGGTGGAGGACCCTAAGCTGAAAGTAGAACTGGCACCAGGGTGTGGAGCCCCACAAGCAGGGCGCTTGGGGGTCCCCAGGTAGTTTGCTATGGCTGACATGTGGTGACTGTGGGCATGCGGTGAGAGGCAGGTCTGTAGACAGGGGCAGAGCACATAGGGCTCTGGGGTCCTCCTGTCCTCTTGCAGGAGTGGGCAGTCATTTGTGGCTGCAGTCAAAGTGGTGGCTTCTTGGAAGAGAAGAAGCTTCCGGCAGCTTCTGGCACCTTCTAGGATTGTTTGTGCAGGATCTCAAACTCTCTCTCTTTCTTGGTTGGCTTTTAACAAATCTTCCTGTGATGGGGAGTGTGTGAAGGGCTGGAGAGCAGAGGAGCTGGAAGCTGAGACCAGGTCATCTGAATCACTCCTTTGTAGAGGGTGCATGTTTTCCCGACAGACTCCTCTCTGCTGTAAGTGAAAATTGCTGAGGGAGTGCGCTCCTGGGTGTGCTATAACAACTCCCCCGGGGTCCTGGCTGTGAAGACGCACTGTGCTGCTTCTCACAGCCATCCGGGAAGCCAGAGCTGTGCGGCTTCCCAAGGCCCCGCCCTGCGACCTCTCCACCATAGAGTAAGGATGGGGACAGAAGAGATAGCAACACGTTTGCAAATCTGTGATTATTTTTTCTTAATTTCCATCTGTGTTTATAACCAAGCTCACTGAAGGAATAGATCAAGGATGATGTCAGCAAGCCTGGGGAGTTTGACTACTTAGTCATCCTCAAGGAAATGGGGCATTTGGTTAATTGAATTCTGTGGCTCCGATTGAGTTACCACGGTGACAAAGGATAGATGTGCCAGAGCCAAAAGCATTGGGACATTAAAAGACTATACTTAACACTCCTTGCTGGGGATTCAGTCTTTCTGGGAGAATTCAAAAGGAACCAAGTAGCTGGCAAAGCCTGATTCACTGTAATGGGCATCAGTTTCACTGCCCAAGATTTTGGAGGTAAGAGGTTCTGGAGTTTGGATCGAGTCAATGGCCTCAGGCAAGCCTTGGCTCAAAACCCTTCACTGGCTCCTCAAGTAGGATTAACGGGTTTAAGAAAAAAAAATGCCCAGTTAAATTTGAATTTCAGATACACAATGAATACTCTTTTAGCATAAGTATGTTCATGCAAATACCCATTGTGTTTCTGAAATTTGAATTTAACTGAGGGTTCTTTATTTGATCCTGCAACCCAGTCCCAAAGTCTACAATTTAAAGCATCAGTTCTGGCATCCAGTTCTCCAGGGTTTAGCCCCTTCCTAACTTTTCCCTCCCGAAACTTCATTTCCCACTCCCTGTTCCCTTATTTGTACTCAGTTTAGCTTCCACACAAGTTCAACTACCTCGCACACAGCGCGTTGTCTTTTGCTTTCCTGCCCTCGGTTCTTCGCAAACTTGTTCCCCTTCACTTTCCATTCTAAGTGAGCGGGTACCATGACATCCTTGACCCCAGGAGGACAGAGCCTCTCTCCTTTTAAAATATCTTTAGTATCTTCTTGAATGAGCTTCTATGATTATAGAGGGCACTTACTGCTTGGTCTCCTTACTACAGGAGGCCTGACACCTCCTCCCTTCTGGAAAGCATGCCCTCTTGGGGGAACCGCTGCTCCTCTGACTCTAACCCTTTGATTTTAGCAGGAGCCTCCCAACTCTTTTTATTTATTTATTTATTTATTATACTTTAAGTTTTAGGGTACATGTGCACAACGTGCAGGTTAGTTACATATGCGTACATGTGCCATGTACTGGTGTGCTGCACTCAGTAACTCGTCATTTAACATTAAGTATATCTCCAAATGCTATCCCTCCCCCCTCCCCCAACCCCACAACAGGCCATTACTCTGCCCCTGGCCACAGACGACTGGCCCAGAGGTGGACACCTGATCCAAGCCAGGTCCTATCGGATCCTTCTCCAGGCAGTCTTAATATCTCACTTTGTCTGGCACCCAGTTCAGATAACATCCCAACGCCTGTACTGGGCATTGAGCCAGAATCACCATTCTTATCCAAAACACAATCTTTTTATGTGTTAGGATCTATAGTCTAAATTAGCATCTCACCTAAGGACACTCACCCCCGTGTGACTGTGGTGATAGAAGAGGCCACAATATAACAGGATAAGCGCTGGTCCAGGAGTCCAGAGAGAGACCTGAGCTCTAGTGGCAGCTCAGCCACTAACTTCCTGCAGGACTCATCATCCCAGCAGACTGCAAGCCCCAAGGGCAGGACCACCTCTTATCCTTCTCTCCAGCCTCAGCAGACACACTGGGTAGATGTTAGATAAATGGTTGACAATGATGGTGATCGTGGTGATGGCAACAATGACATGGCATGACGGCTGTTCCCTGGAACTCAGCTTTCTGGGTTTTTTTTTTTTAAGAGTTCTCTTGCCTACGCTGGAGTGCAGTGCATGATCATAGCTCACTGCAGCCTCACACTCCTGGGCTTGTCCCACCTCCGTCTCCTGAGCAGTTACAACTACAGGTGTGCACCGCCACACCTGGCTAATTTCTCTCTCTCTCTCTTTTATTTTATTTATTTTATTTTTTATTTTGGTAGAGATGTGTCTCACTATGTTGCTCAGGCCAGTCTCAGACTCCTGGCCTCAAGGGATCCTCCCACTTGAGCCTTTCAAAGTGCTGGGATTACAGGTGTGAGCCATCACACCCAGCCTAAATGTTCTTAATAAAACCCCAAATTAAATACTTAATGTGGCTTTTTTTTTTTTTTTTTTTTCGAGACGGGGTTTCGCTCTGTCACCCAGGCTGGAGTGCAGTGGTGCAATCTTGGCTGACTGCAACCTCTGCCTTCTGGGTTCAAGCAATTCTCCTGGCTCAGCCCCTCAAGTAGCTGGAACTATAGGCGTGAGCCAGTATGTCTGGCTAATTTTTGTATTTTTAGTAGAGATGAGGTTTCACCGTGTTGGCCAGGCTGGTCTCAAACTCCTAACCTCAAGTGATCCACCCACCCTCAGCCTCCCAAATTGCTGGGATTAGAGGCATGAGCCACTGCACCTGGCCTGCTCTTCAAAAGAAAGACTGTCAGGAGAAAGAGAAGACAAGCCACAGGCTGGGAGAAAATGTCTGCATAAGGCACTTCTGATTAAAAACTGTTATCTAAAATATACAAAGAACTCTTAAAACTCAACAGTAGAAAATGAACAACCCAACTAAATAATGGGAAAAAGACTCAAACAGGCTGGGCGCGGTGGCTGATGCCTGTAATCCCAGCACTTTGGGAGGCCGAGGCGGGTGGATCGCTTGAGGTCAGGAGTTCGAGACCAGCCTGGCCAACATGGTGAAACCCTGTCTCTACTAAAAATACAAAAATTGGCCAGGCGTGGTGGTGGGTGCCTGTAGTCCCAGCTACTCAGGAGGCTGAGGCAGGAGAATTGCTTGAATCTGGGAGGTGGAGGTTGCAGTGAGCTGAGGTCACACTGTTGCACTCCAGCCTGGACAACAGAGCGAGACTCCATCTCAAACAAACAAACAAACAAACAAAAAACACTTATACAGACCCCTCACCAAAGATGTACAGATGGAAAAATAAGTGTATGAGAAGATGCTCAACATCATACATCCTTAGGGAATTACAAATTAAAACAACGAGATACCACTACATACCTATTAGCATGTCCCAAATCCAAAACACTGGCAACACCAAATGCTGGTGATGGGGATGTAGAGTAACAGGAGCATGGGAGTGCTAAATGGTACAGCCACTTTGGAAAACAGTTTGGGTTTTTTACAAAACGAAACATACAATCACGCTACTTGGTCCTTACCCAAACAATTGAAAACTTATGTCCACCCAAAAACTTGCACAAGAATGTTTACAACAGGCTGGGCACGTGGCTCATGCATGTAATCCCAGCACTTCGGCAGGCCGAGGCGGGCGGATTGTTTGAGGCCAGGAGTTCGAGACCAGCCTGGCCAACATGTGAAACTCCGTCTCTATTAAAAATACAAAAAATTAGCTGGGCATGGTGGCATATGTCTGTAATCCCAGCTACTCGGGAGGTTGAGGCAGGAGAGTCACTTGAACCTAGGAGATGGAGGTTGCGATGAGCCGAGATCATGCCACTGCACTCCAGCCTGGGCGACAGAGTGAGACTCCCTCTATCTCAAAAATAATAATAAAAGAATGTTTACAGCAGCTTTATTCATAGTTGCCAAAACTTGACAACATCCTAGATGTCCTTTAATAGGTGAATGGATAAACTGTGGTATATCCACACAATGGAATATTATTCGATGCTTTAAAAAAAAGAGCTACTAAGCTGCATGGAGGAAAATTAAATGCATATTACCAAGGGAATGAATCCAAGCTGAAAAGGCTACTTATGGTACAAGTCCAACTATATGACATTCTGGAAAAGGCAAAACTATGGAGACAGTAAAAAGATCAGTGGTTGCCAGGGGTTTGAGGGAAGAAAGGGATGAATAGACGGAGCAAGGATTTTTAGGACAGTGAAACTATTCTGTCTGACGTCATAATGGTGGATACTGTCATTATACAGCTGCCAAAACACATACCCTAATGTAAGGTATGGACTCTGAGTGATAATAGGGTGTCAATATTGGTTCCTCAATTGTAACAACCTCTTTGGTGCAGAATGTTGATGGTCTGTGCAGGAGTGAGTATGTGGGAACTCTCTGTACCTTCAGCTCAATTTTGCTGTGAATCTAAACTGCTCTAAAAAATAAAATCTCTCTCTATAACAATATATATACTTAATATGGAATTGATATGGGGTGGGGTTACAATTTTTTTTTTTTTTTTTTGAGACCTGTCTCACTCTATCTCCCAAGCTGGAGTGCAGTGGTGCAATCACAGCTCACTGCAGCCTTGACCTCCCAGGCTCAAGGGATCCTCCCACCTCAGCCTCTCAAGTAGCTGGGACCACAGGTAAGTGCCACCACGCCTGGCTAATTTTTTTTTTTTTAAAGACAGGATCTTGTTATGTTGCCCAGGCTGGTCTCAAACTCTTGGACTCAAGCAATCCTCCTACTTCAGTCTCCCAAATTGCTGGAATTACAGGTGTGAACCATTGCACCCGGCCAGGGCTACAATATTCTTAAAACAAGGTAGTGCAGGAATAGACTCTGCATAATAATCATTTTTCACCTTCCTGTTTACTAAATCTGCATATTGTATAAACTATTTTTTTCTTTTTGAGACAGAATCTTGCTCTTTCACCCAGGCTGGAGTGCAGTGGCACGCTCGGCTCACTGCAAGCTCTGCCTCCCGGGTTCAAGCAATTCTTCTGCCTCAGCCTTCCAAGTAGCTGGGATTACAGGTTTGCGCCACCACGCCCAGCTAATTTTTGTATTTTTAGTAGAGACGAGGTTTCACCATGTTGGCCAGGCTGGTCTCAAACTCCTGGCCTCAAATGATCCACCCACCTCGGCCTCCCAAAGTACTGGGATTACAGGTATGAGCCACCGCGCCCGGCCTACACCTTGTACAAACTTCTGTCATTGCAGTGATCACACAGATCTTTATCCAACTGAGGTATGCATAATATTAGGAGTATGTGAAAAGATTTTAGGTGATACACAAACGACTGTTTTTATTCTACTATTTATTTTAAAATGTATCAGAATAAATATGGGTAACATATATATAGTATTGTTAGGAAGTTTTCCTTTAAGATAAAGAATGTATTGAGAAAATGATAAATAGTGCAGGAAGCACTGAGGTGGCCTGACACACAAATAGAAATATGGCCCCCCAAAAAAAATCCAGAAAAGGGAAACATAGAGAATGGTTTTGTTTTGCAAATGCTGCTGAGCGGCAACCACCTGGTTACGCACCAGGGAACTTGTAGGCCACCCCAAGCCTCTCTCATCTGCCCTTTACAAGGAAGGCCTTTTGTGTATTTGGGGGGTTGATACGCAATGTGTTGTTGTCACTTTATAAAATCAACACATTTTAGGAAAGTTGCACTTAAATCGAACTGTTACAAAGCAAAAATTCATAGTGAAGGCCGGGCCCGGTGGCTCATGCTTGTAATCTCAACATTTTGGGAGGTCGATGCAGGCAGATCACTTGAGGTCAGGAGTTCAAGACCAGCCTGGCCAACATGGTAAAACCCTGTCTCTACTAAAAATACAAAAATTAGCTGGGCATGGTGGCACAAGTCTGTAATCCCAGCTACTTGGAGGCTGAGGCAGGAGAATCTCTTGAACCTGGGAGGTGGAGGTTGCAGTGAGCCGAGATTGCGCCACTGCACTCCGGCCTGGGAGACAGAGCGAGAGACTCCGTCTCAAAAAAAAAAAAAAAAAAAAATTCATAGTGATGCTTACTATTCACTGGCTACCGAAGTGGCTTAAAAAAAAAATGACAGGCCAGGCGCGGTGGCTCCTGCTTGTAATCCCAGTACTCTGGGAGGCCGAGGCAGGCAGATTATGAGGTCAGGAGATCGAGACCATCCTGGCTAACGCAGTGAAACCCTGTCTCTACTAAAAATACCAAAAATTAGCTGGGCGTGGTGGGGGGTGCCTGTAGTCCCAGCTACTCGGGAGGCTGAGGCAGGAGAATGGTGTGAACCTGGGAGGCGGAGCTTGCAGTGAGCCGAGATGTGCCACTGCACTCCAGCCTGGGCAACTGAGCGAGACCCCATCTCAAAAAAAAAAAAAAAATGACAGGGGCTGTGAGAAATCCATCAGCTACTTTGTGTCACATCCAGAAAATAACTAATGGCTCCGCCCCAGGGCTACAGCTGCCCAGAAGGGTATTATGAAGGATTAAAGAGTATCAAGGGAGTAATTCTAATTCAAGACTCACAGTGCCTTAAATCTGTCATGATGAGAAATGAAAACTTCTATTTCAGTATGCTGACAAGAAGGCTTGGAGACATATTCTCAGAAAGAGGCAGAAATCTGAAGTCCAGGAGTAGAAGCTCAGCTGAGTGTCAGAGCGAGGTTGGGTGGGGGCCAGACAAAGATGAGGGCAGCAGGAGCCAGCAAATCCAGGCAGTTGAGGCAGAGGGACCTCAGAAGCCCAAGTCGGTGCTCAAAATACATATCATTCATTTCTTCCTCAAGAGTGAATGAATGGGCCTGGTGGGTGTTTCTGTTACACAGGAGCCTTCATCTTGACATTCTGTCTGGTCTTTCGGAAGATTTTGTGAAATGTTCTGCCAGTATTTACTCAGCTGCATGAACCTGTTTACTTTTTAAGTAAACATCTTTTAGATTCAAGAGTAAATGAAACCTTAGGGAGTCAAAGCAAGCAGGCAGAAGATTGCAAATCTGCTGATTGCAGTCTCCTATCTACACGTTCAAAATCAAGAACTGGCTCCAGGTAGCTATCCAGCCCTGGAGCTTAAGTCACCATGACTGGATGCAGCCGGGCCTGGGTGCTACTTCAGTGTCTCCACCAAGTTCTGCGCCAACAGCCCCCAACCAGGAGTCTGCCAGGCAGCAAACCCAATTCTCCTACTCAGGCTGGCACCAGCCCAAGAAAAGAGAATGCAGGGCAGTCATGAGCAGGGACAAGGCACGGCCTCTTCCAACAGAGTCCACCCTTCCAGGCTCCTCTCTAGAAAGCAAAGTAGAGCCAGGACATGTCTTTGCCTGAACACTCCTTCAGAGGTTCTTGCACTTTGGACAGCTGCAGTTGGATCCCAAAGTTCACTTGCAGAAAACGGAACCCAGGCCATAGAATGAACTGTTCAGAGGCACCCAGGCTCAGAAACATACATAGAAAATGAAAAGATCATTCTGGATATAAACATAAATGTAAAATAAAAATATCACTCCAGATAGAAAAATACCACTCCACCCAGTACTTTGGGAGGCCAAGAAGGGCGGATCACCTGAGGTCAGGAGTTCGAGACCAGCTTGGCCAACTTGGTGAAACCCCGTCTTTATTAAAAATACAAAAATTAGCCAGGCACAGTGGCGGGTGCCTGTAATCATGGCTACTCGGGAGGCTGAGGCAGGAGAATCGCTTGAACCAGGAGGCAGAGGTTGCAGTGAGCCGAGATCATTCCACTGCATTCTCCAGCCTGGGTGACAGAGGAAGACTCTGTCTAAAAAACAACAACAAAAACAAACAAACAACAACAACAACAATAACAAAAACACTCCAGAGGGAGTCTGGAGTTCACAGCCAATTTCACCCACTAGGTGCTACTTCAATCCCTAACTGAGCATGTCTGGCATAGTCTTCCCTGGTTCTGGTCCAGATCAACTTTTCTCATCATTCTCCTTGTGCTTGAGTTATTTTCAGCCTCACAAGTTCTGTAATATTACAGCCATTTGTTGGTGTCAACAACAGTGAGTGCAGAGAGGTCTCATTCTCTCTGTCTGCAGAGTCCCATGTCAACGGCACAGACTCAACTCACTGTCCCGTCACTCTGGATGTTCCTGTGTCCATTCGTTCCTGCAGGGTTCACATGAAGCTGAAATGGTTGTGTCTTTCTCCAGGCACTCTCTACCCATGGGAACAAATCTGAAAATCTTCCTCTATAAATGTCTGTTACATCTGCAGAGGTTGGAAGATATTTTTATAGACCTCTTTGGCTTTAAGCAGAGAAGATAGATTCTGGAATTAAGTGGGAGACCCTCCCTGACCTATGATTTCTTCCTGTGTTCCCTTATCAAATTGTCCCTTCTTTGGGACAGTTAGGGTTAGGAACCGTCCCTGTTCCTTTTCTGCCTCCCTAGGGTTTTGTAGTGCTGCCGTTTCCTACCCCAATCAACTGGGATATCCTCTCTGCACCAGCCCATGTGGTCCCAGCAAGAAACTGAAGACCCTTGGTCAAATCTCCCCTGTGGGAGACTCCTCCACACACCCAGACCCCACAGTGAACATTTGGAGGTTCATCAGGTGAGCTGTTTCTATCAATAAAATGGTTCCTGAAAAGTTGTATGTAAGTAACATTTTTATAAATTGAAAATCTGACAGGAACCCTGCAGATAGTCTATTTAGATTTAAATATACGTTGTTGTACAAATGCTTAATCCCTCTATATTTTAGGTTTTGTGAATTGTGTTTTTCTAGTAGCGTTTGTTTGTTTTGAGACGATGTCTCACTCTGTTGTCTAGGCTGGAGTGCAGTGGTGCCATCTCAGCTCACTGCAACCTTCACCTCCCGGGTTCCAGCGATTCTCCTGCCTCAGCCTCCCGAGTAGGTGGGATTACAAGCATGCCCCACCATGCCCAGCTAATTTTTGTATTTTTAGTAGAGACGGGGGTTTCACCATGTTGGCTAGGCTGGTCTCGAACTCCTGACCTCAGGTGGTCCACTCGCCTTGGCCTCCCAAAGTGCAAGGATTACCAGCATGAGCCACTGCACCTGGCTTAATAGTGCATTGTCTTAAAGAGGAAACCTCCTCTAGAGACAAGGCCATGAGTGTCCACTAGAAGCAAAGCCAGGCCCCAGCTGGAGGAGACAGCCTGTCTGAGGGCAAGAGGCTGGGAGACCGAGTAGGAGAGAAGAGATACGTCCCCTACCTCCCAGCCTGAACGAACCTGTCCTCACCCTGAGGGGGCCAGTCCTTAATCTATGAGGACTTGTCATTAGCCCACCTGAGATATGTAGACAACATGACAGGCCTGTCCATATTCTGAGGGGACCAGTCCTCAGCCTGGAGAATGTATTTCTATATTTCTTTGTCTCAAGTAGCCTGTGAGCTATTAAAGTCCCCAGCTCGAGACCATATGCTACTCATCTTTGTGCCCCTTCTGGGCACAGTGCCCAGGGAATATTGTTGGAGTTCCCCCAGCTTCTTCAGTAATTTCCGCTTTCCCTGGGACACACCCATGAGGACACACACCTGCATTCTTTACAGTTTTCACCCTTTTTATTTGCAGGTCTCACCTCTGGACCAAAGGTCCATAAATTGTTGTTAAGAATTTCTCCAACATCTTTTTGCTTGGGGAGCAGTTTCCAGGTCCAGTTCAACAAATACTTACTGTATGTCTATAACTGAATGCAAGGGACGGGGCTACTCGCTATGAAGGTACAAACCAATAATGGAAGCATTGCCCGCCCTGTCCCACCTAGAGTCTGTTAGGAAAACAGAGGGGATGCTTCCCTATGCTGCAGAGACACCCCCAGGGAAGATGACCTTAGTTCACACAGAGCCCCCTGGAGACAGGATATTGACGTGGCCATCACATTCCAGGCTCTGATCCAAGGCAAGCCCTTGACATTGACTCACACAGCTGAGTTCCTGAGACTGCTGGACTAGCTGCTCGCTAATGTGTGAGCTGTAGGCTGAAAGAGGACTCGCATACTGGAATGTTTAGATCAACCAGTCAACACCCCTAGGGATGTCCAGATGGAAGACAAATGTCAGTGAAAGGCAGGAACCAGAGACTGAGCTGGTGTCATCCACAACGACTGCCACAGCCACTCACTTCCCCCTGCAGGGACAGGTTACCCTGGAGACCGTGGGGTCATATCACCTGGTCAGGGCCAGAGACATGCTGCCTGGACATGACTCTGCAGTCCGTGTTCACCCTTCACTTCCACTGACACATTTTCTTTTTTTTCTCTCTTTCTTTTTTTTTTTTTTTTTTTTGAGATGACGTCTCACTCTATCGCCCAGGCTGGAGTGCAGTGGTGTGATCTCGGCTCACTGCAACCTCCGCCTCCCAGGTTCAAGCAATTCTCCTGCCTCAGCCTCCCAAGTAGCTGGGACTACAGGCATCTGCCACCATGCCCAGCTAATATTTGTATTTTTTAGTAGAGATGGGATATCACCATATTGGCCAGGCTGGTCTCGAACTCCTGACATTGTGATCCACCCGCCTCGGCCTCCCAAAGGGCTGGGATTACAGGCGTGAACCACCGCGCCTGGCCCACATTTTCTTATTTAATCTATTAGGAGTACTGATTCGTTAATTAAGTCAGTAAGTCCTTCTCCGCCTGCTCCTTTTCTGGAAGACATTTTGCCTTTGAAGTTGATTTTATCTATCACGCTTGACTCTTGGTCTCTGGACATGTCTCCCAGTCACCAATGGGCCACCTCCAAGGCAGGACCTCCATTGTGCCAACTCAACAAAGCAGGCTGGACTACGTGTCCAATAAGTGCTGTGGAACAGCAGAACGGAGAGCGTTTACTCAGCTGATGCAAAGAACTTCATGGAACGGGTGGGATTGGTACAGGTTTTGGAGGATGCTGGAATTTGAATAGGCAGAAAGAAGAGGGAGGTGGTATATTTAGGTGAGCAGAGACTTGGAAGAAGGCAAGAAGACAGAAGTGACAGGCCTGCTAAGGAGAAAGCTATGAAGGAGAATCTGGGGAGGTGAAGGTGGAGAGGGTTAGAGCCAAAGGAGCTCATGCAATGGCAACGGGGAGCCATAGAAGGCTTTTGGGCGGGAGTGACATGATCAAAGTATAACTTTAGGAAAACTAAGCTGGCAGTGGAAGAAAAGCCTGGTTTTAGGCAGATCGAATGCCAAGTAAAAGATTCCCAGAATAGAATTATAAATAGAGTTTCCACAAATACAAAAACTCTTGCCCTAGTTCACCCTAGGCATCTGTCTGTGGAGGGGGATTAGAATTTGTCATAAATGGAACTCCAAGAGAAGGGTAAAAAGGTAATATTGTGCTGCTATATTCAAAAATAGCATTAAGCAGCAAAAACACATTTTGCAAGCCAGACTGTTATCTAAAGAAAGGATCCCCCAAGTTTCTTTCTTCCTTCGGCATGTCAGCATGTGGGCTTGGAGGACTCAGCCCACAGAGTTCCCCTGCAGTGCATCGGAGAGATCCCACTTCATCATTAAAGCTTAGCTGGAAGCAGAATGAAGGAAGATATGATGTAGGAGAAGTAAATGAAAAGCCCACGTTTTTTCTGGCTTGGTAGATGGAGGAGAGAGAAAAAAGAGAGTGAGGAGACAAAGCAGGCAGGTGGGGGACCCCCCGTATCCCTGTCAAGGCTTGCACTTGGACAGGGAAAGGGAGCATTAAATAAGTTCAAGGTTGACGTCAAGGACAGATGATCATATCCAGTCTGCCTGCCATGGCAGGATGAGGAGACTCATGGCAGAAGCTGGGGAGGGCAGCTGGGCAGGAAGGCAGGGGCAGGACAGGGCAGACACTCAGCGACTGCAGCTAGGGTGCCCCTATTGAACCCTAGTCACATAAGGGAAGACCAGGTCACAAGGCACTCCAGCCTCAGCCGTCAGTGGGGCAAGAGGAATTCAGGTGGGTCAAACTCATCACCCAGGGAACGCAGTGGGAGTGGACACCGTCATGGAGGACTCCAAGTGTTTGCTGTTGCTGTAAGAAAATGTAAACCCTTCTCTGATACCACCAGACTCCATCTTGGAGCCAGAAGAGGTGAAGGACGGGCAGTCTTGGAGACTGAGTATCTGTATCCAAATGCAAGACAGTTTCCTAAAGGGGCCAATTCAGTGAACAGATCGGACCATGTTTAAACAAGATGGAATATAAAATTAATGTTTTCCACTAATCAGTGGGTGGGTGTGGGTGGACCTCAGGAGAACAGACCATGTTAAAGATGGAACATTTTTAAATTGCACTCACTTTCCTCTGCACATCTGAGTGGCAGTGAGTTGCATTTTGCTCTACCAAATTATGAACTAGGTAGAAGAGACAGGAAGTTATGGGGTCAGAAAACTGGGCCAATGTTTGGCTATGCCCTCAAATTGTACCTAGAAAACCCAATAATCTTACAGAATGTGGTGAATCTGTGCATGTCTCTTGTTTCTGCTAAAGAACATCTGTCTCTCCCTCTTACATGAAGCAGGGTTACAGGTGGCAAATTTCCAGCACTAATTAGCACTCTGCAATAAGCAGCTCTCCATCTTGAGGGCTAACGTCCCTATCTCTGCCTATCTCATGCCTCAACTCTCAAAGAAACAAGCCCATAAACTGGGGATGGATCAACACTTCACAACCCGTATCATCATGCAGTGTGCAGCTCTTGTGTATATCCTAGTGGAAGCTGAGTTTGTTGGCTAATAGGATACAAGACAGGAAGAGCTTAGAATCAAGGTTCCAGTAGACAGAGGAGGAGTAGGCAAGACTGTCTCCATTACTTTCTCCTCTGAGACTGAGGACGATTCACACAAATGTGGTCAGAAACTCATGCTCTGAGAACCGAGAGAGCCAGCGGTAGGGGAGGTTGCAAAGAAACATTGCAGTGGATTGAACTGAAGAGAGACAGGCTGCTTGCTGGAGTCTTAGCAACCAGCTTTTCTGAAAGGAGAGAGGCGGGTGACCACACTGCCAGCACCTTCTCCTGACTGTCTTGCATTTGCTCCTCCCTCATTGGAACCTGATAACTAATTCTTCGTATAGTAAGGGGATACTACTGAAGTTTTCAGTATTGTTAACATCATCCAAAGCAGTTCTTATGTTGCCTTCACATATGTACATTGAAATGCTTACTGCATTTATTTTCAATGTAAAGGGCTATGTGATAGCAACCTTAAAGGAAAAAAAATGTTTAAAAATCAAAATCACCCATAATCCCAATATTCTAACTCAAAACAGCCTTTTCCTGTTTTGCACATTATCTTCCACATCCACACTTGTTCTACAACCTTGTAATCAAGAGTATAGACAGTATAGTATCCCCCTTTTGTTTTCATTAATGGTATGTCAAAAGCATTTTCCCACATTTTCATAAAAATGATTAAGAGTGGGGCCAGGCATGGTGGCTCACATCTATAATCCCAGCACTTTGGGAGGCCAAGGTGGGCAGATCACTTGAGGTCAGGAGTTTGAGACCAGCCTGGCCAACACGGTGAAACCTCGTCTCTACTAAAAATACAAAAATTAGCCGGGCATGGTGGCACGAGCCTGTAATCCCAGCCACTCAGGAGGCTGAGACAGGAGAATCGCTTGAACCTGGGAGGTGGAGGTTGCAGTGAGCCGAGATCGCACCACTGCACTCCAGCCTGGGCAACAGAGCGAGACTCTGTCTCAAAAAAAAAAAAAAGTTGAATAATGGCTACAATCTATTTCCTCATATGTCATATCATGATTTACACCATGTATTTTTTAAGTTCAAAGCAGAAGCTCGGTCCCACCTACCACTGTGGTCACCATGGTGCTCTGTCATAATGGAACCTCAACAGACCTGTCAGGACATCATGTCCAAAATCAATAATCAATAGCATGACAGCATCAGTACTCATCTTGGCCTTTGTCAGCCTCCAAGGTTTCCCGCCTCATCCCACTGCTGCCTCCACCTATTAATAAGGTCTCTCCTCCCTCAGCCCGTTTGCTACACAGAAGTGGAAATCCCAGGTGGGCACTCTGGCTCACACTTGGCAATCCCAGCACTTTGGGAGGCCAAGGCAGGAGGATCACTTAAATTTAAGAGTTCAAGACCAGCCTGGGCAACATAGACCCTGTCTCTATAAAAAATAAAAATAAAAAAGTATCCAAGTGCAGTGGTACGTACCTGTAGTCCTAGCTACTCGGGAGGCCAAGGCAGGAGAATCGCTTGAGGCCAGGAAGTCAAGGCTGCAGTAAGCCATGTTGGTGCCACTGCACTCCATCCTGGGCAACAGAGTGAGGCCTTGTCTCTGGGGGGAAACCCTAGAGGCCCACAATCCCAGCCCCTTCCAGGCAGGCCTGAAAGGAATGGCGACCATGGAGCCACGGATGGTTCCAGAGGGCTGCAGCAGCAGAACAGCAAGCCCTGCTACCCTGTGTTCAGAAGTGGTCACAGCCGTGTCCCTTAGTATTGTGGCCCTGGCCAAGGCTATGGTCATTGCCCAGTTCTCAGCTCCTGTTTATTTCCCACACCTGTCTCTGCAGCCGTCTGGAAAGTCTAAGAGCTACCCAATATGCTGTCAATAAATCTCTTTTCTACATCAACTAGCCTGAGTCTGTTTCTGTTTCTGTTGCTTGCAGAGACAACAGAAACAGACTGGTTCAATCCTCATTTTCTATTCCTATCAAAGCCTGTCCGAGAGAGAACTGAAAATCTATTTCCACTGAGGCAGAAAAATTCTCTCATTCATACAAAGCTTTACCACATACAATATTTTTTCATTATGCATGCTGTCTTTTGATTTGTCAAGTCGAAGCATTATAACTTACCTATATGTATTGTGTTCAACTAAAAGATAAGAAAAATAGGGCCCAGAGTGGCTCGGTGAATGATCCAGGGTCACACAGTAAATCATCGAGTCTTCTAACTCGAAATTCCGAGCTGTCTTCACTTATCAGGCTGCCTCCCACTTGAACAGGCTCGATTTCAGGCATTGCAGGATGGCAGGAAACTAACTGGGGACAGGGAGAGGGAATACAGAACGAGGGAGGCTTCTCAGATGGAGAAATTAGAAGGAGTAGGCATATAGAACAAGCAGTGATTTCTGCCAGTTGAGGGGAAAAGAAGTCTTGGAGACACATTCACATGCACACACTCACTCACACACTCACACTCACACATACTCACCCGGCTTACACGCCCTCTCTGCTTTTCCATTACGATGTGCTAAGCCTCCTATGAATTGCTGAGCAGCCACCCAGCCCAGCAAAGCACACCTTTGATGAGCTTCTATTTTTAGGATACTAAGTATTCCATCCTGTGGACTTGAAAACCTAACACCCTCAGTTGAAATGACTCACACATTGAGACGCCGGTGAGGTAAAGGGAACAAAACTGCTGCTTCGCGAGTTTGGTATGAGGGCAGCCAGACCCCAGCCTCCTGCTGCTGAACCACCCTCACGCTACCTGCAGGCAGGAATTCAACCAGCTTTGGAAAGGTTCAGACATAAATGTAGGGAGCAGCCCTGAACAGGTGACAAAGAAACATGAGAGGTAGGCCCCTGACTGTGTGAGGCAGACCCCTAGCATTATGAGGCTGAAATCACAGAAGAAGAGTAGAGGCCCCTCCCACAGATCCACTGCCGCTGACGGAATAGCGGGCTCCCGCCAGGCAGACGCAACACAGTGGGAAGCACACAGCAGTGCCGGAGATGCCAACCTGCGAAAGCGAGGAAGCTGCATCCAGCTGAGCTCTGGAGCCAACCATGATTTATTAGACACAGGAAGGTGTCTTAGCTTGGGTTCCGTCGAGAGAAGAGCCTGGGACCAGGATTTGGGAGCAGGTCATTTATTTGGGAGATGGTCTCAGGAAGGAGTGTGGGAGGGTGAAAACCCAGAGGAAAAGACAATGAGTGTGTGTTACTGACAAAGGGTGGGCACCCTGTTTTAATACATTAACGATAAAGATTAAGTATAATGTATGGTAATAATAATAATAATAATAATAATAAAGGCCCACAAAGGATGGTTACTATTGTGGGTAATAGAGGCTCAGTCTTGCTGGGGATCCTCTGAAGAACCATGCAGAACGTGCCTCAGAGTTATCCGACCAGAGGATGGGGAAGTTGGAGAATGTAGGTACCATTGGGTTTTTTGTTTTTTTGGTGTGTGTTCTTTTGAGATGGAGTCTCGCTCTGTTGCCCAGGCTGGAGTGCAGTGGTACCATCTCTGTTCATTGCAACCTCCACCTCCTGGGTTTAAACGATTCTCCTGCCTCAGCCTCCTGAGTAGCTGGGATTACAAGGATGTGCCATCATGCCTGGCTAAATTTTGTATTTTTAGTAGAGACAGGGTTTCACCATGTTGGCCAGGCTGGCCTCAAACTCCTGGCCTCAAGTGATCTACCCACTTTGGCCTCTCAAAGTGCTGGGATTATAGGTGTGAGCCACCACGCTCAGCCCCATTGGATTTTTGTTTTTGTTTTTTTTGTTCTTTGTTTTGTTTTGAGACAGAGTCTCACTCTGTGGCCCAGGCTGGAATGCAGTGGTGCAATCACCGCTCGTTGCAGCCTTGACTTCCTGGGCTCAAGGGATCCTCCTGCCTCATCATCCTGAGTAGCTGGGACTACAGGTGCATGCCACCATGCCCAGCTAATTTTAAATTTTTTTTGTAGAGGCAAGGTCTCGTTATGTTGCCCAGGCTGGTCTGGAACTCCTGAGTTCAAGTGATCCTCCCACCTCGGCCTCCTAAAGTGCTGGGATTACAGGCATGAGCTGCTGTGCCCAGTCATTTCATCGGTGAATTGTTGTCCCAGGAGTGTTAGTCCTTCCCCCATTACCTCCCTCTCCCGACAAACACACACAATGTTCAGGAGAAAACCATGAGTCAGTGAAGCAGAATAACAGCTGCAGTGCTTAACGTGGGGCCACAATTTCCAGAATGTAAGCAATGCTGAAACCAGGCATGCCCAGGCGGTGTGGCATACAAACCTCCGCTACCCCGGGATGGAGGAGTGTGCTCAATGTCACCGTGTGGATGTCGTCAGCCAAATCCAAACAACTGTGGAAAACGTCTGCAGGACTCATGGCCTGGTTTCTTCCACAATTAAATGACATTTAAAAAAAAACAAAAACAAAAAAAAAGAAGGGGAACAGACATAAGAAACATACCCATTCAACGCCACACTTACTCTTTTAAGGATCCTAAATTGAACAAACCAACTGTAAAAAGACTGTTTTGAGACAACGGAGGAAAATTGAATGTGGCCTACATGTGGGATAATATTAAGAAATTTATTGGCTGGGCGCAGTGGCTTACTCCTGTAGTCTCAGCACTTTGAGAGGCCAAGGTGGGAAGATCACTGGAGCCCAGGAGTTCAAGAACAGCTGGGGCAACATAGGGAGACCCTGTCTCTACAAAAAATTTAAAAATTAGCTGGGCGTGATGGCACGTGCCTGTGGTCCCAGCTACTCCGAAGACTGAGGTGGGAGGATTGCTTGAGCCCAGGAGGTTGAGGTTGCAGCGAGCTATGATACTCTAGCCTAGGCGACAGAGCAAGACGCCATTTCCCCCCGCCCACCCCCCCCAAAAAAGAAAAAGAAATATATTCTGTTAGGTCTGAGAATGGCATGTAGTTGAGTTTGTTTTTTTAAGTCCTTTCCTATTAGAAATCTATACTGAAATCTTTATGGAAGAAATTACATGATGACTGAGATTTGCTTTAAAAGACTCTAGCAAGCCGGGCGCGGTGGCTCACACTTGTAATCCCAGCACTTTGGGAGGCCGAGGCGGGCGGATCACGAGGTCAGGAGATCGAGACGACGGTGAAACCCCGCCTCTACTAAAAAATACAAAAAATTAGCTGGGCGTGGTGGCGGGCGCCTGTAGTCCCAGCTACTCGGAGAGGCTGAGGCAGGAGAATGGCGTGAACCCGGGAGGCGGAGCTTGCAGTGAGCCAAGATTGCGCCACTGCACTCCAGCCTGGGCGACAGAGCGAGACTCTGTCTCAAAAAAAAAAAAAAGACTCTAGCAAAAAAAAAAAATGTTGGTGCGAGTGTAGATGAAATAAAAATAGCAAAATGATGATCATTGTTGAAGCTGGGTGGTAGGTATAATATGGTAGTATGCAATTTTCTCTACTTTTATGAGAAATGTCTATAAACAAGGTTACATTTGGGAAAAAAAAGGAAAGCAATAATAGGCTCCAGGAGGCATCATCTATCCACTGCTCATTTACTGAGTTGCTTTTTTGTGTGTTCAGAGATGAGTGAGACAATCTCTACCCTCTGTGAGCAGAAGGTGGAGGGACAAAGAGGAGTTAAGTCCTCAAGCCTTGAGCGCAGTTAAGAAACAATACCACACCACCCCTGGAGGCCACCTTGCAGCAGTGATTAACCAACTTCCACGGGAGTAATATTGACAGTGAGTGCTCGATGGAGCCTGCACTGGAGAAGAGAGAAAAGGTGTGGGGCTTCACACCTTCCCCCATTCTGGAGCCTACAACTTAATCGCCTATATTAAAACCTTCCTTCTAAACCCTCATTTTTATGAAATCCAATTTGATTTCTGATTCTTAACATTCCTGTACATTCAGTGAGCTAATACACTCAAATACTGTTATTAGTGTTTTGAGAACTCCTAGAAGAGGCAGAATTGGGTGGTTAGGGGTTGAACAGAGAGGCAGGAGAGAAGTAGAAACTTTGTTTTGGGAAGGCTGGAAGTGGGAAAGTTGGGTCAGAATTCCACAGGGCCTTGGCATCGGGCTCATGCCAAACAGGAAGGAGGAAGCAAGCTCTCAAGATGGGGTGAGGGTCCCATTATTCTGCAAAGCTTTGCACAGAGTCATGTGGCACCCCCGGCCTGGGGCCAAGGGCACTGAGCAGGTTCTCCTGCAAGTGCTGTTCAAGCCAAAGTGATCAGGAAGAGCTTCTTCCATCAAGGACACCCAGGCAACTCTGTCTCTGATCCCCAGACTGAAAGGGGGGAGTCATCACAGTTCAACTTAGTTAAACATTTTTGAACTTTACTGTGTGTCAGGCCACACACTGGCCCTGGAGCTATGGGGACCAAGTGGGCACTTTCTCTTTGTCAAGGTTCTTTGATTGTAAACAACAGAAGCGACCTCTGCATGTGAGGGAACTCACAGTCCTAATGGAAAAGCTGAAGAACCAAGCTTCAGAGAGGACAGACACCAGAGGAGCTCTGGGGACTTAGGGGACAGAAGCCATAGGATAGGCTCCGGCCATGTTCAGCCTTTTTGTCACCCCACTCAAATCCAGATACCAGGGAAGAGACTTCTAGAGGGACCATCAGAAGCATGCTTGGTGGCAGATGTGCTACCCCTCAATAAGAAAGGTGTTTTGTTTATTTGGTTTTTGTTTTGAGATGGAGTCTTGCTCTGTCTTCTAGGCTCACTGCAACCTCTGCCTCAGCACCCCAAGTAGCTGGGACTACAGGCGTGCACCACCACACCCAGCTACTTTTTGTATTTTTAGCAGAGATGGGGCTTCGCCATGTTGGCCAGGATGGTCTCAAACTCCCGACCTCAAGTCTATCCGCCGATCTCCACCTCCTGAAGTGCTGGGATTACAGGCGTGAGCCACCATGCGCAGCCAATAGGAAAGCTTTTAAAAAGGGAAGTTACTAGCCACTCCTCTCAGTCAGATGCATTGGCTTCTGGCTGTCTGGGTTGTCTAGAAACAGACTCTGTGCAGGCTGAGCACAGCAGGGAAGGGGCTCTGTCAGATGGGGGATGAGTCTTTGTTTCACACTGACTCATCCCTGCATCCTGAGGCTGTTGACTGTGTAGACTCAGCCCTGGCGTAGGTGAACTGGGGTCAGGCCTGTGGTTCTCATTTGCAAATCTGAGATAATCCATAAATGGTTTTCTCCCTGGTTTTCTTTCCCAGTAGAAGCAGTTCTTTCGTTTTTTGTCCTTTGTTTTTTTTGTTTTGTTTTGTTTTTTCTTTTTTTTTTTTTGAGACAGAGTCTCACACTGTCTCCCAGGCTGGAGTGCAATGGTGCGATCTCGGCCCACTGCAACCTCTGCCTCTGGGTTCAAGTGATTCTCCTGCCTCAGCCTCCCAAGTAGATGGGACTATAAGTGCATGCCACCACGACCAGCTAATTTTTTGTATTTTTAGCAGAGACAGGATTTCACTATGTTGGCCAGGTTGGTCTCGAACTCCTGACTTCATGATCTGCCCACCTCGGCCTCCTGAAGTACTGGGATTATAGGCGTGAGCCGCCACACCCAGCCTAGTAGAAACAGTTCTTACAGAAAAGTTTCTATTTGCAAGAGAGGTGACTCAAAACTTGATAATTGATTTTGTTTTGCTGCAAATGTCTTTAAACATTTTTTAAAACCCTCTAGAACTTTGGAAGGGGAGGCTCCCCTGCCTGGGGCTGCAGACTGTGGTGGTGGCTGCCAGTCACATCAGTGAGGGTTGGGCACAACCAGGACGCTCCAAGGGCTCATTTCTTACCCCAGGGTCAGGGTAAGCATCTTTGGTGACCACAGTCAAGGTGGGCTCGGAGCCATAGGTTCTATTTTATTCTGAAACATGCCTGTGAAGTGCACCCAGCCCGGGGAGTTGGAATTATTCATGCCCAGTCAGCCAGCTACTGAAGATGAAAATCAGAACAAAAACTAAAGACGCTTGGGGTTGTGGCGTGGTCGAATAGCTGAGTCACACTTCATCTTCTTCCACTCTCAGCTCAAAGATTGAAAGGAAGACCAGAGTCTGACAGTCATCGCGTCTGACGTGCTCCCACTGCAACAGAAGTTTGAATTCCCCTCTCCAGCATTCTGGCCACCGAGTGGTCCCTGCTGTCCTTGAGGGTCTTTGGTGACAAGGAACTCACCTTCCAGGGAAGCCTCTTCCACCTTGGGACAATTCAGATTATGAAAGTACTCTCAGATACAGAGCTGAAACTCTCTACCTAATTGTTCCTTTTGGATTTCACAGAAAACAAAAAAAAATTTTTTTTTTTTGAGACAGGGTCTGGCTCTGTCACCCAGGCTGGAGTGCAGTGGCATGCTCTCAGCTCACTGCAACCTCCACCTCTCTGGCTCAAGCAATTCTCGGGCCTCAGCCTCCCAAGCTGGGACTACAGGCACACACCACCACACCCAGCTAATTTGTTGTATTTTCAGTAGAGATGGGGTTTCGCCATGTTGGCCAGCCTGGTCTCGAACTCCTGGCCTCAAGTTGATCTGCCTGCCTCAGCCTCCCAAAGTTCTGGGATTACAGTTGTGAGCCACCATGCCTGGCTGGGAAAAAATTTTGTTTGTTCTTCTTTCAATGGACAGTTCTTCAAATATATGATAACAGTTTTCAGAGTCTCCTCCAAGGTATAGCCTCAGTCCTTCAGGTATCCCCTGTGACGTGTCTCGAACCTCCCCAGCAGCCCTAGTGGCTCCCTCTGCATGCAGTCCAGGCTGTCCCCATCTCTCTTAAAGCCTGTGAGCACAAAAGTCCAGTTTTCCGGGTAAGCAGCATGTGGCTGCTAATACTGCATGATGCTTGGCATCACGTAGGCAGCCATAAGCACTGTGGAAGAAAGGAGAAAAGTGGAGTAGAGAAGACAGGAGGGAGAGTGGGAAAGAAAGGGAAGATGAAAGAAAAGGGAGGAGGGAGGGTAGATGGCTTTCAGCCAACATCTGCATGTCATTTCTAGCAGAGTTGCTGCTGTTGCCATCTCCCCTGCCTGGGCTGGACTGGGCTGTCCCAGACCCTGTCCCCAGGTGCCCCCACAAACTTGCTGCTATTCAGAAGGCTGGCTCTCATGGAGTCCTCAGCATACCTGCTCCTGCTCCTGAAGAACTGAGCCCTGGAGACAGCGCAGCACACAGACGCAGCTAGGAAAGCTGACAGCCTCCCAGCCCCATTCAGCACCATACCCCAGTACTTAGAGCTGGGGCTCCAGGAGGGATGCAGAGGTCCAAGTTTGGGCTCCGGAAGCTGCTGGCCCAAGGCAGTCAGTGGCTGCTCTGGTTCCAGTTGTGGAACGCACTTCAGAACTCACCCCCAAACTTGCACACCACTTTCTAGGGCCAAGAGAATACAGAGACAGGAAGATGTAGTGGAATGATGACCAGATGCATTTTCACTAACAGGACACTTTTGTACTCATGATCTCATTCAGTCTCACTGGGACCTTTATTTTCTCATTTCACATGTATATAAGCCAAGGATCAGAGAGGCTTGCCCAAGGTTAATCTCAGTATCATTCAGAGAACTATAGTTCTATAGAGTCACACACACACAACACATCTCTATCTCACGTCATTCTCTCCTCTCCCCAGTTCTAGAAGAAGATGTTGTTCTTACTTTCAGAGATAGAAACTGATGACCAGAGATTTAGGTTAGCGGCCCAAGGTCACACAGCTAGCGACTATCTCAGAATAAAAATCCTGGTTGTTCAGGCTAACATCCATGCTGTGTCCACTTGATTTATATGGGAGGTTTCCTCCCATACAAATAAAACACCCCATTGAGATAACAATACGAATAATCTGTATGAAAAGTCTGTTCTGTTCTGTTCTTATGCTAACTCCTTAGTCTGTAGAAACAAAGCATTTCACAGACACCCAATAGAAGCAATGAAAACATCTCCCATTGTCTTTTCCATGATGTGCTCCTAAGAGGAAAACTGATGTGCCAGCAAAGATTGGCCCCAAGCACGGAATCTCCGTGAAAGAACAATGCTTTTTTTAAAAAGGTATTATAAGCAGAATACAAAATTATAGGTTCACTGTGATTACCACGGAGGACGATGAAATGCTTATGGAAATAGACAAAGACTGGAAGGGAAATGCAAACATTCAATCAGTCCCATTGGATGGTTTAAACCCCAAAGGGATGGTTTATTTTTCTTTCTTAAAAATGTATTTAATGTCTTTATCGTATTTGCGCAATAACAAAAAAGACTCTCGTATAATGCACAAATATTCATAATCTGAAATACAGAAGACCTCCACGCAGTGGTATAAACCCTAAGCTGCAGCTGCCGGAGTCCCTGGGATATTGCTGCTTGCTTGACCATGTTCGACCTTGACCAGTTCCGTTAACAGTCACCATAGAGATGGAGAAGAGAGAGAGGCGGAGCAGTCTTTCCACCATGCAGTTTGGCTGGCTGCTTGTTACTATAACATTTTGAATATAGACTATTCCCAACATCTCCGTTTTTGTAGAGCCTTGTCTTCAGGTCAGAGTTAATTAAATTCTGCTGACTTCCCAGAGCACCTACTATGTGCTGGGCCCCGGATATATGAAGAATAGTAGGCTAGGTCCCTGCCTAGTGACAGCTCATAGCAGGCTCAATTCTTGGTGGTTTTTGGAGCCTGTGGAGGGTGAAGCATCATACACTCCCAAACTGCTTCAAAACTTAAAAATAATAGAACCCATAATGTACCCTCTAAGTCTCCAAATCTTGCTAAGTAATTGCTAATCTTGCTAAGTAATTGCTAAGGCTTTTTCTTTTCTTTTCTTTTCTTTTTTTTTTGGCTCACTTTCTTTTTTTGGCTCACTAGACAGGACATGAGATATGTATATTTTATTTTTATCCCTAGACTGTATCACCAACTTCTGGAGAACAGAGGCTGTGCTTTAATTACCTATATTCCTGGCATAGGGCCTAGCACTGGCCACCTACTGAGCAGTACAGACTCAGTGTTTGCTGAATATACTGAGCATCCAGAATGAACTCTGCACTGTGCTTCTGAATGGAAGAGTGAATGGATGGGTGCATGGATGGGTGCATGGATGGATGGGGCACTAGATGGAGGGTGGAAGGATGGATGGATGGATGGATGGATAGGTCGATGAGTGAATGGATGAATAGGTGGATGGGTGATTGGGTGGATGGATGGATGGGGGTATGGATGGTGGGAGGTTGGATAGATGGATGGATAGATGGATGAGTGGATGGATGAATAGGTGGATGGGTGGATGGATGAATGGATGGATGGATGGATGGATGGATGGATGGATGGATGGATGGATAGATGGATGAGTGGATGGATGAATAGGTGGATGGGTGGATGGATGGATGAATGGATGGATGGATGGATGGATAGATGGATGAGTGGATGGATGAATGGGTGGATGGGTGGATGGGTGGATGGATGATGGATGGATGGATGAATGGATGGATGGATGGATGGGTGGAGAGTAAGGCACTGCATCAAGATACAGATGCACAAGTTGGGAAACAGGAGGAAAGTTTAATCAAGAGCTATTCACAAAGTGGAGGAAAATGTTTATGGCAATCAGTAATGGATGCAGTTCCCTGGGGTAAGAAACAGAAAGAGCAGTTACCACCCCTAGTCCTGAGGGACAAAGGGAAAAAAATAATGACCAGAACCCAAAGAGAGGAGCTGACCAGAGAGGAAGCATCAGGGAGAGGGAAGTAGGCAGGTCACACATACAATGTGTGGCCTTTTCCCACTGACTTTTTTCTTTTCTTTGATTATACTTTAAGTTCTAGGGTACATGTGCACAATGTGCAGGTTTGTTACATATGTATACACGTGCCATGTTTGTGTGCTGCACCCATTAACTCGTCATTTACATTAGGTATATCTCCTAATTCTATCCCTCCCCGCTCCCCTCACCCCACGACAGGCCCCGGTGTGTGATGTTCCCCACCCTGTGTCCATGTGTTCTCATTGTTCAGTTCCCACCTATGAGTGAGAACATGCAGTGTTTGTTTTTTGTCCTTACGATAGTTTGGTCAGGAGGATGGTTTCCAGCTTCATCCATATCCCTACAAAGAACATGAACTCACCCTTTTTTATGGCTGCATAGTGTTCCGTGGTGTATATGTGCCACATTTTCTTAATCCAGTCTATCACTGATGGACATTTGGGTTGGTTCCAAGTCTTTGCTATTGTGAATGGTGCCGCAATAAACATACATGTGCGTGTGTCTTTATAGCAGCATGATTTATAATACTTTGGGTATATACCCAGTAATGGGATGGCTGGGTCAAATGGTATTTCTAGTTCTAGATCCTTGAGGAATTGCCACACTGTCTTCCACAATGGTTGAACTAGTTTACAGTCCCACCAACAGTGTAAAAGTGTTGCTATTTCTCCACATCCTCTCCAGCACCTGTTGTTTCCTGACTTTTTAATGTTTGCATTCTAACTGGTGTGAGATGGTATCTCATTGTGGTTTTGACTTGCACTCTCTGATGGCCAGTGATGATGAGCATTTTTTCATGTGTCTGTTGGCTGCATAAATGTTTTCTTTTGGGAAGTGTCTGCCCATATCCTTTGCCCACTTTTTGATGCGGTTGTTTGATTTTTTCTTGTAAATTTGTTTAAGTTATTTGTAGATTCTGGATATTAGCCCTTTGGCCACTGACTTTTTTCATGTAGCATAATGTCTTCAAGGTTTATGCATGTTGTACTTTATTTCCTTTGTTGTCTAATAGCATTCCATCCTGTCGATCTTGTTTATCTGGAATGCATTATGAATGCTGCTATGAGCATTTGTGTGCAAGTTTTTGTGTGTACATATGCTTTCATTTCTCTTGGAAATATATGCAGCGGTGGAATGGTAGGCTCATGTGATAACTCTGTTTAGCCTTTTGAGGAACTGCTAGACAATATTCCAGCCACTGTTAAGTGTCTGCCCCATTTAACATTCCCACCAGCAGCACACAAGGGCTCCAGTGCCTCCACATCCTCATCAACACATTATGATCTGTCTTTTTGATATGTAGCTGTCTTTTGATGCATCCTAGTGGGTGTGAAGTGGTGTCTCATTGTAGGTTTCATTTGCATTTCCCTGAGAGCTAATGGCAAACATAGTTTTGCCTTGTTACCTCATCTGCAGCAGTGTCAGTAAAAGACAGTGTGTTAGGTTTGGAAGGAACTTGGATGTCACGCTCCAACTTTGTCATTTTGTAGATGGGAAAACGAAGGCTCAGAGCAGACCAGGGGCTTGCCCATATTCACGCAATCAGTCAGGGGAAACCCTGGGGGTAGGGCTCAGGTTTTCTGACCCCTAGATTGTGACTTCTTTCTCTGTCATCTGGATCAGAGGACAGGTGCTATGCCCCTCCAGCACTGTCCCCACCCTTCTTCACCCTGCACTATGCCCAGAGAGGCTGGGGCATACCAGCTACATCAATGCATCCCTTGTCCTCTAGTTTCTTTCTTTCTTTCTTTCTTTCTTTCTTTCTTTCTTTCTTTCTTTCTTTCTTTTTTTTTTAAGACAGAGTCTCATTCTGTCTCCTGGGCTAGCTGGAGTGCAGTGGTGTGATCTCAGCTCACTGCAACCTCCGTCTCTCAGGTTCAGGTGATTCACCTGCCTCAGCTTCCCAAGTAATTGGGACTACAGGTGCGCACCACCACGCCCAGCTACTTTTTATATTTTTAGTAGAGATGGGGTTTCACCATGTTGGCCAGGCTGGTCTCGAACTCCTGACCTCAGATGATCCACCCACCTCGGCCTCCCAAAGTGCTGGGATTACAGGCGTGAGCCACCGTGCCTGGCCCTAGTTTCGTTTTTTTTTTTTTTTTTTCTTTATCTTTTTTTTTTTGAGATGGAGTCTTGCTCTGTCGCCCAGGCTGGAGTACAGTGGCACCATCTCAGCTCACTGCAACCTCCACCTGCCAAGCTCAGCACCACCACACCCTGCTAATTTTTGTATTTTTTGTAGAGACAGAGTTTCACCATGTTGCCCAGGCTGGACTTGAACTCTTGGCCTCCCAAAGCGCTGGGATTACAGGCATGAACCACGGGGCCCAGCCACCCTCTAGTTTCTTATGGGGTTCAGCCAGTGGAAGGCACCAGCTAGAGACTGGCATGCAGGAAGTGCTGAGGCTGTGTGACCTGGTTCCCTTGAGGGTGGACCAGAGAGTGAAGAGAGGCTGGGAGGGAGACTTGGTCAGGTGAGCAGCCAGCCAGCAGGAGCCTCTTTCAGAGGAAGATGTGGGTTTATTTATCTCTCTTGCTCTCTCTTATGCAGAAAGCTCTTCACTGCTGTTCAGCCCTGGAGAGGGGGAGGAGGGGCAAAGCTCCCCGAACCCCACACCCCCTCGCAAGTGATCGCTAATATTTATCATGTGTTTGCCAAGTGCCAGGACAATACCAAACACCTCAAAGGTGTTAGCTCATTTTGTGTTTGCAGGAACCGTAGGAGGCAAGTCCAGTTTCCAGATGAGGACGTTCAGGTGTGGAAGGAGTAGCTGTCAAGGTCACGCAGCAATGCAGGTGCAGTCGGTGGCAGGACCAGACATAGAAACTCCTGTTTTGGCACAATCCAGACTCCATTCTTCACCCCGCCCCCAACCTTGCATTCTGCTGCAGGGCCAGGCTGTGCCACCGAGAGGTCACCATCTGTAGCACCCACCTGGCTGCCTCGAGGTCTAGAGTCCTGGGACTGTGACGGGACCAGGTACCAGTTGGGAGGCAGGCCATCCATAAAGGCCACATGGGAGCTGGGCAGGCCTCACTGGGCATGGAAAACAGCCCTCCCTACTGCATCTCGGATCACTGTTGCACCTGGGGAGGGAGGAAATCCAGGTGTGTTATACTCGCGGCACATGTCAATGCAGACTCATCACGTTTCAAGCGTTTAATAGCCATGTGTGCTTAGTGGCTACCATATTAGACAGTGCATTTTGAAATGAAATTTCATAATAAATTTTTAATAATAAAGGCTCAGGAAAAGCAGGTAACATTCCCAAGGTCACATAACTAGAAATGGCAGTGTTGAGGTGTGAACCTTGCCTGTCTGACAGCAAACCTGGGCATTGCCCACTACCCCACACAACTAGGGGCCTCAGGGTGCAGATCTGGGCGTGGTTTGGAACATCGCATCCTGCACAGCCTGGCCACAGAGGCTGCTTGCTGACTTCCAGCTCAGCCTCCCGGTTATGAAGATGGCACTCAGGGGCTGTGGGGTCGGGTAGGGAGGCAGAAAGATGCAGTCTCTATGTCCTGCAGGGAGGACTTGCACCCAAGAAGCCAAGGGAGCCCTAACGGTTGAAGCTGTAACCCAGAGACAATCAGTCATTTTCTGCCACTCATTCCTGTCTCAGCAAAGCCCACCTGGTTGCAGGGCCCAGCCCTCCCCAGGAAAGCCAGGAGCATGCTGTTTCCAAACTCCCAATATTTGCTGTCCTTGCAAACCAATAAGGCCGCAGCCTGCAAAGAATGCTGATGGAATCGATGGCATCTGAGGGTGACTTTGAAAAAGAACAGGAGTACTGCTGAAACAGCTCACTCAATGACAGGGACATCAATGAGAGAACTAGAGAGGGATCAATACCCTGAAGGTGAACCGTTGCAAACTGGAACCACTATTGAGCAACTGAAAAGCCAGCCTCAGAAGTGGGCAGCCATGGGAACATAAAGGGAGGTGCTTACAAGCCCCCAAACCCATCTTTTTTTGCAAGCAGAGAATTCTGCTTATGCACATGTGATGGAAGTCTCTTGACCAAATCATGAGTCTCTTTGATATTTAGAGCTTCAAAAGAGATCCTGGATTCCTTTGACCTGAGTATCATTTCACGAACCACTTCAGGTCTCAATAAATAAGAAATGGTTTCGGCTCTGAAGGGCCTGCTTTACACACATAGTGCAAGGGTCTGGAACCAGAGCCAGGACTGGGAAATTTAGAGATCTGGATTCAAGTCTTGGTTCTGCCATTAACCAACTGGGAGCTCTCAGATACCACATTTACCTAGTCTGAGCTGCAGTTTCCCCTTCTATAAAGTGGGTCCAGATGACATGTGGTGTCCAAGGTGTGCCCATTCCTTAGTGACAAGGGGGAATAAGGATTGCTGGGAAAATTTGAAGAAAAATATCTCGCATATAGAAGGAGCTTAATAAGTATAAATTGAATAAAGATAACAGTTAAATTCTAGATCCCTCTGAGCTCCGTTTACCATTTTTTGTGTTGTCATTCCCACCCACCTCCTCTGCCCCATCTCTCACTTTCCCTGCCTGGTACTTGAAGCTCCCAGCATTATCTCCCTGTTTGTGTCTTCCTGGGCATGCTGCTTTTCATGTATGACTGTCTTTGCATATGCCATTTGTCCTGCCTAAAATTACCTTCCATCCTGCACTGGCTTGCCTAACCCTTATTCATTCTTTAAAACCCAAGGTAGGTGTCATTTACTCCTGACCTCCCTTCCTGCACATTATGAGTGAGTTTCCATTCCCAAACAGCATTGATCTCTTCTTCTCTGGGGTTGCCTCAGCACTGTGGAGACTTTTTTCCCTGTGTGTACAGAATGGTACTGTAATTGATTTTTATCCCCACTGAACTGGGACTCCCCAAGGGCAGGGACTCCTTGTTCCTCATTGTGGCCCCAGCCTGGGACCATGCTCAGGAAGATGGGTATGGTTCTAACACGCCCCACAGCACCTTATTCCTCTGAGAAGGCCCGAGGATGTGCCAGACATCCTATCTGGGGGGGCTTTGGTCCCCTGAAGAATCCGGGCTTTCCTATATCCGGGAGATCCCTTCCCCAAACACTCCCCAGAGGTATGTTCTCCCTGCAACTAAACACAAGGCTGGGTCTACGGGGGCTGGGCGCTGGCGAGAGCCTGGTGAGGAGCCCTCTTTACAGCCAAGACACACCAAGCCCTCCCTTCCTCTTCTTCCTCCATTGCTGCCATTGTCCATTGAAGCAGCACTGCCCCAGAGGACCAGGAGAGCCGGAGGAGTAGACAGATTATAGGGAATTCCCCTCCACCCATTCCCTCTCCTCCCCTCTAGCTCTCTTTCTCCTTTAAAAAACACATTTGTGGGCAGCTTACCATGGGATCCACATTACTTATCACAGCTACTTGGGATACAGAAACCAACGTCACAGGCCCTGCCTTGGGAGAACTCATGGGCCAGTGGGAGGAAGCACAGAAGGAAACCCATGGTTGCAAGGGAGGGCAGGAAATGCAATGCTGAGGTCCACCAGGTGCCAGCATGCAATGAGAGAGCAAGGGGCGGGGCGAGGGTAGACACTGTGCAGATGGTGCCCTGTCCCTGCCCTCGCTGAACAGGGGAGGGAGCTTCAAGAACAGCCTACACCCTTGGTGGGCTGCCTCTGCCGCGCCTCTTCTCTGGGGGTCTCCTGAACCTTGCAAAAGCACCATGGTGGGCAGTGGTGGCCCTAGGGTCAGGGCTGTTTGGAAAAGAGTCGGAGAAAATTTAGAAGAGGAGAACCTTGGTTTTTTGTTGTTGTTGTTTTTTTTGTTTTTTGAGATGGAGGCTCGCTCTGTCACCCAGGCTGGAGTGCAGTGGCGCCATCTCAGCTCACTGCAAGCTCCGCCTCCCGGGTTCATGCCATTCTCCTGCCTCAGCCTCCCAAGTAGGTGGGACTACAGGTGCCTGCCACCATGCCCGGCTAATTTTTTGTAATTTTAGTAGAGACGGGGTTTCACTGTGTTAGCCAGGATGATCTCGATCTCCTGACCTCATGATCTGCCCGCCTCGGCCTCCCAAAGTGCTGGGATTACAGGCATAAGCCACCCCGCCCGGCCGAGAACCTTGGTCTTAAAGGATGAGTAGACCCTTGTCAGTAACAAAGAGCGGGACATTCCAGGTAGAGGGAAGAGCATGATGCAGGGAGGGAGGAGGGCGGAGGAGGGCGGAGGAGGGGCTGGTGAACAGGGGGACTGCCAGAGAGAGTGGAGAGACTGGCAAGGACCAGGACTGGGGGCCTGATGCCACACCCGGGGGTTTAATTATCCTGGGCAGGTGGACAGCCATGGAAGGGGTGCATATGCGGGAGTGACATCATCTGCCTCTCCTTCTACTTATGTCCCCCAGAACCTCTAGGCTCTCTGTAGGCAGAGCCACAAACACTACTCACGTGCCATGTGTTGAGTTTCTCAGCCTCCTGCAGCCTCCTCAGGATTAGCCCCAGCAGCAGCCAGCTTCACTCTCCTGAAGCAGCCACGTCCTCACACAACTTTCCTCGCTGGGAACCCATCAATGCAGCTCTCCAGTGCATTGAGTCTGAACCCCACTGCCAGGAGTGACAATCAAAATACCTCACCTCCCACCCAATGTGGCAGAGTCCCAGCAGCAGCAGAGCTGGAGGCCCCCACCCACCACCCCCAGGGCTGGGCCAGGCATTAACCCTTTCATTGCTGGATCAGGGTGTGGAGAGTGTATAGGGTTCCAGGAAAGAACGGGAGCGACAGGAGGGCATTCATGATGCTTGAGGACATCAACTCTTTACTCATGGGAGCAGCCTATTTCAGTATGTTCACAACCCACACACCTGTCCGGGGCACACACCGTCCACATTGGCCCTTAGGTAAAGACCTGGAAGAGATGCTTCCTGAAGTTGCTTCCAGCAATGACAGGGAGGCCCCTAATCCAAGTGACGGAGGGCTCAAAGTGAGACTAAACAAGACTTAGAACTGGAAGGCACTTTTGTTGGTCAGTTACTGTAGCACAGTTATTTCTGCACTAACCAAGAGAATGACTCTGTACTTGAAACTCTGGCCAGCGATGAAATTCACTTTCGAAGAACTCTGGAGTACACAGTGGTTTTCCTGCCTATGCTTTTTCACGAAAGCTGTCAGGAGCCTAGAATTCCGCACCAGGAAATACAGACAAATATTTGCTATCATCAGACACCTGTAAAACCAGTCACCAAGTGAAGAACATGTGTGAACAGGGTCTCTGATGAGACATTGGTCCCTGCAATGCCTGCTGGATACTCACTTTTCAATCATCATCAGTTGGCCACACTGGAATCCAGGCAGATATGCACGAAAACATACAGCATGCACTGATCGCAGGCAGCCCTAAGCGGTGTCTCACTTACTTGAAACGAGGAATTAGGCCTGGCAGGTGACTAAGTTGGAATTTCTGAGGTTAATGATCTAGAATAAATAATTTGTGCTACAAAAGATGCTTGAAATTAATATTTGTTGAATATCTACTATGCATTCAACACTCTGTTAGGTGCTGGGAGAAACACAAACAGTCTTTGCCTTCAAGTTGGGGAACTACCATGGCACATGGTGAACAATAAATTGCTTTTCAACAACACTGAAAAATGTAAAGGACCCTAAAAATATACGGTGATATAAAATCTCAAGCCTCACAACCAAAGTAACTTCAAAATAGATGTTTATCTTCATGAGCCATTTCTAAACGAACCTTGAAGCTTTTTCCATCAACAAATATTTGACTCTCTTACCAATCAGTCAATTGGGTACGTGCCCAGCCCTGTGGATTGTTGCCTACAAAGCAAATGATTTTAAACTACACACTGCGAAGAAGAAAAACACATGGGTTATCTCTTAGGTAGGGAGAGCCTAGCCCTGGGGTAACAGTTCGGTCTAGAGCCGTTTCCTATTGTGTGGGTTTCCAAGATGCCTCCAATCCATGCACCTTCACTCTAGCACCTGTGTCTCTTCTCAATCAATAGAGTTCACACTGGCCCACTCTGTGTTTCAAATACAGATGTCAGCCCTGCACCTAATCACAGCCCAGCGGCCCCCTGAGAACTCAGGGGTGGTGTCCCTCAGCCTGGCCTCCCACAGGGAAAGTCCCATTATCTGAGGCTCTAGACAAGATTCTGTACCCAGAACACAGCTTTCAAGAGGGCACCCAAAGGCGAGCTCCGAGTGGCAAGGAAGGCTCTGAGGCTCAGAGAGAGGGGCAGAGGAGCTTCAGGGAGGGGTCTATGGCCTGAGAGAGGAGAGAGAAGAGGGTCTCACCCCTACTCTACCTCCAGTGCGCCCAGATTCAGAGGAGATTTTGGCATCACTGGGGTAGAAAAGGAAACAGCACAGCTGCTAAGGAAAACTAGGCAGGGTGATCTGGGACCAGAGTAAATTGGGAGAAGCGAGAAAGGAAGACAATGAGGCTGGCGGAAATGTTACACTCCAGAAAAGCTGAGGCTGAGTCTACAGGGACAGGGGAGGCCCTGCAGGGAGGGTGGGACACTCTCTTCAGAACAACCAGGAATGGAGAGTTCCATCTCCCTCTCAAGAACAACCGCAGGCCGGGCAAGGTGGCTCATGCCTGTAATCCCAGCACTTTGGGAGGCTGAGGCGGGCGGATCACGAGGTCAGGAGATCGAGACCATCCTGGCTAACACAGTGAAACGCCGTCTCTACTAAAAATACAAAAAATTAGCCGAATGTGGTGGTGGTTGCCTGTAGTGCCAGCTACTCAAGAGCCTGAGGCAGGAGAATGGCGTGAACCTGGGAGGCGGAGCTTGCAGTGAGTGGAGATCCTGCCACTGCACTCCAGCCTGGGGGACAGAGGGAGACTCCGCCTCAAAAAAAAAAAAAAAGAACAACTGCAAAGCACAGGGCGTCAGGGCTGAATGAGTCTTTGGAGATAATGATGATGATCATTGTTATCATAACAGACAACAGCAACCACTATGAACTGAGCACTCACTGTGGGTCACACGCTGCGCAGGGCTTTACACAAAGCATCTCATTTAATCCTCACAGCAACCACTGTGCTAAAGAGGAAACAGAGATGCAGAGAAGTTAAGCCGCTCTCCCAGGGTCACCGAGTTCGTGGCAGACTGGACTGGAACCCAGGTCTTCTGATCACTTCAGATCCTGTGTTTAGTCAGCTGTCTTTTGAATGCAAGCTTCAGATAATTTTTCTTAGCACAGGAACTGTTCTGAATTGTCATGGCTCATTTCATGACCATAAACTACTTTTGTAAATGATTTCTCTTTTATAAAATGGATTAGAGCATGCAATGGTCAAATTTGCCCTAAAGTCCTCTCACACATCTTACGGGAATGATATGGGAGGATGTCCTTCACCATCTAAATAGGCTGTAATTTTAAAATATTTATGAATTGATAGGATCAGAGGATTATGTAAAACTCCTGTACAATCATAATCGCCTCTCTGTCTCACACAAGAATGGGTGTGGGGGTTAACATCGTGAAAATAAGATAGAAAAAGACGCCTCAGGCCGAGTGCAGTGGCTGACGTCTATAATCCCAGCATTTTGGGAGGCCAAGGAGGGCAGATCACTTGAGGCCAGGAGTTCAAAACCAGTCTGGCCAAGATGTTGAAATCCTGTCTCTACTAAAAATATAAAAATTAGCTGGGAATGGTGGCACGCGCCTGTAGTCCCAGCTACTCAGGAGGCTGAGGCAGGAGAATTGTTTGAACCCAGGAGGCGGAGGTGGCAGTGAGCCCAGATCACGCCACTGCACTCCAGCCTGGGCAACAGAGTGAGACTCTGTCTCAAAAACATAAAAAAAATAATAATAATAAAAAGATGCCTTGGAGTGACCTTGGATGCCTCTTGACTTCCGCATCTAATCAATATCTCTGCAATCTCTCTCGCCACCCTCCTGCACACACCCCCCACCCCACTGCCACTGTCATCGTCACCTCTGAACTTCTCTGCAGCCGCCTCCTACCCCAAGTCCTCCAACCTATCCTTTACAATGTAGCTGGGGGGACTTTTCTTAAAAATCCCATCAGGTGCCCCTCGGGCTTAAAAGCATTGATGATAGAGACAGAAAGTAGGATGGTGGCGGTTGCCAGGAACTAGGGGGAGGGTAGCATGGGGGATTAGTGTTAAATGGGTGCAGAGTTTCAGTTTTACAAGATGAAAGAGTTCTGGAGATGGATGGTGGTGCTGGCTGCACAGCATTTTGAATGTATTTAATGCCACTGGACTGTACACTTAAAAATGGTTTATATGGTAAATTTTATGTTATGTATATTTATCACAATAAAAAATCAATTTAAAAAGTATCTGATGATTTCTAATGGTCTCAGGATACAATGTCTTTTCCTCAGGGAGATACTCAAGGGTCCTAAGAATGTGGTTTCAGGCCAGGCGCAGTGACTCACACCTGTAATCCCAGCACTTTTGGAGGCTGAGGAGGGAGGATTGCTTGAGGCCAGGAGCTTGAGACCAGCCTGGGCAACATAGCAAGACCTCTGTCTCTACAAAAATAAGAAAATAAAACAAAATGTAAAACTCAATGGGTTAAAAAAAAAAAATTCAGCAGGTTTTAAAGATTGGGGTAAAAGGAATGTGATCCTAATCTTTGTTTTGTTTTGTTTTGTTTGAGATGGAGTCTCTGTCGCCCAGGCTGGAGTGCAGTGGCGTGATCTCGGCTTACTGCAACCTCCACCTCCCAGGTTCAAGTGATTCTCCTGCCTCAGCCTTCCAAGTAGCTGGGATTACAGGCACCCACCACCACGCCCGGCTAATTCTTGTATTTTTAGTAGAGATGGGGTTTCACCATCTTGGCCAGGCTGGTCTCGAACTCCTGATGTCGTGATCCACCCACCTCGGCCTCCCAAAGTGCTGGGATTACAAGCATGAGCCACCGTGCCCAGCCATGTGGTCCCAATCTTCAGCAGCAACCTCACCTCCCACCTCCTTGCCTGCTGCCCACACGCACACCATATCCCAACAAATCTGTTCCAAAACCGCCACGCCTTCTCATGGCTCCTTGCCCTGTACATGCTGTTCCTTCTCTCTAGGATGCACCTCTCCCACTACCAATGGCTGGGGACATCTTTAGACCCATTTAAATAAGTCACCTCCTCTGCAAAGCCTTCACACCTCCACACACTTGGCACCCGATGTGACCTTCTTCTCAAAGGGATAGGCCATGTCTTTGTCCCCTAGGTCTTCCCAAGGCCTAGCAGACACTCAGTGAATGTTTATTAACTGTTTAATGAATACGAGTTTTGTCCTCATCCTGGGTGAGCTTAACAAGACCTACATAAATGAAGTAATTCATTTCTAAAAAGTGTGATGCAATCTAGAGGTAGAATCGCACCTTCAACAAGAGAGAGATCTTTGTGGGTCATGGAGGAGGGCAAGTCTGGGGAGGGAAAAGCCTTCCAGGTAGGGGCATCAATGACAGCAAAGCTCCCCCAACCTTTTCCAGAAAGAGAAAGATGAGATCCAGGCTAAGGCTTTTCCCAGGCCCCAGCTTTTGCACACTGTCCATGCATGGCTTTTGATTTTTTTTCTGCCACGTAGACTGGAAACCCAAGTATAACTGCAGGGGATGTGCTATTTTCAGGCTGCCCAGCCTCTGAAGCCCCTTTCTTTGGTGGAAGAATTCCCCACTTTATGAACCTTAGTGGGAAGTGGAGCCCACTTTTCTCTTTGAAAGGTGTACATTCTAGATACTTACTCCCCCTAGCTTATCTTGAACCTTGGCGTGGCACGTGACTCAGACCTGGCCAGACACCACAGCCAGGGATTTTGAATCTGGAGTGAATGACCCAAAGCAGCAGGGACTGTGGAGAATTCGTTTGTGGGGCAGCAGCAAGGCTTAGTGTCATGGATTTCAATGAGAGTAGAGGGTCCTGGACCGTGTCGGCATCCAGGTTCCAGGACCTGGTGCCACGGAGTCAGTGCAGCATGGTCTGATGTCTGCTGTTCAGTGGCAGAAGCAACAGGGATCTCCCTGGGAGAGGTCTGCAGGGTGATTTTGGCCATGGTTCTAGCTGCACACCCTCCCAGCACCTGCTCATTCTATAAGCCTGCTTCACCAGCCTTCCTCACAATCAGTAAGAAGTAACAGTCTTATATTTAAATCCACTAGAGCTGGTTTCTTTCACTTGCAAATAAAGACTCTGATATAGTAATTAACACAGACCAAGCTAGGCCCCTGGAATTCAGGAAAGGGAAGGAAAACATGCATTTTCTGAGCATCTACTAGGTGTTTACTAGTGTTCTAAAAAATTCAGCTAATGACGCTTTGAGGATCTTGGAGTGATAATTTCATCTGTGCTGCCCAGACCTCTGAGAGTGTAGGGGCTGTCAGAGCCCTGCTTCATCAGCATCACTTCCAGGCCAAGGTTTCAGCATCAGTCTCCAGATCCCAGCCCTGGCAGGGACAGCTCATATGGCAGCTACAACTGTCCAGCAAAGACCCAAGACTGCCTGCTTTGGCCTGGTGAGCTAAATCCTCATTTCACTGACTTCTTGCATTTTTTATTTTAATCTCTCTCGTTTGGTCTCAGGTTCTAAATCTCTTGGCTCAAGAAGCGACAAGTTGCTACCTTTTGTCCTCTATTTCAGGAAGTTTGTGTGACGGTTGTAGCAGCTGGATTCCGTCTGAACACATTCCAGCAATTTGCCTGCTGCAGGATCTTTCAGAGTGAGGCTGGCCACATCAGTCTGGTCAGCTGCATCTCTGAGTTTCAGAACCAGGATCAGGGAGTGTGGCTGGGATCGTTTGCATCAATTATAGCAATTGCTGTCTGCAGGCAGAGAGCATCTCATGTTAATAGCTGAGTGGGTTGGCGAAACTCCTTTTTTTTCCAGGGGTGGCTTTTGATGTAACAAGCTTTTATGTGTTTTGTCTAGATGAATGAGGGCCCCAAATATCTTACTTGGGTTTTCCCTGGTTTAAGAAAATCCAGAAGAGAAATCATCCAAATAAATCAGCGTGATTGATCACATTCAAAAGGGTTCTTTTCTCTCTCTGCAAAAGGTTTCTTCACTGGGTTCTCTTAACTGCCAGGACTTCTGGTGCAGTTGAGAATGTGTTTACAGAACTGGACATGACTAAGGGGAAGGAGGGCGGTCAGGGGCTGCCTGGATCTTCCAGCCCCTCCCAGCTAGAGTCACGGGTGCCTCCAGCTGTGTGCTGGAGCCTGGCCAGAGCCTGAAGCTGTCCTGACCAGCAGCCTCAGCTCTGTCCTTTGGGCACTGTGCACTGGCCTATGACTCCTCCTTCCATCCTTTATGAATTCGTCCATTTTGCCATTGCTTTCTTGGCACCCAGCGTATCTGCTAAGCACTCTGCTAGGCACTGGGGCTACACAGGCAAATCACATGGACATAGCACCCCCTCTCTGAGATACCTTCAGCTATTGGACAAGTGGACCAAGGGAAGCAACATCAAGTAACTACCTGCTTGGGGAGTCCAGGATGGAGGAGGCTCACCTAGCTGAGAGGGGCTCAGAGCCCTAGAACACCCCATGGAGAAAGTGCCATTTCCTCAAAGACCTGAGAGATGCACAGGTAGCCAGGGGAAGATGGCAGCAGAGCAAAGCCCAGAAGAGGCTGAAGCAGAGAGAAGGAATGGAGCCAGGAGAGAAGACAGGAGAGGAGTCAGGGAGCTCCTCACCAGCCTTCCTCCCTGGAGCTTCCTAACAACCCTATGGGGTAGGACTCTTACTACCATCATCCCCATTTTACAAATGGGGAAACTGAGGCACAGAGTGGCCAGCTGACCTGCCCAAAGTCACATATCTTGTGAGTAGTGCAGCCATGATTTGAACCCAGGTCATCTGGCTCCTGAGTCCAAGCACCATGCTGAGCTGCAGCTGAATAACGGTGAAGGGTTTTAAGTCACAAAGCAAAATGAAGGTCACACTTGCATTGTTTACAGAGCTGCTCCTGCTGAAGGGGTTGAGGGTAGCACAGCGAGTCTCCCAGCATGGCCTGTGCTTTTAAAGTGCCCGTGTGCTTGGTGCTGAGCTGGTTAGGGCAGGAGGGGGAGAGGCAGAAGAGTCCTCTGCACCATGGCTGCCTAGCTCTCCTGGCTGGTCACATTCTGACATTGTATCCAGATCCACCTTTTCGGGAGTCAGCCCTGTCCAAACGCAACTCCAGCACAAGCAGGAACAGCTGTGCCTTCCTCCCCTTCCCAGGGACCCCTCCACCGGGCAGCAGGAAGGATGGAAACACAGACTGGCATGACCTCAGTGGCTGTCCCCACAGGCGTCCCTTTCACTCCATAGCCTTCTGGTGCCTGAGCCCACACTCATGTCTCCCTTCTCTCAACTCCCATAGCACTTATTGTGAGAAGCACACAATCAACTCCTGTGTGCATTGTTCTCTAGCTGTTTTGTGGTCATTCATCTCTTCAACTATCTCGAATTGTCTGAAGATGAGTCATAATTAGGGAGATGATTATGTACCAAAACTTAAAAAAATCCCAACTGTCATGTATGTCCAGAGAGAGAAAGAGAGAGAGAGAGAGAGAAGGTATATGTCTACATATAATATGAAGCATAAAAATATGAAACATAATGACCATTTTTTTTTGTGATGATTAAGGCTAATTGCTGCGTACCTAGGGCCTGCCTGGGACATATGGGCTATGTACCCCAACACTAATTAGCCCTGGCCTCTCTGGATTTTTCATGAGCTCTTTATGGGTTTGTTGTCTCTGCCTTGTCCACTGATTGCCTTGCATAGACCACAGAAATGGGCTCCCCAAAGCCCTAGATGTTACTCTACTCAAAATCATCTGCAGAAATGTGGAGTAGATTTCAGAGGAAGTGTCGGGACTAATTCTGCTCCCAACTTCTAAGTAGCCACTTCTAGACTGCTGTGGACCAGGAAACCCGGTAACTGAACATCTTGCAACCAAAGAGAAAGGGGATCTTCCCTGCCTTTGCTGACCTCCAGGTTAGGCACCCACCTCTGTGCTCTTGGTCAAGCTCCTTCTAAGCACAGACTGTGTCTTAATCATGCCGGAAACTCCAGCCCTTAGGACAGCATCTGGCACGTTGAAGACCTTTAGATATTTTGTGGAATGAATTAACAGGAAATTGAGTCTGAGTGAGGGCTTGGAGAACACTCCTCTAAGTCTTGCATGTGTGAGCATCAGTGTGTGATCTTGCGACAGCTTTCTGATGGCTCGGGGACCCCTTCTGTGCTGGCTTTAAGGTTCTGGGTGTATTCTTCCGAGCAGATGCAATCCTGTATCTACGGAACATCTGCTGGAGACACAGCTCTGCCTTGCGTGCTTTCCTTCTGTGGCTTTACTATTCTAGTGACTCTGTATATGGTTGGGCACATACTAAGCACACAATGCCAATGGTCAGCATTATTGGAAATGCGTCCTGAATGGTCTGGATCCACTCTTCCAAACAAGCCTTCACTGAATGCCTTCTGTGGCCCGGCAAAGTCACCAGGGACATAGAGGTCATATGTAACTTCTCCCACTGGGAGGTAGCAGTCTGATGGTGGCAGTGGGAGAGGAGGGGAACCATGCAGACAGTTAAAGGGAACAGACAAGGGACAAGGAGGCACCTCTCTCGCTGCTGGATGTGTTGAGCGTAAAAACAGAGCCTTCCGTATGAAAATAAAATCATCCGCTGACTCACGGGTAGATATATATTGAGCCACCCACCAGCCTCAAATAACTAAACATTGTTCCCAGGCCAGCGAACACTGGAACTTCTGTCTTCTATTACAGGTAGCACAGATTCTTGTTTGTTGTAGTAGAAGATTAAAATCAGACAGACCTGTTTTTAAGTCTTAACTCTAAAGTTTACCAATTGGGATAGGTAATTGAACCTCTCTGAGCATCAGTTTAGTCAGCCAGTGGGAACTATAATACCTAAGTTTACCCAGCTGTTGAGCGTTCACCGAATACAGATAAAAACAAAACAAAACAAAACAAAAAAGCCCTTACCCTCAAGAGGCTCATGGTCTGGTAAGGGAGAGAAGAGAGACTGATATGTTGCAGACACACATTAAAAGCTATTAAAAGATATCCATATCTGGCCAGGCGTGGTGGCTAACACCTGTATTCCCAGCCACTTTGGGAAGCCAAGGTGGGCGGATCACCTGTGGTCAGGGGTTCAAGACCAGCCTGACCAACATGGTGAAACCCCATCTCTACCAAAAATACAAAAATTAGCCAGGCGTGGTGGCATGTGCCTGTAGTCCCAGCTACTTAGGAGGCTGAGGCAGAAGAATTGCTTGAACCCAGGAAGTAAAGGTTGCAGTGAGCCGAAATGACGCCACTGCACTCCAGCCTGGGCAACAGTGTGAGGCTCCATTTAAAAAAAAAAAAAAAAGAAGATATCCATATCATTTGTTGGGTAAAAAAAAAAAAAAAAGGTTACTAAATGCATTCAACAGAATACACACATGTATTTATATGTATGTGTATGTGTATAGAGAGAGAGATTTATTATAAGGAATTTGCTCACACAGTTATGGATGCTGGCAAGTTCAAAACCTGCAGGCCAGCAGGCTGTAGACCCAGGAGAGCTCATGTTCTCTTTCGAGTTCTAAAGGCATCTGCGGGGGACCCAGGAAGGGCCGGTGCTTCGGATGGAGTCTGAAGGCAGTCTGCTGGAGAATTCCCTCTTGCTCAAATAAGGCTGCTCTTTGTGTGTTCTTTTCAGGTTTCTGATCTGATGAGGCCCACCCACATTAGGGAGTGCAAACTGCTTATTCAAAGTCTACCGATTTAGGCCAGGCACAGTGGCTCATGCCTGTAATCCTAGCACTTTGGGAGGCCGAGGCAGGTGGATCACTTGAGGTCAGGAGTTCAAGACCAGCCTGGCCAACATGATGAAACCCCATCTCTACTAAAAATACAAAAATTAGCCAGGCATGATGGTTCACGCCTATAATTCCAGCCACTCGGGAGGCTGAGGCAGGAGAATTGCTTGAACCAGGGAGGTGGAGGCTGCAGCGAGCCAAGATCACACCACTGCACTCCAGCCTGGGTGACAGAGCGAGACTCTGTCTCAAAAAACAAAACCAAAGAAACCACCACCAACAACAAAGTCCACCGATTTAAATGTTAATCTCATCCAAAAACACCCTCACAGAAACACCCAGAATAGTGTTTGACTAAGTATCTGGGCATTGTGACCCACCAAGTTGACACATACAACTAACCATCACCCTGAACAAAGTGAATCAAGTTTCAAACTAAGGAATATGTAGAAAAACTTTCTTGACCAGGCTCCCTTGATTTCCCCGCCTGACTGTGACTCTACGAAACCTCATTTAGCACCCACAGGCCGGGCGGTGGGGGGTAACTCTTTATCTGCCCACTGCACAGAAGCACCGATAATAATTATATGAAGAGTTTGGGTGAAAAGTCCCACTCAAATGTTTGCTTGTCACTAAACTAGCTGCCGTATGGCAGGACAGGAAGAAGTTTCTGGTGATCCACTGGTCTGAGCAAATAAATCACTGAAGCAATTTATGAGAATGAGCTCAACCTGAAGGACTCATTCATTCTGAAATGTACATGGAATGTAGCTATTCTGTAGACCATTAACTGCACTAATTACAACAATGATTCAAGAGATAAGCTTTCACTAAACATTTAATAAAGTTCTAAGGATCCTTGCACAGGATAGCATCCCCCCAGTGCCGTACCCCATCCCCAAGCAGAGGGAAAGAAGGAAAAAAGAAAACACTACTTACTGAACACTTGCTATATGCTCAGCATTTTCCTATGTGACAGCTCATCTAATCTCCAAACAACTCTTTGATGTAGCGATGATGATGATGATGATGATGATGATGATGATCATGATGATCATGATGATGATGATTTTTGAGACAGGGTCTCACTCTGTTGCCTAGGCTGGAGTGCAGTGGTGCAATCATGGCTCACGCCAGCCTCGACCTTCCGGCCTCAGGCGATCCTCCCATCTCAGCCTCACAGGTAGCTGGGACTACATGCATACGCCATCACACCCAGCTAATTTTTATATTTTTTGTAGAGACAGGTTTTTGCCACGTTGCCTACACTTGTCTGGAACTCTTGGGCTCAAGCAATCCACCCACCTCGACCTCCCAAAGTGTTGGGATTACAGACATGAGCCACTGTGCTCAGCTGGGACTATTTTTATAGATTACAGGTAGAGGGAACTGAGTTTCAGAGAAGATCAAGGTATCCAAGGTCAAATCACATATAAATAGCAGGGCTGGAATTTAGGGTCTTCTGGCTCCACGTTAATGTGCCCTTTTTTGTTCCAGGAGCTTCTTCATACCAGGTAACTTAGAAAAAATAATAAGAACTTTATAAATAAAGTAGTAATTTCTCAGTACTCCCTTTGCTAGCTGTCTGTTCCCTGCACTTCTTCCCAGTATGTTGGATGTGATGCTTAACAGGTTTCATATTTACTAGGGTGCAACTCCTAGAAGACAGAGGCTGGTCTGATTTGTCCTAGGATCTCTACAGCATCTAGCAGAGATCTGGGGAGACTTGGTGAGGCAGCCTCAGCAGTGGTTAAAAAGATGAGCTTTGGCACCCAAACTGCATGGGGTCCATATCCAAGTTCTGCCGCTCTCTAGCTGTGTGGCCCTGTACGTCATGCTTGACCACCCTGTACCTTAATTTCCTTGTCTGTGAAATAGAGATGGTGAGCATAATAACGCCTACTTTGTAGTGGCATTAAGCAGATTGGATAAGTTAATTCTTGCAAAAGACTTAAAATAGTGCTTGACACATGCAATCACTCAACACATGTTAGCTCTTTCTGTGTCCAGGGACTTCAAGTTCTCAGAACCTTATTTCTCTCCAACCCGAGTTCTTTCAGGCACAGAAGCCTTTAGCTATGCAGAGGGTCCTCTGAATCTTTCTAAAATGCAATTTTATACTGTGTCATTGGTTGGAAGCAGTTTTTACCCATGATTCCAGATGATTGCAACTAGATGAGTTGGTGTTCAATAAATATTTGATTGAATGAAAGCAGAAATTTCAGAGACTAAGGTACAGAAAGCAGCAAAAACTTGCCCAAGGTCACTGCGGGAGACCACAGCACAGCCTAGACTTTCTGACAAAGAATTTAGTGTGCTTGCTCCTTCTGGTAGCCCCTCTCTCTACCACAGAGGTTCCATCCCCCGACAATTTCCTCTCCAGGGTCTCCATCCACCTCCACTGGCTTCTCCCCTTGCCCGGGTTGCCTCTAATTTTGGTGAGCTTGAAATTCACTGGTCATACAGAAGGCATTTTATCTGACCTTCCACATGCAAATTCTTTCCATTGGGATTTCTCAGTGTCCAGCTCCACCCCAGCCCACAGGGCCATAAACACTCATGTGTCTGTAGCGGGGCCCCAGGGATTCCAGAAATAACAGCAGGGCCCTCCATTAGAAGGCTGGAACATAGTACGGCATTTCTGCATTAAGACACAGGCCCTTTCCAATCCAGGCCGCTCCTGTCTGTCAAAGCACAAAGCAACCTTCACAAGTCAGGACAGGGAGGGGCCGTCAAGAGGGAGTCTGAATTTCTGGAAAGTCGGCACCTTCTCCTCCCATCTGTCTGCACTCTCAGATCTCCCATTCTAGAGATTCTCCGGATTTGCTCCAGTCTCCACTGAGAATGGGAAATTCTTTCTTGCCTGTGGCATTCTTGGGCCTTCTAAGATCCATCCTCCTTAGACCTGCTGGAATCGGGATCATAGCAGCGTGAACCTAGAGGGCAATTCTCATCTTAAGATGGCACAGAGGCCACGCACCAGACGGGCAGGGCAGTCACCCTACCTGGATGGAGTTGGGGAACTGGGGAAGTGCCAGGAGAGACAGGAACGGTTTAAAAGGAAAGGGAGCTGCCAGGGATGACCCTGAATGGGAGGGGCCTGGGGGAATCTTTCTCACTTCAGCAGGGTGTGCCCCAGGAGGAGAAAATCAGAAATCAATATCCAGGGAGAGGGTTTCAGCTTTTCAAGTGTCCTCTCACAAATAATACCAGAAACAAAAAGCGTGTGCACATGTGACAACGATGTGAAAAATGATGTATTTAGATGCATAACCTGGAAAGCCTGAAAGATACATAAAAATAGCTTTTTTGGGGGGAGAGCTGTTATGGGCAGGGTTTTTTTGGGAGGCTGGGGAGGGGTAGTTATAGGTGTTTTCCTGCAAATTGTGCTTAATGTCATTTCTCATTTTAAAGAAAACCACAATACTTGGCATTGTCACAGAAACTCCCCTGGATCTTCTGGGACCTACCTTTTCACAAGGGAATTTTTTCTTTTAGGATGCCCATCCGAAAACTTGAATTTATCACGTAAATGCCATACTGAAGCCACTGTCTCCAGGAATCAATTCTTTAATGGGATGCGGTTTGCTTAATTTGGAGCCCCAATGGCAACGTCATTAAGGTCTGGGTTTAGTGTCTTGGGATCCAAACCTTTGTCACGGATAGAAAGGTGGAGGAAAGAAAGGCCCCTGTGCTCTACAACAGCTGAATATGTCACCCTTCGAAGTCCAGCCTCGGCCAGAGCCCTTGAGATGCAATGCACCATCCGCAGCGGGAGACGCAGCCGCCGCCTCGAAGGTCGTGCGCGCCTCTGGGTCTCGTGCCGCACCCAGAAGTGCCGGGGTGGCGGGGAGGCTGAGGGGAGTTGGTAACGGCATCGCCATGGCAACAGTGACGTCCTTTTACCCTGGATCTAATTGGAGGAAACCCCGTGGCCGAAGCCGCAGCCTGCCGGCCAACCGAACTTCCCCGCGCCGACCCACCCTCCTAGCCTCCGCGTTCCCTCCCGCTCCGCCTCCCTCGCCCCCTTCCGCGCGCTCGGTCCTCATTGGCCAGCGGCGCGCCGGGGGCGGGACTCTCGGGGCAAACTCGGCGCATCATTGGGCAGTGGACCGCCCATCGGCTCCGGGGTAGGCTGAGACGGGAGGGTCCTCAGCTAAAGCCAAAAGCAGATCAAAGTGGTGGGACTCGCGTCGCGGCCGCGGAGACGTGAAGGTGAGCGCCTGGGTCGGCCCGCGGGCCTCCTCCAGCCGCGCTGGGATTGAGGGCCGGGCGGAAGTGCCGCCCTTGAGAGCAGCCGGCTGTCGATGCCGCTGCCCTCAGGGACGGCTCCGGGCGGGAAGGTGCGGGGCCAACGGTCGCTTCCATCTTGGGCCGGCCGGGCGGGGGTGGCGGGAGCGGCCGCGGCTCGGGCTCCCTGCGCGCGGGGCCTCTGCGCCGCCCCCGCCTCCTCCAGCCGCGGGCCGCAGCCTCCCCGGGCGCCCAGCGGGGGCGGGGGCGGGGGAGAGGGAAATTTAAGCGGCCGCGTGTGCGGGAGACAAAAGCGGGCGGCGGGCCGCATTGTCTGACGGCGCTCCCTCCCTGCTTTTTGTTCTCGTCTCGCCGCCCCGCCCCTCCGCAGCTCTCGAGGCTCCTCCCGCTCCGGGTCGGCGCTCGCCCTCGCTCTCCTCGCCCTCCGCCCCGGCCCCGGCCCCGCGCCCGCCATGGAGAAGACTGAGCTGATCCAGAAGGCCAAGCTGGCCGAGCAGGCCGAGCGCTACGATGACATGGCCACCTGCATGAAGGCAGTGACCGAGCAGGGCGCCGAGCTGTCCAACGAGGAGCGCAACCTGCTCTCCGTGGCCTACAAGAACGTGGTCGGGGGCCGCAGGTCCGCCTGGAGGGTCATCTCTAGCATCGAGCAGAAGACCGACACCTCCGACAAGAAGCTGCAGCTGATTAAGGACTATCGGGAGAAAGTGGAGTCCGAGCTGAGATCCATCTGCACCACGGTCCTGGTGAGTCCTCGGCGCGGGGAGCAGGGGAGGCCTTTTGTGCGATGCTTTTCATTGAGAGTTTCGCGGGCACGGAAAGAAACGTGAGCTGGGGCTTGCCGGACTGTCTGCCGAGGTGGAGGGTTTCAGGTGAGCCCTGACTTCTCTACTCTGTCCCTCCGGTTCTTGAGACTCAAGAAGCCGCTTTTCCCAGGATAAGTCCTTTTTTTTCCCCCCCAGATGCTGGGTAGCTGCCAAACGATAGAACTTGGAAACATCCAAGTAGGTCTCTGCGAGACTGAAAGGCGTTTTTAAGTTTCTTGTGCGGGGAGACTGCGTCCTGAGATCTGTGAGCCCTTTAAATGTATTGAGTCGGTTCACAAGCTTTAGGCAGTTGAAAGAAGGCGCAGGCACCTTTTTGTTACAGACAGTGTAGTAGGGATTTTTTCCCAAACCCAGGAATGGAAATTTACTTCGAAAATCTGAACAGATACTGTATTTTTCAAGTAGGAGTATCTGTTGCGCTCCCCCCCACCCCCCATAAACAGGAGAGGAGGGGAGTTCGGGAAATGTGAAAAGGACACAGCTGTATCTGAAGAACACAATGTCCTGGTAAATTTCAACATTTAATAACATTTCCTTGCTGTTGCACACCTGTGCTTGAACACTAGTGTTGCATTCGTTTCCATTGTGGAGCAGACAAGGAAAGCTTTCCAGGTTTTGAACTGTCCAGTCTTAGCAAGGACGATTGTTGGGTGGAGTAGGTGGCTGCTGTGATTCAGCCTTATTAGTGAGAGAGAACATTTTTAGCTTTGTCATTGCATGTATCTTTTGATCCGTAGGATAAGTTTTTAAAATTGAAATACCAGCATTATATCCAGGAGTGTTTTTAAATGTTTCAGTGCTGCAAAGAGTCATTTCTATGAATAAAATGGGAAATAATCTGATATGGTTTGCCTTTCTTTGTCACTTTTACAAGAGGCCTACTTATTTTTGAGGTGTTTGTGCACATCATATTTTAGGTGGGCTTTGATAAACAAGCATACTAGACTGGCGATTTTTCAAAAGGGAATGGAAGAAATAATTTCTCCCTGGCCCCCTCCCCGACCCCCCAAGCCTTCTTTCTTCATCTCATCAGAATGTTGGGGCAGGGAATATGTTCCCCACCCCTTGTTTAAAAAAAAAAAACACGAAACTTTTTTAATACGATGACAGGCGGTCCGGACAAAATCATGGCTGATGGAAATAACTGGTAAAGAGGCAAAGAAAGTAATGCGGACAAGAGCGTGTACTAAAGTGGAGAAAACTTGAGATTATTTACTTTATGAAGTCAAAACTTCGTTGTATTCATCCGTGTGCTCTTAGCTTCCAGTCCCTGCTTGGCATTGAAGAAGCACTTGTAAAAGCTTTTTGGACTGAATTGCTTGTATTAAAAAAATTTGCCAACTTGAAGGTAATGGTAGACTTCAACTTGAGTAACATATGTTAATGGCTGTTAACAGCATTATCTGTTACCAAGGGGAAGACTCATAAGAATTCTATATGTTAAGGTTTTCTATATATGTATTTTGGGTGCCCTCACAGCATATTTCAATCTCTGTCAGTTTATTACTTTTCAGTTAGTTACCTTGAAGCAATTCAGAATCACCGCATGATTTTTCTTGTTCTCGAGCAAGGTGACTCTGAGCCAGAGGAATATTCGTTTTATTTTGTGGCTCTTATAAATTCTGCTTTTTATGATGGCGTAAGTCGGGGAAGAGTTTTACTTAGTTGGTATGTAGCTTGAGAGAGAGACCAGGTGTTATTAGAATAGAACTTTCATACAGACCATTTCAATGGGGACAACCCCTGAATTTAGGACGGTCTCTTTTATATACTGAGAAGAAATAGAATAGTTTCGCTTGATGCATCTGAGACACTAAGGCATAAATGAAATATTCATAAAATGGCTGAAGAGGCTAACTGGGGCTTGGTGGCCAACCTATGAAAAATATCTTGGGAAAGCACTTCTTCAAGTTGGCAACTGTATTGAGAGCTTTCTGTGTGCCAGGCACTGTGCTCTGAGCAATATGGGGAAGAACAAAACAGAACCGTGGATTTTGCCCTCTGATGATTTATAATTTAGAGAGCATGTGAGACATACACAAACATAAATAACACAATATTCCCATCAGATGGTTAATGAACACAATGCTATGTAGTCTGAAGGAATTAGAAACCTTTGAAAAGGCTTCACAAAGATATCATTTTTTTGGGGTGAACATTGAGGGAAGAGGCTGGTGGAGGTGTCAGTATTAAAGGCCGAAGGAATATCCGGGATAGGGCTTTTTCAGGGAACAATGTGTCGGCGTGGCTGGAGCAGAGTTCATGTGTAGAGTTGTTGCAGGAGACAAGCCTGGAAAGGAAGGCAGGCATCATCATTTATAGAAGGTTGGAGTAAGGGGGGTTTCTTCATTTGGTTGATGGGAAACTGGTTTTTTTAAAGTTTTATTTATTTATTGTAGAGATGGGGTCTTGTTACGCCCAGGCTGGTCTTGAACTTCTGGCCTCAAGCAGTCCTCATGACCTGGCCTCCCAGAGTCGTGGGATTACAGATGTCAGCACCACTGTACACGTAGCAGCGTCTAGAATTCGTGGTTTGAGTGCTAACTAACCAGTCTGTGATCTGAACTGACAGACAAGGAAGTTATAAGACAAGTGATAAGTGATGAGTTAGTAATTTAATAAGGAGTCTAGGAAAGTAGAGTAACACCTAAAGTTTTTGAACATGCATGCTAATATAGGGTTTTCTTTTTTTCCTTTGGTGAACAGGAAGAAAGATTTGGTGTGGAGGAGGTGAGACTAACTTGGTGATTATAGAAGACTAGTTAAAGTAACATGAAGGATAGCCAAATTTTTGATAGAAAAGAGCAGATATTCTCAGCCTCTTCTTTAACTTTTCATAGAGTAGGTTGGGGCAGAATTACTTGAACCATGTATTCAAAATAACTCTGTGAACAACTCTCAACCCTTTCGATAATCACGGTATTGAAAGAGGTTACTGAACCATGGAAGCAGAAAAAAATGTTAAAATCCAAGAGTAAAGAACTGTAAGTGGACCAGACTCTCTAAGATGAGGGGAGTTAGAGAAGATTTCATTCAGTTAGAGCTGTCTTTCAGTGTCATTGTAAAACCGAAGGCTTTGGGCTAAACTTTCTAAGTCTCTTCCAGTTCTCATAGTTTGGGGCTTTAGAGTAACGTTAGGTCCTAGCCATTCTGCTCTGCTCTGACATCCTTCCATCTCTTAAATGAGTAGTTTTTAAAGTCCAGATTGAAGAATACATGACAGGTTGAAAACTGGTGACTTTAGGGAAATGGCTTCAGAAAGAAGTGAGGCAGAAGTCATTGGTGATCTTACTGAGTGTTGGGAAGAGCAAAATTTAGACAAACTGGGCTTTGGCTGGATGTGGTGGCTCATGCCTGTAATCCCAGCACATTGGGAGGCCAAGGCTGGTGGATCACCTGAGGTCAGGAGTTGGAGACTAGCCTGGCCAACATGGTGAAACCCCGTCTCTACTAAAAATACAAAAAAATTAGCCAGGCGTGGTGGCACATGCCTGTAGTTCCAGCTACTTGGGAGGCCGAGGCAGGAGAATCGCCTGAATCCGGGAGGCGAAGGTTGCAGTGACCCGAGATACGCCACTGCACTCCAGCCTGGGCCACAGAGCGAGACTCTGAAAACAAAAACAAACCCTGGGCTTAAATATTACAGGTAAGATGTTTAGGAGTCATTAAGAAGAACTTGGGTATGAGGGAAGGGCAAATGGAAAAAGTTAGAGGGGTTCACAAAGCCCCTCTGGGACTCGGGAACAAAATCTGTCATTTACAAAGTCAGTGACCTTGGAATAAGAACCAGGCAGTTTGAGTGTATACAAGATAATTTCTATCTTAGACATCGTATTATCCTCTCCTGTACATCAGTTCTAGTAGAATTTCAGTAAATTGCTTCAGCATAATGCATAAACAATTTCAGAAACTAAGGTGCATATTACAGTTTTTAAAAATGAGAGTTAAAATAGTACATAGAGAATCTCTGAAAGTTGTCTCTTAGTGTAAAAGCTTTGTAACCTTAATTGAGCAGTATGCTTGAATTTAGTTGTGTTTAAATTTAATCTCTTTTAATAATGTCTTAACGCTGGTCATTATTTTTTAGTAAGACTGATACGTTTTTCTTCATATTAATGAATCTGAATGTGATTTTATTGACACAATGGAAAAAGTATGGGCTCTGAATCAATTTTTGAATCGTTGCTGCATTACCTTTTATTTTTGTGGACACTGGCAAATTTCTTAATCCCTCAGACTCTCTTCTGTAAATTGATGATGATGGTGCCTGCCTTTATAGGCTTGTAGTTAGAATAATGGCTCATAATTAACAGGTATTCACTGCACACTAAACACTGTTTTACGCACTTTATACTCACTTTGCTCCCCTAAGGTAGGTTGATAGTATTTCTGTTTCAAAGCTGAGGAAAATTAGGCATAAAGAAGTTAGTAATGTGGTCAAGATTACAAAGCTAGTAAGTGTTAAGAGCAAGGATTTGAACCCAAGTGGCGTAACTGCTTAGGACCTGAAACACCGTAGGCCCTAAGTACAAGGCAGCTCACTTAAGACTATGGTGTGAATTTCTGTTTTGAGGAATTTGTGTATTTTAATAAATATAAGACATTAATGCTTCTAACGAGGAAGGAAGTTAGATCTGTGATGGACAAAACTCCCAGTCTGTAATATTGAAGACTTTCTTATACACACAATACTGTAATAAGATTTAAAAACTCATTGACGTTGCAGGGTTTGCCCTTAGATTGTAGGCTCCTTAAAGGCAAGAGTTTTGGGGGCTTTGGGTTTTTTTTTTTTTTTTTTGAGATGGAGTCTTGCTCTGCCACCCAGGCTGGGGTACAGTGGTACCATCTCAGCTCACTGCAACCTCTGTCTCCCGGGTTTAAGCAATTCTTCTGCCTCAGCCTCCCGAGTAGCTGGGATTATAGGCATGCACCACCATGCCTGGCTAATTTTTTGTATTTTTAGTAGAGATGCGCCCTGGCCAGCGTTTTTGTTGTTGTTTTTTAAAGAATGAAATGGGCTGGGCACGGTGGCTCACGCCTGTAATCCTGGCACTTTGGGAGGCCAAGGCAGGTGGATCACCCGAGACCAGCCTGGGCAACATGATGAAACCCTGTCTCTACTAAAAATACAAAAAATTAGCCTGGTGTAGTGGCGGGCACCTGTAATCCCAGTTACTTGGGAGGCTGAGGCGAATTGCTACGATCCGGGAGACAGAGGTTGCAGTGAGGCGAGATTGCGCCATTGCACTCCAGCCTAGGCGACAGAGCGAAACTCTTGTCTCCAAAAAAAAAAAAAAAGAGTGGAATAGAATATTGTAAGTTTACAGTTAGGTTGGTGTTACTCCACCAGGTGATTTTGCGCACTCCCCACTGCCCCCAGCAGAATTTTGGCACCATCTGGAGACATTTTCGGTTAAGACTTGAAGGAACGTGCTGCTCATGTCTAGTGGGTAGAGGCCTGAATGCTACTAAACATCATGCGGTGCACAGGACACTCCCTAACAAAGACCCCAGCCCCCCCATGCCAATAATGCCAAGGTTGAGATACCTTGGATTAGTCCATAAATAAAATGAGCTGCATTAAGTTGTATTGGATTGTGTCATGCTGTCCTTTGGCTTCTTCCTAACGTGTTGGTATCTTACCTGAACCTCTTGTCTAGCTAGACTTGTCATTTTTCCCCTTGTCATTATTGTGTATGTGCTGTTCAAACTCTACAGTTCACCTTACTGAAACTTATTCAGTGGGTCCTATTTTTTGTTTGGCTTGATTTGTTTTTAATTTTGAGACAGTCTGGTTCTGTGGCCTAGGCTGGAGTGCAGTTGAGCCATCTGGGCTCACTGTAACCTCCACGTCCCGGGCTCGAGCCATCCTCCCACCTCAGCATCCGGAGTAGCTGGGACTACAGGCACTTGCCACTATGCCTGGCTAATTTTTGTATTTTTTGTAGAGATAAAGTTTTGCCATGTTGCCCAGGCTGGTCTTGAACTCCTGAGCTCAAGCAGTCCACCCAGAGTGCTGAGATTACAGGCATGAACCACTGTGTCCGGCCGGGTCCTATATTTTCAAAGTGCCACTTCTTCATAGCTGTCTCCAAAGCCCTGAGAATTTGCTCTTTTAAAGACTTCGTACAGAGTGCAATTATATTGAAATCTATTAGATGCAGTGAAAGTTGATGAACGGCAAATATACTCCCTTCCATCATAGTAGCTTGGCATATGTGGTTCAGACTTTCTTTTTTGTTGTTGTTTTTTATTTTTTATTTATTTATGTATTTATTTATTTATTTTTTTGAGACAGAGTTTTGCTCTTGTTGCCCAGGCTAGAGTGCAGTGGCGCAATCTTGGTTCACCTCAACCTCTGCCTCCATGTTCAAGCAATTCTCCTGCGTCAGCCTCACAAGTAGTTGGGATTACAGGCATGCACCACCACACCCGGCTAATTTTGTATTTTTAGTAGAGACGAGGTTTCTCCATGTTGGTCAGGTTGGTCTCGAATTTCAGACCTCAGGTGATCCTCCCGCCTCGGCTTCCCAAAGTGCTGGGATTACAGGCGTGAGCCACCGCACCTGGCCGTGGTTCAGACTTTTAACCTGGTGGTGAACACTGTAAACAATTTTTCTGCAAACAACACTGGGAAGAAGATTGTTCTTGCATGCTTTATGCTAGGATTTACTTAAGTTCTCGGAAATGGAATTTCCAAATCAAAAGACTTGCGGTTTTTTCCAGATAGCCTTCTGAAAAGGTATGCATATATACTGTCATCAGCAGTGGTTGAGAAGGTCATTCATTTCCCCTAACCCTTTCCAGCACAAGCAAGTTTTTAAGGCTAACAAAAATCTGGTGACCAGAAGGTTTAATATGTTATCTCCTTGTTCAGTATTGGATGTATGAGGACCGCCTCCCTTCTCACAAAGGACTGCTTAAGAGAACTAGTATTTATAAGTCTCATGTAGTTTCATTTAGAACATGATACCATAGCATGGGATTAGTTGAGTCAAGGTGTTGGTTTGGCAGTTGGGAAATCTGGTTGGCTGTGTTAATGTTCTCTATTTTTATCATTAAGACCAATTTTTGTATTTAGCACTAATTCTTTCCAAATAGCAACAGAAAACATATCTCAGTTTATACCATTGACTTTCTGGATATCGGGGGGTGCTAGAGAGACATCATTTAAAAGATGTGAAGAGAAGCAAAGTTTATCCGTTGCTACTTTAATTAAACTCTTAATCCATAGGTAAGTCAGTGATAAATATGATAAATTACTAGATTTGCAAGCATTGTTTGCATGTTGAGTATTTAAAGACAAAATGATAATACCTAGGACTTCAAAGTAATTGGGGGAATACAGATGAAACAGGAGTGTCTATGAATTAATATAGTTGCAGCTGGCTTTAATTGGAATTTGTTGTACTATTCTCTGTTCTCCTGTGTACTTTTAAAATTTCCTATTATAAGTTTTTCCTCCCTTAGAAATTCCACTCTTAGGTGTTTACGCAAGAGGGAGTGATGCATGGGGCCAAGACTCATAGGTACAAGAATGTTAATAACCGCTTTATTCTAAGAGCAGAAAACTAGAAATAATCCAATAGTAGGAAAATTGATAAACACTGATGTATTCATAAATGGAATACTACTCAGCATTAACAGGAATGGACCACTGATACTACAATATGGATGAATTTCAAAAACATGCTAGGTGAAAGTTTGCATGAAAAAGTACATAGTGTGTGTGATTCCATTTATATGAAATTTTAGAACAAACGCAACTTGTTTATGGTAGGAAAAAAAAATCAGGAATAATGGCCTCTGTGGGAGAATAGGCAGAGATTGGGAAGGGGCAGGCTTCTGGGATAATTGTATTTTTTTTTTTTTTTAATACTTTAAGTTCTGGGATACATGTGCAGAACGTGCAGGTTTCTTTCATAGGTGTATACGTGCCATGGTGGTTTGCTGCACCAATCAGCCCATCATCTACATTAGGTATTTCTCCAATGCTATTCCTCCCCTAACCCCCCACCCCCTGACAGGCCCCAGTGTGCGATGTTCCCCTCCTTGTGTCCATGTGTTCTCATTGTTCAACTCCCACTTATGGTGAAAACATGCGGTGCTTGGTTTTCTGTTCCTGTGTTAGTTTGCTGAGAATGATGGTTTCCAGCTTCATCTATGTCCTTGCGAAGGACATGAACTCATTCTTTTTTATGGTTGCATAGTATTCCATGGCGTATGTATGCCGCATTTTCTTGATCCAGTTTATCATTGATGGGCATTTGGGTTGGTTCCAAGTCTTTGCTATTATGAGTAGTGCTGCAGTAAACATACGTGTGCATGTGTCTTTATAGTAGAATGGATAATTGTATTCTTTAGTTGATATGGGTTTGGGTTTTATACATTTGTCAAAACTCAGCAAATGTACACCCAAGATTTGTGCATTTTGTATGTAAATTTTGCTTTGAAAAAAAACTAGTGATATGCATGTACTGATGGCTTCAGTTTATAACTGCTAGAAATGGATGGGTATCTGATAAAGCAAGTATGGCAAAAGGTTAATGGTAGGATCCAGGTGGTGGGTATGTGGGTGTTCACTGTAATTGTTAGTTGCCATATATTGGGGTTATGATATTTCACATCACTGGTTGAGTGTTTTTAATATATATAGCAAGAAGATAGTGTAGCCTGTGTCTTGTTACCCTCAAGATATGAGAATGTATAGAACGGTATTGATCCCCACTTAGGAGACATGACTGGCACCATCACTTTTTTGTTTGGGTGATGAGTGCTAAGTAGATTGATGGAGTTACCAGATGCTGTGTAAGACCTCTTAATTGGCCATACTCTAAGATAGTGGTTCACAAACTTGATCTCAGGACCCGTTTTTAGGAAATAAAATAACTTTAACAAAAAATTGAATGAGAATAGCGGCATTGCTTTTCATTCAACCTACTGTAGTATTCCACCTTCTGTAGCTTCTGGAAAACTCCACTTGTGAGAAAATGACAGTGGGGAAAAAAGCAAATATCTTAGAAATATGAAAGTGGTTTTACTTTGTCTCCTCTCCACCCCACAAAGGATATAGGGGAGACCACTAGGGGTTCCCAGACTATACTTTGCCCTATGGGAATTTAATTACTGAAGTTAATAGTAGAACTGCTGTTCTACAAGAATTTTATTACTGTGTTTGGGTGATTGAGCAGTTGATTTTCTGAGTAGTCATCATATGTGGTGATAACGGAATTTGTAAAACCTTCCCCACCCTTCCCATTTATCTGCCCCTGCACCCCATCTTATCCCTAGGAATATAGGTTTGAAGACCAGGAAAATCACAGATGTGATAATGAAGAAAGGAGAGTAGTTGATATTAGACATTGGGTAATAAAAGTACCTGTTAATTCCTGGAAACCAGCTAAAGAACTGGTATGTTGGAATGTCTTTCTGCTTTCTTGTGTTGAGAAGGATAATATGAAGTTAATAATCTCTTCACTTGCCCCTCCCAATACCTGACCAAAAAGCAGAGTTGACATCCATGAAAAATATGGATAATGGTCTTTCAGAGCTGGTTGCATTTAGGTTTTAAAAATACACAGCTTTTGGAGGCAATAAGTCAGGTTAGCTGTTAACCAGCATTGGTCAAAGTATTTATCAGTGAAACTTGTCTTCATACCAACCTTTGATTGTCAGTTTACATGTTTTTCTATCCAGATGAGTAGTATTTCATGATCTCTTTGTCATCTGGATGTTTTACTACAGTATCCAGTTGGGTTTGGCACAGTGTGGTACTGAATACATATTCTGTACGATACTCTTCATTTGAACATTCTCTCTCCTGTACCTTTGCTACAGGCTTTACTTAGAGAAATGGAAAAATAATGGTGCAAGTGGTGAGACCATGATGATAAGAACTTACATAAATTTAAATGCTTTCTTAAAGAATGGTTATAGATTGTGAACGTCATGTCACAGTGATTGCAGGAAATAAATGGAGAAGTGTGTGAAAATACTTTAAAGCCATAAGCTATACGGATCATCAGATTAGACATTTTATTCCTGAATAACTCTTACTGCTGTTGTTCTTCAATAATTAGTATTCCATTTTCCCTTCTGTTTTGTACATTCCACCAAACATTACTTGAATGCAGCTCACAGAATTTTTGCTCTTTTAAAAACTACAGTTGTTAAACATCTGCAGTTAAACATACTTATACTAGGTGTTCTGATCTTTCAGCCTGGTACTATTTCCAGTCATTTGGGAATATAGTTTTTAGATCTTCAGTGCTAGTGTTTGCCCTCTTAGGATTCTGATGGATTAGTGAAGAGGTTGGAAAGGTTACATTACGGGTTTAAAATACTTTTGATTATTTGGTGCCTGATTGTAGAGACCACCATTTGGAAGGATAGAATATCCCATTAAATATAGCTATGCTCTGTAGAAGTTACTTTTTACATAATTAAATTTTTAATGTATTTTTTATTTTTTTACATGTAACTCTTTTTTTTTTTTTTTTTGGTGAGACAGCGTCTCCCTCTGTCTCCCAGGCTGGAATGTAGTGGCACGATCTCGGTTCACTGCAACCTCTGCCTCCTGGGCTCAAGTGCACATGTAACATTTAAACATTTAATACCTTTTTTTGGTGTTACTGTATTGTTAGGGTTTTTCATGCCTTATTTGTTGCTGTTTTAAATAGTACAGTGTACACTGATGCAGTTTGAATAACTCAGCAGAGAGGATTTAAGGTTGTATACCTCTATTTTGTTGTTTATGATCAGCTGTACATCTCTGGAAGGTGATCCTTCTTATACAGATACCAAAAAGCACTTAGTGATTTATTTTTTGTCCAGGAGAGGTTTCTGAACATTTCTGCTTGTAATCAAAATGGCCTGGTACATGTTTATAAACTTATTTTAGCTATTGATGAAACTACTGTAGTTTTAAATTTATATCAGGATACCAAAGCAACATATTTAGCCCCCAAGTCTGTTGAGTCTTTAAAGGACCTACTAAGATTATTAGTGTAGATTCTCAAATACTATTTTTTCAGAAGGATGTATTCCTCTTTTTTCCTGTGGTAGTAGAATTTATAATCAGAGTTTATGGGGAAAAAAGGACTAAGGGGAGGGGTGGAGGTCACAAATTTATAAAAGCCCTGAACTATTTCTCATTTAACACGTATTCTCTGGTCATTTTTTCTAGTGTGTTATTTTTGTTTGTTGTTTTGAACATCTAAAATAAACATAGGCTGCGGCAGGGTGGCTCACACCTATAACCCCAGCAATTTGGGAGGCTAACACGGGAGGATTGCTTGAGTCCAGGAATTCGAGACCAGCCTGGGCAACAAAGTGTGAGACCCTGTCTCTACCAAAAGAAAAAAAAAATCAAAACATTGGCTGGGGATGTGGTGTGTGCCTGTGAGCTAACTGGCGGTGGAGGCAAGAGGATCTCTTAAGCCCAGGAGGTTTAAGCTGCAGTGATCCGTCTTCCTGCCACTTCACTCAAGCCTGGGTGACAGAGCAAGTCTCTGTCTCAAAAAACAAAATGAAACAAAGACAACTCTAAAAAATGTAGGCACATATATTTAAAAGTCATAGTGATGATTGCTACACAAATAATTTCCCTCTTTAGAATTCGTTTCTGTAAGGAGACTTACCTCCTTTCCTTAAAGTTTCAAAGAAATGTTTACAAAATAATTTGGCTTAGTTGCAAGTACTATCCTTATTAGAGAAGCTATCTTGTTTTTCATTGTCCTTATGTAAAAACTTGGAGTGTTTACATATATTTTAAAATTAAATATAATTCAAATACCATAAATTTTACCTTTTTAAATATGATTCTGTGGTTTTTAGTTTATTCACAAAGTTGTGCAGCCATCATTATTAATTCCAGAACGTTTTCATTACCACAGAAAGAAATTCTATATCCATTAATAGTCATTCACTATCTTCCCTTACCTCAGCTCCTGACAACCACTAATCTGCTTTCTATCCCTATAGATTTGCCTCTTCTGGATGTTTCCTATAAACAGAATCATACAATATGTAGTGTTTTGTGTCTGGCTTCTTTCACTTAGCCTGATGCCCTCAAGGTTTATTTGTGTTGTAGCTTGCATCAGAACTTTTTTTTTTTTTTTTTTTGGCAGGGGGTCTCACTCTGTCACCCAGGCTGGAGTACAATGACATGATCATGACTCACTGCATCCTCAAACTCATGGGCTCAAGGGATCCTCCTACTTCAGCCTCCCAAATAGCTGAGATTACAGGTGTGCACCACCACCCTCAGCTAATTTTTTAGAGACAAGGTCTCACTTTGTTGCCCACGCTGGTCTCAAACTCCTGGGCTCAGATGATCCTCCCGCATGGCCTCCCAGAGTGCTGGAATTACAAGTGTGAGCCGCCACACCTGACCTTTTTTAAATAAAACTCTTATAGTATGGTAAGATACACATAACATAAAGGTTAGCATTTTAACCCTTCTTAAGCTACAGTTCAGTGGTATTAAGTACATTCATTTTGTCATGCAATGCAACCAGCAACCATCGTCTGCAACTCTTCATCTTGCAAAACTGAAACTCTATACCCATTAAACAGAAGCTCCCCATTCCCCCATGGCAACTACCATTCTACTTTCTATGAATTTGACTAGGTACCTCATGTGAGTGGAATTATAGAATAGTTGTCTTTTTGTGTCTGGCTTATTTCATTTTGCATAATGTTTATGTTGAAACATGTATCAGAATTTTGTGCTTTGAATAATATTACCCTGTATAGAAATACTACCTGTTTTGGATGGACGCGGTGGCTCACACCTGTAATCCCAGCACTTTGGGAGGCCGAGGTGGGTGGATCACGAGGTCAGGAGATGGAGACCATCTTGGCTAACATGGTGAAAACCTGTCACTACTAAAAATACAAAAAAAATTAGGCGGGCATAGTGGCGGGCGCCTGTAGTCCCAGCTACTTGGGAGGCTGAGGCAGGAGAATGGCGTGAACCCAGGAGGCGGAGCTTGCAGTGAGCCGAGATCAGGCCACTGCACTCCAGCCTGGGCAACAGAGTAAGACTCCGTCTCCAAAAACAACAAAACAAAATACTACTTTTTAAAAATCTTTTGTCCATCGATGGACAAAAGGTTGCTTCTACCTTTAGGCTGTTAAGAAGAATGCTGCTGTGAGAATTTGCTTGGGCATGTTTTCATTTCTCTTGTGTATGTACCTGCTTAATGTTTTAGGAACTGCCAGATTGTTTTCCAAAGTGGCTATACTATTTTACATTCCCACCACAGTGTAAGAGATTTCCAGTTTCTCTACATCCTCACCAATCCTGGTGGATATGAAATGGTATCATGTACTTACTGGCCCTTAGTATATGTTCTTTGGAGAAATGTCTGTTCAAATCCTTTGCTTGTTTTAAAATTGGGTTATTTGTGTTTTTATCATTAGGTTGTAATCTTTTTTTAAAAAAATATATTATGGATACTAGACCTTTATCCGATACATGATTTGCAAATGTTTTTCTCCTGTTCTGTGGATTGTCTTGTTAGTGTCCTTTGAAGCAGAAACATTGTTAATTTTGAAGTCCTTTTTTTTCTTGGTTGCTTGTGTTTTTGGTATAAGATCTAAGAAACCATTGCCTAGTCCAAGGTCATGAAGATAAATACTTATGATTTCTTCCAAGTTTTATCATTTTAGCTCCTGTGTTTAGGTCTTTAGTCCATTTTCAGTTCCTTTTTGCATACGGAGTGAGGAAAAGGTCCAATTTTATTCTTTCACATGTGGATATCCAATTGCCCTGGCACCATTTGTTGAAATAACAATTCATTTATCCTTGATCTGAAATTCTCACACCTATAGAAAATATAATCAGATGTAATTGGGTATAAGGAAAACTCATGATTTCTCTGTTCCCTGTGCTCTAGCCAAGTTGACAGCACTGTATTTTGTTTCCATTACTCTAATGTATTTCCTCTCCCTTTCTGCACGGTGAAATCACACCCATCCTGCGAAATGCAATTTGGGTACCATTACATTCTATAGTTACAAATTATAGCTTGTTAATACTTTTCAATTCTGTTACCTAGCACCATCCAGTGTGCAGTTATGGGTAGATAGAACATGGGTAAGGAAATTGTAAGAAAATTGAGGCGTGTTAATTTACTCAGTTCTGCAGCTAGTTAGCTGTGAAACTCAAATTCCCCTTTTCTAGAATCGTGTTCTTTCAGTTCTCCTACTGCCTTTCATTGTAGAGCCCTCCTTTACAGGACACTGTTCTTCTGAGATCATGTCTCCTTTCTCTGAATTCCCTTGTGTGTAAGTGGGGAAGAATCTAGGCTTTAAATATATACGCCCTTCAACCAGTGTGCTCCCTTTTATCTGTTTTAATATATACTGGTATTGCTCATAAAGACTTGGGGAAGGAATAATTACTGCTTCTTCACTCAATCATTACCATGTAACATGGAGTTTGGGTTCCCTAAGAGGACCTCTGAGACCTTCCAGCGTTTTTCTTCAGCCTCTTTTCTCACTCATTGTTCTCTCTGTCCTCCAGCCACATGAAACTACCTATGGCTCTTTCCTATATTGCCCACTTTCTTACCTTTGCTCTAGTTCTTTTTTTTCTTTTTATTATTTTCTGAATTTAAAAAAAAAATTCTTTTTAAGACTAGTCAAGTGCAGTAGTGAGAAAGGGGGAAGAGTAGAACAAGGAGTTTGATTTGTAACTGACTGAACCATCAAGATAACTCCTTACCTTCAGACCAGCCTGCTCTAATTTTTTACCCTCTGTAATAATGTGTGATTATGTTTATATAGTGTCTTCTTTTTCACCAAGTTTGGTAATGAGATCCAGTTCAGTTCTATATTGTCTGGAGTTTACCGGTTTCCTAAGTTGCTCTTGTGACTGCCCGCAAAGTAAATTATGTCCAATTTGGATCAGTATTGATAAGCTGTAAGGGCATAAGAATAAGGACTTCATTTTTATTTTTTCCTCTATGTACTGTTAAACACTACTTCATTTCCAGGGTTTTTATGTTGTCCCTGGGGGCTTATTTGAATATGATCAGTAACTCATATAAGTTTAGTTGTAAATGCAAAATAATTTTCTTAACCATAGGCTCTTAAATTCCTGTTGACTATTCTTCCCTTTGTACCCCATAGCAGAGCTGATAGACTAGAGGCAGGAAGGGGTTGTATATACTTCAGCTGCAGAGATAAATGTAAATGGCATGTGTTAGTTATAAATGGAAGAGTTAGCCTGCAAATAATGACATAATTTCTATAATGTAGTAGTGGCTTAATTCAGTTTGCCATAGACTTAGGCAAAGCTCAAATCAAAGTGTACTTGTGTCCTTGCTAGTATAAACCATTTTCTATCTTTAGTAGTCTTCTTAGGACATAGCAAAACCTGACCCATATATACTAAGCTAGCAAGGCAATTTTGACCTATTTTTGTTTAACGGAACATCCGTTTATTAGGTATCAGGATGTCTGTCCATTTTGATTACTTTATGACCAGACCAAGATTTGACTTTCCCCCCAGTTTTAGGGAAAATTCTTTGTTTCCTCATTATGATTTGTCCTTTTCCTCCACAAATTAATGGCTAAAAAATGGATGCCCTTCCCAAATCAGTAGCTAAAACAGCTCGTGGATGCTAGTAAATTGTAAATTCTCTAAGGGGAAGAAAGTATGTATAGACTTTGGCATTTATTTGCTTTGGTTCTTTTTGCAGCACTGTCCTGGAAATGTTGCTAAATGATGGTGATGTATGTATAATTGTTTTTAATGCAGATTGACAGATTTGGAATGTAGTATGTGTCACCAGTGGAGGTATTAAACTTTTCTGCCAAACCTGAATACCCTGGGAATCTTGGAGCAGAAGGGAGAACATTTTATATTGTGGTTACGGCCACTCAGTTTCCAGCTGCTAAAATGTGGGGATATAGCATAGGAGCTCAGAGACTGGACATTATGTTTATTGCTAATAGCATCTGGAATTGGTTAAGCTGCATTGGATGAAGTGAGGGAGCAAACACTGATTTTCTCTAATACTGGCACATTGCAGCTCACACATACCCTTACTTTATTGTCCCATGACTTGTCAGAGGCCACCATCTTTCTGTTAGGTATCTTCACCAGTCTAGTCACAGCACCTCAGTACCTGAGTTGGAAGATAGGATGAACATTTTTCCTCAACTGCATCTGTTTTTTTTTTTTACGTGGTTAATTGTTTGGGGCAGGGGCGAGGTAATACTGTGCTCACAAAAAGGCTGTCCCTTTCCCTATAAGACACCACTGTGCTATAGCAGATGTTGATAGCAATATTACTGTATGTAATTTTGCCTGGGTTGTGGGGTGGTGGTGGCTAGAGATCAGATGGACTGGGAAAAGATGTTGAGAAATATTTGGGTCATGGAGATAATGCTTCTTCTCTTTGTATTTAGAGTCTTGGATTCTCTTCATCTGCTGCTTCCCTTTCTCTTTTGCCTGTTTATCCTGTGGGTTTTAGCTCCTTATTTTCTTTAGCCCACAAAAATAATAAACCACCTGGTTGCATAGACTACCTACCCTTAGGCTTATATTTGCTTTCACTATAACTACAGTGGCACATATCCCACTGAGTGTGAGAAGCCCATATTCTCTGACGTCATAACAACTTATTGTTTAATTCATGACATTAATTTGACAAATATTCCAGTTAGTGTTAGGTTTTATGCCTTTTTTGTTCCTTTTAGACTTAAATCTCTAAAGTTTGAAAACCTTTTATGTGATGTGATTTTTAGTCTGCACAAATACCGATGTTAATCCTTTTTCATCCAGAAAAGCATATTCACATTAATGAGTGCTCCATATGAAGGCCCAATAACACTTTTTAAAAAAAATATCTTTGAAGGATTTTCCCTCTTCTTATCAGGACAAGGAAGAGGTAGTAGGGTGCTAGATGAGTAAAATAGTAGTGTACATTCATGGTTGAGGGTTTGTCCCTCCCTCAACCGATGGGCTCTATATCTAATTTGTTGGTCTATTGAGAGAGGAGCTGCAAGGATTAAGTCAGGCACAGAGACATGATCAAGCCATGTTTACGGTTTGTTGGTAAATGTACAGGAGGACCCAAATTACCACTAGAAGATTGCGTGGTGAACACAGAAATCAATAAGAGGCTGTAGTTGGATGACCTTAATGACCAGTCACTCTGATAGTGCCGCATCTAGCCGCAGTATAGCTGCCTTACTGTTGAAAGACTATTAATGGGCTCAGGTGGCTTTATCTTTGAGTAGTGCTGCAGATATTTAGTGTTGCTTTTTAAACTTTCCTCCCAATACCTGCTGTATTCCTAGCATCCTGACATAAAGAATACTTACGTATATTACTTCTTAGAGTGCCACTTAGGTTTTTGGGAGGCACATTGTTGTTGCTCCACACTCCTCCTACTGGTCCAGAAAAGGTCATAATAGACATAAGGTTGATGTCAGTCAGTTAGGACAATGCTTCCCAACTCCTTTTGTGTAATGGCACGTAAAATAACCATCTTTGTATAGTACAGAGGAAGATGGATTTCTCACCCTGCTGTGGTGGTCGCTGAGGGGATCAATATCTCTTTGCCATTTAAATTACCTGGAAACTTTAGGTTAGGGTCTGATTCTGCAGGACCTTGCGTCTGCAGAACAATGTCTGGCTTTAAGTTTATCCTTTAACAGGCCATTGGGCGTTTTGAGCAGGAGTTAACATGCCCACAATGGAATTTAAGATTAATCTGGCAGCAAGGTGTAAACTGGATCCTAGAAAGAAGAACCCAAAAACCTGGTAGATCAGTTAGATTATTGGAGTAGTTGAGGTGAAATGATACGGTTAACTTGGGTAATAGAAATAGAAATGAGACTGAGAAGATAGATTTTCAAAAATACTGTGAGACTGTGAAAAGGTGAAATCAGTAGGACTTTGGCAACTTGTGGTGGAATGGGAAATGGAGAGTGAAAACTCAGAGGTAGTATGGATGAATGTAGGTGGCTGGGAGATCAGAGGGAATAATTAGTAGAAATAAGTAATGTAAGTATAGAAACGGATGGGTGCAGCGGCTCACGCCTGTAATTCCAGCACTTTGGGAGGCCGAGGAGGGTGGATCACATGAGCCCAGGAGTTTGAGACCAGCCTGGCCAACGTGGCCAAACCTCATCTGCTAAAAATACGAAAATTAGCTGGGTGCGGTGACGCATGCCTGTAATCCCAGCTACTTGGGTGGCTGAGGCACGAGAATCGCTTGAACCCGGGAGGCGGAGGTTGTAGTGAGCTGACATCGCACCACTGCATTCCACCCTCTGGGTGACACAGCGAGACCCAGCCTCAAAAAAAAAGTATAGAAACAGGTTTGGGATCTAGTAGATATACGTATTTCAAAATACGTAAGGATACTCAGCCATGTAACACTACAGAGAAGTTAGGAGTGTGTATGTGTCAGGGGGTATTTCCCAAAAGATGGAGTGGGAGGGTTAGCATTACTCTTGTGAGTTTACTGCAATTCATTGCTTTATGAACTATACCAGGGTGGAGCCATCTTTCAAGCCTAGATCCACAGTGATGAAGCTCATGTGACTGGTGCATAAAACTAGGAAAGTTAGCTAATTCATTTACAGTGAGCCATAACTAGCACAAAGATTGCAGTACTCTGTTGACATGACCAGTATGTTCTCTTTCAGGAGGCAGATAGACTCACGTAGGAATCAAGACATAATCAGGAAGTTGCTTAGTAAGTGTGGTATGACAGAGAAGAGTTGGATGCTGCTCAAATATTGAATGACCGTCGTCTCCACAGTAGGGGGTAGATTTGTTAGTGCATTGATTGTGGTTCACACTTTTTTAGACTGTATATTGGATCCTTCAGTGTCCTTATGTATCAAACCCAGACAAGAAAGTATCTTTTTTCTCAGTGGCTATAAAGAGAAGGGAGATATATGTTCTCAAAGTATGCTATGCTTACTTGTCTGAGAAAAGTTTCCAAATCAGTCTTGACTTCCTGGACAAAATGAAGTACTTCCAGGGGCTTGGGTGACTAAATATAGAAGGCAGGGGAAATGAGTCCAAAGAAAGAGTAGGGTGACACCTAGGTTTCTGCCTAGGGCTACTGAGTACTTTCTGTAAGACAGAAAATTGAGTAGGGGAGCAGAATCAATGGTAGATCGTGTCAGGAAGGTAAATTTAATTTTTAAAAAATGAGTAGGCAGGGCACGGTTGGCTCATGCCTGTAATTTCAGCACTTTGCGAGGCCGAGGCAGACGGATCACCTCAGGTTGGGAGTTCGAGACCAGCCTGACCAACATGGAGAAACCCCGTCTCTATTAAAAATACAAAATTAGCCGGGTGTGGTGGCGCATGCCTGTAATCCCAGCTACTCGGAAGGCTGAGGCAGGAGAATCGCTTGAACCCGGGAGGTAGAGGTTGCAGTGAGCCGAGATTGCGCCATTGCACTCCAGCCTGGGCAAGAAGAGTGAAGCTGTGTCTCAAAAAAAAAGAGTAAAATTTAAAGTTCCAGTGGTCCATGCAGATGTCAATATATGTCGGAGGCACTTGGTCTGGTATGTAAGAGAAAGATTTGTGTCATGCTGTGTGACACAATTGAGGGTTATGTACCAAGCAGAGTTTGTGTTAACTCATTTAATCTTCACAACAACCCTATGAAGTAAGAACTGTCATTAACTGTTTTACAGATGAAGTAACTGAGATACAACTAGGTAAGGAGCAAATTTGTGAGTTATTAGCATGTAGATATTGGTTAAATCATACCAGTGAATTGGACCCATGTCGTCTTGCCATTTACCTTAAGATAGATAATAAGCTATTGAAGTATTTAGGATCCTTGATTATTCTAGTGAAACATTTTCTCCTGGAGCAAATAATCAATACTTCAGTTGTCCGATTTTAGAAAGTATGGTCTTAAAAGGCAGACACTTGTTAGATTAAGGGGGAAAAAAATCATTTAACTGTCCTCAAAAATTTAGATAATCCTCTGAAAGAGATGTGGGAAACACTTGTCCTCTTCATACTTCTTTGCTTTAATAGCCAACTCAGTCCTTTGCAGTACTCTTGTTTTGGACTGTTAATACTCTAATTGATGACTTCTTTTATTCCATTACTTCTTCCTTCCCACTCTAAAAAAGTTTCTTTTAGTAATGATCTATGAGTGGGAACTTCTGTCTTTCTGGAAATGTCTTTATTTTTTGCACCTGTTTTTGTGTGGCACTTTGGTTACGGAATTCTAGCTGACAGTTGTTTTTCTCAGCACTTTGAAGATACTTACTTGATTGTTTTCTGATGAAAAATCAACTGTCAGTCATATTGTTGTTTCTTCCTTTATAGGTAATGTGTCATTTCTCTGGTTGCTTTTAAGAATTTTCTTGTCTTTGGCATTCTGCAATTTTACCATGATCTAGGTATGAATTTATTTTATCTTGCTTGGGATTTATTGTGCTTTTCCAATCTGAAGGTATTTATCCCATTACTGGGAGTCTCGGCCATTATCCCAGAATAACATCTCATCGTTCTTTCTGTTCTCTCCTGAAATACCCGTTGGCTATTACCTTAGACCTTCTCTTTGTATTCGTATCTTATAATTTTTCCACTTTTTTTGTCTTATTCTTTATTCTGTATTCTGAGTAGTTTCTTCAAATATGCCTTTTGTTTTGTTAATTTTCTTTGTCCATCTCCAATTTTAAAGCTGTTTTCATTTTGTTTTTAATTCTGAAAGCCCTTCCTCTTCTCCCACCTCCAAGCTGCCTTTTAAAATTCACTGTATATACGGTTTATTTCTCCTGGCTTCTGTTTTTCTTTTAAAATCTTTTTGATTGTTTTAGTCAGAAAAAATTTCAAACTTACGCAGAGGTGAAGAAAATCCTGTAGTAACCCTATGTATCCAGCCTCAACATCTTTAAAAGATTATTTAATTATTTTCAGCATATTTATGTTTTATTATACACAGTTTTAAAGTTCTTGGGAACTGACCATCCTGTTTGTGTCTGCTGACCCCTCATGGTAGAGAATCCGTCCCTTGAGTATTTTTGTTATTTGTTTGTTTGTTTGTTTGAGTTGGAGTCTTGCTCTGTTGCTCAGGCTGGAGTGCAGTGATGCAGTCTCGGCTCACTGCAAACCTCTACCTCCCGGGTTCAAGTGGTCTTCCTGCCTCAGCCTCCTGAGTAGCTGGGATTACAGGCACCCGCCAACACACCCGGCTAATTTTTGTAGGGACGGGGTTTCGCCATGTTGGCCAGGCTGGTTTCGAACTCCTGACCTCAAGTGATCCACCCACCTTGGCCTCCCAAAATGTTGGGATTACAGGCGTGAGCCATCGCGCCCAGCCTGTTATTTTTAATAGCATGGATGTTGCTTTTTTTCTGGCACTTGTGTGTACCTTAGATTGTGAGAATCTGTTTACACAGTAGTTCTGATTATTTGTGCTGGGCACACTGTGCTCCAGCCCATTTTTAACATTTTCAGCTTGTGTTTTCATACATCATGCCTGAAATAAACGTTTGACTAGCACCTGCACAGAACAACATAGGTTCGAGTTTCTGTTTTTCATGGGAGACTGCATCCCCCAAAAAAGCCCAGGAAGTAGATTTCTGGCTACTTCTCAGTGATGGCAAAGTTTTTCTAGGGTCCTCAACCTCCTCCACACTGTTGTTGTGTTGTAAACTTTCACTTATTGCTGTAGCTTTCTTTCCTCCTCTTATCTAGTGCCTGGATGTATTTCCCCTCTTTCTTTGAAGCTTTACTGTATGTTTTTTCCATTTTTATTTAAAGTATTTCTACTTAGCATTTAGATTATTTTTAGTAGAAGAGGGAGGTATTCTCCATAAGCTCAGTCTCACTGTGTTGCCAGAACCAGAAAGTCATGTTTCTGTGAATCTATTTTAAGGTTGTGAGTCACACATTTCTTAAGTACTCCATACTGAAAGTGAATGCAGTGTGTTTAATCTGATACACTGCTCTTTATTGCTCTAAAATTAGTAACATTTGGCCAGGCTCGGTGGCTCACGCCTATAATCCCAGCACTTCGGGAGGCTGAGGTGGGCGGATTACGTCAGGAGTTCGAGACCAGCCTGGCTGACATGGCAAAACCCCCGTCTCTACTAAAAATACAAAAAATAGCCGGGTGTGGTAGCTGGTACCTGTAGTCCCAGCTACTCGGGAGGCTGAGGCAGGAGAATTGCTTGAACCCAGGAGGCAGAGGTTGCAGTGAGCCGAGATTATGCCACTATACTCCAGCCTGGGTGACAGACTGAGACTCTGTCCAAAAAAAAAAAAAGAGGAAGAATTTAGTAGCCTTTAAAATGTGTTACCCTTTCATATGGTCAGGTAGACAATAAACACAAATTCAGAGTTGCATTTCAACTAAAAGTCTCCTCTATGTATTTTATTTGTGCTGAAATCACAGTCATATTCACTTGCATTTCTCATGTCGGTCAGAAGTGTTGGTACTGTTTTATCTGATTTAATGTAATAGAAAAATGCCAGGCGCAGTGGCTCACACCTGTAATCCTAGCACTTTGGGAAGCCGAGGGGGGGCGGGGGCGGATCATGAGGTCAGGAGTTCGAGATCAGCCTAGCCAACATGGTGAAACTCAGTCTACTAAAAATACAAAAAAAAAAAAAAAAATTAGCTGGGCATGGTGGCATGTGCCTGTTAGTCCCAGCTACTCGAGAGGCTGAGGCAGGAGAATCACTTGAACCTGGGAGGTGGACGTTGCAGTGAGCTGAGATCGCACCACTGCACTCCAGCCTGGGCAACAGAGCAAAACTCTGTCTCAAAAAAAAAAAAAAAAAAAAAAGTAATAGAAAAATATTAAGCCAGGCGTGTGGCGTGACAGCACTTTGGAAGCCCAAGATGGGCGGATCACAAGGTCAAGAGTTCGAGACCAGCATGACCAACATGGTGAAACCCCATCTCTACTAAAATACAAAAATTAGCTGGGTATGGTGGCACGCACATGTAATCCCAGCTACTTGGGAGGCTGAGGCAGGAGAATTGCTTGAACCCGGGAGGTGGAGGTTGCAGTGAGCCAAGATTATGCCACTGCACTGCAGCCTGGGCGACAGAGCGAGACTCCGTCTCAAAAAAAAAAAAGAAAGAAAAATATTAAATGAAGTTGTGTTGCCAGACAGGCTGTTTACATATAGTTTTATCTGAGAGACAGCTAAAAAATGAACTAATTAGTATACAGAGTTCCTATAAAGCAGTAAGGGAAAAACTCATTAGGAAAAGGGCAAAGGATATACACTCACCAACATGGTAAAACCCCGTCTCTAGTAAAAATACAAAAATTAGCCCAGTGTGGCGGCACGTGCCTGTAATCCCAGCTACTCAGGAGGCTGAGGCAGGAGAATGGCGTGAACCCGGGTGGCGGAGCTTGCAGTGAGCTGAGATCACACCACTGCACTCCAGCCTGGGCGACAGAGCGAGACTCCGTCTCAAAAAAAAAAAAAAAAAAATTATACACACACACACACGTTCATTCATCTGCATTTATAATAAGGAAAAATGCTAATAAAACTGTAGTAAGGTATTTTTCACCCATTAGATTAGAAAAGTTTTTTAAATTTATTTTTATTTTTTATTTTAGTAGAGACAGGGTTTCACCATGTTGCCCAGGCTGGTCACGAACTCCTGAGCTCAGGCAATCTGCCCGTCTTGGCCTCCCAAAGTGCTGGGATTACAGGCATGAGCCAACACGCCTGGCTGGAAGAGGTGTTTAAAGTTTGTTACACACTGGGTTCAGAAAGATGTTGAGAAATGGGAACATTTATGCATTGCTAGTGGGAGTATAAATTGAAATTAACTCCAGGAAGGACAGTTTAACAATTTATCTTGTGGATCAAGTGTACATTTGGTGCATAGTTGGAAATACCAAGATTGGAAGCAACTTAAGTGTTACTCAGAGGAAGCTAAATAAATAATTAGGGTGCCTATACAGTAGAATACTGTACATATAGTGTTATACATAGAATGAGGCAGCTATTAAATATATGGACATGGAATTATCTCAGAGCACTTACTAAATGGAAAAGCTAAGGTGTAGAATAATCTGTAGTGTGCTAACATGAGGGAGAGGGGAACACACATGGATTTTAAATGTTTTGAATCCTTAAAAGAATGTACAAGAGGCCGGGCACGGTGGCTCACGCCTGTAATCTCAGCATTTTGGGAGGCCACAGCAGGCAGATCACTTGGGTCAGGAGTTGGGAAGTCAGGAGTTGGAGACCAGCCTGGCCAACATGGTGAAAACCCTCCTCTACCAAAAAAAAAAAAAAAAAAAATTAACTGGTTGTGGTGGTGCACGCCTGTAGTCTCAGCTACTGGGGAGGCTGAGGTGGGAGAATTGCCTGAACCCGGGAAGCAGAGGTTGCAGTGAGCCGAGATCACACCATTACACTCCAGCATGGGTGATGCATTGAGACCCTGTCTCAAAAACAAAACAACAACAACAAAAAGAATGTACAAGAAACTAGTAAATGATGGCTGCCTTGGGCAGGGGGCAAGAATTGGACATATCAAGTGAGGATTTTTTTTAAAAAGTATTCCCTGAAGGAGCTTAGAAACAGAGCAGAGGCTGGGGTGTGGTGGCCTCATGCCTGTAATCCCAGCACTTTGAGAGGCTGACATGGGAGGATCACTTGAGCTCAGGAGTTACCTGAGCCTGGGTAAAATGGCAAAACCCCATCTCTACAAAAAAATACAAAAATAGCCAGATGTGGTGGTATGCACCTGTGGTCCCAGCTACTTGGGAGGCTGAGGTGGGACAATTACTTGAGCCTAGAAGTTGATGCTGCAGTGAGCTGAGATGATGACACTGTATTCTAGCATGAGCAACAGAGTGAGACCCTGTCTCAAAAAAAAAAAAGAAAAGAAAAAAAAGAAAAAGACAGAAGGGGGAAACGATCATTTTTGTCTTAGGAATTTTTGAGTAGTCTTACCTATTACACATTATGACTTTGATCAAAATAAATAATTAAAATAATTCACGTATCATTTCAAAGTAGTGTTCTGTATGAAATTCCACTTCTGTTGCATCCATTTCAACATGTTGCCAGGCCATGGCTGACGTTCATTTGACAAATAATGAGTCCTACTATGTGACATACACTGTGCTACATTTTGTGAATGAAAAATACTGAGAAAACTTTTTTTTTTTTTTTTTTTTTTTTGAGACGGAGTCTCGCTCTGTCACCCAGGCTGGAGTGCAGTGGCGCAATCTCGGCTCACTGCAAGCTCCACCTCCCGGGTTCACGCCATTCTCCTGCCTCAGCCTCTCCGAGTAGCTGGGACTACAGGCGCCCGCCACCACGCCTGGCTAATTTTTTATATTTTTAGTAGAGACGGGGTTTCACCGTGGTCTCGATCTTCTGACCTCGTGATCCGCCCGGCTCGGCCTCCCAAAGTGCTGGGATTACAAGCGTGAGCCACCGCGCCCGGCGAGAAAACATTTTTATTGAGTTCATCTGCTTAAGAGTTTGCCCTTTTGATTTAGTGCTTCAGAATTACTGTAGATTCTTAAAACTGGAGAGTATTTTTTATTATAACCATCACTCTGTATCTGAGGGGAATTGGTTCCAGCACCTCCTTGAATACTGAAATCCACACATACGCAAGTTCCTCATTCAGCCCTCTGGAACCTGTGGGTACAAAAAGCCGGCCCTCCTTATATGCGGGTTTTGCGTCTCCTTAATACTGTGTTTGTGATCCATGTTTGGTTGTGGTTGTAGAACCTGCTGATAGGGAGGCCTGACTGTTTGGAAAAAATCCGTAGAAAAGTGGACCCATAAAGTTCAAACCTGAGTTCGAGGGTCAAATGTGTTTTGTAGAAGAGGAGATGAAACTAAGGAACTTGATCTAAACTCGTACTCTAAAACCAAATTACTGGCCCAGTGCTTATTCTACTGAGTCAGTCAAATATAATTCATAGTGAATACTGTGAAATATTGGTGTTTTTAGTTCTCTTTGTGATGGGAATTTCTTTCTTTTACAAAGATTACCACCTTCAGTGACTTTCTACATCTTAGTGCAGATAAACCTTTTCAAATGCCAGTCTTCACCTTGGAATGCCTTTTACCCCTGTATTTTCTGTCTCTCATTTGTTACCTTCTTAAGAAAAATTCTTCTAACTCCATAACTAAATAATTATGTTTTATTTTGCGCTCCCATAACACTTGTATATACCTTTCTCTCAGTGTTTCTGCTCAGGTGGTGAGGGTAGCACTGACTTTGGACAGAGATCAGTGGTGCTACACATCCTTTAACACATAGGAGCCCAGGCCTGTGTAAGGAATTGTCCAGCTGTTCTTTCAGTTAGGTAAACAACTTAGAGGAGCTATCTTGAGGCCAAAGCCTAATTTGGCTTTACATTTAAAGACAAAGTTTTAGTTTATGGGTTTTGTTGAGACGGAGTGTCACTCTGTCGTCCAGGCTGGAGTGCAGTGGCGTGATCTCAGCTCACTGTGACCTCCTCCTCCTGGGTTAAAGAGATTCCCTTGCCTCAGCCTCCCGAGTAGCTGGGATTACAGGCGTACACCACCACGCCTGGCTAGTTTTTAGTATTTTTAGTAGAGATGGGGTTTCACCATGCTAGCCAGGCTGCTCTCAAACTCCTGACGGCGAATGATCCACCTGCCTCAGCCTCCCAAAGTGTTGGGATTACCAGGTGTGAGCCACTGTGCCTGGCCTATTTTATGGTTTTAATAACATACAGAATTAACCAGGAATGCATCTACTGTGTAAAAATCAAGGAAAGCCAGGCATGGTGGCTCACGCCTGTAATCCCAGCACTTTGGAAAGCTGAGGCGGGAGGATCACCTGAGGTCAGGAGTTCGAGACCAGCCTGGCCAACATGGAGAAACCCCGTCTCTACTAAAAAAAATTAGAAAATTTAGCCAGGCATGGTTGTGTGTACCTGTAATCCCAGCTACTCGGGAGGCTGAGGCTGAAGAATTGCTTGAACCTGGGAAGTTGAGGTTGCAGTGAGCTGAGATCGTGTCACTGCACTCCAGCCTGGACGACAGAGCAAAACTCCAGCTCAAAAAAAAAAAAAAAAAAAAATTCAAGGGAGAATTGTACTTTGTTTTGCTTGTAACTTGACTGGTCAGGCCATTCATGATATTTGAACAGATTGTAAGTCTGTATTTTAAGGCTGTCTGTTGTTGTTGATTCTTAGAGGCAAATATCTGACTACATTGTGTTTATACTTTAGGTATATGAATGTTTACCTATTGAAAATACTGTTTTATTAAAAATTACTTTGTTCCTTATACCTTAGGAGATAAATGTACATTTTAAAAGTGTTCCTTAGTCAGGTGAGGTGGCTCATGCCTGTAAGTTCAGCACTTGGGGAGGCTGAAGCAGGAGGATCACTTGAGGCCAGAAGTTCAGGACCAGCTTAGGCAACATAGCAAGACTGTGTCCTTACAGATAGATATATATGTGCGTGTGTATATATATATATATATATATATATATATATATTTTTTTTTTTTTTTTTTTTTTTTAATTAGGCATGGTGGTTCACACCTGTAATCCCAGCACTTTGAGAGGCTGAGGCAGGAGGACCACTTGAGCCCAGGAGTTACCAGCCTGGGCAAGATGATGAGACCCTGTCTCTCCAAAATATAAAAATAATTAGCTGGGCATGGTAGCCCGTGCCTATAGTAGGGCTAAGGTGGGAGAATCCCTGGAGTCCAGGAGTTCAAGGATGCAGTAAGCTGTGATCACTGCACCGCACTCCATTCCAGGCTGGGCGAGACAGCTGGGTATGGTGGGACTCACCTGTACTCCTAGCTACTTGGGAGTAACTATTTAAAAAAACATGCATAAGTGTATTATTAGCTACTACTTTCATTTTAACTTAGTTAAGGAGGCATAAAATATTATTAAAGGACTTATTTTTATTTATTTATTTACTTATTTATTTATTGAGACAGGGTCTTGCTCTGTCACCCAGGCTGGAGTGCAGTGGTGTGATCATAGGTCACTGCAGCCTTGAACATCTGGGTGCAAACAACCCTCCTAAGTAGCTGGGACTTACAGGCATGAGGCACCATGCCTGGCTAATTTTTTAATTTTTGGTGGAGACAAGATCATGCTTAGCTGCCCAGACTAATCTGGAACTCCCGGCTACAAGTGATCCTCATTCCTTGGCCTCCCAAAGTGCCAGGATTTTAGGCATGAGCCACCACACCTGGCCAGGAGTTATTATATTAAAGGATAATTGAATAGAGGAGGAGGGACAGGATATTTAAAAAGTAAAAGCTCTAATGTATCATTACTAAAGTTGCTTTATTTTTTGGCATTAATGAGGTTAATATTATGGTTCGTTGTCTGAATTAGTATCTGTTCCCTTGATATATAGACAACTTTTTGTTTTTAGTAATCTTAAGAACCAACCAGGCGTAGTGGCTCATGCCTGTAATCCCAGCACTTCAGGAGGCCGAGGCAGGCAGATCACCCGAGGTCAGGAGATCGAGACCACCCTGGCCAACACAGCAAAACCCCATCTACTAAAAATACAAAAAAAATTAGCCGAGCATGGTGGTGGGTACCTGTAATCCCAGCTACACAGGAGGCTGAGGCCGGAGAATCGCTTGAACCCGGGAGGCAGAGGTTGCAGTGAGCCAAGATCACACCACTGCGCTCCAGCCTGGGTGATAGAGTGAGACTCTGTCTCAAAAAAATAAAAACAATCTTAAGAACTGCTCTTAGTTATGGATGGCATCACGTGTGTGGTTCTCAGTGCATGCCTAAGGAAATTTTATTACCTTTTATATGAATGTTAAATTCATACACCAGGATGATTCATTTTTTACCTTTTATGTATTGAAGTAATAATTTTGAATTATAATATTTTTTGTTTGTTTGTTTTTTTGAGGTGGAGTTTCACTCTTGTTGTCCAGGCTGGAATGCAATGGTGCAATCCCGCCTCACTGCAGCCTCTGCCTCCCAGGTTCAAGCAATTCTGCCTCAGCCTCCTGAGTAGCTGGGATTACAGGCGTGTGCCACCTCACCCAGCTAATTTTTGTATTATTAGTAGAGACGGGGTTTCACCATGTTGGCCAGACTGGTCTCAAACCCCTGACTTCAGGTGATCCATCCGCCATGGCTTCCCAAAGTGCTGGGATTACAGGCGTGAGCCACCATGCCCAGTCTGAATTATAATATTAATGTCTTATCTACAGGATGACCACACAATGTCTTCCAAAGTGGGATATTTCTAAGAATGAAAAGAAATGGCATTAATAATTGCAGATTTGGTTGTAGACCACCACAATTAAGTGAATTATCTCAATAAAGCAAGTCACAACAAATTTTTGGTTCCCTAGAGTGTATAAAAGTCATGCTTACACTATACTGTAGTCTGTGAAGTACACAATAGCATTTTGTCTAAAAACCAGTGTATGTACCTTAAATAGAAAATACTTAATTGCCAAGAAATTGATCGTCTAAACCTTTAGAAGTCCCTATCTTTTTGCTGGTAGAGGGTCTTGCCTCCATATTGATGGTTGCTGACTAGTTGGGGGTGGCCGTGGCAATTGCTTAAAATAAGGCAACAGTGAAGTTTGCTGCATCAATTGGTGCTTCCTTTCACAAAAGATTTTTATTTTTTCTTTTTTTTGAGAAAGAGTTTCACTCTTGTTGCCCAGGCTGGAGTGCAGTGGCGCGACCTCGGCTCACCACAACCTCTGCCTCCCGGGTTCAATCAATTCTCCTTCCTTAGCCTCCCGAGTAGCTGGGATTACAGGCATGCACCACCACACCCGACTAATTTTGCATTTTTAGTAGAGACGGGGTTTCTCCATGTTGGTCAGGCTGGTCTCGAACTCCTGACCTCAGGTGATCTGCCCGCCTGGGCCTCTCAAGTGCTGGGATTATAGGCGTGAGCCACCACGCCCGGCCCTCAAAAGATTTTTCTATAGCATGTGATACTGTTTGATGCCGTCTTAGCTAGAATAGAATTTCTCTCAAAATCAGAGGCAATCCTCTCAAACCCTGCCACTGCTTTATCAACTAAGTTTATGCAGTGTTTTAAGTCCTTTCTTGTCATTTCAACAGTGTTAATGGCATCTTCACCAGAAGTAGATCCTTTTCAAGAAACCACTTTCTTTGCTCATCCATGAGAAGCAAGTTCTCATCTGTTCAAGTTTTAACATGAGTCTGCAGCAATTCAGTCACATCTTCAGGCTCTATTTCTAATTCTACTATTTCTCTTGCTATTTCTACCACATCTGCAGGTGGAAGATTTCCACTGAAATCTTAAAGTCCTCAAAGTCATTCATGAGAGTAGAAATCAGTTTCTTCCAAACTCTTGTTAATGTTAATATTTTGACTTCTTCCCATGAATCACAAATGTTCTTAATGGCATCTAGAATGGTGAATCCTTTCTAGGTGGTTTTCAATTTATTTTGCCCAGATCCGTCAGAAGAACCACTGTCTGACAGCTATGGCCTTATGAAATGTATTTCTTAAATAATTCCACTTGAAAGTTGAAATTACTCCTTGATCTATGGGCTGCAGAATGGATGTTGTTTTGTGTTAGCAGACATGAAAACAGCATTAATCTTGTACATCTCCCTCAGAGCTCTTTGGTAAACAGGTGCTGCATTGTCATTGAACGATTATAATTTGAAAGGAATCTTTTTTTTCTGAGCAGTAGGTCTCAACAATGGACTTAAAATATTCAGTGAAGCATTTTGTAAACAGGTGCCGTCATCCACGCTTGGTTGGTTGTTCCATTTGTAGAGTGCAGGCAGAGTAGATTCAGCATAATTCTTAAGGACCCTAGGATTTTTGGAATGCTAAATGAGCATTGGCTTCATCTTAAAGTCACCAGCTGCAGTTAGCCCTGAAGAGTCAGCCTTCCTTTAAAGTTTTAAAGCCAGATACTGACTTCCTATGAAAGTCCTTGATGGCATCTTCTGGTATAAGGCTGTTTCCTCTACATCAGAAATACAGTATTTTGTGTAGCCACCTTCATTCATCAGTGATATTAGCTAGATCTCTGGATAACTTACTGCAGCTCTACATTAGCACTTGTACCTTCAGCTTGTACTTTATGTTCTGGAGGTGGCTTCTTTTGGTCAACCTCATCAATCAACCTCTCCTAGCTTCCAGTTTTTCTTATGCAGCTTCCTTCTCTCAGCCTTCATCGAATTGAAGAGAATTAAGGCCTTGCTCTGGATTAGGCTTTGATTTAAAGGAATGTTGTGGCTGGCCTCAGCTTCTACCCAGACCACTTAAAGTTTTCTCCATATCATCAATAAGTCTGTTTTGCATTCTTATCATTTGTGTGTTCACTGGGGTAGCACTTTTAATTTCCTTCAAGAAGTCTTTCTTTGCACTTACAACATTGCCGTTTGGTACAAGAGGCCCAGCTTTAGCTTGTCTTGGCTTTTGACATACCTTCCTCACTAAGTTTAATTATTTCTAGCTTTTGAAAGTAAGAGACATGTAACTCATCTTTTCACTTGAACACTCAATTAAAGGCCATTGTAGGGTTATTAATTGGTCTAATTTTAATATTTTTGTGTCTCAGGGAATAGGTAAGCCAGAGGAGATAGAAGAGATTGGGAGCACCCCATTGTTGTAGCAGTCAGAACAGACACAACATATATCGATTAAGTTTACCATCTTGTGTGAGCATGCATTGTGGTACCCCAAAACAATTACAGTAGTAACATTAATGACCACCGATCACAGATTGCCATAGCAGATATAATAATCAAAAAGTTCGAAATATTGGGAGAATTACCAAAATGTGCCACAAAGACATGAAGTGAGCACATGCTGGTGGAAATTGGCTCTGATAGATATGCTTGATTCAGTGTTGCTACAAACCTTCAATTGGTTAAAACAACAGGCCGGGCGCGGTGGCTCACGCTTGTAATCCCAGCACTTTGGGAGGCCGAGGCGGGCGGATCACGAGGTCAGGAGATCGAGACCACGGTGAAACCCCGTCTCTACTAAAAATACAAAAAATTAGCCAGGCGTGGTGGTGGGCGCCTGTAGTCCCAGCTACTCGGAGAGGCTGAGGCAGGAGAATGGCATGAACCCGGGAGGCGGAGCTTGCAGTGAGCCGAGATTGTGCCACTGCACTCCAGCCTGGGCGACAGAGCGAGACTCCGTCTCAAAAAAAAAAAAACAACAACAACAAAAAAAACAAAATAAAACAAAAAACACCACAGTATCTGCAAAAGAGCAGTAGAGCAAAAGACAATAAAATGAGATCTGTCTGCTAGGACAGTGGGCTTAAACTGGAATGGTCCTGGGCAGCCAGATCACATGTCACTTTACTCCTCCAGTATACTTCATTGTTAAAATGTAGTTGTAGAGGTTTGGAATTTGGTATAGGATTAAATGAAAAGTTTTAACCTTGGGGATACAAGGATGTAAGGATCTGATTAGGCTTTGCAACTTGAGTTTGACTGATGTGTTCTGTGTGGTGTCTGCTAAATCAGAGCATATAGGATCAGTCACACTGGTTATAAGGTTTGCTTCTGGCTGGACGCGGTGGCTCATGCCTGTAATCCCAACACTTTGGGAGGCCGAGGCAGGCGGACCACCTGAAGTTGGGAGTTTTGAGACCAGCCTGACCAACATGGAGAAACCTTGTCTCTACTAAAAAAAAAAAAAAAAAAAAAAATTAGCAGGGCATGGTGGTGCATGCCTGTAGTCCCAGTTACTCGGGAGGCTGAGGCAGGAGAATCGCTTGAACCTGGGAGGCAGAGGTTGCAGTGAGCCGAGATCGCGCCATTGCACTCCAGCCTAGGCAACAAGAGCGAAACTCTGTCTCAAAAAAAAAAAAGTTTGCTTCTATCTCTGAAAATTTTTACTTCATTCCATACTTCATTTTTTTGAAAATGAACTTAACATGGGCACCAGAATGGGGTTGATTCATCATTCTTAGATTCTAAGTCTTAACAATTTTTTTTTTTTTGAGACAGAGTTTTGCTCTTTTGCCCAGGCTGGAGTGCAATGGCGTGATCTTGTCTCACTGCAACCTCTGCCTTCCAATTTCAAGCGATTCTCTTGCCTCAGCTGCCCAAGTAGCTGGGATTACAGGTGCCTGCCACCATGCCTGGCTAATTTTTGTATTTTTAGTAGCGATGGGGTTTCACCGTGTTGGCCAGGCTGGTCTCGAACTCCTGACGTTGTGATCCGCCCACCTCGGCCTCCCAAAATGCTGGGATTATAGGTGTGAGCCACTGTGTCCGGCCCAACAATTCTTAGAGTAACATTTTAAAATAACACAAGGACACTTGACTGTTTAATGCATTCCTTTTATTAATGGTTGAAAATATTTCCATAGATGAACTGATGTTATTAATCAACTTGGATTAAGTCTTAGGTGATTCACTGCCTCCTTGGTTAAGGCAACAAATCCTTTATGAGATTTAATTCTAGCAGGTATAGTCATAAAATGGTAGTTTCTGAGACCAGAGACCTTTAGATCGTAATAGTCTCATTACACAGTTACAGAGAGAGACATGGAGAAGGTGTGATTTCCTACAAGATTATAGAGCTAACGATAGTATAAAAGTTAGTTCCACAAATTATAATCTAATTTCTAAAACTCATATATTCTGATACATAACACAGAGTTACTCTGTCCCTTTTTTGTTTTACTGATTAAATCTCTAAGCTGGGCACTGTGGCTCAGGCCTGTAATCCTAGCACTTTGGGAGACTGAAGAGGGCGGATCCCTTGAGGTCAGGAATTCGAGACCAGCCATGGTGAAACCCTATCTGTACTAACAATGCAAAACTTAGCTGGGTGTGGTGGCGGGTGCCTGTAATCCCAGTTACCTGGGGAGGCTGAGGCCAAAGAATCGCTTGAATTGGGAGGCGAAGGTTGCAGGTGAGCTGAGATTGCACCACTGCGCTTCAGCCTGGGTTGGCAAAGTGACGCTTGGTCTCAAGGGGAAAAAAAAAATCTCTAGCTTAGATTTGGCCTTATCTTTCTTAGAAATGCTCCGTTTTAGGGTCTATTAATATGCTGGCTAACTGATAATATATAAATAATGACTGATATATGTATCCTAAAGTTAGAGATTCAGCATGTTAATGGTGTGTTTGCCAATGAACCTCAGTAAACTATTAGGAAAATGAAACTTCTACTTAGAACATTTTTTTGCTTCCTGTTATTTTGTATGTATTTTAAGGCTCTTCATAACAGTTACCTACTCTTTCTTAAATAAATCAATCCTATAGATAAGCATAATAAGCTTAATGAGAGACAAGAGTAGCTTATTTAGTCTGTAAAATGGAAATCGCTTATAAGTGAATTTAGAATTGGAAGATTAATTTGTTGAGTGTTACAGAATTTTACCACTGAAATAAATTATTTTGAAAAAGCGGTTGAAGTGACAGTAGGATTGTTTTATACAGTAGTTAACTCTTGAAAATCGTATGGGGGTTTTGATGTTCTTCTGGAAGCCTTTTTTCCCTAAGATATGGGGGTGGGGGAAAGGGGGAATAGTTACTATCCTAAATTTGCATTAGTATTATTTCTTGACAGTTTCATTTCTTATATGATTCTTTATACCTTTTGTGTTATAGTCTATTATTGTTCCCATTCTGTTTTTCTAAGATTAAACTTCTTCTGAGTTCCTTTAGCATTTCCTAAAGCAACTTCTGTAATAACTTATATTCTTTCCTTTCACTTTCCTCGTTTCTTTGGTCTAGAGTGTTCAAAATTACTAGTTCATCTTTTATTGTGGGTAGTACATTGACCTCTTATTTTTCAAATTCTCAAAAAGGAACACACTACCATCCACGTTTTACCCTCAGTCAGGTAACACTGTCAGCACCAGAGGGACCTCCAATCTTAGCCCACCAAAACTCCCAAGATAATAAAATTTGCTAACGAGTTTACAAGGGGGAGCTCCTGCTTAATTGATAAGAATAACGTACAGAAGAAGTCAGTGGGGGAACATCTAACTATACTCGCTTCTGGTGACTTTTTTTTTTTTTTTTTTTGAGATGGAATTTTGCTCTTGTTGCCCAGGCTGGAGTGCAATATCTCAGCTTACTGGAACTTCTGCCTCCCAGGTTCAAGCAATTCTCCTGTGTCAGCCTCCCAAATAGCTGGGATTACAGGTGTGTGTCACCACGCCCAGCTAATTTTGTATTTTTAGTAGAAATGGGGTTTCACCATGTTGGTCAGGCTGGTCTCGAACTCCTGACCGCAAGTGATCCACCCATCTCGGCCTCCCAAAGTGCTGGGATAACAGGCCTGAGCCACGGCACCTGGCCTTCCCTCCTGACTTCTGAGAAAGACTTTCAGGGAGTTATGTGTCAGTTTGGGGTTTTCGGTCTCTGATCTGTGTTTTTTACAATAATTTTAAAATACATTTATAGGCTATATTCTATCTGGTATTAATAATATTTGGTATTGATAATACAGATACAGACTTGATTATTTGGGAAAGACGTGAAGTAGAATCCATTATGTCTTTTAGTTGAGCTGAAGTATACATCGTTACTACTGATAGTATATGGAAAGACAGAATTATTCTGTACCTGTTGTTTCCTTCACAGAGAGCTAGTGGCATCTGACAAAGAACCATGATACCTGGCTGAAACTCCAGGATGGAAGTAATGCCCAAGTCACTTTATAAAAGCCCAACACTGTAAATCATACGTAATGGCTATATGCAAACTAGTAGTCAAAGTTAATAATTTTAGAAAGGAAAGGTTAGCTCATAAGTGGCTGTGTTGTAATGAATGCAGTAGCTGTTTGGCAGCTTTCTGAATCCTTGGAAGGCCCGTTGTCCACAGTCCTTGTGAACACCCACACATCTAGCATGAGTGACTCAGGAGAGACTAGTGCTAGAATGGAAATTTCTCTCTTCCCTACTCCTCACCCTAAGCGCTTGTTCTAGTCAGACTTTTCTCAGCCCCTGCTCTTACACATCTACCACAGCTAACAGAGCACTAGGTCTTAAAGGTACTGAGTAGCTTTTTTTGTGACTATAAATAATATCTTCACAAGAGCTGGCACCTTTTCGGAGATCCTGTGGAATTTCATTGTAACTGACTGACTCACTTGGAAGAACAAGAAAAGTGAGAGGCATCTTACTTTCCATTAGAGTTCCTTGGTGTGGGTACAGGCAGAGGTGGTGTTTCTCTCGGTATAAATACTATGTTTGCCTTCTTTGATACTACTTCTCAGAATCCACTCGTTTAAAGATACCAATGACTGAGTCAGTTTGAGATCTAGAACTTTTTTTGTGACTATCTCACTATTGCCTCCTACCCCCCTCCTTCCACCACAACCCTAAATTCAGTTCATAAAAATAGTTTTTAAATTGAAAGTCATCCATAATACATGAAAATGGTAATAGAGGAAAAAGTTAAAGTAATACAATTTTTTAAGATTCGAGTGTCTCAGTTTATTAAACTATTAAAATTATATTGATGTTGAGCACAATAAATTCTGAAAATCTGATTCGTCTGTTGTTTTTACAGTTAGAGTGTAGTGATGCTGGAGCAGCACTTGTCACAGTTGCCTTTAGTTTGGGTGTGGCCCTAATGACCTCTGTTGCCACACTCCTGGCTCAGCAACTTTCCAACTTGAGCCACAGCTTTGATACTCATCACTTTTATAATGCATGAACCTCTGAGACTTTGATACATAATTTTATACTAATTTTGTGTGTGTGTGTGTGTGTGTTTTAACTTCCTCTGGCCGTGTGTGTGTGTGTGTGTTTTAACTTCCTCTGGCCTCAGGCCCTATATATATATATATATAATCTATTTAAAATATTTTTTAAATTAAAGGATTTTTAATGTTTTTCTGGTTTTTTTCTTTTAGAGACAGGGTCTCTTTTGCTCTGTCTCCCAGGCTGGAATGCAGTGGCACGATCATGGCTCACTGCAGCCCCCACCCCTGGGGCTTAAGCCTTCCTTCTGCCTCAGCCTTCCAAGTAGCTGGGACTACAGGTGTGTGCCACCACACCTAATTTTTTTAAAATTCTTTGTAGAGACAGGGTCCCATTATGTTGCCCAGGCTGATCTCAAACTCCTGGGCTCTCAAGCAGTCCTCTTGCCTCTGCCTCTACTTCCCAGAGTGCTTGGATGATAGGCATGAGCTGTTGTACATAGCCTCTGTTTATTTTCTTTAAAAATAACTTACGGGCCAGGAGCTGTGGCTCACGCCTGTAATCCCAGTACTTTGGGAGGCCGAGGTGGGGAGATCACTTGAGGTCAGGAGTTTGAGACCAGCCTGGTCAACATGATGAAACCCTGTCTCTACTAAAAATACAAAAGTAAGCTGGGCGTGGTGGTGTGCGCCTGTAGTCCCAGCTGCTCGGGAGGCTGAGGCAGGAGAATCATTTGAGAATCACCACTGCACTCTAGCCTGGGCAACAGAGACTTTGTCTCAAAAAAAAAAAAAAAAAAAAAAAAAAAACCATGGATGATGGATGCAGTGATTGCATTTTGTTAGACCACTTTTAGTCAGATAAACAAGAAGAAAGTTCTTGGTTAGAATTGTGTATTTTAAAATTTATAAACAGCCTTCCTTTTCTTTAGCAACTACGTGAATTTGACTCAACCTTACTTGTTTATTCTCCAGACTTGCCACTTTGGTATCATAGATGGTATTTTTATATAATATTAACTGATCGTATCTGTGGTTATTTTTCCAAAATCTAAAAAGGATCTTCTCTCTTCCCTGCCTTAAAACGTTCACTAGTTTCACTTTTCCTAGAGCAGTGCTTTTCAAACTGTGTACCTAGACTGATACTAGCTAACATTTACTGAGCACTTAACACGTGACACTATTCCAGGCTTTGACATCTGTTATTGGTTTTATTCTCAAAACAAACCAATGAAGTAGGTATTAGTATTAGTATCTTAACATTTTTATGAGAATTTCATTTTGCTTTGTAATATTGAATACAAAAAGGCTTTTTTTGTTTTTGTTTTTGTTTTTTTGAGACGGAGTCCGCACTGTTGCCCGGGCTGCAGTGCAGTAGCATGATCTCGGCTCACTGCAACCTCCACCTCCCAGGTTCAAGCAATTCTCCTGCCTCAGCTTCCTGAGTAGCTGGGATTACAGGTGCCCACCATCACTCCCGGCTGATTTTTTGTATTTTTAGTAGAGACGGGATTTCACTATGTTGGCCAGGCTGGTCTCGAACTCCTGACCTTGTGATCTGCCCGCCTCGGCCTCTCAAAGTGTTGGGATTACAGCCGTGAGCCACTGCGCCCAGCCCTAAAAAGGTTTTTAAATGGATGACCTAGCATCAAGAAAAATTGAATCTAAGAAGATTTCTATCGTATGTGTCTTTTGTGATTTTTTTATACTCCAAGGCATAGCACACCGTGTACTAGAAGTGAATATTTCTTTGTATGAAATTAGGGACAAAAGACATACTCAAGAATTTTTTTTTAAAAAAATTAGATTTCATAGACCTAAAATTCTTCTTTTAAATTGCTGTGCAAGTTTCTAAACCTCTTACTCTCAGTTCCTGTATTTACCTCATTTTAGATGGACACTTGACTGCAGAGGGCACTGAGTAGCACTATTCTGCCTCGTACTTGATGTTTTAAACATTTTGTTTCCCCTCCCTAAAATGAGTGCACATCCCTGTTTTCTGTTTGGTACATTTCTACTTTTCCTTCTTGACACCTCAAATACTCTCCCTGGGAAGCCTGTCTTAACTGGAGGCCATCTCCAGCAAAGCTACTCTCTCTCTGTGCTTCCTTAGCACGTATTCACATCTTTCTTAGTTCTTGGTGTGTAGTTGGTGTACTTACAGACTGTGAGCTTCTTGAGGGCAGGGGCCTGATTTTAAGTCTTCTCTGTATCTGTTATAGCACCTAGCAGGTATGAGTAAATGTTTGTTGAATGAATGGATGGGTGAACAGACAGGCTGTTTCAAATTACAATGTTTGGTGTAATCTAGAATCTAGCCTTACCATAAGAAACTGTAGGCTACATGATTTAAAGCCTCCCAGGGCAACTAGTGGCAACAACCTAACCCCTGCTCTAAGAACACATGCTTCAAGTCCAGGCTGGTATGGTATAGTATTACTGTAGTAGTTAATGATTGAAATGCCCTCTAGGCAGAAGTTTTATCATTTAATGATAATGCACAGTAGGCAGAAGTTTAGTGCCTGATGTTCTGTCTTATTTATTTCAGGAATTGTTGGATAAATATTTAATAGCCAATGCAACTAATCCAGAGAGTAAGGTCTTCTATCTGAAAATGAAGGGTGACTACTTCCGGTACCTTGCTGAGGTTGCATGTGGTGATGATCGAAAACGTAAGTATATTTGTTATATGGGCAAAAGTAGAATATAAAAAAAAGAAATGGGGATAAATGGGACCCTATGACAGTATACGTAGTCTTCAGGCTGTTTGTGACTTAATAATAGAACGTATATCAAGAAAATTAGTATTACCTTGTGTTCTCAAAAATGAAAATTGGATTATAAATTTACATCACATTCTCTTTAAAGAAATTAAGCTCATCTGTGAACTCTATAATCGCATATGGTATTATTTAAAACAGGATTCATCTTTTATGTTTTAGAATTTTGGTTCACTATATTTTTAGCTCCAGAGTTTTTTGTGTAAACTTTATGAGTGATTCTGCATTTCTCATGGCCTTTCTGTTATGCCTTAAAACTTTGGATCACTTGAAATTACATACAGAACGTGGAAACAGGCTTTTTCTGTTTGTCATATTCATTATCGTCTATTTTAAGGGGTCATAACATTGACTACTAATTACATATAATCAAATTTCTGAGGAGAGGTGAAATGAGTGTGTTATTGCTGGTGTGTAACTTGTTCCAACTTCACAGTAAGTTTGAATGACCCATATGGTTAGGTTTTACTTGAGAAGGTTAAATACACAGGAATTGTTGATTAATCAAGTAGTGGTCATAAAAATAGATACTAGTATTAAATACCTTTTTTTTTTTTAACCTAGACTATCATAGAAAACATGGATATGGGAAAAAGCGACCGAATTGCCTAACTTGATAATAAAAAAGTGAAGTGAATTTATTTGCAGTGAATGTCTCTTGGGATACTGGCAGCTGAATATAACATAGATCTCATTAAATTTAGTGTATGTGCTTGCTACCAAATTTATCAAGTTCTAGGTAGTAGAAGTATCAGTTCCTTATTTTTTCCAGTAAGTTTGTTATTTTGTTCTTAATTTTGCCCTGTCTACAAAGATATACCCCTACAGATAGTTACTATGATCTGAAAATGAGAGTTTTGCCATCCTAAATATCAGTGTAACTGAATATATAAAGAGAACTTGTACCTGAGAAACTGTTACACCTTGCTATAACAAAATCTGTATACTAAACTTAATTATTCTGTTACTGATGTGTAATTTCTAACCAGAATTGGACATGATACTGGCACGGAACTGTACATTTAAGTATCAGAAAGCCAAAGAGAAGTATTTGGGAGATTGAGACATAGCTATAGCTTTAACCTGATTTAACCCTTAGGAGCTCATTGGCACTTTCAGGTCTCACACGTAGTCCTGTGTACATTCTGATAGTCTGGGATTCGTAGATAGGCTGTCTTTATAGCCTAATTGCTGAGACACTGGTGCTTCCTAATTTGCCAGGCTGCAAGAACTTCTTATTGCATGCAGGCTGTGCCAGTCAGGGATTAGATCAATAAATGTGCCATTTCAGAGGAAGGAAAATGAACATAATTCAGGTCATAAAGGGATAGCTTAATCTCTTACGTCAGTATCTCTAAAGCTGTAATAGGCCAGTGGCCTCATACAGAAAACTACCCTTTTCGAAACATGGGTATAATCAGATTAGTGTTGGTAATACTGAACATTTTTTGAAGGGAGAGTAACATTTTAATTAGGCCAGTAATCAAACTCTGGTCAGAGCAGATTTTGTCCTATGTATTGAAACTTTTATATTGCCTTTCAGATAATACCTCTTGATGCTAAGAATCAGTATTTCTCCAAATCAGAAAAATAGAGATTTTGGTGTCGATGATCTTTGTAAAGTTTACATTATTTAGGGAAAGGGTATTCCAGTCAAATTATTATTATTATTATTAATTTTGAACGGAGTTTTGCTCTTGTTGCCCAGGCTGAAGTGCAATGGCGTGATCTTGGCTCACCGCAAGCTCCGCCTCCCAGGTTCAAGTGAGGCTCGTGCCTCAGCCTCCCAAGTAGCTGGGATTACAGGCATGCATCACCACTCCATACATCTAATTTTTGTATTATTAGTAGAGACGGGGTTTCTCCATGTTGGTAAGGCTAGTCTCGTACTCCCAACCTCAGGTGATCTGCCCGCCTCGGCCTCCCAAAGCGCTAGGATTACAGGCGTGAGCCACTGCACCCCTTCCAGTCAAATTCGTTTTAATTGCTGCATTTCCAAGTAATAGAATTAAAAGGCATAAAATAAGAAAATAGTTTTATCCTAGGGATAGAAAAAAGTCTGATTTACTATAATGTCTCATGTTTTTTTCCATTAAGGTGTTTATATGTAAGCAACATTCTAAACTGGTTTTTTGTTTTTTTTGTTTGTTTGAGACAAACTGTCACCGAGGTTGGGAGTGCAGCAGCATGATCTTGGCTCACTGCAACTTCAACCTCCTGGGCTCAAGGGGTCCTCCCACCTCAGTCTCCCAAGTAGCTAGAGCTACAGGCACGCACTACCATGCCTAGCTATTTTTTTTTTATTATTATTATTTTTCGTAGAGACAGGGATAAGGTCTCCCTGTGTTGCCCAGGCTGGTCTTGAACTCTCAGATTCAAGTGATCCCCCTGCCTCACCTTCCCAAAGTGTTGGGATTACAGGCATGAGCCACTGCACCTGGCCATAAACAAGTTCTTAAATACCCAATACACAATATTGTTTTTGTTTGTTTGTTTGTTTTTGAGACAGTGTCATTCTGTCGCCCAAGCTGGAGTGCAGTGGTGTGATCTTGGCTCACTGCAACCTCCGCCTCCCGGGTTCAAGCGATTCTCATGCCTCAGCCTCCTGAGTAGCTGGGATTACAGATGCCCACCATCAGGCTAATTTTGTGTTTTTAGTAGAGACGGGGTTTCGCCATGTTGGCCAGACTGTTCTTGAACTCCTGATCTCAAGTGATCCATCCACCTCAGCCTCCCAAAGTGCTGGGATTATAGGCATGAGCCACCGCGCCTGGCCACAATAATGTTTTTTGTTAGCTACTGTGATTTTAAAAGACCCATACAGAGAAGAATCTTGGTTCTACCAAGAGCTAGTAGCATATGTTCAAGTTGCTAATGTACTATGTACTGGATGGTTATTTTTAATACTGCGCTTCTTATTTTTTGCTCTTCACAGAAACGATAGATAATTCCCAAGGAGCTTACCAAGAGGCATTTGATATAAGCAAGAAAGAGATGCAACCCACACACCCAATCCGCCTGGGGCTTGCTCTTAACTTTTCTGTATTTTACTATGAGATTCTTAATAACCCAGAGCTTGCCTGCACGCTGGCTAAAACGGTAAGATGTGGGTCCAGGAAATACCTACTTTAGCTATAGTTATTTGAGATACCAGGTATGTTAATTTATAAGTATTTTACTTGGAAACCCAGGGATGATTTCTACTGTATTTACTTTGAAATCTCTTTTTCTTCCCATCATGATTACCTACTCCTGCCCCTGACACCTTACTCTACCCTATGATTATAAGCAGTGATGTGCCTACAGAGCATACTGAGCAGAGTAATCAAAGAAGGATAAATGATGTTAAGAAGGAAACATAAAAGATTAGAAAGTCATGCCTGCCAGGTTTGGTCACTAGAATAGCTGTGCATTAGCCACATTCCTCAAAGTGGCTCAAAACGAGAGAGAGAATAAAGAGGACCCTGTACAGATAAATACTACTTCTTATTGGAAAGAAGTATGTTAAAGCATTGCTGCTGTTCCTTTGTCCTGTGAAAGAACCAAGACATGCTTGTTTACTTAAATGTATAGTTTATAAAATTCCCGTCATACTCGTAAGTTCTTAAACTGAGAGTGTGAGAGAATGGTTCTGTTGAGTTTGTTGATGGTAGAACATAAGGTGGGTGTTCACTTATTTTGTAAAAATAGTTTGTAATTGTAGAATAACCAGTTTTTGTCAATGCACATATTTTACCATGGATATTAATATTTATCAGGCTTTTGATGAGGCCATTGCTGAACTTGATACACTGAATGAAGACTCATACAAAGACAGCACCCTCATCATGCAGTTGCTTAGAGACAACCTAACAGTGAGTTGTTTAGTCTTTTAATTTTATTTCCTTTTCAGAAACCAAAGTATTTATATTTTATTTTGGACTTTGTGTCTTTTAGGGCAGATACGTAAGAGCTGAAAGTATGAGATACGTGTTAGTATTTTATGGGACGAACATTATTTTGTAGGCAGCTTTTCAAGTTGAATAGGCATTTTATCAGACCTTCCTCAGAAGATACTAACATTATAGGAACTCAATATTAATATTACTGTTTCATTGGGATGAAGATGTTGATAAATTATGTTAATAAAGAGAGCTTAAAAAGTTTCAATATTTTGGGGCAAATCAGCTATAGCCAGTTAGGGACTATCTAGATATCTAGGCTTTCTTAAAAGCACATGAAGTACCTTGTTCTAATAAAAGTTTACTTTGTGAATTGTGCATGATGTTCTACAAGCATTTAGGGAGTAAACCTGTACCTAAATTTACTCCTTCTCTGCTTCTAGGCAAAAGCTTCTGTTTTGTTTGTCTTTTTCTCCCCGCTTCTTAGATAGGCAAATGATGAAGTAATCAAGAAAAAGTACAGCTTAAGCTTTACTTTAACATTCTTTTGTAGGTTCAAGTAAATTTGATAGGTAAGATCTTAGACTTCACAGAAGGAAAAAGAAGGGAACAAATCTTTTAATATAAATCTCGTCCTCCCAGCCCCCTAGTTTGGTGCTTTATCATTTACTAGATAGGATTTTAAAAATATTAGCACCATGTCTGTTCAATTTTGCTGAATAGGGTAATTACGAATCCACTGAAAGGGGAATGAAGACCCTGCATTTCTAGCCACGAGAAGTGCCTGTGGTTGTGAGGGGATCAGCAAATAGTTCTAAAGAGGAAGAGCAAATTAGGCAGTTATACCTCTTCCCAGATGTATACCTTGGAGCTAACTGTCTTTTAATTGGTTTTGTTTTGTTTCCTCTATTACGGAGACAGGTCTTTGGGGGATTTTGTTTTGTTTGTTTTTATTTATTTTAGTGTCTTCATAATAACCTAAGGATTATGTAAGATTCTAGCTTTTCTGAAATTAACACTAATGTCTTGCTGTTGGTCTAATAAAGTGCAATTATAGTCAATAAATAATGACTTCTCTTCTTCACTTCATCTTTCTGTCCTAAAATTAGAGAGATCCTGGAAGATCCACTTAGTTTTAACATTCTGTCTAATTCAAGAACCCTGTCTATACATGCACACATTGCTTCCCTGTAGCTTCCATCACCCACTCCTATTTAATTCTTGGAGAAACACAAAGTAAGTCTGCTTTTCCTATAGTTTAGCCCTTCACACACTTGAAAATTGTTAACCATGATTGCGGCTTTTTCCTCCCTGTGAAAATATTTTGCTTTATTAGTCTGTAATAATACTGCAGTAGTGCTTTCAAGAAGAGCATTGGGCTGCTGGGAATAGAGACAGCATTAAATTCTAAGACTATCACTTTGCTTATTCTGAAAGTAGAGTGCCTTTCTTAAAAAGTTACTTTTTTTTTTTTTTTTTTTTTTTTTTTTGAGACAGGATCTCACCCTGTCGCCTAGGCTGGAGTGCAGTGTCGTAGTAATCACGGCTCACTGCAGCCTCAACCTCCTGGATTCAAGCAGTCCTCCTGCCTCAGCCTCCTGAGTAGTTAGGACTATAGGCACACACCACCCCGTACCTGGCCAATTTTGTTTTTGAAATTTTTTGTAGACATGGGATCTTGCTATGCTGTCCAGGCCGTTGAACTGGCCTCATGCGATCCTCTCATCTTGGCCTCACTACGTGCTGGGATTACAGGCGTGAGCCACTGTGCCTGGCCAAATGCTTTTTAAATAAAAAGGAAGCTATAAAACCATGCTGTAGTGGCATATATGTGTATGTCATTTTGTAAATGCATAGTGAAAGGTCTGCAAGGATGTATTTTGGGAAGATGATGGTCTTTGGGGTTTTGAGAGAGAACTTCAGTCTTAGTCAAGATCTCCATTGTTTGAGGAATTTACTACTCTTGTAGTTAATTTTGATATAACAATAATACTTAGTGTAATTGCCTAATCTAGAAATAGTAACTTAATATGATTCTTCTTTTTCTAGCTTTGGACATCAGACAGTGCAGGAGAAGAATGTGATGCGGCAGAAGGGGCTGAAAACTAAATCCATACAGGGTGTCATCCTTCTTTCTTTCAAGAAACCTTTTTACACATCTCCATTCCTTATCCACTTGGATTTCCTATAGCAAAGAAACCCATTCATGTGTATGGAATCAACTGTTTATAGTCTTTTCACACTGCAGCTTTGGGAAAACTTCATTCCTTGATTTGTGTTTGTCTTGGCCTTCCTGGTGTGCAGTACTGCTGTAGAAAAGTATTAATAGCTTCATTTCATATAAACATAAGTAACTCCCAAACACTTATGTAGAGGACTAAAAATGTATCTGGTATTTAAGTAATCTGAACCAGTTCTGCAAGTGACTGTGTTTTGTATTACTGTGAAAATAAGAAAATGTAGTTAATTACAATTTAAAGAGTGTTCCACATAACTTCTTAATTTCTACATTCCCTCCCTTACTCTTCAGGGGTTTCCTTTCAATAAGCAACTTTTCCATGCTCTTAATGTATTCCTTTTTAGTAGGAATCTGGAAGTATTAGATTGAATGGAAAAGCACTTGCCGTCTCTGTCTAGGGGTCACAAATTGAAATGGCTCCTGTATCACATAAGGAGGTCCTGTGTATCTGTGGCAACAGGGAGTTTCCTTATTCACTCTTTATTTGCTGCTGTTTAAGTTGCCAACCTCCCTTCCCAATAAAAATTCACTTACACCTCCTGCCTTTGTAGTTCTGGTATTCACTTTACTATGTGATAGAAGTAGCATGTTGCTGCCAGAATACAAGCATTGCTTTTGGCAAATTAAAGTGCATGTCATTTCTTAATACACTAGAAAGGGGAAATAAAGTACACAAGTCCAAGTCTAAAACTTTAGTACTTTTCCATGCAGATTTGTGCACATGTGAGAGGGTGTCCAGTTTGTCTAGTGATTGTTATTTAGAGAGTTGGACCACTATTGTGTGTTGCTAATCATTGACTGTAGTCCCAAAAAAGCCTTGTGAAAATGTTATGCCCTATGTAACAGCAGAGTAACATAAAATAAAAGTACATTTTATAAACCATTTACTATGGCTTTGTAACAATTGCATACCCATATTTTAAGGGACAGGTGAATTTACTACTTTCTAAAGTTTATTGATACTTCCCTTTTATGTAAAATGTAGTAGTGATACCTATATTTCTGCATTGTGCATTGTGACACACTTGTCTAGGGATGCCTGGAAATGTATAAAATTGGACTGCATTTCTTAAGAGTGTTTTACTACAGATCAGTCTCATGGGCCATCTCTTCCTCAGATGTAAATGATATCTGGTTAAGTGTTATATGGAATAAAGTGGACATTTTAAAACTAGCAAAGTTAATTATGTGATTGTGAGTGCCTTGGCTGTTATTAGAATTGTGCTTCAGTAGATATTCAAAAGGAATCTAAGAGTTCAGATACAGATACTCCTCAACTTAAAATGGGGCTACACCCTGATAAACCCATTGTAAGTTGAAAATACTAAGTCAAAACTGCATTGAATACACCCAACCTAATGAACTAATTTATAGCTTAGCCTATCCTACATTAAATGTGTCCAGAACACTTAGCCCTACAGTTGGGCAAAATCAAAGAACATGAAGCCTATTGTATACTAAAGTGTTGGATCGCTCATGTAATTTGTTGAACACTGAAAGTGAAAAACATTGATTGTATGGGTACTTGGAAGTATGCTTTCTACTGAATGCCTGTCACTTAAGCACCATTGTAAAGTCAAAAAATTGTTGGGGACTCTATGCTTCTGTTTGTAAGCATTCAGTCTTAGTGAGTTCAAAATAATTTTGGTTTTATAGGATCACAATGGCTATTATTTTACTAACCAATCTCAGTAAAATAACAGACCGAATGACTTGAGAACTGATTTTTAAGTCAGAAGATAATCTGAAAAAATAGCTACGTAAGATTCTTTCTGATCTTAAAATGTGAATATGAAACAAGGCTTCATTTATACTTGTTTTTTTTTTCTTTTCTTTTTTTGAGACAGAGTTTCACTCTGTCCCCCAGGCTAGAGTGCAGTGGTGCGATCTCAGCTCACCACAACCTCCGCCTTCTGGTTTCAACCGATTCTCCTGCCTCAGCCTCCCGAGTAGCTGGGATTACAGGCACCCGCCACCACACTCGGCTAATTTTTTGTACTTTTAGTAGAGATGGGGCTTCACTATGTTGGCCAGGCTGGTCTTGAACTCCTGACCTCAGGTGATCCACCTGCCTGAGCTTCCCAGAGTGCTAGGATTATAGGCATGAGCCACCGCGCCTGACCTATACTTGTTTTCTAAGGGGAAATGAAAAGGCAGAATTCAATAGGACTCTGGTACCCCAAAATTTAAATCAGGACACTACTTTTTAAATAAAAATCGTAGTAAAAATAACATTTTGAATTGGGAGAAAATGATCATGTCTTAAGACCAGTAAAATGGTATGTGCTGAGTAATGAATTATGTTACCAAAGTGGCCTTAAAGAATAGATTATTTTCTAGCCGGGCACGGTGGCTCACGCCTGTAATCCCAGCACTATGGGAGGCTGAGGCGGGCGGATCATTTGAGGTCAGGAGGTCGAGACCAGCCTGGCCAGTATGGTGAAACCCTGTCTCTATTAAAAATAGAAAGATTAGGCTGGGCACAGTGGCTCACACCTGTAATCCCAGCACTTTGGGAGGTTGAGGCAGGTGGATCACTTGAGGTCAGGAGTTCAAGACCAGCCTGGCCAACATAGTGAAACTCCATCTCTACTGAAAATACAAAAAAAATGGCTGGGTGCAGTGGCTCACGCCTGTCATCCCAGCCCTTTGGGAAGCCGAGGTGGGTGGATCACGAGGTCAAGAGTTCAAGACCAGCCTGGCCAACGTGGTTAAACCACATCTCTACTAAAAATAGAAAAAAAATTGTGAGGCATGGTGGTGGGCGCCTGTAATCCCAGCTACTCAGGAGGCTGAGGTAGGAGAATTGCTTGAACCTGGGAGGCAGAGGTTGCAGTGAGCTGAGATCATGCCACAGCACTCCAGCCTGGGTGACAGAGCAAGACTCTGTCTTGGGGGAAAAAAAATATAAAAAAAATCCAGGTGTGGTGGCACATGCCTGTAATCCCAGCTACTCAGGAGGCTGAGGCAGGACAATCACTTGAGTCTGCAGGGCAGAGGTTGCAGTGAGCTGAGATTGCGCCACTGCACTCCAGCCTGGGCAACAGAGGAAGACTCTGTCTCAAAAAATAATGAAAATAAAAATTCAAAAATTAGCCAGGCGTGGTGGCACAGGCCTGTAATCCCAGCTACTTGGGAGGCTGAGGCAGGAGAATCACTTGAATCTGGGAGGCAGAGGTTGCAGTGAGTGGAGATCACGCCACTGCACTCCACCCTGGGTGACAGAGTGAGACTCTGTCTCAGAAAAAAAAAGTAAATTATTCTCAACATTTAGTCCCAACTTGAAACGTCTCCTTGCTTTAGAAAAGCTCTGCATCTTTTAAAAGCAGGCTCAGCCTGTGGTATCTCCTTTTGACTGCTTTTTGGGCTTCCTTGCACTAGAGGAAGAGGATATAGAACACCGCTAAGAACTCAGTAGGAGAGAGGACACCTTTCCTGAGGAAGAGTGTAAGTAAAAGTTTTGGGGTGGGGGGAGGATTTAAATCTGTCAGCTTTGTCTTTAACTTTTTAAATTACTTTCTGAGATCAGAAATTTTAAATATTGCACCTATTTTGCAGTTAGAACTTGGCAGTTTTTTCTTTAAAATGGCATTTAGATATTAATAACAAAATAATTTTTTAAATTGCATTCTAACTGACGAGAATAGAATCGAGAGATTTTTATTTCAACGTATTTGTACATTCATTTGTTAATCTTTGGTTGGCAAAGAAGATGAGTAAGTTTTCTTTTGACACGGTTGGTAGAATATACTCACCTTGTAGCTTAAATATGTATCAGTAGAGACTTCTTAAAAAATGGTGAGAATATTAGGAAGGCCATTTAAAGATGCATAAAAACTGCAGCTGAAGAGTAACATAATTTCGGAATCTTGGTCACTGATTTTGAGATGGGCTAATTTTTAGGAGTTGAGTCAGTCATTCAGAAATATTAGGCCTATTACAGGAACAGATGTGACTTTTTGTCCAATGATGAGTCTCACTGTAGGTTCATGTCATTAGATTTATTTTATTTATTTATTTATTTATTTTGAGACGGAGTCTCGCTCTGCCGCCCAGGCTGGAGTGCAGTGGCACGATCTCGGCTCACTGCAAGCTCCGCCTCCCGGGTTCACGCCATTCTCCTGCCTCAGCCTCCCGAGTAGCTGGGACTACAGGCACCTGCAACCACGCCCGGCTAATTTTTTGTATTTTTAGTGGAGACGGGGTTTCACGGTGTTAGCCAGAACGGTCTTGATCTCCTGACCTCGTGATCCGCCCGCCTCGGCCTCCCAAAGTGCTGGGATTACAGGCGTGAGCCACCGCGCCCGGCCTATTAGATACATTTTAAAAGTAACAATCATTCTTTATGGTTTAGAAAGACTTTTCACTTTAAACTAATAAAGGCAATTTTGCATGTTTACTTTTTTTTGTTTTTTTTTTTTTGAGACAGAGTTTCACTCTTGTTGCCCAGGCTGGAGTGCAGTGGCACAAACTCGGCTCACTGCAACCTCCACCTCACGGGTTCAAGCGATTCTCCTCCCTCAGCCTCCTGAGTAGCTGGGATTACAGGTGCCCTCCACCACGCCTGGCTAATTTTTGTAGTTTTAGTAGAGATAGGGTTTCGCCATGTTGGCCAGGCTGGTCTTGAACTCTTGACCTCAGGTGATCTGCCCACGTTCGCCCCCCAAAGTGCTGAGGTTACAGGCGTGAGCCACCGTGCCCGGCCGCAATTTTGCATGTTTAATTCTGCCTTATATCTCTATCACTCTCCCATGTAGAATTTGTATTTTGTAAGCTTTGCCTTCTCTGGAATTAATGTTAGCTAAACAGTTTACATGTAGCAAGAACTGCATACACAGCAGTGATTTTTACTGTATCTTTTGTGTTTAGCTATGTTTAGCAAATATTTAGTGTTGTTGAAATTGCCTACAGTAGTTAGTACGGTAACGTGCTGTACGTGTTTGTAGCCTAGGAACCTAGGCTTTACTACATAGCCTAGGTGTGTAGTAGGCTCTGCCATGTACTTGTGTAAGTACATCCTGTGATATTTGCACAACGACGAAGTCGCCTAACGAGGCATTTTTCAGAACATACTCCTGTTAAGTGACACCACTATGTAGATGTGAAGATCATCATGAAATCCAATTTGGGGCAAACTTGCCAGTTTACTCCTTAACTTCATTTTAAAGTGGCTATGCTGGCCACTTTATGCTGGCACTGTGGCTCATGCCTGTAATCCCAGCACTTCCAGGAGGCCGAGGTGGGTGAACCGCTTGAGCCTAGGAGTTCGAGACCAGCCGGGCAACATGGCAAAACCCGTCTCTACAAAAAATACAAAAATTAGCGGGGCATAGTGGTGCACCCCTGTAGTCCTCGCTATTCAGGGGGCTGACGTGGGAGGATTGCTTGAGCCCAAAAGATTGAGGCTGCAGTGAGCAGTGATTGCGCCACTGCACTCCAGCCTGAGCAACAGAATGAAACTGTGTCTCAAAAAATGGCTATGCAACACTTTAGCATGTTTATACAGCCCTTTTAGTTAGAAGGAACCAACGTTTATTGAAGTCTTTTTGGATACCTGGTCATGTACTATGCACATTCATATTTAATCATCTCAAGTGCCCTTAAGTGACGGAACATCTGATCAGAAAAAAATGAAATTATGGCTGGGCGCAGTGGCTCACGCCTGTAATCCCAGCACTTTGGGAGGCTAAGGCTGGTGGATCATGCGGTCAGGAGATCGAGACCATCCTGGCTAACACGGTGAAACCCCGCCTCTACTAAAAATACAAAAAAAATTAGCCGGGTATGGTGGCAGGCTCCTGTAGTCTCAGCTACTTGGGACACTGAGGCAGGAGAATGGCGTGAACCCGGGAGGTGGAACTTGCAGTGAGCTGAGATCACACCACTGCACTGCAGCCTGGGCGACAAAGCGAGACTCCGTCTCAAAAAAAAAAAAAAAAAAAATGAAATTATTAGCTCAAAGTTATGTATGTGAGCCTTGTGCCATGGCTCACGCCTATAATCCCAGCACTTTGGGACGCCAAGGCAGGTGGATCTTTTGAGTCCGGGAGTTTGAGACCAGTGGGCAACATGGCAAAACCCTGCCTCTACAAAAAAACTAGCCAGGCATGGTGATGCACGCCTGTAGTCCCAGCTGCTTCCCAGGCTGAGGTGGTAGGATCACCTGAGCCTGGGAGGTCAAGGCTGTGATGAGCCGTGATTGCACCACTGCAGTCCAGCCCCAGTGATAGAGTGAGACCCTGTCCTAAAACAAAAACATTTATTTATGTGTCTATTAAGTAGCCAACTAGAGGTTGAACTCAAGACGCCATACCAAGTTCATTTCTGTGCCACTATTGCCTGCTGTGAGTGCTTCACCATCGTTACTGTGGCAAGTAAATAACACTATTTACCCTTTTTTTTTTTCCTAGCATCTTTGGAGATGATTTTTGTTTTTCTTTTCTTTGACTTTCCCCTTAGTCTGTCAGTTTTGCCCTTTGGGGAAAACCTCAAAAGGGGCAATGTTACAACATCTTGGGCCTAACTCTCATCTTACAATGATAGAAATGAGCCCAAAGAGACCGCAGACTTGCCCAAGGTCCTAGCAACTAGCTAGTGTTTGGCCTGAAACTAGACAAGAATCAGAGGCAAATAACTCCAAATCTCAATCTCTACTGGCTAAATCAAAAAGAATTCTCAATGAAAATTATTTTTTTTTCCCTGCCACTCAGAAAATGAAGGCTTTAGTTCATATTTATCTGGTAAGTTTTTTTTTTTTTTTTTTTTTTTTTTTTTTTTTTTTAAGGCATGAGCCCTCTAGTTACTTTCTGAAAGTAAGGAAATAAGCATTTATCGTCCAGCATTGCTTGTCACATTTACTTTACATGCTTTACACCAAAGGCCCTTATATAATCAATGTTACTTGCATGCTCAATGCTGCAATATAGTGGAAAGGCCATCAGCCAGGGGCCCGGGCCAAGCTTCCCACTCACTGGCAAGCTACGTGGAATCTCGGGGTCAGCATCTTCACTCCTTAATAGGCATGTTTTTTAGGCATCTTCACAAATAAAACTCAGTTTGATAACAAAGTTTTATTAGGTTTCTCTTGATTTCTGGAGGGGGAAACTGAAGCATCAAAGTTAGTGACATGACCTAGGACTTGGGCTTCATAGTCAAGTAGCGGTGTCAGGATTTGAACCTGGGCAGTCCTACTTCAAAGTTGGTACTCTTAGCAACTGTGTTATGTTGCCTTTTTTTTTTTTTTTTGAAGCAATTTATCAGTGCTTTTTAAACTCTAGTCGTGACCAACTGGTAACAAACTTCATGAGTGACAGCCAACGTTTTTAATAGAAGGGAAAATATGTAGCATGTTATAAGGGAAATAATACTTTGTGAAACCAATTTCAGTTTATGCATGTATGAAAAGTGGGTTGTGATGTCAAATTGATTTCAAATAAGTTTGAAAGCCATTTCTTATGGATGGTCTTAAAGATTTCTGCAATCCATGTCCTAGGACTATAAATTGGTCATAATTTTACTGTTGTGAATAATTCCAGAAGTTTTTTTCATGATGGCATTGTTGAAGTCTCTTCTACCTACAGCACTGTGACAATTTCTACTTCAGAATTTGCTGAGCCATGAGTATCCCTTAATGCCCTTTAGAAGAAAGGGGAGACTTCCACTTTTGAGAGTGATATTTTCATTACACATTGCTGAATGGGTTATGCAGAGATTAACTTTCTTATCTGTTCTTTGTCCTCAGACACTATTTCTGCAACATATCATAGCCTGGGCCTCCACAGAAGCCATGGTGGAGTTAGAATTTATTCAGCTAGCAAAGAGGCTAATAAGGGCTTTCTTGGGATACGAATTATTAAGTAGGCTTGAAACTGGGTTGAGCCCTGAGTAAAAGTCAGGCAATACACGGGCCTTACTACACTGGGCTCCTAAATTCTTTTGAGCTGTAACACAGTTTCTTCAGGAATATCTGGGGTTCTTACTCAAGTGCTTATCAAAAGAGTTGTTTAATTACTGTAATTTTAGCTAAAGACTTTAGGAATTTTCTTGCTGATTTGACATGTGAAATTGCATACTGTAGACTTGCAATGCTAGGCTGTGGCAAGCTGGCTTAGTTCATTTTATTTGGATGTTTACTTTGCTCTTGCTTATGACGTGCTACTGAGGGCAGTAGCTGCCACTGCTAGCTAGGCTACTTAGGATGCCCTGTCATGGTTATTTTTTTTTAATAGTAGAAACTTGCCCATGTTAAAGAACTACACATTTTGCCAGACACAGTGGCTCATGCCTGTAATCCCAACACTTTGGGAGGCCGAGGCGGGCAGATACCTGAGGTCAGGAGTTTGAGACCAGCTGGCCATGGTGAAACTCCGCCTCTACTAAAAATACAAAAATTAGCCAGGCGTAGTGGCCTGCATCTGTAGTCCCAGCTACTCAGGAGACTGAGGCAGGAGAATGGCGTGAACCCGGGAGGTGGAGCTTGCCGTGAGCCAAGATCGCGCCACTGCACTCCAGCCTGGGCGACAGAGCAAGACTCCGTCTCAAAAAAAAGAAAGAAAGAAAGGATTGGCCGGGCGTGGTGGCTCACGCCTGTAATCCCAGCACTTTGAGAGGCCAAGGAGGGCGGATCAGAAAGTCAGGAGATCAAGACCAGTCTGGCCAATATGGTGAAACCCTGTCTCTACTAAAAACGAAAATTAGCCAGGCATGGTGGCGGGCGCCTGTAGTCCCAAGCTACTCGGGAAGCTGAGGCAGGAGAATTGCTTGAACCCGGGAGGTGGAGGTTGTAGTGAGCCGAGATCGCACCACTGTACTCCAGCCTGGGTGACAAGGCAAGACTCTGTCTCAAAAAAAAAAAAAAAAAAAGACACATTTTTCTTCCTGTGACAGCTTACACTTGAGGATGTATAGATAACAATGTTGAAAACTAGAAAAAGTCCCGGGTGCGGTGGCTCACGCCTATAATCCGAGCACTCTGGGAGGCCAAGGCGGGCAGATCACCTGAGGTTAGCCTGGCAAACAAGGTGAAACCCCCATCTCTACTAAAAAAGTTTAAGTCCAACTGACATTTAACTTCCAGTGTAGCCTGGTTTTCTTTCTCCTATCAGAGGTGTAGAGGAGTTAAAGCACTTAATTAGGCTTAGATTAACCCTCACTTTCCTGTGGAAGTTGGCATTCATTGTAAAGATCTCTATCATTCAGTAATCTTGTGGGCTCTACTCTCCACCATTTTATGGGAGTAACTCAGGTCCTTTAGTCCTTGAAGGAAGACAGACTATTTGTTTCTCATTTTCTACTGCCATTACCAGGTTGTTTACCCATCTGAAATTTGTTCTGAGAGCTCTTTCTCCATTCTAGCCCTGTGGGTCTTTAGATAAGGCTCTGTGTTTCAGCCATGTCGCCATGCCATTCTCCTTGACAGGTGGTGCTTTTTTGGGGGGTTGGGGAGGAGGGTAGAGACAAGGTCTCACTATGTTGCCCAGGGTGGTCTTGAACTCCTCGCCTTAAGCAGTCTTCCCACCTCGGCCTCCCAAAGTGCTGGGATTACAGATGTGAGCTGCTCTACCCAGCCTGTGTATGTGATGTTCTTTCAGTTATTCTGGAACTTGGTAAGCACCTTGGAGGATTCACTGGCAAGATTTTGGAGACCACGGTGTTCTAATACTGGTGGCAACACCACAACTTGGGAGCTAGGAAAATAAATGGGACAAGATTATTAACCCTTTTTGGAGCTAGACTTGTCTATTCCCACAACTATGTAACATGAGAGACTGTGTGATCTAGAGATAGAAAGGACCAGCCTGAAGCTGGGTGCAGTGGCTCATGCCTGTAATCCCAGCACTTTGGGAGGCCAAGGCAGGCGGATCACTTGAGGTCAGGATTCCGAGACCAGCCTGGCCAACATGGTGAAACCCCATTTCTACTAAAAATACAAAAGTTAGCTGGGTATGGTGGTGTGCACCTGTAATCCCAGCTGCTTGGGAGGCTGAGGCAGGAGAATCGCCTGAACCTGGGAGGCGGAGGTTGCAGTGAGCCGAGATCGTGCCACTGCGCTCCAGCCTGGGTAACAGAGCAAGACTCCATCTCAAAAAAAAAAAAAAAAAAAAAAGAGAAAACCAGCCTAGAAGTCAAAGATCTGGCTTCTGTGGTCATTCATGTACTTGTTAAATATATTGAGTGCTTGTTATGAGTCAGGGACTGAAGTAGGTACTAGAACTTTAAACTTCACTACTTTATAGCTGTGGCTTTAATCTCACTGAGTTTGTTTTACCTTTTACAGATAAAAGGTGGACAATCTATCTAGCCTGCAAGCCAATGCGTGGAAGTATTTCCAAGTGTAAAGGGCTGTGGAATATATGTAGTGGAACACTCAAGTGGGAAGGAAGTTAGCAGGATAGCCTGATTTTGGAACTAGAAAGTTCTAATAAAGCGAAACCAGTCTTGTGGAAAATCAACAGCACTGAGCAGACCTATTGCCCTAGATTTTCAAGGATATAGTCACAAAAAGAAAATGACAGTGTAACTTGGGAATGCGAAGTTAAAAAAAAAAAAAAACAATTAAGCCGTGGTTTTGCTTCTAATTAGCACTCTCTGATGGAATACAATCGGAAAGGTCATTCTGTTGAAAGAAGTGAAGACAAATCAGGACCCAGAGAACAAGTGCTAAAAGGAAATGCCTTTGACCAAAAACTCAGTCACTTACCAGCAACTCAGTCTTGACTAAGGAGTTTCGATTTGGTAGGTCTGAGGTAGGGCCCCATACAGCATTTGTATTTTTAACAAATTGATGCTGATGCTGCTGATCAGGACCTGGTACTTTGAGAACCACTGCTTTAAGGAAGCCTCAATAATGAAGGCCAAAGTAAAGATCGGGTGAGTTTCACAGCAGAGTAGTAAAAATAAGTCAGAGGGCTGGTTGTGTCTGTAGTCCCAGCTACCAGCTACTAGGGAGGCTGAGGTGGGAGGATCACGAGGCCAGGAGTTCAAGGCTACCCTGCACTATGATAGTGCCTATGAATAGCCACTGTACTCCAGCCTGGGCAACATAGCGAGACCTCATCCCAAAAAATAAAAATAAGTCAAAGGATTTTGGGTCTGAGTCCAGCACAGTGTTGAAATCTGTGCCCGAGGGTCTTCCTCTTCACCAACTGAAATTAATCGGGATATATATATATATATAAAACAGCATAGGTGGCTCTTGTTAACTCTGTCTTATATATAACAGCATAGGTGGCTCTTGTTAACTCTGTCCCCACCCCCTTTATGTAGTCACTGCCCATGTTGACTCTTTTGTATTAAAGTAAAAATGCAGTTTTATTCGAATCCTGACCAGATAGATTTCATGATGTGAAAAGATGCCAATGAGATGAGTTTGAGAACTGGTCCTTAAGGTCTGTAGTAAAGAGGCCAGGGATCTGACTGGCAGAGAAATATGAGGTCAGACATCTGCATTTAGTATTCATGTGAGGTCAGTGTTGATGGAGATTGGCCTAAAGCTTGAGACAGGAAGCCAGGGATATATCCCGAGGATGGGCAGGAGGCTCAGCAACTTGTTTGGGCATCATGTGAGCTGGCTAATGGTTGTAAAGATCAGGTGAGTCAAAGTAAGAGCCCAACCGTCCTATTGCACGTTAGAGCATTTGAGTTCATTCCCTCTATTCCTCTTCACCAGTCCCTCCAGTTTCTACATGGTTGATTTAAAGCAAACATGAAAAAGCTTTCACTCTTTTTTTAAAGACGTAATAGAAATAATATGTAGGCATTTAGTATTGTGTTGATGCATTTCATTTGTTTTTAGGGTTCAGGGCTGTAGAGAAAGAATCAGCAGAAAACTATTTCAGGCCAAACCACAAGTGTTTCTTGTAGGGGAACGATAACCTGAAGTGATCTCTGCAAGTCTTGCTTAAATTTCCAGTAGATGGAATAGTGCAAAGGGTAGAGAAGTGGCATTTAAGTCTTTGTTGGCCATTTCCAATCTTGTGTTTGGCAGCAAAGCATGTGAAGACATAAAAGAGCTGGGCTTACCTCTCAAGTTTATAGTGTGGGGAGACAAAATAAACACATGGAACATCACACACGCTAAAACACAATGCCCGTTCCATGGCGGCAGCTCAGATGCAATCCAGGAATGAAATATACACAGTTTGTAAAGAGAACTGTCAGTTTCAGAATGGGAGAAGAGTGCATCCTGGAGGAACGCGTAAGAAGTAGCATGATTCAAATAGTATAGTATGTTGTCCAGGAGTTTTTTTTTTAACCACCTGCTAATAGGAGTTCCCAAAGTTATAGGAACTTCTTTAGATGGTTGTTATGAAGGAAAGTGAAGTCAGATGTGTCTGGATTTGAATCTTGACTCTTCATAGTTGAGTAACTTTGGACAAGTCCCCTAATCTGTAAAATAGGCATAATGCTTCAAAGGATTGTTATAGGACTATGTGAGATCATTTACGCATTTTGCATGCAACAAATATTTGATTACTCTATGACAGACATTAGGCTAGGTGAACAAAACAGAAGGACCTTGTGCCTAGCACATAATAGGAACTCAGTAGATACCTCTTAAATGCTGGTTGTTTCATGCCTTTATAGTATTTTACTTCTTTTTATTTCTTTTTTTCTTTTTGAGATGGATTCTCGCTCTCTCGCCCAGGCTGGAGTGCAGTGGTGTGATCTTGGCTCACTGCAACCTCCGCCTCCCGAGTTCAAGTGATTCTTGTGCCTCAGCCTCCCGAGTAGCTGGGATTACAGGTGTGTGCCACCACGCTCGTCTAATTTTTGTATTTTTGGTGGAGACAGTGTCTCACCATGTTGGTCAGGCTGGTCTCGAACTCCTGACCTCATGATCCAACTGCCTCGGCCTCCCAAAGTGTTGGGATTACAGGCGTGAGCCATGGCAACTGGCCTTTAATTCTTTATTATGCAATAATTTATTTTTCTTTATTGAAATATTTCAAAGCAAGTAACAGACATTGTGTTTTCTCATTACTACATAATTCAGCACACATTTCTAAGGAAATATGCAGCCTGGCACAGTGGCTCACGCCTGTAATCCCAGCACTTTGGGAGGCCAAGGTAAGCGGATCACCTGAGGTCAGGAGTTTGAGACCAGCCTGATCAACATGGTGAAACAAATATTTATATAAATATATATTAATATATAAATATATGTATTTAAATAAATATATTTATATAGCTGGGCGTGGTGGTGCACACCTGTAATCCCAGCTACTCGGGAGGCTGAGGCAGGAGAATCACTTGAATCCGGGAGGCAGAGTTTGCAGTGAGCTGAGATCACACCACTGCACTCCAGCCTGGGCGACAGAGCAAGAATCCATCTCAAAAAGAAAAAAAATTTAAAATACTATAAAGGCATGAAACAACCAGGTACATTTAGGAGGTATCTACTGAGTTCCTATTATGTGCTAGGCATAAGGTCCTTCTGTTTTGTTCAGCTAACCTGATGTCTGTCATAGAGTAATCAAATATTTGTTGCATGCAAAATGAGTAAATGATCTCATATAGTCCTATAACAATCTTTTGAAGCATTATGCCTATTTTACAGATTAGGGGACTTGTCCAAAGTTACTCAACTATGAAGAGTCAAGATTCAAATCCGGGAGACAGAGGTTGCAATGAGCCGAGATCGTGCCACTGCACTCCAGCCTGGGCAACAGAGCGAGACTCCATCTTAAAATAAATTGGGAGGCCGAGGTGGGTGGATCACGAGATCAGGAGTTCGAGATGAGCCTGACCAACATGGTGAAACCCCATCTCTACCAAAAATACAAAAATTAGGCATGTGCTTGTAATCTCAGCTACTCAGGAGGCTGAGGCAGAAGAATTGTTGGAACTCAGGATGCGGAGGTTACAGTGAGGTGAGATCGTGCCACTGCACTCCAGCCTGGGCAACAGAGCTAGACTCCGTCTCAAAAAAAAAAAAAAAAAAATAGCTAGATTGGTACATTTCCCTGCCTCAAAAAGAGATGCCTGAGAAATGAATTCTCATGAAATTCACTTTGATATTAGTCTCCCTTATTAGTGATGGTTTTGCAAAATTAATCAGATCTTTAGGAGATGATTGGAGGGATTCACCAGAGATAGGATCTGATTCTTTACAGCTTGGTCCCTGTAGTGCTATTCAAGTTATTTCTCATCCTTTTCCTGTTTTCAGATCAATTGGTTGTAAGACTTAAAGTTAGAAGGAACTCTAGTGGACATTGTTGATATTTGCCTACTGAACATCTGAAAACTTTCTGTTCCCCAGTGCCGTTGTATGAGTCTTAGCAGGAGACAGAGCCAGAGTCCCATCACCTGGCCATTGGAATGCAGGATTGTGAACTAAGTTCAGCTGACTGGATGCTCCCACCCAGCACTCAGAATCCTGAGGGGAAGGGATAAAAAATGCAGGAATGTTTGAGGATATACTCTTGGTGATATGGACAGTCCAGTGGTGTCTAGAAGGCTGTATTCCACGGTAGCAATGCTGGTGGTGATGTCCTTCCAGACCACCGGGCATGGCTTTGGCTGAGTCTCCACTGCCCATTTCCCATGACTCCTGTTTTCTGAGTCTGGCGTTTCAGCTTTCTCATCAATTATGTGAACTGCTAGATAGCCTTCCAGTAAGCTCTTTTTCTGCTTAGTGTGAATTGGTTCCTTTTGTGCATGACTAGAAGGCCTAAGTGATAAAGGGTTTGGAAGATTTGGCTTGCCCTTGACTTATGAATTTTCAGCCAAGAATTACTTCCTGCTGTCCAGATAGCAGAATGAGCAGCCTCCCTGAAGTGAAGGAAAGCCTATTGCTAACCTATTCCGTCCTAAGCGAAGAAACTTCCTGATTGCTTGGGGAGATATTACTTCTTATGTAATAATGGGTACTAATGATTTTCTTCTAAGTCTTTTATAGGTTAAAATCAGATGAAGAGAGCTTATATACCCAAATTAAGCTGCACCACCCCCCTACTTTCTGGGGTTTTTTGTTTTGTTTTGTTTTCTTTATTTTGGGTTTTTTTTTTTTTTTTTTTGAGACCAGGTCTCACTCTGTCACCCAGGCTGGAGTGCAGTGGCATGATCTCGGCTCACTGCAACCTCTGCCTCCCAGGTTCAAGCGATTCTCATGCCTCAGCCTCCTGAGTAGCTGGGATTATAGGCACCTGCCACCATGCCCGGCTAATTTTTTGTATTTTTAGTAGAGATGGGGTTTCATGATGTTGTCCAGGCTGGTCTCAAACTCCTGACCTCAAGTGACCTGCCCGCTTTGGCCTCCCAAAGTGCTGGGATTACAGGCGTGAGCCACCGTGCCAGGCCAGGGTTTTTTGTTTCGAGGCAGGGTATAGCTCTGTCACCCAGGTTGGAGTGCAATGGTTCAATCTCAGCTCACTGCAACCTCCACCAGCCGAGCTCAAGTGATCCTCCCACCTCAGCCTCCCGAGTAGCTGGAACTACAGGCTCACACCACCACACCTGGCTAATTTTTGTGTTTTTTGTAGAGATGAGGTTTTGCCATGTTGCCCAGGCTGGTCTTGAATTCTTGAGCCCAAGCGATCCATCCACCTTGGCCTCCCGAAATGCTGGGATTACAGGCGTAAGCCACCGTGCCTGGCCTCATCCACCTACTTTCTTAAGGGCAAATATCCCTCTACCTCACAAAGAGTTAAGAGCTCTCATCTGTGTAGGAAAGCATTGTGCCCTCTCATGTCTCCCAAAATAATGTCTCATTTCTTTGAATTTTGCCTTAAATGCTCAACTTGAATGCCTTGTTATTGAGACACTGGAGGTGGCAATTAGTGAATGACTAGCCTTCCAGCTGCTCCTTTTGAGTATATTGTGCTGGGTGGATGATCCTGTTACTAGCAAATGTTGGATTGCAAACTCATCTGTCAGGTGGCAATCAAAAACTAGCCTGGAGGCCTGGGCACAATAGCTTACACCTGTAATCCCAGCACTTTGGAATGCCAAGACAGGAGGATTGCTTGATCTCAGGGGTTCAAGACCAGCCTGGGCAACATACTGAGACCCCTGTATCTACAAAATACAGAAAAGAGCCAGGCCTGGTGGCATGTGCCTGTAGTCCCAGCTATACTCAGGAGGTGGGAGGATCACTTAAGCCGGGGAGTTCCCGCCTACAGTGAGCTGTGATCATGCTATTGCACTCCAGTTTGGGTAACAGAGCAAGACAGTTTCTTTAAAAACAAAACAAAACAAAAAAACTAGCCTGGGCTGGGCACAGTGGCTCATATCTGTAATCTCCGCAATTTGGGAGGCCAAGTTGAGAGGATCACTTGAGGCCAGGAGTTTGAGATCAGCCTGGTCAACTTGGCAAGACCGTGTCTCTACCAAAAAAATAAGGAAAATAAAAATACTAACCTGCCTGTGCCAGGGCCTGCCTGAAGAGATGCCACTGTTTAGGCAGTTGAGCCCTGGAATGGAAACCAGGAGGTCTGGGCTGTCATTCCTGCCCCTAACTTGCAGTGTGCTTTGGGAAAATCCCTGAATCTCTTTTTCTGTAAACTCCAGGAAGACATAGGGTTCTACGAGATGGTTCAGGAGTTCTTCAAACCCAATAGCTCTGCTTCGATCAATTTTATACAATACGATTCTGCAAAAGATTTATTTTGCAGATAGGGTGCTATAGCTAAAAGAAAAAAACCCAAAACACAAGAGCTTGAAAACATCATCGGACTAGATGGCAACCACATTCCTCTGTATATTTCAAATTCACATCTATGTTATTAACTGAAGTTTTTATTTTTTTATAATATTTTTTTGAGATGGGTTCTTGCTATGTTGCCCAGGCTAGTCTTGAACTCCTGAGCTCAAGCAATCCTCCTGCCTCAGCCTCCCTAAGTGCTGGGATTACAGGTGTGAACCACCGTGCCCAGCCTAACTGAAGTTTTTTATTTTTTATTTTTATTTTTTGAGACACAGTTTTGCTCTGTTGCCCAGGCTAGAGTGCAGTGGTGTGATCTCAGCTCACTGCAAGCTCCACCTCCTGGTTTCACCCCATTCTCCTGCCTCAGCCTCCCGAGTAGCTGGGACTACAGGCGCCCGCCACCACGCCTGGCTAATTTTTTTTATTTTTAGTAGAGATGGGGTTTCACTGTGTTAGCCAGGATGGTCTCGATCTCCTGACCTCGTGATCCACCTGCCTCAGCCTCCCAAAGTGCTGGGATTACAGACTTGAGCCACCGCTCCTGGCCTGAAGTTTTTAATGGATGTATGCTTTCAAATTATTTATTGAACAAAGCAGAATGTAAATAAATCAATACATAACTAGATAGACATGATGATCAAACATTGCAGGCTGCCCCTGATACCAATAATGAGCCAATGTTGTGATTCTGCACTAACTTACTTGTCTTTCAGAGTAAGCCAATAAATAGATGGTAATGTTCCCCCAATGTAACCTCTTTATATTCTGGTTCTTCAAGGTGATCAGTCCTTCGAAGCAAAGCACAGAACTGCATAGTGACCACACATATCAGAATTAGGGAACTTCTGGCTCACGCCTGTAATCCCAACACTTTGGGAGGCCGAGGCCAGAGGATCGCTTGAGCCCAGGAGTTCAAGACCAGTCTGGGCAACATGGCAAAACCTCGTGGTGGCATGTGCCTGTAGTCCCTGCTACTCTGTGGGCTGAGGTGGGAGGATCGCTTGAACACGGGAGGTTGAGGCTGCAGTAAACCATGTTCATACCACTGCATTCCAGCCTGGGCAACAAAGTGAGACCCTGTCTCAGAAAACAAAACAAAACAAAACAAAGCAGAATTAGGGGACTTCTAAGCTCTGTATTAAGCAGAGAGGCACACTGGACAGGCAGTTCTTACTTGTTTTGCATACATAATCTGAACAGCATGGAAGCAAGAGTGCTTTTTTCTGTAGTCTAGATTTTAAGATGTTTTCATAAGCAGATCTCATTGATCAGGATCCTAGACCCTGACCTCTTGGCTCCCAGTAGGAATGCCACTGTTAGCTTGTAGCCTGTAAACTCTGGGGACATTTTTCACAATAGCTGCAATGTGAATGCCACCGTCCTCAAGGCAGGGGGTCTAGAGTAGCAGGTTAGCAGGTTTTTTTTTTTTTTTTTTTTTTTGAGACAGGGTTGCATTCTGTCACCCAGGATGGAGTGCAGTGGCACGATCTCAGCTCACTGCAGCCTCGACCTCTCAGGCTCAAGTGACCCTCCTGCCTCAGCCTCCCAAGTAGCTGTGACCACAGGCATCCACCACCATGCCCAGATAAATTTTTTATTTTTTGTAGAGACAGGGTCTCACTATGTCTAGTCTTGAACTCCTGGGGTTAAGTGATCCCCCTGCCTTGGCCTCTCAAAGTGCTGGGATTATAGTCATGAGCCACCGTGTCCAGCCCAGATTCTTTTTTTTTTCTTTTTTTTTTTTGAAACAGAGTCTTGCCTTGTCTGTTGTCCAGGCTGGAGTGCAGTGGTGCAATCTTGGTTCACTGCAACTTTTGCCTCCCGGGTTCAAGCGATTCTCCTGCCTCAGCTTCCTGAGCAGCTGGGATTACAGGCACATGACACCACACGCAGTTAATTTTTTTTTTTTTTTTTTTTTGAGAAGGGGTTTTGCTCTTGTTGCCCAGACTGGAGTACAATGGCGCCATCTCGGCTCACTGCAACCTCTGTCTCCTGGGTTCATGCGATTCTCCTGCCTCAGCCTCCTGAGCAGCTAAGATTAGGGGCATGTGGCACCACGCCCGGCTAATTTTTAGTAGAGATAGGGTTTCTCCATGTTAGGCTGGTCTCGAACTCCCAACCTCAGGTGATCTGCCTGCCTCAGCCTCCCAAAATGTTGGGATTACAGGCGTGAGCCACTGTGCCCAGCCAATTTTTGTATTTTTAGTAGAGAGAGTTTCACCTTGTTAGCCAGGTTGGTCTTGAACTTCTGACCTCAAGTGATCCACCCACCTTGGCCTCCCAGAGTACTGGGATTATAGGTGTGAGCCACCATGCCCGGCCCTGGCCCTGGACCCGGCCCCGATTCTTAACAACCTGATAACCTCCTCTAAGCCAGGTGGGTAAATGGTCCATTCTTGTATAAGAAGGATGGGCTTACCTGTCATCAGGCAGGACTCACCAAGCCTAAATTTGTTTCTTGACTTAATAAACTTACTGAGCACTATGGGCGAGGCACAACTCCTCTGGGTCCCAACCAACATCTCTCTGGAAAATTACTGAGCAGTTTCAAAGATATAAAAGCACTTCCCCTAAGACCCTGACACTTTCCGTTTAGGGCCTTTATTACCCAGGGCTTTGCTGCTTTTCTTTCAATCTCTCGCCGTGTGATCTCTTGGTCATCTTATGACTCACAAGAGGCTCCCTGCCAATGGGCAGGACCAGGGAGAGGAGAGAAGGAAAGCAGGCCAGGCACACAGCTACTTGTTAGTAGCCTTGGCAAAGTAAGTGAGGAGGTTAAATTGCTGGGCTAGGTTGAAAATTGGGAATTACTTGTGGATTTTATTGTTTTCCCTCTAGCAAGGATAAACTGAAATTTGCCAAAAAGCAAAGAACAAATCATTCAAAACTATTAACAAGTTACTATATTTTATTTTCCTGGGACAGATTCATAAAATAAGGTTCTTTAAATGGAGTTAGCCCAATACCAAGCTTTCTCTTGACAGTATGTCTGGCCCAGGACATGGAGGACTTTACCTCAAGCTGAGAACAGAAGCAAAGAACACGGGGAGAGAGGAGCATCATACATTTGGGTCCAAACCTACTGTGACTTGGTCTCAGGGCCTCATGGAGAAAACTGGATCAGGTGAAGAAGAAGAATTAAATCAGGCCAGGCACAGTGGCTCACGCCTGTGATCCCAGCACTTTAGGAGGCCGAGGCGGGAGGATTGCTTGAGCCCAGGAGTTTGAGACCAACCTGGGCAACAAGGCAAGACCCTATCTCTACAAAAAAATTTAAAAATTGGCTGGGTGCGGTGGCTCACGCCTGTAATCCCAGCACTTTAGGAGGCTGAGGTGGGTGGATCACCTGAGGTCGGGAGTTTGAGACCAGCCTGGCCAACATGGTGAAACCCCATCTCTACTAAAAAAAAAAAAAAAAAAATTAGCTGGATGTGGTGGTGCGCCTACAATCCCAGCTACTTGGGAGGCTGAGGCAGGAGAATGGCGTGAACCTGGGAGGCAGAGGCTGCAGTGAGCTGAGATCACGCCACTGCACTCCAGCCTGGGCAACAGGGCGAGACTCCATCTCAAAAAAAAAAACAAAAAAAAAACAGAAAAAAAAATTAGCTGGGCCTGGTAGCACGCGCCTGTGGTTACAGCTACTCAGGAGGCTGAGGTGGGAGGATCACTGAGCTCGGGAGGTCAAGGCTGCAGTGAGCCATGTTCACACCACTGCACTCCAGCCTGGGTGACAGAGCTAGACCCTGTCTCAAAAACAAAAAATAATAATGATTAAATCACAAGAGATTTACTATCAGTATTCAGAAGCAGACAGGTAGAAAAAGATGTAAATTTACGGTCTCCCTGCTCTCTGCTGGTTACCTGACTCCATCACCCTATGTAAGAATGGCTTTGAAGGACCAAATATTTGCATAATTGACACTTTGATTTTGGACTCTGGCCTCCAGAACTGTGACAAAATAAATGGGATCTTTAAAAGACTAATACTACTAAAAAATGGTAGAGACCTGCAATCTACAAATCAGAACGTTCAGATGCCAGTGAGTAGAACATTCAGATGCCAGTGAAGGATGCTTAGGTTTTTCATAACTGGATACATAGAGCAAGGATATTCCAGGCAAGAGGAATTTCAGGAGAAAAGGCAGAAGGGCAGAAGGGGAGGTAACTTTAGGCTGTGTTCCATGAGCATTGTAATATTTTCTTAGCGCTGCTGTGATAAGTTGTCACAAACTAGATGGCTTAAGATAAGAGAAATGGCCAGGTGCGGTGGCTCCACCTGTAATCCTAGCACTTTGGGAGGCTGCGGTGGGTAGACTGCTTAAACTCAAGAGCTTGAGACTAGCCTGGGCAACATGGTGAAACCCTGTCTCTACCAAAACTAAAAAAACTACCCGGGCGTGGTGGCTGGTATGTGCTGTAGTCCCTGCTACTCAGGAGGCTGAGGTGGGGGTATTGCTGGAGCCCAGGAGATCGAGGCTGCAGTGTGCCGAGATGGTGCCACTGCACTCCAGCCTGGGTAACAGAGCGAGAGAACCTGTCTCAAAAAAACAAAACAAAACAAAAAATAAAAAATAAAAATAAATAAACAAAATAAAAACCAAGAGAAATTTATTCTCTCCGTTCTAGAGGCCGGAAGTCCAAAATCTGGGTGTCTGCAGGGCCATGCTCCCTCTGAAGGCCCAGGGGAAGAGTCTTTCTTTGCCTCTTCCTGGCTTCTGGTGTCGTGGCGCTCTTTGGTGTTCCTTAGTTTGTAGGTGTATAACTCTAATCTCTGCATCCATCATCTCACGGTACTCTCCCTGTGTGTCTCTGTGTCACTTCTCTTCTTACAGGGACATCAGTCATTGGATTTAGGGCCCAGCCTAATCCAGTATGACCTCATCTTAACTTGATTACATCTGCAAAGACCCTGTTTCCAAATAAGATCACATTCATAATGCCAGGGGTTAGGACTTGAACTTATTTTCTTGGGTGGAGCGGGGGACACAATTCTGCCTGCTATAAGCATGAAATTGTCTAATTTATTTAGATGGGGGAAACTGTGAGATATCTGGCTGTATGTCAGATAATGATATTTGTTTCATAAATACTGTTAACTGCCTTAGGCAGAACACTTATTTGATACGGAAGGTAGCAGGGTCCTCACCTTAGGAACTTATGCTTTGGTAGAAAATACCAAAATACCATCAAGAGACAATAATGCAAGACAAAATGAAGGACGGACTATAAAAGAACCAAGAAAAAGTCCATGGATAGGAGACGTTTAGCTGGTGTTATGGAAGACGGGTAGAGGCACTGGTGGAGAGGAAGCAGAGGTAAGAAAGTCACTTCAGGTATTATGGGAATGATAGTGAAGGACTAGTTCAAAGGAGACAGAGTGAGTGATTGAGCTGGACAGTTTCCTTGAACACCAAGTAAGTATATTAACTATTGCTTCTGCAGAGTTTTTTTTTTTTCTTTTTTTTTTTTTTAGACAGAGTCTCACTCTGTTGCCCAGGCTGGAGCACAGTAGCACAATCTCGGCTCACTGCAACCTCTGCCTTCCAGGTTCAAGTGATTTTCCTGCCTCAGCCTCCCAAGTAGCTGGGATTACAGGCACATGCTGCCACGCCCAGCTGATTTTTGTATTCTTAGTAGAGACGGGGTTTTCACCATGTCGCCCAGGATGGTCTTGAACTCCTGACCTCAGGTGATCCACCTGCCTCAGCCTCCAAAGTGCTAGGATTACAGGTGTGAGCCACCGTGCCCGGCTGAGAATGAAATATTTAAAATAGCTTTATTTCACCTAAAGAGTAAAATGTGACTAAATGCGATGTGGTATCCTGGGTTAGATCCTAGAACAGAGAAAGGACATTAGTGACAAAACTGCAGTCCAATTAGTGGTTTCCAGGGACTGAGAGGAGGGGGAAAGGTGGTTTAATGGGTATGGGGTTTCCTTTTGGGGTGATTAAAATGTTCTGGAATCAGATGATGGTGATGATTGGATAACACTGTAAATGTATTGAATGTTGATGGTACATTTTGTGTTATGTGTATTTTATCACAGTTTTAAATTTAATTTAATTATCTATTCTGAGACAGGGTTTCACTCTGTTGCCGAGGCTGGATTGCAGTGGCACAAACATGGCTCACTGCAGCCTGGACTTCCTGGGCTCAAGTAATCTTCCTGCCTCAGCCTCCTGAGTAGCTGGGACCACAGGCATGTGCCACCATGCCTGGCTAATTTTTTTCATTTGTTGCCCAGGCTGATCTTAAACTCCTGGGCTCAAGCAATCCCTCCTTAGCCTGCCAATGTGCTGGGATTACAGGAGCGAGCCACTGTGGCTGGCCTCACAATTTCTTAAAGACCATAAGACACATTAAAAAATTTAAAAATCATGCCAGCATGGTGGCTCACACCTGTAATCCCAACACTTTGGGAGGCTGAGGCAGGCAGATCATCTGAAGTCAGGAGTTCGGGACCAGCCTGGCCAATATGGTGAAACCCTGTCTCTACTGAAAATAGAAAAATTAGCCAGGCGTGGTGGCGCAAGCCTGTAGTCCCAGCTACTTGGGAGGCTGAGGCAGGAGAATCACTTGAACCCGGGAGACGGAGGTTGCAGTGAGCCAAGATCACACCACTACACTACAGCCTAGGCGACAGAGCAAGACTCCGTCTCAAAAAACGACAAAAAAAATCCAAATGTCTGAAGTTTAGTTACTAGTATTGTACCAATGTTTTTTTTTAGTTTAACAAACATACCATGATCATCATGGTCAACATTTGGGAAGCTGGGTGAAACAGGAACTCCATACTATCTTTGCAACTTTTCGGTAAATCTAAAATTTTTCTAAAATGAAAATTTATTTTAAAAAGTTAATGTGGGCCAGGCATGATAGCTCACACCTATAATCCCTGCACTTTGGGAGGCTGAGGTGGGCAGATCATCTGAGGCCAGGAATTCAAGACCAGCCTGGGCAACATAGCGAAACCCCGTCTCCACTGTTATACAAATATAAAAATTAGTTGGGCATGGTGGTGCACGCCTGTAGTCCCAGCTACTCGGGAGGCTGAGGCACAAGCAATCGCTTGAACCCGGAAGACAGAGGTTGTAGTCAGCTGAGATCGTGCTATTGCATTCCACCCTGGGTGGTAGACCGAGACCCTGTCTCAAAAAAAACACAAACCCAAAAAGTTAATGTGAAAAAAATCCATGATCCTTATTTTTCCTGATGCATTTGGGTGTTTGTGTGTTTATATATATCTATCTTTTAGAGTATAATTTCTTTGAGGCCAAAGGTATAATGTGTATCTCTTTGGTATAATTCTTAAAATATTAGTAAAATTTTCAGAATTTAAACATTGAACAATCGAGTTCGGTTTTTCTGAAGAGCCCTAAGTAGAACAGCTTTTCAATTAAGGTCTCTGGCTGCTGTGGAACTGGAGGGTAATTGGTGACAGTCTCCTCTCTGGGGCCTGTCAACCCAAGAGTAATGACTTCTGGCCACTTCAGACCTGAGGTAATTTCAAACCAGCACAAGTTTCCATTTGTTCTCTTTATCTAGTCTGCTCTCTATGTTCAGTTACCCCAAGATCTCAAGGAAGAGAGGCAGGGATTTAAGAAGGAAAAGAACCGACACAGCTCCATATTTTATATGGCATACAATATATAGGATGTATGATACTTCTGCACACAATGGTGGCCCATATCAGCGGGATGTGGTGGCTCACACATGTAATCCTAGCACCTTAGGAGGCCGAGGTGGGTGGATTGCTTGAGCCCAGGAATACAAGACCAGCCTGGGCAACATGGTGAAACCCTGTCTCTAAAAAAAAAAAAAGAAAAGAGACTTAAAAACAATTTAAAAAAAATCCCCCAAAAATCATCTGTTCATCAGTGAGGATCTGCAAATGTCTCTGCTTTGTCCCATGCATATTTGTCATTTTTCTAAAAGGTTGATTTTGGCCGGGCACGGTGGCTTATGCCTGTAATCCCAGCACTTTGGGAGGCCGAGGTGGGCGGATCACGAGGTCAAGAGATTGAGACCATCCTGGACAATATGGTGAAACCCCGTCTCTACTAAAAATACAAAAATTAGCTGGGCATGGTGGCACATGCCTGTAGTCCCAGCTACTCGGGAGGCTGAGGCAGGAGAATCACTTGAACCTGGGAGGCGGAGGTTGCAGTGAGCTGAGATTGCGCCACTGCACTCCAGCCTGGCAACAGAGCAAGACTCCCATCTCAAAAAAAAAAAAAAAGGTTGATTTTTTTCTAAAATAGGTTAAAATTTCTTAACTAAAACCTTAGAAATTAGAATTCCTGGTACATGACTTTGTATAAAGTCCTGTTTTTCATTAAGTGGCAACTGTTGTCTTATTTGTGGGTTGACTCATACTTAAAGGGATCGCTTTACACAGATTTGTTCATCAGCAAAAAAGCATACAAATGTAGGAATAATTACCATTTTAGAAATAGTGAGGATGGTTCTATGCATCTATAAAAACTGGTGGGGTTGGTGTAAGACAAAATTGGCTAATAAGAGAAATAGAGCTAGAGAAACAGATAGAAGGAAACAAAAAACCCAGCCAGAATCAGTTAGTTCTCCGGTCATTTAGACAAGGTTTTACTAGTACTTGTGTGGATTTGGTAGTTAACTGCAGAACTGTATGTGGCTTATGTGTTTAATAATTGCAAATGTTTACTCTTAAATTCACTTGCAGTATCTAAATTATGAATAATTAATTCCACAGCATGGGATTGGGGAACCTCAAGAAATATTTTTAATTATCTTTATTAAATCCTAAATTAAAAGCATCACTTCAAGTATTAAGAACCCAGGATCCCGTCAACTTATTTACATATTTTTTTGAACAGATGATAGTGGCTGTGTAACAAATTACCCCTAATTTAGGAGCTTTAGAACCACGAACATTTATCTCCCAGCTTCTGCAGCTGAGGAATCTGGGAGTAGCTTAGTTGTAGTCAGATGGTAGGTCAGGGTCTGCGGTGATCTTAAAGCTTGCCTGGGGCCGAATTCCTTCCAAGCTCACTCACGTAGTCTTTGGCAGCTCCTTGGTGTTTGCTGGCTGCTGACCTGTTCTACTGGACCTCTCCGTAGGCTTCCTGAGTGTTCTGATGACATGAAAGCTGGCTTCCCCCAGAGTGTGTAATTCAAGAGGAAACAAGCAAGAGGGCACCTGAGATGGAGGACAGTTTCTTGTGTCCTAACCTCAGAAGTGACATCACTTCAGCTGCATGCTAGTGGTCACACAGACCAACTATGGCCCAGTGTAGAAGAGGAAACAGGCATCATTGGGGGCCATCTTGGAGGCTGGGCTACCACTGTGGCTGTCAAATCTTTGAGGTATTTATACTCTACTGGAAAACTTTAAAATAATGACCTAACAGCTTTAATTTTAAATGTCAGTATTTACGCTGAAAGTTTCATACTTTGCTACTACAACATTAATGATGAAAAACTTTAAAGATACACCTAGGGGGTATATAGTTGGTTTTTTTTTTTTTGAGATGGAGTCTCCCTCTGTCGCCCACGCTGGAGTGCAGTGGCGCTATCTCGGCTCACTGCAACCTCCACCTCCGGGGTTCAAGTGATTCTCCTGCCTCAGCCTCCCGAGTAGCTTGGACTACAGCCACGTGCCACTATGCCTGGCTAATTTTTTGTATTTTTAGTAGAGACGGGGTTTCACTGTGTTAGCCAGGATGGTCTTGATCTCCTGACCTCATGATCCGCCCGCCTCGGGCTCCCAAAGTGCTGGGATTACAGGTGTGAGCCACCATGCCCGGCCAGAGGGTATATAGTTAAAAAATTATTTTGGTACTGAGTGCAGTGGCTCATACCCGTAATCCCAGCACTCTGGGAGGCCAGGAGTTTGAGACCAGCCTGAGGAACATAGCGAGACTCCATTTCTATTAAAAAAAAAATGTAAAAATTAGCCAGGTGTGGTGGTGCGTGCCTGTGGTCCCAGCTACTGAGGAGGGTGAGGCTGGAGGATTGCTTAAGCCCAGGAAGTTGAGGCTGCAGTGAGCTGTGATTGAGTCACGGTATTCCATCCTTGGCTACAGAGCGAGACCGTCTCAAAAGATAAAACAGAGCCGGGCGTGGTGGCTCATGCCTGTAATCTCAGCACTTTGGAGGCCAAGGCGGGCAGATCACGAGGTCAGGAGATCCAGACCAGCCTGGCCAACGTGGTGAAACCCCGTCTCTACTGAAAATATAAAAATTAGCTGGGCGTGGTGGCGTGCAACTGTAGTCCCAGCTACTCGGGAGGCTGAGGCAGGAGAATCCCTTGAACCTGGGAGGCAGAGGCTGCAGTGAGCCAAGATCATGCCACTGCACTCCAGCCTGGAAACAGAGCAAGACTCCATCTCAAAAAAAGAAAAAAAAAAAAAAGATAAAATAATCTATCCAGTGCCCCTCTTATCATATTCCTTTGGCTCTTTATCTCCCCCACGTGGTGTTCTTTTATCTTAAAAGTATGCACAATTGATAAATGAAAGATGAACTGCAAATTGGAATAATTTGGGTCCTGATTTATGAATTGAAAAGATTACTTGAAATTTGGAATGTCCCTAGAAATCTAGGACTTCTGGTTATTCAGGCCGGGCGCGGTGGCTCATGATTGTAATCCTGGCACTTTGGGAGGCCGAGGCGGGTGGATCACCTAAGGTCAGGAGTTTGAGACCAGCCTGGCCAACATGGTGAAACCCCATCTCTGCTAAAAATAGAAAAATTAGCTGGGCATGGTGGCGGGCACCTGTAATCCCAGTTACTTGGGAGGCTGAGACAGGAGAATCGCTTAAACCCAAGAGGTGTTCAATCGCTTGTAGTGAGCCAAGATCACGCCACTGCACTCCAGCCTGGGCGATAAGATCGAAACTCCGTCTCAAGAAAAAGAAAAGAAAATGGATTGGGAGCTTTTTTTTTTTTTTTTAAAAGGCATTTACTAAACAGCTAAGTACCTTCTATGAGCAAGGCACTGTACAAGAGCTGTTGGGGGATACCAAAATAATATAATCTACAATCTACTAAAGTTATAAGCCGGACAGTATGGTGACTGGATGTTCAGAAAAGAAACCAGATGACATTATTATTGTACACCAAAAAAGCCCCCCAAAAACCGTACTCAACTGTCACATTCTTATGGAATACAATTTTTAAAGATTGTATACAATTTGCATATGAAATTCTGCTTACTTTTTGATTAGGTATACTACTAATGGGTGTGTTTAATAAAGATACTTTACACCTCAGATGTACAGACCAGGTCCGGTTGATTTTAGCCAACAATGTATTGTTGAAAAAGATGATGATATTTTACTGCGGCAAACCACCATTAACATAAATTTTAACCACAGTTTGAGTATTTTATTAGCAATAAGCCTTGAAACTTGAATAGGACTAGTATTTTATTCCTAACAATTTACCGTTTCCTAATAAAGGCTGTCTCACTCTTAAGTGGAAAACGTATTATGTCCTACCTTAATAAACTTTGGTTGAACTAAATAAAACAGCAACAAGTACTCAACGTTTTTAGACTGTTTTATTCAGTACCATAAACACTCACTAAACTATACAGAGCTAAAATCATGCAAAAGATTGCAAAACAAACTGCCTTGGGAAATTTCCAGTCTAAGCTAAATGCACCAAGTATAGGATTGAATTTTAAGAAGTTGGTGGGAAGATTCCAGCTCTTGTACTCACAGGTAAGGTCCTAGGATTCTATTTGTTGAAGTGTCTGCAGACCCTCTCCCTAAAGCAGGGGCGTGGAGCAAATGTGCATTCAGGAAGTGCTTATTAGTCCCCCCAAAGCCTTTTTCGTGACAACAGACGGATGGAGGCCTCAGACGACTCCAGCAGTCGGACCCTGAACCAGATGCCTGAGCTGCGCTCGAAAGGCTCGTCTCGCAGGAGCTGGCGAGTGGCGCGGGCTTCGGAGGCCGGGCTCGGGGCCCGGGGGGAGAGTCCGTGCCCAGGGCACTCTGTAGCTCGATTCATGTCCCCGCCCTCCCACCTGAGCACACTGGGCAGAGAGCCTGCGGCATCGGGCCAGTCGCGCCTCCTCATCCGCCCTGGGCAGGTCGCTGGGCCCCAGGCCGCTTTTTACAGCTCCTTTAATAAAATGGACCGCAGGGATCCTAACCAGACGTGGGCACCAAGACAAAGGAGGTGGCCAGACGCGCCTGAGGGCCTGCTCGCTAGCTCCCGCTCCCCATTCCGCGGTCACCCGGGGACAGAGGCCAGGCCGGACTGGGTGGAGTTGGGACTTCTACGTCTGCCTCCAGGAAGGCGCCGGGCGAGCCCCAGCTGGACGTGACGGGCGGGGCCGAACACGGCAGCCGACCAGAGGCCCGCGGCGCACCGGCATGGGGCGGGGCAAGCGGAGCCTCCTGGGATGCCGCGCGGCAGTCGGCTTCCGGCTGTGGGTGGTGCGGAGTGGCGGGGGACAGCGGCGGCCGGAAGCTGGCTGAGCCGGCCTTTGGTAACGCCACCTGCACTTCCGGGGGCGTCGAGCCTGGCGGTAGAATCTTCCCAGTAGGCGGCGCGGGAGGGAAAAGAGGTTTGAGGGGCAAGGCCGGGCGGATCCCGTCCTCCCCCGATGTGAGCAATTTTCCGAACCCCCGTCAGGCGAAGGCTGCCCAGAGAGGTGGAGCCGGTAGCCGGGCCGGGAACATGAGGCAGTCTCTCCTATTCCTGACCAGCGTGGTTCCTTTCGTGCTGGCGCCGCGACCTCCGGACGACCCGGGCTTCGGCCCCCACCAGAGACTCGGTAAAGACCCAGGGGAGTTAGCTTAGGCCGGCGCCTGGAGCGCTCGTTTGAGGGAAGAGCAGGGGAGCTGGGTCTATCAGGTGCTTGGGGGCGGGGTATTGGCGATGGTGGCGCGTCCCTAAGTTTTCGGTGTAGAAGGGGGTGTGGCTCTCGGAGTTTGGGGAAAGAATAAAGGAGATGGGCCTGTCTCTGAGTGGGAAAGGGCTACTGGACAGGCTCCATGTAGTGACTGAGCGACTAAGAGGGGTTTGCTCTCTGGCGTTGTGTTTGGGGAGGGTGTTGGGAAAGCGGTAAGGAGTAGGGCGGCTGGATCTTGTTTGGAGAGGGAGATGTGGTCAGGCTTAGTCAGGAACAAATCTAGTGTTGTGTGTTCCTACCAGAGCCAGAAAGGAAGGGCCCAAAGCTCCAGAATTCTTCCTGGTCCTCGAAGGAGGGAACTAGAATTTCTGCTGTAGGAGGTACTTACGCAGTAATGTCGTTGGGAGGCGGAGACTGGAGTTGGAGTCTTAAGAGTTGTGTTTTTGCGAACATCCTAAGCACGTTCTTGGTTATTTCAATTGTAGCTTATTGGAGGTGCTTGGGAGATGGGGGGAGGTGGAAACCTGCTAAGCCAACTCGTGATGCTGCCACTGTAAATGCTTTCCTTGCACTTTTAAACAAAGAAATTTTCAGGAGTGACGAGTTTGATGAGTTTAGAGGCTAGAAAGTAGAGAGTTCCTATTTCATTAGATTTTCCAGAGAGATTGGATTTTAAGGATAGACATGCATTAAGGGATCTCAACTTTGGCGGGAGTAAGTTTGCGTGAACTTTTAGTGTATTTTAAAATTCTTTTATCTTTCAAAAATTGACATGTAAGACACTGATTAATTAGTAATAAAGTGTGAAATAATGTTTTTCCAGTGTGTGAAATTGTAGGCTTGCATGGTTGTACTGGTTCCCAAATTTCACCATGATACCATGTGTAGCATTTTTGTTCTTTATATTTAGTGGACAGAAATTGTAATGGATTGATACGGATATTAAAGGTGTTGAGAGTGTTATCACTTGAACAGCTGTCTTATGATTCTTTCCGATTGAAATGGATTACAAGTGACTAATGAAGGGCAAGGGATCTAATTAGGAAGTGCTGAGAAGTGGTAAGTCAGTACAAATTGAAGGACATTTTGAAGTAGGATTGTGGTTAGGATGGAGGGATAGGGTAAGGGTTTTTATTTTAAGGATAAATGTTAGTAAAAAGAATAAATATGTATTTTGAGATATTAAAATTACGTTTGCACCACCCTGACTCAACTGTTTCACTTATGTTATTAATCTGTTGTTCATAGGTGGAAAAATAAGCATGACTCCCAAGGAAGCATACAGTTTAAAGAAAAACATTACTTTCTAGATCAATTCATAACATTTGCAGATCGTAAGGTTTTTTAGACCATTTTTTTTTCCAAGACGGAGTCTTGCTCTGTTGCCCAGGCTGGAGTGCAGCGGTGTGATCTCAGCTCACTGCAACCTCCGCCCCCTGGGGTTCAAGCAGTTCTCCTGCCTCAGCCTCCCGAGTAGCTGGGATTACAGGCATGTGCCACCACGCCCAGCTAATTTTTGTATTAGTAGAGACGGGGTTTCACCATGTTGGCCAGGCCGGTCTCGAACTCTTGACTTCGTGATCCGCCCACCTGGGCCTCCCTAAGTGCTGGGATTACAGGCGTGAGCCACCGCTCCTGGCCCATATACTTGTTTTTTATTTGCAAAATGCACACCATCTGTGCCAGAAGAATGCATAGACTTTTCTTTTTTCTTTTCTTTTCTTTCTTTTTTTTTTTTTTTTTTTTTTTTTTTGAGGCAGTGTTTTGCTCTTGTTGCCCAGGCTGGAGTGCAATGGCGTCATCTCAGCTCACCACAACCTCCGCCTCCCGGGTTCAAGCAATTCTCCTGCTTCAGCCTCCCAAGTAGCTGGGATTACAGGCATGTGCCAGCACGTCCGGCTAATTTTTTGTATTTTTAGTAGAGATGGGGTTTCTCCATGTTGTTCAGGCTGGTCTCGAACTCCTGACGTCAGGTGATCCGCCCACCTTGGCCTCCCAAAGTGCTGGGATTAAAGGCTTGAGCCACCATGCCCGGCCTCTTTTTTTTTTTTTTTTAAACGAAGTATTTGAAGGACACACAAGTATTATACGTGGCATTGGAAATACAAAGCTCAGACGATATCCATCTTCAAATGGTTATGGCATAGTGAAATAGACATCCATTTAGGACACTTCTAAAACAGCATAGAGGAGAGTGCTAGAGTACGTTATAGCAAGTGTTGTCACCAGATGAATCTTAGAGATCAAGTCTAGTTTTCAAATAAAGGAGGAGGAAAATGAGTCTCAGGAAGATGCTGTCAGTTGTCAATGATGAACATAGGCCTTGTGGGTATTTTTTGAAGAATGGCTTTTTTTTTTTCAGTTTGTTTGACAGCTTACAATATAATTTGTTGCTTAAACTTACCATAAGATTGAGTTGGTCAAGACTAGCAAATAGTTTCATAGTTGAAAAGCATGCTTTATTATTTATTTTTTATGTTTCTTGTCCTACAAATATTACTATACTGCAGTACTAAACATTGATTAGGCATATGACAACATTTTTCTGAAAGGCAAAAAATACCTAATAAATTGAAGCCTGGTTTTTAGAGTCCTCTATGGGTCACCAAAAATGATTTCAATTGAACTGTTATGAATTGCATAATTTAGGAAAGTTATGAGTCATATGAGCTTAGTCATGATGATATCTTGTTGAAGTTGCAGCTGGGGTGTATAAGTCTCACTTTGATTTCAAAATTGTTTTCCCTTCGTGTTACTTTTAATAAAAGAGGATGTAGTGGGTGGGAGGAAAAAATACAGGTCACAGATGAGGGATGAGAAAGTTTGTATCTGAAACATGTATTTTCAAATTTACCTTGAGGTTATTGGCATGGGGATTCTCCGCATTGCAGTGCTGATTTCATTATTGACGGCACCATTTTACTCAGTATTTTGACATCTGGCTTTCTCTTTTGATGTTAATTTTGCTTACTGGCTGCATTCCTTTGAAACCTAAATGCTTAACTGCCTTAACTGCTCCAAGGGAGATGTAATGTAACTCTGCTTTATGTTAGTCTAAGAGATAAACCATATTTTAAGAGTAGAATGGAGAGGAGTTAAGCAGATAATTGCGATGGGGAAACTGGAGAGATCCTTTTGACTTTCACAGGATTTCCTAGAACATTAAATACAGGTTTCCTCCAAGGCCAATTGTGGTTGATTTTTGGATCCTTCACGATTTTCTATTTGTGAGATGATAAGTGTATACAGCTGGAAGTGTAATGTGAAGAAAGTCTGAAAAAGATTGATAGGAAAGGAGAACAGGAATGGGCTTCATTGAGATAACGGAAGTGAAATGAAGGGCTTTTCATATATGGGTTGAGCATCCCTAATCTGAAATGCTCCAAAATTTGAAACTTTTTGAATGCTGGCATGACAGCACACATTACCCCGAACACACGATTTTTTCACTGTTAATGGTACTTATGTGTGAATAGGTATAAGAAAATAATTACTTGTTGTAGCATGTAAAATCAGTCAGGAATGATGGTGATGCCAAACAATCACAGATTATTTATGTGGGTGGCCGAGACAGTGACACCTTTGCTTTCGAATGCTTCATTGTACACCAACTTTTTTTCATGCAAAAAAAGTTACTTAAAAATATTGTTTAGGCCAGGTGTGGTGGCTCATGCCTGTAATCCTAGCACTTTGGGAGGCCGAGCTGGGTGGATCACGAGGTCAGGAGATCGAGACCATCCTGGCTAACATGGTGAAACCCTGTCTCTACTAAAAATACAAAAAATTAGCCAGGTGTGGTGGCGGGCACCTGTAGTCCCAGCTACTCAGGAGGCTGAGGCAGGAGAATGGTGTGAACCTGGGAGGCGGAGCTTGCAGTGAGCTGAGATTGCGCCACTGCCCTCCAGCCTGGGCGGCAGAGCGAGACTCCGTCTCAAAAAAAGTGAGTGAATAAATGAAACATAAATGAATTTTATATTTAGACTTGGGTCCCATCCCCAAGATACCTCATTATGTATATGCAAATATTTCAAAATTTAAAAAATTCTGAAGAATGAAACACTTCTGGTCTCAAGCATTTTGGATAAGGGATGCTCAATCTGTATCTCTTTATTTACTCCTAAAATCAGCCAAGGAAATGGGCATCTCTCCGTTCTCCTCACTTCCTTTTTGTTGTTGTTGTTACATGAGTTGTACTGGTTTCACTTCATTTGACAGTGTTCTGCTAATGACTAGACATGTATCTCTGACCTGGACTTGTTCTCTGGAGCTCATATTCAGCTGCTCATTTGGCACTTCAAATATAACTGTCCAAAATTAGTTACCTTTTTTTTTTTTTTTTGAGACAGAGTCTCACTGTCACCCAGGCTGGAGTGCAGTGGCGCAATCTAGGCTCACTGCAACCTCCACTTGCTGGGTTCAAGTGATTCTCGTGCCTCAGCCTCACGAGTAGCTGGGATTACAGGTGTCCCCCACCACGCCTGGCTAATTTTTTTTTTTGTGTGTGTGTTTTTAGTAGAGACGGGGTTTCATCATGTTGGACAGGCCTGTGTCGAACTCCTGACCTCTGGTGATCCACCTGCCTCAGCCTCCCAAAGTGCTAGGATTACAGACGTGAACCACTGCCCCAGCCAGTTACCTATTCTTTTGATTACAAGAATGAGTAGCTGGACACAGTGGCTTACACCTATAGTCCCAGCACTTTGGGAGGCTGAGGCCGGCGGATGACTTGAGGCCAGGAGTTCAAGACCAGCTTGACTAACATGGTGAAACCCGTCTCTACTAAAAATACAAAAATTAGCCAGGCGTGGTGGTGCGTGCCTGTAATCCCAGCTACTGGGGAGGCTGAGGCAGGAGAATTGCTTGAACCCGGGAGGTGGAGGTTGCAGTGTGCTGAGGTTGAGCCACTGCACTCCAGCCTGGGTGGCAGAGCGAGACTCCATCTCAAAAAAAAAAAAAAAAAAAAAGAATGAGTATTGGATAGAGGTTTAGCCTAGGACTAGGCAGGGCTGCTGGTAATTGTGGAAGTAGTCTCATTGCCTAACCTGAAACTTGCATCCTGGTTACTGGTCTTGCTGGAGAGTCTTGGCTCAGATTACGTCCCAGGTCTGTTGAGGAGCTCTTGATAGGGAATTAGTTGAAGCAGCTCATATTCCACCCTCCTTTACTGGTATAAATCCATAAAATTGTTTAGTTCCCAGGCTTTGGGGTCCCTGGCCTAGCAGAGAGCACTGCTCCCTTTTTCTCATTCCTTAGTCCAAACAACCCACACCTGACACTTAACTATACGTTGCCTGCTTCCCTGTCCTGTGTGTTTTGGGGAGTGCTGAAGAGGAAGGCTCCTGTATCTTCAGCACAAACACAGTAAACACTTCACAGCAGTACTGGCTTATGTTTTCCATTTCTGATATCAGAAGTAGGAGCATGACACTGATAGTGTCATTTTGGGGGAGCTTTTTGTACTTCATGCAGCAGAGCAGTGAAGAGTGAGCTGAGTGCCTTGGGGTTCTGCAGTACACTCGCAAGTAGTAGTTTAGGAAAACGCAATTTGCTGCAAAAATAAAAGAAATTGATGTAAAAAATCCACAAGCTGGGCACAGTGGCTCCTGACTGTCGTCTCAGCATTTTGGAAAGCTAAGGGGGAAGGATCACTTGAGCCCAGGAGTTTGAGACCAGCCTGGGCGACATGGCAAGACCTTGTCTCTACAAAAAAATAGATACAAAAATTAGCCAGGCATGGTGGCATGTGCCTGTGGTCCCAGCCACCTGGAGGATTGCTCATGCCCAGGAGGTTGAGGCTGCAGTGAGTGGTGATTGTGCCCTGCCCTCTAGCCTGAGCAACAGAGCGAGACCCTGTCTCAAAAACAAAACAAAAACCCACACATGTTTCCAGAACCTTCTCATATAACACTTTATTTACATTGTTCTTAAATATATTTGGGACAGGTACATACATACCACTATACATATGTGTATGTATGTTGATATACACACAAAATTATATACATAATTTTTGTTTGTTTGTTTTTGAGACGGAGTCTCACTCTATGGCCTAGGCTGGAGTGCAGTGGCGTGATCTCAGCTCACTCACTGCAACCTCTGCTGCCCAGGTTCAAGCGATTCTCCTGCCTCAGCCTCCTGAGTAGCTGGGATTACAGGTGCCTGCCACCGTGCCTGGCTAATTTTTGTATTTTTAGTAGAGACTGGGTTTTACCATGTTGGCCAGGCTGGTCTTGAACTCCCACCCTTGTGATCCACCCGCCTCGGCCTCCCAAAGTGCTGGAATTACAGGTGTGAGCCACTGTGCCCTGCCATATACATAATTTTTTAAAGTTTCACGATTAGTTTTAGCTTAAAAATGTCAGCTCTGGGCTTAATGAAGAAAATATGGGTGTTCTTTATGTCAATACATTAAAGTCAGTGGCCATAAAAGCTTATCCCAGAGACAAAACAATTCAGATATAAGAGAACTGGGGGAGTGGAAGGTTTATCACATCTTCTGTAGGCAACTCCACAGCTACAACCAGAAGGCCAGTTTGTTACAGGCCTGAAAGCCCAGTTTTCTTTTTATTCTTCTTTGAAACCTTTAGAAGGAACAAAGTATTGGCTACTTTTTAACACTGATGTCAGTGTTAAGAATCTTGTGATAACATAGATTTACTCTCCCTGCTGAAAATCACTATATGGCTCATCAGTAACACAACTACAGACATGATGACTTAATGCAAAGGAAGTCCTATGTAAATGAGCAATGAAATTGCAACTATATATAAGGAACAAAATAGAATATGAAACTCCAGAATCTTTTGTTTTCATTTCTGTTTCTCCCAAGGCTCTGTCATTCAAAACTCCAGAATCTTTCAGCATCCAATTGTCTCCTGATATCAGCCCCTCTCTTGTTTTTTTTTTTTTTTTTTTTAAATCACAGTGAGCCACAACCTAGGAGTCTTTTAGTGGTTTCTACTTGGTTTGCTCTGCAGCCTACCAGCAGATTTCCTACATTCCAGTTTTGTTCCCCTCTAGCCCATTCTCCACTCTGCAGTCATAATGAAGTTTCTTTCTTTTTTTTGGGATGGAGTCTCACTCTGTCACCTAGGTTGGAGTGCAGTGGCATGATCTTGGCTCACTGCCACCTTTGTCTCCTGGGTTCAAGCGATTCTCATGCCTTAGCCTCCCAAGTAGCTGAGATTATAGTCACCTGCTACCGCGCCCAGCTAATTTTGTATTTTTAGCAGAGACAGGGTTTTGCCACGTTGGCCAGGCTGGTCTCTAACTCCTGACCTCAAGTGATTGCCCACCTTGGCTTTCTCTCTCTCTTTTTTTTGGATTTTGAGACAGGATCTGGCCTTGTCGCCTAGGCTGGAGTGCAGTGGCACAATATCAGCTCATTGCAACCTCTGCCTCCTGAGCTCAAGCCATCCTCCCACCTCAGCCTCCTGAGCAGCTGGGACTGCAGGTGTACACCACCACGCCTGGCTGATTTTTGTATTTTATTTTATTTTATTTATTTTTTTGGTAGAGACGGGGTTTTGCTGTGTTGCCCAGGCTTGTCTTGAACTCCTGGGCTCAAGTGATCTGCCCATCTTGGCCTCCCAAGGTGCTGGGATGACAGGCATGAGCCACCACAGCTGGCCTATAATGAAATTTCTAACTTACAGCCATTGCCATTATCCAAAGCCCAGAATCCCTGATTTCCTTCCATAGCCCTTCGTGACCTGACCTGTGCCTGACTCTCCAGCCTCACACCTCCTATTCTCTCTGTACTGCTCTGCACTGCAGCCTCGTTGAGTTGCTTTCACGTCTTTAAGTATGTTCTATTTTTTGTGGACTTCAGTATATGTTATGCCCCTGACTTAAGGCCTCTCCTTTCTTTTGCTTCTCTGGGGTGCTGCCTCATCCTTTTGGTCTTCAAAACTGTTTCCCTGGGAAAACATCTTTGACTCAGCAGGCAGGGATCATGCCCCTGCTGTGTCTGTGCATAACTTTCTGCAGCTACTTCTGTCTTGGTCTGTGATGTACTTTATAATAATTTTGGTCTTTCGTCCAGTGTCACAATACTGGAAGTCTATTTCTTTTTCTCTGTGTTGTATCCTTAGTGCCTGAAAGGTAGGAGGTTCTCAATAAATATTTGTTGAATAATCAAGTAAATGGAGTCTGGTGGAAAAGAGAAAAAATAAGTGTAGAATGTGTGTGCAAGAAAGGAGGGGTAGGGGGATGAAAAAGATAACAAAAGCACATAACAAAACAACAAAAAGCAAAAACAACAAAAAATAAAAAGCAGATGACAAAAAAGATAAAAAAGTTAACAAAATGATGATTGCTGTGGCAACTTGTAGAAAGTGAGGAAGGTGCTCTCATTCTAGAGAGAAGTAGGCAGCCATTGTAGTTTTTTAAAGAGAGAACATGGGCTGGGCTCTGTGGCTCACGCCTGTAATCCCAGCACTTTGGGAGGCTGAGGTGGGTGGATCACGAGGTCAAGAGATCAAGACCATCCTGGCCAACATGGTGAAACCCCGTCTCTACTAAAAATACAAAAATCAGCTGGGCATGGTGGTGTGCACCTGTAGTCCCAGCTACTCGGGAGGCTGAGACAGGAGAATCGCTTGAATCCAGGAGGCGGAGGTTGCAGTGAGCTGAGATCACGCCACTGCATTCCAGCCTGGCAACAGTGAGACTCCACTTCAAAAAAAAAAAAAAAAAAAAAAAAGAATATGGCCAGACACTGAGCTGAGATAGACAGTGTGGCAGTGTCTTTTATTAACTGTAATAAACTACTGTAAGAAGCAAGTGGCTTATACTTAAGTTTATTGAGAGAATTGGATATGGATAAGAGATAAACTCTTGGGAAATGGGGAGAAATATAAATTCTGTTGAAAAGGCTGTAAAAAATTGAGATTACTAATGGTTAGAATTTTGGAAGTGAAGTGCAGTGAAATATTGAGTATCCGAGAGGTTACTTGTTAGTGAAAACACAATAGCAGTAGTACGTAGCTACAGTTTGGCTCCAAAGGAAGAAATGTTTTTACTATAGTTTGTAATGGCTTTAGAATCTCCAATTTGAGATATCCAGTTATTAAAAGAGAATCAATTACAGTTGAAATGCATTAGTTAAGTATTTTAAAGTGCTTTAGCAAGCTACATTTAAAAAGTGCTTATTATAGAAAATATACCCAAAATAACCAATGATGTTGTTGTCTTGTGCTTATTTTTTCTAGACCTATTTTTATACATAGTTAAGATTATACAATATGAATACTTCTGAAATCTATATTTAACATTATAACATGTATTTTTCCATGTTCTTTCTTTTTCTTTTTTTTTTCCTTTCTTACTTTTTTTTTTTTTTTTTTGAGACAGGGTCTCATCCTGTCACCCAGGCTGGAGTGCGGTGGTGCTATCTTGGCTCACTGCAGCCTTGACCTCCTGGGCCCAAGCGATCCTCCTGCCTGAACCTTCTGAGTAGCTGAGACTACAAGCACATGCCACATGCCTGGCTAATTTTATTTTACTTTTTGGAGAGATGAGGGTCTCACTGTTTTGCCCAGGCTGGTCTCGAACTCCTTGGGTCAAGCAATTCTCTCACCTTGGCCTCCCAAAGTGCTGGGATTACAGGCGCGAGCCACTGCCCCTCAGCCCCATGTTCTTAAAAACCTTTTGTAAACAACATTTAAAATAGTTGCAGATTTTTTCCCCTGTCTTTGGAAGTGTTACAACAGCCAACCATTTCACAGTTATAATTTACCTTCATTCTGGTTTTTGTCCTTGAAAATAAGGCAAGGCTGAATAATGAACATCTTTGTGGCTAAAGTTTTTTTCTTTACTTTGAGTTTGTTTCCTTCCTTTAGCTTAGTTCAGTGGTTTTCTTTTTTCTTTTTCTTTCTTTTTTGAGATGGAGTCTCGCCTTGTTGCCCAGGCTGGAGAGTAGTGGTGTGATCTCAGCTCACTGCAACCTCCACCTCCCGGGTTCAAGCAGTTCTCCTGCCTCAGCCTCCCGAGTAGCTGGGATTATAGGCGTCTGCTGCCATGCCCAGCTAATTTTTTGTATTTTTAGTAGAGACAGGGTTTTGCCATGTTGGCCAGGCTGGTCTTGAACTCCTGATCTCAGGTAATCCACCGCCTCGGCCTCCCAAAGTGCTGGGATTACAAGTGTGAGCCACCACGCCCAGCCAGTTCAGTGATTTTCATACTTGAATGTGTCAGCATCACCTGGAAACCTTGTTAAACACAGACTATTGGATCCCACTGGGCGGATTTCTGTTTGAGTAGGTCTGAGGGGAGACCTGAGCATTTGCATTTTTAACAAATTCCCAGGTGATGATGCTGCTGCTGGTTTGGGAACTACACTTTGAGAACTACTAGGCTATATTATTGACAATGAAACTATAATGTTGAGGTTAAGTTCCTAAGTCAGTAGGAGTGATTATGATCTTGAATGAAACTGAGTTCATGTACCAACCTGTATCAGGGAAATTGAAGAACCAAAGGACCATATTGCATTTCAGCACTGAGAATTCGTGCAGTTTGTGAACATGTGAGTGCTGATGTGTGCAAGGTTTTTGATGAGGCAAGGATGTTGTAATGAATAAAACATAGCCCTTTTTGGCCTTTTTTTTTTTTTTTTTTTTTTTTTTTTGAGATGGAGTCTTGCTCTGTGCTCTGTCGCCAGGCTGGAGTGCAGTGGCATGATCTGGGTTCACTGCAACTTCTGCCTCCCAGTTTCAAGCGATTCCCCTGCCTCAGACTCATGAATAGCTGGGACTACAGGTGCCTGCCACCACGCCTGGCTAATTTTTTGTGTTTTGGTAGAGACCGGGTTTCACCATGTTGGCCAAGATGGTCTCCATCTCATGACCTTGTGATCCCCCTGCCTTGGCCTCCCAAAGTGCTGGGATTACAGGCGTGAGCCACCGTGCCCAGCCTGGCCTTTTTTTTCCCCCCAGAGATGGAGTCTTGCTCTGTCACCCAGACTAGAGTGCAGTGGCACAATCTCAGCTCCCTGCAACCTCTGCCTCCCGGGTTCAAGCGATTCTCCTGCCTCAGACTCTCGAGTAGCTGGGATTACAGGTGTGTACCACCATGCCCGGCTAATTTTGTATTTTTAGTAGAGACAGGGTTTCACCAGGTTAGTCAGGCTGGTCTGGAACTCCTGGCCTTAGGTGTTCCTTGGCCTCCCAAAGTGCTGGGATTACAGGTGTGAGCCACCATGCATGGCCTCATTTGGGAAACTTTTGATATCAGAATCTTAGGTTTTTCATTAGAGATTGTCAGATTCCATATTCCTCTGGAAGGTAAAGGCCTAATTGCTAGCATTCTGGAAGCCAGTTAGGGTAGGAGGGTAGGGTATTGGGTAGAGGATAAAGAAGGGGTTTGGGAAAGGCGGGGGGTGTCTCTTGGCAGTTGTATGGTTAAATTGAGTTTTTGTTTTATTTAGTGATATGTGTTTTTTGGGTACATGTGATATTTTGATACCTGTATACAATGTGTAATGATCAAATCAGGGTGATTGGGATACCCATCATTTGAAACATCTTTTCTGTGTTAGGAATATTACAAGTCTTCTAGCTATTTTGAAGTATACAATAAATTGTTAAATATATTTTCTGTACTGTACTATCAAATATTAGAACTTACTAATCAAACTGTATTTTTGTAACCCTAACCACTTTCTCTTCATCTCCACCACTCCCACTTCCCTTCTCAGCCTCTGGTAACCACCATTCTGCTGTCTACCTCCACGAGATCCACTTTTTTAGCTTCCACACATGAGTGAGAGTCTTTCTTTTAAAACTGGTTTTGTGAGCATATTTAACATCAGTAGCAATAAACTTGTATTTGAAGCTCCTGTTGCTGTATTTTGAGGACCTTCTAAGTCCATTGGAAGGATTTTGAATACCATAGTGTCTGCAGTGATATTTGTTGAAAGAAAGGGAAGGCATCAGTGCAAATACTTTTAGGCAGTTTTTAAAGAGACTCAAGTCACCCAATTTGCTTTCTAAAAATCCTTCTGATGTTGGAAGAGGCAGCGGAGTTTCTTTTGATAAAAAATGACTTATAGTTTGTGCTTGGCACTTCCTAATGGATTACATCAGGAAAGATTGTCTGGCACTCTCATTTTAACGATATTGCAATTGATTATTAGGTTTAGATGCTAATACCTTTTTTACCTTTATTTCAGAGAAGCTTGATTCTTTGCTCTCAGACTACGATATTCTCTCTCTATCTAATATCCAGCAGCATTCGGTAAGAAAAAGAGATCTACAGACTTCAACACATGTAGAAACACTACTAACTTTTTCAGCTTTGAAAAGGTAATTTGAATTATTCATGGAATAATGTTGGGGCACTGGGGACTTGGTTTGGCAAAAACAAAAAAGTAAGGGTATCTACTGAAATCTTGGGAAATTACATTTTAAAGATTTGTAATTAATATAATTACAGTCTGTTATATGTGATTTTCCAGTATAATACTTATTCTAAAATTCATACTGGGGCTGGGTGCAGTGGCTCACGCCTGTAATCCAAGCATTTGGGGGGGCCAAGTCGTGTGGATTGCTTGAACTCAGGAGTTTGAGACCAGCCTGGGCAACATGGCAAAACCCCATCTCTACTAAAAGTACAAAAATTAGGCATGGCGACATGTGCCTGTAATCCCAGCTACTTGGGAGGCTGAGGCAGGAGAGTCGCTTGAACCAGGGAGGTGGAGGCTGCAGTGAGCCGAGATGGTGCCACTGCACTCCAGACTGGGCAACAGAATGAGACTCTGTCTCAAAAAAAAAAATAAAAATAAAAAATAAAATAAATAAATAAAATAAATAAAGTTCATACTGATGAGTATTTTTAAAAAAGTAAATAGGTGTTGCAGAGGTCTTAATGATGGTAACGATGTTTAGAAAATTCTAACATAATTTTAATTAATTGAATGCTTATAAAACCTTTTGTTTTTGGTGCTACTTTAGAACCATCAATCATTATCTTTATATATGAAGAGATAAAGATTATCTTTATATATGAAGATAAAGATTATCTTTATATATGAAGATAAAGATTATCTTTATATATGAAGATAAAGATTATCTTTATATATGAAGATAAAGATTATCTTTATATATGAAGATAAAGATTATCTTAAAAAAAAAAAAAAAAAAAAAAAAAAAAATTATTTATATATGAAGATAAAGATTATCTTCATATATGAAGATAAAGATTATCTTTATATATGAAGAGATAAAGATTTTGTTCAGGACCCCACAGCCTGGTGGTGAGCTGGGTCTAGAATTTACTGTTCTATTTATTTATTTAGCTAACTAGTTAGTTTCCAAGATTCTTTAACCTGCTTCATATTTATTTATTTTTAAAGACAGGGTCTTGCCATGTTGCCCAGGCTGATCTTGAACTCCTGGGCTCAGGTGGTCTTTCCATCTTGGCCTCCCAAAGTGCTGGGATTACAGGTGTGAGCCACCATGCCTGGCGCAAATTTAATCTTCTTTCTACATTGAGTTCCTCTTACTTCTTAGCATAAATTGATGGATATGTTCTATTTCAGTAGTAATTTTAATATCATGTGTTGTTTTGCGCATTGAAATGTTAAATAATTGCAGGCCTCTTTTTAAAGTCTTTAGGAAGCTTTATTCAGTATCAAAAAAACAAACACATGGAGAATTGACTGAACTATTCTTTCTTTCTTTTTTCTTTTTTTTTTTTTTGAGAGTCTTGCTCTGTCCTCCAGGCTAGAGTGCAGTGGTGTGATCTTGGCTCACTGCAACCTCTGCCTCCTGGGTTCAAGCGATTCTTGTGCCTCAGCCTCTCGAGTAGCTGGGACTACAGGTGCATACCACCACGCCTGGGTAATTTTTGTTATTTTTAGTAGAGATGGGGTTTCACCATGTTGGCCAGGCTGGTCTTCAACTCCTCACCTCAAGTGATTCACCATCTCGGCATCCCAAAGTGCTGGGATTACAGACAGGAGCCACTGCACCTGGCCATCTTTATTCCTTATATAGGACAAGCCTTCTCAGCTACATTAAAAAATAAAAGGAATATGTGCATCTGGTTTAAAAAACAAGCCATGGAGGATACGCAAAGTTTTTACTTCTAACTCAGTTACCCTTCTCAGACCCAGATATGTGCATCTGGTTTAAAAAACAAGCCACGGAATATACGCAAAGTTTTTACTTCTAACTCAGTTACCCTTCTCAGACCCAGAGAGGTTTCCTGTGTAAACTTCCAGTTTTTTTTGTTTTGTTTTGTTTTGTTTTTTTGAGACAGAGTTTTGCTGTCACCCAGACTGGAGTGTAATGGCATGATCTCAGCTCACTGAAGCCTCTACCTCCCGGGTTCAAGCGATTCTCCAGCCTCAGCCTCCCAAGTAGCTGGGATTACAGGCGCCCACTGCCACACTCAGCTAATTTTTGTATTTTTAGTAGAGACGAGGTTTCACCATGTTGGCCAGGATGGTCTTGAACTCCTGACCTCAGGTGATCCACCTGCCTCGGGCTCCCAATGTGCTGGGATTACAGGTGTGAGCCACCATGCCCAGCCCAAAATATTTTAATGCATATTTTTTGCCTATAGGTCTCTGTATGTGTGTGTATAGGTGATATAGATAGCATATTTACCTCACTTTAAGCAGCTGCATAAATATTCCTATTGCATAGAATTGTAACAACATACTAATACACTACAGATGGATATTGTTTAACCAAAGTGATTTTTTTAATATAACAAACAATGCTCTAGTGAGTATCTTTGTAAATGTATACCTTGGTGAGGTGTTTTTATAGGATATATTCCTTGAAAGAGAATTATTGGGTCAAGGATATGTATACTATGTTTATTGATATTGCTCTTTCCTCCCAAAGAGATTTGACAAATTTATTCTTCCAGCAGCAATATATGAGTTTACCTGTTTCCTGTTATCTTTGCCAATACTAGGTTTATCAGCCTTTAACTTTCACCCCTCTAAAGGGCATGGTATTTTATAGTTGTTTTGATTTTCATTTTGTGTGACATTGAGCATCTTTTTATATATTTGTAAGTAATTTGTTTTATATTTCTATAAATTGCCTTTTTATATCTTTTGACTATTTTTCTATTGAATTTGTCTTTCTAACAACTGAATTGTAGCAGTGCTTAGTATATTAAGGAGATTGGTCCATTGTCATGTGGTTATTTTAGGCAAATTTCTAATGCAAATTATTTTAATTTTTCCTAGCTATTGCAATTATCCTTAGGTTATTTTCTAATGACTTCTTTTTATTAGATTTTATGTCAGAATATTACAGTATTGGTTATTAGCTTTCAGCTTACACCAAATTTGAGCAGATTGGTAATATTAATAGCTACAGTTAATCAGGTGCTTATTTTCTGTAATTTACTGGCATTTTACATAAGTTATCTCTAAAAGTGATTCCTTTTTTGAAGGAGCAAAAAAAAAATTAAGGCTTAGAGAGCTTAGTAACTTGCCCAAGATTACTCAGCTAGTAAATGACAGATACAAGATTTGAACAAAAGTTGGACTCCAAAACGTATGTTATTTCTGCTATACTGGTGGGGAGTTTGGTGAAGAAGTGGATATAGTAGCAAGAAATGAGTAGGAACAAAGGAAGAATGAGGAAACTATAAAATGAAAAGAACTCAAAATTTAGCTTTTTGGGTTTCTTTGGATTTGAGGTGGCCTGTAGAATCCGTATTCTAAAGGCAAAAACTTCCATAGCCTTACATATTTCTCTTTCAAGTTTGGTAGATGACATTGATTCCTTAAGAAAACATTAAGTCATAGCCACTTGTTATCTTTTCCCTGTGTAAGAAAGCAGGGAAGTATGTAATTTATTTTACAAAGTTTCCATGCTAAATATTTAATGGGAAATTTATCTAACAGTCTATGGAATTTTATACCAGGTGTTTTAAAATAGGTTATTTCCTTTAATCCCCCAAACCATTCAGTTATTAGGTGATATTATTTCCGTTTGTAGATAAATACTTAGGATTCAAAGATTAAAGCGAAGGTCAGACAGTGAGTAAATGAAAGTAGGACTTAAGCCAAGTTTGTCAGACTCCAAAGCCCATACCCTTTCTTTTCTATCATATTGCATTATTAAAGTTTAAAACAAGAACAAAAACAAACTAAGATAGCTGAAATAATCGGTTTGTATCAGGGCTGAGTTAACTCTATGAAACCACTCATTATTTGATGGCAAATGAGAAGATTCTGTTTTTCGATAGCAGTGGAAGGCAAAGTAATTTCAACCAAGATCATTGCATTAAATTTGGATGTAACTATTAGAGGTTGAAAAAGCATGGAAACACTGAGAGGTTGTATGAAGAGTTGAAGTAACTTAAGAAAAAAAGAAACTTGTTTAAAATTTGCCTTACAAGTTTCATTTCCTTTTTGTTATAAATCAAGAAATTGTCAGCCAGGTGCAGTGGCTCACGCCTGTAGTCCCAGCACTTTGGGAGGCCGAGGCGGGTGGCTCATGAGGTCAGGAGATTGGGACCATCCTGGCTAACACGGTGAAATCCCATCTCTACTAAAAATACAAAAAATTAGCCAGGCATGGTGGCGGGCGCCTGTAGTCCCAGCTACCTGAGAGGCTGAGGCAGGAGAATGAGGTGAACCCAGGAGGTGGAGCTTGCAGTTAGCCGAGATTGTGCCACTGCACTCCAGCCTGGGGGACAGAGTGAGACTCCATATCAAAAAAAAAAAAATCAAGAAATTATCTTATTTTTAAATAATGAAAAAGCTGCAGAGTATATACTGTTTTGATACTTTTTTGATGTTGCCTGAATTTTTTGGAAAAAGTTAAATGTTTCCCCTAAAAGTGAAATATCTCAGATTATTTGAGAAGGTCTAGAACTGATAAAGAAATGAAAGTGATATACCTGACTAAATGGACCATTAAAAATGGTTAGGATAATAATGTTAATTCAAATTGGTTAGCTGGTCTTTAGTTACTGTAAATTCTTAAGTCAAAAGTCAGAAAGATAAAATGGTAAAGAATCTGTAAGAAAATGACTTCACATAATTTTGGGAGGATAAAGTAAAAGAAATTTTGACATAATCTGTTGGAAGTTTGTTTTTTTTTTTTTTTTTTTTTTTTTTTGAGATGGAGTCTCGCTCTGTTGCCCAGGCTGGAGTGCAGTGGCGCAATCTCGGCTCACTGCAAGCTCCGCCTCCCGGGTTCACGCCATTCTCCTGCCTCGGCCTCTCCGAGTAGCTGGGACTACAGGCGCCCGCCACCACACCCGGCTAATTTTTTGTATTTTTAGTAGAGGCGGGGTTTCACCGTGGTCTCGATCTCCTGACCTCGTGATCCGCCCGCCTCGGCCTCCCAAAGTGCTGGGATTACAAGCATGAGCCACCGTGCCCGGCCTCTGTTGGAAGTTTTATAACTCAAAAGCTAATATTGGAAAATTAAAAAACATGAATTTTATCATCACTTGGTCTTTATCTTTAGAAAAGATTCTTAATGTAGCAAATGAAAAATGCAATTCCGCTAATTTCTTTCTGAAAAGCACATTAAGTAATGTTGCAACTGTTAGCTTTAAAACAAAATAATAAGACATTTACAGTAAGTATGCTTTTGAAAGTTCTCAGCATAACTGGAGGGAAAAATCATAACTGAGAATGTGTGGGAAGATATGTTTTAGGATAGCAGAAGAAAATGTTCCAAGGATTTATGAAATAATGTTCTATTGTCTTTTCCCTTTGACTATTAAAAAACCACAAGCAAACTAAAATTACCTTGTTATGCTCAAAAAGTTAAAAATATTTGTTGCCATGGAGATAGTCCCAGTCTAGATTTCTTTCCGGTAGTTTAAAGACTTTTGCAATCCCATGGGGAAGTAATATATTTTCAGTACCACAGCTGACAAAATTTGTTTCTGTGGGTGAGATGAATAATATACCTTTCTTTGTCTTTGGTGTTCATGGACACATTGAAAGACTATAAATAATACTTGAGAAAGTCTTGCTCACCACTTCTAGTTTTCATGTAAGGATGGAAAATCATAGAAAACAAAAAGAACAGTAAGCCAATTAAAGCACTGGACTGAAACTCAACAAAAAGAATAGTAAGCCCACTAAAGAACTGAAGTGTATATCCCCTCCCCTCCCCTCCTCTCCCCTCCCCTCCCCTCCCTCCCTCCCCTCCCCTCCCCTCCTCTCCCCTCCCCTCCTCTCCCCTCCCCTCCCCTCCCCTCCCCTCCCCTTCCCCTCTCCTCCCCCTCCCCTCCCCTCCCCTCCCCTTCCCTTCCCCTCTCCTCCCCTCCCCTCCCCTCCCCTCCCCTTCCCCTCTCCTCTCCTCCCCTCCCCTCCCCTCTTTTCCTGTCTCCTGGTGCTGATGGAGTCTGTATTCTAATGTCTGTCTTGGATACCTTGTATTTATTTTCCTAACTGTAATTGTGGATTACTTTTTTGCAGGATATGTTGTTTTGAGGAGGAAATAAAGCATGAGTACTTTTTTTTTTTTTTTTTGAGCCAGAGTGTCGCTCTGTCACCCAGGCTGGAGTGCAGTGGCAGGATCTTGGCTCACTGCAAGCTCCACCTCCCGGGTTCACTCCATTCTCCTGCCTCAGCCTCCCAAGTGGCTGGGACTACAGGTGCCCGCCACTACGCCTGGCTAATTTTTTGTATTTTCGGTAGAGACGGGGTTTCACCATGTTAGCCAGGATGGTCTCAATCTCCTGACCTCGTGATCCGCCCAGCTCGGCCTCCCAAAGTGCTGGGATTAGAGGCGTGAGCCACCACGCGCGGCCACATGAGTACTTTTAAATATAGAAAGAAGCATTTATTAATTTTGCACAGCAATAAGAATTTTCTCGTAGTCCACCCAGCTTGATAGAGACAGCATAGTACTGGGTTTTGAAATAAACCAGGTTTATTTCCCAGTTTCACCTTTTACTAGCTGTGTAACTTTGAGTAGGTTGATTAGCTTCCAACCCTCAATTTGTATTTGTGTGAAGTGGAGATAATAGATGCATAGTACCTAACACCAAGTAGGTGTTCAATAAATGGTATATAATAGGATTAGTTTTTAATAATATTTTAAAAAAATAATCAGGATTCCAACTTAACTACCCAGTTATATGTGTTTCCTTATTCTTCAGTGTTTTCCAGGAGAGATGAATGTGTAAGTTCTTTGAATATATTTACCCTAGTGTGAGTTTATTGTGGTCTGCTGTTTTTATAGCTAAATAAATTAGTCTGTTTGTCTTTACAGGAGATATATTTCTCTAGGTACCTAATAAGACTTTAGTTATAACTTGCATAGTGTTTTATTAATGTCAACGCTTCTGGCTTTTTAAGAAAGTTTAATTATATGAAAATGAGACTTACAATTTGTGTGCTTAGAGTAAAATATGAATGCATTTTTCTTTAGGCATTTTAAATTATACCTGACATCAAGTACTGAACATTTTTCACAAAATTTCAAGGTCGTGGTGGTGGATGGTAAAAATGAAAGTGAGTACACTGTGAAATGGCAGGACTTCTTCACTGGACACGTGGTTGGTTAGTATGGAGCTTGTTGGTTTGCCCCTGTGTCAAGTGTATTAGGTCTCCAGATCTAACTTGATTGCATATTCTTTTCTGGTGCAGGGTAGTGGGGACCGGGTGTCATAGAAGTGCTATTCTTTGACTGTTTTCTTTGAGGTATATAAGTTTAGAGGCGGGAACATTCTAATTGGAGGAAATCAGTATTATCTAAATGTCATACTAGCTGGCTGGTTTAATGATTAAAATTAAATTCTTCTTAAGTGATAGGAATTTAACCTTTCTTTTCATGAGTGACTGTAGGCTTTCTTTATGATATTTTAAACAGGGAAGCTTGGAGATGAAATTTTGTGATCCTATTATGTATGTATTTGAGAAAATCTGTCAAACAAGCAATTGCAGTTTACTTTTTGACTTTTTCTGCAATTAGAAAAAAAAATGTCATTGAAATCCACAAACAGTACAGTTCCTAGGCCTGTACATTCCAAATCATGCTTTCTGTCTCTCTTAGTTCTTCCTTTACCTAAAAGTAGATAAAATTATTCCAGAAGAAAATCTTAGTAGTTTTGTTTGTTTTGGGAAAGGGATAGGTTTCAAGTGACTAAACTTGAGGCTACCCCTTAGGAAGTGAGATTATCTGGCTTCTTTCTGGGGCCTTTGTTTCTTGTTTTGCAGAGCTCTCACAGTACTAGGCAAATTCCACCCTGAAGGATTTAATTTTTATTGAGAGTAATGCATAGTTTCTTATCTGATGTAAGTATTTTTAAATAATAATTTTTTTTTTCTCTTAAGGTGAGCCTGACTCTAGGGTTCTAGCCCACATAAGAGATGATGATGTTATAATCAGAATCAACACAGATGGGGCCGAATATAACATAGAGGTAAATTTATATGTGAATTTTTTTTCAGTAGCCTATATCTCTGATTTTCAAAAAGCTGCTCAGTTCTGCAAAGATGAAAAGTAATTATACTTATTTCTTTCCTCTTTGTATTTGAAGTTTTTTACTAGGAAAGTAGATTTTTAGAAAAGCATAATCTCTAAGAAGCTGTGTTATGATATACCCTGTATTTCTACGTACCATAATTGAGAGAGTTACATGTGGGATGGATAATAGGAAGAGAAAACTTTCTTTCCCTCCTGACTCATTTTTAAATTCTTTCTCAAATAATCAATAAATGTAAACATCCTCAGAAATGAAAGTGAAGTATTATTTTTCAATTTCTCTGTTTTTGTGCTAGACACACTGGAAATGGTAGATCACCGAAAGGTGATAGTTCATAGTCTGAGAAGTTAAAGAGGAAGCTAGGAAAGTCAGGCTGTGGTCACTCTTCCACTGAAAGAGTAGCAGTAGAAATCAAGACCACAGTGGCTGCATTGGTTAAGACACATATCTATCTGTCAGATACTGGTCTACAAAATAAGACGTTTACTACATAATTGTGAATTGAAGTTGGTTCTGTGTTTCTTGAAAAATGAGAAAACTCTGGGTAGTGGTGGTGATATCACTAAAATAAATCACCTGTGGGGAAACTGAGTAAGATTGGTCAAAATGAAATGTTCAGGTGTATCTGAGTGCTCAATAGGGGTAAAACACTCTGTTGGAGCTATATGTACTATATATTTTAATTATATCCAAACTACATGACTGTTAGTCCTTTGACTATCCATTATTGTGAAAAAGAAACCTATGGCCTTGCAGTATGTTATAGTTTGTTAATGTTTACGCTATTTAATGTCAATGTTTTGAGGAGTCTAGCCTACCAAAAAGAGTCAGAAATTTAGTAGAAAGTAAAGGAACTAATATTATAAATGCATTCATTCTAAAATAGGCAAAGCATCACTGGAATGTCTTAAATTTGCTTGTTCTTTCAAATCAATTTATTTTTAAGAATACCTTTATTTTAAAATATATGCTCATTGCAAAATGTGGAAAATAGATTATCTGTACTTGGACAGATAACTACTATTGACATTTTGACAGACATCCTTCCAAATTTTTTTTTCTATGTGTAAATACACAAATAAATATAGTCATATCCACTATTTTTTCCTGTAAAACTAGGACCATACAATATGTACAGTTTGTCTTCACATATTTTTCGTTTAACAAGATGATTATGAACCTTTTCGTGTTAATATAGATCTAAATTAGGGTGTTTTTTTTTTTTTTTTTTTTTTTTGAGACGGAGTTTCCCTCTTGTTGCCCAGGCTGGAGTGCAATGGTGCGATCTCGGCCCACCACAACCTCCACTTCCTGGGTTCAAGCAATTCTCCTGCCTCAGCCTCCCGAGTAGCTGGGATTATAGGCATGCTCCACCACACCCGGCTTATTTTGTATTTTTAGTAGAGACGGGGTTTCTCCATGTTGGTCAGGCTGGTCTTGAACTACTGACCTCAGGTGATTTGCCTGCCTTGGCCTCCCAAAGTGCTGGGATTACAGGTGTGAGCCACCACGCCCGGCCTAAATTAGGGTTCTTTTTTTTTTTTTTTTTTTTTTTTTTTTTTTTTTTATCCTATCACCAGGCTGGAGTGCAGTGGCGCAATCTTGGGTCACTGCAACCTCTGACTCCCTGGTTCAAGCGATTCTCCTGCCTCAGCCTCCCTAGTAGCTGGGATTACAGGCATGTGCCACCACACCCAGCTAATTTTTGTATTTTTAGTAGAGATGGGGTTTCATCATGTTGGCCAGGATGGTGTTGATCTCCTGACCTTGTGATCCACCTGCCTCGGCCTCCCAAAGTGCTGGGATTACAGGTGTGAGCCACTGTGCCGGGCCAATTAGGGTTTTTAATAAAGACTGCCTATTCTTATTTAATAAAGACTGCATTGATACACTGCAACATTTATTTAACCAATCCCACTTCATGCCCAACTGTTTTGGGTGTTTTTTTTTTTTTTTTTTGAGATGGAGTCTTGCTCTGTCACCCAGGCTAGAGTACAGTGGTGTGATCTTGGCTCACTATAACCTCTGCCTCCCCAGTTCAGGCGATTCTCCTGCCTTAGCCTCCCAAGTAGCTGGGACTGCAGGCGTGTGCCACCATGTCTGGCTAATTTTTTTTTTTTTTTTTGAGATGGAGTATCACCCTGTCACTCAGGCTGGAGTGCACTGGCATGGTCTCAGCTCACTGCAACCTCTGGCTCCCGGGTTCAAGCGATTCTCCCACCTTAGTCCCTTGAGTAGCTGAGACTACAGGCACATGCTACCTCACCTGGCCAATTTTTGTATTTTTAGTAGAGACAGGGTTTCACCATGTTGGCCAGGATGGTCTCGATCTCCTGACCTCATGATCTGCCAGCCTCGGCGTCCAAAAAGTGCTGGGATTATAGGCGTGAGCCACTGTGCCTGGCCTCAACTGTATTGTTTCTAACTTTTGAAATAAAAGATACTGTAGTGAACAGCCTTGGGCACCCCTTTTGGTGCGTGTGTTTAGTTGGAATAGTCTAGATGATAGGGAATAGTCTGGGAAGTTAAATGAAGAAACTGTAGGAAGCTCTGTCTAGGCTGTGTGAGGGCTTCAGATAAACTCCCATAACTGAGTAGCTTAACACAAGCAAAGTTTTTTCTTACCCTCCTGTGGCTTGATGTGGGTTAGGTGGTTCTCCTCTACTTTGTGGCTTTGACTTTTGGACACATGTCCTCTGTAGTTCTCACAGAAAGAAAACAGAGCTAGAGAAGTATACAGGATATTAAGGGCCAGGCTTGGAAATGGCCTTCCGTTCAATACATTCTAGAACACTGTATCTCTGACCTGCTACAAAGGATGTTGGGAAACGTAGTGGCAATTTGAGCTCAGAAAGATAAAGCAGCGTGGTAAATGCACAGCATTGTTTTTGCTGCAGTACATATGTCTGCTTATTTCCTTAGAATAATTTATTCCTTTTCTTTTTTTTTTTTTTTGAGACTGAATCTCGCTCTGTTGCCAGGCTGGAGTGCAGTGGTGTGATCTCGGCTCACTGCAGTCTCTGCCTCCTGGGTTCAAGCCATTCTCCTGCCTCAGCCTCCCTAGTAGCTGGGATTACAGGCGAGCATCACCACACCCAGCTAATTTTTGTATTTTTGGTAGAGACGGGGTTTCCCAATGTTGGCCAGGATGGTCTCGATCTCCTGATCTCATGATCTGCCAGCCTCGGCCTCTGAAAGTGCTGGGATTAAAGGCGTGAGCCACCGTGCCTGGCCAGTTTATTAATTCTTAAGCTAAGATGTGTGTCTTTAGGATCCAAGTTAAATTTGCTTAGATTACATTTTTTTTTTTTTTTTTTAAGACGGCATCTCGCCCTGTCACCCAGACTGGAGTGCAATGGCGCGATCTCGGCTCACCGCATCCTCCATCTCGCAGGTTAAAGCGATTCTCCTGCCTCAGTCCCTTGAGTAGCTGGGATTACAGGTGTGTGCCACCATGCCCCGTTAATTTTTGTATTGTTAGTAGAGATGGGGTTTCACTATGTTGGCCAGGCTGGTCTTGAACTCCTGACCTCATGATCTGCCCATCTCGGCCTTCCAAAGTGCTGAGATTACAGGCATGAGCCACCACGCCCAGCCAGATTACTCATTTTTTTCAAATACTTCCTTTTGGAAAAATAGGAATTCTGTTTCCATCCATAGCTTTGTTTCCCTAAGTACAAAAATGAGTATAACTAATATTTCATTATAAGATATTTATTTAGCCAGGCACAGTGGCTCACACTTGTAATCAGCACTTTGGGAGGCTGAGGTGGGTGGACTGCTTGAGCCCAGGAATTTGAGACCAGCCCAGGCAATACAGGGAGACCTTGTCTCTACTCCTCCACACACACACACACACACACACACACACACACACACACACACACACACACAATTAGCTGGGCGTGGTGGCACATGCCTGTGGTCTCAGCTACTCAGAATGCTGAGGTGGTAGGATCAGTTGAATTCGGAAGGCAGAGACTGCAGTGAGCTGAGATTGTACTGCTGCACTCCAGCCTGGGTGACAGAGCGAGACCCTATCTCACACATACACACTACAAAGATGTTTACTTACAAGTATACTCATCAGATACCTTGAGGGACTTTTGCATGAAATTAATAATTTTTATTGAAAAAATGATTTATTACTTACAGGGGTGATTTTCATACTCTTTATAACTCTTTTTGATACTTTTATAGTGCATAAGTGTGGTGATTGACTGTTCACACACACGTATGAGATGTGCCACCCCAGAACCTTGTTACCATGTTAGCACATTACCAGTCTGACATGAAAAAAAAAAATTCTTTACATTTACCTTGATGTAAAAACATTGTGCATCTGCACTAAGATTTTAGGAATATAAGTGATCAGGAAGAAATATATATCTTATTTTTAACACATCGTCATTAAATATTTTATTTATGACAGAGTCTTACTCGGTCACTCAGGCTGAAGTGCAGTGGTGCCATCATAGCTTATCGCAGCCTTGACCTCCTGGGCTCAAACAATCCCTGTCTTCTGCCTCCTGAGTAGCTGGGACTACAGGTGCATGCCACCATCCCCAACTATTTTGTTAAATTTTTGTAGAGTGTATCAGATTTTTGATGAGGTCTCACTGTGTTGCCCAGGCTGATCTCAAATGTCTGGCTGTAAGCAATCCTCCTGCTTGGCTTCCCAGATTGCTGGGACCACAGGTGTGAGCCACTGTGTGCAGCCATTAAATATTTTAAACCGTCACTGACTTTACCATAGCTTACTATTTATATATATAATCCTGGGTTAAACTTGCATAGTGAGATAATATTTCCCCCAATTTTTATTTATTTGAGATGGAGTCTTGCTCTGTCGCCCAGGCTAGAGTGCAGTGGCACAATCTTGGCTCACTGCAATCTCCACCTCCCAAGCATTTCTCCTGCCTCAGCCTCCTAGGTAGCTGGGATTACAGGCACATGCCACTGTGCCCGGCTAGTTTTTATATTTTTGGTAGAGACAAGATTTTGCCATGTTGGCCAGGCTGGTCTTGAACTCCTGGTCTCAGGTGATCCACCCACATTGGCCTCTGAAGGTGCTGGGATTACAGGCATGAGCTGCCGCATCTGGCCTAATTTTTGTATTTTTAGTAGAGACGGGGTTTCACCATGTTAGCGAGGCTGGTCTTGAACTTCTGATCTTGTGATCTGCCCACCTCAGCCTCCCAAAGTGCTGGGATGACAGGCATGAGCCACCATGCTTGGCTTCCCCCAACTTCTAGTTTTGAAAATGTTCAGCTGGTGCAGTGGCTCATGCCTGTCATCCCAGCACTTTGGGAAGCTGAGATGGGTGGATCACTAAAGGCCAGGAGTTCGAGGCCAGCCTGGCCAACATGGTGAAACCTTGTCTCTACTACAAATACAAAAATTGGCCAGGCTTGGTGGCTTGCACCTGTAATCCCAACTGCTCGGGAGGACTAGGTGGGAGAATTGCTTGAACCTGGGAGACAGAGGTTGCAGTGAGCTGAGATCGCTCCACTGTACTCCAGTGTGGGTGACAGGGCGAAACTCTGTCTCAAAAAAAAAAAAAAAAGAAAATGTTCAAATCTACAGAAAGATTAAAAAGTACCCTGTAGCTACAGAAAGATTAAAAAAAAAAAAAATACCCTGTAGCCCTTAAACAATTTCCAACATAATGTCATGTTAGCTTTCTCTCTTTTTTTCCTGAATCATATGAAAATCATTTGCAAACATCATGACCCTTCACCCCTAAATCCTTCTGTAATGCATCCCTAGGAATAAAGGCACTCTTTTCTATAGCTGTAATAAAAGTAACATACCTGAGAAAATGAAAAGAATTCTACAGTATTATCTAATAATCATGCCATAGTCAAAATCTCTAGTCATCCTCAAAATCTCCTTCATAGATTTTTTTTGGTTTTCCAATCCAGGGTCCAATCCAGTTTTCTGCCTTTTAGTCAATTACTCATCAAATGATTTTTTCCAGCAACTTACTAGTAATAATGGTAATAGGCTTAGCTTTTATTAATAACCACTTTTCTTTTGAAATCTTAATATAAAACTAGATTTATTACCTACATAATCTTCATAATCTTCAAGTTAGGTATTATCACTGCTTTACCTAATGAGGGAAGTTATGCTCAGGGTACTTGTCCAAGGCACATAGTGAGGTATGGTTGAGGTTTGAACTCAGATATATCTGATCCCAAAGCCAGCTGTCTTTTTCTGTGCTAGACTGACTATACTAGGAAACAATGAATGTGAACTTAGACATGTTTGACCCAAAAGAAAAAAAAATTCACTTCTATTCACAGGCTAAATGAGCTTTACTAAATATGGAAGATTCCTGTAGCTCAGAAGTTGGGTTAGTTATCTTCTGAGGTCTCTGCCAGCCCTGACCGGCTAATTTTTGTGTTTCAGTAGAGATGGGGTTTCACTGTGTTGGTCAGGCTGGTCTCGAACTCCTGGCCTCAAGTTATCCGCCCACCGTGGCCTCCCAAAGTGCTGAGATTACAGGCGTGGGCCATCGCGCCTGGCAGTTTTCGTATATTGATGGAGTTGTGCAAACACCACCACATTCAATTTTAGAACATTTTCATGACCTGAAAAAGAAACGCTGTGTCCTTTAGCCGTACTTCCCTCTTCCTCCCTAACTTCTTCAGCTCTAGGCAACCAGGAATCTACTGTCAGTTTAGATTTGTCTATTTGGGTCATCTCATATAAATGGAATTATATAATATGTGGTCTTTTGTGTGTGGCTTCTTTTTAATTTTTTAATTTTTTTGAGATGGAGTCTTGCTCTGTCACCCAGGCTGGAGTGCAGTGGCATGATCTTGGCTCACTGCAACTTCTGCCTCCCGGGTTCAACTGATTCTCTTGCCTCAGCCTCTTGAGTAGCTGGGATTACAGGTGCCTGCCACCATGCCTGACTAATTTTTGTATTTTTTACTAGAGTTGGGGTTTCACTATGTTGGCCAGGCTGGTCTCAAACTCCTGACCTCAAGTGATCCGCCTGCCTCGGCCTCCCGAAGTGCTGGGATTACAGACGTGAGCCACCACGCCCAGCCTGTGTGTGGCTTCTTTCACTTAGAATAATGTTTCCAAGGTTCATCTGTGTTGTAGCATGTATCTGTATCTTATTTATTTTTATTGCTGAATAATATTCCATTGTATGGATAAACTGCATTTTGTTTATTCATTGATTAGTTGTCGATGGACATTTGGCTTGTTTCCACTTTTCAGCTATTATTTACATTACTGCTTATGTTTTCATTTCTCTTGGTTATATACTAGGAGCAGAATTGCTGGGTCATATGGTAATTCTACTTTTAACCTTTGAGGACCTGCCAGACTGTTTTCTAAAGTGGTTTTACTATTTTACATTCTCATCAGCATATATGAGGGTTCTGGATTTCTCTACATCCTCATCAGTATTGTCTTTGATCATAGTCATCCTAGTGGGTATACAGGGGTGTCTCATTGTGGGTTTTTTTTTTTCCTATTGGGGTTTCGATTTGCATTCCCCTGATGGAGATAAATATATATTTTGTGTGTCCCCACACACTGCCTGGTTCTGATGAGACCAGTGTTCTTACAGAGAATAACTTTGCTTTGAAACAAAACAAAACAGCCTTTTGACTTGGGTAACCTTTGGAGTATGTTAATTGTGATTTACTCTGTCCTTGTAACATTGTAAGTGGAGATTTTTTTAAAAAACTGCATTCGCTGAAACCAGTAATAAGGTTCAGACCTATTGTTGCAAGTTCTGAGTTTTCTTTCATATAAATGTTTATTCTTTTGTGTGGATAAAACCTAACGTGGCAAAAAGGTGTCAAACACCTAAGTATTAAGGAAACTAAAATGAAAATGCTGCATGAACAGAAACCTTGTCCAATTTTCATTACTACAGCACCATCACCTATAACAGTGCCAGTATACAGTAGATATTACATAATATTTTTGAATGAATGAGTGGAAAATGATACGCATTTTTCTCTTCTGCATCCTCTGAAAGATTTCATAATGTGCAAAGTATGTAAGGCTTTATTTATATACAGATAAAATAATCAGAGTGTGTAATCTATGTATTTACTTACCAGCATAGAAACTCCATATGATTAAAAATTGAGATTATTTATTTTAATAACATGACTAATCAGTTTACTTAACCTAGAAATGAATGTTATCTAAGAACAAGCAAAGAATGTTAGAAGAATTTAGTGTTCAGGAATTGTTATTGTTTTCCATCTCAGTCGTATATATTTTCTGTTTTAGCCACTTTGGAGATTTGTTAATGATACCAAAGACAAAAGAATGTTAGTTTATAAATCTGAAGATATCAAGAATGTTTCACGTTTGCAGTCTCCAAAAGTATGTGGTTATTTAAAAGTGGATAATGAAGAGTTGCTCCCAAAAGGGTTAGTAGACAGAGAACCACCTGAAGGTAAGGCTTAAAGAGTGTATTTCAAATAAGAAACAAACATATTACAATTGACTTCAGTAGGGGTGGTTGTTATTTGATAAAAAATAACATGATTGTCAGGTAACTGTAGTATTTGGCATGAAAATAAGAGTTTTGTTCCAGAAATTTTCATCTTCTTTTGTTTATAATGTAAGAGTTGAAAACTCTGGAAAATAATGGGAACAACAAAGATTAGACTTTAAAAAAGATTAGGGAAAAGGGAAATGGAGTGATCTGAGGGAAAATATTCTTGCAGATATTTAGAAATGATAATATGGTGGAAAGACAATCTTTAGAGTTTATAAGAAATTAATTGGTAGCAGGAAAGACCTATATATATACTGCTTAGAATACAAGAATATCCATCTTGGGACAATCCATTTAGGGTCATTTAAAAAATAGAACCGTCTTGGAATTTTACTGCCCAAAACACCTCTGGTTAGGTTTTTTGTTTTGTTTTGTTTTGTTTGCAGCACGATCTTGGCTCACTGCAACCTTTGACTTCCAGGTTCAAGTGATTCTCCTGCCTCAGCCTCCCGAGTAGCTGGGATTATAGGCACGTGCCACCAGGCCTGGCTAATTTTTGTATTTTTAGTGGAGATGGGGTTTCACCGTGTTGGTCAGGCTGTTCTCAAACTCCTGGCCTCAAGTGATCCACCCACCTCAGCCTCCCAAAGTGTTGGGATTACAGGCATGCACCAACGTGCCCGGCCAAAGATGGTTATGTTATTAAAATTATATATTAGCATTTTAATATATAAATAAAGAAATTCTTAATTAATTTCACAGAAAGTTGTCCTGTTAACACAAACTAATTTTCAATGTGAATATCTTGACATTTTTACTGTTACATTGGTTAATTCATAAACTTCTTGTTGTAGAATATGACTGACAGCTTCATAGCCCAGCATTAGGTGAATGTTTTACTCTGTTGAGCACTATTTATTTATTTAGAGATGGAGTCTCACTTTTGTTGCCCTGGCTTGAGTGCAATGGCATAATCTTGGCTCAATGCAACCTCCGCACCCTGGGTTCAAGTGATTCTCCTGCCTCAGCCTTACGAGTAGCTGGGATTACAGGCAGGTGCCACCATATCTGGCTAATTTTTGTATTTTTATTAGAGATAAAATCACGTTGGCCAGGCTGGTCTTGAACTCCCATCCTCAGGTGATTCATCCACCTTGGCCTGGAAAAGTGCTGGGATTACAGGCCTGAGCCAACATGCCTGGCCTTACTCTGTTGAGCACATTTTAAAGTTTCTGTATTTAAAAAATTAAGAAGGCACTTGTCCTTGGTTTTGAATTCTACAGTGTTTAAACTTTATGTTACTTTTCACTTTTCTGTCTTCCTCCAAATTGTTTTTTTGTTGTTGTTGTTCAAAATCCTTTAGTGATATTAAGCTCACATAATGTTTGTTTCAAAAATATGTTAGATTTAAAGTGTTACCATAAAACTTGTTTTGGTGAATTTTGATTTAATAGTGCATACAAATTCATATTAGAGCTTGTTCATCGAGTGAAGAGAAGAGCTGACCCAGATCCCATGAAGAACACGTGTAAATTATTGGTGGTAGCAGATCATCGCTTCTACAGATACATGGGCAGAGGGGAAGAGAGTACAACTACAAATTACTTAGTAAGTATTTGATACTGCATCAAGTAATTGAAAAAAAAATTTGGGTGGGTACATTCCATGAAACTTAATGAAACCAGATCTGTTCCAGAGACTGTTATTTCCCTAAAATATTTGAGGGATATTCTCTGAGGTTTTTATGTTACTGTATGGAAATTATAGTTTCAAATTTATGACAACCCATTTTACCCTTGAACTAATATTTTCTGCACGTTAGAATTTATGCATATAGGGTTTGGGAGAGGTTATAATGTAGTCCTTCCTCCTTGATACAAGTGAGCTCTTTAAAAACATCACTGCTATCATGGCAGTGAACCTGTGGTGTCACATGTGAATGTAAAAATATGTATTTGCATGAACCCATGTTTATCTTTTGCTTATATGTATATTTCAGAGAGGAAGGTGAGTTTTGTTTGTCATGTTAAAGACCTAATCATTGGACTTCACTTGAAATAGGTGGGACTTTCATGGTCATAACTAGCTCTAGGGCACAGAAATGAAGGAAAGATGTAAGAAGTGATGATACTGGATTTTTAAGCATGAACTATTATGATTTTTAAAGTCTGGGGAATCATTTTTCGTTGACATTTTTTGCTAGTATGACTTCATTCGTCATGATTACTTGGCACTGACCAAAATGTTGTTATTGAGGGAATAATGAAGAATGCAGCTATTCATGAAGCAAGAAGCAGCTGGTGCAGTAAAGATGTCTTTCTCATTGCTTTGCTTTTCCCATGCCGTCCATTTTATTCATACCCTCCCTTACCCTTCTTTCCCTTCCCTTCCATGTCAAGTGGATTTTTTTTTTTTTTTTTTAACACAGAGTCTCACTGTGTCACCCAGGCTGGAGTGCAGTGGCGCAATCTCAGCTCACTGCAACCCCCACCTCCTGGGTTCAAGCAATTCTTCTGCCTCAGCATCACAAGTAGCTGGAATTACAGGCATGAACCACAGCACCCGGCCCCATATCAAGTGAATTTATTATGAGGCTAGTAAGAGTGACTGTGATTCTTGTTCCTAAATAAGAGAGATTCTTACTTTAAAAAGCTTCTCTCTTAATCTGGGTTTTATATTAAGGGGTTCCTCTTATTTTACTTCTTTGTTCATTGCACTACAAGTATGAATATAATGAGAGATCTAGTCTTAAAAATTGTATTTTTTACAACTTCTTAGACATAACTTGTTTCACAGTTGCTGGAACAAACCTCATCAACCCAGTTTTTTCACAGTAGAATATTCTCTTTGAGAAAAAGATAGGTAATTAGCATTTTGTTCTTTCTCATGTCGTTTTCCTTGGAAACTATACTGCCTTCCTTCTCCCGTTTTCCCAAATCAGAGAACAAAAGAGGGAGGGTTGCTGAAATGAACCTTTGTTCTTTCTGGCTGTCTTCTTACCCGTTCCTCAGTGCTGAACTTTTTGGGGTGAGAGTGGGTGAATAGGGTTGGCAGTTGTTTGCCACGGCGCCTTACTTGTTTCTGGGGAAGACATTTGAGGTACTCACTGAGAGATAGAGTGAAGATGGAATTCTTTTTAGAAGGGAATACGGTTGATCCAGGAACAGTGTGGGGGTGTGGTTAGAAGCACTGACCTTCTTCCCTCTGCAGTCGAAAATCCTCACATAACTTTTTTTTTAGACTCTGTCGCCCAGGCTGGAGTGCAGTGGCGAAATCATAGCTCGCTGCAGCCTCTGTTGCCCAGGCCAAAGCAATCTTCCCACCTCAGCCTCCTGAGTAGCTGAGACAACAGGTGTTCACCCTGCCTGGCTAAGTTTTTTGATTTTTAGTAGAGATGGAGAATTTCCCAGGATGGTCTCAAACTTCTAAGCTTAAGCAATCCTTCTGCCTCAGCCTCCCAAAGTGCTGGGATTACAGGCATGAGCCACTATGCCCAGCCGCTGTATAACTTTGATTCTCCAAAAATTTAACTGCTAATAGTCTACTGTTGACCAGAAGCCTTACCAATAAAATAACAGTCAATTAACACATATTTTTTGTATGTATTATTACTGTGTTCTTAACATTCTGTTATCAAGTAAGCTAGAGAAAGGAAAATGTTGCGAAAATCATAAAAAATAAAGCCAGGCATGGTGGTATGAGCCTGTAGTCTTCTGTTACTCAGGAGGCTGAGGTGAGAGGATTGCTTGAGTCCAGAAATTCAGGCTTTGGTGAGCTATGATCGTGCCGCTGTACTGCACCCCTGGTGACAGAGCAAGACCCTGTCTCTTGAAAAAAAAAAAAAATCTTAAGGAAGAGAAAATACATTTACTATTCACTAAGTGGAAGTGGATCATCATAATGGTCTTCATGTTGAGTAGGCTGAGGAGGAAGAGGAAGAGTTGATCATATTGTCTCTGGTGCCAGAGGCTCAAGGAAATCCATACATAAGTGGACACTTGAAGTTCAAATCTATGTTGTTCAAGGGTCAACTGTATTTCAGGTATACTGATTGACTTTTAAATTTAATTATTATTGGCTGAAACGGTAGTTTTAAAAAAGCCTGTTACTTGTCATTTTGGTTCCATGTGCAATTGAGTACCTGAAATTTAGGTTAAACTATACCATTGTTTTATTCTGATAACAGCACTTTTAAGTTTGGGGCCAAAGGTTGGGAATACTCTGATACAGTAACATCTCAATGCTAGTTTTTGTGAAAGTAGAAACTTTTGCAATGGCCTCTAAACTGAGATTTTTTCTTTCCCCATAGATTTTATATTGCATTGCCAGTAGAGGTAAAGAGCTACATAATGTCTTTTTTCTTTTTTAAATACATACAGATAGAGCTAATTGACAGAGTTGATGACATCTATCGGAACACTTCATGGGATAATGCGGGTTTTAAAGGCTATGGAGTACAGATAGAGCAGGTATTTATCAATAGATATGGCTTATATTAAGTTATGTAATGTAAACATTCGTCACTTGTATTCAAAACCCAAAAACTTGTCCTTAACAATAATTGTAAATAAGTTTTCTCAAATGCCAATGATTTTTTTCTGATGAATTGTGCAGTATTTTTGATGTTAATTAGTTCCAGATTGTGAAGTTTTCTGTCCTTAGTCTCGCTTTAGGTAGAAAGCCTTTTATGCTGCTGTGCTTTGTTCTTTCTTTGAATTCATGGCCTTTATATTCTCTGTAGTTTTCTTCCCCCCTCTGATTATGCTTTTAAGTCTTTAGTTAAAACTCTGGCACATACCGTTGAATCCTTAGTTAGAAAATTTACTAAAAAATACTGTGTACCTTTGCAAGGCTGTATTTATATATACAGAACCTTCAGGTTCTTTCCCCTCAAATATCTCCTCCGGTTTCTTGTAATCCGTAACAGAGTATGTCTAGCAATGTTATATTAATGTCATCTTAATAATAGCTCATATTAAAAGTTATTTCAAATTGCTAAGACTAATTAAAAAGACTTCTGACATAGGATATTGCTTTGGGCAGAGAGACATTTTGATATGTAAATTATATAAATTATTATCTCTTTTTTTCCAAGCTTTTTGTAGTAAACCATATTTTTATAAGTTCTATAGTATAGAATTTAGAGGTTTAAAAAATTTTTTTAAATCATTCACCATGTTTATAAATGTTAAACTTCGATATTACTTGTATAAAACTAAGAGAATTATTTTTCCCTTTTCATTCTCTTTCACCATTATGCATTTTCTTTTTAAGTTATTATTTGAATAGGTAACATATACACAGTACAAAAACCAGTGAAAAGTAAGTCTCTGCAGCCTGTTTATTGTCAAACCAGTTCCTTTCCCCAAAAACATTCGTGTCACTAGTTTCATATGTATCTTTCTAGAGATGTCGTATGCATGTATAGCGTATGTATATGTCTGTATTTGACACAACAGTGCTATGCAGTACATTTACACCTTGCTTTTTCATTTCACAATATGTTGGAGAGTACTTCATGTTCATGCATGTAAAGCTGCCTCACTTGTTTTATTATAAATAGCTGCATCATGTTTGAGTTTCAGGGAACCTGTAAATTTTCTTTTTGCTTTAGGCATTTGGAACCAATTGAAGAAACAGGAATAATATAGGAGATTAAAACATTAACTTCTTTACATCTGAGGAAGGATGGATTGGAGGATGTGGTTTAGATGTGCATCATGGTGGGCTTCAAAGTAGTTCTATCCCAGATTTGACCTTGACCAGCCACCATCAAAACTGCAGAGTCCACCCCAGTAAGCTTACCACACAGTGGCCGAGGAGATCAGAATGGGCCTTCTCTGCAGGCAGGCAGGCAGGCAGGCAGGGAAGAGAGACACACAGAAACTCTGAGCTGAGCATGGTTTCCTTCATCTCACACTTACTAATTGGAGCCTTTGTTACTTTTTTTTTCTTCTTTGAAGGTTTAATATGAATTTTTCTGAAATGCACATATAAGGAGAAGCCTCTATTCTTAGTCTTTTATTCCTTTGATGCACAAAGAGATGTATATTTTATTATTCTTTCCTAAATTGTCGACTATAGTTGTAATAAATATTTTAGGCTCCTGTAACCCAAGTTCTTACTTTTTCAAAATAAACATAGAGGATATGAAAATTTAAGAGTACATTTATAATATTATAAATAATTCATTGACATATGTTTTCCATACCATATGCTTCTCTGTTTGTTTCAAACATTGAATATTAGTACTGAAGAATTTATGAATTTGGGTTTTAAAATGTTTTTTTCTAGAATGATTCTTTTTTTGAACAGATAAAATAATGCAGTATTCAGAGTCTTCTGACTTATTTTGGAAGTGTTCTAAGTATATTATCTCTTTAAGTATAGATTCGCATTCTCAAGTCTCCACAAGAGGTAAAACCTGGTGAAAAGCACTACAATATGGCAAAAAGTTACCCACATGAAGAAAAGGATGCTTGGGATGTGAAGATGTTGCTAGAGGTAGGTCTTAGAATCCTGGATATGGTGCTAACACCACTTTGTGATTTCTGATATGTGGATTGTATGTGTTTTAATGAAGGAGCATGTTAGAAAAGATGGACACCCAGAAGCAGTCTCCTCCAGCTGATCCAGCAGTAACCCTATCCCCTGTAGCAGCATAGACAACAAATAACAAAAACTCTATGAAAAAGAAACGCTATAAAGCAATGCTTCCTTTTTTTTTTTTTTTTTTTTTTTTTTTTTGAGACAGAGTTTCACTCTTGTTGCCCAGGCTGGACTGCAATGGCGTGATCGCGGCTCACCGCAACCTCCATCTCCCAGGTTCAAGTGATTCTCCTGCCTCAGCCTCCCAAGTATCTAGGATTATAGGCATGTACCACCACAGCCGGCTAATTTTTGTATTAGTAGAGTTGGGGTTTCTCCATGTTGGTCAGGCTGGTCTCGAACACCCGACCTCAGATGATCCGCCTGCCTCAGCCTCCCAAAGTGCTGGGATTACAAGTGTGAGCCACCGTGCCCGGCCAAAGCAATGCGTCTTAACCTTAATATCTTTGAGGATCTAATGAGACAATTAGTGGATCTTCTCTAGAAAATAACATGGATACCCAATATATAGAGTTTTTGCACACTGTTTCATTAGTTCTGCACACTTAGTTCAGCTCTCTCTGAAGCTTATCAATTTATCTTTTAGGGCAGTAATTATCAAACAGGTTATGAACATGTATTGGAGAGTCGAAATATAGCTTGGAGATCTGAAAGTCCTCTACAGGAATTTAAAATTTTTGTGTTTTTATTCTGGCGATTAATCTAAAGATGGCTAACTTAATCATTTTACGCCATTTGGAGTCTTGCTGTATAACAGGATACTGCCATGTGATTCCAGTGTCTTGAGTTTGTGTGTGCTATTACTTTGGTGTAGAATGACTTTCTATGAAGTGATAGTTTTTATCTTTTAATGTGTTGGTAAGTGTATTAGTTTCCTGTTGTTGCTTTAACAAATTATCACAAGTAGAGCAGCTTAGAACAACACTTATTTATCCCATAGTTTGCATGGGCTAGTCCAGGTATGGTGTGGCTCATCTGGATTCTTGTTTATGGTCTCTTGAGGCTGAAATCAAGTTTTCAAAGCTTCAGTAGAATTAAAGGATATTGTAACTATTCATCCAGATGGAGAAGCGTAACGTGCAGCACCTGTGTAGTACTCATTCATACCTTGTCTAATTTGATCTGCTGAGCACCCTGAGAGGTTGATTGAGACAGCATCATTGTTGTGAGGAAGCTCAGCAAGTGTTACTGTTTATTCCAGCTGACATGACAAACCAGCATAGGCTGAGGGACTTAAACAACAGAAGTTTGAGATTTCAGAGTTCTGGAAGCTGGAAGTCCAAAATCAAGGGGTCAGCCGGGTTGATTTCTTCTGAGGCCACGGTACTTGTGGTGTAGATGCTGTCTTCTCCCTGTGTTCTCACATGGTCCTTCCCTCAGTGTGTGTGTATATTCTGATCTCCTTATCAGGACACCAGCCATATTGGATTAAGGCACACCCATATGACCTCAGTGTACCTTAACTACCTCCTTAAGGGCCCCTGTTTCCAGTTAGAGTCACATTCTGGGGTACTGTTGAAGGTTAGGACTTCAACATTTGAATTTTGGGGTGGCACAATTCAGCCAGTAACAGGAAGATTAAATGACTTGTCTGGTTAGTCATACAACTGGTGATGGCAGAGGTTGAATTGAGCACAGATCTCCTGACTCCTAGAACAGCTGAACCACTGCACCTGTCTGCTTTTCTGTGAGCCTCCAGACAGCCCATGGCAGGGGAGGAACCAAAGAGAAGAATGACTTATGTTGACAGACGCTCCTCTCCAGTTTTCTTCCCTAAGGCTCCCAGAATATTCTTAGAAGCCTCACCCTTTTACCACGGAACTATCAGAATCCCCATGTGACCACACTTCATTCCTCATATAGGGCTCTCTGGCCTCTCATTTAAAGCATTTTAAACATTGAGGGTTTTGGCTAGGCATGGTGGTTCATGCCTATAATCCCAGCACTTTGGGAGGCTAAGGATGAGGCTAGTGGATTGTTTGAGCCCAGGAGTTCAAGACTAGCTTGGGCAACATGGTGTACAAAAAATACAAAAATTAGCCGGGCATGGTGATGCACGCCTTTGGTATCAGCTTCTTAGGAGGCTGAGGTGGGTGGTTCACTTGAGCCTGGGAGGTCGAGGCTGCAGTGAGCTGTGATTGCATCACTGCACTCCAGTCTGGGTGACACAGTGAGACCCTGTCTCAAACAAACAAAATAAGTCAAACCCCCCCCCACCCAAAAATAAATTAAGGTTTTTTAAACTTGCAGACGCTGGACGGTTATGGTAGAGGTTTTTAAAGTAATGTATGAAGCCGTTTTAAATTAAGAAAAAAAAAATCCTCTCAAACCTGCAGTGTTGATTTAAATGGATGTAAAATCTTTTAGTAATGTAAAACTGGGTATATATGCTTTTCTATAAGTGTATATTTATATAAATGACTATATATTATGAAGCTCAAAAAAGTTTAAGATTAAAATTCCTATAAAACCAATTGAATCCTTGAAATACTTGAGAGGGATCTGTTTTGGTCTGGGGTGCTACAATCCCCTTATCGAATTGGAGCATCTCTAGTCCTGGGCTGTATGTCTTCAGAACAGCCCTCGGAGGAGTAATGAGTTAGTTCTGAACAGCTGGAGTAAGCTCCTGAACTCTTCCCTTTTGTGCCCCTTGCCAGATGACAGTGTGTGCCTCTCACTTGTGCAGATGGAGAAGCACTTAAGGAAAGAGAAAAGCACTGCACGAGGTTGTGATTGCTGGTGCTGAGCTGCATCATGGTTCTGTTCTGGAATGTTTAGTTGATTTAGATTACATCTTTTAGTCTGATGTAATTGTTAATCTAAGAATGCTTTTTTTTTTTGTCTTTCAAAGCAATTTAGCTTTGATATAGCTGAGGAAGCATCTAAAGTTTGTTTGGCACACCTTTTCACATACCAAGATTTTGATATGGGAACTCTTGGATTAGCTTATGTTGGCTCTCCCAGAGCAAACAGCCATGGAGGTGTTTGTCCAAAGGGTAAGTTTTTCCATTTCTTGTGTGAATATGATGCTGGGATTATTAAGCTGATTGGATTATATTATAATTCTGTATTTAATAAGCAATTTGTCTCTGTTTCCTTTTGACTTTAGCTTATTATAGCCCAGTTGGGAAGAAAAATATCTATTTGAATAGTGGTTTGACGAGCACAAAGAATTATGGTAAAACCATCCTTACAAAGGTATGTCCTTTTATTTCTAAAAGAATAGTGTTAGAGTTTATTGTAGTAGAACCTCAGTTATATATTTATGTAGGTATTTTTTTTTAAAATGTAATACATACTTTTTTTAAATTTCTGCCTAAATAAAATTGATGTATTTTTGTGGGATATATGAAAATTAAAGCATAAAGAAGAAAATAAAAATGGTCTGTCAGCCTTCTTTTGAAACATGTGAGGACCACTGCTTTTCTCGAACCCTCTGTCCTGGAGCCCTCTGACCTGCAGCAACTCTTAGAGCTCCCTGTCTCCTAGTCCTGTGGTGCAGCTGTCATTCAAGGCATCCCACACCCTCTTATTTTCAGAACCCCATGGTCTCCCTCTTTCTCAGTGCCATCATTTTGGTGTAGTGTATCTTGCAGGAGCTTCCTAAGAAAAGGTAGATGACCTGCATATTGTTGGGATTTCACATATCTGAAAATGTCTTTATTCCACTCTTAAGCCTGATTGATAATTTTGGCTGAGTATATTCTTAGTTCTCATGTTCTCTATGGTCTTCTGTGCATGTTGCTTCTAAAGAATCTGAAGTCATTTTGAGTTCTTATCTTTGTTTGTCACCTATTTTTTTCTCTGGAAGATCTTAAGATCTTGTTTTTTTCCAGCTATGTCTGTTAAAATGTGTTTGACTACAAATAACAGAAAATTAAATAAACAGTGGTTTAAGTAAGGGGTTTATTTGTCTCAGTCAACAAGAAGTTCAGGGATAGCATTTTCTGGGTGGTACAGCAACTCAGAGGTGCCCTCAGTGGCTCAAGAACAAGCAGGAAGTCTTTGTCCTCATGCATGTCACCTCATGGTTTTAAGATGGTTCTCTTCTGTTTTGGAGAAAGGAGGAGAAAGAGAACATGGCTAGCCTAGTCTGGCCCTTCTAAAAAGCTTCTCTGGGGGCCCCATCCTGGCTTTTGTTTACATCTTACTGGACAGCACTGGGTCACATGGCTGCCCTTAGCCTCAGCAGAATGTGGAAAGCTGGCTATTTTAGCTGAGTATATCACTGCTCTGAGCAAAATTAGGGCTCATTAAGTAAGGAAGAAGGGGAGAGAGATATTGGTAGGAAATATTAGTATCTGATATACTGATTTTTAATTTTTATTTTTTTTTGAGACAGAGTCTTGCTCTGTGGCCCAGGCTGGAGGGCAGTGGCACCATCTTGGCTCACTGTAACCTCTGCCCCCTGGGTTCAAGCAATTCTCCTGCCTCAACCTCCTGAGTAGTTGGGATTACAGGCACCTGTCACCACGCCTGGCTAATTTTTGTATTTTTGTTTTTAAGTAGAGACAGGGTTTCACCATGTTGGCCAGGCTGGTCTCATGAACCCCTGACCTCAAGTGATCCACTCACCTTGGCTTCCCAAAGGGCTGGTTGGTATACTGATATTTTGACTATGATGTTATACTTGGGGTATGTTTATACTTGGTGTAGGGTATGGGAAAATATTTGCAAAAGACACATCTGAGAAAAGACTGCTATCTGAAATATACAAAGAGGCTGGGCATGGTGGCTCATTCCTATAATCTTCGGCACTTTGGGAGGCCGAGGCAGGAGAATCACTTGAGCCCAGGAGTTTGAAACTAACCTGGACAAGATGGTCAGACCCTGTCTCTTCAAAATTAAAAATAAATAAATAAAAATTTTCATATATATAAAGAACTGTTAAAATTCAACAATAAGAAAATGAACAACCTAATTTAAAAATAGACAAAAGAGCAGAACAGAACAGATACCTCCAAAGATACACAGATAGCAGAGAAGCATATGAAAAGTTGCTCAGCATCATATGTCATTAGGAAATTGTAAATTAACAATGAAGCCGGGTGCAGGGGTACATGCCTGTAGTTCCAGTTGCTTGGGAGGCTGAGGTGGGAGGATTGCTTGAGACCAGGAGTTTGAGACCATCCTGGGCAACATTAGTGAGATCCTATTTCTATAAAAACTTTTTAAGAAACCCAACAACAATGTGCTATTACTAGTAGCTTATTAGAATGGCTAAAATCCCAAACACTCGCAACACAATTCCAGCAAGGCTATGGAGCAACAGGAACTCTTATTAATTGCTGGTGGGAATGCAGAAATGGAACAGCCACTTTGGAAGACAGTTGGCAGTTTCTTTTCTTTTTCTTTTTTCTTTTCTTTTTGGAGATGGAGTTTCACTCTTGTCACCCAGGCTGGAGTGCAATGACGTAATCTTGGCTCACTGCAACCTCTGCCTCCCAGGTTTAAGTGATTCTGCCTCAGTCTCCCAAGTAGCTGGGATTACAGGTGCCCGCCGCCACTCCTAGCTAATTTTTGTATTTTTAGTAGAGATGGGGTTTCACCATGTTGGCCAGGCTGGTCTCGAACTCCTGACCTCAGGTGATCTGTCTGCTTCTGCCTCCCAAAGTGCTGGGATTACGGGTGTGAGCCACTACGCCCGGCCATAAGAATGTTTATGGCAGCTTAATTCATAATTGATAAAACTTGGAAGCAACCAAGATACCCTTTAGTTGGTAAATGGATAAACTGGCACATCCATACAATAAGAAAAAAATAAAAAGCTATTAAGCCATGAAAAGACATAGAGGAACCTTAAAAGCATACTACTAAGTGAAATAAGCCAGTCTGAAAGGCTACATACTATATGATCCCAAATATATGACATTCTGGAAAAGACAAAACTGTGCGGACTATAAAATGATCAGTGATTGCCAGATGTTGGGGGAAGGAGGGATGAATAGGTGGAGAGCAGGGTAATTACTCTGTATGATACTTTAACAGTCGGTATAAGACATTATGCATTTGTTGAAACACATTGAATATACAGCACAAAGAGTGAACCCTAGCATAAACTATGGACTTTGGGTGATTTAAAAACAGGTGGTGGCAGGAGCCTATAGTCCCAGCTACTTGGGAGGCTGAGGCAGGAGGATCACTTGAGGCCAAGAGTTAGGGGCTGTAGTGTGATAACTGCATCTGTGAATACCCGCTACATTCCAGCCTGAGCAACTTAGCGAGATCCTTTTTTTTTTTTTTTTTGAGATGGAGTCTGTCTCTCTCTCATGCTGGAGTGCAATGGCACCATCTTGGCTCACTGCAAGCTCTGCCTCCCGGGTTCATGCCATTCTCCTGCCTCAGCCTCCCAAATAGCTGGGACTACAGGCACCCACCACCACGCCCAGCTAATTTTTTGTATTTTTAGTAGAGACGGGGTTTCACTGTGTTAGCCAGGATGGTCTCAATCTCCTGACCTTGTGATCTGCCTGCCTCGGCCTCCTAAAGTATTGGAATTACAGGTGTGAGCCACCGTGCCCGGCCCGAGACCCTGTCTCTTTTATATATATATATATATATTTTTTTTTTTAATTATACTTTAAGTTCTAGGGTACATGTGCACAACGTGCAGGTTTGTTACATATGTATACATGTGCCATGTTGGTGTGCTGCACCCATTAACTTGTCATTTACATTAGGTATATCTCCTAATGCTATCCCTCCCCCTCCCCCCACCCCACGACAGGCCCCGGTTTGTGATGTTCCCCTTCCTGTGTCCAAGTGTTCTTATTGTTCAATTCCCACCTATGAGTGAGAACATGCGGTGTTTGGTTTTTTGTCCTTGCGATAGTTTGCTGAGAATGATGGTTTCCAGCTTCATCCATGTCCCTACAAAGGACATGAACTCATCCTTTTTTATGGCTGCATGGTATTCCATGGTGTATATGTGCCACATTTTCTTAATCCAGTCTGTCATTGTTGGACAATGTTGAACAACAATGTAAAGTGGTATGAGAAAAGAAAAAGACACTAATTAGTTTTTGGGAACCTTTTAATTTCTTTTTTTTTTTTTTTTTTTTTTTTTTTTGAGATGGAGTTTTGCTCTTGTTGCCCAGGCTGGAGTGCAATGGCGTGATCTTGGCTCACTGCAACCTCCGCCTCCCGGGTTCAAGCAATTCTCCTGCCTCTGCCTCCCGAGCAGCTGGGATTACAGGCATGCGCCATCATGACCAGCTAATTTTGTATTTTTAGTAGAGATGGGGTTTCTCCATGTTGGTCAGGCTGGTCTCAAACTCCTGATTTCAGGTGATCCGCCTGCCTTGGCTTCCCAAAGTACTGGATTACAGGCATGAGCCACTGTGCCTGGCCTTAATTTCTAAATTTATTTTTTTCTTATGGTACTTTGTTTTAGGGGAAAAAAATCTCTCAAACCATGTTTTTCCTCTGTTCTCACATCACAACAATCATCATCAACACAGAAGACTTGTGTGACCAGACCAAACGTGTGGGGATTTTCCCCCACATATCAAGCAGTAGACATCAGCTAGGTGTCCTCCAATTCAATTCGAATACTCTCCACCTGGAAATAGTGTCAGATCTCACAGCTTGAGGGCTCAGTCCCACAAGACTGACTGTTCCCTCCTCCCCACCAGTTACAAGTCTGAGCCTCCAGAACTTCTGACCAACTGGCTTCAAGTTGGAGTTTCCACAACCTCCTCTTTGGGTATGATTAATTTGCTTAAGTGGCTCACAGAACTCAGGGAAACGCTTAACTTAGTTTATGGGTTTATTGCATAGGATATTTTAAAGGATACAAAGAAGACAGCTGCGGTAGCTCACGCCTGTAATCCCAGCACTTTGGGAGGCCGAGGTGGGTAGATATCTGAGGTCAGGAGTTTGAGACCAGCCTGGCCAACATGGTAAAACCTCGTCTCTACCAAAAATACAAAAATTAGCCAGGTGTAGTGGTGCATGCCTGTAATCCCAGCCACTCGAGAGGCTGAGGCAGGAGAATTGCTTGAACCTGGGAGGCGGAGATTGCAGTGAGCTGAGATTGCACCACTGTACTCCATCCTGGGCAACAGAGGGAGTCTTTGTCTCAAAAAAATAAAAAAAAAGAAAGGATACAAAGAAATAGCCAAATGAAGGGATACATAGGGTGAGGTCTGGAAGGGTCCCGAGTATGGGAGCTTCTGTCCCCATGGAGTTGGGATGTACCTCCCTCCTGGCACACGAATGAGTTCTGTACCTTCCTGTCAACCTCCACGTATTCAAAATGCTCTCTGGAAGTGCTCTGAATCCTGTTCTTTGAGATTTTATGGAGGCTTCATTACATAAGCATGAATGACAACTGCGTAGAAATGTGATTGGACAAAATAGGTATGTTCTCATATTAACCGACTAAGTGGGGAAGCCCACCAAGGCCTGTCCAGATTCTCCTTGACCTCTCTGTGCAGCATTCCTCCCTCCACAGTAATGGGCAGGACCCTCTCTAGAATGAGAATGAGGATCTCTTGACCCACAATCAGATTAGAGTCCTGCCTTGGATCAGGTAAAAGGAGGACAGGAGAAGGTCAGAGAGAGATTCTGTTTCCTGAGGACTGCTCCTGAGCCCTAAAGCACCCCAACATTATAACAGAAGACCATAACCAGGGCTATGGAGGGTTATAAGCCAGGAACCATGGACAGAAACATATATGTGTGTATAATAGCTCATGCTCCTTTACTTTTTTTGGAGTCACAACTTCTTAACGGCTTGATTTCATGAGATATTTTCTTTGGTCGTCCAGAACTTTCCTCTTAAAAAAACACAGCAGAAACGAAATTTGATTTGAAATTTTTGAGATATTTTTAGAGTCATTAGCAAATCCACTAATGAATTTTCCCCAAGCAGTTAGGAGATATTTCTCTACATTACACCTTTGGGATTTGAGTGCTTTTGCTAAAAATTTAAGTTTTTTTTCCCACTACAGTTTTAAAATGAACATGTGGAAAGACTTCTTGTATAGAAAAATGACTTGCAAAATATTTTTTCAGGTTCCATGGAGTGATTTCCCCCCCTTAGGAAAAAAGAAATCAGGAATTTTAAGTTTTTATATGTATATATTTATTTTATTTTATTTTATTTATTTATTTTAAGACAGACTCTCACTCTTTTGCCCAGGCTGGGGTTCAGTGGCCTATCTCGGCTCACAGCAACCTCTGCCTCCTGGGTTCAAGCAATTCTCCTGGCTCAGCCTCCCAAATAGCTGTGATTACAGGCGCCCACCACAATGCCTGGCTAGTTTTTATGTTTTTAGTAGAGACAGGGTTTCACCATGTTGGCCAGTCTGGTCTTGAACTCCTGACCTCAAGTGATCCGGCCGCCTTGGCCTCCTAAAGTGCTGGAATTCCAGGCATGAGCCACTGTTCCGGGCCTTTAAGTTTGATATTTTATTCAGATAAATATGGAAAAAAATTTTTAGCTTTATTGGCAAAATTTATTATTCATGTAGAAATCATCTGGTAATCTGATAGATTAAGTACAGCCCTGCAACTGGATTCTAATAAACTAAGTCCTCTAGGTCATTAAGATTGTTATTGGACATGAATTCAGTCATTGAGAAAATAAAACATTGTTTTGTTGTTCCTCAGTTGTGGGTTTTTGTTTGTTTTTAAGACAGAGCTTCACTCTTGTTGCCTAGGCTGGAGTGCAGTGGCGCGATCTCTGCTCACTGCAACTTCCGCCTCGTGGGTTCAAGTGATTTTCCTGTCTCAGCCTCCCGAGTAGCTGGGATTATAGGTGTGCGCCACCACGCCCAGCTAATTTTTTGTATTTTTAGTAGAGATGGGGTTTTACTATGTTGGCCAGGCTGGTCTCGAACTCCTGACCTCAGGTGATCCACCCACCTTGGCCTCCCAAAGTGCTGGGATTACAGGTGTGAGCCACTGTGCCCGTCCGTAGTTTTTTTTTTTTTTTTACCCCTTGCTTTTTTTTCCCTTTCTGCTGAGATGCTTTAGGTTTTAACAGGCATGTGATTGGGCCGAGGGGCATGTGAGCAGGCTTGACAGTTAACTGCAGTTAGCTTATTGCATTTATCAGCACCAGATTGTGTGTGGTTGAAATGACCACGGTTTGATGTTTTGTTACGAACGTTCCAGTATATCTTATAAATTACATTTCTTAAATTGATTTGTTACTACTTATAATAATGTTTGATAGTATTAAATAGAATCCTACTTATTCTGTTAAATTCATATAATTGGTAGAAGAATCATAGTCCGGTTATTACTCTTTTTTGGGACAAAGTCTTACTCTGTCACCCAGGCTGGAGTGCAGTGGTATGATCATAGATCACTGTAGCCTCAGCCTCCTGGGTTCAGGTGATGCTCTCACCTCAGCCTCCCAAGTAGCTGGGACCACAGGTGTGCACCACCATGCCTGGTTAATTTTTTTTTTTTTTTTTTTTTTTGAGATGAAGTCTTGCCCTGTCGCCCAGGCTGGAGTGCAATGGTGTGATCTCGGCTCACTGCAACCTCCACCTCCTGGGTTCAAGCAGTTCTCCTGCCTCAGCCTCCCGAGTAGTTGAGATTACAGGCGCGTGCTTCCATGCCCAGCTAATATTTGTATTAGCTGGTCTCGAACTCCTGACTTCGTGATCCACCTGCCTTGGCCTCCCAAAGTGCTGGGATTACAGGTGTGAGCCACCATGCCCAGCCCACTTGGTTAATATTTTTATTATTTTTGTAGAGATAGGGTCTCCCTGTGTTACCCAGGTTGGCCTCGAACTCTTAGAGTCAAGTAATCCTCCCATCTCAGCCTCCTAAAGTGCTGGTATTATAAGCATGCAGTTGTTATTCTCTTGTTGATCTGATTATAAGGCTCTATTTAAGACAGCGTAGGCCCAACTGGCAGAAGTGGGTGATGGTTGGATATTGAGAAATAATGTTTTCTTTGCATGATCCTTAAGGAAGCTGACCTGGTTACAACTCATGAATTGGGACACAATTTTGGAGCAGAACATGATCCGGATGGTCTAGCAGAATGTGCCCCGAATGAGGACCAGGGAGGAAAGTATGTCATGTATCCCATAGCTGTGAGTGGCGATCACGAGAACAATAAGGTATGTGTGTGTTGAGAATTTTTTAATGCGGTTTGGAAAGAGGCTGTGTGTAATGATCATAATGAGAGCTCAGAAACGTATTCTGTTCCTAGGCGTTCCCCTAGGGATGGATCTGCAAATTACAAAGTACCTTGAAACGTGGCTGTGTGTTTTGGGGTGAAGCACGGTTCATCTAAATCTGGTTAAAACTATCATTTGGACTTTGTTGTCAAGCTTAATGGTGCAGATTTGAGCTCTAGGAAAAATTACTAATAATAATGGCTTTTTTTGGAGTTCTGGATTTCAGGGTCTGGTGGGCTCAGGCTTTATGTTAAAAATTTCTCATTTCATTTACAAGTTGTCATTCATTTTAACTCTACTGTACAATTTACATGTTTTTATTAACTTTTGCAGTTAAACACATAGTTTGCCTGACTACAAGCCTCATGGGAGAAAGGCCCCTGTCTGTCTTTTTCATAGCTCTCTATCTCCAGTGCCTAGCAGGAGTATCTGGCATGTAACAAATATTTGTTGAATAATTAATTGAATCATTTACTATTGAGGGTTTCTGATGGAGAATACTAGTTGATTTGGGATACTGTAAAACACTTTCAGAGACTTTAAGAGTGCTGTAACTAACTCAGAGTCCGAACTAAAAGTTGTGTTAATAAATATCTGGTTCTTTCATTTTATTTGAAGTTAAACAGCATAAAGCAGTGTGAGGAAAACAATAGTTGCGCTGCTGAGTTAAAGAGGGTTGGTGGGGAGAGCTTAAAGGAGTCTGATTCTAATCACAAAAGATTGTGAAGTATTTGTCCTGACTTCTATTTTGAGCTAGGCTGTGGGCTAATGTGCAAGCCTGCCCTGGACACAGAGGGAAAGATTACTTCTGCTTTTCCCTGGCTCTGACACCCTGCTTTCTGAAATTTCTGCCTCCTGTTCTTTTCGTGATCTTTGATTGTTGCATCTCATTTTCTTTGGCTTTTTATGTATATTTTCCGCATCTCATTTGCTTTGGCTGTTTTGTGTAAACAGTTCCTTCCTCTGTTACTTTGCATGTTATGTTTTATTTTTCCTCTGCTTGACAACTTGTGCCAGAGAAACATTTTTCTACCCCTTTTTGTCTACTCTTGCAACTTGTCAAACTGTTGAATTTTCCTTCTCTTTTCATAGTCTCTGCATTTCTAATCATGTTCGCTATAGTTCAGTGCTGTCCAGTAGAACGTTCTGCTGTGGGGCGGGAGATGTTCTGTGTCTGCTCTGCCCAGTAGAGTAGCCACTAGCCCAGTGGAACAACTGAAATGTGGCTAGAAACTGAGGAACTGAATTGTAAATTCTCTTTTATTTAAAATTTTAATAATGTTTGCCTGTGATGGGAGATGGGAATGGGCATTAACTGTAAAAGGACATGAGTGACATTACTGGAAGGATGGAAATGTCCTAAAATTGACTTATGGCAATGGTTTCAATACTTGGTAAAGTTATTAGAAATCACTGAGTTATATACTTGAAATGGATGAATTTTGTGATATGTGAAATATGTCTTAATAAAGTTGTTAATAAGCCAACAAACAAAAACAGCAGTGTGGGAGCAGAGGAAAAGTAGTGCAGATATAGAGGAGCTGTGAAGTCATGATGATCATTGTTGAAGCTGGTGAAGGGCACGGGGGCATTGATGATACCATCCTGTCTACTTCATAGATGCTTGAATATTTCTGTAATAGAAAGTGTAAAATATGTGACTAGGAACAAAATTCAAGTAGCCACATATGGTTGGTGGCTACCATATTGCATACTGTTTCTCTAAGTAATAGGTCATATGCTTCTTGGTTATGAGGATAGTGTCAGGACTTTGGAGCAAAATGTTTTACTTTGCAGACTGCCTGAGTGGACATGCATGCTGCTAACTCTTCCTGCTGCCAGTTCTGGGGCCCTTCAAAACAGCCCTGTAAGAACTTGCCAATGAGGCATGGTGGCTCACACCTGTAATCCCAGCACTTTGAGAGGCCGAGGTGGGCAGATCACTTGAGCCTAGGAGTTCAAGATCGGCCTGGGCAACATGTGAAACTCCATCTCTACAGAAAATACAAAAATTAGCTGGGCATAGAAGCACATGCTTGAGTCCCAGCTACTCAGGAGGCTAAGGTAGGAGGAACCTGGGGAGTTCAAGGCGGCAGTGAGCCAAGGTTGTGCTATTGCACTCCAGCCTGGATGACAGAGTGAGACTTTTTCTCAAAAAAAGGAAAAAGAAAAAAAGAACTTGCTAATGAGGATGGGGACTGGGAAGAACTTTTTTTTTCTGGAGCTGCCAGTCTATATCAACGAAGAACAATTTATTTATTTTGTCCTGAGCACATCACATTTAGTCTGTGTTTTTCTAGTTTGGTTGCCCAAGTAGGAGTCCCCTTGTAAGAAGATAATGTGCATCTTCTATGTTTTATTTATTATTATTTATTATGATTTTTTGAAATGGAGTCTCACTGTGTCGCCCAGGCTGGAGTGCAGTGGTGTGATCTCTGCTCACTGCAACCTCCGCCTTCCAGGTTCAAGCGATTCTCCTGCCTCAGCCTCCTAAGTAGCTGGGGTTACAGGCGCACGGCACCATGCCTGGCCATTTTTTGTAGTTTTAATAGGATGGGGTTTCACCATGTTGGCCAGGTTGGTCAACTGACTGGTCAACAAACTCCTGACCTCAGGTGATCCACCTGCCTCGGCCTCTCAAAGTGCTGGGATTTACAGGCATGAGCCACTGCACCCAGCCTATGTTTTAAATGAATTACTTAATAAAAATATTTTTAACTGGTGAAAAGGGCTTACGGGACAAAAATAAAGTAGTTCCTTGACCTAGAAAGACAGAACCCATCATCCTCTACTAGGCAAGCCCATGAAGAGCAGTCTGCCATGGGTGGACTTCTCTGTGGACAGATGACATTAGTGAAAAGGAATGTAGGACCTTTGAGATTATAACAACTTAGGAAGGTTTGCTGAAGGGAAGAGGAGGTCTTATGACAAGGATACAAACAGAAGCTGTCAGATCTTCAGGGATGTGTAGGCAGAAAGCCAGAGTTGAGGGTTGGTCCTTTTTTCGTTAGTGCTCTCCAGCTGCTTGGGAGTTGTAACTCTGACAAATCAGTGAAGAGGTCTTCTTATCTGTTCACTGTGAATTTTAACTCCATTATAACCTGATAAAATGGAGCCCAGAGATACATGATGTTGATGAATAAACCCAACAAAATGCCAACTGCCTGAGGCTCCGATTAGAATAACCAGACCCCTTAGACATCTGTACTGTAACAACAGATTTGGGCCGGGCGCGGTGGCTCACGCCTGTAATCCCAGCACTTTGGAGGCCAAGGAGGGCAGATCATGTGGTCAAGAGATAGAGACCATTCTGGTCAACATGGTGAAACCCTGTTTCTACAAAAAATACAAAAATTACCTGGGCATGGTGGTGCACACCTGTAGTCCTAGCTACTCAGGAGGCTGAGGCAGGAGAATCACTTGAACCCGGGAGGCAGAGGTTACAGTGAGCCAAGATTGTGCCTCTGTAGTCCAGCCTGGCGACAGAGCGAGACTCCATCTAAAAAAAAAAACAAACCAGATTTGAAGATGTTTTTTAAAAAGCCAGTTAGTATTTCTGTTTAAGATGAGGTCTTTGCTATCTTTCTGAAACTGGCTCCTTTGGTGTCTGATTTGGTAGTTACAGGCATCTCTGGAGGGTCTCATACACTTGGCTCTCAGGGGCTTCATGATTGTTGTCTGGGGTGAAAGTGAAGCCATTTTGGCATCTGCAGAGCACTTTGAGACCCCAACCTAAGAAGTAACTATGCTCAGTTTTCCCCAAGCCTCTTCTTTTTTTGATAACTTCAAGAGGTCTGGAAAATGACCTCAGTTTTAGAGCTCCTGATAAAACCCTCAGCCTTAAAAAGGAGTTATCCTAGTGGTTCTGTACTCCAGGGTGGGAAGCTAGTATAGAGACTTTTTGAGACACTGGTCTTGCTGGTTGATGAAAATGTTTAGGTAACAATTTGGGATTTAATTTATGTAAAAGGTACTATTATGCCTATTACTAAGCTCAAATATTTAAACAACTTTAAACCTGGATCATCCATCTAAGTAGCCAAAGAAGGAGAAGAAACCCCTTCTCCTGCATTTCTGAATCGTTTTGTCTGGGACAACATTAACCTACAGAGGTTCTTAATTCTTGTCACTGCATGAGTGGCATGCCTGAGGTGGGGAGATTTCAAGTCTGATGGAGCTACGAGCTCAAGCTCTCTGTTGTGCTATTCTGCTTGTCCTCAAGTGGGCTTTGGCTGGGATGTTTGGCCTCGGTATTTGTATAGCTCGCTTACCTTCATAAGAAGAATTCTAGATCCTTAACCAAGTTCACATCAGCCATTTAGCATTCTACGGAGGGAGGTTCCCAGTTGGCCTTTGGAGGAAACTGTGATGGCCTTGCCTTAACTCCAGGGTGGCTCTGATGGTAGTTTTACATTGAGTTTGTCTCTAGAGAAGACACAAACATTGCATGGGAATACATTTTTATGATATTATTTTGGGTCCTAATTGCCTTTTTTCTCTCAAGATGTTTTCAAACTGCAGTAAACAATCAATCTATAAGACCATTGAAAGTAAGGCCCAGGAGTGTTTTCAAGAACGCAGCAATAAAGTGTGTGGGAACTCGAGGGTGGATGAAGGAGAAGAGTGTGATCCTGGCATCATGTATCTGAACAACGACACCTGCTGCAACAGCGACTGCACGTTGAAGGAAGGTGTCCAGTGCAGGTGAGGAGTCTCTCCACAGGGATTTTGGGAAGTTGGTATAACAAGATGTCCAAAATAAGAGAAAAAAAGAAGAAGCTTTCTGGAAAGCAGTGTGACATTATGTAACAAAATGCTTGACCTTGCATGCTCCTTGGTTTAGCAGTCCTATAGTTAAAATAATTTTTTTTTTTTTTTTTTTTTTTTTTGAGACAGTGTCTTGCTCTGTCGCCAGGCTGGAGTGCAGTGGCGCGATCTTGGCTTACTGCAATCTCTGCCTCCCGGGTTCAAGTGATTCCCCTGCCTTAGCCTCCTGAGTAGGTGGGACTAGAGGCACGCACCACCATGCCCGGCTAATTTTTTGTATTAGTAGAGACGAGGTTTCACCATGGTGGCCAGGATGGTCTCCAACTCCTGACCTTGTGATCCATCCACCTCGGCCTCCCAAAGTGCTGGGATTACAGGTGTGAGGCACCGTGCCTGGCAAAAGAATCTTTTTTATTTTATTTTATTTTTTATTTTATTTATTTATTTATTTTGAGATGGAGTCTCGCTCTGTTGCCAGGCTGGAGTGCAGTGGTGCGATCTCAGCTCACCGCAATCTCTGCCTCCCAGGTTCAAGCGATTCCCCTGCCTCAGCCTCCCCAGTAACTGGGAGTACAGGTATGCACCATCACGCCTGGCTGGTTTTTTGTATTTTAGTAGAGACGGAGTTTTAGCATGTTGGCCGGGATGGTCTCGATCTCCTGACTTCATGATCTGCCCGCCTTGGCCTCCCAAAGTGCTGGGATTACAGAGGGGAGCCACCGCACCCGGCCTTTATTTTATTTTATTTTTGAGACAGGGTCTCAGTCTGTTGCCCAAGATGGAGTGCAGTGGCACGATCATGGCTCACTGCAGCCTCAACCTCCCAGGCTCAATCAGTCCTTCCACCTCAGCCTCCCAGATAGACAGGACTACAGGTGTGTGCCACCTGGCTAATTTTTTTTGTATTTTTTATAGAGGTGGGGTTTTGCCATGTTGCCCAAGCTGGTTGTAAAGTCCTGGGCTCAAGTGATCCACCCTTCTAAGCCTCCTAAAGTGTGGAGATTCTAGGTGTGAGGCACCATGCCTGGCCCAAATAATCTTTTATTTCTTCTTTTTTTTTGAGACGGAGTCTTGCTCTGTCGCCCAGGCTGGAGTGCAGTGGCGTGATCTCGGCTCACAGCAACCTCCGCCTCCTGGGTTTAAGCCATTCTCCTGCCTCAGCCTCCCCAGTAGCTGGGATTACAGTGTGCACCACCACACCCAGCTAATTTTTGTGTTTTTAGTAGCGATGGGGTTTCACCACGTTGGCCAGGCTGGTCTCGAACTCCTGACTTCGTGATCTGCCCGCCTTGGCCTCCCAAAGTGTTGGGATTACAGGTGTGAGCCACCGCTCCTGGTCGCCCAAAGAATCTTTTGGGCAACAGAGATGTATAAGATTTAACAAGGTTTTTTTATGGCTACGTCCTAATAGCAAAATTTTGGAAACAATCAAAATGACAATCTTGGGATATGAATGTTATGATTCTATGCACTGGAATAGTGTGGAGGAAGTAGGTTACAAGTCAGAAAGTTACCCAGGTTTTCATTTTTTATATCCACGGATAGACCAGTGCCTGGCTTAGAAATAAAAGGGTTAAACTTCAGTTTTCTGGTGAATAATTGAGATTTAACTGGATACAGTGCATATTAACACTGCAAATACTGATGGGGAGTAGAGTTCTGGCTGCCGAGTGTCTTAGCTATGGATTGCCTTGTGGCCCCACCTTGTCTTTTTTTGTTTGTTTTGAGACAGAGTCTCACCCTGTTGACCAGGCTGGAGTGCAGTGGCACAGTCTTGGCTCACTGCAACCTCTGCCTTCCAGGTTCAAGCGACTCTCCTGCCTCAGCCTCCCAAGTAGCTGGGATTACAGGCGTGCGGCACCATGCCCGGCTAATTTTTTGTATCTTTAGTAGAGACGGGGTTTCACCATGTTGGCCAGGCTGGTCTCAAACTCCTGACCTCGTGGTCCACCCGCCTCATCTTTTTCGTTTGTTTGTTTTTTTTTTGAGACAGAATTTCTCTCTTGTTGCCTAGGCTGGAGTGCTGTGGTGCGATCTCGGCTCACTGCAACCTCCACCTCCTGGGTTCAAGTGATTCTCCTGCCTCAGCCTCTTAAGTAGCTGGGATTACAGGAGCGCGCCACCACGCCCGGCTAATTTTTGTATTTTTAGTAGAGATGGGGTTTCACCATGTTGGCCAGGCTCATCTTGAACTCTCCTGACCTCAGGTGATCCACCCACCTCGGCCTCCCAAAGTGTTGGGTTGGGATTATAGGCGTGAGCCACCTCGCCCAGCCCATCTTGTCTTTTTTAAATTAATGCGTTAAATGAATGAAAACCAAGGGCACCAAGATGTTTCAAAGGTGATTGCTGTGTTCCCATTCTTTTCTACTACAGTGTGGCATTGATGTGACCTTACGCACATTAGGAAGGGACAAAGTGTGTGCAGGTAGCTCTAGCAGCGGAGATGTCTGATGATGTAGGAGTGGGTGATGGAACCAGGAGGTCTTCCCCTGTGATCTTCAGGTCACTGTAATGTAACTGTAGCATTTGATTTGATATGGGGCTATAACTTGAATTGCTCTGTTTCTGTCTACTGTTCCTCTCCAGTGATAGGAATAGTCCTTGCTGTAAAAACTGTCAGTTTGAGACTGCCCAGAAGAAGTGCCAGGAGGCGATTAATGCTACTTGCAAAGGCGTGTCCTACTGCACAGGTTCGTGTTCTTGTTGCTTTCTTGGAATGCTGTGGGTCAAGTGTGTGTGTGTCTTTGAAAAACAAGATTATGTTTTGTTCAGATGAAAGACACCCTATTTTTAACCTCATATGCCGGGTCGAGTTTCTGGCACTCCTTAGTTTGTGACACTTGGCTTTGGTGGGTTTAAGACCTGTTTTTATTTCTCTTTCATTTCCATCACTCTTTCTCCTCACAGATATCCACTCTACTGTGGTTAATATTTGCCTGGATATGTGTATATCCTTGAAAGATAATATAGTGTTATTTTGTGTATGTATGTGTTTTTAATGTGCCAAAATGATATTCTACCTTAAATTTACTTTTAAAAAATTCAGTATCATGTTTTAAAGAATTATCCGTATTGTACTACAGATAATTTAACAAGGTTTTTTATGGCTACATCCTAATAGCAAAATTTTGGAAACAATCAAAATGACAATCTTGGGATAATGAATGTTATCATGAATCTATACACTGGAATAGTGTGGAGGAAGCAGGATACAAGTTAGAAGGTTAACCAGTTTTTCTATATGTATCTATATGTATTTCACTGTTGGGGGCACCTACATATTGTTTAGTTATATGATTGGCTGTGTTTTACTTACAGTTCACCAAGTGGTAGCTACTTCCATTGCCTTCATCCCCTTGATATTCCAGATAGGACACAGATCACATCCTCCTCCGTCCCTTCAGGAACCCGTGTGTTTCTCTGGGTACTGAGGAGTGTCATTGTGTAGTCACAGAGGCAGGAGTGTCATTGTGTAGTCACAGAGGCAGGATACGCTGGTCTCCAGAGCACCACTGCTAGGTTGCCTGTGTCTGAGGAGTCCTGTATCTGGCCAGGACGTTCTGGCCCACAGTTGGAATTACCCTGCTGTCCTATTAGCATGATGAGTATAAAGTAATCTCTTATTCTTACATTTTTTTTTTTAACAGCCCTTGTCCTAATGCACTTACTTACATTTTTCTTGAGCATCTCTTTATATTTTTCAGCTATTCAGATTACTCCTGTGAATAGCCAGTTCATATATTTGGTTCATTTTTTAAAAATTGGGTTTCATGTTATTTCACTACTGTGGATTTGGAGGAGTTCTTACGTATTCTTCCATTTGGTTTGCATACACCTCCTATCTGTTGCCATTCTCAGAACAGAAATCTTTAATTTCAACGTAATCAAATCCATCATTTTGTTGTGTGTGTGTGTTTATTTTTTAAACACGTGGTTCAGAAAAGCCATGATGGACGGTTAGAAAGATATTTTCCACAGCTGCTTCTATTAGCTTCATAAGTTGTCCTTTTACATTCAGGACTTGAATCTTTCTGGAGCTAACCTTTCCGGGTGTCCAGTATCTTCTGTTGTTTGGTCAATTGTTGCTTTAAAAATTTCAAAGCTATATTATTACTAGGTATATAAACAGACATATCTCCACATCTTTATCCGCTGTTCCTTACCAGTATATAATGTTCCTTTTTTACCCTTGTGATGTTTTTTGACTTAAATTGTCAAAAAGCAATATTCAGTTTGCTATTCTATTTTTTTTGTTCCTCTGATATATCTGTCCCATTCTTATATTTTTCAAAATTTGTCTCTCTTGGTTGGTTGGTTGGATTTTGTAATAGCTTTATTGATACATAATTCACACCCATGCAGTTTGCCCATTTAAAGTGTACAGTTTAATGATTTTTAGTATATTCAGATTTATGCAGTCATCACCACAATTAATTTTAGAACATTTACATTACTCCAGAAAGAAACCCTGTATCCTTTAGCTATGATCCTCCAATCCCTCCATTCCCCACAACTCAGAGCAACCACTAACCACCCTATTCTTTATGGAGTTGTCTGTTTTGAACATTTCATAGAAATGGAATTATACAATATGTGGTCTTTCGTGACCACATATTGTATGACTGGCTTCTTTCACTGAATATAGCATTTTCAAGGTTCATATATGTCATAGCATGTATCAGTACTTCATGTACTTTTGTTGCTGGGTAATATTCCATTGCATGGATATGCCACATTTTGCTTATTCATTCATTGGTTGATAGACATTTGGGTTGCTTCCACTTTTTTGCTATAACAAATAATGCTGCTGTGAACATTTATATACGAGTTTTTGTGTGGACAATTCCTTTGGATATTATTCAGGAATAGAATTTCTGGGTCATATGGTAACTATGCTTAATGTTTTGAGGAGCTGTCAGACTGTTTTCCAAAATGGCTACACCATTTTACAGTCTCAGCAGCATTGTATGAGGGTCCCAGCTTCTCCATATCCTCACCAACACTTGTTATTGTCTTTTTTATTATAACTGTCGTAGGTTTTGTGATAAGTATGCAAACAGAAAGCTGGAGGTCTTCAGGGACCTAGTGAATGAAGTTGTGTCTTATTTTGGCTTGACTTTGGTTTTAAGTGTGCATATTATGACATGTTGCCCATGTTTTTATCTTCTGATATCTGTCACTATCACATTACTTTGCCAAATGTTAGGAACCTGATGGCCGGGCACGGTGGCTCACGCCTGTAATCCTAGCACTTTGGGAGGCCGAGGTGGGCAGATCACGAGGTCAGGAGATCGAGACCATCCTGGCTAACACGGTGAAACCCCATCTCTACTAAAAGACAAAAAATTAGCTGGGCGTGGTGGCGGGTGCCTGTAGTCCCAGCTACTCGGAAGGCTGAGGCAGGAGAATGGTGTGAACCCAGGAGGTGGAGCTTGCAGTGAGCCGAGATCACACCACTGCACTCCAGCCTGGGCAACAGAGCAAGACTCTGTCTCAAAAAAAAAAAAAAAAAAACAAAAAAAAACAAAATGTTAGGAACCTGAATATCTAAATCAAGCTTTAAAGAAGCATTTGCTAGCTATGCTCAATGTTTCATCTTCACTGTAATAATAAAACAGATTGAGAAAAATGCTTTCTTTTAAATAAACATAAGTAAAACAATTTGAAAACATGTTTGTTCTTATCAAACAGCCTTTTGTTCCCTTGATATTTTATACAAAATAGTAGATAGCAGAGGATAAGTTCCTGATAAGGAATCAGTATTTTCTAGCAAGAGAAGCTAGAGAACAACAACTTCAAAAGAAAAAGAAGAAAGAAAAAAAGCAATTAGCATTTCACAACCAGCAGCGGCAACATCACCTGGGAACTTACTAGAAATGGAAATTGTCAGTCCCCTCCCTGGATCTACTGCACCAAAAAATGTGGGAAGGGAGTCCAGCAGTCTGTGCTGTGTAACCTTCTGTCAGGTGATTTCCATGCATGCTAAACTTTGGGGACCATGCTAGATAGATGATACTATTTTCAGAATTATTTTCCTACCTGTCTAATACTCTGACTTTAGTCTTTTAAGAACAGATGCTCCGGCCGGGCGCAGTGGCTCACGCTTGTAATCCCAGCACTTTGGGAGGCCGAGGTGGGCGGATCATGAGGTCAGGAGATCGAGACCACGGTGAAACCCCGTCTCTACTAAAAAAAAAAACACAAAAAAAATTAGCCAGGTGTGGTGGCGGGCGCCTGTAGTCCCAGCTACTCAGAGAGGCTGAGGCAGGAGAATGGCGTGAACCTGGGAGGCGGAGCTTGCAGTGAGCCGAGATCGCGCCACTGCACTCCAGCCTGGGTGACAGAGCGAGACTCCATCTCAAAAAAAAAAAAAAGAACAGATGCTCAACAGATATTTATTGAGCATTTTTTAATGTATCAGGGCAGTATCATATACCAAAAATACAATAATGATCCACAGTATAAACCTTCCCTGAGCTCACTGGACATCATACTTTCAGTAATAGTTTGTTAAATGACTGTTGACACGATGAATGCCCAGTGCTCATGAACGGTTTTATGAGAACAGAGGCAAAGTGCCTGGTTATCTGTTGGGTACTTAATAAACCATCACTTTTGTTTGAAACTGGCCAGATCCCTGTACATTTTGTGTGACTGCTCTGAACCCTTCAAGTCAGAATCCTTTTGATTGGCTTTATTCTTCAGCTGAAAGGCCAGTCCAGAGCTGTGGATATGTAGTCCATTGCTTTCATAAAGTGTTTTTTTCCTCCTCCTCTATTTGTGTTGACTTTTAGCTACTTGTGCTATTAATTTTCCAGAATGATTCACTCATTCCATCCTGTCTCTCCCAGTTTAACTTTCTTTGGTGGGTTTTCTTTGGCATTATTGGCCTGGGCACAGTGGCTTATGCCTATAATTCCAGCACTTGGAAGGCCAAAGTGGGAGGATCCCTTGAGCCCAGCAGTTTGACACCAGCGTGGGCAACACAGGGAGATGTTGTCTCTAAAAAAAAAAAGAAAGAAAATTAGCCAGGTATAGTGGCGTACGCCTGAAGTCCTAGGTACTTGTGAGGCTGAGGCAGGAGGATTGCCTGAACCTAGGAGTTTAAGCTATGATCACACACCTGCCTTCCAGCCTGGGTGACAGACTGAGACCCTGTCTCAAAAGAAAAATAAAAAGAATAATTGATTTATTTAAGAAATATTTGTAGTATACCTATGATAGGGATTGGAGATAACTTAATAGATTTGATCATTGCTGTCATGGGGCTTACCAGTCTAGTAGAGGGAAAACAGAAAATAACATTAAATATATATATAAATTGCAAAACATATGCAATGAAGGAGAGAAGGAGTGTGATAGTGCATAATGGAAGTGGGAGGCCACATCACCTTAGCATCCTCAGGGATATCTCAGAAAACCTTTGAGACAAAACTTAATCCATAAGAAAAGTCAGCTAATTGCCCCAAAAGAGTGGAAACACCAGCATTCCAGGTAGAAGGTATAGTATCTATTAATATTGAAGGAACTGAATGGAGGTTGTCATAGCTAAAGCGATAGGCTGTGGGAGAGTTGTGTGTGATGAAGTCAGGGCCAGATAGGGAAGGCTGTGGAGTTCTTTTAAGCCTTCAAAGTTTGCAATTTATTCTAAGTAATAGCACATAGGATATTCTTTTATATATGACTGTGAGATGCAGAAGTGGAGACCATGCATTCTAACTGGGGCTTGGGAGGCCAGGGACTCATGCAGCCTAGCCTGGCACATAGCCAGGCACTCCCATTTAAATGCTGATTGCTGGTGAGATGCAGGCTCTTGTCCTAGCTCTGTAGGTCACTTTTTGCTGTTTGCAAGGTAAGATGCTCACTTATATGAGAAACAGTGTATTATGCACCTATAGAACTGGTGGACCTGTGACTCATTCTTTTTGTTATGACTGGTGTTTGCTTCCAGGTAATAGCAGTGAGTGCCCGCCTCCGGGAAATGCTGAAGATGACACTGTTTGCTTGGATCTTGGCAAGTGTAAGGATGGGAAATGCATCCCTTTCTGCGAGAGGGAACAGCAGCTGGAGTCCTGTGCGTGTAATGGTGAGCAGTTTTATGCCCAGTCCAGCAGCAGGAGAAAACATGGCCTTTGTCTGCCAGGCTCCCTTCCTCCATTTGGAGGTCGTGCTAATGACAGCAGTGGTGAGATCCAAGCCGAGGATGAGGGGAGGGGGAAGAGCAGGGTAGTGTCTGGAGACAGGCATCTCTGCACGCAGATCCACCATACGTGGGAGACCTGTCCTGTTGGTGTTTCTTCTTGCTGCGTTTTCAGGCCATATGGCAGGCTTTGAGGTAGGAGAGGAGGGAATTTTGTTGGGGGTGGGTGGGTGGGTAGGTAGAGGTGTGTCCTAGCCTTCCTCTTCTCCAGATCACACAAACCACGAAAGTAGCAGTAGCTATCTACATTACATTGGCATGGAACTAGGATACTCCTGCAACAACTCCACCAGAGAGAGCTGATTCCAGGATCTAACCCCACGAGATGAGGATTTTTGCAGTTATCAAGAAGGCTGGGTCTGCTCCCCTCTGATCTCTTAGAGCAGCCTGGGGCAGAAGCCTCTCTCCTGCTGGCCTGTCAGTTTTCCTTAGGTTTCTGTGCTATTTTGGAACCCCTGGGTTTGAAGGCATCCTCATGGACTGGTCAGGGACTGGCTGGACTCTGCTTCCCACCCCACTTAAACCATGGAGCACGTGGGAGTCGATGAGGGAGTTCTCTTGCTTTCAAAATAGACAGAGAGCCAGGTGTGGTGACTCACACCTGTAATCCCATCACTTTAGGAGGCCGAGGTGGACAGATCACTTGAGGTCAGGAGTTCGAGAGCAGCTTGGTCAACATGATGAAATGCTATCTCTACTAAAAATAAAAAAAATGATCCAGGTGTGGTAGCGTACACCTGTAATCCCAGCTGCTAGGGAGGCTGAGGCAGGAGAATTGCCTGAACCCAGGGGGCGGAGGTTGCAGTGAGCTGAGATCGCACCACTACACTCCAGCCTGGGTGACAGAGCACGACTCCATTTCAAATAAATAAATAAATAAATAAAAATAAAATAAATAAAAGACAAGAACCCAGTAGTTAAAATCACTGGATTGGAAGCTCACCATCCATACAGTGGAGTAAGGAACTCTTCCAAGTTCAATAATGTGTAGGTAAAGAAGATAGGTTGAGGGCAGTGTCTCACATCTATAATCCCAGCACTTTGGGAGGCCACGGTGGGTGGATCACTTGAGCTCAGGAGTTGTTTGAGACCAGCCTGGGCAACATTGTGAAACCTCATCTCTTAAAAAAAAAAAAAAAAAAAAAAAGATGATAACACATAGTAGATGCCAAATAAGAAATTTGTTGTGTTGAATGGCAAGAGGCTTGGGGTGCTCTGGAAGGACAGAGCCTGACACAGTAAAAGTCCAAGAAATATTTTATAAATTAGTGAATGATGAAAAGGTGTTCTTTTTTTTTTTGAAATGGAGTCTCACTCTCACCCAGGCTGGAGTGCAGTGGCGCGATCTCAGGTCACTGCAGCCTCCGCCTTCCGGGTTCAAGCTATTCTCATGCCTCACCCTCCTGAGTAGCTGGGACTACAGGCAAGCACCACCACACCTGGCTAATTTTTTTATTTTTAGTAGAGATGGGGTCTTGCCATGTTGGCCAGGCCGTTCCCGAACTCCTGGCCTCAAGTGATCTGCCCGCCTTGGCCTCCCAAAGTGCTGGGATTACAAACGAGAGCCACTGCTCCCGGCCTTTTCTGAAAAGGTTTTCTTTTTGCTTGTTTTGTCTTGATTTTGTAGTTGATTTTTTTCTTCTCCTAAGTATAAATATGGTTTAATTTTCTGGCATTTCTGCCATTCCTATGTATGCCCACATGGCTCACAGATGCCCAGTGTTTTATCCTGTGACCTGTCAGAGCTGTTCTTGGTGGAGGAGTCGTGGAGCTTTAGCTGCAGGGCTCATGCCCCTGGGGTCACTCAGCTCCCCACCCAAGGGTGGACAGTTGTGTCCCAGCTGCTCTTGCTTTCAGGGAGCCAGTGTGGGCCCTGAGGGGCACACTTTAGACTGAAAAGCCAAGGATTGAAGTCAGCAGGGTAACAAGAAAGTTGGGACAAAGGGAAACATTTAGAAGAGCATTGTGAGGGGCTTGGAGAGAATAGTTAGACTTTTAAGAGAGGTCTTTAATCTAGAACGGATTTTTCTCTGTTTTTTTTTAAACCTTGTGGCCTCTGTCACTGAAGGCTGAGGAGTGTGACCTCAGAAACTACTCCTTGGTGGGGGCTATGGATAGTATTAGCTATTGAAATAAAAAATAAATATGATTTCTTACCTCTTTGGGAGCATGGTCAGGGAGGAAAGAGGAGACAGGAGGAGAGGCAGGTCTCAGAACAATCCAGCTGTCAATGCGTGTTCTCGGTTCCAGAAACTGACAACTCTTGCAAGGTGTGCTGCAGGGACCTTTCTGGCCGCTGTGTGCCCTACGTCGATGCTGAACAAAAGAACTTATTTTTGAGGAAAGGAAAGCCCTGTACAGTAGGATTTTGTGACATGAATGTGAGTATTTATGTACAGCTTTTTCTGTAACAGCCAGATAGGAAGTTTTTATTTTGTAAGTACTTGATTTTGCAGATGAAAAGAAATCAAAACACAAGTGGGGCTACATCCTTCTGGCCCATTTTTGTCTATGGGTATTACTTAGGAGGAGAAGACGGAGTGCTTTCAGGTCCCTGCCTGTAGTTTCCTTCCATAGTGGGAGGCTTTGAGCCTAGAGACTGAGAAGGACTGGGGTGGGGACTTTATGGTAAAGTTGGTTGGTTTCAGGCAGTGGGTCCTAATTATGTTTTCCTAGATTACTTACAGAACTGACTAAGATTGCAAAATTATTCAGGGTGTGATTTTGGAACAGGTGCTGAATGAGTAGGAAAGTCCTAGAAGGCTGCTTGACTTAAGCCAGACCCTTTTGTTCTCTAGAGAAGCATAATTTTGCTCATTCAGAATGATGGGAGAGGGTTTCAAGGTTTAAGAGGCTTCACAGGGAGTCTGGCTGTGTTCTTCACTGTCCACTGTGTATGTGTAGAGTCCTTACTGGAATGCCTCATCTTTAGCAAACTGGTTTTCTTGATTTTTGTCTCCTGGTAATTCTAAATCACTTGTAAAAATAGACTAATTATGAAAGTGTTAATGACAGTATGTCCTACTTTCTTGGGTACGCATTACGCGGAAGTTATTGCCTTGTGTCAAAGATGGGAAAACGTTTGATTTTAATGAAGCCCTTTACATGTCAGTTATTTTTATAAAGCTACATTGCTTCTGAATACATTGTGTTTGGGAATGATGCTGTATGTATGTTTTTTCTTCATAGGGCAAATGTGAGAAACGAGTACAGGATGTAATTGAACGATTCTGGGATTTCATTGACCAGCTAAGCATCAATACTTTTGGTAGGTGATTTCCCCAGATTACTTACTGACAGCTGAGTCGATTTCTGTGATGACATTAGAAAAGTGTGCTTTCAGAGTGATGTGCTCTAATTCTGCAGTAGAAGGTGGAAATATTCACAGCTTTAGTTGTGAAACAACTTTGTTGGCTAGAATAAAATGAACGCATAGATAGTCTGTCCCTGTGGAGCTTGGATGCACAGATTTTCTGACAAGGGAAATAAAGTCAAAATATTGGCTTCCTTCTTTACCCAAAAATATACATGTGATTAGCATAAGCATAGTTTAATGCTATAGACTGAATCCTGATTGATGTAAGAGTGTTTATTTGACTGAATGCTATATACTGAATCCTGCTTGATGTAAAAGTGGGCCTCATATTTTGCAGAAGCAGGGTATATCATGTCCTCACGAGTCCATAATTTAATCACAAAAATAATATCCAGGTAACAAAAACTTTGTCTTCTTAAGCATTTACTAGTAGTAGCATTCCATATGATTAGTCTGTTGACACAGTTACTCCAGGTAGTATGTTGAATATTCTGCAATCTCTTCCTGTCAGCCAGTATATGAGGGCTATTTCTTTAAAAGCACTTGGTATGACGAGATGGTGTAATACAGGCAGCACAGACATTCTTCTCTTGGTAGTAGTGTCTAGCCAGCAGCTCTGGCATTTGACACAATGGTAATATCCTAAGAGCATTTCACTTTAGATTTGTGAAGTACTTGGTCAAGACATTCACTGTTTGGAATTGTTCACAGGAAAGTTTTTAGCAGACAACATCGTTGGGTCTGTCCTGGTTTTCTCCTTGATATTTTGGATTCCTTTCAGCATTCTTGTCCATTGTGTGGTAAGTCACCAACTTTTAAGTAATTAAATATTTTATTTAAATTTCGATCAACTCCAACCATGGTAATCTCTGGAAAAGGTAAAAACTTGTTCTTAGCAAAGTTTGGCCTGATATTTCCAATAGCTTTTTTTGTTGTTATTCCTAGGGGAACATGTCATAGAAAGCTTAACTAATGGTCTTTAAAAAAAAATACTATTTTTGTGTGTTGGTATTTTAATATATAAATTTCTTAGGAATTTTATACTTTTAAGCATAGGAGACTGTTTAACTGGATTTGTCCAGGTCTTTTGATGAGTAAAGCCTTTAATTAAGGGCATTTCCAGGCTTTGCTGCAACAGAGCAAATATCAAATATCGGCATTTCAGATGTTCCCCATATATCATGTAGATTCTTGGCAGCAGATGGCTATGTCTTCAGCCTTCTGCACAAATAGGATGTAGGGACTGGGGCCCAGCTGTCTGTGAGTATTTACATCTTCCCCAAAAAAATAAGAGTAAGCAGTCTTTTCTGTTCTCATTCAGAATCAGCAACAGCTACAAGTTGAATTGGGCTTTGACTAAGGAATTCCTGGTCCTTTATAAATTTGAGGCCCTTTTTCATAAATGTTCTTACAAATCCATTCACTTGCATCCGTGGGGAATGGGGATTTGTCTGCCGTAGAGATGAGAAAGGCAGACCCAGGCTTCCAGGCTTGTTTTCCCAAACTCTTTCATAGTGGCCTTCCTATGAGCATTTAAAAATTCCAGCACAACTGATGACAAAGGAGTTTTTCCTACTGCTTCCTTCCTTTCCTTTTCTGCTGGCTTCTCCTGCCTAGGGGCCATCTCACAGAGCAGCTCTTCCTCGGGGTGGTAAGCATGATGGTGTAGGGAGGAAGATCTCTAGGGAGCACTTGTGCTGAAGAAAGCTGAAGGTGATGTGCTTGAAGCTTTGACAGATGTCTCTGGATGACAGTGCCATCCATCACGATTGCTTTTATTGGAGGATGGAACCTATTTTGTTTACAGGGAAGTTGCACATGTGGACAAGGCACGACCCTTGATTTCAGAGCAAAGCCTCTGATAGGAGGGAGGGCCGTGGCTTGTTTCTGGTCATAGAATACATTGATGGCATCCAGACAGGAAGCCTAGTCCTGGATTCTTGGTCCTTGCCCTCTGTCGCCTATTATGCTTCAGCCACAGGCAGGGATGGGGCAGGAGATGGCCATGTGGTTAGCCTTCTGCAGAAGGAGATGTAGGGATTGAGGCCCAGTTCCTCCAGCAGAGCATGGTCCACAGAAACTGTGGAGACAGCTAAGAGGAGAGTGAGGCCATGGGCCGGGGCAGTGCGAGGAAGGCTGCAGGCCCAGCCACCTGGGTCTTCCTACCAGTTGCCCTTCCAGTCATTGCAGTCCTGGTGTACCCAGCATCTGGGACATTTGCCATTTCATGCACAGGAAGATGTCCTTATTATTCCCCTGCCCACAGAGGGATGAATTTCTCAGAAAACATAGCACTTAAACCTTGCCTCTTCCTGTACTTAATGCCAAAATGTATTTCCTTTGAGTGCAAAGCAAACAAACACTTCTAGATTGGTGGCAAAACTAAAGCTTGGGTGAGAAATGGATTGTCATCTGTTGAGCCTGCTATCACTTTCTACAACTCAGGTTCTAAGTTCTTCAGTTAGTGTTAGGAGTAGCCTGTGATGAAACAGTACTCACTAACTGAATTGTATTTGTAGGGAATGACCTTTCTTCTTGCTGTTCCTTTCTTTCTAGGATAAGAAATTGGATAAGCAGTATGAATCTCTGTCTCTGTTTCACCCCAGTGTAAGTATACCATATGAAAGAAACAATCTTCGCCTGGTCTGAGGCCCTGTTAGGCAAAGACCTTCACCTGACCCAGCAAGAGCTTTCATTGGCTGATGGAAGGTCATGTTGCAGCAGGAAGGGTCTAGGTTGGAATGTTTACCCTTCTGACAACAGTGATGGTGAACTTCGATAAGTTGCATGGATAGAGATTTAAAGAACTGTGCTGTGCCCTTCCCAAGCCATAAGGAGTGATTTAGCCATTCAACACTTAGTTAATATTTTGAGATCAATTTCTCTCTTGGGATCTTACCTTGAGAGGTTTGAATCCTCTTTTGGGTCTTCAAATGGTAAGTTTTCAGGATGCTTGAAAGCTAGTAATTATTGTTTTTGCCATTAAAAGTAATGGCATTAATTACTTTTGCACCAACCTAGTATTTTTTAGTCACTTCTTAGGTTGAGTGAGCCTCACCTAGCCCTTTTTTTTTTTTTTTAGCATCACAGTGCCAACAGAATAAGGGGCTGTTTGATGGGTACGGTTGGAGCTGTGAGGACCTAAGATTCATCTTTTATTCCCATCAATTGAACCCATGTCTTTGCAGAATGTTGAAATGCTGAGCAGCATGGATTCCGCATCGGTTCGCATTATCAAACCCTTTCCTGCGCCCCAGACTCCAGGCCGCCTGCAGCCTGCCCCTGTGATCCCTTCGGCGCCAGCAGCTCCAAAACCGGACCACCAGAGAATGGACACCATCCAGGAAGACCCTAGCACAGACTCACATGTGGACGAGGATGGGTTTGAGAAGGACCCCTTCCCAAATAGCAGCACAGCCGCCAAGTCATTTGAGGATCTCACGGACCATCCGGTCACCAGAAGTGAAAAGGCTGCCTCCTTTAAACTGCAGCGTCAGAGTCGTGTTGATAGCAAAGAGACAGAGTGCTAATTTCGTTCTCAGCTCTTTTGACTTAAGTGTGCAAAATATTTTTATAGATTTGACCTATAATCACAGCTTATATTTTGTGAAGATTGGGAAGTGACTTAACAGCAGATGCTGGTCATGTGTTTGAACTTCCTGCAGGTAAACAATTCTTGTGTGGTTTGGCCCTTCTCCTTTTGAAAAGGTAAGGTGAAGGTGAATCTAGCTTATTTTGAGGCTTTCAGGTTTTAGTTTTTTAAATATCTTTTGACCTGTGGTGCAAAAGCAGAAAATACAGCTGGATTGGGTTATGAATATTTACGTTTTTGTAAATTAATCTTTTATATTGATAACAGCACTGACTAGGAAAATGATCAGTTTTTTATACACTGTAATGAACCGCTGAATATGAGGCATTTGGCATTTATTTGTGAGGACAACTGGAACACAATAGTTTTTTTTTTTTTTTTTTTTGCCTTCAACTAAAAACAAAGGAGATACACTGTCTCTAAATTGTGGGTCTATTTCTAGTTATTACCCAGAGTTTTTATGTAGCAGGGAAAATATACATCTAAATTTAGAAATCATTTGGGTTATTATGGCTCTTCATAATTCTAAGACTAATGCTCTCTAGAAATCTAACCACCTACCTTACAGTGACGGCTATACATGGTAGCCAGTTGAATTTATGGAATCTACCAACTGTTTAGGGCCCTGATTTGCTGGGCAGTTTTTCTGTATTTTATAAGTTTCTTCATGTATCCCTGTTACTGATAGGGATACATGCTCTTAGAAAATTCACTATTGGCTGGGAGCAGTGGCTCATGCCTGCAATCCCAGCACTTGGAGAGGCTGAGGTTGCGCCACTGCACTCCAGCCTGGGTGACTGACAGAGTGAGACTCCTCTGCCTAAAAAAAACAAAAAAACAAAGATTGCCTGTTTTCAAACACTAGTGAATAAGAGGGTGAGATATTTCTTAACAAAAAAAAAAAAAAAAAGAAAAAACAAACAAACAGGTTGTTTTGAATAGGCTGAGGTGTGGTGAGCCAGCCAGGAGACAGAATACTACCTGCCCTTAGGGTTGGGGGCTGTCCCCACAAGAACTGATACTTCAGAAACCCTTTTTATTGACCCACAAGCAGATATTTGAATTACTTCTTACTTTATTGCTCCAGGATTCTGGATGGGCTGCATTTACTGTGTGAAGGATAAAAATCATTAGCCTGAATTCTGATTTCGATAAATTGCCATTAAAAGCTTTTTTCCCCTAAGAACTGAAATGTGCTCACCAGCCAAAACATTTTAACATGTAAACTTTGAGGGCAATTAACCAAACCTGTGACTAATCCTATCTCCCCCTACCCCCCATTTCCAAGGACATTTGTTACTCAGATACTTGTTATACTAATACTTGAACTTGTACCTTATGGTATTTGCTATCTTTAACTAGTCATGATATTCTTATACTTTAGTTACACTTTTGGAATTTGATACAAGGTTGAGTGGGGTGTGTGGGTGTATGTATGAGTGAAACAGTTCTCAAAAGAATGTAAGAAAACCATTTTTATAAAATTGTGACTTTTAAAAAAAATAGTCTTTACTTTGTCATTTATAGAATTAAGCTGCTCAGGGTATATTTTATAGCTGTAGCACTGATATCTGCATTAATAAATACTGTCAAAACACAATGGACCTAAGTATAAAACTTCCCTGAAAAATCTAATACTTTTATTATTAATATCAGTGGCAAAGGTTTAAGCCTGAGGAAAAAAGCGTTATCTCTATGTATTGACAACTTTGAGTTCTGTAGATAACAAGCAGATTTGGGTCTCCTGTGATTGGCTAATGGTCTCCATCTCCCAGCAGACTTAATTCAGGTGTTGCTTCTGCTACATCCCGCCAGTAAGGAAGCAGCAAAGGCAGAGAAGAGACCTTTTTCTCTATCAAAGGCCAGAGATGCGAGAACAAAAATTCATTCCCCTTTGGAGACAAATGTAGTCCATCTGATAAATAAGAAGAGAAGTCCTAGAAGGGAGAGAAATCGGTTAAAGGTGGGTAACTGGCCAGGTGCGGTAGCTCACCCCTGTCATTCCAACACTTTGGGGCCAAGGATTACTGGAAGACAGGAGTTTGAGACCCTGTCTCTACAAAAAATTTTAAAAATACAAAAATTAGCTGGGTGTGGTGGCAAACAGCTATATTCCCACCTACTTGGGAGGCGAAGATGGGAGGATCACTTAAGCCAGGACTTGGAGGCTACGTGAGCTATCGTTGCACCACTGAGCTCCAGCCTGGGTGACAGACTGTCTCCCCCTGTGCAAAAAAAAAAAAAGGCCGGGGAGGGAGGGTATAACTTTTCTAAATGCCAGTGTGTACCATTCTCTCATTTGTGGCCCTGCAACAGAAAGATCACCAGCCCCTTTCATTGTAGGCATCTGACCAGAGTTGTCTTGGACTACAGTGGCACTGATATGCTATTTACATAGGTGAACACACAGAGAACCCTTACTAGTGCTGTAGTACTATCTCCATATTATAGAATTGAGTTTCATGAAAGTCACTCACCATTAAGTGAGCTGGGACCTCATTCCAGGTCTTCTGAGTCATATGACATGATTCTCAGGTTATTTGAAAGAACAGGTAAATATGGCCTGTTAATATAATCAGCAAAAATGAAAAATTTGGTATTAGGAGTGTTCAGGGGCCCCATGAGTCAATATTGTTTTTGACTCTAGGCAGGTTTTTAGGTAGAAAGAACTTGTACCATCTAACCTAGAATAGTAATTGCTGGGACACAGGAGTCCAGTCTTCCTCCCACTCCCCTGAACTCAAGAGTATATATTTAAAAAGATACACGTATATTTGGAGACAGGGTCTTGCTTTGCTGCCCAGGCTGGAGTGCAGTGACATGATCATGGCTCACTGTAGCCTCAACCTCCTGGGCTCACGCCATCTTTCTAACCTCAGCCCCCTGAGCAGCTGGGACTATAGGCATGTGCCACCATACCTGGCTGCCTGGCTAATTTTTATGCTTTTTGTAGAGATGGGTGTCTCATTATGTTGCCCAGGCTGGTTTTGAGCTCCTAGGCTCAAGCAATACTCCCACCTCGGCCTCACAAAGTATTGGGAGTACAGGCATGAATGGTCATACCAGGCCCTGAACTATAAGAGTTTTACCCATACAGCCATTTCTTTCTTGGGGAAGAATCTTACTAGCCAAGAGCTCTGTTAGAATCTGGGTGGCCAGCTAGCTTATGTGACCTTTTTTTTTTTTTTTTTTTTTTTGAGCTGGAGTCTCACTCTTGTTGCCCAGGCTAGAGAGCAATGGTGCAGTCTCGGCCTACTTCAACCTCTGCCTCCCAGGTTCAGGTGATTGTCCTGCCTCAGCCTCCCAAGTGTCTGGGATTACAGGTGCCTGCCACCACGCCTGGCTAATTTTTCTATTTTTAAGTAGAGATGGGGTTTTACCATGTTAGTCAGGCTGGTCTCGAACTCCTGACCTCAGGTGATCCACCCACCTTGGCCTCCCAAAGTGATGGAATTACAGGTGTGAGCCACCGTGCCCAGCCCAAGTCTTGCCTTTTCGAGATACCACACAGATGGACTCATGTAGTAACCAACCTTCAGAGACCAGCTTCCTTCCCTCAGTGAAATGCCTCTGAGAGTCACCCACGTTGCTGTGTATGTCAGTCCTTCCTCTTTATTGCTGAGTAGTATCCCATTCCATGGACACACCAGTTTCCCTATTCCTCGCAGAAGGACACTGGGGTGTTTCCAGCAGGTAGGAATAATGCTGCTGTCAACAGTTACACCCAGGTTCTGTGTGAACATAGTTTTCATTTCTCTAGGGCAGATAACCCAGGAGTGGACTGCCAGGTCCTCCCTGAGTGTATGTGTGACTGCGTAAGAAACCAGCTGTCTCCAGAGTTGGTGCACCATTCTATGGGACCTGCTTTTTACCTTTTATATTTGTGCTTTCAGGCTTTAAAACAAAGTAACTTAATTAGAACTACATATCTCAGTTTTATTAGCCAATACTGTATTTAAATTCATTGTTTTACCTGTTAACAAGTTTTAGCTTTCTGCCATTCTCTGTATGAAAGAACTTGGCCTGGATGTTCATAAATATGAGCCATGTATTGCTCATTTACATCACTGTGCACTAACTCCTAGCCAAGGAGCCTCGCTGAATAAGCTGCTGGGCTTGTGAGCCATCCTGGAACCTCCATTCCTCCCCTCCCCCAAGCCTTTTCGTTTTCATTGGCTAAAGGGATGACTGTCTTAGCCAGGCAGGGCCTTTCTAGGGAAAGCTGCTGCACACACACCTGGTTTACTTCTGTGTGATCCTATTTACCCCGAGAGGACTGAGCAAGCCACTGTACCTGGCTGTCCTGCATCAGGGTCCACAGGTCAAGTACGTCAGTCCCACAGTCTTGGGCCACTCGTAAACACGCATTGGCATATTCACCAACAACAGAGTTCAGGCGATTTAGTTTGCAACCTATTGAAGAGAAGAAATCGAGGTGGCAGTTGATAAACCCAAGTGCTGGCCCTTGTGTAAGTTCTGCTCCACTCATCTAGACAGTTTCGAAATGCCATTAAATATTGACCCCACTTGGGCCAGCCTTGGGGTTTAGGGTATATGTTGATGAGCCTTGCAGGTTACTGGTGTGCTGCTCTACTCAGCAGAGGACAAGGTGCAGTGGGAAGAAGGAGCCTTTAGTGGTAACCAGAGTCTTCCGAGGCGCCAGGGAGGATGTTCTAGAGGACACCTTGAACAGAGGCAGAGAGGCAGAAAAGGCCCAGGAGGGCTGGGCTGCTTGGAGAGTGCTGGCTGCAGGAGCTGGACTGGGGGCTGGTAAGGGTTGCACTGGTAAGAAATGCCAGGCCATGGAAGCTGAATGCTGCGCTGACACCGCTGGCTTCTCATATGTAACAGCTGCACCGCAACACAGCAAAATAATTTGTCGGCTTTAGACATAGAGACCTTTATTTTGATGCCTACAATTTTCACTAAATAGCTGTGTGCCTGAACAGCTTAACCGTCCTGAAGCTTTCTGCATCCTTATGATGACAGTGCCTACCTAGTTGCAGGAATATTGACAGGATTAAGAGACTAAACACCAGCAAAGCAGCTAGCACAGAACGATTGAGTGTATCTAACACAAGTGCAGGCTGCCTCATCCTCCCAGGGAGCTGCACCAGGGAAGGCTGGAGTGCAGTATCTGGGGATTGTGCTAGGTTGGTTTGGAAGGTGGGGCTGGGGCTAGGGGAGAAGGCTCAGGAGGCTGCAAACAGGACAGTGAGGGCTGGCGAGAGGCGGACTACAGAATGATATTAAAGAGAAAGCATGAGGATATGGGCAACTGGATGTGGGCCACAGGAGGACCTATGCTGGCCCAGGCTGTACATCACACCGGCTTTGATTCATACTTGGGATCAATTGTTAATAAAATTCACCTAGATTATAACTAGCTACCCCATCCCTACAAAAAAATTTAAAAAATTAGCTGAGCATGGTTGCACATGCCTGTGGTTCCAGCTACTTGGGAGGCTGAGGCAAGAAGATCACCTGAGCCCAGAGGTCGAGGCTGCAGTGAGCTATGAGCAATCCACTGCACCACAGCCTGGGTGACACAGCAAGACCGTCTCAAAAAATAACCTGCTGAATTTCTAGGGGACCAGTTATTGAGATGTGACCCCTCTTCTACCTCCTTTGCCCATTGCTGACCTTTTAATCTGCATTGGGCTACATTCAAGACTAGAAAGGGGAAATGAAATTAAACATTCGGAATTTCATATATATTATTTTCCTGGGAAACAGTAGACAAAAAGAAGTAAACAGCTTCTGTGGACCGTGCTATGTAACGTTTTTCCCCATTTGTTAAAGCCAAGATGACACTGCTCCCCAAGCAGTTAGGGCTGCAGACCCAGAAGCAAGCTGGGAGTCTGAAGTTGTCTCCAGTGGAGCTCTGTGGGCCTTAAACACCTTCCCTACAGAACACTCTGTAGCTCAGGCCCAGCAATAGGGCCCCTCTGCCCTGATGTGATGCCCAGAGCCTACTGCCACCATGTCCCGCAGGCTGGGGTTTCTCCCCGTTTGTGCCTCCAGTGTATGGCACCCTTTGACATATGCTGTTTGTGACTTGAGAATGCACTGGATACTCCTCTAAGGATGACAGGCCCTTTGAGAGCAAGGGACATAGCTACAACCCAACTGAACAGTAAACTCATAGAACAGTAAGGACTTGAGCTCTGAAGTCACACCTGCTGGATTTGATTCCTGGTTCTGTTACTGGCTGTGTGTTCTTGGGCAAGTTACTTAGCCTCTCTAAGACTCCATTTCTCCACTGGTAGAGACAATAACAGCCTTCCATGAAGTTGTGGTGTGTGTGCTGTGGTGTATATAAGAAACATCTGGAGTGCTGAAAATGGGTCCAGAAATCTACCTAAAAATCACGGTTAACTCAGAGTCAGACCACACTTTGAGAAATAGCTGTTCTGTGTTGCAAAGTCAATAATTTGTCCTAGAATGTTGAGTTCTGGGCAGCTTAGAAAACTTCCAGGCCAGGAACGGTGGCTCACACCTGTAATCCCAGCACTTTGGGAGGCTGAGTCAGGCAGATTACCTGAGGTCAGGAGTTCGAGACCAGCCTGGCCAACATGGTGAAACCCGTCTCTACTAAAAATGCAAAAATTAGCAGGGCGTGGTGGCACACACCCGTAATCCCAGCTACTCAGGAGGCTGAGGCAGAATTGCTTGAGCCCAGGAGGCAAAGGTTGCAGTGAGCCGAGATCGTGCCACTGCACTTCAGCCTGGCTGACACAGCCAGACTCTGTCTCCAAAAAAAAAAAAAAAAAAAAAAAAAAAAAAAAAAAAAGGAGAACTTCCATAATGCACATTTTCAACATTAACATACAGCTGACCCTTGAACAACACAGGTTTGAACCGTGAAGGTCCACTTATGTGCAGAGGTTTTTCAATCAAAGGTGGATCGAAAACACAGCACTTGAGGAATGTGAAACCCAACTATATGGAGTGCTGGCGACTCCTATCTGATCATTCCTACCCAGCTTCTGTGGGCCAGGAAAAGCCCCAGGTGTGGACTTCCGAGTCAAAGCGCATCAGCATCAGCCCCCCAGGCCGAGCACCACAGCTCTGCACAGATCTCAGCGGCCTTCATGTGCACCTTGGAGTCTGGCAACTGTAAAGGTCAGCAGATGCCAGGCCCACGGTTCCCTCCTGACTATCCAAAGCCAGAATCCCTTTTCTATGTCAAAAAAGGTCTCAGGTATGACATAATGGAAGCTATACTTTAATAATTTTGGATTGAAAACAGACTGAAATGGACATACTGAGCCCCTAAGAAACAGAAGCCCCAGGCAGGAAACCACTGTCCTATCAGAGTTCCTCCCTCAGTATTCCTATCCAGATTTGCCGAGATTGGCTGTGGTTTGTTTACCTTGTATGATGCACTCTTTTTCCCAGGCTGTTTCACAAAGTGGGGTCGGCGTGATGAGAATGACTCGATTCTCAGGGATGTCCACAGACTTCAGGTACTGCACCATGCTCTTTAAATTTGCAGCATACTCCTCCAGGGGAATGTGCTGCTTGGGATTCTCATCTGCTCAAGAGAAACATGAGTGCTCACCAGATGCATATTTATTATAAGTGACAATTCAGGTGAACACACTTCCGCAAATGCCTGTTATTCATGATGTCACTGGGGGGATTGTTTAACACCAAGGACACAAGAGAAGTTTTTCTCCTTGATGAATTAAAATGTATAGTTCTTCATAAAGCAAGACTTCAAAGGCTCTAACTAGGGGCACTGTAAGTACTCTTGTCTTTTCGTCACTAGTATCCAGATGGTTATTACATCAATTAGGTTGGATTTGTAAAGAAATTAAAGAGCCCAGCCTGTTGGGTGAGATGGCCTAGGTTCAAATCCTGGCTTTGTCACTCCTCGCCACAGAACCACGGATAAATACTTAGCCTTTCTGTACCTCATTGGGAAAATGAAGATAATAGGGTCTCCCTCCTAGGACTGAAAATCAAAACAGCTAAGAGTTTACAGCACCGAGAGCAGGGTGCCTTCACAAAGCAAGCACTCAGTCTAAACAAATGGCACCCATGAATACTACTACTATTATTGCAAAGGAGTATTTTCTAGATAGGCTCTCACTGAAGTATTACAAGGGTCATTGTTTACCATTTGCTAACCACATGTAAGTACAGTATAAAGAAAAAAACAGTCACCAATGATCCTACCACCCAGAAACCCACTGTTGGCATTTGGATGCATATCTTTCCAGTCTACGAAGATACACATGCTTTTAAAAAAATGAGTTTGCACTGAAGATTATATTCACGCTGAAGACTTCATATTTTGCTTTTCTCTACAAATTGTTTTACAGACAGGCTCTCGCTCCATCACCCAGGCTGGAGTGTAGTGTGATCAGAGCTCACTGTAACCTTAACTCCTGGGCCCAAGCGACCCTCCCACTTCAGCTTCCTAAGTAGCTGGGACTACAGGCATGCAACACCACACTAGGCAAACTTTGTTTTGTTGAGACAGAGTCTCACTGTTGCCCAGGCTGGTCTCAAACACCACGCCTGGCTCACATAACATATTACGAGCTTTTCTGTGTCCATAAATAGTCCTCAAAAAATGCTATTTAGTTGTAGGGTGACCACGTGATGTTTCCATACTGTACAGCTTCTAATCTGCTGTTATAAATAGCAATACATGGCCAGGTGTGATGGCTCATGCCTGAAACCCTAGCACTTTGGGAGGCCGAGGCAGGTGGATTACCTGAGGTCAGGAGTTCGAGACCAGCCTAGCCAACATGGCAAAACCCTGTCTCTACTAAAAATACAAAAATTAGCTGGGCATGGTGGCGAGCGCCAGTAATCCCAGCTACTCGGGAGGCTGAAGCAGGAGAATAATTTGAACCTGGGAGGTGGAGGTTACAGTGAGCCGAGATCGTATCACTTCATTCCAGCCTAGGCAAAAGAGCGAAACTGTCTCAAAAAAAGAAAAATAAAATAAAAAATAAAAAAAGCAACACACAGAAATCTCTGCACACACATCTGGCTGCATATCTGAATATTTCCTTGGTTGAATTTCTACACATGGGCAGTCCCTTGACGCATACTGCCGCACAGCTTTCCAGAGGATTACAAGCTATTCTCTCACCAGGAATGTAAGAGTTCCAGTCTTACTTCATGCCTGTCATCCGTAAGTCTACTGCTTCATATTGCTTTTCTGAGTCAAAAAATCAAAATACCTTGTTTTAACTGGCATTTTTTGTTAAGTTTTCACACATTTTCAAATATGTATTTGCTGTTAAATTTCTCCTTTTACCTATTCCTGTCCTTTGCCTACATTTTCTATTGTAGTATTTTTCTTATTGATTTCTACACTAAAGACATTACTCTCTTGTCTGCCACATTTTTCAGATATTTTCCTTAACACATCATTTTCTTTTTCAGTTTTTTCGTAGTCTGAGTTATTTTATTTCATAAACCTGTTTTTCCTCTGTGGCTTCTTCCACTGCTGTTATACTTAGGAAGTGTTTTTCCTTATCCTAAATTTGATAAAAATTTATCTTTTTAAAAAATTCTGTTTTGAGTTTTCTTATGGTTTTTGGTACAAGATAGAAAGTGAAGATTAATTTCTTCCTAAATATAATGGTTGGTGTGCAGTCTCCACCGATCCCTGTAATCTACGTAATCTTTCTCCTAGAAAGCAAGAATTCCGTACTGCAGCTGGTGTTCCTTCATGTCCAGTCTCAATCAGAGGTCTCCCACAGTGTGCCCGTGAATAGCAGACCACACCACTTCTGTGACACAAGCAGGGGCACCAAGAATCTCTGGAAGATGACTACCTAACTTCCCAAAACAAAGGCTGATTTTTCTCGTTTATAGCACGCAGAAGGCTTTTTTCAAGAGTAGAAAGGGAAGAAAGGCCTCTTACACAGCTAGCTTTCCTCTAGTCACAGCAGCAATTCTTCAGCAATCAAGGAGAGACCATCTCCTTTTCCAAACCCATGTTCACCACTGCCCAGGATTCAAGCCTAACTGAGGTCGGGGTGGCTGCTGCCCTGCGATATCCCTCCCTAAGACACTCCACCAGCTGTCATCAGTGTGATGCAAGCCACAAGGTATCCTTTAGCTTTCTGCTGCCGAATGCATGAACTAAAGAGAAAAACATTACAAACTTAGCATAGCACTAACAGACTCTAGAAAATATAAGTGTTTGCAAGATTAGGACTGCCAGCAACCGAGGCATGTAGAAACCGAGTCAAGAATAAAATCCACCAGTGTTAAAGCCAGGGATACACATCAACTCAACATAAGTTTGGCAAAACCATATCTATTGGGAGCAAGTAAACAGTTGAAAAAAGTATATTAAATGTAAGTTTGCTGTAACATAAAAATGATTAAAAGTGAGCTAGAAGAACATAAAAAATGCTTTTACCTTTTAGTGCACTGTCATTGGCCCCAAAGAAAATTGTAACTGCTACTGGGATGTCCAAACTGTTTCCTTTCCTGATTAATCTTGGAAGGATAATTTTGGCCCATCTGGTATTGTAACCTGAAAATCCACGATTCAGAACGTCACATTTTCTGAAACGAAACATTTTAAAAAGATGAATTGTGGGCAAGAAGTGTTTACGGTCCCAGTAAGCGGCCTTTAGTGAGGGTGTGCTCTCTGGGATTCTAAACCCCTCACGTCTCTGAGCCACCCCCAGGCTTCACTTTGATAGGATCAAGAACATAGTGGAAGCATGCTGATCTTAAGCCATTCAAAGATAGAGGTAAATACGCCATACTCCTGCGTGAGAGAAGTAATTATATATAAAGGGGCTGTGATGAAGTCTAGACTACCTGACTTCAAGCATGGTATAGTGGGGTACTTTTAAAATGGAGTTCGCAACAGATAATCTGAGCAAGTATCTCAGGTAAAAAGTCACTAATATCCTGGAACTTAAATAGTTTAGTTTGGTTTATATTTAAATAGTCTATAGAATATTCGAGATTTCTGGTTTTGATTAAATAGTTTTAGTAAATATATTTGTTGTGTTTCAACTTAAACCGGTTCATTAATACTTTTTGTTTCCTTCTTAAAAATAGTTGGATTCACAGTACTGTAGGTGTAATGGGGGGAAAAAAAAAAGCCGGGTTGCCTGGATTTCTTTCTCGGCTCCATCTGTGACCAGGCGTGACCCTAGGCATGCTGTGCTCCTTCCTCACATGTAAAGTGAGGAGATCCCAGTTAAGGATTCACATCAGGCAGTAGGTTTAAAACCCCTCAGAGAATACCAGTCACAGAAGAGGGACTCTTTTTATCTTAGTCTTGGTAAAATGATATGATTTGGGATTTGCTTCAGAATAATCCATAGTAGGAGGGATGGATGGGCTCATTTTACTCTTTGCTTCTGTGGATATTTAAAGTTGTCCATAAAGTTTTCTTAAAATGACTCCTGGGGTTCAACTTATGATTAGTAAATCAATATGGTTCATTTTGGTGTATTCACATTCCTATATATGCATAACCAAGCAGAGAAGCTGGGGCACCAGCGGAGAACTGCAGGCTACAGCATCAGGCAGCAGGCTCCAAAGCAGCACAAGGGGACACTTTATGACACTGCTCAAAGTTCTCAGGCAGCATTTATAAACTGGGGAACAACAACAGAAACTCAGCCTTATTTCTAAGATAGTTTTTGTGTGTAGTGATTATAAAATGCTGACTAGCCATTTTACAGAGTGAAATCACAATATTTTAATGAAGTGCTGGGCTGGGTGTGGTGGTGAGTGCCTGTCGGTCCCAGCTACTCAGGAGGCTGAGATGATGATGGCTTCAGCCCCAGAGGTGGAGGCTGCAGTGAGCCCTGATCACCCTGCTGCACTCTAGCCTGCATGACAGAGTTGTCAGGCCTCTGAGCCCAAGCTAAGCCATCATAACCCCTGTGACCTGCACATACATCCAGGTGGCCTGGAGCAACTGAAGAACCACCAAAGGAGTGAAACAGCCAGTTCCTGCCTTAACTGATGACATTCCACCATTGTGATCTGTTCCTGCCCCACCCTAACTAATCAATCGACCTTGTGACATTCCTCCCCTGGACAATGAGTCTCAGGAGCTCTCCACAGAGCACCTTGTGACCCCCTTCCCCTGCTAACAATAGATAAGCACCTTTAACTAATTTTCCACTACCTAGCCGAGTCCTATAATACTGCCCCACCCCATCTCCCTTTGCTCTTTTCAGACTCAGCCCACTTGCACCCAAGTGAATAAACAGCCTGTTGCTCACACAAAGCCTGTTTGGTGGTCTCTTCACATGGACGCGCGTAACAAGAGACCCTGTCGCAAAACAAAAACCACCAAAACCAAAATAAAGTGCAGTGGAATTGTGACAAGGTGAGTCTTAGTCATGGCAGCACTTCAAAAAAAGGCAAAGTAGCTTCCTACTAGTGTGGTGTCGCAGTGAAACTGCAAGTTCTGCAATCACAGCAGCTGGACTTGGATCTGTCTGCCCTTGACTAGCAAAGAGGCCTTGGCCATTTCCTTCATTTGTCTGAGTCTACCCAGCCATCAGAGCTCAACCCTAAAATATCTAATTGGTCAGACTGAGTGATGAGTAAATTTTTTCTGTTCCTTCTCCTATATACTGATTAGGGGAGGCAAGCAAAATTAATAAAGGAGGAATGTTCTGTTCAGAACTATCCTTCATCCATAAGACGGATCCCTAAGACATTTTCCATCCGTAAGAACTCAAGTATTGGAAACCATTCTCACCTGACCAGCCTGTCAGCCAGCGATGCTCCCCATCCACCCTGCTGGAAGGAAAACTGGAGGAAGAAAAGCCCATTATTACTACTAATGACTGTAACGGGGCATCTCAGCAAGGGCAGTTCTGATTGGCAACTTCTGTTTTCCCGGCGCTCCCTTCTTGGCTTTGATTGCTTCACTGGAGGAGGTCATTTTGGGGATTACAGGTAAGTACACCTGGCAGCACCTTAGCAGAGGGGGATTTTTCTCTATCAAAAGCTAAACAGCCTGTATTCCCAGCACTTTGGGAAGCCGAGGCAGGCGGAGCACATGAGGCCTGGAGTTCCAGACCAGCCTGGTCAACATGGCGAAACCCCGTCTCTACTAAAAATACAAAAATTAGCCCGGTGTGATGGCTCACGTCTATAATCCCAGCTACTCGGGAGGCTGAGGCAGGAGAAACGCTTGAGCCCGGGAGGCGGAGCTTGCAGTGAGCCCAGATTGCGCTACTGCACTCCAGCCTGGGCGATAGAGCGATACTCCGTCTCAAGAAAAGAAAAAGAAAAGAAAACGACAAAAAAAAAAGCTACACAGAAATTTAAGTTAAGGAAATAAAGTCAAAGGTCAGTGAGGAAATGAAGGCCACGCCGCCTCACTGCTTTGCTGGTTACCGAGCTGAGGGTGAACACTTTTGCATACACATTCCCATGGAATTCGGGAAGCCCTGACTGCCCCATATGCCTAAACATAATGTTACCAGTTACTGGCGTATACACAAAAACCTGGTGAAGCAAGTCCTGTCTGAGAAGAGGACACACACAGGAATGGACTTTCTACGCCCTCCCCGAAGTAAGAACCTGCAGTTAGAAGAAGACCGTTCCCTTCACAGGAGGTGAGATGATCTTGGATGAACGGATGGTCCTTTCCTACCTAATTCCTGAAGGCGTTTTACTTCCAAAGTCAACCCCTAACGCCCCCACCTGTGCCCGCAGGGAATGCAGCGAGAGGGTTCCCGGCGCCTCTGCCCGGAGCCGGCCGCGGGACCTCCTGGGACACAGCGCGCTGTCGCCCGGAGCCGCTAACCCGGACCCGGAGGGAAAGGCCGCTGCCCAGGAGGGCGCTGAGGGGACGACCGCGCATCTCGACACGGGGCGGGCAGCGCGGCCGGGTCCCCTCGCGTCTGTGCCGGGAGCCCGGGCTCTCGCGGACACCGTCGTGGCCTCCGGGACGCTGCGGGCCCGGAAGGCGCAGCCACTGGGGAACCCGCCACTCCTCCGGTGTCGCCACGGGCGTGGCCAGGCCTCCGGCCCAGCCGTCTCGGGCGCCGAAGAGAACGGCGAGGAGCCTCGGCCGGCTCGGCAGCGATCCCGCAGGGAGGCCGAGCGTCGGGGCGGCCGTACCTGGGTGATGGAGTCCCCGAAGAGCAACAAGCGAGGCCAGAGCAGGGCGCTGCCGCAGCCCGCTGCCTCGCACAGCGCCATGGAGCAGCCAGTCGGAGCAGGGCGGGGCCGCCAGCCGGGAGAGGCGCCTGCGCAGTGGCCGCCCGTGAGTTGCAGGAGCCGGGCTCGTTGGGCACCCAGGCAGTCACTTTGGTGACGCGCGAAGGTCGTTGCTCCTTGGAGTCCGTTTGCAAGAAGCTCGGCCTCCGCGCTTGTTCACCCACAGCAAGGCTGCCCCCAGGGAGTCCGGAGCCCGCGTCCCGCCGCGTGCTTCCCGGAAGAAAAGCGGTCCGGAGCCCCCCAAGCCCACCCCGCGCTCCGCGGGCGCAGGTGCGTTCGGCAAAGGGCAGGAGTGTAACCTCAGGACGCGCGGCGGGAAGCACAGCTGGCCCTCGGTGGTGCGGAGGGCTGCTCCAGGCCCCCCTGGAAGAGGTCGTGGGGTGCGCGCGGCCTCCTGCGCCGGGCCTCACTCTAGAGGGCCTGTAACAGCCAAGAGGACGCAGGCACTGTGGAAACCCTGGCAGTACCTCGTGGTTCTGCGAATGACAAGGGAAAGCAGCTGCACGTTCAGTGCGTGCGCAGCCGGCCGCTTTTCTTTTTCCCGCCGTTGGGTGGATGCGCGGATGCAGAACCCCGCGGACACGGAGTACTGACTTACTTCCAAGGGATTAATCTGTTAAAACGTGGTTGTAATGCAACGTTAAGAACCTCAACTGTGCAATGAAGTTCTGCGGCCGAGCTAAAAACGGGTGGGAAGGATGCCTTGAAATCACGGAGCTGTAGATGAGTAATAGAAGGGCCAGGTGGAGCCAGCGCAGAGGCCCGCTCCGCTCCTGGGGCGGGGCAATGGGCGTAGAGCGTGACCTTTAAGTTGCTCGTCCCAAGCTGGCTTGGATCACCTGGGGGAGCTTTACAAATAAGATCCAACCAAGGACCCTCATTCCAGCCCGACTAACTCACCTCCTGGTGGCAGGACTTGGGCACAGGTGCACTTGTAATGCACCCCACGTGATTCCCACGGGTAGCCCAGATTGAGAGCCCCTGCGAGAGCAAGCAAAGGTGCCTGGACTTCATCTTTATCATAAGGACTTCATTAAGGCCTTCAAGCAGCAGAGGCTTGAGGCCAGGTCTGTTCCAGGAATCAGCTGTAGGGGAGGAGATGGAGGTGGTTGCAGGAATTCAGAGGGGAGAGTAGACTTGGACTCGAACAGCAGCGGTGGAGATGAAGGCAGGAAAGATTCAAGTGCAACTTAGAATCCTTATTATTAACTCAAATTGGTTACCCCAGGGGAGAGGGTAACCAGCAGCCGTTGCTGTCGGCAGATCTTGATGGTTTCCACGGGAGCTGCACATACATGCCTGGAAGAAGAATCCATAAATTCTAAAATAATGGGCAGTTGATTTAGTAGTTAGTTCTAGAATAATGGACACATTAATTGGCGATTTAGCAGTATTCAGGCTGTTGGAATAAAGGCCATTTGACATCAAAAGTAAATAGGCTCCCGCAGAGAAACGAATGCATTTTATTTTAGGTAACAGAAGTAGAGTCAAGTATTTTTTCAAAGTTCATATACAGACAGTCTCAGTGAACTGGCGTCAGGGCCTCGTACAGTCTCTGTGCAGCCAGCTCCACCATTTCTCGAAGGGATTCATCGTCTTCACTTCCCTCTTCACATTCTACAGTCTGAAAGTGAGGCACAAACAAGACTGTTAGAATTAAGTCTATAATGATTATATAGAAGATAAATGAATACTCTTTTAAAAAAACCATCATCTCATAAAAAATTAGCCAGCTGTGGTGGCGTGTGCCTGTGGTCCCAGATAAGAGGCTGAGGTGGGAGGATCACTGAGCCAGAGAGGTTGAGGCTGCAGTGAGCTATGATTGCACCACTGCACTCCAGCCTGGGCGGCACTGCGAGACCTGGTCTCAAACTAAAAAAAAGAACAATCATCTGTGTGTGCAGAGGTCACGGTGGGACTGATTACCGTGAAACAGAACGGCCGCCCTGCACACTTGTGGGCGTGCAGTGCTTCCTGACAGCACGATGGTCCTCATTAGTGATGATCTGAGGGAAGGGGAAAGACGGGAAAAGTCTAGTAAACTACATTTACATCAAAGCCCACATTTTGATCCAATAAGTGATACTCCAGGGAAGTTCAGCCACACAAATTACTTCGCAAGGAATGGATGTGGCTATCTACTCAACATTTGGTATTAAATTTGACTGAAACTCACTAATAATTTTCTAGTTACTTCGTTTTTTTTTTTTTTTTTTTTGAGACAGAGTCTTGCTCTGTCGCCCAGGCTGGAGTGCAGTGATGTGATCTCAGCTCACTGCAACCTCCGTTTCTCGGGTTAAGGTGATTCCCAGGTTCTCCTGCCTCCCAAGTAGCTGGGATTATAGGCACACCACCACACCTGGCTAATTTTTGTATTTTTAGTAGAGATGGGGTTTCACCATGTTGGCTAGGCTGGTCTCAAACTCTTGACCTCAGATGATCCACCCACCTTGGCCTCCCAAAGTGTTGGGATTACAGGCATGAGCCACCATGCCTGGCCTCTAGTTCTTTTTTTTGTGGGGGGGGGGGGAGACAGAGTCTCACTCTATCATCCAGGCTGGAGTACAGTAACGTGATCTTGGCTCACTGCAACCTCTGCCTCCCTGGTTGAAGCAATTCTCCTGCCTCAGCCTCCTGAGTAGCTGGGACTACAGGCGCCTGCCGCCATGCCCGGCTAATTTTTTTGTATTTTTTAGTAGAGATGGGGTTTAACGGCGTTGCCTGGGCTGGTTTTGAACTCCTGAGCTCAGGCAATCCACCCGCCTCAGCCTCCCAAAGTGCTAGGATTACAGGCGTGAGCCACTGCACCCGGCCTTTTTTTTTTTTTTGAGACAGAATCTTGCACTGTCGCCCAGGCTGGAGTACAGTGGTGCCGTCTCGGCTCACCACAACTTTCGCCTCCCGGGTTCAAGCGATTCTCCTGCCTCAGCCTCCTGAGTAGCTGGGATTACAGGTGCCTGCCACCACGGCCAGCTCATTTTTTGTATTTTTAGTAAAGACAGGGTTTCACTATTTTGGCCACACTTGTCTCGAACTCCTGACCTTGTGATCTGCCCGCCTCGGCTTCCCAAAGTGCTGGGATTATAGGTGTGAGCCACCGCGCCTGGGCTCTAGTTACTTCTTAAGCTCAACTACAAAACACTATATGCTGTTTAAAGAATGTTTTTATTATACCATAAACATTTCCCATTAAAAACTTAGGAAAGAGGAAAAAAACACTTATGACCTAATGATAACTATGGTTACCATTTCTGTCTAGTAACCGTCTAGACTTTTTACATATATATATATAAAAAACGAAAATAGGATAATTTCTTATATGTACTATCTTGTAACTATTTTTTTTCACTCAACAATATATAGTGGACAGCTCTGCACATGAATAAACCTGCCTCATCTTTTGGTGGTACAAATGTATGGGGCACATGTGCTGTTTGGTTACATGCACAGAGAGCTCAGTGGTCTAGTCAGGGCTTTCTGGGCACCCATTACCTGGACAGCATCCATCACCCCCGCCACACCCTTCTGAGTTTCCACCGTGTATCATTCCACTCTCTATGGCCGTGTGTGTACGTTTTTTTAGTATACTTATAAGTGAGAAGATGGGATACCTGACTGACTTTCTGTGCTTGGCTTATTTCACTAAAGACCCCCAATTCCATCCATGTTGCTGCAAGGGACATAATTTCATTCTTTTTGATGGCTGAATAGTATTCCATTGTGTACATACGCCACATTTTCCTTTTCCATTCTTCTGCTGATGGACACTTAGGTTAAGGCCATATAGTTGCTACTGTGAATCGTGCTGCAATTAACATATCAGTGCAGGTATCTTCTTTTTTTTTTTTTTTTTTTTGAGACAGAGTCTTGCTCTGTCATCCAGGCTGGAGTGCAATGGCGCGATCTCAGCTCACTGCAACCTCCACCTCCTGGGTTCAAGGGATTCTCCTGCCTCAGCCTCCCGAGTAGCTGGGAATATAGGCACCTGCCATCATGCCTAGCTAATTTTTTTTTTTTTTTTAGAGACAGGGTTTCTCCATGTTGGTGAGGCTGGTCTCGAACTCCTAACCTCAGGTGATCTACCCATCTCAGCCTCCCAAGGTGCTGGGATTACAGATGTGAGCCACTGCACCTGGCCTCTCAAACCTTATGGTTTGGAAAATCCACTTGGATCTTGCTGGTGCAAACAGAAGAGCAGCTTCTTTAAAAAATGCAGAGTCAACTAGATGCCAAACTAGAGAAGGGATGAGGTGAAGTAAGCTGTATTATGGAAGAGGACAGCAATGGAGTGGCATACACGGGAACCTCGTACTATGCAGTGACCCGGAAAAACACAGAAGACTTCAACCATAATAATATAAAAAGAACAATGTGAAAAAAATGTTGGAAACACTGGAAGCAAATGCCAATATGCAAAAGTAGACTGTTGAGTGTGAGAGTACAGATTATTTATGCCTTCATTTTATTTCCCAAATGTCTTGAAACGTAGGAAAGAGCAGCTACATACCCGTGTCTCCAAGTTAAGGTTGGCAGTTTTCCCATCCACTGTGACGCTAAGAATAGAGTCATCCTTTACACTTATACAGTCTTCTCCAAATATGTCCCTTAAAATAAGCAGAAATGCAGGATTAGTGAAAATGCCCAGCTTTATATATTTGAGGAAAAAATAAAACTGAAGATAGGTCCTAGTTCTAAAGTAGAATACTGTATTTATTTATTTTTTCTTTTTTTTGAGATGGAGTCTTGCTCTGTTGCCCAGGCCGGAGTGCAGTGGCGCAATCTTGGCTCACTGCAACCTCCGCCTCCCGGATTCAAGTGGTTCTCCTGCCTCAGCCTCCCTAGTAGCTGGGATTACAGGTGTGCACGACCACAGCTGGCTAATTTTTGTATTTTTAGTAGAGTCAGGGTTTCACCATGTTGGCCAGGCTGGTCTTGAACTACTAGCCACAAGTGATCCACCTGCCTCGGCCTCCCAAAGTGCTGGGATTACAGGCATGAGCCACCATGCCCAGCCTGTATTTACTTTTGAGACAAGCTTCTTATTTGCTTTGATATAGCTTATTAAGTTTATAAAACAGGGAAAATACACAGCTATTATTCAAGAATGATCTATTCAGCAGGCATCATGCTAGGTGGTTTATATACATTATCTTAACCTATAATAATTTTGGTAAGGATCCCCTTTTACATGTGAAGAAAACAAGACACAGAAGTTAAGTGATTTGCTTAAAGCCTCACAGCTAGTAAACAGCTGAGCTGGCATTCAAATCCAGGTATCCAGGTTTAAATGGCTCCCAAGCCCACTAGCTGTTCACTCCTACTTCAATTGAACTTGGTATTTATTGAGCATCTTCTATGTGGCAGATTCCTTCTGTGCTAGGAGCTGGGGATACAGAAGGCACTAAGACATTGCCTCTGTCATTGAGAGAAACAGTTTTGATCATTAATTTCAACATCGTCCCCACTGGGACAGAGGTGTTAGGAAATAGCAGTCCACCTGCAGGCTGAGTGCAGGTAAGAAAGGCAGGCCCACGGACCATGGTCAGCCTAGGACAGTTAACCCTGACAACGCCGTATTAAGCTGGGGAAGGGAGGAGTGGGAATCAACTGCTTGCATCTTCAGGCAGTTACTGCTCATCATATGTGTAAATAAACTTAGGTGGGACCCTAGCACAAAAGAAAAGATTGTATTTTATTTTATTTATTTATTTTCAGACGGAGTCTTGCTTGTTGCCCAGGCTGGAGTGCTGTGTCGTGATCTCGGCCCACTGCAACCTCTGCCTCCTGGTTTAAGCAATTCTCCTTCCTCAGCCTCCTGAGTAGTTGGGATTACAAGCACCTACCACCACACCTGGCTCATTTTTGTATTTTTAGTAGGGGTATTTTAGATGGGGTTTTGCCATGTTGGCCAGGCTGGTCTCGAACCCCTGACCTCAAGTGATCCACCTGCCTAGGCCTCCCAAAGTGCTGGGATTACAGGTGTGGGCCACCGCACCCAGCCAAAAAGATTATATTTTAAATACAGAAATGAATTCAAAAGGATAGGAAAAAAAGGTTTCATTTTCATGTGATCCAATGTTGGCTTGTCTAAAGAAACGAATACATTTACTCCTATCTAATCCTAAGTGTTTAAACAACTGGGGAAATAGCTGCATTTTTAAGGGTACGATTGGCTTTGAAGTTTAAGGACATGGGAACCCCCCGTTCCTGGCCGAATGGAAGCTGTCTCATACTCCTGTTCCTCAGAGTTGAATAGTTCTGGTGTGTTTGTGGGAGGCGAGGGAGAGGGAGGGGAGGCGGGAGGAGTAGTGTCAGGAGGACAGGGAAGAAGGCCAGAGTGAAAGTCCAGTGGAAGGGCCGCAGCCTCCCGCAGACTGCCCTCCCCACAGCTCCTGAGGACCAGCCGCAGCAATGTGAACTTTCATTCTGCACCCCGACTGCAGCACATGGGACAGCGGGGCCAGTCTAGGGCCATATGTGTTTTCTATTCCTGTAGAGCCGCCAACAGAACTGCTGTAGTCAAATCCCTGGTCACCAACACCCACCTTCTACAATAGGGCTGTTTAACCTGGGGTCCCAGGATAGCCTGTGGGAGGGGGTTGTCTAACCTCCTTGAAATCAAAGGTAAAACTGCATATATGTGTGTCCCCTGCCCCCGCCCCACAGCCTTACCTGACTGCCAAAGGGGTCAAGGATCTAAAGATTAAGATACTCAGACTTCAACGCTGGCAGAGTTGAGCCTCTGCAAAATAAGTTCAGAGAACCAGAGGCTCCAGGGGTGGGAACCAGTAAAATCTGCGGCCTTTTCAACCGCCATGGAAATCACTGTGCTTGCACTGTTGGCCAGTTTTGTATGAGAGGAATGCGCTTTAAAATCAAAATGACAATACAGAGAATACTGTTTTGAAGATGTATTACAACTTCTATACGCAAAGTCATCATTTAAAGCCTATCATTTTTTTTTTAAAGCCACTAAACTGCTGCTTTAGTGGGCCGGGCACGGTGGCTCACGCCTGTACTCCCAGCACTTTGGGAGACGGAGGCAGGTGAATCACAAGGTCAGGAATTCGTGACCAGCCTGGCCAATATGGTGAAACCCTGTCTCTACTAAAAATACAAAAAATAGCTGGGTATGGTGGCGTGCGCCTGTAGTCCCAGCTGCTTGGTAGGTTGAGGCAGGAGAATTGCTTGAACCCAGGAGGTGGAGGTTGCAGTGAGTTGAGATTGTGCCACTGCACTCCAGCCTGGGCGACAGAGTGAGACTCTGTCTCAAAAAAAAAAAAAAAAAAGTTGGTGTAGAATTTTGGAGAAAGGAAGAAAGGAACAGAAATGTTAGCATAAAAACCTTCTAAACTAGCAGGACACCTTACTTTGTTAAAACGTCTAATGGGGCAAGGGCTCACATCTGTAATTCCAGCACTTTGGGAAGCCAAGGCAGGAGGATCCCTTGAGCCCAGGAATTTGAGACCAGCCTGGGCAACATAGGGAGTCCCTGTCTCTCCAAAAAAATAAAATTAGCTGGGCGTGGTGGTGGGAGCCTGTGATCCCAGCTACTCGGGAGGCTGAGGTAGATTGCTTGAGCCTGGGAGTCGAGGCTGCAGTGAGCCAAGATCATGCCACTGTATTCCAGTCTGGGCAGTGGAGCAAGACTCTATCTCCCAAAAATAAAAGTAAAATAAAATAAAGAGAAATGCTTAAAGGTAATTCATTGCTTACAGACTGAGAAGAGTCTAGAAGAACACCATTTTACAAAGAATTCACATTTAACAATATATAATTCTTGAAGATACAGCAACATTCAGCGAAGATTTTTGTACTTGTCCTTGATAAGAATGTTTTAACCCTTGCTAACTGTGCCAGCCCTGTGCCAGCGTCCTGAAGCACTGTATTAAATGAAACACAAACGGCTGACCTAGCAGGTCACAGGTGAGTGTGGAGCTGGCAGGGAACAGTTCCAACCCCTCTCTTTCCTAACAGAGAAGCAGGTCTCAGAGCATTGCAGTGGCCTGGTTGGAGCCACACCCCAGTCCCTGAAGGAGCCAGAGCCCAATCCAGGGCTCCTTCCAGCCCACTGTCACTGTCTTGTTGAGAAATAATGGGTGAAAAACTTACTGAAGCATGATCTCCAACCTCTTGCTGTAAACGTGCATTTCTAATTTTTTAGAAACCTTTTGTACTGCACCTGGAAAAAAAAGTGAGAGAGTGATAGCAATTTCTAAATTCCTATTCAGAATAATTTCCAAATCAATAATCAGAATCTGGTTACTGATAAGTTAAAGTGATTAACTATGGAATCCTTAAAGTGACAAGCATGGATTTGTATTATTTGCCTGCTAAAGGAAGTGGATATTTTCATCATTTAATTTCATGTTCTTTTTATGTGTATTTTTATTTATTTATTTATTTATTTATTTATTTATTTATTTATTTATTTTCTGAGACGGAGTCTCACTCTGTTGCCCAGGCTGGAGTGCAGTGGCGCGATCTTGGCTCACTGCAAGCTCCGCCTCCCAGATTCACTCCATTCTCCTGCCTCAGCCTCCTGAGTAGCCGGGACTACAGGTGTCCGCCACCATGCCCGGCTAATTTTTTGTATTTTTTTAGTAGAGACGGGATTTCGTCATGTTAGCCAGGATGGTCTCGATCTCCTGACCTCGTGATCCGCCCGCCTCGGCCTCCCAAAGTGCTGGAATTATAGGCGTGAGCCACCGTGCCTGGCCTATGTGTATTTTAAAAAAATTTTTCTATTACATCTTTTCACCCTTTCTCCAATATTTCATGTTCTTATTAACCAAGAAATGACACTTAATATTATTTTTAATTTTATTTCCCACATTTCTCAAACGTTACATTTATGACCACGGGCAATTAACTCCAGGAATTCTAGGGGCATATTCAAGCTCAAAGATCTGTGAAGTCTTTTATCTAAAATGTGATATAAATTTAGCTTTCTATTAGATATAATTATTTTAATAAAAATTAATACTTAAAATGACTTGCCCATTAAATTACTCAGCTTTCCTTCCAAAACAAAGAAATCTGACAGCTTGGGAAGATGGGCTCCCCTTAATCTGGAGTTTCAGACATGCTGTGACCCCTCATTCAACAGCTCAGTGCATCACCAATAGCAAAAGAGTGCAGAGCTCACAGTCTGGCACTTCCTCAGAAAGTTAAACAGTGAGCATTTGACCTAGTAATTCTACTCCTAGGTATAGATCCAAGAGAAATGAAAGCATATGTCTGCAGAAAAACTTACATCCAAATCTCTATGGTAGCATTATTCATAAAAGCCATAAAATAGAAACAACCGAAGTATCCATCAACAGATGAATGGATAAACAAAATGTGTTGTGTCCATACAACGGGAAATTATTTGGCCATAAAAAGGAATGAAGCACCAATTTATAGGACAACATGGATGAACCTTGAACACAGCATAGTGAAGGAAGCCAGTTGTCAAAGGCTATATATTGTATGATTCCATTTATCTGAAACGCTGAGAACAGGCAAATCCAGGGAGGCAGGAAGTAGATTAGTGGTTGCTTTGTTGGGGAGAATATAGAGATTGGGGCATCATAAGTAAGGGATATGGGGTTCCTTTTCGGAGGAATAAATTTATTTATTTATTTATTTATTTAGAGACAGGGTCTTGCACTGTTGCCCAGGCTGGACTGTAGTGGTGTGATCACGGCTCACTGCAGCCTTAACCTCTGGGCTCTGGTGATCCTCTCACCTCAGCCTCTCAGGTAGCTGGGACTACATGCATGCCCAGCTAATTGTGTGTGTGTGTGTGTGTGTGTGTGTGTAGAGATGGGGTTTCACCATGTTGCCCAAGTTGGTCTCAAACTCCCAGGTTCAAGCAATCTGCTCCCCTGGGCCTCCCAAAGTGCTGGGATTACAGGTGTGAGCCACCATGTCTGGCCTGGTGTGATGTAAATGTTTTAAAGTTGATTGTGGTGATGGTTGTACAACTCTGAATATGCTAAACATCATTGAATTCTACACTTCATATGGATGAATTGCATGGTATGTGAATTATGTATCAATAATGCTGTTACAAAAAGAGTAGTGCAGAATTTTAAAATCCTTCAGACAAAACACACACACACACCCCATATATATGGATATTGTCATCATTTAATTTCATGTTCTTATATATATATATATATATATATATACATACACTATATATATATATATACATACACTATATATATATAGCAAACAAAAAGACTTCATTTTACAAAAGGGCTATCAGAATATAATGAAGAGAAGGCAACCTTGGTGGCATCTGATTTGGACTGAACAGATTAAGATAGGAAGTGAAGGCCAGCTGAGCTCTTAGAAGGACGGGTGGGGGGAGGGGGGCTTAGAGCTGAAAGCTGGGCTGGCCCAAATGTGAAAATCCCAAGTTTGGATAGGAAGAAGTCAGTTTGATAAATAATAAATATACATAATCAACTTCCTCTTTTATATATTTTTTATATATACGTGTGTGTGTGTGTGTGTGTGTGTGTGTGTGTGTGTGTGAAATGGGGGAAAATACCAGAAATAATCTTATGGCCTCACCTATAAACAGGAAAATATAAGACCGTAATTTCTTTCTTCTTTTTTTCCCTTAGAAAGAGTGTCTCGCTCTGTTGCCCAGGCTGGAGTGCGGTGGTGCAATCATAGCTCACTGTAACCTTGAACTCCTGGGCTCAAGTGATCCTCTCATCTCAGCCTCTCAAGTAGCTAGGCCTATAGGTGTGTGCTACCATACCTAAGACTCTGTCATTTCAAAGAGACCAAAAATTATGATTTCTTCAATGCACTTTCAATTTCTCAGCCCACGTAATTACTTTCTCATGTAACACTATGACTTTTTAAAATATTATATCATCTGAGTGTAGCTTTATTAACTCACTTCTGCACACCCACATACCTATTTCAATCTACTCTACGGAAAAGACTCAAATTGTCATTTCTCCTAAACTATTCTATAATTCAACCATACTTCATCTAATTCTTTTTAATTCATGAATTTCAATTGTATATACAACTAACTACTCGCCTGTAATCCCAGCACTTTGGGAGGCTGAGAAGGGAGGACTGCTTGAGCCCAGGAGTTGGAGACCAGCCTCGGCAACATAGCGAGACCCCATCTCCATTAAAAAAAATAATAAGCCCAGGTGCAGTGGCTCACATCTGGAATCCTAGCACTCTGGGGGGCCAAGGTGGGCAGATCACTTGAGCTCAGGTATTTGAGACTAGCCTGGGCCACATGGTGAAACCCTGTCTCTACAAAAAATAGAAAAATTAGCCAGGCGTGGTGGTGCACGTCTATAGTCCCAGCTACTTGGGGGTGCTGAGGTGGGAGGACCACTTGAGCCCAGGAGGTCGAGGCTGCAGTGAGCTGAGATCATGCCACTGTACTCTAGCCTGCGACAGACACCCTGTCTCAAAAAATAAAATAAAGTAAAATAAAAATAAAAAAAACCACAAAAACAAAAAACTAACCAGGTGCTAGCCAAGAAAGCTATATAATAGAACTTTTATACTTTAATTATAATCATTAGTTTTATTATTAATTACTAAAATAAGCACTTAATTGACATGTAAAAATCTCACAATATATTAAAAATAAATATCTAAGCTATGAAACTATTAAAAGAAACTTTCCAAAGTTTATGTGTGTGTGTGTATATATATATATATATATTTGCAAATTCCTGCATTAATATTTAGACAAACTCGTCAGACACATGAGATCATATTAAACACAGAACTATACAATCAGACATGTATACCTGTTCTTGGTAGGTCTGTGTGTCAAAACAGGACACATACATGCTGAAAACAGGTGCCATGTAAAATAGAAGAATGTTAAGGAATATAAAAACAAAATAATGTATTTTGAAAATATATAAGATTTCCCCTTTAGTTAAGAATGGGGACACATAAATTGAGGTTGGTGGTGAGACACACACACACACACACACACATACATACACACACACTGCAGATACAAATACAAGTTGTGTTTCCAGAATCTGGACTGAAGTGTCAGGAGGCTAAGAAATGAAAAGGGAGAAAAATGCCATCAAGGAAGAATCAGATTGTTTCACAGAGGTGCCTTGAGAAGAGGGCAACTTTTTCTGTAAATGGCCAGATGGCATTCTAGGCTTTGTAGACCACAGGGTCGCTGTCGCAATGACTCAATTCTGCTGCTGTAGCAGGAAAGAAGTATCAGAGGAGATGAACCAGTGTGCACGGCTGTGCTTCGGTAACACCGTACTTACCAAAGCAGGCGGGCTAGGTGTGGCTTGTGGGCCACAGTCGCTGACTCTGCCCTAAATGTGAAAATCCCAAGTTTGGACAGGAAGAAGTCAGTTCGATAAATAATAAATATACAGAATCAACTTCCTCATGACCAGCATTAGTGTCACGTGTACCAGTTCTTGCAATACTTGTCACCTTTGAAAGGCACAAGTGCTACTTATTAAAACCTGTCACTTAGCCCCATGAGTGACAACTCTCCATGCTGATGTATCCTGGATCATTAGCTTAAAGTTCATCCTGTCTGTTCTCTTTCTGTCGCCACTTACAGCTAATCCAACAGGAAATACTGCTGGCTTTATTAAAACACCTCCAGAATCCAGCCACTTTGCGATATCCCCATGACTTCCACCCTAATCTGAGCCACTGTCTGCCACCTGGATGACTGAAGAAGCTCCCAGCTGGAGCCTCTGCTTTCCTGCTTGCCCTCCTAACAGTAGTTTCAGCAAGCACCACGGCAGTCCTTTAAAAACTCTGTCAGATCCTGTCTCAGCCCCGCTCAAAGCTCTGCAGCATAGCCGCATTTTACTCACACTGAAAGTCTGAGGTCCTTACGATGGCCAACAAGACCCTATGGGATCTGCCCAACTCCAAACCCTATCAGGAAGCCCTGGGACACGCCAGAATGTCAGATCCTTGGAGGGGGCAGATCTGTTTGCTTTATTCACTGATGTTTCCTAAGCACTTCGAGGCATGCCTGCTGGGGAGCAGGTACTCAGTAAACATCTGTCAGATGAATGTTAATGAAAATATGCAAGCACTTCATCATCCCAGAGGAATATAAAACCTCATTCTCCATAAACTACAAAATGGGGAAGAACTAGGAAACACAAGGCACCCCGCCAGCTGAACAAATGTTAAATACACGGAATACACAGAAACAGCCCAGTTCTAACCTGTCTGCAATGAACCTCTGCTGAAATGGCCAGAGGCTAACCAAAGGAAGGAATGTTTTTATTATTAACGTAAGAGGGATCACTAATAATACAGTGATAATTAATTTAAATTCAATTACTGCAGATCAGAGTAAAGGTACATTTCATTTTGGACCGGAGTATTAAGAGAAATAATCAAGATAAAGGAAAACCAACCTATGACAGGTCATGTATTCCTTCCTGTATAACACACACACGAGCTATGTGGAGATTATCTGTCATACCACAGCACCTCTTGTTTTTCAGCATCACCACTAGGCAGAGCCCTCATCAGAACAGCAGATGACATCCTGACAACATCTCTGTGATCCCTCCTCTGCCACATGGAAAACAGGCTGGCAGAGCTCAGACACTAAACATCACCAAAGACCCTGTAGTCACACAACATCCTAACTGGCCTAAAAATGTGCCATTTTTGCATAGAAACTTCATTTTTCAGAAAAATATATAAATTTCTAATTAGTTGACTGTATTACAAAAAAGACTTCATTTTACAAAAGGGCTATCGGAATATAGTGAAGAGAAAGCAACCCTGGCGGGGCGCGGTGGCTCACGCTTGTAATCCCAGCACTTTGGGAGGCCGAGGCGGGCAGATCACGAGGTCAGGAGATCGAGACCACGGTGAAACCCCGTCTCTACCAAAAATACAAAAAATTAGCCGGGCGTGGTGGCGGGCGCCTGTAGTCCCAGCTACTCAGAGAGGCTGAGGCAGGAGAATGGCGTGAACCCGGGAAGCGGAGCTTGCAGTGAGCCGAGATTAAGCCACTGCACTCCAGCCTGGGCGACAGAGCGAGACTCCGTCTCAAAAAAAAAAAAAAAAAAAAAAAGAAAGCAACCCTGGTGGCATTTGATTTGAACTGAACAGACTAAGATAGGAAGTGAAGGCCAGCTGTGCTCTTAGAAGGATGGGAGCCTTAGAGCTGAAAGCTGCGCGGCCCAAAGCCCTGGGCGTGATTCTGCTCTCCACACCTAACCCTCTTCCCCACGTCACTGTGCCTAACTTCTGCACCACTACTTACTCATGATCTTTTAAAAAGATCCTCCTAGGCCCGGCGCGGTGGCTCACGCCTGTAATCCCAGCACCTTGGGAGGCCAAGGCAGGCGGATCACAAGGTCAGGAGTTTGAGACCAGCCTGACCAACATGGTGAAAGCCCGTCTCTACTAAAAATACAAAAATTAGCTGGGCGTGGTGGCACATGCCTCTAATTCCAGCTACTCAGGAGGCTGTGGCAGGAGAATCGCTTGAATCCGGGAGGTGGAGGTTGCAGTGAGCCGAATCGCGCCACTGTACTCCAGCCTGGGTGACACAGCGGAGACTCCATCTCAAAATAAATAAATAAAAATAAAAATAAAAAAAGATCCTCCTTCCCACCCTGCACACCTTTATTTTTACCACCTAAGATAAGTAAGAGAAAAACAATTTTTTTTTTTTTGATACGGAGTATCGCTCTGTCACCCAGGCTGGAGTGCAGTGGCATGATCTCTGCTCACTGCGCCCTCTGCCTCCCAGGTTCAAGCGATTCTCGTGCCTCACTCTCCTGAGTAGCTGGGATTACAGGCAGCTGCCACCATCCCTGGCTAATTTTTTTTGTATTTTTAGAAAAAATGGGGTTTCACCATGTTGGCCAGGCTGGTCTCAGACTCCTGACCTTAAGGGATCCGCCTGCCTCAGTCTCCCAAAGTACTGGGATTACAAGTGTGAGCCACCGTGCCCAACTGTAAGAGAAAATTGACAACTGCATTTTTTTCTGTCAATATATTTGTACCCCAGGATTAAGACTGTGACCTTGAGCATCATGTAAGAATCCAGGGTGTGGCATTCTTCTGTGGCTTATATAAAAATGCACAGCTGTCTCCTGTGTTACATGCACATGGGAGGAGCCATTTCCCATGAGTTAATTCAGCTAAAACAAGTTATCAAATGATGTCCAAATGATCATGTTTACAATTACTGAAAACAAATTCAAATGCTTACCAGTGACTCAAATGAATAACAGATTTAGATTATCTGAAAGTATTCGTTTGTATTACAGATGCACCATAGGAAATGAATTACAAAGTAGTCTGCTAAACATTTTTCTCATGAAATCAAAGAACTAACTAACTGTATATTTTCAAGGCACAGTATAATATTCTCTCAGAGCCCAGGATCTAATGGTCTGTGAAAGGGTAAAGGCTCAGGCTTCCCAGAATACTTCCCGTATGGTCACTTCCCCCATCACAGCACACAGGACTACTCCATATGCCAGAGACTCACAGCTCAAAACATGTAAAGAGCTAGGTACAGTGGCTCATGCCTGTAGTCTCAGCCACTCAGGAGGCTGAAATGAGAGGATCATTTGAGCCCAGGCATTTGAGAGCAGCCTGGGCAAACAAAGCAAGACTTTGTCTCAAAAAAAGAAAAAAAAAGACATATATTATGCTGACTTAAGTATAAAATAGAATCAAAGAAATAACACAAAAATATCTTCACTGTTTTCTCTGGTTGAAAATTGTCCCATAGGGAGATTCAATCCTATTCAACAAATTTTATTAAATATGAAGATAGTAGCGTATCTTCCTAATCTGGCTCAATTCATCAATATTTTGGAATTTCTGATTCAATTATTTTTAAGAGGACTGCTTCTAAAAGGATTTTATCTTAGTCTTAATTGCAGCCAGGTTGCTGCAGTATGAGTGAAGAGCCAGGACAAAAATAAGCAAAATACTAACAATATGCATTGCTGTGTGTATTTTATATCTTAAAGATTACATAGAAATGATCAAGTTTGTTAGGAGTCTATGTACTGCTTTTTAATTCACAGAAACATAAGAAAAATGAAAGAATTAAAGGATAAAAATGAGTGGCCGGGTGCGGTGGCTCACAGTTGTAATCCCAGCACTTTGGGAGGCTGAGGCAGGCGGATCACGAGGTCAGGAGTTCAAGATCAGCCTGGCTAACACAGTGAAACCCCATCTTTACTAAAAATACAAAAATTAGCTGAGTGTGGTGGCAGGTACCTATAATCCCAACTACTTGGGAGGCTGAGGCAGGAGAATTGCTTGAACCTGGGAAGCAGAGGATGCAGTGAGCCAAGATTGTGCCACTGCACTCCAGCCTGGATGACAGAGCTAGACTCCATCTCCAAAAAAAAAAGGATAAAAATGAACGAACTCTTACCTTTTCTTATTTTGGGATTTGACTGAACTTCCAATATCACAGTTGTTACTGTATCTGCATACATATCATTAGAAGGGTTTGCCAGCCACTGGAAAGCAAAAGGCAGAATTAGGAAGTGACCTACCTATAGTGACCAACCACAAAAGCTACAACTACAACCCACCAAACCATGGACTGTACATACGGAACTACTGCTTCTGGCATTTTCAATGAAATTAACTGACTCATTGTTTACTGAAATTAATAATACTATACTCCTCTAATTTTCTGTAAACAACAAAAGTAAATTGTACTGAGCCCTTCTTTTTGACATAGTATTTTATAGGCATTATCCTTTAATTTTCATAACTAATAGCACAATTAATTTCATTTCATAAAAGAGAAAACTGACTCAAAAGTAACTTGCACAGGATAATCACTGGTGCTGGGACTGAACTCAAATTCCTAATGCTTATTATATTTAGTATAGTATATGACTACAGACAGAATGTGAAGAGGGTAATTTTTTTTTTTTGAGATGGAATTTTGCTCCCATTGCCCAGGCTGGAGTGCAATGGCGTGATCTTGGCTCAGTGCAACCTCTGCCTCCCAGGTTCAAGTAATTCTCCTGCCTCCCAAGTAGCTGGGATTACAGGCATGCGCCACCACGCCCGGCTAATTTTATATTTTTACTAGAGATGGGGTTTCTCCACGTTGGTCAGGCTGGTCTCGAACTCCTGACCTCAGGTGATCTGCCCACCTCGGCCTCCCAAAGTGCTGGGATTACAGGCATGAGGCACCGTGCCTGACCAAGAGGGTAATATTTTAAAATATTTACTTTTGCTTCTCACACTAAGCCTCAGATCCCCTGGCTTTTGTTCCTAGGGTAAACAATCTCTGACATGTTTACCCTAGGAACAAAAATATATTATCTACTATGTATGTATAAATGAATGAATGAATGAATGATAGAGGCAGGGTCTTGCTGTGTTACCCAGGCTGGTCTTGAACTCCTGGGTTCAAGTGATCTGCCCAACTTGGCCTCCCAAGGTGCTAGGATTACAGGTGTGAGCCATCATACATAGCCTCTAATAGTATTTAGTAGAATGAGCTAAATTAATATCTCTTATAACTTCCCCCTTTTTCTGATATTAACATTATATATATTGTTCTATGTAACTTCATGTTTATAGATAACTACTCCTTTTCACACTTTCTTTTTTTTCTTTTGAGACAGGGTCTGGCTCTGACACCCAGGTTGGAGTGCAGTGGTGTGATTTTGGCTCACTGCAACCTCTGTTTCCCAGATGCAAGTGATTCTCCTGCCTCAGCCTCCCAAGTAGCTGGGACTTTAGGTGCCATGTCTGGCTAATTTTTGTATTTTTAGTAGAGACGGGTTTTCACCATGTTGGCCAGGGTGCTCTTGAACTCCTGACCTCAGGTGATTCGCCTGCCTTGGCCTCCCAAAGTGCTGGGATTACAGCTGTGAGCCACTGGGCCCAGCCTGACACTTTCTTTAGTTGCTTCTAGCCTTATGAATCAAATTGAGACTTAAATCACAGAATCGTATTGGGACCAAAGCTGATAAATCTTTTTTGTTTTAAAAATAGAATGTATGCGAGGCGGGTGGATCACCTGAGGTCAGGAGTTCAAGACCATCCTGGCCAACATGGTGAAACCCCATCTCTAACTAAAAATACAAAAATTAGCTGGGCATGGTGGCATGCACCTGTAGTCTCAGCTAGTCAGGAGGCTGAGGCAGAAGAATTGTTTGAACCTAGGAGGTGGAGGTTGCAGTGAGCTGAGGTCACACCACTGCACTCCAGCCTGGGTGACAGAGCAAGACTCTGTCTCAAAAAAAGAAAAAAAAATTAGAATATATGAATGAAATAGCTGACCATTTACCTTGGCAATTTATATACAATTCTACCTTGGGGCATAGCAGTCGACAAGGTACCTCTCTGGACTATTCAATGATAGGACTCATTTTGAAAGTCCTTCTTTAAACTTAACAGGTGCCAATCTATCAAAATCAACCATGCAATTCCTTTGGTATCTGTCTTCCAAACTCCACAAGTTGGAGTCTAAAATTCTAACAGGAACCACATCACTTAATTTAATAATTTCTATCCTTTCCAGATTTGGGTCACTTTATTGTTGTTTATTTGAATCTTCAAAATTCTGCTCTTTTAATGAGTGGTACCTAAGTTTGTTTAATTTAACAGAATTAAATTTTTACCTTAAGAATTGCAAAACCTTCTGATATAACTAAAGACATCCTGGAGTACCACAAAGTCAGGTAAGACTTATAGGACAGGACTATACTTATTACACATACTAAATACGAACCCTTAATTTATTATTAGGTTTTTTTGTGACTACATAGAAAATGCTCAGCTACTTAATTATACTTAATGCTGATCCTTAAAACATATATATACACATATATACTTTCCAACAATATTCTTTTTCTAATTGGGAAGAAACTAATTTTCTCTACAATTGTTCATGAACTTTTTAAAACTTTTTTCCCTCATTGTTTAGGTCAATAATCTTTTCTTACTTCTAATACCACCATGCCTGGTTCTTGTATTACAGTAATATTTTTGAACACTTTCAGAGCAGGTTTTTCTTGAATTTCTAATTCTTCCACATCACCTGAAAGAAAGACGTAACTGTGATGTATATACTTTTCTGATAATCTTCCAGAGACCATTCATTTGTTTATAGAGACAACGAAAATAAAGCAGCTACACAATTAAAAAGTTAGTAACTCATTTGTATAGTCAATTTTTAAACAGCAAAATACAGCAACGGAAAGGTCTGAACATGTATTGCAAACATTCATCTAACTAGGTAGCATTTACTTTGGACATCAAACATTTTATCAGTAGCGAACTTAAGTGATGCTCAAACATCTATCTTTTGTATACAAGAGATTTAGCCTTCCACTAGCATCTTAACATATAATATAAAATTTGTCAATTGTTGCCAACTAGTTTCGTCTACCTTCTGTCTTCGTAAGCTTCAACATTCTACAGCAAAATTCTATTGTTGAAGAGACTTTTCTGGTCTTTCTAGCATCCTCTTAATCAAGGATAGTTCAGACATATTTTATTAACCTTCCACGTTATGACAGATTACCCTAGTGCAAGGTTCCGAGGTTTTAAAAAAAAGATTCTTTCTACTGCTTTATTTTATGGTAGTAGCTCATGAGTCATGAAGAGCGTTACTGATGGAAAATGTATTTTGTAACATGAAGTGTTCTTGCTTTATCAGAAAGTCTACACCTTTTAATTTAGTCACTGCCCCTCATGATGTTAATACACAAAATCTCGAACTCAAATGGTCTAATATGAAAACAAACTAGGTTTATTTTCTCACTGGCCTTTGGCCAGTGGTCATCAACTCTTATAAAGCCTGCTGTATAGACTGGTATCGATAGAACCAGAAAAATTATTTTCACTGGTCAAAGAAAAGAAACAGATAAAATTTTAGGTATGGTCAAGTAAAATAGATTTCAAACACAAGGAACAAAGACTACTAAATTTTAAGTGGGTCAAAGGTAAGTATTACAGAATTAAAAAAAATTTGAGTATATTTTCTTTTTTAATTTTTTTTTTTAAGTTTTTCTTATTTTTTTCCCAGGACCATCAGGCAAGAATATGAGTGTATTTTCCAAAATTTCACAGAAAGGCAATAATAACATGACCATATATATTAATAAAACTTAAACAATTCTGAGACAATTATCAAAATTAGGTAACATTGTTTTCTAGATAGAAAATTATCTTACTGAAAGACAGAAAACAATCAAATGAATTTCAATACACACACACACCTGTCAATTTCTGCAGCTGGTAATAGAGCAAATTAAAGGGACCAGTATATGGAATGGCTTGGGTCTGCTTCACAGTGCTCATGGCCAAGTCAGTATAATCTGAAGAGAAAATTAGAATAGACTTGAAGAAACAATACCAGTCCTACAAAACACATACCAGGAGCAAAGAAAAAAGAAATAAAAGCAAAGTAAATGTGAACATGTTTTTCAGAAAGCTAACAAGATGCTCCTTAATTTGGTACCACCTTACATTTCCCCACTGATCTCCCTATGTCCCTACCTCTCCCCTTCGGTTAACTTCTGCTCCAGCTGTAAGAAAGCACCTCGTGGCCAGGCGCGGTGGCTCATGCCTGTAATCCCAGCACTTTGGGAGGCTGAGGCAGGTGGATCACGAGATCACAAGTTCAAGACCAGCCTGGCCAACATGGTGAAACCCCGTCTCTACTAAAACTACAAAAATTAGCCGGGTGTGGTGGCGAATGCCCGTAATCCAAGCTACTCGGGAGGCTGAGGCAGAGAATTGCTTGAACCTGGAAGGCAGAGGCAGAAGTAAGCCGAGATTGTGTCACTGCACTCTAGCCTGGGCAACAGAGCAAGACTCCGTCTCAAAAAAAACCCCCCCAAAAAATAAAAAAAATAAAAAAATAAAAAAAAAGCACCTCATGTCCCCAAACATACCAGGTTCTTGGATGCCACAGAGCTGGTATGCCAGCTGTCATCTTCCTTCTTTCCTTGGTAACTCCCAACAATCTTTCACCACCTGGCACAAGGGCTGCCTAATTTACAAAGCTTTTTCCAACTCCTGAGGTGCACAGTCTGTCTTCACATACTTATCATGCGCTTCTACATGTCACTGAACAATACTGGGATTAATTCTTCCCAAGACTGCTTCCCTCATTAGACAGATTTCAAGGGCTGGGACTACGTGGCATAAGAGTAAGAGCTTAGGCCCCGCGCGGTGGCTCACGCCTGTAATCCCAGCACTTTGGGAGGCCGAGGCGGGTGGATCACGAGGTCAGGATATCGAGACCATCCTGGCTAACACGGTGAAACCCCATCTCTACTAAAAATACAAAAAATTAGACAGGTGTAGTGGCAGGCGCCTGTAGTCCCAGCTATTTGGGAGGCTGAGGCAGGAGAATGGCATGAACCCGGGAGGTGGAGCTTGCAGTGAGCAGAGACTGCGCGCCACTGCACTCCAGCCTGGGCGACAGAGTGAGACGCCATCTCAAAAAAAAAAAAACAAAAAAAAGAGAGTAAGAGCTCACTAACTCAGAATGAAGGCACAAGTCAGACAGTGACCTATGATGCTATGAAAACTGACAGCAGGGCATTCTCACAGGTAAATACCTCACCACGGCTGCTATTTCTTTTTTTTTTTTTTTTTTTTTTTGAGACAGAGTCTCGCACTGTCGCCCAGGTTGGAGTGCAATGGCGTTATCTTGGCTCACTGCAACCTCTGCCTCCCGCGTTTAAGCAACTCTCTTGCCACAGCCTCCCAAGTAGCTGGGACTACAGGCACGTGCCACCACACCCAGCTAATTTTTGTATTTTTAGTAGAGATAGGGTTTTACCACGTTGGCCAGGATGGTCTCAAACTCCTGACCTTGTGATCTGCCCACCTCGACCTCCCAAAGTGCTGGGATTACAGGCATGAGCCACCGTGCCGGGCTGCTGCTATTTTTTATTCCTGCATAAAGCATATATAATATATTAGTACCATGTAAATCACCTTGAGCATAGTATGTACTTGAAGATAATACCATATTCATTGGAAAATGACTTACTGATGGCTCAGTAAATTTATAAAGACATAGAATGCACATGGAAATGTGTATCAACTTTGGGAAAAAAGCAGTTTACAAACTTAAATGTAATCTTATTAGTTTTGTGCAATTTTTCCTTTTTTTTGAGACAGAGTCTCGCTGTGTCACTAGGCTGCAATGCAGTGGCATTATCTCAGCTCACTGCAACCTCCACCTCCCATGTTCAAGCAATTCTCCTGCCTCAGCCTCCCGAGTAGCTGGGACTACAGACGCGTGGCCACCACATACAGCTAATTTTTGTATTTTTAGTAGAGATGGGGTTTCACCATGTTGGTCAGGATGGTGTCAATCTCTTGACCTCATGATCAACCCACCTCGGCCTCCCAAAGTGTTGGGATAACAGGCGTGAGCTACTGCACCTGGCCCAAGTTTTCATTTTTCTCTACAATGAGCTTCAATTTATACACACACATTAGAGGCATCAGTTATATAGTTGGTGTTACTTATTTGGATGTTGAAAGTTCCAATGTAATGAAAAAATTAGGCTTTACATTAATACTTTTTTGCTTTTAAAGAAATTATACAAGTTTTTGTTCCTACTCCTTTTGGAATGGTGAAGGAATAGAAAGGCCCAGCAAGTGATGTAAAGCTCATAAAAAACCGAAATGCTTATGCAAAGTTCATAAAAACCAAACGGCTTATCCGGGGAATCCAAAGTCACTTCAGAAAATAAAAGCCCACCAGTCTCTTGTAGAGGGTAGAAAACAAGGTGAACTCAGAAATGAACTTATGTTTCCAAAGATGAAGAAAGTGATTTCACAAATAATTTCAATCTTTCAGTAGTTCATGGGAGGTGTTTTTTTCTCCCCACAGAGCTAATTAGCTAACTTGCCCCTATTCCTTTTTTATTATTTGTCTGTTACTTAAAATTTGGCCACAAGGTAAAGAGAAGTTTTCACAGATTTTCTTTCAGTGCTAAGGTGAAGTTAGATTTGACATTTAATAGTATACTTACTGGACAGGTCGCAAGGAGAAAGTATGTGATAATTAAAGTTTCTTTTAACAAGTATTCCTGAGACCCGCTGGCCTTGTTCTGGTTTTTTGTCTGCTAAAAATCCCATAACCTGTAAAAAAAAAAAAAAAAATACTTGAAGAAAATATAACCTGGTAAAATGCAGTTTTTCAGGTAGTAAAATGCAGTTCATCATAATGATGACCATAACACCTTTGAACTATGAAAACAACATATGGATTTAACCATGAAAAACATGAAATGTTTAATATCTCTATGATGAGGGCAGTCGTACCAGTGTCAAAGGGAAGAGTCACAGTGGCAGATCTGGCACAGTTCAGTTCTAATCAGTTCAACAAGCAAGTAACTTACTAGGTGCCAGGGCTTAAGAAAGCTCTCACTAGCTGCACTGCAGTAGGGAAGGCTGGGAAGTCCCCGTGAAACACACACATGCACTCCCTCAGGCTGGCTGCAAACTCGTAACAGAGAGTGAGACCCACTGATACAAACCTGGGAGGCTGTGGTACACCTAACACTAAAAGCAGCAGCAGCAGCTTTGAATAAAAAGGTCAATAAAGACAGGTTATGGGTGAGCTCATACATTGAGGGAGAAACATTTTTAAGAGAATAAAATAACAACCGTTTAAAAACAAAAATATTACAAATGTGAAACCCACCTTTTTTTTTTTTTTTTTTTTTTTGAGATGGTGTCTCACTGTCGCCCAGGCTGGAGTGCAGTGGCACAATTTCAGCTCACTGCAAACTCTGCCTCCCAAGTTCAAGCGATTCTCCCACCTCAGCCTCTCAAGTAGTTGGGATTACAGTCGCCCACCACCATGCCTGGCTAATTTTTGTATTTTTAGTAGAGATGGGGCTTTGCCACATTGGCCAGGCTGGTCTCAAACTCCTGACCTCAGGTGATCTGCCTGCCTCTGCCTCCCAAAGTGTTAGAATTACAGGCGTGAGCCACCACACCCAGCCCCACTATTCATTTTTTTAAAGTTTCATTTATGGCCAGGTGCAGTGGCTCATGCCTGTAATCCCAGCACTTTGGGAGGCTAAGGCAGGTGGATCATGAGGTCAAGAGATTGAGACCATCCGGGCCAACATGGTGAAACCCCATCTCTACTAAAAATACAAAAAAACTACCTGGCCGTGGTGGCAGGCACCTGTAGTCCCAGCTACTCAGGAGGCTGAGGCAGGAGAATGGCGTGAACCTGGGTGGAGGAGCTTGCAGTGAGCTGAGATGGCGCCACTGCACTCCAGCCTGGCAACAGAGCGAGACTCTGTCTCAAAAAAAAGTTTCATTTATTTATTTTTTTGAGACAGAGTCTTGCTCTGTCACCCAGGCTGGAATGCAGTGGTGCAATCATCGCTCACCATGTGCGCCACCATTCCTGGCTTATTTTTGTATTTTTTGTAGAGATGGGGTTTCACTATGTTGCCCATGCTGATCTTGAATTCCTGAGCTTAAGGGATCTGCCTGCTATGGCCTCCCAAAGTGCTGGGATTACAGGCGAGAGCCACCATGCCTGGCTGAAACCCAGTATTCTTAAATATAACTTCTCTCAACTGCAAATAAATCAGCTCAAGGAAATAAAGGCAGTGTGCTCCATACTTGTTTACCTTTAAGCAAGTAAGGGCAAACAGCAACCAGGCAGTGCTATATTTGTTCTCATAACTATAAACACAGAGGGTTGTATTTCATAGGATTTCTTAGGGTTATTTTCTACTTAATTGCTGGTAGCTTTCAGAAAAGAACCTTTGCTCCTAGGAGACTAATTTTAATACAGTGATGCTGTACTTGAGAGAGAAAAATAACTAAAGGTAATAATTTTAAATCATTAAAATTATGGGTGAGAAACAGAACACTCCAATAAGAAACCCAACTTTTCCTGAACTCAGTTCAATTCATCTTCTAAACTGTCTGACTGCAAAACTTTCTTTTTTCTCCCCACATATCCACCACCAGCAGAGTATGGGAAATACAGTTCTAGATTCTCAACTGAGTATATTTTTCTACAGGTATAAGAAAAATGCTATTAAATTGGCCCCTGAAAAGTTTTGTGGACAGTAAGACTCAGGAGTAACTACAACCATTTACAACAAAAACCTCATACCCTAAGTTTTGCTAATTTCTTTTTTTCCTCCAATTCACCTTCAAGAAAGGATATTCATTAATTAGCATCTGCAGGTTTGGCTCATTATGTATTAAAAGTGTGTTGTAAAGTTGCTTATTAACATGTCGATTTTTTTTTTTTTTTTTAGATGGAGTCTTTCTCTGTTGCCCAGGCTGGAGTGCAGTGGCATGATCTCGGCTCACTGCACCCTCCACCTCCCGGGTTCAAGCGATTCTCCTGCCTCAGCCTCCCGAGTGGCTGTGACTACGGTTGCGCACAACCACGACTGGCTCATTTTCGTATCTTTAGTAGAGACAAGGTTTCTCCATGTTGGCCAGGCTGGTCTCGAACTCCTGACCTCAGATGATTGGTCCGCCTCAGCCTCCCAAAGCACTAGGATTATGGGCGTGAGCCACAGCGCCCGGCCCATATGTTGATATTTAAACCTTCAACTAAATCATTAAAAGTTTGAGCCTCAGACTGGGCATGGTGGGTCACGCCTGTAATCCCAGCACTTTGGGAGGCCAAGGCAGGTGGATCATTTGACGTCAGGAATTCGAGACCAGCCTGGCCAATGTGGTGAAACACCGTCTCTACTAAAAATACAAAAAAAATTAGCTGGGCGTGGTGGTGGGCACCTGTGATCCCAGCTAATCAGGAGGCTGAGGTAGGAGAATTGCATGAACCTGGGAGGCGGAGGTTGCAGTGAGCCGACATTGCACCATTGCACTCCAGCCTGGGCGACAGAATGAGACCCCTTCTAAAAAAAAAAAAAAAAAAAAAAAAATTGTGCCTGTATTCCTAGCTACTTGGGAGGCTGAAATGGGAGGATCAGCTGAGCCTAGGGAGGTCGAGGCTGCAGTGAGTCATGAATGCACCACTGCACTCCAGCCTTGGCAACAGAGTGAGACCCCATCTCAAAACAAAAAAACAGAACATGGGAGTTGCAGATATCTCTTCAACATATTGATTTCAATTCCTTTTTAAAAATTTAAAATTATATATGTAATTTTAAAAAAGTTTCTCTTAGAAGTATTTCTAAACGAGTTGTGATCAACAGAAGTAAAGATGCAGACTTCTGACAGCATCCCTCTAAAAAGCCAGCTCAGGCTTTCCTTAACTATTTCAACTTTAAATTCTGAAAATGTTCCATTTCACTCTCAAAAATGATTAATTCTTTTTTTATTTTTTTGACAAGGTCTTGCTCTGTCACCCAGGCTGGAGTGCAGTGACAGGACAATGGCCCACTGTAGCCTCAACCTCTTGAGCTCAAACCATCCTCCCACCTCAGCCTCCCAGGTAGTTGGGACTACAGGAGCATGCCACTGCACCCAGATAATTTTTGTATTTTTCATAGAGACTGGGTTTCACCACGTTGCCCAGGCTGGTCTTGAACTCCTGAGCTAAAGCGATTCCCCTGACTCGGCCTCCCAAAGTCCTGGGATTACAGGAGTGAGCCACCGTGCCCAGCCTTGATTACTTCTTTTTTGTTTGTTTGTTTGTTTTGAGACAGAGTCTCACTGTCACTCAGGCTGGAGTGCAGTGGCACGATCACAGCTCACCCCGCAACCTCCATCTCTCAGGTTCGATCTCGGCTCACTGCAACCTCCATCTCCTGGGTTCAAGGGATTCTCCCACCTCAACCTCCCAAGTAGCTGAGATTACAGGCACCTGCAACCACACCCAGCTAATTTTTTTTAATTTTTTTTTTTTTTTTTTTTTTTTTTTTTTTTTTAGTAGAGCCGGGGTTTTACCATGGTGGCCAGGTTGGTCTCCAACTCCTGACCTCAAGTGATCCACACGCCTTGGCCTCCCAAAGTGCTGGGATTACAGGCGGGAACCACTGTGTCTGGCCGATTAATTTTTAAAAAGAAAATGTTTCGTATATTCCATCATACCTACACAAACATACATGTTTAGAGATATGAGCCTATCTTTAGATTCTCAAGGAGAATGACAAGAGGTGGACAAAAGGCTATACTGGCTACAGTAACAAACAGTAACAAACAGTTCTTTACCCTCAGATGTGGATAGGAAAAGCAAGTGGGGATATGGATTAAAGAGCTATGAGATATGCATTAAGATCTAATCTACGCTGGGCACGGTGGCTCATGCCTGTAATCCCAGCACTTTGGGAGGCTGAGGTAGGTGGATCACGAGGTCAAGAGATCAAGATCATCCTGGCCAACTTGGTGAAACCCCATCTCTACTAAAGATGCAAACATTAGCTGGGCATGGTGGCAGGCGCCTGTAATCCCAGCTACTCAGGAGGCTGAGGCAGGAGAATCGCTGGAACCCAGGAGGCGGAGGTTGCAGTGAGCTGACATTGCACCATTGCACTCCAGCCTGGTGACAGAGCGAGACTCCGTCTCACCAAAAAAAAAAAAAAAAAAAAAAAAAAAAAAATCTAATCTAGCTGAACATTTTCCACCTGAAGAAATGAATGGACAGAACCAAAAGAAGTCAAAAGGATAAGGATAAAATTCCTGTAGTATAACAAGTAGACAGAAATAAGCATATTCTTTTGACTAAAGATCTATTTTCTTAAGAAGTACAGTCTTTCCTGAAGAAAAAACATGGATCGGATAGACAGGAACCATAACCTTTTACCTTGGCTAGTTTTTCTCCTCTGAAGTTTAAGGTCACTGCTTCTGTATTCCGAGGATTATGAACCTCTATGTGAACTTCATCATTATCTTCATATTCTCGAATCAGTGCTGCTTTCAATCTGGCCATTTCGTTCTGTTCTCCATGGACTAAAATCTACATGGAATAAATGTTAAAATATAGGGAAACATAATTCAGATTAATCATGGTCCTTAGCTGAATTAAATATATGAAATAGAGACATACTTGGAAGTTATGAAACTTTACTACTTTTAAGGACTTCCAGCCGATTCAACTTGTATACACATATTCATTCTGTTTGGTTTTAAAAGATCCTTATGTGGTATTATTTGAACAGAGTAAAGAAACTTCTTTTCTACTCCAGTCTTTGCCACTCATGAGATACACACCTTTTCCATGTTTCACTGCTTCTATGTTCACAGTGGTAAAGGGCTGACTTCTGTAGTCTCTTCTAGTTTTAAATGCCTATGACTCTTGTACAAAACTATTGCTACCCTACTGTCTTAGAAAACACCCATACTTCTTTTTTTTCTTTTTGTGAGATGGAGTCTTGCTCTGTTGCCCAGGCTGGAGTGTAGTAGTGGCGTGATCTCAGCTCACTGCAGCCCCTATCTCCTGAGTTCAAGTGATTCTCCTGCCTGAGCCTCCCGAGTCGCTGGCACTATAGGTGCACGCCACCATGCCTGGCTAATTTTTATATTTTTAGTAGAGACGGGGTTTTACCATGTTGGTCAGGCTGGTCTCGAAATCTTGACTTTGTGATCTGCCTGCCTCAGCCTCCCAAAGTGCTGGGATTACAGGTGTGAGCCACCGTGCCTGGCCTACCTCATATATTTATTTATTTTTGGAGATAGGCTCTCACTCTGTTGTCTACCTGGAGTGCAGTGGTGTGATCATGGCTCACTACAGCCTCAACCTCCAGGGATCAAGCAGTCCTCCTGGCTCAGCCTCCCACATAGCCAGGACCACATGCACAGGCCACCACCATGCCCGGTTAATATTTGTATTTTTTGTAGAGACAGGGTCTTGCATATTGCCCAAGGTGGTCTTGAACTCCTGGGCTCAAGTGATCTGCCCACCTTGGCCTCCCAAAGTGCTAGGATTATAGGCGTGAGCCACTGTGCCTATCCTAATAAAATATTTCAGAACCAAATGGAACATTTTATTACTTTATATATTTCTTTATTTAAAGACAGAGTCTTGCTCTCTTTCCCAGGGTGGAGTGCAGTGGCATAATCTTGGCTCACTGTGGCCTCAATCTCCCAGGCTTATGCAATCTTCCCACCTTAGCCACCCAGGTAGCTGGGACTACAGGCATGAGCCACCATGCTTGGCTAGTTTTATTTTATTCTTGTAGAGACAAGGTCTCACTATGTGGTCTCACTAGGCTGGTCTCAAACTTCTGGGCAGTCCTCCAACCTCAGCCTTGCATAGTGGTGCGATTACAGGCATGAGCCACTGTGCCCAGCCCCAAATGGAATATTTTAGAGGGTATTTGCAACAGCAGCATTAGCTACCAGTCCCTTTCCATTCACTTTTGTAAATTCTGTCTTACAAGATAGATTGTTATTTTTTTGTTGGTTTGAGACAGTCTTACTCTGCTGCCCAGGCTGGAGTGCAGTGTCACGATCTTGGCTCACTGCAGCCTCTGCCTCCAGTGTTCAAAGGATTCTCATGCCTCAGCCTCCAAGTAGCTGGGATTACAGGTGTGAACCACCACCTATCTAATTTTTATACCTTTAGTACAGATGGAGTTTCACCGTGTTGGCCAGGCTGGTCTTGAACTCCTGGCCTCAAGTGATCCACCCACCTCGGCCTCCCAAAGTGCTGGGATTGCAGGACTGAGCCACTGCACCCGGCCAAGATAGATTGTTCTTAGACTCTCACACGTGGTAGATGGCTTGTGGCTGGGCATGGCCAGCACCAGCATGTGGCAGGGGCTTACTGTTTGGTGGGGAAGCGCCTGGGCCTGGCTGCCTGAGCAGAATCCTGGTGCTGCTGCTTATTAGCTGTGTAACCTTGACCAAGTGATTTCACACCTCAGTTGTCTCATCTGCAGAGCAGCTGTCAGTCATGAAGATTAAGCAAGTCAGTTCATATAAAACACATGTACAGTGCCTGGCACATGGTAAATAATCAATGTTAGCTAGTATTAATTACTACCACCAACCCTACTAGTATTGCAATTTTATCCTGCAGCTATACTTTTGCTGGAGCTGATTATTACAGGAAAATGACCATGAAGTTCAACCCAGGAACTTAAACTGTCAGCAGAAGTAGAACCAGGAGAGTGACAGGATGAAATGGGGCTGAGGATGAGGTGGTGACATCACACAGAAAGAGCAATACGGCTTTTCCTCCCTGGCTTGGAAATCTGGGGGAATGTTCATGCACACATACAATAAGGAACACCTGGGAGGAGCCTACTCTGTGACTAAACCCTACACACCGTGATGCTATGGACAGGAGAGTGATTTGTCTCAACCAAATAATCTGCTCATTAAGGGCCAGTGGCAAATACCTGTGAGGCCTATCATGCTAGAAAGAACTCAAAAACAAACAAAAGACTGCATGAAAAGGTGCTCAACATCATTAGTCATCAGAGAAATGAAAATCAAAACCACAACAAGATACCACTTCACATTCGCTGAAAAGTGACACAACCCGAGTGTCCACCCACAGGTGAATGGATAAACAACATGTGGTCTACATACAATGGACCATGACTTCGGCATGAAGTGCTGATACGTGCCACAACACGAGGAACCCTGAAAACATCATAGGCATTATGATTCCTCTTATACGAAATACCTAGAATAGTCAAATTCATAGAAACAGAAAGTAGATTCGAGATTACCAGGGTCGGGGGAAGGGAATGGGGAGTTACTGTGTAATGGTACAGTTTCTGCTTGGAGTGATAAAAAGCTGTGAAAATAGACAGTGGTGATGGTTGTACAACACTGTGAATATAATTAATGCCACGGTTTGTACACTTAAAAATGGTTAAAACTGCAAATTTTATGTTAGATATTTTACCACAGTAAAATGTATTTAAAAAACAACAAGCAAGGCCAGGTGCAGTGGCTCATGCCTGTAATCCCAGCACTTTGGGAGGCCGAGGCGGGTGGATCACCTGAAGTCAGGAGTTTGAGACCAGCCTGGCCAACATGGTAAAACCCTGTCTCTACTAAAAATACAAAAATTAGCTGGGCGTGGTGGCATCTGCCTGTAATCGCAGCTACCCGGAAGGCTGAGGCAGGAGAATTGCTTGAACCCGGAGGTAGAGGCTGCAGTGAGCCGAGATGGGCGCCACTACACTCCAGCCTAGGCAACAGAGCAAGACTCCATCCAAAAAAACAAAAACAAAAACAAAAACAACAAGCAAACAAACAAAACTAACAAAACGCCATTTCTTCTGCTTTCCAATACATTCGGAAAGGGCACTTCATCTATTTTTCTATGAACACATGCTTCATTAGTGTTCTTCTAATTGAAAATACACACTTTTTTCAGCTTACCCCTCCTTTCCAATTCCATCAAAATATCTAACTTATTTTTAATAAGTTACATCATACTTAAAAATATAAGTAAGTCGGCCGGGTGCAGTGGCTCACGCCTGTAATCCCAACACTTTGGGAAGCCGAGGCGGGTGTATCACGAAGTCAGGAGTTCAAGACCAGCCTGGCCAAGATGGTGAAACCCCATCTCTACTAAAAATACAAAAATTAGCCGGGCGTGATGGTGGGCACCTGTAATCCCAGTTACTCACGAGGCAGAGGCAGAGAGCTGCTTGAACCTGGGAGGCGGAGGTTGCAGTCGGTCTGGGTGACAGAGCGAGACTCCGCCTCAAAAAAAAAAAAAAAAAAAAAAAAATATATATATATATATAAAATCAGCCAGGCGCAGTGGCTTATGCCTGTAATCCCAGCACTTTGGGAGCCAAGGCAGGCAGATTGCCTGAGGTCAGGAGTTCGAGACCAGTCTGGCAAACATGCTGAAACCCTTTCTCTACTAAAAATACAAAAAAATTAGCCAGGTGTTGTGACATGTGCCTGTAATCCCAGTTACTCGGGAGGCTGAGGTAGGGGAATTGCTTGAGTCAGGGAGATAGAGGCTGCAGCAAGCTGAGATCGCGCCACTGCACTCCAGCCTGGGCGACAGAGCGAGACTCCCGTCTCAAAAATAAATAAATAAATAAATAAATAAATAAATAAATAAATAAGTCATATACGAATAAGGAGCTATATAGTATATTTCTTTTTTTTTCTTTTTTTTTTGAGACAGAGTCTTGTTCTGTCACCCAGACTGGAGTGCAGTGGCATGATCTCGGCTCACTGCAAGCTCTGCCTCCCGGGTTCATGCCATTCTCCTGCCTCAGCTTCCCAAGTAGCTGGGACTACAGGTGCCTGCCGCCACGCCCGGCTAATTTTTGTATTTTCAGTAGAGATGGTGTTTCACCATGTTAGCCAGGATGGTCTCGATCTCCTGACCCCATGATCCGCCCGCCTCAGCCTCCCAAAGTGCTGGGATTACAGACGTGAGCCACCGCACCCAGCCATGCTATATAGTATATTTCATATCTATTTTAATATTAAACTTATACTACTGTGTGACTTGTCTTTCTCCTCTCTCCAAATGATCTTTGTACTATTTCTTATTAGTAAGCATTTACTATGTGCCAGGCACCATATTAAGTGCTTTAGATATGTTCTCTCACTTCGTCCTTACAATAACCTTATGAGCTATTATTATTCCTATTTACAAATGAGGTACAGAGAGGTTAAGTAACTTGCCAAGGGTTACACAGTAAGTAAGAGATGGAGCTGGCATTCCAAATGAGCAGTCAAACTCCAAGCCTGGCTCTTAAATTATTGGAGAGGCAGCAGAAAATAATAGAAAAACATTAGGATTAGGGTTGGTAGGTCTGAGTAAGAGTCAGTTATGGAGAAAGGGTGCAGCTTGCTGAAATCAAACGGGAGTTGTAAAGGCCAAATCCGAGCGCATGTGAAAGGCTCTGCTCAGGGGGTGTCACATTAGCAGGTGATGATGCTTGCTTTGTGAAATGCCTGCTGCACAGTTTCCTGGGTATGCACTTTTTTTTCCCTTTAATACAATAAATCAAATTCATAGACTAACCACATGAGGCGGTTTCAAAGCACGAATAAATTCACTGGTTTGCTGGTAATCCGTGTGAGCTGAGAAAGAAATGTAATCAACAGACATTTTCAGTGGTAACTTCTGTCCAGACATAGTAGTGATTTCTTCAGGTTCAGACATGATGTGCTGCGGAAAATAAAGAAAAATAACAAAACAAACTACCCAGTTATAAACGTAAAGGTACATTTTCATTTTTTTCATGCAGTCGTAAACTCATGTTAAATTTAGGACCTTCAGCACAAAATCATTCTAATATAACTGACTCAGTAAATATCAAATACTCATGTTCTCAGTCAAGCAGACACTTAATGAGAAAAGTAAACAAATTAACTAAAACTCATCTATCTGGAGTGCTGGCAGTGAGAATCATAACTCTTATGCTTAGAAAGACAAACCTGTATTCCCAACTATTCTTGTGCTCTCCAAAGTCATTTCCCAGATACGTGGATGTATTTCTATTCTGAAAATCTTTGTTTCTTCAAATAGGGTCTCACTTTGTCACCCAGGCTGACATGCAGTGTGCGATCTCAGCTCACTGCAGCCTCAACCTCCTGGGTTCAAGCAATCCTCCTGCCTCAGTCTCCCAACTAGCTAGGACTACAGGCACATGCTACCATGCCTGGCTAATTTTTGTATTTTTTGTAGAGATGGGATTTCTCCATGTTGCCCAAGCTGGTCTCGAACTCCTGAGCTCAAGTAATCCACCCGCCGTGGCCTCCCAAAGTGCTAGGATTACAGGTGTAAGCCACCGTGCCAGGACTGGAAATCTATTTTTATTTTATTTTCTGGGAGATGGAGTCTTGCTCCGTCATCCAGGTTGGAGTGCAGTGGTGCCAATCTTGGCTCACTGCAACCTCTGCCTCCAGTTTCAAGCAATTCTCCCTGCCTCAGCCTCCCGAGTAGCTGGGATTACAGGCACACGCCACCAGGCCCGGCTAATTTTTTGTATTTTTAGTAGAGACAGGGTTTCACCATGTTGGCCAGGCTGGTCTCGAACTCCTGACCTCAGGTGATCCGCCTGCCTTAGCCTCCCAAAGTACTGGGATTATAGGTGTGAGCCACTGCACCCAGCCTGGAAATCTATTTTAAATACAACATTGTCAGTAAAGAACTTTATAGAATAAGGTAAAGTAATAAAGATTATCAAAATAAAGAATCATATCATGTTTTTAAAAATAAGAGGATGAGAATGTGATGCCTGGATGCTCAGAAACAGCCTCTCAAGTTCTGCATATATTTTCTACAATTTCTACATCCCTAAGAGCTGAAAATCAATGTTTCATAACAGTAGAAGGTGGTCAACCCAAACACATTCTACAGCTTTTTAAGATCATATGTATTAGTAAACCTCTTCATGAGAGGAGGGAGGGTATTCACGTGTTTGTCTCAAAACAGGTTCCTGTCCATTCTTCTCTACTTGCAACCAGATGAGCACTTCTCAAACTTTAATGCGTACATCAATCACCTGGGACCTCATTATGCCATTCAGTGTCTGCATAATTCCACATCCCACGCACATCTCTAGCTACCTATTCTCATCCTCATTTTTAAAAATCAAAACTTGTATTATTTAAAGAACTACTTCAGTGCAAAAACCTGTGAGGACCCTGCCACCTCCGTAATTCTGATTAGGAATAACACAATAGCCTATGACTATAACTGACCTTGGCAAGTGTCCCTTCTACACAGTATCCTGCTATAATGACACCGTTCCTCTTATCAGTACACCAGCTTTCAAATAACTCTCTGGATAAGCCACTTTGCATCATGCCTGGGGAGGCCATTACAACACTGGGACCAATGTCATCAAAATGATCCATGCTCTAAGAGAAAACAGAATGGGAAAAGTATGTTAGCTACCAGCTGCTGACAAAGCATTCTTTCTTTTTAAAGAATAACAAAAGGCTAAGAGATTAATCACACCACTGAAAGGGCCGTCACAAGATCTGTAAACATTTTAAGTTCAGTTGCCGGATTCCTAACTAGTTTAGGCTAGGAATGGTAGAAAAACCAAGTAATAAAAATTGGTAAGTTCACCCCGATCTTCAAAACCTTCTATTGGTAGCTAGAGGGCCATCAGAACCATCAGGACCATCTTCAGCGCCTAGCAGGCCGGCAGAAAAGTAAAAGGAGGAGTCAAATGGGTCTTGATCTACCCAAGACACAACTCTGAAAAAATATTCCCAAAGACTCACAATGGCTTTGCATGCTCCATGAATATTTTGAGCTGGCCTGGAAATCAAAAGGTTTAACATTGTTCCAGGGAGAACTTGTCTATAATCCTTAAGCAGTTAACTTAAAATATATACTTTATGAACAAAGCCAATTTACAACCGGAAGACCACTTTTAAATTATGTCGGATTATCAATTATTTTATTATGATTCAAGCATCAATTGAGTTAAACAGTATTTTTTAAATTAAATAAAATCAGATTTTATTGAATGCTTCCAGAAAAGTATATAAAAATTTTCATATATAGAATTTGCAGCACTAATCAAAAAGATGATTTGGTTTGAGAGAGATGAGAAACTTAAATACATAATACAAGATACTTTTCTCCTCAGAACTTTTTATTCCTACGGCAAAAGAGGTAAGTATTATAAATACTGAGAACACATGGCTACTTGAGGCAAGTGGCAAAATCTGTTGAAGCAGAAAAAGAATGTCAGCTGCTGAAGTTTTGATTTCCTGCAGAAAAACGACACCTGCTAGAGAAGAAGTAAGACTCTAGCAAGAGGAATTCAGCCAGAGTCACTGACACGCACTGCCTACGATTTTTATTTTATTTTCATAGAGACAGGGTCTCACTATCTTGCCCAGGCCAGTCTCAAACTCCTGAGCTCTAGTGATCGTCCTTCCTGGGACTCCCAAAGTGCTAAAATGACAGCAGTGAGCCATCAGTCAAGGCCTCGTACCTCCTACTACTAATGACTGCTTTGGTTTTATCCATCCTTGTCTTTCTTCCACAAGCACTCACCTTGAGGTTACTAATGTGTTTGAAAACAAAGGGATTATTGATGTTGATCTGTTTGCGGATTTTGTCATTCATGGCATTTACGTATGTCTGGTACACTGCCATACACTTCTTGGCCAAAGATGATGCATAGTATATTGGAATGTCATGTAGTTCTGGGTGATTCTGCCAGTACTCATCTAGAGAGATTTTGCAAGAAACATCACTTTGTTAGATGGGGTAAATAGTTCAAATAATAAATTATACACATAGAAACAAGAAATAATACACACACAACCAAGAAATAAAGCACACAACTATATTTTAAAGAGTTTAAGCAAAATTATCCTGGTTGTAACTAACTTAAATTTACAAAACCAAAACTTATTTCTACATAGTGTATGACCTAAAAAGAATGCTATGATCATAGTCCAAAGATGTGGAGGCTTTTAAACATGACTCAGTATAAGTTTACACTGAAGTCTATAACTTATTACCATAATGAGACACTAAATAATACATTTTTATTTAAATGTATTAGAAAAATGTATTAGAAAAAATTCTGTGATGGTTTTAAAAATGTATTATTAATATTTCAAACAGATTTATTGAGTGCTAATTACAAAAGAGAATTGCCAAGAGTTAACCAATTTTGAACACTTAAAGAAAAAGTATAGTGATATTACACTAGTATTTTTTTTTTGTTTTTGTTTGTGTTTTACACCCAGGCTGTCGACTAGTCTTGAGGGTAGTGGTGTGATCATGGCTTAGGGCAGCCTCAACCTCTTAGGTTCAAGTGATCCTTCCACCTCAGCCTTCTGAGTAGCTGTGACTACAGGAGTGTGCTACCACACTCGGCTAATTTTTTTTTGTTTTGTTTTTTTTGAAACTGGGTCTCATTGTGTTGCCCAGGCTGGTCTCAAACTCTGGACTTAAGTGATCCTCCTGCCCAGCCTCCCAAAGTGCTGGGATTACAGGCATGAGTCACCACACTCAGCCATGCTTGTATTTTTAAAAACCTACTAACCAGTTTCTGATAATTAAAGAAAGCAGTGGGTAATATACCGTCAAAAGACTTATGTTAAGGGAAAAGCCCTCATTAAATCCCCAAATTTTATCAGGGTAGTATGGCGACACCCTTTATTCTAATAGGTGCCTCTGCAGTTTGAAAATGTATTATATGCCTACAATATAATTTACATCTATAATTTCTTTTTTTTTTTTGAGACGGAGTCTCACTCTGTTGCCCAGGCTGGAGTGCAGTGGCGCGATCTCTGCTCACTGCAAGTTCTGCCTCCTGGGTTCACGCCATTCTCCTGCCTCAGCCTCCTGAGTAGCTGGGACTACAGCCCCCCATGCCCGCTAATTTTTTTTTGAACGATCTCCTCTGTCCCCAGGCTGGAGTGCAGTGGCCGATCTCGCTCACTGCAAGCTCCGCTCCCGGGTTCACGCCATTCTCCTGCCTCTGCCTCCCGAGTAGCTGGGACTACAGCGCCGCCAACACGCCCGGCTAATTTTTTTTTGTATTTTTAGTAGAGACGGGGTTTCACCAATTTACATTCCTATAATTTCTAATTTTCAAAACAACTTACAAAGACTTAATCACCATCTTAACTAGCAAACTAAGGGTAAAAAAAAAAGGCTGAATATTGTGTGAATGTTATTCTTCCATTTGATGTATCAATGATAATTCTATATGAGGACAAAGACTTTCTGTCACATGCATTACAAATTTCCTGCTTTGTCTTCTAGTTTATCCCATTCATGATTTGTTTATTACTCTTATGATTTCTTAGATACCCTAAAGCGGACTACATCCCACAATCGCGCCACCATTTCTTGTTTTGTTGTGCGTGTTTTTATGAATAAATTTTGAATATTGAAAAAAGTTAAATAATTTGCCTAAGGTCATATGGCTCTAGCCATATGATAGATTTGATCTGAAACACAGATAAGATTTGAAAGCAGCTGTCCTTTCTATTATACTATATTACGAGGGAGAATTTAAGGAAAAAGAGCAACCAGTTGCAAAGAGCAGATGATAGAACTGCCAGATAAAAATATCAAATACTCAGTTAAACTTGAATTTTAGGTGAACAACAAAAGATTTTTAGTATAAGAATATATACTAACGAGACCAGCCTGGCCAATGTGGTGAAACCTTGTCTCTACTAAAAACACAAAAATTAGCCGGGCATGGTGGCGTGTGCCTGTGATCCCAGTTACTTGGGAGGCTGAGGCAGGAGAATAGCTTGAACCCGGGAGGCGGAGGTTGTGGTGAGCCGAGATTGCACCAAGCCGAGACAGCGCCACCACACTCCAGCCTGGGTGACAGGGTGAGACTGTCTCAAAAAAAAAAAAAAAAAAAAAAAAGAATATATATTAAATATTTGGTACACTTATACTAAAACATTATTCATTATTTATCTGAACCTAAAATTTAATGAGTTGTCCTCTAGTTTTATTTGCTAAATCTGGCAACCCAATTTGATGATGGCAACACTGTTTCAACTTCCTAACTTTTCTGCTCTTCATCTTACTAGTTACGAAGACTGATTTCAAGACTTCTGGCCGGGCGCAGTGGCTCACGCCTGTAATCCTAGCACTTTGGGAGGCCGAGGCGGGCAGATCACGAGGTCAGGAGATCGAGACCATCCTGGCTAACACGGTGAAACCCCATATCTACTAAAAATACAAAAAATTAGCAGGGCGTGGTGGCGGGTGCCTGTAGTCCCAGCTACTCCGGAGGCTGAGGCAGGAGAATGGCGTGAACCCCGGGAGGTGGAGCCTGCAGTGAGCCGAGATCGTGCCACTGCACTCCAGCCTGGGCGACAGTGAGACTCCGTCTCAAAAAAAAAAAAAAAAAAAAAAAAAAAAAAAAAAAAAAAAAAAGACTTCTAAGGACGAATTTGACTTGCAGTTAGGAAGGAGGACCAATCAAGATCAAAAGACTGAATTAGATTCGGATTTGGGAAATTCAGCTTCTAGAAGTCCTATATGTTACAGATTTGCTTTTCATCTGGGGTCATTTCTTCCAACTTTCCTTCTGTTTTCCTTTTCAGTGTGACAGGGATACTATTTTTTCTCCTCACTAAGATGGCAGAACAGAGGAAGAGCTAAGATGCAAGTGTTTCTAGTGCTTCGCACAGAGGTGACACACATGCAAAGCACGCATTTTATTATTTGCTTTTTTTTGAGACAGGGTCTCATTCTGTCGCCCAGGCTGGAGTGCAGTGGCACAATCTCGGCTCACTGCAACCTCTGCCTCCCAGGCTCAAGTGATCCTCCCACCTCAGCCTCCCAGGTAGCTGGGACAACAGGCGTGCACCACCACATCCAGCTAATTCTTTGTATTTTTTGTAGAGACAGGGTCTTGTCTTGTTGCCCAGGCTGGTCTTAAATTCCTGGGCTCAAGTGATCTTCTGCCCTTAGCCTCTCAAGGTGCTGGAATTAGGTATTACAGGTGTGAGCCGCGATGCCTGGCTGTAAAGCACCTTCTTTTATTCTTTAGTAAGAGTGCTTTTCCCAAATAGAATCACAGAATGTGAGGTAGAAGGGATCATGAAGTACAAATGTATGCTAAAAAGTAACAACCATTGTTCCTCTTATTACAAAAAGTTATACATGTTCACTGAAGTACTTGTAAAATGGAGAAAAGCAGAAAACACAAAATATCATCCATATTCTCACTATCCAGATTTAGTAGCTTTTCGGTCATTTGTGTGTGCATTTTTTACTTAACTAGGATCAGAGTACATATAGTTTTTTTTTTGTTTTTTGTTTTTTGTTTTTTTTTTGAGACAGAGTCTCACTGTGTCACCCAGGCTGGAGTGCAGTGGTGCAATCTCAGCTCACTGCAACCTCTGCCTCCCAGGCTCAAGCAATTCTCATGCCTTAGCCTCCAAAAAAGCTGGGACTACAGGTGTGCGCCACTACATGTGGCTCATTTTTCTATTTTTGGTAGAGACAAGGTTTCACCATGATGGCCAGGCTGGTCTTGAACTCCTGGCCTCAAGTCATCTGCCCACCTCAGCATCCCTAAGTACTAGGATTATAGGTGTGAGCCACCATGCCCAGTCCAGAGTACATATGGTTTTGAACTCTACTTTTTTGGTTGGCTTAATATATTATGTGAAAGTATGTAATTACCCATCTGCAACACAATTTTTTCCTACAATGTTATATTTACTGACATATTTCTTTGAAAATACTAAAATGATGAATACCTTTCTTGACAAAATTTTCTGTACATCTCATTTACTTCCCAGAAGTGGAACTGCTGGCCAAAGGGTACATATATTTTAAGACTTCTGATGGCAACCGGAAGGGGACGCCAGTTCACATTCCCAACAGCAGTGCATGAGAGTTGCTGTTTTCCTGGGCTATTCCTAGATCCAAATCTCTATTATTATTATTATTGTTATTTTTTTTTTTTACCTTTTTTTTTTTTTTGAGACGGAGTCTCGCTCTGTTGCCCAGGCTAGAGCACAGTGGCGCCATCTCGGCTCACTGCAAGCTCCGCCTCCTGGGTTCACACCATTCTCCTGCCTCAGCCTCCAGAGTAGCTGGGACTACAGGCGCCCGCCACCACGCCCAGCTAAGTTTTTGTATTTTCAGTAGAGACAGCGTTTCACCATCTTGGTCAGGCTGGTCTTGAACTCCTGATCCGTGATCTACCCACCTCAGCCTCTCAAAGTGCTGGGATTACAGGCGTGAGCCACTGCTCCCGGCCCCAAATCTCTATTTTTAAATGAAGAAAACTGGAGTCCAGAACAGTGGAATGACTCATCCAAGACCACGTTATTATCTTGATAAAAATGACAAGATTTTGATCATCTCCTAAATAGAAAGGAAATGGCATACCCAGAATCAAGAGCAGCTCCTGAGCCCTTCCAAGAGCAAAGACAGGAATGAGACCCCTGCCTCCTCTGTTTACAATATCGTGGACAGTGTTACAGAATCTTGCTTCTCGCTCTTCACGTTTCTCATGGATATGGGTCCCATAAGTAGATTCCTAAATAATACATTAGACGTGTGAGACTAAGACCGACGATCCCCAAAGAATTCAAAAGTTAAACATCAATGAAATGCTGAGGGGCTAAACAATTCACTTCTCCATTAGCATGTCATTTACTCGAACGTGTTGTCATAATAGTAATTGGGAAGAGCAGGCAAGAATGCTAGAATTCAGGCCCAGCGCGGTGGCTCACACCTGTAATCCCAGCACTTTGGGAAGCCAAGGTGGGTGGATCACCTGAGGTCAGCAGATTGAGACCAGCCTGGCCAACATGGTGAAACCCTGTCTCTAATAAAAATACAAAAATTAGCTGGGCATGGTGGTGGGCATCTGTAATCCCAGCTATACTGGAGGCTGAGGCAGGAGAACTGCTTGAACCCAGGAGGAGGAGGTTGCAGTGAGCCGAGATCGCACCATTGCACTCCAGCCTGGGCAACAGAGCAAGACTCCAACTCAAAAAAATAAAATTTAACAACAACAACAACAAAAGGCTGGGCATGGTGGCACATGCCTGTAATCCCAGCATTTTGGGAGGCCGAAGTGGGTGGATCACCTGAGGTCAGGAGTCCAGTCTGACCAACATGATGAAACCCTGTCTCTACTAAAAATACAAAAATTAGCTGGGCATGGTGGCGCACGCCTTGTAATCCCAGCTAGTCAGGAGGCTGAAGCAGGAGAATCACTTGAACCTGGGAGGCAGAGGTTGTGGTGACCCGAGATGGTGTCACTGCAGTCACTCACTCCAAAGTGAGACTCCATCTCAAAAAAAAAAAAAAAAAAAAAAATGCTAGAATTCAAATCTAAGAACCTTTTATAAAATGGAATCAGGAAATACTCCAAAACTGTATCTTCTTCCCATGTCCTTTTTTAACCATTTTGCTTTCCATTAGGAAGAAAAAGGTTATTTCTCCCACCTCTGATAAGTCAAAGCTTTTAAAATAGAAACAGATGTTGTTTCTTATACTTCTGTTTAACAATATCCTTAAACTCTTACTAGGTGTGGTCCACTGACCAGAAGATTGACATCCCTTGGGAGCTTATCAGAAGCGCAAAATCTCAGACCCCAGCCCAGACATACTGAATCAGAATTTGTATCTTAGCAATATCATCAGATGATTATAAGCATATTAAAATTTGAAGCACTGCTCTAAAGTATGGTACTATGAAAATAGCTACTTTTTCTGAGGGTTCAAAAAATAAATCTTCCCTTAAATTAAGTTTACATGCTGGGCATACCATGAGCAGAGTCCAATCTAATCTGCTCACATGTTGCTTATGGACAGCAGTATGTACTGGTCCACATGCCTGGGCAGCTGGGGAATGTGGTAGGCGGTGGTGGAGAAACAGACAACGCTTCCTCCTTGAACCACATACACCTGATGTTCTTATATATACCAAAAGCTTGCAAGATTTCTCTCCCAGCCCCTGACTCTACAGTCAGCAACACACATCCCAAGCTGCCCCCAAAGAGCTTCTGTACACAGTTCATTTTTTTTTGCTCCCCTGGGACTTGCAACCTAGTAGGCAGACAGGACACACAAAGATAAACAAAACGATAAGTTAGCATGGACTAAGGGCCTGAGGACTAATGGCCTGAGGACAGTCAGCATGGCAAAGGCAGTGAGGTCACGCCATTTCTAAAATGACCTGTAAGATGTTCTTCTACATATTCTCATCTAGAAAAATATATTTAGAAGACAGGGAGAGGGCATAACCAGTAAAAATGATCCTGCCCAGAGACAGCCTGGTGATCCTGCCCAGAGACAGCCTGGCGTCTCTGATATTAGACTAGAGTTAATGCATTTAACAGCAAGAAAGTGAAGCTGCACTACAAAAAGAAGCACCTGCCCCAATTTTTTTTTTTTTTTTGAGACTGAGTCTTGCTTTGTAGCCCAGGCTCAAGTGCAGCAACGTGATCTTGGCTCACTGCAACCTCCACCTTCTGGGTTCAAGTGATTCTTGTGCCTCAGCCTCCCCAGTACCTGGGACTACAGGCGTGCACCACCACACCTAGCTACTTTTTGTATTTTTTTTAGTAGAGATGGGATTTCACTGTGTTGGCCAAGCTGGTCTCTAACTCCTGGCCCTAAGTGATCTGCCTGCCTCAGCCTCCCAAAGCGCTAGGATTACAGGTGTGAGCTACCGTGCCCAGCCACCAGTTTTCTTATATTTTAAAAAAGATAAGTTTATATCCAATAACATGTTATGAAAGTGAGATCACAATATTATTTTCCAAAAGAAAAAAAATCTGCTTACATTACATTGATTACAATATAGTATATTAATACTTACAATGATAAGAATATCAGGCTTAATATTAGGAATTTCAGCTGCCATTAAGTGCCTATCTTCTTGTCTTGAGAAATCACCAGTGTACAAAAGCTGTGAAAAAGATAAAACTAGAAAGTTAGGATTTAGGGAAGGCTTCATTTTGCTAGTGAATAGATTAAACTCATGAAATCCAAAAGTGCAGTTACAGTTTTTAAGTCTAAAACTGATGAAATTTACATGCAGTGCTTGTGTCCAATTCAAAATGTGCAGTTTGGTCAGTAAACGGTTCAGTGCTTCAATTATTTTCTCTAGTAAATGGGAATAATCTATTCCCAGTATCATCTCACAAAGATAACCTATATAACATTAATCCACTTGAGAAGTGCTCGGAACTTCTTAGAGAAAAAGGGCATGCTGACAAGGAAAGGAGTACACTGAGGTACATGGTCTAAAACTGGAGATAAAATCATAAGAGGGTCTGCATCAAATTCCAAGAGAATTCACATCTGCATTTATGCTACTTATTTTTTGTGCCCCAGAGCAAACTGCAAGAATAAATGATTTAGTGATATAATTTACAATTCAATGTCTAAAAGTTCCAAATGTATAAGCGCTGTGAAAAATTTAGGACGTTACACTAGAGCATTGGTTCTCAACTCTGGCTGACATTACAATCACCTAGAAAACTCGAAAAGGAAAAGGCCAAGCTACACCTCCAGATTTTGATTCAACAGTTATTTTTCAACAGCTCCCTAAGTGATTCTTACGTGCAGCCAGAGTTCAAAGCTGCTGCTCTAGAGTCTAGAAACCTAGCAGTCCACCCACGTTTTCAGAAGTTCAAGGGTTCCCCAAAGATCTTTCCTAATTAACCCCTTTCACTCTTGCAGTCCACCTTGCTTAGGGGCTTATCTGTGAATCCTAAGACATCAGGGGGACATGAGTATCAAATTGTGTTTTAATTTTAAACGAATGCAGCCACAAAGACACCCCTTCCCTAACCAGTTTTCTAAAGGAAACTGAATCCTATGGTGTCAGGGAATTACTTTTTGAGATGTTTATTTTATTCTTTTCTCAGTCTTTAAAAAAATTTTTTTTCTCGGTCTTGATAAAGTATTGTAATGGAGGTAGGAACTACAATATTTAAAAGGAAAGAACGTTAACTGTATTTTTATCTTATGTTTCCGTGTTCTGACACTTTGCAAGTCTTAGGGAATTTTTTTTTTTAATACTACTTTGGTGGCACAAAGCTCTGCACTGATTTCTCTGGGGAGAAAAGCACCAGAGCCAGAGGGTACCTTCACGCCTGCGATCTCAATCATGAACATGGCGGCTCCTAGGACGTGGCCTGCATGGTAACACCAAAACTTGATTCCCGCAACTTCCTTAACTTCGTGAAAGTTGATAGTTTCAATTTTGTCCATGCTTTCTTCCAAATCTGTCTCAGTATACAGCATGTCGTCCGCTGATATGTTACTAAATTTTGAAAGATGCCAGCAAAAACAATTAAGTCAGATTTTTTAAAAAGCCTTTGAACACAAAGAAATTGTGGATAACATATCCATGAAGATATTTCTTTAAAATATACTGTATGTATTATGCTATTTAAAATTTTTCAGATATTTCGTGTATTTTTTTTACGCTATTGTGTGTATAGCTACAAAACTTGATTTTAAACAAACCACACAGGAAATTAAAACTCTGAGCTCAAAGCACTCTCAATTTTCAGTAATACATACAGTAAATTAAGACAAAATACTCTTTAGGATAGTATTTCTCAAACTTTTTTCCCACACCAACACTCCTGAAAGATATAACACACTCACATACATTGAACCATGCCAGATATTTCTCACATTAGGATGAGAAAAGATTTTTCTACAAAGTCTAGCACAACCTTTCTCCTGAAAATTATGTTAATGTACTTATAAAAACGCAAGAGAGAATAGTGGTTAAGGACACTGACTCTGGAGCCAGATTGTTTGGGTTCAAATCCTCGCTCTGTCTCTTACTGTGACGATTTTAGGCAAATAACCTAACCTCGCTGTGCCTCAGTTTCATCATCTATAAAATGGAATTTATAATAGAACCTACATCATGAGTTGGTGTGAAGATTAAATATATTTATCTCCCAGCTGAGTGCAGTGGCTCACGCCTATAATCCCAGCACTCTGGGAGGCCAAGGCAGAAGGATCACTTGAACCCAGGAGTTTGAGACTAGCCTGGGCAACATAAGACCCTATATCTTCAAAAAACAAAAAACTCTGCTGGGTGTGGCGGCACACACCTGTAGTCTCAGCTGCTCAGGAGGCTGAGGTGGAAGGACTGCTTGATCCCAGGTGGTTGAGGCTGCAGTGAGCTGTGATTGCACCACTGCACTCCAGCCTGGATGACAGAGTAAGATCCTGTCTCAAAAAAACCTTCAAGGTCAGGAAGGTGCTAGAAACACAATAGGTTTCAATGACCTTGTTAATGAATGATGAAATTACTGATATCCTTATACATGAAAAGAGAGCACCTTATTTTAAAATACAAAATGGTTCATATCTTGAACTATATGTACCATATAGAGCCAAAGTCGTGTATAATCTAATAAAGTAATTTACCTAACTTTGACATAATCGGAAAGAAGCCATCTATAAATAGCTTTTGTGGCATGAGTCATAAATGTTCTTCCTTTGAAACTTGTCTTCTGTAGAAACCAGGGCAGAGCTCCACAGTGATCCAAATGGAAACTTAAAAAGAAAGAGGCTGCATTAAGTCTTAAAATTATTATCCATCAGATACCATGTAATGAAACTGTTGCTTACTGTACAAAACAAGTTTTATATAAACAACTAGGTACTGATACTTTCAGAAAAACCAAGAGGAGGTAGGTGTAGAAGGAAGAAGTAATGCATACAGTTCTAATACGGAAGAAAGACGCTTAAAGTATCGTTTTTAAACAGCAAAAAACTTTATTAGTAAATTAGGGAGGAAGAATATCCCGAGCCTACTCCTGGCAACCAGAATTACAGCAAACATTTTAACAGAATAAAGTTGAAACATGGATATCTCCCTGAGGTCACTGTCTTGTCACATTTTTCTATACGAACTCTATTTAAAAATAGTTTCAACAAAGTTGAAATGCTGTTCTTATAGAAGAATGTGACAAAACAGTGACCTGAAGGAGATACCCTGGAAAAGGGCTTTCTTAGTCTCAAGTTTTACAATGATTCAAGTCATGTACTATCTCCTTCTCACATACTCACTGAATTTATATATAGAGGTAGGTAAGTTTTTCATAGCAAACTTCTCTAGCCTGTGATGACATTATGGAGTGTTGGTTTAGACTTAGATGTCTGCAATATGCTTCCTAGCAGAAAACACTCTTTTAAAAAACCAAACTCTCAAAATCTAGTAAAGAATGATCTTGATAGTAAAAGTCCGTGAAAAAGTGTCATTAATAAAGGGAAAAACTTACTGACTAATTAATAGGAGATCAATCTCAGCTGGGTCAATTAAATCAATATAAGGAAGAGCATCCATTCCTTCTAGGCCAGGGTGGATCCCACAGTCGAGCTGAAAGAGACAGGAAAAGAGATCACAATCTCCTGCACATTTTATTAAAATTCATTCAGCAAACAGACAATAATTCTAGATCCATCACCCATATACTCAAGATAGACTCCAGGCACTAGCACTTGAAACATGATTCTTATTAAATGTGGCAAATATGCCATTAACAATTCTAACTTCCCAACAAATTTAAAATATAGCTCACATTTAGGGGTCACAGGATGCAAAGTACAAAACAGCTTCTTTGCAGCTACTTTTGGTCATCATTCTAACAATGAATTAAATCTTTTTCAAAAACTCTGATATCAGATTAAAATTTAAAAAGTTTACAGATTTACTACTACCAGATCGACTCTCATGAGAATATAATAATTAGAAATGGGAAACTTACCTGATCAGGGTAATTTCAATATTTTAAGGCATTAGGGAACAAATTCTTAAGACTTGGTCATTAAAGTTACTTATTTTTATGGCGTTACTACCAAATTAACACAATAGATGACTAAAAAGATGACTATGTCTGACCTATACATGTTCTTTTCAGATTGGGAGGAGTTGAGAAGAAAGAGGAATCAAAGGAACATGAGACACAGAACTGACTTTCTAATGAGTACCTTAGAAACCATCTCCTCTAATCCCTCTACCTTTCAGGCTTAGAGAAGCACAGTGACTTGTCCAAGGCCGGCAGCCCCAATGGGACTTGGGGATCCAACCTTCTAGGCCAAGGCTTGATCCCCACATGCTGGAGGCGGCTAGAGCTCTCAATGTGTTCAGAGTGCTTGGGCCCTTGGGATCTTCCACTGGGGGTGGGGCAGTTAGGTTGGCTCAACCCTTCAGGAGTGGAAGAGGGACTTTGAAGAAATAACAGTTCAACAGATCTAGCTGACAATTTTACAGTCATAGAATATATCTTCTTAATCAACTAAATTACTAACTAGAAGTGTGTATTAGTTTTTCTCATTAACACTATACAGCATAGATTACATGCACTATAACATTTTTCTGGGAGCTAAAAAGATAACTAGTCTACGAGAAAAGACTAACACCCAATACAGTCAGAGCCATACTATTAAACTGAGTACAAAAATAGTAATTACCATTATTTTTCTTCCTTTGAACTCGAGAATAATACATGATCTTCCTACTTCTTGCCCAGCTCCACTGTAAACATTCAAGGGGAGAAAAAAAAGGATTTAAAAAAATCAAAACCAAGTCCAATAAACTTACACTTTTTTACAATGTACACTACATGCCATCTGATGACAGCACCTCACTGAAAAATTCTGAGACATCAAAGAGTTCTACAAAATTACAAAGACAGGGAAGAACAGTGTCCATATGGGAAAAGATGAAAACTGATCCTTGGGAGTCCAGGGATCTTGCAGTTGTTAAAATTAAGAGAGAAGGTGGTACAGATCCAAGAAGCCCAAAGGTTTGGGCTTGATTTAAATTCAATTTTCTGAATTTTAGAATTAAATTATAATGTATTTAAAATATAAACTAGCAGTTACGCAGATTATGTAATAATACTTTTAGAATTAGCACTTAAGTAGAAAGCCATAAGCATTTCAACACTGTCATCTTCTTTAAGATCATAATGTGTATTTGCCAAATGGCTTAAATTTAAATGGCTGGGCGCAGTGGCTCACGCCTGTAATCCCAGCACTTTGGGAGGCCGAGGCGGGCGGATCACGAGGTCAGGATATCGAGACCCATCCTGGCTAACACGGTAAAACCCCGTCTCTACTAAAAATACAAAAAATTAGCCGGGCGTGGTGGCGGGCACCTGTAGTCCCAGCTACTTGGGAGGCTGAGGCAGGAGAATGGTGTGAACCCAGGAGGCGGAGCTGGCAGTGAGCCGAGATTGCACCACTGCACTCCAGCCTGGGCAACAACAACAACAACAAAAAATTAAATACTTATTCATACTGTGAATTTCAATCACTTTTTCTTCTACTTTCTGTTATTTCAGCATATTTTATACCAACTACTTAAATAATTTTTGTTTCTTCTTAAATTAATAATTTCAGCCATAATTTGCAGTGGTCACAAGGCACACTTTAAGTTAAACCTCATCTTTCAAATCCCTCACCTTCTTTGATGGCTTTTCCCAACCATTCTAGCTCACAATCCACTCACTCACTCAACATTAAGCAGCTTCTATTTGCCAAGCACTGGATTAAGTGCCTAGGACACGGAAATGCCTTACAGGGACCCTGACCTCAAGGAACTCAGTCAGATGGACATGCAATGGGTCTATCCCCAAACTGAGATCCTATCTCTGAGCAGGTGTTGATACAGAAGATCAAACAACTGTGGATAAGAGCTGCCATAAATTCCTGGCCTTCTACCTTTTAAACATTTTTTATTTGTAATTATGGTGGATACCCTGGCCTTCCACTTTAACTGGCCCTCAATGTTGCCTGGCTGTTTTCTCCATTTCATTTCCGTATCAACTATTTTCAAACTTTCCCCCCTTTCCCAAATTTTCCAACCCTCTATCCTCTTCTTCACTTGAGGCATGGGCCATCTTCTGCATCAAAAAAATAAACAGTCCATTTGTAAATTTCCTCAACTTCATGTTGGTACAATAATTAAAAATACATGTACCAACAGGGTACCAACCTGCCCACATCTGTCTCCTTCCATTTCTCCTCTATAGATAGAAAAGACCTCTCTTTCCACGACGAATCTTTCCACCATTCTACTCTACGTACTCCCTTCCTCCTTCTGAGGAACTCAACACTGCTGTGCCATTGACATTTTCCTCACTGTCTGCGCTTTACTATCCAATCCAAATTTAAACATACTACAGCCATGTTCATCCCCAAATTAAAATCCCTTGACTCTAATCTCCTTTACCTCCCACTTTATTCTTTCCCCAGGCCGCCTTCTAGGGCAGTGGACCCTCCTGTACTTCCTCACCTTCCACTCACTCTTCAATTTGCTATCCTCTGGCTTTTACCAATCACTTTTCTGAAACTGTCATTGCTGCTCAGTAGTCATTTCAGTCTTTTTTTTTTTTGAGACAAGGTCCCCCTATGCTGCCCAGTCTGGCCTCCAACTCCTGGGCTCAAGTGAGCCTCCTGCCTCAGCCTCCCAAGTCGCTGGAACTATAGGTGTCAGTCCCTATCTTGTTCTCTTGGCAGCCTTTGTCACTCCTAAGGAGTACCTGCTCCTTCCTCAAGCACCTCCCCCTTGGCTTCTCTGACCTGATGCTCTCATCTTGTCTTGCTGGCTTTCCCGTTTCCTTCACATATTCAGCCACCTCTGCTTACCCTTTAAATGTTGATATTCCGAGGGTTTGCTCCTTGGCCACCTTCTCAATCTTCATTCTCATCTTTCTGACATGCTAAGGACTTCCAAGCCTGTATTTGTAACCCAGATTGTTTTTCTGAATTCTAGACCTTTAATACATACATGTGACACTAGGTATCTCTACTAGGATCTCTCCCGGGACTTCATATTCAAGATGCCAAACTAGTTTCCACCACATGCCCCGTACTTGCTCTACTTTCTTCCTGAAATGCTGTCTTCAGATATTGATGTGGTTGGCTCCTTTGTATCATTTGGGTCTCAGTTCCAATGTCACCTTCTCAGATGCTTTCCCTTGACTACCTCCTCTAATTTGCCCTTCACAGCAAGCCACAACCTAGCATCATGTTATCTTAATACAACTACATGAAGTTATTGTATCTACTTATGTCTTATTTCAGGCTAGTAAATGAAAGCTTCCTAAGAACAGAGACATTGTCCATCTTATTCACTGCTGTATTGCTACAGTAGCTGGCATGTAGTAAATCACAAAAAATACTTATTGAATGAATAAAACTCCTCAATTTTGAACCTTGAAAAGATTATGCTAAATGAAAGATGCCAGAGACAAAAAAGTACGTATTGTATGATCGCACTTATATCAAATGTCCAGAACAGGCAAATCTATAGAGAAGTAGATTAGCGGTTGCTTAGGGCTGGAGAGGTAGTGGGGATTGTCTATGACTGCTAATGAATACAAGGTATCTTTTGGGAGTGATGAAAATGTTCTGGAATTAGAGAGAGGTGATAGTTGTATAACTCTATGTTAAGAACAACTGAATTATACTCTTTAAATAAGTTGTATGGTATGTAAACTGTGAGTTGTATGGTATGTAAACTGTATCTCAATAAAGCTGTTACGAAACAACTGAACTCCCAAATTTACTCCAGAGTTGCCCCATCTCTTACACTCCTTGAGTGAATAACACTATCCTTTCCCAACTGCCAAACTTAGGAATCTGATCATAACATCCTCTCTGCCCTGCCTTCCCTCCCCACAACCACCCTTCCAGATACAGCTGATCAACCACAAAATCCTGAAGATCTCATTTGCATACTCTCTCACACTCATGTCATTCACTACAGGCTCTCATCACCTAGACTTGGAATCTTTCAATGATATCTTACTGAATCTGCTCTACTCAATCCATCCTTTTATTCGTCTGCTACACTGCTGCCAGGAGTGATTTTCCTAAAACATAATTCCCACAGTATCCATGCTTGCTTAATAGCATTCACTGGCTCCCTGTAATTGACTTGAAAAAGGTCCAAATACCTATATATACGAGGTGCTTCCTAAACTGGACCTCAACTGCCTGTCGCTTCATCTGCTAACTCAACTCTTTAGCTACAGTCATGAGGAATCTGGCCACAAGTTGTGACCACCCTCACTTTCATATGTGCCACTTCCACTGCCTAGAACATCCTGGCCCCCACAGTCTTTAACTCCTACTCATTCTTTAGGACTCAGCTCAGGCATCACATTTTTCAGGATCCATGAGGTATCCTTTTTTCCTCAATCTGTCAGAAATCCCTTTCCCATACTTTCACAGTGCTCAGTGCAATGCCTACCTGCGCTCTTAGATTAGCTATTATTTACAAAGCACCTACCGCGATGTTTACTCTTCAAGTTTTATCTTATTTCCATATGAGAAAACGGATTCAGTGAGATTGCTGTCCTATTAAGTGGTCAAGTAGATAATGGACTTCAGGTCTGACTTCAAAGTAATGGTCTCCTATTATTCCAAAGTATCTCTCCAATATTTCCCACTGTGCACTGTAATTCTCTCCAAAAGGGCGACAGCAATTAACTGGGCCCTCCGTTGCGTCTGTAGCCCCATGTGTGGTGCTTGACACTTGCTCAGTGTTTGCTCATCACAGGAAGACATGACAGGTGTGAACTAAGCAGAAGGAAACGGACTTTTTCCCAAGCAGGTGCTCAATGAAGCCTTACTGAATAAATGTGTAAAGGAGATACTTTCTACCTTTTGGAAAGCGTATATTCATGTTGTGCCAACTAATATCTAACAATAAACATGTTGTGGGTTCGAAATGCTCATCTGTAGGAATTCAAGTTCTCTACATTTGCATCTCCCCTTCAGCAGCATTCCCGACTGATGAGGATCGTGTCCACTGAAAGGCCACTCTCCTTATGGACAGCCGAGGGCTGAGTTTTTGTCCCTAACACCTCTGCACTTTCTCCTCTCCAGCTTTACACCTTCCTTATTCTACTAGGGCCTGAGCTGAGAAGATCGAAACTCACCGCAAGTCCCTAATATTTTCTAACTTCTGGCACATGTGAAGCTCTGGTGTTAAGAAACAGACTTAATTCTTCCCTGCACCGCTGTAGCCTCATTCAGATCCTCCTCTCATCGCGTCGGGCATTAGTTTCACCGGCTCCCTCACGGCTTGCCCTGACGCGCAGAAATCCGTGCTTGTGCTAAGTGAAAACGCTTCTTAGCGTGTACGAAAGCGAGCAGTGGCCCCGGAAAACCTTTTTTTTTTTCCGACTCCAACATACCCTCCCCTAAAACTGATGAAAAAGCAAAATCCCATTCACTCTATAGCAGGCCCCTTCCGATCAATGGTCCTCCAACCCCTCGAGCCTGAGAAGCCTGGCCCGCAAGCGCGGACCAAAGGCAGGCTGCCGGGGTAGGTGGGAGCGCGGGCGACGGAGGAGGTCAAAGTCTCCGGTAACCCCTCGCGCCCCTCACAGCCCATGGCTTTATTCCCTCTCTCGCTGGTCCCTTACAGGGGTCGGATCAGCAGCTGGTCGCTCTCCTCAGCAGGAATCGCAGACATCCCGAAAGTGTGAGGGCGAAGCGGGGGTGAGGAACAGGTCGCCGGAGTCTTCCTAAATTGGAAGCACAGCCACCGGTAAATAAAGAAGGAAGAACCCCATCCACCAAGAGCACAACTTCCGTCACTCCGGAGCCCGCGGCGCTAGACTCCTCCCCTCGACTTCCGGTCGGGGGGGAGGGACGCAGCTCACGAGGCTTCCCACCACTTGGGGTCCTGGAACCGGGGGGGTGGGACGTCAGGAATGCGCCTGCGCGTAGTCTCGGAGGCGGGGCCCGGCGGACGTGGGCAGGAGGGCAGGAAAAGCCGGCGCTGGAGCGGGAACCGGAGTAGTTGCCTGGGCGCCGAAGGCCGCGGCATTCCCCCGCGGACCCCGAAGTCCGCAACCCGGGGATGGGCCCGCGGCTGCGAGGTGAGCGCCCGGCCCTCGTCCCGCTTGGGGCCGAGCTCGCGGAGGCCTGACGGGAACACGGCCCCGAGAGCGGCGCGGACGACCAGGAAGGATGGGTGGGGCCGCGGAGCGGGCGGAGGAGGGATGCCTGGGCTCTGGCTTGGTTCCGGGCGGGGCCGCGCTCCCGGGGCGCGGGTGGAGGAGCTTGGTACCGTGGATCGGGCGTGGGCGTTGCGGACTGCAGCTTCCCAAGCCGCTGTCGGCCCGGAGGGGAGGCAAGGCGGACGGCGCGGGCCGTTTCCCTGCCTCCTCTGCTCCACTTCGGCCGCCTCCCGCCTCTCAGGGTCGGGGTTGTCTGTCCCCTTCGCTGTCACATCCTCCGCACCCAGCGCGTGGAAGGTGCCCCATCACGGTGACAGACAGGTGCCAAGCAGGCTGGCGTCTGGGAGGAACTTTGGAGCCGGCTCTCTCTAGGCCCCAAGCTTGGCCGCATCCGTCCTTACCCTGGTGACCCTGGGCAGGTCGCTGACTCTTCGGGCGCCTTGGCATCCTCGTTTGAAAGGGGCTGTTATCCTGCAGCCTTGCTGGTCGGTGAGGGTGAGGGCGAGAGGGATCTGTGCACCTAGCACCGTGCATGGCACGTGGTAGGCGTTTGGTACATGGGAATTGCTGTTGGGGTGTCACCTCCCCAGAAAGTTCTCGGCTTCAGTAAGCGCGTCCCCTGCCAGGCGCCCTGGCAGTGCAGACGAGTCACCGAGCTCCGCCTTTGACCAGCGTGCAGCTGGGAGAGTGAGATCAGAGACCACAGCAGATCGTGGCGCTGTGATCAGGGGGTGCACTCAAGCTGTGGGTCCCTTAGCCCAGCCTTGAGATCCTAGGAAGGCCTGCAGCCTGAAAGGGGCCTTGAAAGGTAAGAAGTAGCCAAGTGCCTGAAAGGTGAAGGGCGTCCCGGGCGCTGCAAAGCAGGGGCGCTTGGAGCATCGCGCTGAGAACCACGAGCAGCTTTGCCTTGCTGAGATCAATTAACTGTGCCCGGGTTGTGGAGGATGGAAGTGGAAAGGTGATTAGGAGCTGGGTCCTGGAGGACCTGGCGTGTCCTGCTGAAGAACGCTGACTTTGGTCTCTGACTTTGGAGAACCAGTGAAAGATTTTCAGCAGGCTAGTGGCATTAGATTTATGTTTGAAAGAAATCATTTTAATCGTTTTGGCTGCAGTGTGGGGGTAGATTTAAAGTGTTAGGGAATCCAGTAGGACAAGGTCCCTTTTGCACGAAATATCCTTGGGTTTGTGAATTCCTTAAATTCATGCCAAACTTTGTATGGATGTGCATTTTTATAGGGTGAGGACCCATCACATTCATCAGATTCTAAAAAAATAGTGTCTGTGCCCATGGTCGAGGATGACGTGGGGCCCTGGTGGAGAGCTGGCTCAGAGAGCTCTTCAGGTGGGGTATACAGTGGGTCTTGGTGCCAGATTGGATGTGGGGCCTGAAGGAGAGCAAGGAGTTCATGATTTTCTGGCTTCCTCCAGCAATAATAGAATCTCCTGACCGGGAGAGGAGAGGAGAGGAGCAGATCTGGAGGGGAGGATGATGGGTTCAGCTTGAGACATCTTTGCATTTGATGAGCCTGCGGAGCATCCAGTCGCCAATCAGGATCATTAGCCTCATTTTGATGCATGAATAATTTTGAGACAAGAATGATTTGCTTGAGAACGTGCATCCAAATTGCAGCAGATAGCAAAGACTTTAATAAATGCTGCCTTTTCCTAAGCCCCTGGGTCGATGATGGAAAGAAAGCCTTGAGGAGTTGCCAAGGCATTGTCGTGTCATGATTTTCATATCAAGGGATTTGAGGAGACACTTCAGGATCCCACTAACAGTAGAATCACATTTTGTTTTTAAAATAAGTTTTGATTTAAAATTTAAATCATATTTAAAATTGTTACCTATATATAAATATGTATTTATATATACTTTAGTATCTGATGTTTAAATATGTTACACATCAACATTTTAACCCGTGAGCGCCATTAACATGGCACTTCATGCTGCTGCATTAACCTAGTTTTGTGCAGGCCTTAGAATAAGGCTCTCCTGCCATCTGTCACTGACAAGTGTCCTGTGCTGGTAAGGTTCTTCTTTGCAGCAATCACCCGCAGTCTTCTTCGAACACATCTCAGTTTTTACCCTTACCCTGTGGAGTTAGTTCCCTACCTGGCAGCCAGGGTCATTGTTTAAAAAACAGAAGACACCTGATTGTGTCGCTAAACTGCTTTTTAAAAGCCTCCATTCCAGAAGATCACAGCAGATAAGCAAAAAATAAATAAAAAGCCTTCAGAGTATTCCTCTTAAACTAAAGTCCACTTTATCGCGGCCCGCCTGGCCTTCTGTGGCACTTTGTCTGGGCCCATTGCTGTCCTCCTGCTCCCGGACAGCCTTGACTGTTCCTTCGGGCCCCCTCTCCACCTGCACGGCATTGCCTCCAGGCTATTTATGGCTGCCCTCACTTCTTTCAGAAAAAGATCTACGGCATCTTTTTCTGAAATACCCACCCCTTCCTTCCATCGGTCTGTGTCTCCTTAACTTGTGTTAGTTTTCCTCATAGCAGTTGTTTCCTAATAATATGTTTTATGTGTGTTTTTCTTGTTGGTCTGTCTACTCTCGCTAAGAACAGGCTCCCTGAGGTCAGGGACTCTGGTTCACTGATGCATCCCGGACATCTCACTGACTATCCAGGAATGAATGAATAAATCAGATTTTCCTGGTACCCCACAAATAAAGCAAAAATATAGAAATACATTGGATGATGAGACTGATTAAAAAGCTCGGGCTCAAGGATCAGACTTGGGCAAATGGCCTAACGTCGTCCCCTAGTAAGTGGACTTAGAGTGGGGTCTCCAAATACAGAGAATCTTTGGGTTGCAGCAGGAGCTTTCACTGACTGCTGCGTGAGTCACTCGTTCTTTTTCCTTCATCAGGTGTATTGTTTCTCTGAAAAGCATCACCCAGGTCAGAATGAAAGGAAACTCTCTGTGCAGACTGCTGTATGTGGGACCTTTGAAGACAGTCAAATAGTGTTCAATTCTATAGTAAGCAGATTTTCTTGTTCTCTCTGGAGAATACAGTTTTTGGTAAAAAAAATTGGTTGGGTTATCTTATTCATAAATCGTCTTGAGAGGCAGGTCACAGTTCCCTCATCTGTAAAAGGCAGATTACAGCCCACCTCCTGTGAGCCCCTTGAGGGAGAGCTTAGAGCCCTGCAGAGTGTGAGGCATATGGTATGCCCTTAAAAAGCGTCAGTAGAGCAAATGGGAATATCACAAGGTTATCATGAGGCTATGACAGTATAACTGTCCCGGGAGTTCTGTGAGCTGTACAGCTTCATGTAGCTTAGTTAATTTGCCAAGTATAATATATGCTGTCCTATGCAATTGGCAAGGATGAATCTTACGTTTCCAAGGCATTTATTATTAATTTCAAAAAAAGAAATATGTAACACAGACTCTGGGAAGCAAGGTCATCTCCTTACTTGCGCTTAGTAGAGAGGGGAGGTGAGGCGCTGGCACCTAGGAATGTCTTTGTGTCAGCTTTTACTTACAGGCATTTCAAAACTTCAAGAAAAATGCACATTTCTGAGAGGTTTGTATATCTTAGCCCTACCAAGCATAGACTGTGAAGCTGAGAGGGTTACTGAATCTCCATATCTTGACTGAAAATCCAATGTGTCACAGTGTATTTTGCTAAAATCTTGAATCAATTGAAGAGAAGTAAGCCCTTAAAATTTTGAGAACTAGGTGACGTGTCTGATACTTTTGAGAAAAGTGCTTTTCACACCTCTAGGACAAGAAGGTTTCTGCCTTTTTTGCTTATTGGGTTAACTTTTTGTAATTTAATAGGAAAGAATGAAAAGGAATAGTATCCAAGAGAAAAGTTTTATGTTTTACAGAAAAGGAACACACCCATGGAACTGGAAGGAATTGATGATTTTTATTTCTATTATGCATAAAGTGATTTAATGTTGCATTTCCTGATGTAACTGTAACCAATATCCAAGTTGCTTTTCCTGGCTGGGCATGGTGGCTCACACCTGTAATCCCAGCACTTTGGGAGGCCAAGGCGGGAGGATCGCCTGAGAGCAGGAGTTTGAGACCAGCCTGGCCAACATGGCAAGATCCTGTCTCTACAAAAAATGAAATTAGCTGGGTGTAGCGGCACATGCCTGTAGTCCCAGCTACTCTGAGGTGGGAGGATCACTTGATCCCAGGAGGTCAAGACTGCAGAGCCATGTTTGTGCCACTGCACTCCAGCCTGGGTAAGAGCAAGATTCTGTCTCTTAAAAAAAAAAAAAAAAAAAAAAGTTGCTTTTCCCGATGTAACTGTCACCAATATTTGTTTTTTCAGGGGATCTTCTCTGGATCAAGCAATGGTGGTGAAAAATGTTTCGCAAAGGCAAAAAGCGACACAGTAGTAGCAGTTCCCAAAGTAGTGAAATCAGTACTAAGAGCAAGGTAGGGAAATGGAATTTGGAACAGAATCATAACGCAGGGAGAGTTTTCTTTCTTCTAGCTGATATTGTATGGAGGATACTGACCGTGGGCAGATCTCCTGATAATCTTCAAACTAGTGTGTTTTAACATTTACTTTTTGCACTAGAGATGCATTCTATGCTTGGCTTCATTTTTTCTGTTCTGGTAGGTTTTCTGAAATTCTTTTTTTTTTTGAGACAGAATCTTGCTCTGTCATCCAGGCTGGAGTGCAGTGGCGCAATCTTGGCTCACTGCAAGCTCCGCCTCCCGGGATCACGCCATTCTCCTGCCTCAGCCTCTCCAAGTAGCTGGGACTACAGGCGCCCGCCACCACGCCCGGCTAATTTTTTGTATTTTTAGTAGAGACGGGGTTTCACCGTGGTCTCGATCTCCTGACCTCGTGATCTGCCTGCCTCAGCCTCCCAAAGTGCTGGGATTACAAGCGTGAGCCACCGCGGCCAGCCGTTTTCTGAAATTCTTAAATCCATTAAACTAGATGGGACATGACCTATGAATGGTTTCGTTGAAATAAGCACTGATTTAAAAAATTTTTAAATGATAGAAATTGCAGGCATCAAGGGGCTGGGCCTCTTGAATTCTAGGGTTTGTGGTGTGCATAATTACTTTTACTTAAGAGTGAGATTGGCAGATAGCTGTATACCAGAGAGTTTTTGAATGCTGTTGGAAGGTAAACGTGGATTTAATTCATGCAAAACAAACCACTGAGGAGCTATTCAACTGGCAACTTTTGTCTCAAATAATGAAGTGATTTCATTTTGACTGACAGATAATTTTTCAATATAAGAGTATAAAGATAGCTGCATTATATTTGTTCTAGGTTTTTGACACCAATTTTGTTGGTGTTTAGAAGAATGGCATTTTTATTTCTACCCTGGACAATGGCACGTGTACACTCATTCATTCACTGAGTGCCAAACTCTGTTTAAGGGGCATAAAATAGAGCAGTTAGGGAGAGGGAAAAAATCCCTGGCCTCAGAGCTTCCATTTCAGCTGGGGGAGAAAATAATGAATAAATAAGTAAAATATAGAGTTTCAGATGGTGGAAACTAACATGGGGGGAAGAAACTACAGGAATGGAGGGGGTGGGAGATTGGGAGAGGGGCAGTATTCAACAGTCTGGTAGAAAAGGTCTTATTTTCAGGCCGGGCACGGTGGCTCATGCCTGTAATCCCAGCACCTGGGGAAGCCAAAGCAGGCAGATCACCTGAGGTCAGGAGTTTGAGACCAACCTGGCCAACATGGTGAAACCCCATCTCTACTAAAAATACAAACATTAGCCTGGTGTGGTGGCAGGCACCTGTAGTCCCAGCTACTCCGGAGGCCGAGACAGGAGAATTGCTTGAACCAGGAGGCGAAGGTTGCAGTGAGCTGAGATCACACCACTGGACTCCAGCCTGGGTGACAGAGCAAGATTCTGTCTCAAAAAAAGAAAAGAAAAGGTCTTATTTATTTTTTTGCTGCCCCCCTCCCTGAGAAAAGGCCTTGTTTTCTTGGTGGCATTTGAGCAGGGGCCCAGAGGAGAAGTGGGGCCATGATAAGATCTGGAAGGATCACGGTTCAGGGAGGACAGAGCAAAGGCCCATGGGAGGAGCGAGCCTGTGTGTTTTGGGGGGGCAGCAGGGAGACCAGTGTGGCCTGGGCAAGGCAGGTGCAGGTGTTGTGAAGACCGGGGCTTTTACTCTGAGAGTAAAGCAGGGGGCGCCTGGGGCCAGGGAGTGACAGAATCTTACATAAGTTTTGTTGGGGGTCACTTTGGCCACTGTGAGCAGGGAAAGGGCAGGAGCAGAGAGACTGCCCGGGAGGTTGTGGTAAGAACCTGAGAGATGAGGGGGCTTGGACGGGGTGTGAAGGAAGCGCTGAAACCTCAGGTTCTGCAGAGAGTTCGAGGTGGGCACTCATGGGACCCATGGATCAATGATGATGGCTTGTGGAGTATGAGGAAAAGAGAGTCATCGAAGCTTAAACCCTTAAGATACCAGGTGCTGTGGGAGGCAGAAAAAGTGATTCATTCCAGGTGTTTCTACCTGGATGCCAGATACCATTTGAGACATGATTGACACCCAGAGACAGTGAATAATTTGGAAAATGTGAAGGTGTGTGAGGTAATGACAAATACTGCTTGAGGGATTCAGAGACTGGGGAGATTGTAGGCCTAAAGTTGTGGAGGAAGTTGTATTAGTTGGAGTTCTCCAGAGAACCAGTAGGATGTGTTTATATCCTAGAGAGAGTGATGTATTTTCAAGGTTTATTTTGAAGAATTGGCTGATGTGACCGTGGGGGCTGCAATTCCGCAATCTGCAGGGCGGGCTGAAGACCCCTGGGGTGGAAGTGGCAGCTTGAGCCCAAAGGCAGCCTGGTGGCAGCCTCTTCTCCTCGGGAGCCTGAGTCTTTTTCCTTTAAGGCCTTCACCTGCTTGGATGAGGCCCACCCACACAGTGGAGGGTCCTCTGCTGTACTCCATGTCTGCTGGTGTAGATGTTAATCTCATTTAAAGAAACACCGTCACGGCAATGTCTAGACTGGTATTTGACCAAATATCTGGGTACTTAGCCCAGAGAAGTTGATCTATAAAATTAACCATCACAGAAGTCTTCCCAAAAAAAGCAGTTAGTGAATGAGACCTTAAAATATACGGGTCAAATAGGCATAAATGAGGAAGGGGGTTAGACATCGCAGGCACAGGCAGGAAGCTGGAGGCCGAGTCGGGTCAGTGAGTGAGTGAGTGAGTCAGTGAGTGAGTCAGTGAGTGGGATGGGAGTGAGTGTGAGTGAGAGTGAGTGAGTGTGAGTGTGAGAGTGTGAGTGTGAGTGAGTGAGAGTGAGTGAGTCAGTGAGTGGGATGGGAGTGAGTGAGTGTGAGTGAGTGAGAGTGAGTGAGTGTGAGTGAGTGAGTGAGTGGGATGGGATGGGATGCCATGACTGAAGAGCCTCTTCATGATTTTCCACCCTTGTGAGTGGTCTAATTTTAAAGCTGTGTGTTCACTCAGTCCCAGGACTGGGGTGAGACACAGCACGGAAGGAGGCATCTTGCAGGGTCGCACAAGGCCCCCTCAGGAGTGCCTCCCTAGACCTTTCATCCTGGGTGTCTGCCGGGCCTCCCATGCGCCACATGTGCCACGCTGTTAAATAACAGCCACACGTGAACGAGACAAAGACACACGACTGCCACTCAGTTTCCATTCAGGGCAGGGCAAGCTGGCTTATCTCAGCTGAGCTGGTGGCCTTGTAACCAGAAGCACAGAAACCTGACATTGTAGGAGTCCTGTGCAGCCTTAGAAGGGGGAGACGAACCATGTTCTTGGAAGTTTTTGAACTCCTGGAGCTGCTCACCACGGAACCTCCCTACGGCCACCTCCTCAGCCTTAAGCGCGAGGACCCTGCAGGGGAATCTCATCTGTGTGGCCCAATGTCTTGTTTTATTTTTATTTTTGGAGACGGAGCCTCACTCTGTCGCTCAGGCTGGAGTGCAGTGGCGTGATCTCGGCTTACTGCAACCTCTGCCTCCGGGTTCAAGTGATTCTCCTGCCTCAGCCTGCCAAGTAGCTGGGACTACAGGCGTGTGCCACCAAGCCTGGCTAATTTTTGTATTGTTGTGTTTTTTTGTGGGTGTGTGTGTTTGTTTGTTTGTTTTGAGATGGAGTTTCGCTCTTGTTGCCCGGGCTGGAGTGCAGTGGCGTGATGTGATCTTGACTCACTGCAATCTCCACCTCCCGGTTTCAAGCGATTCTCCTGCCTCAGCCTCCCGAGTAGCTAGGATTATAAGTGCCCGCCACCATGACCAGCTAATTTTTGTATTTTTGGTAGAGATGGGGTTTTACCATCTTGGCCAGGCTGGTCTCGAACTCCTGACCTCAGGTGATCCACCTACCTCAGCCTCCCAAAGTGCTGGGATTACAGGCGTGAGCCACCGTGCCCTGCCAGAGAATATTATTTCTAAAGAAATTGGGAGTATAGCTCTGAGGAACAAACTCCCTTTACATATGATTCCATTTTGCTCAACAGTTTTGCTGTTTTTTTGTGGCAGTTCACATGAGAGTCTATTCTGCCCTGCCAGTTAGCCTCTGAATTCCTGCTGCAGGCCAGACACTAGTCAGAATAATTGCAGAAGCACTAGACCAGAGACCTAGAATTAGAGACCTAGGTTTGAGATTGGAGCCATTTACTAGATGTGACCTTGGATAAGTCACTAAACATCTCAGTCTCCTTCCTCATTTATTAAGCAGGGATCATGGCCCTTGCCTGGCTTTCTGCACAGGGTTTGTTTTGGGTTTAGTGGAACTTACGTGAAAGCCGGGCAGAGATGTTCACAAGAGTATTCCTAGAAGGCGTCTGGTAAGGAGGTGGCGGTAATGGCTTCGATTTAGACTAAGAATATTGCCACCGTGTTTATCCAATATTATGTCATGGGACGAACGAACAGTTGGGATTATGTGATTTTTTTTTTTTGAAGTTTGTTAAAGAATTTGTCTTAAGAAAAATCTGTTACAGTCGATATGCCTGAATAATTGACATGATTTTGTATGTGTCAGCTCAACTCTAATAAATGATTTGAATGGGTTAGAGGACTAGAGAAGACAGGACTGCTTCAGTGGAGGTTTTTTACTTGTTTTTCTGTTTATCAGTCTGTAGATTCTAGCCTTGGGGGTCTTTCACGATCCAGCACTGTGGCCAGCCTCGACACAGATTCCACCAAAAGCTCAGGTATGTAAAAGGGTTGGATCATTGACTGTCTGCACTTTTCATTGATGTTCATGTGGTTTTACTGGGGTAGCACAATGAGTTCTTCAGTATTTGTGGCTTTCTTCCTCTCCTTTGCCACTTTTAACAAGAGTTTAGAAGTGGACCAAGATTTGTTGGGCTGTGGGCTGAGAGTGTGGTGTGATTGGGGGAAACCACACAGCCTTTGGAGATTGGCACAGGCACATGGGCAAACTGGAAGTTTCAAAATAGTTTTTTAAGAAATGGGGTGGCAATAAATACATACACCTGCTATGTACCCACAAAAATTAAAAATAAAATTGAAAGAAATGGGGTGGCAGAAGATGAATTCCAGTGGACTTATGTTGTCTATGGGGAATAGGGCAAATATCTTGGTGATTAAAGGGCTAAGGAGCCTTTCATTTACTCCAGGGAACCCAGAGATTCACCAGCTCATGACCACCACCAACACAAGTCACTAAGGGGAGGATCTGTCCCACACCCTTGTAGATGTTTATGCAGCTGCCCAAAATTAGTAGGTCCTTAGAAACAGGCTGGGTGCGTTGGCTCACAGCTGTAATCCCAGCACTTCGGGAGGCCAAGGCAGGTGGATCACCTGAGGTCAGGAGTTTGAGGCTAGCCTGGCCAACATGGTGAAACCCCATCTCTACTAAAAATACAAAAAATTAGCTGGGCGTGGTGGCACATGCTTGTAATCCCAGCTACTTGGGAGGCTGAGGCAGGAGAATTGCTTGAACCCAGAGGCGGAGGTTGCAGTGAGCTGAGAATCGCGCCACTGCACTCCAACCTGGGCAACAGAATAAGACTCCATCTCAAAAAAAAGAAAAAGAAGAAATCCAGAGGTGGTGTCTAACCCCAGCTCCTTAAGTAGCTGGTGGCTAACTGGAAGTACATTCATTTTCTTGTCTGAATTCCTCTTTCTGCCTTCAGGAGCCTGGCCTAGTGAATCTAACAGAGAATGCTGGAGCGTTGGGTCCATTGTCTTTACTGCCCGATGCCTTTAAAATGATTGCAGTTGTGGGCATCTTTTTGTTACATAACCTAAAAGTAATCATATAGTATTTCCTTAATATGGTGGAGATTATAAGTCGTTTGTAGTAGTTTTTGTATTGACTAGATTTTGTGGCACACACACAGCTCTTCAACCGTTGCTGTTATGTTAGATAATTCCTGCCTGGCATTATTCCATCGACATTAAAAAGAAAAACTATGTGGTCTTTCTGATGGAATGGTAGAGGAAGAGTAGGCTTCCTGAATGAGGAAAGCAAGCTAACATGCTAGGCCAGGCACAGTGGCTCATGCCTGTAATTCCAGCACTTTGGGAGGCCAAGATGGTAGGATCGCATGAGCCCAGGAGTTCAAGACCAGCCTGGGCAACATAGTGAGACCCTCTCTCTACAGGGGAAAAAAATGGTGAAGAGGGAGAAAGAACCAAAAGCAAATACCATGCATCATAAAGGTAATCATCATGTAGTAACCTTTTCTTTACTATTTGTTTTGAAGGGAAGGTTAATCTATTTCTTCCTATAATTGAGACCTTTGTATACTATACTTAGTATACCATGACTCACTGAGGAAAAGGTTTGTGAAATTTTAAGTTCTTCCCCATTACATAAAAATATTGTGCATTATAAAATTTGTAATTAGTGGTTATGTTCTAATGACAGTCTGGTTTTTATTTGGGAAGGGACTGAGGATACTCTATAATGCAGACATTTCTTCTAAAGTCTTACCACTTTTCTTTCATCTTTAGGACAAAGCAACAATAATTCAGATACCTGCGCAGAATTTCGAATAAAATATGTTGGTGCCATTGAGAAACTGAAACTCTCCGAGGGAAAAGGCCTTGAAGGGCCATTAGACTTGATAAATTATATAGACGTTGCCCAGGTAAAAAAAAAATTCCATAACTCTCTGGTTATGAGAGTCTGGGGAGCCAGCTCATGGCTTTGGGGCAAAATGCTCACTCCTCAGGTCCACTGGGTGCCGCTCCGCTTACTCTCGACCGGAAGCCCCCGCATCACCACTGCACATGTGTGTGAGCGCTGAGCTGCATTGGAACACAGGCGCTATTCCTTCCTTCAAACACGGTACTTTTTTTTTTTTTTTTTTTGAGACGGAGTTTTGCTTTTGTTGCCCAGGCTGGGGTACAGTGGCGCGATCTCAGCTCACTGTAATCTCCGCCTCCTGGCTTCAAGCAATTCTCCTGCCTCAGCCTCTCGAGTAGCTGGGATTACAGGCACCCGCCACCATGCCCAGCTAATTTTGTATTTTTAGTAGAGACAGGGTTTCTCCACGTTGGTCAGGCTGGTCTTGAACTCCCGACCTCAGGTGATCTTCCCGCCTTGGCCTCCCAAAGTGTTGGGATTATAGGCGTGAGCCACTGTGGCTGGCCCACAGTACTTTTTAATACCTTTTTTTTTTGAGATGGAGTCTCACTCTGTCGCCCAGGCTGGAGTGCAGTGGCGCAATCTCAGCTCATTGCAACCTTCACCTCCCGGGTTTAAGTGATTCTCCTGCCTCAGCTTCCTGAGTAGCTGGGACTACAGGCGCATGCTGCCACGCCCGGCTAATTTTTTGTATTTTAGTAGAGATGGGGTTTCACTGTGTTGCCCAGGCTGGTTGTGAACTCCTGACCTCATCTGATCCACCTGCCTCGGCCTCCCAAAGCGCTGGGATTACAGGCCTGAGCCATTGTGCCCGGCCTATTAATACTTTTTTATGGGGCTGATCAATCCTATTTAAATGAGGAGCTGATTGTGGTGACTGGTTATATTCCATAGATTCTTCTTTTAAAATAATCTGGCAAAACCTTACCGTACCACCATCAGACCAGTTCTGTCTCTGAATATCTAATTCATAACGATGTCGACCTAATATATCTGTTTATTCATGCAAGGTTTCCAACAAGAATTGAGATGAGGTGGCTTTCAAAAAGATAAAATCAAGAAGATAAAAAATAATCATCATGAAGGAAAATTAAGAATGAAAATTAAATCAAAAGTATAAGGTATAAGGTATATAAGCATGAAATTTCATAAAATCTGTACCCTTGCCAATGGTGGAAGTACGTGAGCCAAAAGACTTAGTGAATTCAGTCATGAGAGAAAAAAAAGAAAGTAAATTGCTTCTGGAGTTTCTAGAAAACGAAATTACATTTTTATGTGCGTATTAAAAGAGGGATATTACTGCAATAAAAAGATTTCTTAACTTCAGAGAGTGTTAAGAATGTGTACTCTCTTAAATCTTGGAGAATGAGAATATGAAATACAACGTGGTAGGGCGTGGTGGCTCACGTCTGTAATCCCAGCATTTTGGGAGGCATAGTAGGGGGATCACCTGAACCCAGGAGTTCAAAACCAGCCTGGGCAACACAGTGAAACCTCGTTTCTACAAAAAAAAATTTTTAATTGCTGAGTACAGCGGCTCATGCCTGTAATCCCAGCACTTTGGAAGGCCAAGGTGGGCAGATCACTTGAGGCCAAGAGTTTGAGACCAGCCTGGCCAATATGGCAAAACCCCGTCTCTACTGAAAATACAAAAATTAGCTGGGTGTGGTGGTGCACGCCTATAATCCCAGCTACTCGGGAGGCTGAGGTTGAACCGCTTGCTTGAACTCAGGAGGCAGAGGCTGCAGTGAGCCAAGATTGTGCCACTGCACTCCAGCCCTGGGTGACACAGTGAGACTGTCTCAAACAAAACAAAACACCAGCCTGGGCCAGACCCCCATCTCTACAAAACATTTTAAAAAATCAGCTGAGTGTGGTGTTATGCACTGGTAGTCCCAGATACTCAGAAGGCCAAGGCAGGGGGATTCCTTGAGCCTAGGAGTCAAAGTTGCAGTGAGCCATCATTGTACCACTGCACTCTAGCCTCGGTGACAGAACAGTAAGACTGTCTCACAAAAAAACTGAAATGAAGTTTCATATCTTTATGAAAGTAAAGGAAGATACTTCTGTCTGAAGGACATCAGTGAATCTAAATTGCCATTTAAGAGAGAACTCGGGCCGGGCACGGTGGCTCAGGCCTGTAATTCCAGCACTTTGGGAGGCCAAGGTGGGCGGATCATGAGGTCAGGAGATCGAGACCATCCTGGCTAACATGGTGAAACTCCATCTCTACTAAAAATATTAAAAAATTAGCTAGGTGTGGTGGCGCACGCCTGTAATCCCAGCTACTCGGGAGACTGAGGTAGGAGAATCGCTTGAACCCAGGAGGTGGAGGTTGCAGTGAGCCGAGATCGCGCCATTGCACTCCAGCCTGGGCAACAAGAGCAGAACTCCGTCTCAAAAAAAAAAAAAAAAAAAAACTCATGGTAGTTTGGACAACTATAATTACTTTCCAGCATTTAGTTGGGAATATAAAGTCATTCCAACAAACTACATTAAGTCCTCACGTAACCTCGTTGATTGGTTCTTGGAAAACCACCTAGGTTAGTTCCTCCAAGTAACTCATTTTTCAAGGTCATTTTGTTATGTTTTATGATGTTGATGAGAAAAAAAAATGGTTTTGTTATTTGCATCATTTCGCTTAAAGTTGTAGTTTCCCAGAACGAGCCACAACGTTGAGTGTGCTCTTACCATAAAAGGTACAACCAGTCTAAGTGTTGTACTAAAAGATTAATAATTCTTCCCCTCAAAAATACACTAGCATTATTTTCATTCCTATAAGGACTACTAAATTTCTCATATCACCATAGAATTTTTGCTTGCTAAAATTCCAGTGTTGACAATAGCTTGACTGTTATCCCATACCGTGGTTCTTGGAATTGCTTTAAACCTACTGTGGGAAGCGATTGGCAAGAGGGTGCTGTAACATTGTGAGGACCCAAGAAGTAAGGTATTGGGATGCAGCTTATTTACTGTAATTTCTTTAATGTGGGCAAGTGGTTCCACAAAACCATTTAGTACAGAACATCCATAGGTTGCCAACAGTGTCCTACGTCAGGGGAAGACGAAATAGATGGTATTCTGGTCTGGGAGCCGAGACCGGATCGTCCGCTAGGGAAGCCGTCAGGGATTATCTGCGGTTCCTGAGTAGCTGAAAACCCCAATTCATGTTTTTGTCAGTGGAGTAACTGCTCATCAGCAGCACTTGCCAGCCCGAAGCCCTGAGGCGTGGGATCACCAGACACGCCTTCCCATCTGGGCAGGATATGTGGGCTCTGCTTCCTGATCATCCCACATGCTAACACCGGTCTATGCTATGGAAATGAAGATCTTAATTTTTCTAATGTAGATATTTTAACCTCAGCAGGTTTTGTGAGAAACAGCTCAGTTTGTAATTAGGATTAACTCCAAGATAAACAATATGCATGAAAGGGATGGATGTGAATTTTGCTCAGAGTTGTGGGCTGTAAAAATGCGGCTGGGCACAGTGGCTCATGCCTGTAATGCCAGCACTCTGGGATGCCAACTTGGGAGAGTTACCTGAGGCCAAGAAGAGTTCAAGACCAGCCTAAGGCAACATAATGAGATCCCATCTCGATTTAAAAATAAATAAATCGGCCCACATGGTGGCTCATGCCTGTAATCCCTGCACTTTAGGAGGCTGTGGTGGGTGGATCACTTGAGGTCAGGAGTTCGAGACCAGCCTGGCCAACATGGTGAAACCCCATCTGTACTAAAAATAAAAAAATTAGCCGGATGTGCTCACTTGAACCCAGGAGGCAGAGGTTGCAACGAGCTGAGATCATGCCACTGCACTATAGCGTGACCGACAGAGTGAGACTCTGTCTCAAAAATAAAAGTAACCTTTTTGTAAATGGAGGGAAATGTTTCTTCTGCCTCTGTGGAGAGAGACTCTTGCCTGGCTAATGTGTACCCCACATTCTTTAAAGGGTTTGGGCTTGTGATGGCCAGATACTCAAAGTGACTCGTCAGACTTAAGACTTTAATGTAATTTTAATCTTTATCATGGAATTTATTTTTACTTTAAAGCAAGATGGAAAGTTGCCTTTTGTTCCTCCGGAGGAAGAATTTATTATGGGAGTTTCCAAGTATGGCATAAAAGTATCAACATCAGATCAATATGTAAGTAATATAATTTATTAAGAAAACTATGTTTTAGATAACAGGGAATTCAGGCCATTAAGAGCCCCCTTATAATTAGGGCCACTCCTGTTTGCAGAGTGATTGGTTTGTAAACATTCCTGGCAGTTGGTCTTAAACGTGACCAATTTCTTAAGGTGAATAGGGGCTTCCTTTTCTCTCCTGGGTTGGAAGGGCCAGGCAACCTGCCCCCACACCCCCAAACACACATGGCTCCGAATGCATTTTCAACTAAGGGCCCCTCATCTATTAAGAGCAGCTGTCAGCTTGGAAGGTGGGCAGACACTGGGATAGTCAGTTTAGATCACTGCACTCCTGGCTTGCTGGGATTTAAGAAGGCGTGATCCTGAAGGCATTGCCCGAGACTGAGCATACAGGAACATCCCTTGGGGTGAGAAACCTATGGATATGCTGGTTCAAGCCTCACTCCGCCTGGGAGAGTGTGTCATTAGGACTGACAAACATTTGAGAGTCCTGATCTCTCGGAATCTTTCCTGACTTCTGCAGGATGTTTTGCACAGGCATGCTCTCTACTTAATAATCCGGATGGTGTGTTACGATGATGGTCTGGGGGCAGGAAGAAGCTTACTGGCTCTGAAGACCACAGATGCAAGCAATGAAGAATACAGCCTGTGGGTTTATCAGTGCAATAGCCTGGTGAGACTTTGTTACTTTGGTTAGCTGCTTACTCATCAAGTCACAAAACCCAGGGACTACTGTTTTTGAAGGCTGAAGAAATACAATCCATTATGTATGGAATATCTTGGCCTGGGGATAGTGAATGAGTATTAGGCCGGAGGTCAGCCGGCTGGCAAGACAGTGCAGGTTTGTGAAATATTTCTGTTAGGGCCAGTGGCAGCTCTCACTTGTGCCTGGATTTAAAAGGTAAACAAAGCAGCTGAGGAAAAATGTATCTTCCAGGGGTCAAAGGCTCCCTCCATTTCCGAACGTTGTTGCCCTCCTAGACTGCGTGATCAGCCTTCTCAAGCTGCAGTCGCTGTTTGCTGTTCTCTGAAGGAGGGCAGAAAGGGCCCACACGCAGGGAAGCTCATAGTGTGGGTTCCACTGACCCAGGCAGGCACGTGTGGTCGGCTTACTTAGGAGCGGTCTTAAGAGGGTCAGGTGTGTGCCTCTGCTAGCCAGATGAAGCTCATGAAGAGATTGATGAATGTTGCTCTTACTATATCTTTCATGTAATGTAGGAACAAGCACAAGCCATTTGCAAGGTTTTATCCACTGCTTTTGACTCTGTATTAACATCTGAGAAACCCTGAATCCTGCAATCAAGTGGAAGTCAACTTCATCTGAAAGTTCAGCTGTTTTCAAACTGCAATGCTGAAGTGTTATGCAAATAATGAAGTGATCCCTTGCTCTAGATTTTCCGAAGAAAATGGATTGTGTAAAATGCTGATCATTTGTTCATTAAAATGTTTCCTGTTACACAGTGAGTTAACTCTCAATGAAGTCATCTACTTTCTGGGATAAAAACCTTCATTTGTCTTTTTCAAGTTCTAATAAGCTTAACCTAAGTGTCACAGAAGCCTAGGTGTCACAGAGGTCCACTCAGTGACACACACACACTGAAGGCCTGAGGAAGATTAGGTGTCAGAGGTCCACTCAGTGACACACACACACTGAAGGCCTGAGGAAGACCAGGTGTCACAGAGGTCCACTCAGTGACAAACACACACTGAAGGCCTGAGGAAGATTAGGTGTCAGAGGTCCACTCAGTGACACACACACACTGAAGGCCTGAGGAAGATTAGGTGTCACAGAGGTCCACTCAGTGACACACACACACTGAAGGCCTGAGGAAGACCAGGTGTCACAGAGGTCCACTCAGTGACACACACACACTGAAGGCCTGAGGAAGACCAGGTGTCACAGAGGTCCACTCAGTGACACACACACACTGAAGGCCTGAGGAAGACCAGGTGTCACAGAGGTCCACTCAGTGACACACACACACTGAAGGCCTGAGGAAGATGTCACAGGTCATCAGTGACAAACACACTGAAGGCTGAGAAGAGGTCGGTCCACTCAGTGACAAACACACACTGAAGGCCTGAGGAAGATTAGGTGTCAGAGGTCCACTCAGTGACACACACACACACACGGAAGGCCTGAGGAAGATTAGGTGTCACAGAGGTCCACTCAGTGACAAACACACACTGAAGGCCTGAGGAAGCCTAGGTGTCACAGAGGTCCACTCAGTGACACACACACACTGAAGGCCTGAGGAAGCCTAGGTGTCACAGAGGTCCACTCAGTGACAAACACACACTGAAGGCCTGAGGAAGCTAGGTGTCACAGAGGTCCACTCAGTGACACACACACACTGAAGGCCTGAGGAAGCCTAGGTGTCACAGAGGTCCACTCAGTGACACACACACTGAAGGCCTGAGGAAGCCTAGGTGTCACAGAGGTCCACTCAGTGACAAACACACACTGAAAGCCTGAGGAAGCCTAGGTGTCACAGAGGTCCACTCAGTGACACACACACACTGAAGGCCTGAGGAAGATTAGGTGTCACAGAGGTCCACTCAGTGACACACACACTGAAGGCCTGAGGAAGACTAGGTGTCACAGAGGTCCACTCAGTGACACACACACACTGAAGGCCTGAGGAAGATCAGGTGTCACAGAGGTCCACTCAGTGACAAACACACACTGAAGGCCTGAGGAAGATTAGGTGTCACAGAGGTCCACTCAGTGACACACACACACTGAAGGCCTGAGGAAGACTAGGTGTCACAGAGGTCCACTCAGTGACACACACACACTGAAGGCCTGAGGAAGAATAGGTGTCACAGAGGTCCACTCAGTGACACACACACACTGAAGGCCTGAGGAAGACAGGTGTCACAGAGGTCCACTCAGTGACAAACACACACTGAAGGCCTGAGGAAGATTAGGTGTCGTGTCACAGAGGTCCACTCAGTGACAAACACACACTGAAGGCCTGAGGAAGACTAGGTGTCACAGAGGTCCACTCAGTGACACACACACACTGAAGGCCTGAGGAAGACTGAGGACATGGGCTCAGTAGTGGCTTCCCAGTCGTGGTATCACTGGCGTGGACCTCTGTCCGGCAGAGGTGTGGACTGGAGACCAGGATTCATGCTGGTTTGGCACAGTGACATTGCCAACTTAAGACACACAAAGCAGATTTTCAGAAGTGTCTGGTCAAGATAACATGCTGGCCAACCACAATTCCTAGAGTTAAGAGAACCTTAAAAGATTACCGCTCATGCTAAAAGTAGTATGTAAGGATCCCATGTACAGTATGATAGTGTACTTTTTTTTAAAGGACTGTCAATATACAAAACTTTAAAGATTAAAAACATTAAAACCATGTCCATTTAAAAGTATTTTATTTTTTTCCAGTCAAATGACTAGTTAACAAGAAGAGTAAACTTATTAAACATGCTCTAATTATAAATCACTGCATTGAGGACAATGAAAATAATCAATTTCGGTTATACAATATATACAGTTGTGCTGCAACCAAAGTAATCAGGTGAATGAACTGAATATCATACATCTCAAAATAGCATCCTAAGCTGCATATCATGTTATCCACCCCTTAACAGATCACACAGTTACTCTTAGTCTGTGTACATATTCTGAGCCATCATCCCAGATCTGATGGAGACTGGCATGCAAAATGCCAGAATCCTGCAGCTGCAGTTCATGAAACATAAACTTTAAATATAAATAGATATCTACAATGTTTTTCTTTCTCTCAGTTGCTTTTTTTAATTTGCAAAGAGCAAATAACTAAGAAAGGATATTAGCAGGGTCGTTAATATAATTTCTCCTCTGGTAAGAGTACTATTAGTTACTGCACAATAGCACCAAATTGTAGACTGGAAAAATATTTCCTAGGTATTTATGTACCAGTGAACCTGACAGATTAGTTTGGGACTGGAGTTCTAATGTTGATATGAATCAACTTTATTCCTTATATAGCTGGCACCAGGTGGTCAAAAGGCTGACTATAAAATACAGATGCAGGAGGATTGTTAAAATAGACATAAGTGCACTGTGCAAAATACATCTGTTTACTTAAATCTATGAGAAAATTAAATGAAGGGTTCAAACAACAGAAATTAACAATTAGTGAAAACAGATGTAGTGCTTTAAAAAACAACAACAACAACAAAAAAAACTACAGATCTAACACATTTTTACCCGGAACTTTGAAAGGCAAAAAGCGATTGCTATACAACATCATAAAACATTCCAGTTTGTTCTGTCTTCCTTTATAACAACAACAAAAAGTACAATGCCAAAAAAAAAAAAACTCTACACAGTCTTGCATAATAAAGACAAGCTGCTTCAATCAAATGCACCAACACAACAAATGCAGTTAACAGCATTGCTGCCTCACTTTCCAAGCCTATACTCAAATTTATTCCTTTACTTTTGTTAAAAGTCCAAGTGGGTATCATATGCCTATTTATTCTCAAAGTGTCAAAATTTCCAATATTCCTACTATGAATCTTACCCTCACAATTACTAAATAGAGGTATGACAGTCAAGTTCATCAAACTAATGAGTTTTGGTTTTATAATAGACAACCTAATCCCCCTACTACCACCCCAAGTAGCTTAAGAATCATATGATGGCCTTAAATAGTAAAAACTGGGATGTTTGGGAGTATTATCTGGGACCTATATATTTCTGGTATGTTCTTGATTATAAACAGATGGACAGATTCAATTTCAAGACAGTGTGACTACCATTCCTGTTGGAGTATTATATAAATACAAGACACTAAACTGAGTAAACATTCTCATGGGCTAGAAGGGAAGGCAGTGGTACACTCAGTAGGAAACAGCAAGTGATGCATTAATACAGCGTGGTCTGTGCCACAGAATTCTACTGTGTACAGTTGCTTTCTGTGTGATTCAGGAAGTTCAAGAAGGCGAATTCCAAAACACCTAAAGCATATAAACTAATTTAAAAGAACTGTTTTGCAATCCATCATCCTTAGTTTTTAACCAAATTCAGGAAATGCAGTTTTATATAACCTGGAACGGAATGAACTGTAGTTACCCTACGTTGTCATAAACCATCAGTAGTTTTGTTAAGTATGAATTGTTCACAACAGGTTATACATACATGCAGAATATAATGATAGCTGCAACCTCACAAATTAGGGCTAGAAAGTACAATGCTAATGTGTAAATTTCCAAGTTGCTTTTTAAACACTGGGTGGATTTCAAAGGAATATGTGTCTTTAAAGGTGAACTGATGGCATTTTATCGAGAAAGTTCAGAGCTGGGCTATGGACTTCTGAAGCAGCAGTTGACTGGCCGCCTAAATAATTGTGCTAAAGGTCACCAACTCCAGAACTGGGCCAAGGAATGCAGGAAGAATTTATTTCCAATACCCTTAATGCAAACATTTTTAGGGTTAGCTAATTCCATAGAGGCAGGATCTTGATAATGTATAATAGTTAAAAGAACTTTTCAGTTCACCTGTTGGGAAATTCAGCTTTTCCTAATAAATGCATAGCAATGTTTCATGAAAACCACAAATTATAAAAACAATTATTGATATGTAAAAATTGCGTCTGAGTTTTTAAAACAGAGCAGTGGCATTAGAGAACGTGGGCTACCGTACAAACAGTTCATGAAACTGGTTATCTGGCAAGAGTTTTGGTACCAATAACGAAACAGGAACACAACTGTTAATGCTTTTGTTCAGTAGCAATTCAGTCAGCGATAAAGTGCACAAATGACACCGGGAATGCGCCTTTGCGACCAGGATCTCCATCAATGTGGCCAATCTGAAACGGAGAAAAGTGTAGGTTGTTATTAAAATTCCAAATATTGGTGGAAACTTTGAAGAGCATTACAATTACATAGAGCGTTTGGTGGAAAAAAGCAAGATTGGTTCAGAAGACTCTCTTCTGACAAGGAACTACTTAGGTAAAATATCCAAACGATTTTTGTCCTTTTTTCCTCACCACATTTCAAACAGTGCAGGGCTCTCCTGTGTGAGGAGCTCTTCCCAGCCATGTCTCAGATGTTCACTCGTGGGGATGGCCACCCCCACCTGTTCTTGGGAGGCACACAGGTCAGCTGTCTGACCACTACTTCCCGCTTGCCTTTTTTGAATGAATGAATGAACTGAGTGTCACAAGCCTGTGAGCTGCAACGTCACCGAAAGTGGCAAAGGTGTAAAAGTTGGCCCCATTTCAATGAGTCAAGCACTTGTGGAAGGCTTCACTCTATCCACTTATGTTCCCTCTTGGGTAGATACATAAATTATATCCAAATATGATCTCAAGAGTGTAAATGATGTAGGCAAATACAAGGCTAAAAACAGCCAAAATATGACTGACGGGCTTTTTGTGGAGTGGGTGGGGGGGCGCTGTGGTTATGGGCAACTTCTGTTTTCTCCTTTATGCCCTCTATTTTCCAGTTTTGGAAATGAGCAGGTATTTTCCACATGGCTAAGCCCGTGGTCAGGTTGGCGCCCCGTCCGGATGGTCGGTTGTAGGCAACTGTGGGAGCCGGCTGGCTCCCGAGTAGCTGGGATTACAGGTGCCTGCCACCACACCTAGCTAATTTTTTGTATTTTTAGTAGAGAATCATGTTGGCCAGGCTGGTCTCGAACTCCTGACCTCAAGTGTTCCACCTGCCTCGGCCTCCCAAAGTGCTGGGATTATGGGCGTGAGCCACCGCACCCAGTCCACAGACACTTTTAATCCATTAAGGGCAAACGAGGCCACAGGAAAGACCAGTGAACCCAGCTCTGCCAAAAGGCAGTGCTGCCTGGCCCTGAGCTCATAGCGCCTCTGGAGGCTGGAGACATGCAGTTTAAACGCCAGTGGGAGCTCTGAGGAACAGTGACTAAAGACAGTGTCCACACTCCTTGCACTTGACACAGCAGTCCCCCTAAATCCTGTGAGCTCCCGGCTGAACTGTGTGCTCTGGGCTCAGCTGTGGAGCTGTGCCGCTTGCGTCTGCTGTGTGGTGGGCGCAGCCTGGGGCTTTCTGTCCCATTCAAGCCGGTTCATCCACCGCCCTCGCTGTATGCGGCTGCCGCTTAGTGGGTGCTCACAGATCATCTGCACCAGACTGTGTGTGTGACCTCCCTTTCACAGATGATCCCACTAATGCTTAAAGATAAAAGCAACCTGCCCCAAGCCACCAGCCCCTGAGTGGCCAAGTCTGAATTCTTAGGTGGCCGGCACTCATCTTGCTCCCACATCCTGCTGGACGCCTGGGCGGCCACAGCTTGTTTCAGGACCAGACTCGGGCCTGGGGCTCTGCGCTCTAGGTCAGCTCTTTCCAGACACCCGATTCCACTAATCCAGCAATGGGGGGTGATGACCTAGAAACTCAAGACCTCAAAATGAAGGAGTCTCATTTCAGGCCCTCATGGCTGCTGTGGAAACTGCACCCTAACAGGGAAGGAAGCCACCCTGGGGAATAATCAGGCCTGCTCAGAAGGGGGTGTCCATGGAGGAAGCAACTCCTGAGGATGCTAAGAGGCAGAGGCACCAGGAACCACGTCTGGACTGCTCAGGCTGAGAAAACCTCACCTGCGAGCCGGTTTCTCCAGCCAGGTGGATGCGGCTCAGCCGCCAGGAACCTCCCAGGCCCACCCTTGACTCACCCACCACTCCTGGTCCTCCTCCCCGTCCACGATGATCACATCCCCCTCGGAGAAGGTCAGCTCGTCGGGGTTGTCAGCCACGCAGTTATAGAGCGCTTTCACCCGCTTAGGCTTCAACCTGGTCTGTGTCAGGAGTGGGAACGAAGGTTAGTGTGGCTACAGGCCTCAGCTCTCAGGGCAGAGAGCTCAAGCACCCTGCCTCCCCTGGTCTCAGGAGTCCCGTACCCAGGCCTGAGAAGCCTGCAGATGCCAAGGTGAGGCAGGTCAATGCAGCTCAGGAGCCAGGGAGAGAAAACGGAAGAGCTCCCCACCAAGCAGAAAGAAGGGGCCAAGAGCTGGGAAACGAAGCGGCCGGGGCAGGGTACTCTGAGTGGGCCCATCCTGGAGCTGCGGCGGGAGGGACAAACCCACCAGCTGCCCAGATCCAAGCAATCAGGTACCAAGAAGACCCCTGCCCTGCCCCAACCAAGGGAAGAGGGGAAGGCTTGCTTCCCCTGAGCCCTTGTGAAACCACCTGCACCCCCCTGGCTAGAGCAGAGAGGCAGGAAAGGGGGCTCATCACTTACTGCCTGCGACTTCCTAGGCATGGGTGCAGGGGGCTGCAGGACCATAGCATTGGGCAGAGGACCCAGAGCTTCTGTTGCAGAGAGATCCACTGTAGGGCAAAAATGAAGCAACTTAAGACATCCCATCAATCATAACCATGAGATGTAAACAATGTACAAGCCACAGGGTGTGTGTGAAGCAGGTTTCCCCAGGTGTTCCCATCTGTTGAGGGAAAAGGGAACCTTCTGACTTGGATGCAGCCCTTGCAGAGCCTGTGTGGCAGCAAGTGTCCCCAGTGAGCCCACCATGTCAGCAGGAGGGGACAGGGTGAGGGGCCCCAGGAGTGAGCTGCTCAGGAGCAGGGGTCTCAGAGGCCGAGGGAGGGGGGGAGGATGGCAGGAGGGAGGAGGGAGGATGGCAGGAGGGAGGAGAGAGGGAAGGAAGAGGGAGGAAGGCAGGAGGGAGGAGGGAGGTGGGGGGGGCATGAGGGAGGAGGGAGGTGGGGGGGCAGGAGGGAGGAGGGAGGTAGGGGGAGGAGGAGAGGGGTGGAGGAAGGCAGGTGGCAGCGGAGGAAGGCATGAGATGGGGGGAGGGAAGGGGAGAGGAGGGGAAGGGAGCAGAGGAGGAAGGCAGGAATAGGGGAGGGGGAAGGAGGGGAGGGGGAGGAGGGGAGGGGGAGGGAGGGGAGGGGAGGGGGAGGGGGAGGAGGGGAGGGGGAAGGAGGGGAGGGGGAGGGGGAAGGAGAGGAAGGGGGAGGGGGCAGGAGGGAGGGGCAAGAGGGGAGGGGGCAGGAGGTAGGGGGAGGGGGGAAGGAGGGGGGAGGCGGGAAGGAGAGGGGGAAGGAAGGGAGGGGGGCAGGGGGGCAGGAGGGGAGGGGCAGGGGGAAGGAGGGAGGGGGCAGGCAGGGAGGGGGCAGGGGGGAGGAGGGGAGGAGGGGAGGGGGAGGAGGGGAGGGGGAGGAGGGGAGGGGGGAGGAGGGAGGGGGCAGGAGGGAGGAGGAGAGGGGGGCAGGATGGGAGGGGGCAGGAGGGGAGGATGGGAGGGGGGCAGGAGGGGAGGAGGGGAGGGGGCAGGAGGGAGGGGGAGGAGGGAGGAGGGGGGGCAGGAGGGGAGGGGGGGGGCAGGAGGGGAGGAGGGGAGGGGGCAGGAGGGGAGGAGGGGAGGGGGCAGGAGGGGAGGAGGGGAGGGGGCAGGAGGGGAGGAGGGGAGGGGGAGGAGGGGAGGGGGCAGGAGGGAGGGGGACAGGAGGGGAGGGGGACAGGAGGGGAGGGGGACAGGAGGGGAGGAGGGAGGGGACAGGAGGGGAGGAGGGGAGGGGGCAGGAGGGGAGGAGGGGAGGAGGGGAGGGGGCAGGAGGGGAGGAGGGGAGGGAGGGGCAGGAGGGGAGGAGGGGAGGAGGGGAGGGGGCAGGAGGGGGGAGGAGGGGAGGAAGGGAGGGGGGCAGGAGGGGAGGAGGGGAGGGGGCAGGAGGGGTGGAGGGCTGTGGAATGGCAGACAGCTGGGCCCTCCCTCAGGCCTGACCACCTGGCAGAGAATGTCCCCCACATTGCCCCCATGGACCAAGCAGAAACAAACTCAGTCCCAAATTAAATAATTACCAGGTCCTCTTGGTTGGCCTTTGTTGGTCAGTGGGGTGGACTTGTCAGCCCTACAAAGACAGGGAAAAAGTAGATTTACTGCCACCTGAGGGTACCTGCCCCTTTCTCATGCCCTTTTATCAGAGAATCTTCTGAGTTCAAGCTCAGAGTGTGTGAGGTGGTTTCCTCCACTGTCACTTAGCTGTCTCTTTTTTATGGGAAAAGGAAGAATGAGAGGCCCTGAGGAAATTGCTAGATTCAACGTTTCTGATCCTAAAGCCAGGGCTTTTCCAGAGCACTCTGTCCACGTGAGCCTGCTGCCGATGGCCAGGGTCTGGAGCGATGCTGGGCACTGGCCACTGGCCCCGCCCCAAGTCTGCTCAGCCCCTTCCCTGCCTTGGTCCCATCACATGAAAGGGCAGGGCTGAACCTTAACCTCAGGCCCAGATGGCTCTGCCAGGACGGGTCCGAGCACTCTGGGGGTCAGCGCTGTCCATGCCTCTGCGGTCCCTGCTTCTGGGAACCAATGTGGCTGACCACGGGCTCAAGCCCCATTCATGAGCCTCTGGGCCAGCACACCCCAAAGCCACAAGGTAGAAATGCACGACTGAGGAAGTAGTTCTCAGGGTTGGCAGAGAGGGGTCCCTCAGCTTGAACCTGCCACCTGGCAGCCCTGGATAAATGGGTTGTGGAGGGTCAGCACTTTCATCTGCAAAAGGTGTGACACAAGATCCGTCAACTCCAGAGCTAAGGACCAGTGCCACTGGCTTCAGCTCCCCGGTGGGTCTCCTGGACCTAGCATAAAGCCAGGCACAGGACTGGGGCTGGAGAAGCAGAAGAGGAAGAACAGGGCGGAAAGGAAGGGGAAGGAAAGGATGGGATTCTTTCCACTGTACACTCCCATCTGTGACACTCCCTTTGCTGCTCGGAATGAACCTTGTCTGACTTTGATGCTTGCAGTCCCAGAATGAAGGGAGAGAAAACATCCACACGGGTTTTGCTCATACTCTGAATGAACTGAAAAGGAACTCTGTTTTATTCCATAAAACAAAGACCCCTCCCATTTGACCCGTCTAGCCATTTGTTTTCCATCAATGTCTCTGGGTGTAAATGTCTCTGCAGACATCATTACACTGACCTGGCTGACCCCTTAGCCTGCAGTCATCCCTAACTACAGAACACTCGCAGGGAAGGCCTGATCCTCTGGGACAGCAGTGAGCAGACTTTTTCTTTGAAGAGGCAAATAGTAAACTTTTTAGGCTTTGTGAATTTTTTTTTTCTTTTTTTTTTTTTTTTGATATGGAGTCTCTCACTGTCACCTGGGTTAGAGTGCAGTGGCACAATCTCGGCTCACTGCAACCTCTGCCACCCGGGTTCAAGCAATTCTCCTGCCTCAGCCTCCCGAGTAGCTGGAATTACAGGTGTGCACCACCACACACAGCTAATTTTTTTGTATTTTCAGTAGAGACGAGATTTCACCATGTTGGCCAGGCTGGTCTCAAACTCCTGACCTCAGGTGATCCGCCCACCTCGGCCTCCCAAAGTGCTGGGATTACAGGCGTGAGGCACTGCGTCTGGACTTTGTGTTTGTTTTTTGAGTCAGGGTCCTGCCCTATTACCCAAGCTCGAGTGCAGTGAAGCAATCAGTTGACTGCAGCCTCGAACTCCTGGGGTCAAGGGATCCTCCCGCTTCAGCCTCCTGAGTAGTTGGGACTACAGGTGCACGCCACCATGCTTGGCTAACTTTCAAAATTTTTTGTAAAGACATGGTCTCACTATGTTTTCCAGGCTGCTCTCGAACTCCTAGTCTCAAGCAATCCTCCTGCCTCGGCCTCCCAAAGCTCTGGGATTACAGGTGTGAGCCACTGCACCCAGCTGGCTTTGTGGATTCTAGCATCTGTTTCAAGTATTCAACTCTGCCACTGTGGTGTGAAAGCAGCCCCAGACTGCATAGACAAACAAGTGTGGCTGATGTTCCAATAATATTTTATGAGCACTGAAATGAATCTCACACAATTTTCATGCGCCATAAAATACCCTTTTGAGGCCGGGCGCGGTGGCTCACGCCTGTAATCCCAGCACTTTGGGAGGCTGAGGAGGGCAGATCATGAGGTCAGGAGATCGAGACCATCCTAGCTAACATGGTGAAACCTCGTCTCTACTAAAAATATAAAAAATTAGCTGGGCGTGGTGGCAGGCGCCTGTCATCCCAGCTACTCGGGAGGCTGAGGCAGGAGAATGGTGTGAACCCAGGAGGCAGAGCTTGCAGTGAGCAGAGATCGAGCCACTGCACTCCAGCCTGGGCGAGAGAGCGAGACACCGTCTCAAAAAAAAAATCCTTTTGATTTTTTTCCCAACCAATTACAAGCATAAAAGCCATTCTTAGTTCTTAGTTCATGGCCCTAAAAAACAGGCAGCAGGCTGGATGTGGCCTGTGAGCCATAGTTTGCTGACCCCTACCCTGAGAGAATGGGTGTGAAATTCCCATTTATACCAGAGACAAAATCACTGGTGGTGGGGGAGGGATAGCATCCTTTACAAAGAGAATGTGCCGGTGGATTCCTTTAGAGTCAGAACTCCACTGGGCACTGACGACATGATTCCGCCCATCCTCGTCTGTCCTGGGTAACTCTAACCTCATTTGCCCTGCTTCCCTTTTTCCTGCCTGTCAGGTCTGAAACCAGGTAAAATTGTGTTCGAGAGGAAACCTGCCCAGCTCCCCCGAGCTAGAACGCTTCTGAGAACAAGGAACCTGCACCTCACAACTGACATCCAGAGTTCTCAGAGTCCCAATAACTGCTGGGAGCTGATGGCTCCTTAGCCAGGACTTCAACACATGATTTGTTTGTCTTGAAAAACAGCAGCATGGAAAGCGTAAATCCCAGGGAGTCATAAGGGAAGGCAGAAGAGAGCCCAGAAGCCAAGGGAAGCATGGCCTGTGGCCACTTTGGTGTAGAGGCAGAAATAATTAGCACTGGAAAGCCCATTCATTACAGCATAATTCAGTAGCTGTTTAAGACTAGGAAGGCACAGATATGCATATTTTATTTTTCTTTTTTTGAGACGGAATCTGGCTCTGTTGCCCAGGCTGGAGTGCAGTGGTGTGATCTCGGCTCACTGCAACCTCCGCCTCCTGGGTTCAAGTGATTCTCTGGCCTCTGCCTCCCAAATAGCTGGGATTACAGGTGTGTGCCACCACGCCCGGCTAATTTTTGTATTTTTAGTAGAGACAGGGTTTTGCCATGTTGGCCATGCAGGTCTTGAACTCTTGGCTTCAAGTGATCCACCCACCTTGGCCTCCCAAAGTGCTGGGATTGTAGGTGTGAGCCACTGCGCCCAGCCCTGCATATTATATTTTAGAAAGTTATCTTGCAAAGTAGCATTTAAAAAGTTTTGGGAGTCTTCTGGTTGAAATGGCAGATTTAAGTATATTTACTTCCACTTCTTCCCAAGGAAAAGGATTTTTAAAAATTAAACCTAAAAGGCCGGGCGCGGTGGCTCAAGCCTGTAATCCTAGCACTTTGGGAGGCTGAGGTGGGCGGATCACGAGGTCAGGAGTTCGAGACCATCCTGGCCAACATAGTGAAACCCTGTCTCTACTAAAAATACAAAAAAAAATTAGCAGGGTGTGGTGGCGGGCGCCTGTAGTCCCAGCTACTCGGGAGGCTGAGGCAGGAGAATGGTGTGAACCCGGGAGGCGGAGCTTGCAGTCAGCCGAGATGGTGCCACTGCACTCCAGCCTGGGGGACAGAGCCAGACTCTGTCTCCAAAAAAAAAAAAAAAAAAATTAAACCTAAAAGAGGTGAGGCACAGTGCCTCATGCCTGTAATCCCAGCACTTTGAAAGGCCAAGGTGAGAGGACTGCTTGAGCCCAGGAGTTCGAGACCAGCCTGGGCAACATAAGGAGACCCCCCACCTCTACAAAATATAAAAATAAATTAACTGGGCATGGTGCATGGTGGTGCGTGCCTGTAGTCCCAGCTATGCGGAGGCTGAGGCGGGAGGATCACCTGAGCCCAGGAGGTCGAGGCTGCAGTGAACCATGATTGCACCACTGTACTCCAGCCTGGGCAACACAGTGAAAGATAAATCACAGTCAACCTAGTTGATCTCAGGAATGGAATCCCACTCCAGCAGTGAGGAAGGCCCTGAAATGCTCCTATCTGTAGCCCTGAAGTGTCCTCAGAAGGCTCAGGACCCTCTGGAAAGGGAGAAAGGCAAGGTAGTAAGAAAAAGAATTAGCCAAAAATCTGTTTGAGGTGCTCCTGAATCCCTGGAATCTGAGTAGCCTTAGCCGCTGTCCTGCCCAACCTACTAAGGACAGGAAGCTTCTATTCTTGGAGAGGGCACAACGGATGGTGTCTGGACGGGGGATACCAGGTGCGGCTATTGGGAATATCTTGAAAAACAGAGGGACTGAGTAAAAGTTTAACTTTATTTCTCTACTCCTAAAAAACTTCAGGGATGGGCTGGGCACAGTGGCTCACACCTGTAATCCCAGCACTTTGGGAGGCCGAGGAGGGCAGATCATGAGGTCAGGAGATCGAGACCATCCTGGCTAACCCGGTGAAATCCAATCTCTACTAAAAACATTAAAAAAAATTAGCCAGGTGTGGTGGCAGGCAACTGTAGTCCCAGCTACTTGGGAGTCTGAGGCAGGAGAATGGTGTGAACCCGGGAAGCGGAGCTTGCAGTGAGCCAAGATCGTGCCACTGCACTCCAGCCTAGACGACAGAGTGAGACTCCATCTCAAAAAAAAAAAAAAAAGGGTAGTGCAGGGATTACAGATGTGGGCCATGGTGCCTAGTCTCCAAATTCTTTATTTTTTTATTTTTGAGATGGAGTTTCGCTCTTGTTGCCCAGGCTGGAGTGCAATGGCGCAATCTCGGCTCCCTGCAACCTCCGCCTCCTGGGTTCAAGAGATTCTCCTGCCTCAGCCTCCTGAATAGCTGGGATTACAGGTGCCCGCCACCAAGCCCAGCTAATTTTTTTGTATTTTTAGTAGAGATGGGGTTTTGCCACGTTGGCCAGGCTGGTCTCGAACTCCGGACCTCAGGTGATCCGCCCGCCTTGGCCTCCCAAAGTGCTGGGATTACAGGAGTGAGCCAAGGCGCCCGGCCCCAAATTCTTTATTGAGAGGTGGAATTGATGACTTCCTTGTGCCACTCCACAGTCCTCTCTGCCCCGACTGTGTCTGAGCTTGTAAATGAGCAGTAATGTATGGCGGAAGTCATTCCGTGCCAGCTTCCAGGGCCAGGCCTCTCTCTGGGCACCTGTTCTTGGACCTAGCCACCGTGATGTGAGGAAGCCCATGCCAGGGACATGTAGGTATTCTGGTCACAGCCCAGCTGAGAATCTGGCTGAGAGGCAGCATCAGCTACCACAGCGTGGGTGAAGAGGCTCTGACCGTGCCCCCCAGCCAACGAGTCACCTCCCATGTCCAACCACCCCCAGGCTTCAAGTCCTTTCAGTGAAGGCTCCAGATACTGTGGGGCAAAGACAAAGACCCCAAAGTACCATCCAAATTCCTGACAATCTGCCAGCAGAATAAACTGGCTGTGCCTCATGTCTGTCAGTTTGGTGTGGTTTGTTACTAGAACAACTGAAATTAGAGATGTCAATGTGAACTCATGGATTTCAATACAGAAATATACGGAATAGAGAGATAAGTGGTGTATGTATGTATCCAGGTACATGTGTGTATATTTCCAAGTTCTAACAGCTCAGAGGGCCTGTGTGCGAGCAGTGACTCTCCACCTAGCTCCCAGAACTTGGCCTCTAAATATCACTTCCACTAAAAGGAACCATTTCCCACCATAAAGATTCAGATTAAGAGCCACGAACTGGGGCCGGGTGCGGTGGCTCATGCCTGTAATCCCAGCACTTTGGGAGGCCGAGGCAGGTGGATCACGAGGTCAGGAAATCGAGACCATCCTGGCTAACATGGTGAAACCCCGTCTCTACTAAAAATACAAAAAATTAGCCAGGCGTGGTGGGAGGCACCTGTGGTCCCAGCTACTCGGGAGGCTCAGGCAGGAGAATGGCGAGAACCCTGGAGGCAGAGCTTGCAGTGAGCCGAGATCACGCCACTGCACTCCAGCCTGGGCGACAGAGCTAGACTCTGTCTCAAAAAAAAAAAAAAAAAGAGCCACAAACTGGACCCATCTGCAACAAAGGGCATTATTTGGACAAACAGCTAAGCTTGACCTGGCTCTAAGGATGGGGTGGTGTTTCTACATCCGTGTTAATTTCCTGATTTTGCAGGTGGTATTGTGTTATGTAGGACAATGTCCTTGTTTGTGGGAAATCCATGCCTCACACCACAGAGGGTCTATGTGTTCAAAACAACCTTGGGAAAATAGAAAGAAAACAGGAACAGAGACCACCTGGGGGGTGAGCAGCAAATAGAACCCAGAGGCCTTATGTGTTGAGCACACTTCATCTGAATTCATTCTGTGGACTTAAAATGTACATCTGTAAGACATTTTTACAGTCTAAAAATCCTCCAGTTATTTTTAAGACCCTTCAGACCCGAAGAATTAGTTATGTGGCACCCACGCTGAAGTAGGAGCCCTGGGGATTGCAAACGTTCCTCCAGAGCCCTTGGCAGGTGAGGTCAGAGGGCAGGAGCACGGGTGGCTGAGCTGGCCGGGAGCGGCTTACCCCGGCGCAGGCTTCTTCTGCGGGAGGCGGCTGGGCGGCTGTGGGGGCAGAGGTGGGGGCCTGCTCTGTGAGATCCCAGGCGGGGCAGGCTTGCTCGGCTGGCTCAAGGCTTCCATCACGCTGGGCGTCTTGGCAACGGGAGGGGGCGGCGTGGGGGTCAGGGGATCTGCGGAGGAACGGGAGAGACATGCAGAGGGTCAGCCACGAGGCTTCCCACTCAGGCCTCCTCACTGGAGGCTTTTCTGAGAAAGACTTCAGTTTTCTATTGCTATTTCCTAAGGAAAAACCTGCTGCTATTTCCTTGCCAGTTTTCAGAAAACTATTCGCAGGGAGGAAGCAGGGAGTCCTTTCCAAACTAATAAGGAAGCTGCGAGCCTTAAGTTAGGATGACAATTTTTCTATCAGCCCGTGAGTGAGTATTCTCTCAGCTAGAACTCCCTGGGGGAAAGCCAGCAGTTCCTGCTCTTGACTCTAAGACCCAACAGCAGGAGGCCAGGGCCCTCAGCTCTGCCTGAGGAAGCAGGGCCTGCTTTGCACATTGACTGACCTGTGGCCAAAGGGATGAGGCCCTGCCCACTTCATCGGGCTGCTAGGCAGGGTGGACCTGAGGAGAGATGGGAGCTACTAACAGTAACGGCTCCTCAGTCTCTGGAGTGGGTGGGTGAAGAGCTTTATTAGTGTTTACGTTTTACAGACGAGGCGGCTGAGGCCCACGGAGGGGAAGAGCTCTCTTCAAGGGTGGCAGAGCTGGTAAGACCTGCAGGGAGGCTGTGAGCCCAAGTCTCCTTCCTCCGTCTCTCCTCCCGTGATGGGCGTTGAGCCCTCTCTAAGTGTCGGGCTTATCATACTGGGCCTCAGGATGGGTAACACATAAGGCGCTGGATTTCCCTCTGCCAGGAAAAGCCAGGAAGAATGAGGCCTTCAGCTAAACAAAGAGGAACCTGGCGTGGGGAAAATGAAGGGATCCAGCTTATGATCTTTCTTTTTATCATTATTGTTTCCTTTTTCCAATTTAAAGGAAAACTCAAAAGGCTGACTCTAGCACACAAATGCAGCCCCAGGGCCACCAGACGGAGAGGCAGGAAAGTGGTTCCGGCCTTCTGTGTGTTCGCCTTGGAAACCTCTGAACACCCTCCCAGACCCACTGCTCCCAGCTCTGCCGCCAACATGTGCACACATGGCACCGACTAGCTGGGGCTGGGCTGCTTTTAATTTTAACTTATTCTAAGGAAGTCACAAGCACCTCGGCTCAGGAATTCTCATGCTCTGGAAGCAATGAAGCCCAGAGATGCTGGACTCCCCGCTCCAGGGCTGCTGCAGCAGGAGACGGGGCAGCGTCCAGGGCTCGCTTCTCTGATCCAGCTCTGCACACTGGAGAAAAACTTCTTCCTAAAAACCTCCTCCTGCTTCTCTCCCCAAGGTTTTCAGGACTTTCAACCACATGTTGACATTAAAGAAAACAGGCCAGGCTGGGTGTGGTGGCCCACACCTGTAATCCCAGCATTTTGGGAGGATGAGGCGGGTGGATCACTGGAGCCCAAGAATTCGAGCCTGGGCAACATAGCAAAACCCTGTCTCTACAAAAAATACAAAAATTAGCTGGGCGTGGTGGCTTGCACCAATAATCCCAGCTACTCAGGAGGCTAAGGCAGGAGGATCGCTTGAGCCCAGGAGTTGGAGGCTAAAGTGAGCCATGATTGTGCCACTGCATTCCAACCTGGGGGACAAAGAGAGACTCTGTCTTAAAAAGAAAAACAAGGCTGGGCACGATGGATCATGCCTGTAATCCCAGCACTCTGGAAGGCTGAGGCAGGTGGATCACCTGAGGTCAGGAGTTCGAGACCAGACTGGCCAACATGGCGAAACCCCATCTCTACTAAAAATACAAAAAAAAAAAAAAAAAAATTAGCTGGGCAGGGTGGCAGGCTCCTGTAATCCCAGCTACTTGGGAGGCTGAGGCAGGAGAATCTCTTGAACCCGGGAGGCGGAGGTTGCAGCAAGCCAAGATTGCGCCATTGCACTCCAGCCTGGGCAATGCAGTGAGACTCTTATCTCAAAAAAAAAAAAAAAAAAAGAAAGAAAAAGAAAAACAAAAAGCCAGATTCTAATCCAAGTGACCGTCCCAAAATATTGAAAGTCACCAAATGGCCAAAGGAAAAAGACACCCTGGGGTACTGTGTAAAGGAGGAAATGTTGCTGAAATGCTTTGGAAGACAGAGGAAGGGAGTGAGGAAGCTACCTGGTGGTGCAGTACGGGGACAGGCAAGGGTTTGCAGCTGTGACAAAGGAGGCTGGGGGAGCTGGGAGCCCTGCACAGGAGCCACAGGGAGCCATACAACACGGGACACTTGGCACGTGTCTGTGCCGGCAGCTGTGTGGCTCCAGAGAGCACCCCCCGCCATCCAGATCTACAAAGCCCATGGGCAAGAAAGGAAAAAGGAAAAAAACGTACTGGTAGATGTCACGCGAAGAGGGGGCAGCGGTGGATGGACAGCTGGCGGATCTGACGAAGATCGCTGCCGGCTTCCACCGTCCACACTTACAGAGTTTGTCTTCCACAGGGTGTTAGCAGAGGAGGCTGTCTGAACTGAACCCACATGCATGCACACAGACGCATGCACGCACACATACACGTGCACACACAGAACAAAAACAGAAACAGAACACTGCGTTATTGATCCTCCCCCTTATGAAACGGTCAGTATGACCCTTCTACCTAGAACCCTCAATGCTTTTACTCCTGTCTCCGGCATGTGGAAGATAGACACTGATACCTGCTAAACCAAAGAGGCTTCAAGGACTATTCTCAGCTGGTTTTCTCAATCCATGAAATTAAAATTCCTGAGTTTATTTCTGAAATATCAATATCATTTGAAGAAGGAAATAAACAGCCACAATGTTCTCTTGCAAACACTGCACTTGGAGCTTCTGGAACTTCTGCTCCTCTCCACCCTCCCACCGAGTCCTTCCCATGGGCCACGGGAGTCACCACCATGTGAAGAGGAGCACCATGTGCCCAGCTGGCACAGGTGGAGGGCAGAGTGCAAATCAGACACTAGAGGAGGGGCTCTCTCTCCCTCCCTCCAGCAAACATATTTCTGGCTGGAAGCAGACACAGATGACACCAATCAGGTTCAGGTGACTCACAAAAGAGATGGTATTTCCCAGGTAACAAGCCCTTCTTCTGCCTCACAAACCTCCAAGCTCAGGTGCACAGGGCCCAGGTGCCAGGTGTGACCCCATGCTGGAGGCTGTGCACGGCCTGTAGGGCAAAGGCTAGGCCTAGAAATGGGCCAGGTCACTGGGTCCAGAGAAAGCCTTCGAGCTCCTCCCATGGAGAGCCAGGTCTGCCCCAAGTGCAAGGCTGACACTGTCAACTCCATTTGCTATTTATTTGCATGTGAGAATTCCATCCAAGACCACACGTGGGCTACACAGAATGGGGGAGACGGCAGGTAAGGGGTATGACCTGTATCACTGGAAGAAGAAATGAAGCTAGGGACAGGAACGGCAAAAAGAAAAGGGAAAAAATCAAAATCCTCGAATTCCAAGACTTCGGGAAACCAGGAGATTAAGAGTTTACCCCTCCATGACCCAGCGGAACAAAATAAAATCTTTCCTCCTGTGACACACACAGCCAGCAAAAGCCACTGCTGGGAGGGAGGATGATCAAAATCATCTTGATTATGAGCTGTAGAAAATTGATGCCTGCCCGCAGGATCTGGGAGAGGCAGGGAGAAAGCTGTACCCACCCTGGGCCCTCACCAGCCAGCCTGGGGGTTTGACAAGGAGGAGATGCGACTGTGTGGCTTCATCTTGTAGCTGCCTTCTGTGCTCAGGGACGTCCTCATCAAGCCAGGGATGGACATGGTCTGGGATGTGGGGTGTGTGGGGACAGCAAGCAGCTGGCTTCTGGGCCTGCCTGGGGGAAGGACTGCTCTCAGCAGGTTTGTTCTTGGGGGTATGACTCAGTGACTCACACGACAGGTTCACTGTCACTTCTCTGGGCCTCCCTGAGTGATAGGGGCAGAGCCGTGTGAGGGTCTGTGAGACACCCAGGACGGCAGGGAAGACGGGCCCAGCCACGCAGCAGAGTGTACATGCAGCACAAAGCTGCAGCTGTCTGCTCAGCCCTGGGCCAGGTCTCCCGGCCTCAGCCACCCTCACCTACCGACCCAGCCTGCCCAGCTAGCAGCTACTGCATAAGGACAGTTTGGGATGTATTTGGGGACGTGGGGTCCAGTCTATCAGCGGCTCACAGCGGCCACAGGACCTGGATGCATGCTCTGTGCAGACTCTTGTCCCTCCTGGGCCGCCCTCCCTGCATCAAAGTCTCAGCAGCCCCCTTCATGTGGGAAACCTCTGAAGGCCGCCGCCACGACTGCAGCTCAGCCCAGAGCTGAGTGGGTCACTCGCCAGACCTGCCTTCAAGGAGCACCGCAGCCAGCTGCTCTTCAGGAATGAACCAATCACTTAACTTTTGGGAGCTTTGGTTTGCGTATTTCTAAAAACAGAAAGTGTCACCTGTTGAGTCAAACCCTCCAGGTTACAGCTGAGGTAAGAAAAGCATGCTTTTTGCCCTAAGACACTGGTAGGCCCACAGGGCTGGTTTTGTATTTTACAATTAGGCCAAGCATTGTTCCCCAAATTAGTATCATTTTATCCTTCATTTTATGGGGATCACTGGTAAAAAGTAACAGCAGGGGCCATGAGCTGGACCAGATGAAGGCAGAAGAGAAATAAAAAGGAAAGAACGAAGGCCTGGGAATGAGAGTGGAGAAAGGCAAACAGAAGGGCGCGGAGGGGAGACCTGCAGGAGTGTGTCTTTCGGCCCAGCCCCGGGAGCCCAGGTGGCCACCCCAGGCTGCCCTGGGGGAGTTCCCATGTTACCCAAGCCAGGCAGATGCCACAACTCTGCCCAGAATAAGAGTCAAATCAAGAGACTCTACCACTGTCTGGCCTGATAAGAATGATGGAATCCCTTTAGGAAGCAAACATAAAATAACTACAAAACAAAAGAGCCCAAAGGTCACTGAGTTGGAGGCAGGGCAGCCACAAACCTCCCAAACCACAAAACAATACCCTCTATATATTCACAGGGATGACTGACAGCTTCATACCTTTGCCAACATTCCGTGGAGGAAGGGGCGGGGCGCTGGCGGTGCTGGGGGCTGCAGGCTGGGCGGGAGGTGGGCTGCCACTTAGGAGGGCTCCATAAGTCTCATTCTGCAAGATGCTGGGCATGAAAGCCCTCTGCTTGTCTTTGGCAAGGTTTGCAGCATCTCTGGCCAAAGATACAGCGTTAGACTGAAGCTGGTTGGAGCCCAGCTGGTAGAAGCTGATGGGCCGGTCTTCCCGCCGGTTGGGACTGGGCTGCAGGAGAACATCGGGGCAGAGGCGTGTGAGACAGATATGAACTGCTCCTGGCGATAACATTCAACATAGGGGTGAAAACCTCACTGACACCAACTCTGCCAGGCCTGGTACCATTTGAGCTCTCAACTGTTGCCTGAGAGCTACAAGTTGCGTGAGAGCTGCAAAAGTGAAAATTCATTCCTCCTTGTGTCTTGTGAAGGAAACACACACTGATATGGTTTGGCTTTGTGTCCCCACCCAAATCTTATCTCAAATTGTAATCTTCACTTGTCGAGGGAAGGAGGTGACTGGATCATGGCAGCGGTTCCCCCCTGCTGTTCTTGGGATAGTGAGTTCTCACAAGACCTAATGGTTTTATAAGGCAGTTTTCCCTGCTCTCGCTTGCTCTCTCTTCTGCCACCCTGTGAAGAGGTGCCTGCTTCCCCTTCTGCCATGATTGTATGTTTCCTGAGGCCTCCTAGCCATGTGGAAGTGTGAGTGAATTAAACCTCTTTCTTTTATAAATTACTCAGTCTTGGGTATTAGGTATTTCTTTATAGCAGTGTAAGAACAGACTAGTACACATACACATACCAAAAAAGCTGTTAATTACAAGTTAAAATTCTCCATTCTGTGATGGATTTAAAATATAAGCTATTTATCTTATTAGCCGAAGTTATCTCAACCTAAGTCAGCATTTTCCCTGAAGTTCCCCTTCCTAAACATGCCTTCTTATGTTACCCCACAGGGTGGCCAGCTCTGGCCAGCCCGCTGCACTCAATCTCCAACAGCTATATGGCTCATTTAGTAGAGATCAATGTTTTCTTCCCATATGAACAGGAGCTCCTGAGATTCCTCCAAATCAGGGTTAGCAAACAGTGGCCTATGGGCTGCCACCTGTTTTTCATCAGTAGAGTTTCACTGGAACATAGCCATGTCCTGTCATTTAGATACTGTCTAAGGCTGCTTTTGAGCCATCCTGGCAGAGCTGAGTAATTGTAACACGGACTGTGACACCTTAGGCCCAAAGAGCCTAAAATATTTACTATCTGGCCCTTTAAGAGTCTGGCCACCCCTGCTCCCCCTGAAGGTCATGTTTGTTTTTGTTTTGTTTTGTTTTTGTTTTTGAGACAGAGTCTCGCTCTGTCGCCCAGGCTGGAGTGCAGTGATGCAATCCCAGCTCACTGCAAGCTCCACCTCCCGGGCTCACGCCATTCTCCTGCCTCACGCCATTCTCCTGCCTCAGCCTCCCGAGTAGCTGGAATACAGGCGCCTGCCACCACGCCTGGCTACTTTTTTTGTATTTTTTAGTAGAGACGGGGTTTCGCCGTGTTAGCCAAGATGGTCTCAATCTCCTGACCTCGTGATCCGCCCGCCGTGGCCTCCCAAAGTGCTGGGATTACAGGTGTGAGCCCCTGCGCCTGGCCGGTCATGTGCTTTCTTGGATGTGAATGCATGGAATGATGACTCAGGTAACTTAGATCTAACTTCTATTTCAAATGCCAGCTTCGTTAAACTAGATATGATTGTGAGCAAATGACTCAACCTTGCTGACCACATTCTTATCTGTTCACTGGATATGATGAGTGCCTTTCTAGCACAATGCCAGGTGCTTAGCAGGTGCTCCGTATGAACTGTGGCAGCCCTGCCTCCCCCTCACGGGACCAACACTTTCTAGGTTCTGGACAAACCAGTGGTTCAAACTCAGCTCAGGAGTGCAGAACTAAGCACCCAGTGGGTCTTCATACATCTTTGTAAATTGCAAAGCCCACGGCTGCTGTCTGCTGAGAATCAGGTGAGCAGCGTGGATAAGTCTTAGGACTCCAAACCAGCCCCTGCTCTTGCGCTTTTCCTTGGACTATGCAACCTGCTTCATCACTGCTCATAAAATGGGAATGTGGCACCTGACCGCTTGAATGAAAAGGCACGCTGGGGCAGATTGCTTCCAACTTTTTTTTAAGGCAGGTTAAGTATGAAATCAGTCAACTCTTCTCACTTTGACACTGTTTTGTAGCTAACTCAGTGAAGTAATTTCTTATTCTGTATTCTAAGAAGCAGTAAGTATGGATGTTAATTCCATGAGCAAAGACAGTCCAACAGATTTCAGAAATGCCGTTTGGTTACCTACTAACCTATCCATCTGTCTATCTAATTAGATATCCTCAATACACATCAGAACATTAATGCATTACAGAAAAAAAAAAAAAAAGCCAAACCATGAAAATGTGTTTAATGTGGCATTTGCCACTAATACAGCACAGAGCACATTCCAGGCATGCCTCGAAGCACCCTGCTGAAGGACAGATGGAAGTGGGTCACAGCTAGGAGTCAGGGCTTTGGGTCACACGCCTAAGTCTGACTCTCAGCTCCGAGTCCTGCGTGAAGGCAGCAACCTTCCTGGGGATCACCCCCATGTGTGAGGCAGTGAGTATGGTAAGAAGGGAGCTGGAGGAGGAGGCAAGAGCCTTCGTGCAGTCCCAAGGTTGCCTCTAAATAGGTGCTTCACTTTGGCCAAGTCAACTTTTCTCTTGAAGCTTCAATATCCCAAACTCATGAAGGAAGGGGTTGGACCCAATGAGCTCTAAAGGTCGTCTGATGATTTCAGTTGATGTTTTTTTAAGATCAACCAGGAGAATGTGATCACCTAGGCTGGGAGAAATCTGGCTCTTTACGATGTGACTCCATAGCAAGAGAGCTTCCTCTAAATCCACTGCAATCAACCCCCCTGCCACACACACCTTTCCTTTGTAGCAAAAGGCTGCCTATAAGTACATAATTAGCCATTCCTTTAAATTAATGGGTGCAGGAGCTGGGAGACAGGAGATGGTAGTGGGAAGGGTAAAACCAAGAGCCTACTGAGATCAATGAAAGCAAAAAGTAAGCTACATTTTCATTTCTATAAAACAGCTTTCTGCCTTAATTATAGATTAGGACCCGCACTGTTCTAGATGAAGCTGATCAAAACTCTTAATGGTTAGCAACCTGGCACAGACCTGTAATTTCTCATCCATGTCGTCGTCACTTTCATCCAGGTCTTCGTGGAGTAGTCGCCATTCATATTCAACGTGAACGTGAGAATTAAATCTTCCAGATAAGGCTTGGGTCAGCTGAGAGAACACAGGGATGGTCAGTGCTGCTGCTTATACACTCGGCCATGCATTTGGACCCACTGAGGTGTGCAGGCAGGAGGCCTGCCTTCTAGTCCAAGGCAAATTCATGGAAATCTCTGGGTCTCAGGTGAAGCCCCCACCCCTCTGCCTAATTCACAGGGTAACCTTGAAACTCAAAGCTGGTATGTCCCAGCAAAGGCTTTGTAAACTGTATTAGTTTTCATCCACAGTTCCCAGCTGGTAACTCTCAAATCCCTTGTTACAGTCTTCGGTTATAACACGGGGTGTTAAGGCCTCAGGAGACAGAATCTCTCTGAACTTCTCCTGCCCCAAGGCAGGACTCTTATCTTCCCCCGCTTTTCTGACTGTGGGTCTTAAGACCCTCCCCAGAGAGGGTCTCGCCCTATACCCTGGGGGAAGGGATGCTGACATCATGAAGCTTCCAAAAAATCCAAGAGGACTGGTTCTCCAGCTTCAAGATGGTGAACCACAAGAGGGTCCTGGAGGGTGCCGCCCAGGGAGGGCATGGAACCTCCACGTCCCTTCCCCCACACCTTGCCCTGTGCACCTCTCTCTCTGCATGCTTTGCAATATCCTTTATAATAAACCAGTAAACACAAGTCTCCCTGAGTTCTAGGAGCCACTCCAGCAAATTATTCAAACCCAAAGTGGGGGCTGTGGGAACCCCAGCTTGAAGCCGGTTGGTCAGAAGTTCTGGAGGTTGACTTGTGACTGGTGTCTGGGGTGGGAGACAGTCTTGGGGACTGAGCCCCCAGTCTGCGGGATCTGACACTACCTCCAGGTAGATAGTGTCTCATTGAACTGCAGGACAGCCAGCTGGTGTCTGCTGCTTGTGAAACTGCCTTTGCAAGAACATGGTAGTGATAAAAGTCTAGCATGGCTGACTCCATCTTGCTTCTGGTCTCACAGACTGGCTGTCCTCCTTTATTCCTGGGCACAGACCAAGCTAACCATGGGAAGAATTTAGCTTGTGGTGTAAGTTTGAATCAAGGATGGTAACAGTCCCTCCCTAAAACTGACTCTGTTCTTTTTAATTTTTTTAAATTATACTTTAAGTTCTAGGGTACATGTGCACAACGTGCAGGTTTGTTACATATGTATACATGTACCATATTGGTGTGCTGCACCCATTAACTCATCATTTACATTAAGTATATCTCCTAATGCTATTCCTCCCCCCTCCCCCACCCCGACAGGCCCCAGTGTGTGATGCTCCCCGCCCTGTGTCCAAGTGTTCTCACCGTTCAATTCCCACCTATGAGTGAGAACATGCAGTGTTTGGTTTTGTCCTTGCAATAATTTGCTCAGAGTGATAGTTTCCAGTTTCATTCATGTCCCTACAAAGGACATGAACTTATCCTTTTTTATGGCTGCAGAGTATTGCATGGTGTATATGTGCCACATTTTCTTTTTTCTTTTTTTTCTTTTTCCACTGTTCAAGGTTTATTGGGGGTTTTAGTTGGTGTAACACTTGGATAGTTGGTTGCACTGTTTATATGTACATCTTTTTATGTTATATGGTAATGTACACTACTGATATATATATAGTTCACAAAATAAGATCCTTTGGAACAATTATGCACAAGACATATGATATTGGATTTATACACTGGATCCCAGGATGTGACTGATTGGGAAAAAATGTTGGACTAGGCATGTTCAGTGAAGGAGCCAGGAAGTTATATAACACACGGTAAACATCCACCTGGCTCAAGGGGCAAATGCAGCATGTACAGCATTGGCAGTGGTGCATCAGAGGTGGCAGAACTATTTCACGCTAACCAGTTTAGGACTACACAAGATTAATACTATGTGCCACATTTTCTTAATCCAGTCTATCATCGATGGACATTTGGGTTGGTTCCAAGTCTCTGCTATTGTGAATAGTGCCGCAATAAACATACATGTGCATGTGAAAACTGACCTCTGTTCTTGTCAGGGAACTTGAAAGTGCCTTTGGAAGACTAATGACAAGCCTCAAGATTAGGATTATGGGAGGGGTCTGAATTCTGCTAAAACCTAGGTGCAGCTTGCCTCTCTATTAATGTAATTGTTTACCATCCAGTGGAGTAGTTCACACCTGTAATCCCAGCATTTTGGGAGGCTGAAGCAGGAGGACTGCTTGAGCCAGGAGTTTGAGACCATCTCAGGCAACATAGCGAGACCCCATCACTACAAAAAATTTAAAAACTTATTTAGCCAGGCGTGGTGGCATGCATTTGTAGTCTCAGCTACTCGGGAGGCTGAGGTGAAAGGATCACTTGAGCTCAGGAGTTTGAGGCTGTCTACGGGCGTGCCATTGCACTCCAACCTGGGCAACACAGAGACACTGTCTTTACAAAAAAAAAAAACTGTTTACTGCACCAGAGGCCATGATATTTGTGACTTCCCCAACTGATCCTATAGATAACATATCCTAAGACTGATCTTTTGAGATATTTTTTCAGACTTTTGCATCCTGGTGACCAGCTGACTCCACTGAACCTGACTCATGACTCAACCAGTCCCGTGGCCCCCACTGAGATGATATGCAGTGGACAAGGGCTGTTTCTCACACTCTTATGATTTCACTCCCAACCAATCAGCAGCACCCATTTCCTAGCCCTCTTGCCCATCCAACTATCCTTGAAAAACCCTAACCTCTGAGCCTTTGCGGGCACACAGTTGAGTAATAATTCCTGTCCTCCCACCGCTCAGCCAGCTTGCCATAATTAAACTCTTTCTCTACTGCAATCACACTGTCTCACAAATTGGATTTAATCTACGCAGCAGGCAAGAAGAACCTGTCAGGCGACAACACTTGGTGTACGGGGTGGGGGGAACCCCATACCTTTGGTCACAGCAGCCTGCTTCTGTATTGCTTGTTGTGACAACAGCGTAACCGTAGAGAAAAAACAGGGCTAGAGAGTTTTCCCCAAAACAACAGGCAAAGGATATTTCAGATCTAAAGGATGCTGATCAGCCTGCAAGTATCCATACTCCACATGGGAGAAAGCTCAACCCCAGGAGAATGAATGTGCTCATTCACTGTGAACCCAGCCTTTTCAACCAGGATGAGAGAATTAAACGCTGTAGAAAATGATCTGAGTGGCTATTTTCTCTGTTCTCTCAAGGAAGGTAGATAGCTAGTTCCGTTCTACATGTGCAGAAAAGAAGTTAATTCATTACACACTATGGGTGTCTTAGGACCTCAGGGCTTAATTTCCCCCATAACCAGATAGTAGCTACATGACCCTGGGCAAGTCACTTAACTTTCCTGTGACTGTTTCCTCATCTGTAAAATGAGGACAACAGCAGAAACTATGTTGTAAGGTAGTTATGAAGATTAAATGAGCTAGGTCAGGTGCGGTGGCTCACGCCTGTAATCCCAGCACTTTGGGAGGCCAAGGCGGGTGGATTGCTTGAGGTCAGGAGTTCGAGACCAGCCTGACCAACATGGGGAAACCCCGGCTCTATTAAAAATACAAAAATTAGCTGGGCGTGGTGGCAGGTGCCTGTAATCCCAGTTACTCAGGAGGCTGCGGCAGGAGAATTGCTTAAACCTGGGAGGCGGAGGTTGCAGTGAACCGAGATCATGTCACAGCACTCCAGCCTGGGCGACAGAGTAAGACTCCATCTCAAAAAAAAAAAAAAAAAAAAAGATTAAATGAGCTAGTGGATGTACAGTGCTTAGAAAGAGGACCTGTTACTTATCTTACACTTGTATAGCATTTATTAATAGTTCTTTTTTTTCTCCCCCAGGCTGGTGCGCATTGGCATAATCATGGCTCACTGTAGTCTTGAACTCCTAAGGTCAAGTCGATTCTCCCACCTCAGCTTCCCCAATAGCTGGGACTGCAGGTGCGTGCCACCACACCCAGCTAATTTGAAACTTTTTTTGTGGAGATGGCGTGTTGCTCTGTTGCCCAGGCTGGAGTGCAGTGACACCATTATGGCTCATTGTAGCTTTGAACTCCTGGTCTCAAAGTGATCCCCCTACCTTAGCCTCCTGGGTAACTGGGGCTACAGGCATGCTCCACCATGCGTTGCTAATTTTTAAATCATTTGCAGAGACAGAGTCTCACTATGTTGCCAGGCTGGTCTCGAATTCCTGGCCTCAGGCCATCATCCCCCACCTCAGCCTCCCAAAGCTTTGAGATTACAAGGCGTGAGTCACTGTGCCTGGCCTTAATCTATTTACTGAGCACTGTGTGTCAACTGCTTTACAGCATTTGAGAATAATTCTCACAACAACCTTATATACTGGTATAACTGACTGCACTTTAGAAATAAGGAAACAGCCTAAGAGAGTTTCCTTCCCAAGCCAAATTGGGGAGTCCACGGCAAGGCCAGGGCTGCCTGGCCTGGTGGGCTCTTTCTACTGCCTACGTGGTCTTTTCTTCCAGAACAGGAAAAGATGGTGTTGAGCAACCCACATGATCTGGGGCTGAGGAACAAAGAAAGGAGGTTGGCCTTGATGTCCTGCAAAGTAGCAAGTAAATAGCTTATGGAGGCCACAGAACAGGCCCCTGTGGTGGCCTCGGGCCTCTGCTCTAGTTGTCCCACCACACCAGTGATGTTATCAACATGGCCAACCAGCAAACACTGACTCACACCCCAAGTCTCACTACGAGGGGTGGGTCCCCCTAGGTTTCCCTATAGACTCCCTAGCACGCTTTCTCCAAGGCAGGCTGATTCTGGGCTCATCCCATCCGCAACACTGAGCTCTGCTCAGGCCACTGGTTCACAGCAAACCCTGCCCAAGGAGGACAGGCTTGGCTCCCTGTCCCGTGACAGGTGCCCCACCCCGTCCTTGTGGCGGGAGACTCACCAGCTCCTCACAGTGCTCGTGCTTGAGGCGCTTGGCAATGTCCAGCGGAGTCTCTCCTGACTCGTTTGCTAAAAGTCAAGGGCGAGCAAAGGAGGTGTTAAAGCAAAACCCAGCAAAGGCCTGACATCCAGGACAATTTTTAAAAGGAACAGAAAGGCAGCACTAAATTAAATTGGGCCTGGTTAATGAAATCCATAGTGAGTTTGACCTAGTCGAGGCTGAATGTATCTTGTAGTTGTATAGAACTGCAGCTAAATACAGAAGGTAAAACTTTAAAAGACAAAGTTTGAACTAATCAAGAAACTAAAATTGGCCAGGCACAGTGGCTCACGCCTGTAATCCCAGCACTTTGGGAGGCAGAGGTGGGCGGATCATTTGAGGTCAGGAGTTCGAGACCAGCCTGGCTAACATGGTGAAACCCCATCTCTACTAAAAATATAAAGATTAGCCAGGCACGGTGGCACACGCCTGTGGTCCCAGCTACTCAGGTGGCTGAGGCAGGAGAATCGCTTGAACCTGGGAGGTGGAGGTTGCAGTGACCCAAGATCGCACCACTGCACTCTAGCCTTGGTGACAGAGCGAGACTCTGCCTCAAAACAAACAAACAAACAAACAAAAAAAAACAAAAAAAAAACACCAAAACAAAAACTAAAACCGTTGAAGCAGCCACGTAATTAAAATCCACAACCGAACTGTAACTCGTTGAATAAAGAGATTCATCATAAACCTCTAATGAAAAGCGCTGCTAACCTAGTTCCATGTACTGGAATATAACAAACTTTTATACCTTCTCTCAAGCAGTCTATAACCTTGACAGTATATACTTTATTTTTTTATTTTTATTTTTTGAGATGGAGTCTTGCTGTGTCGCCAGGCTGGAGTGCAATGGTGCAATCTCAGTTCACTGCAACCTCCGCCTCCCGGGTTCAAGTGATTCTCCTGCCTCAGCCTCCCAAGCAGCTGGGCCTACAGGCGGCCGCCACCATGCCCAGCTAATTTTTGTATTTTTAGTAGAGACAGGGTTTCACCATGTTGGGCAGACGGTCTCGATCTCTTGACCTCATGAGCCACCCACTTTGGACTCCCAAAGTGCTGGGATTAGAGGCGTGAGCCACTGCGCCTGGCCTATACTTTCTTCTAAATAAGCCTCAGTCAATGAGGTCTGATATTAGCTTTTTAATGATAAGCACGGCTATCAGGCAGATGTGTGTCTTTTTTCTATTCTTTCCTCTTTATTTAATAGTCCTTCAAAAATACTTCCTCCTGAGGGGATAACAGCTGCATGCCCTCAAGGCACAACTGTGCCTTGGCTGTTGGCACATCGGGGTCCTCGAGAGAGGGAGGGAGGGACCGGGCCAAGTAACAACCAGGGCCCTTCGTGGAGGAAGCAGTGGTGCAAATGAAAGGAGAGGGCAGTAAACAGCATCTCCCCCTGTAATCCGTCTAAACCCAGGGCCAAGAAAGGGGCCAAGTGTGGCCTCAGGTGGGGGTGAGTAGGCTCAGGGTGTGTGAACAGGTCAAAATTCCCCAACCTTGTCCAAATTCACCTGGCATCCGTGAGAGCTGCAAGACCCACCCTTTGCTTGTTTTACGATCTGTAAAACGCCTGTAAATGTGCCCAAAGTCTAAGTAACAGATGGTGAATGCAGCCTCGTGCAACAGGCAGGGAGAGGCTCTTTCTCATTAGTGGTAGGTTCTCCTTCTCTTTGGCACTAACAGGAGCCCACAGGGTCGGCCCTGTTTCCAAGAGCAGCGCTTGGATGGCAGACAGAAGGCAGAGGCCAGGGTGCAGCCGAGCCCACCCCCGGGGCCCGGGCCCACTCACCTATCTCGATGGAGGCCTTCCCCCGCAGGAGCAACTTGAGGCACTCGGCATTGTCGGTCAGGCAGCAGTAGTGCAGGGCTGTGCTGCCTTTCCCTGTCTGTTTATCCAGGTTCCCACTGCCCGAGAACAGGATCAGAGAGAGAGCATAGTGTGTCACAGGCTGGACGACCAGGGACTGCCTGGCAGGGAGCCTGGGGTACGTGCACAGGAGAGGCAGACAGTCCCCGAGTGAACGGTTTCTGTAAATCATCCCCAAGGTGGTGGGACCTGACACCATCCCTGTCTACATGGCTGGGGAAGCCTTAGAAGAAGGTCATCAGGGAAATAACACGATGATGGCATAAGAGGTCAAAAGGGGAGGGGGGCATCCCTGCTGTTGCTGAGCATGTGGGGCCAAGGCAGGGGCAGTGCACTACCTGGGTGAACCTAGAGCCCAGCGTCCTTCTCACGTCCCACGGCTGCGCCCAGAGGCTGCCGTGCTAGGCTGGCCAGCTGTGCTGGATGCAGGGCCTCTAGATGCCTGTGTGACACATCCATCCTGTCCCATGGGAGGACGGAGGCTGAGCTTTTCTCTATCATTATTTGATATTCCCTCCAGGAAAAGGAAAAGTCACTTTCCCAAAGCCCAGAGTCCCCAGGCTCCTCAGCCTGTTTGCCCTGGCAATACCCTCTGAAAACAGGCTAAAGGGGAATCTTGAGATTTTCAAAAGTTCTTCCAACATATCACGTGACCAGGTCATCCACAAAAGGTGCTCAGGCTCGGCAGACATGGCACAGGCCCTCAACCCTAGCAAGCATGGCCACTGTCACATTCTGAGGAGGGGCAGTGAGCTCTGTGCCCCTGCACAAAGTGGAGACAGAAGGGCGACCTCAGGAAGTGGCACCTGCTGCTTCCATAAGAAGGAAACCAGTTACATTTTCAATGTAAAAAAAGGAGCTTCTTTTTTTCACCAAATTGTGGGCATGGCGGGGGGGCTTCATTTTCAGAATTCTCCCCCACTTTTGTCCTCCTTCCACTCTGGAAAAAAAGAAACTGGGACTTTCCCTCTCCTGCCCCCTGAAAATGTGCATGGAGGGAGAGGCATCACGCAGCTATCAACCAAATGTTTATGGAACCCCTGCTGCGTTCTAGGAGCCGGGCTGGCACTCAGAGATGGGGCATCAAGGCAACTTCCACCACGAGTCCAGTGAACTCTGGCTCCTCAGGAAGAAGCTGCAGGTCTTGGGGCTGACCGCCCCATACTCCCCTACTTTCTGGCCATTTCTTCACTCCTCTGCTCAGAAATGGGAGGAAAAAGCAGAGGACACAAAATGCAAACTATCCCATGGCTTTTGCATTTTGGAATTTTCCATTTCCTTTGGAGCAATTTCTGTGGCTTTTAACAGCACCTCCTCCTCCTCCAGTACACACATGGCTCAAACCATGATCGGGGAGTCAAAATACACGTTGAGGGGTCTTGAAGTCCAGCCTTCAGCTGCCAGGCAGGTAACACATGACTGAAGCAATATGCACCAAATCACGGGGACTCCCAATCTGTGGTAAACTGCCTGTGCACATCTCTAATGGCCATTTCTAAGCAAAGCATAAAAACAACTTCTCGACCCAAACAAAACACCCATAATCCAGTGCTCTGGTTTCTAATCTCTGGCTCAGACCATGGCTAATGTGTGGATCGCTCCTTGCCTGCTACCTCCCTACTGCTCAGGACACTCTGCTTGTGCAGTGTGATGACCTGGCTCACAGGATGAGCGAGGACTGCCCCTGTGCACAGAGGGTGGTCATGGGGTCCCCAAGTTCAGCAGCCATATCTACTAGGTGTCTCCCTGAGTACCAGACACTAGAAGTTGGACCCTGCTATTACCACAAAAGAGTTTCTAGTGCTTTTTTAAAGGATTGCCATGGAGTACCTCACACTTGGCAGTCCTTTTTCTGTCTTTAATTCATGTTTAGAACTGGGTAGGTTCTCTTGACAACACATCAGAAGGGATGACGCAGCGTCTGATTCCTTCCCCAGAAATACCAAGGAGAAAACAAGTGCCTCCCTTAATTTCAGAACACCTACCTGTTCTGAACTAAAAAGTCTACAATGTGAAGAGAGGTTCGATCCACGGATCTGACTGCAAGGTGGAGGGCCGTTTCATCCGGCTCCTGGAAAACCAAACAAAGGCATTCCGGAATTCTAACGGGAGCATTCAATTCTGTGTCCGACACCGGTGAAAACGTGTATAACTCTTCCAAAAGTCTTTTATCTTTCCCTTCGAGAAACTTGTCTCTTAGAGTCTCTTTAATCTCTACACAAGCTCTTTGCCCTTGGGAATGTGCAATTTGGAGATTGGTCCTGTTTCTCCTGACTCCATGGGAAATAAATGAGAAGTTCAGGAGTTTCATTTCTAAGTCCTCTCAATCAACCTGTCCCCATCCCTGCATCAGCACCACAAGGCAGATCCCTGCCTGCAAGCAAGAATCTTGTTCAAAGGATCCAGGAAGGTCCCCCAGGCCACCTACAATCCAATCCCTTTACCTGCTCCTTGAGTAGAAACTTATGTTTCTTAAGCAGGCTTAAAGTTTTGAATTCTACACTTACAGACAAGGCTACGAATGCTAATAACTGTGCTGTCACCAACTCATACTGGGGATTCCCCAACTCCACTGCCTTTTCTGAAAGTACACCTGGCAGGTGGCGGAGAAGAGATGAACAAGGATTGTTTCAGCAGGTGGGTGGGCGAGAGAACCAGAGATCCAGAGGACAGGAGGTGAGGGCAAGGGGAGGTGCTTCCCAGGCTGCCTGCCCTGCCTGCTCGGCCCTCTGGCTGTAGCACAGCTCAGTGCTGGGCACCCTCCACACTGCATGGGTGGGCATGAGTTCTTTCTGGGGATGGGAAGAGAGTGGGACCAGCCCAGAGCCTGCATGGACATGCCTGTCACCAAGAGAAAGATGCTGCAGCCGTGAGGCATCCTTGCTGATAGGCAGCCAGCCCGGTCCTGAGGTCAGGAGGTTCCAGGGGACCAAATGTGCGTCTACAGGGCATTTGTGGACCCGAATCTGGACACATGCCACCCCCACTTGGGTGCTGGTATGTTACTGCAAACCCACTCCGGCTGGATGCCCACCCTCTCAAGAGAGATCCCCCAGGAAAGGAGGGGTCTTATTCCTACTCTATTCCCTCTGATGGGGAGCACAGTGTGGTGTGGGTTCCAGGGAACCGCCCCTCTCAGAGAGCTTCTCTCATTAGCATGAAGCTCAGGTTTAACCTGCTCGCAGATGAGGGGTCCCTCTCAGTCTGTCTAGCTTCTGAGATGTCTTCTCCTCCACCTGGGGATGGGCTTTCTTTCCAGAGCTGGCATTACATGTTTGGTGTAAGACTAGGTGGGTACAAAGTTTTAGACAAGCAGAATGAGTCCTGCAGATCTACTGCACAGCCTGGTGACTCCAGGGAAGAACTACATAGTGTCTATTTCAAAACTGAGTCAATTTTAAATGTGCTCTCCATTAAAAATGGATGAGTATGTGAGGTAATGGATATGTTAGCTAGCTTGATTTCATCATTCCATGATGTAAACATACATCAAAAACATCACACCGTACCACATGAACATAGATAAAATTATTTGTCTACTGAAAAGAAAAAACCCTAGTTTATTCTACCCCAGTACCCCTATCCGTGCCGTCTTCCCCTGGAGAATTACCCAGCTTTGGTCAGTATTGCTGATTCCACTGACCCGCCATGGTGCCCCAGTTTTTCTTTTTTTTTTTTAATTGAGACAAGGTCTCACTCTGTCGTCCAGGCTGGAGTCCAGTGGCACAACCACGGCTCACTGGAGCTTCAAATTTCTGGGCTCAACCGACCCTCTCACCCCACAGCCTCCTGCGTAGCTGGGACTACAAATGTACACACCATGCCTGGCTTACTTTTTTTTTTTTTGTACAGATGGGGCCTCCCTATGTTGCCCAGGCTGGTCTCAAACTCCTGAGCTCAAATGATCCTCCCGCCTTGGCCTCCTAAAGTGCTGGATCCCAGGCATGAGCCACTGTGCCCGGCTTTTTTTTTTTTTTTAAAGTAGCAACAACCCACACTCTTACATGTCCGTTGGCCAGTGGGATTTTTTCCGTAAGATCCACACCGTCAGCATAAGCTTGGAGCAATCCAAAAATATCTCTCGTTTTGACGGCCTCGCAAAGGCTGTGAAGCTTCGCCGCGTTATCTGTGTGCTTCTTCCTTGAGTATCTCCTCTCGATGTACTTAGCTGTGATGTAGTCCTTTCTTGCATTCCTGAAGCCAAACATAATTGCCTTGCAAATCATGAAGGGCCTCTACCTGCCGTCCGGCATCCCTTTGTCTAAGGCCACGTTAATGGTTCCTGCGCCACCTCCCTGGTAAGCAGCGCTGGCCCCGAAACACAAAGGAGCGGCCGCCATGTGGTTCTATGGCTGCACTGGTCCTCACTGCGATCTCATGGGAGCTGGCCAGGGGGACAACTCCCCCATGTTCTCTTGGCCCAACTGCCTCTCTGCCTTGTCTCCCTCCCCTCACTCCTAAGTTCCGTATCTGATCTCCCTGTCGCCCTCGTCACCTCCACGCCCTTCTTACCCAGATCCCTCCACTCGGCATGCCCTGTGCCTCCTCCTCCAGGAAGGCCCTGCCCCTGCCATCCAGGCAGCCCTGGCCAACCTCTGTTCCAACATTCTCTCCATGAAGGCCTGCCTGCCTGACTGCCCGACAGGCCCATGAGCTCCTTGGGGATGGACTATGACCTCTCTTTTGTAGGCACCGTGCCTGGTATGAAAGGCACTATCAGATGAACCAAAATGAAATGACAGCCCTCTTTGTGTTCTACTTTCTGGCCTTTATGTGGCAACATGCTCAGACTCCACCCCATCCAAAGAGCCTAGAGAAGCAGGAACAAAAGCAGGCCAAAGACGCCTGAATTCAAATTCCATTCCCACCACACACTGCTGCTTTGAACTTGAATAAGTATTTCATCTCTCTAGACTTGTAAGTTTGACTTGCGAAAACGCACACAATACATCCTCACAGTAGCACCATGAGACATACATGCATCAAGACACCTGTAGCACACACAGTGGGTCCCGGGCCTTGGAAAGACCCAATGAACTTACAAGAGGGAGAGCAAGAGAAACAGCAGCTCACTGGTCACAGAGTACATGCATTTTACAATCCCAATTCTGAAGGTTGAGAGTCACTGCCCAGGGACTCCTTGAATCTTGAGAATCAGGCAAGAGCCAGGCAGGGGCAGATCAGTTGCATCTGTTTGTAACACAGCACTGCCTACAAGCCGAGGACGCACGCAGCTGCTCCCCTTCGAGCTGGAGTACCCGCACGGTTCCCTCCTGACCTCCTCTCTCTCACTCAGCTGACTATGGCAAGGGGCCATGGCTGCTGGAGCAGTTGTTGACTTTTCTGTACCTGCCCTAAATCCCTGTGGAACAACTGGCCCCCTAGAAGGGGAGCCTGAGCCCCCTGGACATGCAACTGGAGGCAGGGAGTGGATCCTGTCTACCCTGGGGTCCCTTGAAGATGGGCCAGCCTAAGATGAGAAGCCATTACTCCCACAGCACCCAGATGGAACCGAGCAGGCAGAGGTCTCTTGCCAATGTCTGCCAGGCCTCAAGTCTGCTTGCCCTTGGGTGCATGTGGCTCCTGGACACACCGCAGCGTGAGGCTGGCTGGTGCAGCTGGAGAGGAAATCACACCCCAGGGTGCCCGTTCCACCTGAGCAGGCAGCATGCTTCACAGCCCAGGAAGGACTTCCAGGGGCACCTGGTGAACTTGTGCTCTGGCACTTTCCATCACACTGCCTCCCTCCTGCTCCGGCTCCAGTTCTGCCCACTCTACAGGGCCTAGGTTAAGGTGGGTGCCTCAAGTTCCCCCGGCACGTGCTCCCCGTCCACATAGCGCTAACCTGTGCACTGAGCTCACTGTGGTGCTGGCTGACTTGTGTGTGAGATACATGGTCTCAATGGATTCCCTCCATAGTGCCATGAGTTTTCATCTCTATCTGTAGGCACAACAGGCCCTCAAATAACATCATTTCGTTATAACGTTAAGAAAAAAATCAATTCCCAGGCAGGGTCCCTGTCTGTGTTGCGTCTACCTGGGTTTTCTCTGGGCACTCAGGTTTCCCCTACATCCCGAAGCTGTGTGCACTCGGCTAACTGCTGGGTCTCAAAGGCCCCACTGTGAGTGAGTGTGGATATGGGTGTGACTGCGTCCCACAGTGGGACGGGGTCCTGTTCAGGGCTTGTTCCCACCCTGGACCTCAGCTGCCAGGACATGCTCCGGCCACCTGTGACCCTGAACTGGAATAAGTGGGTGAATCATTATCTTACTGGTTTTTATGATCTTTCTTTATCCCACTTAGTAGCCAGAATCTTTCCTAAATGTATGCATAGCTCATATTTCAATGTTTAATATTAGAAGTGTTCTGGGCCTTTATTCAGAAGTTTGGTGATGTTCTCATGATCAGAAATACGTGGTAGGAACTGAACTCTGGTTTACATCAATCGGCATAGGGTAAAACTGGTTTCCTATACATCATTTTGCTTAAAGTCACAGGTTTCCAGAAACCTTCGAGTTTCTGGAACATTGATGATTTACTGTACACTGAAGTCCATAGAGGGAAACTGGATTCTGTTTCCTCAGGCAGCTGGTGGGCCTACAAGGGAAGACACATTTTATTCCTGGAGGTTCTCCTCTCAGGGCCTCCAGCACAGTGTGACACCCAGGGAGATGCTCCATTCCTAGCCTGGTGAGTGTCATGGTGGGCAGCCCGTTTAATGATATAAATGCCTCTTCTGACAGGCAGTTAGACTGGACAGTTGTCCAGTTTCATGCACTTTCAATCATCACTGTGGGACAATCATTACTGCGACCTCCACAGGAAGGGGATAGAGAGAAAGTGGACTTCCTTTACTTGTTTTTTAATGTATTTACTCATCTGCCCAGGGCTTGGAGGCCCCGAAGGCAGTTCCTACACAAACGTGGGCACAGGTCTGTTTAACTCCACACATGCCCCCTGGTTTTGTGAAGGAGGTTTGCTTTGCTAATGTGATCCCTCAGACGGGGTTTCACCGTGTTAGCCAGGATGGTCTCGATCTCCTGACCTCGTGATCCGCCCGCCTCGGCCTCCCAAAGTGCTGGGATTACAGGTGTGAACCACCGCGCCCGGCCCTCCCTCTTTTTTTTAATGACAGGCTTTTGCAGAAAAACAATTAACATAATGATACATTTGGTGTTCCAAGGAGGGGCTTTCCTTACACTTCTCAAGGACAGGGTATGTATAATGGTCCCAAGTCACAGGGAGAAACAGTTCTGGCTCCTGTGAGCAAATACAAGCCTAGCTTGCTGCTCCACCTCCCCCAGTTACACGTTCCTGACACCCCCAAGATCCATCTTGGGATTCACAGGCCACTAGAGGGTGTCCTTGGTTTCCCCTTCAACAGATTTATCTGCAGATGGTGTGCTGTTCTGAGATAAAGCTAGAAGCAGTGTATTCCTTTTCATCTGGAAGTAAAATATTAGCTTATTTAAGCAGGCACAGAGCTGGGAGTACTTGTTTGACTTGTTGATTCATTAAATATTCACTGGTTCACCATAAGCAACATATCATGGCAGGAAAAACCAAAATGAGTAAGAAGTAATTCATCAGAAAAATATATGTAAATGCCTGAGTATACTACGAAGTGGGATGAAATGTTTTAAAATAGAGCCAAATGCTATAGGAGCACAGAGCCAAGAAAGTAATTTCAGTTGAGGAGGAATGGAAGTAGCTGATGTTTCGCCATTACACGGGTCATCCGCCTTCATTTTGAAAAAAGCCCGGGGTTGGGGGATTTAAATTTCCTTTTCAACAGTGCCAAGGCTGGAGGAGGGCTACAGTGCAGACAGAACATTCATACTAAAGGGTTCCACGTTGACAGTGTTCATTTTTTAGAATTGCCTATCCCCAGAACAACCAAATGTCCTGCTTTTATAAGGTATCCCTGGTGCTTGGAAGAAATGACACACACTTTGTTCAGAACTGACCAATATGACAGCATTACAGGGTGCTGGTACCGTCAGTGCGAGATGAAGCAGCCGAAAAGAGCAGGTGTCAACCGCACAGCAGGAGCTGACCTCGCCATGCTGGATTCATGATGTTTCCTTCACCAAGTGGGACCCTCAGGCTCGCCCAGGAAGAGCTCCTTCACCTTGAGTAACTCTCCATTGAAACTTAACTGGAGAGGACCCTCATTTTCAGGGTGTATGGAATCAATGCAGGGTACAGATGTGACCTCTGTCACCCACAGGAAGAAGAGCGAGCAGAGCAGCTAATGCCAACTAGGCACTAAAACTAAGCGCCACGTCTGACCCCATCATCCCGCTCATGCCCCCAATGCCTCTGTGAGGGGGAACGTTATCTCCCTTTTTATATTACAGAGCTTAGGCTCAGAGAAGTTAAATAATCTGCCTGTGTCCCATGGCTCAGATAAGGACTGGGATATCTATGTCCCTACTGCCTTTCTAGGTTTGGGTAAAAATACAGATTTGAAACTTAGATCCTCATCAAGAGAGGATGATCACATTGTCAGCCTCATGCCTGGTATCTAAAACCACGTTATCCGATTCTCAAGGAAATGCTACACCACAAACACTTGTTACAGGATTCAAACATAAACTGACTTTAATCCAACAACAGCCAAATCGCTCACCTGAGATACCTGATACCTGAAAGTCTGTAATGGACATGGTCCCTGTTCACTCCCTTGCAATGTTCTGGCTCTTTCACTGTATCAAGTTACATCAGCAAAACGCAAAAAGAATACAGGTCCTGCAATCTCCGTTTCTCAAAGACATGCCACACAAAATGGTTAAAAAAAATCTAGGCCAGGTACAGTGGCTCACGCCTGTAATCCCAGCACTTTGGGAGGCCGAGACAAGCAGATCACGAGGTCAGGAGTTCGAGACCAGCCTGACCAACATGGTGAAACCCCGTCTCTACTAAAGATACAAAAAATTAGCTGGGTGTGGTGGCACGCGCCTGTCCCAGCTACTCAGGAGGCTGAGGCAGGAGAATCGCTTGAACCCAGGAGGCAAAGGCTGCAGTAAGCCAAGATCACATCATTGCACTCCAGCCTGGGCAAGAGGGCGAGACTCCATCTTGAAGGGGGAAAAAAAAAATCTAAATTCTCTGCCTTTACAAAGGGTCCATACACTACCACCTATTTGGGAAACCACCCTTAAAGACATTGTTCACTGTTGCTCACTGTCCTTTGGGAAGACTCGTGTCATTAATTCTATTTCAGGCTTATTCCACAGAAAATGCTGTTTCTGTAAATGAATTTTTAAATACTTTTTCTTATCACATATTTTTCATTTTTCTCTGTCCTGCCAGGACACGCTGACCTAGCCTCACCACTCAAATGCAGGTGCTCTGTTAACTGACCCAGTAGCATCTCTCCTTCCTTCTGTCTGTTTCACTTTGCATCACAACAAAACAGGTAAACCACCCATGTCCCCCTGTAGACATAAGAGCCGTAATACTAAACAGAACTGAAGTCTAAGGCGAGCAGGACACCCACTGCCCAAACCCATTGGTCTCCCTGTCCACCTGTTCTTGAAGACTAGTGTGACATGGCCACTGACACTCTGATAAGATGGGCAAGAACATTCCCTGTTGTCAGCTCTGCACCAGGAGACACAAAAGCTTCTCCACTGGCCAGGCACGGTGCCTCGCCTGTAATCCCGGCACTTTGGGAGGCTGCGGCAAGTGGATCACCTGAGGTCAGGAGTTCGAGTCCAGCCTGGCCAACATAGTGAAACTCTGTCTCTACTAAAAATATAAAAATTAGCCAGGCGTGGTGGCATGTGCCTGTAATCCCAGCTACTTGGGAGGCTGAGACAGGAGAATCACTTGAACCTGGGAGGCGGAGGTTGCAGTGAGCTGAGATTGCACCACTGCACTCCAGCTTGGGTAACAAGAGTGAAACTCCGTCTCCAAAAAAAAAAAGCTTCTCCATCAAGTTTTGTATCAACAATAACACAAAGACAAACATTTTTTGAAGGAAGTAACACATTCCACATTTGCAAGCATGCAAGGATGTTGGCAAGAAGGACGCTACATAATCACATATCTACCACAACCAGCCATCTCGGTGGCTCAGGATTATGCAGAGAGACCAAGATGGGGAAGTGACTCAACGGAACAAACAGCACAGGTGAAAAGTCCAGGGTGTTCCACCCACCAGTGGCAAGTGAGGCTCTCTACACACCCCCTGCACACACGCACAGCATCTGCGAAACCTGCCTGCTTTTGGCTTCTTCCTAAAAAAATTTCTATTTGGTCACCCAAAAGGTTAAAGTGACTAAGAAAACCCAACATAGGCTGATTTATTCCCTAAAGAAGCAATGATGGATGCACCCAAAACTTCTTATTCCTCTGCCTCCCGGGGCTCGGGCAAAGGCAAACCTCTACTCAGCAAATGAGAATAGCCAGTCCCATACTTACATGTCGCTGCCTGGGTTGGGTTTGATAGAGTCCTCAGCTGGTAAGCAACATTCCATGATCTCATTAAAGCCTGCATTCCCAATATTCTTGGCGAGCTGCAAAAATGAAAGTCTAATTCAGGATACTCAATTATTAATACATTCTACTGCTACACATTACCCATCCCCATCTGATGATTTATTTAATGGCCACTAAGAAATACAGCAATAAAGTGGTTTGCCTTTAATGAAGATGGACAAAACCCAAAGCCCAAAGGTACCCATAAAATTAAAGATAAGAAGCGGCATGCCAATTACAGAGACGCATTGTCATAAAACGCGCCCTGGATAGAGTACAGATAGACAGGGAGAACCAGTAACTTGGTCCAATGTGAATTTCCATCCTTACCTACTCCTCCCAAAGACCTGTGCCTCAACCAAAGTGAATCTATTTCACATCCTCAAACAACCTTTACTTATGCCACCTATGAGGTAGTTCTGGTAGAGTAAAGCGGAGGGAAAAGTAAAGCCAGGAAAGCCAAGACTCAGGTTCAAATCACAGCTCCATTACCGTCTGTGTGACCACAGGCAAGTCAGTTTCCCTGAGCGGCAGAGTTTTCATCAGTAAAATGGGATGATACCTATACTTCTGGGTTGATAAAATTGAGGTGAAAACAGTAAACTGAAACACTAAAAATGTAATGTATTAGCTCCAGATGTAAGGTCTTTACTTGCCAATCAATCTTCTGACGTGTTAAAAATTAAATTAACACATTCTTTTTATTGAGACAGTGTCTCGCTCTGTTGCCCAGGCCGAAGTGCAGTGGCATGATCATGGCTTAATGCAACCTTGACCTCCCCAGGCTCAGGTGACCCTCCTACCTCAGGTTCCCAAGCAGCTAGGACTATAGGCACACGCCACCACACCCAGCTGATTTTTGTATTTTTTGTAGAGATGGGGTTTCACCATGTTGCCCAGGCTGGTCTTGAACTCCTGGGCTCACACAATCCGGCCACCTCAGCCTCCCAAAGTGCTGGGATTACAGGCGTGAGCCACTGCGCCTGGCCAGGTCAGATTCTTAAACGTTTAATGAAACAATACTAACAGAGAGCACCAAGCTCAGTGCTTTGAGAAAATATATTTTCATTTCCATGTTCTGCTGGGGAGTCAGTGACACTTGTGATATTTCTGCTTTCTATTGATTATGCAGGCAGGCCAGGCACGGTGGCTCACACCTGTATTCCTACCACTTTGGGAGGCTGAGGCGGGTGGATTGCCTGAGCTCAGGAGTTCCAGACTAGCCTGAGCAACATGGTGAAACCCCGTCTCTACTAAAATACAAAAGAAATTAGCCAGGCATGGCTGCGTGCGCCTGTAGTCCCAGCCACTCGGGAGGCTGAGACAGGAGAATTGCTTGAATCCAGGAGGCGGAGGTTGCAGTGAGCCGAGATCACACCACTGGACTCCAGCCTGGGCGACAGAGCGAGACTCCGTCTCTACAAAAATAAAATAAAATAAAATAAAAATAATAAAAATTATGCAGGCAAAGGAGTTAAAAGAGATGCTTTGGGAGAGGCTGCTGCAGCCTGAAATCGGTTCTATCTCTTGGGGGGAACTGACTGAAGGAGCAGCCCAAGAGGTCTGGGTTAGATACACTGGAACTTCCTGGCGGCAAATAACATCAAACAGTGAAATGGGCTAGTGGGCTAGTGGAGGATGCAGACGCAATTTTTTAAAAACAGAAGAATTATGTGGGGTAGCCTCATAGTTGGATGATGAGCTTTCCTAATTCAACCTGGCCCTTGACAAGTGGAGAAAGCTTTTTCTAGGCAGCCCAAAGCATAAAACATTAACCAACTCCACCTCCTTGCTCAGTCCTGGCTCTGCGACCTCAAGCCATCAGTTAGGAGGCAAAAGCCTAGGGGCTGTGTTGCAATTTTCCCAGGGACAACAGAATGGTCAGGTGGCACACCACTTAAGGTGACCGGTACCTATGCGGCAGGAAGCTAATGCCCTCTGAAGGGTTTCTCAGGCAGCTGGTGTCAGATCCAGGACTGAACCCCAATGTCAGAGCCCCTGGTTCATAGCCAGGCATCATATAATCCAAGGAGGACACTGTCTCCAGGTGAGCACAATGGTTTTCCCAAGTTGAGTGACAGAAATCACTGTGGCCCCCTCTGTGAGCCAGGGGCCAACCATCCTGACGCCTCCTAGTTCGTGTTAAGCAGATGGGGGTGGGGAGATGGGAGGAGGAGAATTCCCCAGGAATTGAAGAGCTGCTTCCCTTCTGCTTGGACTTGGCTGGTTAACTGAGAGACAGCTGGTCCAGGGAGCTACCGCATCCATGTGTCGCACTCATCCAATGCTAGAGAAACGTCCTACCTTGCAGTTCTGCCAAGTTCCAGTTTACGTTTCAGCCCACAGAGAACCCCTCCGGACCCATCAACAAAAGCAAAGCATTTGCAAATGGAGGCTGCAGGTGCCAGCAAGACAGGCGGGCAGAAGCCAAGGGGGCAGGAAGATGGGAGTCGACCTGAGCCCTGGCATCTCCTGCTTCTCACTGGCACCCAGAAGGAATTTGTGGGCTGCACTGAGGCAGAAATTGAGCCAGACTGGATGGAAGAGAGGAGGCAGTGTTTAAGTTCTGTATCACCCAGGGCAGCTCAGCCCAGTCCCTCGCCCTTCCTATGGCCTCAGGAGCACACTCTGAGCCCCTCGTCTGTGCTGGGCGTGAGGCATGAGGCACCTTCCTGCTCTACGGCAGCTCACTCGAACAAGGCAGTGATGAGTTAATAAGATGCCCTGGAAAAGAAGTTCATCCTGAGCACTATGAGGACAGCGGCACCAGGCCCAGATAAGCAGAGCAGTCCCTTGGCCAGGAGGCCCCTTTCCTTGGCACTCACCATGCGGGAGTGTCGTCTGTTTGTGGGCGTCTCCCTCCCTGATGGCAACGCCCAGGACAGGGACACAGAAACACACGCCACCAGTACCTCCTTAGCACCTACCTGAGCAGGGCCCACTGAGCCAAAATGAGGCTTTAGGTTTTATCTGGACATTGTTTTGAGAGTTTGGGGTGGGGCAGGGAAACCTCCTGTCCTGTTTTCATGTCTCCATAGGGAAGGACAACAATTGCTGTGACATTCTTCTCTGACTCACCCCAGGAGAGAACAGGCAAGTGAGAGAAACCAGACTTTCCTGACCGCTGAGCTCAGGAGACCCCAAGGTCAGCTCCTCCCTGATGTTAACTGGGCCCCTCGGATCCCCGAAGGGGGAGGGCCTGGAGAGTGCAGTCCAGCTCTAAAGTACAGAGGGTAAAGGCCCAGACAAGGGAAGGGGCTTGACCAAACTGCTGCCTCCAAAGCAAAGAGCACAAAAGGACACTCTGGTGTGCAGGGAAAAAGTTTACATATGTGTCTTTACCTGACCCTTTAAAAGTTCTATTTTTGATGTAGTTTACAAAGTATATATTTCTTAGTAAGTGTAGGTACATCATATGTAAGTAAGTATATGCTTTGGTGCTCAATTTTTTCTGATAGACTTTGTGGTTTAAAAAATGTTCAGAATCTTGGCTTTAAAAAAAGAGGCTAAAACACAGGCTCTGGAGTCTGATAGTTGGAATGTAAATCCTGCACTGGGTAAGTTTCTTAACGTCTCTGGTCTTTTTTTAAAAATGGAGCTCTCCATTTAGGTTAGATGATACAGTGTACAGAGAACACCTACAACAATGCCTGGAGCATTAACAGTTCCTCCGTAAATGACCATTGATAGTCAATTTCTTATTGCCCTGAGCAATTGCTTTTAGTATCTGGGTGGCACATTTCAGTCCTAGGGGAACTTATAACAACAGTTGTAAGTCGTGAGTTCTTGGTCTTTGAGGAGCTTTCCTCTCCACATGCTCTCTTTCAGATCAGACTGTGTGTTGACCTGCTTTAACATTTGACACATTATTAACAACCGTATGAGAACAGAAATAGAAGAAAGTCAAGAAATAGAAACCTGAGTCAGTAAATATTTGGTAAGGTTCTTGATGCCTGTTTTTTAATTTGATGTTTTTTTGTTTTATTTTGAGACAGGGTCTCACTCTGTCACCCAGGCTGGAGAGCGGTAGCACAATCTCAGTTCACTATAGCCAACCTCCTGGGCTCAGGTGATTCTCCCACCTCAGCCTCCCTAATAGCTAGGACCACAGGCATGTACCACCATGCTCAGCTAATTTTGGGTTTTTTTTTTTTTTTTTTTGTAGATATGGGATTTCGCCATGTGGCCCAGGTTGGTCTTGAACTCATGGGCTCAAGCGATCTGCCTGCCTCAGCCTCCCAAAGTGCTGGAACTATAGGTGTGAATGACTGCGCCTGGTCTCGTAAGATTTTTAAATGACTGACTCAAATTCAATTTCAGAATATCAAGAATTCCTTTATTAACTTCATGTATGATAGTGAAGTTGATCATGATGGCAGTACCCTAGTACCAATGATACTATTTGTCATATGACCTGAAAAATCAAAGCTGAAATCATGATCTTCTACATTAAGAAGGAAACTTACCTTTTTAAAATCTGTGTTTACCAGAAAGTTTTTCCCAAAGTAGGTTTGCTTTAGAATCTAAAGATACTAAGCTGGTGTGTGCTAAAGTAGTTAAGATGACATGATTCCCCAGAACTAATTAATACTTCAATTATGCAATTTCCATTCCATTGGAAAAGAAGTAATGCTAAGCTGCACGCGGTTCATGCCTATAATCCCAGCACTTTGGGAAGCCGAGGCTGGAAGACCACTTAAGCCCAGGAATTCCAGATTAGCCTGGCCAATATAGTGAGACCCTGTCTCTATGGAAAAATAAAAAAAAGTTAGCTGGGCATGGTGGCACATGCCTATAGTCCCAGCTACCCAGGAGGATCGCATGAGACTGGGAGGTAGAGGCTGTAGTGAACCGAGATGGCACCATTGCACTCCAGCATGGGCTACAGAGCAAGAACCTGTCAAAAAAAAGAGAAAGAGAAGACCTACAAATGACCAACAGGTATATGTATGAAAAAGTACACATCATTAATCATACAAATCATCAGGGAAATGCAAATTAAAACCACAATCATCTCACACCTGTTAGAATGGCTTTTATCAAAAAGACAAAAGATAATGAGTGTTGGCAAGGATGTGGAGAAAAGGGAAGCCTTGCACATCCGGTGGGAATGTAAATTATTATAATACAACCATTACAGAAAATGGTATGGAGGTTCCCCGAAAAACTAGAACAACCATATAACCCACTTCTGGGTATTTACCCAAAAGATCTGAAATCAGTTTGGTGAAGACATGTCTTCACCATCTTGTTTATTGCAGCACTATTCACAATAGTCGTGATAGGGAATCAACCCAAATGCCACCAATGGACGAATGGATTTTAAAAATGTGGTATATATACATAATGGAATACTATTCAACCTGAAAAAAAGAAGGACATTCTGTCATTTGTGACAACATGGATGTACCTGAAGGACATTATACTAAGTGAAATAAGCCAGGCAAAGAAACAAATCCTGCAAGATCTCATTTATATGCAAGATCTCATTTATATGCAAAATCTAAAAAAGTTGAACTCATAGAAGTAGAAAGCATGCAAAATTCCAGTTAGGATGAATAAAGTCTAGGGATCTAGTGTACAACACAGTGACTCTAGTTAATAATGATGTACCGTATACTTAAAAATTTTGTTTTGAGACAGCCTCACTCTGTTGCCCAGGCTGGAGTGCAATGGCAAGATCACAGTTCACTGTAGCCTCAACTTCCTGGGTGCTCAGGTGATCCTCCTGCCTCAGTCTCCCAAGTAGCTGGGACCACAGGTGCTTGCCACCACTCCCGGCTAGTTTTAAAAAATTATTTGTAGAGATGGAGGTCTCCCTATGTTGGTCAGGCTGGTCTCGAACTCCCGGACTCAAGCAATCTTCTCACCTCAGCCTCCCAAAGTACTGGGATTACAGGCACCAGCCACCACACCAGGCTCAAGAGAGTAGATTTTAAGTGTTCTCACCACAAAACATAAGCATGTAAGGTGACAGATGTGTTAACTAGCTTGATTTAGTCACACACAATGTTTACGACATACTAAAACATCATGTTTGTACACCATAAATACATACAATAAAAAATTAATTAATTAAAAAAATAAAATCCTTTGCTGTCGCAGCATGTCACCCTGAAACAGAGGCTGTTCTATTTACCCAAAAAAGGAGAGATGCTACTCCTGTGAGACAACCTGTCCAGGTTGCACCCACCACTCTCCTTTCATAAGGCACCAAGGGGCCTAATGAACACTCGCTACACAAGAAAACATACTTCAATAAGCATGTCAGCCGAGGCCCTGCATGCCATGCAACTCTGAATTGAAAAGGTTGGTAAGAACAGACAACCAGCAGAGACCATGCATAGCCTCCCTGGCGGTTCACATGTTAGCACATGGGGACCATTTTTCTGAAAGGATTTTGTTAAAGGCGATAACAATGATAGCTAATACTTAATGGTTCTTAACGTTGTGTCAGACGTAATTCTAAATATACACACACTCACACACACACACAGAGAAAGAGATAAAGAGGTAAAAAGACTTCAGGAAATCCTTCATCCCAGTACCTGATTGTCTAAGCAAAATAAAACAGACAATCTGGGTACTTTTAAAAGGCTTGAGGCCAAGCGCAGTGGCTCACACCTGTAATCCTGGCGTTTTGGGAGGCCAAGGCAGGAGGATTGCTTGAGCCCAGGAGTTCGAGACTAGCCTGGACATGGCGAAAGCCCATCTCTACCAAAAATACAAAAATTAGCCAGGCGTGGTAACACTTGCCTGTAGTCTCAGCTACTGAGGAGGCTGAGGTGGGAGGATTGCTTGAACCCAGGAGGCAGAGGTTGCAGTGAGCTAAGATTGCACTACTGGACTCCAGCCTAGGTCATGGAGTGAGACTCTGTCAAAAAAAGAAAAGAAAAGGAAAAGGAAAGAAACAAAGGAAAGAAAGAAGCCTTGAAATTTCCAAGCTTTGCCAATGAATACTAACACCTGACACCCTACGTACTGCTTAACTGAAGGGCTAAGGAATAAGATTTAGAGCCACGACATCATGACCACACTCCTAGCACACAACAAATGGATCGGGGGAGCCATGGGGAGATGTCCACCTCCTGTGAACCACAGAGGACCAGCCAGAGCACAAGGCAAGCAGGGTTGAAGGGAGTAAATCCTACACAATTCACCGCTCTCTCTCCTTTTCCTGATAACCACTGAGGAAAAAAGGCTTGGGTAAGAGAGAGTTTAAAACTCTGGCAGCAATTAGATTTTGAAAATATCTGCAGACATTGATTAAGCAGGCACTGGCTGATTTCTCATTGTGGGTGACAGCCAACCAAACTTTAAACTCCTCTAAGAATGCAGATGGAGGCTCTGGGAGACAGAAATGGTGAATTTAACCAGGCATTAGAAGTCACCTCATTGTTTCATCAAGACAGAACAACATATTCCTTTCACCTTTCTTTGGCGTTTTCTTCTTTAGTAGGCAATTCAGTCTCATGAAGAACATGAACTTTCTGCGACACATTTAAAAAATTATAACAGATGGTGGGGTCAGGCTCCTACCAGCTCATAAGAGTCAACTGTTAAAATTTCAGGAATTTTGCAAGCCAACTGTTAAGCACTGCTGGTATTAAAAATTATGCTATATAAACTCATAATTATGTTATATTAATAACTAAAGTATACACTCAAAACTCATCACTTCCTAATTATACTGCATTTTACTAATGTCCATGTTCATGAAGTTATTTACATCCCCTGTATTTGCATAGTGAATGTACTATATAATGAACATCTTTTTCCAACTTCACATTCAGTAATTCACATGGGTAGCTTGAAACTGGCCATTGTGGGAGTATTTACACCATGAGAACAGGCAGGTTGCAAACCAGGGTTCTTTTTTCTCCAGAGTTGACTGTTAAACATTTGTTGGGGATGGTGATAGGGAAGGACAGTAGAGATGTTTAAATGTTTATCATCTGGCAAGACAACCCACTAAAATGCCAATTTGTGTCCCAGGCTCCTCAAAGGTTAAGTGTGAGGTCTGGAATCAGATTAAAGAGGCCCACACCCCAGATCTGTCACCTTAAAAACTTCATAAGCCTCAGTTTCCTCCTCTGTAAAATGGGGATAATATACCAAGGTCATCAGGTTGTTAGTGGAGATCAAATGAGCCTAGTATATATATAAAGTGGTCTGCAAAATACACAGTACAAAATAAACAATTATTACTTCATCTTAAATCACTTAACACTTCCCATTGTTTTAAGAAAATCAGTAAAAGAAACAACTGCCATAGTTCACCAGTGTTTACTGAAAAGTACTTTGTGCTTCTTTGAAAATGTACCATGACAATCTCCAATCTATGCCATTATCAGTTATCCAAGAGATACCACATGTACACCTGTGCACCTCTCTAAGATGTAGGTTATGTGCATTATTACATGAACAATAATTGCTGTATGTAACCAGGAAGGCACTGCTTGGAGTTCCTTAGTTTTAAACTTTAAGTGAGTCTAGCTTAGCTTTAAACTTTAAGTAACTAAGGATGTTACTAACTAGGCTGCCAGGATCCACTGTAGTTTCTCCCAACTCTGTCTTCCGAGACCATAAAGGAATTCCTAGAAAGACTGGAAAGGTTTAGACAAGAGAGTTCAAAATGCATTCGAAGTTCAGACACACTGGATTCGAAGTCATCAATAAGACTGATGGCCCCTTGAGAGGAACATGGTCCACAACTATTGATTTTCTGTCAAGACTATTGCACTTGACATTAAATTCCCTACATGTAAACTTTTAAATTCAACATTAAAATCAATGGCAATCAATATCTACTTACTGTTTACTGTCAACACCCAGCTATCCCAGGAGAGAATTCAAGAACTGCTTTCTAGGGAAGACAGTCACGAAAGCTCATGTATTAGGTGGCCAGAAGCACCCTGTCTGATGGACCTTGTGGGACTACAGTCTCGATACTCTGAAAGCCACTTCACAGAAAATGCTTCAGTCTCCTCCTCTCTCTATCACATGGTTTAAGTGTTATCACTGAACCAAGAATGAAAGACTTAAGAAACAAAGGCAGTAAAAATGAAGACCAATATCTCTCCCGACGGGGGACAATCTGGGGTAGGGAAAAGTCGGAGGCTTGAGGCAAGTTGTCACCACAGCCTTGTCAGAAATCACTGGTGATGAGGGAAAATAAGTATTTTCCTGTCTTTAGACGTTGGATTCCACATCTGTCTAATGGATGGGGTGAGCTGGCCTATGTCACCATCTTACTCCATTTCTGTAGAATCTCATACCACTCTCAATGCTCCTGTTTTGGTTTCACTCCCCTTTATTCATTTAAGAATAAAGTTTTTCAACAAGAAGTGCCCTCAACCAACAGTAGCTAAAAATGAAGAATTATCAATGAGTTTCTAATTATCCAAACCCATCTGGCAACATATCAACAACCACTAGCTTACCAAAATGGATTAGAATGCCAAAAGTAAAATTTAGCTTACAGTTCATTTGTTTCCAATCTGAAATCAAGGATTTAAAAATTACCAGCAGCTCAGACGTTCCCAGTACATCTAAGGTCAGGGACTGCATCCTGGAATAATGAACCCCCAGCTCTCGGTGGATTCCGGAACACTCGATGCAGGTCAGGATGCCCAGGTTGGTGGAAAGCCATGTAGGATCTGCCAAAGAGAACAGGGCAGATTTGAGCTTCCAGTAAAAAAGAGGGTCAGGAGTCACAACTTTGTTCCTGCATAGTTACTGAACAAGGAGTTCTGAGCATGAGCATTTTCTGATCCTTAACACAGCTGGAAACTTTGTCCATAATTACCATCAATTTACATGCAATACCCACATATGCACACATCTACTCTCCCTCTTCTTCCCTCTCTCTCCATCTCCCCATCCTTCAATTCATGTGACAGGTGCTGTGTGTGCAAAAATAAATAGGACACACTCCAGTGACCAAGGGTTCCTCAATGGCTGGTGGTGAAAACACACCATGCCCATTACCAACTTGGTCACACTAGCAGAATGGAGCAAGAGGAAAACAATGAGACCAGCCAAAGTCTACTAGTAAAAGGGGAATAGGCTTAAAACATATGCATCTATAGATGCTGATAATAACAGCGAACATACTATGTACATATGACATGCTATGTTCAGCATGCTGGTAGTAGCAATAATAGTTTGTGTTGTTAAGAGATTCAGAAATCACACAGCACTTTTGTATCAAATCTAAGAGCCCCATGAGATGACCAGGTCAGGGATTTTTATCTCACTATATGACAGAGACAGCTTCGCAATGCTCAGGCTCGAGGTTGCCAGGGAGTGCAGAGCAGACTGTGGCCCTGCCTCTATCTGAGTTCAAAGCTATGCTTTCCCCTCACAGCTCGGCTACTCACTAACATGCCCTACCATACGTTTAGCACATGATATGGACCGACAAAATGCTTGACAGGTGAATGTGGAATTTGCTAAAAATGGGAAATTAAAAATAAGATGTCCTTGAGTACATCATCACAACCCATAAATAAAATTCTCTTCAGAATTGTTTCTTGCCCTGAGAGACTCACGGCAGGTAAATATCGCAACTTTAGTCAGCAGGAAATCATGAAGTTATTTTTTAAATGTTCAAGTTATTAAAAATGTTACCCACGTTGGAAAACCTTCTTGGCATCTGTGTCTGCACTTGTGTAGGACGACTCCACTGTATCTACGTGCTTTGGGGAGGTACAAGCATCCATTTAGGTGACTCTACATCATTTTTATATTACCCACATTGTGTTGGCATTTTAAAATAATGAGTACATACCTTTGAGTTCTTTATCAAAGCGTATGAAAAACCTAAATCGTAGACTGTCTTTACCCTTTCTCAAGAAAGACCACGATTCACTACTTATCACCCCCTACCTCATCTCCTGCCAAAAAGGTATTTTCGGTTTTTTTTTTTTTTTTTTTTTTTTTAAATACAGTCTCATTCTGTTGCCTAGGCTGGAGTGCAATGGCGTGATCTCAGCTCACTGCAACCTCTGCCTCCTGGATTCAAGTGATTCTCCTGCCTCAGCCTCCTAAGTAGCTGGGACTACACGTGCGCACTACCATGCTCTATTTTTAATAGAGACGAGTTTTCACCATGTTGGCCAGGCTGGTCTCGAACTCCTGACCTCAAGTGATCCGCCCGCCTCAGTTTTCCAAAGTGCTGGGATTACAGGTATGAGTCACTGCACCCAATCGGTATTTTTTTTTAAATGGATCTAAAGCCAAATACAGTCTTCAGGGTCATGGGAACCTAAAGGTAATTCTCAACTGTCCACTCTATTTTGGTTGTGTTTGGTTTTTTAAGAAAAACTGTCATAGAATTAGAGGAATGAAAAGGGGATTAACCATTCTAGCCAAGCCTCCATTTTTTTCATTTTATAAACATTCAGAAAATGCACCTGTGTAGTCCCTGACCCCCACTCCCCATCATTCTGTCTCAATTAGAATAAGCAAATTCCTTAAATCACATCCTACTATAAAGCCCCTAATATGCTTTATCAAAATGTAAAAATAAAATCTTATTTCACAGAAGGTGTCAGCTGAAACGGACCTCTCCCTTCGCTTTACAGACAGGAAAATCGATGTTTAACAAAGCAAGTGGCTCTCCCAGGGTCACAGAGCCAGACAGCAGCTTAAAGCTACTTCAGAAGCTCTGCAAAGTAGCATAAAGGGAGAAGAGAGCAGATTCCAAGCAAGGAAGCCCATCCACATGCAGCCTCTCAGCCCACATGACCTTGAGTTCACCCTCACTGTACCCTTCAGTTTTCATTTCTCAAAATGCATTTCAATCTTTGCAGCTCTGTCAAACCCTCTTTACTCAGTCCCACTCTGGGGCCCGGCAGGCAAACGTCTTCCCGCCCCTCTCCCCTGCCGTGGTCTGCACAGTTCATTAAGCATTTGTGTAATGGGATGAACTCAGGCTGAGCTGCACTTAATTTCGTGTTTGAAATGAAAGTGAATATCAATGAATGGATTCTGTGAATCAGAATGGGATTTAAATGTCCTGAGCCCAGGGTCGGGTGGGGTCCCTGGGTCACCTGGCGCCCCACAGTCACAGCAAACGTCATTGCCCGTCATCCTCTGCACTTCTGAGATGATCTCCTTTGTCAGTTCTTGGACGATGTTATTTTCTCCAGTATTGTCATCCCCCTTAAATGCATTGTTTAAAGCTTCTTCTTTGCTATTTTGCAGCACAGACATCCATCTAGAAAAACAAGAGCGACGTTGTGTTAAATTTCACAAACAACGGGTAAGTCCAGCCCAAAGTCCCACCACCATGAAACTTACATTTGACATTCCTGTTCATCTTCAGCTTGAAAGTGGTAAGTTCTGTCATCTGCATAACAAGAGGAATTTCAACTGTGAGCCCAGACAGCAATCCATACACAATTCCAAAAGAAAATAGTTTCTAATTAGCCTCTGGAATAATCTTAGCTCTCTGTTAGGAAATTACTGATTTGTATAAAATCAGGCACTCCCTCATATCCTCCAAATGTCTGCGTTCACCAACAGTGGCATTGTAATGCAAAATAAACCTGCCCTTTCCCACATTCACGTTTTAAAAGATGCCGCTTCTAAAAACTGAAGCTATTCAATGAAAACCATCACTATCCTCTCAATAGCTTCATTTTAACTCACTACAGAGTTGGCCCCCAAAAAGTAATTGTTAAAGCCCTTTGAATAATAAAAACCTTTTTTTAAAAAGAATATCTTAGAAGTTTTCTGGCTTTCTTAGAAAAATATTAGTATGAGAAATTCTAAGAATAATATGCTTTGAGAATCGAGTACTAGAAATGTAGCTAAATCAAGAGGAGTGTGTTAAATAATGGTCGAATATAAAATCCTACTCACATACTGCTGGCGTCAGCACCGTTTTACAAGTGTTTTGCCAGGCTGTGGACCTCTGTGTGTGTGCAGCAGGGAGGCGGCTGTGTGGGATGTGGCAGCATCAGTCTGTGCTGCTCTTGCCAAAAACATATAACCTCAATCCACTCATGAGAAAACACTAGAGAAATCCAAATTAAGGTGAGTCTGATCAAAAAACAGGTCAATACTCTTTAAGAAAGCATCATGAAAAACAAGTGAGACTACAGAACCGATACAGACTGCAAGAGACCAGGATAAAGTCACAACTAAATGTAACATGGGGTTCTGGATGGAATTCTGGAACAGAAAAAGGACACTTGGGGGAAAACTGGTAAAATCTGGGTAAGATTTTTAGTTAGTAGCATCAAACCAATGTTACCTGGTTTTGATAACTACATAAATATGATTGGATAACATGTACCATGGACTACTAGATAACTGTATTAAGATGTTAACAGAAGGGAAAGCTGGGGGAGGGATATATGGATATTCTCTGTCTAAAAGCAGTCTAAAACCAAAGCAAAAGATAAAATTAGATTTAATTAAAAAAAGCGGGGGCAGGGGAATCCAGCTTTTGCAGATGGCAGAATGATGACAAGTACCGATTCTCTTCTTAGGGAAACACAACAAACATCTGTGCTCGTAAAAGTGAGTGGACACGCCACCTCTCTGTAGTGGTGTTTACTCCTGAAAGCACGTTGGTTCTTAGAACAACTCTTGGTAAGTGACTGGGTGAGGGCTGAAGCCTAGCCAGCAGCAGAACTTGGTTCCTGGACTTCTGGCCTGACCACTTTCTACAACACCATGGCATCTTTTTCTTTTTTTTTTTTTTGAGACGGAGTCTCACTCTGCTGCCCAGGTTGGAGTGGAGTGGTGCAAATGTGCAGTGCACGGCTTGCTGCAGCCTCAATCTCCCAGGGTCAAGCGATCTTCCCACCTCAGCCTCCCAAAGTACTGAGATTACAGGCGTGGGCCACTGCACCTGGCCAATTTCTGCATTCTGACGTGTAAAAACTGCACAAGCAGGAGGCAAACCTCTGACGAAAAACTTCAAGCAAGAATCCCCTCCACTACACTCTCTTTAAAGATGCTACAAATAAGCGGACAGCTTCCAGCAGCTTCAGCCGTGAGGGAGAAGAGCAGGAGACAGAGGGGGCAATCGGAGCACTCAGGTGCTGGTGGCCAGCCGGGGCTCTGGCTCTACTGGCCGCTAACCTGCCATGTGGATCTGGAAGGTCACTGACTCCCTCTGGCTCCACCCTACTCAGGGGACTCACTTGGGTCACCTCACAATTCTCCTGTTCCTTCCATCCCACCTAGGGTGCCTATGGGGTTCGCGGATAATGGCTCAGGACTTGAATTTGCTATGAGTGGGGTCAGTCTGCGGGCAACAGATTGGATGAGCTCCCAGAAGGGCTGGCCTTGCCACAGAACCATCCTCCTAGAAGAGCCCACGCTCATTTACATCTTTTTCTTTTTTTAAAGAGACAAGGTCTCCCTCTGTTACCCATACTAGAGTGCAGTGGCACAATCACAGCTCACTGCAGCCTCAAACTCCTGGACTCAAGTGATCCCCCCACCTCAGCCTCCCAAGTAGCTCGGACTATAGGTGTGAGCCACTGCCCCCGGCCCCAATTCCACCTTCATGAGAATGGGAAGCCCCTGTTTAGGGGCAAGGATGGTAAAGGAGCATCTTGTAGGAAGTAACTGCAACCAGCCAGCCAGTCTATTGCTCTTCTGAGTTCTCTGGGCAGATTCCAAGATGAACTGACCAGATGAGGAAGAGGAAGAATGGGTGACCATGGGGTGCCTGGCAGACGCACACAGAAAATATCACCCTCACTGCCTCAATGCATGTGCCTCCACTTGACTTCCCCAACTGCCCAAATGTCTTTTTTTTTAGACAGTCTTGCTGTGTTGTCCAAGCTGGAGTGCAAAGGCACAATCACAACTCACTGCAACCTCAACCTCCTGGGCTCAAGCGATCCTCCCATCTCAGCCCCCCGAGTAGCTGGGCCCAAAGGCGCATGCCACCGTACTCGGCTATTTTTAAATTTTCTGTAGGAGGTCTTGCTATGTTGCCCAGTCTGGTCTCGAACTCCTGGCCTCAAGCAATCCTCCCACCTTGGCCTCCCAAAGTGCTTGCATTACAGGCGTGAGCCACTGCCTGGCCCACTCAAATGTCTTGAGAGTTCAAAAGCATCTTGGTGATGCTCATCCCATGAGGCTGGTCAGGAAGTAGAGGAGGAATCTGAGAGGGGTGATGACAGATGCTCCTCAATCAGCCAGAACCCGGCCCTGACCCCATGTCCCTCACCTTCTCAGGATGTTCAATCAAATCACGGCTTACACTGCAGCCAGGTTTCCCGTGATGACTCTCTGGGGTGTCTGGCCAGTTTTCAACCCAAACCCACACACCCCTGCACAAAGCATTTTCACTACAGATACTCATAGGGAAGGCACCTTTTGAAAACTCACTGAGGATGAAGAATTTGCAGGACTGGAATTCACATTACCCACTGGAAGACAAGCAGGGAAGGAGGAGGAATGAGAGCTCTTTTCAAAGACGACAATGGACTCTAGCAAACTCATGACACTGCCCCCAACTGGGCTCAGCAAGCCTTTCTGGGCATCACAGGCTAGAAGCCCCTCCTGAAGATGTTTAAATGCATCACGCTGCAGCAAAGACACTGGCAGGATCTTGGTAAATATCAGTTGGCCACAGTGCTTGTGTGTGGCCAGATTCACAGAGGACCGCGTTCCCACACGTGTAAGGGCTGCAGTAACTCACACCCAGAAGGGAGGCATGCACACTTGCCATCTACCATTCCTCCCTGCTGCCTGCTGTCTTGTAAAAAGGTGCAAGCTGGGAATACATTGGAGCAAGTGCTTCTGCACATATGGCATCTAGCAGGGTCTCCCTGTGGGGCATGCTGGAGGGGCCTGGGGCAGCTGAGGGAAGAAGTCCCTACACCCACCTCCAGGTGATCGGTTCACTATTATTGCTTATGAGTTAATGATGGGCATTTTAATGCATGGCTTCTTGTGTGTTACTAGTTCAGAAAATGGAAAGGCCTAAAACTCTCTGAGTCAGCCCCAGCCACTGGCAGACATCAGATTACACCATCAGGTTTTCTGAAACCCTTCAATTCAAGCCTTTTTTGCTAGCTGGACGCAGGTATCCCAGCAGTGCTGGGTGTGTGTGTGTGTGTGTGTGTGTGTGTGTGTGTGTGATCTGGTCAGTACTCAGCATTTTATAACATCTTGTATGAATGAAAGGCAAGCTTTGATGAGAATCTGTGGACCTTACTAGACTGAGTCAGGATGGGTGTTTGATGCAGGATAAAGTCCATTTTATTTTACAAATCAATCTAGAGTCTGAAGAACAGAACAAATGGTACTGGAACCTTCTGCACACATCATAGTGCTGAAGCCTCCCCAGAGATTCACACAGAGCGTATGAGAAGGGGAAAAGGGAGGGTGAGAGCAAACCATTGTGGGTGAGGTGGAGTGATAATTACCCGCAGTTTGCTGGGAGCGCTAAATCACATAAGTGACTTCCTAGCCCTCAATAATATAGGTCAACAGACATTTGAAAAGGTAGCCATCTCCCGCTCAGGGGTACTGAGGCACAGAGAATAGCACTGCCTTCCTACAGTACACAGTCCGGTGTGGTCCTCTGCAAATGTAACTCTTGTGCCCAAATCCCTAGTGAGTGCCTCTTCAAAGGGGAGACTGGCCCTTTCTTCCCCTAGACTGTAACCCTGCCACACGGAACTACCAAGGAAAAAAGGTTTATCTTATTTTCTTTTAGACATCATGAGCCCTTTAATTTAGGGGGTGCTGAGTAAACATTCACCACAATGGATGGTTCTGTGGGGATTCTTTTGTGAACACCACAAAAAGGAAAAGCATAGAGAAGCAGAAAGACTATTCCTATGGTGAGGAAGAAAAACAATTTCAAACACTGAAGTTTCAAGGGCCCTGCTGAAGACCCTCATTTTAGTTTTATAGCATTTCTAACGTCACCTAAATTATGTAAGTTCTTGAAAACAGAATTGTCCTTCTTTTCTCTTTTTTTAAGTGAAGGAGTTTTAGGCTTGCGGGGTTCTCTTGTAAGATCTCCTTATTTAGGAACAGGAATGCTGAGGCTCAGAGAGCCAGGTAATGTCTCAGGTCTACAGCGCCCCCAAGGAGCAGGGCCAGTCCTCAAAGTCAAACCCTCAACTAGAAAGGCTGGCAAGCCAGCAGTTACTAATGGAACACAAAACATGCCTGTCACTAGAAAAAAGGGTATGTCTCTTCAAAAACCAGTTCTTCAGAATGCAGTGTTTGAAATGTGAAGGACACCCCAGAAGAGAGCATAAGACAATGTTTCTATGGCGCAGCATCTCAGAGGGAGCCTTACGTGAAATAAGGTCAAAGCACTTCTTCTCCTCAGGGTTGGTCTTCACCTGGCAGGTTAGCAGGTTGAGCTTTGCAGGAGGCCGGTTAGCCTGTTTAAAAGCAAAGAACAAAAAAAAAGGTTGGGGTTGGGTGGAAGGAATGGAAAATCATACAGTATCAATCCTCATGAGATACAGCAAGAGCAAACTCTTCACTAGTTTGCAAAGGTGGCCTTCAGAAGGCAGACTTGGCAGAGGAAGGCATGACTGAGACAAGTTACAGAGGCCTTTGAACTTCTTCTCCACAGAAGGCGACTGCCTCCCTGCAAGGGCACCTTGGTGGTCTATACAAACCCACCTGGACAAGGGGACAAGCGATGCCAGCTTTGAGGCTGCTGGCAGTGGATGCCTTCAGATCCAGATACTGCATGGCTAAGCCCAAAACATTCGGTTCTGATTCCTACCGACAACACAGATGATTTGCCAGGTAACTTGGGCACCCAGCTCAATTTCTGGTGATCTTAAAAGCGTTTTTTCTTAGCATAAACCTCACTTCCAGTGAAGGTAATTTCACAGTACAAAAACGGCAGAGAAGTTATTTTCCTACTGTTTGAAGTGATGACAGATAATAGATTCACATTCCTAAATGCCAACCATCGCTGTCACTTAAGTTTCAACAAAACATACTTCATTCATATCTGTAACCCCCAAACCCTCTCCCCCACACACGACACCAAGTGATCACAACATACTTTCATCAGAGGTGTACAAAAATGGCTATTTTATTACAGTTTCAAAAAAAAGATCATACTTAGTCCAAGAAAGCAAAGGACTGAGGGTAAGAAGATAATTTCAGAAACACAAATTTTGAACGGCAGAATACCTCTTAGAAACCTTGGAGGAATATCCAAATAGGAGTGGGCTTATCTTACCCACCTACCAAGCTGCTAAAGGAAAGATCAAATAAGAACGTCTTAAACTTCCATTGTTCTTGGGCCCCACTTCCCTTGGCCACCGGTCGCTTAAAGAGGAAAAAAACCTGGATTTGGGAATAATCCAGATACATACACATATGCATCTACACCTGGACAGACCTGTGAAACCCTCATGCACTTAGAGGCCCAGCAGCTTCCTTCCAGTAAGTCTACAGAGTTAGGGTGAGAGAGTTGAACCCATCCTTGCAGCGTGAAGGATTTGGGTTTAATAAATGTAAGTTTGGACTAGTGAAAGTCAGATAAGGTCAGATAAACAGGGTTGTACTAGACTCTCCTGGTTCGTGGCTGTGTTGGTCTTATCCTCTACAGGTTAGTCAGATATTCTCCATAATCTGTAGATATCTCAGAGAATTCCTGGATCGTCAGAAATCAGTATTAGAAGACACCAAGCTCTGCCTAATCTTGTAAATCTGGACACTTTCAAGTGAAAGCACCACTGATTGTGGATTGTTACCAATTGGATTACCTAACTTATCCAGGAACCAATACACCAAATGATCTATTTCTAGAAACACGGTTACAAACCATGTATGCAACCAAGTACTTTAACACGGGTGTACAGCCACCCATACGTAGCCTGTGTCTATTCTGTTACCTCCCTGTGATGACACAACTATACATGTGCAAATTTCAGGGCTACTTCCAAATTGTGGGGTCTTAGATATAGGAATAATAAACGAGGTTTGTGCGCTTTGATAAATACACAAGCACCTTCATGGACAAAATAATGACTTTGAATAACAATAGCTACATTTACTCAGCTATTTTTATTATATACCTATACAAGGCAGGCACTGTTCTAAACATTTTTCATGAAATAATTCATTTAATTTTCCTAACTGCCCTTTGAGGTAGGAACGACTCCAATTTTGTAGCTAAAAACACTGGCCTGGACAGACCAAATAATTTGGTTGAGGATATACAGCTAGGGAGCGGGGAAGCTAGGATTCCAACAAGTCAGGCTGGCTCCAGGGCTCGGGGCTCAACTGCCACCCTCCCTGTCCTCGACGTGTGTATCCATGGAAGGCGGTCGCTTGCCTGGACTTATCTTTAAGAGCAGCAAAGAACCACACTTAAATTGCTACTACTCATTCTCCTTCCCCACCTCCACCTTGCAGTCTTTCCTCTTCCCTGTAATATGGGGAAAGGTGTTCGTTCTTAACTACCATCAAAATCAGATTTCTCACTTCACAGCATACCACAAAATAGAGAAAAATATTCAGCGCCTTTATTGGAAGTAGGAATAATTTATAAAGACCTAAATGTGCCTACATATTAAAAAATGACAACCATAATAATGGGTCCACAAAACACATAAGTTGATCTTAAGCAGTATCACCAGCAGTTCTGTTTTACATTAATAACTTTGTGATTCAGGTTAAATATTAAGTATACAGATTAAGTATTAGCTAACAGTAAAGCTATTAGAAAAATTTATGGGAGAAAATTCTGTCCATTAAAATCCTTCCTTGTTGCAATTTGGAAAAATACAGTGTCACCTGGGCATGGCAGCTCACGCCTGTAATCCCAGCACTTTGGGAAGCTGAGGCAGGTAGATCACCTGAGATCAGGAGTTCGAGATCAGCCTGACCAATATGGTGAAACCCTGTCTCTACTAAAAATACAAAAATTAGCTGGGCATGGTGGTGTGCACCTGTAGTCCCAGCTACTTGGGAGGCTGAGGCAGGAGAACTGCTTGAACCCAGGAGGCAGAGGTCACAGTGAGCCAAGATTGGCCATTGCACTCCAGCCTGGGCGACATAGTGAGACCCCGTCTCAAAAAGAAAAAAACAAACAAAATAAACAAACAAAAAAAACCTGTCATCAGTTAATTGAGATATAGAACAGTTTCATCTCATTCACAAAATACCAGTGTTTTCTTAATAATTTAATTTGAGAAGCCCTAGTTTAGTAGAAAACTTATGAAGGAACGGTAAAAAAAAGATGCAACAGCCTTAGAGTTTGCCATGCAGGCAGAGATTATCAGTGATTCTCCATTTTAATCATGCCGTTCTGTTTTTTCCCAATTTGTCAGGCTTTTAGAAGGAAGGTGTTTTCTTCTTTCTTCATGACTGATCATGTTTTAAAATTTCAGATTGTGTAAGAGCCAGTGGACATTCCTTCCAGTGTAACACAGTCCCCAGCCCTCAGTGGTGTGGCAATGCTGTGAATCTGGCAAAGAGGATACCTAATTAGAGTTATTTTGTCCCAAGGACCACTTCTTCCTAGGGCCAGAAAACAGACTTGGCTAAGAGGGAAATTCAACTCAGGCTTCGACCGAATCTCCCGGATGTTATCCTCACTCCTCTGCTCCAATGAGAATACAACAACTTCATTTCCCGAAGGCTGCCAGCTTCCTGGGAAGGGTTTTCCTACCAGTGTAAATACACCCTGTGTGCTTCCATTTCTTAAAGAACTGCTTCGCAGCTGTGTGCCAGGCTCTGCTCTTAGACTTCCACTTAATCAAATCTTTGGAAATGTGCCTTTTTTTCCTGACTGTAAACGAGCACACTCAGGAGCTGCTGGCCAAACAGGTGAGCTGCATAAGAAATCAAGTCAAAACCAAACCAAACCAAAAGGGCATCTCTCAATTCTCTTTCTCGGTATGGGTGAACTCACTTCCCCACATGTAACCCCTCTGTAGATGCAGTCATACAGAGGGGTCCTCTGGATTCTGACTTCCAGAGCATGCAGGGAAATAGGGAAAAGGTGAGAAAAGGAACACTCAGCCACTGAACGGAGGGCTGGAAAACTACTTATTTTTCTGCATGGCAGCGAGGCAGTGAATCAAGACAGCCCCACCTGCCACCCCTGCAGGATGTAGGCGGCGATGGCTGCTAAAGGCAGGAGGAGACCTCTGGAAGTGGAGATTCCCTGGAGAAGGTTTTCCCCTCCAAACACAAAGCACTTATTAAATATGCACACGCTGTGTGACAAGCTGAGTTCTCAGCATCCCAGTGATGCCGGTTATAACCGTACTATCTGCCAAAAACTGGGGCAACCCATCCAAATTTAAAGACAACTAAGCCTCCACGTCTTTTGAGAGGAAGCTCAAGCTATGGAAGTGACTCAAAGTGAAGTTTATGCTGTCAGCAAAGGATTACCAGACCTGTTTTCCACCTGCCATGGAAAGAGCCACTCACTGGCTTAAGCTGAGGCCTGGATCCAGGGGAACTCTCAATGAAACAAATATGCCCCTTGACTTCAGAGCTGTGAAAGCATGAACTAGAACTTAGTTTTATGACAGTTTCTGCACTGAGGCAGTCAATCGGAGTTCAAACAGCGAGTGGACACCAATTCAAAAGCAAACCACAGAACCATAGGTGTTGAGATCCGGAAGGTATTTAGAAGAGAGCCTAGTCTCATCTAATCTAACATTCCTAATATTAAAGACAGTGATGGCTGGATAAATTTGCTTCCCTTGGTCTACAGAACTCATACCCTCACATCCACGCATGGAAAGAATGTCTTTTTTTTTTTTTTTTTTTTTTTTGAGATGGAGTCTTGCTCTGTCTCCCAGGCTGGAGTGCAGTGGCGTGATATCGGCTCACCGCAAACTCTGCCTCCTGGGTTCAAGCAATTCTCCTGCCTCAGCCTCCCGAGTTGCTGGGATTACAGGCATGCACCACCATGCCTGGCTAATTTTTGTATTTTTAGTAAAGACAGGATTTCGCCATGTTGGCCAGGCCAGTCTGGAACTCCTGACCTCAGGTTTTCTGCCCACCTCGGCCTCCCAAAGTGCTAGGATTACAGGCTTGAGCCACCACACCTGCCCACAACGTCCCATTAAGATCCAAACTGCATGGCCCTGGGGGTGGGGGTGGTACGGTGGTGATCACACGACCAATGAAAGCCAGGTTTTGAAAATAGAAAATGACCTTCATTTCCAAGTTCAGAAACACATTCAATCACCTAGACCAGAGGTCACCGAGAATCCCTACACTGTGTATATGCTATTCTGGCTCCTCTCTCCCTTTCTAAATCGAAGTCGGCAAAAACGAAGGCACCCCCAGAGGAATACAATCCTTGCTGCTGTGACATGCTTCAGCTGGGGTTTTACTCTATTCCCTTATTCATAAGAACCTCAGGGCCGTTTCTCTGGACCCCATGTTGAGTGATGACATTTCTACAGGGGCCAGAAAAGCCCCTCTGAGCTCCTGCCCAGCTCTGCCTTCACCAGGGGACTGGAGGAACAAGGGACAGGAAAGACGGTTACTGTCATCCACTCACATGCCCAAGGCTACTGGCTTGCATGCACTACGAGGCCTCTGCTTGGGGAATGGGAATGCAAACAACTCTCAGCATCTCTCTAGCAACAAAAAGGCAACGACCTCGGCCTTGAGACATTACCAAAGCTGTCTACCAGCCCATGTGGTTTTCACCAGCTCTGGTCATGCCAGATGAGGCAATGGTATGTATAATGCTGCCATGGAAAGAACAGTGTGGTGTGCAGAGCTCTGTCTGTGATCCAAGTTCCTGGTCTCTGAAAGCTAGATTGGCAAGGAACTTTATCCTGACCGGCTTTTCATAAGCTCAACATAGAGGGCTCCGTTTTTTCTTGCATAGACTCTGATAAACAGGATGATGGAAAGAGGCCTTAAAGTTGGGCACCATATGCTAAGATTTCAATAATAAAATTACTGAAATCTCTTTTCTCATGGATTTCTGGTCCCCAGAGTCCTGCCCATTTAAATGTTTTTCTCTTAATGGAAAAGTAGAAATCTTCACAAGTGAGAGGTTCGATTTCCAGAGACAAAGAGAGCTGGGGGAGCAGTTTGCTGTTGTGTGCTTTCTGGAGTCACAGGCTTCTAAATAAAGACAACCTGGCTTATCAGTTACTCCTGACTCTGCTAGGGAGTGGAAGATAACAAGGACAAGGCGCCATTTGGCTAAAATAAAATAAAAAAATTTAAAAAAAAGCATAAACAGGCTGCAGGTGCACCAAATCAAGACGGAGGCCAACAAGCGTTTCTGACAGGGAAATTCTTTAAGACACAACCTTAATACCATAACACACGGAGAACAACTCCTGCCCTCTAACTTCAGAAAGTCCTCCAACACCAACCTCATCTAATACAGCAGACACCATGGATTAAAAGAGAATACTTACGGTACCATGGGATATGGTCAGAAAACCATTTTTAACTGAACATTTCCTTTTCTGCCACACTTTTCGGATCCTTGTGGATAAGTGGGAGAAACAATAAGAGTTTAGACATTTTGGACACATGAGATAACGAACGTACATTTAAACTCTAGCAACACCCCCTTACGTACCCGTCGCTCTTCTTGTAGAGGCTGCCGTTCCGCTCGGTCCCATGTTCCTTGTTTCCCTGAGGCTGATGTAAGCTATAAGCTGTGCTCTGACGAATTTGGGAGTCCTAAAAAATGGTGAAGAGTGTGTTTTTAATCTTGTCCAGGTTCCAATTTTTAGAAAAGCAGTACACAAAGGAAACTTATGCCTAATAAGTGGTTTTTTTTTTTTTTTTAACAACAACAACAACAACAACAAAAATTGAAGAAATTTCCCCTTCTCAACACAGCAAAAAAGGACATCAGATTCTGCTCTAGGAACTGATAAATGCCATCTATCAGGCTACAGAAGGAAATGTCAGGAAACCAATATTCCCAAACTGGCTGAAGGAATGAGCCCTGGAAGTTTCCAGGTTTTATTTCATCATGAGCCTTAACCCCCTGACAATGACATGAGGCTCCCACTATGGCCAGAGTAGCTCATAAGGAGGGAGGTGATGCAGTGAGTAGAAAGACAGGGGTTTCCAAGCAAAACAACAAAACCAGCTTTCTGTCCCTTACTACAGAACCACCACATAAGCTCTCAGCCTCAGTTTCCTTCTTGGGCAATAAGAAAAGAATACCCGGTAAGGTCAATAAACAGTAAGGACTCAGTAGGATCACACATGTGAACATCAACAAGTACTGCACAAATCTTCACTTCCTCACCCCATCAATCTCGAGTAAGGGGGGTCTGACTCTGACCAAGGGGAGCCTAATTACAGGTAAACCATCCACATGGTCAGCTGAGAATCTGATTGAATCTACCACAATTGGGAAATTCCAGCCTATCAGCTTCTTAGGGTAAGCGAGGACTAGCAATGAACACCCAGGGCCCAAGTCCAGTGTCTGGCATCCAACAGGTGCTCAACTGGTGTTTAACAAATGATATCAGGCTGGGCGCAGAGGCTCATGCCTGTAATCCCAACATTTGGGGAGACCAAGGTGGGTGGATGGCTTGAGCCCAGGAGTTCAAGACCAGCTTAGGCAACATAGCAAGCCCTCGTTTCTACAAAAAATACAAAAATTAGCTAGGCGTGGTGGCAGGCGCTGGTAGTCCCAGGTACGTGGGAGGCTGAAGCAGGAGGACTGCTTGAGCCTGGGAGGTCGAGGTTGCAATGAGTCATGACAGCACCACTGCACTCCAACCTCAGTGACAAAGCGAGACCTTGTCTCAAAAAAACAAAAACCAAACAAAACAAACAGTATCAGACACTCTGAGCTGAGAGTAGGAGAGGCCACCAGTGCCAGTGCAGGAAATTCTATTTCCCTGAGACTTAAAGGGAACGAGAGGGGAGCAAGATGTGAACAAAGTGTTCACAGGTCAACCAGGAGAGGGCCGAGGTCTGCTCATAGGTGTTTAATGAGAACCCCTATCCAGTTCATTCCATAATGGGAGAAACAGGGACACAATGAAAGTAAGTGGTTTGCTCCAGGTGCAGAGCTCCTTAAAGCAAGAGCAGAGAGTGGAATGGAATCCTGCCTTCCACTCTGAGGCTCCTTCCATTACACCATCTTCTCTCCCCAGAGAACATCCTCAGAGTCTAGGGCCACTCTCATCATTGCCACTGAGCAGCTCACCAACCTTGGAGAACGAAGCACATCCCCAAACGATGAAAGAACTAACACAGGAAAATCAGTGTGATGGAAGCTGAGAGCAAGTGCACTCAAGAACTGAAGCGTCAAAGGGAAAAAAGCACAGGAAAAAGCGAGTTTTAAACATGAAGGCAAGAACTAGCAGAGAATCAGGGTAGGATCTTCAAGGCAAAGTGGATAGTACACAAAAGACATGGGGAGGCCACGTGGTCAGCACCCAGGGAAGCTGGACAAATACTGCATCTGAGGCAGTAAGGCCCGGGGGTGGACAAGACACGCTGGAGTCAAGAGTTTTGACTGCATCTCAAGGCACAGGCAGCCTCTTGGATTTCTGACAGTTTGAAAAAGGATTCTGAAGCACAAAACTTTTTAATTTTAACGAAGTCCCATTTACCTACTGTTTCATTTTTCACTTGTACTGTAAGGGTGCTATCTAAGGAACTATTGCCTAATCCAAGGTCATGAAGATTTATACTTATAAATCTCTTCCAAGAGGTTTATAGTCTCAGCTCTCATTTAGCTCTTTGACTCATTTTGAGTTAATTTTGATTATGGTATGAGGTAAGGGACCAAGTTCCTTCTTTGCTTGTGGCTATCCAGCTGCCCCAGCACAATTTGTTGAAAAGACTACTCTTTCTCCATTGTCTTGGCACCCTTGTTGAAAGTAAATCGTCTCTAAATGTAAGGATTTATTTCTGGACTCTCAGCTCTATTTCATTGGTCTATATGTCTCTCCTTATGCCAGTACCACACTGTCTTGAATATTACAGTTTTGTGGTAAGTTCTGAAATCGGGAAATGTGAATCCTCCAATTTTGTTCTTCTTTTTCTAGATTGTTTTGGCGATTCTGGGTGCCTTGCGTTTCCACATGAACTTCAGGATCAGCTTGTCAATTTCTGCACGAAGGCAGCTGGGATTTCTGGAGGGGACTGCACTGAATGTGTAGATCAATTAGGGGAGTACTGTTATCTTCACAATAAGTCTTCCAACCCATGCACATGAGTGTCTAGCACTGATTTTTTAAACTCTGCCAAAAAAGAAAAACCAAAAAACTCCACGTGAGCAATCAGTAACGTGCTGAGGCCCTCTCCATTACTGAACTGACAACCAACCCTGAAACAAGCAGAGCCCAGGAGGGGAGAAACGAACTCATTTCCACAGAAAGTTCACACAGCACTCAAGCCTCTGGATAAACTAGGGCACACGCACATTCATGGGATGAGGATGGTCCTAGCTTCCACATTTTCTCAGAAGGGCGGAACATCGGCACCAAAATTTAGAGCAAATCCAGCTTTCAACATTGCTGAGAACAACACTGTGGAAGGAATGTGGAGAAATACTGCTCACCTGTACAGCGTCTCTGTGAAAGACTAAAAATAAACCTGTCAGGAGACTCGACTGCACAACCAAGAAATACGTCTATTGATTTGGGGAGAAAAAAAGCCCTGCACAAAGTGGTGAAATCATGTGACAACACCGCTAACACTGTTCGTGCCACACATATTAATCAGAGCGATTTTCAGGTCTCACGAACAGGATAAGGGACATTCTTCTCAACAGAATCAGACCCTATGCCAGAAGGTGACAAAGAAATCACCCTGTTTTATTCTTTTCTTTAGACCAATTAAAGCATGCAGGCAAATCTGAATTTGTAAAAAACAGGAATATAATCTGTTTAACATAAAATTGAAACTGTTTTAGTGCGAATTACTTCAGCATCCTCTAGGTGACTCCCAGGCGACCCAGTAACAATAGCCTTTGTTAGCCTGTACAAAACGCCTGACCAGGTGAAGGCCTGACAGAGAAAACTGGCCCTTTCACATGACCAAGGTTTTGATTTTTAGAATACTATTCAAGGGAAAAGAATCTCTCCTTCTGGAGAGAAGAATAACATAAGAAGTAAGAGAGGCCAGGGCGGTCCATGTTGCCCCAATTCCTGGAGACTCCAATGTACTCTTCACTTTCCTAAGAGAGACGAAGACAACCTAAACTCGACTGAAAAAGCCTCAACGTGCAGGGACTGTTTGTGTGCCTGAGTATGCAGGGTAAGTGGGCGCTTGGTGGAACTTCAAAAGGCTTTCATGAAATTCTACCAGTGTCCAACATCCTCTGTCCTGTGACACCCAGACAAGTCCTCAGAGCTCAGGCATCATCCTTGATCTTAACTTTTCTGTGGCCCATGAAGTGTTAGCCATTGGGTCTGGCCAACATAGAATCTGCCCAGATGACCAGTAGAATCCTTGGGCTGTCTAAGACTCTAGGATAGCTCAAAAACTGACATTTTGCCCACTTCTCAGAAAGTCAGTGTCCAGACAATTCCTGTGATTGACAAGCTTGTCGAGGAGTCATTTCTGGAAGCTTAAAATTTCTCTGCCCAGGAGGGCTGTGATGTCCAATTCATTCCCCATCTTCTGAAGATACGACAGGTGTGTCCACCCACATGGGCGCAACTGGGAGCTGGAGGCCTTGCAGAGCCAAGCACTGAGTCGTGGTCTAAGAACAGTGCTTTCAAATATCATTACCACCTATTCTCCATTATTTAAGGGGAACTCTTAAAAGACTCCAGAGAACCAGTTTGACGTGGAATAGATCAGGGTCAAATCCTGGCTCTGATGCCACTGTGTGAGCCCAGCAAGGGCACTTATCCTCAGTCTCTCACAGAATAAAGTTGCCGACATGGCTGGCCGGGCGCAGTGGCTCACGCCTGTAACCCCAGCACTTTGGGAGGCTGAGGCGGGCAGATCACGAGGTGAGGAGTTCGAGACTAGCCTGGCCAACATGGTGAAACCCCATCTCTACTAAAACTACAAAAATTAGCCGGGCGTGGTGGTGCGTGCCTGTAATCCCAGCTAATTGGGAGGCTGAGGCAGATGAATTGCTTGAACCTGGGAGACAGAGGTTACAATGAGCCAAGATCGCACCACTGCACTCCAGCCTAGATGACAGAGGGAGACTCTGTCTCAAACAAACAAACAAAAAGTTGCAGACATGGGCAAACACTGCCTACCCTGTAAAGTGGCTTGTAAGGATCGTTGGCCACACTTGTAAAGTGAGGCCTGAAAAGTGAGGTAAACAGGAAATGCCCTGCAATGGACAGGAGCAGGTCCCTCCTCCCCTAGAGTGAGGGGACCATGGAATGTGATGCAGGCTGGACACAGAGAGGTGGGTGAGAGGCAGGTGAGGCTGGAAGGCCTGGGTCACGAGTAAGGGGAGGAGCCTAGAGCTGGGTATGACAGCACCTTGAGTCAGATAGGGAGGAGGGAAGAGGGGCAAGAGCCATGAAGACATGGGGCCAGAGGATGGACCAACAAGGAGGCTAAGGGATATGTCACACACAACAGCAGCAGCATCCATTCCTGTTGAACCTCTAAGAGCGCGACACCATGAGGGAAGGGAATTTGGTCACTATGGTATCTTTACCACCTAGGGGCTCAGTATTTGTTGAATGAACTATTAAGATAATTTATTATTTATTAAGATTATTAATAAATAATTTTATTATTAAGATAATATGGTAAGTGCTCTACAGAAATGATCTCTTAGATCTCCTGAAAACTCTGAGGTTGGCTGTGTTATTCCTATTTGATGGACGGGGAGACCACGAGATGGAGAGGTCCAGGACAGGGCAGGGTAGGAAGTGGGAGACCCAGGATTCAAATGCCAAGATCCATGCTCTTCTGCTCTGTTAGACAGCTACCCTAGCAACCCCATCCTAGTTAGAAGCTGTCCTCTCCACCAGCCCCACCTGCTGGGACTCTGCTAACTCCAGCAATCCTCAGTTTTTTGTTTTTGTTTTGGAGACGGGGTCGTGCTCTGTTGCCCAGGCTGGAGTGCAGTGGTGCGATCTTGGCTCACTGCAACCTCCACCTCCCAGGCTCAAGGGGTCCTCTCACCTCAGCCTCCTGAGTAGCTGGGACTACAGGTGCATGTCACCACAACTGGCCAATTTTTTGACTTTTTGTAGAGATGGAATCTCACTATGTTGGCCAGGATGGTCTTGAACTCCTGGACTCAAGCAATCCACCTGCCTTGGCCTCCCAAAGTGCTGGGACTACAGCTGTGAGCCACCATGCCTGGTCTGCTAACTCCTAATCATCCTTCTAAGCCCCATCCCAGGTATCACAGCCTCTGGGAAGTCATCCCTGATGGCACCTGTCCAGCCCGCACTCGGCAGACACTGCCTCCTGGAGCTGATGTCCATGAGTGCTCTCATCACACTGTGCCACAGTTGCTTCTCTGTCCCCACCCCTGGAGCAGGAGCCCCTGAAGGGGTGATAACCGGATCCATCTTGTTCTGTTGTGTTTGTGGAGTGCTGGCTTAGAGTAACAGTGGAAGAAAGGTTAGCTGGATGTGTGAATCAACAAACGCGTCCTCCACTGAGGCTGACATGGAGGCCAGAGCCAGGCTACCTAGCAGCTTGGCAGGAGAGGCAGGCAGGTGACCCCTGGCAGAGATCTCTGTGATGAAGGCCAGATCTGGGCATGTAAGATACACGAACCCAGAGGCAGAAGAAAATTATGGCTGTGGTGGACCTTGGCTGCCTGGATGGCACAAACTGTTCTATCACATCCTACTACACAGGATGCTCAAAAAAGAGGGAGCAAGAGAAAGAGAGAGAGAGACAGAGACAGACAGAGAGAGACAGACACACACAGACACAGAGAAAGATCAACCATACTTGAGATCTGCAGAGTGGAAAACCATGGTGGTTTCAGCACTAGACCTGTGAGACCGTGCCCCAGAGCCTGATCCTCCCCGTAGAAGCGCACAAGTCTGGGTGCTTCACATCAAACAGCAGAGAGAGCCTGCACACCAGTGATGAGGCTTTGGGACTCCGCCAGCACCCCAACAGGGTCCATCCTGGCAGAATGCCATCGGATGGACGACGTGGGATGGGGAAGGCAGGAGGTGAGGCTGACGGGGAGAGAGCTCACCCAAAGATGAGCAGTGCCAACGAGTTTAACTCTGTAGATAGGATCTTCTCCAAAAATCAAACACTATGGTACATAGGTCGGTCCTCATTGTATAATATTGCACTATGGGTGGTCACTGCACAATTTTTCAACTTTTCTCCAAGTATGAAAACCTTCACAAAGAAAAATAATGGAAATACCAAAGAGTAGTATTCTCCTTACAGAGAGCAGAAAATATCAAGAACAAAACATGAATGGCCAGTGATTGGGAAGTGTGAGGTCACCAGGACCAGAACGGCACAGGCTCCACACTAAAACAAAGCTGCAGAGTCACAAAGAAACAGCAGCCCGAAGCTACCACACTGCAATGGCCACTCTTCATTCCTTCAATAACTGATGCTTGGGATTTACAGGAAGAGAAAGAGGAGCACTGGCTTCTACCAACCACCAAGGCAGTTTCTTTGGGGCACGTTACTTAATTTCTATGAACTGTTATTACACAGGTAGGGTTAGAATTTTTATAACACTGAATAAAAATCCTCTAACACCTTCAGTTGTCTAAGTCACAGAAGAAAATCCAACCAAAGGGAATGACAGCCTAAACAATAATGACCAAATGATCAATTCTTATTGCAAATTTGAGGTATACAAGATGGAACCCCATAATAAAAATCATTTTAAAACAGAAAATCTAGCATATTCACATCTGCTTATTACTTGCAACTGTGTTCAAAGATTGTCCAACTTGCTGAATGCCATCACCTAAAAGCAACGCAGAGCATGATACACAGAAAACACAACACGCCCACAACTAGGAGACTGTTGAATTAGGTCTTGATAAGGAGCCAACTGGGCAGACAGCCAAAGAGGAATAGTAAAGGAGGTTCATTTGATCCCTCTGTGCAATCAGGGGCAGATGGGCTGGTCAACAAAAAACAACAAACTATAAAGAACTTCTGGTCTGTGCTGGTAAATTTGTTATTACTTTCCTGCAAAGCTGTAAATAACCAGCTCTCTCACAACAGCCCATTTTCCCAAACCTAATTCTGCACAGCCAAAGCAAACACAGCCTTTGCACTGTGCCCAGAGGGCCATTTGGCCCCAGCAGCTGCTCTGCCTTATTTTAAACCTGAGCTTCGCTTCATGGGTTGGATCCTCCTTCTCAGACAAAGGCAGTTCTCAATCATTTCCAACGGCGCGCTGGGGAGCAGCCACCTTGGACGGCATTTTGGCTCCCGCCCTCGCACTACCTCCTCCTCGTTACCACTAGGCCACTCTTTTCTCCTTATGCCAAGTTCTTTTTTCTTTTTGTGCTTATATCCCATGTTTGGGAATATCAAAGCGTCAGGGCCTACATTCTCTAGACTAGGAGGAAGTCACCACGTTGTATGTCATTTCTAGCGCTAAATAGAACCTTACTCTGCCAATGTCTCACTTAGTTGACCCATCTTTATCAAAATTCTACTAAATGAGCACTGTGGCACTACTGTGCAATGGAAGAATGGCTCAGAAGGCAGGGTGGCATCCTCAGGCTGCTCGAGGTCCGGCTGGAGAAAAGGCATCTGTGCACTTTAAGGCACAGCCAACACTCAAAAAGAGGAATAGGCTGTGATTCAAACGGGGCTTTCAAACAGGACGTGCTCTGTGAACTCAGATCACTGTGGGCTAGGGTGATCAGAGGCAGCGCTCCAGAGGTGGGGCTTCAGATGGACTAGAAAGATGTGTAGAATTCAGGCCAGGCGCACTGGCTCACGCCTGTAATCCCAGCACTTTGGGAGGCCAAGGTGGGCGGATCACTAGGTCAGGAGATCGAGACCATCCTGGCCAACATGGTGAAACCCCGTCTCTACTAAAATACAAAAAATTAGCCGGGCGTGGTGGCGTGTGCCTGTAGTCCCAGCTTCTCAGGAGGCTGAGGCAGGAGAATTGCTTGAACCAGGGAGGCAGAGGTTGCAGTGAGCCAAGATCATGCCATTGCACTCCAGCCTGGCGACAGAGCAAGACTAAATCTCAAAAAAAAAGAAAGAAAGATGTGTAGAATTCAGCCAGTCAGGGGAGAGAAAAGGAGGGAGCGAGGGAGGGACCTGCTTCATCATCACAAAGGAACAGCAGCAAAAGTGTAAACTGTAAACCCAGAAAATGTCCACTTCCCTAATATTTGTGCAAACTCTTCAGCCTTTAATAAAATCTACAACAATGAAAGGTGAGGGGTTAAAATAAAAAATGTTACTAGCCATTAATATATAAAAGGAATACCTATATATATATATGTTCATGAATAAAACATGCAAAATTCTGCAATTTATTAAAATACTGAACTACTTACTCTCCTAGACTTCGGTCACAAAAGGTAAATGCATTTGGGAGAAAAACAACAATATTCAGTTATAGTACAAGAACTTACAATAAAACAGAGCTCACCAAACTGCCAACAGGGAACTTTATGCTCTGTCAAGTAGTTTAGCAATTTCTCTAAAATCACTAGGTATACGTTTAGACACATTCCTTTTATTGACAAGGAAATGGATTTATACTAAATTCACATTATGATACCCACGTTGTAGTGAAAATATAGTAAAATTATATTTAAAACTTACTTTTTAATGGCTTTTTAAAAACAAGTCCCCACAACACAAATTGTCCCTGGTGACGTGTTAGCACACAGAGACGTCATTACAGAAAGACGGGAAGTAAGAGAATTAAGGATTTCTGCCTGTTATCATGGAGGCAGCTGTAAGAAAAGCTCATGCCTCATATTTTATAGAACACAACCTCAGGGCTGGCAGAGCCCCAGCTGGTCATCTGCTACGTGCCTAGGCCCAAAGGGGCAGAGTCCACATATGTCAGGGTAGGGAAATGACAGAGGGCCAGGTACAGGATAAATAGCACAAATGACACATGGTCTCTGTGATGAAGCCACCGAGAGCCCCTTATCTAGCAACTGACAGAGAACAGGGTTTATACACCACCATTAAGGCCACGCATGTAGTAAATGCTTCCTCCTGAAATAAACGTATTTTAAAAGATGGTTTTATAGAACAAAACTGCAAGAATACATTAAATGTTTTACTGCTGCCTGACACAGCCCGAGTGAACTGTGAGCTCCTAGAAGACATGAACTTCATGTTCTTCAGGCCCAAAGCCTCCAAGAATGGGGCGAAAACTGCAATCTTTCAAAATTAAATCCCCTCACCTCTTTCTGTTCAACCTGCAATGCGGATTTCAAAATATCTCGAAGCTGTATCAACTGCCTTCTTTCTTCATCCTGGGCCTGTTTGATCTTTAAAAACACACACACACAACAGAATGAATCAGAAAATTAAGACTGAGGTACAGTGAAACACTGGTGCTCATGGGGCCATTTCCACACAGTGTGACAACTGCCTCCCTCGCTGGTCAAACCTTCCCTCCCACCAAGACAGAGGACAGGCGTGGGAACGCCACACTCCACGTGGGCGGCACAGCATGAAAACACAGGATTACACAGAAGCGACATTTAGATGAAAATGTCTGTTGCATTAAGACGGTTTTAAACCACGGTGGGAGGGAAGCTACTCACTGTGTGAAGATCTGTAGACAGCGTTTCAATGGAAGGTTTCAGGCTTTCCACGGCTTTGAGTCCATCCTGAAAAAAACTAGCAGGAAAAAGAAGAAAACAGAGATGACACTTCACAAAGGAAAAAATAATTTTGTCAGACGGACTAAAAAACTTCTTTAAAGTGACTGAAGTCATTATGTAACTCCTGGGGGAAAAGACTGTATGAACAGAACCTTAAAATATCAGGCAATCCAAGAATAAAATGACACTCAAAATTAGCAGGAGTGAATAGAAAAGGAATTGGAATAAGCTTAAGTATTTGAGATTTTCCTCGACCCATATAAAATGAGGCCTTGATTTTCAGTTTATAACAGGAGAGGGTTCTGCATCTGAAGCCAGAAAGGCCATGGGGCACAAGTGGAAGACACTAAAGAATGTGCCGCAACAGGCGACTGCTACATGGAAAAGAGAAGGAATGCAGAGGCCGGGTGCAGTGGCTCATGCCTATAATCCCAGGGTGAAGGATTTGGGGAGGCCAAGGTGGGAGGATCACTAGAGACTAGGAGTTCAAGACCAGCTGACCAACGTAGCAAAACCCCTAAAAATACTCTACTAAAAATACAAAAAATACAAAAATACAAAAAGCTACTGCTCGGGAGGCTGAGGCACAAGAATTGCTTGAACCCGGGAGGTGGAGGTTGCAGTGAGCCGAGATCACGCCACTGCATTCTGGCCTGGCGACAGAGTGAGACTGTCTCTCAAAAAAAAAAAAAAAGAGAGAGAGAGAGAGAAATAATGCAGAAAAGAACCAAGCAGCTTTGATGGCCACACTGTATCTGCAGGGTAGGAAACCATGGATGGAGAACTTGAGATCAAATATCAAGAGGAATTTTTTATTTTAAGGCTGAGAACTCAATGCTGTGAGGTCACCTATAACAAGTGATTCACAAAATACAACAGAGGCTGGACAAGTTTTTCTGCTGCAGCCATGGGCTGGTGTTCAGCGCTGCCTCTGGAGGGTGCTGTGTGTAACTCTTTTGAGAGGAAGGAAGAAAGGGCATTTCCATGAGCTAAGGAGAAAGTTCTAACTTGTAATGAGGCCTGATGCGGCCCCAGCCTGCAGCTCCAGCCTCAACCCACACCATTCCACCCCCGCTTCATTCACTCGGTTCCAGACACTCCGGCCTTTTCTCCCTTCCTCCACGACCACCAAGTTCTCCTGCCCCAGGCCCTCTGCATTCTGTTTCTTCTCTCTAAATGCTTCTCCTAAGGTGTGTCTGCTTCACCTGGCTGATTTCCACTCATTCTTCAAGTTTAAGGTTAAACATCCCCAGTTAGTGAGGCCTTCCATAATCCCCTACAAGTTATTCACCTATAAGAGGACTTCTTATACTTTCTCAGAGCATTTTGTATTTTGCTTCAAAACACTTGCTGCAACTGCAATTATGTATTCATTAGTGTGATTGTTTAAAATAGAATTCCCTCATTAGATCTGAAGTTCTAGGAGGCACAAAGTACCCGCAAAGTTTGGTGTATTTCATGCACATGCCATTTATTGAATGAATAAATAACTTAATGAAGGATAGACTGTCACCAACTTTAGCCAGTTCATTGGATACCAAGGAGACTATCTTTAAAAAGTGATCTGGGTTTCACATGTGTCATGTGAAGTGATGTTTACTTCTTTTAAACTCAGCAGTAGCTCTGTGGGTGTTTCCCAGACCAAGTGCGTCACACACAGAAGGCGCTGTGAAAGCACTGCAGCATGGCGTTTGACGCAGCAGCTCCAAGGAGGAAGGAGAGGGACACACAGGCCGTGGGGCATGAACTCTGACTGGTGTTTATTAGGAGTCACAGAGGTCAGGATGCTAGAATGTTTTCATTCATCTTTAGATAGACACACAATTCTTTATTTTATACTCTTGTTCCTGTATTTTAATAGGTTTTTTTCTGAATACAGAATGCTTCTGAACTCATCTAATTCTTGTATTTTATTTACATGTTTTTCTTTACGTAACTATTTTCTTAATCACTTCAAATTCTTGTGAAATAGGTAGGAGGACAGAGATCTCTAAGATCTAAGATAAGGAGTAGGAAAAATATTACAGGTGATAAATGCAAAACAACCCAGGAAGAGGGAGCAGGTGTACAGCTCCAAGAACCTTTGCAACCTGGCAGTTCTCCCTACGGTGAGACAGAGAGCGAGAGCAAGAGCGAGAGCACGTGAGCATGAGCCCTGTAGTGGAATCAAGTGCTCAGATGACTTCTCGTCAGGACGCTGTTTCCAGCATGACAATGAATGGTGTACTTGGAATAACAATATGAATTTGGATTTAGATTTAGATTTCATCTTTGTAATAGCCCAGCCAATCTTCACCATCCACCTACCTGGAAAATTTCCTCCCTCTGATTTTTCAAAGTGCTGACCTTCCCGTACCCTCCTTGAGGCGTGTCTTGGCACCCAGACACCCCTTCAAAGTGCAGTCAGCCCTGGTGTCAGGAGAAACTTCAAGAAAAGGAAGACTATTCCTTCTCCGCTGGCTGCTATCCCTATGACAGTCCTAACTACACAGCCCCAGAACATTTTCTTAAGTTGAGCCCATTAACACTTTTCCAAGCTTCACAGAACTTTTACCATCAACATTACCCAATCAAATTTTGTTGTCTATTAAACATTTTCTAGCCTGCCTCACCAGGCTAGAAGGGGTGTATTTCTATCCTTTAAAATACGCCCACTTAGAGGCAATTATCAAACCACCAAGCAGAGCAGCTCCCTTCTTCTTTGGGCCCCACACACCGTGCCAGGGCCCCTCCTGCAGCCTTCATGCCACCACATTCCAATGCGGTGTCTGCTGATGGGGTCTGCCTGTGACACCCGCCCTTCCCTCCTCTGCAAGCTTCTGCAGCATCCGGGGCTGAGCCTCATCTTGACCATGCATTCCAAGTTTACTGAGCAACAGCTGGTCACAGTGGCTTCCAGCAGGTATTGGCTCAAAGAACAAGTCAAATCAACACTCATCACCACCTTTCAAACGATGGCTGTATTTTTTTTGAGACAGAGTCTCGCTCTGTCGCCCAGGCTGGGGTGCAGCAACATGATCTCAGCTCACTGCAACCTCCGCCTCCTGGGTTCAAGTGATTCTCCAGCCTCAGTCTCCCGAGTAGCCAGGACTACAGGTGTGCACTACCGCATCCGGCTAATTTTTGTATTTTTAGTAGAGACCAGGTTTCACCATGTTGGCCAGGCTGGTCTCGAACTCCTGACCTCAGGTGATCCGCCCCCTTGGCCTCCCGAAGTGCTGGGATTTCAGGCATGAGCCACCGTGCCTTGCCAAACCATGGCTGTCTTTGTTTTATAATGTTATAATGCCCTACTTCTAGATTCCGCCAGAGTACAGGATCTTCACCGTTCAGGAGCAAAGGCTAATAAGACAAGTTTTCAAGATATTCCAGGAACGAGGTAGAGATGAAAATTCCTTCCTTAAATAAAATAAAAATAAAAGAACATGAAGTATTCTTTAAGAACACTTAAAGTGAAAAAGAAAAATGAAGAAAAAGCAAAATAACGCATATCTAAGTAGTTCCAAGGGTCAACAGCCAAACCTGAGCCCTGGAATCTGGTTTACACAGTGGCATCTTCACCCTGGCGGAGCACAGCAGTGTGCAGAGGCCGGCGTCTGCCCAGCAGGGCACAGCACCCACCAGGCAAAGCTGTGCCCTTGGGGGCGAGAAGCGGAAACTGGGCGTGTGTGATGGGGGAATGAGAGGAGCTCCCACATGTGGAAACACACACGGCTGCGAGCTCTTCTCACTCTGCAGCTGAGTCGCTCCGGCTCCACGTTGTAGCCTCCAGAATGTGAATTAAGAAAGTCAAAGCTGCTTGACTGATTTGAAGAGCAGGCAGCGTACACACTCTCTCTCATATCCAAAAAGGAAGTAATGGAAGATTCATATTTTTAAAGGTTACTGAGCTCATGTCCATAAAAGGCCAACTACTTCACTTTTCCACAAGTGGTCTGTTGCTACCCAACTGATTGGTTTGGGCAAAATAAAGGGGCGGGGGGAGGAAATCCCAGAATAGCTTCTTCTTAAAAATAAAATATCAGCAAGGAAGCGACCCACTTCCTAAATTGCCTGACATAAGAACTGAAGAAGTAATTTGCATGCTCATCACAAAGTAAGAATTTTGAGTCTCCATAAAATAATTCATCTTGAAAACTATACAATTGCAAGGTCTTTTCCACCAAGTAGAGATGAGCTCTTTTTAAAATTTTTAATATAAATTCATGGGGTAGAAATGCAGTTTTGTTATAGGCCTGGTGGTCAACTTAGGGCTTTTAGGGTATCCATCACCAGAATAACATACATTGTACCTATTAAGTATTAATAATTTCTCATCATCCCCACTCCCCTCACCCTCCTGAGACTCCGTTGTCACTCTACTCTCTACATCCATGGGTATGCCTTTTTTAGCACCCACTTAAGAGTGAGAACATGCGATATTTGTCTTTCTGCGGCTGGCTTGTTTCACTTAAGATAATGACTTTCAGTTCTATCCCTATTGCTGCAAAAGACATGATTTCATTTTTTTTTTTTTTTGGTTAAATGGCTGAAGCTCTCTTTTAACTTTGGATGAACCACTCAGCACATCCGCCTTTGCTGCCTGACCTCAAGTGCTTTAGAAATGCAACATCATCAAAGCTGTATTAAGAATTCCAAAGCAGAGCTCAGTTCAATTCCACAGCGCAATTCACTGCTGCAAATATGTGCCACACACTGTAGATATAAAACAAATAAATGGCATGGCCCCTTAAGAGTGCATAGTTCAGCGGCACAGAGACACAAGGAAGATGTCACCACGGAGACAAGCAGATGGTGTGGCAGCAACACAGGAGGAAGGAAAGGAATTCCAAAAGGAAGGAAAGGAATTCCAAAATGAAGAAGCATCGCAAAGCAGGAATGATCCATAAGCTGGGTCCTAGGAGGAACAGAAGACAAGGAGGGAACAAAGGAAAGAGGCCTTCTAGGAAAAGAAACAATTGTGTACAAAGGGAGGTCGCTGGTGGCACAGCCTGCTCTGGGAAGGTAAGCAGACAGGCGTTGCAATTCCACAAGGAAAAGATTTCCTGTCAGTCCACACCTTCCACTCCCGCTGTCACGAAGCCAGCTGGGCCATCGTCATCTCTGGGCTGCACAGGGATAGAAGCTGTGTACCCAAGCAATTGCCCACATCCACCCTTGTCCTGTCTGGTTCCTTCTCCACAACATGCAGAGTAATCTTGTTACAGCCGAGAAGCTTCCTGAAGCTGCTTCTAACCAACACCACTGTCTCTCTCCCCATCACTGTTTTGCCTTTTCATAAACTCAGTTAAACATTGGCTCGTGTTTCCTACTTGCCTCCCCCATGAGACTCCAGGGTCTGTGAAGGCAAGAACTTTGTTTTCCTCCTTACTGCATCACCAAAACCCCTAATAGCGCCTGGCATATCACAGGAGCACATACAAATGATCCTCTGCTTCAATCTCTTCAAGAGCTTCCCAACATATTTGGGATAAAATCTAAAAACTTTTGCAAGACGTCTGGGGCCATCCACATCCCTAAGGCTTTTCCATGCAGTTTCGTTTCACGCCACTCTCCTTTTTCACTGAGCTTATGTCACCTTGGCCTTTTTCCTGCCTTAAGACCTAGACCCTGCCTGGAATGTTCTTCCCCCACTCCTTATCTGCCGGCTCCTACTCATACTTTAGATCTCAGATCCATGTCTCCTCAGGGAGGCCTGCAGCTCATTCAAGAAACAGCCAAGTACCTACTGTGTTCCGGGCACTGTGTGCTGGCTGTTGCAGACTGTATCAGGGAACGAAATAGAAAAACAAAAAAAACAAAAAACCCTACCCTAAATCTTTATCTAAATCAGGTCCCTCTATTATATTCTTTGTTAGATTCCTATACTTTAAAACAATTTTGTAAGCATCTAATTAGAAATTTGTCTCTTTCAGTCTAACTTCCCTACTTGACTCTTTGAGCAGGAACTATGCCAGCACTGCACATCACTGTGTCTCTCGCCTCTGGTCCAGCGCCTGACATATAGCATGTGCTCAATAAAAGTGTGTTGGGTGGGTCAGTGAAGGAGCCAGAGGCCTGTCTCTATCAGTGACTGGGGGTCGAGGAGCAGAAGCCAGGTCAGAGACGTGGGTCAGACTGAAGTACTGACATAGATGGCAAAGCTGAGTACTTGAGCAGCCCCTGCGCGTGGAATTCTCTCCTTCTCCTCTACTAACATCTTCCTTTGCTCATCGCAGTCACTGGCTCTACAGGATAATATATAAAAGTGTTTTCTTATTTTAAAACACTGCATTAACATCGTATCATTTATCTTTTAACAAACATCTAAGAGTTGTGGAATAGGTCAAACTAGTTTGTCCCTCTACAAAAAGGGCAAAAAAAATAAATATATTTGGCAATTACTACAGATTTTTTATATTGTATATATGCTTTTATTTTTAATTAAGATATAATCCCTAAGCCATAAAGCCATAAAATTCATCCTTTTAAAGTGATTTTTAGTAAATTCACAAAGTTGTGCAATCATTAGCACTCACTTCCAGAATATTTTCAATATCTCACAAAGAAACCCTATACCCGTTAGCAGCCATTTCCCATTTCCTTTTTCCTCCAAGCTGCGGCAATCACTCACCTGCTTTCTGTCTCTGTGGACGTACCTATTCCTGACCTTCCAAATAAATGGGATCATACAGTACATGGCCTCTTGTGTCTGGCTTCCTTCACTGAACGTGTTCTCAATGTTTACCCGTGTTGTAGCATGAGTCAGCACCTCATTCCCTTTACTGTAGACTCCTACGTGAGTGTTTATTTCCTATGAGCTATCTATAGATCTACCAGAATTTGCCACACATGAAGAAACATTTAAGATAACACAACAGAGAAGAACTTACTTGCATTGGGCATGAAAATATTTGATCAGATTCTGAAGTAAATCTACTCCCTTTTTAATCTTGATTTCGTTGACCTTCAGCAGATACTGTTGAAAAATGAAAAGGAAATGTCACAGAAGTAAGCAGAATATGAGTTTAAAAGGAGCTTCTGAGGACTGAGATGATTCCTTCTACTTCTCTGGCATCTTTTACAATGCGTAGAGCGCATGATTGACACGTAGTATCTCCTGGATTCCATAACCGTTTCTTTATTTTGGGGCCACATGAATTATCTGATGGTCAGATAATTAAATATTGAAGTGCCAAAAACTCCTAGTAATAAGACAGTCTTATCTTAGCCTGCTAGGAGAAATCTTCACTCTAGCTGCATGGAAGACTATGGATGGTTCAAATAAATGGGATTTCTAACCATCTCAAACATACTTTTGCCCAAGGTCCCTTTCTTTGGGAACAATAACTGCTAACGTATTGTAGCTGAGATGCTTGGCATCACGTCTCTGGTCCTGAGACATTTCCCTTACAAGTAAAATGATGTGATTGTTGGAAAAAAACAAAGTTTAACTGAAATGACTTAAAGCTATTTTTAACTTGGAGAATTCATTAGTGACCACGAAGACATCAGAAAGCCTCAGGGAGCTACAAAACCAGTGTCAGGAAATAGAAGGACTTCATGAGTCCCCATCCCCTCTGCTGTCAGGAGATGATCTCTGAAATGGAATGTCCCCTGGAAAAGCTGCTGATTCATGCCCTGGCTCTCAGCTTTACAGCTGAGGATGGGCAGGGGTGGGGTAGGGGTACCCAAGTTCAGATGCTTGCTGAGGTCTCTCTGCAGCCCAAGAAGGAGGGAGAAAGCTGCTGTGAAACTGTAAGCTACAAATTGTCCTTCTGCCTGTAACATCTACCTATATTCTTTCCCTCTTTCTTTTTGATATTAAATATTTGGTAATGTATCAAATTTTTAAACGTATGTACATTTTGACCTAGAAATTCTACTCCCAGGAATTTATTCTAAGAAGATAACCAGAAAGGTTTACAAAGATGAACAGAAAAGAAGATATACTGCTATCTTGTTTATAAAAGTAAACAATGGCAGCAGCCCAAACCTAATGAGTGGGAAATGAACATACGGTGCATCCATACAGAAAACACTGTGCAGCCACTAAGCCAATAAAACCCGACATTTCTGACATGGACATCAACATACTAGAGAGTGAAAATAGGTGATAAAGCATCAGCAGAGAAAGATCTACTTGTATGATTTTTTTTGAATGTATACATAGCGACATATAAAGATGTTTAATGTCAAAGTGGTTATCTTTGGATAAGTAAAATTTGGGGGCAATTTTTAATTCCTTTTATATGTATTTTCTTATATTAACCAATTTTCTTAAAAAGTATATACTATTTTTACAATCAGCAACAGAGGATCTCTCACGCCTTCTCCACTCACAGAAGGTCTGTATTACCTATTTGACATACTGAATTTCTTTATCAAATGAATTTTGAAGAAAGGGCTCCACAGCTTTAAAATAAAAGCCCGAAAGCCACTCTTCTGGATTAGATCCCGGACAACTAAAATTTTAAACACCTAAACAACAGCAGGCACTTAAAGCTTGAGAACTTCAGTTTGAGGAAACAGTCAAATAATTTTTAAAGTCATGTTTGTTTGTTTTTGTTTTTTGTAGAGACAAGGTCTCACCATGTTGCCTAGGCTGGTCTTGAACCTCAAGGAATCCTCCCACCTCAGCCTCCCAAAGTGCTGGGATTGCAGGTGTGAGCCACCCTGCCCAGCCTTTTAACATGATTTCAATGGAGGCAATCTAATTCACTTCAGAGTTGGATTCTCAAGGAACTGTTTTTCAAATGATCTTTCTCACCCATGGAAAGAAAGGCCTTCATGGCCCATGACTATCTGGCCAACTTCTACACTCTTCATCAGATGTCTTCTCCTGTGAAAACTGTGAGTTTACTGTTGGATAAGCCCACCTCTGCTTTTATGCATGCATATAGTACAGCTCTCACTCAACTGTGAAACATTAGTGCCTGACCCCTCCAAGTGCCAGCTCTGCAGAGCCAGGACCCAGCACTACCTGAGGACTGCTCAAAAGATGGCTCAAGTCTATGACTTAGAGGCATCATCTACACAGTGTATTTCCATTAAATTACATGACTTAGTCAGTTCACAGGATCAATTCACCTGGACACAGAAGAGAAGAAGTAACCAGTGCAAGGTGCATACCACAAGAAGCAACAACAGAGCCAAGTGGGGAACCAATTACTCCTCAAGTCATGGCTATGACCTTCACATACTACTTGAATTTCAAAATTCAGTGAGCATTTTAAGTAGTCTTAAGGTGTTTAGGTAAATAGATTTCTACTTTACTAACCAAAAAGAGCATGACCTGAACACAAACACCCCTTTCCAAATTCGTTCTTTGTAAAACACTACTACTTAATTTCACCCTAATTGTTTGTAAAACGCTACTACAGTACTTAATTAGAAACAATATCCTTACAGAAGGAGGATTGAGAAAAAAAACAACAACAATACTTTGTGCTTGTATAACACACAGCAGTTTCCTAGTCCCTGTCTCATGCTGTCTCGCTGATTTCTCTGCCACTCTATGAGGTAGGCCAGGAAGGTAGTACTATACATGATACGTGTTTTTCTTTTTTTTTTTTTTTTTTTGAGACAGAGTCTCACTGTCGCCCAGGCTGGAGTGCAGTGGTGCGATCTCGGCTCACTGCAGGCTCCGCCCCCCGGGGTTCACGCCATTCTCCTGCCTCAGCCTCCTGAGTAGCTGGGACTACAGGCGCCCGCCACCTCGCCCGGCTAAGTTTTTGTATTTTTAGTAGAGACGGGGTTTCACTGTGTTAGCCAGGATGGTCTCGATCTCCTGACCTTGTGATCCGCCTGCCTCGGCCTCCCAAAGTGCTGGGATTACACGTGTTTTTCTTTTGAGAATGCAACCTCTTATACTATACATGATATGTGTTTACAAAAAAATGTGTATAAAAACATCCATTCTCCTATCTACAAGAACCCTTTAAGTTTAATTAAAGGCTTTGAGAATTCATTTCATCAAGTGAATATTTAAAAATATTTGCTTGTTTTTCATCTAGTGAATATCTCTAAACATTCTCTCAATGAAAAACAAGGCAGTAAAGGAGGAATCAAGGAGCAAAAGACACGAGACAGACATAAAAAAAAAGAACAGAAGTAAATCCAATCATATCAATAGTAACATTCAATGTTAATGGATTAAACAATCCAATCGAAAGGCAGAGATTGTCAAACTGAGAAGAAAAACATGATCCAGCTACATATATTACCTATAAGTGATACACTTCCGAGTCAAGGATGTACACAGGTTGAATGTAAAAGGGTGCAAATAGTAACCAAAAGAGCTGGAGTGTTGATATGGTTTCAATGTGTCCCCTAAAAGTTTACCTGTTGGAAACTTGGTCCCCAATGTAGCAGTGTTGAGTGGTAGAACCTTTGGGGGGTGACTGGGTCATGAGGGCTTTGCCCTCATGAGTGGATTAATCCATTCATGGATTATTGAAGGAGTGGGACAGTTATGAGAAGAGTGGGTCTGTTATTAAAAAGCCAGTTTGGCTGTCTCTTGTGAGGCCCCCACCATGTGATGTCCTGCACTGATTTAGGGTTCTGCAGAGTCCCCACCAGCAAGAAGGTCCTCACCAGATGCAGCCCCTCAACCTTGGACTTGGCAGCCTCCAGAACTGGGAAATTTCTTTTCTTTATAAATTACCCAGTCTCAGGTATTCAGTTATAGCAACAGAAAACAGACTAAGATAAGTAGATATTCTAACATTAGACAAAATGGACTTAACTTTCAACTGCCACCCTGATTCCTGGGGCTGATTCCCCTCCGCTGACCACTTAAGAGTCTGCTCTGGGAATAAAAACTCATTTAAATACATTTCTAAGATATACGTATTTATAAAGGTTAAGCTCCTGCTACAATTAACAAACATACATTCCAAAATCAGAAAGTGCCTTCTGGATCAGCTTTGTTGTTGATTGCTTAGAGGGAATTAAGAGCTGGCCAATGCCAGCTTCAATGCCTGTCACAAACACACCCATGTGTTTTGTACATTTGAAACCTAAGTTTGCACTGCTATGAGAGGGAAACAAATGCCATCCAGCGCGAGGGAGCTTCGCGGGCGCTGCCAGGAGGAACCAACCCCAGGCAGAGGTGGCAGCTGTTTCCACGTGCCATTTGTATACACGTACCTGACAATCAAGGCATAAAAATAAAAAAAGTTGTAAAGGCCTTCATGGCCCATGGTCTCTGGTCTCAGAGAAATACTCTGAGAATGTCCATCCTGCTGTCTCCCCCTCACTAAGGGAAGGGCTGAGGCTGCGGGCGGGATGGAGTGGAGCTGAGAGGCACTCCCCAGGCCACCTGGGGCTTCGGGCTGGATGAGTGCCCCTGCCTGAGCAGGTGAGGTCTAGGAGGAAGTCAAACAGGTGACGTGGCTTCCCATCCACTCACAGACACTGACACAGGACATGGTCTGTCATCGCTGTATGTTGTTTTCAGCTGACTTCTCACCCTCCCACAAGCCAGCCACTGACTCCATTGGTACAAGGGAACTCAGAGATCTCATTTAAATACACCCAAGGAATAAATATTTTAGCAAGAGTATGTATGTGAGGCCAGAAAGAACATTCTATACATTTAGTGGTTTTTCTCTACTTTTAAGAAAATACTGGTGTTAAAGAAACCTAATTCTACCCTCCAGGAGGCTAACACTTCCCTAGTAAAAGAAATGTCAACACAGGGGCAAAAGGAGTCCAATAATGCATGTGGCGTTTTCTCTGAAGCCACTGGTGTCGGTGAGAAGCTCTCACGGGTGAGGGCAGAGCCAGCACAGCCTGGGCTGTAGGACCTGCCTTCACCACCGCCTTACCTCGCACATCTGTAGCTGGAAGAAGCGCCTCTCCTTTTCCATCTCTTCAGCAATTTCCGCTCCGCTTATTTCAGTCCGAATCATCCCATGGAGCTTGGCGTGTTCCTTTTTCTCCTTTTCTATCTTGGTTCTACGTGTGAAAGCAAGGATAAATCAAGATGCCTGTTGGCACAGAACTCAAAGGGACAGCCTTGAAGCTGCCCCAGTACCCAGCCTGGCGAGACCAACGCTCACCACATGTTTCAGCACAGGCAGCCTCTCAAATCCCTCAAAAGGAAAATGGGTGTCCTCATGAAGATGTCAAATCGGTCTTCCCACTTACTCAACAAGTATTTCCTAAGCACCTGCTTTGAGTCAGGTATGGGTCAGAGGAGGTGGGAAGTCTGCACAGGGCTTGGAGGGTTCCTTTGGCATCAGCATTCAGAGCCTGCCTGCCCCTCTAGTAACCCAAGGGCACCGTCTGACTCTTCCCTACCCACTGTTTCTCTTCCTGGACTTCCTCCCTAGTCTCTGTCATCACCTCCTCACTCAGTGAAGCCAGGCCAGCTCTCTGCCTTGACCTACAACACTGCTCATCACTGTAGAAGACGACCAACCACCTTTCCATGCTGTCGGCTTAATTATCCTTTCTACACTCATCTCGTGCCTAACCTGTATTACCTAAACGTCGAGTGTGCAGTTCAGGGTAAAAACTGACCAATGATCACATCCAAAGAAGAGCCACCAGGGTAAAAAAGAGCCACAAAATCATGTCTGCTAAGGTGGGCTTGAAATAGCCGTGAGTTTTTATTCTGGAGAAAAGGAGCACTCAAAAAACAGAAAGGGCCGCCATGAAGGCAAGGGAAGCAGCTCTTTCTGTAGAGCCTCAAGTAGACACCAGAAGACCCAAGTAGCATGTTCTTTCAAAGGTATCCAGTGATGAAATGGGCTACTCGGGCTTCCAGAGGGCTCCCTGTCATTAGGGCAAGGAGGACTACAGTGTTTAAGAAGAGGCAAGAAATGTAATTTCTCTGTGTGTCCTGAACTGTGTAGGTTCTCAATAATTTGAAGGAGTGAATGAGTGAAAAATAAACACACAGGAGACCCTTTGGGAGGGATGTTGTTGTTTAATGAGTTTATGCATCTGGGACGGAGTGTGACCGGAGGGTCCCTGGGACTAGAATTATACAACTCCAAGGTGTCCCTGACACTCCTTCACAAGCAAGAGACCATCCAGCACTGGTCATTTCTCTTAATAATCAGGTATGGGACTATTGCCCTGGTATTTTAAAGACATCTAAAACCTATTATGGTTGTTACATATCACAAAACCTCTTGGGATAAATGAATCTCTCACATTAATAATTACTTCCTTTATTTATCCTACAATTACTTCAAGTTTAAAGGGTGCTGCTCCCTCCTCCTAAATTCTAGGGTTTTGTGAGGAATTCTGTCCCCATCCTACCCATGTGTGTCTCGATTTTACAGAATTTGATGTTATCCTTCTTCGAAACCTTTTCTTTTCAGAACCAGACAACTCTCTCAGGCACTCTTCTTCAGAAAGCCCTTTCTGCCCTTGGCCTAGTCACACACAGCATCATTTCCTATCAGCCACAGAGAGGGGCAGCAAGTGCGGCTGAGTGAAGTGGGAAAGCTGCTTCCTGGCCTGGCTCAATTACTCTTACTGGCTGACCAGCAGAAACCACTGACTCTTGGTTTTCCCTCTGCAAAGCAGGAATCCGCTGGTCCCTTCCCATTTATTTCACACAACTGGCACACAGATAAAGGATGCTGACAGACCAGGGATCCTGGGTGGGGGCCTCCCTGGGCTGAAGGGACCGCAGGGTTCTCTAGTCAACACTCTGCCTGTGCTTCTGAATGAATGTACACCATCAGTGAAACTCCAGAACTTGGGGCCGAACAACCTCGGGTATGGAAATGTAAGATTCCCATGGATAGAAGGAGAATCAAAGGTGTGGGGCTCACTGACTTGAGCTTTGTGATCCTTCACCACTGGAAAGATATATCCCGAGCTAGTTTTTTTTTTAAAAAACAACAACAACAACAATCTAATGAAATATTTGTACTTAGATTTGAAATGACTTCCTCATAACACCTTTTACTTTAACAGATAGCTTCATATGAAAGTTTCTATTTCCAATCAGAGCACTCAACATTACCCAAGGCATAGAGATTATAAAGTAAACACCACATTTCATATCTTTCCAGTATTTAAAATAATTGAAGCCATTATTCCCCCCACAATTACTTGCTTGATCAATTCCCTGTAGCTCGACTCTCTCTACTCTAGGGATGAGAAACTGTGATTGGGGAAGTTACAACTGCCTGAAGTCAACCAACAGTCTTGTCTGTTGGTTGACTTCGGGTCAGGAAACCAATTCTACTTCTTGTAGAAACCGTAGTTCACATCCAAGAATCAATTCTCCATTCTTCAGGTTATTTTTTGGCAGATGAATCTGAAGGAGACAGGTATTGAACCCTCTTTCTAAAACCAAGGGAACTGGTATTTCAGAGAAACACAGATACAAAGCTAAGCAGTTTTCACAAATCAGCAGGAAGATGAAGTCTGAAAACTGCCCTGCTATCAAAAATGGTAACGGAATGGACAAAGTGTTTAAAAACAAAAATAGAAAGAAAAACCTCCTGAGAAAAATTGGTCTTAAATTCCCTCAATGAACTTTCCTGAAAATAACATCCTATAACCACTATGACATCTTAGACAAAGGAACAGGGGAAAACAGATGAAAAGAAGAAGATAGCATCACCAAACACATCTGTCATCAAAACGAACCACAGCAACACAGCTGATAAAAATTCTTCTCTCGATTAAGGTTTAGACAATCCCTTTAAGCAATAAGAGGCTGGTTTAAATTTGAAATCTCAAATTACCTATACGTAATTTTAAAAACGAGAACACTCACATTTTTGTTTCATAGTCCTTCCAAGCTTTATCAAAAGGCTTTTTCAGATCCTGCAAACAAAGAGTAATAAATTAGGCAAGACTAATCATTCACTTCTGTGCAAGATAAACTTACTTATCCCTGTACTAGCCCTGAAAGGATCATTAATTTCTGCAATAAATGACGTATGTAATCCCATGAAAAATAAAGAACCAAAAGCACATGCTTTTAAGTAGACTAGCGGTGGCATTTCCCTTCTTTCTCTTAAAATAATATACAATATACTAAATGCACACAAAAGCAAGGTGCTGCCACCCAGTTATGACACTCCTGGGCCACCTTTTGTCACCTGTGCCCTACTCCCTGCCCTCGGCCTAATCTGAAAGTAAACCCTGAAAGACAACCTTTAATCTGCAAATATTTCAGGATGCCTCTCTAAAAGAAAGGAACTCTAATTGATAGATGAATCTCATCACATCTAACCCTGCTTTAAGCCCAACGGCAGGAAGAGAAAGGCCGCCACATCCTCCTGGGGTCTCCTACTGCTCTTCCGTGTGCAATTCAGGACTTCATACACTCTGGTAAAGCCTGCCTCAAAAACTACTGAGCCACTGGAAATTCTATCCAATGGTCCCCACCTATTTATACTCCCTTCAAAGGGGTTCTTCAGGGAGATAGAAATCTTGTTGTTGTTGACTACTTCTTGGCTTTTCAATGGCCTCAGGTAAGGCCCAAGTGCCACAGCCTAGCATACAAGTCCCTACACGAACTGGCTCCTCCTGCGCCCTGGCAGCCTGACATGCAGCACTGAGCCCTGCACCCCGTGCGCACCAGCGCCTTTCCTCTGCCTGGGATGCCTTCCCGCCCGTGAGCTGGGCTAACTCCGCTGACCTGTTCTCCAAGCCCCTGAAGGCTCGATGGGGAATGTGTCTGAACAGCTCTCTCCGGGCACACTCTGTGAAGGAGACCCTGAGAGGCCTCTGTAGAGGTCCTGGAGATGGGTCAGACTGGGTTTCCGGTCATCCCCGATGGGACCCAGGAATCATGTGCAGATCCAAAGAATTTGAGTCTCCCGAGAAGGCAGCCACAATCATGTCCCTTGCGTGGTGCAAGTCTGTCAGGGCTGGCGACGCGCAGGAGCAGCGTGCTGCCCAGCAAACGCCCCTCTAGGCTTGTCCACTGCCCCCAAAACAGCTCCTGGCCTGCGTGCTCATGAGCAAACGCCCCTCTAGGCTTGTCCACTGCCCCCTTAAACAGCTCCTGGCCTGTGTGCTCATGAGCAAACGCCCCTCTAGGCTTGTCAACTGCCCCCGAAACAGCTCCTGGCCTGCGTGCTCATGAGCAAACGCCCCTCCAGCCCTGTCTGCTGCCCCCTTAAACAGCTCCTGGCCTGCGTGCTTATGGTGGCTAGGCATGTCCTAAACAGCCAACGTCCTCTGAAGGACAGAGAGACAAAGCCAGCTCGTGCCTGACGACTGCGACCTTCCCAGCAGGAAAATACAACCTTGCTAGGATCCTTTCCCAGTGGTAAATGGGCAATGTGCCAGCTAGAAAGCACGACTTCTCCCATAGGTTTCCCTGCTTCCTGGAGAGACCGAAACTCTTTACTGTTTCCAAAATAGCAGTTTTTTTCTTTCCCAGCCTCCTCCCCTCACCAAGTTTGTTGTGCCAACAGGACGGCCAGAAAGGCCAAAAGTCACCACCTTTCTGGCTGAAAGGTGGTCCCAAGATGGCAAATCAGAGGAAGCGGAGACAAAAGAGCCATCCAGTCATCCCAATGAGAACGTACTGGCGTGGCTGCTGCCCGGCAGGCCAAGTTACTGTGACTCTACATTAAATGGTCTAAAAGCTGCCCCCGGTGTCACAGTGTCAATGTCATACCCCTTTCACTCCTTTCAGGTCCCCCTTCAGCAAACTGTCCAAAGGGAAGGAGATTATGTTGTTCATATTCTGAATCTAAAAAACAAAAACAAAAGGAGATTCTTATTCAGCTTCCTTGTGAATCTAAAGTAAGGACAGCAAGGACATTACAGAAAACATTTGATAATGATTCACCTCCACCTAAAACCTGGCCGGTGCACGTACTGTGCCTTATTCAGTCATACATTCTTTGTAAAAATTTCATCTTACAAATGAATAAAGGACAAATGAAAAGTCTAGGTCTGTATATTTTTCACACTAACAATCTTATATTGTTATGCTATAAAGTTTGTAAAGAGACAATCATTGCAGTGAAGAAAAAATATTTCAAAACAGTCAATGACAGAATTACGTCAAAAGCCTGGAATAAAAGGAAACCCCCACTTCTGACTCTCAATCACGGCTCCACCCATAAGCTGGGCTGTACTGGGGTTGGTGCTCTGGGCCCCAGGCCCCAGTCTTCACAGCAAGCTCCAAGCAGGGGAAACAAAGGCAGAGTCTTCTGTCTGCTGCAAAGGCATACGAGCAAATGCTGGGTGTGAATGAGAAAAGAAATGTGTGTGTGTTGGGGAGGAAGAGTGTGTGTCAATGAGTGTGTACAACTAAATGAGGGTGTGTGTGGGTGTGACTGTGTGCTTGAGTATAAGAGTGAATGCACATGAGGGTATGTGTGAGTGAATGTGGGTATGAGTGATCGTGTAGGTGTGTGAGGGAGCATGTTAAGTGACTGTGAGGGTGTGATTGTGTGAAGATGTGATTGTGTGAGTGTGGATGTGTGTGAATGTGATTGTGTATGGGTGTGTGAGGGTGTCAGGGTGTAATTGTGGATGTGAGTGTGTGTGAATGTGTGTATGGGTGTGTGTGGGTGTGATTGTGTGAGGATGTGAGTGTGGATGTGAGTGTGTGAATGTGATTGTGTACGGGTGTGTGGGTGAGTGTGATTGTGGATGTGACAGATTGTGTGGATGTGAGTGTGGGGGTGTGATTGTGGGGGTGTAAGTGGGTGTGTAAGGGTGTAAGTGACTGCTTGAGTATAAGAGTGAATGCACGAGTGAGGGTGTGTGTGAGTGAATGTATGTGTAGGTGTGTGAGAGAACATGTGAGTGTGTGAGGGTGTGAGTGTGTGTGTGGATGTGAGTTGGGGGTGAATGATTGTGAATGTGATTGTGTGAGAGTGTGTGTGATTGAAGATGTGACTGAGTGTGGATGTGGGGGGGTGTGATTGTGAGGGTGTGAGTGAGGGTGTGGATATGAGTGATTGTGATGCACGGGTGTGTATGAGTGTGGTTGTGAGTGTGATTGTGGATGTGAGTGGGTGTGATTGCATGGGGTGTGTGTTGTGTGGTTGTGAGTGTGGATGTGAGTGGGTGTGATTGAGTGGGGTGTGTGTTGTGTGGTTGTGAGAGTGTGTGAGTGTGGATGTGAGTGCATGGGATATGAGTGTGGTTGTAAGTGTGTGAGTGTGGATGTGATTTTGTGTGTGTGGGGTGTGGTTGTGTGGAGTGTGGATGTGAGTGATTGCATGTTGTGTGTGTGGTTGTGAGAGTGTATGAGGGTGGATATGAGAGGGTGTGATTGTGTGGGGGGTGTGTGAGAGTGAGGGTGTGATTGTGGGGGGGGTGTGATTGTGGGGGGGCGCAGTGTGGGTGTGTGTGAGGGTGTGTGTTGTGGGGGGTGTTGCTAGGGAAAGGAGATAAAAGGGAACAGGAAAGCCAAGAGCCTTGGTGCCCCCATTCTTCTCCCTGAAGCAAGAAGGCACGAGAGTGGGGACACACACTGTCCACATGGATTAAATCGGGTGAAATGGAAGCCTCCTAACCAACAGGCACATGAGGAGCAAGCAAGTCTCTGTGACAGCAGTTCAAATGCGAGTCAACTCAAGATGCGAAGCTTCAGTCAGGAAGAGCCTTCAGGTACAGACCCAGAGCCCTGAGCCTGAAAAGATTCCCTCCCTCAAGTGGCAAACAAGCTGGAAACCCACTTTCACACTTCCCAGGCTTGGACCACTCCCCTGAATCAACCCAAGGGCCAGTTCCCACTGCTGGGCCCCTGTGGCTTCTGTGACACTCTGGGCTCCTAGATTACAGGCCCAGAGAAGGAGGACAAGAGGAGGGACTTGGGACCTTATGTATTCACTCACACCATCATGCAAAGGAAAGTTTTATTTTTAGTATAATTATCTTAAACAGGAAGATAAAACGGCACCACTTTTAAGGCAGTATGGGATCCGATTTCTATACACCATTCAGTGTACTACATTTTTTTTCTTTTTTTTTTTTGAAACAGGGTCTCACTGTGTCGCCCAGGTTGGAGGGCACTTCAGCCTCAACTTCCTGAGCTCAGGCGATCCTCCCACCTTAGCCTCCCGAGTAGCTGGGACTGTAGGCACGGGCCACCATGCTTGGCTAATTTTTTTTTGTAGTTTTTGTAGATAGGGTTTCACTGTGTTGCTCAGGCTAGTCTTGATCTCCTAGACTTAAGCGATCCACCCGCTTTGGCCTCCCAAAGTGCTGGGATTACAGGCATGAACCACCACGCCTGGCCTAAATTTTCCATTAGAAACAGAAATGTACTTGGAAAACACTGGTAAGATGTATAATAACGTCTGCATCCACAGCCAATTCTGCCAAATAAATGATCAATTAATGACTGTCATTTCAGAAATAACTTTTTGGGGAACTTCTGCCCTAGGATTAAACAACTCAACATTTCTCATGTACCTGGCCTTCCTCCAAGGTAGAATGTCATCAGCTATGTCTTGCTAAGATCAGCCTTAAGCATTAAATTTTTAAATGTTGAAAAGCGCAGTTTAAGGCGAGGTCTTAGGGACGACTGGAAGGAACAAGGACAAACAGAAGGCCATGCTGATGGGTAACCTACAACAGCAAGCACGCCTAGATTTCCACTGTCATTGTCAGTCTTGGCAGCCAGACAGGTGAGTGAGGAATGCAACTCCCGTCACAGTTCCCACCTCCAGGGCCACATTTCCCTTCACTTGCAGGCAGCCCCAAGTACCCGAGTATGCAGCCAGCTCTGCTTCCTCCAATGCTCTTCCTTCCTACAAAGCCCTCCCTCCCACCCTCCTCACTTGCTCGACACCCAAGAGTCATCTCTGACCCCGCTGCTGCCACCCAGCTGTGCGGCACGCTTCTCAACAAATTCCAGGTCTTAACCCTACATACGCAGACCGGTCCTCCAACATTCCCTCCATGCCATTCTCACGTCCACTGCCTCAGCTGGGCCTCACTGCTCCTTCTTGGGACTAAGGCTATGGCTTCCCCTGCTCCCTGCCACTGCCTCCTAGTCTCTGCCTGCCCCAATCCCTCCTTCAGGGCTATGGCAGGCTTGTCTGGGGTTGTGTCCCTAATAAAGACTAAACTACTTATTCCCACATTTCACACTCTCCACAATCCATCCTTATTTACGATGTTTCATCTTCTGTTTCTCCAAAGTGAACTCTCTCCTTCCCTGATTGTATGCATGTGCTCAATTTGTTCTATTCGACGGAAACGTCTTCCCTATCCCTGCTGTTCAAAGCCTTCTCATCCATCAGGAGTTACTCAAATGCCACCTTCTCTACTAAGCAACCCCAGCAGAACGTGATCCCTCCCTCCCCCAAATCCTCCAATATTTTCTTTTCTATTTTTTTTTTTTAGATGGAGTCTCACCCAAGCTGGAGTGCAGTGGCGTGATCTCGGCTCACCGCAACCTCCGCTTCCCAGGTTCAAGTGATCCTCCCGCCTCAGCCTCCCGAGTTGCTGGGATTACAAGCACCCACCACCATGCCTGGCTACTTGTTGTATTTTTAGTAGAGACGGGGTTTCACCATGTTGGTCAGGCTGTTCTCAAACTCCTGACCTCAGGGTGATCCACCTGCCTCAGTCTCCCAATGAGCTGGGATTACAGGTATGAGCCACTGCGCCCAGCCCCTTTTCTAAATGTTTTAAGGCACTTGGCAGGCTCTTCCCTGCATTCACCTTAGTTATCTCACACCCTAAGTTCTAAAGGGTAGCATCCACCTTTATTATATTTTATGTTTCCCAGAGCTCTTAGCATAGGGCTTGGCCTAGAATAGAGGCTTGAAAAATATTGATGGAAGAAATCAGTATACTAAAATATTTTTCTGAGCATTGAATACATGAAAGACAGAATCTACAGGGGTTTCAGATAAAATGTTAGTTCTATTAACACCTTAAACCAAACATAATATAGCAAATGCATGTGTGAATTCATTCATTCAAGTGCATTTATTGAATACCTATTTTGCAGACAGCAACAGTAGGTAAATTTACAAAGGAGGCTGGGTGTGGTGGCTCATGCCTGTAATTCCAGCACTTTGGGAGGCCGAGGCAGGCAGATCACCTGAGGTCAGGAGTTCGAGACCAGGCTGACCAACACAGCAAAACCCCATCTCTGCTAAAAATACAAAAATGAGCCAGGCGAGGTGGTGCACGCCTGTAATCCTAGCTACTCTGGACGCTGAGGCAGGAGAATCACTTGAACCCAGGAGGCAGAGGTTGCAATGAGCCGAGATGACCCCACTGCACTCCAGCCTAGGCAACAGAGCGAGACTGTCTCAAAAAAAAAAAAAAAAATTACAAAGGTAAATGAAACACAATGCCTGCCCTTTCAGAGGAAGAATTACGTACATACACACCAAGAATGTAAAATTCTAAGAACATTGCATAGTAGCATATTTTACACTGCACAGATACCAATGGCTCCTCATTGATGAAAGGTGAGAAAACAGCGACTTAGGTTTTAGGTGGTCAGGCCAGCTGGCCTGGGCTTGGGAAGAAGGAAGGGTAACTGTCCCAGTTACTGACCCCTGAGATGCTCACTGCCCACTCATCTACACGATCATACAAAACCACGATCACAGTTACCGGCACAGGTCAATTTGGCCCTGAACCCTGCCTGGCTGGGAGCCAACGCCGTGCGGTCTAGAACAAGGCACGTGCAAGAAAGAAGGCAGCCTATGGGGAGGATTTGAGTTGCTGGCGGGCGGCTGGTGGGGGGAGCCTGAGCCAAAGGCACCAGAACCATCCAGTGATAAGGTGGGCTGGGGGGGAAGAAAGTTAAAGTGCCCACAAGTTAAAATGCGTATTTCTAAAGAGAATCTTAGATTTTTCATGAAGGGGGAGTATACACATGAATGTACACATGAGTGAGTGGGAAAAACAAGATTCTCTGCAGCAGAGAAAAAGAAATTCATCACAATTTGGTTTATCCATCTATTTTGAGATTATTCGTTAATTCCAATAAGAACTTAGGTACTGTTAATAATAGATTAGGGTGAGAAGAGGTCAACTATGCTTTGGGACCTACAGCAAAAACATTCAGGTGGAGAAGAGTGAACACTCCACGGACATGCAGACCCACTTGGTCGGCTTGCTTTCGTTCTTCGTTCATTTCAGCAGTGAGTGTGACCTCTGGATGCTGGGGACGGGGCCCACAGCCTAGTGGGCAATGAGACACTCAACGACCAATTGCAGCTTTTTTTTTATTTGTTAAGACACAGTTTCACTCTGTTGCCCAGGCTGGAGTGCAGTGGTGCGGATCTTGGCTCACTGCAACCTCCACCTCCCAGGTTCAAGTGATTCCCCTGCCTCAGCCTCCCAGGTAGCTGGGATTACAGGCACACGCCACCATGCCCGGTTAATTCTTGTATTATTAGTAGAGACGGGGTTTCACCATATTGGCCAGGCTCCAAGGACAGTTCTGATGACCACTGTAAAGGAGCCACATGTGGCCAGAGTAGTGGCAGGAGAGGGGGGTGTACGGATGAGTTAGGAAACAAAAACAAGCTAGTGAGCACCTCAGTCCTCAGACAGCCCCTCCCCGCGGGTGAACAGGGGAGACTCACCACACGTTTAGGTAAGTAAACTACCAAGTGGAAACTCTTGAGAGCCAGGAATGAGCCACCATGGAACTTCAAGGAAAACGCATTATTTCTAGCCTAGATACCAGAGGAGCCAGGACTGAGACATCATGGAACTTCCACAAAGAGAACATTATTTCTAGCCTGGATACCAGGGACATCTCTGTTAAGCAGCGGATGTGAGACAGACCTTCAAAAGATGGGGCATCGTGAGGTGGGGGCAGGGGTAGGCTGGGCAAAAGGAATGGCGTGGAGGGTGGTCGCGGTGCTGGTGTGGACCCTGCCAGCCATGGCAGTCAAGGAGTCAGCAGAAGGCAGCAGCTGGAGAGAGAGAAGCCTGGTGCTAGGTCAATGATGGGGATTCTGGCTTCATTCACAGTTTTTCTCTTTGGAATTATTTAAATTATCCAAAATAGGAAACTATTACTTTTCTAATCAGAAAATAAATTATTATAATAGAGGCAGAAAAGTAGATCAGTAGTTGCCTGGAGCAGAGGGGAAGATGGGATTAACTGTAAAAGAACATGAGGGCCCTTAAGGGGAAAAGAAAATGTCCTAAAACGGATTTGAGGTGATGGTTGTACCACTTGGTAAAGTTACTGGAAATCACTGATGTGTACACTTGAAATGGGTGATTTTTATAATATGTAAAATATGCTTCAACAAAGGTGTTTACTTTTTAAAGAAAATCTCACAAATATAAATAGAATCCCCATCAATGGCTTCACTAATAAAGCTTCCAGACTCCTGGACATCAGCCTGCTTGCCTCTGCCTTTCCATGCTTGGTGTATGCAACCCACACAGCACACACGCCTTGTGACTCAGGGAGAATTTCCCAGGACATGGCCACTCTGGTCTCTGTCTGGGCCAGAGAACAAGTGCGTGGGAGCCAGACACCCTTCTCGGCAGGTGTGCCCTGCAGCCTGGGTGGCGGGCAGGCTCTGGGCTTCCTCCGTGTGTCCGGCAGCCTCAGGCCCGCAGCCGAACGAGCCATCCTCAAATTCTGGCCGAGAGAGACAAAAACCACAGCCAGAAGATGATTACACGTCCCTTGTGCTCAGGCAGCTCCAGTCTCAATTAATGAGTAATGACATTTTCATGCTCTATGGGAAGAATTACATTATCCCTGGGTAACCCAACCAGAATATTTTCCTTAGCACCAAGAAAGCATACGGCTTTCTCTTATGTTCTGACTCACTTTTAACAAATATATTATGTAAAATGGCTTTTTAAAACATCGAGTGCAACCTGAATACAAATTATTAATCTTAATCACTGCTATTAACTTTGGACCAACAAGCAGGCAATCTTATTTTTTCTTTTTTTTTTTTTTTTTGAGACAGTGTCTCTCATCCAGGATGGAGCACAGTGGGACTCCAGTGATCCTCCCACCTCTGTCTCCCGAGTAGCTGGGACCACAGGCATGAGCCACCATGCCTGGCTAATTTTTTTATTTTTATTTTTTGTAGAGACAGCGTCTCGCCATGTTGCCAACGCTGGTCTCAAACTTCTGGGCTCAAGCAACCTACCCACCTCAGCCTCCTGAAATGCTGGGACTATAGGCATGAGCCACCACACCCAGCCCAGGCAATCTTTCAAAATAACAATCCTCCCTTTCCCCACCCCCACTTCCTGTCTTAGCTTTTCCCCCGAGTTCACTTGGATATGTCTGACAAGGTGAGTAAGTAGTCAAAGGTCTGTGATCTCACAAGTAGAAATAAAATGATTCAGTCAGTGGGACAGGCAGCACACAGAGAGCTATTAGATATAAAGAACAAAATCATTATGCTAATGTCACAGCTGATGAGCAAACAAAGATAGGCCAGAAGGCACAGAGTGGGGGAACAGAGCCAGCCAAACAGCCATCTCTTCACAATGTCCTTCCTAATATTTTTTTTTTTTTTGGTGGGGGTGGATGGTGGTGGTGGGGATCTTAAAATTCCTTGCCTCTAGCTCTGTGACTTCCTACTTTCCCCACCCTGCAGTTCACAGGTCACCCTCTCTGTTCTCTGGCCACTGATCAACAGCTGCTGATCCAGCCAAAGTGTGGAGGTGCAGCCCCACCCCAGGGAGCTGCAGTGCTGCCTTCTGACTTAGGCAGTGAATAATTCTGCTTTGCCAAATGATCTTGCCCAAAGGGATCCATCTAGAAGCCTGAAGCTAGACAGGATTCTTACATCATAGCTATTTTTAAGGAGCAGCCAAAGGTCACTGGGCAGAATCTTTCCAGCTCTAGCCTCACAGGTCTAGAAAATAGCAGGTCTTCCCAGGGCTCACCTCCAAAACCCTTAACAGAGTCCAACTCTCTTCGAGGAGAGCTTTTCCTTTAAAAAGCCATTTTGTCACCATGTAATATACAACATGGCTAAAGGATCTTACCTGAGGCTTGCCTGCATCATGTCACTTACTTGAATACGCCCAATTTATGAGAAACTTGAGAGGTAGGAAAGACGCTTTGAGATGTGGGGAGTTTTTAATTCGAGCAAATGCTGCTCAGTCATAGAGTTAAATAGGAAAAAGCACGGCTTCAAAGAAAGCAAACCACCTATTCACCTTCTGTACAGGGCAGGCAACACCCTGTCTGAGGGTGGGCAGCTGAAGAAAGAACTCACACCTATTGTATCAATTAAGGGCATTCTTGGCAGAGGCTGCAGCATTAACCAGGATATCCGAGTGTGAAACAGCCTTCCAGTGCTGGAAGCTTCCAGCCACCTCCAGGAGCCAGAGCCCACGGCCTATGACATGTTTGTGAGGCAGGCATTAAAGAGCAGAAAGTGGGCTTTGGACCTGTGATGTCCCACAGGACAGACGATAGCTACATGCCCCTCTTCACATTTAAATTGATTAAACTTAAATGAAGTTAAAAACTGAGTTCCTCAGTTGCACTAGCCACATTTCAAATGCAATAGTCACATGTGGCTAGAGGCTTGTTAGACTCAGTAAGGCAAATATACACCATTCCCATCAATGCAAACAGTTCTATTGGGCACCAACACTTTGAACAAATGGCTTTTGAAAAGTTTTAAGCAGCTTTATTGAAGTGTCATGGACAGACAATAAACCACACACATTTAAAGTATGACTTGATATGCTATGACACATGGATATTCCTATGAAGCTTATCACCAAAATCCAGACTGGGAAAGTACCCTCTCACCCCAAGAGGATGTTTCCTTGTGCCCCTTTTGCAACCCCAGCTCCTTACCCCCAAGTCTCTGGCAACCCCTGATCTGCTTCTTTGCCAGAGAACACTGCATTTTCTGGAATTTTATATACGGTATCTGGAATCATCCAGCATGTATGCCTTTTCATCTGGCTTCTTGCATAATGATTTTGGGACTGAGCATAATGACTGTGTGATTCATTCATGTAGTTGCGTGTACCAGTAGTTCACTTCTTTTTCTTGGCCAGCACTGTTCCATCATATGGCTACACTGCCGTCTAGCCAGACACCTGTTGATGGACGTTTGAGTTGTTTCCAGTTTGGGGGATACTACGGATACCACAAATAAAGATGCCATGATCATTTGTGGGATGGAGACTCTTTCAAATAGTGTCAGAAAGGCCTTTTCATAAGGTGGCCTTGGAGCAGATTGCAAAGGAGGCAGGGCAGAGTGCCACGTGAGGACCTGGGGGAAGTGTGCTCTGGGCCAAGGGGACTCTAACACAAAGGTCCTGGGGTAGGAGTATGCCTGGCAGGTTCAAAGGACAGCTCTCTGTTCTTTCTAAAGGCCGCTTATCTGAAAGAACGGGTATCCAAGCAGAAAGTATTTTTGAGAAGCACAAGGTACTGAGTAAAATGGCCTGAATAAACCACCAGATGACACAGGGCCCTTTAATCCCATTCAACCCTTGCAATTACTCTGAGAAATAAGTGCCGTGACCCCCATTTTGCAGGTGTGGCAACAGAGGCTTGAGTCATCCACGTTGCCTCCAAATCACACAACTATTAGCAGCAGAGTTGGCTAGAACTGTGAAGCCAGAGCTCTTCCTATCAGCTCACTATTAAAGACAGCTGGACTTAAACTCCTGCTGTCACAGGGCAAGATGGTTTACACCTGCCAGGCCAGGCTAAGCTAAGCTGAGGTTGGGCACATGCTGCCATCCTAGGTGCTGTCTCCATCAAAAAGCCCTCCTGTTCCCTTTTACACAGAGCAGCCCGTCAGGTACATATAAGGAAACTCTAAACAGGAAAATCACTGATGTGGTTTGGGTCTGTGTCCCCACTCAAACCTCATGTCGAATTGTAATCCCCAGTGTTGGAGCTGGGGCCTGGTGGGAGGTGACTCGATCACAGGGGTGAGGTTCTCATGACTGGTTTAGTACCATGTCCCTTGGTACTGTGTAGCAAGTGAGTTTAAAAGTGTGTGGCACCTCCCACCTCATTCTTGCCACTGCCCGCGGCCATGTGAAGTGCTGGCTCCTCCTTCACCTTCCACCATGACTGTAAGTTTCCTGAGGCCTCCCCAGGAGCCGAGCAGAGCAGATGCTGCCATGCTTCCTCTACAGCCTGTGGAACTGTGAGCCAATTAAACATGTTATATATGTGCGTGTTATATGTTATATATATGTGTTATATATGTTATATATATGTTACCCAGTCTCAGATATTTCTTTATAGCAGAGCAAGAACAGACTAATACAATCATCTAGGCCACTTTCGTTTTTGGTGTAAGTGAACAGATCCCCTGGGCCACAGTATTGCCTTGAAGTCTATCATACACGCATGCATGCACATGTACACATATGCATGCACACAGACAAGCACATGTATGCACACACTCCCATCTATGCACTCTCACACTCACAGAGGGCCTTCCTGAACAGATGCGCCCAGCCCGTCCCTGGCAGCACAGTCGCTGTTTAATTAAAAAGGAGAAGGGGGAGCCATGCTGATCCTAAGTGTTTAACACAAACTGAAAGATCAAAACCAGCCAGCTGCCAAAAACACACTGGCAACTTTCACACCAGAACAAGGAGGAAAATCGCTGACCTGGTTTCTGCTCTTAATGCCGCTTCTCTGGCAGTCAACAGCTCTGATCTTTCAGGCTATAAGTGGAGAGAAAACTGGGCCCTCTGCCCCCTTCTCCACTAGAATAAAGGATAAGCTTGGACATGTCAGTCGGCCACCAACAACCGCACTGACACCAGCTGAAGGCTGGTTCTGGGAGCCGGAGGGCAGCACTGGAGAACCCAGGACTCAGGCACCCAAAACTACTTCTAAAACCAGGTGATGGTAAAACATTTGCTGAAGCCATCAACCAGAAATGAAAGTATTTTTTCAAATGTATTACCTCCAAGAATCCAGGTTTAGAAAGTAGCTCTGACCTCCGCAGGACCTGGGGCACCTGAAGTCTCCATCTCGCCAAGGGTGAGAGTCGGAAGCACTGGACCCAGGCTGTCCTCGGGGCAGTGGTTCTCAATGTGGCTCCTGACCAGCAAGGCCAGCATGACTAGGAACAGGAAATGCAAAACCCTGGGCCCTATGCCAGACCTGTGGAATCAGAAACTCTCGGGGGAGTCCAACAGGTGTGGTCTAACAAGCCACGCAGGCGATGCTGATGCACCCCAGCTGGAGAGCCACAATCCTGCAGGTGAGGTGTGGAGGCTGGGGCTGCGCATTTCTAACGCTGCTGGTGCAGCTGGACCAGGGGCCACACTTGGAGGACCTCTGCTCCAGGGCAGTGCTGCTCAAGCTTGACTGCCTGCTATTGCCTGGGGCTCCTACACACTAAGATTCTGGCTTCGCAGGCCTCCGGGAGGCTGGAATTCTAAGAAGCCCCAGGCAATTCCAGTGATGCTCTGTGGATGCCCGGCCAGTGCCCCTGGGGCACCAATGGTACAAACCCTGCCCACACGCCTTCTAAGCTGAAACCTGGAGTATATGGGCACTGATATGGGGTGCCAGGCTTCAGATTTTAAGCAATGATTACCAAATAGCTGAAAGTTACCAAATAGCTGAAAGTTCCCAAAGAAAGGGGAATGCAAACAAGCACATGCTGAATTTCTAGCAATTCGCTGACAATTCCCTCAGCGAGCCAGGGGCAGAGGCTTGACTCCTGGCTGGACTCATCAACCCGACGACAAAGGAGCACAGGGTCTCCACAGCTCACAGCCCCCTATTTTCCTTCACATCAACCTTGAGCTTCCAGCTCCTTCCCTGGGGCCCAGAAATAGGCTCAAGCCCCTCTCACCCTAGGAACCCTTCCCACCTGCTTTCCTCTTCCGTTATCAACCTTTCTTAGAACAGTGAACACCTGTGGTCCCTACGCCTCCACCTGCAGCAGCTGCTCTTCTGCCATTAAGAAAGTCTGGGAAACGTCCCTGAGGCCCCTTGCAGGCACCCAAGCCAACACGGCTGCTCTTCTGCACCCCTGCTGCGGATGTGGCTCCCCGACCTCCTTCACTCACACCCCCACTACTACAGCCCTCCCACCAGGTATCTCTATCCCCTACAGCCCCACCAGGCTGTATCTCCACCCCCAGTACTACAACCCTTCACTTGGTACATACACCCTCCTGCAGCGCTCCCACTCCCTCTCTACACCCCTAGAGCCCCTCCACCCCATGTCTCCACCCCCACTACACCAGCCCCTCCACCAATATATACACCCCTCACAGGCCCTACCCCCCATAACCCCACCCCCTACAGCCTCTACCTCATATCGATACCCTCCCACAGCCCCTCCATCCCATATCTACCACCCTACTACTACAGCCCCTCCACCAATATCTGTACCCCACTATTACAGCCCCTCCACCAATATATATATCCCACTACTCCAGCCTGTCCACCAATATCTATATCCCACTATTACAGCCCCTCCACCAATATCTATACCTCACTACTCCAGACCCTCCAATATCTATACCCCACTACTCCAGCCTGTTCACCAATATCTATATCCCACAATTACAACCCCCTCCACCAATATCTATACCTCACTACTCCAGCCTGTCAACCAATATCTATACCCCACTAATACAACCCCCTCTACCAATTGCTATACCCCACTAATATAACCCCCTCCACCAATATCTATACCCCACTATTACAGCCCCTCACCAATATCTATACCCCACTAGTCCAGCCTGTCCACCAATATCTATACCCCACTATTATAGCCCCTCCACCAATATCTATACCTCACTACTACAACCCCTCCACCAATATCTATACTCCACTACTCCAGCCTCTCCACCAGTATCTATACCCCCAAGACTACAGCCTCTCCACCCTGTATCTACACCCCCACGACTACAGCCCTCCCATCTGTATACATCCCCCTACAGCCCTCCCACCTGTATCTACACCCCCCTACAGCCCCTCCACCACATATCTACACCCCCTACAGCCCTTCCACCCCCTATCTACATCCCCACTATAGCCATTCCACACAGTACCTTGTAGATTTGGCAAACAATTTTTTTTAAGTTTGAGGTCACCTACTTCATGGCAGTTGTCCCTTTAATAGCCAGCAATTAAGAAAACACACAATGACAAAAACAAAAACAAACCCTGTTTTAGGTTCATTAATACTTTCAAACAGAAACAGCATGTCCTATACACACTTGAGAATTGTGAAGAAACTGATTTCTAAGCCTTGCAAGCAGGCTTGTGTGCAGATGGACAAGTGCCATACTGCAGTGCCCCTCCACCTGCAGGGATCCAGGGAAGCAGGGACCCAGGGCTCAGGGCGGGGAGTCACTGCTCCCTGCTTCCAATGCTGTACCCTCAGGGCTCCGCGGGCTGCCAGTGGCTGTCCCAGCATGTCTTCTAATAAAAGCATCTGTGTCCCCTGCCCAGGCAGGAGTTGCCAGAGGTCACTGCCCCATACAGCACCAGCACATGGATAGCACCCAGCAGGTGCCCAGTCCTCGTCTCTGTGAGTTATCCCTCCCGCGCCCAAGGCCTCAGCACCCTATCTTTGCCCAATATGGCTTCTCCCACTTTCTCTGTATGGGGGTTACCGTATCGCAGCATTCCCTCCCAACCCCAAAGAAACAGTATCCAAGTCCAATGGAAACCTATTACATGGCTATGCCACAACCAAAATGTAGATATCTGATGCCAGCCTTATTTGTTCATCGTCTCAATCAAACAATGTGCTTTTGTTTTTGGTTAGAGATTTGTGAGTATAGAACATAGCTTAGCGTTGAAGTCTTTTGGGTCTTAGATAAGGAATTTCCAACTATAAATGAGGCCATACTAAAATCTAAATGGCAGAGGTTCCTAGGGGCCCAAAGCGACTGTCCGCAAGTCCATCAAGGTACTCTCTCTCCCCTCCTCACTCGAAGCCCTAGCCCTCAAGCCCTCCTCACTCAAAGCCTATGGACTCCTAATTCGCACCCAAGTCTAACAAGCCACGTCATCTTGCTCTTCAGTTCGCAGTACCGTGAAACAGAGACCTTAGAGGCACCCAAGCACTGACAGCAGGAAAAAGGGCAACCAATAGAAAAAGTGTCAGAATATTAAAAAGCAAATGTCAGAAATGGACACCTAATAATAGTCCAGGCCTAATCCAAGGGCGGATATTCCCACGTACCCCAAGCCACTGGGGATGTCTCTAGATTTCAGCACAGTTCATTAGTTTATGTCTAAAACAGTGACTTAAATCCTCCTCCCAAAAAGATGATACTATGGTCATTGCTCTTGTTTAATTAAAAAATAAAGTAAGACATTGAAGAATCTAAGACATTTGCAATACAAGAAGTTAGGAGAAAGTCTGTGGAAGTACTGAGGGTGAGGACCTCTGGTAGCAAGATGTCTATGTTGAGTGATGAGACAAGCCTTACTAATATGGACAATCAGCTCACACTTAACCTAAACCCGACAGCACTGGGCACAGTCCTGCTGTACTAGCCAATGCAGCCAAGCCAGGATGCCCCTCTGCCAGGTGCAGCACATATGACAAAGCCACAAACTACCGCTTGTCCCAACAGAACCTTACTACCTCCCTAGTAAGGTTAGCTATAATGTCTTCTGGCCAGGCATGGTGGCTCACACCTGTAATCCCAGTACTTTGGGAGGCCCAGGCGGGTGGATCACTTGAGGTCAGGAGTTCGAGACCAGCTTGGCCAACATGGAGAAACCCCATCTGTACTAAAAATATAAAACTTAGCTGGGTGTGGTGGCTTGTGCCTGTAATCCCAGCTACTTGGGAGGCTGAGGCACAAGAATAGCTGGAACCTGGGAGGCGGAGGCTGCAGTGAGCCAAGATCACGCCACTGCACTCTAGCTTGGGCGACACAGTAAGACTCTGTCTCAAACAAAACAAACAAACAAAAAATTTGGCCAGACGTGGTGGCTCATGCCTGTAATCCTAGCACTTTGGGAGGCCGAGGTGGGCGGATCATGAGGTCAGGAATTCAAGACCAGCCTGGCCAATATAGTGAAACTCTGTCTCTGCTAAAAATATAAAAATTAGCTGGGCATGGTGGCACGCGCCTGTAGTCCCAGCTACTCGGGAGGCTGAGGCAGAAGGATCGCTTGAACCCAAGAGGCAGAGGCTGCAGTGAGCCAAGACTGCACCACTGTGCTCCAGCCTGGGTGACAAAGCAAGACTCCGTCTCAAAAAAAAAAAAAAAAAAAAGTCTTCTAACTCACATCATCTGTGTTTGGAAAAAAAAAAAAAAAAAAAAAGGCCGGGCGCGGTGGCTCAAGCCTGTAATCCCTGCACTTTGGGAGGCCAAGGCAGGCAGATCATGAGGTCAGGAGATCGAGACCATCCTGGCTAACACGGTGAAACCCCATCTCTACTAAAAATACCAAAAACTAGCAGGCGTGGTGGCGGGCACCTGTAGTCCCAGCTACATGGGAGGCTGAGGCAGGAGAATGGCATGAACCTGGGAGGCGGAGCTTGCAGTGAGCCGAGATTGTGCCACTGCACTCCAGCCTGGGCAACAGAGCGAGACTCCAACTCAAAAAAAAAAAAAGATGATTGATACGCATGTTGCTTGGTAGAGCTTTCCATTTCCTCTATCAATGTGGGTGAGGGAAAACTCCTTAGCCCAGGGTCACCTCAGATCTCATGCTGCAACTCTGTCCTCTCCTCAGCATCCACTGGCCCCTGCTTTCAATGGATGCTGATCTTCATGTACAGCGGGTTCTGCAGACCGTGAGGACATCTTTCACTAACAATCCTCTAACATTGGACACAGAGACTACATATCTGTAACAAAGCTTTCAGAAACCTGCCCTGAAATGCAGCCTTTCATTAGAAAGCCACTTCTCAGCACAGAGGTGGCCCTTGGAGTCTTCCCAGGATTCTCACATCCATTGGGGAAGAGGAAAAGAACCCCTGAAACTAGGCTGACTTCATAAGCACTTGAATTTCACACATGTCACATTTCTGGAGCCGTCTGGTTTTCCCTTTCATCCTGCATCACCGCAGAGAAAACTCACAGACTTCTGCAGGTGAGAATCTCACCCATTAGTAAGAAAATCTTGCTTTATATTAAGCTGGCATTTTTCTGGAGATCTTCCAACTGCTTTATAAACATTCTTTCATGCCTCCAAGCAGGTAGGTGGTAATTGTTATTCTTTCTGGACAAGAGGTAGCACTGTGAGTCTTAGCCAGACAGAACTGAAATGTTTTTAAATGCCCGAGGGAAAGCAAAAGCAAGGCTTGGAAAGTATGAGATAAGACAGATGTGACCAAAAATAGGAAGAAGAATGGTATACAAAATTCCAAAAAAGGAGACTTCTCCTATAATCCGCTCCCTGTCTGCCCAGCTTTGCAGGAGCTGCCACTTGGCCTTCCTCTGGCTGTGCAGCTTCCACACCGGCACTCGCCTGGAAAATCAGGCGTGGTGAGTGCTAATTTTGGCTCAAATAAGAAATTTTCTCTCTCTTTGACCTTTGCCAGGAAATAGGATCAACAATCCGACTTCCATTAAGTGCAAGTTGAAACTTGAACCCTTATGATCAGTCAAGAAGGCAACAAGAGGCTATGGTTCCTTTAAATGTCACAATGACAACAACATGGGTTTGGAGTGTTAATACCTGGGTTTGAATCCCAACTGTCCCTCACTAGCTAAGGGCCCTGTAAGTGACTGTGTGCCTTAAGAGGATGGTGATACAAACTATCCTGCACAGCTGCCAAGAGGAATAAATGAAACAGAGTATCCTTCATGCATAGCCCAGTGATTGCTACACCGGTGGGTGCTCATCAAATCACTGCCACAGATACCTTTATTGATACCTTTACTCTCTATAGAAAGCTGGACAGCAACTAGGACCTGCAGTGATGTGTGAAGTATTAAAAACTGGCAAAGCCACAGGGTGGTGAGCAATGTACCAGCTGTAACATGCAGGCCCTGCTCTGCTTTCTGCTTTTGCAGGAAATTTTATAAAGGAGAAGGAGGGATTGCTTTTTAACTATGCAGCTGCCCTTTTGTTAACTGAGACAAGTTAGTTTCGTCCGGATTCCATGGTGTGGAGTGCTCCAAGTGGGCCTGCCTAGGCAAGGACTCTGAGCCTCCCAAGAGAGATATTAGCTGCTGCTTCTTTTTTTTTGAGACAGGGTCTCACTCTCTGTCGCCCAAGTGGAGTACAGGGGTGTGATGTCAGCTCACTGCAATCTCCGCTTCCTGGGCTTAAGCAATTCTTCAGCCTCAGCCTCCCGAGTAGCAGGGACTACAGCCGTGAGCCACCATGCCTGGCTAAGTTTTGTATTTTTTGTAGAAACATGTTGCCCGGGCTGGTCTTGAACTCCTGGGTTCAAAGCAATCCGCCCACCTTGGCCTCCCAAAGTGCTGGGATGACACACGTGAGCCACTGTGCTGGGCCAGATATTAGCTCTTCAAACCATTCAGGGCCTCAGTTATCTAATCTGTAAAGTGGGGATGACATTGACTGACCTTATGGGATTGTCGTAAGAATTAAGTAAGCTATCCTGTGTAAGAGTCACCGGCTGGCTATAATCTATCCACAGAATCAGGTATGGTATTATCATCTCCATGTTAGAGCTGAGACAATCCAGGTCTAGACATCAGCTGAATAAAGGTAAAGGGCTGTCTGGGAGTGAGAAGCAGAACCCAGGACTCCACCCGTCTCCTACATCGTCAGTCGTCCTGGGCTGGCGGCTTTCTAGGCCCCCTGCTTGGCAGCCCCGCTGGGACTTCCCTTCGCCATCATCCTCTTGGAATTCCCTTCCACTGCTTGCTTTCCTGTGTTGGGTCCTGTTTCCTGACTCTCAATTTCCTCTTTCTTGGCTTTTCCCTTCATTTTACTAAAACACATCCTTTAGGAGTTTCAGAGAAATGACACATGGGAGCCAAAGTTTTTAAGCCTTCATGTCTGAAAATATCTTTAATTCTACTCTCATATTTGATTGGCTGGGCATCATTCCAGGCTGAGTTAGTTTCCTCACGATTTTAATGGCATTGCTCCATGCCGTAACGTTTCCAGTGCTGCTGCTAAGAGGTTCACCGCCATTCTGATTCTGAATCCTCTGGGTGCTGTCTGGAAGCTTTTAAGATCTTTTGCAAGTTCACACACGGATGCCTCAGGGCAGGTCTTTTCCCTTATTGTGCTGGGCACTTGTGAGCCTCTCAACCTGGAGACTCTTCCGTTCCATTTTTAGAAAATGCCTTTAGATTTGTTGCATTGATGACATTCTTCTCTCTTTCTAAAACATCTGCCAGTTGCATGCTGGGCCTTGAGAATTAATCCTTGTCTTTTATCTATTTCCCACTTTTTGGTCTTTTTGATCTATTTTCTGAGAGATTTCCTCTACTCCAGCCCTTCCTGTTGGATTTTTAATGTTATATTTTCTTACCTTAGTTTTGTCCCTGGCCTTCTTTTATAGCATGCTGCATCCCAATCTTCCTGTACGTTCATTTTTCTGCTAATTCTGGTCTCCCTCATGCTGGAGGCTGCTCATCTGTACTGAAGTGTGAGGCACCAGGAAGCTCACAGGCAGCTCTGTGTGCATGAAAAGGGCTTATCCACCCAGGTGTGGGGAGAGCAGGCAGTCAACTGACTTTTCCACCAGGAGACGCCCTCCATGGCAGCATCTACGCATCTTTACCCTGGGCCCATGCAATTTATCCAGTTTAAAAAAAATCTCCACTCTTTCCCGACCCGGTGGTGAGACCCTACCATGCAGACCTGCCAGCGTCTAGGACATGGGGCTGAGGCAGGGCGAGGGCTCCACTGCTGAGCAGGTGGGCCGCCACTCTAGGATAGGGATGAAGGCGGATAAGCTCGACCAAAGCCCCAAGGGATTTCAAATTCCTCCAAGTGAAAAGCTCGAGAAGAGCGACAGCTTTTTACTTTTACCATGTCTTACAGAAATGTTCGTAAGTGAAGATGGGGAGAAAGAGCAAGGGCCCGAGCGCTCCTGCTCTTCCCCTTTCCCATTAGGAACTCACACATGATGCTCACTCATTTCTCCCCTTCTAAGGCCGGTCTCACAAAACCACTGTCATCCCCATCTCAGGAATGAGTGATGTTTTTCACTTGTTATGAGCTTCCTAACAGAAACACAAAAAAGATACTGTTGTTTGTGGCCTACAGAGAAAGCATTACTGAGTTCTCAACCTGGCCTTCCATGACCTTTAGGAGAAACTGGAGAAGAAAAACAGGAAAGAAAAGCTGGGGCGATCCCAGGCTCCATTCCACCCGGGCAGGGTCCCAAACAGCCCTCTTGGGCTGCCCACTTCTTCAAAACGTCCCCATCACGAGGACAGCACAGAGCTGCCAGGCACAAGAAAGGCGCGATTCACCCACAGTACGAAGCAGCAGCCACAGGCAGCAGGCACCAGCGCCGCATTCCCACGGCTGAAAACTGAGGCATTGCTCTCAGTCCTGCTTTTTTTTAGGTTCTACACTTGGGAGCACAAAAGGCCTTTAAATATTCATGGTAATTTCTGTGGTTTGATTACAGGTTACCTTGCTGTGTAAGACGGGCCTGAAACATATTTATTAAATATTATAAGTTTAAATGCCTACTATAATTACCAGAAGGAGAGTATTCTACACAGTTTAGAAACTATTAAAAATTCAAGTCAGAGGCCCTTAAGAAGACGAATGCATTTACCCGTTTTGTCCCATAGCTGTGTACATTTAAATTGCAGAGCTGAATTTTAAGTCTTGTTAAAGTAAAAATTACAATTTTAAACTTTATTCCAAATTGACCCAATGTGTATAAAAACATAATTCTTTTAGGTACCCAAGGAACTCTGAAATGCATTCCTAGTTTATCAAACAAACCATAACTATCCTCTACTGAGCCACTTTCCAAAATAAAGTAACCGTAGCATTTCATACACAGAGCTGCTTACCAGGTTTTTGAAAAGTGCTGTCAACTCCTTTGTAAACACTGAGAACTTCAGGAATGCACTTCCTAAATCTGGGTCATCTCTGCATACGCAGTTGCCGCCAAACTTCTCCAGAGCCTGGGTGTACTGCTCTTCATTTTCCACGTGAGCTGCAACAGAATGAGGGAGGTGCTGTGAGTCTCAGGCATGCCACTCTCACTCCACACCAGGTTCTTCTCGGTTGTGAATAACACTGAACACATCAGCAGAAGAAAAATCTGAGAAAAGTCAAGCTGCACCAGGAACAGAAATAGCTTCGTTATCCCGACAACAACCCGTGGTGCTGGCAACAGATCCCAAAGAACAAGTGTGGTGTGCAAGAGGGGAAGCCCTTGCCCACGTCCAGTGGTCCTCAGCATATCAGATGAGATGGCCAAGGACACACAACATTTCCACCCCTCTGAGGACTCTTCCTTCACCAAATGATGGCAGAAGTCACCAGACTCAGCCCCCTCCCAGAAACTCAACCACTGATGCCCCATTCCTTTCTAGCCTGAAGCCCAGGACTCTAATTCAGAGCCACATACCGCAGCTCCTTCTCCTTTTAACACGGGAAGAGCAGTGGTCTTTGCAGCTCCAGTGCCTCTGCTCAGGATGCAGCCTCTACCCAGGGGCCCTTCCCTCCCAAACTCCTCTGCATCCTACAGATTCATGCTTCCTCCAGGAAGGCTTCCATGACTCTGCCCTACACCCTGGGTATTTCACTGGCACCTCTCCTATCCTTGCACTCAGCATGTTATATTGAAATGGTCTGGTAAATGTGTTCCCCATACACTGGACGTGCTTAGAGTTTACAGACTAAGTTTTATTCATCTTTGACCAAGTCATGTGCCTGAAATATTAGACAACACACATGTTGTTTGAGCAGAAAAAGCAAACCAGATGCTACATCTCATGGCATTTTACTACCATTAGGCCTCAAAGTAGCACGTGAAAGAGTGAAAATCTGGACTCTGGGTCTCTGGCACAGTGGTTCTCAATCCCTGCTGGACACCAAAAGCATGCATGGATTTTCACCAAATTCTAGACACCACCTTCCCATCTCAGACCTCTGATTTAAACCGTGGGTAGGAATGGGGGAGGGGACGCAGGTGATTCTGGTAAATTAATGTGGTTGAATATAATTCCCTCACTACTAGGTCAGGTACTTTCAAATGAAACCAGCCAGTCTATAATAAAACAACTTCTATCTGCATGGCTACCTAATTCCTGTTTTCATCAGTTCAACTGGAAATATAACACAACTATTTACAGGCACAACAGGGCAGCCAGACCTTCGGTGTGAACTTGGATGTGAACTCCACCAGAGACAGCCTTAGTGCTGCAGCTCCTCCACCAAGTGACAGATCCTGAAAGCCCCTCTGTAGCTCCCAAATTCCTTCTCAGGGAAATGAGACCACTGTCAGCTAACGCCAATGCCCAGGCTGGGCCTGACAATGAGGGGAAATGAGGGAACATTTGTTCCTGGAGGGCAGTCCTGGACCCTGAGCCAATCCCTATGACCTATGAATGGTCTGTTCACCCATCCTACGGGGGAAGCACCATGTCCTTGACCTCCAGTGGCATTTGGGGGACTAGAGGGTTCTAATGGGGATCTAGCAGACACAAGAGAAAACTCATTTCACTGTCTGAGTCGTTTCCTTTTTTTTTTTTTTTTAACATTCCAGAAAAGAGCCTGAGAGTTCTAGATAAATTAAATGAATTTCTGAGACCAGATTCAGCAAACAAATTCAGACAGAAACATGCATGTGCACACACACCTGCAAACACAGCTCCTCAGGAGCCCTCAGAAGATCTAGGTTCCAGTCCTATGTCCACCAGTAAACATCTGTACGACCTTGGTAAGTCACAGTGACGCTGGGCCTGAGGCATCAGCTACATAAAGGATAAAGACCTGCTGGGAGATGCTCTCAAGGTCAGAGGAAGAATGAAAGAATCAGGTAAAGAGACCCAGTTTACCACACTTGGTGCATAACCAACAACACTAACAAAAGTAACAGCAGCAACAGGTGTCACTTTTTCAAAGCACAAACTTCACATATATTTTTTCTAAACTTCATAAGACATGTATTATTTCTCATAACACTATTAGGCAATTAGGGCTCAAAGAGATCAAATAATTCATCCAAGGAAACACAGAAAGTGGCAGAGCTGGGATTCAAACCCAAATCTTCTGATTCCAAAGTCCACTTTCCTACTCTACTACACGATGTTTGTTTCATCGTTAAAAAGTTTACCTTGTCAAACAAAAGTATCTAATTTTTAGATTTTTAAAATCCAGTTTCACAGATGGATCAATAATTCCTTCTGTTTTACTCTATTTATAATTCTAGAGTGTGGTTAACAGTGAAGGGTAGGTCCTTTCAAACCACACACTATTTTTAAACTATCTCAAAATTAGTGGTCAAGACATGGGCAGTTTCATTGGGTTCAGGAAGGGAGCTGGTGGCCACAGGCAGGCATCTGTCACTACACACTGTCCACTGGATGACAGAAACAGGAATGCAACCTCCTGCTCCTGCTTACTCCCTCGCTTGCTGGTTTCTGAGCCATGGGTCTTTCAAGAGACGCCAACGGAGGGGAGCTGGGCTGTGGTGTCCTCCTCCACGGTGCTGGGCAATGAATGCAAAGCCTGGCAGGAGAGAAGCTGAAGACTACGCAGCCTCACGGTGTCCTTCAAAACACGAGGAGGACTGGACCTCAGTGTTGATCTAAGTGAACACCCAAAGGGAAGGGACTTCGCATATGGTTAACGCCTACTATGTGGCTTGTTAAGTCTTTTGTTCAGTTTAACCTGAGCACTAAGAGTTGGCTATGATTATCCCTATTTTCTTCTGAATCAAGTGCAGTTCAGAGAGTCATGTCACCTGCCCCAGACCATAGAGTTGGTAGGAGGATCAATGCACTTTGTGGACCACGCAGGCTGCCTCCAACCCTTGGTCCTCCAGCCCTTGGTAGGAGAGAGGAGCCGGCCTTCTCACAGATAGTAGGCTTTATGTTCCAGCACCAAGAAATACAAAAGTACTCCTTACCATCCCTCCTGGGCTCCTCAACTGACTACCTAGTGTAAGTTAAGTTTTTTTCTTTTTAAAAAAATTATTGGCCGGACATGGTGGCTCACACCTGTAATCCCAGCACTTTGGGAGGCTGAGACAGGTGAATCACCTGAGGTCAGGAGTTTGAGACCAGCCTGGCCAACAGGGTGAAACCCTGTCTCTACTAAAAATACAAAAATTAGCCAGGCGTGGTGGCACATGCCTGTAATCCCAGCTACTCAGGAGGCTGAGGCAGGAGAATCACTTGAACCTAGAAGGTGGAGGTTGCAGTGAGCAGAGATCGCACCACTGCACTCTAGCCTGGGCAAAACATCAAGACACTATCTCAAAAAAAAAAAAAGAATTCTTGTCCTTATACATCTTCTAAATGATGCACTGATCCCCAGCAACCCCAAGGTGATCAATTAGTTCTTTGGCTTGTCATCACCACCATCATCTCACAGATTTACATTTACAGTGCTTTCATCCACTGCAATCAGCACTATCTTCTGATGCTCACACTGTACCAGTTTAGGTCAGTGGGAATCTTTTTGTACTGGTCTAGTTGGGGATTTTTAGATGTATTTTTCATCCTGCAAATGAACTTGAAGCTTCCTGCTGAAGCCTATAAGCCCCGTGTCTTCCTCTAACGCCTAGCACGGTGCCCACCATAACAACAGCCATCCCTCCATGAATAACATGGCACTGACTGACCCACTGCTCCAGATCACCCCAAGGTGAAGATTTTCCTACTAGAGAACAGAAAATCATTGAATGCCTTTGTTTTTCTTTTGCCAAAAACAACCTTAAAACAGGAACCTAAAATAAACAGCTTGGGAATAAAGTTTCTGGAAAGATCTCAAACTGGGTCTATCAGCTTTTATTTACAGAATTGTGAAAGCTGTTCTTCTAAAAAGAGCTCACACTCTCACCTCCCCCTTGTTCAAATGTATCTTAAACTCTAATTCTCATTAATGATCCAGATCCAATAATCACTGACCTGGGAGGGACTTTGGAAAATAAGAATCTGAGTCACAGAGACCATGCTAGGACAAGACTTTGTTTCTTCTCAATTCTAAGCCATCACCCCTTTATCTCTCCCACCTCACTGCACGAAACCCACCAATCCCTGCAAAAGGATGAACTGAGGGACTCTTGCAGAGAAATCGATCATGAAGCCAGAGTGCATGTGTACATACAGAGTTTAGAGGCAAAGACTAGGTTTTGTTGTGTGCTTTTTTAGTTTACTGGATTCTGTTATTTAAAAAACTGGTATCAAGGAGAAGGCCCAGTGCAAATGGTTTCAGCAAAAATTGCTGGATCCAAAAAGGACAAAGAATGGCTCCTCTGCGCCTCCTCTACAGGCCACACATGCAGATACGGCTCTTGACAGGTCAGTGTGGCCCACAGCACAGTGAGGAGGCAAGCCACCAACACAGCACTGCCAGAGGATGGGCATCCTCCAGCCAACTCACCTTCAACCACCTCCTCTTTCATCTCAAACATAACACTCACTATTTCCAGCCCTGCAAGAGGGATGTGACAGTATGCTGGGGTGAGATACAAGGACACATATGCTCATGGCTGGGATGAATGCCTGGGGAAAGACATGTCAGTCCATGCACTGATCACTTATAATGCATCAGGCAATGTGCTAGGCTCTGAGGACTCAGATGGCAAGGATACACTGAACTGGGGCTCCAAGGACAGCTAAGACTTGTCGAGTAGAGAAGGAGCAGATCACAGAAACAGACAGGCATTAGCTCCAGGGGAACACCAGGGAGTCCTATGTGTTCCCACTGTTAACACTTTCTCTGTTTTTTGTCTTGTTCTGTTTTTGTTTTTGTTTTAGATAGAATCTCATTCTGTCGCCCAGGCTAGAGTGCAGTGGTGCAATCTTGGCTCACTGCAACCTCCACCTCCCGGATTCAAGTGATTCTCTTGCCTCAGCCTCCCGAGTAGCTGAGACTACAGGCGCACACCACCACGCCTGGCTACCTTTTGTATTTTTAGTAGAGACGGGGTTTCACCATGTTGGCCAGGCTGGTCTTGAACTCCTGATCTCGTGATCTGCCCGCCTCAGCCTCCCAAAGTGCTGGGATTACAGGCGTGAGCCACGGCACCTGGCCTACTCTCTGTTTTAAAGCCCCTGTCTGCATCCAGCTCTCAACTCTCAAAATCGCCACAGGGCAACACAGGTCTCATTGTCCCCACCTCCTCAGGGCTCCTATACTCACTGCTGAGTCCTTTCATTCCATGGATCCTGAAAGACGACCTAGTCTAAACACGGAAACCAAAGCTCAGAGAGGGTGATGACTTGCTCAAGGTCACATAGTGAGTTTGCAGCAGAGCTGGAACAAGAACTCGGGTTTCCTGACTCTGAGTCCAGTGCTCTTCCTCCCGCAGCAAAAACCGTTTCTTCATTTGCTCATGACATTGTCGCTGTCTTCAGCTCTTCTAAGAGCTGAAGACAGGAACAATGTACAACCTTCCAGTCAAGTGCATGTACCGTAAACCTGAACACCAAGTGCTGTAACCAGCATAACAGAAAGAAGGCAGGGTGCACCAGCCTCATGGCTGCCCAGCCCCAGCCTCCTTGCTGACCCAACAAAGACCCTCCAAACCCCTGCTACAGGCCAGACCACAGGCCACTTGGGAGTCAGGCAGAGGAAAAAGCACCTGCTGACATTCCAACCTTCCACGCAGATAGCTCGGTGAAGGGAGCGTTTAAGGAGAGACATATGTTCTCTATGGCAGCAGCCTGGTGGAGACTCTCTCTAGATGGATGACATGACGATTAATACTCAAACGTGTGTCATGACATGAATGTTCTGATGCTGTGCACAACTCTGCACAGCGGAGACCGTTTCCTCCGGCTGTCGGCTGTACATGCCACCTGTTTCCCACCTCACTTGTGGCGCATGATCTCATGGGAATGCAATTTCTTCAAATCAAAGATCATCCCTGTTTCTTAACAGGGTCTCTACTTAGTGGACATCTTGGGAGAGAGAACCATTTTCAGAACTTTATTTCTAGAATCATCCCAACTAAACGGCTGAAAACATATTTTCATTTCCAATTTACTAATGTGTATCATTCTTCTGGATAATCCCACTTCCAGAAATCTATCCTAAGGAAATCATCAAGGTGATCAGAGATGTGTGTACAGAACATTTATAAAGAGTGAAAATTTAAAATGTGTTAAGTTCCAACAATATGAAAATGGTTAAATTAACAGTATTTCTACAAAATGGAATATTTTGTTGGCTTTTAAAATCATGATATAGGAATACAGTAGGAGCAGAAAGCCAAGTTTAAAAAAGGCAGGACACAAAATTAGATATTTAGTCTCAATTTTGCAAAAAGTAAAATGTAGAGAAGAGGTTGAAAAGATAATGCAACAGTGGTGGGGAAAACTGAGCACTTGCGAACAATCAATAAACTGTTATGCAAGGCCGCTATATGCTAGGTCCCAGGCCAAGTGCTTTCTAGATGTTATTTTATTCTCCTCTGAGTGGACGAGGAAACAGACTGTCGGGAGTGTGAACCAGCCCAGGATCATGCAACTTCTAAGAGGCAGAGCTGTGTTCCAAGTCAGGGGTGGGCCTCAGACCCAGCGCTCACCTGAGCCTCTGCTTGTTATAAAGATACTGAGATCCTGCCAGGCTCAAGACTTGCTTGGTTTAGTGCTTTTCTGAACTTTCTAAATTTTCTAAACTAAGCTTATCTTATAATAACAATGTAAAGAATAAATAAAAATTTAAAAAGAAATCTGAAGCATCAGCTCTAATGGCTAGATTGTTTCGGTGCTCTGTGCCTGTCTGTGCCTATTAAGAACATTAGGCTGGGTGCAGTGGCTCATGCCTGTAATCCCAGCACTTTGGGGTCCAAGATGGGCAGATCTCTTGAGGTCAGGAGTTCAAGACCAGCCTGGCCAACAGGGCGAAACCCGATCTTTACTAAAAATACAAAAATCAGCCAGGAGTGGTGGCAGGTGTCTGTAATCCCAGCTCCTCAGGAGGCTGAGGCATGAGAATCACTTCAACCTAGGAGGCAGAGGTTGCAGTGAGCCAGGATCACGCCACTGTGCACTCCAGCCTGAGTGACAGAGCGAGACTCCATCTCAAAATAAATAAATGAATAAGTGACAGAGCGAGACTCCATCTCAAAAGAAAATAAATAAATAAATACATAAATAAATACATAAATAATATTAGAATCTGTCTTTCTCTCCCAAAGCTTTCCCTGGACAAGGTGGCGTGAGGGAGACAGCCTTCGGAACTGAGTATACCTGTATCATCTTTGACAAGACAGAAGCAGCCACAACCAGAAGGGGTTGAACAAGAATGTCCTCCCTGTTCATAACCCCTGAGAGCTCCCGCACAGGATGGGCACCTGGAAGGATGCCTCTCACCGGCTTCTTCCTGCCACTTCCTCTGCCTTCTCTAACACCCCGGGCTTCTTCCACTTTCAATACCCATTTCCATCATCTTTCCTAGGAAGTCCCTTGGAATGTGATTCCTCAAGAAACAGCCAGTCTTTGTGGATGGTACCCCAGGATGTATCTAGTCTGGTTGTGTTCAGCACAGGCAGCTAGCAATGGAGTTCACTAATAAGGCCAAGGTGTGAGCTATTAAGATACAAAACCTGTTGTCTATGATCACCCCATCCTCTTTGATCCTGCCTTATATTAATGATCCCGTCCTTCCAATGATGTTCAAATGAGTTCAAAGTCTGTGTGAATAACTAAACGTCACCCCAATGACCTCCCTGTGAAGCTCCTACTGCTTGCAGGAGTACACTTGGAAGGCAGGTGACAGGGGTGAAGAGTGGAGACTGGGCTACTGCACTTTTTTTTTTTTTATGTTGATGCTTTCTGTCCCTTTAGGCTTTAGAGTACAGAATATATCAACATTTACTTTTATTCATTCATTGTGTGCTTCCATTATGGGTCAAGAATATTTCTGGTTACTAAAGAATAAAATCCAATCACACTGAAAGTCTATTATGCAGCAAGCACTAATGAACACAAAGATTCATCAAACAGAGCCCCTACCCTCAAGAAGCAAGCATCCAATAAGTGAGAAAGACTCAGCCCATCAGTTCAGTGCAGCGACACAAAGGCAAGAAACAGAATGAGCTCTGGGGAATTCAAGGTGCTTGGTGTGGCCAGAGCATGGGGAAGGGCTGGAGAGTCAGGCAGGGGCCAGAGATGAGGAACTTCATCCCAGGTAATGGAGAGCAGCCAAAAGGCTTCTAAGAGATCTGCATTCAAGAAAGATAATAAACCTTGGTACCTCCCAACACACAACTTAGCAAGACAAAGATAAACATGCGAAAACAATCCACTGTGATGTAAATTACACGAGGTGGAAACACAGCACTCTATGGGGAAAGGAGTACATTTTCTGGGGGCTGGTAACAGAAAAGGCTTCTTGGAGCAGACGACGTTTAAAGGAATTTCCTCATTGAAAATGTAGTATGGCATGAGATTAAAACTGAGCTACCAGCTGCTTGACTCACCCTAGACTCTCCTTAACCAGAGAGCTGCTTCCATCCTAGGGGTGCTCTGAGACCAAATCAGGGAAGGAGAAGGGGGCTGGAGGTGGTGGGGAGGGAGTCTCACTAAAAAACTGGCAGGGCTCTCCTTTAGCCTGGAGACAGACTACCCCAAGGTGTCTGGGGTTCGAAGCCAAGAGGGGAATTCAACATTTGTTGAATGCGGAGTACAAGCTATTAGAAATTTTACTCCCAATTATATTCACACCCTTTAATGGAGGAAGAGTTCATGTTGGCAAAGCAATCTGATTCGCTACATTACAGAATGTGCATTTTGCCAGGGTAAGCAGCTTTCAGCCCTTCATTTTTGCCGGGTCACAGCCCTCGACCCCATGCTGACCACAGTGATGACTTAAGAACACATCGCTGCCCCCACCCAACTCCATGGAGGGCACAGCCCCTGGGAAGCAAGCTGACTCCTGTGGTTTCACGAGATCCTGGAGCCTCACCCTCAGGGACAAGCAGCCCTTGGAAAGTACATGGTCTCTAAAGCCTCAGATAGTAGCTACCATGAACACTGTGGAGATGACATACATGTAAAAACATCTTTCATCCTTACAACTCTGCAGGATTTTACAGATGAGGAAACAGATGAAGTCATCGTGTTGATTTGGTAGAAGATTTAAGCTCAAGGTCCAAGCTTTTTCGACTGGTGTGTTGGGTTTGTGGACAGGTTTATGGGGGTATGTGAATCGTAAAATTATGTAAAGGTACCTTTTCCTGGAGGGATCATCCAAAACAGCCTTCTTATTTTTACTGATGTCTATGATAACCAAAAGATTAGAGAACCACTGATGAAACCACAGCCCCATGTCTTACAGATGCACGCGGCCACCAGGTTGACCCACAGACTGGCTGACTATAAACGCCAGCCAAATTAAATAGCAGATACTTCTGAACTGAAGTATGATTCATGCCAACACTTGGACGTTAGTTAAGTCACAGACCTTTGCGTTCCTTCAGAGGTACCCCTCCTTCCATGACTAATGCAGTGGTCACTGCGGACAGGATTCCACAAGTCACCATCTAAATTCCAATCATTGTTGTTAGCCAGCAGCGGGGAGAGCGCTGGACTCCAGAGCCTCACAACTGGAAGACATCTCCAGGGCCTTCGAGCCCGCGTCCTCACCTCCCTCTACAACTTCCTCAGAGACAGGGGCCATCCACCCTGCTGCAGGAACCTTCCAACCACCAGCTCGCCGCTCAGTCTGCTCACCCAGTTATCCTCTCCCTCATATCTGAGTCAAGGCTTGCTCTTGTGAAAGCCTCCTCTAGAGAGAAGCAAATACTATGCCTACCTTCTTCAGCCAGAGAAAGCCCTTCATATGCCCTCTCCCACCCCTTCCGAAACTAGGAGCCCCACGTCCTTCAGATAATCCATCCTACAAGGAGGTTTCTCCATCCCTAAGGTTTTCAGGTTCTTCTTTAAATGCTGCTCTTACAACTAAATAATGAAACAACAACCTTCTTTATAAGCACCAAAGACTTCACTGAGGTCATGTGTGGCTCACCTTTGGGGCATGTGCCACGTACTGGCTCACACTGACCTTGTAATCAACCTAAACCACCTGGAATTTTTCAGAAGGACTACAATGGCTCAGCCAGGTGGCACATAGGGTGCTCCCCACGTTGCCGCTTGTTTTCTCCACTGTGTGCCCCCAGCAACTTCCTGCGTCAGCACCAGGCAGCGTGCCGCAGCAGTCAGAAGCAGAGACGGGGACGCTCACCTGGTTTTGAATCTGAGCTCCTCCAGCTGTTGGCTAGATGACACTGGCAGATTGCTACTCAGTGCCTCTGTGAGCTCATCTGTCAATGGACAGGACCTAACTCGCAAGGCTGTAAGGATGGAATTCACATCAAGTTTTTATTTAGCTTTATAATACAAATATTCTAACAAATACCTCATGAGTATTTATTACCACTACGCTTCTACCCCCAAGTTTGTGAATATCAATAAAAATATTCTTTATCATCATTTATCATCTATTCCTTTTTAATCACACACAGTGTACATAAATTTTGTATCCTGAATTTTATTTGCTGAAGATTTCATCATAAGCATTTTTCTTCCTGTTGCTATATAAACATAATTCCAGCAAGCAGCTAAATCCTAATTCAGCTATACATAGGAGGCATCCAATTTCTCACTTTGATAAGCAGTGCAACAACACAGTGAACATCTTTGTGCATGGATCTCCTTCCACAAAAAGATTTTTATTTTTCTTGATGTGTACCACCAAACTGCTTTCCAAAAACTCTGCGTGCATGTTTTCAGTGCCACAACAATGGAGCACAGTACTAGTTACTGTAAACTTGCCAAACAGTAAGGATTATTCTGATTTTGTTATTTTCTCATGTAACACGTAGAAATCAGATACTATATATATATATATATATATATATATATATACACATATGTAAATATTTTTTCTTTTTTTTTTAAACAAATCATTTTCCTTTTTTCTGTTTTGGAGACAGGGTCTCACTCTGTCATCCTTCTGTCTGAAGTGCAGTGGTGCAGTTTCAGCTCGCTGCAGCCTCAGCCTCCCAGGTTCATGTAATCTTCCTGCCTCAGCCTCCCAAATAGCTGGGACTACAGGCGTACACCACCATGCCCAGCTAATTTTTGTATTTTTTTGTAAAGACAGGGTTTCACCATGTTGCCTAGGCTGGTCTTTAACTCCTAAGCTCAAGTGATCCATCTGCCTCAGCCTCCCAAAGTGCTAGGATTACAGGCGTGAGTCACCTTGCCCAGCCAGTATCTTCTTAATGTACAGTGAAACTTCATTTCCTCAACTATTATATATATATTCTGAACTGCCCTGTTCTAATTGATAATATCTATAATAGAAATAGTTTTCTGTATGAATTTGAAGTGTACTTTAATATCATATTCTAATTAACACTGCAAACAACAGGCAGGAACACACACACAAAGTTGTATTCTCATTTTCTTTTGTACGTGGGAGATGGTATGGATTTGAGGGAAAATCAGCATTTCTTTCTTTGTACTTTCAAGAATGTGATAATTTTCTAGGATATTCTGATTGAGGGTAGGAATATCACTCTCGATAAGAATGTTCTAACAAGCACTTATGACAGAGTAATTCTAGAGAAGTGAAAATGAAAATCTTTTGTTGCTTCTTCTTGATAGAGATGAATTTTTCCACCCACTGACATGTCAAACAGCTGAAAAATGTTAGCTTCAACTTCCTGGGGTGTGGAGGGAACACCTTTGGGCTGAGCCAGAGCTTGGGAAATTTTAGACAAGAGTTTTAAAATAAATATGAACTTTTTTTAAGAGGTCAGATAGCAATCCATCACTGAGTGGCAAACAGTTTCTCATAAATCATTATGACAACTGCTTTTGCAAACCTAAGCTAAGACTCTCCAGAAAATATAGCTGGTCGGGTTGCCATCATTTTGAAGACTGGGAGCAAACATAATACACTGACTATTGTGGAAGAAGACTACTGTTTTGCAAACATGTGGGACATGCGGATACCCTTTTGTCCCAGTTCAGTGTTTAAAGTGGGGATGGGGGGTTCTAAGGTAGCATTCTCAAAGTCCAGTGCCGTCAGCTGGGAGCTTTTTCAATTAGCAAATAAAATACTCAGGCTCCATCTCCGACCTGAACCAGAAACTCAATCCCTATTTTAACAAGACCCCGGGGGTATTCTGATACTCTCTCAAGTTTATAACCACTGCTCTAATGCAGGGATTCAAAGACTTTTTCCTAGAAAGTCAGAGAGTAAATATTTAAGCAGGGCACTAACCCCATCATGAGGGCCCCGCTCTCATGCCCTCATCTAAAGCTAATTACTTCCCAAAGGCCCCATCTCCAGACACCATCACACTGTGGGTTGTTGAGGCAGTACTGAGGTTATTGTGCAGGTAACAATGGTGAGAAACCATTGTTAGCTTTCAGGCTGTGAAAACACAGGTGTCTGGCCACAGTTTTCCAACCTCCATTTTAAGGCATCTTAAATCTTCCTTCTACATAAATCCATATAAATCCTCAAAGAAGAGAATACAGGGCCTGTCATAACACACACCACTTATATCTAAAATTGTAAGTTCACCTCTCCTACACTAAGAAGGCAGTGTGAAGTACATACAGCAGGAACCTGATAATGTATAAACACTCAGTATTTACTGGGCACCTATTATCCGCCCATGCCCATGGCAGCCACTGCAAGGAACACACAGGAGGTATGTCACAGCTGTCACACTTACCACGTGTATGTCCAGAACCACGCATGGCACTTTTTCATGTTATCTCACTTAATCTTCACTAGCAATCCTATGACCTATTAAATTCCCATTTTACACATGAGGAAATTGAGGCTCAGAAAGGTAAAATAATCGTCCTAATGTCACAGGCTTTTTCAGTGGCATTGCTAGCTTTTAATCAAGGATTCTTGGATTCTAATACATATGTCTTCTTTATCCTAAACGACACCATCTCCCAGAATTGGTCTTTCACCTCAAGGGCTTCTAATTAATTGAGAAAAAATCAATAGATACAAAACTACTAGAGAACAGTCAGGAGCAGTATTTAAGTGTTAACAGTGCCTGCATGTTAGGTACCCTTTAATTTGTAGCTGAACAAAACAGTGGAAACTGATTCAACCTCCAAATCCTAAGAATTCAGGAGAGGTGTGGTAGACAGAACAACATTTCCTCCGCCACCAGATGCCCACCTCCTAATCCCTGGAACTTGTGAGTACGTTATGCTACTTGGCAAAGAGGAACTGAAATTGTGGATGGAATAAAGTTGCTAATCAGCTGAACTTGAGATGGGGAGATTACCTGGATTATCTGGGTGAGGCCAATGTCATCACAAGCGTCCTTACATGGAGAAGAGGGAGGCAGAAGAGCCAGTGTTTGCTATGGGACTGAATTGCGTCCCTTCTCCCAGATTCATATATTAAAGCCCTAATCCCCAAGGTAATGGTGTCTGGAGATGGGGCCATTGGGAAGCATAATAATTAGGTTTAGATGAGGCCACGTGGGTGAGGCCCTCCAGATGGCATTAGGGTCCTTATAAGAGGAGAAAGTGGACAGCTTGCTTTCTCTCGCTGCCATGTGAGGGTACAGGGAGAAGGCGGCTGTCTGCAAGCCAGGAAGGAGAGGAGAGCCCTCACCAGAACCCAATCACACTGGCACTCTGATCTTGGACTTCCCAGACCCCAGGCCTGTGAGAAAATAAATTTCTGTTGTTTAACCCACCAGTCTATGGTATTTTGTTATAGCAGCCCAAGCCAACTAGGTGTCAGAGCAATGCAGTGTGAGAAAGACACCACTGGCCATGACCAGCTTTGAAGATGGAAGGGAGCCGTGAGCTCGAGCTAAGGAATGCAGGTGGCCTCTAGGAGCAGGAAAAGGAAATTGATTTCCCCTGGAGCCTCAGGGAAGGAGCCCTGTTAACATCTTCATTTTAGCCCAGTGAGACCCATGTAACTTTGTGCCATTTTAAGCCAACTCATTTTATGGTAATTTGTTACAACAGCAATAAGAAACTATTACAGGGAGGCTGAGGCTGGTGGATCACTTGAGGTCAGAAGTTCGAGATCAACCTAGCCAGCATGGTGAAACCCCATCTCCACTAAAATTACAAAAATTAGTCGGGGTGTGGTGGTAGATGCCTGTAACCCCAGCTACTTGGGAGGCTGAGGCAGGAGAATCACTTGAACCCAGGAGGCGGAGGCTGCAGTGAGCCGAGATCGTGCCACTGCACTCCAGCCTGAGTGAAGCGCCATCTCAAAAAAAGAAAAAAAAAAAAAGAATCTATTACAAGAGAGTCAAAGAGGGCTATGCTGAAGTCAAAGAGAGCTAAGGCTTGATGAAGATGGGTGGGGAAGCAAGGGTAGATCCCCTGCAGGTGACTGGGATGGGGGAGCCCGTTTACAGACCGGGTGGGGCTGTGCAAAGACACAGAAGTACAGCTGGCACACACTCAGGAAGCAGTGACAGGCCAGCGGCCTGCAGTGAGGGACACTGGGGCAGAGATGGGTCAAATGGGGGCCAATCTGTGACAAATCAGGAAAGCAGGCAGCAAATCCTGGTCCCAAAGAAGTTAAGAAACATGAGACAAGAAAAGGAATATGGCAGTATGAAGCATAATGCTAATTTATTCTCACTGTTCTTTCAATCATACATAAAATGAGTGCTCTTCCTATACAGGAATTGCCTTGGGTCTTTATTCTCATGATCAAAACACTATGGGGACTTCTCCTTTGGAACCAGCTGCCTTCAGAGCCCATGACGGTAGTTACAGAACACTGAAGCCAACTGTGGTCGCCAGCACTCAGTCCCTTCTTGAATATGCCTGACTTATTTCTGACATCTAGTTCTAAAAAAAATTTAATCTATCCTTAGACTTCTCTACTAAATATATGCAAAAGAACGTGCTACTAAAAGCAGTTCTAAAGAGTTCTAAAGACACTGTGAATGATGTCAGCAACATGACAGGAGAAAGTATCATGTTTCCTCAGGTGACTTCTTTGCAGTAGACAACGCTTGTTCTGAAATAAAGATTTCAGGATCAGGCTCTGGTTTTAGGACTTAGGACTTTTCAGGACTCAAGACTCATGACCTTAGAATAACTCAAACTTGGCATGACATAATAGATGGCTAAAGGATGACAAAAATAGGAGACCCCCTCCAAGGTCACATGCCAGGGTGTTATGTGCGGGGCCTCGAAAAGGACATGAGCCCAAGGAGCTACGTTAAAATCTCAGCCCTGTCACTGTAGAGCTTTGTGACTTTGAACAAACTTCTCAACTTCCTTGGACCTCAGTTTTCTTTCATAGAGTGGCAAATGCTATTTTAAGCAAACAGCAGAGCATGAGCAGAAGGAAGAAGGCACAAAACGTGGCTCGCTGGGGAAAACTGCAAGTTATTTCAAAGAAGGGCACAGAGGAGTCCAGGTGGGGAGGGTCGGGACAGGTGGCCTGAGTCCAGGCAATGCACAAGAGCTTGGAACTCATCTGGTGTTCTGCAGTATTTACTCACCTGAGGCTCACAGTGGGGTGATCAAGGGAGGCAGTGACAGTTTCATCGACAAATGAATTGAGAAAGGGTTAAGACCGATAACCACTCACAATCCACATTACTAGCACATAAAAATCTTTGGATGGTTCTGTAGTAAGAGAACCATCTTTATCCCAATTGCCCTAAAATCCTAAAGCCCACAGAGGCCTTCCTTCTCTCTCCCATGCTCTGGAACTGACTTCCACGAACTTCAAAGAGGGTGAAGAAAAAATGCTATAGAGTTTTAGGCAGAGAAGTAACACCAGTGGGGTTGCATTTTATGAAACGACGCTGGGGGGTGGGCAGAAATAGGAATGAGGTTTGTGGCACACGCTCAGCAATATAGGTCAGCAAGGCAAATTAGACAGAGGTGCTGTTAAATTCCTGTAGGCCAGCTTCCTGACACCGAAGCACTAGCGCCTTCTCCCTTCAAATGCAGGTCTGTTTATAAGCTGCACCGCCAGCCACTGGGCCAGCCTTGGGAGTCACGCAACTCTCTCCTCCAGACGAGCAGCAGCTACACAGCCAGTGTTTGCATAAGACACAGATTATTTCATTTTTATTTCTGATAAGAGCAGCCTTTTCAACATATAACTATAAAATCATTTTTGAGTCTGACCAGAATATCAAATATCCGTCAAGTTATAAACTCAAAAAGTCCAAGTGAACGCAGTAAAAAAAAAAAAAAATCTTCCGAGATGCTTTTTGAAATCTGGTGCTTGTCAACGAAACTGGGCATACCACTTCTTAGTGACTCACTGAAGTCTTCAAGATGTCACCCATGTGACAGACACACTGAGGGCGTGGTGGCTTTGAAACAGAGTGAGTGGGCCACTCACTGCACACAACCCTGACACAGCAGTAAGACCATCAGGGTCTGAGCTCCAGCTGCACCGACATCTTGGGAACACCCTGAACTCTCTGATCTGCAGGTTCCTCATTTGTATAAGGAGAATCAGTTGTTGACAAGATTAGCACAATGTACAGAAAGCACAAGATACACAATAAGTGTTCAAAAAAATCAAAACTATCATTATTGCTCCCTGCCCCACACTTACTCCAGGTAAAAAAGCTAGAGACGGATGGCCACCTTCCGTATCAGTTTCAGAAAAGGCCTGTCAATTTCCCCTGCTGTAATTCTGACTGGGGTTGGGATGAATCTTCAGATCAGTTTGGGGAGGCCTGACACTAACAGTGGTGACTCTCCTAACCCCTGTGCATCACATATTTCTCACTTAGGTCTTCTTTCATTTTGGCCAGCAGTGTTTTGTACTTGTTGATGTAGGATTCCTGTGCATCTTCTGTTAAATTTGTTCCTAAAGACACTTGGCAATGCTCAACTGTAACATCATCCTGCACTTGGGATTTCCTGCTAGATTCTTCCCGATTGTGGCTTGGACAGTTCTCATGGGGGGAGAATCCAGAGCGCAATTGGAGCTTGTGCCCGCCCTATTGTAACTGGTGGGAGGGGGGAGGGGGGAGCAGGTGGAATGTGTACTTCCAGGCTCTTCCCCTTCCCTCCTGACACCACGACCATCTAAGGCACTCCCTGTCCTCCTGCTCCAATCACCCTTTCACTAAAGAAAGACACCACGAGGGTGAGGGGACACAGACAGTATAGATGAAGGGACCTAGACTACTTCAGCGGGAGCAGACCCCAGGCCCCTCCTCCTCCCACCTTGTCACCCAAACTCTATCTGCACCTGAGCAGGGGCAAGCTCCCCTGAGCAACCCATCAGCCTTGTTTCAGTCTCTCAGGGACTCCTCACAGTTCCTAGTCCTGCAAGGCTGCCACCTTTTTGTTGCTGAATGAAACTGTATAGTCACTTAATGACTTTAAAAAAATATTTTGTATCAGTCGTAGGATTTGTACAAGGGAAGATATGCTACAGGTGACCTACCTGTCACCTTTAAGCCAAAAGTTGCATGGGTTTAAAATATATATATGTATAAATCTAGATCAAATATTACTTTATATTTGTCTATTTATTCATTTTCGTCCTATACTAGAAAAGGCAAGACTGCATAAGAGAGAAACGGAAAGGGCACTGTGACACAATTAACAGCAAAAACCAAATGACAGAGGCAGGAATGAATCCAGGTCCCCATCAGCCAGGCTGACAAAGTGGGTATGCGCAGGACCGTGGTCCAGAAAACAGGAAGCACAACATGGGACAGATAGCACAGGGGATGACGGGTGATGAAATCCCACACCTGAATCAGACGACTGGCAAAACGAAACGTACTCCTGAAAAAGAAACATCCAAGCTCACCTCTGTGATCTGCATGCCCCGAAAAAGGAGTCTGGCTGGCTCATTTGTTAATAGTCATCAATATTATGGTACCAGGACTTCAAATGGGACGTTTTCCACACAGAAACCCCTACGGAAGGATGTATACTCACCCAGCCCAGAGCTGTTGATTGCTTTCACAGATTTCTTCATTTTGTAAAGAACCATCCGGTCCACGTCCAAAGCCTAAAATGTAGAGAATACAGTCATTAAACCGTGTTTGTGCTGAGACCACGCTAGCAGCGAGCACCACGTTGAGCGCCCTGCTTGCCTCTGCCAGGTCCCTCGGCACCTGTTTCTGGGAGACAAGCCCTCAGTGTGGTGTGGAAGACTGGTTTCCAAATGGCACTAAGCAGAAGTTTGTTGGCAATTACTGAAAACCAACCCCTCCTCCTGCAGCATGCAAGCTGTCTCCTGCCCACAGCACCTGCTGGACGTGAGCCCTCTGCAGTGAAGTGAGTTACCCAGACGAACCCTCAGTTCTCCCTGGCTACCAGCAAGGCTCCGGGATGCACCTGCCTGCCAGGGACTCCCATCGTGCCTGCGCCCCTTCCCCCTACAGAGCCCTAACAAGGTGGAGGCAACCCCACTCTGGATTTGGAAAAACCCAAATATCATTAGCTTGTAAGTTGTATTAGAAGACGGGTCCTATTGCTTCCCAAGCCTTAGATTTCTTCTCCAGAAACCAGCAGGAACAATGCCCACTTTGCAGGGTTGAATAATTAGATAGAGGCACTGACATACATAATATTCAGCAAATATTTATAGACCAACTACTACACGGCAGTTGTCTACGGCACTCACAATGTCCAGCACACAGGAGGCGCTCAAACAGTATTTGTTCAACGACTAATCACACCTGGAAATTTAATTACACCTTGAATTTCACAACAGATACAAAGGTAAAGAGTCCTTTGTTGTTTTTCTTTTTTTTTTTTTTGAGAAGGGGTCTCGCTCTGTCGCCCAGGCTGGAGTGGAGTGGCACGATCTTGGCTCACTGCAGCCTCTGCCTCCTGGGTTCAGGCAATTCTCCTGCCTCAGCCTCCCAAGTAGCTGGGATTACAGGGGTAAGACCACCACGCCCAGCCAATTTTTGCATTTTTAGTAGAGATGGGGTTTCACCATGTTAGACAGGCTGGTCTCAAACTCCTGACCTCAGGTGATCCACCTGCCTCAGCCTCACAACATGCTGGGTAAAAAGTCCTTTTAACCCACTTAAACAACATAGAAAAGCAAAGGGTGACTTGTGACTGGAGGGAGAGAACACTTGTGAACTGGGATAGTGATGCCAATCACAGGCTATCCTATAAAAACTAAATGAAGCACCCTGCCCTACAGCTACTGGCACATAATAACTATTGCTATTGAGTGTCCATTATTACCCCATAGTGAGTTTAGATCATAAAAACCTGCAACGACCTATCATCAGAAACACAGCACAGCTCCTCAGAGCAATGGATTCTGGACTTCCAGCCCTCCTGAAATCACCTTTTGAACCAGTTTTCAATAGCAGAATCATAAGCCCTAGTTCTAATGCCACAACGATAATTTTACTGGATGCTAAAAACAGACGTGATTAGTGCTGGCAATTTTAAATGGAAAAATGATCACAAGGCACCAGACATTTGACAGAGTGGCTGCAATACAAAGAGAAGTTATAATCATGTCATTACACATTTGTCCAAGCCCATGGAATGTACAAGAGTGAGCCCTAAGGTGAAGTAAAGATATAGGTGACAGTGATGTGTCCCTGTCAGTTCACTGAGGGTCACCAGCGTACCACTTGTAGTGCGGGATGTTAATAAAGGAGAAGGCTACACATGTCAAGGGGAAGGGGTATTTGGAAAGTTTCTGTATTTTCCATTCAATTTTGCTGTGAACCTAAAACTAAAAATGTTTATTTAAATAAAAAAGGCAGTCTTTCCTGCCATACTAAAGAGTAAAGAGTTACTGATACAAGATAATCAAGATTTCTTATATGGAGTTAACTCCTATTTTCCCAAGTGGTTATCTCTGATCCATTCCTACCTTCCTTCAAGATACAAAAGGGGACTTGGAAACAGTAAATAACTCAGGAAAATCATAATTAAATTCTCTTTCTCATGCAGCCTCATCACTTTCCTCCCCAGTCTTCCAGCCACAGACTCACGGGGCCTAGGCCAGGCTCAGCCAGCACCAGTGGGCAGACTGAGGTTGTGCTCAGGGCTGTGCCAGAAACACCAGTTCGCGAAGCTTAGATCACATGTCAGACAGCACAGCTCTCACACATAGAGGTGCCAGTTCACTGTGCTCCTCAGAGATCTAAGTTCCCCATCCCAGGTGAGGGGCCATTCTTGAAAAGCACATTTGATCTGGGACCGTGCAGCCTAGCACTCTCACAGAATCTGGGCCTGCCCAGGCTTTGCCGTTGGCTACAGCAGGATCTGATGCACACTCACAATATTAATAAAAGCTGCTCCTCTTTCTAAGTCTCCCTACAGACAGTGGAAGACACCAATGCCAGCCTGTCAGGCTCTCTGGAAGCATTAGAAGTCAGCCACCATTCTTACTAAGCACCTTCCATGGGCAGGAAGTGTAAAGGGAGAAAACACCTCACGAATAAAGAAGAGGCCATGCGCGGTGGCTCACGCCTGTAATCCCAACACTTTGAGAGGTCGAGGCGGGCGGATCACTTGAGGTCAGGAGTTCGAGACCAGCCTAGCCAACATAGTGAAACCTGTCTCTAATAAAAATATAAAAATTAGCCGGGCGTGGTGGTGGGTGCCTGTAATCCCAGCTACTCAGGAGACTGAGGCAAAAGAATCGCTTGAACCTGGGAGGTGGAGGTTGCAGTGAGCCAAGATCGTGCCACGGCGCTCCAGCCTGGGCAACAGAGTGAGACTCTGTCTCAAAAAAAAAAAAAAAAAGACGACACAGGAAGGCTTGAGAGGCAGGTCCCAGCCCAGGCACTATAAGGCTTCCTGGTGTTCTCAGAATAACATCTTTAGCAAGCTTTAAAAACCTGATCATCTGAGCTCCGCCTGCTTCTCCAGCGTCAGATCCTGATCTTCTCCCCCACTTTCACGTGTACCCCAAACTTCCATCATAACGAGCTACCTGTGGCTCCCCCTCCACCTGCTGTCTTCCCAGCACGTGCACACACTCCTCTCTCCTGAGAATATCCTCCTTGACCCGACTCGTTGGTTCAGAGGGGTCTACTCCTCCTGAGAAGGCCTCTGATGCCTCCCCACCTCCACGACAGGGTGACAGGTACTCATCTCAGCTTTTCCCATAACACCCTGCGCTTAGCATTTCATCGGATAAAATGGCGTGAGCACCTTCTACCTGCAAGGTATCACTGACACAATGGTGAGGAAAACAGAACAAGGCAACGCCTGTGCATTCTTGGAATTAACAATCTTACAAAAGATAATCACCTAGAGAAACACAAATTAACGATGAAAACAGGAGCCCAGGACTTACTACGTGCACAGAACTGCTTTTTTAACTTGTCCAGCTCTGCCTCTAGGCCACAGCTGTCCACTACAGCAGCTACCAGCACGTACCTATGGAGCACTTGAAATGTGGCTAAGTGCCACGTTAAAACAATATTGTGGACATCTTAGGTTATAGAAAATATCAACAAAATTAATCGTACCACTTCTTTTTAGGTTTTTTAATGCTTTCCTCTAAGGTCAGTCACTGATATTTGTTCACTGTATCCTCAGTGCCTACCAGAGAGCTTGCCACAGAACAGGACTCAAGAAGCAGCTCAGGAAAGGACGATGAGCCCAAAAGGCAGGGGCTCAAGTGCCAGGCAACAGTGCTTCCCAGAGGGGAAAGGGGAGAGCTGTGCTTGAAGGTCACTCAGGCCACAGGGAGGGTAATGGATCAGGGCAGGCAGGAAGTGCATTCAGGAAGAGGCTATGCAAAGAAGAGGGAACTGGCTGGAATCCATGGTTCAAAAGCCATTTGGGGCTAAAGCTGGGCAGTAGCCGTTCTGGAAAAGCCAGCCAGGGAGATCTGTGCTGCCTCTCTCAACCAGATTTCAGCCCTCCTGCCTCTGATACTCCCATAGATGATAGAGTGATCTTGTGTCTACAGAAGTTTGGGTCAACCGTGCTAAGAACACAAGGACTAGGCTGGATGCGGTAGCTCACACCTACTACAATACCAGCGCTTTGGGAGGCCAAGGTGGGAAGAATGTTTGAGGCCAGGAGCTTGACACCAGCCTGGCAACAGTGACACACTGTCTCTAAAAAAATAAAAATAAAAGTTAGCCGGGCATGGGAACATGCACCTGTAATCCCAGGCTGAGGAGGGAGGATCACTTAAATTCAGAAGTTGGAGGCTGCAGTGAACCATGGATGCGCCACTGCCCTCTAGCCTGGGTGACAGACAGACCCTGTCTCCTAAAAAAAAAAAAAAAAAAAAAAAAAAGACAAACAAAACATGAGACTGGAAGCGGTGGTAAACTTCAATGTAAAAGGCTGCTCACAGACAACATACCTTAATAACACAGTTGAACTCTGACAAATTTCCTCCCATATTATGTCATGGGACACACCCCTCCCTGATCATTTACTGCATAAAACTCTTGAAAAAATAGGTCACCATATGGAATCTTCTACCTTTGTTACCAAAGAGGAAGTAGTGCTTCCTGAACTCAGGGACGAGTGCATAAACTTGCTTTTCTACAATCTGTTAAACAGATTAGAAATAAAGGTGAGGTAGGGGAAGAGGTAATTTTTAATTAAAATTGCAAATGGGAAAAGCAATTACCTCCCTAATCAGAAACACACCCTTCATTATGGTGCATATTTATAGACAATTAAAATTAAACTTGGTCAGGACGAGAAGCTAGAATGATTGTTTAAGACTGAGTGTTAGGCCAGATGTGGTGGCTCATGCCTGTAATCCCAGCACTTTGGGAGGCCGAGGTGGCCGGATTACTTGAAGTCAGAAGTTCCAGACCAGCCTGGACAACATGGTAAAACTCCGGCTCTACTAAAAATACAAAAATTAGCTGGGCATGGTGGTGCATGCCCATAATCCCAGCTACTCAGGAGGCTGAGGCAGGAGAATCGCTTGAATTTGGGGGACAAAGGTTGCAGTAAGCGGAGATCACACCACTGTACTCCAGCTTGGGTGACAAAATGAGACTCTGTCTCAAAAAAAAAAAAAAAAAGATTGAGTGCTAGAAACAGTCTTATGCCAACTATATATAAAAACAGCACTGGAAGTCCTAGCTAGAGATTAGACAAGAGAAAGAAATAAAGGGCCTCCAAATTGCAAAGGATGAAGTTGAATTAGCCTTGTTTGCAGATGATGTGATCTTATATTAGGAAAAACCTAAAGATGCCACCATAAAATCTACCAGAACTGATTAAACTACCTTTGCAAAAGTTATAACTGAGATAATTATTACAGTGAAAGAGATCTGACATAACTGACTCCATCCTGTTTCTAACCTCCAAGCTGTCCTTGCTCATTCCTGGGCCTAGGCTGAACTAACTTTGGGAGGAATTTATAGTTTAGCTTTGAAACAAAGATGACAATGGCCCTTTCCCAAAATAAACCCCTCTTCCTGCCTGGAGACTAGACAGCCTTTGCAGGACTAATAAATTAGCCACAAGTTTAGAAATTATGGTTTAGGAGTCATGCAGCTGGAGGTTGCATAACATCACTATTGTAAAACGTAAGATCAGCGCTTGAGATATTTTGCAGACCCTGTATTCAGTGGATCAGCTGACACCACCCAGATCGATAAACTGGCTCATCTGGTCCTGTGGCCCCCACCCAGGAACCGACTCGAAACAAAAGGGCAGTTTTGACTCCCTATGAGTTCATCTCCGACCCAACCAATCAGCACTCCCAACTCACTGGCCCTGACCCACCAAATTATCCTTAAAAACTCTGATCCCCGAATTCTCCAGGATACTGATTCTAAAAATAATAAAATTCCAGTCTCCTGCACAGCTCGCTCTGCATGAATTACTCTTTCTCTACTGCAATTCCCCTGTCTTGATAAATCAGCTTGGTCTAGGCAGCAGTGGGCAAGGTGAACCCATTGGGTGGTTACACTGATAAATAAATTCAGTAAAGTTGCAGGATACAAAATCAACATACAAAAATTAGTAGCATTTCTATATGCCAACAGCAAACAATCTGAAAAAGCAATCAAGAAAACAATCCCATTTACAATAACTACAAATAAAATTAAATACCTAGGAATTAACCAAAGAAGTGAAGGATCTCTACAGTGAAAACTATAAAACGATGATGTAAGAAATTGAAAAGGACACCAAAAAAATGAAAAGATATTCCATATTCGTGGATTGGAAGAATCAATATTGTTAAAATGTCCATACTACCCAGAACAATTTACAGATTCAAGGCAATCTCTATCAAAATGCCAATGCTGTTCTTCACAGAAATAGAAAAAATAACCCTAAGATTTATATAGAACCACAAGACCCAGAATAGCCAAAGCTATCCTAAGCAAAAAGAACAAAACTGGAGGAATCACATTACCTGACCTCAAATTATATTATAGAGCTATAGTAGCCAAAACAGTATGGTACTAGCATAAAAACAGACACATAGACGAATGGAATAGAGAACCCAGAAATAAATCCATATATTTACAGTGAATTCATTTTTTACAAATGTGCCAAGAACATACACTGGGGAAAGGGCAATTTTTTCAATAAATTGTGCTGGGAAGACTGGATATCCACGTTCAGAAGAATAAAACTAGACCTCTATCTTTCACCATACACAAAAATCAAACCAAAATGTATTAAAGACTTAAATCTATGACCTCAAACTATGAAACTCCTGTAAGAAATGGAGAAACTGCAGGACACTGGTCTGGGCAAAGACTTCTTGAGTAATGCCCCACAAGCACAGGCAACCAAATCAAAAATGGATAAATGGGATCATATCAAGTTAAAAAGCTTCTGCACAGCAAAGGAAACAAAGTGAAGAGACAACCTACAAAATGGGAGAAAATATTTGCAAACTATCCATCTGACAAGGAATTAATAACCAAAATATGTAAGAAGCTCAAACAACTCTACAGGAAAAAAATCTAATGATCCAATTTTAAAATGGGCAAAAGATCTAAACAGAAATATCTCCAAAGAAGACATACAAATGGCAAACAAGCATACAAAAAGGTGTTCAACATCATTGATCATCCGAGAAATGCAAATCAAAACTACAACGATATAATCTCACCCCAGTTAAAATGGTTTATATGCAAAAGGCAGGCAGTAACAAATGCTTGTGGAGATGTGGAGAAAAGGGAATCCCCGTACACTATTGGTGGGAATGTAAATTAGTACAACCACTATGGAGAACAGTATGGAGGTTCCTCAAAAAACTAAAAATAGAGCTATGACATGATCCAGCAATTCCACTGCTGTGTACATACCCAAAAGAAAGGAAATCAGTATACTAAAGAGATACCTTCTCTCCCGTGTTTACTGCAGCACTGTTCACAATGGCCAAGATTTGGAAGCTATCTAAGTGTCCATTAATAGATGAATGAATAAAGAAAATGTGGTACATATACACAGTGGAGTACTATTCAGCCATAAAAAAAGAATGAGATCCTGTCACCTGCAATAACGTGGATGGAAATAGAGGTTATTATGTTAAGGGAAATAAGCCACATACAGAAAGACAAACACTCCATGTTTTCACTTATTTGTGGGAGCTAAAAAAAAAAAAATTAAAATCACCCCAGTCACTGAGCCACTGCCGAGGACTCAGCAGCCTCCCCCTTGGGTCCCCTCGCTTCCCTACTTTCCGTACCCCCTGCCCGCCGCCTTCCGCAGACCGTTTCCACCAAGAAAAAGAAATCAGATTGTATGTCCACTATCCAGAACCTCCACTCTTTCAGCTACTTTGCTAATGCAAGTATGGGTGATGACCTGCTTCCTGCTGGCACTGAGGATTATATCCATATAAGAATTCAAAAGAGAAACGGCGGGAAGGCCCTTACTACTGTCCAAGGAATCGCTGATGATTATACCAAAAATAAACCAGTGAAGGCATTTAAGAAGAAGTTTGCCTGCAATGGTACTGTAATTGAGCATCCAGAATATGGAGAAGTAATTCAGCTACAGGGTGACCATCGCAAGAACATATATTATGCCAGTTCCTTGTAGAGCTTGGACTGGCTAAGAATGATCAGCTGAAGGTTCATGGGGTTTAAATGCTTGTGGCTCACTGTAGCTTAAGTGAGGATTTCCTTGCAATGAGTAGCATTTCCCTTCTGTCCCTTGTCACAAGTTTAAAAACCTCACAGCTTGTATAATGTAACCATTTGGGGTCCGCTTTTAACTTGGACTAGTGTAACTCCTTCATGCAATAAACTGAAAAGAGCCATAAAAAGAAATGAAAACAATTGAACTTATGGAGACTGACAGTAGAACGACGGTTACCAGAGGCTGGGAAGGGTGGTTGGGGTGGGAGTGGGGATGGTAAATGGGTACAAAAATATAGGTGGATAGAATGAATAAGATCTAGTATTTGATAGAAACAAGGTGACAAAGGTCAACAATAATTTATTGTACATTTAAAAATAAGTAAAAGAGTATAATTGAGATGTAACACAAAAGAAGGCTAAATGCTTTGAGGTGATGGAAGCTCCATTTACCCTAATGTGATTATTATGCACTACATGCCTGTATCAAAATATCTCATGTACCCCATAAAAATAAATACCATGTACTCACAATAATTAAAAATTTAAAAAAAAATACTGAAATCATAGAGCAACAAAAAATAACAAAGCTTGAGTCTCCAGGAAGCAAAGATGTCTACCCATCATGAGAATTCTAACCAGACCCAGGCACTCAACTACCATGCTCCCCAAACGAAAACTCCACTCCAGCTCAGAGCGGAGGAAAAGCAACTTTCACGGGAACTTATGTGTAAAAACCACGAACAAAGGCAAGAACCGAAGAGACCCCAAGGCAGGAGCAGGGCCTGCACTGCAGCTGCCAGCTGGCCAGACCTCATTAATTCTCAGGGGCCAGGTGGAAGCTGACCTTCAGTTTGTCAAACAAGTTTTACAGAGTGAATTTATCACAAAAACCAGAGGTGGGGATGTGTCCCAAATATTTCTGAGGAAAACCACTGTTTCAAACCACTTTAAAAGCATCTGTTTGGAGTTTCCAAACTCTTCTATAGGTTCCTCTCAAGTTACCGAGGAGCCTCTTCCAATCTCTGCTGCTCAGCTGAGCTGGAGCCAGAACAGGGGACAGGGACAGTGTGTGGGGACAGTGGGGACGGTGCCCAGTGCGGGTAAGGGAAGTCCACCACAGGAGAGACCACCACAAAGCTGTTCACTCATTTTCCACACCTGTGCTGTCCAACAGGGTAGCCACAGAGGAATGTTTCAATCAAGATTCATTCAAATTTCAAATTCAGTTCCTCGGGACTTGCTACCTTCTGCAAGAGCTACAGCCACCCACGCAGCACAGTGGCCTCTGAATGTCCCCAACCCCACGCTTCTCTTCCTCCATTTATGGGCCCCACTGTACCACATGAAGGAGGTGCCACCCGGAGGCCCTGGCCATGGTTCCCCCATTGGCTCAGCATCAACATCACTCCATGGCCACCATCCTCCATGTGGGGGCTCCTCTACCTCTTCTTGGTCCCCACAGAACCCTACGGGGCCTCCATCCTGTGTCACCACAGGCTGAATGGTGCGGGCCAAGCCCACTATCTGAGGAGATGACCTGGCTCAGGGTGGGCACACGCGGCCTGCAGGCCAGCTTTTATCCAACTGTGAGCTAAGGGTGTTTCCAGACAAACATTTCCAATGAACGAAAGGACAGGGTGACAGGAAAGACCAACTGAATCCCAATTAATTAAGATAAATGTTATGCCCCCCCAAAATAATTCCTCTCTTCCCCTTAGGAGACCTGCATTACCAAAAAATTGTACTCCATTATTATTTTTATATTTTGAATTTCATTAATAAAAAATTTGTAGATATTTATCACCTCTCTTATGTAAGTACCTACATACGGCCTTGAGGCCCACCAAACCTAAAATATTTACTATATCTGGCCCCTCACAGAAAAGGTTTGCTGACCCCTGGCCTCAAGGATCCGTGCAAAATGCCTCTCCCACAGCACCAGAGGCCCCTGCACCCCGCTCCTCCCAGCCCTGACAGGGAGCCCACACTGCAGGCAACACAGCACTGGTTTGTTCCCAGCACCCTGAGTTCTCAATGCGAACCAGCAGAGGTGGGAAGAGGCTGGCTTCCTTCTTGGAACCCAAAGATGCTGCCCTGGGGAGAGCAGAGGCCTGCAGCACTCAGGCAGCCCCGGTACGCTCCGCTCTCCTGTCCTATCTCCTCTCCCCTCGTTCCACAGACGAAAGGCCAGCCTGAGAGGAAGGGACATTTCTGAAAGACAGTAGACAAAACACAAAACAAAACACATCCAGGTCTGTGCCCCAAGGGTGGCTTTGCCAAGAAGAGTCAGACAGACATTCAGATGGCAGCTTTGTCTCACCACACGTTCGACTCTTCAGAAAGTAACAGGGAGCATTAATGACAGTGTCAAATATTTCCAGAAGCCTTTTGGGAAGCATAGACTTGCACTGTGGCCTGTGGGCTCTGTTTAAAGCCAGAGCAGTAACGAACCTCCCTCCTTCTGGGAATAAAGCCAGGCCTGAAGAATAGCAGGTGTCGCTAAGAATTAGGATCAAATAGACGTCTGAGCTAAGTCACAGCTGAGGAAAGTGTGTGCCTAAGGACAAATGAGAAGGGTGTGTTTTGGTATTATCTTAAAAAATTAAAATTACTCAGAGTAAATATACATCCGCAACAGAAGACATGGACAAGCTGTCCTAACACTCCTCAAAACAGCCCCCAACTGGATAAACCGAAATGTCGATGGTAAAATGAATAAACTGATGATGGACATTCATACAACAGAATGCTACACAGCAACGGAAGGGAACAAACTTACCCCAGAACACAAGTGAATTTGACAAAAATGTTGAGCAAAAGAATACATGCAGTATAAAAAGTTCAAAAATAGGCAAAACTAAATTGTTTTATGTTTAGGGATGTACACCTTGTTGGCAAACTACAAACTGAGGCAAGCTGAGGGTCGCAGTCAGGGCAGGTGCAGCCTCTGAGGGCGTTACGATGGGACAGGCCTGTGGGGCGCACTTGGAGTGCTGGCCAAAACCAAGCTTCATAATCATTCTTTTTGTTTTTTGAGACAGAGTCTTGCTCTGTTGCTCAGGCTGGAGTACAGTGGTGCATTCTCAACTCACTGCAACCTCCGCCTCTTGGGTTCAAGCGATTCTCGTGCCTCAGCCTCCTGAGTAGCTGGAACTACATGTCTGCACTACTACGCCCAGCTAACTTTTGTATTTTTAGTAGAGACGGGGGTTTCACCATGTTGGACAGGTTGGTCTCGAACTCCCAGCCTCAAGTGATCCACCCACCTCGACCTCCCAAAGTGCTGGGATTACAGGCATGAGAAACTGCACATGGCCTTCATAATCATTCTTTAAATGCCATTTGTATCAATAGCAAAGACATGGAATCAACCTAGGTACCCATCAACGGTGGACTGGATAAAGAAAATGTGGTACATATACACCATGGAATATGCTGCAGCCATAAAAAAGAACCAAATCATGTCCTTTGCAGCAACATGGATGCAGCTGCAGGCCATAATCCTAAGCAAATTAACACAGGAACAAAAAAACAAACACTGCATGTTCTCACTTATAAGTGGGAGCTAAATGTTGAGTACTCACGACATAAAGAAGCAAACAATAGAAAATGAGGACTACTAGAGAGGGGAGAGATGTGGAGACGGGCTGAAAAACTAACTGTTGGGTACTATGCTCAGTACCTGGGTGATGGGATCAATCATGCCCCAAAACTCAGCATCATGCAATATATCCCATGTAGCAAACCTACACATGTACCCCCCCGATCTAAAATAAAAGTTGAATTTTTAAAAAAGATCTCATTGAAAAAAATTTTTAATGCTACGTGTGTGTATATATAAGATATATTATTAAGAAGACAAGTAAAGTTAAAGCGTCTTTTAAAGAAAAGAAATTAGAGTTGGCAAAAGAACCAGAAAATGTTGCCAAAATGAAAGTGAACTTCAGGAGTAATTTATTAGCCTAGCATGTTGGTTGACCACAGGAAGCAAAAGGGACTTAGGAATCCCTTAGTCCCATTTCTAAACCATCAGAGAGAAGCTAGAGACAGAGGAAACTGAATGCAGGTCGGCCAGCTCAGGCCTCAGGCTTTTCTCCCCAGCATCAGGCGCTTCCCAGTTACTCTGGGAGGTGGTTTTGGGCAATCTTACTCAACTACTTAATCCAGTCTTACAAATAACTTTTTCTGAGCTCCTAAAGTAGCAATTTTGAGGGCAGGAAAACAGAAAAGAAACACTTCTTTCATTTTTCTCCTAGATGGCTTCCTTTCTGAGATTCCATTCCCATCTTGACTAGAACCGGGTGGTGGCAGAGTTCACACCTCTGCAGAGGAAGGCTAGCCTGGGTAACAAGGTGCACCCAGACCAGCAGGCCCCCCAGCAGTGAGGGAAGCTGGCCTGTGTACATGCAGCTGCCCACCATCCACATAGGAACAGCACTGAGGACAAAACACAAGTAAGGCAGCTCTGCAGAAGATGAAAAGGCACCTGGCATGGTGGCTCATGCCTGTAACCCCAACACTTTGGAAGGCTGAGGTGGGCAGACCACTTGAGCCTAAGCATTTGAGACAGGCCTAGGCAACACAGTGAGACCCCATTTCTACAAAAAGTACAAAAATTAGCCGGGTGTGGTGGTAGGTGCCTGTGGTCCCAGTTACTGGTGAGGCTGAAGCAGGAGGATCACCTGAGGCTGGGAAGTCGAGGCTGCAGTGAGCTATGATTGTGCCACTGAACTCTAGCCTGGGCAACAGAGTGAGACCCTGTGTGTCAACAAAAAAAAAAAAAAAAAAAAAAAAAAAAAAAAAAAAAAAAAGATAAAAAGGCAATCGTTTTTATAAAAATTCCAATTTCAGAAATAGAAAATTACAAGCTTATGGGCTGGGCGTGGTGGCTCACACCTGTAATCCCAACACTTTGGGAGGCCAAGGCTGGAGGGGGTGGGTGCAGATCACTTGAGGTCAGGAGTTCGAGACCAGCCTGGCTAACATGGTGAAACCCTGTTTCTACTAAAAATACAAAAAATTAGCTGGGCGTGGTGGCACGCGCCTGTAATCCCAGCTACTCGGGAGGCAAAGGCAGGAGAATCACTTGAACCGGGGAGGTGGAGCTTGCAGTAAGCCAAGATCGCGCCATTGTACTCCAGCTTGGACAAAAAGAGTGAAACTCTGTCTCAAAAAAAAAAAATAAATGAAAATCACGAGCTTATTAAATCCATTACATACACACACACACAAATTGTAAAAGCAAAGAAAAAAATAAACTGTTATAAAAGAGGATAGACAAGCGATATATCAAACACTTAAACTCTGTTTATATAAAGATACAGAAAGAAAATAATCGTTGTTGTCTTAGGAAAAGTTGGAGGAATTTTTTGTTTCCCCACTTTTAAACTATCATTCACATGAATACATTATTTGGTAATTTTTTCTAATTAAAGAAAATGAAAAGTACTTCAATATCCTACACTTTGTTACCTTTTTCTCTTCTCCTCCCATCAAGCAGGGTATTGAGGAGTGCTTTAACTCTGAGCACAAAAATGTGTCAAAGGGACAGATTAAACAATAAAGAAAACAAAAATACTCAAAACTGTAGTCCCTCGGTCTCCATGGGGGATTAATTCCAGGATTCCCTTGAATTCCAAAATCCAAGGATGCTCCATTCCGTAACGTAGAATGTTGTCATATTTGCATGTAACTTACACACATCCTCCCACATGCTTTAAATCATCTCTAGATTACTTATATCTAATGCAACGTAAATGCTATGTAAACAGTTGTTATACTGTATTTTTTAAAAATTGTATTTTTCATTATTTATTTATTTTTTTGAGATAGGATCTCACTCTGTCTCTCACTCTGTCCCCCAGGCTGGAGTGCAGTGGTGTGATCACAGCTCACTGCAGCCCCCACCTCCCAGGCTCAAGTAATTCTCTTGCCTCAGCCTCCTGAGTAGCTGGGAGCACAGGCACATGCCACCACACCCGGCTAATTTTCAAATTTTTTGTAGAGACGTCTCCCTATGTTGCCCAGGCTGGTCTCAAACTCCTGGGCTCAACTGATCCTTCTGTCTCAGCCTCCCAAAGTGCTAGGATTAGAGGCATAAGGCACTGTGTCTGGCCAAAATTTGTATTTTTTAAATTGTTGTATTAGTTTTTATTGGATATTTTTTCTTGAATATTTTCCCCTTTAGACCCTATGTGACTGAACACGAGGATGCAAAACCCACAGGTGCAGAGGGCCAATGGTGCACAGGGAGAAAAAAACTCTGGAAGAGGCAAAGGACTCAGTCACAGAGCGCACCTAGACGAGGAGAGAAGATGGTGACAGGAGACTGAGTTTTTGCTATCACCTGAAAACTTTACCACAAGGATATATTCACGTATGACTTGCATGGGAAAGATTAACAAATGATGAGCGAGAAGACAGCTCTGGGTGTACAGAGGAGCAGCACATGAATGCAGCCTGCTGGGCTGAATCACTGTCTCCAACGCCCTGTGCATCGGCCACAGTGGCCGTCAGAGCTGGGGACTCATAATGAGAACAGCAGAGGCCCGGACACACTGGAAATACCATCCAAGGAAGGAAGGTTCCTGATGGGGAAGGGGACAGTGGTGACGCCAGCACGGGCCCCCCCAGTCTCTGGAAGACATGCCCGTGGAAGCAAAACCTTTTCCCAAGGCCAAACACCAAAATATGCCTCCCTCCTTTCCCCACAAGTTGTTTCTGCAAAGAAGTTCCAGCAGTACTTGTGTTTAGTTATTATTATTATTTTTTGAGACAGGGTCTTACTCACTGCCCAGGCTGGAGTGCAGTGGTGTGATCTTGGCTCACTGCGACCTCTCTCTCCAAGGCTCAAGTGATCCTCCCACCTCAGCCTCCTGAGTAGCTGGGACTACAGGTGCACACCACCATACCTGGTTAATTTTTGTATTTTTAGTAAAGATAAAGTTTCCTCAGGTTGGCCAGGCTGGTCTTGAACTCCTGACCTCAACTGATCTGCCTGCCTTGGCCTCCTAAAGTGCTGGGATTACAGGTGTGAGACACTGCACCTGGCCTTCCAGCAGTACTTTTAAAAGGGAAAAAAATGGAAAAAAAAATGCCTAACCTATTATAGAAGAACCAGGCAAACTGTGCCCTCAGCTGATAACCTCCAGACGGCCGTCGACTGTGCCTGAAGTGGACGGTGTCATGCGGTAGGAACAGGTAAGTGAGAAAACCCGCGTAGCTCTAAACCCACACATACTATGAAAAAACGACACATGAACAAGGAGAGGCTGCAGCCTCCTGAAGTTTAAGGAAGCAGCGCCCGGAGGCACTCCCGGGAGGTCTGTGCCTCGGAGGCTTCGGTGGGAGCGCCCCATGGCTTTCATGGGCTTCGCCAGGATCCCTATCTTAGAGAAATGGAAACAGATGACAGTGAACTCCAATTCTGTCAAAAGGCTTCACATCCTGACTTTTATTTAGGGGGAAGAAAAGTCTCTGGGAGCTCTGGGGGAGTGAGAAAGGAAAAGCCACATTTTGGCAAGATCACCACTGCACAGCAGCAGCAGAAACACAGCAGCACGGGGCAGCTCTGGGCAGAGCCCCCCAGCCATCCTGGTGCCCTGCTCTAGGGAGAGCCACAGTGGCACAAGGGGGCCTGGCCTGGGGTCCCCTGACACCCACATTACTGAGCTGTGGACCCTGGGAATGGCAGGAAAGCAGACCCAAGGTAGAAAATGGGCTAGCTCAGGAGAAGAATCACAAACCAGAGGGGACATGACACCAGAAGGTGCTGGGCACATTACTGACGGGCAGCGGGGACACCGAGACAGTGGAAAGCCAGCATGCAGCCACCGCCTGGGCCAGGCCCTCCAGCCTTGGAGATGCAGAAGGCAGCTGAGCTCAGAGTCTGGGAAGGTGACCTTCAGCTGGGCGTGAGGTCAGCCTTCCACATCTTCCCAGTCCCAGAAGACAATGGAATCCTAAGCCAGGCTGATTTCCCCAGGAAACGAGGCTCAAGCCACATGAACTTCACTTTAGTCAAATAAACAGGGGAGACGTGAGATAGCCGAGTTTTCTTTTTGAACCCCGCGTGAAAGAGACCGAGGACTTTGATTCCTGAGGCCACGGCGGTCAGCCTGGAGACGCCATCATCACACCGTGTGCTGGGGCTTCTGTCCCAGTCGGCATGCCAGGCTCTGCCATCCAACTGAGCCCCCACTGCTGTCCACTAGTGGTCACATTTGTGTGCTGTGTTCCTTTAAAAAGTACAGCTTGTGACTGTTAACAGAAGCTTTAAGGAATGGATGCATTAAAAATGAGAAAACCCAGTGCTGGATCCCTTTGGAGACAAGTGCATCAGTTACAAATCACTGGTTCTGGATTCTGGAATGAGACTGACTTGCTTCTAAACCAGGCTCCAATTACTAGCCACGTGACCTCCAAAAACGGACTCCACCTCACTGACTTCTGTTTCTTCATCTATAAATTGGGAATAACAATACCTGCCTCACAGGAGAAGATCACCAATGCTTATGTGTCTGCCATACAGTCGGCACTCAACATCTAATAGTGATTACCAGTGTCCTCCGGTTCTCAGAGAGAGGCTAGGTGTAAACTATGCCAATTAAAGTGGCTGTTAAGAAGACGCTGTTACCCCAGGACCATCTCAATCATTATGACAAATACTTTTCAGGTCTGATAATGTTTAGAATGAGAAAAAAATCTCTAAGAACAAAAAGACTTTACAGCTCATACCAGCCTTTCATTTCCACTAATACGTTTTTTTTTCATCAACATTTAAATTTTTCAAAACTTCATCCAGGCATGATGGCAGGTGCCTATAATTCCTAGCTACTGAGGAGGCTGAGGCAGGAGGATCGCTTGAGCCCAGGAGTTTGAGTCCAGCCTGGGCAACGTAGCAACACCCTGTCTCTAAAAACATTGTTTTTCAAAACTTTTCCTGGTGTGCTCGTGTGTTTCTCTCTGACTCCCCACGGGGAGGGGCACATGGCAAATGGTGGGGTGAGGCGCTCTGGTCCAACTGGCCTCTCTCTTGAACACTGAGGGTTAAGGAAGCAGGGCATGAAACCCCAGGTCTTAAGTGCAGGGGTGAGTAGGAGTGGCCACCGGGGTGTCCACCCATCCCCTCCTCGCCTACCCTGACTGAGGTAACCCCAGGTCTGCCCCTCTCCCACCTGGGACACCACCAGCAGGGCCTCTCCCCTGCATGTGGCAGTCCAGCCAGGCGGAAATCTGCCCCCTCCCCCTACACTCAGCCACACGGTTAAAGGTTGGGGGCCGCACTGGACAACCTCCAAACTCCCAAAGTGCTCCCAGGGAAAGAAAGGCCTACTGTGCCACTCAGCTCAGCTCACTAGCATTTGAGAGAAATACTTTTAAGTTACCAAGGCAGCAGTAGGTGTGTACTCTAAAATCACACCTAGGGCCCAACTCCAACTACCATACAGCAATTTACACTCCACAGAGCACTTTTACTTCCATTATCTTTACTGCAATATGTACAACCACTTGTGAAATCACCACCTCTTTCCCCAGCTTAAAGGAGAAGAAACTGACTCAAAGAGTTTAAGTGACTTGCCCAAAATCATGTGTTTGGCTTTGAACCGATGAAAGGCTGGGAGAGCTCCAGCCAATGGAGGGAGGACAAAAGCCAGCTTCCAGGCTGTGCTCCCACTCCCACTTCCCAACAGCCTCACTTCCAGAGCCAGAAGTGCTGGCTTTCTCTAACATTTGGGCATTACCCCTGCTTTCTCTAAACCCTGTTCCACTAACCCCAGCCCAGCTACAGGCAAGGGGGCTGCTACTTCCACACCAAGAGTGCTGTCCACCCCTTCACCAAGAAAGCTGCCAGCGGCTCTCCTCCACCCATGCTGGCTCCTGCCACCCCAAGGGGCTGTCATACGGCTCCCAGCACACTAGCATTTAAAGTTCACCAGGGGCACGAGAATCTAAAGTTCACCAGGGGCACAAGCACAACCCCCCTGACCACCCTGGGTAACCAATTCCTTCTTTCAGAATCTTCTGAAGGGCCAGGGTGGCGAAGAAGCAGATAGAGTAGGGGCAGCGTCATCATTTGCATGTGTCCAGGTTACAGAATCCGGGGCTCTTCCTGGGCTTTTCAGAGGGAAAATTAAAACCCTGCTATCTTTAGTCTTTCATTGCTCCATCTTCCACTTCTCAGTTCCTGTTTCCCACCCAAAAGACTTGACCCCATTCCCCTATGGTAGAATGGGAAGCAGGGAGGAGAAAAGCCCAGAATGGAGAAGGGAGAAGAAAGGCAGGAAGGAACCACCAGGCTTGCTGGGGCCCTGCACAAAGCCAACCTCTGTATGCAGCAGAGATTGTTTTCTAAAAAAGGAGTGTGACGATACAAACAAGGCCACGTGCCTTTTAGAGCCTGGCCAGCCCCGTGGCCCTCTCCAGCTTCTCCCACACAGAGGTCATGGGCCCCGCTCCACCTGCAACTCCTACCCCAAAATTGGTCATCTCTAGGCATGAACCTTTCATTTTTCTACAATCCAAGCAGTGAGGTGATGGGAGAGGAGGAATGAGCTGGGGGAGGGCCCGAAGGTGCACAGGGGCCAGCCAGGCATCCTTCCTGCCCCCGGCAGCAGATTCTGGATTCTGCTTCATCCTCATGACCCAGGCTTATTGCGGGAGTCACTGCTACAGATGAAGACCATGAGCTTTCATTCCCACATCTCCACACACGCATTACTTGATCACCTGGGCCTCAGTGTTCATATTCTTAAAATGCAGGCAGTAATACCTACTCAATACAGTGATTGTTGCCTTGACAGTTGGAGAGTCCCCGGGTTGGTGGTGGACCCTTCCCCTCCCACCTCCATAGCAGAGCCATCAGGTCATCGGATTGGTGCCTGATTCTGGGGGAGAGGCCAGCCTGCCTGGGGCCTTGTAAGTGGGGTTCCTCAACCACAGAGTTTCCCAGGTAGGGGAGGAGGCGATGGGCAGACACTGGACAGCCATTCCCAATTTTAGACCTGGGTTCCATACTCTGCTCCACTTAGCCCAAGGACTATGCAGGACCCTCCAGGGGCTCATCAGGGTGCAAGGGAGCTGAGAAGGCATGGGGGACATTTAGCATCGGCCCCCATCCCTGGCCCCAAATGTGCAGGGCTACTTTGCCTGTCGGCCTCAGATGAGTTCATCTGAAGATCTCTGCGCTAAAACACACACACAAGGCTGGGTTCTGCTGCCCTCAGTGGAAAGCAGTCCGCCCACTGGTGCCACACTCCCAACAGCGGTCCAGCCTCGGGGCAGGGGGCCCGAGAGCCCCAAGGAGCAAGGTGGAGACAGAGGCAAGGGCCAAAGAGACGCAGATGGTGCTGTTCATTTTTGTTCCTTAAGGTTTTGGGCTGAAAACTGTGCCCTCTGACAGCATCCACCTACCAGGGAGCAGGAGTACAAGAGGAGGACTTGAGAGGTACAAGCCAGGCTGAGGGGTGGGAGCCTGGAGAGAGCAGCACCCCAGCCTGGGCAGCCTGGCAGGAGAGCAGGGCACAGGAAGCAGGGGCAGAGGCAAGGAAGGGCAGGGTCCCTGCCACTGCAGGATGGCGCGGAAGGGACAGGAAGTACAGCAACAGGCAGGGATGGCCCTTGGCTATGCTGCTAAGGTCAGCAAGGGCCATTTATTTTCAGCGTTGAGGGATGAATGTTTCTCCCCAAGGAAGGGCTTCAGCCTATTAGTTTTACTTTCTTTGTTTGTTTTCCATCCAAAGAAAAGAAAATTTGAAACCCCAGCTAACAGAACAAGAGGGGAAGCGAGGGGAAGGGCTCCCTGGGCAGCAACAAGTAAGGGGAAGAGGCTGAACCTCCGTCCCACGGACTGGACCACCGCCCAGAGCAATTCCCTTCCCTGCTAAGGGGACAGTCAGGCCTGCAGACACCACAGAGAAAAGGCCGAAGAGCAGGCCCAGGGTCCCGGTCTGGCCCCGCGAAACTGGCTGCAACCCCAGGAATACCACTGGAGGGCTGCAGACCCCAGTCTGTAATCAGGAGCATGGACCTACACACTCCAAAATGCTGAGTCCTAAAAGCAAAGACTGCATGTAATGCTGCTATGTTTAGTTTCAGAAGTGAAGGGGAGAGAAAGAGAGAGACATAAATAAGTAAAAGTGAAGATCGTCTGTTTCTCAGCCAGAATGCTGTCTGCTCTGAAGCTGATCTGTGGAATATTTACTGTTCCTCAAGAAACCTAAAGAAGTTGCAACAGCCACAAGAGACTCAGCAACTTCCCGGGGTTCCGCCTGCTCAAGCCACACCGCCCCAGGACCCAGGAAGGTTTGCATTTGTCGTAGGGACTGAAAATCATGCGTTGTGCAAAATGAGAAGATGAGTGTGGCGGCAGGGGCACCATGGAGACTGTCACCTACTCGGATTGGGGCCTTAGATGAGCCACTTCTCCTCTGAGCTTCTAGATACAAAATTCTATGAAAGTACCACCTTTAAAATAGCTTGCATTTTAGTTATCTTTCCAAGAAGGAAATCTTACAATTACATCCAAACATATGTGAGGTAATGGATTAATTTTTTAAAGGAAAGTAAGACTCCTGACCAAAAGTCTCAGAAAAAACAAAAAATAAAAATAAAAAAAACTACTGATTCCTATCAATACTGTGAATAGCATTTATTTCAACTTTACAAATAAATAGCTGGTAATCATAGAAAAAAAATTTTTTTTGAAACGAAGTATCGCTCTGTCACCCAACCAGGCGTGAGCCCCCACACCTGGCCAAAAGTAATTTTTAATGAAGAACTCCACTGCATTTCCCTGGCTTAGATTTCTCAAAGTAGATGGAAAGAAATGAAATGTGTATATCAGTATATCCTACCCAAAAGTCAGGGTACAAATGTGATGATACCAGCACTGGTTGTCGGGGTAGCAGTAATAACAGGCTTCCAACTGCATAGCACCTCTGAAAGTGCTTTCACACAGATTATGGCACATGACTCTCCAACCTGGGCAGTGGGTAACACAGGCAATCTTATCGCAACAACAGAGAAAGTAACACTCACAAAGGTATTTTTCCAAGGCCGCATAGGTAAGGATAAACCAAGATGTCACCTTTGTATTCTCTTTTTTTGCTTAAAAACCACTTTCAGGCCAGGCACCGTGGCTCACATCTGTAATCCCAGCACTTTGGGAGGCCGAGGCGGGTGGATCACTTGAGGTCAGGAGGAGTTCAAGATCAGCCTGGCCAGTGTGGTGAAATCCCATCTCTACCAAAAATACAAAAAAATAAGCCGGGCGTGGTGGCGTGAGTCTGTACTCCCAGCTACTCGGGAGGCTGAGGCAGGAGAATCGCTTGAACCTGGGAGACGGAGGTTGCTGTGAACGGATATTGTGCCACTGCACTCCAGCCTGAGTGACAGAGAGAAACCCTGTCTCAGAAACAAAACAAAACAACCACACTTTCACATTCTCCTAGCCTGTTCCTTCCGACATCATGTACTGGTTCATTAGTTTGTTCAAGGTAATCTCCTGTTAAAAAGTTAAGAAACAATAAACCAAGAAAATAAAGCTATTTTAATTTTGCAGGGTAAAGTTTTAAGCACCTATGGTCATTCCATAATGCTTACTAAGTAGGTATATCCTTCCTACCACTGTTTGAGACTACTATAAAACAGTCTCTGCTTTCAGACTTAAAATTTCCCAAGGCAATTGAGACTTTTCATTAGCTGAACCCTAAGGAACAAGGATAAACTGTCACTCCTTCAGGATGGGGGCCCACGCCTTCTGATCTCTGAATCTCCAGCACCACTGGAATGCCCGACACATGTAAATGCTCCATGAACACTGAATGAATGAAACCATCCTCTGCTGCTCTTTAGTTTCTACCAAACGCCCTGTGACAGGCTGTTAGGGAAAGACACCCTGAAGCAGGTAACACAGGCACATCCTGAAGAAAGTGACAGGCTGTTAGCAGGCAGGAGGCACTCCAGCCAAGGACTTGGAATGAGTCCATCAGCTATGCTGGCCCTTCCCAGCCCTTGGCTGCAGCAGGAGGATGAGGATGGAGAGGAACAAGGACTGAGAATGGACAGGACAAGCAGCTAAGAGACAGTCATGCTGACACTCGGTCAGTGCTTTTTTAAAACCCAACTCCTCTGTCACACAGAGGAAATGGATTAAAAAGGTCTCTTGCTGGAATACAAATTGCTCAAATGCATACCATCACATCCCCAGAACGGAATCAATGAGAACACTGAGGCTGTTTTCATTCATTTGAAATTGGCAGTTGGATGCCAGTGGCCTGCATTTTCATTTCAATACTCTTCCAGTTACACAAGACAGAGACAATTCTGATTTGCACATGTAAATAGAAACAGATGGCCACATTCTTTTTTAAAAACAAAATCCAAAAGCTTTGGAATAGTAAGAAATTTGTTTCAACTCTCTACCACTAACAACATCTAATATCTCCTTGCAGTCCTTATCTCAGACATGTTAGACAAGAAGCATCTGAAACATAGATTGACTGCTCAGCCCATGGACAGCATCATCATGGCACAGCACGTTAAACGCTAATTTCTTTGTGTACGGTTGACACTGCTGCTTTGCCTGACATTTAACTGAAGGCAGCACACGCATATACACCCTCGTGCTAAATTCCAACTTTTAACATCCTGGCGCCCACTGACATGCTAATTTTTTATCTTCATCACCCCAGAGCTGGCACATGGTTGGCACTCAATAAATATTCATTAAATGAATTAATTGGGCTGCCAGAATTACTTGCTTTTTTTTTTGCAGGAGACCCCAGAATAGTTTTTCTCCTGCCATTTCTATGAATGTCTGAACCCGCAAATATGTCAATGACTAGGGAAACTATAGTGATGCACTGGTCATTCTATGACTTTACATCTACAAAGGTTCCTTCATCAAAACAGGGCATTAAAAACAACTAAGCTACAAAGCCAGATCACTGGAGCAACTGTAGTTTATAACCTGCTTATAAACCCCAGTTCTTAAGTCCCTCAATGCCTAGCATGCTACCTACCAATAGGCATACAAATAAATCAGATGATCTTGTGCCCCCAGCCCAATGTTTACCAAGACTTCAAAGTGTCTTGGTGAGATCACCTCCCTGCTACAAGATGCAAACATTAGAGTATAAATCTTTTCAGAAAACTTTTTAACAACTGTTGGAAATTTTAAAGATAAAAGCAATACAGGTCAAGCAGACCCCTGAAGAACCTCTGGAGCACCACACGGTGCCGGCATCAGCTCTGCCCCTGACTCCCTTCATCAACTCAGGCACCTCCCTTCACTTCTGTAAAGCTAGGTGGCTTGAACTCCATAATCTCTGACGACACCATCTGCCGAATCCACGGCAAGGACACACAGAACCAGAGAGGCTACTTCATTAAGCTGCAGTGTGCATTTACATCAAATCAATCATTACATAGTAACAAGGCGATATGAGGCCATCTTTTTAAAATTCCATAGGAGAATTTAAGTAAATTGTTAGATCCTTCCAGTTTTTTCTGTGTGAATGATTTATCCCAGCTTCTAGGAATATGTGCAATATTATTCCATAGAGCACATCTTTCAGAATCTTGTTTCAGATTATTGTTACTTAAATAGTCCATTTCTCCTGAACAGCCCTTCAGGTAAGAGACATTCAATACTCATGAGAATCTCTACTCTCATGATGCATTTTATGACCTAAAAGCCAACTTACATGGTACAAGTATAGACACATACATTAAAGGAGATATACAATGGCCAAGATTCTGGTTTCATTAGTTACCAGGGAAATGTAAATTAAACTACAATAAGATTCCATTACACACCCAGTAAAATGGCTGATAATGGCAAGCACTGATGAGGAAGTGAAGGAACTGGAACTCTCATACATGGTTAGTGGAAATGAAAAATGATGCAGCCACTTTGGAAAATAGGATGGCAGAATTTTATAAAGTTAAACATACACTTAGCACACAACATGGCAATCGCACTCCCAGGTATTTCCCGAAGTCAAAATATAAAACGTGTCTACCTACACAAAGACTTGTAGTCAAATGTTCATGGACGCTTTATCCATAATAGCCAAAAACTGGAAAGAACCCAAATGCCCATCACTTGGTGAACTGATAACAAGTAGTACCCCTTATCTTCAGGGAATACATTCCAAGACTCCCAGTGGATGCCTGAAACCAGATGGTACCAAATCCTATATATACTGTGTTTTTTTTTTCTATACATACATACCTATGATAAAGTTTAGTTTATAGGCCAGGGACGGTGGCTGAAACCTGTAATCCCAGCACTTTGGGAGGCTGAGGTCGGCAGATCACTTGAGGTCAGAAGTTCGAGACCAGCCTGGCCAACATGGTAAAACCCTGTCTCTACTAAAAAAAAAAAAAAAAAAATACAAAAATTAGCTGGGGGTAGTGGCACACGCCTGTAATCCCAACTACTTGGGAGGCTGAGGCAGGAGAATTGCTTGAACCCGGGAGGCAGAGGTTGCAGTGAGCTGGGATGATGGCACTGCACTCCAGCCTGGGCAACAGAACGAGACTCTGTCTCCCTCTGTTCCTCAGGCTGGAGTGCAGTGGTACGATCTCTGCTCACTGCAACCTCTGCCTCCTGGCTTCAAGCAATTCTCCTGCCTCAGCCTCCTGAGTAAGTGGGACTACAGGAACGCACCACCACACCCGGCTAATTTTTGTATTTTTAATAGAGACGGGGTTTCACTATATTGGCCAGGCTGGTCTCGAACTCCCGACCTTGTGATCCACCCACCTCGGCCTCCCAAAGTGCTGGGATTACAGACATGAGCCACCGTACCCGGCCAACAATATACTGTAACAAAAGTTACGTGAATGTGGTCTCTTTCTCAAAATATCTCGTTGTATGTACTATTTTCGGACCTGGGTTGACTTCAGGTAACTGAAACCTTGCAGAGTAAAATGCAGGTAAGGGGGAACTTACTCTGTATCCATATAACAGAACATTATTCAGCAATGCAAAGGAGTGGTTTAAGGACATATGCAACATTGTAATCTCCAGGGCACTAGGTCAAGCAAAAGCAATCACACACAAAAGGTTACATACCCTATCATTCCATTTATACGGAATTCTAAGAAAGGCAAAAACTGTAGGGACAGAAAGCAGCACAGAGATGCCAGGAGGCAGGAATGGAGGAACCAGCTGAAGAGGGGAGTTCTGCGTGATGGCACTCTGCTATGTTACAACTGTAGGGTGCTTACAGGATTTCACAAAACCCACTAAACTGCACACATAAAACTGGTGAATTTTGGCCGGGCGCGGTGGTTCATGCCTGTAATCCCAGCATTTTGGGAAGCCAAGGCGGGCAGATCACCTGAGGTCAGGAGTTAGAGACCAGCCTGGCCAACATGGTGAATCTGTCTCTACTAAAAATACAAAAATTAGCCAGGTGTGGTGGCGGGCGCCTGTAATCCCAGCTATTCGGGAGGCTGACACACGAGAATTGCTTGAACCCGGGAAGCAGACATTGCGGTGAGCCAAGATCACGCCATTGCACTCCAGCCTGGATGACAAGAGTGAAACTGTTTCAAAAACCAAAAACAAAAACTGGTGAATTTTATTGTATGCAGAGTAGACCTCAATTCAGCTGACTTTAAAAACTTTTTAAAAAACAACAAAAAATGACTTTTGTTTCTTTGTTGCTTCAGGATTGGCTGGGGCTCAGGGATGCACGGGCAGCTTTTGAGGGCTGCAGTGAACAACTAAAAAGTCAAAATGCTTGGTGTAGAACCAGTGATCAGGCCCACGCACTATCTGCTTGTGTTCCTAAATTCTTTTTTTTTTTTGAGACAGAGTCTTGCTTTGTCGCCCGGACTGGAGTTCTGTGGCGCGATCTCAGCTCACTGCAAGCTCCGCCTCCCGGGTTCAAGCCATTCTCCGGCCTCAGCCTCCCAAGTAGCTGGGACTACAGGCGCCCACCACCACGCCTGGCTAATTTTTTTTTTTGTATTTTTAGTAGAGATGGGGTTTCACCGTGTTAGCCAGGATGGTCTCGATCTCCTGACCTCGTGATCTGCCCGCCTCAGCCTCCCTAAGTGCTGGGATTACAGGTGTGAGCCACTGCGCCCAGCCGTGTTCCTAAATTCTTTAACTGTCTTCCAAAGGCTTTTTTTCTGGGCGGGGGGGGATTGGGGGGACAGGGTCTCACTTTGTCACCCAGGCTGGAGTGCAGTGGTGTGATCTCGGCTCACTGCAACCTCCACCTCCTGGGTTTAAGTGATTCTCGTGCCTTAGCCTCCTGAGTAGCTGGGCGTGTGCCACCATGCCCAGCTAATTTTCTGTATTTTTAGTAAAGACGGGGTTTTGCTATGTTGCCCAGCCTGGTCTTGAACTCCTGGCCTCAAGTGATCCACCCATCTCGACCTCTCAAAGTGCTGGGATTACAGGCAAGAGCCACTGTGCACAGCCCCAAAGGCCTTATTTAAAATGACTCTTCCTATAGTCCCTGGTTCATCAATTACTCTCAGTTGTCATCTGCTCTTTGACCTTCAAGGATGAGTGGCCTCACTCCAAAGCAGTCCTAGCAGCTGGTGTCAGGCATGCCTGCCCTCCCTGGCCTGAGTGACCTCTCTCCAAGGCGCCTCACAGTGTGTTAACGGCTTTTGTGACACGAAGGCTCTCCTTCCAGCATTTCCCAGAGGGAAGGTTTTGTACAGGCTAACACTCTAACATCTACTGGAGTACTTCCCAAGTACATCTGATTTATTTCAAATAACTGATGAACGAAATTCAATGAGCTACAGATGATAATTTAAAAAAAAAAAACTAAGGAAAGAAAAAAATAAGCAATGTGGGCACAGGCTTCTCATTCCTAAAGCTCCCTGTCAGTGGCCTCAGGCCCATCTCTGCTCCGTCCATCACTGCCAGGAAACTCATATTCAGTCTTCCTTCCTGGCAGCTGTTCCTCACCCTCAGCCACAGCCACCTTCCCCTTGCGTCATTCCTGAAGGCGTTCCATTTGCCACGCTGATGTCCTCCAGCCACTCCACTTCCTCATCACAAAACCGAAGGTCCCCAGGAAAGACCCCATGAATTCAACAAGGTGCGCCCCTCGCCTCCCAGCTGCTCCCTTCCCCTTCTGCCAAGGGTCAGTGAGTCCCCAACTCAACAGCTGGGACGGAGGGAAAAGGAAAGTCAGATGAGGTCATGCGTTTTAGTAAAGTGTAAAATGCACATGTTATCTTTACTTATTAAGCACACAAAACCCACCCAATGGACATCAAGGATTAGCTGTTCTGCTTCGAGCTTCTCAATTTCTCCACATGCTTTGCGCCCAGACCCACTGAGCAGCCAGACTCAGCCAGATTCCCTAGGTCTGGGCCCCCACGGGGAAGGCAGGTCCCCCAAGCCTGTTACACATGAGCACCGAGCAGATGGAGCCCAGAAGGTAGGAGGGAGTGGGACAAAGTCAAACGCCAGCCCCACCCTCACAACCTCAGTCCCCTTCTCTGTAAAATGAGTGACTAGAGGGAAAGCCACAGGGCCCACCTCTACTTGCGGAATAAACTCCTGATGTGACAACGCTCTGGCCGCGTTCCTCCTTTCAAAATCTCCTTCGCGATCTGTTTACCAGCCCTCCACGCTCCACTCCCATCCACTTATTCCCTGAAGAACCTGTGGGTTTCCACACCTCAGTGTGTTTTCTCACCTCTAATCTGTCTCCAATTCAAACTACAGATCCTTCAAGATCCACCCAAATGCCACCTCCTTGGTGAGCCTGCCCACTCCGGGTTCCCATCTTATCTCTATAAGAAATTGACTTTCACCCCGCCTCATTTCATAGGTCACTGTTTTAAGCTCCCTGGGAGCAAGCCCCGAGTCTTGTCTATTTCTGTATTTCCACCATGGTGGTCTCAGCCCTTTGCTCACAGATGGCCCATGGTGGCTGTGCTGAATCACATCCCTAGGACCCCGCAGTTATAGCTTAATTCCACAAGGCAGATTAACAGGAAGACTGCAACATCTCAGGGGCTGAGACACCTCCGCTCCACCCTGGCTCTGATTCGGAGCTCCCGAGCTCCAGAACCTACTCCTGTTCCACTCTGGGTGCTCACTGCTTTCTGCTTCCAACCTTGTTCGACAGTTACCTTGTTCGATAGTTATTTGTGGCCTCAGCTTAAATGAAAGAGCACCATGCTGTATTTGCCTTAGGGGCCGTGCAATGTGCCCTGTGTATCCTTTTGTACCCTCTGTGGAATGGGAAAACACTTTACACCTCCCAAGGCTAAGTGATTAAAGATCTGGGGCCCCAATTCCCACCCAAGGGTCGCATGTCTGGCATCCTGCATCCCTACTCCCATCTTTAAAGTCATGCATGGCACCTGGGGTACCGCGAGAACTCCAGGAGCCCTAGGGACAACTGTGTATTCACATGTCGTGTTCTTTCCCCTCTTTCCCTGGTGCTTAGGCAGGAAGTCTGGTCAAATACCATTTGCTGAATTATTAGTAATAATTACCATGTGTGTAACATTCCTTACAGTTTCTGGAGTTTTATACAACAAACGTTACATGACCACTTTGTGTCAGGCAGCGTGTTAAATGCTAAAAATTATCCTGACAGTTTCTGCCCCCAAGGAGATTATAGGTATTATTTTAGCTTTATGAAACCCTACAAAGCAATTGAGGTAGATATTATTTTCCTCATGTTACAGATGATAAAATTGAAACTCAAGTGAGTAAGCAAATATTCCAAGTAAGAAAATGGAAAGAAGGGAAGAGTTGTACACCCAGATTTGACCCCAAACCCTGCCCTCCTTCCACGTGGCATGTAGCCTTTTGACGGGCAGAAGAGGGTGGCCCAGTGTTCCTACATACTTCTCACAGATCCTGAGCAGGACCAGCCCAAAACAAAAATCTGGAAGCCTAACAGAGTGTTTTCAGGGTAGCCTCTCTCTGATCATGCCCCTCGGTCATCCTCTGCAGTGTCCCCACGTGGCCCTGCCCTCCTCTGGGGGTGGCAGTGCATGCGGCTCCCCCGCCAGCCTGGGCATGCCTGTCTGCAGTTCCAGGAGGCCCGTGCCAGCAACCTCAGCCCAGCGCCCAGCCTCACTCAGGCTGTGAACTTTCTGTCCACACGACAGTGTCGGTGCTCCACCCTGCTAAGTCATGGCTATGCAGTCTATGTGATGGGTCAGCCTGGCATTTCCTTCCCAGGAATTATTCACAGGACGTCAGCAATTCTTCCTACTGGGCAATCTTTGCAAGCTCCTAGGGGTTGTCTGGAGCAGGCATGGCATCATGACAGTCCCTCAAATTACTCTCCATCAGAGCAAAGAACAAGCCCAAGTGAGTGGCTCAAGTTTATCAGAATGAAACCCATTAGACACCACAATCATCAGAGAAATGAACATATATGGGGAAGGCATTGCCGTCCTCTCTAGAGACATGAGGGCAGGATGGGGCAGACAGACAGGCCACGAGCAGGCTGAGCCACAGACCAAGTTCACTCCAAGTTCACTCCACATTCAAGGTGGAGTTTGAGGCTAAAGCTCGCGGCAGGAAGAACAAGGCATAAGGCCATTGCTGTCAGACAGAGGAAAGAAACTGGAGCTAAGAAGGCCCCAAGAGGGCCAGCCTGGCTCCACCACAGACTGGCTGTGTGGCCTCAGCCACAAGACAGCCTCTCAGCCCCTACATGCCCAGCCCAGCCACAAAACATGCAATCTGTCCATGAGAATGCTAAATTAAATCTCCTCTAGACCTAAAATTCTAGCATCCTATGTATTCGGGTTGGGGGGAATTTACTCAAGTTAAAGGACAGCATTATTTTACACAAATTACCTCCTTCTGGATTTGGGGACATGGAGAGCTTCCATGACAGGTGGACACAGGGCCAGCCTCGTTGCCACCTAACACTGAGCTCACATCAGAGTCGACATCAGGAAGAATTCAGAGACACTAAAAAACTAGGTTCAGGGACAGGGTCCCTGGCCATAAAGAACTGCAATCTAATTGAAATATACAACCTACATGTCAAATGGTGTAAGGAAATTTACCAAGTGGCTGGTAGATAGGAGTGGAAGTTACAAGCAGAGTAAACAGTGGAAGCAATGAATTCCCACGCCCAGCCAGGGCCTGGGTATCTAAGACCTCACCGTCAGCGTCTTGCCTAGTTCTAGGTGTGTTTATGCTGAACACACCTCTGAGATTTTACAGAGGAAGAAACCGAGACCCAAAACGCTGACTCTCACTGGGGTCAACTAGCAAGGAGGTGGCAGAATAAACAAGAGGCACACCCTGGACTGCGACTCCAAAGCCCGTGTTCTATCGTCTCTACACTGGCATTTTACCCATGCTTGAAAAATGAAGAGCTGCACATACACTAATTATCCAGAAAAAAAAAAAAATGACACCAAGATACCAAAGGGTTTTCTAAAAACCATCTTGGTTATAAAACAGATTTTATATTTTCCTCTTTTATTAACAAATGCTGAATATAATTTGGCTTTAATACTCAGTATTGTTGGGAGCACCAAAGATTCCCAATCAGAACACGGGCCGGCGTGGCCTCCGTGGTTAGTGTGGGATGCAGAACTGCTGGCCACCATGCTGACGGCCCTGCTCTGCTGAGTTCGTCTTCTGGGCCACCTGCCATCTCTTGCTGCTGTCAGCCGCCCCCCTTCCATCAGCCACCCCTTCTCCACCTAGCGTCTGTCCCAGACTCGAGGACAGCTGAGCTCCGAGGCCTTTTCTGTTGACTTCCAGTTCCTGGACATGTTCCAGATGGCAGAGGTTGCTAAAAGTCTGACCTCTGGATAAGTGGGGCATAATTATGCCTGAGAGCTGGGAGGATACATCATAAAGAGGTTATCAGTGTGGGGGGCAGAGGAGAGAGGGAAATAGGGCCAAAAAGTGGCAGTTTCCTGGATCAGCTGAGTTTAGCAGCAGATTTTAAACCCGAGGCACATGAAGTTTAAAGACAGAGACTATCTAAGGATAGGAACTGTTAGCAAGTGCAAAAAAATAACAGAAATAGCTTCTGCATTCACTGAACACCTACTCCGCGTCTGGCACCAGCCTAGGCGCTTTCTAAACGCTGTTTCACTTAATTAATGACTGAATATCATTCCCAAATTTCAGAATGAGGAATGTGAGGACCAAAGACATCTGAGCTAGTAAGCAGCAGAGGTAGGATCTGAATCCTGGAACCCACTGCCCATCCATGGTCCTTCCACTACACATGGCTGTCTTAAAAACCCTTCTATAATAACAGACGCAGCCAGCAAATCCACAGAAGCACTCAAATCAAAAAGCTAGACGATGGACCAAAAGCAGTGCATGAGGTAATAAGGTCCATGAGGGCAATATCCTATTAGGCAGGCAAATTGCTAAACTGATTCGCCTCATGCAAATGAGGACCGGGGACTGTCCGGGACTCCCTGGGCATCTGGGGACTGGGAGCGGTTCCAAGACAGCAGCCTCTGGTGAAGGGCAAGTCAGTCTCCTTAATTGAGGAGCGAAGAGTTCAACCTCATTAGGATTTCCAGCTGCTGCCACCCCAATACCAGATCCATGCAGCTTGTGCCGTCAAAACTCACGAGCAGATAGACTGCTGTCAGGAAGAAGACCTTTCTCCTCAATTAAAAATATTACTGCACAGGGTGGCCACAGTGGCTCACACCTATAATCACAGCACTTTGGAGGCTGAGGCAGGCAGACTGCATGAGCCCAGGAGTTCAAGGTCATCCTGGGCAACACAGACCCCATCTCCACAAGACATTAAAAAATCAGCTGGGTTTGCTAGTATATACTGTGGCCCCAGCTACATGGGAGGCTGAAGTAGGAGGATAGCTTGAGCCCAGGAGGTCAAGGCTGCAGTGAGCCAAGATCATGCCACTGCACTCCAGCCTGATGATGGAGCAAGACTCTGTCTCAAACAAAACAAAAAACCTGGACAATTTCTCCACATGCAGCCGTACACAGGCTTGTGTAGAAGCCAGTAGTATCCCAGGAATGAGCCTCTCCCACATCGAGCCACAATGGATTAAACCATTTAGATGTGACAAGAAAGATCAAGGGCATTAAGGAAAAAAGGAAAGAAAATTGTAGTAAAGATGACTAAATTGAAGACCTCTCACAGTTCTCTTTATTCTGAACGCAGGATGAAACTTTATGTACAGGTGAATGATTACAATTTTCACACAGGTTGGGCTGGACATGGTGGCTCATGCCTGTAATCCTGGCATGGGAGGCCAAGGCTCATGGCTTGAGCCCAGGAGTTCAAGACCAGTCTGGGCAATATGGAGATACTCCGTCTCTACAAAAAATTGTTTTAAAAAATTAGCCAGGCATGGTGGTGCACACCTGTAGCTTCAGCTACTTGGGAGACCAAGGCAGGAGGATCACTGAGTCCAGGAGGTCGAGGCTGCAGTGGGCCATGATCTGCACTCCAGCCTAGGTAACAAAGCAAGACCCTGTCTGTAAAAAATTTAAAAATAAAATAAAATTTTCACACTAGTTTACCTGCTCAGTGTAATAAGTGGTTACTGAGAAGTCAGGTGAAACGAAAAGTTGGTTCCGTCCGGTTCCGTCCACCTGTTTTAAATGTCTAAGGAGTACAGGTTTGGAGAAACCATACAGAGAATCCCATCCATTTTTTCACTCAAATGTAAAGAGTTGCCTGAAGTCAAGCAGCTGATCAGGGATAAAGCCAACACCCCCAAACCAGGCCTCCTGCCAGCCAACACAGAGCTCCTTCCCCCAGCGAGGTCTCACCACCCTCCTGTCCTTTTCACAGAACCTTCTAAACTTAGATAGCCATCCCCACCGTATGCTTGTTTTTAAGGTTTTAATTATTATATAATCAAATGTAGGGCTCACTCCTCTTGCATCCAAGCCCCGCAACAACAATAACAACCTATTAATTGAGAACAAGTTCTGTCCCAGGCACTGCTCTGGGCACTGGAGATCTGGTGGCGAAGAAAACAAAGGCTCTGTCCCCAAGGAGCATCCATGACACTCTAGTGGAGGCAGACGATGAACCGGCTAATGCATGGCATACAGCGTCAGACTGAAGAGACAGGAGGAAGGAAAAAGCAAGCAGAATCCTGCAGGCGCCCCCAGGCCCAGATTTCTATGTGCTCTGTTCACAAACGCAGCACCAGCATCCAGTAGTTATTTTCTGACAGAAGAAACAAAGAGAGAGTGGTGCTCTTTTAGATTCAGAAATCAGGAAGATGTAAAGTGATATTCGAGCAACACACACCAAAAAGACTCAGAAACTAAGTGTAGGTTACAGAAGGTAACTGTCATCACTTTGAGAAATGACCAACAGTAAATGTGTGACTAGTCTTTTAGGGTTTGGTTTTATAGAACCCTCCACACCTAGCACAGTGAATGCCCCCAAGTAAGCACAGAGCCGATGAAGTGGCCAGGCAGGCTGGCTCCGTGTCAGGCAGCCCCCACCCACCCCAGGTGTCTCCAGAGCCCATTCAAATGCAACAGCCACGGCAGCAACACACTGGCATTGACAGCTCGATAGTCACACCAACACCCTCCTCAACAAAGCCATCGCTACCGGTGGTTCTCAGACCAGAAGCTCCTGTGTGGGAGAAGCCCAGCTCTCTGCATCCAAAATCAAGCTACGAGTTCCTGGAATCTCTATTAATAACAATATTATTATTACCACAGTCCTACAAAGTGGGTATCAAAGTGACTTGCCCAAGGCCACATTACCAATAAGAGGTAAAAGTTCACATCCAAACCTAGGCCTGCATGATTCAGGCTTTTACCTTTTGTATGACGGAAGGACTTCAAGTAATGCTGGCTAAAAGCAACTGAGCTCACACACCATCGTGTCACCCTGTCAAATAAGCAATTCTTCTCTGCAGAAAGGCTAAGTAACCAAGTTTTCTTAGACTCAAACCATAAAAACCATAAAACCATGATTTTTATGACACCTCAGAAAGGATCTAGTAAAAAGGGTTTGCCTTCACATCACGTATTCTCATATACTATAAATAAATCCACATTAAATCCATCTCCTGTTCTTCCTATAAACACTTGTGGGTACCTGGGAAGGTGCTCAGGGAACAGTCCCTAAGTGTCACTGGCACTGGGCTGCAATGGTAGTAAGAGCCCAGGTTAGTGATTCTGCCCTTCAACCCAGTAAGTGCCAGGCCACTGAGGCACAGGAGCTTAACGCGAAACGCTTCTCAACTAAGTTTGGTATTTAAGTTTGTGTCAAGCTCTTCCCGTGGACGTTAACTGTGTCGCACACTGTGCTAGGAGCTACGCATGCGTTCTCATCAAGGGTTCTCTGTTCTGTTCACACCGTGCAACTCAAAAACTTCTTTCAGGGTTTTACAGAATCCACTTTGCTTAGATTAACAGCCACTTAATCTTCCAAAGACAAGCGTTTTAACTTATTCCTAATCTCGGTGTACCTTGCTAAGGTACTCTAGATTTGAAAGTCTGAACATATTCAAATTCTTTTTGTTGTTGTTGTTTTGAGACAGGGTCTCACTCTGTGACACAGGCTGGAGTGCAGTGGTGTGATCTCAGCTCACTGCAACCTCCACCTCCCGGGTTCAAGCAATTATTCCACCTCAGCCTCCACAGTAGCTCAGACCACAGGTGCGTGCCACCAAATTTTTGTGGGTTTTTTTTTGGTAGAGAAGGGGTTTCACCATGTTGCCCAGACTGGTCTCCCAAAGTGCTAGGATTACAGGCTGCCCACCTCGGCCTCCCAAAGTGCTGGGATAATAGTTATGAGCCAACGTGCCCAGCTGATATTCAAATTATTTTAATGATGAGTTTATATACATATCATGTTCCCACTAATTCCCAAAAGAAAACTTCATATACATATTTCATAAAAACTAACATACACACAGCACACTTATTCTGGGGAGAGAACAAAAATTGCTGGCTATTTTTACTATACTATTTCCTAATTACTTATATCTGTCCCTCACTACTAAACTGTGAGTCCTGAAGGCCCATATTTAGAATCCCCAGCAACTAGCATAGTAAACAAGCAAAGTGCTACTGAACAAATGAGCAGATGAATGAGTGACTACGTACCAGAATGCCCTGGTTATACATGCATTCTGCCTCAACTTAATCTAGGTAAGAACAAAACAAGCTTCTGTAAGTGGAAACGCTATCTCATTCTCCAATCTCCCTACAAATACAGTTATATCTTTGGTTTCCACCAAACTAGACCTAGGAAGTATTTTAATACAATTCATCTGCCTGACATACAGAAAGCAGATATTGTAAGCAAAGTTGTATTTTAACAGTTACTTCTCTGACTCAGTCACACTTTCCATCTGAGTTCCTAAACAACAGTGATTGTAATCTATGGACAAAAATGCACATTATAAAAAAAATCTTCAGGCCAGGCACGGTGGCTCATGCCTGTAATCCCAGCACTTTGGGAGGCCGAGGTGGGTGGATCATGAGGTCAGGAGATCGAGACCATCCTGGCTAACACAATGAAACCCCATCTCTACTAAAAATACAAAAAATTAGCTGGGCGTGGTGGCAGGTGCCTGTAGTCCCAGCTACTCCAGAGGCTGAGGCAGGAGAATGGTGTGAACCCGGGAGGCGGAGCTTGCAGTGAGCCGAGATCGTGCCATTGCACTCCAGCCTGGGCGACACAGCAAGACTCCGTCTCAAAAAACAAAACCAAACGAAAAATCTTCAAGGCTCACTAGGGCAAAACATTCCTGTTCTTGGAAAGTGAAGTACACATCTTTGTTAATCCGTATGCTTCTTCTCCCGATAATACTTAAAGCCATCATGCAGGGTAGGCCAAAATAAAGAAAGCACACAACGCTGATTATGCCTCTTTTTTTGAGCAAAAATCTGTTTGTTGTTACCGGGCCTCAGTTATATCAAAGCAGGAGCTAATGTGCACCAATGTCTTACACCCAATGGTCTGAACACATGTAATAGTCTCACCTGACAATCATCGGACAATCAAAACCTACTTCCTCAGCATCATGCTTCCCCAGAGGGCAATTTTCCTCCATAAAGGAGGTGAGAAAAGAAAGAAAAGTTGGAGCAGTAAAGGAAACAGAAAAAAATGGGATAAAATGATGATCAGCTGAAGATTCTCTCCTTGAATCCATCCTGAGGAACCAAAGGACTCTGGACTGCATTCCTTTGAAAGGTGATCCGGCGACCAGCTATCAGCCCCAGCAGCTTCAGAATGAAGACTCAGGGAACAGAACCCATACACTGCCCAACACAAGATGTCAACTCCAAGCCAGGCTGAGGGCACCACAAGTGCCCATCCCTGTCAAGCTAGACACAGCGGCTAGAGTACGGTACTGGGTCTATCACAGTTTGTAGCATCCAATTCCTCTAGGTGTGACCCTACTAGAAGAAAAGGCTTCTAGAAGCAGATCACCAGAGGTTACAGTGAAACCTTAGCGCACTTATTCAACAAACATTTACCAAGCACCACCAATGTGCTGGCACAGGGCTAGGTGATGGAAGAGCTCCTGACAGTCTCAGCAAGGAACTGAATCTGCACTTCCCATGGACCAGGTCAGATCTCTATCGGTAAACCACCAAAGCATGCGCCCCTAAGATCACGGTCCAAAGAATGCCTACCACCATTGTCTGGCCAAATAAAAAAAAAAAGTTTCATTTCAGCACAGAGCACAGACATCCGCCCTCACTTCCAAGATAGCAAACACAACGAACGCCTGTGAGGTACATGTTATGCCTTCTCCTCCTTGCTTCATATGAAGAAACTAGTGCTCAAAGAAGCTAACCAACTTGCCCAGAAGTACAGTTACCAAGTAGTAAAACCAGGTTTGAAATTCACATGTGTCCGCCTGATAACAAAGTTCTTAATCTTTTAACGTGCTCCCCTAAACTTACTGGGACCCTAACATGTGCAACCAAGAAATCCCCTACCTGCCAAGTGCTGAGTTCTCTTCTCACTTATGAGATTCGACCTTTGAGGTCCGGATCAAAATGCCATCCCTTTCCTTCTCCTCTCTTTCCTTGAGTTAGCACAGTGTCTGGCATATACTCATTAATGTTGGAGGAGTTGAAAATATACATATCCACAATAGGGAAATTACAGTACATATCTTTGGTGAGGCATGAACATTTACTTAAAGCAATTAGTTTTTTTGTTGTTGTTTGAGACTGGTTTGAGACTCCAGGTTGGAGTGCAGTGGTGTGATCACAGCGGGGCAAAAGATGGGGTTTCGCCATGTTTCCCAGGCTGGTCTCGCACTCCTGGGCTCAAGCGATCCTCCTCTTCTTTGGCCTCCCAGTGTGCTGGGATTATAGGCATGAGCCGCCACACTCAGCCAGTTTGATGTATGTACATCTCCAACCCTGATATGGATAAGGAACTCATAATCGCACCAGTTTAGCATGCAAAGTGGTAACAGGACAATGACTTCCCAGAAAACCTCTCATCAAAAACTATCAGGAAAACAAAGAATTAATGTTCTGCATGCACAACAGTTCAACCAAAATTCTGCAGCATTACTTAGTACTGACAAAATATCTTCCAGGACACACGCTAAATTAAGAAAGATTGTATCCTAAAAGATAAATATGTGAGCTAATAATATTTCATCTTAGAATGTGTTTTTGGACTCTTCCAGATACAGTAGTCCCCTCTTCTCCAAAGTTTCATTTTCCACAGTTTCCACTAACCACAGTCCAAAAATATTCCACGGAAAAGTCCAGAAATAAGCAACTCATAAGTTTTAAATTGCTCGCTGTTCTGTCTCAAGAGATGAAATCTCACACCGTCCTGCCTCCCACGCGGGACGTGACTCCTCCCTTTGTCCGGCAGAACCACAAGGTCCGTGGTACCCGCTCATGAGTCACCTAGTAGCTGCCTAGGTTATGAGATGATTGTCCCAGTACTGCAGAGCCTGTGTTCAAGTAACCCTTATTTTTTACATAATAATGGTCCCAGAGCACAAGAACCCTAGATGCTGGCAATGCAGATATGCCAAGGAGAAGTCATACAGCACTTCCTTTAAGTAAAAAGATGAAACTCTTTGACTTAAAGAAAAATTCCTATGCTGAGGTTGCTAAGATCTAAGGTAAAAGTGGGTCTCCTATTCATGAAATGGTAAAGAAAAAAATAAATTCATGCTAGCTTTGCCTTCGCACCTCAAAATGCAAAAGCTATGGCCGTGGTGCACGGCAAGTGCTTAATTATGATGGAAAATTCATTAATTTGTGGGAGGGGCCAGGCACAGTGGCTCACACCTGAAACCTCAGCACTTTGGGAGGCCAAGGCAGGTGAATCGCTCGAGTCCAGGAGTTTGAGACCAGCCTAGGAAACATGGAGAAACCCCATCTCTACAAAAAATTAGCTTGGCATGGTGGTGCATGCCTGTGATCCCAGCTACCAGGGAGATTAAGGCGCAAGGATCACCTGGGCCCAGGAAATGGAGGCTGCAGTGAGCCGTGATGGCGCCACTGCACTCCAGCCTGGGTGACAGAGTGAGACCCTGTCTCAAATTTAAAAAAAAAAAAAAAAAAAAAAAAAAAAAATTGTGGGAGGAAGACATGACATGAACAGAGACATGTCATGATTGAAGGCAAACTAGTTCAATATTCACTGGCTGCAGGCATCCACCGAGGGTCTTGGAACATACCCACCAAGGATAATGGGGCTACAGTATTTAGATAAGTCTGTGAAGATCAACTGTGAAAATCTTGTCTACACTGCTCTAAGAAGTTGACTAGTTTTTTCATCCTGACTTAATTTCTTTCCATAAACCACCCCAAAAGTAGTAGGACAGGGAAAAGAATTCAACTTAGAAACGGAAGACCTCCTTCTTACCAGCTACAAGGCCTTGGGAAAGTCACTTAAACATGACAAAACCTCATCTCTACAAAAAAATTACCAGGGCATGGTGGTGTGCACCTGTAGTCCGAGCTACTCAAGAGGCTGGGGTGGGAGGATCACTTGAGCCCACAAAGATCAAGGCTTCAGTGAGCCGTGATCACGCCACTGACCAGCCTGGGCCACAGAGTAGGGCCTCGTCTAAAAAAACAAACAAAAAAAAGATGCTGCCATTACAGTGCTTTTAACAACAACGACAACAACAAAAAACAATGGTTTTGTGCCCCTTAGATGGGTCCAAATGGCCAGCACATAAATGGTGCTCAGTTAATGTTAGGGGAAATGGGACTCACTTCTCTTACCTTCCAAGAAGCTGGACCTCAATTTCCTCATTCATAAAATAAAGAAAATGGTACCTACACCTATGGGTTGTAAGAACTAACGAGTTCAGGCTACAGAAGTGTTTGTTATTATCTCCCCCCACCCCAACCCCATCACCACACACACGATTTCATTCTACCCAAAATATAATGAAAGAGTAAAAAGGTCAACAATTAAACAGATCAGCCCCACAGGAATGACTATGCGGCCTAGCTGCTGTCAATAACTGAATGTACTAAATCCTTATGAAGTGCAGAACAGCTAATCCTCAAATCCCAACATGATGACACCAAATCTGTGCTTTCCCCACACATAAGGCTTCCACACCAAAGAGTAGTTGCAGTGTTAAAAATGTAATTCACCACACTAACAAGCTAAAAAAGGGAAACCATATGGTCATCTCAGTCAGTGCGGAAAAAGCATCTGATGAAATTAAACACCCATTCATGACAAAAAACCAGCAAACTAGGAACAGAAGGCAACCCACTAACAGGCAGCTACAAAGCCCTTGCTGCTAACGCCATGGGACAGAGAGGGGCTGGGAGGGATGGGCAGGAGGCCACTCTTCCTCTGCCCCTCCAGGCTGCGGGAGGCCCAAACACAGTACAGCAAGAGAAAGCGGGAGCAGGCAAACAGATCAGGAAGGAAGGAGGCAAACAGCGTTCACAGAAGACAAAATCATCTATGTAGAAATGCCAGGCAATCTACAAAAAAGCCACCAGAACCACCAAGTCAGTCAGGTTAGCAAGAGGGAAGCTTTCAGGGTGTTTTAGGTCATAATGGTGGGGATTACACAACTGTACATTTGTAAGATTCATCGAAGTGTACTCTTAGGGTAAATTTCATTGTATGTAAATTATGCCACAGAAAAAACTGGCCAAAAAGGGAAACAAACACCTTATTACTCCTGAACTCACAGGCTGTAGCCTCGGCCTCTTCTCCCCATGCAAACAAAACACTGTACTTAAACCAGGTGCTATGGTTTTCCATCTCCAGGGAGACCTGTACACCAGAAAAGACCCTTGAGAAAGACCTTTCCAGTAATACAAGGGATGGAGCAGCCCTCATGGGAAAGTGGATGAAAGTGATCTGGATTCTGCGCAGGCTGGTAAGACAATGCTTTTTCAAGCGGATGTGGCTGTAGCTCAGCAAAGCTGTGGACAATTTGTTTACAAAAGCCTGGAGTATTGTTAAATATCAAGGGGTTCCCCTAAGTCCAGCTCTCTGGTGTTACAGATGGGGAAACTGAGGCTCCAGAAAGAGGAACTAAGTTGCCCAAGATATAACATAAGAGTGTCTACCAAAGACTAGAGGAGCTGAGGTTTTAAAAACAGAACAAATACGAGGAAGCAGCATACAATCTGAACTTGTCATCTGTGTGCATCATCAATAAGCTCATCCGTGTGAAGATCAGTAAGTAGCCTGTCAGCTAACAGTGTTAGTAAGTGCTCACCCTAAATTCAAACCCCAGCAGTCGGAGGCCAGAGCCATGGCTTCTCCCACACACTGACCACCTCCCACTGTGGAAAAAGGAAACCCCAGTCCACACACGTGAGACACGCCAGCCCACGGATCCACATACTGGAGCCACAGGTCAGACACAGAATGCCACTCACCTCTAACATCTTTACCTCACCTCTGGGCTCTTCTGAATTGGGACAGAGATCATACTCTCAAAATCATGGGAAGAGATGGGATCATCTCACTGGTTTTCCTCAAGACAACTGCTCTCCAAATCAAAAGAAGAAACCTGGGCACCTACTGTATACAATGTACTCCACCAGGTGAGCAAGAAAAGACTCAGTCTCCTCGTCGCTCAGAATCTAGCCTTCAACCAGAGCACGCCAGGCACGGTGGCTCATACCTGTAATCCCAGCACTTTGTGCAGCCGAGGCAGGAGGATCTCTTGAGCCCAGGAGTTTGAGACCAGCCTGGGCAACATAGTGAGACCCCCATCTCTACAAAAAATAAAAATAAAAATAAAAATAATTAGCCAGGCATGGTGGCATGTACCTGTAGTCCCAGCTACTTAGGAGGCTAAGATGGGAAGATTGCTGGAGCCTAGGAGGTCGAGGCTGCAGCAAGTTGAGATCATGCCACTGCCTTCCAGCCTAGGCAACAGAGCAAGAATCTGTCTTAAAAAAAAAAAAAAAAAAAAAAGACAAAAAGACCAAGTGGGTGCTTCCTAAATTTCAGAAAACAGGCAGAATCATCTTAATCTTTTCAAAGGTATCAAGTATGCTTTTATCTAAAAGTCACAATGTAAATGAGAAATGTCCTAATCCAGCCTCAGGAGTTGAGGCCCTGTTAAACTTTTCCATTTTCACTTTTTGAAAAGCAAAAGTCAGAAAGCAACGTTAACCATCAAAACGTGTACAAAACAAGGCTTTTTTTTTTACTCTTTTTTTAAAAAAGCTTCCACTCACTCAAGCCAGAAACCAGTGTTTTCCTGGATTCCCAGCCCCCACAGCCAAGAGGTCAGAGACTTGTCCCTCTTGCCTATTTCTCCAAGCTGTTCCTGCCTTCCCCTCCCCTTGGCCTTGGCCTTGGCCTTGGCCTCAACTTGGACCTCAGCCTGCTTTCACTAGCCCCTGCCTGGTCCGCTTGCCCGTCTCCCTACCCCAGCCCTGCCTGGTACCCACATCAGCCTTGGGGGGATTTTTCTGACACTCAGATCTTGCCCTGTCCTTGTCCCATTCACTCAAAAAAGAAACCTGAAGTAGACAACACACAGCACCTTTTCTCCAACACAGGAAAGGAGAAAGGGAAAGAAAAGCAAGAAAAGAAAATTTAACTGTGCTGGCAAATAATTATAGTTCCAAATTTAAAGGCAGGATCTTTAAAAAACAAAAAAGTAAAATGCACTGTCTGTGTCTCTCATACACACACACAACCACCTACACATACATACATACAATAAGATAATAGTTGCTTTTAATTTTTTAAATTTTATCAAGTTTTAATTTCCCTTTGCCTCTCCAGTAAAAAAAATCCTCTTTAGACATTAAGAATGTTTATACAGACAATTATAAAACTAAATTAAGTTCAAGCTCTTTACATCAGTACTAAGACAATTTTAATTTTATTAATCTTCATAAAAGTAAGATATCAAAATATATGCCCTAAAAAGTTCATCTGGCATTCTGCACAACACAGGTTAAAAAACAGAAAAAAATAAATACAGGCAAGGATGAGAATATGTCAGGAGTATAAGAGGATCAGCATTGCAATCTAACTCTTTGAAGATGTCGATGGACTTAATATATCCAAGTGGCCCGAAATCATGATCTTTACTTCGTGGCACTTGATTACCTACAAGCCTCTGCTTACGAAACGTCCAGGTCAACTTCATCCTGCACAACTTACAGAGAGACTCAGGCCCACCAAGAGCAGGAAACAGGAGCCCCAAAGCAGTCCAGGTGCCAAGGACACCACTTTGTCCCTCCCTGACCCGCCCTCCAAGTCCACCATCCCCTGAAGCCTTCTGACCCAGCGTTTCTCAACCTCGGGCCCGGACACACTTGGGGCAAGGTACTTCTTTGTGGTGGGTACAGTCCTGGGCACTGTGGGATGTGTAGTAGCATCCTGGCCTCCACCCACTAGATGCTACCAGCACCCCAGTCCCCAGTCCTGGCAGATCAAACATGACCTTGCCAGAAGTCCCCTGGGAGGCTAAACTGCCAGGTGGAGCAGCTCTATTTGCCTAAGCCCACTGCCCTTGCCATTCACGGGAAGGCATTGCCGGCTGCATCCACCAACCAAGTTCTCCTAGTTCTACCCTCAGGGTTCAGACGTCTAAAACACAGCAGCCTGACCGCTTCTTACATGTTCCCATCACAGCTGCCAGGCCACGCGGCTCACTCTGCCCTACCCAGCCCGACACCTCGGCTGTCAGCCACTCCTGGCCCCGAGCCCTGGTCTAAACTCCCCTGCCTCCCGCACGCTACCGCAGCAGCTCACGTGCCCGAGCTCCAGTTCTCCCTCCTCCATTTCTCTTTACTTCACTCCCTTCACTCCCTAATGTATTGGGCTTTCCGATCAGCCCACCAAGGAGCCTCGGGCCACACAAGACAGAACTGCTGCAGGATGATTTACACATCCGGCCTCTGCTGGAATGAGCAACATCCGAACGTGCGAGTGAAATAACAGCAAGCCATGGGGAAAATCAGAGCCCTGGAAAGGGAAGGGCCGGGGTGCCACCCACCAGGGCTGGTTCCTGAGAGGCAAGGCCGCCTTGGCTACCTCTTAAAAAAAAAAACAACTCTGCCCGGGGCAGCTGGCACAAGCTCCATCCCTGCCACACTGGTGCACACGACGACCGGCCATCTGTGTGGTCCAAAAGGTCATCTAACTCATCAGGTTCAAAACTACAGGCCCCATGTCTAATTCTACCATTAGTCACTCTGTAGCCACACCCAGATCCCCGCCTACAACAGGACAGGAAAAACTCCAGTTGGCATATGTCGGGTGGGGACAGTGAAACATGGCAATTGGAGAAATTCAGCTCGTCTGGAGACACAGGTGAGAGGCAGAGCAAGCAGAAGGCTGGGCCGTCTACTCCTTGCACCAGTCATCATTAGGAATCAACTCCATGCCATTCTCAAATTCCTCTCTTATCACTTCCCCAAACAGGATGTGTTCAATCGGTGAGTCATGAAAAATAGGGTATTTCTAGAAATCCACTGGAAGGAAGGTGTGGGAGAACATTTCTAAAGAGAGAGAACAAAAACACAATATGCAAAGCCACTGAAGCATTCGCAAGGCTGGAAGTGGGCTCCAGGCTGGGCCCCTGTCCATGGGCCCCAGAGTGGCTGACCAGACTTTATTCTACCTGCCCCCAGCTCAATTCAACAGTCCAACCAACTGAACCCCGAGTAAATCCATCTTCCTGCACCTTGGCTCTACCTACTCATTTTAACTGATTAGAAACAGCCCAGCTTCTGAATCCACACAATGGGGATAGTGCCCACTTCCCAGGTGGCTGTCAAGTCCCAGATGTCCCATCTGTCCCCTCCTCGGTCTTTCATGACAATGTCCCAGCTGCCCCAGCAGGAAGTGATCTCTCCCTGCTTCTGAGCTCCTCCTATTATCAAGGCCCCTGCAAGGCCACACACCGCCATTATCTTGTTCTGGTGCAATCTGTGTGCAGTCTCCTCTCCCTCCACTAGCCCGAGCCCCGGCCATGCGACAGGCTCTGGCTAAATATTCTCCCCGGGTTTTCTCACTGAATTCTCACACCAGCCCTGTCTCTAGGCAGTCTGGTTATTGCTGCCTCCCATTTTACAGTTTAGGAAGCTCAAACTTAGGAAGCTGAGAGGCAGCACAAATAGCATCAAGAAGAAAAATGAACTCCAGCCAGAGTGCCTGGGCTTGTGACTTCTCTGCTCAGTGACCCAGGGAACTACTCCCCTCTTCTTTTTTTTTTTTGAGACAAAGTCTCACTCTGTCGCCCAGGCTGGAGTGCAGTGGTGCGACCTCGACTCACTGCAACCTCCGCCTCCCAGGTTCAAGCAATTCTCATGCCTCAGCCTCCCGAGTAGCTGGGATTACAGGTGCCCACCACCACGACGAGCTAATTTTTGTATTTTTAGTAGAGATGGGGTTTCACCATGTTGGCCAAGCTGGTCTCAAACTCCTGACCTCAGGTGATCCACCCACCCCAGCCTCCCAAAGTGCTGGGATTACAGGCGTGAGCCATCATGCCCGGCCCACTCCCCTCTTCTTTAAACATGGGGATGATGACAGTACCTAGCCACAGGGTTGTTGTAAGGATTAAATCCATTTAACATGTGTTAAGCACTTACTGCCTGGCACACAGTAAGTGCAATATAAGTGTTTGTTAAACACAAATGAGTAAATGAGCATATTTGCCCATGGCCACACAGGTATCAATTAGCAAAACCAATATCTGAGTCCAGGTCCAGCTGGCTTCAAAGCAGATGCTCTAATCACTACACAGGCTAAACTATAACAAGAGGTCCTGAAGGGAATGAACCATTTCTTATCCATCTCTGCATTTCCAGCAAAGTGTATTGGTCCCAGGCCACCATACAACTTTTATAAGTGTTACTTAAAAAGTAAAATCTGAAGAATTTACAAAAAGCTTTCTCTGAAAAGAGATTATAAAACACTAAAGAACTACCAGAGCTCATAAAGGAAAAAAGCACAAAAAGCATAAAAGCCTCTCATCAACGTAACCTTCTCATCTGGAACTTCCATTCTGAGGATGTTTATTCTGGAGACCTCAACATACTCTGGCTTCGCAATTCCTTCACTATCTGATAGACTCTTCAAAGTCCCGGCATAATACCAGCCTTCATTATAATTGTCACACAGACATCGATCACTATCACCAAAGCAACCACCAGGGTTAACCTCCCAGCCTTCCTGGACAGTAATTAGATGACTCGAACTGTTTCAAAGCCGTTATCTCTGTATCTCTCTACCACAAAACTACTTTGGTCCCACTGAGCAAAAAAAATACAGAGCACAGACTGGCAGCATTCTCCATTCCTAAGAGGCAGCAATTTGGAAATAATAAAGGAAATCCTTGGATTCCTGCTGGCAATAGATACAGAACAAAACTGCAGCTGGGAACACGTCTAACCTGGAATTCCCTCCTCCAGAAGGGCAACACAGCCCTTCTGTACAAGGGCACAAACATATTTTTACTTTTTTAAGGATTTACACTCACTAATTCAACTTTCGAACCATTACCCTCTAAGAATCAAGTCCCCATGGCCAGAGAAACAAGCTTTCTATGAACCAATGACACCAGAGCTCCAGCAACAGTGCGTCTCACTCCCTGCAATCTAAGCTGTAGTTGCTTGTCAGTTTTATTCATTCAACAAACACATATTAAACATATATGATGTGTCCAGTGCAATTCTGGGAGGATGCATCACTAAATAAGAGTCAAAAATCCCTGCCCCCAGGAAGCTTATGATCTAACGGGGAGAAGGGGAGATAGAAAATAAATTAAAAATATGACAAGTTATGTGCTAAGTGAGGTGGTTAAACAAATCAGACAAGTTCTCTGCACTTCCAAGATTATAGTTTGTCAAAGAGAGACAGTAAATGACAGATACAGACAGTATAATGTGGACGGTCAGCTGCGGAAGGGGTATAGGGGCACAAAGCCAGCAGAGGGGGGCCCTCTAATGTGGCCTCCAAGGGGCGCTGGGATGAACTTCATAGAACAGGCAGGGAGAGACGAACATCAGGGTGACTCTACAAACAGAGGGACCACCTGTGTAAAAGGATTGGGCGCAGGGCAGTGAGGCATGTTGACACAGAGGACAGGCGTGGACGAGATGGCGTGGGAGAGAGGCAGGGGCCAGGTCAACAAAGGACAAGGACCCAGAGTCTGGTTACTTTCCAAAAGGTCAGGGAAGCCACCAATGTGTCTTCAGCTGAAAAGCTAAAGAGCAAATCTTTAAGACAATCACCATGACCTCAGTGGGAGCAGAGGCTGTTGAATGCTCTGGCTGACAAATGACAGGGGCACCCACTGCAGCTGGAGGAATGGAGAGAAGGGGCCAGATCAAGAGAGATGGAAGCAGGAGCTTCACTCACAGGACAAGATGGGCAACTGGAGCAAGCCAGGCACACTCACAGTTGCCACTTCCCAAAGGGTCCGCTGGGTCAAGTGGGTGGGAGGGGCACAGCCCAGCTCTCAGTCCTCACCTGCTGCAGGGAAGGGCCAGGCTGCCAGGTGACAGAGCTAAAACCTCAAGGGTGGCATGCAAGATGGCACAGAGAGGAGAGTCTCCAAAGAAAGGCATGGCACAAGGGCTCCAACTAGCAGATGGAGCATGGGAACACAGCATGCAGACGTCAGGAACACCCAAGGGCCGGGCAGACAGGCAGGCCTGCTGCTGTGCAGGAGTCTATGAGCAAGAACAGGGCCCTCTGACAGGAGGAAGAACAGGCAGGCGCAGGCCAGGGGTGTGGCAGCACCCAGGCATCTCAGTGGGCACGCACACACAACAGAGCTGGCCTCCGGGAGGTGGCAGCTATGTAACATGACCAGCGACTGCTCACTGGCATCTCAGCGCACGGGTAGCAGGTACCAAGTCATGACGCAAACTGAAGTCTGTCAAAGCCCAGGCTGTTGCCACCATATCAGATGCTAAAACTGGGGCTTAAGGTTAGATGTGACCTGATTTAAGCCCTAGAGCAAGTCCCTCCTGGCTGAGGTCAGAGGAGAGCTTGGCTGGGGAGAGAAGAGGGCAGAGCCTGAAAACCTGGTGAGGAGTCAAGGAAACTGTCACCTGCTCCCTGGAGGTGACAAGGTCCTGGCTACAGGAGGGAGTGAAGGGAAAGGATTCACCCCAGCAAACCCTTCCAGCAGAGAGAAACACCCAGCCACTGCCTTTCCCCCATCCATCCTGCTGGCAGGAAGCACAAATTCCTCTTGCCCAGGCTGGCATAAGAAGAAAAAGGAAGGAAGTGGCCTGGGGAAAGTGACCGACATAGAACCGCAAAGCAGCCGAGCCTGGGCAGCATCTCCCCTCCAGAAACTGGCAGGGGTTTGTGGTGCCAGGAAGCAAGAAGCTGGACTGTGCCCTGCCATGGAACCAGCCCAGGGCCTCCCTCACACACCTCCCAGGTCACACAGGACCCCCTGGCCCATGCTCCTGTGCAGGCAGACCCCACCTCTGGGCTTTGTTGCTATTAAAGACATTGCCGCTCCCAAACCACTGTTCTCATCAAAACCCTTACAAATCTGGTCTGCTTAAAAGGGCTTCTCCAGTGATTAGAAAATGCAGGCGTTTTCCTAACAACCTTCCTTCAAAAGGTGAAAAAACATCCTTGCCTTCCACCTATCTGCTCTCACTCCCAGCTGTGATGGAAAACATGGACCGTCCTCCTCGCCAAGCAGCTCAGGGGATGCAGGCACCTCACCCGGCATCTCAGTTCTGGGGGAACCCAGGTCTGCACACAGACACTGCTCCTTCCCTCCCACGCCCCTCCTGCAGGAGGCTGAGTCTGCCCAGGGAAAGCAGCTTGCAGTCCAGCTGTGGGGCTGCCCACTGTGGAATCAGTCTCAGCACAGTTTTCTCCTGCAGGTTCCAGGCCCTGGGCTCAGGCTGTGGCTTCCAGAAACTTCGGCTTGGGAAACTCACCTGCCAGAGTCAGGGCTGCACTGCTCAGTTTTGTAACCCAGGCTCACAGTGGTGGCAGGCCCACGCAGCCCCTCTGGGTCCCCATCACTGGTCCTCTGGGTCCCTGGCCAGACCCTGAGCAAACAAGCCCTGTTCACTCCCGAAGGTTATGACTGATTTGGTGTTGCCAATAGCAACTGCCTCTGTATCCTGACACATTTATCACACCATATGGTAATCAGCTGTTTACATATCTGTTTATTCTGAAACTGTGAGTGCCTAAAAATCCAGGACTCCCTCTTTACTCACATTAGTGAATGCCCCAGTGTCTGGGACCTTTAATGCAGAATGTAAAAGAAGCAAACATCATCATCTCTTCTTGCAGAAATCATGAAGCTGTTCTCAACCAGCAGCTTCTTTACCTCTTGAGCAAGGCTAGGACCTTCCTTGCTCCATACACAAACACACATCTCTATCCCAGCCCACACTGACAACCGTCAGGGCTGCAGAAATCAGCAATCACTCCAGGCCCACAAATGACCCCAACACCCCGGCCCACCCACAATTTACAGGGAACAGGAGGGGCACACACCTCCAGGGCCAGGCACTTCCTTCATGTTCTCCAGACAGCCTGTCTCCCCCTCTTAGGCTCAGGCACTTTGTCCCCATGTAGAATGCTCTCTCCAGTCTCCTTTTGCTATCAACTACTCCATCACTTACTCAACCAATTCCCTCCAGTGCTCTGTGTGCCCAGCCCTGTGCCTAACACAGGCAATCCCAGCTGCCTAACACCTGCATGTCCTTCCAGGCTCGACTGAGATTCAGGCTCCTACAGAAAAGCAGCCAGCTCAATGCTGGCCACATCCGCCCCGCTCCTCCCTAGACACAAGCTGGGCCTCTCCTGCCAGGCCAGCAGTGCCCAAGGGGGACAGCCATTTCTCCTGTCTCCTTTGTAGCTGCCCCCGGTGCCCAGCTCAACGATAGGCTGGATGCACAGTACTCAGGTTGGTTCATCGACAGAGGAAATCCCTCAGTCTAGGCTCAAGTGAGGTCAAAGGGTGAAGACAACAGAGATGGGGCTGAGGCTCACTATGGCGGGCACCACTGAGCAAAGTCCAGCCCAGGGGTCAGCATCCCCAGGGCAACTGCAAAGTCCACCACGGAAGCAGCACCGGCCACCTGCCCCGCCACCGGTTCTACAGGTATGCCCTACTGTCTTTAGATCTGTTGGGTTTCTTTGTTCCCGAAGTTAAGTGTGATGATGCGGGGGGGACCCACATCTGTACAGATGTTTAGTACATCTGTACTAAAACTCCGCTTCTCCGCCGAGTCTTGTCTCTATCCTGATTGTCCACTTTCCATCCCTAGCCTTCAACTGCCAGATCCCTACGTGGTAACAAGGCAGGTGCGGCTTTCGGAATAGAGCTCGGCAGCACTCCCTCCTGAGATGCCTGATCTTCCACCTCTGGGGAGTTGGCCCGTGAGGGGTGCTTGAAGCTGCTGGAAATGTCACAGAAATTTGGCAGGAAATAGGACTATCAACACACTTCACTACTGTGATGATAAAACTAAAATTTCAGTTATATAGCATTATTTAAGAAGAGTGCCGTTCATAATTTCTTGGCCAACTGAGCAGCATACATTTACATATATTAGGTATCACCAGAAATAATTTGCATTTGGGTATGCCAGTTCACATACATATTCTGCTGTCCCTTGAGAGTCTGAGAAATTCAATGATCCAGAAGCACCATAGTTTCTTGCCTCTGTGATGGCCAGACGGAAAGAGACCATTCATTTGTATATCACACATGAACTCTGCTCAGGAAGATGGGAGCCGCTCACTCTGCCAAGCATAACAAAAATACATCAACTATCAGCTCTCAAATGGGTTTACTCCTCCTGTGGCCACCCAATCACTCTTCCCCAAAGAAAGAGACCAAAGACCAAATATCAAAACATAGCAACCAAAAGGAATGAGAAAAAACAGGGAATGTGATTATAGACTCAAAGACTGGGAACCACTTAGCCATCATCTCAAATCTTTCTCTTCTCAAGGATAACACCAAGTGAGTGGGCAGGATGTGAAAAAAAGAAATATGCATTGTAACTGGAATACTCACCATGACAGATGACATAAGTATATTTTTAACACTGAAGGAAGATATGATTCTCTCAAAAGGATGATTCATTCCAATGATAAATAATTCAAGATTATTACTTCTCCAAGGTTATATGGCCAAAGAGTATGTCCTTATCAACCATACACCATGAATTATGTCTCACACTAAAATTCCAGAACTCTTAAAACCTCATATTAAAAGATTCACCTCCATTCCATTTAAATTATAATTATATATACACTCATAAAGTTATCTAGACTATACTCTCCAATCTCGCTGCTATTATCTGGTTATTATGAATAAGCAGTACCTTTTGCTGGAACAGCTAATACCACCAGTATTAACAGTAACCAGTACTATTAACTCTCTTCTGATGTAACATGCAAATATTTCTAAGTTATCTGTCCTCACTAGTCATTTCCAAAGACAGTAACATGCAACAAACAATGCAATACAAACCTGGAAATCCCTTTTCAAATGAAGAGGCTGGTCAAAGAAGTTTCTAAGCATATAGAATCTTTGTATATGCACGTGTACTCACAAATACCTTACCCACATATTTTTTTAACTCAATAAAACAGTTACTGAGGACCTCCCAAATACTCAGCTGGTTCTGGGTTACAGAAAGATCATTCATTGAACAAGAGCTGTAAGATCCTGGTTAAAGTCTCAGGGCTACCACTTACCAATTATCTTATTTTACAGAGCCATTAAACCTCTGTGATGCTGTTTCTCAGCATAAAATGTGCATAAGCCCTGTCCCACCCAAATAGCATTTGAAAATAGCCAAGTATAAATACAAATGACAGCTTATTTTAAAAAAAGAAAAAAGAGATCCTGCCCTCAGGAGTCTGCAGTTTGGTTTTAGGAAATAAGAACACAAACACAGGAAACAAGTCCACCGTGCAAATGGTGAACTTGCTTTAGAGGAGGCTCACTGCTGAACGACACTGAGGGAGGGTCGGCACACCACTCATGCATCAGGCACTGCAGGGCACAGGGGCGCACAACCCCAAGTCCCCCTCTTCACAGAGCACATGCCCTTAGGATTAGGAACTGAGGGTACAGCAGAGGCCAAGTGCCCTGAAAATGTAGGAAGTGGGGATAATGGAGGAAGTGGAGATAATGGAGGCTGCTAGTAAGAAATGAAGACTTCTCAAGCACAGCAGGGCTGGAGACGCTGGATGGCAGATGAGCAGGATTCCAGATCCACAGGAGAGGAGGATCTGAAATATCCTCTCACACATACTTCCCTCTCACCAGGGAGCAGGACCCGAACACCTGGACTGGGTCTGAGCTCCCTTACCCTTCTGGCTGGGCAACACCTCTGCTCCACTGACAACAGCCTATCCCAGGCCCATGGTGTACCCCTCCAGCACGCAGGAGAAGGGAATGCCTCCTGACTGACCAAAGGAGCCACCTGCAGTCTCTCTCCAGACCTCCCGCCTTTCTGGTCCCTGGGTGAGTGCTGGGAGAGAGATCACACACTGGTGATGTTAGGCCAGGGAAGAGCACACCGTTTGCTAGACTGCCGATGTTTTGAGTGGATGGACGGCATGTTCTTTGTTTTTCCAGGTTCCCTGTGACCTGTTCCCCAAGTTCTCCCTTCCAGGGCTTAAGAGGGAAGAAGAAATGACACAGGACAGTCCTCCCCACAGCAGGCTGAAAGGACCTTTGTGCAGAGGCCAGCATCCAGAGCAGGACAACCTCAGTGCGGCTTCCTCCCAACTCCCCCTTTACCACAAAGCCCTTCAGCAAGCTGGACTTTAAAATTACAGAATCCCCAAGCTGGAAGCTGCCCTTGAAGTCATTAAGGAACATCCTTAGATCAAGAAATGACGCAAAGGTATTTGGGGAAATAAAAGCTCAAGAGGGGCAGAAAGTAGACCCATGCCGAGTTCTGCATGGCCTCAGGGAGGTGACCCCGCTCCCTGCAATAGGCATTTTGGCAATTACTATGCATAAGGGTATACAGCCATACAGTGTGCTTTACAGAAAACAGACACTGAATAAATAAATAAGTGGTTGATTTTTTATTTGTAAATGGTAGGTTCCTTAAAAGTAGAGATAAGACTGGATTTTTAAGAGTTTTATTATAACGTTGATTTCTGGTGTACAGCATTATCGTCTATGTGGCCAGCCAGCTGTGGGACTTCAAACAGCCGACCTTCTGAGCCCCTCTTACGTGCCCCAGGGTGAGACTAGCTCGCATGAGGCAGCACATAGGACACAATCTACGCCTTCAAGGAGCTTATCCAATGTCATCTCCTCCCTGGCAGAACCATTGTTTCTCCTTTCCTCCAGCTCATGGGCGCCTTCCAGGCAGGAACTCCGCAGAACCCACGGCCTGGTATGGAGCAGCTGCTCTATGAAAGGAGGATGGGAAGTGGGAAGGCCGGCCTGAGCGAGCCAACCACACACCAACCAACCCTGGTGACAGCACAAACTAGAAGATGAGGAGTTGCCACTTAACTTCCCTGGAATACGTCCCTTCCTTTGTATTCCCAATGCCCTAATCCAGACCCCTACAACCACTTCCCATGGCAGTGGCCAATGCTTCCTATTGGTCTCCCTGCCCCTAACCTTTCCAGCCTGCTCCATCTCCCCCAGGATCCCAAACCATGCCAGGCCAGACTTCCTAAGCCCAGCTATGCTCATGTCACTCCCCTACGCAAAAGCCCTAAATATTTCCCCACAACCTTCTGAATCGATTTCCAACTGACATGTTCAGACCTCCATAATCCAGCTCTGACCCACCTGTCACCTGGACTTACTCATGACCTCAGAGGTAAAATCGAGACCACAGAGGAAAAGGTGAAAGTACTTGCTTTCATTTAATATACATTTCCTGGGGAAGAAAAGGCTACTTTTACCAGCAGCAGGTCCCTGGGTCACCATACCAAGCAGAATGTCTAAACAGGGCCATGCGTCCTACAGACCACCAGACAAGTGTCTTTAAGGTTCCTCACAACTCAATATTCTGGCCCAGCTGAGACAGACTCTGAGACAGAGTAGATCTGTGAAACAGATCTACCCACACTCAGAGCTCTAACCAGGGTGGGGACAACTTTTTCTATAAAGGAGCAGATGATAAATATTTTAGACTTTGCAGGTTGCATATACACGGTCTCTGTTGTATCTTCTTCTGGTATTCTGTTTACAACCCCTAAAAACCATAAACACCATTTTTAGCTTATACTTTTTGCATACAAAAACAGGCTGGAGCTTTGCTGACCCTGCCCTGACCAAACAGGGACAACCCTGGGTACCCTGAACCCCATTTGCAATGTTCCAACTTACGCACCTTGACTCAAGTTAGCCCTCCCATGCCCTCCTTTGGTGAGACTCCCGCTCTACAGAAGACAAGAGAAGCCAGGACCACAGCCCAGCATGCAAGGAGCCTGACAGCTGTGGGCATGACCACCGTGCTTCCCAGATGTAGAGCACTCTGCTTCTGAGCACAGACATCCCAGGTCTGTCCCAAAGATGGATCAATGGATGGTCAGAGATGGATAAATAGACGGATGGATGGATGGATAAAAAAGGACACACAACATGAGTCACAAACTCATTGCTTCAAGAATTCAGAAAAGAAATTTGTTCTGATAAATGAGGAGCGTTAGGGAAGGTTCTACAGAAGAAAAGATATGATTATGTTTTTCAAAGAAGAAATCAGATATTAATTGGGATGGTTTATAGAGTGGAGATTTCGATCATCCTTAAAATATTTTCCTGCTTCTCTAATTGTTTCAAAGGATGACACAACAACCTTGATTTTGCAAACCAAAACGGATTTATTTCAGGCATACAGCAATCCTTTGAAAGAGAAAGGTATGAAATCACAAAATCAACAAGATTAGCTGGACCCTGACAATCAACAAACATGTTCTGAGAATTATGTATGCTAGGCGTCATGTTGGGATTCAAAGAGAAGTAATACCTAGTCCCAACCCTAGGCACACTCAGTCTGGTATGGGGGTTCCACAGGAAAACTAAGAACTGCAAACAGGGGGATCTCTGGATTTGGAAGCTTCCTGACCCCAAAAAGGAAGCACCAGAGTATCTGGAGGTCAAGCAGGAAGCCTCTTGCTCGGCACCAGTCATTTCACTAGGCAATCCTCCCTTCCCTCGCACTGCTCAGCAATGGTTGTCCTCACATTAGGCTACGTGTCCCAGAAAATTCCACCAAGCCCCAAATTCCATACTAAATGCCTCATTTGGGCCAACATTAAATGAAGGAATTGTTCTACAGAAATTAATTTTCTCAGTGAACTCAAGCTCATCAAAATTTACAAAGCAAAGTTCAAAAACTATTTCCACGGATACTATCCTCAGTGGATTACGTGCATCCCAGCGCACCAAATCAGAGGACGCTGATTTTAACTATTCTTAATGACCAACCTAACATCAATAAACATGCTCTGCTATGGCTTAGTTAGACCTGCAGGGATTCCAGAGTAGAAGGGGGCCCCACCCTTCTGAGCTGGTCTAACTCCTCTCTTCCCCTCCCTCCCACTGGCCTCAGCTGTAGGGCACTGGGTCTCTGCTGTTCCTATTTCACTACATGGTCTTTTCCGGAAGCCTGAGGATGACATGGCCCTGACCTACAGGGAAACAATATGGGCTATAATTTATAGTAGTTACTTTCTACTTCATTGGGGGTCTTTTTTTGTTTACTTCCAGGTCTAATGCACGCCCTACGCTGCCAGCTTATTCCAGCTAATAGTACATTTTCCTTTGGAAAAAACAATTAACAAATTTCTGAAACACACATTTGCTGACACTGTTACTCCCTAATTCACACCAAAATCTAACAAAGCATCAGAACCCTATAGCATTTCATGGCATATTAGGGGCAAAAATGAAGCCTGAATGCTCCAGATAAGGCCTCACTGGCTTCGTATACAGATGCTTGAAGGATCTAAGAAGGTTCATAAATTAAAAGAGCAAATAAAACAGGGCCCTTAAGAGATTTCCTATCAGCTACGACTAAAGCAATTTTGTCATAAGATAAATCAAATCTCCTTTACTTCGCTTTGACCACAAAGAGAACTGTGCACTTCGAAAATTAAGCTCCTTCCAACATTGCTATAGAAGATGATAAATCATTTTTAAAATATAGAACAATAAATCCGGTTCTAGAAAATTGAGGGGAGTCAGAGTGGTAGGAAAGGAGGCCAACTTTAAATATCATCACCAAAGCGGTCGCTTGCAAGTGTGACTTGAGAGACACAGGAAGGCCTCTGGCTAAAATCCCAAATTAAAGCGGGACTCTTGAGTTTCCTCTGGATGGAACAGGATCTTTTAAAAAGAAAACACAGGCCTTGGAGGGTCTGGAAATAGACCATGGCAATGAAAGTCAAGAGAAAACGAAGAGGAAAAAAGTGAGGAGGAGAGGAGAATTTTAAGCTTTGGACACTGATTAGATTCCAGCATAAGCATCCCGGTCCCCAAGGAAAAGGTGGGACCAGGAGGTAGACAATGGAAGGAAGGAAGATGGGAAAAGGTGAAGGGCCATTTCTCCTACCCATGATTTTTACTGTGGGTGATTCCTGCTAGCGAACACACCTACCAGCACCTCTTCCAAATCAAAAGTATGCAACCTGGCAGGCTGCGACCAAGGCAAACCAAAGCTACGGGTTCTGACAGCCCAATGCTCCAGTAGTAAACACACCTCATTCCTATTTGCCAAAAAACAAAAGCAAGAGAATTTACAAGGTGAGAAGAAAACCAGGAATCTCAATAATTTCCTTTTGTCAAGAAGTGAGCAGTCTCCTGTGGGGACCAAATCAAGGCAATGTTGATAGAAAGCAACCAAAACACCAGCCACACTCACCAGCAGAAACAACAGCTTGGAAAGGGTTTGCTGTTGCAGAGAACACACGAGGCCTGGCTCTACGCCTCCTGAGTGACTACCAAGCACCGTGGCCAGACAAGGCAAATATCTAAAACCCATTTACAAATGCAAAACCATTTCCACTAACTTCCTTTGCAACTAAAGACCAACCAAGCAAATCTTCCTATTTTCTGAACATGCGCAGAGGCCAAATAAAGAATAAAACAAATTAAATACAAGAAACTGCAGCTTACATAAAAACTGATTTTTAATACCGAGGTTAATCAGTAAAGTTACTGAGCACCTATTCTGTGCAAATCATTGGGAATTTAAAGATGATTAAGAACTGATCCAGCAATCAGATAACAAAAAGAAATAGGCCAGCGCGGTGGCTCATGCCTCTAATCTCAGCACTTTGGGAGGCCGAGGCGGGTGGATCATGAGGTCAGGAGATCAAGACCACGGTGAAACCCCGTCTCTACTAAAAATACAAAAAAAAATTAGCCAGGCACGGTGGCGGGCACCTGTAGTCCCAGCTACTCGGGAGGCTGAGGCAGGAGAATGGCGTGAACCTGGGAGGCAGAGCTTGCAGTTAGCCGAGATGGCGCCATGCACTCCAGCCTGGGCGACAGAGTGAGACTCCGTCTCAAAAAAAACAGAAATAAAAGGTGCTCAGCTTATTAAAGAATAAACAAAACTGTCTCTATTTGCAGATGATATTTTACATATTAAAAATCCTAAGGAATACACATACATATACACAAAACTATAAAAGCCAATAAACAAATTCAGCAAATTGTAGGCCATAAGATCAATATACAAAAAGTAACTGTATTTCTATACACTAGCAATGAATAATCCAGAAATGAAATTAAGAAAACAATTTCACTCACATCAAAAAGAATAAAGTACTTAAGAATAAATTTAACAGAAGAAGTCTAAGATTTGTACATTGAAAACTACAAAACATTACTGAAAGAAATTAAAAACAAGAAAATGAGGCTGGGTGCAGTGGCTCATGTCTGTAATCCCAGCACTTTGGGAGGCCGAGGTGGGCGGATCACCTGAGGTCAGGGGTTCAAGGCCAGCCTGGCCAATAGGGTGAAACCCTGTCTCTACTAACAATACAAAAATTAGCCGGGTGTGGTGGTGGGCACCTGTAATCCCAGCTACTCGGGAGGCTGAGGCAGGGAGAATTGCTTGAACACAGGAGGCAGAGGTTGCAGTGAGCCCAGATTGTGCCATTGCACTCCAGCCTGGGCAACAGAGGAAAATTCCGTCTCAAAAAAAAAAAAAAGAAAAGAAAAGAAAAGAAAATGAAAAAAACTCCCAGGTTCATAGATAGAAGATGTTATGATAGATTGTTAAGATGTCTATACTCCCCAAATTGAACTACAGTGTCAACATAACCTCGATGAAAATCTCAGCTGGCTTTTTTGCAGAAATTGAAAAGTTGATTCTAAAATTCATACGGAAATGCAAGGGACCCTCAATAGCCAAAATAATCTTGGAAAAGAAAAACAAAGGTGGAAGACTCACACTTCCTGATTTCCAAACATACCATAAGGCCTACAGTTAATCAAGGCTTTATGGTACTAGCATAAAGGATAGGCATAAAGATCAATGGAACAGAACTTAGGGTACAGAAATAAACCCATATATCAAAAGTAAATCAACTTTTAAAAAGGATGCCAAGAGAATTCAAGAAGAAAACTAAAGTCTTCCCAAGAAATGGTGCCGGGACAACTGGATATAACCACATGCAAAAGAATGAAGTTGGACCCCTACCTCACATCATATTCAAATATTAACTCAAAATGGATCAAAGACCTAAATGTAAGAACTGAAACCATAAAACAGAAGAAAATATAGGTGTAAATCTTTGTGACTGTATTATGCAACCAAAGGAAATATGACTATTCTGGATGTCATCAAAATTAAAAACATTTGTCCTTTGAAGGACACCACCAAGTGAGTGAAAAAACAATCTACAAAATGGAAATTATTAATTGCAAATTATATATCTGATCTGGGTCTAATGTCCAGATTACAACTCAACAATAAAAAGACAAATAATCCAATATAAACATGGCAAAGGATTTGAATAGATAGTTCTCCAAAGAAGATACACACAGCCACGGGCATATAAAACAACGCTCAAAATCATTAGTCATCCATCAGAGAAACACAAATCAAACCCACCACTTCACACCCACTAAGATGGGTGTAATAAAAAAGACAAACAATAACAAGTGTTGTCAAGGATGTGGAGAAATCAGAACCCTTACCTATGGCTGGTAAGAATGTCAAGTGGTGCAGCCTCTTTGGCAAACAGTTTGGCAGCTCCTCAAAAAGTTAAACTGACTTTAAAAAGTTTAAGTTTAAAAAGTTAAAGTGACTTAGCAATTCCACTCCTAGGTATATACCCAAGAGAAGTGAAAACATATGTCTACACAAAAACTTATACAAGAATATTCACAAGATTATTCATAATAGCCTAAAAGTGGAGGCAACCCAAATGTCCATCAACTGATGAATGAATAAACAAAATGTGTCATACACATTTGATAGAATATTATTCAGCCATAAAAAGAAATAAAGTACAAATCCATGCTATGATTTGGATGAATCTTAAAAACATTAGGCTACATAAAGGAAGCCAGACACAAAAGGCCACATATTGTATGTTTCCATATATGAAATGACCAGAATAGGCAAATCCATAAAGACAGAAAGTAGATGAGTGACTGCCAATGACTCGGGTACAGGTGACTAGGGAATGACTCCTAATGGGTATGGGGTTTCTTTTTGGTGATGAAAATGATCTGGAATTAAATAGTGGTGATGGCTACACAACTTTGTGAATACACTAAAAACCTCTTAGTTGGACACTTTAAAATGGTGAATTTTATGGTATGTGAATTCTATCTCAATTTTTTTTTAAAAAAGCAACAACAATAAAAAATAAGTTTCTCAGGATGCTACAGAAAGGTTTTTTCAAAAATAAATAATTCAACTTGAGGATATGATTCAGCAACGATGTTGTCTTTTCAGGACTATCAACTAGCCATTCCTGGCTGATTTTTGTTCCTATAATTTATTCCAGGGACTTTTCACATCCAGTATATATGAATACAAAGAACTATGGAATTTTTAGGTCAGGGAGGATGGTCAGAGAACATCTAGTCCAAATCTCTCATGTTAGAGACCAGATACACAGTTAACTGGCTCAAGGTGACAATAAGGTGACCTTACAACTCCAATCCCACTCTCCTAACTCCCTGGCTAGGTCTTTCTGCTCCACAACATAAACACAACCAAATCACAGGGCAAATGTGAAAATCACTGCTGCACACTAGAGAGCACATCTTCCAATGAGAACACTGGCTCCCCCCAAAATCTAGGAAGCTCACTGGATATAAGAAAATCAGTATTTTCTTAAAGTTCAACAGTCCACATTACTCAATGACCACAAAATCCCGTGATCATCACTAACACAACCTGCTTTTCACCAGAGAAGCAAAGCACAACAAAGTTTTAATTAAGAGACAAACAAAAGCAGCAAAGACTGCAAAAAATACTGCTCTAAGGTAAGACGGATGGTAAACACCACGGCCTCATTTGGCCCAAACTTAAACCGGCAAGGCACCCATTGGGATTCCAGCTCAAGTACCAGCCACCACATCAACTCCAGTGATATCCCCAAGGAGGGAATCTTTAAAGAAGGGGATGAAAGAGGTAACGTTCACTCTGAGCTCTAACTTCTTGGAAAGTATAAATATAAACAGTCAAGATAAAGGAAAAAGCAGAGACGATGGCCAAAAAAAGCAAGGGTGGCAAGAGGCAGGGGAAGTGTTGCAGACAGCAGTAGACACGGAAGGTCAAGAGCTGGAAAAACTGGATTCGTTGCGTCCAACCCTCCATGTTACAAATGACGCAACTGAGGCAGGACCAGTGAAGTCACCTGCTCCAAGGTCCAACAGCTGGTAACAGATTCAGGCTATCAGGGGAATACAGTACAAAGCCTTAACATTCTCCCTTCCTTTCAAAACCTCTCCAAAGTCCTCTGTTAACAGGGAGCTGACTTCTCTCCACCTGAGTCTGCCTAGACATGCCACATCCACAATTCACCCTTCAGTGGCAGCCTCAAAATACAGATTTGCTGAAACGAAGGGAATACTCTATGGGTCTGGGTGGCTCCTAGTCCTTTTCACACAGTGACAGTGTTCTTGGTCCCTCAGCTCTAAGGGGGCCAATCAGTCAAGGTCAAGTTAATAAACACCTCTGATGTTAAGTGCATCCCCAGGGGTTGGTGTCTGATGACCTCCAGGCAATCACATTCAGCAACAATGGGGACTGCAGGTGATCAACAACCATCATTAACCTGCACTAAGGAAACCCACAGAAACACCTACAGAGAAATCTTCCCAGGCAACAGAGAGCCCAGCAGGAGACTGGCAGGTGGGGCATTAAAAGATGAAGAGGAGTGGGACCTCCTCCACAGCACTGGGATTCTTACTCTGTCAATTGCTGGTTGTGGGATGTGGAACCTGGAGGCAAGTCACTATAGGACCAACCTCAGGACTGTTGAGGGGATCAAATCATCAGTTTAAAACACAGCACGGTCCTTAATACAGAATTAAAGCTCAGAGAAATGTTAGCATTGTCATCATTATTTTTTCATTTAAAAAAAAAAAAAAAGCCGGGCGCGGTGGCTCACACCTGTAATTCCAGCACTTTGGGAGGCCGAGGGGGGCGGATCACGAGGTCAGGAGATCGAGACCATCCTGGCTAACACGGTAAAACCCCGTCTCTAATAAAAATACCAAAAATTAGCCGGGCGTGGTGGCAGGCGCCTGTAGTCCCAGCTACTTGGGAGGCTGAGGCAGGAGAATGGCATGAACCCGGGAGGTGGAGCTTGCAGCGAGCCGAGATCATGCCACCGCACTCCAGAGCAAGACTCCGTCTCAAAAAAAAAAAAAAAAAAAACAAACAAACCTCTAAGAACATGATTCCTTCTGAGAAGCTGGGGAAACAGGTCCCAACAATCCTGACTGCCTGGCTAGAATCCTAAAAGACAAGGGAATTCATCATGAGAGGAAACTGTCTTCATCAACCACCTGATTTTATTGACAAAGCCATCTTCAGCATGGAGTGGAAAAATGACATCATTAATAACACCGTTAGCAGGGAAGGCCTCCTGCCACGGTGTGAGCAATGCCCCTGGCCACTCTGCTCTGTGGGGCTGGGCATGTCAACAGAGCAGTGAGGAGGGGAAAGAAGCACAATTTCTGCAGCAAGGAGGACAGATGAGGCCAACAGGAAACGAGAAGCAACAAGGATTTGCCAGAAGCACCCACTCAAGCAATGCAATAGCTGCAACTTTCTAACACTAACAGGAAGGGAGGGCGTGCTGGCCACAGAGGCTACAACACCAAGGGCCTTGGTGGGCACGGGCTCTACTGAGGCTGTTGGCTGCTAAAAGAAATAGCAGATTCTGGTGTCAAAATGTTTGATTCGAATGAATCCTGGCTTCATCACTTCCAAGCTCCATGAACTTGGTAACGTGGCCTAATTTCGCTGGACCCTACAGCATTTTGGTAATAACTAAATGAGTTAATAATTGATATATGTAGAGAATTTAAAGCATGTCTGGCACACAATAAGTGCCCCATAAATGTTAGAAAAGACAAGGGGGAGGCTGGGCACGGTGGTTCACACCTATAATACCAGCACTTTGGGAGGGCCAGGCAGGAGGATCGCTTGAGTCCAGGAGTTCAAGACCAGCCATGACATGGTGAAACCCTCTCTACAAAAAATATAAAAATTAATCAGGGGCTGGGCATGGTGGCTCACACTTGCAATCCCAGCACTTTGGGAGGCCAAGGTGGGCGAATCACTTGAGGTCAGGAGTTCAAGACCAGCCTGCCCAACATGGCAAAACCCCGTCTCTACTAAAAATACAAAAATTAGCTGAGTGTGGTGGTGGGCACCTGTAATCCCAGCTACTCAGGAGGCTGAGGCACAAGAATCACTTGAACCTGGGAGGCGGAGAGTGCAGTGAGCCAAGATGGCACCACTGCAGTCCAGCCTGGGTGACAGAGCGAGACACCGTCTCAAAAAAAATAAAAATTAAGCAGGCATGGTGGGGCACACCTGTAGTCCCAGCTACACAAGAGGCTGAGGCAGGAGGATCGCTTGAGCCCAGGAGGTCAAGGCTGCAGTGAGCCAAGATTGCACCACTGCACTCCAGCCTGGGCAACAGAGCCAGACCCTGTCTCAGAAAAAAAAAAAATATATCAACTGACATTGACTTCACCCACACTCTGGATATCCCCAACACACTCTTGCAACAGCAGCAGCATTTCAAATCCATACCCTCACTGAAAACAACACACACTGCAAAGTCTCCCTTAAAATTCTGGGTAGGTGGTGCCCATGAATCTTCTGGTGCTTCACAATGGAACTTGCCCTGCAGAGTCAAGGGCAGTACATGCCATGTGAGACAAACAAGAAAGGCACAAATAGGAGAGCTGGGTTGTAGGACCCACCCAGCTCAGAATCCTAATTACAAGACTCAGAAGGTCCAATTTGCAGCTCTGCTAAACTCTTGAGGCATGCACAAGTATATGAACTAACCTGTGGGATCAGATGAGAAGCTGCCAAGCCATAACCCTGAAAGAACAGAGGGCACCCCACGGATGTAAAACCACAGTGGATGGCTCCCTGCCAAGATCACTTCTAAACACCTTTAGTGCCTCGTAATTCTAATACTGGCCTAGGGTGCAACTCTTCTCAGCTAGACTCTTAGAACCAATTCATGGCAATGACAGTATAATAATTACGAAATATAATAATTATATTTAACAAACAGAGTTGTTAAAGAATCCATCACTCAAAAAAAAAAAAACTAGCTAAACAAATCTTACCATCAAGCCTGGAATTCTCTGTCTGAATTCAGGGGGTCCATAAACTTGGATTGGAAAAAAAAAAATTTATCTCTATTTTCATTAGGGTCTAACTGAAATTTATCATATCTTTCAATTACAAATGTAAGCAACACATGGTAATGTTATCAATACCTGCAACTTCAATAAAAGATATATAAATATTACATTATGTTTATTAGAAATATCTCATATTGTTTATATTCATCAAAACCTCAAAATTAAGGTATTTATTAGACCCACCACTAAATCTTATTAAATGCTTTAGTAAAGAAGCATTATAAGCATGGCAAAAATTTTTAAAATATTCTGCTAACTAAATTTCAATATACAGTCGTGCTCCACATAACGACATTTCAGTCAACAATGAACCACACATACAACCTCTCATAAGATTATAAGAGGGATTTTTACTGTCTTTTCTATGTTTAGATACAAAAACACTTACCATACACAAAGACTGTAACTGTGTCGCAGTTACCACAGTATTCAACACGGTGGCATGCTGTAAGGTTTGCAGCCTAGGAGCAATAGGCTGTTACCATATAGCCTAGGTGTCTACATGCCATCTGGGTGTGTGTAAGTGCACTCTAGGATGTTCGCACAACGAAGAAATCTTTTAAAAATGCATGTTCGTCATTAAGCAACGCATGACTGTAATTAGTTTCCTTCAAAATCTTATTTTGTTCTCTGCATTAAAACATTTTTCTGGCCAGGCGCGGTGGCTCACGCCTGTAATCCCAGCACTTTGGGGGGCCGAGGCGGGCAGATCACGAGGTCAGGAGATCGAGACCATCCTGGCTAACACAGTGAAACCCTGTCTCTACTAAAAATACAAAAAATTAGCCAGGCGAGGTGGCGGGCGCCTGTAGTCCCAGCTACTTGGGAGGCTGAGGCAGGAGAATGGCGTGAACCCCGGGGGGCAGAGCCTGCAGTGAGCCGAGATTGCACCACTGTACTCCAGCCTGGGCGACAGCGAGACTCCATCTCAAAAAAAACAAACAAAAAAAAACATTTTTCTGAAGAGGCATTTTCACCAGAGTGTCAAAGGAAGCCATGGCACAAAAAAGGTTAAAAGGATGAAACAGAACTGCACATAAAACATGAGACTATTAAGTGCTTTCTAAGGAAGGAGCTAGTCCTGTTCACTTTTTTTTTTAGACGCCCAGGCCATCCTGTCCACTTTTACATCCCTGGCACCTAGCAGTGATAACACATGGTAGGGGCCCAATATACATTTATGAGTGAAGAAACTCAATCAGTCAAATCCCTTCATAGAAATGACCATCATCATAAAAATACAGCCCACGTATTCCAGCTCGGGTTGGTAGTCTGTTTATTCCAAGACATTGTTGACATGATAAAAACGATAATGGTATAAAAACACCTGGAAGGGCAGCCAGGCGCAGCGGTTCACGCCTATAATCCCAGCACTTTGTGAGGCCAAGGTGGGCAGATCACCTGAGGTCAGGAGTTCAAGACCAGCATGGCCAACATGGTGAAACCCCATCTCTACTAGTAATACAAAAATTAGCCAGGCATGGTGGCAGGCACCTGTAATCCCAGTTACTCAGAGGCTGAGGCAGGAGAATCCCCCTTGAACCCGAGAGGCAGAGGTTGCAATGAGCCGAGATCGCGCCACTGCACTCCAGCCTGGGTAACAGAGCAAGACTCCATCTCAAACAAAAAAAAGAAAAGAAAAGAAAAAAAGTACCTGGAAGGGCCCTAGCAATCCACTTGGAGGCCACATTACACAGAAAAGGCATAAGCAAAGGAGGTAGGTTCATATCACGGAACGTCACCTCTCTTTAGTAGGGAAAGAAAGAGGAGTGTTTGGGGAGCTGAAATGGGGACAGCATCCCAGGCAACTGAATGCCCAGAAGTATCACCTGCTGTAGTCTGCATAGAAACAACAGAGGGTCGCATGAGCAGACCCCTCAGTCCCAGTCTATGCAGCCATGCTTCTCTCTTTCCCTGGGCCCCAGTCTATGCAGCTATGCTTCAATCTTTCCTTGATTGACCTTGGAACTGGTCCCAACACAAGTCCCATAACCAGTCACATCAAGCAGCAAAGAGCTGGCCTGGATTCTGACACTAAGTAGCTCTAGACAGCACCAGCTTCACCATGGGGATGCTGGAAGGTCTGTTCAGGGGGCTTGGATGAACTGAGCTTGACTGTTGCCCTGTTTGGGGCAGGAGCTCTGTTGGGTCTACCTCTATGCCAATAGCACACAATAATGATAATCCATCAGTAGTTTTGGACTCCTCTTCTTGTACAATGGACCTCAATCAGGCCACTTACCACCATCCCCCCTGCTACCTCCTCATCCAAGACCCTCTCACCTGGATGACTGAAATAGCCCCCCACCCCACAACTGGTCTCCCTCTTTCCTTTCATGCCCTACTAGCATATTTTCCCTAGAACAACCACAGTGAAGTCTTTAAAATGGAAATCGGACCATGTTATTCCCTGCTCAAAAACCTTCAACAGCTTCCCATCACACCAGAACAAAATCCAAATTCCTTCCCCAAGATGGACAAGGCCCTGTGTGACCTGGCGCTGCCTACCCCTCTGCCCGTCTCTCATCCTTCTCTCCCTCGCCCACTCCTCCCCACACACCCTGACCTTCCTTCAGTCCTTCCATGATCCCGCCCATTGGCATTTCAGGGCCTTTTCCCAAGCTGTTCTATTCCCACATCTTCTGTGGCTGGCTTCCTCTCTGCATTCCAGCCTGCTCAAATGTCACCTCTGCAGAGAGGCTTTTCCTGATTTCGGTTTCCTGATCTCCAGAACCACTTTCTATCCCCATGTTATGCATGATTTTCCTTTACAGCACTTATCAACTGCCTAAGGTTGTTACATAACTGTCTATCAGTGATTATCAACCCTATTTGGGAGGAGGCTTTAAAAAATGCCAAGGCTCCAGGCCCCACCCAGACCAATTTAAGTCAGAATTTTAGGGAGTGGAGCCAGGCAGCTCTGCTTCACAAATGCCCAAGCAACTCCAGTGTGCAGCCAGGGTTCCGTCTAGAACAGTGCTTCGCAAGCTCTCAGGTGCCTGTGGTGTACATGGAGATGCTGTAAAAATTGAGGTCCTGGGTGGAACCCAGGGCTCTGCATTTCAGCAAGCTTCCAGGTGATGCCTCTCCCACTGGTTGCTGAGCCAACATGGTAGCCACCAGCCACGTGTGGCTACTGAGCACTTGCAATATGGCGGGTGAAAGCTGGATTTGTCTTAGGCCACCTCATCAGACAGTGCGGGCCTAGAATGCATGTATATGCTCCACAAAGGAAGGCACTGGCACCTGGAAACGTGGGGTGCACAGGAAGAATTGAGGATCACTCCAAATTCTTGGTCTGAGCAGCCCTCTGGAGACCAGGTGACTGTGAAAATCCCACGGCAGACACTGAGTTGGCCACCACCTCAGGAGTAGATCAATATTTACCTAAGGCAGGGAGGCAGGTACAGAAGACCATAATGAATCAGCTTAGTGCCTTAGCATTTGGTAACCCACAGGTAACTGCCTGGACTTCAAGACTCAATGATACGACATCATATAAGGCCCTCCCTCACCACATCCCCACGCCCTGGGACCACCTGCACCCTTGCACATCCACAAGACTCCAGGCATTCCTACAGATGTGGTCCTCAGATTTTATTGCACTGATTTGTTTACAGGATTCTGTTCCTCTCGCTGGACTGTAGGTCCCTTCAAAGAGAGAACATATTCTTCTTGGTGTTCTATTCCTGCTACCTCACACACAGCCTAGCATACTGAAGGACTCAGGAATCCTGAGTGCATGGCAGGACCTGGAACCCACGAGGAGTGGCATCAGTACTTCTACTATTAAGCCTAAGAAAGAAACTGAATTCAGCATTCACCAGGGGGCAGGGAGGAAGGCTCACATATGAAGAGAAAATGGCTGCTTCCTTAAGTGATTCAAAATTTTCTGAAATTCAAATTTCAGAACACAGTTTAAAAGGTGGCCCTGTTTGACCCATCAAGGCTTACTTCCAAAAACATGAATGCTCTGGGCAAGAAGGTGATGTACTTCTGAAGACAGCAATAATCTGTTCATCTGGGGACTTGGAGGAACTGTTTTTCAAACAAGTCACAAAGGGCTAACATTCAGAATCACATTCTTGCCAAAAAGCACGTAGCCCTAGTTCCCACTGTTGCTGCTAGGAGGGGTCTGGTCCCATGGACGGCACGGCCCCTGGGAGCCTGCAGGCCCAGATGCTCACCCCACCCCTGCAGTTAGAACCCTGTGCTTATGACAGCAATGGGATTGCCAAGGTAACCAAGGACAACAAAGTAGAGAATTATGGCCCCGGAAGGAAGTAGATTAAATTTTAATACTTACACGTCAACATCAAATTTATTTTTAAAACTACATCAATGCCAAATAAGCAAGGCAGAATGGATGGTGCTATAAAGGAGGGTCTAACTAAAAAACACGAATATTCCAAATATGTATACAACTTTTCCCTATTTTGAGAACATTTCAAAGTGCCCAGAGGCTCGAAGAAACCAAAAAAAAAGAAGAAAAAAAAGGAACAAAAAACCCTTACTTTTCAAATTTCTGCCACAACTGCTTATTTTTTCCATTATTTCCAAAAGCACAGGGCAGACTCTGGTTGCAGCACCAGACTTTGCTAAGTTTGCTAAAATTGTACAAAATGATGACTTGAACCAGAGAAGGTGGTCAAGTGAAAAATTATAAAATACAGGTATGCTCTCACCAGCTGCCAGGACAACAAACTTTTTTTTTTTTTTGAGACGGAGTTTCACTCTTGTTGCCCAGGCTGGAGTGCAATGGCACGATCTCAATTTACTGCAACCTCCACCTCCTGGGTTCAAGTGATTCTCCTGCCTCAGCCTCCCAAGTAGCTGGGATTACAGGCATGCGCCACCACACCCAACTAATTTTGTATTTTTAGTAGAGACAGGCTTTCTCCATGTTGGTCAGGCTGGTTTCAAACTCCCGACCTCAGGTGATCCGCCCGCCTTGGCCTCCCAAACTGCTGGGATTACAGGCGTGAGCCACCGCACCTGGCCTGACAACAAACTTTCAAAAAATACACATGGGTCACCTGTAATCCCAGCACTCTGGGAGGCCGAGGTGGGCGGATCACAAGATCAGGAGATCTAGACCATCCTGGCTAACACGGTGAAACCCCATCTCTACTAAAAATACAAAAAAATTAGCCGGGCATGGTGGTGGGCGCCTGTAGTCGCAGCTACTGAGGAGGCTGAGGCAGGAGAATGGCGTGAACCTGGGAGGCGGGGCTTGCAGTGAGCGGCGATCGAGCCACTGCACTCCAGCCTGGGCGACAGAGCGAGACTCCGTTTCAAAAAAAAAAACAAAAACACATGGGTTAACAGATACACGGTAGTGTTTCATGCACTCACCCATTCAGCCATTCATCCACTTCCCTGACACTTCCACCCATGTAAATCCCATCCTCACTCCAAAAGCCCTCACTGGGGCCTGTGGACTCACTATATAATCTGGTAACCAATTGTCTGGCAGCTTCTGTGCTGTGTATTATCTTACTAAACCCTCGCCACAATCCTCTGAAGTTGACAGGTATTATTACCCAGACTTTAAAGCTGAGGAAAATGAGAAAATGTTAGGCATCTCACTCAAGTTCACTCAGCTGGCAAGTGGTGGAGTCTGAACTTGAACCCAGGTCAATCTGACAAAGGAGTAATTTATGAAAAGTAACAGGAAGCAGCATGGTTTCTGAAAACAGCAGGAGCCAAGTTCAAAGTCCACTTCAGAGCTCTATAACCTTTGGCAAATTACTTAACCTCTCTGAGCCTCAATTTCCTCACCTATAAAGCAGAGATAAGGACTGAATTCAATACCTGTGAGTTTCATAGTACAGGATAGGGACCCAACAGTTACTATAATGATATTCCAGCAACAAGTACGCAAATCGAAACAGCACGTTTTAATTGTAAAATGATTCTTTGGCAGATATAACCTACATTGGAAATAACAGATTCAAAAAGGTTAATCAGTTTAAAATTAGTTTGCTGGCCAGTGTGGTGGCTCACGCCTGTAATCCCAGCACTGTGGGGGGCCGAGGCACGTGGATCACCTGAGGTCAGGAGTTCGAGACCAGCCTGACCAACAGGGTGAAACCCCCATCTCTACTAAATACAAAAAATTAGCTGGGCATGGTGGTGCATGCCTGTAATCCCAGCTACTTGGGAGGCTGAGGCAGGAGAATCGCTTGAACCTGGGAGGCAGAGGTTGCAGTGAGCCAAGATAGTGCCATTGCATTCCAGCCTGGACAACAAGAGCGAAACTCCGTCTCAAATAAATAAATAAATAAGTAAATAAATATAAAATTAGTTTGCTAGTTCCGTGATTCATTTGTTTAAACATAAGACCAAGAGCTTGCAAATTTTATTTATTTGTTAAATGAGTAACTTTATGTCACGATACCCTCTCATGTTTCGTCTCAGTATGGGACTTTTGTTTAAAACCAAAATACCATACACATCAATTGCTATTAAACCATACATAGAACAAGTTTTGGTAATAGAAACGAACATTAGACACCTGGGAAATATCATTATTTAAAGAAATCCACATTGATTTACCTCAGAAAGTGAACAACTTTCAAATTTGGTTCTAAAACCAAGCTCACACATACCATCATCATAGCATGTATGTAGATTTGCTTAAAGTGAAATAAACCTGAAATGATTTTAATTTTTCCATTTTGAGACTTGAACCAATTCTTGGGCTTAGACGGCAACATGAAGCAAGCTTGCAATTTAATGAAATGACCAAATCCAGTCTCTTTGTAATCTGCTCAGTAACTGAGCTCTAGGGTAATCTCCTGCACAGCATACAAAAAGAGCTTTGGAATTATACACTGTAAACTAAAATTAATCAGAGAAAGGGTATGCCAATTTTAATAGCAATTCCTATTTGCTTGGCTTTCCAACATCTGCCAGTGTTAATAATATTTAACTGACAAACTGCAGTGGGGAAAAGCAACAGAACTTTAAACATAATCAAGCTTCCTAAAGAAAGACATCATGCACAATGCTTCCTTCCCTTAAGAAATATTCAGCTACCTTTTTGGTTGCAGTCATTCCATAAACATTATTAATGGTGTATTCTCAAAACACTGTGCTTTTTAACTGGCACTTAGGAAAAAATTTCATTCACCCATCCCCGTCTGCCTCATTTGAAGGCATCATTTGTAAGCCTTGCTGCTAAAAGTAGAATTAAGTGATCTGGGGAATCACCGAATTCATAGGAAAGGTTTACATGCAGCTCTCTTTCGCCAAATTAAATGGAGAGAAGGAAGGCTACCCAAGCTATATTAACAGCATTTAGAATGCTGAATCTGTTACTTTTGATTCCCTTTTATTGACTGTTTACAGCTACAAAGAAAAAATTTTTCCATTAAGGGAAAACATTCTGGATTTTTTTTTCAAGCAATTCCTAATAACAGATGCTTTGTTCAAATGCGCAAAAAAAGAAAAAAGAAAAAAAAAATGCCATTGCCTCATTTAAAGCTCTTTAAAGTGACCTCCCCTCACTCCTGCTAGCCCAGGCGTCTTCTGCTAAAACACCTGCAATATCCAATTTTAAAACTGTAACCTGACATCCTGGCCAAGAGACATTTAATCATGGATTCACTATGGTCACACGTGTGGCTTGTAAACCTATTCTGAGCCCAGCAGAGTGCTAAGCACTTCACAGTCTCTGATCCTGGAAAGGATGCATTACTAATCCCGTTTGGTGGGTAAGGAAAAGGAGGACTGGAGGTGAGGATGTGCCTCAAACCACAGCCAACGGTGGCCCCTGGACTCACAGACTCTGCCCCTCTCCCCACGGCTTTAATTTTCAACCAAGCTTCTTCGTTCCTACGTGTTCCTCTCCCCAGGACCTGGAGAGCGTGCTGGTTAGCAGCTGGGCGTGATGACTTTGCACCTTGAAAGCACTTTACTAAAACCAGGCCTTTTCCAGGTTGAGGGGGAAGGGCGGCATTCCGGGTTCAAGCAGGTGAGACCCAGGTAACTGGGGAGCGGCTCCTGGAGGCCTCTTAGACCCAGAAGCGCCGACTCTCACACACCTTGCCCGCAGTTCCTTCTCCGGGCACGGGTGGAGGGCAGCCAGGCCGCCCTGGCTGAGGCGGGCACGCCTTCCCGGGCAGCCCGGGATGCCCCGGACCCGCGGGTGGGGGCCCCGCTGGGCTCGGGGGCTGCAGCGGGGAGCTCGGAGCGCGGAGCTGCGCCCGCCGGTCCACTTCAATAACAAGTTGGTAAGGTTCGCGCCGCGGACCAAAGACCCCGGGCGGCGGCGGGCAGCGGGATCCCCCGCTCGCCGCCGACCCCGACTCTGGCCAAAGTTGGCCGCGCTGCGTGGAAAGGACCAGGCCGGGGAACCCCGTGAGGGCCACGAGACCGAGAGAAGGGAGGTCTTAAAGAGGCCCTAGGTGGCCATCACCCATCTCCTCCGAGCCACCTAGGCGGGAACAAAGGGCTTCTGTCTCGGGCAGGGTTGGCCCAGCCGCGTCCGGCTTCGGAGCAAAGAAAGTTTTCCCGGGATGCGGATGCGGGAGCGGCGGGCGGGGCTGGGGCGCGGGATACCTGCGGCCGGAGCCGCCGCGCAGGCCGCCTCACCTCCTCGATGGCCGCCACGGTGTTCCGGCACTGCGCCGTGCGGGTGGTGAAGCTGGAGGCCGTGGGCGCCTTGTAGTCCTCATGGGTCTCGGTCACGAATTCCGACACTGAGATCTGGTCCGGCATCGCCTCGGCGCGAGGGCGCTGGCGCACGGCCGCGGGGGCGCCGCCGCCTCAACTGCCGCCGCGGGCTCCGACCGCCGCTCGGACACCGCCGCTGCCGCCGCCGCTCCGGCCCGCGGACAAAGGGGAGCGCCGGGCGCGGGAGCCGCGCGGGGCCTGGCGGCGGAGCAGGGGCGGCGCGCAGCCCCGCGCAGCTCAGCCGGTCTGCCCGCCTGCCCGCCGAGGGCTCCGCGTCCGCCGCCGCCGCGTCCTCTCAGAGCGAGCCCCGAGGCGGGCGCGCACAGCCGGCGGGAACTACCCGCCACCCAGCAGCGGGCCCCGACGCCTCCCGCGGAGAGGGGCGGGTCCGGGCCGGGGGCGGTGGCCGGCCGGGCGTGGGGCGGGGCGGCGGGAGGACCCGGCCGCCAATCGGCGCGCTCGCCGCTGCCGCGCCGCCGGGAAGCGGAGCCCGCAGGAAGGAAGGCGGCGCGCGCCCCGGCCCGCCGAGCCGTTCCTGGCCGCCGCGCGCCGCATTGTCTCGGCGTTCCGGGCCCCGCGCGCCGCGCCCATACCCCGCCCCCAGCCGCCCGAGGCCCGGACTCCGACCCGCGGCCGGCGAGGGTGCGTGTGAAGGTGCGCCCGGCCGGAGTCCGGCCCCGTGCGCGCCAACCGCCCCCTGCCCACGGCGCGGAGCACCTCTGGGCTCCCCACTTGAACGGCGGGCCGCGCCGGCCCATGAGGAAAGCGGGGTGCAGAGCTCGCCCCCTGCCGGACGATGCGCTCCGCCCGCGGGCACCCTGCGGGGACCACAGCCGGGCGTCAGAAGTGACCTGACTGTGAATGTACGCTTTGCGTGCAGTCATTGCATCCTCGCAGCCCTAGGAGACAGATGAAGAGATGGGTGCTTATTTTATATAGGGAACACAGTGTGCCCAAGAGCACAAGATAAACCCATGTTCCCTGACTCAAGTGTGAGTGCTTCAGAGCAGTGAGGGGCCCATACTAAAAGTCCCAGTCGCGTTTCCTAAGCTGCTCAATGATAGGTATTCTCGGTTATAGTTTTAGGGTACTAGGCCAGGACCCACCCTGGGAAGGCTACTGAACGCCCTGAAGTGGTATTCCTGCAGGCAGAGGAGGGAACCGAGGGGATGCAGGAAGAGGAGGAGGGGGAGAACGTGCTACAGCAGCCAGCCAACCTCACACAAAACCGGGCCAGTAAAGGGTTCGAACTGGTACCGATTTTCATTTACAGCTCTTAAGGAAATTCTCGGTTATATTGAAAAATCCAGAAGCTCTGAAGATACCAGTCAAATAAAATCACACCCTATAACTCTACACCAGACTTGTGGCATGGTTTCTGTAGCTGCCAGCAGTAAAACCAAGAGAAACTTTACAAAAACCTTTTGTGCATCTGAAAAGGAGGAAGTGTGAGAGACATTGGAAATTCAGTATGTCAGACAAAGCCGTCTCCTGACACTGCAGGACAGTGGACCAGTCAAACAATCTTTTTAAAGCTCCCATGTAAGAAGTTGCTATATGAGGTGGCAGCTTAGGTCAGACATTATGTATGGCCTTTGGTATTTTAGTAGCACCACATGTAAAATTTAACTTTCTAAAATCGCTGTATTCGTGGATAGCTTTTATCATTGCACTAGACAACAAGTTACAATTTAAAAATTGTGTCTGTTTCTTCTGTTTTTTGATCCTTTTGGTGTCTGAAGGTTTCCTCTATTTGCAGCCTTCTACAATTCATGTTTTGTGTTTATTATTTATATTAATACATCCTCTCCAACACCAGGCAGATTCTGTTCCCTCCTACCTAGTTTCTCAGCTACAGTTTTTGACATGAGGGAATATCCTGAATAAGTTTTCAAGTCTTGATTTGTAGAGAGCTGGTCTCTATGAGGCTATGAGGGATCTAAGAAAGAAAGTCGGGTTTTTCCTTGATGTCTAGTACAGCATTAACCAGACTAATCAATACTTCTACAAGGACAAAGTTAAGCTTGGTATTCTCTGTTCTCTCTTTATATACAACTCCAGTTCTTGTTTATTTTAGTTTAGTTTTGCAGGTACAGGAACCTTTAGTAGCCTCAAAAAAAAAAAATTGCAAAGCTGTGTTGCATTGCAAGGCTGGTGGAAAACAACAATTAGTTACCAAGTTCATTGGTGGCCTAAAGAGGATACCAAATTGGTAGAATGCTAGAGCCATTTAGTCCTCCATCACCCCTTAGAAATCTAATTTGCCTACTGCATAAGCCTAGAATTAAAGCAAGACCAGAGCAAAACATAGCTAATGCCTTTCTGAGATTAATAAAAGAATGAGTAGCTTCCAATAAATAATAAAATTAAAGTTCAACATGGATCAAGCAAACACTCTACACATACTCATTTTTTTTAAATGTATCAAGAGAAGAAGAGTATGCTGATAATGACATTACAGGCCTATACTCCCTTATCCAGAATTATTAAATCTAAAAAGCCCTGAAAATGTAGCTTTACAAATAGTTCTTAATAGTAAAATTCATCTGAAATGAACTGACGTGAGGCTATGTGTGGGCTTGTTTATCCTACTTCATGTGAATATGTATGTTTTGCTGCGAAATATAAACATGGTTGATTATGAAGTATTGCCCCAGACCCTACTGGGTGTAATTAGGAATATATATTATATGCGATGTGTTACCTTTCTAAAATCCGAAAATTTCTGAATCCACACATATCTGGCCCTTGGGGTTTCAGTAAGAGATTGTAGGCCTGTATTATTTTAAAAAAAAAAAGAGAAGGAGAAGAAGAAGGAAGGAGAAGGAAAAGAAGAAAAAGAGGAAAAGGAGAGAATGAAAACGCGATGTTAAAGACATCGTTTCCAGAGAAGAGACTCTCCTCTCAAAAATGAAATTTTAGCAGCCCAGTGAGATTGGCCAACAGCCCATTTCCCAAAGGAATCTTCTGCCTCTAGTAGTTCACAAGAACCTGGGATTTATCACACTCAGATCAAGGTGTAAAATATGTTCTTGACTCTGAAATTTGCTTGAGGGTTGGCTGGTTTACACAAGACTTGTCCAGTTCACTTGCTGCTAACTTGTAAATGATTACTCTTGGAATGGGCAAATATGTGCTTTGAAAGAACGATGGTAAGAAATAGAAACAACAACCTAAAAACCCTGGTGATGTGAACATGGAAGTATAACTGAAAGTTTATTTTTGTAACTTAATAATACTCTCCCCAAAATTGTGTTGCCATTTATCCCCAAAGTGAGAGAAAATTGAATACATTTACCACAGTTATCTCACTTTAGCACCCAGAAACTATTTTACAAATGAAAACTTGGGTTTTGGTAATAAATTGCTTCTCTGTGATAAGTAAGCTAGCCTCCCTAAAGAGTGTAGCTTAGACTAGCTAATTTCTAAGGTGCCTCCCCGCCCTAGTGTTCGTGCTGCCATTTTCTGTGTTTTATGTTAGTTTAGACACAAGAGAGAAAAATGCCACAAAGCATTGCTAAACATTAGTACTGAGACTCTAATTATTGTCCTAGACTTTTGAGAATGAGGTATGTTTTAGATGCCATTGGGAGCTAAATTTCTGAGAACGTGGTCATTTTGTTAAGATGGTAGATTTAGATAACAAGCAGATTTATTCATTGCTAACTTTACAGATAAATTGAGACCTGTTCATTTTTTTATTTTATCAAAGCAGTTTCTTTTTTTCTTTTTTTTTTTTTTTTTTGAAATGGAGTCTCGCTGTCGCCCAGGCTGGAGTGCAGTGGCGTGATCTTGGCTCACTGCAGGCTCCGCCCCCCGGGGTTCATGCCATTCTCCTGCCTCAGCCTCCTGCGTAGCTGGGACTACAGGCGCCCGCCACCTCGCCCGGCTAATTTTTTGTATTTTTAGTAGAGACGGGGTTTCACCATGTTAGCCAGGATGGTCTCGATCTCCTGACCTAGTGATCCGCCCGCCTCGGCCTCCCAAAGTGCTGAGATTACAGGCATGAGCCACCACGCCTGGCCAACAAAGCAGTTTCAATAGCTGACACACTCATTGCTGAACTGGAAAGATAGTAATAGGTAAATTAAATATGATCAGTCATATACTGTAGTCACTTGTGCTGGCTCCAGAGACCTGATTCTTCAATTGTCAGGAATTTTGCAAGTTGTTGGTTGTATCTCTTCTCTATGGTAGAAATATTATATCATGGTGTGCTAGCGAACGTCTCTTCCCAACTCCATGTTCTGGTAGTTTGAGACTGTCCATGGTAGAGTATTTACACCAGGAAAATTGGCAAATGATAAAAATCAAGGCCTGATTTATTGTTTTGTTGATTGTCTAACTTAATGCAGTTATAGAGAAAGTATCATTCATGCAGATTAGACTTAAAGGTGTGTCAGGTCTACAGCCATCACATTGTAAATAATGAAATTTTTGAGGAAATACCCTTCTAATATTTGCAAACTAGTACATGATTGAGTAAAAAGGTCACTCATGTCATTGACATGAATAGTTATAGCATGCATCTTCACTGTTTCAGTTTTGTCTTATTAACATAAACAAAAAAGTCAACTAATACTCAGGTTGGCACTACACTCATTTGTCAATGACATGAGCAACTTCTTTGTTGAGCTGGACAATAATCAAGCATTTATTTATAGTCTTATTTTGTCAAATTGTGGTTGAATTGCAGACACAGATTGGCTATGGATTAAAGCATTTGGCCAAAGTCAATGAAAGCATTCTGTGAGAATCAATTAGCTATATGGAATTTACAGTAAAGAGTAGTGTGTAATTTGTAATTACTCATAAATTGTGTGCTACACATCTTTTAAATCAGTAAAAGTTAAACGTATTTACTTATGTTCACACATACACTTTTCAGAGAGTAGATTGTTAAACATTGACCAGCCCACTTCTGAGTATAATTGTATCATCCCTGTTCAGAGTCAGGGCATCGGAACTTCCAGCTCTGAGTCACTCTTATGGAATTAAAACACATACAGGATAAAATCTCAGTAAATTGGACTATATGAGCAAAGGAACTTGTGTTAATAAAAAGTATTTGTCTTTGAGTTATTAAGAAAATGCCATGTGTTGTTTTCAAAGTACTCAGAACAACACAACCCAGTACCAACAGAGGGTGTGGTTTGTTTTAATGAAAGAGCAAAAAAGAGTTTAATAAGCACTCTGTATGTAAGTAAGTTTCTCTAAAGCTTTTAAAGTGTGCTTGCAATAATTTATCTTCTTGAGTCAACTCAGTCTCTTCTGCCTCCATGGAGACCCATTCTTAATTTTGCAGGGCCCCCTCTTAGGTGGTACAGAAGTCCACTTGTGTCTTATCTGAATATGTTCTCCCTGGGCTAAAGAATGTCCAGTGGTTTCCGTTTGGCCCCTAGATAAGGTTTAAACTCCTTCGTCACAGTTTGTTCCAGGCTTTTCCCCAACTTCCTTGACTCTGGCCCTCCCCACACCATATTTTGACCCAGGGATCTGCAAACTGTGGCCCAGGGGCCAAATACAGTTCACAACCTGTTTTTGTAGTGTTTGTGAGCTGAGAATGGTTTTGACACTGTTTAATGGTTGAAGAAAATGAAGAATAATATTTCATGACGTGTGAAAATTACATGGAACTCAAATTTGAGTGATTATAAAGTTTTATCCGCAGCACCACACCATTCTTTTACTTCTTACCCACGGCGGCAGAGCTGAGTAGTTTCGACTGACATCAAATGGCCCCCACACCTAAAATATTTGCAATACTGTCTCGCTCTTCATAGAAAAAGTTTGCCAGCCCCACTTTCACCACACCAAGCTTGCCATGTTTCCCAGCTCACAGTGCCCTTGCGTGACATTAAGTTGAATGCAGTCTCCCTGCCTTTCATCCGTTTCCCAGAGGGCAAGTTAACTCACCATTCGCTGAGCACATTATGGATTTCCTCGTCCGTGACCCCGCGTGGGGACTCCTCTGCCTGGAGCACTCTTCGTCATGTCCATCTGGCAAACTTCTGGTCCTCTTTCAGGATCAAACCCAAATCTCCCCTCCAGACATCATTTTTTAAGTCTCTGGGTAAAACCATCTGAGTTCCCCCTGCTTCCACAGTGCCGTACACGTAGCCTAGCGCTGTTGTGAGGGGATAGAGTGAGGAGCACCCTGTGAAGTGCCGCCGCTGCCCTTCCTCCCTGCCCGTGCACATCAGCGTCCTCTCTATTCTCATTGGCATGTGAAGTAATTGTTGTAGCCAATTAATGATTCAGAAGAGATGGGAGCACTCATTTCATTGAACTGATAAGTCTCAACTTCACTCTGGAAATACAATGCTTCTCTTGCCCCAAAGCACTGGATGCTTGCATTATACAAATGTTCACATTAGATCATGACTAGAACATCTGTTTTCTCAGCTCACTGCAGTCACTCGGCTCCTGGGAGAAGGGGAGGTGTTTTATTTATCTTTGTATCTCTAGCTCCAAAACAGAGCAGGCAGGCACACAGTAGGTGCTCCATAAACGTTCATATAATTGAATTGCACGGAGGTGCTAATCCTTCAGCATACTAAATGAGAGAAGGCATGTTAATTCAGCATAAGGAAAAGCCATTGGTTTGAGATATGTGAAGGCACAGTGGTTTCTTTTCCCCCCATGATGGGGGTCTTCTCTCCACTCAAGTATTCTGGTAAAAATATGTTTATAGACAGAATGCAAGCAGTGGTTGGGAGGGCAGTGGTGATTGGATTGGGTCCCTTGCCCTACTACAGACTGAAATGTCTTTTTCCCTCTACATCAGGAGCCTCATTTCGGTTCCAGTTTCAGTATGGTGGTGGCGTGACACCGTCACATATGAGCTAAGGACTCCTGTCGCCTCAACCCTTGCTACTCAAAGTGTGGTCCCCAGATCAGCTGCCCTGGCATCACCTGGGAGCCTGGTAGAAGTGCAGAACCTTGGACCTGCTGAATCAGAGCCTGCTCTTCAGCAAGATCCTCAGGCAATGTGTTTGCACTTTATAATTTGAGAAGCATTGTTCTAGCATACGTATGGATACAGCATAAGCGAGGAGTTGATATTCCCACTTGTCAGAAGCAGTATTCCAAGTTAGGTAAACTATACTGATAGGACTCAATAAAACCTGAAGGGTTAAGGTTTTTTCCGGTCCTAAGATTTAGGAAAGTTCCTTTCATTTCTGAAGTGCCATGCTGTAATATACTCTGTCTAGCTGCTGCTGTACTGCATTTCTCATTATTTCAACTAATATTTACTAAATACCTAGTATATGCCAAGCACTGTCCTCAAAACTAGGATGTAGTAATGAACAAGCCAGAGAAGGTGGTAGGTGCTTTAGAACTTAGATCTAGCAGGGGAAGGCAGATAGTAAGTAAATACACAACTAAAATAATGTCACATAAGTCTTATTGAAGGAAACGAAGCAGAGGGATGGAATAAAGAATATCCTGGTAGGGTAAAGTAGCTACATCCAAGAGGACAATCAGAAAAGGCTTCTGGGAGGAAGTGACATTTGAGCTGAGTCCAGAATGAGGAGAAGCAGCTAAGTGCAAATCAGAGAGGAGAGTGTTACAAAGCAACAGCAAATGCAAAGTCTCTGAAGCTGGAGTTAAGCAGACCTTGTGAGAAGAAGGTCAGAGCAGCTGGAGCTCTGGGAGCAAGGGAGCAATAGCTGTGGCCAGGAGCTGATGCTGAAGAGGTGGACAGGACCCAGAGGGGGCAGAATCTCAAAATCTTCTTGGGTGTGTTGTTTGGTTGGTTTGTTTGTCTGTTTTTAAAGACAGGGTCTCGCTCTGTCTCCCAGGCTGGAGTGCAGTGGTGCGATCACGGCTCACTGCCGCCTCGACCTCCTTCTCGATCTCCTCCTTGGATGTGTTTTTTACAAGCAGAGGGCCGGCATGATTTGTTTCACACTTTATAAAAGGTCATGTTGGCTGCGCCTGGAGAAATGATTATAGAGGGGCAAGTGTAAAGGCAAAGCAGTAAAATAAAATACTAATTCACAACAGATAAATTGGACTTCAAAAATAAAACTTTTGTCCTACAAAGGACACAACAAGGAAGTGGGAAAAACAAAAAAAACTCATGGATTTTAAGGAAATGTTTTTTGAATTTTTTTGTTTTTGGGTTCTTTTTGTTTGTTTGTTTTGTTTTTTTGAGACAGGGTCTCGCCCTGATGCCCAGGCTGGAGTGCAGTGGTGCAATCATGGCTCACTGCTGCCTTGGCTTCCCTGGGCTCAGGTGATCCTCCCACCTCAGCCTCCCAAGTAGCTGGGACTACAGGCATACGCCACCATGCCTGGCTAATTTGTTTTGTACTTTTTAGAGAGACAGGAGTTATACCATGTTGTCCAGGCTGGTCTCAAACTCCTGGGCTCAAGCGATCCTCCTGCCTCGACCTCCCAAAGTGTTGGGATTACAGGCATGAGCCACTGTGCCGGGCCATGATGAAATATTTGTAAATAAGATATCTGATAAGGTACTTGTATCTAGAATAAAGAACTCTTACAACTCAATAATAAAAGGCTACTCAATTTTAAAATGGGCAAAGAATTCGAATAGACATTTATCCAAAGACGATATACAAATCGCTAGGCACACGAAAAGATGCCCAACATCATTAGTCAGCAGGGAAAGGCAAATCCAAACCACAGTGTGATACCATGTCACACCCACTAGGATGGTGATATGGTTTGGCTGTGTCCCCACCCAAATCTCATCTTGAATTGTAGCTCCCATAATTCCCATGTGTTGTGGGAGGGCCCAGTGGGAGATAATTTAATCAGGGAGGAGGTTCCCCCATACTGTTCTCATGGTAGTGAATAATGGTTTTTTTGGTTTTTTGTGTTTTTGTTTTTGTTTTTGGGATGGAGTCTCACTCTGTTGCTAGTTTGGAGTGCAGTGGCGTGATCTTGGTTCACTGCAACCTCTGACTCTCTGGTTCAAGCGATTCTCCTGCCTCAGCCTCCTGAGGAGCTGGGATTACAGGCACCCACCACCATGCCCAGCTAATTTTTCTATTTTTAGTAGAGACAAGGTTTCACCACATTGGCCAGGATGGTCTTGATCTCCTGACCTGGTGACTGGCCTGCCTCACCCTCCCAAAGTGCTGGGATTATAGGCATGAGCCACTGCCCCTGGCTGAGATCTGATGGTTTTATATGGGGAAACTGCCTTGGCTTGGCTCTCATTCTCTCTTGCCTGCTGCCATGTAAGGCATGCTTTTTTGCCTTCCACCATGATTGCGAGGCCTCCCCAGCTACGTGGAACTGTGAGTCCATTAAACCTCTTTTTCTTTATAAATTACCCTGTCTCGGGTATGTCTTTATCAGCACCGTGAAAACAGACTAATACAGATGACTAGAATAAAACAGACAGTAACAAGTGTTGGTGAAGATGCAGAGAAACTGGAGTCCTCACACGCTGCCAGTGGGAGTGCACAGTGGTGCAGCCACTTTGGAAAACAGTCTGGGACTTGCTCAAACGTTTAAACATAGAGTTATCGTATGACTTAGCAGTTTCACTGCTGGGTATATACCAAGAGAAATGAACTTGTTCACGAATATCAACAGCAGCATTATTCATAATAGCCCAACAGTGGAAACAACCCAAATGATCACGAACTGATGAATGGGTGAACAAAATGTAGGATAGTTTTCTGGGGACCATAACAAACCACTGGAAACTGGGGGCTTAAACGGCATGCATTTATTGTCTCCGTTCTGGAGGCTGAGAGTGAGAGACCAAGGTGTAGGCAGGGTCGATTCCTCCAGAGGCTGTGAAGGAGGCTCTGTTCCAGGCCCCTGTCCCAGCTTCTGGTGTTTTCCTGGCCATCTTTATCATTCTTCAGCTTGTAGACTTATCACCCAGAGTCCTGCCTTCATCTGCACTTGGCATGCTCCCTGTGTGCATGTCTGTGTCCAAATTTCCCCTTTTTATAAGGACACCAGTCATGTTGGATTAGGGACTCACTCTATTCCAGTATGACATCATCTTAACTAATTACATCTGCAACTATTTCCAAATAAAGTCACAGTCTGAGGCATTAGGCGTTAGAATTTCAACATATGAGTTGGGGGGCATAATTCAACCCATGAAATAATGGAATATTATCTGGCTATTAAAAGGAATGAAGTACTGATACAAGGATGAACTTTGAAAACATTGTATTCAGTGAAAGAAGCCAGTCACAGAAGATCACATATTATATGACTCCATTTATATTAAGTGTCTAGAATAAGCAAATCTGTAGAGACAGAAAGTAGATTAGTGGTTGCTTAGGGCAGGGAAGGGGATGGAGGAGTAACAGGGTAAGAGATAAAGGGTTTTTTGGGTGACGAAAATCTTCTAAAATTGATTGTGGTAATGGTTTTACAATTCTGTGAATTTTTAAAATCCCTTAAGTTGCACACTTTTTTATTTTATGTTATTTTGAGACAGGGTCTTGCTCTTCACTGAGGCAGGAGTGCAGTGGCACAGTCATGGCTCACTGCAGCCTCCACCCCCATGGGCACAAGGGATCCTTCCCCCCGAGTCTCCCAAAGTGCTGGACTACAAGGGCACGCCACCACACTTGGACAATTTTTAAAACTTTTCGTAGAGATAGGGTCTCACTGTGTCGCTCAGGCTAGTCTTGAACTCCTGGGCTCAAGAGATCCTCCCACCTCAGCATCCCAGAGTGCTGAGATTACAGGCATGAGCCACCGTGCCCGGCCAAATTGTGCACTTTAAATGGTGGAATTATATGGTATATGAATTATATCTCAATAAAGCTGTTACGAAAAAAAAACTCTACAAATTAGTGTTTAAAAAAATGTTAAGGACTAAAAAAGTAAAAAACAAATGTGTGGACTCAGAGTTTGGAGCTTGAGTTCAAATCATGGCCCTGCCACCTTCTCTGACCTTGAGTGAGTTGCTCTGGGAAGCTTTACTTCTTCATTGGAAAGATGGAATGAGAGAAGAAAGGTACTATCACATATCTAGCAGGGTTCATACAGGAATTAGAGATTATCTAAGTAAGATAAGAGTTACTTATTTTAGAATTAGAGATTATCTAAGTAAAAATACCTGACACATAATTGTTGCTCAAAAAAATATTATCATACATTTTATATCCCACTCTTGAAAACATAGTGTGATTCGCTGGGCACAGTGGCTCACACCTGTAATCTCAGCACTTTGGCACTTTGGGAGGCCGAGGCGGGTGGATCACTTGAGGTCAGGAGTTCGAGACCAGCCTGACCAACATGGTGAAACTCCATCTCTACTAAAAAAAACCACAAAATTAGCCTGGCTTGGTGGCACATGCCTGTAATCCCAGCTACTTGGGAGGCTGAGGCAGGAGAATTGCTTGAACCCAGGAGGCGGAGGTTGTAGTGAGCCGAGATCATGCCATTGTACTCCAGCCTGGGCAATGAGAGCGAAATTCCATCTCAAACAAAACAAAACAAAACAAAACAACACAACACAACACATAGTGTGATTCTATAACTGATAAATCTTTATTTGGTCATAAAAAAAAGATCTGCTGGACATGGTGGCTCATACCTGTAATCCCAGCACTTTGGGAGGCCAAGGCGGGCGGATCACCTGAGGTCAGGAGTTGGAGACCAGTCTGACCAACATGGAGAAGCCCCGTCTCTACTAAAAATACAAAATTACCAGGGCATGATGGTGCATGTCTGTAACCCCAGCTGCTAGGGAGGCTAGGGCAGGAGAATCATTTGAACCTGGGAGGCAGAGGTTGCAGTGAGCCGAGATTGCACCAATGCACTCCAGCCTGGGCAGCAAGAGCAAAACTCCATCTCAAAAAAAAAAAAAAAAGTCAAGAAATAGCAGATGCTGGTGAGGCTGTGGAGAAATAAGAACACTTTCACACTGCTGGTGGGAATGTAAATTAGCTCAACCATTGTGGAAGACGGTGTGGCAATTCCTCATAGACCTAGAACCAGAAATATCATTTGACCCAGCAATCCTATTACTGGGTATATACCCAAAGAAATATAAATTATTCTGTTATAAAGATGCATGTGTATGTTCATTGCAGCACTGTTCACAGCAGCAAAGACATAGAATCACCCCAAATGCCCATGAATGATCCACTGGATAAAGAAAATGTGGTATAGATACACCACAGAATACTATGCAGCCATAAAAAGGAACAAGATCATGTCCTTTGCAGGGACATGGATGGAGCTTGAAGCCATTATTCTTAGCAAACTAACGCAGGAACAGAAAACCAAATACTGTGTGTTCTCACTTACTAGTGGGAGCTGAACAATGAGAATACATGGACACGGGGAGGGGAACAACACACACTTGAGCCTGTCGGGTGGGGTGGGCGTGGGAGGAGGGAGAGCATCAGGATAAGTAGCTAATGAATGTGGGGCTTAATTCCTAGGTGATGGGTTGATAGGTGCAGCAGACCACCATGACACACATTTACCTATGTAACAAACCTGCATGTCCTGTATATGCATCCCAGAACTTAAATTAAAAAAAAAAATAAGGCTCTTTTAATACCTCTCAGAAAGCAAACTCCCAAAATAGAGCTAAACCATAGAGGAAAAACATATTCCCTGGCATTATTCATGCCGCAGGAGGACCCAGCTCTGCTGCTTTTTCGCCTCTGACGTCTCTTCTCCCGACTTTTGTTTTTATTCCTTGAGCTGGTAATTGAAGCTGTCAGAGAAGGCTCATGATGGTCAGTATTTCATTGATGAATTCCAGCTGGGACTAAAGAGGGCTGTTGAGTTGGAGAGAGAGAGAAGGCCCTTTGGGAACGAGCCCACGCTCTGAGGCAGTGGGATGTGAGTATCCAGCCCATTCGGTGATTAACTCTGTGTCCAGCAAGGTTTTCCTGCCCATCCATTTGAGGTGCTGGCCTGAGTCAGCATGTGCCTCAAGAGTGGAGTGAATACAGAAGGCCGCCTGGAGAATACATAGCTGAAATGAGGTTAGGATACACGGAGATTCCTGCCACGGGGCTAAGCATATTCTGGTGCTTTAAGGAGGAAATTAGAAAGAAGTATTGTGCTGGTCGCAGGTCTCTTAGGAGGGTCCATTTGGACATCCCCATCACAAAGCCTGGAGCCCTACAGTCGAATAATATACAGGAACCCAATTCAAAGCTGTCATTCAGAGACGATGCCGTGTGCACATGCCAGGCACTGTAGTAGACTCTGGGAACATGGGGCTGAGGGTGTAATGGTGTCTGCAGAGGTGCTGGGCCTTCATGCCGCCTCACAGAGAGGGGAACACAGAAATAAATGACCTTCAGAGAGGCATTTCTCTATCCCATAGAACAGGGGCCCAACATAACCCAGAGACAGATGCCCTGAGCCAACTGGACTATCTGCCACTTGGTGCCATAGTGATCTGGGTATCCAGGGCTGTTAAAGCTTCCTCCAGGTTAGCTTTTCTCCCAACTCTCTAGACTGTCTAATTTATTTCATCTGGTCACTAAGTCCCCAAATGGATCTATCCCAACAGACCTCTCGTGATGACATAATCTGAGCAGCTACAGCCTGACTTAGAACATATCACTGAGGGATGATCTCCTGAAGTTTGAATCCCCCACCTCCCAAGCCTGTTCTGGGAGCTGCTTTCTTTCCCTAGAGCCCTCCTCGCTGCTGTCCTCATGCTGAACACAGGTCTCTCCTAGTTCCAGGTCCCTGCAGTCACACAGGTCAGCATCATCTCCTCCCCACTGTGGTGTTTGCTCACCTGTTGGGGGTATGGTGAGAATGACCATGGGTTAGGCCCAACCCCTCTACCATCATTCCTAGGCTCAAAAGCATTGCTGACACTCGCCCAATTGTAAGGATCTCCGGGACCCCTGGTAAAGTCCAGGTTCCAGAAGGCCCCGGCACAGAGCTGTCTTTAGGGGAGGGGATTGGAAATCTGTATTTTTAATATGTGCTTGGGAGATTTGAGAAAGCAACTTTACACAGCTTTATCTAGCATTTTAGAGGAGAAACTCAAAACCAACGATTAGGCCAGGCACAGTGGCTCACACCTGTAATCCTAGCACTTTGGGAGGTGGGCAAATCGCTTGAACCCAGGAGTTCAAGACCAGCCTGGGCAACATGGTGAAACCCCATTCCTACAAAGAATACAAAAATTAGCCAGGCATGGTGGTGCCCACCTGTGGTCCCAGCTACTTGGGAGGCTAAGAAGTGGGAGGATCACTTGAGCCTGGGAGGTGGAGACTACAGTGAGCTGTGATGGCACCACTGCACTCCAGCTTGGGTGACAGAGTGAGACCCTGTCTCAAAAAACAAAAAGGACTTTGAATCGAGCAGCCCCCTTCCTTAGAGCACTTGGTCTTTCATGCCTCTGGGGAACCACTTGCAGAGTCGCAATAAGAGAGCGAAAATTTCCCAAGGGATCTGAAAATGCCCAACATTCACTCTGAAAGTGCTTGCCTAACCGCCACACAGGGAGTGGTTGGTTGGCCTGTAGGATTTGGAGCTGTGGATGTTTCCTGCGTCTATGCAGAAGTAATAACCCTTAGTCATATAAGAGACCTAGTCATGGCTCGAAACAGAGACTTCATTTTCTCAGTTCTGTGGAATTCCCAAAGTCTGCAAGGCCATGTGTGTGACTCTCTTTGCAAAGAGTTTGGGAGTTGTTTTCTTGTAACTTGGTTGGAGAGCAGCATTTAGTGAATGCTTCCAGGCAGCCCAGGGGTCAGATATCAGACCCCCGACAAGAGTGGGACCCCCTGGGATTTGGAGCCATGCACTTTTCCTCCAGAGGTTTCTTTCTCTGTTGGTGTTTTTAAAACAGGGCTACACCCCGTTATGTTTGCTCCAGTGTCCCTTCCTTTCTCTCCTGGACTCTCCCAGTCTGTTCGGGGTTCTCAGCCAAAGTTGACCTCACTGGCCGCCTCTGCATTGCATCTTGGTGAGTCCCACTTGCAAATGCCAAGAAGTGAGCTGTGCAGTTTGTTCAGGCCCTGTTCACATTTTCCATATGGTTCTGAGCACAACAACTCTGTGCCTGGGCCTCCGGTCTGCACCCGGGTCCTGTCCTGAACCCTCCAGTGGGCAAAGCCCAGAATGTGGCAAGAAGGTCCCTGGCCGGGCCAGACCTGTGGAAACGGCCGGTTGGGCACACTGGATCAGTCTGAGTATGCTGAAGACAGGGCATGGAAAAACCATGACCAAGGGATTCCATGGCAGGATTGCCAGCAAATCAGTGCCCCCTTTGTGCCCCACTCCATAATATGACACAGCAATCCAGCCTGGGGCTGGCAGAAGCAAACAGCATGCCTTCCACATGCATCCCCACCACTGCGCATCAGATAGAAAGCTGCTGATACCCTAATAGGGTGGGATTGGGCCCTTGGCTGAGTGGGTCTCAGCCCACCTGACTCGCAAGCTGGACTACCAGGGGTTCTATACTTCCTGAGTCTAAGACTCCCTCCGCAGGGCACAAGACCCCACAGATACTCCAGCTTCTTTGCTCAAAAAGGCTAACCAGAAGTAGAAAACATGGTTTTCTTTGATTGAGACCCCAGTGAATGCCAACCCAAAGTCAACTGATCATTTGCTGCATGCGTCTGTGATTTAATTTGCCCTTCTTCCTCATCTAGTTGTCCAACCAGAAACCTTGGCAACATCCTAAAGTCCTTCTCCTCCCTCATCCTGCAAATCTAGTCAGTCACCAGGTCCTGATGATTCTACTTACGTAGTACCTACAGAGTTGCTCCCTACCCTTGATTCTCCCCTCATCCCTCATCAATTCAGGCCCTCACTCTTTTTTTTGTGAATACAGCGGCATAACAAGTCTTATCTCCAGCCTAGACAACTCTCCAATCCATCCTGTTTACGTGGGTGCCATAATTATCTTTCAAAAAGTGATTATTCAAAAATGCAAATTTAGTATGGCACTCGCTTAAAAATCTTTCAATGGCTCCCCACAGTCTGTGAATAAAATCCCAATTCCTCAGTGTGCTATATAAGGTGCTTTGCAGTCTAGACTGCTTAATGGTTCAGCCTAATTTCTCAACAAATGTCGAATATATCCACAGACACAGTCATGCCTAACTCATTCATTCATTCTCAATTCCTGTTATGCATCAAATCCTGTGCTAGCTCTGAGAATCCAGGGATGAGCAAGAGAGCCACAGTCCCTGAGCCCCTAGAGCCAGCAATCCAGAGTGAGAGCAGACTCTACCAAGAAGGTACAATTAAGTTCAAGTTCAGTGGGTGAACATGCCGGGGCTATTGCCTTGCCTGAGTCCAGGGAGGTCTCTGATCCAGATGAACAAGGGAGCCCTGATGACTATGAGCTGGAAGTTGGTGGTGCAGAGTCAAAGGGGAGAGAGAGCTTCACCTAAGCTAGACTTTACCCAAGCTAGTGGAGAGCCACAGAACCATTTCAGGCAGATTCGCCTTCTCAAAATCTCTCTGGCTGCAGTTTGGGGAACAGGTCGAACCACGTGTAGCTTCCCATATTTTGTGCATTCTTTCACACAACCCTGAGCACAAGCCCTTCCATCCTTCTAGAGGCTGTCTGCCCCTTGTGTATCTGTGAATTCTTTCCCATCTTCCAAGAGTCAGCTAGAAATCATTACAATTCATATACCACCCCTTCCCCTCTGCCTGCATCCAGCTGGGCACATCAAGACCTACACGATTCCCTGCATTGCATGTCTTCTCTCTCCATGGGAGGAGTCCTATTTCATCCTAGACCCAGAAGTCTCGCGGGGGTTCCATTGTCCCCAGATGCTTGTGTTTTTCACACAGTACATTTCGGAACATAGGCTCCTGAAGGAAAAGAGGACTTGTAAGCATCCTTCTGATCTTTCGTGGTGGGAAAACCCTTGGCTTTGTACCTAAGTTTGGGCAAAGGCCTGATCAGGAAGGAAACCTAAACTTACTCTTTTTTTTGAGACAAGTTCTCACTGTGTCATCCAGGCCGGAGTACAGTGGTACCATCACAGCTCACTGCACCTTGAACTCCTGGGCTTAAGGGATTCTCCTGCCTCAGCTTCCCGAGTAGCTGGGATTACAGGCACATGCCACCACCCCTGGCTAATTTTTTTGTTTTTTGTAGAAATGGGGTTGTAGAGATGCCATGTTGCCCATGCTGATCTCAAACTCATAAGCTCAAGAAATCCATCCACCTCATCCTCCTAAAGTGCTAGGATTACAGCCGTGAGCACCACACCCAGCCAGGAAGCCTGACCTAATGATGGCTCAGTGAACAGGCTTATGGTAGGTTACATAGGCTGTGCGGTGCACAGCTCGGGGCACCCTTCCCATCAGAGTCATTGTCCAGCTGCAGATCAATTAGGCTTTGGTGGGGCCTGGGGTGCAGATGGCAGTGGAGTGTCTGGAGGAAGGGATGCCTTCTCCCAATCACACAAATAGCTCAGTATGAGCTGGAAACAATGAAGATGCTAGGTGGGTTTGATAAGCTGAACAGGGTGTGTCTTTGATAACGATGTAAGAAACTTGGTTTAGTTTATAGTTTGTAAGTAGCTTCTAGCAGTTTTCAGTTAGGATTAACTGACTTAAGGCTGAGTGGGCTTATTGTTTTGGAAAGTCTTAGCATTGGCCAGACAGAGGTGTTTACTTCATGTCATCTATGCCACACTGCAGGCTAATGATCTGGTCCCTTGCGAGCAGTGAATGCATTTGCTGAGGTTACAAGCAGTTTTTGTTCCTATGTACAAATTGGTGAAAACTGAGATTCATTTCATTCATTCATTCAATCCTTCATTCATTCACTCAACATATTTAGGGAGCATCTTTTTTTGTGCCTGGAAATGTGCTATTTGTTTTATACATATCATATGCCTACAAAGCCCTTATTATACATGTATTTATTATAATTCCTATTGCACAGCTTAATAAACTAAATTGAAAAGTACATCAGCCACTTAGATAGGATTTGGAAATGCAGAAAAAGGATGAGATTTCCTCTTTCTACAACCCTGTGATGGAGGTTCTAAAAGCTGCTCTTGAACTTTAAGCCCTAGAAGGATGCAAACATCAAGAGGTGGTAAAAAGGAAGAGAAGAGCAGCCAGATTTAATTATGCTTAGATCTCTCTTGGCACAGACCATACATAAGCCATGGCCCCTGCCCCAGTGGGCAGCAATTTAAGAGGCAAACAAGTGGCCTCACACTATCCAAGCATACACAAGGTAGGAGGGCATGAAATTAGCACAGCAACATCCAGGATCAAAAGCAATGTTTGATTTTATCTTCATAGGCAATAAAATGTGAAGCACATTCTTTGGCAGCAATCAGAAAGGCAGACTGCTGACTTTTTGTAATTCTTTGAAGGTTTATAGCATGTCAGTTATCATAGCACTTTTGACAATGGAGACTTCATATCTCGAGATGGGGCAGGTGAGTGTGCAAAATGAAATGTGGTTAGAATATTAAGGCTTGTGACACAGTACTTGGCCCTCAAGCTGTTCTGACTCTTCCAAAGTACATTCAGTTCAAGAATGCATCTCTGGTTTCTATTCCCGGTCACTCGGGAAATGACTCCTTGTCTGTAGGTATTTGTTTTGCATGAAACCAATTATGATCATGTTTCTCATGTGTAGACATCATTATTATGAGTGCAGTTTTAGTTCAGTCCAGTATATTTATGTCTATGAGGCTAGTTTCTTGTAATTCAAATTATTATTTTTCTGAGATAGGGTCTCACACTGTTGCTTTGGATGGAGTACAGAGGCGTGATCATGGCTCACTGCAGCCTTGACCCCCCCGGGCTCAGGTGATCCTCCCATCTCAACCTCCCGGGTAGCTGGGACTACAGATGTGCACCTCCACACCCAGATAATGTTTGTATTTTTGCCTATGCTGGTCTCAAACTCCTGGGCTCAAGCAATCCTCCCAGTTCAGCCTCTCAAAGTACTGGGATTATAGGCATGAGCCACCAGATCTGGCCTGAAATTCAAATTTATCACACTTTCAAAAATACTTCTCACCTAAGATTTCTTTATATTTTCTTCTTCTTCTTTTTTTTTTTTTTTTTTGAGATGGAGTATCACTCTGTTGCCCGGGCTGGAGTGCAGTGGTGCGATCTCGGCTTACTGCAACCTCCGCCTCCCAGGTTCAAGCAATTCTGCCTCAGCCTCCCAAGTGGCTGGGATTACAGAAGAATGCCATCATGCCTGGCTAACTTTTGTATTTTTTAGTAGAGACGGGGTTTTGCCATGTTGTCCAGGCTGGTCTTGAACCCTTGACCTCAGGTGATCTGCCCACCTCGGCCTCCCAAAGTGCTGGGTTTACAGGCGTGAGTCACCATGCCCAGCCTATATTTCATAGCTATCTGTTGAATTTAGTTTGATATGTGAATAAACAATCACTGACCATATCCTGTTGATTATCCCTTCAAGGTAAATAACCTCTTATGCTTGATAGTTCTTATAAAAAGTCCTAACAGTTTTGCTTGGGTCTGGAGAAGGTGTGGGCTAAGAGAGACGAGATGGTTTAGTGGAAGATTTTTAAATGCTGAAAAAAGACAGCTGTGGAAGCTCCTTTGTCTTCAGGAAGCAGCTTTCTTTTTTTATTTTTTTAGACAGAGTCTTGCTCTGTCACTCAGGCTAGAGTGCAGTGGTGTGATCTCGGCTAACTGCCACCTCCACCTCCCAGGTTCAAGCGATTCTTGTGCTTCAGCCTCCCGAGTAGCTGGGACTACAGGCGTGCACCACCATGCCCAGCTAATTTTTTTAATTTTTGTTTTAGTAGAGATGAGGTCTTGCTATGTTGGCCAGACTGGTCTTGAACTCTTGACCTCAAGCGATCCACCCACCTTGGCCTCCCAAACTGCTGAGATGATAGGGGATTATAGACGTGGACCACCACACCTGGCCCAGGAAGTGTTTTTTTGTTTGTTTTGGGACGGAGTCTCACTCTGTCTCCCAGGCTGGAGTGCAGTGGCGCAATCTCGGCTCACTGCAAGCTCCACCTCCCGGGTTCATGCCATTCTTCTGCCTCGGCCTCCCGAGTTGCTGGGACTACAGGCGCCCGCCACCGTGCCCGGCTAATTTTTTGTATTTTTAGTAGAGACGGGGTTTCACCATATTGGTCAGGCTGGTTTTGAACTCCTGACCTTGTGATCTGCCTGCATCGGCCTCCCAAAGTGCTGAGATTACAGGCATGAGCCACCGTGCCTGGCCAGAAGTGTTCTTGAAGTGACATGACTTTAGGATAGGAGAACACCTGCAGTGAGAACCAGGAAACGACCCTGGAGAAGACAGACCATGATTTCCTATGGAAGAGTCTTTCAATCACTTGGTTCCAAAACGGTTTCTTCCTGCCATGTTGGCAATGAGACTGGTCCCTCTCGGCTTGCAGAGAACAAGACCAGAGGGATGGATCCCTGAGAAGTGAGTTGAATAGGAGGAGAGACGTGCTGGTCAAGGTGAGGCCAGTGTTATCATGTGGCCAGCTGTCACCTGACTGCTGGCTAGAATAGCCAGGTAACCAGGTGGACACTGTGCCCAGAGAGAAAGCCCAGGTCCCTAAAATCATTGGCTCAGTGGCTGTGCAGGAAGGATGAGGAATAAGATGGCTGAGAAAATAATAAATGAAGCAAAAGCTACCACTTTTAACCACAAAAAAGCAACATTGCATCTTTATCTAAAACTATAGGCACAGTTTATTCTTGTCGATTCCTTAGAATCTGTTTGGGGGTCAAATATTTTTGGATAATAAAGGGAGAAGGAAGTAACGTTTGTGAGCACATTTGTGCTAGGTGCTTGATTTGCATTCTTTTTTCTTTAATGATTCTTTTTTTTTTTTTTTTTTTCGAGACAGAGTCTTGCTCTGTCACCCAGGCTGGAGTGCAGTGGCATGATCTCAGCTCACTGCAGCCTCTGCCTCCTGGGTTCAAGCAATTCTCCTGCTTCAGTCTCCTGGGTAGCTGAGACCATAGGCTTGTGCCATCATGCCTGGCAATTTTTGTTGTTTTTAGTAGTGACAGGGTTTCACCATGTTGGCCAGGCTGGTCTTGAACTCACAACCTCAAGTGATCCTCAAGCCTCAGCCTCCCAAAGTGCTGAGATTCTAGGCATGAGCCACTGTGCCCAGCCTGTAAGGCATGATTTTTTGCCTCCATTTTACAGATGAAGAAACTGTGTCTCCACGAGGTAAAGTACCCCCCAGCTACTGAAGGGCAGAGCTTGGGCCACCATGCACTCCCCACTGTGCCGGTGCCTTTCTGTGAACAATCTTTCCTAAATCAGACTCTAGTGGCCCCATGCAACAGTGGAGACCCCGCCTTCAATGCTGACAGTAAGGCCACACCCATGCCAAAGTCATGTGTCCCTTTAAGTTTCTTGAAATATGTGACCGAGCATTCAAACTAAACCAGCTCCACGTCACACCTTTCCTGTCACAAAAGAAAAAAAACATTTACGGATGGGAAGGGAGAGTAGCCAGCTGTATTCTATCCACCTACGGGAAGGACATGCCGGAATTCGTCTAGGGTTCGTACCCTTGAGGAAGACACTTGAGACCTCTTCACCAAGTTACCCCCTGTGAGCACCTAGCCAGGAAAAAGGATCCTGCCCCTGAAATGTGACTTCTCCCCAAAAAGGAGCCGGTGAGTGGACGTTGCCTTGCAGCCCAGCCCTCCTCCCCTTCCGAGTCATGCAATGTCCAAGAAAGGATATCTTTGAGGAAGATGAAAGGGCAGTGAGTTGGAGTCTAGAAATCAAGGGGGTGGTTTTCTGGACTAACTACAATGGCGTGTGATCTCACCTGCCAGGGCTGTTGCAGGCCCTCACCTGCCAGGGCTATTCCAGCCCCCCGCTGACAAGTCCACTGCGCAGGGAGGGGACCCACACAGGCCTTCACTGGCCTCAGGGAAACACATCTTTCTCCTCCCAGGCTATGAAGTTCTGGGTTTTCACTATTCTGTCGCGAGCCCAGATTATTCAGGGAAAGCCACAATCTGGAGAGAAGACCCTGGAATGGGCACAGAGGTGGCACATGGGCTGCCACAGAGCCAGCCGTTTGGGGCCCATGTTGGAAGCCAGACTCCGGGCCCTGGGGAGGATCAGGCAGCCAGGAACAGCATGGCCAGGGAGGCAGCATCAAAGCCCGGCAAGGTCTTTGCCAAGGACCTGCTAATAGCTTCCGTCTATCATCTGGGGAAATGATTTCTGGGGCTAGATAATTGACTTCTGCTCGTTGTGACAGATGAAATTTTAAAACGCCAGAGTCCACGCCTGTCTCTTTCATTACTGACGGGTTTTGCCTTGGGAGGGCAGGTCAGTGGCAGGCAGGGAGAATGTGTGCTTGGGCTTCCTTCCCTGTGCGGGGGGAGGGGCAGGCCCATCTGAGACCCGAGCAGTTACCTCCACCATTTAGACCCCAAATTCCAGGGAATATTTGATGATCCCAAGGTTCTAATCCGAAGAGTTGCCATTACTTATACTCACACAGAGGTCTTTCTTTTCTTTCTTTTCTTTCTTTCTTTCTTTCTTTCTTTCTTTCTTTCTTTCTTTCTTTCTTTCTTTCTTTCTTTTCTTTCTTTCTTTCTCTCTCTCTCTCTCTCTCTCTCTCCTTCCTTCCTTCCTTCCTTCCTTCCTTCCTTCCTTCCTTCCTTCTTTCTTTCTTTTTCTTTCTCTTTCTTTTTTGAGACAGGCTGTCTCTCTGTCACCCAGGCTGGAGTGTAGTGGCACTATCTTAGCTCACTGCAACCTCCACCTCGTGGGCTCAAGCCATCCTGCCACCTCAGCCCCCCAGCTTGCTGGGACCACAGGCGCACACCACCACGCCCATTGTATTAGTCCGTTTCACGGTGCTGATAAAGACATACCTGAGACTGGGCAATTTACAAAAGGAAGAGGTTTAATGGACTCAAGTTCCACATGGCTGGGGAGGCCTCACAATCATGGCAGAAGGTGAAAGTCATGTCTTACATGGCGGCCGACAAAGAGAAAGCTTGTGCAGGGGAACTCCTCTTTATAAAACCATCAGATTCCATGAGACTTATTCACTATCACGAGAACAGCACATGATTCAATTGTCTCCCACCCGGTCCCTCCCACAACACATGGGAATCGTGGGAGCTATAATTCAAGATGAGATTTGGGTGGGGACACAGACAAACCATATCACCTGTCTAATCTTCTTTTGTGTTTTTTAGTAGAGATGAGGTTTTGCCATGTTGCCCAGGCTGGTCTTGAACTCCTGGCCTCAAGCAATCCACCTGCCTTGGCCTCCCAGAGTGCTGGGATTACAGGTGTGAGCCACTGTGTCCAGCCAACAGAGTTTTTTTCTCATTTGTTTGCTTTAATGCTTTTACAGTTTGTCAATTTTTATCACAGCTCTAATAACCAATATGTACGTGACATGTTATGGTTTACAAAGCTTCACTTGGTCATCTTGTGAGTTAAGCCAAGGAAGGAGTGCCTTGTTATACCCTCTGAAATTCAGAAAGGTGAAGTTATGTGCTCACTACAGAGCAAAGAAAGAGCAGAGCTGGAGCTGGGCACGGGGGCTCATGCCTATAACCCCAGTGCTTTGGGAGGCTGCAGAGGGGTGGATAGCTCAAATCTAGGCATTTTAGACCAGCCTTGGCAACATGGCAAAATGCCATGTATACAAAAAAGTACAAAAAATCAGCTGGGCATGATGCTGTGCACCTCTGGTCCTAGCTACTGAAGATTCTGAGGTGGGAGGATCACTTGAGCCCTGGAGGTTGAGGCTACAGTGAGCCATGATTGCACCACTGCACTCCAGCCTGGGCAATAGAGCAAGACCCTGTATCAAAAAAAAAAAGCAGAGCTGGAACTCAAATCCCGTCTTCTGGATCTGAAGCACTGTCCTAAACACCATCCCTCCTAAGCAACAACTTGTGAACACAGTGGCATTGCTCACTACTTTTTAAACCAACGTCCAAACCCGACGTGTCTAAGCTAAACTCACCTCCTCCTCTATACCCCTCAACCCACTTCTCTCCCGGCATCCCCATTGCTGCTCAAGGTGCCCCTTCAAGACATCCTCGAATTGTCCCCTCCCTTCCCTCTGCTCCACATCCAATCAGTCACCTCTTCCCTCATCTTCCTTTCAGGCTGATCCTCCAGGATGCCCTCACTTTCCTGTCCTATTGTCCCGCCCAGCTCAGCCCCACCTCACAGCTTGTCTCTCCCAGCTGCCCCTGAAAGCTGTCCCCACCTCAGTACCATCTACCTGGGACACCTGTACACCGGCACAGCCGACTCTACCTTCCAACAATATGATTTTTGCCACTATCTTGAATTAAGCGCCTTATGTTAACTAGAATTTAACAGTGTTGTATACATAATCAGCCGTCAAAAATAATTTACTGAATGAAATTTGACGGTGGGTTTCTCAGGAGCAGGGGTCATGCAGTGTGGGGTTTACTGGTGGACACCCATGATCCAGCCCCATGCAGATGTCCATACACGTCAAATGGGTACTGGCTGGTCAGATACATCGAAGGATGCCATCTGTCCATTCAAGCCTTCCAGGGCTCCCCTCTTGCTGCTAAGTCAATGCACAGACTGCTGAGCTTTGCTTTCAATATACTTTATCAAATACCTCTGTATTAGTCTAGATTCTTGCATTTTGAGAGATTAAAAACCCAATTCTAAAGACCTCAAGCACCATAAAGGGAATTTATTGGCTTGCATAACTAAGAAGCATAAATATCAGGAAACGGGTCCATTGAGCCAGTGGGTTTATAGCAGGCTGCCACATCCTAGGGTGTCTGTTCTCATGCTGCTAATAAAGACACCTGAGAATGGGTAATTTATAAAGGAAAGAGGTTTAATGGACTCACAGTTCCAATGGCTGGGGAAGCCTCACAATAATGAAGAAGGCAGAGGAGAAGCCAAGGCATGTCTTACATGGTGGCAGGCAAGAGGGCGTGTGCAGGGGAACTGCCCTTTACAAAACCATCAGATCTCATAAGACATTCATTACCATGAAAACAGTATGTGGGAAGCCATCCCCATGATTCGATTATCTCCACCTGGCCCCACCCTTGACACATGGGGGTTATTACAATTCAAGGTGAGATTTGGGTGGGGACACAGACAAACTGTATCAGTGCCTGAGGCAAGATCTGGAGCTGGGCAAAGTCAAGTGGGAGCTGAAGAAGCAGAGATGATGGGGAGGAGTGGGGGCAACTGACAGGAGCATGACGTCAATCCTTGGGTCCTGATTTTTCTGCAGTCCCCACATGTTTGTATGAGCAGGGTGGGTCCATTTGTGGCAGCCACAATGGGTCCTGGTGGGTGTTAAGGGCTAAGGCTAGGACTGCTCAATCTGGAATCTGGAGGTGGGTGGAGGGAGGTGTTTGACAGTGCCTTATGGAAGTAGAACTGGTCAGGAACTTCTATCCTGCAAGAGAGCTATTTTCAGATAACCCCAGCCCTCCACCCAGTGAAAATTATGCCCTTCCTTTTGAGAGGCCAGAGTTCAAGAACATCAGGGCTGCTGCCCTGAATAACTTTCTCTTGTGCCTGAAATTGGGAACCTAAACCAGAGAGCTGTTTCCTGTGTCTTTCACTGTTATAACTTTGTCGTTAGTTCCTTCTTATCAACAACATGGAGTTTCTCCAATTTGTAGAGAATGAAGAGAAGTGGTGTAGGGTTGATGCAAACTGGCCTAGCTGTGAGGAAATGTGCACATCCCCAGGACACAAAGCCAGGCCCTGGGGTTACAAAGCCAACGCAGTGTAAGCACCAAGAAATTAGTAACAACTGTAACCGCTCCAGGCACCTGCCAGTGTGCTGCCTGTGGTTCAATGCTGATGGATTCTCGTTGGTTAGTTGTGTGTTGTGTGTCGTGTATGTGTGTATTAGGAACCCATGTATATGTGTATGTGTTGAGGTGGAGGCACTACCAATATCAATTCGGACCATTTTCACAATACATTGCCATGTCCTACAGGCCTGCTGGATGCTTGTGTGCCTTTTTTTGCTACTCCACCCAACATTGCAGAGGTGGAAGAGCTTCCTGAAGCCTGGGAGGGTCAGGGGAGGCCCATGGAGGTTGTGTGGCACTCCCCTGGGACTCAGATCCAGCTCATGTTTATTGAGGGCCTGCCCCAGTGACTAATCCTCCCATAACAGTGCTGGGGAGGCATTAGTGACTCAGGAAGGATATGGGACTTGTCCAAGGGCACACAGATTCCAACATGGGAGGTGCTTTTTCCACCACGCGGAGCCCAGACTCTGTGGCCAGACTACCTGGTTTGCACCCCAGCTAGGCACTTGCTAGCTGTGTGGACTTGGGCAAGTTACTTACTATCTCTGTGTCTGGGTTCTTCATCAAGGAATTACTTACTATGTTTAGCACAGAATAAATGCTATGTAAATGAACGCTTATCTTCTTAAGATGATTACATCACATGCTTCTGAAAATGATTTCCTCAGAAAACAACATACTAGAAGAACATGAAGGCTGTTTTCAAATGGAACCTCAGTAAGATTAATCGTCTTGGGAAAATTGGCCTTCTCTTTCCTGCCTTGGTCAGTATGTCCCTTTCCAGAGGGCCCCTGTCTGGGACAAGGTCCTCATGGAGAAGGTCAGCCGAAGAGCTTCGCGGCTTTGCCCTCATTGGCCTGAATTATATGGTCTGATGGCTGCTTGGAAAAATGCACTGCATTTTTTATTAGTTTCCCCATCAAAACACGTCTGTTTCGTTCTCTTTTAAAGGGCGTCCATGAGTCATTCGGCAGGAACAAAGAAGGTTCAGTTTGCAACTTCCATGGGGACACAGTTTAAACAGTGTGGGCTCACGTGGTTTTTTTAAAAATCTGAAAACATGCCTTAGAGGTGCCCTTAAGCACCTGATGGCAGCTGTTCTCTCTTGACAGCTGGATTCCAAATGTAAATATTATTTGTCAGAACGTATCGGAATCATTTGCATGCAGATGTAGACAGCCATCCCACAGGGGTGTGCCGGGGAGGCGGGTCCAAGGCCCTTTCTGCTTGTTCAGTGCGGTGGAACACAGTGCGGTTTCCTAGACTGGTTCACTGCTGTGTTTCATAAGGAGCCCAAAAGCCAGGCCAGCATCATTTCTCTTCCTGAAGGCAACCCTCCAACTCTCCCACTCAATCCCAAAGTCATCAGCACGAGGCAGGAACCTGAGGCCAGGGGCCTGGGAGGAGAAGAGCAGGGAGTGAAGTCCCACAGGTCCCCTGAGCCCTGACACCTTCACCCCTCAGCACCCCAAACCCAACCTGTCTGGGAGCAGACTCCCCTCCCTCAACTCCCGGGTGCACCTGTCACCTGTCCACACGTGGCCACACACTGGGGGCTGGAGCGTGGGGTGAAGTGCACAGAGTTGGATTTGGGCACATGCCACTTCCTCTCTAGCAACCGGGGAGGTTACTTCACTTCTCTGCCTCGGTTTCACCTACCTCATAGGGTTGTTGTGAGAATTAGATGAAGTAAAGTGCCGTAAACCAAAAAGAAAACTCTAAATTCTAAGCCCCATAACTGTCTGAATGAACCCCTCCTGTCAGCCAGGGGTCTTCCAAAGTCAACCTGAAAAACCAGTTCAGGCTGTGACAGGAATGTGGGGCTGGATATGCCTCATTACACCCTCCTCCCTTTTGGAATTACTGATAGAACACACTGTAAGTCTGATAAGAAACATTTACAATCTAGTCTCTCTAAAGCCTGCTCCCTGGAGGCTGCCTCTGCATAATGGGAACTTGGTCTCCACAACCCCTTATCTTAACCCAGACATTCCTTTCTATCGATTCTAGGTGTTTGGACAATAACTTAACTCTTTCAACCACTTGCCAATCAGACAACCTTTGAATCCACTATGACCTGGAAGCCCCTGCTTCCAGTTGTCCTACCTTTTCGAATTGAACCAATGTACATCTTACATGTACTGACTGACGCCTATGTCTCCCTAAAATGTATAAAACCAAGTTGTAATCCAGCCACCTTAGGCATGTGTTCTCAGCACCTCTTGAGGGCTGTGTCATGGGCCATTGTTCGCTGAGATTAGCTCAGAATAAATCTCTTCAAATATTTCACAGAGTTTCACCCTTTTTGTCAACAGCACTAACCCACATAACAAATGCTCATAGTAAATGCTCAGCACATTACCTGTCATTGTCAATCAGTCAGTAAGTCCCATTGTCGCTTTTCTGAGTTACTACTCGGGACTTTCAACAGAGCTCCTCATTCTCATCCAATTTCAATCCATCCTCAACTTGGTTACAAGAGTTAGCTCCCTACATTCTTTTTTTTTTTTTTTTTTTTTTTAGATAGAGTCTCGCTCTGTCACCCAGGCTGGAGTACAGTGGCATGATCTCGGCTCACTGGCTCACTGCAATCTCTGCCTCCCAGGTTCAAGCGATTCTCCTGCCTCAGCCTCCTGAGTAGCTGGGATCACAGGCGCGTGCCACCACACCTGGATAATTTTTGTATTTTTAGTAGAGACGGGGTTTCACCACGTTGGTCAGGCTGGTCTTGAACTCCTGACCTCGTGATCCACCCACCTTGGCCTCCCAAAGTGCTGGGATTACAGGTGTGAGCCACTGCACCCGGCCGGGATAGCTCCCTGAATTCTTATGTGACTCTGAATCTCCTTAAAACCCTCCATCCATTTCCCATTGCTTCAGGATAAAAACATAAGCATAAGATGAGAAAAAGCAGTGAGAATCCATTAACATTTGCCAGACCACAATAAACTCTGTGTTTTTTTGAGTTCAGTGATGCGATCTTGGCTCATTGCAACCTTGACCACCTGGTCTCAAGTGATCCTCCCACCTCAGCCTCCGGAGTAGCAGGGACTACAGGCAAGCGCCACCATGCTCAGCTAATTTTTGTATTTTTTGTAGAGACAGGAGTCTCCCTATGTTGCCCAGGCTGGTCTTGAACCCCTGGGCTCAAGTGATCCTCCCTCCTTGGCCTTCCATAGAGCTGGGATTCCAGGCATGAACCACCATGCCCAGCCCTTCTTGTTTTTGTATAGCAGAAATATCATGTAGTGAAGAGAGCATAAGTTTTGGAGCCCAACAGATGAACGTTGGAATCCCTCCCCTGCCACTTACTGTCTATGTGATTTGGGCAAAATACTTAAGATCCCTGAGCCTCAATTTGATTTTCTGAGACCAGGCATGGGAGCTCGCACCTGTAATCCCAGCACTTTGGGAGGCTGAGGTGGGCGGATTGCTTGAGCTCAGGAGTTTGAGACCAGGCTGGACAATATGGCAAAACCCCATTTCTACCAAAAATACAAAAAATTAGCCAGACATGGTGGTGCACACCTGTGGTCCCAGCTATTCAGAAGGCAGAGGCAAGAGGATCACTTGAGCCTGGGAGGCAGAGGTTAGAGTGAGCCGAGATTGCACTACTGCACTCCAGCCTGGGCGACAGAGCAAGACCTCATCTCAAAAAACAAAACAATTTGCTTTTCTGTAAAATGGATCAAGGATTTAACTTGGAAACTCTGAAGTTTAGATGAGACAATATATGTACAGCGCATCAAATGATATTAACCAATTCTTTCTCCTCTGGTACTGACAGATTGACAGCCTCCTTTCCTTTATCAAACTTACTATATCTGCTGCTCAGGCTGAAAGCTTCTCACGGCCTGCTCCTACTGACAGGGCTGCATGCCTACTGAACCTGTTTATACCAGTAGTGCTGGTTATTTTAGTTACACAGCTTAGTGATACATATGTGACCAATGAAACAGAGTTATCTAGAAACAACAACTTTATTTTAGATAAAAGACTTACTAAGGGTGAATTCGTATTTGCAAAACTCTAAGCAGACATGGGAATTCTAATCAGGTACAACAACTCAAAATATGGGTGAATGAATGTATATTTTAAGCTAAAATAACATGTTTAAGACTAGCCAAAAAATTGTTTCTGATTATCTACCCCTACATGGCAGACTGACCACCCACTGGTCTTGACCCCATTATAACTGCACCCAGCATCACATTTGAAGTTTTATGTTTGTATCTGAAGATCCTTACCACAGGCTAGGATTAGGTTGAATTGCATATACCCAAAAACTTAGATAAGATTAGCTTAAGTAATGTAATTATATTTCTCTTTCTCATAAAGGAAGTCTAGATGTGGGTGACTCCCTGGCGTCATCAAGGAGCCAGACTCTTATCTTTTTGCTTCCTTAGCATGTGGCTCATTTTCTCCAGGCTTCTTCTTGGGTCCAAGGTGGCTGCGAGAGCTCCAGTTATTACATCCTTGTTTCAAGCAACAGGAAGAAGGAAGGCAGTAGAAGGGAAAATCATTCCCCTACCTTTATAAAGATGTGAACTGCAATCTCTTCTTTCTGTTGGCAATATGGCCAACTAAAAATCCAAGTTCTCTGGGCCAGGCATGGTTGCTCACACCTGTAATCCCAGCACTTTGGGAGGCCAGAGAGAGTGGTTCGCTTGAATCCAGGAGTTCGAGGCTAGCCTGGCCAACATGATGAAACCCCGTTTCTACTAAAAATACAAAAATTAGCCGGGTGTGGTGGCAGGCACCTATAATCCCAGGTGCTCAGGAGTCTGAGGCGGGAGAATTGCTTGAAACTGGGAGGTGGAGGTTGCAGGGAGCCGAGATCATGCCACTGCATTCCAGCCTGGGCAACAGAGCAAGACTCTGTCTCAATAATAATAATAATAATAATAATAATCCAGGTTATCTTAATTAGGAGAAAGCAGAAAATGGATATGAAGGCAGGCAATTAACAGTCTTTGCCACACAGCTTTATCCCCACTTTGCAGGGAGGAAACTGAAGCTCAGAGAGGAAGTGTCACACAGCTAGTTAAGTGGCAGCGCTGAGGTTCACACGCAGATCAGCTGAAATGCCTGAGAGTCAGAAACATTCTGCTAGTGTCGAGTGTCCACTAAGGCAGCACTTAAGCACCAGTCTGAGTCACACATCCCTTAGAAATCTGTATGCTTAAGGCACTAAATTCTGCCCACTTCAGAGCTCATATAAGAGCCCCGAGATGGCTGGAGGTCATATTGGTCCGTGCCAGGTTTTTAATTGGTTTCCATTTTTGAAAAATGATCACAGCTGCTTTAGCCACGACTGTGCTGTGGTTCTTCAAAGCAGTTTCTTGTTCCATGAAGACAGAATTGTCAGAGGAAAGAGTCTTGAAGTTTGCGTTGGAACATTATCAATCCATGAGATCGCCTTACTGGATGTAAATCAGTGGTTCCCAGCTGTGGGGGATTTGGAGTGTCACGACTAGGAGAGAGTGCCCTAGAATCTAGTGGGAGGGGCCAAGGATGTGGTTACATGTCATACAATGCATGGGACAGGCCCCCACAACAAACAGTGTCTGTAATGTCGAGGTAGAGAGGACCATTTGAACTAATTGAGCTTAAGTAATGTGGCATCTGCTCTTTTTATTTTTTATTTTTGAGACAGAGTTTCGCTCTGTCTCCCAGGCTGTAGTGCAGTGGCACAATCTCGGCTCACTGCATCCTCTGCCTCCTGGCTTCAAGTGATTCTTCTGCCTCGGCCTCCCAAGTAGCTGGGATTACGGATGCACGCCACCATGCCCAGTTAATTTTTGTAGTTTTAGTAGAGACAGGGTTTCACCATGTTGGCCAGGCTGGTCTCAAACTCCTGACTTCAAGTGATCCTCCTACCTCCACCTCCCAAAGTGCTGGGATTACAGGCGTGAGCTACCATGCCTGGCCGCATCTGCTCTTTTATACAGATGTGCCAATAAGAATCTTGGGGCCTGGGTCTTCTCCTTTCTCTTAATGTTTCTGCGTTTGGCTACAGGAGCAAGTGGTCCTGCACAGCTCTGAATGTATGTTCTGTTGACAGCCACGATCGGTAATCATACTAACAACGATACCCGTTCACATCAATCACCAAGTACTTCTTGAGCAGCTTCAATCCACTGAACAGGAAGTTAGTGATCAGCCGAGTCAGGATGGCAAATCCATGGCATCTCGTGCGACCTGGCAGGCCAACCCCAAGTGTGGAAAACCTTCGACTTCATCAGAGCATTTTCGCAGAGCCCAAAGGCAGCCTCAGAATTCTTCTAAACTCAGCAAGCAATCCAGGGAACACCCACCCAGGATCATCGATGGCATGAAATGTGGGACTGATGTGCCTTCCCTCTTCTGGCTCACCCCATCGACGGCTTGCTAAAAACAGTGCCAAGCTAAAACTAGAATCAAGGTTTTTTAACTTTCAGTCCACTGCCCTTGTCATTGCCCCAGGGTTAGGGTCTGTAAGTCATTTAACATCTGTTAGGGTTGAATCATGTCCCTCGGAAAAATCTATGTTGGAGTCCTAAGCTTCAGACCCTGAGAATGTGACCTTATTCAGATAGGGTCCTTAAAGAGGTAATCAAGTTAAAATGAGATCATTAGGGTGGACTCTCATCCAACACAACTGGTGTCCTTATAAAAAGGGGAGCTTTGGACACAGAGACAGGCATGTCCAGAGGGAAGACAGGAGAGAGGCCTGGGACAGATTCTGTCAGAACCCTCAGAAGGACCCAACCCTATTGACACCTTGATCTTCGACGTCTAGCATGCAGGCTTGGGAGACAATACATTTTTACAGTTCAAGCCACCCAATTTTTGGTACTTTTTTACAGGAGCCCTGGCAAACTAATACAACATCAATCAATGGAGCAGTCTTCCTTAACAAAAACTATTGTTATTCTAGATATGTTTCTTTTCATTGCTGTGAGCTTCTCTGATTTTTTGAACATTGTTTTTCGTTTATCCAGGGTTTTATTTGATATTTATTTACATATTTTTCTTTTCTTTTTTTTTTTTTTTTTTTTTTGAGATGGAGTCTTGTTCTGTCGCCAGGCTGGAGTGCAGTGGCGGATCTTGGCTCACTGCAACCTCTGCCTCCTGGGTTCAAGCAATTCTCTGCTTCAGCTTCCCGAGTAGCTGAGATTACAGGCACCCGCAACCACACCTGGTTAATTTTTTTGTGTTTTTAGTAGAGACGGGGTTTCACCATCTTGGCCAGGCTGGTCTTGAACTCCTGACCTCGTAATCCACCCACCTTGGCCTCCCAAAGTGCTGGGATTACAGGCATCAGCCACCGCGCCTGGCCTTCCTTTTTTTTTCTTTTTGAGACAGAGTCTTGCTCTGTCACCTAGACTGGAGTGCAATGGTGCGACCTCAGTTCACTGAAACCTCCTCCTTCCAGGTTCAAGCAATTCTTCTGACTCAGCCTCCCAAGTAGCTGGGAATACAGGTGTCTGCCACCATGCCCAGCTAATTTTTTGTATTTTTAGCAGAGACGGAGTTTCACCATGTTGCCCAGACTGGTCTCAAACTCCTGACCTCAAGTGATCCTCCTGACTCGGCCTTCCAAAGTGCTGGGATTACAGGTGTGAGCCACCGCACCTGGCCTTATTTACATTCTTTACTAGGTACTAGTATAGAGCAATTTTTATTATCTTAACAGCTAGCACCAGGATTTCTTTTGCTCAAGTGAATTGTGTTTGGGAAAATATTTTAATCAACCTTCCCATCTCCCCATCCCCGAGCAACCACTGGTCTGCTTTCTGTCACTACAGACCAGTTTGCATTTTCTGAAATTGTACATAAATGGGATTATATGGTAGGTACTCTTTTTTGATCTGGCTTTTACATTTGGCGTAATTATTCTGAAATTCATCCGTGTTGTTGTGTGTTATCTATAGTTCATTCCTTTTTACGGTTGAATAGTTTTCCTTTGTATGGGTTTGCCACAGTTTGTTTATCTATCATCTATTGGAGGATCTTTGGGTGGTTCCAGAGTTTGACTATTACAAATAAAGCTGCTATGAACATTATTGGAGAGGTCTTTGTATGGACTTATGCTTCCATTATCTTGGTAAATACTTAGGTGGAGAATAGCTGGATCATCTTTTCTTGTGCTTATCTGCTGTCTGTATGTCTTCTTCGGTGAAGTGTCTAAGTCTTTTGCCCTTTTAAAAAGTTGGGTTATCATTTTCTTATGATTGAGTTTTGAGAGTTTGTGTATATATTCAAGATACCAGTCCTTCATCAGATATTTAATTTGCAAGTATTTTCTCCTAGTTCATGGATTACCTTTTCATCTCTTAACAGTGTGTTTCTAAGAACAGTAGTATTTTGATAAAGCACAATTTATCAACATGTTCTTTTATGGATTGTGCTTGTCATGTGTATTGAAGAAATCTTTGCCTAATCAAAGGTCATGATGACTTTCTTCTGTCTTCTTCTATACATTTTATAGTATTAGGTTGTATACCTTAGTTTATGATTGAGGCCATTTTGGGGCCAGGCGTGATGGCTCACGTCTGTAATCCCAGCACTTTGAGAGGCCGAGGCAGGCGGATCGCTTGAGGCCAGGAGTTCAAGACCAGACTAGGCAACATAGTGAGACCCCCGTCTCCATAAACAAACAAACAAAAAAAACCAAAAACATAATCCATTTTGGGTTAATTTTTGTTTACAGTGTGAGATATGAACTGAAGTTTATTATTTTGCCTATTAATATCCAGTTGTACCAGCACCATTTTTTGAAATGACAACTGAATTTTGCCTATAGGAAAAATTATTTGACAAGTATGCCTGGATCTATTTCTAGACTCTTTATTTTGTTTCACGGATCTGTCTTGATGTCAGCACCACAGTCTTGATTACTGTAGCTTTATAATAAGTCAAATATTTGCAAGTCCTACTTTGTTCTTTTTCAAAGTTGTTTTTGCTATTCTAGGCTCTTTGCATTTCCATATGAATTCTTGAATCAACTTGTTAATTTCTACAAAAAGACACTGATCTCAAGAGACTCCTGACGCCCAGGTGCCCCTTCAGGGCGGAGGCATTCATTCCTAGCTGCTGGGGTAACTGCCTAACAGGTTCATCTTGTGCACTGCCTAGACAGAGTTGATTTATCAAGATGGGGGAACCGCAATGGAGAAAGAGTAATTCACGCAGAGCCAGCTGTGCGGGGGACTGGAGTTTTATTATTACTCAAATAAGTCTCCTCAAGAATTTGGGGATCAGAGTTTTTAAGGATAATTTGGTGGGTAGGGGCTCGGAAAGTGGGGAGTGCTTATTGGTTGGGTTGGAGATGGAATCATAGGGGGTCGAAGTGAATTTTTCTTGCTGTCTTCACTTCCTGAGTAGGATCGCAGAACTGGTTGAGCCAGATTACCGGTCTGGGTGGTATCAGCTGGTGCATCAAGTGCAGGGTCTGCAAAATATCTCAAGAACTGATCTTAGGTTTTACAACAGTGATGTCATTCCCAGGAGCAATTTGGGGAAGTTCAGACTCTTGCGGCTAGAGGCTGCATGGACCCTAAACTGTAATTTATAATCTTGTAGCTAATTTGTTAGTCCTGCAAAGGCAGACTGTTCCCCAGGCAAGAAGGGGGAAAGGGCTATTATCAATTTTGGGAAAGGGCTAGTATCAATTTTTTTTCAGAGTTAAAGTAGAAACTAAATTCCTTCCCAAGGTTAGTTCTGCCTATGCCCAGGAATAAACAAAGGCAGCTTAAAGGTTAAAAGCAAGGTGGAGTCAATTAGGCTCATCTCTTTCACTGTTATAATTTCCTCAGTTATAATTTTTGCAAAGGTGGTTTCACTGAGGGCAGTAGAGGCTGGCTGCACTCAGCTGAATCCTTCAGATATCGCCCTCAAAGAAATCCTTCTCACCCAAGGATATGCCCCTTTTGGGGGCAGCACATGTCCCATTATTGGTGAAGGAAAGGGATACATACTCTTGGTCCTCTTTTCTCAAAGGTCAGACATTGTCGAAGGGGCCATCCCGATTCTAAGGCTCTCTATGGAGACCTGGGATTGGCTGAAATCTCTCTGTGACTCCATCCTACATCACAGCAGAACTCCTCTGCCCAGCCCTGCTTCCTTCACTACCTTACGAGGCGATGGTCCCTGGAGTACTCGCTACTAACCCTCCTCCATGAGAATGTTTGTATGTTATGTCTGTATGGGTAGGATGAATGCCTTATGTGTGCATATAAGTATCTACACAAGGTATACATAGATACAATGTATTCCATACAGTGGATGCTGCATGTATGTATGTATGTATTGCACACAGTGTATACACACATATCATGCATTACATACAAGGAATGCTATAAGTCATTAGGGCTTAATTCACCGACATCCCGGTTGAGAAGCACTGCCTGGGGTGTGTGCACCCACTTTTCTGGTCTAGAAAGTCTATCTGAGGACTGACCGGGAACTCATGCCCAGCCCTCTGACTCAGATCTGCTGCCCTTGGGGCTCATCCTTGGGTACTCCATAGCTCCTCCGTCCTGCACTTTTCCTCAGTGGTTCCCTCTGTCAGAGGCATTTGAACCAGAGCGACTCCATCTTGCATGAGGGCTGGGTAAAATAAGGCTGACACCAACTGGGCTGCATTCCCAGGAGGTTAGGCATTCTAAGTCACAGGATGAGACAGGAGGTCAGCACAAGGTACAGGTCACAAGGACCTTGTTGATAAAACAGGTTGTGTAAAGAAGCCAGCCAAAACCCACCAAAACCCACCCAAACCGAGATTGTGATGAAAGTGACCACTGGTCGTTCTCACTGGTCATTATACGCTAATTATAGTGATTAGCATGCTAAGAGACACTCCCACCAACACCACAACAGTTTACAAAAGCCCTGGCAATATGAGGAAGTTACCCTATATGGTCTAAAAGGGGGAGGAACCCTCAGTTCCCGGAATTGCCCATCCTTTTCCTGGAAAACTCATGAATAATCCACCCCTTGTTTAGCATATAATCAAGAAATAATCATAAAAAATAGGCAACCATCAGCCCTCAGGGGCTGCTTTGCCTATGGAGTAGCCATTCTTTTGTTCCTTTACTTTCTTAATAAACTTGCCTTCACTTTATGGATTTGCCTAGAATTCTTTCTTGCATGAGAATCCAAGAACTCTCTCTTGGGGTCTGGATGGGGACCCCTTTCCAGTAACACCTCCTCAAATGCTCTTCTGCCCCTTGCGTTCCTCCCGCCTCCTCCCCAGCTGCTGCCCTAGGCACCTGGCCTGCAGCATCAAGGCTGTCCTTCCAGGGTTCCTCAGCCACTCATTCTTCTCACTGACTACAGGGGGGACTGTTTCTCTAACCCCAGGAGACCTTGTTGAGTTGGCAGAAAGGGACTGGCTCCTGATAGCATCAGCAAGAGAACTTCCCTCTGGAAACAAAACACACCCATTTCCATGGTGTGTCCTGTTTTTTCTATTCTGAAGAGGCAGCGCCAAACCCTATAGAGAACAGCAAAATGCATTCTTTGAACTGCTTTTAAGCATTTAATGCCCACCGTAAGTGGGTTTCACCATCACATAAGGAGAAGATTAAAGAAAGTACTTCAACAACTAACTTATGGCCTAGATGCAAATAACTTGTTTGTTGAGCAGGAATTTCCGGTGATCTGGGCTGGCCAAACTCCTGATTTCTATCCAGATGCTCAGATCATGGTCTTGGGGTGTGGAGTATCTTGACGCCTAGACAAAAATCAGCTCAAGAAAAATGTCTTAAGGTAAAGAGAATGCTCAGAATTTCCACCTCTCTGGCTATCTCATGGGAAAATAAATAGCCTAGATTAAATATGAAAAGCATATTTCCTGCAGTGTCGTAAGAGTCATCAGAGTGATCTCTTTAGATTTTTCAAATGTTGGTCAACTCACAGGGAACTATGTAAAGTGTTGCATGTGCTGGTATTTTGGAAGTCAAAGTTGACAGCACAATCCAGAGAATGTGGTCCTTCCAGTGACTTAGCGGCTAATGATGTGCTGAGTGACATAGGCTGGAAGGCGCTGACCTGCTGTTGCGCTGAATATTGACGGAGGATCAGTGGACAGAGCTGAAAGTGCAGTGCTGGGATGAATGGCTCTTGCTCTGCAAACAGACACTGTTGATAAAAGGGAGGCAGAACCCGCAAGTGGCTGACAGCTTTCATTAAACCCTAGAGCTGGAAGCAGACTGAAAGGTGACTGTGTCCTCAGGGCACTGGTGTTTAGTGAGTTTCCCAAAGTCTGGCCAGAGACTTTTCACTTTATGGGTTTGCCTTGAAATCTTTCTTTCACAACATCCAAGAACGCTCTCTTGGGGTCTGGATGGGGACCCCTTTCAGGTGACACCTCCTCACCTGCTCTTTTGCCTCTTGTGCTCCTCCCTGCCTGCCCCCCAGCTGCTGCCCTAGGCTTTGCAGCAGAGCCATGGTGAGAACTGGACCTGCTGCCTCGGCGTGGGCACCCAGCTCTGGATGTTGATTGGCCCCTAGTTATCAGCAGCCAGCTGTGCCCAGGCAGGCTATAAAAGGTCACAAAGGTCAAACAGGCCATGGAGGAAGCATGGCAGAGGCTCGAGTCCTTTTCCTAACTGTCGCACGTCCCTGATTCGTGGCCTCTGGGAAGTAAGTCACCCAGGCAGAGGGATGCTCTAGCTGACATTGAGATGAATGGATTGACCACTAACTCATCGTGTGGCTTCGGGCAAATCACGTCACCTCTCCAAGTCTCAGCTTCTTTATCTGTAAATGAAAACACTGGTTGAAGATGTTGCTCCAGACATCCAACCCTTGCTTTCACAAGGAATGCAGTTTTCCTTATAGCTGTGCCGTTGACCTTCCTCCACATGCAAACCGAGAAGGGTGTGTGGTGACAACACGTGTCCTAGCCCTGTTTTCCGTAGCTTCAGGTGTCACACATTGTGGAATTCTCAGGGCTAAAGGCACTTGTCTTTTGTTTTTCTGTGCTATGCAGTGTCCTTAGGATGGAGAGGAATCTCTTCACTAGATAGTGGGCGAGGGCTACCTGTCTTCTGTGTTCTATCGTCCCCCATGTCCCCACCTTGCCCTGCCCCATTTGAATCTTAAAATGCCGTAAGTGCAGCTGACCCGAGGGCCAGGGGAGAAATAGCTACATGAGCCCAAACCAGAAGCAGCTGGGATCTGTCTGCTGGGCTGTGATTCATGGCAGCAGTGTAGGACAGGGACTCAGGAGAGCTGGGTTCTAGTTTGTTTCTGCTGCTTCCTCATCTGAGCGAGGCTCTCCGCCCCGCTGAGCTTCATTCTCCCTCTGAAACCTCAGAAGAATCAGCTCTCTGGATGCCCAGGTCTTGGGCCTGCTGTCCCTCGGATCCCTTTGTGGCTCTCCCCTCTCTTCCGGGTCACAGAGTGGGCCTGAGCCCTGCAGGCGGGGTACCCAGGCTCAGCGTTCCCTGGCTTCTGGAGGCGCTTGGCCAGTGGGAAGCTCTGGTACGAGACAGAAGGGGTAAGAAGGTGGAATCCCGGCTACTTCTCCCTCGGCTCTGCCTCCAACTGGGCAGGCCTGCCATGGCCCCAGCATCTACCCCATGACCCCAGCCCTGGGCTCAGCTGATGTCATCTCTCACCTAGGGTGACAGTGGCTTCCTGCTGTTGCCTTGCTGTCTGCCTGCCAGCTCAGCTCCTCCATCTTCTATTCCTGGTGGAGCCTGGACAACCACAAGACCCACACTCCCAGAGTCAGTGCTCTGTGTCTTCTAGAATCTTCTGTTCCCCACTGTTTTCTCATTTGAAATTGAAAGTTTTGTGCTTGGTGATCTTCAGTCTGTTTCCAAACACGCGAGCTCTTCACCTGTAACAAGTCCTTGAGGCCCATGCAGTGCAGGTTAAATTCACCATTTAGTCCAGTGATTCCCAAACTGGCCTGAAGAGCTCATTAACAATGTAGGAATACAGGCTCCAAACCCTCGGACTACAAAGCAGTCTCTGGGGTAAGGCCCAAGAATCTGATATTTACCAAGCATCTCAGGAGATTCTGGTGCAGGCATTCTGCTGCCCATTCTTCTTTTTTTTTTTTTGAGATGGAGTCTCACTCTGTCCTACAGGCTGGAGTGCAGTGGTGCCATCTTGGCTCGCTGCAACCTTTGCCTCCCAGGTTCAAGTGAGTCTTCTGCCTCAGCCTTCTAGGTAGCTGGGACTACAGGCGTGTGCCACTACCATGCCCAGCTAATTCTTGTATTTTTAGTAGAGACAGGGTTTCACTATGTTGTCCAGGCCGGTCTTGAACTCCTGACCTCGTGATCTGCCTGCCTCAGCCTCCGAAAGTGCTGGGATTACAGGCGTGAGCCACTGTGCCTGGCCTTGCTGCCCATTCTTATGGTGCCTGTGGCTCCGGTTTATTGAATAAACCTCAGAGGCTGCAGAAAGAGCCAGGTGCTGCTCCTTGGTCATGCCCTGTGGCTGGATGGCACTGTGAAGTGTCAGCCATATTTTTTTTCTTAACCTTCCTCCTCTGACTCTTGCACCCAGCAGGTGTTTTGAAGCAAACAGAATCCAAATCTGGCTGATGGGAGTAGAACAGGACTTCTTTGTAGGCAATGGGATGACTCACAGAATCTCCAGAAGGACTGGTGGGCCAGGCCCAGACAGTACACAGCCAGAGCCATATCCCAACTGTAAAACAGCAAGAGTCCTCCAGGACACTCAACCCCCGGTTCTGGCCACAGGCTGCTGGCTACACCAGGATGCCACCATTAGAGTAGAGATTTGATCCCACAGTTAGCTGTTGCCACTGCCGGAGAGCTCTCTGCTCCTTTCATTATGAATTTCCAGTTCAAGATCAAGGCTACATGTAATGCGCTGGCCTCAAGCGAGTCTGGGGAAGTGAGTATCCGGCATTTTTAGCTTCTAGAAGCAGAAGAGGGCTTTTCTCACATGAAGACCCATAGGCGGGAAATTCTCTAAATATAGGAAGGGGGTTCAGCTGCAAGAAAAAAAAGAAAGACAATTGTCTGCTGCGTGAACCTTGCTTCACATCCCTCCCCGCTACTGCCTGGTTCACCTTCTGGAGAGAAGGCTTCCGTGGCTCCAAGAGGAAGTTGTTATAGCAGAACCCGAGAACAGGGGATGAAATTCTTGATTTTAAAACTGTGATTTTTTTTTGGCTCTGGACCCATGTTAGAATCTCCTGGGAGATTTTTTTTTTTTTTTTTTTTTTTTTGAGACGGAGTCTCGCTCTGTCGCCCAGGCTGGAGTGCAGTGGCACAATCTCGGCTCACTGCAACCTCCGGCCCCCGGGTTCAAGCAATTCTCCTGCCTCAGTCTCCTGAGTAGCTGGGATTACAGGCTCCCGCCACCACGCCCAGCTAATTTTTGTATTTTTAGTAGAGTCAGGGTTTCACCATCTTGGTCAGGCTGGTCTTGAACTCCTGACCTCATGATCCACCCTCCTCGGCCTCTCGAAGTGCTGGGATTACAGGTGTGAGCCACTGTGCACAGCCTCTCCTGGGAGATTTAAAAAAATATCCATCCCTGGCCAGGTGTGGTGGCTCATGCCTGTAAACCCAGCACTTTGGGAGGCCAAGGTGGGCGGATCACAAGGTCAGGAGATCGAGATCCTCCTGGCTAACACGGTGAAACCCTGTCTCTACTAAAAAAATACAAAAAATTAGCCAGGTGTGGTGGCGGGCGCCTGTAGTCCCAGCTACTCGGGAGGCTGAGGCAGGAGAATGGTGTGAACCCGGGAGGCGGAGCTTGCAGTGAGTGGAGATGCGCTGCTGCACTCCAGCCTGGGAGACAGAGCGAGACTCTGTCTCAAAATAAATAAATAAATAAATAAAAATAAAAAATAAAAAATACCCATCCCTGGCCTAGCACAAACCAATTGAATCAGAATCTCTGGAGCTGGGGCCTGGATGCCAGTATGTTTTGTTTTGTTTTGTTCTAATCTCCCCAAGTGATACTGACATGCATCAGGGCTAGGAGTCCTGCTGTAAAGTCTGAGAAGCAATGAGCAAGGAGGTGTAAGACAGGGCAGGAGGGTTTAGAATCACATGTGATTAGGCGGAAGTGCTTTCCCCCACCCTCCTGGCACACTGGAGAGGGGTCCTGAGCTGGTGGAGAGGGGAGACCCAAGAAGGGGGAACAGGACAGGGCACAGGGTGGGCCTGACCCCGCCTTCCTCAGGCTGGGCCCCAAAGCTGGGTAGAGGTTGTGGGAAACTTCAGATAAGCTAATGATTGAGGACAGAGGGTTCTGCTTGGAACTGCCTAGTGGCCTTCCAGTGCTGCCCCTGCCCCGGGGCACTGGGAGCAGCCAAAGGCTTTTCCTCTTGTGACTGAGCCGGGCTCAGTCTGGATGCCAAAATAAGCCATCCTTGAGGCTCCTATGGCCTGGAAGGAGGAATGCGGTAGGGACCTCAGGACTGGTGGCCTGATGGGTGGGGCCACAGGAGGTGGCAGACTCTGGAGCCAGAATGCAAGAGCTTGAATCCAGAACCCACCACTTACAGGTCTGTGACTCGGGCAAATTACATAACCTCTCTGTGCTTCATTCTCCTTATCTGTGAAATGGGACTAATACTGTCGCCACCCCAATAAGGTTGTTTTGAGGGTTACCTGGATGGGTATCTGAAGCACCAAGCACCATGTTCAGGAGATACACGGTTAGCTCTGTATAGGAGCATCCTACAGAAATACACACATGGGCATGCAGACGTCTTTACGGATGCCAGCCCAGGGGAAACCAGATGCAACCCCCATGCCCTAATGCCAAAAATGCCCCAGGGAGAAGAGCTGCAACTCTAGGGAGAAAGTGGGGAGCAGAAACACATACATTGTCTAATTTTGTCATGAGTCAACTGAGAAACTTTCGAATTGGCAAGATTTTATTTTCTGTGACTAAGAGGAATGGGAGCTAAAGATAGAAACTAAGTCTAGCTCCAAAAAACTAAAGAAAGATCCATTTTGCATACCTGAGTATAGGGCTTAAAAAATGCCTATTTTTATATATTTTATAGCTCTGGAGCTAAAAACTTCCAGGAGACTTTCTTGGGTCATCACAAACACAACACGGCATTGGTGTCTTAGTGCATTTTCTGTTGCTATTAGGTTGGTGCTTTTTTTGCCATTAAAAAAAAGTATGGCAAAAACAGGCTGGGCGCAGTGGCTAATGCCTTTAATCCTAGCACTTTCAGAGGCTGAGGTGGGTGGATCACTTGAGGCCAGGAGTTTGAGACCCTCTGGCCAACATGGTGAAACCCTGTCTCTACAAAAAATACAAAAATGAGCTGGGCATGGTGGTGGATGCCTGTAGTCCTACCTACTCGGAAGGCTGAGGCAGGAGAATCGCTCGAACCCAGGAGGTGGACGTTGCAGTGAGCTGAGATCATGCCATTGCACTCCAGCCTGGGCAAGACAGAACGAGACTCCCTCTCAAAAAAGAAAAAAAAAAAGTATGACAAAAACTGCAATTACTTTTGCACAAACCTAATATAACTGAATACCTGAGAGTGGGTAATTTATAAAGAAAAGGAATGTATTTCATTTTTTTTTTTTTTTTTTTTTTGAGATGGAGTCTTGCTCTGTCACCCAGGCTGGAGTGCAGTGGCGTGATATCGCCACACTGCAAGCTCTGCCTCCCAGGTTCATGCCATTCTCCTACCTCAGCCTCCCGAGTAGCTGGGACTACAGGCGCCCACCACCATGCCCGGCTAATTTTTTGTAATTTTAGTAGAGACGGGGTTTCACCGTGTTAGCCAGGATGGTCTTGATCTCCTAAGCTCGTGATCCACCTGCCTCAGCCTCCCAAAGTGCTGGGATTACAGGTGTGAGCCACCGTGCCCGGCCGAATGTATTTCTTATAGTTATGGAGGCTGGGAAGTCAGAGGTTGAGGGGCCACACCTGGTGAGGTCCTTCTTGCCGGTGGGGACTCTGCAGACTCCTGCAGTGGTTCAGGACATCACATGCTGAGGGGGCTAAGTGTGCTAGCTCAGGTCTCTCTTCCCCTTCTTTACAAGCCACCAGTCCCACTTCTGTGTAACCCATTAATCCATTCATCCCTGATGAGTTGCCCCTTAGAGTCCCCACCTTCCCATACTGCCATATTGAAAATTAAGTTTGACGTGAGTTTCGGAGGGGACAGACATTCAAACCACAGCATTCTGGTGTAGGAAAATATTGAAGTTTGTTCACTGCCATGTTCTCTTAATAAAGCAAAAACTTATGTGTGACTAAAATATCCAACCACAAGATAATGTCTAAAAAAATTCTAGTTTATGAATATGCAGCCTGTTAAAAATGATCATTTTAAAGAGTATATATAAACCTCGAAGTATTTTATGGTATACAATTTTTTTTTTGAGACAGAGTTTCACTGTTTTTGCCCAGGCTGGAGTGCAGTGGCACAATCTCGGCTCATTGCAACCTGTGCCTCCTGGGTTCAAGCGATTCTCCTGCCTCAACCTCCCAAATAGCTGAGATTACAGGTGCTCACCACCACACTCAGCTAATTTTTATATTTCAGTATTTTTATATTTCACCATGTTGGTCTGGCTGGTCTCAAACCCCTGACCTCAGGTGATCCATCTACCTCGGCCTCCTAAAATGCTGGGATTATAGGTGTGAGCCACCGCACCCAGCCAAGTATACAATTTTAGAAACAGACTGCAAAAATATAAGTATGGTATGATGGTAACCACATGGTTGGCAAAGAATGGAAGACATACGAAGGGGAATATAGTTTTTGTATTAGGACAGTGAGGTTATGACTATTGCCTCAAAATGTTAATGTATGTTGTTTTTGAAAGAAACAAGTCCTTCAGGCTCTGGTCCTATCTACATTAAGACACATCATATGGACTGCAGTGGGACGTTCTTGACATTTGAAGTCCCTCATAAGAGGACCCCGATGGGGGCTGCTGCCAACTGTCCTCAGCAGCCTGGACAGTGACTCTGCTGGACCCTAGGGTGGTTACCACTCCTTCTCTGCAGCGCCTGGAGCAAAGATGCTCCACCAGAAGCTACAGCACAGAATAAACATGCCATCCCCAATCAGTGGAGAAGTTTGGACTATTTTATAAAGATGCCAGGGAAATTAGCAGGGGAAATTAGCTATCCATGTAGAAAAGATAAAATTTGATTTTGGTCTTATGTTGGGTTTCTCACACATGGATCCTGAGCTGAGGATTTGTGAGCAGGTGAATATATATATATATATACGTATATATATATATATATATTTTTGAAACGGAGTCTCGCTCTGCTGCCCAGGCTGTAGTGCAGTGGCATGATCTTGGCTCACTGCAACCTCCACTTCCTGGGTTCAAGAGATTCTTCTGCCTCAGCCTCCTGAGTAGCTGGGACTACAGGCGCCTGCCACTACGCCCAGCTAATTTTTTGTATTTTTAATAGAGACAGGGGTTTCACCACGTTGGCCAGGCTGGTCTGGAACTCCTGACTTCATGATCCACCCACCTCGGACTCCCAAAGTGCTAGGATTACAGGCGTGAGCAACCATGCCTGGCCGAGCAGGTGAATTTTTAAGAAGTGTTCCCAGTGAAAGTCAGCAGGGGAGTAGGGAAGTGAGGCTGGGAAGGGACAAGGCCAGGCAAGGGTGTAGAATCAGCGAAGTCCTGTGGAGGGCAGCTGTGGCTCAGTCCTCGGGGCAGCCTAGGGGCAGCATAAATCCCATCCAAGTTTGTTACAAGCAGAGATCAGGGTGTAGGTTACTTATCCCCTGCACAGGTTGGTTGTAAGGCTTTCCCTGGGGGAACATAAACTCAGCTCTTCCAGGTCTCAGAATGTTGGCACAGTGACAGCCTCTGCCACAGTCTCTGCCTTGCATCATAAACAAAAAATAGATTTTAAATAAATGAGGGGTTTAAATGTGAAAAGTAACTATAAAATTATAAGATGAAATATTTTTTAAAAAATTGTGTGGGGAAAGTTTTTAAAAGAATAAATCATTAAGAAAAGACAATCCAGTAAAAAATGAAAAGAATAACATAGTAAGCATAATAGAATATGAAAAAGACACAGGCAACATTAAAATGACCAATAGTATTGTTAAAAAATGCTCCTCTCCACCAGTAAAAATGCAAATTACAATAATAATGAGAGACTATTTTTAAACCTATAATATTGGAAACTTTTTTTAAATGAATTATATTAACTATTGGAGAATTTATAGGGAAATGATCATTCTTATGCAGTGTTGTAGGAGTGTTTATTAGTGCAAACTTTTTGGAAGGCAATTTTTCAATATCTATCAAAATTTCAAATGTGTATGTCTTTTGCATAGCAATGGTACTTTTATGAATGAGTAATAAAAATACATGCATTAAGTGAGCAAAAAATCTAATGTGTGTACGTATACACTGATATTATAAACTGTAATATAGAATATACAAAAGCTTGTGTATACTAATGTATATGTGTATACTAATATTAATAGATATATATTTTTTTGAGACAGAGTCTGGCTCTGTCGCCCAGGCTGAAGTGCAGTGGTGGGATCTTAGCTCACTGTAGCCTCTGCCTCCTGAGTTCAAGCAATTCTCCTGCCTCAGCCTCCTGAATAGCTGGGATTACAGGTGTGCACCACCACGCCCAGCTAATTTTTGTATTTTTTAGTAGAGAGAGGGTTTCACCATGTTGGCCAGGCTGGTCTCGAACTCCTGACCTCAGGTGATCCACCTGCCTAGGCCTCCCAAAGTGCTAGGATTACAGGCGGGAGGCACCATGCCCGGCCTTCACAGACTTTTTTTTTTTTTTGAGACTGAGTCTCACTCTGTCACCCAAACTGGAGTGCAATGGCATGATCTCAGCTCACTGCAACCTCCACCTCCCGAATTTAAGCAAGTCTCCTGCCTCAGCCTCCCGAGTAGCTGGGATTATAGGCACCCGCCACCGCACCCGGCTAGTTTTTGTCTTTTCAGTAGAAACGGGGTTTCATCACATTGGCCAGGCTGGTCTGGAACTCCTGACCCCAGGTGAACTCCCTGCTCAGCCTTCCACAGTGCTGGGATTGCAGGCGTGAGCCGCTGTGCCCAGTCAATAGATTTTTATAGTAGCAAAATATTTTACATTAAATGAGTAACAACAGAAAAATAGTTAATAAATTATTATGTATTTACCTAATGGAATGTGATTGAACCAGTGAAGTAATACCAATCTAGGTGTACAACAGTTTATTCTAATTCTGTTTTTTTGAAAGCTATTAACTACTGTAATGAGATATTACTGCACATCTATCAGAATGATTAAGGTAAAAATGGCACCATCAAATGCTGGAGAGGGTGCAGGGAAACTGGATGTCTCAGGCATTGCTGCAGGAATATAAAATGGTACAGCCACCTTAGAAGACAGTTTGGCAGGTTTTTTTTTTTTTTTTTTAACTATTCATGCATTTACCATATGACCCAGCAATTGCACTCCTGGGCATTTATCCCAGAGAAACGAAAACTTATATCCACACATAATCATGTGCACAAACATTCAGAGCAATTTTATTTCTAATAGTCCCAAACAGGAATTAGCTGAGATGTCCTTCAACGGGTGAATGGTTAAACAAACTGTGGCACAATCATGCTACAGAATGCTAGTCAGCAGTGAAAAGGAACAAACCAGTTGGCGCACACAGCAACTTGGATGAGCCTCTAGAGAATTCTGCTGGAAAAAAAAAAATCCATCTTGGCTGCTCTGCCTATGGAATAGCCATTCTTTTATTCTTTTTCTTTCTTTTTTCTTTTTTTTTTTGAGACAGAGTCTCACTCTGTCACCCAGGCTGGAGTGCAGTGGCTCACTGCAACCTCCGCCTCCTGCATTCAAGCGATTCTCCTGCCTCTGCCTCCCAAGTAGCTAGGACTACAGGTGCCTGCCACTATGCCCAGCTAATTTTTGTATTTTTAGTAGAGATGGGGTTTCACTATGTTGGCCAGGCTAGTCTTGAACCCCTGACATCAGGTGATCTATCTGCCCGCCTCGGCCTCCTACAGTGCTGGGATTACAGACACGAGCCACTGTGCCCAGGCTATTCCTTTACTTTCTTAATAAACTTGCATTCATTTAAAAAAAAAATACTAAAAAAGGATGGGGGAGGGGTTGGGGGGGGAGGTTGGTGTAGTTATTAAAACGCCAGAGGAAGGATCCTTTGGGGCTGGAATTGTCCAGTATCCTGACTCCGAAGGTGGGTACATGACATAGAAAGGTGTCGAAATTGTATAGAACTTAATATGCTCCCATACTCATGCCAATGAAGACAAGTGAACCTGGGAAAACTTGACAAAGATCAGTGGGTTGGATGAGGGGCCGTAACCTGGTTAGTGACATTGTGCTACAGTTTTGTGAAATGTTGCCACTGGGGGAAAGAACCAAGGCATCTTTCACACTGTGTGTGAATCTTCTCTCATCTCGATAAAATTTCAATTAAAAAAGCTATTAGCGATAGCATATGTTGATACGTTTATATTTGCATAGCAAAGTGTTTGACATGGTGAAGATCAGACAGTTAGTGGTTATTTCTGAGGTATAGGATTGAAGGGGAATTCTTAATTTTGTACACATTGTGCTTAAATTTTTCCAAGGGTAATTTACTTTTATAATTAAAAGCAAGGTTTGTGTAAAAAGTAAATAAACCATTTTGCATTCATAGCAAGGTTACTGGAGTCTAGCCCAGTAGATTAATAAACGAGTCTAGTTTATTCCAAGAATGACAAGGCAGAGATTTCAATTGCAAAGGAGGGCTTCCAGGTTCCTGGGATTAACTGCACACCTCCACCTGGGTTAGTCCAGGTGGCTTCGGAATAACAGTCGCAGCCAGCACCAAAGGCTCAAAGGATGCTCGTATTTCATGAGTGAGAAGTAGTTGCTTGTCTTCTTTCTTCTAATCTCACATCCCTGAAATCTTCCAGATTATTCAGTTATTTATTGGTTAAATCAGTGTACTCGTTTTTCTGTCTCATCAGTGTATTTCATGCTGACTGTCAGCCCCTCCCCTCCCATGCCAGTCTAGCCCCAAACAACCTCATTCGCCCCACCTGGGCCAGGCCCCCTCACTTCCCCTAAACATCACATTTCCTTTCCTCCAGAGACCCTTACTCAGGTGGTTCTCTCAGCCTGGATGCTCTTACCGTCCTTCAAAGCCAGCTCCACCGTGAAGGACAGGACCCGCTCCTTCTGTCGGATTGTGCTCTCCTTTGAATTCCCGTGAATTCAAAGGAACTTTGTTCCTGCCTGGGTCTGTGAGACATAGAGGAGGGTCAAGTCTGCAGGGCATGTGGGCTACTGGATGGGAACTTCCAGCTCTCAGAGGAAGGCCAATGTACTGAGGCCCAGATGGAGCTTCTGTACCCACTCAGGCTACAACTGGGATGCACAAAGGAAATACAGTTTTTATTTGGTGTAATCAGAACTAACACAGTCTTTCTGTCCCATCATGCCTTTGCAGGAAAATCTAGTTCAACTCATCTTGCTTTGATATCTTGAGCTAAGAATTTCCCCAGGTACATCTTATCTTTGCCAAGTGGAAGGAACATTATATATTTCTTTTTTTTTTTTTTTTTTTTTTGAGACGGAGTCTCGCTGTCACCCAGGTTAGGGTGCAGTGGCGTGATCTCGGCTCACTGCAGGCTCCGCCCCCAGGGTTCATGCCATTCTCCTGCCTCAGCCTCCTGAGTAGCTGGGACTACAGGTGCCCGCCACCTTGCCCGGCTAATTTTTTGTATTTTTAGTAGAGACGGGGTTTCACCGTGTTAGCCAGGATGTTCTCGATCTCCTGACCTCGTGATCCGCCCGCCTCAGCCTCCCAAAGTGCTGGGATTACAGGCGTGAGCCACCATGCCCGGCCAGAACCTTATATATTTCTAGAAGAGCTCAGGAAGTTACCATTATCCTAATAGGTAGAAAGTGTGGTGATGCTGTATCACTCCTCTAAGGCACTGTGGCACTTTTGCAAGTTTCTGCCACCCATTCAACCACCCATACACCCAAAAACCCATTCCTCCACCCATCCACCCATTCACCCATCCACCCACCTACCCATCCATCATCCATCCATACATCCATACATCCACCCATCCATCCACCCGTCTATCCACCTGTCCATCCACTCATCCATCTACCCATTTACCCATCCACCCATCTACCCATCCATTCATCCAACCATTTACCTGTCCATTTGTCTATCTATCCAACCATCCACCTACCCATCCACCCATCTATCCATCCATCCATCCATCCATCCATCCATCCATCCATCCATCCATCCACCTGTCCATCTACCTATCCATCTACCCATTCACCCATCTACCTATCCATTCATCCAACCAACCAACTACCTGCCTATTCGTCCATGTATCCAACTATCCACCCACCCACACATCCCATCCATCCAACCATCCATCCATACTGTTATGTCTTTGCTACTGCAGAGCTTTGTTTGTGACAAGTTTTGGGATCAGGCCAGTGTGCAAAAACAACTGTAGTTCACATTTTCCCAAATCACTCAAAACAAACGATGCGATACTTTCTTCTGTCCACTGGAATGAACTCCAGGAGAAGCATTTTTTTGCTGTGTATACTGGTTTTTATTTAATGGGAATGCTCCCCATTTTTGTCACTGCCTGCAGCACATGGGCAGAGCATGCTGGTTCACACCAACCAGGGGCAGGACTGAGGATGCTGTCTTCCGCCACCTCCTCAAATTCCGGTGCATGGCCAAGTTTGGAAACCACTATCTGAGTATTGTTTCCAAGGGTGACTTATGGTCACATTGGCGATCTTTGGAGAGGAGCATTGGGTCATGTGCTGGTAAATGTTTAAGAACAGCTCTCCCGGGAACCAGCCCTGGCGTGAAGCATTTTCCATTGCTGTGGCAAATACTCCCATGATGACCAATTTCATGCTACCCCCCCGCCGAGCATGGAGTTGGGAGAGAGGAAGATCACTGCCTCCGCCAAGTCACTGTGTGCTGGGACTGTCCCAGGGCCCCCTTTGAGATTCCTTTTTAGGCTTCCAGCCCTACCTGTGAGGTCTGAGGGAAGGAGACGTCCTGGAAATTAAACTGCAGCAGCTGGTCAGTGCCAAAGGAGTCAGTGGAAGAGCCAGTTACGGATGATGAGTCCAGGATTGAGGCAAAACATCTGGGATTTGTGATCTCCCCCATCAATGACTATTCTGCAAACTCCAAGACAAAGCTTTTGTTCCTGTTATAAGAATTCTCCCCAAGGAGGGAGGGCTGCCCTCCCGCTCCCCACTCCAACCCGAGGGTGGAATAGGAGCTGAGCTTCTGTGGACCTCAAGGAACTGATAGGTATGGAGATTAGATTCCACGTCAGGTGCTGGGCTAGGGCATTAGTGGGTTATTTCTTAGTCCTACTGATGACTCTGTGACGAGGCATTAGTGCATGGGTCTAGGAAAGCTGAGGGATGAGCCTTGGGTTGCCTGGCTGGTGGGACAGGTGATGTTCCAGGGAGTTTAATTGAGGGGCCGTTCATAAAGGACCTAAAGGAAAGCAGATGCAGGGACACACCCTGGGCATTGTAGACCCCAGGGCTAGGACCAGGGTGCCTCATGAGGGACAGGCAGGGAGCAGTTATCAGAACCTGGGAAGCAAGACCTGTGTAGAAAAGGCCACCATCAAGGAGACACAGCCAGCTCACAGTGACCCACAGGACGTCTATTTCCTGATCTCACTTCCTTCCTCCCTCCAGTCTCCCACCTGGGATCCTCATTGGCTAAACCCAAACAGAAGCCAGAAAACCAGAGAGACCACGCTAGTCTCTGTGGGCAGAGAGTAAGATAGAGTGGGGCACGGTGGCTCACACCTGTAATCCTGCACTTTGCGAGGCTGAGGTGGGTGGATTACGAGGTCAGGACCAGCCTGGCCAAGATGGTGAAACCCTGTCTCTATTAAAAATACACAAAAATTAGCTGGGCATGGGGGAGGGCACCTGTAATTTCAGCTACTCGGGAGGATGAGGCAGAGAATTGCTTGAACCCAGGAGGCGGAACTTGCAGTGAGCTGAGATTGCGCCACTGCACTCCAGCCTGGGCCACAGAGCAAGACACCATCTCAAAAAAAAAAAAAAATATATATATATATATATTAGAGAGAGAGACAGAGAGAGAGAGCGAGAGAGCGAGCAGAGAAGGAGTCAGGAGCAGAGCACACAGCTACATGGAGAGAGCCCTGCCTTGGAGGCTAATTATCTTTGTGACCTTGGGCAAGTCTCTTCTTCTATGCAGGCCTCAATTTTCCTGTATGTGACAAAAGTTGAGCAAGATGCTTTCTAATAATCTTTTCCTATTTAATATTCTATTATCATCTCAATGCCTCCTTAATGTAATATTGTTTGGCTACTCCCTTTTCAGTTTCTTGAGACTGAATTTGGCTGCAATTAACAGACAATACAAATAATAGTAGCTTAAAGAAGACTGGGATGTATGTTTTCCTTAGGCAAAATAAGTCCAGGAGAGTGTGGACCCAAATGGACTTGGCAGCTGGTCAGAAAACCCATTCTCCCTCCATCCTTCCTTACAGCCATCCCTGGCATGGGTTTGTTGCCCTTTGTGGTCACAGAATGGCTGCTGGAGTTCCAGCCATTGTGTCCCTGTTCCAGGAAGAAAGAAGGGAAAGGTTAAAGGGCAGAAGAGGATTTCCTAGAAGCTTCACCCAAGATCTTCCATTTAATTTCCTTTTAAAAACTGTGTAACAGGACCACATGGCACTGCTGAGTGGCTGGGAAATTTAGCTTTTTAGCAGGACACATTGCTTCCTTGAATTAAATCTGGGTGCGGTTATAAGGAAGAAAGGAAGAATGATTATTAACTTAGTCTTTCTCAATCCCTGCCACAAGATACCAGCCCAGAAGAGAAGACAAAGGCCATTAATAGCCAGGAATAGAAAAGGACTCAACACCCAGGACTTTGTTGACTCCCCAGCAGGTGCCAGTGTGCCCTGGTGACAAGTGACTGGGCCAAGCATCTGGGAGAAGCTACTGGCTCCTCATGAACCCCTAGTTTCCACTGGCATCCTGCCTCCTGAGTGATTTCCTCATGGTTGCTCTGCCCCATATCTGACCCATCAAGCTTGGCACTCTGAATATCTCCACCTCTCCCTCTCTAGGACAACAAGGCGTTGCACAGTGGGAAGCTATGTGAATGAAATTGCTTTATTTCTTGATTTTAAAGCATTTGACTTGTTGATTTTAAAAATGACCTACAAAAGAGCACGGCTTAACAAAATGAAACTGATCTCTTCTCTCTGGCTTTAGATAGATTTATTTCACACTGGCTCCAGACAGATCAGAAGCCGTAGGGTGGAGACTGAACTGGAGTGGAGAACACAGCTGGCGTTCTTTCCAGGAAGTGGTTGGAGCCAAACCTCATGGGAGAATTGATCTGATCCAATTTTTAACTAATTGATGAATTGCTGTCGATGGTCCATTCATTAAAACGCACTCTTAGCACTGATGGAGTCGTAAAACTGCCAAAGCCCAGCATGAGGGTGGGGGATGCCTCCCTGGAGGAAATGGGTGGCTCTTGCACCGGGGGAGGGTTGGAATTGGGAGGGGGGGATCAGAAAACAGGACCTGGCGGGGCTGCTTTCCCAAAGACAGGGACAAAGCGGGTGGGGAGGAGAGAAAACCCTGTCTGACTCTTAGTCCAGTTGGTTAACAGATTTAGCATCCCTGAAGCCCTCTTCTGCAAATGGAGACGACAGTTCCACCCAACAGGATTAAATTACACAATGTATGCATATTGCTGCTGCAGAGCAGAGTGCATAGGGGATTTGCAAAAGGCCGCTCATCACGACTGAATGTGGGGATTGAGCTGACAAGGAAAACGCAGGGGTCAGGCCATGTCCACAGAGAGGTGTTCCGTGAGTGTTGCTCCCCTGGCCTTGTAGAGAAGCAAAGTTCATATAGACTTGTTTGGGGCTCAGATTATGCCCTGAAAAAGACATCCCTGTACTCGTCAGGAGAAGTTTGCTTAAGGAGGTTTCTTTCTTTCTTTCTTTCTTTCTTTCTTTCTTTCTTTCTTTCTTTCTTTCTTTCTTTCTTTCTTCTTTCTTTCTTTCTTCTTTCCTTCCTTCCTTCCTTCCTTCCTTCCTTCCTTCCTTCCTTCCCTTGCTGCCTTCCTGCCTTCCGCCTTTCTTCTTCTTCTTCTTTTTTTTTTTTTAGTTTCGCTCTTGTTGCCCAGACTGGTGTGCAATGGTGCAATCTCAGCTCACTGCAACTTCCACCTCCCAGGTTCAAGCGATTTTCCTGCCTCAGCCTCCCAAGTAACTGGGATTACAGGCATGCACCACCATGCCTGGCTAATTTTTTGTATTTTTAGTAGGGTTGGGGTTTCACCATGTTGGTCAGGCTGGTCTCGAGCTCCAGACCTCAGCTGATCCGCCTGCCTCAGCCTCCCAAATTGTTGGGATTACAGGCGTGAGCCACCGCACCCGGCCAAGGATGTTTTCTTTTATTAATCTTGTTTCCCTAATTGAGTTAAAGCAGTTGAGCTATTTAGTTAGTAGGCATCCTCTATATTATGACCAGGCCTTGGGAACGATGACAGGATGAGAGGGAAACTCTTCCTTCTGTTTTCTTTTCCTCACCCTTGGGGAGCTGGAGCTGTCAGAAGGCAGGGAGTGTCCCTGGAAGAGGCGGAGTACCCTGTGAGGGCCATCTAGGGTGAGGAGCATGGCTGCGGACCCATCCTGACCAGGCCACGCCTGTGAGGAAGGTAATCCCTACTCCCCAGGCTCTGCTCAGACGAGAAATCCCACTGTACCTCCTGCTAATTCCAACCCTCCCCAGACTCAAAGGGATGCTTTTAGGGAACCAGAAAGAATAGGGGACAGGCGATCGGAGCCATTTCCTTTACTGATTGCAGCACTCAAACACACAATCCTCATTGCCTGATGAGTGTAATACATGGAAAGGGGCCAGTAGGTGGAGAAGGAGGTAAATCGGGCTCTGGGGTGTGTGTGGTGTGTGTACAGCAGGAGCATGGAGCATTTGTCTTTGCGGGTTCGCAGGAGCTCCCGGGATCCATCCACCATCAATCAGTTGGTGCTTAGTCCCAGGCGGAGGCTGGCATGTGAGGGACAAGGCATCATGGCTGCTCTGTTCCTCCTATTTCCATGACTTCTTGTCTAGAGAGAAGGCCCAATCTTTTTCTCCTTTAAATTATATCTGCATATTTACTGAAGAGATGATATGTTCACTTGGTTCAATGTTGTTGTTGTTGTTGTTGTTTTTGAGACGGAGTCTCACTCTTGTCGCCCATGCTGGAGTGTGGTGGCACGATCTTGGCTCACCGAAACCTCTACCCCCAGGTTCAAGTGATTCTCCTGCCTCAGCCTCCCGAGTAGCTGGGATCACAGGCATGCACCACCACACCCAGCTAATGTTTGTATTTTTAGTAGAGATGGGGTTTCACCATGTTGGCCAGGCTGGTCTCCAACTCCTGATCTCAAGTGATCCGCCCCTCTCGGCCTCCCAAAGTGCTGGGATTATAGGTGTGAGCCACCACGCTTGGCCTAGTTCAATGTTTCAAAAGCCCGAGTCCAGAGTGAAGTCTCTCTCTCACCTTAATTCCCAGCGACCTTAATGATCCCCAGTTCCCTCCTGCCAACACCCAGTATGATCAGCTTCCTAGGCCTTCTTTCAGGGATGTTTTTGTGTTTTTTCCCACTTGTTGGTCACTATGACTACATAACAAATTACCCTAAAGCGTTGTAGCTTAGCGTTTATGATCCACAGCTCCTGTGGGTCAGGAACGTGGTGGGCTTAGCTGGGCCCTCCGGCTCAGGGTCTCTCGCTGGCCACAGTCAGGGGGAAGCTGGGGGAGCATTCACTCCATGCACACTCAGGCAGCAGCTGCCGCAGGTCCCCACAGAGTGTAGACATCGGTTCATTGCCTCTTGGGCCTCTCCATAGGCAGCGTGAGCGGGGACGCGGGTGACAGACAGCAAGACTGAAGCCACCGTCAGTGTGTAACCTGGTCTAAGAAGTGACATCCCCTCACCTTTACACGAGGGTGTCAGCTCCAAGAGGCCAGGGTCTGTGGGTCTTTTCGGTGAAGTGTCATTTCATCCCTGGAGTTTGCCCCTGGGGTTCCACATGGTTTTCCAGCCAGTGTTGGGGCTCAGGTGGGGCCATCGAGAGCTGCTGAACTCTCATCCTCTCCAGGTCCCGCCAGCCACCTCTCAGCGAGGCCCTGAGGGGCCAGCAGCCCTAAGCGGAGCCACAGAGCCCATGGCTGGCTCTTCTCCAGATCAGGCTTATCTGACCTTCCCCAAAGCCCCCCAGGGCTGCCAGGGCCACACCACAGCCAGCTGCAAGGGGACAGAAAGGCAGTTTGCCTCAGCGGCCATCAGAGTCTGTCCCCCTGGGGTGAGAGGGACTGATGGGGACCCTCCTAGAACCAGAATTCTAGGGTCAGCTTAGTGAGGAGTGGTGGGAAAGGTGTGGACCGAGTTCCGTTCAGATGGGTTTGGGGTTGACCCGCCCAACACTGTCCCCACCTGGCTGTGTGACCCTGGGCAAGTTGTTCAACCTCTCTGAGCCACTGTTTCTTCATCTGTAGAATCAGATAAAAAAAATCTTTATCAAAGAGACCCGTCCCAGAGGACTGCTGAGGTGACTCAGTGAAGTGACAAGCATGGAAATGCCTGGTGTGGTGTCTAAGAAAGGAGAGGCGAGCCCAGCCCGCTCCACCGCCTCATGGAGCCTACGTCGTTCAGAACCCTGCTCTGGCCCGCAGAGCGCACCGCTCCGGAGTGTGATTTTATATTCATTGCAGCCAGCCCCCTTCCTGGTCCCCAGTTTCCAATTTCCACACTGGAGCATGAGCTCTGAGGGCAGGGGCCATTTTTGGCACAGCCTTGATCATTGCCTGATCACGGGGTGCTCCAGGAATTCCTGTGGAGTTGACAAAAGCTGCTTCCCTTTCCACTGACAGGCTTGGCTCCTTTCCTCCCCACCCAAACACCCCGCACTGGCTGCTGGAACCGTCAACGCGTCCCGGGCACTGAGGACTCCCTACATGCCATCGGCCTTAGGCCCTCACACGGTATCCCAGCAAGTCCCCACAGCGCGCTGTGGAGGAGGCGCTATTGCTCCCACTCCACAGACGAGAAACCAGTGTGGTGAGCCCACTGATGGGGTTGTGATACTGGGGGGCAGGAAGGAGCTGGTCAGCCCTCTCCGGGTCCACACAGAGCCCAGAGCCACTGAATGTCACCAGGATCCCCCCAGCCAGGGGCTGCCCTGGAGATGGGAAAGTGGCCCAGGGGTTTTGTCCGATGATCGTCACCTGCTCTTTACAGGCAGGCACCTGTCCTGGGTTGCTCTTCCCGAGGGTGGCTTGGCTTGACTGTCCCCCAAACAAGAGTGGCATAAACAACCGGGAAACCCCCCGAATTTCTCAGTCGGGCAATCAGCAGAGCTGCAGGAGCAGCAATCCAGATGGGTGCAGGCCCTAGGACTCCCTGGCCTGGATGGCAGCAGTTGCAAGCCGGGTGCTTGCTGGAGCCAGGGCGAGCCCCTGACCCTTCCCTGTCCCTCGCTCTTGGTGTCACCTGAAGGGCTGTGTGGGGACTGTCATTCCCAGCCAGTGCAGCCAGCACTCTTGCAGATTAGGTGCTAAAAGGCCAGTCCGGCCTGGCTTGTGTGCAGCAGTGGGAAATGTGGGAAGTCCCCATTTCCAAGACACCTCCCCAGGCTATGGCAACTCATGTTGACCATCTGAGGAGCAGAGTTAGGCATTTGGCATTCATTTTGTGCCAAGAAAGATTGCTCTGGGCAGTGGCTCTGCTTGGCATGAACTTCAGCATTGGCAGTATTTGCCCATGCCTTGGTTCATTCGATGAATGGTTGTTCACTAGCTGTGCGGTCTTGGACACCTTACCTAATTTCTTCAAATTTCTTCACCTGTAAAAGGAGGATATTAAAGGTTCCAACTACATAGGGCTATAAAATTGTGATAATGCAATAATGCTTGTAAAGTGCTTAGCACGATGCCTGGCTTGTAGTCAGTACTTGGGAAATGTTTGTGATGATAGCGCACTTGCTGGCCACCTCCACGTGCCAGGGCCTGCGGGTGCCAGGGAAACAGAAAGGAGGGAGGTGATTGGATCCCGTTTTTTTTTTTTTTCTTTTTGAGACAGAGTCTCGCTCTGTCACCAGGGGAGTGCAGTGACACGATCTTGGCTCACTGCAACCTCTGCCTCCCTGGTTCAAGCGATTGTCCTGCCTCAGCCTTTTGAGTAGCTGGGACTACAGGCACCCGCCACCACACCCAGCTAATTTTTGTATTTTTAGTAGAGATGAGGTTTCACCATGTTGGCCAGGATGGTTTCAGTCTCTTGACTTAGTCATCTGCCCGCCTCAGCCTCCCAAAGTGCTGGGATTACAGGTGTGAGCCACTGCACCTGGTCGGATCTCTGTTTTTAGTGAGTTCCCTGAGTAAATGCAGAAGCAGGTGTGGAACCCCCTCACTGTAGCAAAGTGATAAGTGCTGCAAGGGACCACAAAGGAGGGAGGAACTAGCTGCCAGGAAAGGTCAGGTCAGGAAGCCCCCAGAGATGGTGCCATCGCAGCTGAGACTCTGTAGTGTACTGGTGGGGGCACCTGGAGAATGGAGCTCAGACAGAAGTGGCTTTCCCCTGGCCCCCACCCTGGCTTGGCGAGAGGAAAGGAGCACAAGGCAGCAGCCAGAACTGAACTCTGCTGCCAGAATGCTGGCGGGGAAAGCAAGGCTTCTCATCAAGACAAGGTCAAGGGGATGTGGCTGGTGGGTCCCAGAAGAGTCACTGAGCAGGAGTGTGGGCGGGGGATGCAAGAGCAAAAAACTCAAGAAGAACACAGGGGGTTCCCACGTCATCACCTGAGGCAGGGGCCTTGTCTATGGCTTGGGGTGCCTGCTTTGCAGGGGCCATGTGAACACACAGCTGCCTTTAAAGGACCAGGGACAGGGTAGGCCAGCAGAGGCAGAGGTAAGAACAAGAAGCAAAGGAACCCCTGAAAATCAGAAGCCACCGTGGAAAAGGGGGCAAAAGATATGGACAGGTAATCTATAGATTTCCCCAAATCAAACAAGCATATCAAGAGATGCCCAAATTAGTAATCAGAGAACTGCATTGTACATTAAGACAATAATGAAGTTTTATCTTAAGGCCACTCGACCGGAAACATTCAGAAACCTGAGGATGGACGGGAACTTCCAGTGCGAATGTAGCTGTCCTTCTACGGGCAGCTGTGAAATCAAGCACAGGTTTATTCTGTGACCCAGTTGTTCTACTCCTGGGAATAGTTCTCAAAGAAATTCTCACCTAAGGGGCATATACAAATTGATGCCCTGCAACTTTGTTTCAGATGGTGTCAATTTAAAAGCAATCCAGGAGAATAGATGCATGAAATGGTTTTAATCCATACTTTGGAGAACTGCGCAGCAATGAGAATTAAATGAGTTGCACAAAGAGCAAAAGGAATGTGTCTTAAACTAAACAGTGTTTAGAGAAAATGGTCAAAAAAATGTAATATATAAAACAACACCATTTATAGGCATTAAAACACACACAAAAACTTGGCAACAAGAATTTCACAAGAGCCAGATGAAAGATACATGTTAACACAGGTAGCATTATTGCCTTTGGGAAGAAGAGAAATGGGAGTGGTTGGCAGAAATGAAAGAGATAACATCGATTATTAAAAAGATGGGGTGTTGCATGGAGCAATGACGGCGTTGAGGAAAATGAGGAACTCAGCCTCATGCACCTGAAGTATAAAGAAAAACATGAAAAAGCATGGTGTGTTTGGGAGCCTTTAGTGCCAGTTGCCCAAGTGCAGGGTGGGTGGTAAGGTGTAGGGTGAGGCTGCAGGGGTAGGTGGGAGTCAGATCTTGCAGGCTGTGGGTGGCAGGTCACCAGGGGCCACTGACATTCTTACATTGTTGAATGATGCCATCAGATGTGGAGGATGGATGGGAGCCAGGAGATCAGTTATAGATCCAGGTCAGGGGTTGGCCAGCTTTCTCTGGCAAGGGCCAGAGAGCCAATATTTGGCCTAAGACAGTGGCCTGTGGGTCTTGGTGCAGAGTATTGGGTCTGGGTGGTGGCAATTGGAAGAGGAGAGATGGGGCCAGGTACGAACGCCACTGGGGGATGGAATTGGCCAGACTTGGGGGATGGGGAGGGGGTGGTGATTCCCAGGTTTTGGGGAACTAGGATGGTGAGTGGTTCAACCAGGTGTCAACCAGGACAGGAAATCCAGGGAGAGAAGGTGGGTTTGAGGGCGAGGGTTCATTTCTAGACTTGTTGAATATGAACACTTGTGGGGCGCCTGGGAGACATTCAGTGATGAGCATCCGATAGTCAACTCTGGAGAACAGATTTAAGGTCGGCTGCAAATGCAACAGGGACAGTGGCCCACACAGGGCTGGTGCCCACCGATGTTTTTTCCCCACGTCCTCCATCCCAGCCCAGGCGTCTTTGTGCCTGGGGGGGAGCCTGCCCCACTCCCAGCAAGGAGGGCCCTGTTTGATGGAGCCGTTCCATTCCCCACGGTCACTGGCTTGGCGTTGGGCACGTGGCCCAAGAGGTCCAGTTGAGGTGAACGTCAGGAGTCTTGGTCAGAATCCTGGGCCGAGAGGGTTTTTTCTTTCTTTTTTACTTTCTCTGATTATGGTCGTCTGTGGGTGTGAAGCCTGAAGTCGCCATCGGGTTGCCATCCTGCTACCAGGCATGTGTGAAGCCAGGCCCTGAAGGAGGGCATCGTGGAGGGTGGGATCCCTGTCTCTCCCACCCTTTGGAGGGGTGGAGAGAAGCAGCTGAACCGGCGGGTGCCTGGAGGCGCTTAGAGCCCATGAAAGCGCAGCGCTCCTGCTGGCTCCTTCCACCACGCTGGCCTCAGCCCCCTGCAGGCTTCGTCAGCTCCCACCTGGCGCCGCCTCCAGGCTACTCTGTACGCCTCTGTCCCCTGAGCTGACACAGGTCAGCTTTTACCAGAGCCTTCCTGAAATGACCATGACAAATGCTTGTGTTAGCAAATCATGGAGGTAGCACTCACTATGTTCTGGACACGTGCTAAACACGCTCTACAGAGACTAACTCAACTCGCCGTTGTTGTGTGAGCGGGTAAGTGCTATAATTGTACCCATTTTATGGCCGAGAAGACTGAGGCATATGAGGCTAGATAACTTGCCCAAGGTCACGGTTAGCAAGTGGCAGCACCAGGGTTTACAGCCTCACCCCCAAACCATTTTGCTCTTCAGACTAAAACACTCCTCTGCTCAATGTAGATGGTTCTCCTCATCTGTCACCAAGAACCTCGTGGGGTGGGCATGGTTTCTCCCATTTCATGTAGGAAGAAACGGAGGCTTGGAGAGGGTAATGACTTGTTGGAGGTCACATGGATGCTAGTGGTGGCGCAGCTGAGATTTGAACTGTCTCCAAATTCCAAATTCCCCTCTTGCATCATCTAGTGCCTGAGAAATTTAGGCACAAGTTTGGGAATAAAAAAATCCAGATTGCAGAAAATGGCCAAGTAGGAGAGAACTGTGGCCAGGGAAGCCCAGCCCCATGAGGAGGTAGAAATCAGACAGGAGGGAGGCCTGAGCCGGTGGGGGCTGCAGGTGGTCAGGGACCAGGTTGGGTCCGCCATGCCTGGAACCTGGAGCTGTGCACTGTGCCGGTTGCCAGTTTAATATCCCGTGTGTGTGTGTGTGTGTGTGTGTGTGTGTGTATGTGTGTGTGTGTGTGTGTGTTGTGAATGGAAAATAAATCTCAGGACCCCAAAATCACTAGGCCAAAGGGAAAAGTCAATCAGAGAACTGCATCCGGCGAACATGCCTCCCATTTGATTCCTAAATAAGATAGCTACAAAGATTAAAAAAAAAAAAAAAAAAGCTACAATACCTACATACCTCCATCACAATTTCCCACAAGGAAATTTCTTGTGGACTGCAAAACCCTAAAACAGTTCTGTTGAACTTCACCCTGGTGATGTAAATTGATAGCTTGTCTTCATAGGTGTGGGAAAAGGACAGAACTCAGTCATCCCTCTGCTCACCTGAGACAAATGCATATCTGATAGCTTCCTCTGCCCTATTTTTAAATAAAAATGCAGGTTCACTGAGTCAGACTAAGGCCTAAGTGACTATTCCTCTACACCGTCCCCCCCCCATGTAAATCGTGTATTCAATGAAAAGCTCATCAAAGACCCAAAATAACCTTTGTTTCTTATCTACCCATGACCTGGAAGTTCTACCAACTTCAAATTGTCCTGCCTTAGGGGAGCGAACCAATGCATATCTTACATATATTGATTGATGTCTTGTGTCTCCCTAAAATGTATGAAAGCAAGCTGTGCCCCCACCACTTGGGTACATGACCTCAGGGCCTCCTGAGGCTGTATCATGGGTGCGTCTTTAACACTGGCAAAATAAACTTTCCAAATTGATTCGGTGTCTCAGATGCTTTTAGGTTCACAGTGTGCAGTGTGTGTGTGTGTGGTGTGTGTGTGGTGTGTGTGTGTGTGGTGTGTGTGGTGTGTGTGTGTGGTGTTATGCAATTTATCATGTGATTTGTGTAATCATTGTTATTTATTGGTCTATATGTTCAGTAATGGTGTCTTAGGGACATCTTTGCTTTTTGTTTTGTTTTGTTTTTTGAGATGGAGTCTCGCTCTGTGGCCCAGGCTGGAGTGCAGTGGTATAATCTTGGCTCACTATAACCTCCGCCTCCTGGGTTCAAGCGATTCTCCTGCCTCAGCCTCCCAAGTAGCTGGGGTTATAGGTGTACGCCACTATGCCTGGCTAATATTTTGTATTTTTAGTATAGATAGGGTTTCACCATGTTGGTCAGGCTGGTCTTGAACTCCTGACCTCAGGTGATCCATCCACCCGCCTCAGCCTCCGAAAGTGCTGGGATTACAGGTGTGAGCTACTGCACCCGGCCTTAGGGGCATCTTTGATAGAGGTTTAAGGCCATGGACTTGGATGAGATTTCCCAGGAGAAGGTGCAGAGAGAAAAGGAGGCGGCTTGGGTGGAATGCCAGACAGAAGAGGGACTTTGCTCAGGCCCCCAGAAGAAGCTTCGTGGAGGAGAAGGGTCTGTGAGGGAAGGAGACCCCAGAATCCCCTACAAGGGAGGCATCCGGGGCCTGCCCAGCCCTGCTCTTGGGACTCTCTGAGCTGGGCTTTCCAGACAGGTCCGTTTTCAAATCCTCTGCTCATGGCTCCCATACGCCGTCAGCCCCAGAATGCCAGCATTTAGGTTCCTAAGCTACACTTCCTAGAAAGCCGTTTGCCTCTGGAATGCTTTGCTAGGTCATGTGTACTGAATTTGGGCTGGAAAAATGTAGCTATATTTGTAAAATATGTCAGTAAGATCGAACACCTGTAGCCAAGCTTGCTGGAGGGACCCCGAAGTCACTGCTGCCAGGCTAGACACGGGGGCCTTTTGCACCCCCAGCACAGGGCCTGGCACACATGCCACACTCCGTCGTGGAGCTCGGTTGTTTGTGGTCAAATTCTACACTTCTGGCATCTTTTTTTCAACGAGCGGGAGCACAGCTGTGCGGCGTCTCCTAAAAGCCTTGGTGAGTTAACTCCTACTGAAGTAGGGAAAACGCTTTTCCCCAAGGGGGAGAGAGGTGCCCTATTTCTCGAGTAAAAATTTCATGCTCTGTATATTTTTGTTCAGTCGTCTGAGCATGAGTTCCTCCGTCTGTGAACTCTGAGTTTGAGGATTCTGAGTCACAGCCCCAGACACACGCCCGGTGGAAAACGCCCCAGTCCCTCGCGGGGCAGGGGAGGCGCCGGGAACGGTGCGGCAGCACCCCCTGGTGGCGAATGTCGATGCTGCGCCCCGGGGAAGGCCGGGGAAGCCCTCCTTAGGAGAGGCCCTGCTTGGTTACCCCACCCTCTGTCCCCCTCACCTCCCAAAGGCACGCGGCTTACCAGCCTCAGAGGCTGCCAGCTCCACCCTCTCAGCCAGCCTGGAGAGAGCCTGGTGTGGCGGAAGGCGGTGTGGACCTGGGAGATAGGGACCGACACTTAGGGCTCCCTGCTGTTTGTGCATCAGGGAATGTGCTGATGAGGACACAGAGATGAATGAACCCTAACCTAGGCCACACGCGGTGGCTCACGCCTGTAATCCCAGCACTTTGGGAGACTGAGGCGTGTGGATCACCTGAGGTCAGGAGTTCGAGACCAGCCTGGCCAAAATGGTGAAACCCCTTCTGTACTAAAACCACAAAAAATTAGCTGGGCGTGGTGGCGCACGCCTGTAATCCCAGCTACTTGGGAGGCTGAGGCAGGAGAATTGCATGAACCCGGGAGGCAGAGATTGCAGTGAGCCAAGATCGTGCCATTGCACTCCAGCCTGGGCAACAAGAGCGAAGCTTCGTCTCAAAAAAAAGAAAGAAAGAAATGAATGCGATGAATGCACAGCACACCCTGGGCTCTGACATCTGCAGGCTCACGTGCTGAAAGGGGAAGGCAGACCAAGACCATAAGGACCAGAGCTAGAGATTCGGGGCTCAGTAGCCTGGGTTTCTGGCTTTGTCCCCGATCAGCTGTGGGACTGAGGGCAAGCTGCTTAAGCTCTCAGAGACTCAGCTTTTTCATATGTAAACAGGGAAACAGGGCTAATAATTAGTCCTTGGCGTAACTGTTGTAAAGATACAGTATGTGAAATGAGAGGTACATAATAGATTCACTAAATGGAAGGTAATTATACTTCTTATTGATGTCATAACAACTGATCCGGCAAAGAAGCGAGTACTGGGAGGTGGGGCCATGGTCAGGAAAGTCTTCATCATTGGGGAGACATTTCAGCTGGGTTTTGAAGGATGAGTAGGAGTTTTTCAATCAAAGGGGGAAGGGCATTCTAGATGGGGGAACTGTGTGTACAAAGGCATAGTGGTAAGAAGTGCTATAGTGCATTTGGAGAGCTGTAAATAGTTCGGTAAATAGTTCAGCAGGTGTAGCTGAAACTGGCCAGGTGAGTTTGATCAGAATCTCTGAGAGTAGGTTACAGGAATCTGTGTTCAATAAAAAGATTCCCAGGAGATTCTGAGGCTGACTTCCCACAGGCCTAAAGTCTGGAAATCCATTGCCGTACCTGACATTCTGCACGATTCTCTCTAGTCTGAACCACAACCCAGCAAGATAGAGGTGATTTGTCCTTATTTTACACAGCAGAAAGCCAAGACTCAGAGAGGTAAAGCGACTTGCCCAGGATCACACAGCTAAGGTAAGCCAAGATTCAATCCCTGGTCAGCTTGACTTAAAGCCCCATCCACACAGTGAGTGCCCAGTAAAAGCCAGCGATAACCCTCCTTGCCGACGCTGTACAGGCTGGACCCCCAGGTGTGTTGATCCTGTTTCCCTGACTCCATCCCGTTAGGAGTCTGAGGGAAGAGGGAGTTGGGGCCAGAGAAGCACCTCCTGTGGGCCAGATTTCAATGCCAGGTAGAGAAGTTTCCCTGGTTAGAATTGCTCATTGGAGGAGGAGAGTCCTGCTCTTCTCAGGAATTTGCCAGAGATAGTTTTGTGGGCGTGTGTGTGTAATTTTTAAAAAATCTAAAATAATCTCTGACTTACAGAAGAGCTTCCACTGCAGCACAAATCATGTATTTTTTCCTGAACCATTTGAGGGTAAATTGTCAACACTTGCTCCCTAATACTCCACCTCCAATACTCCATCACCCCCAATACTCCCGTGTATTTCCGGCAAATACGGACTTTCTCCCACATGGTCGGTCAGAACAACCTTCACTCACAACTCAAGTTCGCAGGGCGCGTTGCTGCTGTTCAAGTCTCCCCAGTGGTCTGGTGATTTCTTCACAGTGAATGCACCCAGTTCAAATTGGCACGTGGCTTCTGGTTGTCACATCTCCTTAGTCTCCTAGAGTCTGAAGCTGAGCTCAGTCTTTACTTGACTTTCATGGCCTTGACACTTTCCAAGATTAAAAACCAGTTATTCTGTGGGCTGTGCCGCCACTCGAGAGACTGCTGCCCCCTGGGGATTTGATTTGCGTTATCTGTCTTGGCAGGAACACCTCAGAAGTGCTATTCCACTGGACAGGATTTCAATTTGTCCTATTTAAGCATTGTCTTTTTTTTTTTTTTTTTTTTGATGGAGTCTCACTCTGTCACCCAGGCTGCAGTACAGTGGCATGATCTCGGATCACTGCATCCTCTGCCTTCTGGGTTCAAGTGATTCTCCTACCTCAGCTTCCTGAATAGTTAGGATTACAGAAGTGCACCACCATGCCTAGCTAATTTTTGTATTTTTAGTAGACATGGGGTTTCACCATGTTGGCCAGGCTGGTCTCGAACTCCTGATCTCAGGTGATCTGCCCTCCTCTCCTCCCAAAGTGCTGGGATTACATGCCTGAGCCGCTGTGCCCAGCCCTGGCTTGCTTCTTCTAAAACTCTGTTCCACTCCAGGTTCCCCGAAGCCTCCAGCACTCCATCCGGGACCCCCTGGAGCCTCCCCTCCCTCTGCTTACTGCCCCCACCACCCACCTCCCTCCATGTGCTGTAGAAACCTCCCTGACAAGCTGTGGCAGCACAAGGCCAGCTGCCCAGCAAGTTCCCCTGTCCCTCCTGGGGTCACCCAGACTTTACTCCCCTGGGGCTGAGTCTTCCCCACTTTGAGGTGGAGGAGTCCCTGATTTATTAAGGGTTCTGGCCCTTTGGAATTCATCTGTAGAGTTGCAGATGAATTCATGGACTGCTGGGGCCGTCTGAGAACCCTGTGATCCTGGGGACGTCACTCAGTGCCCCATCCCCTGATCTCTCTCGGATTCATCTCTCCCTCTGAGTGCTGGTGGCCAAGTAGGCGCTGCCAGAAATCCCTAGGTGTCCAGGAGGTGGCGCTGCCGGGTCAGAACCTGCACCTTTTCATGCGAATGCAATTCAGAGAGGGGAGAGTGCAGGGGCAAAGGGAGGGGTGGGGGCTGCGAACTAGAGGCTGTGCGGTCCCCTGGAAGCATTCTGCCTGTGCACGTGTGTGTTAGCAAACACATACATACATACCAGCAAATGCACATACCCACACATCCATACCAGTACACACACACATCATATATACTAGTAAATAGATACGGACACACACACATATATATACCTCTATATATGCACACGCATACATACCAGTATATGTATACACACATACATGCATGATAGTCTACACACCTATACCAGTATATATACACATACACACAAACAAACCAGTAAATATCTATATATAATATATATACACATGGAAACATGTAGCAGTTCATTGTATACTCCATGTGTGAACATGTGTGCACACATCCTAGATGCATATCTGTGCATAGGCACACACGAGTCTGCACATACGTGTATGTATATGCACACACCAGTAACTAGGCCCTGGAGTTTGGGCCACTGACTTCTGCCTCTGAGGCTCGGGATGGAAGCAGCTTCTTCCCCATCATGCAGGCCGACTCCAGACTTTTTTGGATCACAGGTGGGCAGGATGGTGGCCTCACCTGTTGCAGCGCACACCTCCAACAGGTATCAGATGGAGTGCAGCTGGGAGCAAGATTCTCGTAGCAATGACACAGATCCACAACACCGTCCACCACGCAGCTGTACGTATGTGTCCTCAGATTTCATACGGGGCGACTGTGCTTTTCCCCTGAAAGAAGCACCACTGATCCCTGCACAGGAGGTGAAGGGGGGCGCTGGGGGAAGGGCTTTGCAATGGAGAGGGGAGCCTGGCTCCCGCCCTGGCCCAGCTGGGGAGCCTGAGGGTGGGGGTTCTGAACACAGTGTGGTGCTGTGATGGGCAGCCCTAAGAAGCGTGGTCAGCGTGCCATGCTCTGTTCCCAGGGCACTCGATGTTGTGGGTCCAGTTGAGGCGGAGAGGAGCCAGGAAGACAGGACAGGCCAGCTCTTTGCCTGGTGGCTGAGGATTTCTGGCCGTGAGCTTGGACTTTGCAGGGCTGGAGGGGGAGGGTACCTTTCCTAACAGCGACACCCTGTGGTGTTGGCCGCTGCAACAGACACTCAGGTGACTTGTCTGTTTGTCTCCTTGAGATGCTGTGACCAGGGCTTGACCTTTGGACTGACAGAGCATCTGCTGGGCCGGGGGTCTTGGAGTTATTTTGAAGGAGGACCCTGAGATTTCTTTGAGAGATGACCTAGTTCAAGAAGCAAGAGAACATGACCTCGCTTCATGCTCCAAGCAGCTGACCTTGGAATCTGGTTATAAATGTGTCTGTGCCTTTCTTGGACAAAGCAGTTTTTGCTTCTGTGTGTGTGTGTGCGTGCACGCGCTTGTGTGTGTGTCCACTGGCCCAGGGGAGTGTTCCATCTTCAGGTCCCTGAAGCATACCCCAGCAGGGCAGGCTTGGTCCCAAAGGCCACGTGGGCCGTGTGATGACCGACTGGCCCTGTGCAGCCTGTGGAGCGAGGGAGGAGAAATGGCCAAGCTCAGCTGAGCACACCTGGCCCGAGGGCCCAGGTGTGCCCTGAGAGTCGAGGGCAGATGCAGGCGGGAGTCGGGCCTTTTTAATCATAGAAGCAACTGCCTGCCTGCCACAGTCCATGCTAAGCTCCTCAAACATCTTGCAAGTTGCTTGCTCAGGCCTCTGACTCAGGATTGAACTGCATGTGGCACACTCCTGCTACAAAGAAGCCCACATCCTGGCTGTTCCGGAACATTCCTCAGCCTCGCTGGGTGTGACTGTTAAAGGCGCAGTGTGGACGGTGGCTTGTCCTTTCCACTGAAAGAAGGATCAGGTGTCAGGGCTGGAGGAAGCTCGCTCGAGGCAGGTGCCTTTCGGTTACCTGGGTTTCCTGCACCTCTCTTCTTGCAGCCTTTGCCTCTGGATGCGTGGCCTTGAGCCTGACCCCTGGAGTTTATCCCAGCGCTTGGTGACGAGACCCCACCTACTGCATAGGAGGACAGGCAGAGGGTCAGCCAGAGCCTGGGATGTGGAAGCGCCACCTCACTTTGCAGGCTGTGTGTCTTCGGGCAAGTAATCAGCTTCTCTGAGCCCCCTCTTCCATCTCTGTCAAATGTGGACGAATGATGCCTGCACTTTGTCCCCATGAGGCTGTCAGGAGGCAGCCTGGTGTGGGTGGGAGGGCTTGGTAAACAGCAGGCTGTGCATCTGGTGTGGGTCATCAGGCTGAGGGCTGAGTACACAGCCAGGAGAGCTCACCAGGCCTGGGGTGGGGCCAGCTGCATGGAGCTGCTGCCCTGTGGCCCTGCAAAGCCCCTCCTGGCACCGCCACTGATGTCGACATCTGCAGATGCCACCTTCTAGAAAGCTCCCCTTTCTCAACGTGTCTGGAGTCCTCAAGGGATGTGATGCTTTCAGTTCTGCTCTACGGCTTGTTTTGAAAATGAATTTGCTCCAATTGCTCTGATAGCAATCTACAATTGCTAGAGTAGGGAACAATTGGAGCATAACGTGAGTTTCAAAGTTCACATTTGCTCCGCACAATTTTGTCCTCAGAAACACCAGGCGAATGCAGAGAATGGCACCTGGCTGACCAGAACCTAGGAACACACAACCCCACCCTCGCACACACCCTGGGAACACACAACCCCACCCATGCACCCTCCAGCCCTCCTTTCACAGGGTGGGTTAGGAGTCACATCCATCCAGCTCTGGTGCTAGAATGTGCCCCCCAATTCCAGATCACGCAGCTCACAACCCCAGCCCCCAGTTCCTCAAACAAGCCTCAAGTCTTTTTAAAGGAAAGCACCATAATAATTTTAGTTTGTATGTATTTCTTAACCATTTAACATGTAAAACTGTGCTATCTTTTTTTTTTTTTTTTGAGACAGTTCACTCTGGTCGCCCAGGCTGGAGTGTAGTGGCGCGATCTCAGCTCACTGCAACCTCCGCTTCCTGGGTCAAGCAATTCTCCTGCCTCAGCCTCCTGAGTAGCTGGGATTACAGGTGCCTGTCACCATGCCCAGCGAATTTTTATATTTTTAGTAGAGATGGGGTTTTGCCATGTTGGCCAGGCTGGTCTCGAACACCTGGCCTCAGGTGATCCACCTACCTCGGCCTCCCAAAGTACTGGGATTACAGGCATGAGCCACTGCGCCCGGTCTGTGCTATCATTTTTATTAGGTTCCAGTCTTTTGTAAATGTCTTGCTGATGAAGCCCCTAACTCTATCTCCCTCATAGCCTGCTGGGTCATCTCACATGATTTTGCAGAGTGCAGTGATTTTTAGGGATGTCTGCATCGCAGCATAACAGAACGGACTATTTGTGAATTCGTGGACTGGCCCCGGGTCTCTGCTGCTGCCAGAGCTGTGGGTGGGGCCGCCCGGGTGTCAGGACCCTGCCGTAGGCAGTGCCAGCTGTGCAAATGTTTGTGCACACACCTGTTACTTGTGTTACTGATGTCCATGGGGAAGCAGTGGCAGTTCTCCTACACCAAGTGCGGGTGCCCTCTGATTTACGGGGCCTCATTCACTGAATCGTCACAGGATCCCCCAGAAGGTTGGTACTAATAATATCTTTGCTTGAATATGAGAAAACCATGTTACAGACAAGTTAGGAAACGTGAGGTCTCATAGCCAGGAATCAGGGGAGTCCAGCTTTGAGCCGCCCTCCTGGACGACGCTGCCTCCTCCTGTATTTGTATTTTAGTAGAGACGGGGTTTCACCATGTTGGCCAGGATGGTCTTGATCTCCTGACCTCATGATCTGCCCGCCTCGGCCTCCCAAAGTGCTGGGATTACAGGCGTGAGCCACTGTGCTTGGCCACTTTGTCCTCATATTTATTCATTTTTTGTACTTCTTAAAAATTTTTTTTAATTAAAAAAAATAGAGACGGTCTTTCTATGTTGCCCAGACTAGTTTTGAACTCCTGGGCTCAAGTGATCCTCCTGCCTTGGCTTCCCGAAGTGCTGGGACTACAGACATAAGCCCGTCCTCATACTTACTGATGAGTGTATTAGCGCTATAATGGTATGTAGCAAATAACTCTAAAACATATTGGCTTAAAACCACATAATTACTTATCATGTGCCATGGTGTCCTTGGTTTAGGTGTCAGGAGAGGTTTAGCTGGATGGTTCTGGCCTCTCGGGAGGCTGCGGCAGGGCCAGCTGTCAGCCAGGGAGGTGGTCACCTGAAGGCTGTGCTGGGCCCGGTGGGTCCTCTTCCAAGGTGGCAAGTTGGTGCTGGCGATCGACTTGAGGCCTCAGTTTCCCTTCGCAAGGGTCTTGCCATGAGGCTGCTTGCATGTCTTCATGGCGTGGCAGCCAGCTTCCTCCAGAACAAGTGAGCCTGGAGTCGTAGGCAGAGGCTAGGATGACTTTGTGACCTTGATGTGAAGGTCATACACTAGCATGTCTGCCATGTTGTTTTGGTCACATAGGCCAGTCTTTTTTTTGAGACAGTCTTGCTCGATTGCCCAGGCTGGAGTGCAGTGGCATGATCATGGCTCACTGCAGCCTTGACCTCCCAGGCTCAAGTGATCCTCCCGTCTCAGTCTTCCAAATAACTGGGACCACAGGCATGCACTACCATGCTCAGCTACTTAAATTTTCTTTTATTTTTTAGAGATAAGGTCTTGCTATATGGCCCAGGCTGGCTTTGAATTTATTTTTATATTGTTGTGGTAAAATATATATTACAAATGATGCCATGTTAATCATTTTTAGATGTGCAATTCAGTGGCATTAATTATATTCACAATGTACAACCATCACTACATCTACTTCCAAAACCCCATGTAGAAACTCTGTACCCATTAATCAATAACTTCCATTCCCCCATCCCTCCCCATCCCTGGAAGCCCCTAATCTGCTTTCTGTCTCTGTGAATTCTGCCTATTTTAGGAACCTCGTGTAAGTAGAATCCTGTGATATTTGTCCTTTAGTGCCTGTGTTATTTCACTCAACATAATGTTTCCAAAGTTCCTCCATGTTGTAACATGTGTCAGCATTTCATTCCTTTTCATAGCTGAGTGCTATTCCATTGTATGGACATACCACATCTCCTCTATCCATTCATCGGTTGATAGGCCAGCCCCACATCAACAAGGGAGGCAACTCCATGGGGTTGTGAACACACCAGGATGTGGGGCTCACTGGGGGCCATCCTGGGGGACAGCTGCCCTGGTAGATTTTGTGTTCAAAGCCAAGTCTCCACTAGAATCCCACCTTCATGAGGTCAAGAGACCAGTCTGCATTTTTACCCCACTTCCCAGCAGAGTGCCTGACATGAAGCAGGTGTGCAGTGGAGCATGGAGGAGGCAGCCCACTCATTGAGGAGCTGCAGAGGGAAACGGTGCTGGTTGCTAGGGTCCAGGAAGCTTCTGGAATGAAGGAACAACAGAAAGAACTGGGTAAATTTGCCTTGAGTGACAATTTCACTTTTGGGGACAAGATGGGAATGTGACCAAAGTCAGCATATGTAGAGATGGAAAGGACCCCAAAGATCATCCAGGCCAACACCCTTGTTACGTTTCAGGTAAGAGGTGCATCTGTTTCCGGGGGCTGCCGTGGCAAAGTGCCACTCACTGGGTGGCTTCGTGCTCTTGAAATGTGCTCTCACACAGCTCTGGAGGCCAGAGGCCTGAGATCAAGGTGTTGGCAGGGTTGCTTCCTTCTACAGGCCACCCAGGCTGTGGCAGGGCCAGCTGTCAGCCAGGGAGGCGGCCACCTGAAGGCTGAGCTGGGCCTGGTGGGTCCTCTTCCAAGGTGGCAAGTCGTGCTGGGATCATCTAGCCCAGGCCTCCCTCCTGGCTTCTGGTGGCCTACTGGGCATCTTCCATGTTCCTTGGCCTGTGGAAACATCACTCCAGTTTCTGCCTCCACCCACATGCATCCCTTCATGTCTTCTTATAAGGACACTAGTCATATTGGGTTAGAGGTCCACACTGCTCCAGTATGACCTCATCTTAATTTAACTAATTACATCTGCAACAACCCTATATTTTCCTTTCTCTTTTTTTTCTTCTCTTTTTTGTTTTTGAGACAGAGTCTTGTTCTTTCACCTAGGCCGGAGTGCAGTGGCACAGTCTTGGCTCACTGCAACCTCCGCCTGCTGGGTTCAAGCAATTATCGTGCCTCAGCATCCTGACTAGCTGGGACTACAGGCATGCTTGGCTAATTTTTATACTTTTTAGTAGAGTTGGGGTTTCACCATGTTGGCCAGGATGGTCTTGAACTACTGGCCTCAATTGATCCACCTGCCTCAGTCTCCCAAAGTGCTAGGATTACAGGTGTGAGCCACCGCCTATATTTTCCCCTTCCTCACTCCCTTCCTTCTTTCCTTCCTTCCTTCCTTCTTTCCTTCCTTCCTTCCATCCTTCCTTCCTCCCTTCCTTCCTTCCTCCCTCCCTCTCTCTCTTCCTTTCTTTTCTTTCTTTCTTTCTTTCTTTCTTTCTTTCTTTCTTTCTTTCTTTCTTCTTCCTTCTTCCTTCCTTCCTTTCTTCCTTCTTCCTTTCTTCCTTCTCCTTCCTTCCTTCCTTCCTTCCTTCCTTCCTTCCTTCCTTTTCTTTCTCTCTCTCTTTCTCTCTCTCTCTGTTCTTTTTTTGATGGAGTCTTGCTCTGTCACCCAGGCTGGAGTGCAATGGTGTGATCTCGGCTCACTGCCACCTCCACCTCCTGGGTTCAAGCGATTCTCCTACCTCAGCCTCCTGATAGCTGGGATTACAGGCACCTGCCACCACACACAGCTAATTTTTGTAGTTTTAGTAGAGATAGGGTTTCACCATGTTGGCCAGGCTGGTCTTGAACTCCTGACCTTAGGTGATCCGCCTGCCTTGGCCTCCCAAAGTGCTGGGATTACAGGTGTGAGCCACCATGCCCGGTCTATATTTTCAAAGAAGGTCACATTCTGAGGTACTGGGGGGTAGGACTTCAACATATCATTTTTTTGGGAAACACAGTTCAAGCCATAAGAGAGAGAATGTGCCCTGTTTAAATCTCACAGCTAATTCATCGGGTCTTTGGAAGACCCAGGACTCACTTCTGTCTTCCTCTGATGTCTAATTAATACCAAATTCTCTTTCTTATTCATGAAATTCTAGCAGGGTCTGGCTTGTCTGCCATTCCTGTGTACCTATTATTCAGAAAAAGTAAGGCTCGCAGGACAGTTGGAAAGAAAGATCAGCCAGTTGTCAGTGTAGTGTGTTGTTTTCTGCAAGACAGCCACAGGCGCCACAAACAAGGGGACAAAACAGTCGCATAAGAAAAACGCAGCTCTGACAGCCCTGCCAACGAGCCCTCTAGCTTTACATAGCATTTCCACTCCACGGCACCCGGAGGGTGTTAATGGATCTGCGTGTCACTGCGCTGAACCCTGGCAAGAGCGACGGTTTCTCAGGCAAAGAAGGTGGCTGCAGTGTCAGCCAAGAGATTGCAAATCTGCAAAGTTGGAAATGCTGAAGGATGCTGGGTCAGCCATCCCGAGAGATGCATGTCCACATGGCAGGTGGCTGGATGTGGGGTCAGGGCAGGCTCAAAGCCTGACCAGGAGAGTTTGTTTCTTGTTTGAGCCAGAGGGTAGGGTTACTCAGATATGTCTGCTCTGCGCTGGGCATTTGTGTGACAGGGACGAGGGGCAGGCTGGCTTCAGGAACATGTGACTGTGCAGTCACAGCCACACAGGGACTGGTGTGTGGAAGGGCCCTGAGCTGGCTTTGATGCTCTGCTGTCACTGTCTTCATGATATTCGAATGAGGGGCTTGCATTTTCATTTTGTACTTGGCCCTGCAGATTATGTAGTAGGTCCTGACAAGGCCTCTGTCTCGGTTTCCTGTCCTCATTGCTTGATTATTTGTGAGGTAGGCGGTGCCTCTGACAGTCTTAAGCCCACGCTTTGATGTCTTAGAGAACCCATAGCCAGAGGAAGACATGAGGCTGGAGGTCAGGACCCCCATAGGCTTGAATTTCAACATTGCCCGCAACTTTAATAGCTACAAGATCTTGGGCAGGGCATTTAGCCTGTCTGGGACTCAGTTTTTTCATCTGTAAAATGGACATGCTAATAACAGCCGTACCAAGCTCACAGAGTTGCTATGACAGTTACTTCTTGAGAGTAAGGACTCAACTTCTCCCTTTCGTACCTGTGTGAAATTCCACCCAGCATCCTGCATTTAGGAACAGTGCCTACTTGATGATTTAAAACATGAGATAATTGGGGAAACCTCTCAGGCAAAGCATCAGAAATGATGGACTGGCATTATGTTTTCTCATAACACGCTGATGTCTTGTGCAAATCTGCCATCTGGACGCTGCTGCTCTGAGGTTTCATACAAGAGGGACACAGAGCCTGCTCACTTTGGGACATGTCCTTGAAAGTGTCCCACTGTGGGTACATGGAACGCTGAGACATCCTACATGAGCGCTCTCCTCTGTCGCTGAACTTTAACTATCCAGCCCATCCCTTGGGGTGGCGTCATGTTTGTCATAGCAGTGACCACCTTTGTGAATGCAAACCATGTTTGAGAGTTTATTTCATTCTCATCACAGCGCTATTATTCTTAATCCATTTGACAGATGAGGCTCTGTCTCAGGCGACCTGTCCCCATCCCACAGCTGGGAGGTGGCAGAGTCAGGCTGGAACCCGGGTCTGTCTGGTAGCACAGTCTGGAGTCCTGTGACCCGGGCCGGACACGCCTCCGTGGGGTGTGCTCCCCAGGCTGGACGCGCCTCCGTGGGGTGTGCTCCCCGGGCTGGGCTCTCACTAGGGGTGTTCACTAGGGGTCACTCAGCAAGTTTGCCTAAGATGGCCAGTTTCTTGGGTTTTAGCCTCCCATGTTTCCAGAGGCTTCTTAGAGACTGCCGGTAACTGTGCCATCCCCTTAGAGGGCCTAGGAAGCCTCATCATTTGCTTGTTATTTGGGTAACAGCTTGATTGAGATATAATTCACATGCCATACAATGAAGTCATTTAAAGTGTACAATTTACTGGTTCTTATTGTATTTGGAGTTGTGCAAGTGTGATGTCATTTCATTTTAGAACATTTTCATCACTCCAAAAAGAAACCTCATACCTATCACGGTCACTCTCCATTCCCCTCACTGTGCAACCACGAATCTACTTTTTTCTCTATGGATTTGCTAATTCAGAATCCTTCATATCAACCGTTCACACAATATGGGGCCTTCTGTGTCTGGTTTCTTTTGTAGCATAACGTTGTCAGGGTTCATCTATGCCCTCATGCATGTCAGCACTTCCTTCCTCTCTAAGGCCGAATCACGTTCCATCACATGGATGGACCACATTTCCTTTATCCAGTCATCAGTTGATGGACTTGGGGCTATGATGAATCATGCTGCCATGAATATTTCTGTACTGGTTTTGGTGTGGACGTGCATTTTCATTTATTATCCATTTTTATATGATTGCTTTCTAGAAGCCAAATATGGTCTCTGGAGGACTCTCATGGAGGATGCTGAGTAAACCAGAAACATGTTTGGGCTCAAGTTTCTTGTCTGTAAGACAGGTCTGGGAAGAGCAGTGTGTGTGTGTGTGTGTGTGTGCACCCGCATGTGTGTGTGTGTTTCTGTGTATGTACATGCAGAGGACAGGTGTGTCTTTCTGTTTGTCCAGTGGGGCAAGGGTTCAGGGGGTGGCTAGTCAGGAGGAGAGCTGGAGAGGCACTCACAACAGAAGGAAACTCTTGGAGGAAGGAGTGATCGATAGTCGACCCCTCCCCTCTCCTCTCTCACCTCCTTTTTGCTGAGCTGGTGAAAGCTACAGGTGAGGAGGGTTTAAGGGAATTTGAGCACAGGCCTCAGCTTGGCCCAGTTTGACTTGGAAAGAGGATGCGGAATCACCCATCAGTGGGTCAGCCAGCAGGGATTGCCTCCCTATTGCCTCCATGGTCCTATTTCAACAGCAGCCTGGAATGGCCCCTGAATCTGTAGAGTGCGGCGCTGCTGCCAGAGACCTCCCCTGGAGAGCAGGAGGATGTAATGGTTCCATCTTTCACCATCCGCCATGATTCAGGATGACAGACATATCTAGCTCTTGTAGGAGCGATCCTAATTTGGTTAAAATCATCTGGATTCTTCGAACACAGCCTGGCACAGTGGAAAGAGGAAAAGCTGTGAGGTTGGACAGGCCTGACTGAAGCCCTGGATCAGTCACTCATTAGTGCCCATTAGCATGACCCTTAGTAGGTCACTTACCCTCTGTAAGCCCCATTCTTTTCATCTGTCAAGTGAGGATAATGATTCTTATTGGTAGGATTGTTGGGGGCACCAGATGATGAGCACTAACTGCTTGTAGAGTCAACAGTCAATGAATGGTCACTAGTTATGGTAGAAAAATGCTGAGTGGCTGGGCATGGTGGCTCATACCTGTAATCCCAGAACTTTGGGAGGTTAAAGCAGGTGGATTGTTTGAGCCCAGGAATTCGAGACCAGCCTGGGCAACATGGCAAAAACCTGTCTCTACAAAAAATAGAAAAATTAGCTGGGCATGGTGGTACTCGCCAGTAGTCCCAGCTACTTGGGAGCTGAGGTGGGAGGATCACCTGAGCCTGAGCAGATTGAGGCTGCAGTGAGCCATGATGGTGCCATTGCACTCCAGTGTACAGAGCAAGACCCTGTCTCAGAAAAAAAAAAAGACAATGCTGAGGGACCTGCTTAAGACACACTTGCTCTGCTGGGTCAGTCTCACCCGACCCGTGGGCAGAAGGCAGAGAACGAGGCTTCTTCTGCTTTCCAATGGACACATCTCTTCCACCGATGATCCTTCTGCTGCATCTCCATAAACCCGTGCATCTCCAGGGGACTCTGCATTTTAACTTGATGAGGTTTAGTAAGTTTTATTGCATGTCTGAGCCACATTTGATTCTTTTACAAATAGTTATCAGCACATACTGACCCATTTTCTAGGCCTGCCTCTCTCATGGGTGTAGAGAAGGCAAATTATTGGAAAGGTATATACGCAAACACTCTTCACAAACGGATTTGAGACTGGGGGAAAAAATTGACTCAAGGGTCTGCCAATGTGGGTTTCAGTTTTAATGTCGCTACTATTTTTTTATTTTTACTTTTTTATTTTTTTTGAGACGCAGTCTCACTCTTGTTGCCTAGGCTAGAGTGCAGTGGTACAATCTCGGCTCACTGCAACCTCCTCTTCCCAGGTTCAAGCAATTCTCCTGCCTCAGCCTCCTGAGTAGTTGGGATTACAGGCATGCACCACCATGTCTGGCTAACTTTTATATTTTTAGTAGCGACTGGGTTTCACCTTGCTGGCCAGGTTGGTCTCGAACTCCTGACCTCAGGTGATCTGCGTGCCTCGGCCTCCCAAAATGCTGGGATTACAGGTATAAGCCACTGTGCCCGGCCGCTGCTGCTATTTCAGGAAAGTCAAGCAATCTTTGAATCATAGTTTCCTTGCATTCGTAAAATAGGGGAGTTGAATTAAGTGGTTTTTAAGACCCCTCACCAGCCCTAACTCTCTAGAAGAATTCAGGGGGACTTTTTGGTGCAGGCAGTCCTCTGCTGCGCAGGTCCACATCTGTCTTCTTTCCACAGAGGGTGGGATGCACAGCCTCACATATGGGACACGCCGTTTAGACTTCCCGATTTCAGGTCTTAATTACTCAGTGTTCACATTTTCCTTCCACTGTTGGCTTTCTCTCCACGTATGACGAAACTCCATGGTCAGCACTAGAAGAGGTGAGAGGTGTTTCATCTGGACCCGGGTGAAGGGTGGACAAGGTAACAGCACTGGGAACATTTTTCTCCTTCTCAATGAGCACAGTGTGAATGGCTATGTCGCTTCATTTGCTTTTAATTTTTATTAAGGAAATTTTAAACATACACAAAAGTAGAGAGAAGAGTGCGATGAATGTGAAACACTCATTGCCCAACTTGAACAATTATTAACATTTTCCCACCTTGTCTCTTGTCCATCTTGTCACCATCTATCCTCCTCCTCCAACACACTTTATTTTTATTTACTTTTATTTCATTTCATTTCAGTTTCTTTTCTTTTCTTTTTGAGATGGAGTTTCACTCTTGTTGCCCAGGTTGGAGTGCAATGGCGTGTTCTTGGCTCACTGCAACTTCCGCCTCCCGGGTTCAAGCGATTCTTCTCCCTCAGCCTCCCAAGTAGCTGGGATTACAGGCGTCTGCCATTACTCCAGGCTAATTTTTTTTTTTTTTTTTGTATTTTTAGTAGAGACAGGATTTCGCTATGTTGGCCAGGCTGGTCTCAAATTCCTGACCTCAGGTGATCTACCCACCTAGGCCTCCCAAAGTGCTGGGATTACAGGCATGAGCCACTGTGCCCAGCCTGATTCCATTTTCTTTTATTGCAAACCTTAGGCATCTTATCAGTTCACCTGTAGTTCAGGATATATCTCCAATGAACATATATTATAAAATATATGTCTGTTATATAATATATACTTTACATAACCATATAATACAAATATAGTATATATACATTATATAATGTAGAATGTCAGATACATTATAACTCTAATGTCATTATTACTCCTAACAAATTTAACAGTCTTATTTATACCCAGTCCATATTCAAACTTCACTGGGGTGTTTTAAAAACTGTCCAAATTGTGAAGAATTGGTTGGTCTATCCAATTATTTATTCATCCATTCATTCATGCAACTGACATTATGACGTCTTTAACTTGGCCAGGTCTTACAGGAGCTCATTGTCGTATAGGGAAGACAAACAAATTCACAATTGTAAAATAGTGGGATAAATGCAGAGTAGAGTTTGGTACAAGGCATGACTATGTCACAAAGAAGGGCACAATCAGTTCTGTGGGAGGTTGCGGGGGGCGGTCATGGAGGGCTTCAAGCAGCATGAGGATCATGGGCTGAAGTTGGAAGGCTGGCCAGGTGCTGGGAGCCGGCAATGGAGGAAGAATGCGCTAGAGAAAGCGTGGGAAATGGGCGGGCTCTTAGCACCATGAAATAGCACCAGGCAATGTCTCCTTAATTAACACAATGCCAGGTGCTTTTCTGAGTCAGTGAACAAAATCGACAGAAATCCCTAACCTGGCGGAGCTTATATTCTTGTGGGGGAGGACTGACAATAACATAATAAATGCATATATACAGCGTGTCAAAAATAAGGGCCATGGAAAAGAAAAACACAGAAAAACAAGGGACAGGGGGTTAAGAGGGCTGGGGTGTTTCGCAAGTTAACACAGGATGGTTAGGGTAGGGTGGCAGAAAATGAACAGGGGCTCACAGTTCCCTTTTTCCTTCCTTTGCACACAAGATCATGTTTCTCAGACTTCTGCACCGTTAGATTGGGACAATCGGCCTGGGGTCTGGTGAATAGAATTTAGATGGAAGTAATGCATGCCACGTCCAGGCCTGGGCATCATGCCCTGAGTGTTCTTTCTCCTCCCTCCACCATGTTCTTTCTCCTCCCTCCACCATGACCTCGGCTGTCACATACTGGAGATGAGATAACACAGCCCAGCTCCCAGAGTCACCAGTTAAGAACTGCATGACAGGCCGGGCGTGGTGGCTAATGCCTGTAATCCCAGCACTTTGGGAGGCCAAGGCAGGTGGATCACCTGAGATCAGGAGTTTGAGACCAGCCTGACCAATGTGGTGAAACCCCGTCTCTACTAAAAATGCAAAAATTAGCCGGGCATGGTGGCACACACCTGTAATCCCAGCCACTCAGGAGGCTGAGGCAGGAGAATCGCTGGAAGCTGGGAGGCAGAGGTTGCAGTGAGCTGAGATTGTGCCACAGCACTCCAGCCAGGCGACACAGAGTGAGACTCACTCTCAAAAAAAAAAAAAAAAAGAGAACTGCATTACAAACCCTGAGTGTGAAGCTAACGTACACATCAAAGTTGCTGTCTACCCTCCTACCAATATCTGCCCACTCTATGACCCTCTTTCTATCTTTTCTTCTGTGTGTGTGTGTGTGTGTTTAAGGAGTTAACACCTTCAATATATAAAGAGTTCATAAAAATCAACAAGAAAAGTATTAACCTTCTGTAAGAAAAATGAGCAAAGAACTTACAAAGTTGGCCAGGTGCAGTGGCTCACTCCTGTAATCCCAGCACTTTGGGAGGCTGAGGCGGGCAGATCACGAGGTCAGGAGATCAAGACCATCCTGGCTAACACGGTGAAACCCCGTCTCTACTAAAAATACAAAAAAGATTAGCTGGGTGTGGTGGTGGGCGCCTGTAGTCCCAGCTACTCAGGAGGCTGAGACAGGAGAATCTCTTGAACCCAAGAGGCGGAGGTTGCAGTGAGCCAAGATCCCACCACTGCACTCCAGCCTGAGCAACAGAGTGAGAGTCTGTCTCAAAAAAAAAAAAAAAAAAAAAGAACTTACAAAGTAAAGCAATATATAGACACAATAGAAATGTCCAAAAAACACTATATATGTTCTATAGTTTCAAGTAAATAGAATCATAGAAGCCAGAAATCAGTATATAGAAAAACTGTGACTTCATTATTAATGAAATGCTACCACCAAATACATTTTTTTGCAAGCTGGCTATGTTTTTGAAATGAATATATGCAGTATTGCTGAGGCTGCAATGAAATACTTCCTACACATTGCTGATGAAAGCATGCATTGGTAAAACCTTTCTGGAAGAAAAGTTAGCAATATTTTCTAATATTTTTTAAGAGCCTTAAACACGTTTCTGCTGGGTGCAATGGCTCATGCCTGTAATTCTTGCGCTTTGGGAGGCCAAGTTGGAAGGATCGCTTGAGGCCAGGAGTTCAAGACCAGCCTGGGCAACATAGCAAGACACTATCTCTACCAAAAAAAAAATTAGCCAGGCATGGTGGTGTGCACCTATAATCCTAGCTACTCTAGAGGCTGAGGTGGGAGGATTGCTTGAGCCCAGGAGATGGAGGCTGCAATGAGCTGTGACCGTGCCACTGCACTCCAGCCTTGGTGATAGAGCAAAACCCTGTCTCAAAAAGACAAACAACCGACAGCAACAAACAACCTGTTCCTGCCTTTTGACCTCATTGATAAGACTTTCAGGAATTTGAATAAGCAGAGATGTATTCGACAATCTATGCATACAATAACAGATTTCCATAACTTTTTAAAGAAATTGAAGTATCTTTATACCTTTGGCTGAGATAAAAAATTCACATTTTTCCAGTTGGCATGTGTTACTTTTATCATTAACAACTCATTACAAGTCTTTAAAAGACTCTTTTCTTTTTCTTCTACTCTGTTTTGTAGCTTCTTCTCAGAGCCAGGACAATGAGGACAGGCTGAGGGATGTCAGGCCACAGCCTTGTCTGCTGTGGGCCAGGCAGAGCATCCCAGGACACACACCTTCACAGTGAGCACTGTCCTTCATGAACAATTCACCGATTAACAACTTCGGACCCCAGGAAGTTACACTGTGCCCAAGTTCTTCCAGAGGCCACAACAATAAATCCAGGCCACCGCTAATGTTATTTATAAGCTGTGAGATTAAAACAGAAAAAAATCAATTATTAAAATTAGCCCTTTATCGAGACTGTAAGCATCTAACTTTCTCAGAACTGAGACCAAATAAGTGACCAGTTCTTCTCTAAGAGAATGAAAGAGTTTGCCATTTGTACTGTAATAAAAGTTTTTCACTCAGAAATAAGATCGACTCAAAATGGTCTTAGTCTAAGAGATAAAGCCTAAAAGAATGCTTTATTCTCTAAGAAAAACCACCTCTTATTACCTATATCACAATGGTCAAGCTATGCCAGTAAGCTGGGTCTCAGTTTCTATGTTTATACAATGAGGAAAATACTACTTCCCCCACGGGGCCATTGTGAAGATAAAATGGGAGAACACATGGCAGAGGCCTGATGCAGGGCCCAGGACATGTAAGTCCCCAGCAAATATTTCCTCCTTCCTTGGGACAAGGCACTACTGAGCAGTACAGAAAGGAGAATGAAAAGTAGGAAGAAGAAATTAAGATCTTGAAGCAGTCACACAAAACAGAATCCCAAAGTAATATAACCAAAAGGGATTTAGGTGTGTTTTACTGAAAATGTTTAAGAGGGATGATCAGAAAGTATTATGTAGCTATATTTGTGTATGATATGCTTCTGCAATAGATACAGTCAGAATTTGGAATCAGAATTTCTGGGCTCCAGGAATCACTATTTTTATTTTTTCTACCAAAGTTTAGTTTCTTCTACTCCAGAATTTCATACAAATCGAATCATATGTCCAGGCATGGTAGCTCACACCTAAAATTCTGGCACTTTGGGAGGCCCAGACAGGAGGGATTGCTTGAGCCTAGGAGTTTGAGACCAGCCTAGGCAACATAATGAGACCCTGTCTCTACAAAAACATTAGCTGGGCATGGTGGCATGCATTTGTACTCCCAGCTACTTGGGAAGCTGAAGCGGGAAGATCACTTGAGCCTGAGAGGTTGAGGCTGCAGTGAGCTGTGATTGCACCACTGCACTCCAGCTTGGGCGACAAGGCAAGACCCTGTTTAAAAAAAAAAGAGAGAGCGAGCGAGAGAGAAATCATAAAGCATAAAGTGTGAAATCTTTTGCGTAAGGCCTCTTTTACCAGCATGGTGATTTTGCAATTCATTTGCATATTGCTGAGAAGTATTTCATTGCATGGATATACCACAATTTGTTTATCCCCTAATGGACATCTGGGCTCTTTCCAGTATTTGGAAATTATAGATAAACAGATAAAACTGCTACTAATATTTTTGTTCAAGTCTTTTTGTGAACCAGAACTTTTTTTTACTTTAATAGATAAGTCATGTTACCTTTAAATTGTCATCATTTCCATATGTTTAATAGCTGGTGAGGCTGTGCATTTTTCCCTCTGATAATAATCCCATTTCTTGAGTGCTGGCTATAGTGACAGGTGCTCTAATTTGTCTTCATAAGAATCCTGCAAAGTGAGTGTAATCATATCTGCATTAGTCTGTTTTCACACTGCTGATAAAGACATGCCTGAGACTGGGCAATTTACAAAGGAAAGAGGCTTAATTGAACTTACAGTTCGACATGGCTGGGGAAGCCTCACAATCATGGCAGAAGGCAAGGAGGAGCAAGTCACATCTTAACATGGATGGCAGCAGGCAAAGAGAGAGAGCTTGTGCAGGGGAACTGCTCTTTTTAAAGCCATCAGATCTCGTGAGACTTACTCACTATCACTAGAACAGCATGAGAAAGACCCGCCCCCATGATTCAATTACCGCTGGGTCCCTCCCACAACACATGGAAATTCAAGATGAGATTTGGGTGGGGACACAGCCAAACCATATAAATATCCATTTTCCATAAGAAGGGAGAGGCACAGGCTCATCAAGCAAGTTGGGTGTGTGGATTCTGAATCATTACTGAAGCTGGGCTCACTCTAGGCCACACTGTGGCTCCCTTGGGCTGTGACAATGGCTCCTGAGCAAACCAGTTGAACTCATCCTTTGCTCACTTCCTGGAAGGGCATCTAGGCCTGCACATTATACATTTCTACCAATTTTAATCATTTGCAGTTAGATTGGTGATATGTTTTTCTCATTCTGTTGTTTTCCTTTAATATATCTTTTGCTATATTTTGTTGCAAAAAGATTTATTTATTCAGACCCAACTATTTTGTCTGATGATAAGCTCAATTTTTCAAGAGCCAGAAATTTATCTTTGCTCCACTGCTAGAATAAATCTGCAGTTCTGCTTTCCTATTTTTAATGGTTTTTGTGTTTTGCTTTCTGACATATTGGATATGCAGCCACATACCTATGGGAAGTATCTGCTCAATAAATTGCAAAACGGAAATGTGACTTCTGTTTTATACCTGGGAAATAGATGCCAAGATAATTGAGCCTGTTTCCTGAAGCTGTATGGAAAGGCCAGTAAGGGATCTTGATTCTTAGTTCACTGTTTTTAGCCCTGAGCAGAGTCTACCTTGGCCCCTGACCACCCCCAGAGGAGGAGCTGTGTTCACCACACTCCACTTAGAATGGAGCTCTCTGAGAGAAGTGCTGAGAATTACAGAGCGTGGGTTCCGGCGCAGGCTTCATTCTACCTCCTTCTTTACTTCTCTCCTACTTTCTTTCAAGTTTAAAGTTTAACAATTTCTAAAGTCAACAAACGACAAACACGCTCAGAGCTGGAACGAACCTCATAGTCATTCATCCTTTTATCTGGCAAACACTGGCTGAGCTAGGTCTCGTGGGGCCCCAGTCTAGAAAGACTAGGTCCAGACCGAGTCTATTGAGGGAAATGGACATGGAGACAGGAGAGAGTAATGGGATAGAGATTCCTCAAGGGATTAGGACTGGGGCCCGGGGGCTTCACTCACCCCAACAAACCAGGGGGGCCAAGAAGTGTGCCCTGAGGAGGTGGGGCCTGGGCCAGGCTGGAGGCTGAGCCTCGGGGTCTGGGTGTTGGGTGGAGTGAGCTAGCACAGGGAAACTCCTCCATCCCCCAGGGACACAGCCCCAGGCCAGGCAGGGAGATGAGAAAGGGCCAGTGGGGCAGGTGAGCTTAGGAGCAGTCACTGGAGCTGTTCCCTCTGGGGAGGCGGGGCGGGAAGAAGATGCAGGGAGGATGAGAAGGATGCAAGGAGGATGGAAAGGATGCTGGGAGGATGGGAAGGATGTAGGGAGGATGGGAAGGACACAAGTGGAGGTGGAGACCAGGAGCGTAGACTTTCAAGAGGTTTGAACAAAAAGTGGAGGAAGGATGACGGGGTGATGACTCTGGAGGGTTAAGATTGGTCAAGAGCTGAGCCACCTGAAGAGCAGGGCCTGGAGCTGGAGCGGAAGGCGGGTGAGACAGGATCCTGGGAGAGGCTCAGTCAGGGCTGACTCAGGTGGCTGGGAGCTGAGCCCAGGTGAAAGTGATGGAGGCTGGGTGGGCTGGCTGTTTACACATTGCAGGCTTGGAGGGGTGGGGCGTGCTTGATGACTCAGTGTTCTCAGCTGATCCGGAGTGAGAGAGGCAGAGATGAGGGTGAATGTGTGGAGGGTGAGATGGCTCCAGGCATGAGTGGGAGAAGCTGAGCCGGGAAAAAGACCAGGCAGTGGCGTGGGCACTGCCACTCACCTCCCCGGGCCGCAGTCCTCACAGCTGCGTGATGGGTAGAGAGGCAGAGAAGGGAGATGGTAGTGTGGTTGGTGCAAACCTCTGTCCTCAAACTCTTAGGATGGGAAGAAGATGCAGGGAGGATGGGAAGGATGCAGGGAGGATGGGAAGATGATGCAGGGAGGATGGGAAGGATGCAGGGAGGATGGGAAGATGATGCAGGGAGGATGGGAAGGATGCAGGGAGGATGGGAAGATGATGCAGGGAGGATGGGAAGGATGCAGGGAGGATGGGAAGATGATGCAGGGGATGGAGGATGCAGGAAGGATGGGAAGGCCATGTGGGCCTCTCATCTTGCGCAGAAGCTCACGGTTCTCCTGGGTAGGGGGAGGGGAGTGGCATGGCTTAGGCCTGGGCTGTAGGAAGAACATTCTGGCTACAGAGGGGAGGGTGAGTTTGAGGAAAATACTGAGAAGTGGGCATGATTTGAACCATAATAGCTACAGATGTTAAGGCCCAAATTAGGGTAACAGTAGGAATGAAGAGAATAATTGTTTAGGAAGTAAAATCAGCAGGACTTGGGGATAGATTCAGCAATGTGGAGGAGGGTAGAAAGCAAGAGTGAATCCCACACTGGATAGGATGCTGGGGGGGCCTTCTGAGTAAGGAAATAGAAAGTTGCAAGTTTGGGGGAAAGATGATTATTTCTATTTTTGACATTCAAGTTTCAGGGTGACTGTAGGCCACGAGGTGGTGACCTCTAAAAGGGAGCTGGATCTTAGAGGGGACGTCTCATCCCGAGATGCAACCTGGGAGCCATCAGCAAATGTGTGGAGGTTCAGTCAGTTGACGTTTGAATTATTCCAGGAGAGTGAGGATGGGAAGGAGACAGGGCCAAAGACAGACCCTTCCCTAAGGAGGGGGCAAATGAAAGAAGTGGGAGACCTAGAAGACCGCCTAAGACGTGGGAGGAAAGCAAGAGAGACCATGGAACCTCGTGCAATCGCCCGTTACCCAGAGAGCTGCATGCAGCAGTGACAGGAAAGAGGACTGCAAGCAGGACTGTTTCAGGGAGTGGGGCGTGGCAGGGTGGAGCACAGTTCAGATTGCAGGCAATTGAGTCACAAGTAAGAGACGCTGGAGGTGGAGACCAGGAGCGTAGACTTTCAAGAGGTTTGAACAAAAAGCGGAGGAAGGATGAATGATGGGCTGATGACTCTGGAGGGTTAAGGTTGGTCAAGAGCTGAGCCACCTGAAGAGCAGGGCCTGGAGCTGGAGCGGAAGGCCGGTGAGACAGGATCCTGGGAGAGGCTCAGTCAGGGCTGACTCAGGTGGCTGGGAGCTGAGCCCAGGTGAAAGTGATGGAGGCTGGGTGGGCTGGCTGTTTACACATTGCAGGCTTGGAGGGGTGGGGGGTGCTTGATGACTCAGTGTTCTCAGCTGATCCGGAGTGAGAGCGGCAGAGATGAGGGTGAGTGTGTGGAGGGTGAGATGGCTCCAGGCATGAGTGGGAGAAGCTGAGCCGGGAAAAAGACCAGGCAGTGGCGTGGGCACTGCCACTCACCTCCCCGGGCCGCAGTCCTCACAGCTGCGTGATGGGTAGAGAGGCAGAGAAGGGAGATGGTAGCGTGGTTGGTGCAAACCTCTGTCCTCAAACTCTTAAGAGCAAGGAATAACAATCACAGATAAAAGTGCAGTACCTACTCTTCAGCCAGGACTTATTCTCAATATTTTGCATAACACCCACTTAAGCTACACAGGCTGGTGCTAGTAGTATACCACTTTGTGGATGAGAAAATGGCACAGGGAGATTCAGAAGCTTGCCCAAAGCCACCAGCTCCTAGATGGAGGAGCCATGGTACAAACTCAGGCTGGCCAGCCCCAGAGCCCACACACTGTGCCATCGTGCTGCCTTCCTTCACTTTTTTTTAATTTTTAAATTATTATATTATATTGAGGCAGAGTCTTACTCTGTTGCCCAGGCTGAAGTGCAGTGGCTCACTGCAACCTCTGCCTCCAGGGTTCAAGCAATTCTCCTGCCTCAGCCTCCCGAGTAGCTGGGATTACAGGTGCGTGCCATCACACCTGGCTAATTTTAGTAGAGACGGGTTTCACCCTGTTGGTCTTAAATTCCTGACCTCAGATGATCCACCCGCCTTGGCCTCCCAAAGTGCTGGGGTTGCAGGTGTGAGCCACCGTGCCCGGCCAGCTGTCCTTCATTTTTCTTACTGAACTGGTCTAAATGCCGACTTTGGTCCCCATTCCATTAGGTGGCAGGAGGTTGACCTCAAATGAGTCAGGCCTTCTTCCTGGACCTCCCTGTGGATGCCGCTAGCCTCCTTTCCCATGGTTATGGCTGAGTCCCAGAAAACTTGCTGAGGGCCAGGCCCCCCGGGGTGGGGGGTGTGTTTAGGGAGAGGGGGATGAGTGTGCACTGGCAGGGGGCCATGGTGTGCTGAGACGTTCTCTACCCCTGCAGGCCTCAGCTGTGGCCTCCTGGCCCCTGACTGCAGGTTCTGGCAGTAGAGTTGAGCTCCCTTGCGCCCCTCTTGGTGCTCTGTGAACGTTTCCCTCTTCCGCTGCCTTCCCTGGAGTTCTGGAAGCTCCCACCCTTGCTGCCTCACCCTGTGCACAGGCCACACCAGCTGCCCCGGCCCTTCACTGAGCTGGGCAAAGGGGGCGCTGTCTTGCTACCTTCCCGGGATGAACCTGGGAACAGGCCTCTATTCACCTCTGTTGTGGGATTCTTTCATCATATTTGGGATCTCTGGCATGATGCTCCCTGAACACCCTTTTAAGTCAGGGTTAAATTTAAAAATTCTGGGCAAAGAAAAAAGATTTGTGATCTCTCAGGCCCGCTCTCAGCCTAAAGAGGCTGTCGTGTGCCGCAGTGGAGTCACAGGCTGCTCTTGGCTCCCTGCTGCTCCCTGGCTCTGGGAGGCGTGGGAAGGCCCTGAGCCTCTTTCACACTCAGAGGCAGAGTGGTCTGAGGACGGCAGCTCAGGCTGCAGAACTTCCAAAGGCCTGAGGTGGCAGCTCTGGGGCTGGGCACTCATGGAATAACAGCCAGACCTCGGCTCCCGGGAACCTGGCCTGACCTGGAGAGCAGGCCGCCATCTCTGCAGGCACAGAGGGGGCCCTGGGGGCCATCAGGGCAGATGCCTGGAGATGGGGGTCAGGAGGGGGGTGGACAGAACACTACCTGGTGATTGTGAATCCAAGCCTCCACCTTCTTCACAATCAGGCAGTCATTCTAGAACCTAGTAGAATCTCAGGCCTGATAGGATCTGTCCTGGTTCTGGAATGTTTAAGTTGTTCTAGTGAAAGGTATCTCAATTCAGAGGTACCTGAATTAGAGGTACCCACTTATGGGTGGGTAAATTACTGCAAGAGAAGGCAAGTCCCCTGCGTTCCACCCTGTCTGACAGTGCCACCCGCAGTCCCAACCCTGGAGCCCCAACTCTCACCCAGCCGTGCTCTCTGCAGGGGATGGAGCCACAGAGCACTCTGCTCCGGGAGGGCAGGGGCAAGGTCACGAGACCGCAGGGCTGGGCCCTTGGCGCTCGACAGGTTCCAAGCACCCACACCTGACCTGCTGACCAGAGCCACTAGAAAGCATAGGGCCCCCTCGCATGCAGGTCCCCCTCAGGTTACCCTCTGTACCAGGAGTCCGGCTCCCCTCTTGTCCCCTGTACCAGACTCATTCCCTTTGCTCATGCCCTTCCCCTTCAAGGAATGCTCTCCCACTGGAAAAAGCCTAACAGACGGCAGATACAAAACTGGTGAAATTATAATCCTGGGGTTATGATGCATTTTATTACTTTTGCTATTACAGGCATAGTCCTACCTCCCTAGCTGTGTTAGTACATTTTAAAGTAACAGAATAGTCACCTTTGAAACCACCACTCAGCCTGAAAGCTGGGCCTTAGCAAGAGCTGACACCAGCTGTGTGGCTCACCCCATCCCATTCCCTCCCTAGTGCTTCCCTGGGCTGCAGGGAGCTATCCCAAGATAGCTGTCACCCCGAATCCTATGTGCCTCTTTTCTGTGTTTTTTTGTTTGTTTTTTTTTTTTTAGACAGGATCTTTCTCTATTACCCAGGCTGGAGTGCAGTGGCACGATCACAGCTCACTGCAGCCTTGACCTTCCAGGCTCAAGCAATCCTCTCGCTTCAGCCTCCTAAGTAGCTGGGACTTCAGGCAGTTGCCATCACAGCTGGCTAATTTTTGCATTTTTTGTAGAGACGAGGTTTCACTATATTGTCCAGGGTGGTCTTGAACTCCTGGGCTCAAGTGATCTGCCTGCCTCGGCCTCCCTAAATGCTGGGATTCCAGGCATGAGCCACAGCTCCTGGTCTATTTTCCTTTCCTGTCCTCTCATCTTACCTATTCCTTGGAGTCCTAAAATGTGTATGTTATATTTGACATCTCTTTGCCTTCTTTGAGAGGGTGTCATGCTGTTTCTACTCTTTTGTGAGTTACTTTTCTCATTTAGTAGTAAGTTGATAAGCATTGTCCGTATTGCAGGGTGACCGTGATTCCTCTCTTTGGACGCTGTCTGATACGCCATGGTGTAAACACACCTGTTTATCCATTCTTCTGTTGGTGGGCATTTGAACAGTCCTGCTGTGAATATTTTTGTGTAAGAGTTTTCTGAAGTGTATACCTACGAGTGGAATTGCTGGGTCGTGGTGTACAGGAATGTCCCCCTAGGGGGTGTTCAGCTGTTTTCCTGAGTGGGTGACTCATTTACACTCCCACGGCCAATAGGTAGACAACCTACGCACCCACCTCTTCCCCAGCACGCAGCATCATCAGCCTTCTCCATTTGTGCCACTATAGTGGGGATACAGTGGCATCTAACTGTGTCCTCTTCCACTCCCGGCACATCTGTGCTGCAAGGCCCAGTTCATGAATGACCTTGCCCAAGAAGCCCTCGAGCTCTCCATGCATTTGGTATTTTTATAAGGGGGGTGTGCACGCGATAGCATTGTGAGACGCTGGAGCCGGAGCACCCCAGCACACCTGTTGCCACTCTCTGTTGGATGGTTTCTGCCACCTCCCCATGGGGTTCTTCTTAACATCACGGGACATCACATTTCTTTTCTAACCCTACCATTGGATGCAAGCACAGTGTGTTGTACATAGTAGATCCTCAGATCTATCATTGCTGTTTGAATAAGGCAGAATTCTTGTTTATACAGATCAAGGAAGTCACCCGCCATCTGTGAGGGAGGCAGCGGAGCCCCGGAGGCACTGGGGAGAGGCAGTTGGGCCGCGAGCTTGTGGTTGCAGATCGGAGCTGGCCAGGTGAGACCCTAATTAGCCACTTTCTGAAGGCCTCACAGCCGCAGCTGTCTGGAGGAATGACTCCTCCCAGCAGGCGGGGAGCCAGGCCTCTGGGGTCTGAGCCGTGTCACGGGTCAGCTGATGTTTTGCCCAGAAGGCACAGACTTCGCCTTCTGTCTGGAGGGGATGAAATCACAGGCTCATTATGAGGCCTGCTCTGGTCACAGCGCCATCTTCACAGGCAGCAAGGAACTCTAGCCTCAGCTCTCGCACGTTGGAAGCTCTTGCTGTGAGTTCCAGTCTGTGACTACAGGCATACGGCACCACCCCACATGCCAAGACACCCCATGTGCCACGTGCCAGGCAAGACAGGGGCTGCAGTAGCCTGCCAGTGTGGGGTCCGGGGACTTGGGCAGGGGTGCAGGGCATTACTGCTTATTAAAGCCTGCCTGGTGAGGGCTTTGTCTCTCAGGAGAAAGCTGAAGGCTCGAGGGAGACGAGGACTTGGCCAGAAGGCCTGAGCCCCACCCTGCTGCTTGCCCCGGTTAACTGGAGGCTTTTTGTCAAGTGCCTCTGCCTTCCACTGGAGGCCGAGGGAGCCACCCCACTGTGGGCTCAGGTCCAGAGCACGTGACAGAAAACAGGTGGGGAGAAGGAGAGGGGCCATTCAGATTTTGCTCCTCTAAACCTGTGTTCCGCCGTGTGAGTCACTGGCCGGTCTCCTGCCCTGGCGTGTTTTCCCGTGGCTCCCTGCAGCCCAGGGAGGCACTAACAAGCATCCCCCTAGCCATGGTCCAGGGCCCTGCTATTGATCTAAGCAGCAATCCCTTCCCTTGCCACAGGCCTGTGCATTTTCAAGGTGTATTTCCATATCCAATATTCCATTTCATCTGCCCTATGTTTGTTCATCACAAGCTTCCTTATGGGTTCCCCATTTGTGCTACTTCTGCTGGAGTTCATTTCTTGACCTCTGACACAGTTCTCTTCCTTGGGCCCATCCTTCTTCCTGTCCTGAGGACGAGCGCCCTGGCAAGTCAGCCAGGGGGTGCCTAGACTATTTTCCATGCAAAGCGAAGGGGGCTTGTGTCCCAACAACGCAGAAGAGGCTGAAGTTATCATGCACACAGTGGACACCTGTTATGCGGTTATCTGCTCAATCTATTCTAGGCGCTCCTGAATGCTTTCATCCATTTAAGGAACATTCACGGCACTGTGAGAGAGGATGCCAAGGATACCAATAGGCCTGCCAAGGATACCAAGGATGCCAAGAGATCTGATGCATGGTCTTACCCTCAATGGGCTTACAAAGTACTGGGGGGAGACTCCGATCTGGCCGCTGCCATGTTGGCCACCAACGGTATGGGTTTGGTGGCCTCTGAGCAAATTGCCTGCCCTTGGCAGGGAGACGGACCTAGCTCTGCTGCTGACCAGCAACGTGGCATTGGCCAACCATCCTAAACTTCTTGCAACCTTATCCATAAAGGGCAACATGAGAGCTCCCATTTACCACCTGCCTGCAGGGTTTCAGCTGTTTCACAGTCGTTACTGTAGTGAATTCTCACAACACTGAAGCTGGTATTATTTCCATTTAACAGAAGGGAAAACTGAAGCCCCAGTAAGCAAGTAGCTTGCCCCGTTCACTCAGTAAGTGGCTGAGGACAGAAGTAAATCCAGCAATGTTTGGCTTCTAAACCCGAGTTCTTTCCATTCCTGGATTCTGCCTCACAGGCCTGTTGTGAAGATTAAATGAGATTTTTAATGCAAAATGCCCAGAACAAAGGCTGGATGGCAGCAGTGTCCTGGTGAGAAGTAGCTACTGTGATCCTGAAGGGTGTCCTCCCTCCACCCATTGCTCCCCCCACAGCATCACGCACCTCCCACGTGAAATATGGGGGCTGGTTTTCTCCTTGTAGTAATTAACCCATGTGCCAGTGTGTTTATGGAAAATAGCTCACTCTGTGTCTTTCATCTCTAAGGACCCAATCACGTTTGGCAAGCAGGCTCCCAGATGCAAGGCCAGGTTCTCTCAGCTAAACAAAGGAGAGGAAATTATGCAGGAAATTCTGACAAAGAAAGCAATTACTCTGGTCTGACGTCGACAGGCTACTCGTGCCAACACGGGGCCTTTTTGTCTAAATTACCTGGGGATGTGTCTGCATGCACCCAGGCAGGCTCGGTTATTTTTCTGACTGGCTCTTTCACCAGGTGGGTGTCCGTCTGCCATCACCCTCCTCCCGCACACCTGGGGCAGCAGGAACCTGGGGGGTCAGGCGTGAACCGGCTGGGCAGCTTCAGTTCCCCTGTAAGGGCACACAGCTGTCTGGGGAAGTGGGGAAATTTCTAGAGCCCCTCCTCATCCCCAAAACTTCTGTGGCTGTGCCAGCGGTGGGGTCTCTCTCCTTTCCTTTCCTGAAGTCTTTTTCCCTGCTGTGGTTCCCCTGGCTCTTCTGACCACCCCAGGTGCCCACCTGTCCTGGTGGGCCATTAATCCCTCCTGGGGATGATCTAGCTGGGACATTTCTGTAACAACAATGCCGCTTATGTCTCTGCAACCCTTGGCGTTCACATCCACGATCTCATCTAGTCTGCACGACAGCACGTGAAACAGGCATTAGCGTCGCCATTTTAGGTGGAAAAAATGAGAAAGAGAATGTGTTTATCCAGGTCACCAGGCCAGTGAGGGCAGAGCCAGCACCCGCACAAGGAGGAAACCCAGGGCTAGGCTGCCTGGCCCCTGGGCTTGTTCTCCCTCCACCACCGTGTCCCAGACTGCTTGAAAAAGCATCGAAGACCCGTGAAGGAGTGAATTTTTAGTGGAGGAATTTCCGGCCCCCATGAGAAGTCATGGGGAGTTGCTTTTGGATGTGTGAGTCCTTCCAGAAACTTGTCAAATTATACCTCCCAGGCAGCTGCCTTCTCACGGGGTGGAGCTGGGCGGGGCACAGGTCTCATCTCCCCAAACAAGATACCATCCCCTTGCAGGGCTTTGGAATCTGGGCAGTAATTGGAGATGCAGATAGAAATCCACACGAGCCAGAAGCACATCCTGACAACAGCAATCTTGTTTGACATCTTCCAGGGCAGAGATGCTGTGCTGAGATGGAAGCGGTGGCAGCTGAAACCTGAATAATTAGAGCCGGCCGAACACCTTTTGACAAGGATCATGAAGACTTGCAAACATTAATTAACGTCCCCACCCGGTGAAGAAAGAGAAACTTATTTTCCAAGTGCATCAAGGGAAGCCCTAGGCAATAAGGTGGTGGCTTCATTCCCCACCACACCCCGAGTCAGCCTCCCTTCGCTTCCCACAGTCACCCCAAAGCGGCCCGAGTCACCCAGTGAGCCTCTCGGCCTTGAGCTATGCTGTCCGGCTGCTGCTCCCGTCCATCTTCCACACTCGGGAGAGATTTCAGTCCCAGCTCGCCTCTTTGTAGAGACCCTGGAGACAAATGTATAGGGTTGGGCTGCTTCTCTTCCTACTCCTTTCCTTTATTTATTTATTTAGAGACGGAGTCTCGCTCTGTTGCCCAGGCTGGAGTGCAATGGCACGATCTCGGCTCACTGCAACCTCTGCCTCCTGGGTTCAAGTGATTTTCATGCCTCAGCCTCCCGAGTAGCTGGGATTACAGGCGTACACCATCAGGCCTGGCTAATTTTTGTGTTTTTAGTAGAGATGGGGGTTTCACCATGTTGGCCAGGCTGGTCTCGAACTCCTGACCTCAGGTGATCCACCCACCTCGGCTCCCCACAGTGCTGGGATTACAGGTGTGCGCCATTGCACCCGGCCCCCTTTCCTTTTATTTGTTTCCTTCTGCAGTCACTGGTGGAGAATTTACCCCATCCACTCACCTGGGTGCTGGAAACGGTGAGGGCTTGGTGATGTAATAAGGTTTGTGTGGTTTTACTGCCAAATGAATTTCTCCTGGTCATTGTTGTGTCTCCAAGAGAATGACCTTCTTTTCCATGTCCCTCACCTCTGTCTCCTCCAAAGCTGAAGACTCTGGAATTGGGACCCATGCACTTTGTAAACTGTAAAGTGTCACATGGGTGTCAGTTTCAATTACTATCCCCCTGCTCTTAGCAGAATTACTTCTCAATTCTTTGTGCTGCATACCCGTGGAATTGCGTGATGGTTTAAGACACCATAAAATAGTACACTAAGAGAAAGACAGAAATATGAAATGATAATACTAAAGGTAAAATATTTTAGAAAGTTGCTACCTGTGCAGTGCTAAGTGACTCGCTGCCTGGAGGGCTTCTTGTGACACACCTGTATTTAGGTTTAGTGAGTTGTCATTTGTTCACTTCTTCCACAAGTGTTTGTTGAGTGTTCCGAGGGGCTGGGCAGAGTCAGGCCCCAGGGTAGGGTAGTCAGACCCAGAACAGGCCTCTCAGCCTCAGTAGACAAAGAGACCAGAGGTTATCTGTGGTCAATATTGCATCAGGGAGGGGACAGGCGCTGTCTTCCCTCTCCCTATTTTCTGAATTAGTGGATCCACCTCCTGTGGCTTTTCCACCTCGCTCCAGTGAGTCTAAATGTGCTGAAAGCTCAGGCCCGGCCTCTAATTTTCAGGTCCTGATGGATTTTCAACAATAAGCTGAAAGGCTCTTTCAGATTCCAATTTCTTAGAAAAAAAGCCAAAGCCAAACAATTCATAAAATGGCAAAAGCCAGTTCTCCCAGTGCCCCAGCGGGCCTGCTGGGCCGTTCACCTTTGCTTTCAAACATCCAGTTCCGAGGCAGACGCGAAACCCTGCACCCTCCAGCTTGGCTCCCTCAGGCCTGGACGCCCCCTGACACCCACATGAAAGAGGAAAAGAGGCACTTCTCCATCTCTGCACAGCTCACCATCAGAGATCCAAGCTGCTCGGCCCTTTCCCCTCACCCTGGGCTCCCCTTTCTGCCCTGTTCCAAAGCTTCCTGCCTTCGATCTCATAAGGCAGCCACCTGGCCCCTTAGCCCCATGTGTGGCTTTGACCTTCACTCGCTCCTTGGTCACAGTCCCAGGCTCCATCTGGTTTGAGCTGACCTGCGTGAGTGCCCCACCCGGCGAGTGGCTCACCCAGCCATGTGTCACCCCACGCCTGCCTGCTGGGCAAGTGATACCAGCTCAAACGCACGCAGGCCTGTCTGCTTTTCTCATGGTTCTCTCTGCTCAGCACTGGCCTGCTTCCTGTGGGCAGCATCACTCTCCTTCATGAGTACCCATCCCTGGGCTGCTCTCACTGGACGATGGAGTGCAGGCTTCCACTGTAACCACTGAATTCCACCTCCGTTTCCAACCGGCCGTGTTCGCTATTCCCAGAAGCTTCCCCGAAAGAACTCTGACTGCATCAAAGGGAGTTTACAAAAGAGGGTCAAAGCTTCATACAAATTGGGTCTTTCTTGTCATACTCAACTAAAACAGAGTCCAGAGGTTGGGGGTAAAGCACTTGGGGCACAAAACATTCCTTCAAGGATACAATTCTCTGCAGGCCTGGCCACTGGAACTGCCAGTTGTAACCTGAAACCAGTTTTATCCAACAGCCACTGGAGCAAACTGCTGAAATCTAACACCGTCACCCACAAATCAGTGTTCGCCAGTGCCCCCAAAACGTTACTAGTGGCAAGGAACTTTATTTCAAAACAAAACACGACATTTCTCCTTTTCATAAAACCTCCAACCTTCTCTGTTCTTTGGACATACCAAAGACCACCGGTCTGTGTCTATCCCCCGAATTACAGTTCTTGCTTCCCAAATAAAACATGTTAAACCCAGAGATTTATCTCTATGTTTTATTTAACTTCAACAACAGTAATGTAGTCTTGCTGCAGCGTCAATGACACACTAGTGAAATATTAGTGTCTGTGTTTTCACAGCCTCCTTTCGATAATGATATTAGTTAGCATCTACGGATGCTTACTCCGAATCTGGCAGGGAGATATTTTACCTGCATGATATCATGGAAAGTCTCATAAGAACCCTTTTGAGGGAGATTCTGTGATTATCTTTTCTTTACATGTGAGAAAACAGAGGCCTACAGAGGTTTGGTTAATTATCCAGAATCACACCGCTTGTAAGTGAGAACGTCTGGATGCGGCCCGGGGAGGTCAGCCCCTGCCGTGCTGTGGACCACTGTCTTAATCTGTTTCATTTCCAGCACTTTTTCTCCTTGAAGTAAACTTGCTAGGCCCTGTCTTCATGGTACCCTCTACAGAGGCAATTCATCGAGGTCTTTGATGGCTTAACACCAAGGAAGAACTAGTGGGGAGTAAAAGGAGGCAGCCCCGTCCTGGGGAATTTGAGTGGTGCTGGGTAAGAAGAGGGTTTGGGAGCCCTTCAGATCCTCTGCATCAGTGACTGTCTTTCTGTTCTGTCCTCTGAAGGCTGGTAATGATTAGATTCTCTGGAAACAAATGGAGTGGCATGAATCTGGATCCTGTCTCATCTCTGACATGTATCACCTGTGGAGCATTCGAAAATTACCTCTTCACTCTGGGCCTCAGTTTTCTCATCTGCCAAATGGCATGATAATTTGTACATGGGTCATAGTAAGGATACAAATGCAATACATTGTGAGAATATAATACCTTGTAAGGGTAAATGAGACGAACAGAGTGAGAGCACTCAGTGAACTATAATGTACTGCGTGAATGTCACGAGGATGATTCTTTGTTATTGGGAGATTCATGTGAGGATACTGTTTAAGAGGCAATCTCATGGGTGCCCCTTGCCCTTGGCATTTCTCTGTGTACTTAGCACCATTAGGTAGCTGCAGGTAGGCCACGGTGCGCTCATTACCTCCCCAAAGGGAAGGAGTAGAGCAGGGTAGAGGAAAATAAGGGGGAGACCTTTTTGGTTTTCAAAAGTCTAGGTGCTTTCATGGGGAAACTTCTGGGTTGAGGGAGATGCTCTGTATATTGTTCAAACTGAGTGCCTAAGATCTGTGCATTTTCTTTTTTTTTCTTTTTTCTCTTTTTGAGATAGAGTCTCACTCTGTTGCCCAGGCTGGAGTACAGTGGCACAATCTCAACTCACTGCAACCTCCACCTCCCGGGTTTGAGCGATTCTCCTGCCTCAGCCTCCTGAGTAGCTGGGATTACAGGCACGCGCCACCATGCCCAGCTAATTTTTATATTTTTAGTAGAGACGGAATTTCACCGTGTTGGCCAGGCTGATCTTGAACTCCTGACCTCAAGTGATCTGCCCACCTCGGCCTCCCAAAATGCTGGGATTACAGGCATGAGCCACTGCACCCAGCCGCATTTTCTTCTATATAAATGACACCTAAAAACACAAAACAAACACAGGTGTTTAGAGGAACAGAAAGGACTCAGGGCATAGACAACATATGTAACAGAAAATGTGGGATGAGAAGATATGGTGAAGGGCAAGCCTTTCTCGCCTCCTCCCAGGTGAGGGGTTGGAGAATCAGAATGCAAGAGTGGTGCTTGCATGCTCAGGTTCTAGAGAAAACAGGCTGAGCAGCCCATTCCCTAGGCTGCGTGCCTCAGGGATGTCCCAAATCCCAAAGAAGCTTGGAGGCTCCAACTCTTAGAAGTCATGGCTTCTAGGAGAAGAAATGTTACGACATGCCCAAGTGGACTGAGCCTTTGTCCACCTCCCACCACGCAGGAGCTGCTGAATCACGCTCCTGGGTCCAAGAGTAACACTGAGAATAACTGAGAGGACACTGACCAGGGGAGGGCCTTGTGGACAAACTGTGTGGATTCTTGGCTACGGGTCAGGTGGGACAGTGGAAGTTTCTGTTAATAACACAAGTTGAAACTAGCATGTGAAGATGACGGTGAAGATGAGATGTCCCCTTTCCCAAAGCCTCAGAACTTTGTAATTCTTGCCACCATCACCCTGTCCCTGGAACTTACCTACAACCCTAGAGAAAAGAAGAGAGGGGAACTCCAGTATGACTGCGATTAGTAGTGAATGCCCCAGGAGAGGGAGCTAGTCATATAGAAAAATAAAGTCATATTTTTTGCATAGTTATTTTTATTGTTTTTTTGAGACAGGGTCTCACTCTGTTGCCCAGGCTGGAGTGCAGAGGCGTGATCGTGGCTTACTGCAACCTTGACCTCCTAGGCTCAAGTGATCCTCCCATCTCAGCCTCCCTAGTAGCTGGGACCACAGGTATGCACCACCATGCCCAGCTAATTTTTGTATTGTTAGTAGAGATGGGTTCTCACTATGTTGTCCAGGCTGGTCTCCAACTCCTGAGCTCAAGTGATTCTCCCACCTCCCAAAGTGTTGGGATTACAGGCGTGAGCCACCACACCTGGCCTGCATATTCATGTTTGATTTCTGAGAGTTGCACCACTTCACAAAATTTTCTTAGCTATAGTTTTAAATCATGTAATCTACAGACAGGGTCTCTGCAATGTCCCAAAAGTGCCCTTAGAATGCACACAATTAATTTAAAATAGAAGCCTGAATGCTACATGAAGCGTTTTCAGACTTAAGAAAGAGGTGTTTCCATTAAGTATGTTTGCCATCTAAAAGTCTTGGTAATGACATTCTGTATTTCTTTGTGATACTTGCTTCGGCCTAACACAATGGTTTTATAATCTAGGACTCTGAGGACTGTGTCTTATTACCCTAGATTTTCCTAATTAATGGAAGTATCTTGGAACATTTGTTTCCTCTATAGGAACATCCTTTCTTTTCCTATCCCAAGCCTTTCCCAGGAACCATTGCTGAACCTGTCTTCCCGAGGGAGGGCTGATGACAGAAGATGCCTGCTGGCTGCCCACCACAATGCTTGGGCCAGTTTCCAGCTGCCGAAGACCCATCTTGAGCACATGATGTTGGCCGATGTCAATGTCAGGGGAACGGGGCATGTGACAGGAGAACAGTGTGGGGGCAGCCCTGGATCAACCATTAGAGAATCTTGCAAAGATCAAAAACAAACACACAAAAGGAGCCGAATCATTTAAAAGTCTTAGTCACACAAACGAAACCAACCCACAGCAAAGCAACCAAGACAAACACCAAGGTCAGGAGCACAGCTTGTTGGTTAAAGCAGCTGCAAGTGTGGCTGTCTGTGCTCTGCCTGTGGGGAAGGCACCTACCCACTCTGAATCTGTGTCCTCCCCTCCAAAATGGACACGAATCATATCCACCTCCTAGTGTGATTACAAGGGTTAAACGAGGGAAACACTTTGTGTCTAGAATTACTTAAGGGAGGAAGCCACTTTGTGTCTAAAACTACTTAAGGATGTAAGGAGAATGCCAAGAGCTAGACCAGATTTGTTTTCTGTGATTTTAGGGCTAAAATGTTAAGCCCCTTCCCTTTAGGTGTCAGTTAACCCTTTAGAAGTCCCTCTGGAAGGAGATAGTTTGGGGGTAGCCATTCCAATTGCTTTGGAAAATCTGGTCTTCAAGTGTTTCATTTATATGGAAAGGGGATCTTATTTCTAAATATCTTCAAGCTTCTGGCTTTTGTTCTCACCCATTCCTTCAGCACACATTCTCTCACTGGTCTGGGACCACTGAGCCTCCATTTGGAAAACTATCCCTGTCCCAGACTCTGAAAGCCACTGGGTCCTCAACAAGAGGTGTGTAGGGAGGCCCAGGCCAGCCCTGCTCCGCGTTAGACGCCCTTGAAGGGCCAGAGATCTGGCCTACGCCGGTCAGGAGGTGACTACATACAAATTCTGGCTGCAACATCGCGGAGCACAAAGTGGGGATGCCAGGGTCAGGTTTAGAGCCCTTGGGCTGTGCTTGGGGCCAGAGCCAAGAAAGCAAAGGACCTACTGCTGGGCGTGGGGAGGAGAGGGCAGGTGCCTGCATTGAGCACAGACCCCCTGGTCAGCTGCAGGTGTGCCATGTCAGCCTCGCCCAGACACAGAGGTTTGGGGCCCACCCTCAGTGGGGAGTCTTGCAACTGATCCTCCTTTGACCTTGACACTGTACTTCTCCAAGAACTGGCTTCTGATGGTCCTACTGCTCCCCCAAAGGGCTGTCTGTTCTGTCCCTGGGTCCCTCTTTTCCCTGCGCCTTTCCTGATACTGGTCTGTGTGCCCAGAAACCTGTCAGCTACCATCGGCCTCATCCCTGTTTGGACAAATTCCCAGGATCCTGGTTTTGTTCTGACTAATGAGACTTGTGTCTTGCCCCCTGTGGACAGATTTCTGGGCTTCAGATCCTCCGGTGAGCCCATGCCTCCTGGGCCCTCTATCAGGGCTGTCCTGGGCTCATAGTTCCACCATCCCACTGCCCCAGGTTTGTGGTTTATTCCTCGCGCGCCCCATTAGTCCTATGCACAGAGCTCACTGCTCTTGCCCTTTATGACTTTGAACACAACTGAGTATCTGTGCTTATTATTCAGGTCTTTCCTACTAAACCGTCCACTTCCTGAGAACAAGGGCTAATGTCAATTCTCTTTTCTCTACTGTTGATTTCTTAGTGCCTAGTATAAAGAACATTTGTTGAATGAGTGAATGGATAATCATGAGTAAATTAATGTACATCCACCCTTATTTTCTAAAAAGTAATGATAACCAGCTTCCTTGCACATCTATTATTTTCCTTGATTGCTAGACAACCAAGAGTTAGAATCCTTTAAAGATGAGAGAATAGAGGCTCAGAGTGTTCATGATTCCACAGGCATAAGGCTACATGGCATGGACTAGCCATTGTAACCCCTGCAGGCACATCTTGGGGGTGGGCAGACACACACACACACACACACACAAATACACACATCACATATACATATACACACATATATATATACATACACACAAATACACACACAAATACATCACATATACATATACACATATCTACACATACACGCAAATACACACATCACATACATACACATACATATACACATACATACAAATACACACATAGATATACAGACACACACACACGTGTGCACGTGGAGAGGATGGAATGGGCTGGGCACGCATGCAGGCCACTGTACTATAAATAGTGGCAGTTGTGACCCTCCCCACAGCGCTGGGAGACGCTTGTGGAGCAGGAAACATCGAGCTTGACATTCTTCACATTTCCGTGTCCACAAACCATGGTGACCACGTAATCACAGTCCCAGCACAGTCCCCAGGGGCTGCTGGACAGGCTGAAGTCTTGTTGGGGAAGTTTCTGGGCACTTGGAGAAGGGGCCCTGCCAGTCCCACAGCCTCCCTGGGGGCTTCCAGGCTCCCCCTGCCTCCCTGCCACCCAGTCCCCACTGAGTCTGTCAGGCCTTCCCTCCGACTGATCACCAAAAGGCCATTTTCCATATCTGCGTCTCACGCAGCTGTGCAGGTAGAATACCAACAAGAACCCTTCTCCTTCAGGGATAATGGGAAAGTCCTTGTGGCTTGAGTCACTCTCCCTGCCCTGCTCGCCCTCCGTGAAGAGGGCATGGGTGGTCTTTAGCTCCTGGCACTCGGGCTCCGCTCTCCCCACCCTTGACCTAAAGACCCTCTCAGTCAGAGTAGCCAGGGTCATCCTTGGGGAGGCAGTGGGAGGTCACCTCTGTGTGCCTGTCCTGGCTGCTCACCCGCTTGGGCACTTTCTGGGCAGATCGGGGCCGCCTCAGCATGTTCAGCACCCCGGGCTGAGTGACGGGTCCCTTGCCTGTGGTGTTTGGTGGATCTCTGTTAACATCTCATAGCGCCCTTTTGACTGTGAGGAGTCAGAAGCCAGCTCCCCCGGGGAGCCGGCCTGACCAGCCTGCCTGGACCATTCCCTTCCCACAGCCCTGTGGCTGTGCGGGGGTCCCCTTGGGCAGGCCACTGGGCGGAACTCCGTAACAGAGACGTAGGCCAGAAGGGAGCGATGGCTCTGATGGGACCCCCGATGGAGGAGACCACTATGGGGCTGGGTACGTGTCTGCCTGTGCCACCGAGGGAAACCCTGCCTCTCTGCGGGCCGCAGCTGATTCCTCAGTGTGGGGAGGCCCTGGCCCAGACACCTCTCTGATCCCCTCCCTTGGCGATGTTAACCTGATTTGCGCTGTTCCCACAAGGCGAGTCTCCCAGGAAATGGGGGAGACCAGCAGTGTGTCCGGCCTGTCTGCCACTTCCTTCTGAGTTCCTTCTCCTCCCCTCCCTCACTTTAGAGGTCACTCTCTAAGGATCTGACCCTGAGGCCTGAGCACCCCTTTATCATCGCGCAGAGCTACTGGCACCGTGAGGGTGGGCCCTGCCCAACCGGCAAGCAGGCCCCCGGGTGGTTCGAGGCCCTGGTGGGGCCTCATGTGGGGCTGGCTGGGCCCCTCAGGCCCCTCTGGACGGGGCGGGCCTACTTAGGAGATGCGTGCCCCGCCCCTCATCAGCTTCCTCCTCTTTCTTGTCCCTTGAGCTTCTCCACAGGGTGGGGGCAGCAGAGGCCATGCGCTTCCCGGGCTCAATGAGCTGTGGGCTTTTTGGAGACTGTTTGTTATTTCGCTTCCTGGTGGTTCTGCCAAGCGCCCTCCGGCCTCCGGAGCCGCCAGGCAGGTTCAGCTAAGGATTCTGAGCGCTGCTGCCGCCCTCTCCGGAATATCAAGCAGGCCTGGGCGGCCGCCGGCAGCACTTCCCGATCTCTCAGCTGTCAGCCCGACAGGGGCAGGGTGGTGGCAGGGTTGGTGGCAGGTGTGTGTGTATGTGGAGGGCCCGGGGGCAGGGGCACTGGCGCTTCCCAAACCCAAACCCAGACCACGTCAGGGCAGCATGAGGGCCACAGGAGTGGGCTGGATTCTGTCTACTTGCATGGTTTCAGCCTGCAGAGTTTAAAAAGGCATGAATGACAAGAATAACAGGCAGAAGTGTTCATTCTCGGGGAATGGGCAGTTCCACCTACGCGCCCACCTGTCTCCATCCACCAGAGGCTCGGGGAGAGCTGTGCACACGGCACTGGCCAGTGCCAGCATCCTTCCTGCCCCACTCCCCTAACTGCAGAGAAGGATATCCAAGTTCTCAAAGCAGCTGCGTTTCTCCGACGTTTCCCAACGTAGCTTTAGGATCTGTGCAGAGTCCGCATCCTACTCTTGAACGTACCCATGTTTGCTATTCTGTAGAAGGACTGTTTTCAGTCACTGACTGACCAGTTAAGGTACTGGTTTCACCTCAAATCTTTGAGTGAAGTTAACCCCTCAGAAAGATATACATCCACTCTCTGGCCTAGCTCCCCAGATCCTCAGGGCACACAGGTACCCTCGTTTGAGAAGCAAGAAAAGAACATATATTATTATTATTATTATTTTTGAGACAGGGTCTCACTCTGTTGGCCAGGCTGGAGTGCAGTGGCACAATCTCGGCTCACTGCAACCTCCGCCTCCCAGGCTCAAGCAATTCTCCTGCCTCAGCCTCTCGAGTAGCTGGGATTACAGGCATGCGCCACCATGCCCTGCTAATTTTTGTATTTTTAGTAGAAATGGGGTTTCACCATGTTGGCCAGGCTGGTCTCGAACTCCTGACCTCAGGTAATCTGCCCACCTCGGCCTCCCAATGTGCTGGGATTACAGGCGTGAGCCACTGTGCCTGGCCGGTATTATTTTCTTTAGAAGGCTCAAGAATCACTATATTCCACCTACTTCTGCACATATCATTATTCATACCCACTTACAGTACAAATGTGTATGTACCACCAAGTCTCCGGTGCATCCTTTTCTCTTGCTGCTGTGGGACTCTGCACCATTGGTTTTCAATGTATAGCTGAAGGTTTGGAGCGTGGGTGTGAATTCTCCCATGAGGAGGCCTGCTTTCAGCAAGTATTAGTTCTGTACACACCAGAGCGGGAATGAGAGATTTAAAGAGATGGTTCAGGGTTTGGACTACATGCCCTGAGTTGGAGGGGCAGACCTCCAACTCTCACATAGGAGGACTTCAGGGTCACAGAGAATTGCCAAGAGTGCTGGCAGGTCAGGAGCCCGGACTGCTGGGTAGCCACGCACTTCTGCAGCTCCACAGCAGAAGCCAAGCTTCCCGTCAGGAGGAAGCCAGCAGAGCCTGGGTTGCTCGAGCTGCTCTAGTTCTGAGACCCTGCTCTGGCACCGCGCAGCTCCGAACGTCACTGATCCACATGGTGCGTGTGGAGGGTTCTAGCCAGGGTCTTAGTGCTCAGTAAGTATGTGGTCAACTGGAGCCTGAATCCAGTAGTCAGGTGACTGTGTTGGGCGTGAGGTGGGAAGAAGGGCTGGGCTTCGTTTCAATGACTACTTGAGTGGCAGTTGCACAGAGTCACTGCTGGGAAGTCGAGCCCACCAAGATTCAGATGATGGGCACGTGACAGTGTGGACAGATGCAGGGGCATGAGGTCCTGGCACATTGGTTCATGTGGCCGGGTGCAGACGGCCAGGCGGATATGGGGCAGAGGAGGCTGGGTGGGGGCAGGGGCAGGGGCAGGAGCTGGGCCGTGGAGGCCTGGTGCTCATCGTGCTTGGAGTTTGAGGCTCATCCTGAAGGTTCTGAGATGCCAGTGGGGAATCTGAAGTGGAAGAGTTTTATGGCTAGATTTTAGTTCAGGATGAGCCCCTGGCTCAGTTTGGAGAGGCTGAATGAGCGGGAAGGAAGACCAGGGGTAGGAAGCCAGCTACAAAGGTGTTGCAGCAACATGGGTAGAGACGGTGGGGGTTTCAAGGGTAAGAAAAGAGGCCTCAGAGTGGGTGTTATGGTCAACAGCTCCAGGACTGGTGCGACACATCTTTTTGATATTGTTCTCTTTCTTCCTTCCTTTATTCCTTCCTCCCTCCCTCCCTCTCTTTCTTTCTCTTCCTTTTCTTCCTCTTTCTTTCTCTTTTGCTCTCTTTCTTTCTTTCCTCTTTCTCTGTTTCTCTCTCTCTTTCTCTCTCTCACTCTCTCTCTTTCTTTCTTTCTCTCCCTCTCTCTCTCTCTCTCTCTTTTTCTTTTTTGAGACAAGTTCTCACTCTGTCACCTAGGCTGAAAAGTGCAGTGTGATCATAGCTCACTGCAGCCTTGAACTCCTGCACTCAAGCTGTCCTCCTGCCTCAGTCCCCCAAGTAGCTGGGACTGCAGGCTGGTGCCACCAAGCCTGGCTAATAGTATTATTTCTCTAATTTGATGTGACTCTTTTTTTTAATGAGAAAGTATAGTGGGGTTATTGTTTTTAATTTTTAACATCTTTGAAGAGCGCTAGTTCCCCTCCCTCTTGGGTGGGGAAGAAAGTCGTGAATACCAGGGCTATAAGCTCCACTCTCTAGCCATGACAAGCCAGGGACAAGATGCTGTGTCCCTCAGGGATTACATCACAGCCCAGAGTTAAAATTTAACTTATCAGTAGTAGCTGCGAGGCTAGCTCTCAGTTTCCCCAGCCAAGATCTCCTGATTAGCCTCGTTATTGGGAGTACCTGGGACTTAACACATTCTCCCGGGGAAGTTCAAGAGAACTGCAAGATTCAGGTCCATGGGGGCAGCACACTCCTCAAACCAGGAGCAATAAGAGCCAAAGACCTCAGAGCCAGTGACCCCTGGCAATCTCACCTTAGAACACGAGAGGTAGACTGAGACTCAGCTCTATAAAGGCAGGGGCCCCCCCCACAGTCAGAGCTGCACCTCCAACGCCCAACACAGTGCCCGGTGGCAATGACTGCTCACAGATAATGGCCAGATGAATGAATGAATAAACAACATGCCTGGAAAAGTCAATTGACATAATTCACATCCACAGACAAAAGGAAAAAAACTCTATGATCATCTCAATAAATGCAGGAAAAGTACGTGACAAAATTCAGCTTCCATTTATGACAAAAACCCTCAGCCAAATAGGAACCGAAAGAACTTGTTCAACCTCAAGCTATTGTACTAATATCAGACAAAGTAGACGGTAAGTCCAGAAGCATTATTAGAGATAAAGAGGGGCATCATAACGACCAAATATTCAATTCAGCAGGAAGATGTAATAATTAAAAAATGTGTGTACTCCTTAATAACATAGCTTGAAATTATATGAAGCAAACATGGACAGACTATAAAGAGAAATCAACAAATTCATAATTAGAGTAGGACAATTTAACAAATCTTTTAGTAAGTGACAGAATAAATAGGTGAACATCAGAACAAATATAGGTGATTTGAAAAATGTATTTAACAAACTTGATCTAGATGACCTAGAATGCTGTACCCTAACAGCTGCAGATACTCATTGAGTTCAAGTGCATACAGACCTTTCTATAGAATGTAATCATACACTGAGTCATAAAACAAGTATTTTAAAATGTCAAAGAATTTAAATCACACAGACTATATTCTTTTATTATCAAGCTAGGAAATAACAAAAAGATGACTGGAAAATTCCAGTGTGTTTGGAAATTTAAAAATACACTTCTAGACAAACCACAAGTCAAAGATAAAATGACAGTGGAAATTAGAACATATTTTGAACTGAATTAAAATGTAAATATTCAAAATATAAATTTGTGAGGTATAACCGAACTTATGCTTACAGGGAGATATATTGAAAAAAAGGCTAAAAATAAATAATCAAAGAAGTTAGAGTCTGGATATGGTGGCAAGCACCTGTAATCCCAGCTACTTGGGAGGCTGAGGCATGAGAATTGCTTGAATCTGGGAGACAGAGGTTGCAGTGAGCTGAGATTGCACCACTGCACTCCAGCCTGGGCAACAAGAACGAAACTCCGTCTCAAAAAATAAAAAAAAATAAAAAATAATTGCTGAATGTGGTGGCAGGCACCTGTAATCCCAGCTACTTGGGAGGCTGAGGCAGGAGAATCGCTTGAACCCTGGGGGTGGAGGTTGCAGTGAGCCGAGATCGTGCCACTGCACTCCAGCCTGGGTGACAAGAGCGAGACCCCATCTCAAAAATAAAGAAGTTCGCAAAAGAACTACAAATTAAATCCAAAGAAAGTAAAAGAAAATAAATAGTAAAGAGATGAGTAGATTTTCATTAAATACGAAACAAATTTACAATAGAGGATGAACAAAACCAAAATTGGTTATTTGGAAACACTAACTGATAAATTCCTGATAGGCTGATAAAAAAGAACAGAGGTAGCACAAATAACAGTATCTGGAATGAAAATGATGATTGCTAGAAATATTTTAAAGGCATTTTTTTTAAAAAATAAGAGGACATTGGCCGGCCGTGGTGGCTCACACCTGTAATCCCAGCACTTTGGGAGGCTGAGGCAGGTGGATCACAAGGTCAGGAGATCGAGGCCATCCTGGCTAACACAGTGAAGCCCCGTCTCTACTAAAAATACAAAAAATTAGGTGGGCGTGGTGGCAGGCGCCTATAGTCCCAGCTACTTGGGAGGCTGAGGCAGGAGAATGGCATGAACCCGGGAGGCAGAGCTTGCAGTGAGCCAAGATCACGCCACTGCATTCCAGCCTGGGCAACACAGCAAGACTCCGTCTCAAAAAAAAAATTAAAATTAAAATAAAAAAATAAGAAGACATTATTAGCAACTTAATGCCAGTAAATTTGGAAGTTTTGATGAAATGTATAAATTCCTAGAAAAACAAAAGTTACCAGAATGGACACAAGAATAAATAGAAAATCTTAATAATTAAATATAGCATTTAAAAACCTTCCCATGGCTGGGTGCAGTGGCTCACGCCTGTAATTCCAGCATTTTGGGAGGCTGAGGTGGGTGGATCACGAGGTCAGGAGTTTGAAACCAGCCTGGCCAACGTGGAGAAACCCCATCTGTACTAAAAATACAAAAATTAGCTCGGCGTGGTGGTGCGCGCCTGGAGTCCTAGCTACTCGGGAGGCTGAGGCAGAAGAATCGCTTGAACCCGGGAGGCAGAGGTTGCAGTGAGCCGAGATCGTGCCACTGCACTCCAGCATGGGTGACAGAGCCAGACTCCATCTCAAAAAAATAAAATAAAAAAAAAAAAACCTTCCCATAAAGAATAATCCAGATCCAGATGGCTTCTTAAGTGAATGCTACTAAACATTTATGAAAGAAATATCATCAATTTTATGTAACACTTAGAAAACAGAGAAAAGATTCCTCAAGATTTCTATGACACCAGAAGAACCCGATTCCCAAATTTGATAAAAACGTTACAAGAAAGGAAAATTAGAGACCCATTTAATTCAAAGAGATAAATGCAAAGATCCTAAATAAAATATTAGCAAACCGAAATAAAGCATTATGTAAAAAACAGGATACATCACAACCAAATTGGATTTATTCCAGGAAAGCAAAGTTGATTTATCATTGAATAATTCTATTTTCTTTTTTTCTTTCTTTTTTTTTTTTTTTGTTTGAGGCAGAGTCTCTGTCGCCCAGGCTGCAGTGCAGTGGTGAGACCTTGGCTCACTGCAACCTCTGTCGCCAGGGTTTAAGCAATTCTTCTGCCTCAGCCTCTCAAGTAGCTGGGATTACAGGCGCCTGCCACCATGCCCGGCTAATTTTTGTATTTTTAGTAGAGACAGCGTTTCACCATCTTGGCCAGGCTGGTCTTGAACTTCAGATCCCATGATCCACCCACCTTGGCCTCCCAAAGTGCTGGGATTACAGGCGTGAGTCACAGCGCCCGGCATCATTGAATAATTCTTTACCACATTAATGGAATAAAGAAGAAAAACACAATTTTCTCAATAAATGTGGGAACAGCATGTGATAAAATGCAACATGCATTAATAAAACAATTCTTAGCACTGGTAATAGAAGGGAACTTCCTTAATCCGATAAAAATGTATTTATTTTTAAAATCCACAGCAAGTGTATAAAGGTGAATTTTTGTAAATTTTTCTTCTAAGAACAGAATAAGACAGAAAGATAAACTATTAGATTTAATAAGTGAATTTAGGCTGGGAGCAGTGGCTCACACCTGTAATCCCAGCACTTCGGGAGGCCAAGGCGGGTGGATCACCTGAGGTCAGGAGTTCGAGACCAGCCTGGGCAACATGGTGAAACCCCATCTCTACTAAAAATACAAAAATTAGCCAGGTTTGGTGGTGGGCATCTGTAATCCCAGCTACTCAGGAGGCTGAGACACGAGAATCGCTTGAACCCAGGAGGCAGGGGTTGCGGTGAGCCAAGATCGTGCCACTGCACTCCAGCCTGGGTGACAGAGCGAGACTCCATCTAAAAAAAAAAAAAAGTGAATTTAGCAAAGTTGTTGGAAGCAGCCAATTAACAAAAATCAGTTGTATAAAACTACAATTATAAATTATACTTTAAAAGATAAAACTTAAACATCTTACCTAACAACACAAATAATTTTGTTAGAAATAAATCTAACAAACATCTTCAAGAATTCTATGCTGAAAACGACAAAACATTATTAAAAATATAAAAGAAAGCCTGCATGGTGGCCCACGCCTGTAATCCCAGCACTTTGGGAGGCCAAAGCGGGCAGATCACCTGAGGTCGGGAATTCGAGACCAGACTGGCCAACATGGGGAAACCCTCTCTCTACTGAAAATACAAAAATTAGCTGGGCATGATGGTGAATCCCTGTAATCCTAGCTACTCAGGAGACTGAGGCACGAGAATCTCTTGAACCCAGGAGGTAGAGGTTGCAGTGAGCTGAGCTGAGATATTGCCACTGCACTCCAGCCTGGGCAACAGAGTAAGACTCTGTCTCTAAGTAAATAAATAATAAAAATATAAAAGAAGACCTAAATAAATGGAGAGATGTTTGTGGACTAAAAGTTCAATTATCTCAAGATGTCAGTTCTCAAATTGACCTATTCCAATGCAATGCAATCTCAATAAAAATCCAGTAGGTATTTTGCAAAAATGCAAAGTTGATTCTAAAAGTTATATGATAATGCAAAAGGTCTCAAATAACCAAGCAATTTTTGAAAAAGAACAAAATTGAAAGGATTTCTCAAGTCTTTGGAAAGACTTCAGGGTGGTATTGACACAGGAGAGGCAAATAGATGATCAGAACAAAACAGAAAGTCCAGAAGACCCACACATACAGGCACACTTGTTCAGTGTCAAAAGCACCACAGCAGAGCAGTGGGAGATAGGATGGCTTTTCAACAAACGGTGATGGATAAAATACAATGAAACCTGGTCACTACCTTACACCCCACGTAAGAATCCGTTCCATAAGTAGAAGAAGCCAGACACAAAAGGCCACCTTTTGTATGATTCCCATTTGCATGAAAGCTTAAAAATTGGCAAAACCAAGATGTGGTGTTAGAAGCCAGGATAATGGTTACCTTTGGGAAGGAGTGACGGGTAGTTGTGGGAAGGACCGTGAGCACAGCTTTTGGGGTTACATGAGTGGCTACACGAGTGTATCCGCTTTGTGACAACTCACCAAATTGTACATTGAGGGTATGCACATTTTTCTGTATACGTGTTATATTTTAATGTAAAGTTAAAATGTTTTGACCTTGCTATTTATAGCTTCATAATGGTGGAGAAATTATATAATTTTTCTAGGCCTCCTTTTTATTTTTATTTTATTTTTCTAGAATGGGGATTATAATCTCCACTTTGTAGGTTGTGAGAATAAATATGTTTCATAAATAAGCACTTTGTTCAGTAACTGGCCCATAGCAGAGGCTTGATAAATGTTCCGTGTTATTAGGTGATAAGGTCATTTAGATAGTGGTGGAACTGGGATTAAAATTAATCCAGACAAGATATGTTTTCTATCACATATCCTATGTCACAGGGCTGCTTATTAGCTGAGCTTGAATGGAATGCTGGATTTAAATAGCATTTGCTATGAGTTATCATAAATAGTCTTCATTCTCAATTTTATATTTTGCAAAGGATCAAGTGTATTAATTCCTCCCACTTCTCAATTCCTATGAGTATACTTTGGAATCTCAAGTATTTTAGTGTATCTATCCCCACTAAAGATGAAAGTACATTCTAAATAATCCAATCACCATGTTAGAAAACTGTTTAGAATTGTTGGCTCCATCAGGGCCCCAAGAGGGAGAAGAACATCCGGCTGACCTGGGGGCTGTGGCCAGGGTTGCCCAGCCACTAATCACCTATGAAATGACTGTGTTTATAGAACAGCACTGTGGAGCATGGCTCCCTTGAATCAGATTGTAACCAAGACCTCATTAAGCGGCACAGAGAAAAAAAAAGTTAAAGGACACATTAGTTTCCAAAAGGAATGTTTGGAAAAGTACTCAAAGATGAAGCAGCTGAAAAAAGAACTGTGTGTCTTATTAATTAGCACATCAACAGACTTCTGTCCCGTGGATTTGATCACAGTGAATGCACTTTTGGATGTGAATCAGCAGTTCTTGAATCTTAATGAAAGCAGTCAGCAAGAGTTAATCACAGCTGGTTTCTGAGCTTATATGTAACTAAAATATCCAGCCAAAGAGAATGTCTTAAGAAAAAGGATAGTTTATCACTTGATCATTTTTAAGAGTGTGAGTTAAGTATTTTATGATATAAAATTTTGAAGGCAGACTGCAAACATCTAATTACGGTATGATGGCACCAGCGTGGAAATGTTTATACATGGCAAAGAATGGAAGACATACACAACTGGGAAAATCATTACGGTATTAGGATAGTGAGGTTAGGACTGCTGACTAAAATTTTACTTTAATGCTATTATGTTGTTTGTATTTATTTACTTATTTTCTTGAAACAGGATCTCTCTGTATATCACCCAGGCTGGAATGCAGTGGCACTGTCTCGGCTCACTGGAACTTCTGCCTCATGGGCTCAAGTGATTCCCAGACCTCAGCCTCCCAAGTAGCTGGGACCACAGGCGCATGCTACCATGCCCAGCTAATTTTTGTATTTTTGTAGGAACAGGGTCTCACCATGTTGCCCAGGCTGGTCTCGAACTCCTGGGCTCAAGTGATTTGTGCCCCCTTGGCCTCCTAAAGTTCTGGGATTACAGGCATGAACCACTGTGCTTGGCCAAATGTTATTGTGTGTTTTGTTTTTTAAAATGAAACAATCTTTAGAGGGGGCCCTGGTTTCTTGTTTGATGTACATCTTACTGTCCCATACTGATAGTAAAAGTCACTGAAAAAGCACTTCCTCCAGTGTGATTTGGTTATTAGATAACACAGCTAACATCTGTGCAGACATTGTGGTTAAAATCTAAGGTCAGTGAATTGAAAAGTGAATCTTCTGGATAAATTGTTCACAGTTTTATTTATATTAATTTCTACTCCACCTCCATTGTAAGAGGATATAAAGGCTGCAGAATTTTCTAATATGGATAGTTAATTCTTTTGGTATTAACAGTAACCATGTGCGCCTGACTTTTAAGTATATATACAGTTGTAAAATCTACTTTATTTAATGTGGAATTGTTATTTTTACCTAAAATAAGTAAGGCTTTTAAACACAGATATACTGTAGCATAGCCAGAAATAGAACTAAAATTAGATTCCCTTGTAGAGAACTTAATAGTTAAGAAGAAAAATAGGGGGTGGAAAGGCATAGGTCTCCTTCCAAAAGCATCGTTATCCAGAGAAAGGAGCTTTCTAATTGCACCCGACATCATAAGGGACAAAACATTTGAACTCCTGGGTATTTTCTAACAAAATACTGAGATTATTTTCGTTTTTCTCTCATATCCTAGTTTGGGTTCGTTCTGAGTTTTTACTCAACATATTTAATGAGATATAGATGCCATGTCACTGTGGTTAGCTCTTACATATTACAAGTTCATTCATTCCCTTAGCTGGCTAACAAATCCCAGGGAGCTAAATTGCATAATGCAATGCCTAGCATTTCATTGTTGACATCCACTTAGCCTGAAATCTCTTGTTGGTCAGGAGCAGGAACAGAATATAGCCACAGCCATGGTCAGTAAACTTCTGTGTGTTTTGTCTCGGCCACTGTTGGATTGCTTGAGCCCAGGAGTTTGAGACCAGCCTGGGCAACCTAGTGAAACCCCACCTCTACAAAAAAGTAAATTAAAAAAGCTATTCTGGTGCAGTAGTTCATGCCTGTAGTCCCAGATACTTGGGAGGTTGAGGTGGGTGGATTGCTTGGGCCTGGGAGGTAGAGGCTGCAGTGAGTCACGATCATGCCACTGCCCTCCAGCATGGGCAACAGAGCAAGAGCCTGTCTCAAAAAAAAAAGAAGTTTCATTCATCTGAACTGGACCCATCTAGATCTCAAACATATTTTCGCATGGCCCTGTTTATAAACAACTTGATTAAAGATGTATTACAAGTTTCATGGGCCATATAACTTTTAGTGATTTATCAACAAAGATTTAGAATCATTGGTAGAAAAGAGAGGCTTGTCTTTGTGAATCCTTCAGTTAGGGCACGTGAAGAGTCTTCGTAGTGTCTGGCCACCATCTCTTCCTGCTCAGGTCCAGGAGCCATCATGTCAAGTTCTTTATTTTCAGATGTGCCTTGGCTGGGTAGTTTCACATTTCTCATTATGAGGAAAAAGTAGCAATGCTGTTATTGCTCTCAATACTGTGGCTTTTTGGGACCTGTTAATATTGAAACTATAGATCAACTTGCCTCTGGAGTTCCCTGATGTCATTTGTTTCATGCTAGGTGCATCATTACTAGGACACTGCATCCTCCATCATGGCCCTGGTGAATACTGGCTTCCAATGGCTCCTTAAAGGCTGTCACCATAATTCGTTTATGATGACCACAAATGCAAGTCTCGCCCAGAGGGTGCAGGAAAATGTTTTCTGGTCGTCTTAAACTTAACTGTCTAAGGTTTTGCAGCCATGTCTTCTCTTGATTACCTTATGCCATGATTACCGCATTCCCAGAATGTAGTCTCTTTCAGTGCTGACCTCACCCTTTCCTTTCACAAACCATCACTAGTGGGGAGGCTAGGCGAGGGGCAAAGAGTGATCCTATTTGCCCAAAGAAGGTCCATTCCTCATCTGGCACACTTCCCTACCACATGGCATAGCTTAAGACCAACCTAGGAAGACAAATGTCACCACAGGATCAGAGGGAAGAGAGGACATCATTCCGAAAATGGAGGCAAAAGAGGACATTGATCAGAAGGGCTGCTGACAGTGTGGAACAAAGGCCTCAAAGGCCCTTGGAGGAGAGAGGTGCTGTTCTCCCTACAGAACTGCCCTACACGTGGTACAGACCTGCAGAGAGAATGGAGTGGCTGCCCTGGCTGCCAGCCACAGCAGGTGCACAGGTAAAGAACACCACCACCCCCTGCCATCTGTGATGCTGTAGACCAGAGGCCAACAGACTATATGTGGTTGGAACATAGAAAGGCATGAGCCAACCCATGGGCATACGGATGTGGTTCAAGCACAAGTGCCTGCCATGTGCTTAGTAGTTCAGAGCCCTGAGCTTGTCCTGTGTCCAATGCAAGTGCGAATCAACCAAAGTCAGCACATCAGCACAGCACCATTCTGGTCACCCGTCTCAGGATCCCATGAAACACTGCGCTGGCCAGCTGGAGCAGTCTATTTTTTGTGCTGTTGTCCTAGAACTTGGGCCCTGGGGGACAACACCTTCAATATGAGTCTTGACACTGCACAGGGCATCTGGTCAACCTCACATGCAGGCTGGAGGGTTGAAGAGCATTCTGACGGGAAGAAATGAGGACATGGCCCACACTATCCCTGGTCCAGGCTTGGGGCATTCTTCTTGTTTAGCTCTGCATATCCCAATCAGTCCCAGGCACTGGGGGGACAGAAAACTTTGAAGAAGGCACTGCAAAGCATGGAGCCCCTAGAGGCTCAGGTGAGGGCTCCATTTGGCCAGATCTAAGTGCAGTACTTGCTGCGGTTTCCTTGTAACTGGACTCCCAACCCACACATGTATGTATTGTCACGAAACACTGGGTGTTTGCTAATGGTGTTCCCTCTGCCTGATAGCCCTTCCTGCCATCCCAGCCTTTACCTGGACAACTCTTATCATGATTTAAGATCCAGCTCAGGCATCACTGTCTTCACCAAGCCTTCCCTAAACCCTCAGCCTGGGCGAGGCACCTCCTCCTCTGCATTTTCCTTCATCACTGCACTCAAACCACCACGTGGTATCCTAACAGTGTCTGTGTCTGTTTTCCCAAGTAATTGGTGATCTCCTTAAGGTCAGAGATTGTTTCTATTCATCTTTGTATTTTTAGTCACCTGCAGAGTAATGGATAGATACGTCATTGGTGTTCGACAAAATGCCTGCTGAATAATAAGTGACTAAAGGAATGTGTGAAGGGATTGAAACTCCTTAGTAACAATTATAAGGGTATTTGCACAGACCCATTATCATTTTGAAACATCTAATTTTAAAGGTTTCTTCCCCAGTAAACATGATGTACCTTTCAGCTCTCATTATCCCTACTTGAATTGTCCTGGGTTTGGGAACTTCCTACTGCAGTCCATTCCATGGCATTTTCGTATATAGAATGTATATTATGCCATCAGGACTGATTGCCGTACTGTCAGTGGGCAACATATCGATCATTATTGTTGGAAGACTTGAATTTTAATTTCTCGTTATAGTGGGCTATTTTTCAGCCCAAACACTCCTAATAAAAACAACTAAAAATGTTAGGTAAATTATTATTGGGCACCATTCTTTTTTAACCCAGCACATAATGAACCAAGCAACATGTGTGAGAACCATCTGAAAAACAGACAACAAAAACAAATCTGGGAACACTTTTAGATCTTGAAATTATTGGACATGGACTATAAAATAACTCTGCTTACTGTGGTGGGTTGAATCATGGCTCCTCAAAGATGTCCACATCCTAGTCTCTGGAACCTGTGAAAATGTTACTTTATATGGTAAAAGGAACATTGTGGATATGATAAAATTAATGATTTTGAGATTGGAGAGATTATTCTGGGTTATCCAAGTAGGCTCAGTGTAATCCCAGGTGTTCTATAAGAGAAAGTCAAGAAGATCAGAGAGAAAAAAATGTAAGGATGTAAGCAAAAGTCAGAGAGGAGATAAGATCTTACACTTCTGACTTTGAAAATGGGGGAAGGGCTCACAAGCCTAGGCATGTACATGGCTTCAGGAAGCTACAAAAGGAAAGGAAATGGATTCTCCCCTGGACCCTCCAGAAGAAAGCAAGGTCTTTCAATACCTTGATTTTAGCCCAGTGAAACTGATTTCAATCCTGACCTCTAGAACTTTAAGATAATAAATTTGTGTTGTTTTAAGCCACTAAGTTTGTAGTAACTTGTTACAGGAGTAATAGGAAACTAATACATTTATTATGTTTAAAAAAGTAAAGATTAGCTTAAAGATATCTCTGAAAAGATGAAACTACTGTTAGATTTCAAAAATAACTAAATAGTACTTCTAGAGGTTAAAAGCACAATAGCCAACATTTAAAACTCAGTGGATGGGTTCAATGGCCAATTCAACACAGCTGAAGAGAGAATTGATGACCTAGAAGTTAAATCAGAAGAAATCTAGGATGCAGCAAAGAGAGACAAAAAGATATACAGTAAATTAGAGAGGCTAAAGTGATAAAGTCTAACTTACATTTAATCAGAGTCAAGAAGGAAAAGAGTGGATGGAAAAAGATAGTATCTCAAGAGGTATGGGTGCCTTTCTCACTTTCCACCATCTTGGTGGCTGCGCTTGGTTGGGGGCCATCCCACACCTAGGCAGGAAGATGGTAGCCACAAAGAAGATGAAAAAGTCACTGGAGTTGATCAACTCTAGTTATGAAAAGTAGAAAGTACATGCTGGGGTACAAGCAGACTCTGAAGTTGATCAGACAAGGCAAAGTGAAATTGGTCATCTGCTCTAACAACTGCCCAGCTTTGAGGAAATCCAAAACAGAGTACTATGAAATGTTGGCCAGGACTGGTGTCCATCACTACAGTGACAATAATATTGAATTGGGCACAGCATGTGGAAAATACTACAGAGTATGCCCACTGGCTCTCATTGATCCAGGTGATTCTCATACTATTAGAAGCATGCCAGAACAGACTGGTGAGAAGTATACTATGCAAATTTTTTTTTCTTTTTTTTTTTTTTAAGACGGAGTCTCGCTCTGTCTCCCAGGCTGGAGCGCAGTGGCGCAATCTCGGCTCACTGAAAGCTCTATCTCCCGGGTTCACGCCATTCTCCTGCCTCTGCCTCCTGAGTAGCTGGGAGTACAGGCACCTGCCACCGTGCCCAGCTAATTTTTTGTATTTTTAGTAGAGATGGGGTTTCATCATGTTAGCCAGGATGGTCTCAATCTCCTGACCTCATGATCCACCCACCTCGGCCTCCCAAAGTGCTGGGATTACAGGCGTGAGCCATCGCGCCTGGCCTCAAAATTTTTCTTTAATAAAACTTGCCAGAGCTTGTTTTAAAAACATTTTTTTTTTTGCTCTTTTTTTTTTTTTTTATTTTTTTTTTATTTTATTTTATTTTATTTTTTATTTTTTTTTTTTTTTTTTTTTTTTTTTTTTTTTTTTTTTTTTTTTCTCATTTAATTATATTCTTAATGCTGTTCTTACAAAAGCATTGTCTTTGTGTCCATGAGTTCTCATTGTTCAATTCCCACCTATGAGTGAGAACATGCGGTGTTTGATTTTTTGTCCTTGCGATAGTTTACTGAGAATGATGTTTTCCAGTTTCATCCATGTCCCTACAAAGGACACGAACTCATCATTTTTTATGGCTGCATAGTATTCCATGGTGTATATGTGCCACATTTTCTTAATCCAGTCTATCGTTGTTGGACATTTGGGTTGGTTCCAACTCTTTGCTATTGTGAATAGTGCCGCAATAAACATACGTGTGCATGTGTCTTTATAGCAGCATGATTTATAGTCCTTTGGGTATATACCCAGTAATGGGATGGCTGGGTCAAATGGTATTTCTAGTTCTAGATCCCTGAGGAATCGCCACACTGACTTCCACAATGGTTGAACTAGTTTACAGTCCCACCAACAGTGTAAAAGTGTTCCTATTTCTCCACATCCTCTCTAGCACCTGTTGTTTCCTTCTTTTTTAATGATGGCCATTCTAACTTTAAGGTATTTGTTTGATTTATTTTCTATCAGTGATGATTTTTTTTTTTTTTTTTTTTTTTTTTTTTTTTTTTTTTTTTTTTTTTTTTTTAAAGGGGTATTGGCTGAAATTTTCTACAGCCAATGAACAACATCAATGTGCAGATTTAAGAATCCCAATCAATCCTGGATATTTTGGGGTGGCTTTATAGAGGCAATATAGCATAGTGGTCTAGAACAAAGATTTTTAAAGTTTGTAAGCACTATTGAATTCTAGTTTTGCCACTTATTAGCTATGTAATTTTGGGCAAGTAAATTGACCTTTCTGAGCCTCCATCTCCTGATATATTAAAATAGGGATAGTATCTGATTTATTGGTTGGTTATGAGGAATAAATATGTATAAATGTGATTAGCATAGTCATAGGTCCAAAGTAATATGCAGTACATAATTGGTGATATTTTCAGTAGTGTTCAAAGTAAATTTTCTCATGATGAGTTGAAGTCTGCTTTCCGATAATTTCCATTCATTCTTCTTTTATTGTTTTTAGACAGGGTCTCCCTCTGTCTCCCAGGCTGGAAAGCAGTGGCATGATCTCTGCTCGCTGCAACCTCCACCTCCCAGGCTCAAGCAATCCTCCCACCTCAGTCTCCTGAGTATCTAGGACCACAAGCAGGGATCACCACATCTGGCTAATTTTTGTATTTTTGTAGAGATGGGTTTTTGCCATGTTGCCCAGGCTGGTCTTGAACTCCTGGGCTCAAGCGATCCTACCGCCTCGGCCTCCCAAAGTGCTGAGATTACCGGCGTGTGCCACCACACCTAGCCTCCACTCATTCACTCTAATTCTGATTTCTGGAGAAGCACAGAACAGGTCTGCTTCCTAGTATACCTATGCATTCATTCTTTAACTTTTTAAAGCTTGGTAACTGCAGAAGAGCAGGGCCAGGTGAACATCAGGACTCCCTGACACTGGTCATGATAAGCCAGTGTTTCATATAGTTGCAATAATTTTCTTGGCAGTGTGGAATCTCTCAAAGACAACTGGGAGTCTCAGAATTCTAGAGTGTGAGAGCAGCAGTTGGGTGTTAGAATCCAGCAAGCTCATTCTGCAGGTGAAGAATAGGAGGTGCAGGGAGTGGAAGTGGCTTAGCTAGACTCAACTGGTGGTTGAGCCATCCACCTGCCTCAGCCCCCAAAAGTGCTGGGATTATAGGCGTGAGCCACCATGCCTGCCTCTGCTCTGTATTTAGAGTAGACTTTACATCTGCCTGGTCAACCAGACCATGATCCAGGGTGCAGCATATATTTTCTTTGTGGCTTGATGATGGATTTTCTAAATTTGAAAATCCTTTCATTTTAATTTCCAAAAGTCCTTTTATAATTTAACTAAATTTGTATAGTGCTTTTTGACTCTTCCAAGAATTCCCTTCCCATGGGAGTTGCTTTAAGTGGGCCTGGTGCTCATTCACTTGCTGACGTTTCTGACTCTGCAAGCCTCCATCTTTGAATTTGCCTAAGTTTCATCACTTCCTTTTATCGAGTTCTCTTGTTTTTTTTTTTTTTTTTTTTTTTTTTTTGAGACACGGTCTCGCTTTGTTGCCCAGGCTGGAGTGCAGTGGCATGATCTCAGCTCACTGCAACCTCCGCCTCCTAAGTTCAAGCAATTCTCCTGCCTCAGCCTCCTAAGTAGCTGGAACTACAGGCGCGCGCCACCATGCCCGGCTAATTTTTGTATTTTTAGTAGAGACAGGGTTCCACCATGTTGCCCAGGCTGGTCTCAAACTCCTGACCTCAAGTGGTCCACCTGCTTTGGCCTCCCAAAGTGTTGGGATTACGGGCAAGAGCCACCTTGCCCAGCCTCAATTCCCACCTGAACTCTATTTTCATTTATGTGTTTCATATATTCATATTATTTGCCTTCTTCCTTTTTTTTTTTTTTGAGATGGAGTCTCACTCTGTCACCAGGCTGGAGTATAGTGGCATGATCTCGGCCCACTGCAACCTCTGTCTCCTGGGTTCATGTGATTCTCCTGCCTCAGTCTCCTGAGTAGCTGGGAATACAGGTGCGCACCACCACATCCAGCTAATTTTTGTATTTTTAGTAGAGACGGGTTTTGCCGTGTTTGCCAGGATGGTCTTGATCTCTTGACCTCGTGATCTGCCCGCCTGAGCCTCCCAAAGTGCTGGGATTATAGGCATGAGCCACTGCGCCTGGCCACTTTGCCTTAATTCTTAGCAAGGTAAGTTATTTGCTCTTAAAAGTGGGCTTGATGGGAAGGAGATAAACCGCAGCAATATTCTTTTTTTTTGAGACAGGGTCTCACTCTGTTACCCAGGCTGGAGTGTAGTGGTGTGCTCTTGGCTCACTGCAGCCTCAACCTCCCAACCCCAGGTGATCCTCCCGCCTCCCGATCCTTCCGAGTAGCTGAGACCACAGGTGCGCACCACCATGCCTAGATAATTTTTTGTGTTTTTGGTAGAGATGGGTCTTGCTATGTTGCCCAGTCTGGGTCCCAGCAATATTCTACCAGCAATTCAGTAACGTGTAAGCACCACCCGCTTTCGCGTGCTTCTCAAACCCCCACTGATCAGCTGAAGCACAACATATGCCTCTCTCAGGGTGTGAGCCTTTATGAAGACTGGCTATTTTATCTCCACTCTTTTTTATGTCCTCATAATAGTGGCTGAATTATCTGGGAAGCTTATACACATTCCTAGCCTATTAGGGCATACATCCTCTCAAGATGGCCTTTTTTTTAGGCTTTTAATGTCTCTGTTTATAGATGCAACTTTGGTGTTTAGGGTCTAATAGCTTTTGAATTACTCTAGGCTTCATGAAAACAGCACCATTTCATTTTTACCACCATTTTCTGAAATATGCTGGTAAAAATGAAATGGTGCTCTTTTCGTGAATTGAGTTAACTGGGGTTGCACTGTCAGTAGTACAAGTTCCATCCAGCCAGGGCTGAGAGGAATAATTTATGTCTTTTTTTCCCCACAGGAAAAATATAGGCCTTTCAATGCTATAAGAGAAATTTTGTTTAATGCATAGGAAATTACTCTGGCATACAACCCAAAACTATCTGTGGAATAATTTTCAGTATCACTCATGATAATTTTTAATGTGTCAAAGTGGAAAATTGGACTCACAACCCTTGGGAAGCCTCCTGTCTGAGAACTTTTGAAAGCAGCACTGGAATGAGGTGAATGTGTAACTATGCTTCATGTCAGACCCGTCCTGCCATCTTCTGAACTTGCTGGTCACATGAACTGGCTTGTTCTGTGAATTTCATTTTGTGGTGCCATCAAGGTTAGTAGAGTGAGGGTTGGTGGAGCCAGCTGGCTTATTCAGTAAATATCTGCCTTTCTGAAAGGAAAAGAGAGCGAAGAGGCTTATTCCTTGTGTGAATTTCAAATGGGCTGCCTGTAGAAATTGTCTACAGCATGTGGCCTAAACAGCCAGGATGAAGGGAAAATTCTTCTGCAAAATCCCTAACCTGAGATCCAATAGCCGGAAACACTTCAGTCTTTTCCCCACTGTGGTCTAAAGGGACAGCAATGTGATTGATGGACACAGTAAAAAGAGGTTATAAACTTAATTTAATGGCAAAGGGTAAAAAATTGCATAGAGGTGATGACATAAGGCAGAAGCTACACAGGTTCCCAGAACCCCAAGGGCTAACCAGCTGATAATATCACTGCCCAGCCTGAGGACCCCACCGGGAAAAGTAGCTTGTCTTTGCCATTCATGTGGGGAAGGCATGATTTAAATTCTCATCCCCCCTGCGCCCACCTGCACCTGACTTTGGGGACTGTTTACATGTCTCCCTCCTCACCAGATGCAAGGGATTGGTACAAAACACGCCCAGCACATACAGACTGTTTACTATGGCTGAATTAATCATAATCTCTGCACAACTTATCATATCACCGAACTAGACCTCAGGCTGGAGGTCCATTCCTGCATGTCAGTAGAAATCATTTCCCTGTTGTCAAAAGACAAAATTAGAACAAATTCAGTTTAAAATATATATAGATATTTTTCATTGAGACAGGGTTTCCCTCTGTTGCCCAGGCTGAAGTGCAGTGGCGCAATCATGGCTCACTGTAGTCTCGACCTCCTGGGCTCAAGTGATCTTCCCACCTCAGCCTCCCGAGTAGCTGGGACTACATGTGTGTGCCAGCACACCTGGATACTTTTTTTATTTTTATTTTTTAAATTTTTTTTAGAGATGGGGTTTTGTCATGTTGCCCAGGCTGGTCTTGAACTCCTGGGCTCAAGTGATCTGCCTGCCTTAGCTAACCAAAGTGCTGGGATTATAGGCATGAGCCAACACACCCAGTTGGCTTAAAAATCTTTTTTAAGATCTGGCATTTATTTGCAATTCTAGAATTGGGGCAACACCTCATTCTATAAGATAGAGCGTTTCGATGAGCCAAGCAGAGGAGATTGGCTTTATAGACAGAAAAGGCCTAAGAAAACAGAAACAGAAAACAAAAAGCAGATTGGTAATTGCAAAGTTACTTTTCCTTGTAAAGCGGAGGGAACTTCTTTACCGTGCTGACTCAAACTGGCCTGTTTGGGGATTTGGCTATTATCTTTCTCTGTCTCCTGATTTTTTGGAAGGTCAGATAAACAACTTAGTTTCAGTTGGAAACTTCAGCGTGAGTAACTCCATTTTGGTTTGGTCTGTTGAAACTAGTGCAGGAGCTCAGTTCTATCCTAGAGCCTCCTAAATTGTATTGAACACTATCAAATCCCTTTTGGGCAGCAGAGTAACTGCAGCCTAAAAGATTCAGATCATTCTAAACTGAGGGATGGGGCTGTAGGGGCAGAAAGGGGCAATTTCTTTCCTCCCCATTTATAAGGGCCACACCCAACATACTAATACCAAAGACAGGTTAACAAGAGAAAAGCGCAAGTTTATTTGATCATAGTTTCACATGACATGTGAGCCTTCAGAATGAGTGACCAAAAGATACAGGGAAAATGATCTATTTTTATGCTTTAGTTCAATGAAGTACAGACAGGAATGTAGAAAGGGGATTGGACAGGAAGTCTATGGTCTAATGCTAAGAGACTGACGGGGAGACCCGGCGAGGCCTGTCTGTTCAGATTCTCCGTGGCCCCTCTGTGCAGCATTCCTTCGTCTCTGGTATGGGGAAGGACCCTTCTGGGATGAGGGTCTTAATTTCTTTATGGCCAGTACCACACAGAAAGGCAAAGGGGTTAGGGATTCAAGTCATAGTTTTGGACTTTTTGGCTGGCCTTGGGGGAAAGGAGTTTTGGATTTTATGGCCCACCCTGGAGAAGAGGGATTCTGGTTCCTATTGCTTGCCTCAGGAGAGAATCAGAGACAGGGACAGGAGGGTGGGAGAAGGTCAGGGAGAGACTTTGCGTCTGAGGCTGCTTCTTAAGCCTTTTCTTAGGGTGTGGTTTTTCTGGGCCCCAACAGGGCCAAAATGTCTTTGCTCTGTCCGTTCGACATCCAGTCAAAAGGAGCTGGAGTACTCGAGGCTCTAGTTTCTGTCCCCAAAACACATTCCCGTCTCCTTTTCCTTCGGAAGGCCACTGCTCAGCCTCTTTTGATAAAAGCACAGGACAGAGACAGCCATTAAGATATCAAATAGCTACAACTGCTATGGCTGCCAGGCAGTAGATAAACCTGAGTAAGAAGATTTCACCCACAGATACTGAGTCCTTAAGGCAGAGGGGATATTACTAAATAACCCTTTCAGTTGCGACCGCCAGCTCAGGTTTTGAGGCAGCTAGGGGTGAACCCGGTCTGCATGGACAAGTGCTGGACACCAGGCTAGCCGTGAAACAACTCGTGTAGAAATGTAGCTTTCACTCTTGGGAGAAGGATGACCTCGTTACCAACTTCAAAGGATGGGGTATAATGACTGATCCAGTCCCGTGATGTGCCAACCCCTGTAATCAGGGGTGTGGGTCTGTTACCATAGAAGGGTAAGAGAGGCGTTCTAGGCAGAGAATAGCCGTCAGGGGTGGGTAGAATTCGAAGCCTGTTTTTCTGCCTGCAAGCATGGCAGGTGTCCATTTCCACATGAATCCACAAGGACAACGTACCACCTAGTGTGGGGTATTCTTATTATCTGAGCAATCATTATTCAAGTCACCACAGTTTTTTGTTTGTTGGTTGGTTGGTTTGTTTTTGAGATAGAGTTTTACTCTTGTCGCCCAGGCTAGAGTACAATGGCACGATCTTGGCTCACTGCAACCCCTGCCTCCCAGGTTCAAGCGATTCTCCTGCCTCAGCCTCTGGAGTAGGCTGCCACCATGCCCAGCTAATTTTTGTATTTTTAGTAGAGACAGGGTTTCCACAGGTTGGTCAGGCTGGTCTCAAACTCCTGACCTCAGGTGATCCACCTGCCTTGGCCTCCCAAGGGGCTGGGATTATAGGTGTGAACCACTGCACCCAGCCATCACCACAGTTTTTGTTGCTTTTAATTAATTATTTTTACAATTTCAGCTTTTATTTTAGACATGGGGTACCTGTGCAGGCTTGTTACATGGATATATTGCACCCAGGCAGGGTGCATAGTACCCAATAGGTAGTTTTTAAACCCATGCCTCCCCCACCTTCCTCTCTAGTAACACATGGTGTCCATGGGAACCCATGTGCCACCATTTTTTAAAGACTATACCAGGAAGCCTTTTTTTGTTATATGAGGAAATATTCATTAAAGAACTGACCATCTGTGAAATCAGTCCCCATCCAAATGTCACTCCAATGTCAGATGAATACTAGTTAAAAGTGTCTAGATTTTGTTCCTTATTTCCTAACACCATAAGTAAACAGGTGTGCTGACTGAGGTTACCAGGTGAAGTTAATAAACCTCTTAAGGTCTGCAGTGCTGTAGAATGCCAGTTTTATTTTTGGCTTTGCCACTAACTAGCTTTGTGAACTTTCACAAGTTACTCCTCTTCCCTGGGCCTCAGTTTCCTCATCCACAAAGCTTAGAAGTTAAAACAGATCAGTATTTTGAATCTAGTTGGATATTAAACTCACCTGGGGGAAGGTTTAATATGTGTTTTCTTTTAAAAGCTCAGAGTGCCCCTCCCTTGTCCAACTAAATCAGAATCTCAGGAGGTGCAGCCCTAACCTAATCTCAGGAGGTGCATCTCGGGAGGTGCAGAGTTCAGATTCCCCAGGTGATTCTAATCCAGTTAAGAGTGGAAATCAACTGGCTGGGCGTGGTGGCTCACACCTGTAATCCCAGCACTTTGGGAGGCCGAGGCAAGCAGATCACCTGAGGCCAGGAGTTTGAGGCCAGCCTGGCTAATATGATGAAACCCCATCTCTACTAAAAATACGAAAATTAGCTGGGCATGGTGGTGAGTGCCTGTCATCCCAGCTACTCCGAAGGCTGAGGCAGGAGAATCACTTGAACCCAGGAGGTGGAGGTTGCGGTGAGCCAAGATTGCACCATCACACTCTAGCCTGGGCAATGAGCAAAACTCTGACTCAAAAAAAAATAAAAAAAATATAAAGAGTAGAAATCATGGAACATGGGGATTCTTAACATTCATTCCATGTTTATTATTATTGGTTTTTCTCACAGCTTAGCTTTAGTCCTAGGGATATGTATAGGTGCAAAGGAAGTGTTTCTATAACCCCATCCCATTCCTATTAGGTTTTAAGCCTTTTTCATAAATAGCTTTCTGAGACACAGTAAAGTTTTTGGGGAAAAAACACACCACCACTGTTTTTGCCACATTTGCTGTGAACACAGCATTCTCACCTCACACAAATCCATGTTCCAGAGAAACAGGGTGCTGCTGCCTTCCCAGAGAAATGTCCCACAGCTGCTGTGACTAAAAGGTGACAGACAGAAAAGGAGCAGATATGGCAACCGTCTGGATTGAAATAATCTTTGGGCTTTTCTTGGCCAAGGTCAGCCTTGGGGCTCCCATGTCGTCTAACTCCTCTGCGTTGTTCAAAATGGCCTGAAGAACTTCTGAACACGGACAATTGTCCAGCTTGGTCAGGTCCAAGGCCACCGCTGCTCGGGCTGTGCCATCCGCTTGACCTGGGCACCAGCCAACTCCAGGCATGTTTCCCTGTTTTCTTGGTAGAGCGTGCAGGTCATTAGCCTGAAATGTTGGATTGCCATCTTTTTTCCCTCTTGGAAAATGAGACTGTTTTAAGATTATTTGCAGAGGAATTGAAATAAATTGAGTGATAAAGATTTCACAACAGCTGTTTGTCATGGTTAATTATCACAGACAGTCTGGGTGACAAAGATGCTCTCCTTGACCATATTTCAGTCAAGCTCCTCTGAGCCCTGTTTTCAACGAGGCTTTGTCCTTGACCGTGTCTTCGCTTGCCTGGACCAGTTTGAGCAAGAAATCCAGATTCATTGCCCCTAGTCCTTCAGCTAAATCCCTCTGTTAATAATCAATAACAATAAACCAGCGAATATTTATCAGCCTCCCACTACAATGTCTGTGATATGCTCGGAAGTCATATTGTATTGGTTTGCTAAGGCTAATATAACCAAGTACCATAGACTGGGTGCCTACAGTATATGTATATATACCATATGGTGGATCCACAGAAGAAATCTATTCTGTCACAATCTGGAGGCTGAGTCTGAGATCAGGTGTCCACAGGGTTGGCTTCCTCCGAGGCCTCTCTCCTGAGCTTGTAGGTGGCTTTCTCCCGATGTCTTCACGTGGGGGTCTCTCTGGGTCTGTGTCCTAATCTCCCCTTCTTAAAACAACACCTGGCATATTGGATCAAGCCCACCCGAATGACTTTATTTGAACTTCATTACTTATGTGAAGACCCTGTCTCCAAATAAGGTCACAGTCAGGTACTAGGGGTCTGGACTTCCACACATGAACAGTGGGCGGTGGGGGGATAGGGGAGCGATTCAGCCCATAACATATTGGTAGCATAGAGATGTATCTGTAATTTGATGTAGGATGGAGATCTATTGATATTTATCTTCAATTTGTTTTTGTTGCTATCGACCCATCTGGAAGAAATGAAATACTTTCTCTTATCCTCTGGAAGCCTGAGCTCTCCTTTTCCTGGGAGGGAGAGCCACTTGTTTGCTTTACTGTTTGAAAGAATAGAAGAGGCTATTCCAGGACTGAGTTGGACACCCTGGAAATGATTCATCCAGAGTTTTGTGTTTAAAAGGTCTGTGCCCTGAAGGGGATTTGCTGTATGTCCAAGAAAGGAAGGACTTAGAGCCTGGAGATTAAGGATTTAGGAAGGGAATGGTTTTGTGAAGTGGATTCTTTGAGGCTGGGAAGGGCAAGCAGGAAGTAGGGTGTGTAGGAAAGAGGACCACCCTTGATCAACTGAATCATAATCTCAGGGGGTGCAGCCCTAACACGTGCAGAGTTCAAATTCCCACGATGATTCAAATCCAGTTAAGAGTGGAAATCAACTGGCCAGGCGCGGCGGCTCACGCCTTCCTCCCTCCCTCCCTTCCTCCCTCCCTCCTTTTATTTTCTCCTGACACAGGGTCTTACTATTTTGGTTTCAAACTCCTGGGCTCAAGTGAGCCTCCCACGTCAGCCTCCTGAGTAGCTGGGACTGCAAGGGCGCTCCACCACACCAGCCCATTCTCCTTTTCTTGGAGATAGAACCTCTGAGTGTTAGCAGGGCACATGGCCACCCAACTAGACCCTACAATTCCAAGCCTTCTTACAGCTAGGTGTGGCCACGTGACTAAGCCTGAGCAGACAGGAGGTGAACAGGAGTGCTCTGAATGGCCTCTGAGTCATCCTCTCGGAAACAAAGTGACATGACCTGAAGTTTCTCGCTCCTCATCTCCATAGGCCAGAGCATGAACATTAATGGAGGTGAGTCAGCTTCAACTGTGCCATGAGGACCTCACCCTAGGAGGTGGCAGAGACACTGGAGGAATGGAACCCAAGTCATGGAATAACCTCATACTGCAGAGCCACCTTGCTAATCCTGGACTGCTCACCTCTGGACTATCACTGGAGAAATAAATAAACTTTTAAGTTGTTAAAGCCACTGTGTTTCAGAATCTTTTTGTTACAGCAGCTTACCCATATCTTACACCTAGCAAGTAAGAGCTTGAGTCAAACTTTCTGTAGTGAAGAAATTCAAATCAATTATACATGCTGATAAAGAATGCTAAAACTTCTTCCTTTAAAGAATCTGTTATAATTGATTTTATTTTAAAATCTATGAGAACCTTTAAGTAAATTATATTTCAGTGAGGGATGGCATCTTCCTTTGGACTATGAGATCTTTTGTATATGAAAATCTTTTTGGTAGAGAGAGGATAACACTTTTTTATTTATTTATTTATTTATTTATTTTTTATTATTATACTTTAGGTTTTAGGGTACATGTGCACAATGTGCAGGTTTGTGACATATGTATCCATGTGCCATGTTGTTTTGCTGCACCCATTAACTCGTCATTTAGCATTAGGTATATCTCCTAATGCTGTCCCTCCCCTCTCCCCCCACCCCACAACAGTCCCCGGAGTGTGATGTTCCCCTTCCTGTGTCCATGAGTTCTCATTGTTCAATTCCCACCTATGAGTGAGAACATGCGGTGTTTGGTTTTTTGCCCTTGCGATAGTTTACTGAGAATGATGTTTTCCAGTTTCATCCATGTCCCTACAAAGGACATGAACTCATCATTTTTATGGCTGCATAGTATTCCATGGTGGATATGTGCCACATTTTCTTAATCCAGTCTATCGTTGTTGGACATTTGGGTTGGTTCCAACTCTTTGCTATTGTGAATAGTGCCGCAATAAACATACGTGTGCATGTGTCTTTATAGCAGCATGATTTATAGTCCTTTGGGTATATACCCAGTAATGGGATGGCTGGGTCAAATGGTATTTCTAGTTCTAGATCCCTGAGGAATCACCACACTGACTTCCACAATGGTTGAACTAGTTTACAGTCCCACCAACAGTGTAAAATTGTTCCTGTTTCTCCACGTCCTCTCCAGCACTTGTTGTTTCCTGACTTTTTAATGATGGCCATTCTAACTGGTGTGAGATGGTATCTCACTGTGGTTTTGATTTGCATTTCTCTGATGGCCAGTGATGATGAGCATTTTTTCATGTGTTTTTTGGCTGCATAAATGTCCTCTTTTGAGAAGTGTCTGTTCATGTCCTTTGCCCACTTTTTGATGGGGTTGTTTGTTTTTTTTTTGTAAATTTGTTTGAGTTCATTGTAGATTCTGGATATTAGCCCTTTGTCAGATGAGTAGGTTGCAAAAATTTTCTCCCATTCTGTAGGTTGCCTGTTCACTCTGATGGTAGTTTCTTTTGCTGTGCAGAAGCTCTTTAGTTTAATTAGATCCCATTTGTCAATTTTGGCTTTTGTTGCCATTGCTTTTGGTGTTTTAGACATGAAGTCCTTGCCCACGCCTATGTCCTGAATGGTATTGCCTAGGTTTTCTTGTAGGATTTTAATGGTTTTAGGTCTAACATTTAAGTCTTTAATCCATCTTGAATTAATTTTTGTATAAGGTGTAAGGAAGGGATCCAGTTTCAGCTTTCTACATATGGCTAGCCAGTTTTCCCAGCACCATTTATTAAATAGGGAATCCTTTCCCCATTTCTTGTTTTTGTCAGGTTTGTCAAAGATCAGATAGTTGTAGATATGTGGCATCATTTCTGAGGGCTCTGTTCTGTTCCATTGATCTATGTCTCTGTTGTGGTACCAGTACCATGCTGTTTTGGTTACTGTAGCCTTGTAGTATAGTTTGAAGTCAGGTAGCGTGATGCCTCCAGCTTTGTTCTTTTGGCTTAGGATTGACTTGGCGATGCGGGCTCTTTTTTGGTTCCATATGAACTTTAAAGTAGTTTTTTCCAATTCTGTGAAGCAAGTCATTGGTAGCTTGATGGGGATGGCATTGAATCTATAAATTACCTTGGGCAGTATGGCCATTTTCACGATATTGATTCTTCCAACCCATGAGCATGGAATGTTCTTCCATTTGTTTGTATCCTCTTTTATTTCACTGAGCAGTGGTTTGTAGTTCTCCTTGAAGAGGTCCTTCACATCCCTTTAAGTTGGATTCCTAGGTATTTTATTCTCTTTGAAGCAATTGTGAATGGGAGTTCACTCATGATTTGGCTCTCTTGCTCTGTCACCCAGGCTGAAGTGCAGTGGCCCAATCTTGGCTCACTGCAACCTCTGCCTCCCATGTTCAAGTGATTCTTGTGCCTCAGCCTCCTGAGTAGCTGGGATTACAGGTGTGTACCACCATGCCCAGCTAATTCTTTGTATTTTTAGTAGAGACAGGGTTTTGCTGTGTTGGCCAGGATGGTCTTGAACTCCTTGCCTTAAGTGATCTGCCTGCCTTGGCCTCTCAAAGTGCTGGGACCACAAGTGTGGGCCACCATACCTAGCCACATTATGCTTTTTTTTTAAATTAATACATTGTGGAAAACTTGAAAATTAAAAAATGAGTAAGAAGAAAAGTAAAATCAACTCAGTGGAACCCATCATCAGTATTTCATGTTATATTCTTCAGGCTTCATTCTATGCATACATAGAATTTTATTTTTGAAATTGGATCATCTGCATATACGGAATTGCATACTACTTTATTCTCTGTAACCTCATAGCATGAGTATACTGTATTTCAAAATCAGTAGAAATCCTTGGAAAACATTTTTTTTTCTGGTTTCATATTTTTTCTCATGGTTAATTTGCATTTTGTTTGATCATGGCCTTTTACTGAACATTTAGGTTGCATCCTAGTGTCTTTGCTATTATACATTGCAGTGACAGTCTATAATAGACAGGTGTCAAAGATGTAGAACATCTTTGAACACCATTCCTATATTTGGATAATTTGGTAATTTCCCACTTTCTGAGTTCTGCCTTTACAAGGCAGAAGCCAGAAGACTGTCATTCACCGATGCCTTTGGGCTACAGTTACAAACTTGGGACATAGATTCAGATATACCCAGTGACACAGGTCGGAGGAAGTGGGTGACATAAGTAGGCCACCATGCACAGGGGTGTGTGTGGGTTGCATGGCAGGGGTGGAAGGGGCAGCATATGGATTTCAACGGCTGTGGTGGAAGAGCACCTGTGTGCAGACCTCATGCTGAGCAATGGTGGCTGTCACATTTTGCTAGAGCAGTTTCTACGGCACAGTGGGCATTGTTCCTGGCAGTGAGCCACAGGGCCTAGGATTTAGTGCTCCCAAAGATGAGTTATCTGAGCTTTCTGCTATCCTGTAATAACATCACATGTGGTTTAAATAGCCAGAGTAAATTTTGCTGAAGAGGATGTGAATCAACAAGAACTCTCATTCATCACTGATAGGAATGCAAAATGTTGCAGCTACCCAGGAAAACATTTTGGCAGCTTCTTACAAAGCTAAACATGGTCTTACCTTGGGATCCACTAATCACACTCTCGGGTATTTACCCAACTGATTTGAAGACTCATATCCACACATGTACATGAATGTTTATAGCAAATTCATCTAAAACTGGGAGCAACTAATGGCTTTCAGCAGGTAAATAGATAAACATAGTATGGTATATTTACACAATGGAATGCTATTCTGAAATAAAAGGGAATGCATTGTTATGCCATGCAAAGATGTGGATGAATCTTAAAGGAATATTACTAAATGAAAGAAACCAGTCTGAAAAAGTGATATATAATTCTACGTATATTCTGGAAAGGCGAAACTGTAGCGATGGTAAAGAGATCAGTGGTTGTCAAGGATTCAAGTGGGTTGGGAGAGTTTAAAAAGATGAAGCACAAGGGATGTTTTCAGGGCAGTGAAAATATCCTGTATTATACTGTAATGATGAATACATGATATTATGAATTTGTCAAAACTCATGGGGCTGTACAATGCAAAAAATGGACTTTGATGTATGCAAAAATCATTTAATAGATCATGGGATCTCAAGATGGAATACAGAATGTAAGAAAAAGAATATAACCATAATACATGTATATGAAGGAATTTCACTGAAGGGGCTGGGGGAAATGGGTGGTGATCTAAGTAACTCTGGAAACAAGTGGAGTATCTACGAATAAAGGCAAAGGGAACTGTACATAAATACTGTATTCTTGTTGATAAAGTTGTTTCCCATAGGGGTAGGGTAATAATTCTGATACTTCTATCCATGTATACTGGAATTGAATGATTGAATAGGTAGATGACATGATGGGAGCCAGGTTTCTCACTGTTAAGAGTGGGAATTTACAGATAAGTAAGGGGAGGAGGCTAGAATGATCCCTGGGGTATTAGAGTAGAGTTGGAGACATCAGTATGAACTTATGTTTAGCTTAATATTAATACAGATTGTTACATATAGAAATATTTATAGCTAAATGTATTTACATAGTTTAGTATACATACATGTATTTCCTTGCTCTGTTGGCTGGGAAAGACCCTAGTAGTAATGAGCATACTTAGTGCCCGGATATTGGTTTCTAATACTATTTTTCAATAAAAGGATTCCTAGGGGGATTCTAAGGGGAGAGGGCTTGTTCTAGAACTGGGCAGAAATATACAAGATGATTCTGGAGTATCTGATAATGCTAGAAAACAAGGAAGTAGTAAAAATAAAAGCAAAAAACCCACATTGATGGGGGTATGTCATAGTGACATAGGAGCCAACTGAAAAAGCCCCCAATGTCCAAAGCTGGAATAATTTGAGCAAGAAAATAAGTAAAGTAACATTGGATTATAACCCTATGTATAAAATAAATATCCATGGATCCATACTGATATAAGTAAATGGTTGAATAAACAAGAGACAAATCTTCTGTGCAGAAGAATTCCAAATAGTTATATATATGGTTATACATATATATATAGTTATATATATATATATTGCCCTCGAAGAGGTGGAGCATAACTTCCCACTCTGTAATTGTGGGCTGCATAGAGTGACTTTCTTCTAAAGAGTACAGTATGGAAACAGAGAAAAAGAGCAACTTTATAGTGCAGAAACCTGACAAACAAAACCTCAGCCAGGTGAGCAAGGTCAACATCAACCATGATAAATCATGTTTATGGTATGTATCCTTGATATGATGTGATGAAAATGACATTTTATTTGCATGGTTTTCCTCCCCAAAACCTAACACCCCAGTTTAATCATGTAAAAAACATGAGACAAATCTCACTTGAGTGACAGTACACAAAATGCCCAACCAGACCTTAAAACTTTTAAGGACTTTAAAAACAAGGGAAGTCTGATAAATTTTCAGAGCAAAGAGGAGCTTAAGGACACAGGACAATTAAATATATATAATGTGGTATCCTGGGTGGAATCCTGGAGTAGAAACAGGACATTAGGTAAAAACTAAGAAAATATGAATACAACATGGACTTGGTTAATAATATTGTGTCAATATTGGTTCACTAATTGTGACGAACGTACCTTACTAATATATGGTATTAATGGGGGAAACTGGGTGGGGTATATGGGAACCTTCTGTACCATATAATTTTTCAGTATATATAAAACTCCTCTAAAATAAAAGTTTATTTAAAAACAAAAATACAACTTGTATGTTGCTGGTACTCATCCCATTAAAGTGTTGCAGTAGCTAGTGTTTAATTTATATTTGGGACATAGGTGATGTCTGCAAGATGGTGGAATAGGAGCTTTCTACCATCAGCTCCCTGCAGAAACATCAATTTTGACAATTACCCATTGACTTTTGTGAGAATCTGTGAGTCCAGCAGAGATGTTCCAGCACACCGTTGGAGCAAAAAATTCGAGAATAGATGCTTTGAAGAGGGTAAGAAAAACAGTTTCACTTTACCCACATCACCTCTTCTCCAAGTGAGCACCCAACTCCCCCAGCCATGCAGGATGGTACCCAACAGGTTCACTTCTTTCTCATCTCATCCAGAATACTGAGGTAATCAGTACAGCTGAGTGGCTGAGAGAAGCCAGAAACAAGGGAAGAGAGGTCAGGGACCCTACTGAGTGCTATGTGGAGCCTATTAGGAAGCTACCTACCAGCCACTTGGAACATTTCTCCCATGGACCCCCTACCTCAGCTGGCTCATAGCATCCCAAATGCTCCACATGCCTCACTCCTCCCCCAGCAGGCTGGCTCTCTGAGTGTTCCCTGCAGATGGCAAGTGCAGGTGTGTCACACAGACAACCAGCTTGACTCTGCAGGATTGGCAGAAGGCACACAAACTTGAGCATTTCAGAGCACTGCCTTAGGAGTGCTCTCAATCCCTGGCCTGGCTTTATGGGATCAAAACAAGGCCTATGACCCTAAGAATTTCCACCTCACCTGCACAGGGAACAAGAGGTGTAGAGCAGATGCATTCATAGAAAAGGTCTAGGAGTCTTAGAATCCCTAGCTCAGCTGATTGATGAAGGCATTTCTCTCTCAAAGCCAGTCAGTAAAGACTGGAAGGGTGACTGATCCTTCTTCAATGCAAAGACACAAAGACAGCAACATAAGACTTCAAGAAACATGAAAAAAATCAAGGAAACATGACTCCACCAAAGGAAGACAATAATATTTCAGTAGCCAATCCCAAAGAAATGGAGATCTATGAATTGCCTGACAAAGAATTTGAAATAATTGTTATAAGGAATCTCAGTGAGCTACAAGAGAACACAGATAGACAAATTAACAAAAAATCAGAAAAACTAACACATGAACAAAATGAGTTTAATATAAAGAGAGAAATCATAAAACAAGAACTAAACAGAAATTCTGGAGCTGAAGAATACAGTGAATGAAATGAAAAATGCACATCAAGTGAAAAAATGGGTTATTGGCTATGGTTTAATATGCAGCATTTTTCTTTTTATAATGGCTTATAACATATGGTGCATCTTACCATTAATGAATCTTAGATTTGATTAAATACAATATTACCTTTTAAAAATGTTTAAAAACTGATGGAAAAAAGATTTATAATTTAAATTTGTAATTTTCTTTTGGTGGTTAGTATTTTTCTTATTTGTATACTCTTTTAATATATTAGGAATATTCTTCACCCCTTGTTCATGAGAAATATTTTATCCAATTTTTTTTTTTTTGCCTTTTAGTTTTGATTATGGTGTTTCATTATAGAGTGTCTTTCCTAGAACTTCCCACCAAGCAGGCTTTCATGGTTGGTGGGTTTTTGTTAAATGACTGCCAGGGAGCAGAGGTGAGGGAAGAATAGTGTACAGGGAAGGAGGGGAATCCAGCACAAGGATGTATGGTTGCATTGACTGTGTAAGAACAAATACAAATTTAAAATAAGAGGCTTAGTTCTGTCTGTTGAAAAGGATTTTTCTTCCCTACTCCCTTTTCTTAGACACCTTTCCTTAGAAAATTTATAATTGTAAATTTATATTCTCATCTCCTCAAAATGTATCCCTTATTAGACTAGATTGGGCTTTAGTCAGCTGGCCATTTTTTTTTTCAGCTTTATGATCCAGGAAGCTTGAGAGCCATCTTTTTGAAATGCAGATATTGAAAGAGACAGCTCCTCTATCTCCTTTGGGAGGAAAGGAGCCTACTTTTGGTGGGCTCCTTGCTCTAATTTGCAAAGCTGTCTCCAGTCATAAAGATATGAGAAATTAATGTTTCCACTGGATAAAGCTAATAAGCTAACCTAGATGGTTACCACAATTACCAGATGAATTTAAGAGGATGAACTACGTGTGGCAAATGGTGCTGTCAAGTCCTCTTTCTTGAGGATGATTTATTATTTATCTTGAGAACATGTATGTCATGGATCGTATATGCTTGGGTACTTAAAGAGGTGAGCTTTATTTCTGTCTTTGCAGTCCTTATGGATTGCCAGTGATGTGCATGATATTCTAGTTTGTTTCTTATTCATTAGTAAAAGTGTTTTCTTCCTATATCACCACTGTAGAGAAGATTTCTGGTTTGGGAGATTTCGATTTTAATTATATTTCCCCAACAGCTACCACTGGAGGCAACCAGCTCCCGGTCTCATGGGATCATGACATGTGAGGATCATGAGATCTTTGAGGAAATGCATCTCAGAACTTTGCACAAGGTTCAAACGGAGAAGCATTTATTTATTGGCTCCTGTACCCCACTGGTCTAGTGGAGTGTTAAGCCCCCACACTTGTGGGCTGTGCATGCCTGAATGAAGAGATTCTCACAGTTCTCGCCCATCAGCAAGTGACAGGCAGGAAGCGGAAGGTGAGACATGTGGGTGCTTTAGGCAAGACTTTGTCAGACGATACCTGTGTGAAGCTAGTCAAAACCAGGGCAAAGCTGGTCTCTGCTGCAGTGGCTTGAGGAAGATGATTTGAAGTAGAGAACAAGGGGTGCCTGGCACATGTAGGCTTGTTTGTTTGCTTTTGAAGTAATAAAAATCTTAGCATAGGTTTTTCTTTGACCTAGGATGCCACAATTTAACAACTGATGTTTCCTTATTTGGTAATGCTGCCTCTCAAGTATTTACTTAGAAATAACACCAAGATGGTGATGGAGAAGCAAAAGAGCAGGAGTTAATATACTACAGCATTGCATAGGATTTTAGAGTTTCTGTGTGCCTCAGAGAACACAGAATCTCAGTGCTGGAGGACACCATAAGCACCATCCAGGTGTGGCATCAATCTGAAAGATGGATTCCCTTTTCAATACCCTATCACTTCTATCGTTGGCTCTTTGCTGTCAGAGTTCTTTGGTGACAAAGAATTCCAAGTGATGGTAACGACAATGGTCTCCATCTAATGTTAGTGTTTAAATTATTTTTTAATGTCACTAGAAAATTGAACAAGTAAAATATTTAGGGTATCATGCCAAGTAAACATTAAATTAGACAAAATAAATTTATAATAAAATTAGTGTTTTGCTGCATGGATAAGGAAACCAGATATGTCTTATTTAAATAGACCAAACTATAGAAAATCAAGATCAGTTGTAGTACAGCACAATGAGATAGATATGTTATATAAATATATTCCATTAACTATAATGAGGGGTTGAATGTCTGCCACAAAAATAAAATAACATCACTCTGAGCTGAACATATTAAAGAAAACATGAATAAAAATATTCAAACAATGAAAAATAACCCTGTGCCTACAGTGCATCAGCAGTAGAATTGCTTAAAGGAGGCTTGAATGAATTGATATCAGCTACTTTCATAAAAGAGAAAAAAGAAAAAGACTGTTAAAGAGAAATGCTCTGTACTTCTGAGACTGTGCTGCACTATATGTTCTTAGAGAAACCTAAGACATCAGTGGGAGTTGTCAAGTGTAGAACTGTTGCAGCAGAGATGCAGTGAGGCTGACGACATACCAGCCGAGAAAACCCAAATTACAGCCAAGTTAGACAAGCAAATCATAAGGAGGCCTGTAAAATGGACCACTCTAGACAGCTGAATTAGATCCAGTCTAGTGATAATATTGGTACCAAAGGAATCAGAAACTGCAATTAAGAAAACTATTAAAGAAGACATTCCAGGCATGTAAGACAGTTTATTTCTTGATATTTCTTTTTTCTTTTCTTTCTTTCTTTCTCTTTCTTTTTTCTATCTTTCTCTCTCTCCTTCCTTCCTTCCTCTTCCTCTCTCTTCCTTCCTTCCTCTCTCTCTTTCTTTCCTTTCTTTCTCTTTTCTTTTTCTCTTTCTTTCTTTTTTCTTTCTTTCTCTTTCTTTCTTCTTTTTCTTCCTTTCTATCTTTCTTTCTCTCTCTCTCCTTCCTTCCTTCCTCTTTCTCTCTCTTCCTTCCTTCCTTCCTCTCTCTCTTTCCTTCCTTTCTTTCTCTTCTTCCTTCCTTCCTCCCTTCCTTCCTTCCTCCCTCCCTCCCTCCCTTCCCCTTCCTTCCTTCTTTCCTTCCTTCCTTCTTTCCTTCTTTCCTCTTTTTCTTTCTTTCTTGAAACAGGGTCTCACTTTGTCACTCAGGCTGAAGTGCAGTGGTGCAATCATAGCCCACTGCAGCCTCCTATTCCTAGGCTTCAGCGATTCTCCCATCTGAGTCCCAAGTAGCTGGGACAATAGGCCTGCACCACCATGCCTGGCTAATTAAAAAAATTTTTTTTCGTAGAGATGGGGTCTCACCATGCTTCCCAGGCTGGTCGCACTCACTCCTGGGCTCAAGTGATCCTCCCACCTCAGCCTCCCAAAGTGCTGAGATTACAGGCGTGAACCACTGTGCCTGGCTGAGAGGGGTCTTTCTAAATGGAACAGAGGGAAGCAGGATTATTGTTCTGAGAGGATGGAGGGCTAGATTGAGAAATTAATTTCATACCTCTCAGGATTTTATCAGCTAATTTCCTGTGTCTAAAGCTAATGCCATACTTAGAAAAAAATGGACATTCTGGCAAATGGCCTGGAGCTACCCATGTGATATGGGGAAATGTAGAACCCGAATCCCCTAAACTCTTCAAACTTCTTCCATTTGGAGCTGGGATGCAATGTGAGATTATCACAGAGGTGAAGTCCTAATCCTGCATAACTCATTATTCCCCAGCAATGTTCTTAGGCTAACACCGTCAAGAGAAGGAGAGGCTGGGCGTGGTGGCTCACACCTGTAATCCCAGCACTTTGGGAGGCCGAGGCAGATGGATCACCTGAGGTCAGGAGTTTGAGAACAGCCTGACCGACATGGCAAAACCCTGTCTACTAAAAATACAAAAATTAGCCAGGTGTCACGTGCCTGTAATCCCAGCTACTCAGGAGGCTGAGGCAGGAGAATTGCTGGAACCCGGGAGGCAGAGGTTGCAGTGAGCCAAGATCTCGCCACTGCACTCCAGCCTGGGTGACAGAGCAAGACTCCGTCTCAAAAAAAAAAAAAAAAAAAAAAAAAGAGAGAGAGAAGGAGAATGCTGGTAACTGATCAAAGACCAAGATTGCTGAGTCAGAGAGCCAAGAAAACATGGTCACCTTGCTGCTGTTTCTAAGAAGCCTAAAAACATCACAATAACAACGTAGTTAAAAAGTGTCCCTTTTTTTTTTTTTGCATTTGCCATGCATAAGTCTTTTGCATGCTCTATTTACAAATGACTTCATGCGAGCACTTTTATTACCATTTTATAGATATGGAAAGAGGGTGAGAGAGTTAAAACTTGTACAAAATTGCATAACTAAGAAGTGCCAAGCTTCCAAAACAGGTCAATCTTACTTCAGAGCCTATATTCTTTCTCTTTTTTTTCTTTTCTTTCGTTTTTTTTTTGAGACAGAGTCTTGCTCTTGTCACCTGGGCTGGAGTGCAAGGCTTGATCTCGGCTCACTGCAGCCTACACCTCCAGGGCTCAAGCGATTCGCCAGCCTCAGCCTCCTGAGTAGCTGGGATTACAGGCATGTACCACCACGTCCGGCTAATTTTTGTATTTTTAGTAGAGACAGGGTTTCACCATGTTGGCCAGGCTGGTCTCAAACTCCTGACCTTAGGTGATCTGCCTGCCTCAGCCTCCCAAAGTGCTGGGATTACAGGCATAAGCCACCTCGCCTATACTCTTAACCATTACATTACATGGCCCACTCAGGCATTTGAATACGGAGAGTCTCAAATCCAGGTGATGAAATCACTGACATCGCGTATAACAGAGTTTCCCCAGATGAAACTGACAGACATCCCACTCTGGTTCCCTAGGCTTTGCTTCCCCAGAAAAAAAACAAAAAAACAGCCCAGTCCTAGCGAAAAGAGATCTTTGCCGGTTTAAATAGAAAATTTCAGCCTCTTTAGCCATCCCCCACCCAGCTGCAGAGAATGAGGACAATCAGCGGACGAGATCTGCCAGGAATATGACCAGACACAGGCCCACAAACAGACACTCACACACACTTCCCTAAGCCAAAGAGCAGTTCTTTACTTTATAATTTTCCTTTCAGATGTGGTATTTAAGCAAACCAGGAAAAGCAGATCTTCCTAATGGCCAGAACATGCTGGGGAAGAGAAGCTCAACAAACTGATGCTTAGGGGATTTTCTGGCTCAAACTAAGGGCCAGCGTATGGTGCTGCTGAAGATCTCTTCCTCCATGGCCGCCCTCCCTTTTCTAAATGGGGGCATTTGTTGTGTTACCTTGTTTTTTTTTCCAGAGAAAAGTCAGAAGTTATATATACTACATTTTTAGAACATAATCTAATTTTAAGATGCTCAAGGTCATCTAGTTTGATCAAATTTAATCATCTATCAAAACACGTATCTATTACTACCAAGTGTGTCTGTTTGCTAGGGCTGCCGTAACAAAGTGTCACAGGCTAGGGGGCTTAGACAACAGAAGTTTATTTTCTCCCAGTTCTGGAGGCTAGATGTCTGAGATCAAGGTGGTGGCAGGGCTGGTTTCTTGGAGGCCTCTCTCCTTAACTTGTAGAGGGTCATCTTCTCCCAGTGTGCCCACATGGCCTTCCCTCTGTCATGTCTGCGTCCTAATCTCCTCTTCTTATAAAGAAGCTCATTAACGTGAAGGCCTACCCTAAATACCTTATTTTAACTTAATTATTTCTTTAAAGAACTATTTCCAAATAAGGTCCCATGCTGAGGGACTAGGGATTCGTACTTCAACATACGAATTTGGGGGAACACAATTCAGCCCATAACACAAAGTAAGATTTCTATGATAGTCTGACTCTATTTCCGATGTGTGACTGCTGGTACATTTCATGCCCCACACCATTCTGCCCCACATCTGGGCAAGCTGATCAGAAAGCTCACATCCTCCCTCGTTTGGCACCAGCAGCAAGTTCAAACGACATAAGCCCCAGCCCATAAGTGGGCATCCTCACCTCTGGCTCAGCCTGGAACCACAATGAAAAACCAAGCCAATCTCCCTTCCCTGCCCTCTCAAGCCATTGCTGTACCTGCATGGGAGCCTGCCCTGCTCTTCCCAGAAAGCCTCATTATGTGAGTGACAACTCTCAATATCCTCTTGGAGTGTGTGTGGTGTCATCAGTCTCAACATCCAAACCGAATTTTGCAAAGGAGAGTTCCATCCTACTGCTAAGGGATGACCCAAACAGTTTACTTCGAATATATAACTAAGATAATACTTACAAAATCAACTATATAATTAATAATGTTAACATAAAACATATCATCATTTTATTTATTTATTAAACTTTTGAAGAGTGCTGGTCAAAAGTTTATTCAGTTATTTTTATCAGTATGGGTTCATGGATATTTATTTTACGAGTTGTAACTCATTGCTATCATTATTTATTTTGCTGCTCAAATTGTTCCAGATTTGAGTTTGAATATTTGGATTTAGTTTATTTTAGAGTAGAGGTCTTGCTCTGTTGTCCAGGCTGGAGTTCACAGCATGATCATAGCTCACTCTAACCTCGAACTCCCAGGCTCAAGCAATCCTCTTGTCTCAGCCTCCCAAGTAGCTGGGACTACAGGCATGCAGCTAATTTTGTAATGTAAAAAAAAGCCTTTTTTTTTTTCGTAGAGGCAAGGTCTTACCATGTTGCCCAGGCTGATCTTGAATTCTTGGGCTCAAGAGGTCTTCCCACCTCAGCCCCCAAAGGGCTGGGATTACAGGCATAAGCCAACTCACCTGGCCCATATAATTCTTTTCACAGATGTCAAGAATCAATCTCTTCTTGACTAAAAACAAGTATGTAAAAATAATAGGAATGAAGTATTCATTTCTTTACATTAAAGAATAGACGTTTAAAACCAACTCAGCATTATACTTAATGGAAAATACTAGCACCACTCCTCTTTAAATATAGGAACAAAGGTGAGATATGGCCTATCATCACCCTCTTTAGTGTTTGTGACAGTTATGACTGCAGAAAGCATCCCTTTTTTGCCAGATGGCTCCATGTTAGAGTCTATCAATAGAGGCACTATATGGGATTGGGAGGTGGGAACAGAGAGAAGGGAGCCGGTCCTTCCTGTTTTGTTCTTCCTGTTGGTTTGTCCTAGCAATGACTTTTCACTCCAGCAGTAGTGGTCGGTCCAATCTCCAGCTTTCTTCCTGATACATGCAGAGCCAACCTCAGCACATTCATTTAGAGAGAGCCTATGTCTCTCCTCAGAATTCTGGGTCCCACTCTGCAAAACTTCTCCTCAAGCTCCTGAGATAGCAGCAGCTGCTGATGATGCTCCCTACTTAGAGGCCTGGAGCCCAACTGTGTAGATCCTCCTCCAAGTTTGTAGGTTCCAATTACTCCAATCTCTTCCCTTTATTCCCCCAGCTTCTTCCTGCAGTTGCAATCTCTATATTACCTCAGTGTTACCTTTTTGCATTCTCCATCCTTCAATGAAAATTTAACCAAAAGCAATCTTTGTGTTAAATTCTTTCTGTGGTTTCTGTTTTTCTGACTAGACCATGGCTGATATGGTATTATAAGTGCCAGACATAGCTACTTAAGAGTAAAAATAAATAAGCACTATAAACATAAGAAAGGAAAGAAGCTATCATTTTATTTTATTTTAATTTATTTATCTATTTTTTATTTTTATTTTTTGAAACGGAGTCTCTCTGTATCACCCAGGCTAGAGTGCAGTGGTGTGATCTCATCACACTGCAACCTCCACCTCCTGGGTTCAAGCAGTTCTCATGATTCAGCCTTCCCAGTAGCTGAGATTACATCCACCACCACACCCGGCTAATTTTTGTGTTTTTAGTAGAGACGGAGTTTCACCATGTTGGCCAGGCTGGTCTTGAACTCCTGACCTCAAGTGATCCACCTGCCTCAGCCTCCCGAAGTGTTGGGATTACATGTGTGAGCCACTGTGCCCAGTCAGAAACTATCATTTTAAACACAACTAATTTGAAGAAAATATGCCTGAAAGAGAAAAAAAAAATTTAAAAAGACTATAAAAGCTGTGGGATATGAAAAGTCTAAAAAATATTTTTGTTCTTATATATTTGATATGCAATTAGAAAATACAATATAAAAGTCCAAATCACAGCAGCACAGAGAATATAAAGGGAGAAAGAGATTTAAAAAAACTCACCACATTAATAACAACCACTACAGCAGCAACGACAACAAACTCCTATTCAAACTGGGCCTGCAAACCAAAATACCAAAACACAGATAGAAATGGCAAGAAAGTTATCCAGCAAAATCAATAATGAAAATATCTCTCATAATTTCATATCATTTGAAGTTAATTTTATGAAATAGAAGAAGTCTTTTAAAATGTTTAGCATCTGCAAAGAGATAACTGAAGGAATAACAATATTTAAATACTTAAAAATTATTAAATAAAAGCTAGCAGAAATGATAAAGAAATAGGTTCTTATTTTTGAAAGTGCTAATTGGAAAACTGAGAAAGAGAATTTTTTACTTAAACGTACAGAGTAAACTCTAGAGGGATACTGCCAAAAAAAAAATTCCATGAATTGAGTTATTACAGAGGAGTTCACCTGGAATAAAGCACAGAGAGGCAAAGATATAAAAATATGAAATAACAATAACCATGGAGGATAAATTGACAAGCTAAATACACATCTCATATGAGTTCCCAAAGAAGAATTTTGAAGAACCAGCAGAGAAGAAATAAATAAAACAACAGTGGCTGAAATTTTTCTAAAATGAAGAAATAAGCATAACCTCAGATTAAAAGTACACTCTGAATAATTTGCAGGCTAATTAAAAACAAATTCATTTCTAAACACACAAGAGCAAAAGTGTAGGATATTCAGGATGAAGAGAAAAATCTGAGAAGTTACCAGAGGATAAAAGGGCAGATTTCTGCTAGAGGACAATAACTAGCAATGGTAAATTTTTCATATAATAATAGAAACCAGGAAACAAAGTAATATCTTCAAGATGTTAACTGGGAATTACTAAGGTATGAAAAAGTGTTCACTTTCAATTTTATACCTAGTTATATAACCATTCTTAACTGGGCTTACAATTAGGACATTTTTCAGACTATACAACTCTACAACAAGTAATATGAGAATATAACACCACAGTAGAAACACAACTTCGGAGAGATGAGATGGGCTACAAGAAGCAAAGATGAGCAAAGAAAGTGATATATATATATATATATATATATATATATATATATATATATATATATATATATATATTTTTTTTTTTTTTTTTTGAGACAGGGTTGCCCAGGCTGGAGGGCAATGGTGTGATCTCCACTCACTGCAACCTCCACCTCCTGGGCTCAAATCATCCTCCTACTTCTGCCTGTTGAGTAACCGGGAATATAGGCATGCACCACCATGCCTAGCTAACTTTTTAAAAATATTTTTGGTAGAGATGGGGTTGGTAGAGACAGAGTTTCACCATGTTGCCCAGGCTGGTCTTGAACTCCTGAGCTCAAGTGATCTTCCCACCTCAGTGAAAGTGATAAATTTTTAATAAATTTAAATAACTTGGAAAGATAGTGATAACTATTTTTTGTAAAAAAGTAGAAAAACAATGACAAAGTGAATGCAGGGTTAAAATTTTGAAATAACTGTACACTGTATTAGAGAAATTCATAGTTAAATATTTATGTCAAAAAGTAAGCACAATCACTAACAGAATAGAAATGCAACTGACATCAATACCAGTAGAAAAAAAGATAATAGTTTTTTGTTTTTTTTTTTGAGACAGAGTTTCACTCTTATTGCCCAGGCTGGAGTGCAATGGCATGATCTCAGCTCACCTCAACCTCTGCCTCCTGGGTTCAAGCAATTCTTCTGCCTCAGCCTCCTGAGTAGCTGGGATTACAGGCATGTGCCACCACGAGATGGGGGGTCTCTCCATGTTGGTCAGGCTTGTCTCGAACTCTTGACCTCAGGTGATCTGCCTGCCTTGGCCTCCCAAAGTGCTGGAATTACAGGCATGAGCCACCACACCCAGCCAATAATGGAATTTTTAAAAACTTATTTTAACAGAAGGCAGGTAAGAAGAAAAAATAATGAAGCCAAGAAAAATGACAAATGGAAATCCAGACCTCTGAGGAAGGAGCGCTGCTCAGCTGGTGCTGGGATCTTTGAGCTTCGACTAGGGGATGAGAAGAGACAATAAAGCTGGTTCTGCAGGCATTGGAAAAATTGCAAACTGGATCCAGATACTTCCAGAAGGAACTACTGCTGTTAGGGTGAGGAAGTATCATTGGGATAACATTCACAGGAACAGAAAGCTGACAGGAAGTCACACAGGAAGTAGAAAGGAAGTCATATAGGAGGACAGGAAGTCACACATGAAGTAGACAGGAAGTCGCAAAGGCAGTAAACACGAAGTCATACAGGAAGTAGACAGGAAGTAACACAGGAAGTAGACAGGAAGTCACAAAGGCAGTAAACAGGAAGTCATACAGGAAGTAGACAGGAAGTAGACAGAAAGTCACAGGAAGCAAGTTGGAAGAAATAAATCCCTTCTTTCCTTCCAGATTTATAAACTTCCCCTAGTACCCCTATTGATGGAGCCAAACATAGAGCTGTTTGCAAAGCAGAAATGTCGTTTGCAGCGTTTGAGCCGCAGCGTTTGAGCCCCAGTATCACAAAGCATAATGTAAAAGCCTGAATTTCAAGCTAATGGATAATAACCCAACAATTGGCACACATGTTTCTTCACTCTGTTCTTCCAGCACTGTTTAATGAATTATCATCTTGTCCCCATGGGCTTTTTTTTTTTATGGTGAAAAGCAGCTTACAAGCAGAAGATACTATGACTTTACTGAAAATACCCATAACAATCTTTCACATAAGGACTTTACTGGCTATCCCTTTACAGTGCTTTACTTTGCTGAACTTGTACACACACCAAGTGAATTTACAGTTGGGGAAAAGCCTTGTAACTATTAAATCCTCCTAACTCACCTTCCAACTCCCAAGTACATAGGGGTTATGTCAACATCCTAAGGATGCTATAGGGACATTAAAATGACAAATGTGCTAACTCATGTCAAAGATGGACATGGTTATATAAAATTTAAAAATGAAAAAAAAACCAGAAGACAACATCTTAGGTGTACCTTATATATGACAATGTAAATTTTATACATGTACATGAAAGGATTGGAAGAAAAATTGGAATAATGTAAATTACATTGAAATAAGCCATTGCAGCTCAATGTTCCATTTTTTCTTCCCATAAAATTATGCAAGTTCATGATTGTTTTTTGGGGGAAAAAATGTGAGAAAATTTGCTCATTCATGTTTCCCAAACTGCTTCTCTCTCTAATCTCCATGTCCCTTTTAATTTTTTTTTTGTATATTCTTTGAACAAATAAAGTAATGTTGGTTTTGTCTGACCTATACCCCCAGCTTTTTAAACAGTTTATGCTTTTACAGCTGCTTATTCTAATATTCACAGACTGAGTGGAGTTCACCCTCTGAATTAATTCTCAAAATAAGATTGAGATGTACAACTGAAGAAAATCCACTATAAAAACGATAACAATCCATCATATAGTGTATTGTTGGCTCCCTTGGTTTTTAAAAGTAATAACATTACCTGACTTTGTCCTGCTTTGTGCGGAATGAGACACAATGAAGGTATTTTGTGTGCTGACAATAAAACACAGTGGAGAGGAAAATGAAAAAGCTGCTCCTGGGAAAACAATTTCCTTCAGTAGGAAACTCTGTCCTTGGTTGCAGGCGCACAGACAGAACACAGACATGAAGACCCAGTTCTTCTCCCAATCACAAACATGCCTTTGGCACTGATCAAGGTACACCAAGGAATGAGGACTGAGACAAAAGACTATTGAATTAGGATGATCTCAATTTTTCTTTTACTGCACTCAAGGCTGTTTAATAAATATTGTTGCAACCAACTTCTTTTTCTGCGTCCTTTCTTTTGTTCTTCTCTTTATTTTTCCATACATTTTAAAGGAGGGTTATTCTAAGAGCTGAATTCAATATAACAACTATTTATAAGGGAATTATTATGTGAAAGATATTCCAAGTTCTCTAAAAAAAAAATTCTTTTCCCTTTTAAGCTAGCTTGAGTTTATTATATGTAGCCAAAGTAATCTTAACATACACGCTCATTTCTTGTAAAACAAAGTTCAGACTCCTAAGAACTGTGTTCTGAGCTGTATCTAACCTGGCCTTTATTCACTTTCTGAACCTTACTCCTTATTGCTTCTTAATTAAAACCTTTCTCTGACCAGCATGCTGGCCTCTGTATTTGTAAACCCGCGCGACTCATTCCCCTACCAACCACAGCTTTGCGCGTTTCAGTCTTACCTTCACCGCTTGTTCTCTTTTTAAACCCCAGCTGTCTTTCAAAACCCACTTATTTCAAAACTCTCCTTCACAGTGAAGATTACTCTTCTTTGGATTATCTGTGGCCTTTCTTATTTGTTCAATTTATTTGGCATTTGTCCTACACATTCATGAATCATTATTGCTTTTTTTCTGTGTATGAATAAAACTATAAGATCCATGGGCTCAGAAACCACATGTTTTGCTTGTGTTCTAAAGAAGAAGCAGAAACACTTTCTCATTCACTACTGCTGCCAGGCCACTTGCAAAAATTACACCCAAATAGGAGATTACTCTTTGGCTCTGAGAAATGAAGCTAACCCTTACACTCATTCACTAAATCCATGTTTATTGAGCACGTTGCAAGTGCCACGTACTGGCAACACGGATACACAAAGGGATCTGCCCTTGGAGGCCTCATAGCTGACTGTGGCACAAGCAGGTCACATGGAGCCTTGTGCAGAGTCCAGAGCGTTTGGAACTTGGTCTTCGGGTGAGAAAGTACTGAGCTGACAGAGGGAGAGCATTCAAGAGTCCAGTCTTCAGTTGCAGGTGTTTTGTGAAACCAACAAAGCTCCACACCTGTTGGTACTTTAGAGGGGGTAGCTACACAGCTTGTTCCAGAATATGCTTTCTTGTAGAATTTGAGTTCAGCTGAGATACAGACACAGAACCCAGCCTGATGGAGATACCAGCTTGAACGCTGCAAAAAACCAGAATGAGAGTGTGACCTAGGTTTGTGGCAAGAGGAAATGCTATCATTCCTCTGAAATAAACTTACCCCACCAGTGGGAGGCCTCACCTACAGACAACATCAGCCCAACTAAGCTCACTGCATACCAGGAAGCAAACCGGGATCTAAGGAAAATCAGCCTCTAACCCAGGTGAGAACTTAGAGGGAAACAGAGAAGATACTTCATAGTTCCACGCTCTGCTTCTGGAACCCCCTGATGCATAATGTCATCTCTGTGTTCCTCTCTGGGACTCTGGGGAGTCACAGAAGCAATGTCTGTCAACATGCTGCCACCCGGGAAGGCATCTGGAGGGGTGGGGAGTGGGAGAAAGTTCTGAAGGGCAATGTCCTAGGAAACGCAAAATGACTTGGGTTTAAATGCCACTTCTGTCATTTATTCACTATAAAACTCTGTAAATAATTTCACTGAATGTCATTTTCCTCTTCTGTAAAATGGGAATTTTACTTCATAAGGTTTTCATTAAAAATGTACCTGGTATATTAGAGACCTCAAAAAATGCTTCTAAAATTTTTATTTTAAATGTGCCTTTTGGGGCCAGGTGCAGTGGCTTACGTCTGTAATCCCAGCACTTTGGGAGGCTGAGACGGGTGGATTGCTTGAGTCTGGCAGTTTGAGACCAGCCTGGGTAACAAGGTGAAACCCCGTCTCTACAAAAAAACACAGAAATTAGCTGAGTGTGGTGGTGCACGCCTGTGGTCCCAGGTACTTGGGAGGCTGAGGCAGGAGGATCGCCTGAGCCTGGGCAGTCGAAGTTCTAGTGAGCCGTAATGGTGATACAGAGCAAGATCCTGTCTCAAAAAAAGGATGCCTTTTGGGTTTCTAACTTACCTCCTAATTAAGTAAATAATTTGTTGCCTAGTAATAAAAAGATAAAAGCAATAATTTGCTACAAAAGGGACATTGTATAGATTAGTTGATACTATGTCTATATATTCAAGCTTAGGGGAAAGAGTGAAAACACATCTAATTTGGTTTAATTTCTCCTCAGCACCTGATAAAATGTAAGTATTTGGGAGTTGGTGGGATGAGGACAGTTGATAGCAAACACATTTAAAATTACAGAAGTGCGGCCGGGCGCAGTGGCTCCCCGTAATCCCAGAACTTTGGGAGGCTGAGGCGGGTGGATCACGAGGTCAGGAGTTCAAGACCAGCCTGGCCAAGATGGTGAAACCCCATCTCTACTAAAAATACAAGAATTAGGCAGGCATGGTGGTGTGCACCTGTAATCCCAGCTACTTGGGAGGCTGAGGCAGAGAATTGCTTGAACCCGGGAGGCAGAATTTGCAGTGAGCCGAGATCGCGCCACTGCACTTCAGCCTGGGAGGCAGAGCGAGACTCCATCACACAAAAAAATAAATAAATAAATAAATACAGAAGTGCACAGATCTTAAGGATTTGTCCAAATTTCATCCTGTAATACTGAATATTTTAGAAATTTCAGATGTGTCAACTTGATGTGGCATCAGAGGGATGGATAGCCTTATGGTGTGTAATCATCACCTGGAATGCCACACTGTCCTTCTCCTACATTGAACTCCAAGGCATGATTATTCCTTGTGTGCCTATCCTCCTGTGTTAACTACTGTGATGGACTGTTTCACTCTCTGAGATGACATTCCTTTAATTTTTTTTTCCAACAGAAAAACATAAAACTACTCAGTAAGAACAAGGAGCATTCTGTTAATAGAATATTTAATAATTGCTTTTGATATTTAACTAGATACTTATAATAACATTTAAATAAGCAGTCTCTGAATAAAACTCCCAGTTTAAATTCAGGTAAATAAGGTAGCATGTAAAGCAATAAGATAATTTCGAAACCAGAAAAAAAGAAAATTGGTGATTTGCAATAGCAAAGACATGGAATCAACCCAGGTGGCCATCAGCGATGGACTGGATAAAGAAAGTGTGGCACATATACACCACGAAATGCTTGCAGTCATAAAAAAGATCAAAACACGTCCTTTGCAGCATCATGGATGCAAGCTGGAGGCCATTATCCTAAGCAAACTAATGCAGAAACAGAAAACCAAATACCACATGTTCTCACTTAGAAGTGGGAGCTAAACATTGGGTGCACATGGACATAAAGATGGGAACCATGGACACTGGGGAATAGAAGAGGGGTGGGAGAGGAGGCAGGGGTTTAAAGGCTACCTGTTGGGTACTATGTTCACTACCTGGGTGACAAGTTCAATTGTACTCCAAACCTCAGCATCACACTATATACCCATGTAACAAACCTGCACATGTACTCCCTGAATCTAAAGTAAAAGTTAATAAAATAAAATAAAACTGGTGCTCTGTTGATTGAGAAATTAACAGCATCTTCATTTTATTCAACAAGAGCTATTGACTGTCATGTGACCTCATGTAACCTCAAAGAAATCACACTCAAAAGCAGGAAACACACATACAAATAGGGACTTTCCAGAGAGAGACAGAGTCCCTGAATCACATCCATTTTTTGAGGTTCCTGATGTACCACAAATAAATAAATAAATAAATAAATAAATAAATAAATAAAACAGTTATAGTTAGGAAACATGATTATAAAAACGGTAGTAGACTTTAAATGTTTGCACTTAACAACCGAAGTGGCATGATGGAAAACTTCTTTTAATGCTTCAGTGCATCTCGTAGCTATTTATATAACCTAGTCAGAGATAACATCCAACAGCTGACTCGGACGCCCTTTGTAAATAGGCCCTGATACGCACAGATAATGCAAGGGCTCAGCCCTGGTCTTAGCGGCCACTTTTGCAAGCGAGATCTACAAGATTTCCGCTGACTGGAGTACTTTGGGTCTGTGTTTACATGGGCCAAAAGAAATGAAGAGATGAGATGCATATCTGGCTAATTCAGGTAACATCCTCCTCCCCGAACATTACTTTTAAAGGAAAAGCAAGAGGCTTGAGCTGGAATGAGGAGAGATGGATGTAGAATAAGACAAATGTGCACCGGCCTACATGAACAGCTGTGGCCCCAACCATATCACACCTCATGCCTCTGCCTAGCTGCTTTTGTGATGCAGGCCTCCAAAGCCACACTGTGTCCCCATCCCACAGGTTGGACTCTCACCCACACATCTCTTCCCCCTAGAGTTTGGGACACCAGAGAGCCAGGCTGCCCGGCAGCTGGAGTCACTAGGATCCCTAATCTACGCGGGAAGAGAGACAACCCTTGCTGTGGTCAACTCGATTTGAATCCTGTCTCCAGAACATGTGGCCTTCGTTGCTTCATCTCTACATTTCAGTTTCCTAAATGGTAAAATGGGGATAACCACAATTGTAGCCACCTTACCAAGTTGAGGCGATGAACCCTAGATTGTGCAGCTCCTCGTACGTGTTTTCTCAAAGGTGGTGGTGTGTGGTGAGACACCCACAACTAGTTTGAGCATTCCCTGATGATTCTTGCCTAAATCAATTGTTGGTATGATAGTTGCAAAATGGTAACCAAGTTCAGCATTCTCTCTCAACTTATTAATTACACTGGAAGATCTTTCCAGTCTTCCATTCTGTTGTGTACTTACTTCTTCCTTTAATCAGTGCGGATTAACGGATTCTTATTTTACCCAATGGGTTATAATCCATTATTATCATTATTGATCTTGATGCTCAAGTTTCCCCAGACTTTGATCAGTGAGAGCTTCTGCAAGCTGTTCCCCATGTCCTTTGAATGTATCCTTTTTTTTGAGCACTTCTTTATTTGTTATGGCATAACAAAGCATTCCAGGCTCGTAGTACATTTTCCCTGCCCCAGTCTTGTAATCGGCTTTTTTTTTTTTTTTTGGAGAAGTCTTGCTTCTTTTTATTAGGAAACAGTATACAGAACCTGACATCTGGGTGCTAGGCATGTTTATTGCTTTTGGGTATCATTGTTTCTAGGTCCTTTCAGCAGAAAAAACTAGAGAATACACACAAATATTCACATATGTAATTATATGTATACAGTATTTAAAAACCATGAATTCATGCTAATATGGCCAATTCCAATTCAACACCACAAGGCTCTTCTTAGCCTTTTGCCATTATGTATTAATATTTTCCTTCTCAACATCATCAATATGTGTACTCATTTCTCACTCCTACATACATAGCAAGTTGTTTAGAATTGCTAGCCCACAACACTGCTAAAACAAGCGCTACTAAATAGAGTTCAAGATTTGCTTGTAATAGGCTTTTTCCTTGTAGTCGAAATACTGTGTTAAAAAGTTCCTCAGGGTGAGTTTATTTTTTAAAAACAAAGTTATTTGTGTTAGTTCTCCTCCCTTTTACTGTAGTCACGCTCTCTATTTTAAATACCATTGAGTTCATTTGTTTCTGTTTGTGTTACATCTTAGGACTTCCCCTCCTCCATCTTATTGACTTACTTTAACTTAATTTTATTTAATTTTGGAGTATGTAAACATTAATGTGGTTCTGGAAGTCCATACTATACAAAGAAATATTCTTTTTACAAAAATAAGCTAATATATATATCTATCTATCTATGTCTAACATCTGTATCTATATGTCTTTTGTACACAAAAGATACCAATATATGTACTCCTTTGTTCTTTTATTATTATTTTGCTTAACAACATGCCCTAGAAATGATTCCATATCAGTTTAGATATATTCCTTATTTTTTATAGCTGCATAGTGCTCCATGGTGTGGATACACCATACAAAGTTTTAATGGATTTTCACATCTCACTTTATCCTTGCAATACCCTGTGAGGGAGAATGTATGTTATTATCCCCATTTCATAGTTGAGAAAATAGATTCAGAGAGGTAACTGTTGAGTATTGACAGGGTGGGAGCTGAGACTCGGTCTTGAGTTTGAGGCCAGCCCTCCTCTGACACTGTGCTATTAGACCTCTATGGCAGCGGTCCCCAACCTTTTTGGCACCAGGGACCGATTTCATGGAAGATAATTTTTCCAGGGGCTGGGAGATGGTTTCGGGATGAAACTGTTCTGCCTCGTATCAGGGCATTAGTTAGATTCTTATAAGGAACACTCAACCCAGGTCCCTTATGTGCACAGTTCACAGTAGGGTACGTGCTCTTATGAGAATCTAAGGCTGCCACTGATCTGACAGGAGGCGGAGCTCAGGCAGTAATGCTCGCTGGCCCGTGCTGTGTGGCCTCTTGCTGTGTGGCCTGGTTCCTAATAGCCCATGGATCACTATCAGTCCGTGGCTTGGGGGTTGGGGGTTGGGGACCCCAGTCTACATCTTAAGGTAATTCAGTGTTTGTGGGCTAGTCTGGAATGGTGACCACTATTTATAATGTCTCTAGGTTTAATTGTAATAATAATGTGTTCTGAGTTCTAAACAATCATTAAAACAAAATTTAGTAAACAATCCTACATCAGGCTCCTGAGTTTGTTCCAGCTTGGTAATTTGAGAGGAGTTAGTTAAGGACCTTGTTGTTGCAGAGAAGCAGAAATTAGAACAGTAATGAGACACTCTTTCCTAACCATCAGATTGGCCACAATTAACAAGCCTGACTATACCAAGTGTTGAAGAGGACATAAAAAATAGAAATGCTTATATACTATTGATGGGAGTATGGATTCAGTCAATCACTTTGGAGAACAATTTGGCAATATTCTAGAAATTTAAGGCTATACATAGCTTTAATGTAATTAACATATAGTGGGTTTATTAGTGATTTTTAAATAAGTTAACATATATTTTAAAATTTTCTCAGTTTTAATCTCTAATATGGTAAGTGTTGATAGCTATAACACACATACACAAATTTTACTGTGGTCCTAAATAAACGTCGGGAGTATGAAGAGGTACTGAGACAAAAATGTTTTCAAACTGCTGTCCTAGAGAAATGCTGAAATATGCACATAAGGAGAATTGTTTAAAAACATTGTCAGATTGTTGATAATAGTGAAAGTGTGAACACAAATGTCCATCATGAGAGCATAGACAAATGGAGTGCTGTATATTCATACAATGGAATTTTATATAGAAACTGAAATGAATCAACTTGGATAAATCTCAAAAACCATGCTGCATGAAAAAAACAAGTCGTAGAATGTTGCATGGAGTATGACATATTTTCTTTAACTTAAAAAATTTGCAAAGGTGCAGTGGCTCATGCCTATAATCCCAGCACTTCGGGAGATTGAGGCGGGTGAATTGCTTGAGCTTAGGAGTTCGAGACCAGCCTGGGCAACATGGTGAGACCCCATCTCTATCAAAAGTACAAAATCTTAGCCGGGTGTGGTGGTACACATCTGTGGTCCCAGACTTGGGAGGCTGAGGTGGGAGGATCACTTCAACCTGAGGGGTGGAGGTTGCAGTGAGCTGAGATCACACCATTGCACACCAGCCTGGATGACAGAGTTGCAAAACAATTTCATGTAACATGTAACATGCATACATCCATGTATGTGTAATGAAAGCTTAAAAACACTCCTGGGAATGATGTATTCCAACTTCAAGATAGAAGGCTTCAACTCTATTATATGATGTTTTAAAAAAGATATATCTGAGATAAATATGCGAAAATTTTAAGATTTTGTGGGGGTATAAAAGTAATGGTTATTCTTTTCTATGTATTTGAAATACAGAAGAGGAAGGAAGAAGAGAATGAAAGTTATTTAGATAATTATTGGAGATGGAATAATTATCTGAACAGATTATCAAAGATCCCTTGAAGCAAGAAGAAAGAGCACACAATAATATGAAATCATGCTATGGAAGATTCTAGGTTCTTTGAGAAAGAAGGAAGGAAGGTGGTTGAAGTATTTAATAAAAAGTCAGAAGAAGGAAATGAATATTGGATGGTTGACACTATCTCATACAATATTTTACTTAACCTATAAAGAACCCAGCAAGGTGTAATACATAGCTTTTGGGATAATAATACATTATCTCGAATTTACAGATGAGCAAATCAGAGCTCAGAGGGGCGGCCCAGGGTAAGCACACAGAGGAAGCTGACTTTGAGTCCAGGTCTTCTTGACTCAAGAGAGCTTTGCACTATTCGATTCTATGTGTGCCTCCTAAGGAGAAGGGAACACAAAGAGAAGAGATTAGAGGAGACAGCATTTCTCTTTAATGATACTTCGTATTTACAGTAACTGAGGGGTTCAAAGAATTCTAGAGCCACCACGAATTAATTCTCATAAATTATGCTGACTATATATGAGAACCTTTACGAAACATGAAGTTTCATCATGATCAAGCAATTTCTCCTCTATTAGGACATTAGTTGCAATGTGTGGAATATAATTCTGTTTTTGCTTAGCAGAATAAAATAATCCCACTGATCACATCTGCCTTTTGGGGGAATCTTGATCTTGTTTTTTTCTTTGAACCATGATTCATTTCATTTTGAACCAATGAATGAATGAAAAAGACATTTGTCGAGCACTTTTCTGTGCTGTGCTAAATGCCTTCTTACACATGACCTCATCCAATCATCACAGCAATTGTTTGAGGGTTTTTTTAATCACCCCCATTTTATAGATGAAGCAGTGAAGGCTCAGAAGTCAGAAGAGACTTACCCAGAGTGACCCAGCAAGGGGTGCACGTACTATTTCCAACTCAGGCCTATCTGGCTTTTTTGTGTTATGCTTTTGGACAATCGTTAACCAATCATTCTTAGGATAAGACCTTAAGCTGACTTTGAAATACTTGTAAATTCTTAGGGGCTGCAAAGCTCTCCTTTGTGAGGAGAAACCAAGTGAGAGCCACACTGCCTGCTGCTCATTGAAGGCTTCCAAAAAGCGCTTTGCACGCTGCCCACATATTTTGCTGGCATTGCCCCTTCTTGATGAACCATTGCCTGCTGCTTTAGAAGCCAGGCTTAAGCAATAGTGGAATTATTCATATTATTACCATTGTAATGGTAGTCATTTCAAGCATGAATTCAAAATTTTTACTTTTATTGAAGTAATAGTGGTACATAGTTAAATGTTTCCAAAAGGCTTAAAACGTTCATAATCAAAGGGAACAGTCCCTTGCCTACCTTCCCTCCACAGTCCTGTTCCCAGAAGGAATTGCTGTCTCCTTCTGGCTGTGCCTTTTGCAATATAGCTCCACATTTAAAAATAATTTGCAAACCTGCATTCTTTTGATCCATAAATTTTAGACAGAATGCATTGAGGTTCAATAGTGGTAGATAAGGATTTAGCTCTGTTATCATCCCTCCCCTCCTTCTATCTTCCTAATTTTTTTTCTTTCTTTTTGAGATGGAGTCTCACTCTGTTGCCCAGGCTGGAGTGCAGTGGCATGATCTTGGCTCACTGCAACCTCTGCCTCCTGGGTTCAAGCAATTCTCTGCCTCAGCCTCCCGAGTAGCTGGGATTACAGGTGCCCACCACCATGCCCGGCTAATTTTTGTATATTTAGTAGAGACAGGGTTTCACCATGTTGGGCAGGCTGGTCTTGAACTCCTGACTTCGTGATCCACCCACCTTGGCCTCCCAAAGTGCTGGGATTACAGGCATGAGCCACTATACTCTGCCAATTTTTTATATGTAAGTTTTGTTGAGAAATAATTCACATACTATGCAACTCACCCTTTTGAAGTCTACAATTCAATGGTTTTTAGTATATTCACAGAGATATACAACTATCACCACTTCCAGTTTTAGATCATTTTCATCACCCCAACAAGAAACATTGTACCCCTTAGCAGTCACTCCCCATTCTTCCCTCCTTTCAGCCCTAGGCACCCACTCATCTACTTTCAGTCTCCATGGATTTGCCTGTTCTGGACTTTTCATATAAATAGAATCAAACAATATGTGGCACTATCTGTATGGCTTCTTTCACTGACCATAATGTTTTCAAGGTTCACTCATGTATCAGAATTTTATTCCTTTCTACAACTCAGTAATATTCCATTGCACAGGTACACTACATTTTTGTTTATCCATTCATCAGTTGATGAGCATTTGGCTCTGATATGGTTTGGCTGTGTCCCCACCCAAATCTCATCTTGAATTGTAGCTCCCATAATTCCCAAGTGTCATAGGAGGAACGAGGTTAGAGGTAATTGAATTGTGAGGGCGGGTCTTTCCCATGCTGTTGTTGTGATAGTGAATAAGTCTCATGAGACCTGATGGTTTTATAAAGGGGAGTTGCTAGGCACAGCTCTCTCTTGCCTGCTGCCACATAAGGCGTCCCTTTGTTCTTCCTTCGTCTTCCACCATGATTATGAGGCCTCCCCAGCCATGTGGAGCTGGGAGCCCATTAAACTTTTTTCTTTTATAAATTATCCAGTGTCAGCTATGCCTTTATTAGCAGTGTGAGAACGAACTAATACAGGCTCATTTCCTCTTTTTGGCTATTTCAAATATTACTGCTATGAACATTTGTGTACAGGTTTTTGTGTGAGCATATGTTTTCAATTCTCTTGGATATATACCTAGGAGTGAAATTGCTGGGTCATACATTAACTATGTTTAACTTTTTGTGGAACTGCCAAACTGTTTTCCGCAGCAGCTGTACCATTTTATATTCCAACTTGCAATGAATGAAGGTTCCAATTACTCCATGTCTTTGCCAGCACTTGTCTGTCTTTTTTTAAATTCTAATCTTCTCATTGGGTATGCAGTGGTATCTCACCATTGTTTTGATTTGCATTTCCTTAATGACAATGATGGTGAGCATCTTTTCATGTGCTTATCGGCCACTCATATATTTCTTTGGAGAAATGTCTATTCATCTCCCTTACTCATTTTTAAATTGGGTTGTGTTTTGTTACGAGTTGTATGAGTTGTAAGAGTTCTTTATATATTCTAGTTACAAGTCAATTATTAGAGAAGTTATTTGTAAATATTTTCTCCCATCCTGTAAATTGTCATTATAAATTGTCTTACTCTGTAAATAGCAATTTATAGAATGGGAGAAAATATTTGTAAATAATTTATCTGATAATATTGTTATTTTGTTGTTTCTTGAGGCACACAAGTTTTTAAAATTTTGATGGAATCCAATTTATCTATTTTTTTCTTCTGTTGTTTGTGCTTTTGGTATTATATCTTAGAAACCTTGGCTTAATCCAAGATTGTAAGAGCTTTATAATTTTAGCCCTTACATTTAGGTCTAAGAACAACTTCCACTTAATTTTTCTTATATATGGTATTAGGTAGGAGGTCCAAGTTTATTCTCTTGTATGTGTATATCCAACTGTCCCAGAACAATTTTTTGTAAACCTTACATAGTTTTACAACAAATTGTTATTGCATCCCTATTCAGTATTTACGCTCTTCTGTATGTGTAAATGCATTCTGTGCTGAGCCAAACAGTATAGTTATTGTTTCTTTCTTGTAAAAAAAAAAAAAAACCCACAAATCTTGCTTTTCCAAGAGTTAACAATAGCTTCATTGCCTCATTTTAATTGTTGCTGTTTCTTTAATTTCCTAGAACTTATGTCTATATCTTTCCACATTCTCCAATATCTCTCCTTTCACAAGGGCAAACCTATCAGTTGATCTATCATTTCCCAATTTCTTCTGGAGACATTCCTTTGGGGTGTCTGTTTCCCTGCACCAATCTACACTTCTCGCTCCTAAGAATAATTCCTACTCAAACTCTCTGCAGAACTCTGGTTGCTTAAACACATACTCTCCTTGTTGCGTTTGTTTGTTTGTTTGCTTGTTTTTTGTTGGCGATGCTCCTTGAGCCCTCACTCCTCTTGCTCCTCTCTATGTTGGCTAGGATGTCTCTTCAATGAGTCTCAGAATTACCATTGCCTCTCTCTTGTCTGTTGGTTCCTGGATCTAGTTTCTCCTCTGTTTTAATTTACTCCCTCATTTTGGTGGACTACAGACTCCGGAAACTTTCTGAGAAAATGCACAGGAAATTGTTATTTTTTACTTTATGTGATTCTTTATTTCTGCCCTCACATAAGTAGTTTGGCTGGGATTAGAATTCAAGTTTAGAAATCCTCCTCACTCAGCACTTTGAAGGCGTTCTTCCACTGCCTTCTGGCTTTCAGTGTGGCTTTTGAGAAATCTGTGCCATTCTGATATGCGGTCTGAGTCCTTGGTATCTGCTCCATTTCATCTCTCCAAAAGTTTTTTTTTTTTTTTTTTGAGACGGAGTATCGCTCTGTCTCCCAGGCTGGAGTGCAGTGGCTGATCTTAGCTCACTGCAAGCTCCGCCTCCCAGGTTCACGCCATTCTCCTGCCTCAGCCTCCCGAGTAGCTGGGACTACAGGTGCCCACCACCACGCCCAGCTAATTTTTTTGTATTTTTAGTAGAGGCGGGGTTTCACCGTGTTAGCCAGGATGGTCTCAATCTCCTGACCTTGTGATCCACCTGCCTCAGCCTCCCAAAGTGCTGGGATTATAGGTGTGAGCCACCTCGCCTGGCCCTTCATCTCTCTAAAAGTTGTTATGACCTGATATTCTGAACTTTCATTATAAAATGTATTGTTCTGAATTTGGTGTATATTGTGCTGAATACTTAATGAATCCTTTCATTCAGGGACCAATGTGTTTTATTATTATTTTATTTATTTATTTATTTATTTTGAGTCAGCATCTTGCTCTGTTGCCCAGGCTGGAGTGCAATGGTATGATGTCACCTCACTGCAACCTCCACCTCCCAGGTTCAAGCAATTCTCCTGCCTCAGCCTCCTGAGTAGCTGGGATTACAGGCCCACACCACCATGCCAGGTTAATTTTTTTTGTATTTTTAGTAGAGACAGGGTTTCACCATGTTGGCTAGGCTGGTCTTGAACTCCTGACCTCAGGTGATCCACCCGCCTCAGCCTCCCAAAGTGCTGGGATTACAGATGTGAGCAACCACACTCAGCTAACCAATGTGTTTTAGTTTGAGAAAATTTCTTTATGTTGCTTCTCTAATAATTTCTTCCTCACTCTTTTCTCTTTATAGAATTTCTGTTATCCAGATGTTGGACTTCCCAGATGATCTCTTACATTTCTTACTCTTCTTCTCTTCTTGTCCATCTTTATCTCTTCATTTTCCTTTTAGAGGGATTTCTTCAACTTTATCTTCCAGTCCTTCCACTGATATGAAACACATTTTTTTTTTTTAGACGGAGTTTTACTCTTGTTGCCAAGGCTGGAGTGCAATGGCATGCTCTCGACTCACTGCAACCTCCGCCTCCCAGGTTCAAGCGATTCTCCTGCCTCAGCCTCCTGAGTAGCTGGGATTACAGGCATACACCACCACAACCGGCTAATTTTTTTGTACTTTTAGTAGAGACGAGGTTTCTCCATGTTGGTCAGGCTGGTCGTAAACTCCTGACGTCAGGTGATCCACCCGCCTTGGCCTCCCAAAGTGCTGGGATTACAGGCGTGAGCCACTGCACCCAGCCTATTAAACACATTTTAAAGCTATTTTTAATTCCCAAGAGTTGAAGTCTTTCTTGTTCTCTATGTCTGTTTTAAAAGATTAAATTTCTGTTCTTGTTTTGTGGATACAATATCTTTTCTCATCTCTCTGAGGATATTAACATGTTATATCTTCATGTTAAAATTGACTTATTTCCTCATTTCCTCTAACCTGTAAGGTTGAAGTTACTTCTATAACATAGCTGGCCCAGAAAACAATGCTACCTCCAAAAAGCAGATAATCAAAAGAAAGATTGTTATCCAACTGTTTTAATTGCACCCTTACTAATAGATCAGATGTATTTGGATGATGTTTTTCTTTTTTTTTTCTTGGTTAGCTTTTAGCCTCATGTTTTCATGTGGAAACATTTCCTCAAATGTCCAGCAACCCTCAGATCTCATATTTAAGAGTGAGACACAGAAAAGCTGAATGGAAGGGGTGTGTGTGTGTGTGTTTATGCGCGTGCACCTGCGTGTGTGCATGCTAGGGTGGGGTAGGCCTGGGAGTAGGAGTTGTGGATGGTTGGGCCTCCCCATAGTGTGATCAGGTGGCAAGCTATTTTTTGGGGGGGATGTGGGGGGAAGAGCAAAATACCTATATCTACACTTTTTGCTAGAGTGGCTGAATTTCCCAGTAAAGAACCATCTAATCTCCTGTGAGGAACAGCAGGGAGTAGCTAGAGAGTTCTGCTAAAACAGTGCTCCTTGAGAAGTTTGAAAAAACACAAATTGATCCTCAGGTCCCCCCTTTCTCCTCTCCACCCGGTTGACAGGGGCTCTGGACTCTAGGAGACCACACACAGGGGAAGGTGGGGGTAATTGATTAAAATCTATACACTGCATGATTACAAGCCCCACCCCCATTTCCTGAGCAGTTCTCAGAACAGCAGCCGCCAGATGGCTCACAGCTCCCTGACTCCCCGCCACCTCTGGCATTCGGTTCCCGGGTCCTTCCCAATGCTCTGCAGGGAAGCAGGGCTATTTCGCACCACTATCCCCTTCCGCGTCTCACCTTTCTCCACACTGCTAAGGAACCAACACTCGTCTCTGCATTATCAGGCTTCATATATTAAGGTTTCGGGTTTCGGAAGTCTCCTGACTTTATGAAAGATGGAATTTGTGTTTCCAATTTTTATTTTCCTTTGTTTGTTTCTGGGTAATTTTCAAGAGGAGAAGGAGGTAGGAATGTATTTTAGTTTACCATCTTAAAACAGGAAATTCCCCGCCGAATTGTTTTCTAGTGTTTCCTAAAGTGAGGAGACTGGCAAAAGAGAATAGAGGCCCAGTGGAAGAAAATCAGTATACAAAAAGCTGTGAATTTTCTGGTGTCTATTTTCAAGACCATGTTAGCATAAGTGACAGTCACACAACCAGTATAATGAGTAAATACAGGATTTTATCCTCCTGGGAGAGCAGTCTAGCACATTTCACAAATCTTTCTTGAATCAGAAATCACTCTGAACTACAGGTGAAAATGCCACTGGGTTTCCAGTTATCTCGGGCAGAGTTCCACATCGTAGCAAAAAGAGACAGATCTTTTTGAGTCTTTTGAGTCGCAAACAAACTCCTGAAAACTGATGACATCTGAAACATAGAATGAAGTACTTGGAAGGTCAGAGAGTATTATAGACAGGAAAACCTCAAAAGCTAGAGTTTAAAATGACTGTCCCAAATCATCAATAAAACTTGGCAAACAAACTGGCAAGGAGAAAGAGGCTGTGTAATTCAACAAAGCGTTTAGACAAGCAGGGCTGCTTTATGGCTTTCTGGCATGCAGAATCCATTCAAGTGCCAGCTTTCTCTACAGGTTTGAGAATTATTTCTCTTGGTATAATAGTTTGAGTTTCCAAAGTAGTCCAGATGGTAGCATAATGTGTCTCCAAATATCGTCCACTTAAAACCACGGATTATAGTTATTATTTAATTAGGCTATTGGGTAGCCTCATACATTCATTTCAGAGCTAATATTTGCAGGCTTCATTGAGATAATTGCATCTACTTAGTAAACCTTGCAGTTCCCTTACCTATTTACAGAGTTTTTGTACTAAGAAATGTGTGTGAACTTCAGACTCATGCCAGTAAAAGTGACTTTTCCAGCTTTGTCTCCATTAGAACAGATCCGTGATGTCACTTCCTTAGTCAAGGCATCTCTAGGGATTCTGTGTGCTTTATGAGGAAATTGTCCAAAGGCAGAATTATATATGTGTGTGTGTGTGTGTGTGTGTGTGTGTGTATTTATATATATGTGTGTGTGTGATCCAGAAACATCTGTCTCTTTTTGCTGCAATATGGAACTCTGCCCGAGATAACTGGAAACCCAGTGGCATTTTCACCTGTAGTTCAGAGTGATTTCTGATTCAAGAAAGATTTTTGAAATGTGCTAGACTGCTCTCCCAGGAGGATAAAATCCTGTATTTACTCATTATACTGGTTGTGTGACTGTCATAGTCTAAAAATTAAATTTTCTATAGGAATGCCATAAACATAACTGACCCATGAGATAAACACTTTACATATTACACAGCCAGGGTGCCGAGCTATGTTGAGATACTGGATGGCAGATGCTACAAAAGTTGGATCTGGAAGAAGGTTAGAATGATTATACTTCGGCCGGGCGTGGTGGCTCACGCTTGTAATCCCAGCACTTTGGGAGGCCGAGGTGGGCGGATCACGAGGTCAGGAGATCGAGACCACCGTGAAACCCCGTCTCTACTAAAAATACAAAAAATTAGCCGGGCGTGGTGGCGGGCGCCTGTAGTCCCAGCTACTCGGAGAGGCTGAGGCAGGAGAATGGCGTGAACCCGGGAGGTGGAGCTTGCAGTGAGCCGAGATTGCGCCACTGCACTCCAGCCTGGGTGAGAGAGCGAGACTCCGTCTCAAAAAAAAAAAAAAAAAAAAAGAATGATTATACTTCGATAACATAGCTGGCCCAGAGAAAAATTCTACCTCTAAAAAGTATCTAACCAAAAGGGAAGAGTGTTTATCCAACTGTTTTTAATTGTATCCTTAAGAATATATCAGATGTCTCCGGGTGATATTTTTCTTTTTTGTCTTTCTATATTTCCATATATTATATAATGTCCATGTATTTCCTTCATAATTGCATTAGGATAATGAATTCTGCTTTGAATCCCTTATAATTCAAAAGATATCAATGAATTTTTGGGAATTTACAACAGTAAATATTTCCGGTGCACTCCCAGAGAGTAAAACAAATGATCATCATCTAGTTAAAAATAACAAGAAGTTCCTCTGATGTTTAACTTAGTCATTCTACCCTCAATTATGTGATGATTTCCTAAAGGTAAATATTAGAAACCTCATCTGCTCTCCAGACACTTATGAAAGAGAAAATCACATACTCTATAGAACATACACTGCCCCACCTTCACAAGAAAATCAAATGTTCTCCTTTAACCAGAGTCTTTCATCTTTCAGATCATATTTTGAGGGTCAGATTCTGAACTGTATCTTGGAATTTCCCCTGACCCTTTTCTTGGTGAGATTCCAAATTGGCAGGAAAGATTTTGTTTGTTAACCACCAAGTAATTATTTCATCATAAGGCTCACAAGAGAAGGAATGTCTATTACCCCTGCTTTGGAGAGGCACCTTCAAGAAAGATTCAAACCCATTACACAAGGGATGGAAAAATCCACAGACGCATGGGATTTGAATCTGGCAGGAGCACAAGGCGCCTTTGAGATATTAGATTTTCCAGTTGCATTGCCTAGCAGAGTGAGAGCTGCCAAACTTGGAGAGACCAGTATGTTTTTAGTATATGTGAATACCGTATTGTTCACAGGATTGACAAAGGCTGGGGAAGTCCTATGTTGCAGATGAAAGAATATCTTGTGAAATATTTAGGTCTTGGACCAATTGCTGTAGTTTGTATATATAATTTTGGAAAAAATCCCTAAATACAATTAGAGCTCTGTGCCTTTGACATGGACCTGTCAAAATCTGCCACTCTGAATCCTCTTAGATATTGTCAGAGAAGAGCACTGCGTTAGGAGTCAGACCTTCAGGCTCTGGGCCCGTCTTTGTCGCGTACTGTGTAGCAACGGGTTCTAACTTAGTTTCCTCATCTATAAAATGGGAATAATAATTCCTGGCTACTTAATAAGTTTAATAATCATGAGATGATACATTTAAAAGCATTTCACAAATTATAACATGTTATAAACACATAAGGAATTATTAGTAAACATACTGCATGTGAAAGAATTTTCAATTGAGTCAAAAATCTTATACAAATACTATTATTGTGCCCTTTACTAGTTGTATTATCAAAGCTTGAGAATCCAGAGAGCGTTTCTTACTACTCTACCTGCTAAAGCCAAGGCAATAAACTCTGTAAAAGGTGTGGTCCTTGGGGACTTGTCCCATGCTGGTTACATCACTGGGGAGCGCCACGTGGCATGGTGGGAAGAATGCCTGACTTGGATCAGGAGACCTCAAGTTGCACCTGAATTTGGTTTGCCAACTCCTTATGTAACCTTTAGGAAGTTGCTGAGCCTTGATTTCTTTGTCTCTAATGAGGGGTTGAACTAGATAACCTCTACATTCTTATCCAGTTATACAATTCTATTATTTTATAATTGCCTAAAGTATCAATTGCATTCAGTCTTTGTGCCACACATTAAATGAGGGGCTGTGAGTGAAATTGTCCTGAGCTACTAAAACACAGGATTAGGGAGAGGTATTTTTGTTTTACTGCCCAGAGTTGACCCTGCACAGCTGGGTGCCCACTAGCTATAATAGTAAACAACCTAGGAACTCTCATAAAATTAATAACCGCCAACGGTCCCACCTGCAGGGCTAGTGAGGCATGATTTGTTGTCATGGTGTTCCTAGGGGCAGCTAAAGGATAAACCTATACCAGGGGACCTGACTTCATTGCTTTAAAATTACCACCTACCTTGGAGGGGAGTTGTAAGCCCTAAATCCCTAGGGAATTGAGGAATTAAATCAATAATTTTTGAAAATTAGATTTTTTTTGAAGCTGTTCATAAGCCAAAGCCATTTAACATAAAAAAAGAGTTGCTTTTTTTTTTTTTTTTCTGAGACAGGGTCTTGCCTTTTTTCTTCAGGCTGGAGTGCAGTGGCACAATCCTAGCTCACTGTAACCTCTAACTCCTGGGCTCAAGGCATCCTCCTGCCTCAGCCTCCTGAGTAGCTGAGATTACAGGCACATGCTACTATATCCAGTTAATTTTTTTTGTATTTTTAGTAGAGATGGAGTTTCACCGTATTGGCCACGCTGGTCTCGAACTCCTGACCTCAAGTGATCCGCCCGCCTCGGCCCTACATTTGTAAAACATGTAACTTTGAGCCAGACTTCATTTGGGAGGGTTTAGTATAATAAGTTATTACAAACCAACCTCCCGATCATTTGAATAAGTGAAGTAGATCATTTCGCTTTATGAAGGAGAATTGTTGGCGTTCACTATCTGAATGCTAAATAGATGATTTTGACTTTCAGGTAACTGATAACACGCTGTTCTTCTAGGAAGGAACCAAGAGTATAAGCAGCTTCTAGAAGCCAGTTCTGCTATACAATAAATTCCTGCCATCAGCACGTAAAATGGTGCTTTTGTCTTTTTATCTTATGTTCAAAAACAGACTGATATACCTCTGATCGGACCTGGGCTAAGTTGATAACGTGGAAATGGTAAAGAAGAAACATTTTTTCATTTTATTAATGATAAGGGAATTGACAAAATGATAGATGAGTTGGAGAATTTGGAAGGTGTTGTCAAAAGGTTGAGTTAGTATAGAAATTTTCTGGAAGTGTGAAGAAGTGGAGAATCAAGCATTTCCAGTACAATGAGCCTGGTTTTCTAAGTGTGAAGTTTCAGGCATCACAGAGACATTCAAATGCAGATATTCCAGAGGAGAGTTGAGATATGATAAAATAGGTACCGAACATTTCCCTATCTCTGTCTCCTCGGGGTCATTCTGCTGCCATCAACCATCCCACATGCTTAGAAAAAAGATAAATACTTCAAAGACCCAACATCTTTGCTTTTCCCAGCTACCTCTTCTCAGGCAAATCTTCTTTCTCACTATGTCCACCATAATCCAGTTCAAATAGTTTGTTAAAATGCACCTGCACGCTATGAAGGAAGTTAGACGGTATCACTCTAAAAGTTGAACGAGGCTGGGCACAGTGGCTCATGCCTGTAATCCCAGCACTTTGGGAGGCCGAGGCAGGTGGATCATCTGAGGTCAGGAGTTCAAGACCAGCTTGGCCAACATGGCGAAACCCCGTCTCCACTAAAAATATAAAAAATTAGCAGGGCGTGGTGGCATGGGGCTTTAGTCCCAGCTACTCGGGAGGCCGAGGCAGGAGAATTGCTTGAACTCAGGAGGTGGAGGTTGCAATGACCTGAGATTGCTCCACTGCACTCCAGCCTGGGCAATAGAGTGAGATTCCATCACAAAATAAATAAATAAATAAATAAATAAATAAAATAAAATAAAATAAAAAGTTGAACAATATACTGGATGCCGTGGTATAGTGTTCAGAGCTTAGACTCTGAAGGTGAATGTTGCTTGAATCCTAGCTCTACAATCTACCAAAGGCATGGCCATGGTCAAGTTAGTCTGGCTGAACCTCATTTTTCTTCTCTGTAAAATGTGTGCACGAAAATTCCCCACAGTGATTAAATGAGATAGTTCATGAAAAGTGCGCAGCCTGGGTCCCGGCGCATGGTAAACATCCAGTCAATGGGAGCAAGTATATCCCATGAGTTCCACTTGTCCCACACTTAGCCCAGGAGATGCATTCCTGGAAGTGGGAACTGTAAGTAAACCAGCACCGTTAGGGATTGTGGGCAGTATTGCATATTCCCTGTGAAGATGAGTTCTGGAATTATACATCAGCAACCACTCTTTTGTTCTTTTCAAACCCTTAGAAGTCACTGCATGATCAGGCCATGGGCATCTCCAGCCACTATTCATGTACTTGATCATTCCTCCCAGGCTACTTTACGATACCCTTGAAGATTTTACAGGACTTCCAATGATCCTTAGTTACCTGCTTATCACTAAGCTCTCTCCACTCCACCATATTTTTCCTCCCCACTATAAAACTTGATTTTAGTTTTGTTTGGTTTTTTGGTTTTTGAGGTGGAGTTTTGCTCCTGTTGCCCAGGCTGGAGTGCAATGGCGTGATCTTGGCTCGCTGCAACCTCCGCCTTCCAGGTGCAAGCCATTCTCTTGCCTCAGCCTCCCGAGTAGCTGGGATTACAGGTGCCCTCCACCACACCCAGCTAATTTTCGTATTTTTACTAGAGATGGGGTTTCACCACGTTGGCCAGTCTAGTCTCGAGCTCCTGACCTCAGATGATCCGCCCACCTTGGCTTCCCAAAGTGCTGGGATTACAGGTGTGAGCCACAGTGCTGGCCTAAAACTTGATTTTTGACATCCAGCTTGAAATGCTTCCATGACACTTTGGAAATAGGTGCAGCACTGACCCCATTTGTGGGCAAATGTGTTCACCAGAACATGAAATATTGGCGGAAAGCAAGATCACAGCCATGTCATGAGCAGATAGGTGAGCACATTTCAAAATAAGGAAATCTCCTTGATGGGAGAGTGCCATGGAGTCCCTACCATATTGTAAGTTACACAGATGTTTGGGGATGGACAGGGATAAGGCGAGTCAGTGTGGTACTAGGGGAGACCGAAAGAGGAGCCTGCTCTCAGCCACGTCCTAAACCAAAGGGTTTCCCCAGAACGTGATTCACATTAGAAAAGGACCCCAAATTCAATAAGGACTGGGAAACCCTGGATAAATCATAGGGCTCTCAAGATACTAAAGACTGAAAGTAAAGAAACCCTTCTGGCTCTGTTAAACCCATACTTTCCTGAGTATACAGACCACAGAACACTTTTTGGTGCAATAAGTAGAAAACCTGCACCAAATACCCGCTTGCAGGCACTTCCTGCCCCACAGCAATTTGGTCAGATGATTGTCCTTCTCCTGGACCTTGATCCTGAGGGTTACAGTCCTTGTAATTAACACACATTACTTCCACCTCTACCTCCAAATGAACTACCATTTTAACCATTTTTTGTTTTCTTGTTAGACCAAAATCCTTTCTCTTTGAGTCTCAGGTATATTCCAATTGTCATCAGTTCCACTAATCTGCATAGCTATGACTTTATAGATATTATTTCTTATGCCAATAGCTCATCGATTTTATTTCTTGGAGCAGTGCTGTCCAGTAGAATTTCCCATGATGATGAAAATGGAAATCTCTCCTCTCTCTCTCTCCGCTGTGTCCAATACTCTAGCACTAGCCACGGGGAACTATTGAGCACTTTATGTGTCTAGTGCAACTGAATCTTAGTAGAATGGATTTTTTTATTTTAGTCAATTTAAATTTCGATAGCCACAAGTGGGTAATCACTGTCATATTGGAAAATGCAATTGTTGGGAAAACTCCCTGCCAGAACAGAAAACTGCCCTCTTTAAGCAGAGAGCAAGCTCAGACCAAAGAAAGAGGTAGACCACTCCGGTCTGGGAGGTCGTCAAAGATTTATTCAGGGGGAACTTACATGTGAGGCAGTCCAGGGTGGCAGCAAGACAAGGCAGATCTTGCAATGCATGCTGTCTGTTCTCTTACACCATGAAAAGAAAAGGGAAAGGGGAAAAAAGTCACTGATGGTGTGTCAAACCTTGTGGCTGTTTTCCTAATCTATTTACTTTCTACTTAAAGGGATTGGTTGCGTTCCCTACAATCTGGTCAACATTCCTAAACAGGGCTGTTTCAGGGGGAAGCAGTTATCTTGTTCCACCAGTTGCTCTATCCTACAACTCACATTGTGGCCACATACCCAGAATACATTTTCACAACAGCAATCTTGTGGGTCCTGTCTATGTATGTATCTGCTCCGGGAGAGAAACAAGATAATAGTTAGAAGTCACATGAATCAGATAAAGCCACAATAACCCCTACAAGGCACAAAACATTGCTCATCACCAATCATCTCTTCAAAATACATCATGTTGAATATTCTCTTGATGTACCATTTGTATAATTTTAAACAACAAGAACATAGATAATTTTTTGTATAATATAGAGAAAAAGCACTATTGGAGTATAATAAATGAAACCACTTATTGGAAAAGCTAATATTAATTAGACTAAAGATAATTTTTGGAAAGATACACTTTAAATAATGATGGAAAGGTTGGAAATAACCTCCAGCGATATTCAATGTGGATCCGCTCTGATGTAAAATTGACTTTCAAATGTTCCAGTGGAAAAAGCCAAATCTGAAAAATAAGAAATCTATATGACTAAAGTATCTTCATGTGTCTATGGCCAACCCCAGAGTGGAGGGGGCGGCCTCCCCTCTGGTGAGAGTGCAGTGCAGACGCCTCAGCGTTCACGAAAGGGTGCTCTGCTGCTTATGTATCTGGCAATGGGAGCATGTGGCTCTCCCTTCAGTTACAATATTGGTTATCTGACCTTCAGCTACATGTTAGAGACTCAACTTATGAACTGTCTGAACATAGCTCATTTCAAAACTCCAGCTGAGACAAATGTCATTTGCCAAGGACCCTGTTCTGTAAGGTTCCCTGAGTTTTAGCCCTGTGTCAAGATGAGTCTCTAGAAAGCTTGGACCCAACTTGTATTCCCTTCATCACAGAAGAAAAACTTCACAGCATGGCTCAGCTTCATAAGAAACAGTCACGAGTAGAACTTTTGGGCCTTTCTTGTGAGACTGGGGGGACACTGTCCGGCGTGCTACTCATTAAATCCACCCACTTGAGAAGTTGCTGACAGACAGGAGAGCCAGAAAACGATTGTTTCATGACGGACTGGAGTGTTTCATTTTCTAAGACATTGAAAACTATGTAATCAGTGTGTTTCCCTCTTTGTCTTCATCCCCAAGAAACTCAGAGCCAATTATGTGCTTATTTGCAGATTTTCTCAGCCCAAGATTTATTTATTTGTTTATTTTTCTTCTCCTCCTTCTCCTTCTCCTCCTTCTTCTTCTTTTAACAAGGTCTTTTTTTTTTTTTTTCACTTCCAACATCTGGAGAAAACACATAAGGAAATGTTAACAAATAGTTACAGGAATTGATAACATTGAAATATATGTACTTCCTTATAGAGGGAAAACTAATCAGAACAGATAGAATCTTTTAAATCAGTTTTACACAAAGAATACCAAAAAAATTAATCATGAAAACAATCTCATGGAAGAAGATTCAGTTTATGTCCTTTCCTAGGGTCAACCAAATGACTAATGTCAAATCCCCAAAGCACATAGGTACAATAACATTTCCTCACAAAAGAAGGACCTAGGATTTCAATGTTCAAATTTTCAAATTTTCCAGTTTTTGAAAAAATTGTGTTATATTTTAGATTCAGGAGCCCACGTGCATGTTTGTTACATGGGTATATTGTGTCATGGTGGGATTGGGCCTCTAGTATACCCATCACCCAAGCAGCGAACATTGTACCCAATAGGTAATTTTTCAACCCTCACCTCCTCAACCCTCCCCTCTTTTGGAGTCCCCAGTGTCTAGTGTCCATTATTTCCATCTTTTTGTCCCTGTGTACCCACTAGTTCACTCTCACTTTTAAGTGAGAACATGAAGTATTTGATTTTCTGTTTCTGAGTTAGTTCACTTAAGATAATGGCCTCCAGCTCCATCCATGTTGCTGCAAAGGACATGATGTCATTCCTTTTTATGGCTGCATAGTATCCCATGGTGTATATATACCACATTTTCTTTATCCAATCAACCGTTGATGGACACATAGGTTGGTTCCATGACTTTGCTATTGTGAATGGTGCTGTGACGAATATACAAGTGCAGATGTCTTTTTTATGGAATGATTTGTTTTCCTTTGCGTAGATACCCAGGAACAGGATTAATAGGATTGCTGGGTCAAATGGTAGTTCTATTTTTAGTTCTTTGAAAAATTTCCATACTGTTTTCCATAGAGATTGAACTAATTTACATTCCCACCAACAGTGTATAAATGTTCCCTTTTCTCTACATCCACACCAAAATCTGTTGTTTTTTGACTGTTCAATAATAGCCATTCTGACTGGAGTAAGATGATATCTCATTGTGGTTTTAATTTGCATTTCTCTGATGATTAGTGACATTGAGCATTTTTTCACGTGTTGTTTTCAGCCCAAGATTTCTTTTTTTATTTTTTTAATTTTTTTTTTATTTCAAAAGGTTTTTTGGGAAACAGGTGGTGTTTGGTTACATGGATAAGTTCTATAGTGGTGATTTCTGAGATTTTGGTGCACCCCTCACCAAAGCAGGGTACACTTTTACCCCTCACCCACCCTCCCACGCTTCTCCCTGAGTCCCCATATTCCATCATATCATTCTTACACTTTTGCATCCTCAAAGCTTAGCTCCCACTTCTAAGTGGTGTCTGCCACCACACCCAACTAATTTTTGTATTTTTAGTAGAGACGGGATTTCACCATGTTGATCAGGCTGGTCTTGAACTCCTGACCTCAGGTGATTCACCCACCTTGGCCTCCCAAAGTGCTGGGATTACAGCTGTGAGCCACCACGCCCGGCCCAAAAAGATTTTTTATAGGATTAAAAGGACCATCAAGTTTATGATGTTTCTACATAAAGTTATATTCTGACATCTTTGCTGAATAGCATTCAAATATTGCCAGATGGGTTGTATCTCTGGCATTCTTAGAGTACTGCCATGCCTCTATTATGCACTTCATATGATAATGATCTGTTAGCATCTAACTTTGAGCTCCTGAAGGGAAGGGCTATGTCTTATTTCATTTTCCCATTAGTGGTCCATAGCACAGTATTTTTTGCACACTAAATAAAAAATGGATTTTCAGGAAGATCATTTTCCTCATTTTCCACTTTAATCAATATTCTATTTATGTTGAAATACAGTACTGGTTGTTTTGTTTCTGTTGTTATTCTGCCCTTCCTAAAAATGGGAAACAATGTTATAAAGAATCAAAAAAAGAATAATCAAATTCCTTTCCCTAGCTACCTACCTTTCTGCCCCCAATCTCTGATTTTTCAAGCTTTCCTTATGGATAATTTCTTCTTAAAAACTCATTACTGTGTATTTACCTCGGAACTTGTCCAGATCCTCAATTTTATTTAGTTTGGAATTTTAAATTTTTGTTTTTTAAGATACCTGCACAAATTATTCCAATAACTTTTGAATATTTATCTTCATCTTTCACGTTGACAACTTTCATTCAATGTAGTGAACAAGAATTTATTGATCACTGAGGGCACTGTTCTATTAGAGGTCAAATAAAATTCACATAAGTCTTTCTCATTCAGCTATCTGAAAATCCCCATTTTTTCCTTCGTATATTGGAACTCAAAAACTACTAATTTACCTGCAGAAATGGAAAGGGTAAAAGGAGGGTGTGGTTGACTGCAAAGATGGCCAACAAGAATCCTGCCCATCCCTATGCATGCATGCTTCTCCTTCTACCAAGAGGTGCAGTGCATTTCCCTTCCCTTGAGACTGGACTAACCTGTGACATTTTGATCAATGAAGTGACACTGTACTAGTTCTAAGCCAAGGGTGTAAAAAGCCTGGCAGCCTTCTACTTTCTTTCTCTTGGATCCCTGAACCACAATATGAGGAGGCCAGGCTATCCTGTTGCAGAGAGAGGCCGCACAGAGGAACACTGAGGTGCCCCAGCCAACAGGCAGTGCCATGGTCCCAGATATATGAGTCAGGTCATCTGGCAACCTCTAGCCTTAATTCAGCCCAGCTGCCACCATGTGGATCAGAGAGAAAACATTCCACTGAGACTTGCCCCAACTGAAGATCCACAGAATGGTTAAGTCAATATGTTTTGGGATAGTTTGTTACGCAGCTGTAGAAAACTGATACAAAGGAGATGTGGTGGTTAAATCATAGGTGTCAGTGTGACTGGGTTAAAGGATGCTCAGATGGCAGGCAAAACATTGTTTCTGGGTGAGTCTGTGAGGGTATTTCCAGAAGCGATCAGTATTTGAATCAGTAGACCCAGTAAAAAGCCTCCTCTCTCACCAATTGGGCTGACATCATCCACTCCATTAAGGGCCCAAATAGAAGAAAAAGGCAGAGGAAGGGTGAAATGTCTCTCCTTCCTGAGCCAGGACATCCATTTTCTCCTGCCCTCAGACTTTGGCGCTCCCGGTTCTGAGGCCTTTGGACTCAGACACACTGGCCTCCCTGGGTCTCAAGCTTGAGGGCAGACCATGGGACTTCTTGGCCTTCACAGTCACATGAACCAATTTCCATAATAAATCTCCTCTTGTATATCTCTATGTATTCCATTGGTTCTGTTACTCTGGAAAACCCTGATTAATCTAGAGGGAAAAGGGAAACCCTTTCCCCGTGCTTAGCATCTATATTCCTTGTCTGCATATGCTACAATGCTAGTTTCTATTCTCCCTACCTATCAAAATTCTACCTGTCTTTAGAAACTAACAAAGATCCAAGTATAGGAGACTGTGTTTTTCCAGATTATTTCCTCCCCCAGGACTAAGGCACAGTATCTTCAAGATGAGTCTAGAACTTATTGTTCCAGAAGCGGTCCATGCGCTGGGAAGTAAGAAAGCATGCACACACACACACAAATTATAGGGACACTCAAGGGGATCTCACTGGCCAAATCTGTTACCATTTGCCGCCAAAATTAAAAAGTACAGTAATGAATTATAAATAATACAGGAATTCATGAGTTTAGACCAACAATAAATATATATGAAAGAAAAGGAGGAAGAAGGAAAAAAGAGAGAAGGACATGTTGATAGATGATAGACAGGTAGATAGATAAATAGACAGATAGCTAGATAGATAAACAGATAGATATAGAGGAGAAGGAGGGAGAAGGAGGGAGGGCTCTTGCTTATACCAAAATGTCAAAGCCAAATGGAAAATATGGTGGGAGTGTTGGAGTTGGAAAATCCTAATTTTGTAACCATCATGTTAAATGTTGGCTCCAGCAATTAACAGCTGCTAAGTGTAAGGGAAATATTGATGAGAAGCAGGATATTCATAAGTTCTTAATGTGCCAGTCTCTAATAAAGCTCACTATTAGTTACAAGGGAGAAAAATAAATCATAATTATAGACTGGAAAGATCAGACAACACCTTAACTAGACGATCAAAATGAGCATCACCTATGAAGGACAGGTGGATATCAGGTGCTACCAGATGCGATACCCTGAAAAGAACACAACCTTGCCTGTGCTGTCTTCTGGCCAAGAACACATAACCCCAGTGTAACCACAAAGGAACAGCAGATAAGCACAACTAACTACTGTCATCATGGTAAAAATAGTGGGAACTAAAACCATAGTCTCCAAAAGCATCAGTGTCATAAAGGGCAAAGAAAGGCTGTGGTTTCAAGGAGGCTAAAGAGCCTCAATAACAAATGCAATATTTGACCTGGATCCTCTACTGGGAAAAGCGCCTTAAAAGATGCTGCTAGGTCAAGGGAAAAAATTGGAAAATGGATTATAGATTGATAGATTAAAGAAATGCATTATGTATCAATATAATTTATGAAGTTGATAACTGTACTGTGGTTAAGAAAAAATCCTAATCTTAAAAAATATACATTGAAGTATTTAGTGGTAATGGGCCATAATGTATGTAACTTATCCTTAAATAATTTTTTTAAAGTGTTTGTAAAAGAAATAAATAAATAAAGAGTAAGCACCAATGATAAAGAAAATGAGGTAAAATGTTAACAACAGGTGAATCCAAATCTGGATAAAGGGTATACAAATGTTCCTTGTACTATTTTTATTTTCATAATTATTTTAAGGCTGAAATTATTTTCAAACAAAAGTTAAGAAGTTCTACCATTCTAAGATATAGCCCATGAAACTGTTTAATTCTCAAACCTAAATAATCTCCCCTCTCTAAATCCCATAGCACTTTACTGTTTTGTATTTGTTTTTGTTTTTGTTTAATTATCACGTACAGCCTTGTGTTGTTGGTTGGTTGTTTGGGGTGTAGAAGTCTGGATTTTGCCTTATTCGTTTCATAGGAAGTCCTCCGCATGCTCTTTGTAACTCCCTCGTGTCCCTTGTAGAATACTGGCACAGGGCAGGTGCTCTGCATGGGGTGTGGAAAGCTCTGGATACCAAGATTTGGCCTGAAGTCTGCGCTGCTGCTTAATTGCTCCGTGAACTTGGCAAATTAACATAAGTCTCTGTGCCTCAGTTTTCCTGTTTGTTAAATTGGAGGGCAGTAGGTGGCTTTTCCTGTTCTAAAATCAGTGGTTCAGTATTTGTGCGGTTATATTTCATCAGTTTAATGTTCTAGGCAAAAATGTAAACAATTTTGGGTTAGTAAACAATTTTGAGTTTTTTTGTTTGTTTGTTTGTTTTTAGACAGAGTCTAGCTCTGTTACCCAGGCTGGAGTGCAATGGCACCATCTCAGCTTACTGCAACCTCCACCTCCCTGGTTCAAGTGATTCTCCTGCCTCAGTCTCCTGAGAAGCTGGGATTACAGGCATGCACCACCACACCCAGCTAATTTTTATATTTTTAGTAGAAATGGGGTTTCACCATGTTGGCCAGGCTGGTCTGAAACTCCTGACCTCAGGTGATCTGCCCGCCTCGGCCTCCCAAATGCTAGGATTACAGGCTTGAGCCACTGCGCCCAGCCAATTTTGAGATTTTTAATGTGTGTATATATGTCAATTGATAACAGATTGCAGCTATTAAAAAAGATTCAACAGCCATTGCACTACATTGAGTTTCATAGAGACTGTGCCAGGAGCCCATGAGAACCGGATGGGCATGGGGCGAGGCTGTGCCTTGCCAAGGAAACATAACTAACTATGGGCAAAGGCGATCCTAAAAAGCCGAGAGGCAGAATGTCATCACAGGCATCCTTTGTGCAAACTGGCCAGGAGGAGCACAAGAAGCAGCACCCAGATGGTTCCGTCAGCTTCTCAGAGCCTTCTAAGAAGTGCTCAGGGAAGTGGAAGGCCATGTCAGCTAAAAAGAAAGCAAAATTTGAGGATATGGCACAGGCAGACCAGGCCTGTGAAATGAAAGAGAAATGAAACCTACATCCCTCCCAAAGGAGAAATTAAAAAGAAGCTTAAGGATCCCAATGCATTCAAGAGGCCTCCTTCGGCCTTTTTCTTGTTCTGCACCCCAACATTAAAGGAGAACATCCTGGTGTGTTCATTGGTGATGCTGTAAAGAAACAGAGAGGTGTAGAATAACAGTGCTGCTAGTGAAAGGCAGCCTTGTAAAAAGAAGACAGCAAAGCTGAAGGAAAAATACAAAAAGGATATTGCTTATTGCTGCATACCCAGCTAAAGGAAAACCGGATGCAGCAGCAAAAAAAAGAGTCATCACGACTGAAAAAAGCAAAGAAGAAAGAGGAGGAAGATGAAAAGGATGATGAGGAGGAGGAAGATGAAGAAGACGATGATGACTAAGTTGGTTTTAGTGCAGTTTTTCCTTTTCTATAAAGCATTTAACCACCCCGTACATAATTCACTCCTTTTAAAGAAAAAAAACTCTGAAATATAAGGCTGTGTAAGATTTGTTTTTAAACTGTACAGTGTCGTTTTTTTGTACAGTTACATTACCAAATATGTCTTTAAATAACCCTGTCCTGGTGATATTTTCAATAGCCACTAGCCTTGCCTGGTACAGTATGGGAATTGTAAATTGACATGGAAATGTAAAGCAGGTTCTTATTGGTGTACAGCACAAATTAGTTATATACAGGGATGGTAGCTTTTTCATCTTCAGTTGTCTCTGATGCAGCTTATAGGAAATAATTGTCGTTCTGTTAGCATTGTTGTTCTGAATACCACTCTATAATTGCAAAAAAAAAAAGTTGCAGCTATTTTGTTGACATTCCAAATGCTCCTAAAAATAAAAGTTTTTTTTAAGTTAAAAAGAAAATAATTGGGGGGGTCCAAGAGTCTTAGAAGTGATATTTTGCACACATTTGTTGAACCATTCATAGATCCTTTCCTTGTTTCATTTGACAACATTTTTCTGTACCACAGATGTCATGATAATGACTTTGGATGGAGGCACAGAGAAAGCTGAGACCCGGGACCCCAGATGCTTGGGTTGTCTTTTTCAGCAGTTAAGTTGGTTTTATATCAGTTTATCCACACTCCACCAGTTTCCCTTGTGGCTCATGAAATACATTTGCAAGATACTTTGTGAAGGTAATTGAGTGTGCCCAGGGTTCCTGGAAGTTTAAAGTTCATTTAATAATTCTTCATTTCTTATGTCTTACCTTATTTTTGCCACTAATGATTTTGAACAAAGGCCCATAGAGTTTCAATCTTCTTTCTCCCTCCCCTTCAGGGCTAAAAATTGCTGAAATATAGTGAGAGAATAGTCAAAATTGTGTTTTCAGATTGAAGCTATAAGAAGAAGTCTAGTTCAAATACACGTTTTGTTACTGAAATATGAAAATAACGGAGGATTGGTGTGGTGGTTCACACCTGTAATCCCAGTGCTTTGGGAGGCCCAGACAGGAGGGTAACTTGAGGCCAGAAGTTCAGACCAGGCTGCGCAACAGGAAGAGACCTCGTCTCTACAAAAAAGAAAGTTAAAAGCTTAGCCAGGCACTGTGGTGCCTACCTGTAGTCCCAGCCACTCAGGAGGCTGAGGCGGGAGGATCACTTGAGCCCAGGAGTTTGAGGTTACAGTGAGCTATGATTGTGCTACTGCATTTCAGCCTGGGCAACAGAGGAAGGGCAAAAAAAAAAAAAAAAAGGAAAGAAAGAAAAAAGAAAAAGAAAAGAAAAAAGAAAAAAATGAAACAGTGGACATAAAAGGAGTCCTTCTCTTTAATTGATTAAAGTAAGTTCTCTTTTAATTTGACCACTATTTTATACCTATTTAATGTACTATCACATAAAATTTTTAAAAGATTTCAGCTGTTTTTGAAAAGATTCGACCCACTGATGTAGGAATAAAATGTACCTTATGTTCTATTTATGATCTTTAAAAACATTTTAGATAATAAAAATTGTGTTGGAGCACCATGCTTCCCAATTGTCAAACCTTTCAGAGTGTGTATTAGAATGAAGTGGAAGTGGCATGTGCGTGGCGGTTAAACATGTGATAAATGAGGTTTGCAGTTCACAGAAACACTGTTCGCTATGTTTCTATAATCTCCTCAGTAAACATAAAGATATTCTACTCTTTGGAGACTTGACATTCTTGTTCACTCTGATATTCCCAGTGATTAACACAGTATATGATATTTTAGGAACTCAATAAATATTTTGTGAATAAATGAATCAGTGAATAATAACAAATACTTAGATAAATTTTAATTTAATAAATTTTACATGCATTTAAAACTATTCTCCAACAACTGAATGAGCCATCTGGTTATATTGTTGAGTTTATTTTATTTTTATTTTGTCACCTGTGCAAACTTTAAAGACCAAAGCTGTGTCACCTAAAATTTCTAATACTAGGACCATGAAAGCTAACTCTGCTTATCCATTCTGGTTGAATCAGGTTTGTTTTGTTCTCCAGATGGGGACATGCATAGTAAATTGGAATAGTCATGACCACAGAAGGAATCTTCTTCTTCTGCATAATTCTGCATCACTCTGGAGCCCTGGTCTCTCTCTACTGCATCACTGAGCTTTGCTTTGTATTGGTTGATTGAACGTGTATCAGGAATAGTGGAGAAGTTTCCATGATTGGTCTTGTTTTCATTGCCATTTTTTAAAGGTTGATGAGAATTTTAGCTTGTGCCGAAGCTCTTACAGATATCAAAATAGCCATGGGTGAAAACATTGTTCAGAATTTCTGCTTTATTAGCAACAAGGAGTGATGGTTCATCTGGCTCTATCACTATTGCTTCTAAATAGAACTATAATTTTTGACACTGTGAATAGGACATCTGGGGAGAAAATGCGTGGTTTGTATATATAAAATCAAATATATTACCCTGGCCATCAAATGAGACCACTGACCAGGGTCAGTCTTGTATTTTACTTAACACAGGAATATCATCAAAGGGGAGAAGCAATATTTTCTGATATTTGTGTCCACATCATAACCCACTGCCTACATTTTCAGAAGCAGTATTGGCTTTTTTAAAACTAATGCATTTTCAACATGTTGGTGAATTTATAACTCACCCTCTCCCTTTAAATAAAGCATATGTCTTCACTAGAAATGCAAGCTGTATTTCAACTTGGAAGTCCAGGGGCTTATTATGAGATTGCATATATTTTTAAATGAAGGTCAATTTTATTTTTTACTAAATTGTTTGCCTGACAAAATGTTTACACCCCAAACCTTGACAAATATCTTTATTCAGAATAGGTTTATGTTTTCCCATCTCAAATTGAACATTAGAAATACTACTATAAGTTTGTCCAATTTATACACATAAGATATATTTTTGTAAGAAAGCCTTGGCATAAATACAACTTAGGAAAAAGTAAACTTGGTTTAAAACTTAAATCTGAACATTGCTTGTGTGTAACATGAAATATTTTAAATTATAAAAATGCATGTGTGTTTGTTTCTGTTTTTCTCTTCTAAGTAAACTGTAAGTCTTAACAAGTGCATAAATATTAATTTGGGAATAGGTATTTGGAAACGCCTGATAGATAAAGTCGTATTCTTTGATATCATGTTATGTGTAATGATATATAAAATTGACTTAGTGGACATTCTATTTAATTAGAACATGGTTTAAATGGATACTTTAATATGTGTAGACATTACTCTTGCTGATATTTATTTGGTGTTATTTGTTAATTCATGCTATTTTAATATAAGCTGTGACAAATTCTTCTTCTTTTTTGTTTTTTTTTTTTTGAGTTGGAGTCTCACTCTATTGCCCAGACTGGAGTGCAGTGGCGTGATCTCAGCTCACTGCAACCTCCAACTCCTGGGTTCAAGCCATTCTCCTGCCTCAGCCTCCTGAGTATCTGGGATTACAGGCATGTGCCATCACATCTGGCTAATTTTTGTATTTTCTTTTTTAGTAGAGACGGGGTTTCACCATGTTGGCCAGGCTGGTCTTGAACTCCTGACCTCAAGTAATCCACCCACCTTGGCCTCCCAAAGTGCTGGGATTACAGGCATGAGTCACCACGCCCGGCCGACAAATTCTTCCTAAGTATAGTGAAATTCACTATTTCAGCAAAACCTGCTCAGCAGGTTATAAGAATTATTTGCTTTTTACTTTGGAAACATTCAACATTTAGAGTTAGTGAAGATGGTATGAGTTTGGCACTGATATTGTGAAAATCAGAAACATGAGGTAGATCTCGTATTTCTTAATGTTCTCACATTTCATAAGTGGTTGATTGAGGAGTTACATAAACTGTAACGTGCAGTGGGCTAGTTGATGGGAGCAGTCTTTGCACAGACATTTGGATGTGTTCTGAGTGCTTGTTCACATTTGTTTATTGTTTCTTTTATTGTACAAGCCCCCTTTCTCATAACTTAAACTTTTTAAGTGTATGAAACATATTTCATTGTTATTTCATTTTGTTACTTTTATTCATTGGAAGAATTTTCAGTGAGGGGAATGTATATATTTTTGTGAACAATTTAATGAAAAAATCTAAAGAAAATATTAGTAAATCAGGAGAAGGTTGGAAGATAAAGTTGAGAAAGTTATATAGAAGAAAAGACAAAGCTGGAAAATAGAGACTAAAGTTAAGTTAGAGGATTAACCCAGAAAGCCCACTATCCTACAAATAAGAATTCCACAAAGAGAGAACAGTAAAAATGAAGAGAAGACAATTATCGAAGAAACACGAAAAACTTCCCGAACCGAAGGTCTTGTGTTTCTACATCTGAAGAGTCCACAAAATACCCAGCCCAATGAATAGCCAAGACCCATCCTAAGACAGATCACTACAATTTCAGAACATCAGTGATAAAAAAGAATTTCTCTAGAGAGGGAAGAAAAATTAAAAACCAGGTCACATCTAAAGAATCAGGAATTAAAATGGCATTTCTTAGTAGCATCATTGGAACTTCTAAGAAAATGGAGCAATGCCTTCAAAATTCTAAGTGATAAGTGTTTCATTCTGAAATTCTAGACCCATCTTGGGCAAATATCACAGACTGGTGCACTCAACATCCACTCCCCCATCTTCCTAACACCTTTCCTCTGCTTTAGGCACTAGAAAGAAAAAAACTGTATTTCCCAGGCTCCCTTGCAGCAGCAGCTCTGCATGTCACTGAGGTCCAGGCAAACTCACCCAGGAGAGATTTGGGCATTGGAGACAAGAAATGGTAACCACACAGAGGTAGCACATATTCTGGGGCATCTGCGGCAAAGGCTCTGCTATCTGTGTTTCTCACCCTTCTTTCTTTTTATTATTGCTCCTCTGTGGAGCCTTTTTAGACACATTTTCCTTTAACCACCCTACCCATGAAATTTGAAGATCATAGATATATTGTTTACCTATTTATGTACTATATAAATATCTATTACTCCCAATCTCCTAAAACCAATTTTCACCGCCATTGAGAATGCATGCACTATCTGGTCCCTAGAGTTGTTAAGTACCAAACAGCAGGTGGCGGGGACTGTGGGATTACTATTAGAGCAGTCCTACGGTGGGATTGGGTGTTGTTCCTGGTTGTGTAACATCCAGGTGTCCCATTATGGGAGAGGAATGAAAGGAATCTCTCCGTCACACCAAAGGAAAATCCTTGGCTGCGGGCTTGCTTTAGGGCTTAAGAGTGGCCGGGACAGAGTGAAGCAGAAGAACACAGGGGTCCAGGATACTCAGAAAAACACGGAACTAATAGATCACTCTGTGCACATGGCCATGTTGATAGGAGTTCTAGAGTTCTGTAGTAGGATTTGCAAATGAATTCGAATTAATGATAGTTACATAGAAAACTGAATGATTAAGGAAAGGCAACTGTTAGCTCCAGGAAAAACACAAAGTTGTAGAGGAATGAAAACATAATCATAATATACTATGTGGCTCCTCTCTGAATAATATCTATGAGTCCATAATAATGGAAACACTAAATATTTGTTTTGCCCAAAGTAGTAATATATTAGGAGAATCAGGTTGAAGGGAGAACGGGAAAATAATTCTATTCTCATCATCCACAGTTAGGTTGTCAATGTACAATGTTTAAAATGGAAAAGTCCTGAAATAGCACTATAAACATCTTTTTTTTTTTTTTTTTACCCCAGAAAATGTGAAGGTCAATTCCAACAGAAATAGTTAAAAGAGTTGAAAGTGTTGGCCGGGCAAGGTGGCTCATGCCTGTAATCCCAGCATTTTGGGAGACAGAGGTGGATCACTTGAGGTCAGGAGTTCAAGACCAGCCTGGCCAACATAGTGAAAACCCGTCTCTACTAAAAGAAAAAAAAAACAAAAAAAAAACAAAAATTAGCTGGGTGTGGTGGCGGGTGCCTGTAATCCCAGCTACTTGGGAGGCTGAGGCAGGAGAATCTCTCAAGATCGTGCCACTGTACTCCAGCCTGGGTGACAGAGTGAGACTCTGTCTCAAAAAAGAGAGAGAGAGAAAAAAAAAGAGTTGAAAGTGTTAACTATAGGAAGCAAAATTTAGGAGTGAGAAAACATAGAACAGGGACTTCTCTTTTTTTGTTAAACTCTTATAGTGCTATTTGCCTTTTAAAATTGTTTAATATAAATAAAGTGAAATCCAAACAATAAAAACAAGAGAAAAATGCCAGCCCTGTTCTAAAACTTCTTAATTGCTTCTTTTTTCATTTTCTTCTTTGACAATTTTTGTCTGTGATTACCTTTTCTTCATAAAAGACCTTGGCTATACCATATGTATATTACTTATGAGTCTTCACCTAGATGAAGCTCTTAAAACTGAACACTGTGCTACATGAATTCCCTTTACTTCCAAATTCTCTTCCTGGTCCAAATGCTCTATCAGTTGCATGATGTATCTAGCCAATGCTGGCTCTCAAACGCAGGATCTCAAAGCTGGCAGGTTTCTGAAATTTGTAAGAAATCATAGCTACTCAGAAATATACAAGAATATTTATATCTTTATCACACATAATCAATAAGAACTCTGGACATTTGATTTTTATTTTGTTTACACAATAAAATGGATCTAGTAATGTTAGTTGTCATAGTTATTAGTACTGATGTATTGTTAGTGAATTTAATTAACATTTTAACATAGAGAAAGGATTGTGGATTATTTGTAAATTGGAAAGACACAATAAAACCTAGTTAAATTATTTATTATGGCATATGAATCAGCATATATGAATTATTTTTGTATTTGCTTAATTACAATGAAGTTCTTAATAGAATACGATATATTAAGGGCCCAGGGCAATAGTTCTTAAACTTCAGTGGGTACTTAGGAATTACCCATAAACACTAATAAAATGCAGATTCTAAGGCTCTGACATAGAAAATTCTCATTCTTTATATGTTGACTTGCCCGGGAATCTGGATTTTAAATAAGCATACTGAGTGATTCTAATAAAGATGATGCTGGGACCCCACTGAGATACACTGCCTTGTTGAGTTGTATCAGACATACTTGAGTTGATTTTGTCTTTTGATTTATTTCTCAATGACACTCAGGCAACTCCAAAGGGAGCGATTTTAAGTGCTCTCTTAAATAAGTATCTAGGGACCAGTAGTGGAATATATTTCACACAAAGAGGAGTAGAGTAGCTTTATGCAATAAGACCAAGTTCCTGGCTCCTGTCCTAGAATAATGTAGGATCATTTTACTGATTACCAGCTGGACGCTAACCAAATAAGATAAATATTTGTGGATTCAGAGATGGTATTTAGAGAAATACTGTGCAGAAGGATGAAATCTAATGGTGCCTGGAATTTTCAAAATAATCAATCAGAGTAACAATTTTAAATGTGCCACAAAGTAATATGGTACTCCAAACTATAAATTATGCATTCATTTGCTTAGTTCTTACCCATGAAATCTTTATATGAATTAGTTTGTCCTTTTAAAATCCCTTTCCTACTGTGTAGGTTGTAAAGGTTCAGAATAGATACTAACAGTTAAAAGCAAAATATCTAACCACAGTATATTCCAGCATTTAAGGAGAAAAAGTTCAAAACTAGTTGTCACCCAATTTATTTCCATAAGTGCAAAACTCTGTTAATGCTTTCAGGTGAGGTAGGCCAGGAGTTTATTAAATCACTTAACGTACTCTTTATACCCTAAATTTTAGCCCTCGGTGTTTTTTCCCCCTCAATCTGGAGGGATAAGCTGACTAAAGCAACAACTTACGTTTTTTGTTTGTTTGTTTGTTTGTTAGATTTTGTTTTAAGTTCTGGTATACATGTGCAGGACACGCAGGTTTGTTACGTAGCTAAATGTGTGCCATGGTGGTTTGCTGCACCTATCAACCCAACACCTAGGTATTAAGGCCAGCATGCATCAGCTATTTATCCTGATGCTCCCCCTACCCGTTCCCCAACCCCTGACAGGCTCCACTGTGTGTTGTTCCCCTCCCTGTACCCATGTAACAACTTGTTTTTAATCTACCCTTCTATCTAGCATATGGTACCTATGAAGATAAATGTAACCATATGCCGTAAGACATAATGGTGATGATGATGATGATGAAGGTGCTGCTGCTGATGATGATGAAGGTGATGATGGCTAATATTTATTGAGCACTTGCAATGTGACAAGCATTAAGTGTATTAAGTTATTTGAACACCACAACAAATCATTATTACTCCCTTTTTATAGATGACAAGATTGAGGCCCAAGGAGGTTAAGTAACTTTCCCCAAATCAAGTAAGTAGGCCTCAAACTTAAGGCAGTCTTATTCCAGTGCCCAACTTCTTTATCCATTGCTTTCTATTAATGTAACCCTCCCCACCCGATGCCTCAACAAAGTTAAGGACAAAACTTCATATGAAGTTATCTAATAAAGGACCCTCCCTTCGTGTTTATTTCCACCTGATCTACATCTTCACTTTGGAAGTGGCAACCCATTATTTGTCAATTTAATAATAAATTGGTTTAAGCTTCCTTGGGAACAATATCTCTTTCATGATAGGTTTTCCTTTAAACTTAATGTTTTGTGGTTTTAATAACAACTGTCTTGTGATATACAGTATTTTAGGCCTAGATCAGAATGTACACACAAAAAAATCTAAATAAGAGGGAATAACTATCTGATTTCAAATGGAAAATAAAAGATAATTTGATGAGATCGAAACCAGACTATCATCTGATTATAAGGCCATTCCTTAGCAGGTACCTCATGTTTATCCAGAGTCATCCATCCTGGAGAGCAAGTTCTTTGGCAAGAGAACCAGGTTAGATGTGGTAACCCCAGACATTATGGGAAGAGATGACTCTCATTTCTAATTTTTCACTGGCTAGAACTCTGACATTAGTTAGGACACTGGTATTGTAATCTGTGGGCCAAAACCCAGCATCTATAAAATGACAATAAGGGAGGGAGGGTTTAGGCATAAAATACCCACAACAAAATATGCAGTTTGACACATTTACTTCTAAAGAGGGAATTCTGCTGAAAGTAATAGGCTGCTGGGAACTACACAAAACTCTTCAGCAGGCTGGAGAACAACTTACAGCTTTCTCTTTGTCACAGAGCTGGCAGCAGAAGGGGGTGGGTGTAACTCCTCCCCTAGTAGCCAGACTACACTGTTTAGCAGAACAGTGATATGTCAACATGTATCAGAAGGGCGACTCTTCTTACAATTATAGATAAACAGAAAGAACCTGGAATATTAGGCGAACTGAGAAAATGAGGCCTTCTTCTCCAGTGCAGTGACCCCAGCAGATGCAATAAATGCTGCTAGTGGTGACAGTGATTATGATGAACCCTGGGGAGGCTACAGCAATTTATATTTAAGGTGTTTCATAATTTGGACACAAAACCTATTATGCAGACATGCAAAAGCAAGAAAAAGCTTAACTTTATTTTTCTGTACCTAGGAATCAGGGGTTGCAGGTTGCATGCTCATGTTGTAATAAATAAGCATGAAAGGGGTGTTCTTTGTATTGAGATTTGACTCAATCATATAAAGATAAAAATGCCAAATAAATCTATGAGGAAAATAAAATGTTTCCCAAGATGCACAGATATAAAACAGAAATCTTTGCAGGCCACTGAGAAATAACAGGCATTTTTAAGGAGAAAGATTGATTAGCGACGTAATACATTTGAGGTAGTCCTGGAACCTGTGGACTAATTAGAAAGCAATGCTATTCCCAAACTGATGAGTAATAAATAGTTTCATTTGCATCGTTTAGCCTAATTTAAACCTAGACTGTGGTCTCATGGAGACAGAGAAAGTCCCAAAAATTCTTGGGAATCATATAATTTAGAGGAAGAGGTGACCATTGAAATCATTTATTTAAAAAATCTCTTAACATATTCCCAATGAAATTGAAGATAAGTGATTTGTTTGCTGGTACAGTCCATGTCAGTGACGGAGCCAGAATACAGTGGAGCCAGGACTTCTCCTACTGTGTTTGCTACCTCTTGTTCAGCCTACTTTGTGATTTCCTAATTGAACCATGTTAGGTCTTAAAGGGTGACATTCTCGTTCCATTTTCCAGTCTCAGGCTAAGGTTAGCTTGTAAGTGCTTAAAGATGCCCCTCTAGTTAACTTGGGTTGTTATTATGTGTATGGTTCAATGTTCCTCACCAATCAAAATTATTCCAGGGTATAGGAGCATAGAATAGGCCAAATAATTGCCCGAGAACTCGAATTTCATGGCACATACTATTTTTACAAAACAAAAGCAGCTTGGCAGATTATTCATTTCTTCTCGGTGGTTTCTTCAACGTTAAAAATAAGTTGGGAAGGAAAAATCTCATTTTAGCAATCTTTAATGATCACAGCGATTTTAGGAGGCGAGGGCAATGAACCCAGGACAAGAGCACTGCCACACTGCCACCTTACCACACGTGGACGCTGCCTGGTGCTCCTGCACCTTTGTCTAAGTAACTCTTGTTAACAACGTGGCTGCTATATTGAAATCCCTTTACTACTAGTTATTATTTCTCAGACTAATAGTACTAGTAACTTTAAAAATAATTGAGTGTATGATTAAGTTCATGCTCACAGTCAACACTCCTGTGAGGCAGGACGAACAGTTACCATTATTCACATTTAACAATGGGAAACTTAAGGCACAGAGAAGTTAAGCCAATTTCTAAAGTTCACAGCTATCTGGTGGAAAAGTTAGGGTTAAAATTCAGGTCTTTTAACTTCAAGCCAAGCTTCTTTCTTATAGACATATTCCTTTGATTTTAACATTAAAAAAAGAAACTTCCTTGATACTTTTCTTGTAACATGTGAATTTGTGAATACGACTGTTTCTTCTTTTGATCATAGGCATCATTTATCCTTTACATCACCCCACATAGTTCCTTGAACATAGTAAGTGGTCAATAAATGTTTTAACACAAGAACTGCTCTTTATAGGATGGATGTTATCCAAGGTAGGGCGGTGAGGCATTATATACAATTAGTTTAATTCTTTTCTCTTTTGTCTCCACTGAAGAGCTTCTGGTATAATTAGCAGATACTGGTCAGGCTAATTGTATGGCCTGCACACAGTTTATGCTACCATCAATGAGTTATCAGCTTAAAATGCCAGCTTCAATTCTTCATTAAAAACATGAAGAGGTAGTATTTTTAATATGAAACAAATGGTTTCCATTTTCAAAATTATACTAAATTTATTGGATTAATATTATGTGTCAGCTTGACTGGGCTAAAAGGTGCCCAGATAGAGCTATTGAAACATTACTTCTCAGTGTGTATTTGAGCATGTTTCCTGGAGAGATCAGCATTAGAATTGGTAGATTGAGTAAAGAAGATTCTCTCACCCACATACCCTGGCATCAGCACATCTGTTGAGGGCCCAAATAGAACAAAAAGGCGGAGGAAGGGTGAATTCACTCTGTTTGAGCCGGGACATGCATCATCTCCTGCCCTTGGATATCATTGCTCCTGGTTCTCAGGCATTTGGACATAAACTGAACTATACTGTCGGCTCCTGTGGTTCTCAGGCCTTTGGGCTTGGACTGGACCTACACTACTGGCTTTCCTGGGCCTTTAGCTTACAGATGGCAGATGGTGGGACTTCTCAGCCTTCATAATCTCAACCCAATCTCTCGTAATAAACTTCTGTCTATCTATTTCCGTATCTATTATCTATCTATCTATCTATCTACCTATCTATCTATCTATTCTATCTAGAGTTCTCCAGAGAAGCAAAACCATATCTATCTCCTATTGGTTGTGTTTCTCTGTAGAACTCTAATATAATCTTTCTTAAGTTTTATCATGCACTAAGCACTGTTCTGAGCTCTTCATATAAGTACACCTTTATAACCTCATAAACTATGGAGTTGGTGCCATTATTATGCTCATTTTTACACGAGGAAATGGAGACTTAGAAAGGTTAACTTGCCCAATATCTTGCTGCTAATAAATGGAAGAGACTAAGTGTGTTTGATTCCAAAATCTAAGCTATTATTACTACTATACTATATTTTACCTATAGTTTTGTAACTGACACTGCAAAATTTTCCCAGATGGCTAAAATCTTCCCTATTCTCTCTCTATATATATCTATATCTATATATAATTTATTTATTTATATTTTTTGAGACAAAGTCTCACTCTGTTGCCGAGGCTGGAGTGCAGTGGTGTGATCACGGCTCACTGAACCTCCTCCTTCTGGGTTCAAGCAATTCTCCAGCCTCAGCTTCCTGAGTAGCTGGGACTACAGGTGCCTGCCACCATGCCCGGCTAATTTTTTTGTATTTTTAGTAGAGACAGGGATTCACCACGTTGGCTGGTCTCGAACTCCTGATCTCAAGTGATCCACCAGGCTTGGCCTCCCAGAAGTGCTGGGATTACAGGCGTGAGCCACCATGCCTGGCCTATTTATTTTTTTGAGACAGGGTCTCACTCTGTCATCCAGGCTGGGGTGCAGTGGTGTGATCACAGCTCACTGCAGCCTCAACCTCCCTGGGCTCAGGCCATCCTCCCACCTCAGCCTTCTGAGTAGCTCGGCCTATAGGTAGGTGCCACCACACCCAGCTAATTTTTGTACCTTTTGTAGAGATGGGGTTTCACCATGTTGCCAGGCTGGTCTGGAACTCCTGGGCTCAAGTGATCCCCCTGCCTCAGCCTCCCAAAGTGCTGGGATTACAGGCATGAGCCACAGTGCCCGACCATTCTAGATATTAAATAATTTCATGTAGTTACTCCAAATACAGACTATGTTCTGTCATGTCTGACTAAAATAAAATTTTAGCTTAAGGAAACTCCTTTCTGCAGACATTATTTGTTCTAGCTCTGAGATTGTATCTCCATGCTGCTTACTTTAGGTTGCAATATGTTCCCAACACCCACCTTTCAAGTTTTTAAAATGGCATTTCAATTTTTTCTTCAGTTTGTATGCTCAGCCACCTGTGCACTTCCTCTACTTTCCTAAAGTGAAGGAAAAAAAGTTTCTTTCTAATATAATATTAATAGAGAGATCTGCATTTTTGGATTAATATACTGTAATAAGCAGCTCTCTAATTGATTACAAATCCCACTGGAACACTCCCCCGGGGGAATGAAAGTCCCGGTTTTTTTACACTTCCTTTTATCCTCTATTCCGTTTCAGCTGAGAATCCACCAAACTAGGATTGAGTCGACCAGTGAAAGAATTCTAGGCAAGAAGGGATTGCACTGATGAGTTCCACTGCCTCCTTTTCAGAGACAAATTTAAGCCCACAGACTGATTACTAAAACAGGTGTATTTTTATCTGTGCTGTCTTCTTATTCAAGACTCTAAGCTAGTCATCAAGCCAATGGTATAACTGATAGCTGACGGGAGTTTCTGGAATGGGTGTTAAGTGTGAGAGAGATGAAGGCCTAGTGATAAGGTCAGCTCTAAATGTAGATTTACTTGGATTCCAATCTACTTATCAGCTGTGTGCCCCTGGGCAATTTACGTAACTTTTCTGTGACTCAATTTCCTTGAAGGAGGGTGTGTAATAGTATCTATTTCACACGGTTGTGAGGATTAAATACCAAAAATATTAAAGCTGTGGTTAAACTCTCAGTAAACATTAGTTATTTCTACCAAAGTTAAACTGCCAAATCCTTGAGTCTTGATTTGTCCTCATAACTGCTGTGGCATTTCTCCTCTTTTAAAGTCTTCTGAACAGAAGTTGACGTTTGCATTTTAAAGGAACTCAAATGGCTTACTTTTACGAAGTTGGGGGGATTATATATACACGTGACCCGCCAGGGTATGTAAACCTGGTGGACTTCAACAGTCTGGGGGTGACTGCGCTCAAGGGGTGAAGGGATGCTTAGAAACTTTCTCAGGAAGAAGGTGGGGCCTTCAACGAGGGCGGCTGGCTACAAAGAACTAAACTTTCACACTGCAAAGGGGAGCCGGTCTCCCTGCGCCCGCGGGCGTCGAACCCAGCCCCGGCTCTCACCACCCGAAGGCCCGGGTGCGGCTGGAGGGTGACGAAGGCGTCAGACCCCGGGGCTGCTCTCAGCTTTGGGCTTTCACCCGGCAGTCTCCCAGACAAAGGGGCTTCTCAGCCAGGTCGCTGTTTTGGTTTGTCGTCCTCCCAGCCCCCACCTTCGTCCCCAACTTCCCCTGGCGCTGGCTTGGCGGCGTCCCTCACATCATCCCTTTGGCCGCCACCCTGGGCCCCTTTGTTGTCTGCCGTCTCTCCTAGAGAGGGGTGGGGGGCCGCGACATTCCAGGGAGGAGAAACCGAGGAGTGAGGGGCAAAGACGCTCTTCCATGCTCCCACCCGAGGAGCGCGCCCCACGACGCTCGCCAGCGGCTCTCCGGCGACGGCCCCGGCCGCGCCTCGGCGCCCTCGCCCGGGTCCTCTGCACGGAGGAGGGGCGTGGCGCAGCCGGCGCTCTCTGATTGGCTGCGGGCGTCAGGGCGTCGTGCCGCGATTGGGTCGCGCAGCTGTCTGGAGCGAGAGCGCGCGAGGTGGGGAGGGGGCCGCTGGAAGCTGCTGGAAGTCGGGGGCGGGGGATGCGGCTGGGGCGCCGGGGCGGGGACGACAGGGGCGACGGCTGGGGCGACGGCAGGAGGGGCCGCGCCTGTGCAGGGCGGTCGGGGGCGGCGGGCGCGGGAGGCGGTGGCGGCGGAGGGGGAGGTGCGAGCCGGGCACCGCCCCCGGCCCCTCCCCGGCCCTCCCCGCGCAGCGCTCAGACCGCGGGCGGCCCAGGGGCGGGCGCGCCGCTGCATCCCCATCCTCGTCGTCGCCCGGCACAGCGCGAGCGGGCGAGCGGCGCGGGCGGCCGGAGCGCCGAGGCCCGGCCATGGCCACCACCAGCACCACGGGCTCCACCCTGCTGCAGCCCCTCAGCAACGCCGTGCAGCTGCCCATCGACCAGGTACCCCGAGGCGCCCTGGCGCCGGGCGTCGCGCCCTCGCCGCCCCTCCCCGCCGCGGTGCCACCCGACCGGGGGCCCGGGAGGAGGGTGGGGGGGCTGGGGCCGGGCGCCCTGTGCCCCCCTACCCGCCGCTCCCTGGAAGGGAGGGGGCAAGAAGCCGGTTATTGTCCCAGAGCCCCCTCCCTCCTGGGTGCGCCCCCAGCCCCCCATCCCCGGGCCGGGCGAGGGTGGGCCGGGCGCTGTTGCCGGCGACAGTCCCCGGGGAGGGTGGTCGTATGGGCGTGCGGGTGTGCATGCGGTCCCTGCACTCCGCGGCAGCGGCGCTCGGATCCGGTGGTCGGGTCCCGGAGCAGCCCCCGGTGCGCATGGACCGAGGTGTAGAAAGGGTGCGGAAGGCTGCGCTTTGGGGAGCCTGGCGTGGTGCTGCCTGCCCCGCGCGCGCCTCTGAGCGACCCCCGGAGAGGCTGATGCATGGGTCTGGGTGTGCTGGGTGCCTTAGAGACGGCGTCGATGGGTGCTAGGGGCCCGAAGAGGCTTAAGCGCTACTGCACTTTGGGGACAGTTTGCGTTGGATTGTGGCTTAAGAGAGACAGAGGCAACAGTTTGGGGGAAGGCAGACAGGTTATGAAGAAAAGTCAGAGGGAGTTAATCCCAGGATTCTAGCTGAGAAAGTGGCAACCTTGTAGATTGATGCAGCCACCTTACTTCCTTGCCCAGCCCTCAAAAAAGCTCTTGACAGTGTCTAGGGAAGAGTGGTATTTAAATGAGGCCAATCGAGTTTGATGGTTTAAAGGGCCTAAGGATTACTGAGAAATAAACAGCATTGTGATGGGAAAAGCAGCGCCATTTTTACTGGGAAAAGAAAGTTTGGAAGTATTTTGTTGTGAGAGTGAGATTTAGGGAAGTTGTTAATGAGGCGGGGGTGGGGGGTGGGGGGGCGGGGGTGTATATTTAGGTGATTGCTCTAGCCCCAGGCTAAAGGCAGTTAACTTTGGAAATTTTGCTTACAATTATTTCAAGTGTACTTAACCTGGAAGTGTTTGGACTTCACACGGGATACTGGTTCACTGTCTTGAACTTGAAGGTGCTGCTGTCATTTAGTCTTCAGGGATTTCTTTTCAATACGGGATTCCTTCTTGTCCAGACGGCTTTCCATAGCAGCAAGCTGGAAACCTGACATTAGGATACTAGCTGCTTTGTGCTTTACTGTTTTAAATAAAATCGCCTTAAGTATGTCGAAGGAGTGTTAAACAATTGTGGCTTCTGTTGAAATTCCACATCGCAGTCATAATTTCTGGTTAATAGTAAGGTACCTATCCCCCACCTATCTTGAACAAGAGTTCTAATGTGTGTCTTGCTAATAAAGTATGGTAGTGAAATTAATCGTGTATTTGAAGAAAATATTCTTCTCTCTTTATTAATAAATTGGCCAGAATTTAGGGTTTTTCATCCTCCCGGCCCCGCTGACGATTCTTGCTGACGTTTCCACACTGGTGTGCAGTGTATGACCTTTTAGCATATCACACTCCTGCCTTAAATAGGCTGCTTCCAGTGTATCAGCAAATGCAGGGTGGGTGTCTGTTGAAAAGTTCTTTGCTGATGAGGAGCAAGGGAGATAGGTTTATATATTTACATTTCTTTCAGAGAGATGGGCACATGTTCACGTTCTCTTTTTCTCTCCCGCATCTTTCTTTCCCTCCCGCTGCATGTCTGCCATAACCCTACCCGTCCCTGCTATGCTGAAATATTTTCTTGACTATGCTAATAATACCTATTCATTTATGTAATGCTTATAACTTTTTAAAGTGATTTGCTATTAATGAACGCATTTAAGCATCCAGAGAAAGTTCTTTTCAGTACTGAAATAAGCAGGAGAATCAAGGGAAAGTGACAGGACTTAAAATTTTTGACATCCTTCTTTATTAGCTAAAGGTCTTAAGTTGGTACCTTGGGACTACTCTAAATTTGTGCAGCCATGTGTAGCCCTGACTTTGTATAGCACAGTCGTGCACTGCATAGTGACATTTTGGTCATCAGACCACGTCTGATGGTGGTCTAGTAAGATTATGATGGAGCTGAACAATTCCCATTGCCTAGTAAAGCTGTAGTCATTGTCATGTCGTAGCACCACGCATTACTCATGTGTTTGTGGTGATGCCAGTGTAAACAAACCTACTGTGCTGCCAGTCCTATAAAAGTCTAGCACGTTCTGTATAAAACTACACAATTAGGTACAGTACATAATATTTGATAATCCTAAGTGCATCACTGGTTTATGTATTTACTATACTTTTTATTGTTGTTTTAGAGTATACTCCTGTTTATTAAAAAAAAAATTAACTGTGGAACAGCCTGAGGCAGGGCCTTCAGGAAATATTCCAGAAGGCATTGTTATTATAGGACATGACAGCTCCATGCGTGTTGTTGCCCCTGAAGACCTTTCAGGGGGACAGGCTGTGGAGGTGGAAGACAGTGATGTTAATGACCCTGACCCTGTGTGGGCCTAGGCTAGTGTGTGTGTCTTGGTTTTTAATCGTTTTTTAAATTTAAAAAATTTTAATAGAATAAAGCTGATAGAATAAGGATATAAAGGAAGAATATTTTTATACAACTGTACAGTGTGTGTTTTACACTGTTACTATAAAAGAATTAAAAACTTAATAAAGTAAAAAGTTACAGTGAGCCAAGGTTAATTTATTATTGAAGGAAGGAAAATATATTTTATAAATTCAGTGTAGCCTAAATGTAGAGTATTTATGAAGTCTACAGTGGTGTACGGTAAAGTCCTGGACCTCTGCATTCACACACTACTCACTCACCCAGAGCGACTTCTAATCCCGTAGGCTCCCTTCATAGTGAGTGCCCCATACAGATGTACCATTTTAAATCTTTTATGCTGTATTTTTACTGTACCTTTTTTATGTTTAGATACATACACACTTACTATTGTTTTACTTACTGCAGCATTCAGTACCGTATGCTGCTGTATAGGTTGTAGCCGAGGAGCAATAGGCTGTACCATCTGGTCTAGGTGTGTAGCAGACGATGCCATCTAGGTTTGTGTCAGTACACTATGTTGTCCACACAGCAACAAAATTGCCTAATGATGCATTTTTCAGAACATAGCCCCATCATTAAGTGACACATGACTGTAGTTTGAGTTGCTTCCTCTTTGAGCAAGGCTTTAAAATATTGGATTAATACCACACAAGCCTTAACTTTTCATAGTGATAATAAATTGTTGTTTGAAGCACCTAAGAGTTGACTTTCTTGTTGAAGCTGTTGGAATAACTAAAAACTCAATTTTGTAAAATTGGATGACTAAAGTCATTTATCCATTATTTTAAAATTGAGCAAAATAAAAATTTTTATAATGTAAATCATTTATTCCAAGTTGAGAGAAATCTTATGAATTTGTTATAATCACATAGTGTGATTCAACAGGAAAAAGACAGATCAGGAAATGAAAAGTGTAAAAATATAACTTGTTAGTATGTTAATTTGGTATGTGCTAATTAACAATGTTTTGAAAAGTTGGGAAATTATAAAAGCAGTTGTTTGATGTCTGAGGAAGAAAAGGACTTTAGTGTAAGAAAAACAATTAACTTTTTACTAGGTAAGTGTGGAATTTATGAGATGATGGAAATTATGGGTCTGCATGGAATGTAAGAATGCACCTTGCAGGGCAAGGTAGCAGAAAGGAGGAAGTGTTTTGTGGTTAGGCTGAGGCCAGGGAAGGAAAAGAAGCAAAATACTTTGCCTTAGACTCCTGGGTTGTTTAATCTTTACTGAGAATTCCAGAGGTATTGGAATTTAGGTAGCCATAGTATTTGTTCAGTAGGCCTTAAATTTTAATAAAAATATAGAATCTATTATCAAGTGAAGTTACATGATGCTTTAAGATAGGAAGTATCGGCATCTGATGTTTGCCTTTCTAGGCCTTGTTTTCCAGATGACTTTATTTCTAGGGTAGTGTTTGGTAGGTGGTGATGATTAAAGGAATGTATGGAGAGTAGGTTTTGAGAAGGGAAATGGACTGAGAAAGAGCTGTGCCAAGAAAAGGCCCAAATGTGCTGTTTAGACGACATCAGGAATCACTGAAGGTATCTGTGTTCTTTATTATTAATAGTTGCTGATGTGCTGGATTTTTAAGACTCGAAAGCGAGCACCAAAATGAAACAAAATAATTAAATGTCCCAGATCAACCTACTTTTTAGAGTGTTTTTATTTTTCAATCTTAACGTATCCTGTACTCTATTACATTTCGATTTGCCTAACTCCCAGTTAGCAAACTGAGGTTGCTATCCAGCCTTTTCCCTCTTCCTCCCTCCCTCCCACCTCTTTCTTGCCTTTTTAACCATTTTCTGTCCTTATTTCTCATGATGCTGTGATTACTGCTATGAAACTAGAGTAAATTTCCCTAGTGATGTGATATCCAGGATGGCATACTTGGCAGAAGGCCAGTTAGGGATGAAGCTGGCCTGTATAAAGTCATTGAACAGCCATGTTTAGGGACAGAGGTCATTGTTTTAGAGATAATATGCTGAATTCTGGGCAGGGAGAGGGGCAAGATGGAGACTCAGGATCTTTCTAAAGGTTTGGACGGGGAAGGGGAAGGAGGAACGGTTATATGTTACTAATCCTGCAAAGTCAGATAATAATTATAATGTTTAACACTTATTACAGTTTTCAAAGCTGTTTCACACAGATTATATTATTTAATCAAATCCTCACAACACCTGGTGAAGTCAGATAAAGTTCAAGACCTGAAGTATTTAGCTTCACGGGTGTGTGTGTGCGTGCACGTATGGTGTTTACCATTTGAATAAAAAAGGTCAGTTTTAGTTTATGGTCTTAATAATATGTGGCAAATATTTTTGGTAGATCATTGTTTTAGATCGTATTTTTGGAGGGAAAGGAGGAGAGCAACTGAAGGTCCCTGAAGTCAACACTGAAGGGCTACGGGTTGTGGATGACACAGAGAAAATGATGATGTGTAAGGGAGAGAAAGCATTGTGGGCTTACGAGATCTTTGTTTCCTTTTTGGACAGTTCGTTGACTGATCTTTTCTGTATATTCCCCACTCCCCGCTCCTCCCCTGCACCGTGCAGATAACCAATGAAGTGAAGTTGATGTTAGGGAAAAGAGTAGTTTAAAACATTCACTTCTTTACTCTTCCTGCAGGTCTGTACTGTGATGAATTCCATTTTATAGGTGAAGAAACAGGTGAAGTTCTCAGTATTGAGCCTTCTTTTTTTTTTTTTTTTTTTTTTTGAGACGGAGTCTTGCTCTGTCGCCCAGGCTGGAGTGCAGTGGCGCAATCTCGGCTCACTGCAAGCTCCGCCTCCCGGGTTCATGCCATTCTCCTGCCTCAACCTCTCTGAGTAGCTGGGGCTACAGGTGCCCACCACCACGCCTGGCTAATTTTTTGTATTTTTAGTAGAGACGGGGTTTCACCATGGTCTTGATCACCTGACCTCGTGATCCGCCCGCCTCGGCCTCCCAAAGTGCTGGACTTACAAGCGTGAGCCACCGCGCCCGGCCTGAGCCTTCTTAAGAGTATGACTTTTAGGAAGAGAAGGTAAATGGCAACAAAGCAAGCAGATCAAAGATTTATTTTCAATTTGCCATTTGAATGCTCTAGGTTTAGAACATAAATATTTAACTCATTTCTCTCTCCTGTCTACTTTTACACTCATAATGAGCATTAGTCGTCATCATGAGAACACTGAAAACCCAGAGAGTCTGCTGTGAACGATTCCTTTTCATCAAGAAGGCATATGGGACTGAGAATCTTGAATCTGTGTTTTCGCTCCTGTCAGTTAACAGTTTTAGATATGTTACTATACATGAATGAGTTTCCTCCTCTATGTGTGTTGGGCTTAGTTTTAAAATTCCATGATTCTCTGTCTTATTAACTGATGAAGCCGCCCAAATTCTTTTTGGACCAAGTTGGAGAGAAAATAAATATTTTGGTCCAAATTCTTTTTGGACCAAGTTGGAGAGGAGGAAAGTGAACTACTAAATTTTGAAGATGTTTTCAATAGTAAAGAGAGTTGAAACTGCCTCTCTAATTCAGAGCAGCTAAGCAAAATACCACAAGCCCTGACAATTGCAGCTAATGTAGGTTTCCCTGTATTCCATGTCCTTCATTAAGAGGAAGTAGTAGGGCAGTGGTGTAGTGGAAATGGCATGATTAGGTTGGCAGCCAGACTCTGCCAGCCTTATGCTCTTTGGCAAAACACTAAATTTTTCATTAAACTGTGGTTTCTTTATCTGTAAAATAAGGATACCTATTTGTACCTATTTGTAGGTACAAATAAGTACCTATTTGTAGGTTATCGTGAAGATTGAAACCATAATCTTTGTAAAATGCCAGGCCTCTAGTAGATGTTTGATGCACAGTTCCTTCCTCTTTACAAATTATCAAATTTCTGGAATTTATTTATGTTTTTATTTTGAGATGTTAACATCTGTTCATATGTATTTCATTTTTAATCTTTAGGACTTGCTTTTTAGGAAGGGAAATATAAGGCTTGGGTTCGGTCGTATGCCCACACAGTGATTAAACTAGGATTAAAATCTAGTTTTGAATTTGGAGTCAAAAGTGTTTTTTCTGCTTCCTCACTGCTTCAAGAGCTCTTTGTCTCCCTGCTTTAAAAATGCTTCCTATGTTGTTACTGCCTCTGTAGGTACAAACAGCCTTCATCTCCTTCAACTCTGTTTATTGGGTCCATCAGGGCCAACTTTCCAGGGAAATAAAAACAACTCACACTCAGCTTTTGGCTCCAGTTGGTTTAACAGGTGGGACTCTACAATGATAGCAGTTGGTAAGATTCCTTTAAAATAAAAGCAGCCATAAATATGACCCTCAGTAGAGTGGTCTTTTAATGATTTTTATGCGTGCTATGGGTGATTGAAGCAGGCTTTTCTCAGTATGTAGTGTGTGGCAACTGGGGCAGCTGATGGGTGGAAAGGTAGGCTCAGGATTCAGGAGATCGGAACAGGCACTGGTGACATGCCCCTTCTACCATGGCTTCCCAATCCTAACCGTCCTTCCTATATCCACTGCACCTTGCATACGAATCTTTTTCTGAATCCCATCTGATGTGACTGCTTCCTTATTTGAGCCAGGAGAGCATTTTGGATTTGACATTGTTCTGGCATTTACATTCTGCTTAATGTTATACGTATCATTCAGGGTTCTGGTAAGAGATACAGATTGAAGTAGGTAACTAAGGCAACCAGGTAACTTAAAGAGCTATTTACAAAGATGTGGGCAGGTCTTGGGAAATCAGCAAAGAATAGCGAAGGTCCCGAGCCAGCTGCACTAGATGTGGAGGGTCAAGGGGGAAGGAAGGAGCAGAACCCCAAGATTGTGGCTGTGGAGTAGGGGCTGCTTCACAGCAGGGGAGGAAGAGCTATGGCCTCCAGTTAAGGACTCAGCCAGCCTACAGCGAACCTGAGTGAGGGCTGCGGCCGGGAGGGCATGCCCCTGCCTCTCGCTTCTCCCATCCTCTCATCTCCTGCTGGGGTCTACTTCAGAGGACAAGTTGGTGCTTTGGGGGCACAGAATAGAGAGGAGAGTGGATCTGGAGGGGTATTTAAATACAATCCAGAATGTTAGGGTTGCTTCAGTATTACTTATTTCTATACCCGATGAGTACAAATAAAAAACCTGTTGTCAGACTGCTTTATGCACATTCTTATTTTGTCTCTTTTTTCTCAGTCGTACATTTTGAAAGAATAGTTGATTTCCTAATTCCAGTTCACTTTTAAAACCATTATAATCAGGCTTCTGTCTCTGATACTCAGAACCAAATCCAGTGGCAAATGTTGAGACATGCAGCACTCACCAGTTACTTCCTTGCTTAAAACTCTTCACAGCTTCCATGTTGCCGAGCCATTGCGGTGCATTTTTGAAGTGTGGCTCTGAGACCACTTGTGTCAAAAATCACTTTGGATTGTTATTAAAAGTGTACATTCCCGGCTCTACTCAGGCTATACCCAGTGAGGGCCAGGGAGTCTGCATTTTTGACAGGGCTCCTGCTTCCCCCCACCTCCCGCCACCATCACAGGTAATAGACTTGGGGCAAAGTTTTTAGGCTGTTCATATTATTAAAAGTTTATTAAAATGGAATGTATTTTTAAAAAATGTTTATATTTAACACATTAACATGTACTCGCCAAAACATAAGGCAGTGTAATTGTGCTATTGACAGTATAGTCACAAGGGAAAAATAAAATTCATTGTGCACTCTACTCTAGGCAATCTGGCCCTGAAACAAGACAAGATTAAAGTTGGATGGTGTACACATCTCCCTTCAGTCCTGTCACTGCATCTCTGGTGACTGTATGTATAATCTCTTGTGTAGAAAATGTTGAAAGTCTACATTTGGGGTCCTTCTGGAACGGGAGGCCTGGGCCAAGTGTCCCTTTTGGCTTACTCTGTGAGAGAGCCTGCTCTGTGTGATTCTTTGTTCCCTCCTTTACAAATTGTATTGATTGATTGATTGGGATAGGCTGGAGTGCAGTGGCTCAGTCTCGGCTCACTGCAACCAGTAGTGAGATTGCCGGATTATGTGGCAGTTCTGTTCTTACTGTGAGCTTACCTTTGAAAGTCTCTGTCTGATGGGGTAGGCTTGGACCCTCAGAAGGATGGCTTATTCAACCCCGACCCCTGACAAACTCTCACACTCTTTCCACACATGCCAAGTAAATTGCTTAGAGCAACGTATGCAGAAGTGGCGAGCTGGAATTTAAATCCTGGCTTTCTGCTGCTTAAAGTACTTGCATATTCAATTACTTAAAACACTCCTCGATACATTTTCTGTCTTTTAACTCCTTGACTTTGATTAATCTGTTTCCTCTTGAAATCCCTGCTACACTTTTTGGCTTGGCAGATCCGTATTTTTCAATAGTCAGCTAAAGCCTATGCCTCCTTGATGAAGCATTTTAAGATTTGCCCCATCCTTTCCTCCCTTTTTGGGTATCTTGCGTGCATGATATGTTCAGGCATGCTACACCTACATGCCCTAAGTATTTGTAATTCTTCTGTCTCAGGCTGCAGGCATTCCAGGTGGACCCATGACTTGGGACCCCTTCACACAGCTGTCTCGCATCCCATGCAGCGTTTATGTCATGAGGCTAGTGTTCTGGAGAAGGACTGAGAGAAGAGAGGCCCCTGGTATTCCTGATCTACCTCTCTCCTTTGCTCTGGACTAACCAGCCTGTCCCGTTTCTGTACAGCAGAAGCCCAGTGTCATCCAGTTCTGTCTTTCTTAGGAAGGAGTTAATGGCAAGATCCCATGCGGGGTCCTCGCCCCTCTCCACTGCCTTCTTGTCATATGTGAGTACTCCTCCAACTCCAGGAAGCAGTGCTGTGAGAGAGTGCCTGGTGTTTCCAGGTGACTGGGCCGCCCTGTTGGTTAGGGCCCTCCGAACAGTCCCCTCATGCCCTGCTTTCATTGTATTCTACTCTGATAACACCTGGAGCATTGATTTTTTGTTTGTTTGTTTGCTTTACAAGTCTCCTCCCAAACTAAATTCCTTAAGAATAAGGACCTCCACTTACTCATCTTTGTGTCCCGTCTGCCTAGGACCATTCTTGGCATGGAGCATGTTTAGAGTCCGCAGGGCTGGTGTGAAGAAAGCATAGATTGGCTCAGCTTCTGAGTGTTGCTTGTTAGCTGTGTGCTCTTGGCAAGGTGCTGATCTTTTATTTGCTTCAGTTTCCTCATCTATAAAGTAGGGCACATAGTGGGTCTCTCCCCATGGAGTTGTGGTTAGCACTGAGGAGACGATGCACACAGAGTCAGAACCTGGCATTTTGGGTGTTACTGACTTTAAGTGCTTTCCCAGGGGCTGGAGAGGGCACCATGCTGTTTAAGGCTTTACATTCTTCAGAGCCTAGGAGAGTGTTCTCTGTCATCCATTTTACAAGGAGTGGAGTGTCTCATGTATGTCAGGTGGTGAACAAGACACAGAGTACAGCAGAGGTACTGCAGTTGAATGCAGTGATTTTCAGACGTAAAACACCGCAGCTCCTTGGAGCACTTAGCCTGGTAGAGAGGGCCAGGTCCTGCCGAGGAAGTTAGGAAGGCCAGGTTCTGAGGGATGCGGTCTAGTGGGTCTAGTGGGGTCATGCTGGGTGTTCCCAGGGGACTTTTCCTGGGAACCGTGCACTTTTCCTGTCTTTCATTGGCACTCACGCCTCCTGGGCTAGGTAGAAAGCAGGTTAGGGGCTAGGGAATCTGTGGACACTCACTTCAGTAGCCGACAAGCTTCTCCACAGACTGAGCTCCCCTAATCGGCTTCTGGTCACTCTGCAGCTGCTTTCTCTTGCAGCTGGTCTGTGCCTCTTACCGCTGTGGAGTCTTGAGCATTCCGATGCCTTTAGTGGTTAGGCTCACTGAAGGACCGCGCAGCAGGTCTCTCTTAGGTAAGAAGTGAGTGATAGAAACCTTTTTCAAATAGGTTACTTAAAAGGAGGCTGAGGACATGCAAAGCATTGAAGAATTTTGGGGGATTTTGGCTGGATTATTCAAAAAGAATTGAAGATAATTCTGAGAGGTACCAGTATTTTCAGCTGGATGATTACAGTGTCAGGTGTGGTTGGAAAAAGAAGCTTTATGAGCATTTTAATCAAGAGATTCAGATAAAAGAAGCCTGCAGTTTGACAATTGTCTTTATCGATGGAGAACAGAGGACTGCCACTTTAGTGTCCCTTTAGTAGGGCCCTCCAGAAAGACTCCTTTGGGGTATCTCAGCCACCCTCCATGTCCTCCAGCCATCCATCCAGTCCAGGGAAGCCTGGCTTTTGGGCAGCAGCAGATGAGTCATGGACAGATTCTCCCAGAGCAGCTCAAAGGAACAGGTAAACTCGTGTCCCTGTGGAGTGGGGAAAGCTCTGCTGAGCCAGGCGACCAGCCAGCTGCCAACCCCGTGGACCACATTCTTCTGGGAAGTCCCAAGCTCTGACCAGCGTGCCTTGCTTCTGTCTAGGCATTGGACAAAGACATAGCTTCCCATTTTAATCCATCATCTCATAGAAACTTTTTCAGGTTTTGGAGATTTTCTGCGCCAGACTTAGGTGTTAGTGGTAGGTCAGGGAAAATGATACATAATATATAATTTTAGATATATTTAAGTTGTTCAATACATGTATGGTATATGTTAAAATAAAATAGATAGCTCCCTGCTTATACAAACAAAACATTCTGGTTCTTTTAATTTTCTTTTTGAAACTAGATTATAGCTAAAACTACAATATAGACATGAAAAACATCTAAGTGATACTTTCCTTGTTAAAACTCAATGGAGAGGCTGGGCACGGTAGCTCATGCCCGTAATCCGAGCACTTTGGGAGGCCAAGGCAGGAGGATCCCTTGAGTCCAGGAGTTTGAGATCACCCCAGGCAAGGTAGCGAGACCTTCGAATCTGTATTAAAACAAACATAAAGAACGAATGGAGAGAGGCGCTGCCTGTTACAGAACAAGTAGTTACAAAACCATTTATCTACTGGGTGCTCAATAAATAGTAAGTAAAACTGGATGCATCTATTTAACAATATTAAATTTCAAGATAGATGTAAAGACCTGCAATTAAAGGTCTAGAAATTAATTGTATAGACAGAAAATGACTTGAGACTGGAAGTACATTTCATCAACAAGCCCTGGGAGTTTGTGTTTATTGTATGGTGTTGCTTAGCTGACCAGATTGTGAGGTTAGGTGAAATAGCTAATCCCAACATAAATTCCAAGTTCAGATGTCTGGAGGGTACCAGGGAAGGAACATGAATGGAAAGGCAGATGCATGGGTTTTCTGAGGCGTGGACAGCATGACCGTCTGAAAGCCCATGCCCAGGCTAAAGGGAAAGCCCCTACTCACTTTTGCTACTGGTGACCATAAAGGAATGTTGGCTTGGTGCTGCCAAAGCTGATTTGTCAAGGAAAGATGGAAATTTGGATTTTTGTGAAAACAGGATTTTTTAAATTGGAGGTAAAATTTTAAGTTTTCTCTTTTTGAGCCCTGATAACACATCTAGACTAGATTTAGTTTATTGGCCACCAGGAGTTAGGTAACAGTTTCTGTTAAGTTTATGGTGTTCAGTCCAATCTGAAGTACACTTGTGTTCTGAGACTTAAAAGGAACATTGACAAATGAGATTATAACCAGAGCAGGGCACTGAAGACTACAGAATGCCTGGAAACCATGTCAGGCAGTAGTTGAAGATACAGTTCTTATATTTCACCGTTTAGTAATTTCATCCTTAAATTGGCTGAAAGAGTTTCAAATTTTATCCAACTAGTTCTTTTCATTTGGAGAAGATCACATCTTGGAAATAATCTTGAAAGTTAATACCCCATTACGGTGGAAGGTTGGAATTTCACACTGCTATCATTTTATTCTTTTTGCAGATCCAGTATTACTATTATTAATTGGTTTACATTGTCAAGGCCATTTTATGGTATGCGACATTAAAATAAATGTCTAGCTGGAGGGGAATAAAGTAATACTTGGAAAGGTCTCGATAAGTCCCTATCAGTTTTTCGTTTTTCTAGAATGTGTATTGATTTTTGGCCAAAATGTTTTGTTTTGTGATAACTCTGGAGTTATCAGCTTTGGAGTTTAGGTTTAATCTGCAGTGTGCTTCTCTGTGAGTGTCAGCAGGCCTTTTCTAATACTAGGACTGACACAGCTGTTCTTATTAGCTATATCCCAAGAATAGCAGTGACGGAGATTTTTGGTTTGCAAGTAGAGCCAGGAAGATGAAGGTAGAGGACAGGGCAGAGGTTTGTTGAACTGGTACTTAGTATCTTATACTAAGGGGTCCTTAGTATAAGCTTATAATGTTGGGTGCTGTAATTATAGCCCTTGTATATTTCTTGTATGATGAGACTAGTTATGTCTTCACCTTTTGTTCTTGGAAAATACTTTTAAAGCCACATAGTAAAGGAAAATTTTGTTAAACTTGGCATCAAACATTGAGCCTCAGCTGTCTATTAGACTTGAGTGGAAATTCTGATATGTTAATCAAAATTAATTCTAAGTATTGTTGCAATTTTTATATGAATTGAATTCATTTCTAAGGACTCAAGTTTCTTTTTAAGGTATAAGAAATATAAATTAATGGAGAAGTATTCCAAGAAGATTTTTGGCATGGACTCAGAGTTTTACTTTATAGGATTATAAAGTGATCTATTAAATAATTTTTAAGTGAATATTGCATTGGGTAGGAAACGCTTCAGTAGATTAAAAAATTCTTAGAAATTAATAGTAAAATAGTATATTAAAGATAAAAGGATGTTGGTACCATGTCAGCAAAGACAGAAAAAACTGGAATAGTGCCAGAGGCTGGACTTGGATTGCTTTCCTTTTTGTATTTTATTGAAAGCAGGAACCACTAGAAAATAATATAAAAATATTAAACTACTTTCCCTGTTTTGTCTCTATCTCCAGATTTGATAAATGTGTGATATTGGAGTTTAGCCCTTGTGAAATGAAGGAGAAAGTATAAATTTTCTCGGAATCCTGGAGCAAAGGTGCAACTTCTAGTTAAGGAAACTGCAGTGTAAAGAAGGGACAGCCTAGCTCATTCAGTATTTATTGATTGCCAGGCTTTTTCCTAGGCCTCAAATTTCAGAGAGCAGAGGGTCGAGTTGGCAGGGTTTGATGATACAGCAAATGAAAAAACAAACGTGTTTCATATATTTAGATTATAGTGACTAAGATCGTGGATTGAGTTGTCAACCTGTGTTCCAGTTGTGGTTCTGCAACGTAGCATCTGTTACAAACTGGGTGAGTTTATCTGTGTGCACAAGAGTGTAGTGTGTAATGAGTACTCTATAAATGGTAGCTATGGCTGCCATTGCACCTTTTGTGCAAACTGCTTGTGTGAAATAAAGTTTTATCAGGTGTTGGTTATCTGGATTGTACTTGAACACTTCTGCTGGTGCAGCGCTTGCTCCCTTCGTTAGGGCAGCCAGTTTCATTTCTGGATAGTTGTAGTTGCTAGAGAGTTTGTCGTTTACATGCTTGCAAACTTTCTGGAGTAACCCAGAAGTGGTCTGAATAAGCCCACTTCTTTGTGGTTACCTTTCAGAGAATTGGACACTTCCTATTCTTTTTTCACATGGCTGGCTTATGAACACCTGCGTATTTGTATATTAGGCATCAGTAGCCCTCAGTCTTCTGTGAAATCCGTGGGCTCATGATTGAACATTTCTAGCTCTCCTGGGATGATACAGCTCCGTATCTTGAAAGTTCACTTTCTAAGTGTTGTCCTCTCTAGAGTTTTGCAGTATTGGTGTACTTATTTGAAGATTTTTTTTGCCTCTATTGTTTACTAAAATGTACTGAAAATAAAATGGCTAATTTAGTAATAAGCATGTTCTCATAAATTATCCTGTTGAGCCAATGATAGAACCCATGAAGCATGCCCAAAATACCATTTCTTTAGACGCAGTAGACTCATTTGACGTTAGGGGGCTGATGGGTGTCAGGTGTGAGAAAGGAGCGTAACTGAAGGACGCAGGTGGCGTGCTGGAAATGTGTTACCTAAGATTACCTGAAATAGGGGCTCATCAAAGCACATTTTTGGTCAAATGTCTAATGATAGTGTTAAAATCAACATTGAGTTAAAGCTGAATGTTACCTAGGCAAATCTCAAAGATTTCTTTGTCTTCAACTCCTGAAAATGATCGACAGTGTCATCTAATCATTTCTGCAAACATTTGTTTCCCTCCATAGATTCAAAACAATAGGAACTATCTTATTAAAACATTCTAAGGCTTAATTTCAGGTTTGATTAGTGAGAACAATACATGTTTTAGATACTCCAATTTTCTTTAACACTTTCCTTTTTTCTTCATATACTTTATATATTTCATTGTGTATGATTCATTATGGATATTACTATGCATGAGTTTAGGATTTTTTTTTCTCCTTGCAATATTGAGATGTCAGAGCTAATTGTTCTCCTTTTAATTCATTCTCACAGGATGTGTAGAAGTCACAAATAGAGCTTTTTCATGAAAAAGGCTGTTTTTCATTTTTTGAATGGAACTAAATAACTCAAAATCAAATACAGCTCCTAAGGGTTATTTTGTTTAATGTTGGCATACTAAACAAGCTTACAAATAATATATTATGAAATAATCAAATCTCTTAAAGACTTCTTAAAAAATTTGGCTCAAAGGATACAATGTTCTTCCAAAAGTTGTCATATAATGAACCCTTTCTCAATACTCACATTAACTCATTTGTTTCCCTAGTCTCAGTTACAGTATTGTATTTTTGTAATAAAACATATTTAAACTGATACAATAGTAATATATAAATCATATAAAGTCATTTATTCTTTACACTCCAAGGTAACTGTAGAGTGTTTATACATATTTGAAAGTTGATGTTCATATAGTAACAATAAATATGAATGACATGCATTGTTTGTATTTTTGATGTTACTTTGCTTATCAGAAATGATCGTGGTTTAGGCTATCAGATGGTCACTGACCTCCACCAATTTAAGGATGCTGCAAATGACCAGCAAGTAGATATTAGGCCAAGACCCAAACCAAAGCAAAATAGCGGGGATTTGGGCTTAACCAAGGACAAAGCCAAAGTTCAGTTCATCTGTACCTTAAAAAGGGAAGTGAAATGAGGTACTTCATAATGTTTTTGCTGTTTGAGAGCTAATTCTTCTTTTATAACATGCAAATATGTTTAACATTTTTGCATTTCCAATTTCATTTGTGTTTTCAGTAATGTGTTACATACTCTAGTAGGGAACTGAATTTAGTTTGTATATTTCTCATCTGATTTAGAAAGTAATACATCTTTATCATATGAAACTTATAAAATAAAAAAGTATAAATAGAAAATTTAAAAATCACCCATTACCCTTCAGTCCAGAGACAACTTTTGTTAATATATTTTTATTAGAGTGTGTGTGTATGTTGAAACAAAATTGGGCTCATACTGAACATAAAATTTTTGTAACCCAGCTACCACGTTGTGAGGAATCCCAGGGCATATAAAGATGCCTTGTGTAGGTGTTTGAACCTACAGGCCCAGCTAAAGTCCAGATGACAGCCAGCATCCACTGTCTGACATGTGAGTGAGCAAGCCTTTAGATAATTCCAGTCTCTGATGCCAAATAGAGAAACAGTGAGGTGTCCATGCTGAACCTTGCCCAAATTCCAGATTCCAGAGCAAAAGAAATGTGACTGTTTTCAGCCGCCAAATTCAAGGGTACTTTTTAGGTCATCAGAGTTTTCATTTGGCAATCATATATTTTTAAAAAATTTTAATTGAATGTAACTTAAATATGGTGAAATGCATAGATCTTAATTGTGCAGTTTGACCAATTTTGACAAATGTGTACACTTGTGTAACTCATATCCTGTGTAACCCTTGTAAAGGTGAACATGGTAGGCCAGAGTAAGCAAGGTGTAAGTGTTAGATGTTGAGTAGAAAAGACTGGGAGGACTTTGGTCATAATATAAATATGATAGGAAGCCATGAGATTTTTGAAAATAGACTTTTAATTTTAGAATAGTTTTAAATTTGCAGAAAGTTGTGAAGATAGTACAGAGAGTTTCCACATACCCCACGTCCAGTTTTTCCTCTTGTTAACATGTTTCATTAGTATGGTCATTTGTCACAGGTGGTGAAGCAGTATTGATAATTATTATTGACTAAACTCTGTACTTTATTTGATAGATTTCCTTAGTTTTTACTTAAGGTTAAGGTCTGTATTAGCTAACTGTCATAACAAAAACCATAGACTGTGTGGATTATACAACAGAAATTTATTTTCTCACAGATCCAGAGGCTGGAAGTCTGAGATCCAGGTGCCAGCATGGTTGGGTTCTGGTGAGGGCTCTCTTCCTGCCTTGCAGACGGCCACCACTGGGGGGTGTGCTCACGTGGTCTTTTCTAGATGCGTTCTTAGTGAAAGAGAGAGCAAGCCCTCTGTCTCTTTTTATAAGGGCGCTAATCCAGTCAGGCCAGGGCCCTACCTACCTTCACAACCTCATCTAATCCAGATTACCTTCCAAAGGCCCCATCTCCAAATGCCATCACATCGGGGGTGAGGGCTTCAACATATGAATTTTGGGGGGAAACAGACATTCAGTCTATAGAGTCCTGGATCTTATGCAGGCTACCGTATGACCTTTTTTTTTTTAAAGACAGAATCTCGCCCTGTCGCCCCCAGCCTAGAGTGCAGTCATGTGATCATGGCTCACTGCAGCCTTGACCTCTTGGGCTTAAGTGATCCTCCCACGTCAGCCTCCTGAGTAGCTGGGACTACAGGCATGTGCCACCAGTCACGGCTAATTTTGTACTTTTTGGAGAGAGGGGATTTCACTGTGTTGCCCAGGCTGGTCTCGCAAGTGATCAGCCTGCCTCAGCCTCCCAAAGTGCTGGGATTACAGATATGAGCCATCGTGCCTGGCCCGTATTACATTTAGTCATTGTGTCTCCTTAGCTTCCTCCAGGCTGTGGCAGTTTCTCAGACTTTACTTTTTTTTTTTTTTTTTTGGTGACCTTGTCGGCTTTGAGGATAACTGGTCATGGATTTTGTAGAATCTCGCCAGTGGGATTTATTGAATGTTTTTCTCATGAGTCTGTGCTTATGGGTGTTTGAGAGGAAGACCACAAAGACGAAGTGTTGTTTTCATCACATAATTCCAAAGGTATGTACTTTGAGTGTGACTGATCACTCTTGATGTTAATTTGATCACCTGGCTGAGGCAGTGTCTGTCAGATTTCTCCACTGTAAAGTTTCTCTTTTTACTCCCACTTTCCATATTGCATAGCCATTCTGAGCAGCCTATGCATCGGGGTAAGCTGTGGATGCTTTGAATAGAGGAATTAGCTACTCTGGTTTACCTCTGAAGAAGCTCTCATTACTGTGTGGAGGGCAAGAGTTGAATCAGGGAGGGGAGTCGGCTTGTGGTCACAGTAGTCTAGGCTTGGTGATGGTGGTCATGGTGGGTGTGGTGCAGAGTGGCCTCATTTGGGATATACTTGAAGGTAGAACTGATATGACTTACTGGTGGATTGAATGTAGTTATAAGAAAAAGAGAAGACTCAAGGATGACGCTTCCTAAGTTTTTGGCCTGAGCAGCTAGGGCAGATAATTATGGGGAGCTAGGGGACAGGGTGGGGAGGACTGGAAAAGAAGTGGCTTTTGGAGCATGGGAAGGGTGGATATGAAAGGTTTTCCTTTGGGCTGTGTTAAGTTTCAGATGCTTGTTAGACTTTGAGGTATAAACATGTAGACCATTGAAGATGTGAGTCTGGAGTTCAGGTATAGATCAGGTCTCAGTATTCTATTTGGGGGTCACACATTTTATCTTTAAAGAATTCCATGTATTTTCAGAATAAGAATTTAGTTTGATAGAATAAAGAACCTGTGGTAATTTGATTCGAATGATGAAAAAAATTTAAATCAAACTTTTTTTTCCCCTGAAAGCATTGTGAAAAAACGGTAAAATATAGATGATTTTCAATCAGCATCAGTGTGACCTGTCTGTGTCTGACCTAAGTCTCAGCTAATATAGCCAGTTGAGCAGTGGAAGATGAAGAATTTGATTTGCATGTCTTAAAGCCTTTGAGAAAAGGAACTAGACATTTTAGTTTTTTTTTTCCCTTAAGGAACTATATGCCTATATTTTGAGCCTTACATTTTTTTCTTAGAGGGAAACTAGTCAGGAGTGGGAGGCCTCTGAACAAGCTTCATTCTGTGTAGCTGCCAGCTTTTCTTTCTCTTTCTCCAGGAGAACACTGGCCCTCAGCGCCTCTTTCTGCTTCCTCTTGTTCAGACCAGTGGGGGCGACTGGCTTTCCTGTCTGACTCCTCCTGTTTTGGTAATGAAGATAGGGAGGCTGAAGGATTGATATTATTTGGCTCCCTATTTAAAAGGTAGTTACGTAAAATTAAATAAAATTTGGCCAATACCACTTGTGACTTTAAGTTGTTGTAGAAATTGATTCATTATGATTCAGAAAAGAGAATTTTAAGTTAATAATATTGGAAGAATTTATGGTTTTTTCTCTTCCCTTCCCTCCCCCCTAGTTCTTTATTTATTTTTAGAGCTTTTTGTACTAGTACATCCTCCCTTTTCTGGGGAGTTGATTTGAGAAATTAGATTTGCAAGAGAATGTATGCTTTTAGAGGATGATGAAAGCCACTTGTGCTCCAACTTAAGGAAAACCCTTTTAAGCTCCCTGCATGCCCTTTCTAGACCCCATCCCAGAGAGGAATGACTTCTGGAATATTGTGTTAATCATTTCCTTGCTTTCTTCGTAGTGTTAACCACAAACATATATATGTATGTGGTAATAAACATGAAATTTGCCATCGTAACCATCTTTAGGTGCACAGCTCAGTAGTGATCAGTATATTCACAGTGTTGAGCAGTAGATCCCCAGAACTTTTTCATTTTGCAGAACTGAAGCTGCATATTCATTAAGCAACTCCCTATTTTCCCCTCACCCCAACCCCTGGCCTTTTGTTTCTATGAAGTTGACTGTTCTAGATACTTTGTGTAAGTGGAAACCTATAGTGTTTGTCTTTTTGTGACTGGTTTAATTTCACTTAGCATATGTTTTCAAGGTTCATTTATGTTTTCACATATGAGGTATGTTATGGGACCTCATAAAAGTCAGAATTTCTTTCCTTGTAAAAGCTGAATAATATTCTATTCATAGTTCTTAATTTCCATGTGATTGAAATTATAACATTTTATTCATGATTTGTGATATTTTTGTACCTAGTTTAGGAAAGTCTTCTGTATGCTGAGATCGTAAAGATATCTTCCTATATTATCGGTTTAAGAAATAATTTTTCTTTATTTTAAAACAATATTAAACTCACAGAAAAGTTCCAAGTACAATTTAGAGAATGTTTTCCTGAACCATTTGAGAGTAAGTTGCTGACTCGCTGCCCCATCACTTCTGGATACTTTTGTGATATTTCCTACAAAAAGGACATTCTTCTGTGTAATCTCAAAATGACCATCAAAATTAGGAAATTAATAAATTTCTATCATCAAATCTTCAGACTTTAAGTTTTACCAGTTATCACATCAAGTCCTTTTTAGCAACAGTGTCCAGTTTGGAATCATAGGTTGCATTTAGTTCGCATGTCTCTTTAGTCTCCTTAAGTCTGGAACACTCCCTTTATTGAACTGAGAAATATTCCTTCCTCTTCTGTTTTCTGGAAGGGACTGTGTAAAACTGGTATTAATTCTTTTTTAAACATTTGATAGAATTCTCCAGTAAAATCATCTGGGCCTAGAAATGTTTTTTTCTAGATTTTAAATTCCAAAGTGTTTCGTTAACAGTTACAGGGCTATTTAAATTACCTATTTCATATCGGGTGAGTTATAGTAGTTCGAGTATGGAATTGGTGCATTTCACCTAAGAAATTTCCATTTTAGCTAATCTGTGTGCAGTTTTATTCTTCCTTACTTTATATAGATATATTTGCAATGAAAATACAATATGTATTTATGAAAATATGTATTTTACATCTGTATCATATAATTTCATATCTGTATCATATAATTTGGATCAAGCTCTAGATGCAGCCAGGACCTCAGTGGCAGGCTGTATTCTGCACAGATGGGAGTCTCAGTGACCTGTAAAGTCTGTGCCTTACACACTTTAGAATTTGCTATGCATGAGTCTCTCTGACTGCGGATAGTTGTATTGTGGCTATTCTGTGCACACACCTCATTCTACTTCAATTTTTTTCCATGACTTATTATTCAAAACAGTGTGATACAGTGAAAATCAGATTCGCTATGGTCCCTGTCCCCAGGTTGCTTAGAGTCTCTGAGGGGTTATGGAGAAGTAATTAGGAAATTGGGAATCAGAGTGGTTTGTGTTCTGATGAGGAAGGGACAGGTCCTTACGAGAACACAGAGAAGAGGTACCTGTTTTATTCTCCTCTGCATCTCTAGCACCTGGTACAGTACCTGGCATATAGTAGGTTTCTCACTAAATCTTTGTTGAATGAATGAATAAACTCAGAGGTGGGTTGACTGCATGGCCACTTTTGGGGAGATCTTACATCTGAGCTAAGTTGGTGATATCCACTGGAAGTAGATGGATGGAGGGAATTCTCCTAGGTGGGTGCAACAGTACGCAGCATCATAGAAGTAAAGAAAGCTTAGCAATCTAAACAGTGGTCTAGAGCTGACTATTTGCAAGTGGGGAGTGGTTTCCAAAAGTGATTACAGACGGAAGGCTAAGAAGAAGTTACTCTGACCAAAGTATATATTGGACAAGGTTCGCGAAGAACTAGAATGGATTTTTACGAATTAGCATTTTTGGTTCTGGCTGTTGTGTTTACCATTGTTAAGTTTAGTTTCTAACATACCTTAAGAATAATGCTTTCCAAATGAATAATATTTTTTTGTGAAGTGTGGTACAGCTTTCTCCAGGTCTTACCTACTCGTCTTACTCAGACTATCTTTGCTCTAAAACAAAACTTTCCTATGCTGTAAATATGTCTGTGGTAAATCACGAGTTGACTGCTAATAATGGTGGGTCATACATTAGCATTTTCATGTGCCAGGTACTGTATTGAGACCCTGCCATGGGTTTTCTCACTTAATCTGGACAGCAGCCTATCTGAGAGGAAACTAAACCTGGGCTCACTCCCATGTTACAGAAGTAACTAAGGTTTGGGGAAGTTGAGTGGTGTGTGCCCAGCGTCACTTAGGTAAGCCCACTACTCATATTTGGATCTAAGTCTGTCTGTCTTCATTAACCATTGAGTTTTGTGTGCGCTTTCCAATGTTTCATATGTCTTTTTATTAAATAAAAAATGCCTGGGATTTAGTTTTGGGTATAGATCTTTAGAAAGTTCATCAGTTAAATATGGAAATGGTTTGTAATGAAATAACATATTAGGACACCCCTAAAGCAAATTACAGAAACCCACTTCAGCTAGCCAACATGGCTGGATACACATAGTCCAACAATAAACACTGTGTTCTTCATCTCTGTCTCCCTTCCTTTCTGTCCTTCCTGTTTCCCCCTCCCTCTTTATCCCACTGCGCTACCCCCTCTCTCATCCTGCTTTTCTCTGAGTGTTGGCCCATTCACTCCTGTCACAGAAGCAGCTCATTTGAAACCAGCTCCACCTGTGATCCTGGGAAGGGAGAGCATCGTCTTCTCTGAGGCTCTGGCAGAAATGCCCTAGGGAAGACTCTTGTTCCTGGGGCCTGTGGCTGTGACAGGACTTTGTGAAACTACATGGAATGGGGCCGTTGGGGGTGACAGCATATCTGTATTTCATCTTGATCAGACATATTTGATGGCTGAAAGCTATAATTAAATTATGTAAAGATAATGCACAATATATTTTAATAGCTTCATCAAGATACAATTCATGTACCATACAACTCACCCATTTAAAGTGTACAGTTCAATGGTTTTAATGTACTCAGAGCCATGCAACTATCACTGCTGGCTAACCTGGAATATTTTCATTACAAAAAGAAACCTTGTACCATTAGCAGTCACTCCCCATTTCCCCAAACCCCTCAGCCCTAAGCAACTACTCCTCTACTTTCGGTCTCTATAGGTATGCCTGTTTCGTGTAAGTGGAATCATACAGTATGTGGTCTTTTGTGTCTGGCTTCTTTCATTATCATAATGTTTTCAAGGTTTATCTATCTTTGCATATCAGTGTGCATTTTTTATTGCCAATTAATATTTCACTATATGGATATACCACATTTTATTTATGCATCTGTTGATGGACATTTAGGGTGTTTTCACATTTTGGCTATTGTGAATAATGCTGCTGTGAACATTTTTGTAGAAGTTTTCATGTAGATTTAAGTTTTCAGTTATCTTGTGTATATACTTAGGAGTGGAATTGCTGGATCATATGATAACCATGTCTCACATTTTGAGGAACTGTTTTCCAAAGTGGCTGTACCATTTTATATTCCCATCAGCAGTGTGTGAGAGTTCCAGTTTCTCCACATTCTTGTCAACACAATCTTTTTGATTGTAGGCATCTTGGTGGATGTGAAGTGGTATAGTGCATAATGTTTTATAAAAAGGTTGTTTTGTTTTTTAAACAGTTGCCTGTTTATTTGTTTTTTTGCCTTGTATTGGACCTCTCCCAGTGGGTTCTGAACCTTTTCCACCTCAGTCCAGGTGGCCAGGTAGGCAGACCATGTCACTCAAAGGATCAGAAGTGCATGTTTGCTTGTTTTTCTTTTTCTTTATAAACTTCATAATCTACAAGTGCAGATAGGGATTATTCTTATTTTCATATTAAGAAACTATGGTATAAAGAGGTTGTAAATGCCAGAGGTTATTTGGTCAGGGCTGGAACAGAGATTTGTCTTTAGGGTTGATTGGGTGGTGTTGAGTTGCTTGCCTCAGATCCACTGTTGTCAGCCTGCTGTGATGTGGTAGGTGCATTCCTGTGGCACACATTCCCACTGTGTTCACTGTGTTCTATGTAGTTCCCACAACCTAGTTGCATCTCTACTGCTTTTTTTCTTAGAAATGTGAGGGCAAGAGTAATGTCTTAGGAATAATCTTTATTAAATTGTTCACAAACTTGACTACTTTAATTTTCATTAGTATAAATTACTTGCAGCATCCCAAAACTGAGCTACTTTTCTATGATTCACAATTGCTGCCTTTGACTACTTAATTATGGTGACCTTTATCAGCTGTGTAGGGCTATTTAGGATTCACCTTAGGGTTGGTATGAAATGTGATATTCTGGCAGTCCATAGTCTGGGATGCACAGATGGTTTTCCATCTGCGGCTTTCTCCCTAGCCCTAAAGAGACACTATTGTTAGGCGTATTAGTAGTGGAGTCTGCGTATCAGGACTCCGTGTTGAGTCTTGTGTTGTCAGCACAACATGAAAGAGTCTTTGTTGATCACACCTTATGCAAGAATCTATGTTGATCTCTTGCCATCGATTTGCCACATGTCGCTGTATAGTTTGGAAGTCAAAAACTTGTGATTTAGAATTGCTGTTAAGCTCATGCTTAATATTATAATGGCATCAAGCAATAGCAAGAAGAGATTACACATATTGGCAGTACCCCCTAAATTTGGAATAATACAATGATCTGCATAAAATAAAAGGAAACATGAGCTTGCAAGTATCTTAACAACACATACTTGTTAAGCTGATAATGTGGTGGGACTAGGTGCTGGGGGATACAATGAACAAAACACATAAGAATCACTGTCCTTATAAAATGTACATCCCAGTGATTATTTTAATGATTTCCTAGAAAATCATTCATCATGTGTGACATTGAGGCAAAATAATCTATTCTGATTTTCTTTGGTAGCAATGTCTGGAAACTTTAAAATTCTAAAAAAGAAAAATAAATTAAAAATGCCTAAATTGATTCATTTAGATAGTGTATTATGTAAGTGATTATTGGTTAAATATCCCAAAGGCAAGATACCACCAATCCCAATCTAATCATTAAAAGTTAGTACTTTTTATATTGTCCTGATCCTTCTTGAAAAGTGTACTATTTTAGTGGGAAGCAGTATAATTTCAAAATCAGATCAACATATCCATAAGTTGACAAGCTGACATTGTATCTAATGGAAATCTGATGATAATGAGACAGGCCAGTAGAGGAGTTTTTTTGTTCTTTAGAAGCATAATTTGAAGACTTGAAAATTAGTAGCACTGTTGAAATTGACCTTTATTTTTAAATAACAGGTAGTGTGCTGATGTTGTAAAAAAGGTTTGAGGAAAGCACATCTCACACATGAATGTGGAAACCCAGTCATCACACTTAGGAGTTAAGAAAGGATTCAAAATAGACCCCTCCCCCCCCAACCTTTTTTTTAAGCTGGGTGCTTTTATAATTTTTATTTTACTTTAAGTTCTGGGATACAAGTGCAGAATGTGCAGGTTTGTTACATAGGTATACGTGTGCCATGGTAGTTTGCTGCACCTGTCAACCCGTCATTTAGGTTTTAGGCCCCAATGTGTTAGCTGTTTGTCCTAATGCCCTCTCTCCCCTCGCTCACCACCCCCTGACTGGCCCCAGTGTGTGTTGTTCCCCTCCCTGTGTCTATGTGTTCTCATTGCTCAACTCAGGTGGATGCCTTTTACCCCATAGTACCTAGGCACTTGGAGAGGAATGCTTTCAAGTTAAATTAGGAAAGGATCACAATTCTTATTTGGGCTAATGCTTCTGATGGTCATAGCAGGAATGAATGAGTGAATAGATAAATTTTATTAGCAAATATGATAATAAGTAAAATTGTTTACAAGATAATTTTAGATAATTAAAAATACCGTAAAGTCAGTAACATGGGGTCCATGACAAGTGATTGGGGATGCTTCTTTAGATTGTAAGGTCTGCGAAGCTTTGGAAGATGTTATTAGGGTTGTGAATGGTGAAACATCTGTGTGCATTCCATGTGTGGAGGTGGGGAAGTGTCAGCTTTGGGGTGGAAGTGAGTTGAGTGTGTTGGAGACGGTCAGTATATTGGAATATAGCCAGTGAGAGAAGCAGTGCGAGATGAGGCTGGAGAGGTGGAAGGGGCCTTGGTCTTTCAGGGCAGAATAAGGAGTGGAGATTTTATTTTAATCATGGCAGTCTGTAGAGTGTTTTAGGGTCTGGGGATTGGTGGCCTCATGTCTGGGGCTGCTGTGTAGGGACTGACTGGTAGAGGCAGGAGAGGAAATGGGGACCTTAAAGAGCTATTGTCCAGAGAAGAAGCCATCGCAGCCGTGGAGACAGAGTCTGGGCCAGCTTTGTGATGTGCTTTGAAGATAGAGCTAAGGAACTGAAGCGTAGATTCCTTGTGGAGGGCAGGAGATGAGCAGTCAGGGGTTGATTGCTAGGTTTTGGTCGAAGTGTGATGGTGCAGTTATTCAGATGGGTCAACTTGGAGGAGAAGTTGGTGGTGAGGGGAATCAGCAGTTCCCTTTTGGCCACAGTAAATTTTAGATACTCATTAGATATTCAAGTGAAGTAGTTTAATGGACAGCCGAATAAATGTCTGAAGTTCAGCGGAGAGGTCAAGACTAAAATGACAGAGGAAGGTGTCAGCAACATAGAGCTCACTTCAGAGCCATATAGGACTGGGTGAACTCCCCATTAGGGAGTGGGCTCTGCAGTTTACTTCCTTAAACTGAGAAAGTTGGACAGGATTGTCTTTAAGGTCCCTTTTTTTCCAAAAATTAGATGTTCATCGAGTTCTAAGAGCCTTTGTAAGAAGCTTGAAGTGATGAGAATTTTCTCTGAAATGCTCTAGCTTCTTTTAAGCCATGAAAAGGATGAATGGGGAAGAAATACAGACATTTCAGTATTCCGCGTCTGTATTCATTCCACAGTTGCTTGTCCACAAAGTGTGATATGTAACTTCAATGAAATACCCTTCTGAGAGGGAAAGTAACCTCAATCACATTGCAGGGTTTTCAGTTGAACCCAGTCGTGGTCAATGTGAACTTATTTTTATTAAAAAAAATTTAAACAGCTTTATTGAGGTATAAGTGACAGCAAAGCTGTACATACTAAAAGTGTAAAATTTGGTGTTTTGACATAGGTATCCACCCATAAGGCTGTCACCACAATAAAGATGATAGACATATCTGACACCTCAACTGTTTCCTCGTGCCCTTCGGTACCGTCTCCCTCCTGCCTCTCCCTGGCCTCCATCCCCAGGCAACCACTGATAAGCTTTTTGTCACTATAGATTAGTTTGGGTTTTCTAGAAATTCATTTAAATAGAATCATACAGTAGGCACTCTTCTCTCTTTCTGGCTTCTTGGACTCCACATAATTATTTTGAGATTCATCCATGCTGTTGTCTGTGTCAATAGTTCATTCCTTTTTATTGCTAAATAAGTAATATCCTATTGTATGACTATACCAGATTCACTTGTGCAGTCATTATGAAGTTAGACTACTTTCTTTTTCCCTTCAGCAGGTCTTCTGATTTGCTATTATTTGTAACCACCTAAGAGATTAAACGTGTCAATGTGCACACACACGGAGACACGCTCTGAACATGCTTTATGGAAGGGCTTTTTTATTCTGGTATTCATCCCCCTTCTTCCTGTTCAGGGATGGGCTGCTTGGCTTCTCATTTGTCAGAGCAAGCTTGACAGTGTTTGGAGAGGAAGCAGGCCCATCCTTTCTGTGCGTCTGTGTTCTGTGTGATGCTTTGGGATGTGTGTATGTTGTTGAGCCTTACTTATTTTTTGTCCGGCTTGTATTTGTTTCAGTAGGTCGCCTACTGAAGCTTCGTAGTTTAACCCTTCCTTAGGTTTCATAGTTTAGCAGTTGTGGATGCAGTTAATCTAGTACCTTTTAATTTCATAGGACAGTGTAAATAAATTCCTTCTCAGTTTATAGGAATTTTTTATAGTTGGTTAAGACAGAGATCAAAATGAGATAAGCACTAATTATTAGCCTGGTAGGTAGGTGCCTACCTTTAATCTCTGTGGTGCCTTGATTAAATCACTCACTTTCTGCTTCTGTTTCGGTGCATTTGGGAAAACTTACTGCTTTTTGGTTTGTATGGATGGTCTGAGAATACATTTAGGGATTTGTGAGCTAATCAACCTTTGGGAGTCTGGCTGTTTTTAACAACATATGGATGTCTGGGCTGTAGATTGGCAGTTCTCTGTGCCGTTGTCTGGGAGGAAGAGGAGAGGATGTTATGTCTGATGTACAGGCTTGTCCTGGCAGAACAGGGCTTCTTGCTGGCTGAACCCAGCGTATTTGGTGTAGGTGGGATTAGAATGGGCAGTGGCCATATAATTCAGGAGATAAGAAAGAGTCTTAAGAGAGGCATGCCAAATAAATCTCTCTCATGATGCTGTTTCTCTGCCTAACATAAGACTTAGTGGCCATCATTTTTTTTTTTGTATTGTTCATTTAATTGTCTTTTACTGGCCTGTAAGTTTTGTGAGTGCAGGGACAACCATGGCTGTGGTGTTCATCCATTGTACCTATACAAGAAGTGTTTACAGAATGTTGATAGAATGTGTCCTTATGCTTCTTGTACTTATTTTACATTTGTGGTTATAAAGTTTCTAGTTGTAGCAATTAATGTTTCCCTTTAGGAAAGATGGAAGATAAATATGAGCTGTTTTATTAGTCTGCTCCCCTTGATTTTAAGCAAATTCTTGAGGCATGATTCTTGCCCCCACTCCCTCACCCCTATTTTCCTTTCAGTGAACGAAAGGCACAGATGGAGCCAGGCCTTCCACTCAGGGATTGGTAGGAATGCATAGATGAGTAAAATTTGTTCCCAAGCCATCAGAAGCTCACAATCAAAAAGGAAAGTCAGACTCACAGGCCAGTAAGTGACGGTTTAATATAAGCACATGTACAGAAATTACTTTAAAAAACACGGCACATGGATACATATGTAACAAACCTGCACATTGTGCACATGTACCCTAAAACCTAAAGTATAATAATAATAAAAAAAAAGTATTTTGGGATCCCAAAAAGTATGAATAAAGGTTCTACTTTCTAGGTTGAAGAGGTGGGTAGAAGTGACGCCATTAAGTAAAATAGGAGATCCAGAAGGAAACGAGGCAGATTTGGTAAGATGGTGGCATTGGTCAGGTACAAGTGCAGTAAATAATTCAGTTTTTGGATGTTTTCAGTTTGAATTTTGTGCAGAGTGTTATTCTTTCTAGGTAATCTGTAGATTTTTGTGTTGGTTTATAAAAAGCACTTTCCGCAGTTGGTAGCTTTGAATTCATCTTCATTATTTGTGAGGAGGCTATACTTTTTGGATTAGATATTCTCCATTACCTTACCAAAGGTGGCTCTAAATAGTAGAGCCAACTTTTTGCTTACATTATGCTTGGAAAAAGTGTTTTTTCTATGGCAATGGCCTAGAAATGTTTGAAAATGCTTGCATCCTTTAAGCTGTGGTTGCCATTGCATAAAATTTAGTGGGATGAAACTAGCAGATTCAGTATAGGGAGATGAGGTAATTACTATCTTAAATTCTGGTGCTTAGCTTCTTGTTTGGAAATTTGAAAGCAAGCATGTATTATTTTAAAAAATCATCTATTTGGGAGTAGATAATAAATGCCCATGTTGCAAAATATCAAGGGAGATGGGTACATAATGAAAAAGAAGTCTCCCTTTTACCCCATCCTCCACCCTGAGGGGCTGCCGTTGTTCCCAGTGATTGGGTATCCTTCTAGAGATATTCTGCGGGAGATGTCTGTTTCCTCTTGGAAATACAGAGATAGCGTGCTTTCCGGATTGGTTAATTCAGTGGCTCAGCAACCTCATCAAGGCCTGGGTTCTTTAATCTTTCTGTTCTGCTTTCTTATTTGTTTCTCTTAGGCTGCCCGCCACATGATTCCCAGGTGCCTTTCCCCTTCCGTGTGTCTCATGTACATGGCAAAGTCCACAGGCGAAAAGCAAGTATCTTTGTTGTATCCCTTTTTAAGAGTGAGGAAGACTTTCCCAGTAATCCCTAGCCATATTTCTCATTGAACAGAATTGCACCACAGTTACATTCCCAGAATTAGTTGTTGGTGATGATTGGCTGAGACCAGTCGCTATTCATCCTATGAGACTAGTGAAGAGTCTAGCTTTTCTTAAAACACAGGCTGCCTGGTCTGGTTACTGAACAAAATCTGGGTTCTCTTAGCAAGGAGAAAGATTACTGCTATGGGGTATCTAAAAGATCATTTCATCTTAGTTCTTGGTACAGGGCTGCCTCATTCTTTGTGATGGCTAGAGAGCATTCATTCCACTCACTTCATGTACCATGCTTTAGTAGTCTCTGTCTTTTCCAATTTTTATATTATCACTGTGCTGCAGTACATGTTCATAAATGTAAATACATCGTCTTCCCTATTTCCAAATTTTTCCCTATTAACATTATGTCAGTATATATTAAATACTTCCACCAACAATGTTTAGTGTGCCTGTTTCCTTATACACTTGACAGTACAGAATACTGCTGAAGTCCATCTGATAGGTGAAAATGTTATTTTACTCTGATTTCAATTTCTGTTTCTTGTATTAGAGGGTTTGGGCATCTTTTCTTAGGAATGAATCATTTGTGATTCTTTTTCTGAGACCTGACTGTGCCTATGCTCTGCCTACTTTTCTATTATACTGTTTTTATTATTGATATGTAGGAGTTTTAGATAGATTAAGGAAATTAGCTCTTGGTGATATGACTTATACTATTGCTTTGTTTTTTAACTTGAGTTGCTTTTATTTATTTATTTTTATTATACTTTAAGTTGTAGGGTACATGTGCACAACGTGCAGGTTTGTTACATATGTATACATGTGCCATGTCGGTGTGCTGCACCCATTAACTCGTCATTTACATTAGGTATATCTCCTAATGCTATCCCTCCCCCCTCCCCCCACCCCACGACAGGCCCCAGTGTGTGATGCTCCCCTTCCTGTGTCCAAGTGTTCTCATTGTTCAATTCCCACCTGTGAATGAGAACATGCGGTGTTTGGTTTTTTGTCCCTGCGATAGTTTGCTGAGAATGATGGTTTCCAGCTTCATCCATGTCCCTACAAAGGACATGAACTCATCCTTTTTTATGGCTGCATAGTATTCCATGGTGTATATATGCCACATTTTCTTAATCCAGTCTATCACTGATGGACATTTGGGTTGGTTCCAAGTCTTTGCTATTGTGAATAGTGCCGCAATAAACATACGTGTGTATGTGTCTTTATAGCAGCATGATTTATAATCCTTTGGGTATATACCCAGTAATGGGATGGCTGGGTCAAATGGTATTTCTAGTTCTAGATCCTTGAGGAATTGTCACATTGTCTTCCACAATGGTTGAACCAGTTTACAGTCCCATCAACAGTGTAAAAGTGTTCCTATTTCTCCACATCCTCTCCAGCACCTGTTGTTTCCTGACTTTTTAATGATGGCCATTCTAACTGGTGTGAGGTGGTATTTCATTGTGGTTTTGATTTGCATTTCTCTGATGGCCAGTGATGATGAGCATTTTTTCATGTGTCTACTGGCTGCATAAATGTCTTCTTTTGAGAAGTATCTGTTCATGTCCTTCGCCCACTTTTTGATGGGGTTGTTTGTTTTTTTCTTGTTAATATTTTTAAGTTCTTTGTAGATTCTGGATATTAGCCCTTTGTCAGATGAGTACATTGCAAAAATTTTCTCCCATTCTGTAGGTTGCCCGTTCACTCTGATGGTAGTTTCTTTTGCTGTGCAGAAGCTCTTTAGTTTAATTAGATCCCACTTGTCAATTTTGGCTTTTGTTGCTATGGCTTTTGGTGTTTTAGAAATGAAGTCCTTGCCCATACCTATGTCCTGAATGGTATTGCCTAGGTTTTCTTCTAGGGTTTTTGTGGTTTTAGGTCTAACATTTAAATCTTTAGTCCATCTTGAATTAATTTTTGTATAAGGTGTAAGGAAGGGATCCAGTTTCAGCTTTCTACATATGGCTAGCCAGTTTTCCCAGCACCATTTATTAAATAGGGAATCCTTCCCCATTTCTTGTTTTTGTCAGGTTTGTCAAAGTTCAGATGGTTGTAGTTGTGTGGTATTATTTCTGAGGGCTCTGTTCAGTTCCATTGGTCTATATCTCTGTTTTGGTACCAGTACCATGCTCTTTTGGTTACTGTAGCCTTGTAGTATAGTTTGAAGTCAGGTAGCATGATGCCTCCAGCTTTGTTCTTTTGGCTTAGGATTGTCTTGGCAATGTGGGCTCTTTTTTGGTTCCATATGAACTTTAAAGTAGTTTTTTCCAATTCTGTGAAGAAAGTCATTGGTAGCTTGATGGGGACGGCATTGAATCTATAAATTACCTTGGGCAGCATGGCCATTTTCACAATATTGATTCTTCCTATACATGAGCATGGAATGTTCTTCCATTTGTTTGTGTCCTCTTTTATTTTGTTGAGCAGTGCTTTGTAGTTCTCCTTGAAGACGTCCTTCACATCCCTTGTAAGTTGGATTCCTAGGTATTTTATTCTCTTTGAAGCATTTGTGAATGGGAGTTCACTCATGATTTGGCTCCCTGTTATTGGTGTATAGGAATGCTTGTGATATTTGCACATTGATTTTGTATCCTGAGACTTTGCTGAAGTTGCTTATCAGCTTAAGGGGATTTTGGGCTGAGATGATGGGGTTTTCTAAATATACAATTATGTCATCTGCAAACAGGGACAGTTTGACTTCCTCTTTTCCTAATTGAATACCCTTTATTTCCTTCTCCTGCCTGATTGTCCTGGCCAGAACTTCCAACACTATGTTGAATAGGAGTGGTGAGAGAGGGCATCCCTGTCTTGTGCCAGTTTTCAAAGGGAATGCTTCCAGTTTTTGCCCATTCAGTATGATATTGGCTGTGGGTTTGTCATAAATAGCTCTTATTGAGATACTTCCCATCAATACCTAATTTATTGAGAGTTTTTAGCATGAAGGGCTGTTGAATTCTGTCAAAGTCCATTTCTGCATCTATTGAGATAATCATTTGGTTTTTGTCTTTGGTTCTGTTTATATGCTGAATTACATTTATTGATTTGTGTATGTTGAACCAGCCTTGCATCCAGGGGATGAAGCCCACTTGATCATGGTGGATAAGCTTTTTGATGTGCTGCTGGATTCGGTTTGCCAGTATTTTATTGAAGATTTTTGCATCGATGTTCATCAGGGATATTGGTCTAAAATTCTCTTTTTTTGTTGTGTCTCTGCCAGGCTTTGGTATCAGGATGATGCTGGCCTCATAAAATGAGTTGGGGAGGATTCCCTCTTTTTCTATTGATTGGAATAGTTTCAGAAGGAATGGTACCAGCTCCTCCTTGTACCTCTGGTAGAATTTGGCTGTGAATCCGTCTGGTCCTGGACTTTTTTTGGTTGGTAGGCTATTAATTATTGCCTCAATTTCAGAGCCTGTTGTTGGTCTATTCAGGGATTCGACTTCTTCCTGGTTTAGTCTTGGGAGGGTGTATGTGTGCAGGAATTTATCCATTTCTTCTAGATTTTCTAGTTTATTTGCATAGAGGTGTTTATAGTATTCTCTGACGGTAGTTTGTATTTCTGTGGGATCTGTGGTGATATCCCCTTTATCATTTTTTATTGCATCTATTTGATTCTTCTCTCTTCTTTATTAGTGTTGCTAGTGGTCTATCAATTTTGTTGATCTTTCAAAAAACCAGCTCCTAGATTCATTGATTTTTTTTGAAGGGTTTTTTGTGTCTCTAACTCCTTCAGTTCTGCTCTGATCTTAGTTATTTCTTGCCTTCTGCTAGCTTTTGAATGTGTTTGCTCTTGCTTCTCTAGTTCTTTCATTTGTGATGTTAGGGTGTCAATTTTAGATCTTTCCTGCTTTCTCTTGTGGGCATTTAGTGCTATAAATTTCCTTCTACACACTGCTTTAAATGTGTCCCAGAGATTCTGGTATGTTGTGTCTTTGTTCTCATTGATTTCAAAGAACATTTTTATTTCTGCCTTCATTTCGTTATGTATCCAGTAGTCATTCAGGAGCAGGTTGTTCAGTTTCCATGTAGTTGAGCGGTTTTGAGTGAGTTTCTTAATCCTGAGTTCTAGTTTGATTGCACTGTGGTCTGAGAGACAGTTTGTTATAATTTCTGTTCTTTTACATTTGCTGAGGAGTGCTTTACTTCCAACTGTGTGGTCAATTTTGAAATAAGTGCGATGTGGTGCTGAGAAGAATGTATATTCTGTTGATTTGGGGTGGAGAGTTCTGTAGATGTCTATTAGGTCAGCTTGGTGCAGAGCTGAGTTCAATTCCTGGATATGCTTGTTAACTTTCTGTCTTGTTGATCTGTCTAATGTTGACAGTGGGGTGTTAGTTTCCCATTATTATTGTGTGGGAGTCTGAGTCTCTTTGTAGGTCTCTAAGGACTTGCTTTATGAATCTGGGTGCTCCTGTATGGGGTGCATATATATTTAGGATAGTTAGCTCTTCTTGTTGAAGTGATCCCTTTACCATTATGTAATGGCCTTCTTTGTCTCTTTTGATCTTTGTTGGTTTAAAGTCTGTTTTATCAGAGACTAGGATTGCAACCCCTGCATTTTTTTGTTTTCCATTTGCTTGGTAGATCGTCCTCTATACCTTTATTTTGAGCCCATGTGTGTCTCTGCACATGAGACGGGTCTCCTGAATATAGCACACTGATGGGTCTTGACTCTTTATCCAATTTGCCAGTCTATATCTTTTAATTGGAGCATTTAGCCCATTTACATTTAAGGTTAATATTGTTATGTGTGAATTTGATCCTGTCATTATGATGTTAGCTGGTTATTTTGCTCATTAGTTGATGCGGTTTCTTCCTAGCATCGATGGTCTTTATAATTTGGCATGTTTTTGCAGTGGCTGGTACCGGTTGTTCCTTTGCATGTTTAGTGCTTCCTTCAGGAGCTCTTGTAGGGCAGGCCTGGTGGTGACAAAATCTCTCAGCATTTGCTTGTCTGTAAAGGATTTTATTTCTCCCTCACTTATGAAGCTTAGTTTGGCTGGATATGAAATTCTGGGTTGAAAATTCTTTTCTTTAAGAATGTTGAATATTGGTCCCCACTCTCTTCTGGCTTGTAGAGTTTCTGCCGAGAGATCCGCTGTTAGTCTGAGGGGCTTCCCTTTGTGGGTAACCCGACCTTTCTCTCTGGCTGCCCTTAACATTTTTTCCTTCATTTCAACTTTGGTGATTCTGACCATTATATGTCTCGGAGTTGCTCGTCTCGAGGAGTGGCGTTCTCTGGATTTCATGAATTTGAATGTTGGCCTGCCTTGCTGGGTTGGGGAAGTTCTCCTGGATAATATCCTGCAGAGTGTTTTCCAACTTGGTTCCATTCTCCCCGTCACTTTCAGGTACACCAATCAGACATAGATTTGGTCTTTTCACATAGTCCCATATTTCTTGGAGGCTTTGTTTGTTTCTTTTTACTTTTTTCTCTAAACTTCTCTTCTTGCTTCATTTCATTCATTTGATTTTCAATCACTGATACCCTTTCTTCCAGTTGATTGAATCAGCTACTGAAGCTTGTGCATTCGTCATGTAGTTCTCGTGCTGTGGTTTTCAGCTATCAGGTCATTTAAGGACTTCTCTACACTGGTTGTTCTAGTTAGCCATTCGTCTAATATTTTTTCAACGCTTTTAGCTTCTTTGCAATGGGTTAGAACTTCCTCCTTTAGCTCAGAGAATTTTGATTTCTGAAGCCTTCTTCTCTCAACTCGTCAAAGTCATTCTCCGTCCAACTTTGTTCCGTTGCTGGCGAGGAGCTGTGTTCCTTTGGAGGGGGAGAGGCACTCTGATTTTTAGAATTTTCAGCTTTTCTGCTCTGTTTTTTCCCCATCTTTGTGGTTTTATCTAACTTTGGTCTTTGATGATGGTGACGTACAGATGGGGTTTTGGTGTGGATGTCCTTTCTGTTTGTTAGTTTTCCTTCTAACAGTCAGGACCCTCAGCTGCAAGTCTGTTGGAGTTTGCTGGAGGTCAGCTGTTTTCCTGGGTATCTGCTGTTTTCCTGGGTATCAGCAGTGGAGGCTGCAGAACAGCGAATTTTGCTGAACAGCAAATGTTGCTGCCTGATCGTTCCTCTGGAAGCTTCATCTCAGAGGGGTGCCCGGCCATGTGAGGTGTCAGTCTGCCCCTACTGGGGGCTGCCTCCCAGTTAGGCTTCTTGGGGGTCAGGGACCCACTTGAGGAGGCAGTCTGTCTGTTCTCAGATCTCAAACTCCGTGCTGGAAGAACCACTACTCTCTTCAGAGCTTAGATGGAAATTCAGAAATCACCCATCTTCTGCGTTGCTCACACTGGGAGCTGTAGACTGGAGCTGTTCCTATTCGGCCGTCTTGGAACTGCCTACTATTGCTTTTAAGTTTGTTGTTTGTCCTTTGACTTTGCTTATGGTGTTTTGCCATGAAGGAATTTTTTATATTTATGTGATGAAATTGTATCTTTTTTTATTGCTTCCAAAGTTTGTGTTATACTCAAAATATTTCAGCTATTACCTTTATCATATTCTGAATACCCATTATGTGTTTGGATCTATCACTGGAATTCTGGTTATATTTCACTGATCCGTCTGTTCATCTGTTCATCATTCTAGGTTCTAAAAAATGTGTTCTAGTCTCTGAAAGGAAGGTCATAAATTTTCTGGCTATCTCATATGTTTATATTTCTATATTAGTTTTAAAATCAAGTTTTCTTTTTTTAAAATCCTATTGACATTTTTATTGTATGGACTTAAATTTAATGATTAACATAGGGAGAAAGTAACATCTTTATGATTCTGAGTCTTCCCATCCAAGAATGTTTTGCATTTCCATTTATTCGAGTGAAGCTCTTTGAGCAGGATATCTGCTTTGGACAGTTATGTGAACCTCTGTTTCATTAGAGCCATTACATATTTTTTGTGTCTATTTATTACAGTACATAGTGTTATTATTAATAATATAAGGTTTAACAAAAAACTAAAAGTCAGTATCTGTGTAACCACCCTGGGCAAAAAGTAGAAATATTACCAGCCCACAAAAGTCCCTTGTTGTCTGTCACTATTATAACCCGTTCTCTCCGTTCATAGGTAAACACTTCAGTGACTTCAGTGATAGTCATTTTCATATCAATTATGTAGGCATTCCCAGACAATATGGTTTATTGCTTGCTTTTTGAAACTTTTTGTGAAGTGCATTTATATGTTGTATATATTCCTCTGAATTGACTTGAGATGTATGGTTTCTTCTAGAAATTATAGTTTCTTCATCTTAATTGTTCTGTGTAATTTCCCATTGTACAGATAAACCAGAATATATTTAGCCATTTTGCTGTTAAAGGTTTTATTTTTCCTTGGCATTTGGCTATTATGAACAACATTGTATTGAACATTCTTGTACATGCCTCTCCTAGTCCCCATGTTAGACACATGGGTATTGGAGTGCTCTGTCATGGATAGGACTATTTTCAATCCTGTAAGAAAATACTGAATTTTTTTCTAAAGCACTTGTTGACCTCGTATGAGAAATCCTATTGCTCTACATTGTAGTCCACATTTGGTATTGTGAGAGTAAACTTTTGGCAATCTGGTGGGTGTATAATGATGTCTTATTTGGCTTTGTTTTATCTCATAAAGATGTAAAAAATGGTTCTTTCCTTTGCCTTTGGGCCCTATCATCTCTACTTAATTTTGAAGTTGGTTTGTGGCTGCGAGGTTGGTTGATGAGGACACTTGTTTTTCAAACATAGCTGCACATAAGTTTTGCCTGGGAAATTAAAAAAAAAAAAAAAGAATTCAAGGTCGCATTTCAGACTGGGGAATAAAAAGTTACGGAGCTAGAATCCAATAATCTGTTTCTAACTAGCTGTCAGATGATTATTACACAGCTAAACTTCCACAGATAAGATTCCAGCACAGGGCCCTTGAAACTGAAGGTTGTTCTGTCTGTCTATACTATGTCTTCTTAGTCTGGTGAGTATTTGGCATTTAAAACACACCTCAATTTGGAATAGCCACATATAAGTGCCCATAGCCACATGGGGCCAGTGACTATTGTATTGAACAATGCAGATCTGTTCAGAAAATTGCTCAGCAATAAGTGTATGGTTTGATACGCATTTTGAACTTTGATATACACTTTGATCTTTCGCGTCAGGTTGTATACTTCATGCCTCCTCACTGCCCTTTCCATCAATGCAGGGTCTCACAAAGACTGGCTGTTCACCTTGGGAGGGACTGGTTAAGAATATGTTATTGAAAATCCATTTATATTATTTTTAAAAATTAGAACATATTTTGTATTCCATCAGTAGAGATGTGGATGTAACAATTGATTTTCTGGGGCTGTTTTTATTGATTTGTTGTTAAAGATTGTAATCACTTTGCGCTCTCTTGAAATTTAAGGTTTTTTTTACTCCAAAATTATTATAGGTTAATTTTTGGCTTAGTGTAGAATGCTTAATTCTGACGTGGAGGTAATTAACAAGCTTTTGTTGGGCACGTGTGGCAGTTGATGGGCATGTGGCTAGTGGCTATCATATTGAGCAGTGCAGATCTTTTCAGAAGATTGCTCAATTACATATAAGTGTATGGTTTGATATGCATTTTAAATACCCCAGAAACTCCTTTCTTGTGTTCTAGTAAGAGGGCGGAAATTTAAAGCGTGTAAAGCTGGAGAAAATATACAATCTGTTTTGGAGACAGAATGTAAATTTGTGAATAACATTTTTATATTTTTTAACCACACATTAATTAAAGTGTAAGCACCCTTAGTAAAAATTAAAAAATGATAAGATCAGGTTCAACTTTGGAACTAAAAGAAAAGAAGTGTAAGATGGAGATCGCAGAGGTTGAGGTCCCACATCTGCCATACTTGCTGTTTCCTTTTAAAGTAGAGATAACGCTGATCTCACATGAGCATTGAGGATATCTTAGGTTTCGTGAAATATAATAAAATTTATTACATAGAAATGGAAAATGTTAGCACTGGGAGCACTAGAGTATTTGGTTTAAGTAGGAAATAGGTATAGATAAATGTTTTAATGCTGTAAGTGGAAAATTCAGAATTGCTGGTTTCTCTTACTCAATGATATAATTACACTTGAACTATCTTCTGTTTTTTTAAAAAAACTAAACCAAGAAGTACATTGATGCGTGTCCATGTAATACAGTTGTATGTATACTGCAAAAATAAAAAGCTAAAGAGCTCACAGACCATAAAGGAAATCACTATTGGAAAAGACACCATAAACAAAGATACAAGACTAAGCCATAGACTGAGAGAGATGCTATTGCAAAAGATCAGTTTCAGATATATAAAGAATTCTTTTTAAAGAAATCAATTAGAAAAAGACAAGCTGATAGAATAATGGGCAAAGGATATAAAGGGAAAACTAAATGTCCAATTAACATAAGAAAAATATTCATCTGGGCTAGTAATCAGGGGAAATACACATTTAAAAAATAGAGAAATAATGTTTTACATTTATTAGCTTGGCAAAAATTAGTAGTCTGACAGTACCAAGTGTTGTCAAGAATATGGAGCAGTGGAACTCACATTGCTGATAAATAATTAGGAGAGCAATTTAGCAATACATAGTCAAGTGGATGTTGCTTGACTTGGAGGTTCTACTCTGGGTATTAACGCAATGAAATATAATACACAAGGTGAGTAAATAAGGTGGAGCCATGTGTATCAACATAGATAAATGTCAGCAATGTAATCTTAAGTGAAAAAAATTGCAGAAGCTTACATTCAGTTTTACACTGTTTTTAGTTTAAAATATTCAAAGCAATACAATATTTAAAATACACAAGTAGCAAAAGTATAAAAATATGCACGAGAATACTGCAGCAAACATAAGGCTGGTATTTACTCTTTGTGGGAGGGGTGGAAGGAATAGGGCCAGAGGAGGGGTTTGCACAGGAGGCTTCATTGTATGTGTAGTATTAGAAATACTGGAATATTTCAAGTCCCTGTCATTTTCCATTACCTCCTTCCTAGAGGTGACAGCATCTAATGGTTTAGTGTCTAGTGTTTCTGGGCCTGTGCATATGGAAGAAGAATAGCATGGGCTCTGGAGTAAGGGTGCCTGGTTGTGCAAGGTGGCTGTGATTATGACATGAACCCCTCCTTGTAAAGCGCAGTGCGCTGCACTGCCTGGCACACATCTGGTATCTGCTGAGCACCTACAGTTGGTGAAGTATAGTATATATAAATGGGCTATATGGACACTCTATTAATGTCTAGCACGTAGTAAAGCATAGTAGGCTCATCATAAGTACAGAATAAATGCTTATTTAATAAATGAATGTATATACATAGTTTGGATTTTTCTTCTACAACTCATACCTTTCACTTACTAGTATTTCTCGGTAATCTTCCGTATCAAAATATACAGATTTATATAATTATTTTCACCACATTTTTAAAAATCTAATTTTTAAAATTAGATTAAAATTTTAAAAATTCTAATTGGGCGTGGTGGCTCATGCCTGTAATCCCAGTACTTTGGGAGGCTGAGGCAGGTGGATCACCTGAGGTCAGAAGTTCAAGACCAGCCTGACCAACATGGAGAAACCCCGTCTCTACTAAAAATACAAAAATTAGCCAGGTGTGGTAGTGCATGCTTGTAACTGCTTGGGAAGCTGAGACAGGAGAATCACTTGAACCCGGGAGGCGGAGGTTACAGTGAGCTGAGATCGTGCCACTGCACTCTAGCCTGGGCAACAAGAGCAAAACTCTGTCTCAAAAAAAAAAAAAAATTAGTTTCTTTTTGTGACTTGTATGTTAGTTTCTTCCCTTCACCTGTCCCCCCCTCCCCCTGCTTTTTTTTTGAGAAAGGCTCTCACTCTGTTGCCTAAGCTGGAATGCAGTGGTGTGATCACAGCTCACTGCAACCTTGACCTCCAAGACTCAAGCAATCCTTCCACCTCACCTCCCCAGTGGCTGGGACTACTGGTGCACACCACCATGCCCAGCTAATTTTTGTATTTTTTTGTAGAGATGGGGTTTCACCATGTTGTCCAGGCTCGAACTCCTGGATTCAAATGATCCTCCTGCCTTGGCCTCCCAAAGTGTTGGGATTGTAGGTAGGAGCCACCTCGCTCGGCCCTGAGTTTTGAACTGACGTTTATCTTTCTCCTACTTGGTTTTAGGAGTTCTTTCTACCTTTTGAATACTAACTCTTTGTTATATATCCCATGTGTGTATATAGGTTCTTTTTCCTTCCACATTGTTACTTAGGATGTTTTTAGTATTTTTTTGTTGTTTTGTAGAAGTTTTTAATTTTTATGTAGTAAACCCATTCAATATATAAAATTTATATGAAATTATTGTTATATCACATAAGATTATAATCTCTTACATTCTTGTCTAGGATATATATATAGTTTCATAGCTAGGTTTGCTGCAGTCATAAACTATCCCCAAATCTCACAGGCTCAAAACACCAAAGGTCCCTCTTGCTACTTGTCCACTCAAGGACTGGCAGGGTAATTTGCTCCTCATCATTTCTGGAACACTGCAGCTAGAACAACTCTGAAGATTCTTGTTCTGGCAGTTAAGTGTTCTGGCCGAGAAGCAACACACATCACTTCTGCTAACAATTCACTAACCAAAACTCGTCCCCACAAGGTAGTAGGAAATACATCCTCTGTCTACCCAGAAGCAGAGGAGAACCAGATATAGGTGACTGGTACTAAAGACCATCACAGTTGTGTATGGACCATTATTCTGTTTGGGGTTTGTTTTTAAATGTGGTAGGCAGTATAATGTAGTGGTCAGGAATTCAAGTTCTAGATCTAGACTACCTGATTTGTAACGAGTTACACTAGTTAAACTGTTTTTAGTCTTGGTAAATGGAGATAATAGTAGAGTTCACCTCATAGGGTTATTGTGAAGATTAAATAGATTATAAATGTAAGGTGCTTAGAATGTTGTGTCAGCTTGGGTCCTCTGAGGAGCAGGTGCCAAGGAGCAATTAGATGAGCAAGTGATAAGCTGGGGAAGTTGTCTGTGAGACAGTGCTCTGGGGAGCTGGCAGAAAAAGGGAGAGCTGCGGACTACAGGACAGTCCCCTCTGGAGGAGAGGGGGAAGGAAGGAAGGCTGGGCAGGGGGGAGGCACAGGCTGTAGGGAGTATGGCCTTGGCATGAATCTGGGCAGGGAGCCTGGCTGTGGAGAAGTGAAGTTCTAAGGAGCTCCCAGCATGGCCTTGGCATGAGCCTGGTGTTAGGTATCAAGTGTGCTGCAGATGATGCTGTTGGTCAGTTATGCCCCCTGCAGGTGGAGATCTGAGGGGTGTGTACTCATACCTGCCACATAAGCACACGATTAATATGAACAACGTGGCTTATGAAACGGGAGTGTAACTTCGTTTTTTCCAAAAGGAAAACCAGTTACCCCAGTTACATTAATTGGATAATCTAGGTTTTTTTTCCCTACTGATGGGAAATATGTAGTTTTTTTTTTTTCCTACTGATGGGAAATGGAAATGCTGCTTTTCTGTAGATGTGAAATGCTCTACTTGTGTAACAGTCCCCTGTGGATGGCCCTGTGCATGTGTGCCTTGACAGCGTGTAGTGGATCTTCGTGTGTGCCTAAGCCTGTTGTGCTTTTGTGCACTTTATCTGGGGTAAAGTTGTAAATGTTGAATTTCTTGGTAAAGGATATTATGTTTTAAGTTTTGGTGGCCATTGTCCAATTTTCGTTAAAGAGCTGCCCCAAGTTACAGTCAGATTAACAGTGTAGAGCACCAGCTTCCTCATGTCCCCAGCAGCACTGAGAGGTGGAAGATAGTGCCTCACTGATGGTTTATTTCACACTTTGTTACCTATGGTACCGAGAGAATATTTTTCAGATTTTATTGGACATTGATATTTGTAAATTGTTCATTCCTTTTGCCCAGTTTTCTATTGAGTGGTTCATAGTTTCTCATGGATATCCAAGAGTTCTGGATATGTAGAGGTGGAGGGTCAATCTCATCACTTTCTTGTTTTAAAAATCTTCCATGGTTTTGTCATCACTACGGGCTCAAACGCCGTGGTGTGGCATACAAAGCCCTCACTTCTGAACCACCCCGCTTCCAGCCTCATCTCCCATGATCCCTGGCCACGTGGTGCATTTGCGCTTTCATGTCCAAGTGCTTCCTTCCTTAAAATGCCCTTTCCCTTACTGTCCAACACAGTGCTTCTCACACCTTGAGGATCATAAGAACCTGTGTTTTCATTTTATTTTTTATATATATTTTTGGGCCTATCCCCCCAAAGATTTTGATTCAGTGTCCAGAGTGAGGCCTGATCTCATTTTCTTTATCTGAACAATGACAATGTTGAAAAGAGATGATTTCAAAAATTCTGTAAAATCCTGTATATGTGTTATCCTCCACATATTCTTCCTTGGAAAGAATCATACTTTGTCTTGTAATGTATGAATAGACTGATATGGAATGGGGGATGGGAAGCTGCCCCCACTCCGATGGTTGTGGAGATCAGCGGGATTGGGAAGCGCTGTCTGCCCAGCTCGCCCCTCACATCCTTTGTGGCACGCACCCCTTCAGGCTTGCTCTTTTGTGGTGTCTTGAAGGATGTTCTATATAACCATTAAAAAGACTCTGATGTTGGGTTGACGTTCCTTCTGTATGTGTTTATGTTTTCCATTAGGTTCTAAAGTCATCCTGAGCTAGGACTGGGACTCATGCATTTTTAGATTTCCCATGTTTGCCCATAGTAGATGCTCAGTAAATTTTTGTTATAATAATTAAATTAGGAGCTATCTGAAAAAGAAAGAAATAAGACATATTTGAAACAAAGTTTTAAACTGTAAGAAGCCATGTAGATGTGAGTAGTTAATATGAAGAACACTAATTTTTCCATTCTATTCACTTTTTGCTTAATTTAAAAAAATGCTGTTAGAACCCTTTAGAAGGCAGGAAGTATTAGAACCTTTTGGAAAGACATTTTGCTTTTATTGAGTCTGTTTTAAAGAACAATTGTTTCTTAGACGATGTACAACAACGTTCTACTGTTTTTCTCCTTGAAATGCAAGAAAGAGAACATACTTGTCTGTGTCTTTAGGCAGAGATATTTCTGTGGGTCTATGGAAATAGCTACATGTAGATAGTGTGATTTGTTCACAGTTTAGGTGCCTGAAACACTGATTGTTTTGTTATGTATTTTTTAGCAAGTTCCTAATGTCAATGGATTTTTTCCTTTATTTATAGACTTTAAGACCTATTATTCGTAAGATTCTATGAGAATTGTTTCATAAGAGAGAAATGGAGATTTTGGCCAGGTGTGATGGTTCATACCTATTATCCCAGCACTTTGGAAGGCAGAGGCAGGCAGATTGTTTGAGCCCCGGAGTTCAAGACCAGCTTGAGCAACATAGTGACACTTTGTCTTTACAAAAAAATGCACAAATTAGCTCAGCATGGTGGTGTGTGCCTGTAGTCCCAGCTACTTGGAAGGCTGAGGTGGGAGAATTGCCCAAGCCCGGGAGGTAGAGGTTGCAGTGAGCTGTGATTTCACCACTGCAGTCCAGCCTGGGCCACTGGGCAAGACCCTGTCTTAAAAAAAAAAAAAAAAAGGAAATGGAGATTTTTCTCCAGTCTGTCTTTACATACCATGAGAGATTCTTATTTTCAGTCTTTTTATTTGGAGGGAGAAGAGCAGCAGCAGTCTTACCGGGGTGTATTTCACTTCTATAAGTCAAGAACAGTTTAGTTCCTAGTGAACTATGAGGAAATTTAAAAATTGACGTTGGTGGACTTGAGCTTTTCGAAGGCTGCTTTGTCCCTTATCTAATTCATTCCTTCCCCTTGGGAGCCAATCCTTGAGATGCCTCAGAGCTCAGCTGCAGGTTCCCACTGTTCACAGTGGTGATGCTTAGGCCGCAGTAGACTCCCCTTTACTCCTATTGCCGTAGACTGTTCTGCATCCCACCAGATCCTCCAGCCCCTGGTGCCCTTATAGTCTCAGGGAGCTTGGGGACTTTGACCCCTCCCAGAGCTTTTGCGAAGAAATTTAGTGCTCCTCTTTTTCACCAGTTACAGGGTTCCCTCAGTCATTAAAACAAGTTTCTCTTCCCTTTAACCCATAGGTGCCCTGGGCTTTTTGTTTCTGTGTCTGCAAACCAGTGTCAACCAGATTTTTCCAGGTGTCCTTCTACACCTCTCCTCATGTGGCCACACCTGTCCCCTGCCAGGTCTAGCAGAGACAGTAGTGGTGGGCATCGGCCCATCACTTGGAACTTGAGACTCATCTGTGGGATTTCCCTTAATTTTTGTTTTTGTTTTGTAAACTTGGAAGGTCAATTTTTGTGTAACCTTGGTGTTTTTGTCCTGAGAATTTCAATGTAACATGATATGAAAAATTCAGGTCTGTGTTGCTAATACAAAATTTTAATTTTTCTTTACAGGTCAACTTTGTAGTGTGCCAACTCTTTGCCTTGCTAGCAGCCATTTGGTTTCGAACTTATCTACATTCAAGCAAAACTAGCTCTTTTATAAGACATGTAGTTGCTACCCTTTTGGGCCTTTATCTTGCACTTTTTTGCTTTGGATGGTAAGTAATTATTTTGATCCTTTTAAAATGAAGACTATTTGGATATATTTGAGAATTGAGTGTGTGGAAAGATACATTATGTAGGGTTTTGGTCTTATATTTACTTAAAAAGTTTTTTATCCAGGCCAACTTTTAAATTTTTACTTTTAAAACAAAAAATAATGAATGGGAAATGGGCTCTCTCTCTCTTTAGTCTTAGAGGAAAATTTACTATTTATAATTTGTGAAAAGACAGGTGAAAAGGATCTAAAGGCATTTTATTCTGTCATGAGTAGTTCTTTACACCTATTTTGCAAATCTTTTATACTGACAGAAAAGCCATTTGAATGTGTTTTTGTTTGTTTGCCTGTTTTTTCTCTGGGCAAGTAGCTTTTAAGATCCTGATAAAGACTATTGATAGAACTTTATTGCCATTTTTTAGATTCTGCCATTAGCAAAAAGAAGCTTTTTGTTTGTTCATTTGTCTGTTCTTCATGGGAAGAATTATTTATGATGGAAAGCTTTTATTTCTGACTTTTCAGATGGTTGTTGGTGTTTTCTTTCATTAGGTCTCTTTCTCAATCCTCAGGGCTACTCTGAGAGCCTTAAATACAGAAATAGTGTACTTCCTGTTTGTTACAGGAAGTAACAAACAAATGTTAGCTGTGCATGCTGAAGAAATCAGAAGGGCACATTGTCTTGGCAAAACAGCAGAAACTCTCAGCGGCAGCCTCTTTGTGGTCTCTTCTGAGCTTGCTTTCTTACGTGAGCACTTGTGCTGCATGCTCATCTGCTGTAGTGTTCACCATTCACAGTGAAGGACTTCTAGGCTTGCTCTCCTGCAGATTGTTGTTTGATATCAGAATTCCCTGAGAGAATGAAAATGCACTCACTCGGTCTGTGTCTTAGTAGTTTCTGTTGTGGGGTGTAGAATCTGTGGGATTTTGATGACGCTTCTGTGTTTGTTCTAGGATGTTATTTTTGATGGTTATGAGGATTGGAATACACTGATATTTCTTAATCTACTTTTTGCCTCTGGCAGTTGCAAGTGTTTCCTAGAAACTCATGAAAAATTAATTAGGGATAATTTATTCAGTCTGTACCATATTACCTGCGATAGGCACTGCCCTGGTAGATAGTGTTTAGTATTGAGATTTAAATATGACCTCTTAAATAAGACCCAAGTCTGGTCTTTTTTGCTTCATTGACATCACATTTATATCATCACAGTTTTTTAAGGTTTCTCAGGTGACACTATTTAAGTTTTTCATAAATCATGCCATGGAATAGTGTATATTTTTCAAACTTTTGATTATGGAGCTTTTCAAACACAAAGGTACAAAGAACAATATTGTGAGCCCTGATATGCCCATCACTCAGCTTCAACAATTATTAAAATTCCACCATTCTTGTTTTATCCTTTCTCCAACTTATTTTTGTAGAATATTTTAAAGCATATCCCAGTCTATACGTTTCATCCACAGATAACTTTGATATTCAGTATATATTTGTGTTGCATATTTCCATAATGCGTTGGGAAAGGCTTGTAGTTCATATTGGCCAACTCCAAGGGACACCATTCACTCTGTGGTCTATGGAGACAGAGTAGAAGATAAAAATATAAACAGTATCTCCTACAGTTGTGTAACATGGAGGTACTGCCAAAGATGAGGAGGCATCTCTTTACTTAGAAATCTTTTACTGAGGAAGTGTTCTGTTGCTGTGCAGCCTTCTTGGATGCCTTATAACACAATGTCACAAGTAACCCGACATTGTTAATGTCAGGTAGTCTGAAGTACTTCAAATTATATGTGATAACCAGGATTTCTTATTTTTTCAATTTTTTAAGACACGGTCTCACTTTGTTGCCCATGCTGGAGTGCAGTGACGTGATCACGGCTCACTGCAGTCTCAACCTCCTGGGCTCAGGTGATGGATCCTCCCACCTCAGCCTCCTGGGCAGCTGGGATTACAGGTGCGTGCCACCACACCTGGTTAATTTTTTGTAGAGGTGGAGTTTCACCATGTTGTCCAAACTGGTGTTGAACTCCCAGACTCAAGCAGTCTGCCCACCTCGACTTCCCAAAGTGTTGGGATTACAGGTGTGAGCTACTGTGCCCAGCCAGGATTTTTATTTTTATTTTTCAAATGAGTTCTCTATTTTTCTTCTTAAAGGAGAAAGCTTTCTGTATTCTTTCTTTGGAAAGAGGGATTGTTTATGCTTCTGTACCATGTGTAAGGTAACTCTTTGCTAATTGGAATTAACTAATAGGGATATATTCTTTGATTTGCATTTCAGTACTTTCTTTTGTAGGCTCAAAGACAATCGTATCTGCTATTGATTTTGACAACTTCCCTTTTGGAAAACATGTTAGTTCTCTGTAAATATACAGGCATGCCTCAGAGATGTTGCAGATTTGATTCCAGACCCCCACACAATACAGTGAATATCGTAATAAATCAAGTCACACAAACTTTTTTGGTTTCCCGGTGCATTTAAAAGTTATATTTACCCTATATTCTAGTCTATTAAGTATACAGTATAATTTTGTCTAAAAAAACAATATACATACCTTAATTGAAAAATTTTTTATTGGTAAAAAAAATACTAAGGATCATCTGGACCTTCAGTGGGTTGTAATCTCTTTGTTGGTAGAGGGTCTTGCTTTGATGTTGATGGCTGCTCACTTATCAGAGTGTTGTCTGCTGAAGGTTTGGGTTGCTGTGGCAAATTCTAAAAATAAGGCAACAATGAAGTTTACCATAGTGATTGACTCTTCTTTTCACAAAAGATTTCTCTGCAGCGTGTGATGCTGTTTGATAGCCTTTTACCCACAGTAGAACTTTCAAAATCGGAGTCAAACCCTGCTGTTGCTTTGTCAACTAAGCTTATGTAATATTCTAAATTCTGAATTAAAAGTACCATCCAAGATGGCTGATTAGAGACTTTCAGTGTGCTTCAGCCACTTGGAAATAGCACGATAGTACATAAAGATCAACTCTCTGAGCTTTAATTCAAGAAGGAAAACAGGAATTCACCAGAATTGTGAAGGACACCCCAGATCCTGAAGAGAATGCTGGCAGACAGCCCCCGTGATAGCATCCAGTTGATAAAAGTGAGTGAAGCCCCAGTACGTGAGAGAGGCAGGGAGCCCTTCTCTATGACTCACCTTTCCACTGGGGATCTGAGCAACCCAGTCTGAGGGAGAGCACTTTGTTTCTCCCAAGCCCTGGAGCCAACTTAGGGAGTGGGTTGGAGATGCTGTGAGGGACAGACATTGTGAAAAGCTGCAGACATTCTCCCAGACCTGGGATGGAGAACAGGACACCATTTTTAATCCAGGCACGTATGAAGCCAGCCATTCTTTGGTGACTCAGCAGCATGACCGTGCAGGCATTTCAGTCTTGGGCCAGAGATTAGAGCACCTGCTCTGGAGTGGGGTAGGGGCCTCCACAGCCAGAATTGTGGAAAGCACCTCAGCTGTAGGGCTAGAATTGTGCTTTCCTCCATTGCAAGCCTGGGGTAGGAGGAGAGCTGCTAAGTTGCAGTTTCTACTATGCAGCAAGACTTGCAGCCAAGGCCAGCTTGGCAACCTAGAACTGATCCACGTGTGCCATTGTTGGGTGCCCCACTCTGCTCTACTGATACTGTGGTATGATAGGGCCCTCTCTGCTCCACCCCCAGGCAGAAATCCAGACATTTGGAGCACCTGTTTGCCTGGACCAGCAGACTGAGCCACCCCACCTCTCCTGGACGTAGATCATGGTATGGTGAGGCTCTCTCTGCTCCATACCCAGGCAAATCTACAGGCATTCAGAGCATCTGCTTGTCTGGTTCAGCAGCCTGAGCCACCCAGTCTTCCTGGACGTAGATCGTGGTTCAAGGGGACCCTCTCTGTTCCATGCCCAGACAGATTTCCAAGCATCTGGAATGGCACCTCTTCTAGATTAGAAGTTTAAGCCATCTCCCTTTCCTGTGTAGAGAACATGGAGCCCAGATGGTTTCCCAGCTGCATGCCTAGGCACAATCCTGCATTCTTGGTGGCTGTCCTCTGGATTCTCCCTTGGCACTAGTGTCTGTGCCTGCCACTGGGGGATCTGTAGGCCAACCTGCTCTGTTTGGCCCTGCTCTTTGTGGCCCCTGCCTCCCTAGGGCTGAGTAGGGAGCTCAGACCACTATATACTCCACAAACCAGCTTATTGCCTGAGGCAATAGAGAGCTTCTGCCAGTAAACAAGGATCAAGTATATACTCAGCTATGTTGGCTGCAGCCGGCTTTCACCTGTAAGCACCGTCTATGGGCTTGTAGGTTGAACTCCACAGCCCAATATAAAACCTGCCAAAAGAAGTGTATAGGGCTATAGAAGCAAAGCCAAAAAGCCCTGCCTAGCATTCTTTACAGTCATACTCATTAAGGAGGGAGAAAAAGGAAAGAAAAAATAACATTATAGGGAAAGAAAGAAAAAGAAAAAAATCTTACCTGCATGAAAATAATTACAAAAATTAGAAGTGCCAGCATCTCTACATGAGAATGAACCAGTGCAAGAATTTTGGCATCATGTAGTGACACCGCCAAATGATTGCACTAGATCTCCAGCAATGGACCCTAACCAAAATGGAAACTCAGAAATGACAGATAAAGAATCAAATCATGGATTGCAAGGAAGCTCAGTGAGATCCAAGACAAAGTTGAAAATGAACACAAAGAAACTTCTAAGGTAATCCAGGAAATGAAGGAAGAGATAAACATCTGTAAAAGAAATCAGTTAGAGCTTTTGGAATTGAAAAACTCACTCAAGGAATTTCAAAATACAGTTGAAATCTTTATCAATAGACTGGACCAAGCAGACAAAAGAATTTCAGAGCTTGAAGACCAGTCTTTGGAACTAACCCAATCAGACAAAAATAAAAAAGAATTTTAATAAATGAACAAAATCTTCAAGAAAAATGGGATTATGTAAAGCAACCAAACGTACAAATTATTAGCATTCCTGAGAGAAAAGGAGAAAAAGCAAACAACCTGGAAAAGGTATTTGAGCAAATAATTCAGGAAAACTTCCCTAATCTTGCTGGAAGTAGCCATCCATATATAAGAAATCCAGAAAACATCTGCAAGATAGTATACAAAATGAATATCACCAAGGCATATAGTCACCAGACTGTCCAAGGTCAGTGCTAAAGAAAAAATCTTAAAGGCAGCTTGAGAAAAAGGGCAAATCATATACAGAGGGAACCCCATCAGGCTAACCTTACAAGCCAGGACAGATTGGAGAGCTATTTTCAGCATTCTTAAAGAAATTTCAACCAAGAATTTCATAACCCACCAAACTAATCTTAAGTGAAGGAGAACTAGACTCTTTTCTAGACAAGCAAGCACTAAGGGAATTTGTTACCATCAGACCAGCCTTAGATCCTTAAGGGAGTTCTAACACAGAAACAAAAGAACAATACCTGCTACCACAAAAACAACATAAATATATAGCCCATAGACCCTGTAAAGCAGCCACACAGTAGAAACTAGAAAGCAACCAGCTAACAATGTCATGATAAAATGAAAACCTCACATATCAATATTAACTTTGAATATAAATGACCTACATGCTCCACTTAAAAGACAGAGTGGCAAGTGGAATAAAAACAAAAGACCCATTCTTCTGCAGTCTTCAAGAGACCCATCTCACACATAATGACATCCATAGGCTCAAAGTAAAGGGTTGGAGAAAGATCTACCATGCAAATGGAAAAAATAAAAAAGCAGAGGTTGCTTGCTATTCTTATATATGATAAAACAGACTTTAAACTGGCAACAGTAAAAAAGCATTACATAATGAATCCTACATGCATAAAATCACAAAATTGCATACAATTCTACCTGGATAAAATTACATAAAATCCTACCTTTCAAGGGTTCAACTCAAGAAGAAGACTTAACTATCCTAAGTATGTACATGTGCAACATTGGAGCACTTAGATTGATAAGACAGATACTTCTAGACCTATGAAAAGACTTAGCCACACAATAATAGTGGGGAACTTTAACTCCCACTGACAGCATTAGACAGATCAATGAGGCAGAAAACTAATAAATTAATTCTGGACTTATAGTCATCACTTGACTAGGTGGACCTAATAGACATCTACAGAATACTCCACCCATCAGCCACAGAATATACATTTTTCTCATCTGCACATGGAATGTACTTCAAGATCAACCACATGCTCAGGCATAAAGCAAGTCTCTATACATTCAGAAAAACTGAAATCATACCATCTTTATTCTTGGACCACAGTTGAATAAAGATGGAAATCAATACCAAGAAGATCTCTCAAAACCACACAATTACATGGAAATTAAACAATTTGCTCCTGAATTGCTTCTGGATAAGCAATGAAATCAAGGCAGAAGCATAAAAATTCTTTGAAATAAATGAAAACAGAGACGCAATATACCAAAATCTCTGGGATGCAGCAAAAGCGTGTTAAGAGGAAAGTATACAGTGATAAACACCCACCTCAAAAAGTTAGATCTCAAATTAATGATCTAACATCACACCTAGAGGAACTAGAAAAATGAGAACAAACCTCAAAGCTAGCAGAAGAAAAGAAATAACTAAAATCAGAGCTGAACTGAATGAAATTGAGACCCAAAAACCCAACCAAAGACTCAACAAAACCAAAAGTTTGTTCTTTAAAAGGGTAAAGAGGACCAATATATTGCTAGCTAGATTAACAAAGAGAGAAAATCCAAATAAGCACAATCAGAAATGACAAAGGTGACATTACAACTGATCCCACAGAAATACAAAAAGATCCTCAGAGACTATTACAAACATCTCTGTGCACACAAACTAGAAAATCTAGAGGAAATGGATAAATTCCTGGAAATACACAGTCTCTTAAGATTGAATCAGGAAGAAATTGAAACACCGAACAGACCAATATTGAATTCTAAAATTGAACCTGTAATGAAAAACCTACCAACCACAAAAAAAGCCCTTGACCAGAGAGATTCACAGCTGATTTCTATTAGATGTATAAAGAAGAGCTGGTGGCAGGGGACGGTGGCTCACACTTGTAATCCCAGCACTTTGGGAGGCCAAGGCGGGTGGGTGTATTACCTGAGGTCAGGAGTTTGAGACCATCCTGGCCAACATGGCAAAACCCCATCTCTACTAAAAATACAACAATTAGCCAGGCGTGGTGACACACATCTGTAATCCCAGCTACTTGGGAGGCTGAGGCAGGAGAATTACTTGAGCTCGGGAGACAGAGGTTGCAGTGAGCCGAGATCATGCCACTGCACTCCAGCCTGGCCAACAGAGTGAGACTTTCTCAAAAAAAAACAAAAAAAAAACTTGTACCAGTATTCCACTGAAAGTATTACAAAAAATTGAGGAGGGGGGACCCCTTATTAACTCATTCTGTGAAGCCAGCATCACTGTGATACCAAAACCTGGCAGACGCAACGAAGCAAGAAAACTACAGGCCAATATCCCTGACGAACATAGATGCAAAAATCCTCAACAAAATACCATAGCAAGCCAAACTCAACAGCACATCAAAAAGTTAATTCACCATGATGAAGTAGGCTTTATTTCTCAGATGCAAGGATGGTTCAACATATACAAATCAATGATTCACCACATAAATAGAATTAAAAATGAAAACTATATGATCATCTCAATAGATGTGAGAAAAGCTTTCAATAAAATCCAACATCCTGTCATGATAAAAAACTCTTAAGAAACTGGGCATCAAAGGAACATACCTCAAAATACCAACAGCCATCAATGATAAGCCCACAGCCAATATCATACTGAATGGGCAAAAACTGAAAGCATTTGGCTGGGCACAGTGGCTCATGCCTGTAATCCCAGCACTTTGGGAGGCTGAGACGGGTGGATCACGAGGTCAGGAGATCGAGACCATCCTGGCTAACACAGTGAAACCCCATCTTTACTAAAAATACAAAAAATTAGCCAGGCATGGTGGCAGGCGCCTGTGGTCCCAGCTACTTGGGAGACTGAGGCAGGATAATGGTGTGAACCTGGGAGGCAGAGCTTGCAGTGAGCCGGGATTGCGCCACTGCACTCCAGCCTGAGTGACTGAGCAAGACTCCATCTCAAAAAAACAAAACAAAACAAAACAAAAACTGGAAGCATTTCCTTGAGAACAGGAACAAGAGAAGGATGCCCACTCTCACCACTCCTGTTCAACATAGTTCTGGAAGTGCTAGCCACAGCAATTAGGCAAGAGAAAGAAATAAAAGGCATCCAAATAGGAAAAGAAGAAGTCAAACTCTTGGTCTTTGCTGATTATATGATTCTATACTTAGAAAACCCTAAGGACTCCTCCAGAAGGCTGTTAGAACTGATATATGATTGTAGCAAGATTTCAGGCTACTAGATCAATGTACAGAAATCAGCAGCATTTCTATATGCCAATAATGTTCAAGCTGAGAGCAAAATCAAGAATGTAATCTCATTTACAATAGCCACACAGACAAAAAAATACCTAGGAATACATCTAACTAGGGAGGTGAAAGATCTTTACAAGGAGAGCTTCAAAACACTGCCAAAAGAAATCATAGATGACACAACAAATGGTAAAACCTCTCAGCTTGTGGATTGGAAGAGTCAATGCCACTAAAATGGCCATACTGCCCAAAGCAATTTCTATCAAACTACCAATATCATTTTTCACAGAATTGGAAAAAAACTATGCTAAAGTTCATATGGAACCAAAAAAGAGCCCGAATAGCCAAAGCAATCTTAAGCAAAATGAACAAAGCTGGAGGTGTCGTACTACATGACTTAAAACTATGCTATAAGGATACAGTAACCAAAACAGCATGATACTGGTACAAAACAGATGCAAACCAATGGATCAGAATAGAGGACTGCAAAATAAAGTCATACACCTACAGCCGTCTAATCGTCAACAAAATCGACAAAAATAAAGAGTGGGGAAAGGACTCCCTAGTCAATAAATGGTGCTGGTATAATTGGCTAGCCATATGCAGAAGAATGAAACTGGACCCCTACCTTTCACCATGTACAAAAATTAACTCAAGATGGATTAAGGATTTAAATGTAAGACCTCAAACTATAAGAATCCTGAAAAAAAAAAAAAAGCGAAGAACATCATTTTATCTGGGCCTTGACCTTGGGGAAGGATTTATGACTAAGTCCTCAAAAGCAATTGCAACAAAAACAAAAATTGACAAGTGGAACCTAATTAGAACCAAAGAGCTTCTGCACAGCAAAAGAAACTATCAACAGAGTAAACAGACCATCTACAGAATGGGAGAAAACATTTGCTAACTATGGATTTGACAAAGGTTTAATATCCAGAATCTATAAGGAACTTAAACAGTTGAACAGGCAAAAAGCAAATAATCCCATTAAAAATGGGTGAAAGGCATGAAAAGACACTTTTCAAAAGAAGACATACAAGTGTTCAACAAACATGAAAAAATGACTCCACATTACTAATCATCAGAGAAATGCAAATCTAAACCACAATGAGATACCATCTCATACCAGTCAGAATGGTTATTATTAAAAAGTCGAAACACAACGGATATTGGCAAGGCTGTGGAGTAAAGGGAATGCTTTATACAATGTTGGGGAAGTAAGTTAGTTCGGCCACTGTGGAAAGCAGTTTGCAGATTTCTTAAAGGACTTAAAAACAACTACCGTTTGACCCAGCAATCCCGTTACTGGGTATATACCCCAAGGAAAACAAATTATTCTACCAAAAGACACATGCATTTCCCTGTTAATCGCAGCACTGTTCACAATAGCAAAGACATGGAATTGACCTAGATGCTCATCGGTGCTGGACTGGATAAAGAAAATGTGGTACATATACACCATGGAATACCACACAGCTATAAAAAAGAATGAAATCATGCCCTTTTGCAGCAACATGGATGGAGCTGGAGGCCATTATCCTATGCAAATTAACATAGGAACAGAAAACCAAATATTGCATGGTCTCACTTATAAGTGGGATCTAAACATTGGGTACTCATGGACAAAGATGGCAACAGTAGTCACTAGGGACTACTAGAGGTGGGAGATAAGGAGGGGAGCAACAGTTGAAAAACTAACTGTTGGGTACTATGCTCAGTACCTGGGTGATGGGATCATTCACACCCTAAACCTCATCATTATGGAATATACCTAGGTACTGCACATATATCCCCTGAATCTAAAATAGAAGTTGGAAAAAAAATTTTTTTTGTTATTCCAACAATGTTCACAGTATCTTTACCAGGAGTAGACTCCATCTGAAGGAATCACTTTCTTTGCTCATCCATAAGAAGCAATTACTCATCTGTTGAGAAGTTTTGTCATGAGATTGCAGTAATCAGTCACACCTTTAGGCTTCACTTCTAGTTTTCTTGCTGTTTTCCACCACATCTGGAGTTACTTCCTCCACTGAAGTCTTGAACCCCTCAATGTCATCCATGAGGGTTGGAATCAACCTCTTCCAAACTACTGCTAATGTTTATATTTTGACCTCCTCCTGTGAATCACAAATGTATTTAGTGGCATCTAGAATAGTGAATCCTTTCCAGAAGGTTTTCAATTTAGTTTGCCTAGATCCATCAGAGGAATCACTGTCTATGGCAGCTATAGCCCTACGAAATGTATTTCTTAAATAACAAGACTTGGAAGTCAGAATTGCTCCCTGATCTGCAGGCTGCATAATGGGTATTGTGTTAGCAGGTATGGAACCAACATTAATCTCCTTGTCCACCTCTGTCAGAGCTCTTGGATAATCAGGTGCATTGTCAATATGCAGGAATATTTTGAAAGGAATCTTTTTTTCTGAGCAATGGATCTCGACAAGGGGCTTATAATATTCAGTAAACAATGCTGCAGAGCTGCTGTGGTTCAGACTTTGTTTTTCCATTAACAGAGTACAGGCAGAATCAATTTAGCATAATTCTTAAGGGCTCCAGCATTTTTGGAATGGTAAATGAACATTGGCTTCAACTTAAAGTCACCAGCTGCATTAGCCTGTCCTTTGAAGCTTTGAAATCAGGTGTTGACTTCTCTTTTCTAGCTATGAAAGTTCTCTATGGCATCTTCTTCCAGTAGGAGGCTATTTGATCTACATTGAAAATCTTTTGCTTAGTGTAGCCGCCTTCATCAGTGATCTTAGTTAGATCTTCTGGGTAACTTGCTGCAGCATCTAGATAACCTCAGCACTTGCTGCTTCACCTTGGATTTTTATTTCTGGAGGTGGCTTCTTTCCTTAAACATCATGAGCCAGTGTCTGCTAGCTTCAAAATTTTCTTCTGCAGCTTCACCTCTCTCCACCTTACTAGAATTGAAGAGAGTTAGGGTCTTGATCTGGACTAGGCTTTGGCTTAAGGAATGTTTGGCTGGTTTGAGCTTCTGTCCAGACAATTGAACTTTCTCTATATTAGCAGCAATGCTGTTTTGCTTTCTTATCATTTGTGTGTTCAGTGGAGTAACACTCTCAGTTTCCTTCCATAACCTTTTCTTTGTATTTACAACATGACTAACTGGTGCAAGAGGCTTAGCTTTCAGCCTGTCTTGGCTTTTGACATACCATCATCACTAAGCTTAATCATTTTTAGTTTTTGATTTAACGTGAGAGACATACAACTTTTCCTTTCACTTGAACACATAGAGGCCATTATAGGTTAATTAATTGGCCTAATTTCAATAATTGTTGTCTCTCCGGAATGGGGAAGCCTCAGGAGAGGGAGAGAGACAGGAAGACAGAGACTGCCGGTCAGTGGAGCAGTCAGAACACACCTAACATTTATCAATTAAGTTCTTATGTGGGCACAGTTCGTGGTGCCCCCGAACGATTACAGTAGTAACATCAAAGATCGCTGATCGCAGATCACTATAACAGGTAAAATAATATTGAAAAAGTTTGAAATATTGTTGAGAATTACCAAAATACGACAGAGAGACATGAAGTCTCAGTACGTGCTATTGGAAAAATGGTGCCAAGAGGCTGACATGATGGAGGGTTGCCACAGACCTTCCAGTTGGAAAAATCTCAGTATCTGCAAAGCACAGTAAGGCAAAGTGCAGTAAAACAAGTCATGCCTGTAACTGATCGTTTATCTGCTTCTCTTTGGTCTTAGCTTTTTTTTTTTTTTAAACGATCATCTGCAAGTTCCTTTTAAGTGAGAATTAATTTAGACTTTATTTATTTAAATGTCCTTGATAATAACACTATAGGGTAATGGAATAGAGCTTAAACTCTGAAGTCAGGCAAACCTGTATTCCAGTGTGGGTGCCTTTGTCTGGTGGCTGTATGACTTTGGACATGTTATTTAGCCACTCTGAGCTTCACTTTCCTCATCTGTGGAATAGAGCCAATGACTACTGTGAGAAATAAGTCTGTAAAACTACGGAAAGAACATGGTGTGATAGCTCGTCATTATGAACATGGAAAGTTGCTGAGAGTCATTCATCTGTTATTACCGTCATTCAGAGTAATGCAGATTGGAAATCTTTGTGTTTATCTAATCTCTTTTTTAGCATGTATCGTACAGTATTGAAGTAATCTATTTATTCTTGTCTTTCTCTCTAGACTGGGAGCTCTATGAGGACATAAACTGTCTCACTGACTCTTGTATTTCTAGTGTTCAGTACAGTGCCTTTCAGAAGGTAGACATTCAGTAAAGATTAGTGGAACAATTGAAGAGGTGTTTTCAACCTTTTTTTAAACCTGTGCCCTTTTTAATTTGTGCTAAAAATAAACCTTATACTTGCCTTTAGTGTGACTTGAAATTCAGAAGAGTTAAAATGTGATATCTGAAAACACACTAATGTTTTGTGACAAAGCATTGTTTCATTTTCAAAGCACTTATTAGGTAGCTTTAAAGATGATGATCCACAGCCCATGGGGTTCCATTCTACCCGGCTGCATTCCTTAGAGAATCAGCCAGTGGATAAATTGCCCTGAAACAACTTGAGTTTTGATGTCAATTGGAATATACTGACTAGATATATAATCTTAGTTTCCTCAGTTCTGAAATTATGAGGGTTGGATTATAATATACTTTTAACATACCTATCTTTATTTTTCACTTTACTAATAATACTTAATAGTTGAGTACTTACTACGTGCTAGATAACCCTGTCAATGCTTTTCATGTATTATCTCTTAATCCTGAAAAATCTCAAGTGGCTACTGTGTTTATTATGATCTCTTTACCAATGAGAACAAGCAGAATAACTCAGTACAGAAAATTAGGAAGAATATCACCAGTGCATTCATTGAGTAGAAAAGCAATTGAATGCTTGTTGTGGAGGTCAGTGAGATAGAGGTAAATGCAGATTCACCTTCTACTGCTGAACTTGGATTGTTGCAACAATGAAGGTTTACTCGGCAGGAGGCTGCCCAAATATTATACTGCTCTCCAAAGATGGCCAAACATACCACCTGAATGACGATTTCAGGAGAGGAGGGGCACCTTAGGGTGATATGAGGCACCATAGCACTGTTTGAGAAGTAAGACTCGTAGCTTCTAAAGTTGTGATATATCTCTCATGTTTCAAGAAATTTAACATAGCAAAGGAACACTTTTTTCCCCCAAGAGCCCTCAAAAATGTGTTTTCTATATTTAAGTACCTGTATTGAGTTCTACTCGCGATTTAAGAAGCCCTTAAGGGTGTTCTAGCAGCCCTTGTCACCTTTCGCACGAAGTCAGAAGTTAGCCAGTGAATTGTTAGTGTTGGCAACACATAAGAGGTAGATCATAAATTTGAAAAGTGTGTGTTTTAATTGTTTTTTTAAAAAGCTTTCTTCTGTTTCCTTTTATACTCATTTAGGTTTTTCTGCTTCCTCCGATTATAATCATATTAAAAAAAGGCCAACATTATTTTCGCGTGTGTGTGTGTGTGTCAAACAGATAGACTGACCTATTCTGCATAGTGGGTCAAATAAGTTTCTCCTACAGGCCTGCCTTGGAGACTATTACTGGTTTATAATATTTCTATGGAAAAATGTGTTCAAAATTTTGCTTAACTTTTCCACATTGGAGGTGCCTGTTATTCCATAAAGATTAAGTTTAAAAGTTATTTTAATCATAGGTTAACACCCTTAGTAGTAGTTTAAAATTAAAGTAGATTTAGAGATTCAAGAAAAAAAAAATACTTTAAATTGTGCCTGATGATTTGAAAATTTTATTTTAAATTGTTCATGCCTCCAAAAGGGAAAGAAAGTAGAGAGAGTGTGTGCGCATGCACGGACATGCATAAATTAGGGATAGTTTTGATTGATTTTAGTCACAGACATCCTAATCATGTTTTGCCTGAATTTTGTGAAATGAGTAAATTATCTAATTTAATGGTGGATTTCAAGAATATTGGAATATTAGAAAATACTGTGTCATGGGCCAGGTGCGGTGGCTCATGCCCGTAATCCCAGTACTTTGGGAGGCTGAGGTGGGCAGATCACGAGGTCAGGAGTTCAAGACCAGCCTGGCCAACATAGTGAAACCCTGTCTTTACTAAAAGTACAAAAAATTAGCTAGGTGTGGTGGTGGGCATCTGTAATCCCAGCTACTCTGGAGGCTGAGGCAGGAGAATCACCTGAACCTGGGAGGCGGAGGTTGCAGTGAGCCGAGATCGCGCCACTGCACTCCAGCCCAGGCAACAGTGTGAGACTCCGCCTCAAAAAAAGAAAAGACTGTCATGTTAGCCAGGATGTCTATAGATACGTTACAGCAAATTAAAATGAATGAATTCGATTTATATAAGGAAGTTTATTTGACTTGAGCCATCATGTATTGAGAAGAGTATACCCTTTTGTAAATTCTAATATTTAGCACTTTTTGTTGTTTTGTCAGTCATATTGTTAAAAAGGTAAAGGCAGAGTACAAAGTTGGTATTGGAGAAACTAGTTTGGGGAAACAACTGATGTTCTGCCAGGATGATCCTGAAATTCGTATTAATTACTTTTTTAAATAATTGTGCCTTGAGTTATGAAGAAAGCTATAATCCCGAGCCACATAATCCCACATGGCTTCCATGCAGCCAGGAGACATGGAGTGCTGGACACTGGGCATGGCTTTAGGCCTTGTTTTTTCCCCCTAGCTCTTCTGGAGCTTGTGGTATGGGACTCCCTCTTTAGGGTGTCCACAGGATTTTAAGCTCCTGAAGTTTCATTCCTTATTTTTTTTTCTGGGAATACTGTGTTATGCATAAGTATTTTTTAGCTTAATTCACTTCAGCTTGATGTTTGTGACTTACCATCCCTCTTCTAATAGTGCTCTTACTTTTTATAGGTATGCCTTACACTTTCTTGTACAAAGTGGAATTTCCTACTGTATCATGATCATCATAGGAGTGGAGAACATGCACAAGTGAGTATTCACTTTGTTCACATGCAAATATATATTTCACTTGAATAGAATTGCATCAAAATAGAATTTTATTTATTACATTAAAAGTAATTCTGAATTGTGATAACTTTTTAAAGAAGAATTGTCATAAATATAAAAATAAAATCATTGGTATGCATCATTCTTCTTTTTACTTAAAGCACCGTTGACATTTTGGGATGGATGATTCATTGACATTCAGGACTAACCTGTGCATTCTAGCATGTTAGGCAGCATTCCTGGCTTTCACCCCCTAGGTGCCAGTAGCACCCCTTGAGCTGTGACAACCGTAAATGTTTCCAGATATTGTCACATGTCTCTTGGAGAAGCGAAATTGCCTGCTGTTAAGAACCACTGGCTTAGTCTGTAGGTGATAGCAGTGGAGAGATGCAATGAAGTGAGTAGACTGGAGAGAGAGTTAGAAGGACTGGTAGGAAATAAGGTGTCAAGGATGACTTCCGTGTTTCCTGCTTGAACAGTAGGGTAGATGGAAGCACTGTCTTCTGAGGTGGGGAGTCCTGAAAGTGGAGAGCATGTTGAAGGTGGCATAGAGCATTTCAAGTGGGTATATATTCAGCCCCTAAACAGTGTTTGGTATTTAGTAAACACTCAGTGAAGTTTTGCTGTGTAAGTGGATGCTGACTTTAAGATATCTGTAAGACATATAATAGGAGATTGGTAACTAAGACATGTAGTAGGAGCTGGGTAGCTGGGCTAGAGATGGAAATTTGGGAATAGAGATGGATAAAATGTACTTGATTGAAAACCCAGGGACAGAGTCTATTAGCAGATCCTGCTGGATGTTCTGCAATGTCTGAGCTATGATGTATGACCTAGGTACCATATTTCTGAATTCTGAGTCACATATGTCTGCAAGAACTTTGTATAAAGAATCAGACCTATGGCTTTTATTAGTTTTTTTCTAAGTCTCATTCTAATTTGCATTTTCTGTGTTTGGCACTGTCAGTCACTACCTCTGTTGTAATGTGTACTGTCTTCTCCATTTCCATTGACATTGCCTGCACTGACTTTTCTTTTTCCTCTGTAAACCAACCCTTACAAGTTCCTGATGTTTTTATTTTAATTTTTATAAGGAGAGAAAGGATATTTAGATGGTGTTTCAGATGAAGCAATTTTTATAGGATTATGACCCTATTTTTAAAAAAACTTGTACCTTGATGGGTTCAGAGTGATGCTACAATTAATATCTGATGCAAAAGATATCAATCAGGTTTAGATTAGATTAGATGACTGAAAACAGGGGACTTACATACATTTTGGCCAAAGCAAAAGTAATATGCTTTTCAGTTGGAAGGGTAGTAAATTCATGTTTAGCAATGGGAAATTGTTTCTTTTTCTGAAAGGCAGTTGCAGTCTCTGAAGTTAACTTTGTAATACTTTAGACCTGCACTGCTGAGTGTGACAGCCGCTAGTGCACATGTGACTGTGTAAATTTAAATTAATTGAAATTTAGAATTCAGTTCCTTGGTTACACTAGCCACATTTCTTTTTTTTTTTTTTTTTTTCTTTGAGACGGAATCTCACTCTGTCGCCTAGGCTGGAGTGCAGTGGCACAATCTCAGCTCACTGCAACCTCTGCCTCCCGGGTTTAAGCGATTCTCCTGCCTCAGCCCCCTGAGTAGCTGGGATTACAGGTGTACACCACCACGCCCGTACACTAGCCACATTTCAAGTGCTCACTAGCCACATATGGCTAGTGGCTACATTGGACAGTGCAGATAGAGAACATTTCTGTCATTGCAGAAAATGATATTGGATAGTGCTGCTTTAGAGACATACGGTTGTATAAAATTAGTAATGTTACTCTTTTATAGTAAGTATTCAGGGAGATAATGCTACTTGCTTATATGCTGCTGATATTTAGGATAGAATCTTGGTGTTGCAATTTGACACTATTGATGTAGAAGATTAGGCAGGTAAGTAAGGTTTGCCATGTGAGTAAATTGCTGGGGTTGGCAGTAAATAGCAGGTGGATAATTAATTTGAAAAGTACATATTTTAATCTCTTTTTTAGCTCCCTTCTATTCAGCTTATACCCATATACATTTTTCTATGACTTTACTTTTTTACTTTTTTTTCTTATTATCTGAATATGCTCTTTTTTTTTTCTGCTTAGGCCTTTACAATAATTAAAAATGCTTAATGGGTCAGACCAACTACACTAGAGGGACTTGGAGCATTTTTATGTGTTGTCCAAAGTTATTGTTTATGTTGAATACAATCCATTTATTTCTTTTAGTCTAGTTTTACATGGTATATATTTCTTACATTACGTTTTAATATATTTCTTTGACTAGCCAGAGTTTAAGTCTTTAAAATGAAAGATTTGAACTTATCTGAGTACTGAACAGTTTTTAAATTCTTGCCTCTCTCTGCTTTATGATTTTTTTGCTTTATGCTCTTTATGAGATATTCATAATGTAGTTATTGTACTTGCTTTGACCCATGTATAAATTCAAATATACACACACACACACACACACACACACACACACACACACGTATACACACTTTATTTTTGTAATTCCCTTTAATGCCTCTATGGTATGTTTTATTATTCTGATTCATGTCTTACCTTTAAAATATAATCTAGGCCAGGCACAGTGGCTCACGCCTGTAATCCCAGCTCTTAGGGAGGCCAAGGCAGGTGGATCACTTGAAGCCAGGAGTTTGAGACCAGCCTGGCCAACATGGGGAAACCTCATCTCTACTAAAAATACAAAAAATTAGCCAGACGTGGTGGTGCATGTCTGTAATCCCAGCTACTCGGGAGGTTGAGGCAGGAGAATTGCTTGAACCGGGGAGGTGGAGGTTGCAGTGAGCCAAGATCGCGCCACTGCACTCCAGCCTGTGCAACAGAGTGAGACTCCATCTCAAAAAAAAAAAAATAGAGGAAAAAAAGAAAATGGAAAAGTTCTATCATTGCAGCATTGACTTTCTCCCTGTTCTCTGCCTTTTATGCCTTAGTACTTCCGTTCCTTCTCTTTACATTCCCAGTACCTTGTTTTCTATCCCCCAGTAAGACATAGAAGGGAAGAGGGGGCTGATTGTGTGCCCCATTGGCAGTTTTACTGCTTGAGAGGTGGTGGCACCTCATTGTATAAGTAAGCAAGCAGAGACTGAGTTGTTAAGTAACTGAGGACGTGTAGCTGGAAAACAGTGGGTATGAACTGGTATCTGTTCTGTTCTGAGCATGCTGTTTTAAGTAATCTAATTTCATTTGACTGAAATTTATTTGCACAATCTGTCACAGATAATTTGCCCTTTATCTCTTTTTATGAAACAAAAAACTATTGCTGTTAAAGGAATTACAGATATCAGCAGACAGAGGAGAATCTTTCTTGAGATATGGGATGAGAAAGTTCAAGTGACTTTCTTTCTAGTGATTTTGACATCATGTGATGTTTTAAAACCGTTTCCAAAGTTTATTCTGTGTGTGTGTGTGTTTGAAGATCGCTCCAGGGAAAGGATTGGCCATGTCTTTTCTGTCCTCAGATGACCTCCCTGCTCCCCAGGGCTTGTGTGCTCTGGAAAGCAGCCACGGAAGCCTGTTTCCTAGGACCTGTGTGGTGTGGAGGGTCCGAGAGCGTCTTTGGCCTGACTGTGTCTCTGACCCTGCAGCCTGGCATAAGCTTGCTTGCTTCAGCATAAGTCCTGAAGCGGTGCCTCAGCCCTGATCTCCTTGTCCTAGAACCTCCCTTCATCCCTGTCACAAGACATCTTTACCCCGTGCTCCTGCTGCGATTGATGCCATTGGACTCTGTCCTGCCATTTTCTTTGGCTCCAGCAGTCCCAGGTTCTCTGACTCTAGGCCAGGATGAGTGAGCAGCAGGATTTACTCAAGTGCCAACTTGTCGGGGCTTCGGGCCTCCATCGGGTTCAGCTGTGGAGTGTGTTCCCCCAGCACAGGACATGGATGTGGGGGACAAGTGGCTGTGCCAGAGTGCAAAGGGACAGAATTGAGATTAAGTTCCTGAGATGCACCAATATCAGTCTCCATTTAGTAGAAAGATTCCTTCACTGTTGTGTGGTAGACAGAATTCCAGTCAGGGTGATGAATCACGAAATCAGACTGTTTTATTGGTTCATTCATTCATTCATTCATTCATCTTATTTATCACACCCCTTTCCTGTCCTAGGCACTGTCCTCAGCTTCTCCTCTGAGGAGTTCAGTATGGCTGGAGGCATGTGAACCCATTTTAATATTGTGTGCTAAGAGCTCTGGTGGCAGAGAGTTTACAAAAATAGCTAACCCAGCTAGGAGCAAGCAACTCAGGGCAGAGCTTCCTTGGGGGGCATGGTATGTGAATTAGATATGAGGATTCTTAAGTAGCTGAAGACGTAGCAAGGGCAGACTTTACTGCAGGATGGACAGCACAGGCAGAGGCGTGGAGGCATGAAACATGGCAGCATGAAACACGGTGGCATGAAACGGCATGGAAGCACTGGCAACTTAATAAGTAGCCTGACTATAGGGGGTGGTGAGGTGTGAGTGTGTGTGTGTGTATGCTAGAGAGAGAGCGTGTGCCTAAGCATATGAGCTTGGTGGGGGTGGGGTGACACCGTTACATCTCAAGGCATGCTTTCCCAGCCATTTCCCTTTGGCCAAAGTATATTGTTTGTGTAACAGTCCTTTCGTCCTCTCAAATGAGAAACAAATTCATCAAATGTGTTTCATGTACTAAGGGAACAGAGATACAGAGAGGGCTAAATTTCTCTTTTATCTAGCATTTATTTAGTATATACAATTTAAAAATAGACACACGTGTGCCTTGCCTCTAAAAAAATGTATGATCTGGCTATGGAGACAATCCCTACATGCATCTTCATGTGTGCCACAACCAGCACCATTTAAACCAGGCCCTGAGGTAGGTGCAATCTGTGTGCTTGGACTTCCCTCTCGTAGAAATTCAGCACCATGGTGGCAGTCACATGCACGTAGCACTGTTTGACGTGATCTTGCTTGTTTACGTCTTGGTCTGTCTCTCCCCCGGCAAGTGTGAGTGATAGGAGAGCGGGAGCACGTCCTGCCTGTCTCACACACCACTTCATCCCCAGGGCCTCGCAGAGTGCTTGGCAAGTGGTAGGGTCTCAGTAAATACTTCTTAAAGGAGTGAGTTTAGGATACAGCCTGGTTTTGTCCACCCTCTACCGACTCCTTTGCCCTGTTCTCCATGACTGCGCTTCCTTCCTTCCTGGAAAATGTCTCTTTTCTGCAGGCGTGGTTCCCTGTGTTCCCTCTGTCTGGAGTGTTCTTCATCCCCCCTCTCCTCCTGACTCTCAGATTTCACTGTATTACATCCCTAGCGAGTCTTGCTGAGATGTCTCAATCTAGGACAAATGATTTGTTATACATCCTCTTGTGGAGTTGTGTTCCTTTCCTTCAGAGACTCTATCTCAGTTCTTAATGATAAGTATTTGAGAGTTAACTTGAGGAATGTGTTTCGCCCTCATTGACTGCAAATTCTGTGATGGCCATTATGCTGCCTGTTTTGTTTTCTGAATATAGTCAGTACCTAAGAGATTGTATGCTCTCAGTGAGTGTTCACTGGTGAATAGATGAGTGATGACATGACTTCTGCATCACAGCACACCTTGTCCAAGGAGCCCCCTCGAACTCCTGCTTCCCAGCCATAGCCCCTGCATCATTTAGAACACTGGGATCCACCTCAGGGCCTGCCCCATGGGGGTCTCATGAAAGCCACTGTAGACTCCCTGTCTCCTTTTCTGTGCCCCTGGAGCAAGTCTCATCCCTGATTCTCGTACCTGCAGCAGCTCTTGCCAGACCGTACTCTCTCTGTTCCCAGGGAAGAAGCAGAGGGGTGGAAATGAGGGAAGGGCCGAACATAGGGAGCCTCTCCACTTAGGCTGTGGAAGAAGGGGAAGAGGAATGTGTTTTAGGTGTATCTAATTGGAATTAGGACGATATTTTCCCTGGCATAGGCAGCACAATGTGGCCATGTTCTGCAATATTCAAGAGTGGAAGCCTGTTAACCTTGAGAAGTTAAACTGAAAATTTTCTTTATAACTTGGCAAGTAATCCTTCCTTCCTTCCTTCCTTCCTTCCTTCCTTCCTTCCTTCCTTCCTTCCTTCCTTCCTTCCTTCCTTTTTGTTTTTTTTTGTTTGAGACGGAGTCTCCCTCTGTAGCTCAGGCTGAGTGCAGTGGCACAATCTCAGCTCACTGCAACCTCTGTCTCCCAGGTCCCGGTTCGAGCAATTCTCCTGCCTCAGCCTCCCAAGTAGCTGCGATTACAGGCAGGCGCCACTATGCCCAGCTAATTTTTGTATTTTTAGTAGAGACGGGGTTTCACCATATTGGCCAGACTGGTCTTGAACTCCTGACCTTTGATCCGCCTGCCTTGGCCTCCCAGAGTGCTGGGATTACAGGCAGGTAATTTTCAACAAGATAAATGACCTAAAGAAAAATGTAAAAAATGTAAGTATATGCAATAAATTATTGCATAGATCTGATGGGTTGCCTCGCTGTGTATGGAATTATATTGTAAAAGCTGTAGGAAAGTGATTTTAAACCGCCCATCATATGGTTCAGCTGCACACCAATTTGAACAAACATTTATTGTGGGCCACAGTATTTCCAGGAACTCAGAGATAAAGGAGATGGGCTTCTTACCCTCTGAAATGAACAATTGAGTTGGGAACATTACAGTGTCATTCCTGCAACAAATGTTTGTTATGCTGATGCTGGGATCTAGTGATGAATAAAAAAGACAGACTCTGTCCCGTCATGAAGCTTACAGTCAAACCACCCACCACAGGCAATTACTGTTACAAAAGAAGGGTGTACCAAAGGCTGGGGGGTATCCTGGAGGAAACAGCTGTGGTGGAAAGTAGTAAAACTATGTATCAGCCACTGACTGTATTCAGTAGAATAAAAAAGTTACAAACGATTTACAGATATGTAGTGTTAAGTCGAATGATGCCAACATATACTTATTTTAAAAATTGGGAAATATATTTTCCTCAGAAGCCTACTTTATTGATGATAAAATTGAACAGTAGACAAGGACATGAAAAAAGATTGTATTTAAACTCTGATTCCCACTGGGTGGCCTTAGTGATTGATTTTTATGAGCACTGGTTGGAGTCAGATATATATGGGTTTGAATTCAAGCTCTGCTAAGTTTCCATTACCCTCAGAACCTTGGCTAGGTCACTTTACTTTTCCAGGCTTAAATTGGATTAAATCAGTAACTTAGATGAGGAGCAGGGTACCTACATGCTTCATATTGTGGGCACATAGGCAAACTTTTCTTGGAATAATGGGTTCAGCTACCAAGAAGAGGTGTTCAGACTTCTAGATCAAATCCTTTCAAAGGTCATTTTTACTTCTGGAGTATTTTGCTGTTTTTTTTTCTCTCTCCTGATTATGTGATGTTAAAGCTTGTTTTAAAGTATTCATATTGTCATATTTTATCACCGTGTCCTGCAGTTCATTTTCTTCTCCCCAGAGTGTGAACTCCTTGGCAGGGATATTTTACTCTTTTTAAAATCCCGCTGTTGAGCATACAGATGATAGGAGCTCAGTAAGTGAAGTTATCTGTTGTATTCTGTTCTATCAAATGAGTATTTGTGAGTTCTTGCCTTTGACTCTTTTTAACATTTTTTTGGGTGGATATTGGTTCCTGGTGTAAGAGATTTCCAAACAGATGCTTCTCACTCATGCTCTTGGCCTTGAATGCCACACTTGATGGGTTGACTTGCCGTAGTCTCCTGGTGTTCTCTGCTGCTCTTCCCTCTTGCTTTTCTTCCTCTTAGGCTCTCCACAGGTCAGCGGACATGCTAACTGGTAAAGTGGGGTGGAGTCGGGGCAGGAAGAGGCAGCTCGGGCTGCCGTGGCCTCTGTCTCAATCCACCATGACCCTGAAGAGCAGACTGTCCTGGGTTCCATGTTACCTGTCATCTGCCGGTACTCACAGCACTCCTACAGTGGCTTCCTAAATAGAAATGTCATCAGGAACTGCCTTAACTCTACTGGGAATGAATGATGATCTTGGAAGTGCCATCTAGCAGGCAGAAGGCTCAAGTCATTTGAAAATGTGTCCTCATGGAGTTAGTTAGCAGTGGTTAGTGGCTTGGCAGGAACTCTGTGGGGAAAATACTAACTTCACTGAGGACAATCCCGTGATCCCACAAGAGAGAATAAAATGTGGTGGCAAGGAAAGTGGGCTTTAGATTGTTTTCTTGTATGTTCTCTGTGGACCATATTTACCAGCCTTTCAGGGGTTTAGAATAAAGGTACAGGCCCTCTTGGTATTGCTGTGCTAACCCAAGATAAAAGTTGAATTTCATTTGGGAAACTGTGAGTAATTCTAAAATTGATTTTTTGATATTATCTTATCCTCCTAAGAGTTAATGTTTCAATAATTACCATGTATCAGTCACTGATAAGCACATGCTATTGCATCCTAGCAACAGCACTTGCAGGTTTGTGTGTTATGCCTCTTTCACCAAGAAACAAGTTAGTAAATGGTGATCTAGGATTTGAATTTGTTGTGTCCCATTCCACCCAGGGCTTTTTATTATTATTTCTAAGCAGTAACCATTATGATTATGACATTGTGTCATTAAAAAAAATACTCTAAATAGACTGAGGAGAGTTTGTGGAGCCAACAGGGTCTCTGAACAAAAGCAGGGGTCGTAGGTGTTGGTGATTGTTCATCAGAGCAAATATGCATATATCTCTATCCAAAAGAATGTGGTTGCCTTTTGGCATATTGTGCTTAGGATGTAAGGTTTTAAAAATATTCTCAGTTCCCTTAGGGAGTTACTTGGTAATAGGTAATAGGATGTCCAGGTCCTGTTGGATTTCTGAAAGATTTTCAGAACATAGCATTGTGCCATCAAATCCTGCACTCAGGAAAGGGTGTGATTGAGATTCCTTTGTATACTGATAAGCTAATGTAGTGTCTCTTTTGGAGGTGTTATATTTGAATTAACTATTTCAAATCGTAAACTGAATCCTTGCTGAGGTTTCAGTCATTCTTGAGCAAGTAAGGGAAGGACTTTTTTTTTCTTGGATCGAGGGCTTTTATATGAAGTAGGGGGATTCTGTTAATTAGAGGGATGATAAGACTAATACATGTTTTTGATAAATAAAGGCATTACTTTGGACATTCTGAACCTATTAGAGTAAAAAGAAGTTCACATAGATTGCTCATAGAATGGGGCTCTGCCGGGTCAGGACTGTCTAAAAGGTCAGTTTGATAGTTAATGCCCCAAGTTAATCAATTAAAAAATCAAAAGATATCATTCGTGGTGGCTCATGCCTGTAACCCCAAGTGCTTTGGGAGGCTGGGGTGGGAAGATTGCTTGAGGGCAGGAGTTCAAAACCAGCCTGCGCAACATAGTGAAACCCTGCCTCTACAAAAATTGTACAACTTAGCCAGATTTGGTGATAACACCTGTAGTCCCAGCTACTTGAGGAGGGCAGGAGGATTGCTGAACCCAAGAGTTAAAGGCAGCAGTGAACTGTGATTGTGCCACTGTACTCCAGCCCGGGCAACAGAGCAAGACCCTGTTTCCACCCTCTCTTCCACCCAAAAAATTTTCAAGATATCATCCAATTTGATGATATATCTGATCTTGAAAATAATTATATATTACTGAAACATAACTAGGTAGTTGTAGTAACTTAAAATAAGATTATTACTCTTTATGATAAAGTACAAGGATGCATCTTTTGCCTTCGGGTACTTCTAGAAACTAATCTTACTTTTACACCAAGATCCTAATCCTTGCCAGAACACTGAAAGAAAAATTAAGAGCCCATGCAACCATCCATTAGAATGATAAAAAAAATTATTCAGCTGTTACAATACCATGCCATTTATATAAAAATTGTGGTTCGTGTTGAAGTTTTTTGAGAAAAGAAGCATGAGTGAAAGGGGTATTTTTTCAACTTTTGGTTAGTAAATGAGGAAATTGTCTTAGACAGTTGGGACTGGCTAAATGATGAACTCTACCTGTGATGTGGTGTGTTGTTATAAGTGTATAGACTTGACGTGCACGTTTTGTAGTCACTGTGTTAGAAAGAGTATGGTTTAATAGAAAGAGCCTTTGGCCTTTGACTTTGGAATTTGAATGATGGAGTGATTTCTATGTGCCACTTTGCTGAGTGTTTTTTTTTTTTTTTCTGCTAAATACTGTATCCCATTTAACTGTTGAAACAATCCTGTGTAGGAAGTGTTACTGTCTACTTGTACAGATGGGGACACTGAGGTTCCAGAAGATTAAATCACTTCAACAAGGTCACAAAACCAGTAACTGGCAGCTCTAGAAGTCTGTGAAATTCATTAGTCTTGTTGAGGTTTGTTAGATTGCTTATTTAGTGAGATTCTTGTAAAGAATTTTTTATTTAAGTTGGAGAAACAAAGATATTTTTACTTGTTTACCTGCTGGCATAAAAATCTTGGTTTACTTTTTGAAAGAATAGCAGTCACCATTGAGACATTGTATTGTGACTGGCTTCTTCTCTGTCTTCTTCATCAGGATGTAGTATTGGGAGTCTTTAAAAAATATTTTAACCTTTAAATAAATATCCAAGTATAATAGTGATTTTATTTTCTAGAATCTCTCCCTTTATTTAAAATTGTTCAACCTTCTGTAAGTGCTTTGCTTGCAATTGGTATTTATTAAAATACTAATAAATATAGACTTCAAAATAGTATTTTAATATCAGCTGACTAAAAATATAACTTTAGAATCTTTTAGATAAATTAACTGTGTAGGGAAAAAATGACTTCCTTCTACTTGTTGCTAGCTTATTAAACAGTCCTTATTTAGAGTAGTTGTGGAAAAGACAGATAAGGGTAACAGAGGCAATAGCTAAGAACCTGAAAAACTGCCAGGCATTTTGGTGAAAGGATATTAGAACAGTTGAGCCTGGCATTTATTCCTCATGGTGAAAATTGAACATTTATGGTACAGGTACAAAAACAGACACATAGACCAGTGGAACAGAATAGAGATCTCAGAAATAATACCACACATCTACAACCATCTGATCTTCAACAGACTGACAAAAGCAAGCAATGGGGAAAGGATTCCCTATTTAATAAATGGTGCTTGAAAAACTGGCTAGCCATGTGCAAAAAATTGAAACTGGATCCCTTCCTTACACCTTATACAAAAATTAACTGAAGATGGATTAAAGACTTAAATGTAAAACCCAAAACTATAGAAACCCTAGAAGAAAATCGAGGCAGTACCATTAAGGACATAGGCATGGGCAAAGATTTCATGACAAAAACATCAAAAGCAATTGCAACAAAAGCAAAAATTGACAAATGGGATCTAATTAAAGAACTTCTGCACAGCAAAAGAAACTATCATCAGAGTGAACAGTCCACCTACAGAATGGGAGTAAGTTTTTGCAATCTAACCATCTGACAAAGGTGTAATATCCAGAATCTACAAGGAACTTAAACAAATTTACAAGCAAAAAAGCCATCAAAAAGTGGGCAAAGGATATGAACCTCCTGAGGTTCTTGAGACCTTCCCAGAAGCCAAGCAGATGTCAGCACCATGCGTCCTGTACTGACACTTCTCAAAAGAAGACATTTATGTGGCCAACAAACATATGAAAAAAAGCTCAACATCACTGATCATTAGAGAAATGCAAATCAAAACCAAAATCAGATACCATCTCACACCAGTCAGAATGGTGATTATTGAAAAGTCAGAAACAACATGCTGGTGAGGCTGTGGAGAAATAATAATGCTTTTACACTGTTGATGGGAATGTAAATTAGTCAACCATTGTGGAAGACAGTGTGGCAATTCCTCAAAGATCTAGAACCAGAAATGCCATTTGACCCAGAAATCCTGTAATGCCAGAGGTTCTTGCCTTAGCCACACCAAAGATTTGGTGTGGCGGCAGCCCACGGTGAGAGAGAGACATGGAGCGGACCGAGAGAAAACAAGCTGTAGGCTTAATGAGCAGAGTGACAGTACAAAGCTTCCACAGCATGAAAGGGGTCCCAAGCGGGTAGCCAGTGTTAGATTTTTTTTTTTTATTATACTTTAAGCTTTAGGGTACATGTGCACAACGTGCAGGTTTGTTACATATGTATACCTGTGCCCTGTTAGTGTGCTGCACCCATTACCTCGTCATTTAGCATTAGGTATCTCTCCTAATGCTATCCCTCCCCCTCCCCCCACCCCACAACAGTCCCCAGTGTGTGATGTTCCCCTTCCTGTGTCCAAACCATTGTGGAAGTCAGTGTGGCGATTCCTCAGGGATCTAGAACTGGAAATTCCATTTGACCCAGCCATCCCATTACTGGGTATATACCCAAAGGATTATAAGTCATGCTGCTATAAAGACACATGCACACGTATGTTTATTGCGGCACTATTCACAATAGCAAAGACTTGGAACCAACTCAAATGTCCAACAGTGATAGACTGGATTAAGAAAATGTGGCACTTGGCCGGGCACGGTGGCTCACGCTTGTAATCCCAGCACTTTGGGAGGCCGAGGCGGGTGGATCATGGGGTCAGGAGATCGAGACCACGGTGAAACCCCGTCTCTACTAAAAAATACAAAAAATTAGCCGGGCGTGGTGGCGGGCGCCTGTAGTCCCAGCTACTCGGAGAGGCTGAGGCAGGAGAATGGCGTGAACCCAGGAGGCGGAGCTTGCAGTGAGCCAAGATTGCGCCACTGCACTCCAGCCTGGGCGACAGAGCGAGACTCCATCTCAAAAAAAAAAAAAAAGAAAATGTGGCACATATACACCATGGAATACTATGCAGCCATAAAAAATGATGAGTTCATGTCCTTTGTAGGGACATGGATGAAGCTGGAAACCATCATTCTCAGCAAACTATCGCAAGGACAAAAAACCAAACACCGCATGTTCTCACTCATAGGTGGGAATTGAACAATGAGAACAGTGTTAGATTTTTTGATCACCTTTTAAACTCTTTAAGGCGGGAAATACGTGCAGCAGGAAGATGTTACAAGAGTGAGAAACAAAGACAATTAACATGTCTCAGATCTTGAGGAAAACTGGAATTGTAACTTAAGTTTTATCTACTTTATAACCTTGCAGTGGCATGGCAAAGGAGACAGGATCTCACAGGATTTTACAAATTGTGTTTACAAGGAATTGGAATTGGGACATAGATAAGGTCTGCTGGTCACAGAAAAGCGGGCTTTTAACATTCGTTTTAGTTTCAGGGAAGGGGAAGGGAGAGAGGGAGAGAGGACACAGGGAAGCTTACTACAAAATTTTCACTGTTTATAGCTTTCTTGGGGAAGAAAACACATGCACAAATTCTGACGTTAGGAATATTTTAAGCATATATATTCAATATTATTCATCCAGGACCAAGTCCTGATGCAGGAAATGAGTGAGTTTCACAGCTTTCTGAGCCCCTACTCGACCCAGGAAGCCCAGCTGGAACCTCCTCTCAAATACCATTTGACCCAGCAGTCCCATTACTGGATATATACCCAAAGGAATGTAAATCATTCTGTTATAACGATACATGCATGCATATGTTTGATGCCTCCTATAAAATGTTAGGGCCAGCCAGGTGCAGTGGCTCACACCTGTAATCCTAACACTTTTGAGAGGCCAATGCAGGCAGATCTCTTGATCTCAAGAGTTCAAGACCAGCCTGGGCCACATGGCAAAACCCGGCCTTTACAAAAAGTACAGAAGATTAGCTGGGCATAGTGGCGTATGCCTGTAGTCTCAGCTACTTGGGGGATTGAGGCGGGAGAATTGCTTGAGCCTAGGAGGTCAAGGCTGCAGTGAGCTGAGATCGTGCCACTGCACTTCAGCCTGGATGACAAAGTGAGACCCTTTCTCAAATGAATGAATGAATGAACAAATAAATAAAATGTAAGAGCCATGGGTAAATCAGTGGTATTTCTTACCCCCAATGCATCTAACAGAACATACTTTAATTAGTAATAGTACTTTCTATAGCAGTAATTTTTACCTCTTTGAAGTAAAGGGTTATACCAGATTTTGGGGGACTGGAACAGTGATTCTGATATGTTAATATACTCTTTTATCCCCACCTGGCATACAAAAAAGGTACCAGCAAATTTAGAGATCTATTTTTGTGTCTGCTGACATATCAAGTAGAAAATTTCCCACCTCCCCACTACCTTTTCCATTTACCGCTCTTTCAGTTTGCGGGCTTATCTGGCTGTTCTGTTCTTTGTGTCTCTCTAAATTGCTGTCATTTACCATTCTCTGGATCAGTCATTTGCAAAGTCTGATCTGGAGATCTCTGAGTCCCTGAGATCTTTTTAGGAGGGAGGTGGTAAAGTCAAAACTATTTTCATAGTAATAACACTTAGACATTATTTGCCTTTTTCACTTTCATTCTCTCAAGAGCATACGGGGTCTTTCCAGAGTCTATATGATGTGCGATTTGCAATAGAAACATTTGAGGATCTGTTGGTCTACTGTTAAGTCAGACATTCAATAGAGTTGTAAAAATACAGGACAGTACCACTCTTCTCACTAACTTTTTTTGTTTTGGAAATATATTTTTCATAAAAATTTTATTATAATCTTGAATTAACAGATTTTTAAAAATTCTGTTTTAGTTCCTAATATGGTGTATATCAATGGCTATTATTTATATATTATTTATATAGGTTATGTTTCTTTGGTTTCCTCAATAATTTGTAAGGGTAAAAAGGGTCCTGAGACCAAAAAATTTAAGAAGAGCTGCTCTAGAATTCATTCATGCCTCTTGGGTAGCTGGCTCTGCAGTCTTCCCCAGTCATCTGGATGGCAGACGTCCTACCAGCCTCTGTGCCAGAGGTCACCTTAGCCCCTTGTTAGCGTCAGTCATGTCTCTGCACCCTCACTGTTCACCCTCTTGTCTAGTGCTGCTCTATCTGAAATCTGTAACTCCTGGAACTGGCTGAGACCCCTCTTCTGGAGTCAGGCTTGCTTACTGGTATGGTTTGGATCTGTGTCCCCTCCCAAATCTCATGTTGAAATGTAATCCCCAGTGTTGGAGGTGGGGCCTGGTGGGAGGTGATTGGATCAGGGGGCAGGTTCTCATGAATGGTTTAGCATCATCCCTTTGGTACTGTTCTCACAATAGTGAGTGAATTCTTGTGAGATCTGGTCATTTAAAGGTGTGTGGCACCTCCCCCCGCTTTCTTACTCCTGCTCTGGCCATGTGATGTGCCTGCTCCCCCTTCGCCTTCTGCCATGATTATAAGCTTCCTGAGACCTCCCCAGAAGCCAAGCGTATGTCAGTACCATGCTTCCTGTACAGGCTGCAGAACTGTGAGCCAATTAACCCTCTTTTCTTTGTAAATTACTCAGAGATATTTCTTTGTAGCAGCATGAGAACAGCCTGATCACACAGTCTCACTCGCACAGGACCACCCACATTTGGATGTCTGCCTGACACGGATAGGTGACAGAGAGACTCGAGAGTTGAGGGCCTAGGAAGTGTGCTAGAGGTGATGCTCCTCCTCTTTCCCCTTCCCCAGTTCTCCTGGCTGTGCCTTCCTGCCCTGCCCTTCCTGGAACACCAGCTCTACCCCTCCTGCCTGCGCCCTTATCTCCCTTGCCTCATCGGCACTCCACGCACCACTGGGTACTTTCCCAGCCTCGGTTGGACACAGCTCTCTATTGTACTTGGGCTGCCCGGTGTTTGAGAGAAACGCAACTCGACGGAGTTACTGCAGTTATGATTTCTTACCTCACTTAAGTCTTCAGTTCTCTTGAAAATTGTTTTAATTGATGGGTTTCGACTTCCATTCCATTCTTTTCAAAGATTAATCTAAATCTTAGTTACCTTATTAAATCCATTCACTTTATCTCTGTCCCCACACTTAGCAGACAATATGAATTTATAATGAAAAGTTTTAAAATGAAGATAATTCTTGGTAGATAATCCTTAAATATATAGGGCTAAAGTGTTTAAGAAGTAACAGAAAGGAAGAAAAAGAAGGCAGGGAAGTGACCATTGGAAGGAGATGGGGGTTGATGGTCCGCAGGTGTCCCAGGGCAGAGAATGTTCCCGCCCCATGTCTCGCCCTGCTCATTTCTGTGCCCGCCCCAGCATACCTAACACCACACTCATCTTGGCCTCAGATCTCTTCCTTGCTTATGCTTTCTGTGGCATCTTTCTCTCTCTAAGGTGCCCAGGTAACTGGAATAAATCATCCCTTCTTCCTTCTCACCTCCACATCTAGTCATCACTAAGAACTGTCTGTGCTTTGGTTTCCTGTTGAGTTGTTTTGAGGACTTGACATTTGTAAAGCGTTTAGAGCAGCCTGGGGCATGTAGTAAGCACTAAATGGGTGGTGGTGACTCTAAGCTCTTGTTACCCCCCCAACCCATGTCAAATCCACTGTTGGTCTTCAGCTCTACCCATTTCTGCTGTTTACCATCTGGTACCTGCATCTCACATTACTCTGCCAGCCAGTCCCTCTGGCCTCTGGTCTGTGCTGTGCTTTGCTGCCCAGATGATTTTTACAGTATCTGTCTGACCATGCCTCTTTTCTGCTTCAGACCCTGTTAGCTTGGCAGCTTCGCAGTGCCCATTGTGACTGCCCCTGCCTTCCTTTCCACTCTTAGTTCACAGCACTCGCTCCTCGACTGAGCCAGGCCCGGCCATAATGAACCGTTTGTAGTAGTGCACACATGCTGTACTGTTTGACACTTGGTTCCTTTGTATTTGCAGGGAACCCCCTGCCCCCAACATGAATTCTGGCTGGTCTTTCAGAGCCCTGTTGACCTGTGACCTCTGCGGCGAGGCCTTTTCCCCCTTTTCTTAATAAAATAAGTCAGCCTTGTACTCTATGTTGAGTTTTCTACCTAGAGTTGTACCTTACCTTGTACATCTTGTATACTTCACATATTGCACTGTATTACTCATACTTGTATTCAGGTGGTTTGACACTGCAAGTGGTCAGTGTGTGGTGCTGTGTGCCTGTAGTCCCAGCTATGCAGAAGGCTGAAGTAGGGGAATCACTTGAGTCCAGGAGGTCAAGGCGTCAGTGAGCCATGATCACACCACTGTACTCCAGCCTGGGCGACAGAGTGAGACCCTGTCTCAAATCAGACAAAACAAAAACAAAACAAACAAACAAACAAACAAAAAGAAACCTGTTGCTAAGATCCAGACTTCAGAGCCACACTGCCTTCTCATCCTTGTTCTCCTGCCCAGTAGCTTTGTCATATTATCCAAGTTACTTACCCTCCCTATGCTCAATTTCCTCTTTTGTAAATTGGAGTAATAACACTCACTTCATAAGATTATAGTGAAGATTAAATGAAATACTGTATTTCATTAAATATGAGATGTCATTGATGGTAAGATGTACCGTTATTTTATGTACCACTAAAAAGGTTTACATGCCACCAATTATGAAGAGGATTCTTGATTTCAGAGATGTTAAAATGTGAAAACACACATGCATCATATTCAGTGGAGTGGCCACGTGTGAATGAGCCAGTACACATTTGCCTTTGCCTCCTGTACTGGACTTCAAACTCAGGGTGGGGACTGTGAGTCTCATTCAATATTGTGTCCTCAGAACCCTGCCAGACAATTTTAGATGATTAACATGTATATTCTAACAGAACTGATAACAGACTCTGCTCACCATTTTCTCCTGTCTGCAATCAAAGAGCAGACTGGAGAGTGTACCTTTTCTTCTAGGGCCTCATTTCTAAGAGGCTATGACAGCTCATCTTTTGCTCAGCCATGGTGGTGTCTTCATACTTTTCCCACTTACTGGTTCAGCTGTGTTATGAACCAAAATATGGGCTGTAAAGAACTGTAACCCACGTAGTCTTGTTGCCCTTGCTTTTAAGTGGTTTTCAGAATTATTTGAATTACTTTTTTTCTTTTCCTACATTCCACCTAAAGGTTTTTTCTCCCAAGGTCGAATAGAAGAATGATGAGTGATCTTGTGTGCAGGCAGGTGGGGAGATCTGGACAGTAGCACCCTTTATTGAAGTATGGCCCCTGAGGAACAGTCAGTGATAGGTTCTAATCTTGGGGTAAAAACCTAGGTCTTGGCATTGCGGTGTGAGAGGGGTGATACGAAGTCTTTTACAAACATTTTTTTTCAAAGTCCTGGTTTTATTAGTGACTAGAATAGGCTGAAATCTGGATGTGTTTTTGTGGATGATTGTCTTTCTCAGTTGCTCCACGATTCTGCCATTACATTGGTAGTTTTTGATGTTATTAATGTTATTAAAAAGCTTTAAATTTTTTTTATGTGTACTTATTGAGATACTAGGAGAGCTTGAAGTGGGGACTGTTAATCAGGTGATACGTTGAAGGTCTTAAATCTTCATGTAAACTACAATATTATTGCTTGTATTTTGAAAGATAAAATAATCTTGCTTAATACCAACAGCCAAAAACCAACTTATTTGTATATTTTAGCTAACTTTGAAATTTTCTTAGTGAAGAACAATTAAGTGACTTCATTATCTTACTGAGTCAGGTGTGGGAACAAAAGTTAGATTAAAAAAAAAAAAAGCAGCTGAACAATAGCTGGGTGGGGGTTTAGTTCATTTTTGTCATCTGTAAACAAAGTGAGAACAGGAAAGAATGGAGTGACTTCATGTATCAGTGTCATTATTTGTGTCTGGCATAGTGAATACATCGAAGCTCCTTTCCTCTTTGTTATGAATAGGGCTTTGTAAAAGAACAAACAAAATCCGTCACGATTTTTATTTTATCTGTAACTCATTGAGATCCCTTTTTTCCAACTAAGAGAACACCTGGTCAGGAGAGACAGGGCAGATCACCAAGCAAGCCCACACTTCGTAGAACAGCAGAGTTTTTATTGAGGATCATAAGATTATGTGCAGGTCTCTAGGAAGGAAGGGAGTGAGTGATCTGGTCACCAGACACCAGAATCTAGTGTCTCTGTATTCAAGGAAAAGCCTAGTGAGGCTATTAATCAGTGAAATGGGATCCTAGAGGAATGGTGAATTTGCCCTACAGAGGACCCCAAGTGTTCTAAAGTGAGTGGGAAGAAAAGGAGGGACCTCTGAATCTTGTGTGAAGATGGCATGGCTGTCTTGTGCTGATAAAGCAGGTGGTTTAAAAAAATTCTTCTATTCAAGTAGCGTATATAGAGACGATTTCTCATTTAAAGAACTCAGTTTACTCTTCCTAGTGAGGGTTGGCTGTCTGTTCTTACTACCAGCACTTTACTAAGCATAGATGTTTCTGGTTTTCTGGATGTATGTCGGAACCCTAGTTTACCTCCCACAGAAATAATGTTTCCTTGCTGATCTACAAAAAAACCCATTTTAATTGATGCACCTGCCAGCTATTGAATAGTGAAGGAGTCAGTGAATGTTCTTCCCCCTGAAACGGCTGTAAAACTGGATGAACTTGTCAGAAACACTTTTGGGCTCTGGAAATTGACCAAAAGCAAGCAACAATTTGAGAAACATTAATTCATAAAAACTGCTGACTTTTAGATAAAAAACAGTGGGAATTGATGGTGTTCTTGCCTGGAGTTATCCTGTTTCCCATCCCTTGGCAAAGTAATGCTACCAGGGTGTCAGCCCAATGGGTTCTTCATGACTACTGCCCAGAAAAACCAGTGCACTGAGAACAGCAGGTATTGTAGCAGAGAAAGAGTTTAATAATTGCAGGGCCAGCCAAGCAGAGGGACAGAGGAGGTATTTCACAAATCTGCCTCTCTGAGAATTCAAATTAAGGGTGCTTCGGTTGGCAGGGGCCTGGAGAACTATAATGTTTGACTAGGGATGAAATCATAGGGGTGTCTAAAACTGTTTTTGCATAGCTGAGTCAGTTCCTGGGAGGAGGTCTCAGGTGGTGTCTCCTGATCTGCCAAAGTGCTACTCTGAAAAATATCTCAAAGACCAGTTCTTTAGGTTTCACAATAGTGATGTTTTCTGTAGGGGTAGTTGAGAAAGTTAGAAATCTTGCAACTGCTGGTTACATGACTCTGAAACAGTAAGCAATTTAGAGAAAAGCAAGCTAAGCAATGGCAGGTCATGGTTTAGGAGTGCCTATTCTTTAGCAAAGATGTAGTCCCTGTCATAAGTCTAACCTTGTGACCTTTTGTTAGTCTTTACAAATATGGTTTCAACTTTTGAACAAGGGCAGGATCAGTTCAAGAAAGGACTATTATAACCCCTGCACAAGAATGAGCAAAAGCTGTTTAGCCTGATAGAAGCAAGCTTGAGTCAGTTATGTCAGATCTCCCTTAGCACTATAATTTTTGCAAAGGCGGTTTCAAGGGCAAGGCTGGCCATGAAAACCAGCTGACTTGATTTGGAGTGAAAGGCAGAGGACCCCATGCAGTAGCTAACAGAGAATGCCTCCAGCTCTCCTAGCCTAAGGATGTGGTCCATCATTTAACAGGGAGATCTTGGAAGTGAGAGAGCCATCAAGGGACTTGATAAGATCTCCACACATCCCTGGCTGATGGAGGCTGCATCTCACACAGAGGAGGCCTGAGAGGACCTGGGGGAAAGTAAGAGCTGGGGCTGACTGGAAAAAGGATGGAACTTTGAACAGCTCTCTTACTGGCTTCGTGTGTTTGAGCATAAGCTCCGACTAATCATTGACTGACCACTCAGATATGCAGACACGGGGACAACCTCTAGAGTGAGGTTAAACAACAACACTGAGGCTTTAAAAAACTGAGTAGAGACATCAGCTGCTGCGTCAGCTCTCACCATGAGTGAGAAAGATTCAGCAGATTAACTTCAGGCTAAGAAACAAAAACAGCACAGCAGTGCTCAAGAAAAAGATGATTACAATCCAGAGTTACTGTCGTGTATTTAACATGTCCAGTTTAAAAAATTATGAGAAACAAGGAAAAAAGCAGTCAATTGAAACTGCCTCTAAACGGACCCAGATGTTGGGTTTACCGGACAAAACAACTATTATAAATACATTTAAAGAATTAAGATAAGGAGGATCATGATTTAACAAATAGGGAATATAAATAAAGAAATGGAAACTTTGAAAAAGAAACAAATAAAGTCCTAGAGCCGAAAAGTAACCAAAATGAAAAATTCACAATAAGTGCTACATAGTGATTTGCAATGGCCAAAGCATCAGTGAACTTCAGGGTATATCAAAGGTATTAGCCAATCTGAAGAAAAAAGGTATAAAAAATACTGAAGAAAAATAAACAGAGCTTCAGAGACCTATGGGATAATACCCCATGCATCAACAATGTTTAACGTGAGTTCCAAAAGAGAGGGGAGAGAGAAAGGGACAGAAAAAGCATTTGAGGAAATGATGGCCATTGATATCCCAAATTTGATGTAAAACATTAATCTGTGGATCCAAGAAGCTCAACAGACCTCAAGTAGGATAAACACAAACAGATCTTCACTAAGTCATACTGCTGAAAGACAAAGACGGGAGAACATCTTGAAAGCAGTGAGAGAAAAACAACTCATTATGGAGAGAGCAATGATAAAATTCTTATCAGAACAGTGGAGGCCAGAAGGAAATAGAATGACGTATTCAAAATGCTGAAGGAAAAATTTTCAACTACAAGTTCTAGATCCAGCAAAATTATCCTTCAAGAATGAAGGTTTAGTAAAGACATTCCCAGATAAACAAAGACTTGCTTTATAAGAAATTCCAAAGGAAGTCCTTAAGGTCGAAAGGAAGTCCGTAGGAAGGAATGAGAAGCTCCAGAAATGGTAAATAGGTGGGTAAATATGGAAGTCTATATACATGTCTCTTTTCTTAATTTTTAAAGGACCTAAGAGTGTTTAAAGCAATAATTATAATACTGTATTATTGATATTGTAAAATATGTAGATGCCATATATATGATAGTAGTAGCTCAAAGGATGACAGAGAAAATGAAGCTGAATTGGAGCAAGCTGGCCAAATTTTATCAGAATTAAGTCAGTATTAATCTGAAATAGATTGTGATGAAATGAGACACATGGTAATTCCTAGAGCAATTACTAAATAACTAAAAAGTATACATTGAAAGAATCAACAGAGGAATTAAAATAGTTCACTACTGAATATTCATTTAATACAAAAGAAGGCACTAAAGGAGGAACAAAAAAGGCCTGAGACATAGCTAAAACAAATAGCAAAATGGCAGGTTAAATCTAACCATATAAATACTTACAATAAATGCCAATCAAAAGTCAGAAGTTGTCAGACTGGATTAAAAAAAAATCTATATGTTGTCTACAAGTAAAACACATTAAAGACATGAATAGGCTGAAGGTAAAAGAGTGGAAAAGATGTAAGCCATGCAAACAGAAACCAGGTGAGTGTTGGAATAGCCACAGAAAAAGACTCAGGACTAATAAATGAGGCTGGCAAGGTTGCAGTTTGTAAGACCAGTGTACAAAATCAGTTATATTTCTGTATATCACAAATCGAGAATCCAGAAATGTAGGTATAAAAACAATTCCATTCACAGCAGCATCAAAAAGAATAAAATACTCAGGAATAAATCTAATAAAAGAATTGCAGTTGCACTTGAAAACTATAAAACATTCCTGAGAGAAAGAAGATTAAATGGAAAAGTATTTTATATTTATGAGTTGGAAGACTTTACATTGTTAAGATGGCATTTCTTCACAAATTCATCTATAGATTTAATGCAAGTCCTAACAGAAACACTGGCAGTTTTTTTTTTTTTGGTAGAAATTGATAAGCTTTTCCTAAAAGTTATATGGAAATACTAAGGACCTTAAATAACCAAGATAATTTTGAAAAAGAATAACAGAGTTTGAAGATTTACACTCCTGAGTTTCAAAACTCATGCTACTGTGATCAAGACACTGTGCTATTGGCATAAGGGTAGACATATAAATCATTGCAACAAAATTGAGAGTTCAGAAATAAACCTTTATGGCCAGTTGATTTTTGACAAAAGTGCCAAGGCAGTTGGGAAAGGATAGTTTTTTCAATACACAGTGCTGAGACAATCAGGTTTCTATATGCACAGAAATGAACCTGACCCTTACCTCACATCATACATAAAAATCAACTCAAAATGCATGTTAGTCCTCAATGTAGCAGCTAAACCTATAAAACTGCAGAAGACAACATAGGAGAAATTATCTGTGACTTTCGATTGGGCAAAGACTTCTTAGATATGACAACCAAGGAATTGGCCATAAAGAAAAAAATTGTCTGGGTGTGGTAGCGCACGCCTGTAACCCCAGCACTTTGGGAGGCTGAGGGAAGAGGATTGCTTGAGGCCAGGAGTTTGAGACCAGCCTGGGGGACATAGTGAGAAATCATCTTTTAAAAAAAGTTGTTTATAAGTAGAAAAGTACCCCAATATGGTGGCACACACCTGTAGTCCTAGCTGCTTGGGAGGCTAAGGCAGGAAGATCACTTGAACCCAGGAGTCCAAGGTACATTGAGTTATGATTGTACCACTGTGCTCCAGCCTGGGAAACAGCGAGAACCTGTCTCAAAAATTTAAAAATAAATCATAATAAAATAAAAAAATTGAATACTCGTATTTCAGAATTTAAAACTTTTACTATTCAAAAGACACCTTTAAGGAAATGAAGAGATAAGCACAGGAGAAAAATACTTGCAAAACATGTGTCTGATACAGGACTTGGATCCAGATGTACAGAACTCGTGCAATCAATACTAAGAAGACAACCCAATTTAAGATGGACAGAATTGCTGGTTAGACATTTCATGGCCAATATGCAAATTAAAAGATGCTCAAGATCACTAGCCGTTAGCGAATTGCAAATTAAAACTACAATAAAATTAAAACTAAGATACATAATAACCACTATATATCCACTAGAATGGATGTAATTTAAAAGACTGACAATACCCAGCATTAGTGAGGATATGAAGAAACTAGAATCTTCATACGTTGCTTACAGGATCATAACAATTGTAGTCACTTTGGAAAATTTGGTTGAAAGTTAAACATTAACTTACCATATGCCCTGAAAATTCTGTTGTTAGGTTTCTACCCAGGGTGAAAACATGTGTCCATATACAGTAGCATTATTCATAATAGCTAAAAGCTTCAAACAGCCCAAATATTCACCGGCTGGTGAAAGGATAAACAAAATGTGGCATGTCCATGCAATGGAATACTATTCAGCAGTTTACAAAGGAACAAACTGCTGATATATGCTGCAACATGGATGAACCTCAAGAGCACACTAAGTGAAAGAAGCCAGATACAAAAGACTACATATTGTATTATTTTATTTACATGAGACTCCCAGAAAAGACAGATCTGGAGACAGAAAATGATCGGTGGTTGCCTAGGGTTGAGGGTACAATTAGGGATTACTGCAAGTAACCACAAGGGAACTCTTGGAGCAGTGGTCTTGCAGTGGTGGTCACACAACTCTACACATTTACTAAAAATTGTTGAATTATACACTTACAATAAGTAAATTTCATGGTGTGTGAATTATACCTCAGTAAAGCTGTTTAATAAAAAGCCTATTTGAGTGAGGCTTGCAAGCCTTTTAGGCCTGGAGCAGTAACAGCTCTTTAATTCAGTATTCCTTCTGCCTTTCTGGTAGGAACTATAATTCAGGTTAAACAAATATGGGCACACCTGTTCTATTGCACTCCATTTTATTTTATTGCACTCCATGTATTTATTGCACCATAGATACTGCCTTTTTTCTTTTTATTAAACAAACAGAAAGTTTGTGGCATCCCTGCACCCAGCAAATCCATCAGTGCTGGTTTCCAGCAACATGTGTTCACTTAGTGTCTCTGTGTTACATTTGATAATTCTGACAACACTTCAGACTTTATTATCTCTGTTACGGTAATCTGAGATCAGTGATCTTTGATGTTACTATTGTAATTGTTTAGGGTCATTGCACACTGTGCCCATTTCCTCTTGAAAATGAATGTAAATGGAGAAAAGATGCAAACTGAAGCCTGGGACCCCAGGATGAGAAGGAATCTGCAAAGGGCTTGTGCAAAAATTGTTTGTTTGCAAATAATATTTTAATCAGTTTTATTTAAGTACAACTTATCTAAAATAAAATAAAGCTGCCTGTTCCATGAGCTTGGACAAATGTATAGACCAGTGTGACTTCCACCCTATATCTAGATATAGCACATTTCACTTGTCCCAAAAAGTTCCTTTGTGATCCTTTGCAATCAGTCCATCCTGTCTCCTGCAACCAATGATCTGCCTTCTTTCACCATACATCAATTTAGCCTGCTCTAGAATTTCATAGTAACGGAATCATATGTTATGTAATCTTTTTGTGTCTGGCATTTTTTACTCAGCTTAATGTTTAAAAAACTCATCCGTGTTGTTGTGTTTCACAGTTTGTTCCTTTTTATTCCATTGTATGAATATATCTCAATTTCTGTATCCTTACACCTATTAATGGACATTTGAGTTGTTTAAAAATTCAAAAATGGGCTATTAGGAGTAAAACTTCTGAAACATTCTTCAAGTCTTTTTGTTGATACATATTTTCATTTCTCTTGTGTAAATACCTAGGAGAGGAATTGCTGGGGCATTGGATAAAAATATTTTAATCCAGTAAGAAATTGCCAAACTTCCCAAAGTGATTGTAGCATTCTACACTCCCACTGGCAGTGTATGCAAACGCCAGTTCCCTTCTGTTCCCGCCAGCAGTTGGTGTTCTCAGCCTTTTCCATGGTGTTCATTCTGACGGATATGGTGATATTTCATTGCGATTTTAATTGAGATTTCTCTGATGATTAATGATGTCAAACATTTTTTCCTGTACTGTTTGACTAATTGTATATCTTCTTTTGGGACATTTTGTTCATATCTGTTGACTGTTGGGTTTAATTTTTTATAATTCATTATTTCTGTTTTGGATATAAGTCCTTTGTCAGATAGATAAATTATGAAAATTTTTTTTCAACCTATGTTTGCCTTTTCACTTCCTTAGTGGTGACTTTTGAAGAGCAGAACTTTTAAATTTTGATGAAGTGAATTCAATTTTTTAGTTTGGAGCTTTTTATCTTTTACTAAGAAACCTGTGCCTGCCCTTGGTTTATGAATAGTTTCTCCTAGAAGTTTTACAGTTCTAGTTTTTATGCCTAGATCAATGATCCATATTGAGTTAATTTTTGTGTATATTAAGAGACAAGGGTTGAAATTCATTTTTTCTATATGTATGTTCATTTGTCCCAGCGCTATTTGTTGCGAATACTTTTTCCTTTTGAATTGCAGTTCACCGTCTATGTATGGCTTTATTTCTGTACTCTTTATTCCGTTCATTGATCTATGTGTCTAGCCTTAGGCCAGTGTCATACTGTCTTGGTTACCGAAGCTTCATACTTAGTCTTGACATCAGATAATGTAATTCCTCTAACTTTTCAAAAAGTGCATAAAATACTATAAAACAAAAGGTACATAGTAAACAGTCTTGGAAAATATAAACAGAGAGGAAGGCAGAATAGAGATTAAAAAGTTAGTATTCAAATGTGCAAGCCTTTTGTGCAGTTGGGCTACAACCAAAGCCGTCTAAGCCTGAGAACCTTGGAGTAAACAGTTTAATTTGATTTCATCATGTTAAAACACACACTCATTTGTTAGTTTTTGTTTTCATTCCCATCAGGATTTTGAACCTTTTGGTGACATCACCTGTTTTCCTTTTTTGAGAAGAATTCGTTTTTAGTTCTCTTCAGCAGTTCTAGTTCATTAATTCCCATAGTTGCTGCTACATGGGAATTAGCAATTTCCCTGAGCAATTTCCACTCTATATCTAACACGTAAGTGAACAGATATTTTAGATGTGGTTTCACCTTTTGAAAGGAGGCAGCAATTCAACAGTTCTTATTCAATGAATGAGAAAATGTTCTCTTCTAGAACTCTTCAGAAGCTGTTGATTTTATTTTGATATTAGTAATTATCATATCTGAATTCTTTTGGCTGTGAAGAGCAGAAATCCCAATTTATAGTAGTATCTGAATGGTGTAAACAGCAGAGAAAGGTTACCTCTCGAAGCTGGAAGTCACGAGACAAGGCACCTCGTTTCCATTAATTCAGCAGCTCAGTGTTGATGAGGGCATCAACACACCAAGTTCTGTTTTTAATTTTGCCATCTCAGCATATTGACTTTGTCTTCAGGCTCCCTGTAAGCTAAAGATGGACCCGGCACATATAGACGTGCCAACAACAAGTGTCACACTAAGAGTAAGAAAGGCCTTTCCAAAAGCTCTGTGTCATGCTTCACCAACCAGACCTAAGTTTTCTGCCTCCCATAAACTAGCCAGTTGCAAGGAGGGTGAGATGACAGTGATGGGGTTACTATAGCCAGGATCCCTGGAATAGTACTTCCACCTTTTAAAAGTGAGAGAACCAGGATGCAGAAGGATAGTCACTTTCTAAGGTCACACAGGTAGGAATAATAAAAAATGATTGGGATTGTTATTTAAATCCAGTCCAGGTCTGTCTGGATTTTATTTGCATGTATATTCTTCTATTTGAAGACATTCAGTGAAATTCATAAATGGACTGTGGCACTTAAAATAATTTGTGCACATAGTGGCTTGTATGTCTGCTTTCTCTGCTGATGTGTGAAAGTGAAAAATCAAAGGCTTTCCCTAACACCTTTCCCTGAAGTCTAATTTAAAAGACAAGATAGCAACACAAGTTTGATGTGCTTTTGGAGGAGTACAGACAGTAAACAAAACAAAACAAGACAAAGAAAAACCCCACCACCTAGAATTCTTTCTCAAGTTAGATTGTCCAGAGCCAATATAGCAGCTCAACAATGTCATTAAAGAACCAGGTTTCCTCCCTTGTTCTGCCTCTTAGCTGATTACCTCATGGGTGCAAGATGGCTGCTACAGCAGCCATCAGATCCATATTCTAGGTAGAGAGAATGGGAAAAATGTGAAAAGCCCCACCAGCTGTGTCTGTTTTCCTTTTTTCAGGAAAACTATCCAGCACTGTGTGATAGAAATACAATGCAAGCCACAGATATAATTTAAAACTTTCTGGCTGGGCACAGTGGCTCATGCTTGTAATTCCAGCACTTTGGGAGGCTGAGGCAGGTGGATCACTTGAGGTCAGGAGTTCAAGACCAGCCTGGCCAATATGGTGAAACCTTATCTCTACTAAAATTACAAAAGTTAGCTGGGTGTAATGGCGGGTACCTGTAGTCTCAGCTACTCGGGAGGCTGAGGCAGGAGAATCGCTTGAACCTGGGAGGTGGAGGTTGCAGTGAGCCGAGATTGTGCCACTGCACTCCAGTCGGGGCGACAGAGCGAGACTCCATCTCAAAAAAAAAAAAAGAATTTCCAGTAGTCAGTAGTCATAGTTTAAAAACTGAAAAAAAAAGCACATTAAGTAATATATATTAGTAATAACATTTCATTTTACCCAATATCGCCAAAATAATATCATTTCAAGTGTAATCAATGAAAACAATTTTTGTTTTTATACTTAGTCTTCAAAATCTGGGGTGTATTTTACAACTGCAGCTTATCTCAGTTTGCGCTAGCCACATTTCCAGAGCTCAGTAACTACATGTGGCTAGTTGGGGTGTATTGGTAAGTAACAACTAACTGGCTTTCTAGGAAAAACATGCATAAATATGCATACATGAGTTTACTGTAAATTTTACAAATTTAACAGACTTTTAGTGCACAATTTATAAATAATGAGAACAGAATATCCTTTATTTTCAATTCCGTATAGCTCGTTGATTCTCACAAAACACTTTCATTGATTTTTTTTTTTTCTGAACTCTCACAGCTAACTTATAGCTGCAATTCAACTGTAATTTGATGAAAATGACTATAAATAAATGCTTAGTTACTGTCCTATTTAGTAAAGTAGTTGCTCACATTATTGGCAAATGAATGTAGTTCCAATATGAATGTTGGTTGATATTTTTGCTTATGTTAATGAGATTGTTTTTGTTTTTTTGTTTGTTTTCTGTTTATGCTGTACTGGCTACAGTCATGATACACTGTATCATCGTGCACCCATCACCCAAGCAGTATACACTGTACCATATTTGTAGTCTTTTATCCTCACCCACCCCCCCACTCTTCCTCCCAAGTCCCCAGAGTTCATTGTATCATTCTGATGCCTTTACATCCTCATAGCTTAGCTCCCACATATCAGAACATATGACGTTTTGTTTTTCATTCCTGAGTTACTTCACTTAGAATAATAGTTTCCAGTCTCATCCAAGTCACTGCAAATGCTGTTAATTCATTCCTTTTTATGGCTGAGTAGTATTCCATCGTATATGTATACCACAGTTTCTTTATCCACTTGTTGATTGATGGGCATTTGGGTTGGTTCCACGATTTTGCAATCGTGAATTGTGCTGCTATAAACATGCGTATGCAAGTATCTTTTTCAAATAATGACTTTTTTTTTCCTTTGGGTAGATACCCAGTAGTGGGATTGCTGGATCAAATGGTAGTTCTACTTTTAGTTCTTTAAGGAATCTCCACACTGCTTTCCATAGCGACTGTACTAGTTTACATTCCCACCAGCAGTGTAGGAGTGTTCCCTGATCACTGCATCCACACCAGTATTGACTGTTTTTTTTATTATGACCATTCTTGCAGGAGTAAGGTGGTATCACATTGTGTTTTTGATTTGCATTTCCCTGATCATTAGTGATGTTGGGCGTTTTTTCATAGGTTTGTTGGCCATTTGTATATCTTCTTTTGAGAATTGTCTATTCATGTCCTTAGCCCACTTTTTGATGGGATTGTTTGGTTTTTTTCTTACTGATTTGAGTTCGTTGTAGATTCTGGATATTAGTCCTTTGTTAGATGTATAGGTTGTGAAGATTTTCTCCCGCTCTGTGGGTTGTCCGTTTACTCTGCTGACTGTTCCTTTTGCCGTGCAAAAGCTCTTCAGTTTAATTAGGTCCCAACTATTTACCTTTGTTTTTATTGCTTTGCTTTTGGGTTCTTGGTCATGAAATCCTTGTCTAAGCCAGTCTAGAAGGGTTTTTCCAATGTTATCTTCTAGAATTTTTATAGTTTCAGGTCTTAGGTTTAAGTCCTTAATCCATCTTGAGTTGATTTTTGTATAAGGTGAGAGATGAGGATCCAGTTTCATTCTCCTACATGTGGCTAGCCAATTACCCATTTGTTGAAAAGGGTGTCCTTTCCTCATTTTACGTTTTTGTTTGCTTTGTTGAAGATCAGTTGGCTGTAAGTATTTGGGTTTATTTATGGGTTCTCTATTCTGTTCCATTGGTCTGTGTGCCTATTTTTATGCCAGTACCATGCTGTTTTTTTGACTATGGCCTTATAGTATAGTTTGAAATCAGGTAGTGTGATGCTTCCAGATTTGTCCTTTTTGCTTAGTCTTGTTTTGGCTATGCAGGCTCTTTTTTTGGTTCCATATGAATTTTAGAACTGCTTTTTCTAACTCTGTGAAGAATGATGGTGGTATTTTGATGGGGATTGCATTGAATTTGTAAATTGCTTTTGGAGTATGGTCATTTTCATAATACTGATTGTACTCATCCATGAATGTAGGATGTGTTTCCATTTGTTTGTGTCGTCTGTGATTTCCTTCAGCAGTGTTTTGTAGTTTTCCTTGTAGCGGTCTTTTGACTCCTTGGTTAGGTATATTCCTAAGTATTTTATTTTTTTGCAGCTATTATAAAAGAGGTTGAATTACTGATTTGATTCTCCACTTTGTTGCTGTTGGTGTATAGAAGAGCTACGGATTTGTGTACATTAATCTTGTATCCAGAAAATTTTGCTGAATTCTTTTATCAATAAGTTCTAGGAGCTTTCTGGAGGAGTCCTTAGGGTTTTCAATGTAAACGATCATATTGTCAGCAAACAGGGACAGTTTGACTTCCTTTTTACTGATGTGGATGCCCTTTCTGCCTGCCTGCCTGCCTTTCTTTTCTTTTCTTTTCTTTTCTTTCTTTCTTTCTTTCTTTCTTTCTTTCTTTCTTTCTTTCTTTCTTTCTTTCTTTCTTTCTTTCTTTCTTTCTTTCCTTTCCCTCTCTCTCTCTCTTTCTTTCTTGTCTTTCTTTCTTTCTCTCTTTCTCTATGTCTGTCTGTCTTTCTGTCTTTCTTACTGCTTTGGCTAGGACTTCCAGTACTATGTTGAAGAGGAGTGCAGAGAGTGGGCATCCTTGTCTTGTTACTGTTCTGAGCGAGAATGCTTTCAACTTTTCCCCACTCAGTATTATGTTGGCTGTGGGTTTGTCATAGGTGGCTTTTATTACATTAAGGTATGTCCCTTGTATACCAGTTTTGCTGAGGGTTTTAATCATAAAGGGATGCAGGATATTTGTCAAATCCTTTTTCTGCATCTGTTGAGATATCATGTGATTTTTGTTTTTAATTCTGTTTATGATTTTCACTGTATTCTATTGGTAAAAATAAGTTATTAAGTCTAGCATAGATTCAAGCGGGTGGGACGGGAAAGTGTCTTAATTTAATGTGTCTATAAAGGAATACCTGAGGCTGAGTAATTTATAGAGAAAAGGTTTATTTGGCTTGCGGTTCTGGTGGTTAGAAAGTTCAACATTGAGCATCTGCCCCTGGTGAGGGCCTCAGGCTGCTTCTGCATGTGGCAGAAGGTAAAGGGGAGCCAGTGTGTGCAGAGACCACGTGGCCAGAGAGGAGGAAAGAGCGGATAGGTGCCAGGCTCTCAAAGGAGTAAATAAAGTGAGAACTTACTCACCTTCTCATCCCCCAGGGAAGGCATTCATCTATTCATGAGGGATCTGCCCCCATGACCCAAACACCTCCCATTAGGCCCCACCTCCAGCATTAGAGATTAGATTTCTAGATGAAGTTTTAGAGGAGACAAACATCCAAACCATAGCAAGAATTTTCTTTCAGCTCTTGATTTAAAGAGTTAGACATGTGCAACAGGGAGGGATGTTATTGATGGCAGCAGTCTTGAAAAACAGCCAGCCCTCTGGCCCCCACAGTTCACATGAATCCTGCATGAAAGTTTACCCACTTTCCTCCCAGGATCCCCAGAGTCTCATCTCATTAGGGCATCAAGCTCAAGTTCTTGATCTTGTCATCTAAGTCAGGTCTGGATGAGGCTTGTTGGAGTGGGTCCTCAAGTACAGTTCTTTTGGATTTAAGGACCAGTGGACTAATGGACAAGTGTTTTGCCCCTCACACACCCAGGATCCAGTGATTATCAGCAATAGGACAACTGTAGGAGACATTACTGTTAATGAAAACGATTGGACTGTAAGGCACTTCTCAGTCCCTAGTCCATGGTGATTGTGAAATCTAGACAGATATGTGTGATCAGTTCCTTGATTTAGGGCCCAGACCGAGTCCCTCAAGTGCATCTGTGTGGTTTTTGGCTTCATCCTCTGAGCTCTTGACTCCACACCCTGAACTAGTCGTCCTTTTTCATAAGAAATGGCCAGGTTTTGCATTTGAATAGCTTTCCTAGACTGCTTCCTATGGGTAAAATTTGGGGTCCTAAACATCTCTTTTCATTTTGAACTGTCTCTCCTTTTCAGTCTAATATTTTATAAGCCCATTAGAAAACTATGTGGGCTTCCTGTGTATCTAATTGTAATCCTCTACATTAGACGGAAACTACACCCACAAATCTCTTTTAGACAGCCTCCTTTCTACTTTGAGAGTTGGGGTGCTGTGTGACAACACCCTTGAGGTTCTTAAAAACTTTTTTTTTTTAATCTATCAGAGAATGTCTAAGAGGCATGCCCTTAGGATTCTTAGAAACGGCTTCTTATCTGACATATTCCGTAAAGGTGTTTGGTTACAGTAGCACCCCATTTTCAGTTACCAGTTTCTGTTTTGATTATGTCATTACATCAAAACATAGTGGCTTAAAACAAATTGATACTCTGTATTAGGTTGCTTATGCCTGTGGATAAGCAGTTCAGGAGGGGTTCAACTGGATAGCATCATCTCTTTTTCATGTGGAATCAGCTTCCTCACGCATGTCTAACCACTTGGTGCTCCTTAGTGCCTCACTCTCCATCTCCACTCTGCTCCTCTCTCCTTCCTTCTTTGTCCCCTAGATGTGTGTGATCAGTTCCTTGATTAGGACCTAGACCCAACCCAATCCCCAACCCTTCCTTTATCCCACCTTTTCTCTCTTGCTCTTTCTCTCTGTCTCTCTTTCTCTGGATCGTCTCTCATCCTCCAGAATCTCTACATGTAGTGGTCTCAAGATAGTCACACTTCTTCCCAACAACCAACTTCTAAAAGACAAAAAGTAGAAACTGCCAGGTTAATTATGGTTCACACCTGGAACTAGCAAAATGTTGCTTCTGTTATCCACTGGTCTGTGCAGTTAGAAGGCCAGCCCACAGAAGTGGGCAGTTAGAAGTGGGCAGAGAGGTAGACTCCTCCTCTTGACGGGAAGCAGGACAGGCTGCAGAAGAGTGTATGAAATAGGAGACACTGTTTTGGGCATCTTTGGAAAGTGCAGTCTGCCACATGATGTTTAGAAATTATTTTAAATTTGATTTCTCAACGCTTTGTGTATGGGTATCCATATGTGCTATTTTTGTTAGATACAGCAATCACGAATATATTAACTTTGTTAAACATTTGAATTAGGAAGCTTTCCTTCACTGTTCTTTGCTCAGGAATAATTTTAAAGATTATAATGAACTATTTGTCAAAAGTTTGAAAGAACTTTCATAAAACCACCTGAACTGCCTACATGACAAAGATTTTTATTTGGTCAAATTTTTTTTTTAGTTCAATGTTTTTTTCTCCCTTGATTTCTTCTATATCATATATGCTTAGAAAGTCCTTTCCCAATTTCAGAACATTTGAATATTTAGTCACAGTTCCTATTTGTTGTACTTGTATATTTTACATATAATTCATTAATCCACATAGAATTGTTTTGGTGTGAGATGAAGGCATAGCTTGCTTTTCCCCACCCAGATTGTGAACCAATTAGATGACAACTCATCCATTCCCTGGTAATTTGCATTGCAGCCTTCATCCTATTCAATGTTAAATATTCTGGAGTCTGTTTCTGGGTTTCTGTTCTCTCCTATTGATATGTAAGTTCTTTTACCCATGCTGTGTTTTTAATTGTAACTATATTCCAAGCATCTTAAGTTTGTAGAAATCAGTAAGTGTTCATGGCTATGAAATGTGTGTAAATGCCACCCGACTGATACTAAGAAGGTAAGCTTTTAGACTATCGAGGACAAGTTTTTTTCAAAATGCTATTAAGAGTTTGTTTAATGTATACCTTAGCCAAATATTTTTGTGCTAACTTTTGTGTCCTAGAAAGGAGGAATAAATGGAACACATACTAACCACATGTTTATGCTTGTGATCATGACTTTCAAATATGTAAAGTGGTGTGTGTATGTCTCTCAGAAGGAAATGAATAAAATTTACCATTGAAGGTGATAGTCAAGTAAACTGAAGTGGATACTAGAAAAGAGTTTTCATAATTAATTAAAGAAGGCTGTTTGTAGAGTAGATCTAGTAATATTTAATTTCTGAACCATATCATTTAGCTAATAAATTACTTTAAAATGTACTCTTTAACAAAATGAATCTTTTATTTTCATTAATGTAGCTTGTTTTTGCTTTGCAGTTACTGCTTTGTGTTTGCTCTGGGATACCTCACAGTGTGCCAAGTTACTCGAGTCTATATCTTTGACTATGGACAATATTCTGCTGATTTTTCAGGGTAAGATGAAAACTTTGATTCAGTAGCCTGTTTTATCCATTCCAACAAGGTGGTTAAAGGATAAAATGTATTTGCATTTAGTAGTTCAAGTGAAAAGCTATTATTAAACATTTTAGTTGAAAATTTCTTTCTTTTTTTTATTTTTTTTAATTATTTTTTTATTATTATACTTTAGGTTTTAGGGTACATGTGCACAATGTGCAGGTTTGTTACATATGTATCCATGTGCCATGTTGTTTTGCTGCACCCATTAACTCGTCATTTAGCATTAGGTATATCTCCTAATGCTGTCCCTCCCCCCTTCCCTCACCCCACAACAGTCCCCGGAGTGTGATGTTCCCCTTCCTGTGTCCATCAGTTCTCATTGTTCAGTTCCCACCTGTGAGTGAGAACATGCGGTGTTTGGTTTTTTGTCCTTGCGATAGTTTACTGAGAATGATGTTTTCCAGTTTCATCCATGTCCCTACAAAGGACATGAACTCATCCTTTTTTATGGCTGCATAGTATTCCATGGTGTATGTGTGCCACATTTTCTTAATCCAGTCTATCGTTGTTGGACATTTGGGTTGGTTCCAACTCTTTGCTATTGTGAATAGTGCTGCAATAAACATACGTGTGCATGTGTCTTTATAGCAGCATGATTTATATACCCATTACTGGGTATATACCCAAAGGACTATAAATCATGCTGCTATAAAGTTCTAGATCCCTGAGGAATTGCCACACTGACTTCCACAATGGTTGAACTAGTTTACAGTCCCATCAACAATGTAAAAGTGTTCCTATTTCTCCACATCCTCTCCAGCACCTGTTGTTTCCTGACTTTTTAATGATGGCCATTCTAACTGGTGTGAGATGGTATCTCACTGTGGTTTTGATTTGCATTTCTCTGATGACCAGTGATGATGAGCATTTTTTCATGTGTTTTTTGGCTGCATAAATGTCTTCTTTTGAGAAGTGTCTGTTCATGTCCTTTGCCCACTTTTTGATGGGATTGTTTGTTTTTTTCTTGTAAATTTGTTTGAGTTCATTGTAGATTCTGGATATTAGCCCTTCGTCAGATGAGTAGGTTGCAAAAATTTTCTCCCATTCTGTAGGTTGCCTGTTCACTCTGATGGTAGTTTCTTTTGCTGTGCAGAAGCTCTTTAGTTTAATTAGATGCCATTTGTCAATTTTGGCTTTTGTTGCCATTGCTTTTGGTGTTTTAGACATGAAGTCCTTACCCACGCCTATGTCTTGAATGGTATTGCCTAGGTTTTCTTGTAGGATTTTAATGGTTTTAGGTCTAACATTTAAGTCTTTAATCCATCTTGAATTAATTTTTGTATAAGGTGTAAGGAAGGGATCCAGTTTCAGCTTTCTACATATGGCTAGCCAGTTTTCCCAGCACCATTTATTAAATAGGGAATCCTTTCCCCATTTCTTGTTTTTGTCAGGTTTGTCAAAGATCAGATAGTTGTAGATATGTGGCATCATTTCTGAGGGCTCTGTTCTGTTCCATTGATCTATGTCTCTGTTGTGGTACCAGTACCATGCTGTTTTGGTTACTGTAGCCTTGTAGTATAGTTTGAAGTCAGGTAGCGTGATGCCTCCAGCTTTGTTCTTTTGGCTTAGGATTGACTTGGCGATGCGGGCTCTTTTTTGGTTCCATATGAACTTTAAAGTAATTTTTTCCAATTCTGTGAAGAAAGTCATTGGTAGCTTGATGGGGATGGCATTGAATCTATAAATTACCTTGGGCAGTATGGCCATTTTCACGATATTGATTCTTCCAACTCATGAGCATGGAATGTTCTTCCATTTGTTTGTATCCTCTTTTATTTCATTGAGCAGTGGTTTGTAGTTCTCCTTGAAGAGGTCGTTCACATCCCTTTTAAGTTGGATTCCTAGGTATTTTATTCTCTTTGAAGCAATTGTGAATGGGAGTTCACTCATGATTTGGCTGTTTGTCTGTGATTGGTGTACAAGAATGCTTGTGATTTTTGTACATTGATTTTGTATCCTGAGACTTTGCTGAAGTTGCTAATCAGCTTAAGGAGATTTTGGGCCGAGACCATGGGGTTTTCTTGATATACAATCATGTCATCTGCAAACAGGGACAATTTGACTTCTTCTTTTCCTAATTGAATACCCTTTATTTCCTTCTCCTGCCTGATTGCTCTGGCCAGAACTTCCAGCATTATGTTGAATAGGAGTGGTGAGAGAGGGCATCCCTGTCTTGTGCCAGTTTTCAAAGGGAATGCTTCCAGTTTTTGCCCATTCAGTATGATATTGGCTGTGGGTTTGTCATAGATAGCTCTTATTATTTTGAGATACGTCCCATCAATACCTAATTTATTGAGAGTTTTTAGCATGAAGGGTTGTTGAATTTTGTCAAAGGCCTTTTCTGCATCTATTGAGATAATCATGTGGTTTTTGTCTTGGTTCTGTTTATATGCTGGATTACATTTATTGATTTGCGTATGTTGAACCAGCCTTGCATCCCAGGGATGAAGCCCACTTGATCATGGTGTATCAGCTTTTTGATGTGCTGCTGGATTCGGTTTGCCAGTATTTTATTGAGGATTTTTGCATCAATGTTCATCAAGGATATTGGTCTGAAATTCTCTTTTTTGGTTATGTCTCTGCCAGGCTTTGGTATCAGGACGATGCTGGCTTCATAAAATGTGTTAGGGAGGATTCCCTCTTTTTCTATTGATTGGAATAGTTTCAGAAGGAATGGTACCAGTTCCTCCTTGTACCTCTGGTAGAATTCAGCTGTGAATCCATCAGGTCCTGGACTCTTTTTGGTTGGTAAGCTATTGATTATTGCCACAATTTCAGAACCTGTTGTTGGTCTATTCAGAGATTCAACTTCTTCCTGGTTTAGTCTTGGGAGGGTGTATTTGTCGAGGAATTTATCCATTTCTTCTAGATTTTCTAGTTTATTTGCATAGAGGTGTTTGTAGTATTCTCTGATGGTAGATTGTATTTCTGTGGGATTGGTGGTGATATCCCCTTTTTCATTTTTTATTGCATCTATTTGATTCTTCTCTCTTTTCTTCTTTATTAGTCTTGCTAGCGGTCTATCAGTTTTGTTGATCTTTTCAAAAAACCAGCTCCTGGATTCATAAATTTTTTGAAGGGTTTTTTGTGTCTCTATTTCCTTCAGTTCTGCTCTGATTTTAGTTATTTCTAGCCTTCTGCTAGCTTTTGAATGTGTTTGCTCTTGCTTTTCTAGTTCTTTTAATTGTGATGTTAGGGTGTCAATTTTGGATCTTTCCTGCTTTCTCTTGTGGGCATTTAGTGCTATAAATTTCCCTCTACACACTGCTTTGAACGTGTCCCAGAGATTCTGGTATGTTGTGTCTTTGTTCTCGTTGGTTTCAAAGAACATCTTTATTTCTGCCTTCATTTCATTATGTACCCAATAGTCATTCAGGAGCAGGTTGTTCAGTTTCCATGTAGTTGAGCGGTTTTGAGTGAGTTTCTTAATCCTGAGTTCTAGTTTGATTGCACTGTGGTCTGAGAGACAGTTTGTTATAATTTCTGTTCTTTTACATTTGCTGAGGAGAGCTTTACTTCCAACTATGTGGTCAATTTTGGAATAGGTGTGGTGTGGTGCTGAAAAAAATGTATATTCTGTTGATTTGGGGTGGAGAGTTCTGTAGATGTCTGTTAGGTCCACTTTGTGCAGAGCTGAGTTCAATTCCTGGATATCCTTGTTAACTTTCTGTCTCGTTGATCTGTAGTCTTTTTAGTACTATCTAAGTCAGTAAGAGCCTTGTTCTGCTTCTTCCTGCCTAATGGGACTTCTTTTGGTTCTTAGGTCCTTGGGCTAGGTCAGTCTGAGTTTCCTAGAGAAGGCGCTCAAGGATGCATTTTACTTCTATGCATTTCACCTCTTTGCAGTGTTCTCCATTCGACACCAGTATTCAGTTGAGTAGTGGAAATAACTTCTGGCATTTGTTCCTTCAAAGGGGATTTATTTTCTTCCTGGTGCTAGATGAGTCTTTTTGTCCTGTAACAAAACTGATTTTGTATCTGTTGTGAAATAAATGCACAAGCTCTTACGAAGTAACTTGCTTTCCATCTTTATAAAGTGACATCTGCTAACACTTTGGTACCAGATGGGGAAGTTGAAGATAAACCTTTATATACGTATTTTTTTATGTCAAGCTTGACTGCTTTCTCCAGTGAACAAGATACAGGATGCCTGCTTTGGGCTAGTCTTGAGTCATCTGGACGGCATAAGTAATGAGCAGTAAATCCAATGTAAGGATAAGTGTATTGGAAAAATCATGTTACCTCTGAAAGAAAAATTGTTCAGCAATAGAAATGGACCAAAGTTGTATGAGCTCAGGGAAAAAAAAATGACTTCTATGAAACAAGAGAGTTTTAAAAGAGAAAGAGGAAATACCTTTTTCTCCCTAATGAGATTAAAGTATATTTTACTACACAGATTTTAAAAATAGGTTCAGATGAAAGGAAATTACATAAAAAACAAATAAAACCCAGGTCAAAACAAAACAATTTAAATGCACTAAAAAACTAGTTAATCAAAGCTATTGAGTGGAATTGGGAAATACACCTGGAAGGGCAGAAAAGGAGAGCAGATGCTGGCCATCTGGTTTATGGATAGTAGGTATTCCTGGAAAACATGACCTCTTGAGCAGGATCAGTAGATACTGGACCACTGTGAAAACCTTCGTGACCTTGAGGAAGTAGCCCAGGTCACACTGTCATCATAGTGTAATGAAATTGGGAAATAGTTATGTAAGTTTAAAAGAATTGCAATCACTTAGAAAATTTAATTCTCCTGAGAATTTGCACCTATATTGGTCTTGTTCATCATGCATCCTAGTGCTTAGCACAGGGTGACATTAAATATATATTGAGTCGGGAATAATACTTCAGTACAGAAGAAAGTTGAAAATACAGTGAGAAAAATGGGGGAAAGTAACAGACAACACATATGGAGAAACTGGAACCATGTGGGCAAAGCTGTGCCATCTGAAAGAGAAATTAAGAGCTTTGAATACTTGTTATATAATAAGTGAGAAATAAGCATTTATTAATAGTAGCAAATGAAACAAAAAGCATACTTTTAATTAGTTTAATGTTGATAACAAATATTAACATTAGCAACTTAAGGTTAACGATACTGTAAAATCATAAATTTTCACACTGACCTTTAGAGTCCTGGGACTCTGCAGGCAGGTTCTGCAGGTGTCAGAGGAGCTCAGCAGACGAGGTTCTAGGTCCTCCAGTCTTGCTTCAGCCACATCTGCTCTGTATTTCTGTAGTTTGTATTTTGGGATTCTGTATAATATTTCACTAAAAAATATTTTGTTGCTCTTTTAACCATTCGATTTAAAAAGTGATTTACATAGCCATTTGAATTTATTGTACAGCCGTGTGGATTGGTGTTAGTATGGATTTGTGTGATTCAGTCTTTACTGGGCTCTCACAGCCCCTCCATCAGTTTGATCTTGGTCATTACCCTTTTTATTTCCCTCGTCAGCTATTCCAAATTCTTGTCGGTCTCAAGACCTTTACCTCACATTTCTGTATTATTTAGGGATAGGCTAACTGCATTTAAAACAGTAACATTATTTCAGTGGCTCAATGTAATAAGAGTTTATTTCTCATTCACATTATAGTTCATTGAGGAGGGAGTCTTTGCTCCACACAGTCATTTAGGGAACCAGACTCCTTCCTTCTTGTGGTTCCACCTCCTTCAGGCTCTGGAATCCTGTAGGTGAAGTTGAGGGCGGGGTGGTGAGTGTGAGCAAAGCGAGGGTGTGCCTGCACAACACTTGTGCCTGCATCCTGTCAGCAAGCATGAGTCACGTGGCCTCACAGATCATAGGACAATTGACATTAAGAGCCTAGTGCATGTTTAAAAAACAGCTGTATAAGACGTGACTTTAGAAGTATTTTGCTGACATTTAAAAGGCTGGGTGTGGTGGCTCATGCCTGTAATCCCAGCACTTTGGGAGGCCAAGGCAGGTGGATCACTTGAGCTCAGGAGTTTGGGCAACATGGCGAAACCCTGTTTCTACTAAAACTACAAAAAATCAGATAGGCATGGTGGCGCATACATGTAGCCCCAGCTACACAGGAGGCTGAGGTGGGAGAGTCGCTTGAGCCCTGGGGGCAGAGGTTGCAGTGAGCTGAGATTGCACCACTGCACTCCAGCCCAGGTGACAGAGTGAGACCCTGTCTCAAAAAATGAAATAAATAAAAATAAAATGCCATTTAAATACTTAAATGCAGTTTTAAAGGTTTAAATATGTAGAAGAAAAACAATCTGGCCTTTTTAAGATAGAAAACCTTTTATAAATCTCCAAGTTTAAAGAATAATTTTTATCCATTAGAAGGAAACTTTTGTTATTATTATACTTTAAGTTCTAGGGTACATGTGCACAACATGCAGGTTTGTTACATATGTATACATGTGCCATGTTGGTTTGCTGCATCCATTAACTCATCATTTACGTTAGGTATTTCTCCTAATACTATCCCTCCACCATCCCCCCAACCCACGACAGGCCCCGGTGTGTGATGTTCCCCTCCCTGTGTCCAAGTGTTCTCATTGTTCCCTTGCTACCTGTGAATAAGAACATGCAGTGTTTGGTTTTCCATCCTTCTGATAGTTTGCTGAGAATGATAGGTTTCCAGCTTCATCCATGTCCCTACAAAGGACATGAACTCATCCTTTTTTATGGCTGCATAGTATAGGAGAAAACTTTTGACCATTATGAGTGAACTGATAAATGGTAGATAGTCGAATTAGCTGAAGGAGGCCATTGTGGCAGAATGACCTTGAAGGCTCTTGTTTTTTTTTGTTTTGTTTTTTAATGGGCACAAGAGAGAAAAAAGCCACCTAGAGACAGACTCTCCCCTTGATGAAGTATTCAGGCACAGGGAACCCTTGAATGTGTTATAATACGTGAGCAGAAAAGATCCTGACTTGATCCTAATTAGAGTGAATATCATAGCTATTCAGAATGTTAGATGGCTAATAAGGTGGATTGGATGGTGACTCACCCTTTGTGCTGAGCTGATCCGTTGCTCTGATGCTAGAAAGTGCAAGAAGCAAAGCCCAGACTCTTGCTGAGGAATCAGTGTGAAATCTCTCTTGTATGGGACAGTTTTACTTGCACAAGAGTATGGAGAAACTGTGTGTGTGTGTGTGTGTGTGTGTATGTGTATGTGTAAATTGTTAGGTTTAAGATACATTTAAAATGTTGATTAGATAAAGAGAAACTTATACCATAATACAAGTTTCTGTTTACAGAAAGGTTGAAAAGCTACTGAAGTTGTTCGGTCTCATGTTAGCCTCAGAAAATAGATACAAGAGAAGTATAAAACAACTAAATAGCTTTCTTCATGTCAGCAGTAATCAGTTAGAAAATATGATAGAAAAAGGATCCTATTTCAAAAGCAAGAAAAACCATGAAATATGTAGTAATATGTGTAAAAAGAAATGTACAGAACCTCTGTGCAGAAAACTATAAATTTTTACTGTAGAACATAGAGTAATTGGAAAAAAAATCAGCCTGTTTGTTTGAATAATAAGACTCAGTATTGTGACTGGGTGCAGTGGCTCACACCTGTAATACCAACACTTTGGGAGGCCAAGGTGGGAGGACCACTTGAGCTTAGGAGTTCAAGAGCAGCCTGGGCAACATGGTGAAACCCCATCTCTACAAAAAATTTAAAAATTAGCTGGCATGGTGCTGTGTGTCTATAGTCCCAGCTACTCAGGAGGCTGAAGTGGGAGGTTCGCTTGAGCTTGGGAGGTTGAGGCTGCAGTGAGCCATGTTCACACAACTGTACTCCAGCCTGGGTAACACAACAAGACCCTATCTCAAAAAAATAAAATAAAATAAACAACCTTCAGTATTATAAAGATACGAATGGGGCTGGGCATGGTGTCTCATGCCTGCAATCTTAGCATTTTGGGAGGCTGAGGCAGGTGGATCACTTGAGGCCAGGAGTTTGAGACCAGCCTGACCAATATGGCAAAACTCGTCTCTACTAAAAATACAAAAATTAGCCACGTGGTGGCGCACAACTGTGAGGCACGAGAATCACTGGAACCCAGGAGGTGGAGGTTGCAGTGAGCTGAGATCACACCACTGCACTCCAGCCTGGGCGACAGAGCTGTCTCAAAAAAATAAAAAATAAAGTAAAATAAAAAAAAGATACTGATTCCCCCAAGTTAATCTGTTGGTGTTAATGCAGGAAAAATTGTGGAGTTTTGAGGGAAATTAGATAAATAAATCAAAAATTTTCTCTAGAAGAATAAATGCTTCAGTGTAGTGAAGTTGGTATAAAGACATACTGCCGTCTGTAAAGCAGTAGTCATTAAAATATTCTGGATTGACAGGAATAGGCAAATCAAGGAAACCTGGATGAAGGACTGAGAAAGAGACTCATGGATCTAAGAAATAAAAATACAGAATGGCAGTGGTGGGATCAGAAATCCATGGGGAAAGCCAGGCTCTACTCAGTAAATGGTATTGGGACATTTGGAAAGAGAAGAGAAAGGTGAATCCTTGCCCCACGTATAGATAATAGATTGTAGATGAAGCGAGAACAGATTTTTTGGCAAAAACGTTCTGATTTGAATATGTTGATTTCTGTGGTACTGACAGAGTTGCTTTTAGTGCACCCACCAAAAAAATATCTATGTGAAATAATTGTTCATTCATGTCAAGAATATATCTTACAGCTAACTGAACTGTATCAGAGGCTTGGTAAATGTTTACTATTGCTCAGTCATGTGTGCTCCTTCACTAAGGTTTATTAAGCAGGCACTGTGCATTTTGCTAGGTTCTTGAAGGCTGAGCCAGGTACTTTTGTAGGCAACATTTTTTTCAAGTATAAGAAGAAGTGATAGACCATGTGATCTTGAGAGGTGAAGCCAGCTGGGCTTCTGGGTTGAGTGGGGACTTGGAGAACTTTTCTGTCTAGCTAAAGGATTGTAAATGCACCAGTCAGTGCTTTGTGTCTAACTAAAGGTTTGTAAATGCACCAATCAGTGCTCTGTGTCTAGCTAATTGGGTGGGGACTTGGAGAACTTTTGTGTCTAGCTCAAGGATTGTAAATGCACCAGTCAGCATTCTGTGTCTAGCTAAAGGATTGTAAACGCACCAGTCAGCACTCTGTAAAACGGACCAATGAGCACTCTGTAAAATGGACCAATCAGCACTCTGTAAAATGGACCTATCAGCACTCTGTAAAATGGACCAATCAGCAGGATGTGGGTGGGGCCAAATAAGGGAATAAAAGCAGGCCACCCAAGCCAGTAGCAGCAACCCACTTGTGTCCCCTTCCACACTGTGAAGGCTTTGTTCTTTCACTCTTCACAATAAATCTTGCTGCTGCTCACTCTTTGGGTCCCCGCTGCCTTTATGAGCTGTGACACTCACCGTGAAGGTCTGCAGCTTTACTCCTGAAGTCAGTGAGACCACGAACCCACTGGGAGGAACAAGCAACGCCAGATGCACTGCCTTTATGAACCGTAACAGTCATCGCAAAGGTCTGCAGCTTCAGTCCTGAAGTCAGTGAGACCACGAACCCACCAGGAGGAACAAACAACTCCGGACACACCGCCTTAAGAGCTGTAACACTCACCGCGAAGGTCTGCAGCTTCATTCCTGAAGTCAGCGAGACCACGAACCCACCAGAAGGAAGAAACTCCAGACACGTCCGAACATCAGAAGGAACAAACTCCGGATACACCATCTTTAAGAACTGTTAACTCACCACGAGGGTCCGCGGTTTCATTCTTGAAGTCAGTGAGACTAAGAACTCACCAATTCCAGACACATTTTGGCGACCACGAAGGGGCCATCATTATCGCCAAGCAGTGAGTACCATCAGACCCCTTTCGTTTGCTATTCTGTCCTATTTTTCCTTAGAATTTGGGGGCTAAATATTGGGCACCTGTCGGCCAGTTAAAAGTGAATAGCACGGCCGCTGGACTACGGACATGGATGTCAGGCTTTCTGGTAAAGGGCTCTCTAACAACCCCCGACTCTTAGGAGTTGGGAGCGTTGGTTTGCCTGGAACCAGCTTCCACTTTTCCTGTACCTCTAGGCTGAGCTGAGGGTCGATAGAGAGGAAAGCCATTCAGCTCCGGGGAAAGCCATTCAGCTCCGGGGTCCGACAACAAGTTGGTTGACCCTGAGGCCATGAGCGGAACTCTCAAAGTCATGTCGCCCAAGTGAGACTCGCCCATCTATCTTATGTATCCTGACCCTTGCCTCCTGGGTCCTAATGCCTGTCAGACAAACTTTCTCTCGCCTCTCTTCTCCAAGGCTAGTCCTGCTTCTAAGAACCATTCCCTGTCTCTGGTGCTTTTCTAGTTTCTCCTGTAAGAATGATTTCTAGTATAAACTTCAGGACTCTATTACCTTCTTTAGGCACCCAGGCACACCAATCAGAAAGACATAATTTTTGCCCAAAGCCTTGTCACAGGGGGGACTAGCTGGAATTTTAGAATCCCTCCTCAGACAAGCAGGCCTAACAAAAACTATTCCTGAAGCTAGGATATGGGGTGCCTCAGAAATTGTGTCCTTCCTATTCATATAAGTGAGGACAAAAGGCATCACTCTTCCAACTCTGGAGATCCCTTCCCTCCCTCAGGGTATGGCCTTCCACTTCATTTTTGGGGCATAACATCTTTATAGTACACGGGTAAAGTCCCAATAGTAACAGGAGAATGCTTAGGACTCTAACTGGTTTTCAAGAATGTGTCAGTAAGGGCTACTAAATCCGATTTTTCTCGGTCCTCCTTGTGGTCTAGGAGGACAGGCAAGGGTGCACGTTTTTGAGAATGCATCAGTAAGGGCCACTAAATCTGACCTTCCTTGGTCCTCCTTGTGGTCTAGGAGAAAAACTAATGTTTCTGCCGCTGCGTCGGTGAGCGCAACTATTCCGATCAGCAGGGTCCACGGACTGTTGCGGGTTCTTGGGCAGGGGTTGTTTCTGCTGCTGCATCGGTGAGCACAACTATTCTGATCAGCAGGGTCCAGGGACTGTTGCAGGTTCTTGGGCAGGGGTTGTTTCTGTTGCTGCGTCGGTGAGCGCAACTATTCTGATCAGCAAGGTCCAGGGACTCTTGCGGGTTCTTGGGCAGGGGGAGAAACAAAACAAACCAAAACTGCGGGCGGTTTTGTCTTTCAGATGGGAAACACTCAGACATCAACAGGCTCACCCTTGAAATGCATCCTAAGCCATTGGGACCAATTTGACCCACAAACCCTGAAAAAGAGGCGGCTCATTTTTTTTTTGCACTACGGCCTGGCCCCAGTATTCTCTCTCTGATGGGGAAAAATGGCCACCTGAGGGAAGTACAAATTACAATACTGTCCTGCAGCTTGATCTTTTCTGTAAGAGGGAAGGCAAATGGAGTGAAATACCTTACGTCCAAGCTTTCTTTTCATTGAAGGAGAATACACAACTATGCAAAGCTTGAAATTTACATCCCACAGGAGGACCTTTCAGCTTACCCCCATATCCTAGCCTCCCTATAGCTTCTCTTTTTATTAATGATAATCCTCCTCTAATCTCCCCCACTCAGAAGGAAATAAGCAAAGAAATCTCCAAAGTACCACAAAAACCCCCGGGCTATTGGATATGTCCCCTTCAAGCTGTAGGAGGAGGGGAATTTGGCCCAACCCAGGTACATGTCCCCTTCTCCCTCTCTGATTTAAAGCAGATCAAGGCAGACCTGGGGAAATTTTCAGATGATCCTGAGAGGTACACAGATGTCCTACAGGGTCTAGGGCAAACCTTTCATCTCACTTGGAGAGATGTCATGCTATTGTTAGATCAAACCCTGGCCTTTAATGAAAAGAATGCAGCTTTAGCTGCAGCCCCAGAGTTTGGAGATACTTGGTGTCTTAGTCAAGTAAATGATAGAATGACAGCTGAAGAAAGGGACAAATTCCCTACTGGTCAGCAAGCCATCCCCAGTATGGATCCCCACTGGGACCTTGACTCAGATCACGGGGACTGGAGTTGTAAACATCTGTTGTCCTGTGTTCTAGAAGGACTAAGGAGAATTAGGAAAAAACCCGTGAATTATTCAGTGATGTCCACCATAACTCAGGGAAAGGAAAAAAATCATTCTGCCTTCCTCGAGCAGCTACGGGAGGCCTTGAGAAAATATACTCCCCTGTTACCCAAATCAGTTGAGGGTCAGTTGATTCTAAAAGATAAGTTTATTACCCAATCAGCCGCAGTTATCAGGAGAAAGCTCCAAAAGCAAGCCCTGGGCCCTGAACAAAATCTGGAGGCTTTATTAAACCTGGCAACCTTGGTGTTCTATTATAGGGACCAAGAGGAACAGGCCCAAAAGGAAAAGTGAGATCAGAGAAAGGCCGCAGCCTTAGTCATGGCCCTCAGACAAACAAACCTTGGTGGTTCAGAGAGGACAGAAAATGGAGCAGGCCGATCACCTGGTAGGACTTGTTATCAGTGTGGTTTACAAGGACACTTTAAAAAAGATTGTCCAATGAGAAACAAGCCACCCCCTCATCCATGTCTGTTATGCCGTGGCAATCACTGGAAGGTGCACTGCCCCATAAGACAAAGGTTCTCTGGGTCAGAAACCCCCAACCAGATGATCCAACAACAGGACTGAGGGTGCCCAGGGCAAGCACCAGCTCATGTATCACCCTCACTGAGCCCCGGGTATGTTTAACCGTTGAGGGCCAGGAAATTGACTTCCTCTTGGACACTGGCACAGCCTTCTCAGTGCTAATCTCCTGTCCTGGATGACTGTCTTCAAGGTCCGTTACCATCTGAGGAATCCTGGGACAGCCTGTAACCAGGTATTTCTCCCACCTCCTCAGTTGTAATTGGAAGACTTGGCTCTTTTCACATGCCTTTCTTGTTATGCCTGAAAGTCCCACACCCTTATTAGGAAGGTATATATTAGCCAAAGCTGGAGCTATTATCTGCATGAATATGGGGAACAAGTTACCCATTTGTTGTCCCCTACTTGAAGAGGGAATCAACCCTGAAGTCTGGGCATTGGAAGGGCAATTTGGAAGGGCAAAAAATGCCCACCCAGTCCAAATCAGGCTAAAAGACCTCACCGCTTTACCTTATCAAAGGCAATATCCCTTAAGACCAGCAGCTCATAAGGGATTACAGGATATTGTTAAATGTTTAAAAGCTCAAGGCTTAGTAAGGAAATGCAGCAGTCCCTGCAACACCCCAATTCTAGAAGTACAGAAACGGAACGGTCAGTGGAGACTAGTGCAAGATCTTAGACTTATCAATGAGGCAGTAATTCCTCTATATCCAGTTGTACCCAACCCCTATACCCTGCTCTCTCAAATACCAAAAGAAGCAGAATGGTTCACTGTTCTGGACCTGAAGGATGCCTTCTTCTGTATTCCCTGCACTTTGACTCCCAGTTTCTCTTTGCCTTTGAGGATCGCACAGACCACACGTCCCAACTTATGTGGACGGTCTTGCCCCAAGGGTTTAGGGATAGCCCTCACCTGTTTGTTCACGCAGTGGCCCAAGATCTAGGCCGCTTCTCAAGTCCAGGCACTCTGATCCTTCAGTATGTGGATGATTTACTTTTGGCTACCAGTTCGGAAGCCTTGTGCCAGCAGGCTACTCTAGATCTGTTGAACTTTCTAGCTAATCAAGGGTACAAGGTGTCTAGGTCGAAGGCCCAGCTTTGCCTACAGCAGGTCAAATATCTAGGCCTAATCTTAACTAGAGGAACCAGGGCCCTCAGCAAGGAACGAATACAGCCTGTACTGGCTTATCCTCGCCCTAAGACATTAAAACAGTTGCGGGGGTTCCTTGGAATCACCGGCTTTTGCCGACTGTGGATCCCTGGATACAGCGAGATAGCCAGGTCCGTCCCTCTATACTCTAATTAAGGAGACCCAGAGGGCAAATACTCATCTAGTAGAATGGGAACCAGGGGCAGAAACAGCCTTCAAAAACCTTAAAGCAGGCCCTAGTACAAGCTCCAGCTTTAAGCCTTCCGACAGGACAAAACTTCTCTTTATACGTCACAGAGAGAGCAAGGATAGCTCTTGGAGTCCTTACTCAGACTCGTGAGACAACCCCACAACCAGTGGCATACCTAAGTAAGGAAATTGATGTAGTAGCAAAAGACTGGCCTCACTGTTTACAGATAGTTGCCGCGGTGGCCGTCTTAGTGTCAGAGGCTATCAAAATAATAGAAGGAAAGGATCTCACTGTCTGGACTACTCATGATGTAAATGGCATACTAGGTGCCAAAGGAAGTTTATGGCTATCAGACAACTGCCTACTTAGATACCAGGTGCTACTCCTTGAGGGACCAGTGCTTCAGATACATACGTGCGTGGCCGTCAACCCTGCCACTTTTCTCCCAGAGGATGGGGAACCAATTGAGCATGACTGCCAACAAATTATAGTCCAGACTTACGCCGCCCGAGATGATCTCTTAGAAGTCCCCTTAGCTAATCCTGACCTTAACCTAATACCGATGGAAGTTCATTTGTGGAGAATGGGATATGAAGGGCAGGTTATGCCGTAGTTAGTGATGTAACCATACTTGAAAGTAAGCCTCTTCCCCCAGGGACCAGTGCCCAGTTAGCAGAACTAGTGGCACCTACCCGAGCCTTAGAACTGGGAAAGGGAAAAAGAATAAATGTGTATACAGATAGCAAGTATGCTTATCTAATTCTACATGCCCATGCTGCAATATGGAAAGAAAGGGAGTTCCTAACCTCTGGGGGAACCCCCATTAAATACCACAAGGAAACCATGGAGTTACTGCAGGCAGTGCAGAAACCCAAGGAGGTGGCAGTCTTCCACTGCTGAAGCCATCCAAAGGGGAAGGAGTGGTGCGATCTCGGCTCACTGCAAGCTCCGCCTCCCGGGTTCATGCCATTCTCCTGCCTCAGCCTCCTGAGTAGCTGGGACTACAGGCGCCCAGCACCATGCCTGGATAATGTTTTTTGCATTTTTAACAGAGACGGGATTTCACCATGTTAGCCAAGATGGTCTCGATCTCCTGACCTCGTGATCCACCTGCCTCGGCCTCCCAAAGTACTGGGATTACAGGCATGAGCCACTGCACCCGGCCACCTTTCACAACTCTTATACAAAACTCTGGAGTTGGGCAACATGGCTTCTCCCCTTTCTAGGTCCTGTGACAGCCATCTTGCTATTACTCGCCTTCGGGCCCTGTATTTTTAGCCTCCTTGTCAAATTTGTTTCCTCTAGAATCGAGGCCATCAAGCTACAGATGGTCTTACAAACAGAACCCCAAATGAGCTCAACTAACAACTTCTCTGGAGGACACTACAACTGCAGGGCCCCTTCTTTGCTCCTAGCCAGCAGGAATAGCTGGAGTGGTCATTGGTCAAATTCCCAACAGCAGTTGGGGTGTCCTGTTTAGAGGAGGGATTGAGAGGTGAAGCCGGCTGGGCTTCTGGGTCAGGTGGGAACTTGGAGAATTTTTTGTCTAGCTAAAGGATTGTAAATGCACCAATCAGCGCTTTATATCTAGCTAAAGGTTTGTAAATGCACCAATCAGCACTCTGTGTCTAGCTAATTGGGTGGGGACTTGGAGAACTTTTGTGTCTAGCTCAAGGATTGTAAATGCACCAGTCAGCACTCTGTGTCTAGTTAAAGGATTGTAAATGCACCAGTCAGCACTGTGTAAAACGGACCAATCAGCACTCTGTAAAACAGGCCAATCAGCACTCTGTAAAATGGACCAATCAGCACTCTGCAAAATGGGCCAATCAGCACTCTGCAAAATGGACCAATCAGTACTCAGTAAAATGGACCAATCAGCAGGATGTGGGTGGGGCCAAATAAGGGAATAAAAGCAGGCCACGCGAGCTAGCAGTGGCAACCTGCTTGGGTCCCTTTCCACGCTGTGGTGGCTTTATTCTTTTGCTCTTTGTGATAAATCTTGCTGCTGCTCACAGTTTGGGTCCCCACCACCTTTATGAGCTGTAATACCGCGAAGGTCTGCAGCTTTACTTCTGAAGTCAGCAATATCACGAACCCACTGGGAGGAACGAACAACTCCAGAGGCAGCCTTTATGAACTGTGACACTCACCACGAAGGTCTGCAGCTTCACTCCTGAAGTCAGCAAGACCACGAACCCACCAGAAGGAAGAAACTCCAGACACGTCCGAACATCAGAAGGAACAAACTCCGGACACATCGTCTTTAAGAACTGTAACACTCACCACGAGGGTCCGCGGCTTCATTCTTGAAGTCAGCGAGGCCAAGAACCCACCAGTTCCGCACACAATCTGATAGCCACAGGTGTGCTTGTCATGTCCAGCACTCCTTTTTAGAAAGTATTATTCACGTTCAGAGTCTAATTGTAGATGTGCTTCTATGTTCTCTGAAATGAGTCACGGAAGGCTCCCTCTTGGGCCTTCATTATCTTCCCCGCACATGGCGCCCAGCAGCTGTGTTGTAAATAGGGTTGATGTGAATCATTCAACTGCCTGCAAGTAGTGGGCCTTTATCTTGGCCCATTCTGTGGGAGTGTCTCCCAGCCCCTTGACCTACGTTTGATTACAGGAAACATTCCGTTTAGCTGCCACTGATGTAATTCAAGTTACCAGGAGTAAACAGAGATGGATCCATTTATGGTTTGCTTTGTCTGTTCCCCACCCTACCCAACCAAGCCTTTCTCCCTGAATGTATGTGTGTTCACAAAGCAGTGTGGTACAAGGTTCATCAGAAACATGCAGTGTTGTTCTCACTCATAAGTGGGAGTTGAACAATGAGAACACATGGACACGGAGGGGAACATCACGTATCGGGTTCTGTCGGGGTGTAGGGGTTAGGGGAGGGGTAGCATTAGGAGAAATACCTAATGTAGATGAGGGGTTGATGGGTGCAGCAAACCACCATGGCACATGTATACCTATGTGACAAACCGGCACGATCTGCACATGCATCCCAGAACTTAGAGTATTAAAAAAAAAAAATGCAGTGTTTTCCTGAGGCTGAGAAGCTGGTGACGGGCCTGCAGGGCCTCCCTGATGTGTGCCCTCTCACCTGTTCTTTCTTCTTCAGTTCTGCTCTTATCCCAGTGTCTCTCCCTGGAACACGCTTCCAGCCGTATCTGCATGTCCAAACCTCTGCAGTCTTAAAGGCCCAGACTAAATGACTCTTCTTTGAAATGCGTTCCCTCAGCTCTCTGTGTGCAGATCTTCAAATAGCTCACTGGGCAGTGGATACTTTGTTATGTAGTTATACACATACCTTTCATTTCCTGTTCTCAAGAGAAAGCTTCTCCAGAAACAGCACCTCCCTTTTGATTATTAGGTCCCTTCAGCGCCATTGGCTTCTTAGCAGTTCTGGCAGTTACTATGCAAAGGTGTGAATGGGAGAAGGGACCCCGCTCCTGTTAAACATCTGCTGTGTCTCAGATACTATTGAATTTAATCCACACGGTGGCATTGTTATCCCGTGTTTTATAGATAACCGTTTTGAGAAAAGTTAAATAACTTCCTTGTCTTCCACAGCTGATGTGAAGTGGGGTCAGGATTAAGTGTTCTGACTCTTATGTCCAGCTGCCTATGTACACTGCTGTCTAGGGCCTCTTGTGCCAAGCGTGCCTAAAGCTGCAGTCCTGATTTCCCTTCTCAGTCAGCTTTCTCCTCCTAGTTAGTTACTCTGGTCAAAAACCTTGGTGGTACCAGGTATGAAACCTTGCATTGGATACATTATCAAATCCCATTGACTTTCCTTTCAGCATAGATCTAGAGGTGACTTCAGACCTTCTGTGCTGTTACCCTGGTCTGAGCCACCGTCTTACCCCGCCCACCTCCCCTACCCCTCCCCTTGCCTCTGGTGCCCCCACAGTCTTTTTTGAACCTAGAGTCAGAATATCTTCTTTTAAAACCAAGTCACTCTTTTGCCTAAAATCCTCCGGTAGTTTCCCGTGTCACTCAGATCCAAGCCTGTGTCCTCACTCTGCAGAGCCTGCTGGATCCAGCGTCCTGCTTGCCATCTTTAGCTTCTGTTCCTGTACTCCTTGCTTGTCACATTGGCCTCCGTACTGATCCTCCAACGTGCCAGTCACACTTCTTTCTGGGGCTGTTGAACTTCCTTTTCTCTCTTCCTGGAACGTTTTTACCCCAGGCCTCCACAGAACTTGTCCTCTATTTCACTGTCATCTTCTGGATGAGGCCAGTTCTCACCTGTGTTCTGTATTCCTTAGGCCCCTTACTCTGCTTCATTTCACTGCCCAGGACTGGCAGCATCTGACACACTGTATCTTTACCTGTTCATTTGTTTATAATCTGTCTCTTTCCAGTGCAGTATAAATTTCATAGCAGCAAGGACTTGGCCTGTCTTGTTCACATTGTATCTTTGGCACGTGGAATAGTACTTGGTGCATCATAGGTGCTCATTAATTAAATACTTGTTTTTTTCTGAATGAAGCAGTAAGTAAATGAATGAATGGATGACTAAGACCAATGGCCTTTTCCATTATCTCTCACTTTGTATTCATTTGGTGTTAGGTAAGTGGGGTTACTTGGTGTCAGTGGATCTTGTTTGGATGAAAGGGTACTTGTACACTTAGGATAAGGGAGGTGAACAGTTAACAGTTTGCCTCTGTTGCTGGGTAACACATGTCCTGGTGGCAAGCTGTTACCTAGTAGATGCTTTTAGTTGATTTGTAACATTAACATACAGACTTCCCTTAAGCTTAGTGGTCTCCCAGAGATAATGGAACAATCATGAAAGTAATTGTTCATTTTTAGCGTTCCTTCTCTTATAATGTTTAACTACATTTGAGTTTTACTGTGTAATAGAACCAAATCCTACTATTCTTGTTCTTTGTAGAGAAAAAAGCGTGTGAATATATTTTTTAACTTTTTCATCCTTTGTTTTATTTCAGAAAGTCTAGAGTTTTTACTTCAGCTGAATTTTTTAATATTAGCTGAAACTGTTATATCAGTTGAAGTATTACTTTGAACAGTTACATTTCATATTTTCCCACATTCTTAGCAGAGTATCACTGGAAGGAATTTCGGTACTACCACTTAAATATACAAATGTTGTCCTATAGAAGGAAAGGGAAGCTCCATCCTGAGGCCCTGACCTCACTCTGGAAGTTCCAAAGCCTTCTGCTTCCCCTACCTTCTCCAGCTTCCAGTTTCCATCCTAGGGAAACAGGAGGTTCTTTCCAATGCGTGTCAAGGTATCCCAGACTTTCCTAGGGCCCAGGAATTGGTTAGACACTGAAGCTCTGTTAATACAAAGTCAACAGATATTTAATAGTTAAAATGTCCGTAAAGATGTAAGTGAAATAGTTGTGTGAATCATCCTAATTGTCCTGAAACAGAGATTTATGAACAAAATATGCTGTTAAGAAAGCCCACTGCAGTTACCTCCCTGTGCACCATTGCACTGTTTTTGTTGTAAATGCTTCCTGCACAGTCGTTCCTGCTGTGGAAGGGTGAGGTGTGCCCTTTCCCATCAGTCTTTCTTGTCTCCCAGCCATGTACCTGCTGCGTTGGACTCATCTGTCTGTTTTGCCATCCAATTTGCATTTCTAAGTTCTCTTTAATCTGCTCATCCCTTACTGAACTTTTCCTATAATCCTTTCTTATTTTCATCCATAACATACTCCTGCATAGTTCCCTACGGTAATTTTGTCTTCTGTCTTTCTGTTTCTCCATGTGCTACGCACCGGCTGATGGGTTGGACCAGAAGCATTGGGACTGCCATCCACTTAAAACAAAGGGAATGTATTGAGCTAATGACCATCAGGAAATGAAACCAAAACATGATGAGGCATTTCTATAAACCAGTCACCACACTGACAGTGTATTAGGTGCCAGGTACTGAAGGCATAGAAATAATTAAAGCAGTGTTCCTGTTGAGTAGCTCATGGGTTTTTTGTGGTAATAGAAAAGTAAACAAATCATTACAATATATAATAAATGCCTTCAAGCACAGATGAGAAAGAACAGATGGGAGAGAGTATAATTAACCTACAGAAGGAGTAATAGATCTTGACTGGACACTTAGATTCAGTTTATTTGATATTTTAAAAATATTTATTGGCCAGGCACGGTGGCTCACACCTGTAGTTTCAGTACTTTTGAAAGGCTGAGGTGGTTGGATCGCTTAAGCCCAGGAGTTTGAAACCAGCCTGGGCAACATGGCAAAACTCCGTGTCTACAAACAATTTAAAAATTACCCACGTGTGGTAGCATGTACCCGTAGTGTCTGCTGCTTTGGAGGCTGAGGTGGGAGGATCACTTGAGCCCAGAAGGTGGAGGCTTCAGTCAGCCGAGATTGCATCACTGCACTCCAGCCTGGGTGACAGAGCGAGACCCTGATGAAAAATAAATTTTTTTTTATTTAGCACATATTTTGTGCCAGACACTGTGCTACATGCCTCATGGACTTTCTTAAAAAGGGAGAGATTTTAAAACAACTACTGAGATTTAATAAAGAAAACAACTACGAATGTGAAAACACCTTGAAGGAAACAAACAAGGACTAAGATGAAATGAAGGGTATTTGTGTGCATGTGTGTGTGTGTGTGTGTTTTTGTGGGCAGAGGGAAGCTACTTGAAATAGAGTTGTCCAGTGGGCCTCTTGCGTGAAATGACTCTTCAGCTGATTCATGAAGAGGGAGGAATAACTTATCCTTGTAAAATGGTTCAAGGAAGAGTAATCTGGGTGAAGGGAGCAGCATTTGGAGAGAGGCTGGAGTATTCAGGTCTGTTTCCTGCCTTCCCTCCCACTCTGTTAGGGCTTGATTCTTGGAATCAGCAATACAGCTACACGTCACCTGTCCTCCCAGCCACACGTCACCCATCCTCTCAGTACACGTCACCCATCCTGCCAGCCACACCTTACCCGTCCTTCCAGTCACATGTCACCTGTTCTCCCAGCCACACGTCACCTGTCCTCCCAGTGCAGCTTACTTTCATAAGAGTTTCTGTGTCCTTTGCACCTGATGGAATAGAAGTTGCATGTGGGTTCAGGGGCCCAAGTGGGCACAAGAAGGACACTCAGAGCACTTATTTGCATTTTTTTAACATCTTGTCTGTGTACACCTGACAGCTTATTGTGTCACTGAATTGACAAAATAAATGTAATAATTATTTTATCAGTTGTTACTATGTTTTAAGGTGACATGGAAATTAGAATTTAGAACTGAAGAGAATTTTATAACTCACCAGTGAGCTAAACTATGAAAAGAATTAGGCAGAGTGAGAAAAATGATTCTCTCCCCCAGGGAAATGGAAATTATAGGGCATTTTTATTATTTTCAAGGGCTTGAAGGGTATCTTGCAAAGCAGAAATAGCAACCGGGTGTTCCAAGCCACCTGGGGGATTAGGTTGGTTGAAGCATGATTTCCTGAGGAGTGAGTATGTAAATGTAAGAACTGTCTTTTTAAGGGAACCTAAGAGAAATCTCCTCCCTTAAGCACTTCCAGTTTAAGAACATTTGTCATTGATGAGACCTTCCTGTTAGTTGAGGAGAATGAGCTGTAGCTTCTCAAGGGCCCAGGTCTGTGAATCAAATTTCCAGTGGTAGGAATGTTTAAAGCAAACCCTTGCCGCTGTTTGCTGACCTTGTGAGAAAGACACCTTTGTTTGCCAGAGGCAGCAGTTCGAGTTTCTGCACTGAGCGGTGGGGACTGCTGGAAGAGAGCAGGTCAGAACTAGACCCACGGGGGTCTAAGCCTCCCTAGCCTGGGGCCCTCTCCCCGCTTGGCCCCTTTCCTTGGCAGTGCATGGGGTGATGCTGCGTGCGCCACCCTGTCCTCAGGATTCCGTGAAACATGTTCTCCTCTGCACGTGTATAGAGCACAGTCTACCTTGAGGCAAAACACAATTTCCTGGTTTTATTATATTATTGTTTCAAAAAATTAAATAACTTCTGGTCAATTGTTCTTCAAAATAGTCTGTAAGCTAATGTAATAGTTAAAGGATAAAAGCCTTCCTGGTGGTTTTATTTATTCTTATTTTACTTTATTTATTTTTATAGAGATGGGGTCTTGCTCTGTTGACCAGGGTGGTCTTAGACTCCTGGACTCAAGCGATTCTCCCGCCTCAGCCTCCTGAAGTGCTGGGATTACAGGCATGAGCCACCGCGCCCGGCCTTAACTGTTTTTTAATACTGTCTGGAAGCTAATGTAATCCTTAAAGGTTAAGATGCATCCTGGCGGTTTTCTTGTGTGGATGTGTTTTTTCCCTTCCAAATTATTCATTCAATTAAAATAATTATGAAATATGGGAAAATAATGCCATTTTTTTGCTTATGATTTTAAAGTCCTTTTCTCTTTGAAATACATCGTGATTTTGGTGCCTTAGATGGCTGTGTTTAGAGTCCATAACCCCTGGGTGCCTGGTTTTTAGAATAGGGAGTTGAGAGTCTGTCCATGATATGATGAAGAAAGTACTGAGCCGAAAGCAGGAGACTGGGGCCATAGCTCATGCCTGCGTGCTTCCCACCTCCGGGCCTTGTTTTCTAACGTGTGAGATGAGGGGGCTGGGTTAGATCACTGGGTCACCGGAGATTTCTTTTAGCGGTGGAGCCTTTTTCTTCTGTTTTTTGTTTTTTGAAGCCTCAGAGAAAGCCCAGATCCCCATCTCCTATGCTGTCCTCAAATACATAACTCCTGAGTTATTGCTGAAATCCCTTGGAGGTCTTTTTTATGTTAAAAATTTCAGGATTTGTAGTGATAAAAGCAGAATAAACTCTTAACTCATATGTCATAAGTATTGTTTTAACTTTCTTCTTTTAAAACACTAATTTTTTTTTATCTTGTCACAGCCCAATGATGATCATTACTCAGAAGATCACTAGTTTGGCTTGCGAAATTCATGATGGTAAGAATTCTGAAATTAATTTTTATTGCTGAAAAAATTTAATTCCAATAATCTTTTGCTTGAGATATTACCATAACTTTCTGCTATCAGAGTAAGGAAATGGAGGGAGGTAAGATAAGGAAATATACTTAACTGTGCTTAGGATTATGAAAAATGCTTGCTTTCCTTCAGTGTTTTATCTTCATTTTGAATTCAGTGCAGTGACAGAAAGTAGAATAGTGTGATTTAGTCATATGGCCCACAGTAGTGATAATTTGACATATAAAGGAAAGAGACATTTGGTCTAGATCAAGTTTTATTATTTCCTGCTTCAGCTCCTCATTAAATTTTTATTATAATTTATGTGCTTCCCCCGCCTCTTCTCCTTTATATACACAAATTCATAATTAGGTGTTTCCATGTATTTTTATTAGAAATATTTCTGTCTTCAATGAGTGGACATCTAGTCTTGGCCTAACAGGACTCCGAGTCGTGAGATTTGGGCTCTGATTCCTTCAAAGACTGAAGAAGCGAAGCATCCCTATTAGAACGGTCATTTGTATGTAGCCGGGGAGCTTTTGAGATGAGTTTGAGCCCCACTGTGTCTCCACCCATCCTGTGCCCACTCCCTGGGCAGGTTATCCCTCTTATTGTCAGAGGACCAGCCTTGACAGTACTGTGGAGAGGGAGAGAGAGAGAGAGAGAGAGAGAGAGAGAGAGAGAGAATATTCCTCTTCTCCCCTCTGACTACTAACAAGCAAAATTAACACTGAATTTTTTTGGGGGGGCGGGGGTGGTGGAGGGAAGGAGGTGGATTAAAAACTCTCTGCTACTTGTTTAATCAAGTCTGCAGGTTAAACAGCAACTGTCTTTTGCCCTTCAGAAAAAGAAAAACCACTGAGGGAAAATTCTGCATACAGTAGGGAACATGCAGATGTGGCTGGAGTGTGGGTTTTGATGGATGGGCAAATGTATGCTCAGATTCCAATTCAGCTTCTTACTGCTTCAATTTTCTCCTTTGTCAATGAACAGTATGATTCAGCTTGGAGGGTTTTTTCATGGATTATAATTTATGCACAGTGTCTTGTAGTTCTTGCATTGTGATCAGTGAAGTGGGTGAAACTCACTAGACCCTGATACTAGACTATAGTTATAAAACTTATACTAGGAAACACTAGGTAAAAGCCTATAATTATCTTCAGGTGCTAAAACTTCTGTAGTATGCTGGTAACAGATTACTCCTGTGACACTGGAAAGAGAATATAGGAAAGTCGTGGATCAAGGATATAATTTTGTCCATAGATCTAGAAGTATCTGATGACAATATATATTCAACTCAGAAAAACAACAAACCCCATATTGTGACCTGTTCTTTTAAATGGATTTAATGGTAATTGTCCCTTTAGAACAGTTTAGACTGTGATTAGTCTTGGCAGCATTTGAGGAATTCATACACTTTAACTTTTCAAACTGGGTTCCTCTTCTAGTTTGCTTCACTACATCCTCCAAGACAGTCTGCTGCACGTCTGCCACATCCCATACCACCTACCCCTTTATTCCCAAGGGATAGATTGAACCCTGTCTAACCCATATTTTCTCAGCTAGTCTTTCAGAGAAGGGCCTTATTATCTGTGTATCAGGGGACCCCAAGACCACTCCCAGTTTGGTGATTCACAGGACTTAGCATGTAGTTGAATTCATGGCTAACACTTATTACAGTGAAAAGATTCCAAGCAAAGTCAGCAAAGTACTAAGGTGCCTGTAATGAAGTCTGGAAGAAACCAGGCACAAGTTTCCAGAAGTCCTCTCCCAGGGGAGTCACAGAGAATGTACTTAGTTCCCCCAGCAACAAATTTTGACAACACCTGTGAAGTGTCCGTCAGGGAAGCTCTTCAGACACTCAGCACCCAAAGTTTTTATTGGGGGGCTGGTCACATAGGTCCCCGCTGCCTAGCACACACCAAAATTCCAGGCTCCCAGAAGGAAAGCAGCTGTTCAGAATAAACCACATTGTTGGCACAGATAGGCTAGGCATAGGGGACATTTCCTTATCGGTGTAGGGGACTGTGGACCAGCCAAGTTCTCACACACCAGCCGTGGGCACTCCTTATAAGCAGGCCTTTCTAAGGATAGCATTCTCAGAACTATATTAACTTGTTTCTGCACAGCCTCATTCTGGACCACTCCTAGATGAAACCAAATAAATTACCTACAACTGTGTCTGTTTCTCAACTATCAATCCAGTGGCATCATTCCTATTTGCATATTCAGGAAGCAGGTGTTATTTTATCTTTGGATATTTCTCGGCATGGTTTTTAAGACATTTCATCACCCTCATATAATAGAGCCTGCTTGCCCTTCTGACTTTGAATTGTGCATATGAGATTGCTGAGGGCTTAGGATGAATGACTAAAATAACCTGCTGGCATGTTTGCTCATGAAGTCTGGCTTGTATTGTGGCCTTTAGGGATAGTGTAGCTGGTTGTCTTGCTGGCAGCTTCATTGATGTCACTTCACAATAGGAATACTTGAACCTAATGGAATGTTTGTACAGGTCGAATATCTCTTATATGAAATACTTGAGAACAGAAGTGTTTCCGATTTTGGATTTATTCAGGTTTTGGAATATTTGCATACATATAATGAGATATCTTGGGACCCAAGTCTAAACACAGAATTAATTTGTTTTATATATACCTTATACACATAGACTGAAGGTAATTTATACATTATTTTTAGTAATTTTGTGCATAAAACAAAATTATGTGTACATTGAACCATCAGAAACCAAAGATGCCACTATCTCAGCCACCCATGTAGATAATCAGTGGTTGTTTGGCATCACCATGATTCCTGACTCCGAATTTACGTGAAAATGATAAACAATCATTTTCTTTTACCTATTCATACATAAGTACTAAACAGTGGAAGATATGCCATTCCATTAATTCAGTGAAAAAATGGTGTGTTCAGGGTAACTAAGCAGCACAGTAGAATCACTGGACTACCCATATCAGCTGTTAGACACAACAGCAGTGGCAGGCTTTCAGTCTCTGCTTGCAATGTGGTATCATGCCAGGGCTCAGAAGTCTTGTCGTACCCCATTGTTTGCTGCACTGCCTCACTTGTACTTGGTTAGACTTCTAGCTTTAAAAAATGATATCTTGTCTTTAATTGGTTTTTGGTGATTCTTTTGGCAAGTTCCCAAGTTTTGAACTGAGAAGGAAGGCTGGATTTGTTGTGCATGTAGACTTTTGACACAAGTTTGTTCTATGCAACTCTATCCTTTAAGCTCTGTGTCTACTTTTCTTGGTTAGTTTACACTTCAAAAGCAGTAATCACTTCTCTGAGCAACATGGCAGACTGAACTGATGTAGAGGCCCACCCTATGCCAAACACTTGGAAATGCTGACTAAATATAATGGCATAGTTTGTGTATGGCAAAGCTTGAAATCACAAAGAAGGCTATTAACATGTCACTTGCCTGGTAAAAGCATGAGGGAAAAAAGGATAAGGAGTTTTTAAAAATTGAATACATATCCTCATTTCTAAAGATGGCTCTTTTTTTTTTTTTTTAAGGAAAAGGTGGACAGCATATATCTGATATGGGGGAAGAAAGTAGAATTGTCACAAGTAGGAATTATCCTTTTTTTGGGGTTTAAATCCTGATAACGTTTTACCGTTTTCTCATCTTCGATCATCTTTTTTTTTTTAAGTGTTTTTTTTCCTCCTGATTATAAAAAGTAGGTATGTGATCATTGAAGAAAATTTGAAAAATACAAATTGGAAATATGAAGAAAAAATAATTCCATGTCCCTCCCCCAACATTTCTCAGAGCCAGACTTTTTTTGTTGTTTTTGGCTGAGTCTTGGCTCACTGAAACCTCCGCTTCCCAGATTCAAGTGATTCTCCTGCCTCAGCCTCTTGAGTAGTTGGGATTATAGGCGCCCGCCGCCACACCCAACTAATTTTTTTTTTTTTTTTTTTAGTAAAGACAAGGTTTCACCATGTTGGCCAGGCTGGTCTCAAACTCCTGACCTCAGGTGATCCACCCACCTTGGCCTCCCAAAGTAGTGGGATTACGGGTGTGAGCCACTCTGCGCCCGGCCCCTTCTTTTTTATTAATATTTCCTTTATCATCTTATGAGGCATGGTTTTCTTTTTACATAATTGTCAAAAGTGGAATGTGTAATATATTCCCATTCCCCAGTTGTTGCATATAGAGGTTGTTACCTTTTTTCTGCTATTATATATAAAGTTGTGATGATCCTTGTCATAAATCTTGAATCACACCTTGAGTTATTTCCTTAGGGCTAGAGTTTTAGGAATAGAGGGTAGAAAGATTTCTAAAGTGTTTGCTATACTGGTTTACAGAAAGATGATGTGAGTTCCTCTTGGTACCTCATTTATTTGTTTATCTTCTGTCTCCCTACTAGAATATAAGTGCTATAAAAGCAGGGAGTTTGTTTTTCCTCTGCTCTTTCCTCAGTGCGTAGAATAGTTCCTGAGGCATTTTAAGACAGTAATTATTTTCTTCTCATCTTTGTTTTATATACATGTAAAATACATAAAATGTGTGTTTTACATAATTTAGATTGTATTATATGAGTAAGAGCCCTTTAAAATTTCTGCATACTTATAATAGGTGAAAATGGCATCTTGCTCTTTTAATGTACATGTAATGGTTTATAATGAAAATGTTATTAATTGTGAAATTAACATTTCACATTAGCTGGCTACATGTATTTCTTCTGCGATTTGTCTTTTCATGTTTTTAGTTTTGTCTATTTATTTCACTGTTTTTTAATTGCTTTAGCTTTGGTTCTTTGGGGGAATATTACTACTTTACTAATATTAATTTATTAATTTATTAATATTAATGTTGCTATTTGCTTTTTAATTTCATTCCCCTTTGGTCTTTAAATTGGATTTGAGGTATATATTTTTAAAGCATATGGATCTAGTAAATTGATGTGTAATCTTAAATAATATATCCTCGTCTTTGAAGAGAAAGGTAAATGGATGGATGAAGATGATGTATTTGAGTTTGGTTTTCATGCATTGGAGTCATGGAGGAGTAAGGAAATTGCTCCTTGCTTTATGTTGAGCTTCTAGTTTATAGTACTCATGCATAGTCATTTAAGTCATCCCATAATAGAAAAATTGTCATGCCCCTTTTTGAAAAGTCATAGCATTTACGATTAAGGATAATAACATTATAATTTTTAAAGTGCCAGCATTTGGGAATTCTCTAATTATAACTCCCGTTAGAGTGGAGTCAGATACCCAACCATGTGTTATTTTATAGAGACTTTTCACATGAGAAGGAAAGGAACAGTCATTATATCAAAATTAGGAATATAATAGCATGAATTTCAAATGACGAAAGTAATGAAAGTGTACATGGGCAAAAATGCCATTTTGGGGAGAAATCTTAATTGATAAGAGTACCTATTTTTGTTTCTCAGGGATGTTTCGGAAGGATGAAGAACTGACTTCCTCACAGAGGGATTTAGCTGTAAGGTACGTGCCTTTGCATGCTATTCTGCCATGCTTCCTGCACCTGTGCTTAGGACCCATGTTCCTTCTGTGACTGAGGCTGACTAGTCCTTCTAGAGGTACTTCTGAAAATCAAGCCTCACTCCCTCCATGCACCTCCCTCCTGCCAAAGCCTGCTGGGAGGGGCTGGGCATCCCTTCTACGGCTCCTGTAGCACCCTGCCTCTTCGATTGTACATGTGCGCCTCCTATGGGCCACGAGGTTAGCTGCTAAAGTTTTCATCCCTATGAGACTCTGAGTTCCTTGAAGACAGGAGGATAGTATTGTCTTCATGTCTGCCATGTAGTAATTACTGGTAGTAATAGCAGCTACCATTTACAGGCCAGTAACTTGATGGCAGGTACTGGGCTAAGATACAGTACATTAATACAGCACATCGATGCCATATTTTGAAATAATAAAGAACCAGTCACATAATTCTCATTATTATTTGAGGAATTCACTCTGGGATAGGCTTCTACTTCATTTATTGAAGGCACTCTGATGACTAATCTAAGGAATGGCTTAATTTCACAGTGTCTATCTCAACTAATATAATTTGAGATGGAATACTCATTATACTTAAAGAAAAATTTCCCACGGGTGACCTTGTTTCCAGATCTAGAACGAATAAATGCATAGCTGCTAGAAGAATAAGATTGTTTGTGATATTATTTAGAACTACACTAAGTATTCATCTTTCATCCCAGGTGGCATGTCTTGGGGGTCTTTTTGTATTTGCCCGTCTTTAAAAATGTTCTATTCTGATATCCCCTATAGTCAATCTTTATGTATCAATAAATAGACACTTGAGTAGCTTTCCTGACGAGAGGTTAATTTGGTCTTGGTTCTTTGATCTTTAGGACCCCTTGTGCCATCCCAGTAGCTACTCATTTACAGACACTCAGCTGCCATTTCCCCCGTGCCTCTCACATCAAGAGCAAATACCCAGACCTGGGTAACCCCACCTCTTCACCTACCTGAACAGTGGAAGAAAGCTGAGTGGAAAACACTGTCTTGCTGACTGGACCCATTTTGAATTTGTTACCCCAAATTTAAAATTAGGATCCTTAGTATCGCCAGTGGTTCTGCGTTTCCTCAGTCCACCCACTTGCCCACACTCTTCTAAGATGATATATTCTTCTTCCTCCCAGACTTCTAACACGCCATCCCCCATACTCATGTTGGTAGCAAGATTTTATTTTTTGGAGAGAAAAAAAAGCAATCCTACTTTGATTCTGCAACCACCAAATCTACCATGCTGCCTGAATCTATAACACAGTGCTCTACTTTCTTTCCTGGTGTCAAGTACTAGCTGTCCATCAACTAATCGAAGGCCAGCTTCTCACTGCTGTACGGGGTTCACTTCCTTCTCAAGGATTCAGCTGCGTCAGTTACTCCTGCCTGTTCACGCACCGATTTCTCCCTCTCTATTGGGCCATCCCCACCACCTGAACAGAACAAGCTCATGACACCTCTCATTCCCTTCTGGCCATCACCCCGTTACTGCACGCTCCTTTAGAGGAGCACTTCTTGAAGGCTTTCTCGACATTCAGTGTCTCCCCGCATTCTCCCCTCAGCCCCCTGCATTCAGGTTTTTGTGCCCACTCTTGGTCTGAAATCATTCTTTCAAGATTGCCCTTAATCTTGGCCGATTTCATTGTCAGCCTGTTTGCATGGTGCTGAACCTCAGCAGCACTGGCCAGTTGGCCACTCTTCTGAAATACCTTCTTCACTTCCTTCCAGGACACTCGCTTCTTTCAATTTTTCTCCTCCTTCACTGGCTCTTCCTCTCTGTCTCCTCTGCTGCATCCTCTGCCCCTGCTTCTGCCTTATCACTAGCCTGGGCTCAGCCCTGGACTTTGTTTTCTCCAGGTGGTCACATCCATTGGCTTGAAAGGCCACCTTCGTGTTTGAAGTCTCCTTAATTTATATTCCTGCCCAATCCACTCCCCTCGGCTCCAGCCTCATTTATCCAACTGCCATTTCAAGGTCTTTGTATGGATAGTGACAGGCAGCTCGAACAGAACATGTTCAAAACAGAACTTCTGATTTGTCTTCCTCTACCTTCCTCCTCCCGCATCTGTTCCTCCACCATTATCACCCAGTTAGCTAATAGCAGTACCATTATCACTGGTGGCTTGGGGGACTTCAATTTTCTTACAGCAAATCCACTTCACCAGCAAGTCAAGTTAGCCCTTCCTTTAAAATTAATCTCTAGTCTGACTGATTTTCACCGCTTCCACCAGTCACATCCCAGTACAAACCCTCATTTTCTACTTGGTCTGCTGTGGTAGCTTTCCTTCCTGGCTTCCCTATTTTCTCCCATGCCCTGTACAGCCTACTTTTCAGCTAGCAGCCAGAGAAGGTTTTAATGTGCATTGGATTCTGTTATTCCCGTCCACTGATGAAAATCCTCCAGTGGCTTCCCCTGTAATTCAGAATAGAATTACAAACCCCTGACCACAGCATATAAGGCCCAGCAAGAGCCCAGAGCTTGACCATGCTTCCTCACTCAATCCATTCTTAACTGTGCAGATCGCTCTGTCAAAAATACCCCTCCCTTCCTACCATCACTTTCTGTCCCTTTGCTCCGCTTTGTTTTCTTCATAGTAGGTATTACTGTCTGATGTTATGCAAGACATTTGTTTTAATTGTCCCTCTCCCTGCCCCTGTCATTGAGGACAAGAACTTTGTCTCATTTATTGTCCCCATCATCCAAACCATGGTCATTATTTGGAGTGATTTCGCCTCCAAGAGTCAGCTGACAATGTCTAGACATTTTTGGTTGTTACTGCTGAGGCGGGTGGTGTTACTGGCATCTGGTGGGTAGTGCCTAGGGGGTGCTGCTAAACACCCTGCACTGCACAGGAGGACCCCCAACAAAGAATCATGGGTCCAAAGTGTCAATAATTCTGCACATGAGAAGCCCAAGATACATGAATGGAATGAATGAATGAATCTTTTGTTTGATATTATACATTACAATTAGACTTAAGTTTTCATTTTATAAATAAATATAGTTATTTACTTCAGTACCTAAAATGACTTGTTGTTTGATATGACAGTTGAACCAAAAATTACTTAAACCAGTTTCATGGTTTAGAACTATCTCCTGTCCTTGCTCATGGTGATACATAGTTTGACTTGGTGTTAAAATAATTGGTATTGAGAATGGAGCTCTGCTGCTGGAGTACAAGGAGTTCTTTTGTAACCTTGTGACTGCAGGGTACTTACCCTGGTCTTTGATACAGTGAGAAAGCATGCTGTTTCATCATTAAATAGAAAGAACTAAAAGAAAATCTGCCAGAAACATTTTCTGTCATCAGTTTCAAGCCCTAAAAAGAAAATACTTAAGGTTCAAGACATTTTTAAAAGTGGAAAAATAATTCTGGAAAAGTTAGAAAAGTAGTTTGGGCTGAGCAGTAACCCAGATAGTATCAGATGGACAGGAATCACTATTTTGTTCTATTTAATTTATCAAAGAAAAATAATATATGCTAAGCTAGGCAAGGTGGGTGTGTGCCTGTCATCCCAGCTACTCAGGAGGCCAAGGCAGAAGGATCGCTTGAGCTCGAGTTTGAGTCCAGCCTGGGCAACATAACAAGACCTAGCTCTTTAAAAAACTGTTTATGAGGGTATTCTCTCAACCTCTCTTGTCCACAAGAGTGTTTGTATTTTTTAAGGAGACAGCTTTTCATATTCAGAGAGGAGCAGGGACTGTAACATATTCAAGAAGCCTGCCTGCTGTCCCCAGGTGCAGTTGTGCTTTCTTTGTGATGGTTTATAATTGACAGTGGACAGTAGACTTCTTAATGCAACTGTTTTTTTTTAAATATACTCCTTATTCATTTATATGATAACATAAATAGTCTAAATAGTCTCCTGTGTTAACTACCCATTTTCACCATGTTACTCATAGGTACCGTGTATCAACTGGACAGACCTCTAAGGAGCGGAATTGGCTTGACTCCCTTTTCTCCTCCACCTCACAGCCAATCCCTCTGCAGCCTTCAGGCTCCACTGCCAGGATACGTGCAGGGCATCTGCCCCCTCCTCCAACAATTGTCACCTCCTGCCTGGAGACCGGGGGAGCCCCGCACATGGGCTGGAGTGACGCATTGAGACATAGGTCTTTTAAACCCCTGCTATGTTTTTTCATTTCATTCGGAGTAAAATCTGAAGTTCCTGCCATGGCTTGTAAGGCAAGCCCCGTCTGATCCCATCTCAGCTGTCTTCCCTGCTCCCACCTCTCACCCTGGGTCCACTCTGCTCCAGGCCCATGGCTGCCTTGCTGCCAGCCAAGCCCAGCTCAGGGGTCTTCACACATCATTTCCTCTGCCTGGAACCCGTGTCACCAACATCCACACAACTCCTCTCACTTCTTCCTGGTCTCTGCTCAACTGTCACCTTACCAGAGAGGCCTTCTTTGACTTCTTAATAGAATAAAAGAGTTCCTTTTTTTTGTAGCGCTTAGCACCTCTGAAAATATGTTTTATATATTTTATTATTGTTTTCTGCAACCAGTATGCAAGCTCTGTGGATGCAGGATTGTCCTGTCTTTTGTTTACGGCCGTATCCAGGCCCTGCAGCAGGTGGGGCACACGGCGCGCAGCACGTGTTTGTTAGAAGAGCGAATGATTGCCTAGGAGGAGACAGCACTTTGCGGATAGTGCGTCCGTCTTTGATTTGTCTCATTGTGAGAAATCGAAGTCGAAACCTTCATATTTGCTCATAAGGACCTGTAGAGAAACTCTTATTCAGACATACTTTTGAGCATGACTATGTCCTGATCCTTAAAATTCTTATTGTATGGGTGCAAATGAAAATGAAAGCTTGTCTTGTTTTGGAAATGGAGAGCAGTGAGGTGGATCGTTATTCTATCAACTGTTCTGAAGCTTATGCTGCATCTCACTGGTTGCGTGTCTTTTCATTGCAGGCGCATGCCAAGCCTACTGGAGTATTTGAGTTACAACTGTAACTTCATGGGGATCCTGGCAGGCCCGCTTTGCTCTTACAAAGACTACATTACTTTCATTGAAGGCAGATCATACCATATCACACAATCTGGTGAAAATGGAAAAGAAGAGACACAGTATGAAAGAACAGAGCCATCTCCAAATGTAAGGTCATGAGATTTATCTGGAGCCTTTATAGCATGTATTGGTTAGTCTTATTTAAAGATACAAATATTTTCACATTGTGAACTTATCCATCTATTTCTTTAAAAATACTTTTCAAGATAAATGACTTCACACTGCACCTAGTAGAAGTACAGTCATGATTAAGAACACAAATAAGGTCACTTCAGAAACTATGTGCTGAATTCCTCGGTGAGAATAATGCTTTATAGTTACAGGGGATTTTACAAGAAAGCTCTTATCATGGAATTGGCCAGGCTAATAATTTTCCAGGCTCCCTTCCCCCTTCCCCTTTCCCCCTCCCCTTCCCTTCCTTTTCTTTCTTTCTTACTTCTTTCTTACCTGTGCCTTGTGTTCCAGCAGATTGTAACACTCTGTATCCTCCGTTTCTTTTTTGCTTTGCCTGTCCTCTTCTTAATTATTGCAAGTTGAACTCTTTCTTCTCTTTAAAAGCCTACTTCAAATACCACCTTTTTCCACAAAACAGCTCCTGATTCCCACAATGAAGAGATTAGTGATATGATGAAGATATTAATAATAGCTAACACTTTGACAGTGCTCACCATGTGCCAGTCACTGTGGTGTGCACCTCACACGTAGTTACTCTTTCAGCCCTCATAGCATTCTTACAAGGTAGGCGCTGTTTTTCTCACCGTTGAGGAAACTGAGACTCAGAGGCTAAGTGATTTGACCAAAATTCCCCAGATTGGCAGTAGAACTGGAATTCAAACCAGTGCAATCTGGTTTCAAGTCTATGCTAAGTTGCCTTACAACCAAACATAATTTTTATTTTCTTTAAGCCACTGGGACACTTGAAATTGCTGGGATGCTGCTTCGTAAAGAAAGGCAGTGAGGTTCTGTATAGGCTAAGTTTCTGTTAGATTTCATCTGGTAAAATCTAAAGTTTCCATGAAAAACAATAGGCCAATCAGGAAGTCTGTGAGATGAAGGAAAGGGGCTAGTGTGTTTTCTCTGAATGTAGGGCTTAGAGCAAGGGGTCACCTTCTTTCTCCTGCGAATCTACCACCCTCCACTGTGTGGGCAACAAAAAGTCAATGAAGAAATGTGCCTGCACTTGCAAAAGATAGTATATTATCTCTTTCCTACCATGTGGCTCATTGTATTTTATACCAAAAAGGTGTTTTTGTCTTCATATTTTCTTTTACTGGTTAAGCGTTGAGAAATGTCCTATCAAACTGAATGGGATTCCAGATTTGAAATTGGCGTGTCTTCATTGACTGTTTTGTATCTCCAGGATGACCACTTAATCTTTTAGTGGTCTCCCTGCTATAAGAGAAGGTAAAGACATTTGTAGACAGCTTCTTAGAAGTTTATTTGGGAGTGCTGGCAGGAGAATAAAAGCCTAGGAATCAAGATGCTAGACTGTCAGTGACCAGTTTGGCTCATCATTTCAGCACATCACTTAATGTGTATGAGTCCTTGTCTGCAAAAGGAGAATCTTAATGTCTTCCCCATTTTACAGACTGTATGAAGATCAAATGATTTTGTAAAATACTTGAAAATATCAAGTGTTATAAACGTGATAGTAGTGAATCAAACTTAAACAGTAATACAAATGTATATATTCTATCACTTCACTGAGTTTTTATGGGTTTTACTCTCATAAAATGTCACTTTCCTCTTTTGGGTTATAGACATCCTAAATCAGAGGTTGTTGATAATGGCAAATATTCTTAATGTATTTTCCCACCATTTTAATAAGATATTTTATTTAAATTTCACATGCATGTACTTTATAAAGTCAAATAGTGATAGTTAGTCCTAAGTCCCTCAAGGGGCATTTGGAAGCTCCTTGTGCATCAGTGGAGCATGCAGATGCTCAGGCTTCTAAGCAGGATGCTCACGGAGCCCACTGGCTCTTCTGTTGGGGACCTCTCCACTGTCCTCTCCTCTATCTGCATCAGTTAGGATACGGGTTTGGCTGCTGAAACAGGGACCAAAATAACAGGAACTTAAACAAGGTGGAAATTTGTTTTTATGTTATATGTGGGACAGCTCACCTGTAAGCAGTGCATTGATAATATGGGGGCCCCAAGGTGTTAGAGATCCAAGCTCCATCTTCCCTGTACATATTACTTTTGTTCACGTCCTATTGGCCAGAACCTAATCATATAGCCACACTCAGGTGCACCAAAGGCTATGATGTGTCATCTTTAGCTAGACTTCCAAGCACCCAAGAGAAACTTCTTTTTCTGTGTAGGAAGGGGAGGAGGGCTCCTGGGAAACACTTGGCAGTCTCTGTCATGATGTCTGCAGGCCATTTCTCTGGGGCTCTTTGGTTTTTTGGGTGAAGGATTCTCCAGTTTTCTGCCTAGGGCATACAAACTTGACTGCTGGGACTCTGGGTCTGGGCAGGGGAAGGGGGCTGAGGATATCACCTCTCAGGATACAGGCTGTTTTCATATTATCTACATTTTTGTTGCAGCACCATATCCCTGCCCTACTTCAGAACCATATAGTCTCGTGGCCACAGTACTTCTTACTACATTACTAAAATAATATGCCTCATTTTAAAATTAAAGTATGGGGCCATTTATTTCACCTTGCTTCATTTATAATTACAATTTTTTCTCTACCATTTTAAAATCTCATAATTCAAATATATAGGTAAGATATTTGGGAGGCACTGAGGAAAGAGTCGCCTTATTTTATTAAAGAAAGGGATAAAAGACAATGGAAAATGAGAATAACAATTGCTGCAAGGAGTCCTTGAACACTGAGTTCCACCTCGCAGGAGCAACCAATAATAAAATACTGTTCTCAAGTGCAGTGCATCCGGCATATGCTTTGGCTCTTGTCTTGGAGCTTTTCTTTTGGCACTATTATATAAAGCGTTAAAATGTGGAGCTTCATTGATAAATTACTTCAGTTAATTTGAATACTATTTGGTTACTGTATAGAGCACTTCTAAATCCAGATACTTTGTTGCATACTTCATCTGGATCTAGCCTTCTCTTTGCTTGTTTCTTTTTCTTCATTGCCTGTATAATCTCTTTTATACCAAATGAAGTTGAAATATTCTGGCCTTCTACAAATATAAAAACAGCATGAGTTGTAAAAATACAAAATACCATGAGTTGGTAATGCGACCTTACCGCAGTATTGCTAAGAATAGCCTCTTCTTTTCACCAGGGTCTTTTATGCAAATTGTTATTCTCAGGTATATAGCTCTTTTGGTTTTTATTATTCTTGAACAAAGTTGTGTTAACTTTCAGATTTACAGAAATGCATAGATTGTTTATTGTAAAAATAACATCCATGAGATACCTAGAATTTGGAAAATATAGAAAAGACTCAATGGAAAAAATATATATCCATATAAAATTTACTGCCAAAAGTAATTAATGTTAATTTTTTTTTGTATTCACTTCCATTCACACCGATACACTTATGCTCGCTTTTAGATTTTTTTATTTCCTGAAAGTTCTGAATACAAAATGGAGGTTTTAGTATGAGTTGAGCAATAACCCCTAGGTAGTACTTACAGATACAGTTGGAAAAGTTCATACCATGAGACTATGGAAGACTTTAAATGCCAAGTGCAATGTAGCTCTTGAATTTTGACCAGGAGAATTGCAGGACTGATGATCCATTCAGGAAGATTGATCTGTCGATAATACATAGAATGAATTAAAAGGAGCATGGATAAAGTTGATGAAGTCTCGCCTTGCACTTTTCAGACTGCAGTTATTCAGAAGCTCTTAGTTTGTGGGCTGTCCTTGTTATTTCACTTGACCATCTGTACAACATTACCTGTGGAGTACAACATTGATGAGCATTTTCAAGCTACAGCTTCGTGGCCAACAAAGATTATCTATCTGTATATCTCTCTTTTGGCTGCCAGACCCAAATACTATTTTGCATGGACGCTAGGTAAGTAACATGTAAATAGACTTCCCTTTGTCTATGTTGAAGCGTTTCTTACCTTGTCGATAGATTGCTATCAGTGCGCCCTCTTGAGGATACATAAAGACCAATTGGAAAAATTAAGTCATCCGTGTAGAAAAGACACCCTCACAACTCACATGTAAGTATATTCTAAAAACTGAATCCATTTTATTATAATACAAAATAAAAATAAATGGATCAATGAAAGACAACAGATATTTGTTGAATGCCTATTATAGTCTAGATTCAGTGCTAGCCAGGATAGATACGAGTATGTATAAGACATAGTCCTTATCCTTCAGATGGTTATAATTTAGTATGATTGTATTCAGCTTACAATTATGATACCTGTTAAATAGACCATTAACCATAGTATAATATGATCAGTAGTTTATCAGCAAAGTGAATAAAATGATATTGGCATACTGATAGGGGGTCATCAGTTATGCTTGGCAGGTAGAACAAATTTTAGAGAAAAGATAACATGCAATCGTGGCTTTAATTGAATGTGGGCCAGTTATGGTGGCTCACCCCTATAATCCCTGCACTTTGGGAGTTCAAGGTGAGGATCACTTGAGGCCAGGAGTTCAAGACCAGCCTAGGCAGCATAGTGAGACCCTTCTCTCTACAAAAAGATTTTTAAAAATCAACTAGGCCTGGTGGTGTGTGCCTGTAGTCCCAGCTACTTGAGAGGCTGGGGTGGGAGGACTGCTTGAGCCTAGGAGTTTGAGGCTGCAATGAGCTATGATTGCACCCCTGCACTACAGCCTGAGCAACAGAGTGAGGTTTTAGTATGAGTTGAGCAATAACCCCTAGGTAGTTTCAAAAACAAAAACAAAAACAAAAAGATTGAATGTGATTTCAGCAAGTGGAAAATAGCTAGTTTTGCACTGATGAGCAAAGAGACATGGAGGTACCTCGCTTTGCATGGCAGATGTTAGCAGGGGCGTGTAGGAAGGAGAGACCTGGTCAGGTGAAATGGGCTTTCACAGGACCTTGCCTGCTCTGCTGAATGAGCCGCAAGAGGCTTCAGTCAGGCTGACGGCCTGATCCTGTGGCAGAAGATGATTCTGGCCACGTTTTGAAGGTTGGACTGAAGTAGAGAGAATGCTTCACTGGATAAATTGAAATCTCTTTTATATATGTGCTGTCTTTTTTATCTCACCCACAAGATTATAAACTCCTTTATTCTTAAGATTGTATTCTGCTTGCCTTGTTTATATTTGTTAATAAATATTTGAATGAATGCACGAAGAAACACATCAGCCAATAATTAGGCCTCTGAGGATTAGCATTTTACTGTCGGTTTTATTTTGATTACAATGAAATACAGTTTGGGGCTGGATTCATTATTTTCAGTCTTTCATCATACAACTGTGCACAATAGCATCATTAAAAGTTGCATTAACCTGGTGAGTTAATGGCCAATTAAAATATAATGTTACCTTATGGATTTTAATCTAAGATTTCTTTAAGGATTGAACATTTTTATTGTAGCCAAATTTAGACATCAATAATACCAAATTAAATTCCTGTACTACTTAAATTCTGACTTCAAATTGAGACTGAGAACTTTCCTAAACAAGCCTGGTATTTTTAGGGTTTTATAAGAATTCTGACCTATTGGTTGAATCACTAGATTTATAGAATATGAGAGTTCTGCATGTTTTTGAATTCAGTTGGACATCTAATTGTTGAAAATCTTATCAATAGAACGAGGTCATTGAATTTATAAGGCTTTTGAGAAAAATTACAAGATCTCTGTAAATATGTAAAAATATACAAGAGTTATCATTAGGCCAGGCATAGTGGCTCACACCTGTAATCCCAGCATGTTGGGAGGCTGAGGAAGGAGGATGACTTGAAGCCAGGAGTTTGAGACCAGCCTGAGCAACATGGTGAGACCCCATTTCCTCAAAAAAATTTTTTTAAATTAGCCAGGTGTGATGTTGCACACCTGTGGTCCCAGCTACTCAGGAGTCTGAGGTGGGAGTACTGCTTTAGCCAGGGAAGTTGAGGCTGCAGTGAGCTGTGATCGCACCATTACACTCCAGCCTGGGTAACAGAGTGAGACCCTGCCTCAAAAAAACAAATTTTTTTTATCATTAATTTTTATTTGCAATTTTGACAATTAAAATGATTCTTAGGGTACTTCTGATCCTCCGACCCCAATATTTGGTTTGAAAAATGAATCTTGTGCATTTTTACATATTTACAAACCAAAGGTGAGTTAATTCCTTTTCCCTGATTCTTCCTTAAAGAAATAATATTAGAATATATATTAATGACAATTTGAAATTGAACTATATTTAAAGAATTTAAAGAATTTTTAGCTGTAAGGCAATAAAGTTATTCCATTCAATAAATACTTATACTATGTCTGTACTGTCTTAACACAAGTAATGGTTGAGTTCCCGGTAATGGTTCAGCCCTGAGGTTCAGGTTTCAGCTGTCAGTGGAGAAGCCAGCTGAGGCTCAGCATGCATGTGCCCACGTTCATCTCCACCCCCGTTACCTTTTTGTAATTGTCCATTTGATTGTAAAATTGGAGTTTTAATGATCTCTGGAGGTCCAAAAATCTGTTTTTTGGGAAATTCCAAGAGTTCCAAAGTTCTTTAACTTTGTTTTTATATTTTATTAATAATTTATAAAAATAGTATGAATGTATTCTGGATCATATGGACAGTTACTTTCTGATTTTTGTATGCACATGTACATTTTTCAACTTATAATTTCATGGATACTAGTGGCTAGGTAGACTATATTTAATTCCTTAATTCAGTGTTCTCAAAATGGGAATCAGGCTTCTCATCTCCACAGCCCTGTAACCCTGCGCTTTTCTCCTTATCACCTCAAAAAAATGATTTATTGGGATCTGAGCAGTTTTTTCCCCTTTAACTCAAGTTTGAAAAACATTTAGTACATGTAGGGACAGATTAAAGTTTAAATTGATGTTAATGGTCAGTTATTTGGAATATCTCTATATAATGACAACTTAGAAGCTCTGTCAGGAGTTACGTTACCTGAGGTAAAGATGAGGCAGGGTCTGCGGTGGGAGACGGGGGGCAGGGGAACATGGAAGGTGGACTCCTGCAGTTTGGTATCTGCAGTTCTCTTCTCGTTTTGTTGCTGTTGACCATACCCTGGGCCAATCTTGTTGTCGAATGTGAAGTTGGTTAGGAGTTTCATTGCTCTTAGATCACAGTAGGCTAAAAAAGATGGAGAGGATGAATACATGAAGAAATCAGAAGTGGTGGCAACCATGAGGGAGGGAAGGAGTTCCCCAGCAGCCATTTATATGGGTATGCTGCCCATGTGGTTAATAGATGTTTATTTTTAATTCTGTTGAATATGTGACTATGCTAACAGGCTTACCTTATAGGCTCATATTTATGTGAATTGAACAAAGGCGGCTGACCTCATTAAACCTGACAGAGGAGTAAATCTTGTTTATTCTTTTCCCCCAAAGTGTAATTTTTAAAGGATCTTGTTTGATGTACTAAAAAGCACTAATAAACAATAAAACAATTTAAGGATACATGTCCGTATAGGCATATTATTTTGCTGGGCTTTGATAGATTTCTGTTTGTTTTTTCTTTGGTCATGTTACAAACAGCATAAACAATTTTCCAGTTGATTGGAAAAGGGCTCATTTGAGGCAGAAATTTTCTTTGCAGCTTAAGCATGTACATAAAGCAAAAATGACTAATTGAGCATTGTGTTGAAAAGGATTAGAAAACAAATTCTGGGTCAGGTGCGGTAGCTCTTGCCTGAAACGCCAGCACTTTGGGAGGCCAAGGTGGGAAGATCGCCTGAGGCCTGGAGTTCGAGACCAGCCTTGGCAACATAATGAGACCCCCCCCATCTCTACAAAAAAAAAATTGTCAGGCATGATGATGTGCACCTGCAGTCCCAGCTACTCAGGAGGCTGAGGCAGGAGGATTGCTTGAGCCCAAGAGCTCAAGGCTGCAGTGAGCTATAATCCTGCCACTCCAGCCTGGGCAGTGACAGAGGGAGACCCTGTCTCTATTTTTTAAAAATTCTAGAGACATATACACAGAGTGGGTTCTGGTGAACCAAGAAAGAAAAAAATGGAAGGAAAATATTATGCCTAACTTATGTATTATTGTTTATAGTAAACTTCAAATATATGATTAAAAAGAACATGGTGCTCCCAGAGCAAAAACATCCCCTTAGCAACTTCTTGGCAGCTGATCGAGCATACTGTGCTGTGTTCCACTGGCACAGCTAATGTTGGGGAGCGTTTCCCATTCGAGTCTTCACCTTTACCTATTGGTCCTCAGCAGCTTTTAGACTCCACCTGCCCCCAACTCATGCATGATGTCTCATGTATTGCTGACTAACCAAATTGTCCTGGATGTGTTATTTTCATTGTATGTGATGTTGTTTCTGACTTAAAAATTAGAGTAAATCTACTTTTACTGTTTAAGAATAAAAGATATAATAACACATACCTTCTGGGAGAATATGGTAGATTGTTATGGAGATTCTTAATACTGTTTTTTAAATTTTGTTTTCTATAGCTGATGCCATTAATAATGCTGCAGGCTTTGGTTTCAGAGGGTATGACAAAAATGGAGCAGCTCGCTGGGACTTAATTTCCAATTTGAGAATTCAACAAATAGAGGTGAGTCAATCATTAAGAAGTTGGTTACTATATACTTTAAGTACCATAGTTTGCTTTCATAAGTTATGGTGTGATGCCCTAGGAGTGGTATTGAAGGTTTTTTAATATTAACATTCATTCTTTCATTTAACCAATACATATTGGTCATCAACTATGTGCCCTGGGCACTGGAGACAATGAATAAGACAGGTGCAATTCAGGCCCTCATGAAGCTTTAGTTTCCTAGAGGTTACAGAATAAGGTAAAATAGGTGGTGATCAGAGAGGGGTAAGGCATGTGGGTATTTGTGAAATAGGAATCCAGGTTAGTTGAGGTGTTTGGGGGAAGAGGGTCCTAAGGAAAATGATGCTTAAGCTGAGTCCCAAAGAAGTAAGAGACAACCGGACACTCCAAGTAGAGGGAGCAGCCTGGGGGCCGAGAGCTGTGCAGCTCGTGTTGCTTCATAGTTTAGGGAGCCATGAAGGATGAGGTTGGGGAAGTGGAGGCCAGGCAGCCACACTCTTACAGGCCGTATTAAGAGTTTTGATCTTTCTTGTAAGAGTAATGGGGCACTATGGATGGATTATATGTGTAGCCAAGTGAGGTGATCATATAGGTGTTTTAGAAGGATCTGGCATGTAGAATGTATTTCCCTCAAGAGGCAGAGAGCTCTGTCAGGAGGATGTTTTGTTAATCCAAGATGATGGTGACCTAAACCACATACTGCCAGTGGGGCTATAAACACGTAAATATATTGGAGAGCTGTGTAAGAGACTCAGCAGAACTTGGTGATAAATTGGGATCAGCAAGAGAGAATGAGTTATGAATCAGGCCCAGAAATCTGGTTTAAACAACTAGGTTTATGGTGATACCTTCCACTTAGATAAGGAATGGAGAATAGACATGAGCTTGAAGGGACAGGTAATATCTTCAAATCACAGACTTAGTGAGTTGTCCACCAGGCAGATCATGGTCAGACACTCAGCAGAGGCACCCAAGCTTGAGAGTGAAATCTGGGAACTATCAGTACGTGGCAGTTCAGGCCCTGGAAGAGAGAGTCAGAAGAGGTAAGAGTGTCTAAAAGAGCACCAGTACTGAGAGGCTGGGCAAAGGAATTCAGGAGAAGCCAGAAAGAAAAAAGAAGAAAACCAACTGGGCACTGTGGCTCACACCTGTAATCCCAGCACTTTGGGAGGCCGAGGCGGGCAGATGGTTTGAAGGAGTTTGAGACCAGCCTGGGCAACATGGCAAAACCCTATCTCTACAAAAAATGCAAAAACTAGCTGGGCATGGTGGTGAGCACCTGTAGTCCCAGCTACTCAGCAGGCTGCAGTGAGCCGTGATCATGCCACTTGCACTGTAGCCTGGGTGACACAACAAAACCCTGTCTCAAAAAAAAAAAAAGAAAACCATTGTTTTGCCAGCCTGTGAAAAGGATCATTCCAACATTCCCAATAGGAGAGATTACCAAAACTTGAGGTGAAGAGGTCAAGCTGGATCCTCTGATGAGCCCTAATGTTGCTAAAAGTGGGCAGGCAGGCAGTAAGTGCCCGAGATGGGATGCCGTAAGAAATACAGGCCATCACTGAAGTGTGCTGAGATAACCAAATCTGAATCAGATTTCTAGATACTTCTAAATTTAGAGGGGATGTGGAGTATAGAGGGTAAGTTAGACACCAGATCAGATCAAAAGTGGGAAGTTCTATGGGACATATGACCCAAGCTATTACAGATTAAAAGAGGCTTTGGCCAAATGCACTGTATGAACTTTTTTGGGATGCTGATTGACCAAACCAACTGGAAAAGACTTTTCTAAACAATCAGGAATATTTGAATACGAAGGGGGATTAGATGATGTTGAGGAATTATTAATTTTGTCTGATCATGGTCTTTTAAAAAGTGTTTATTGGACATATTCTGAACTAATTGCAGGTGAAATAAGTCTGGTATTTGCTTTGAAATATTCTTAACAACAATGTTGGCAATAAAAATGGAGAAGGAGAGGGAAAAATTGATCATTGTTGAAGTTGAGTGATGGATATAGCAGTGTTTCTAACCTTTTGTTTATTATTAACACCTTAAGGGGACTTTTGAGACACTCTTTTCCTAATAATTTCCCCCTTGAAATTTTAATACCACAGATACACTGTATATCTGTATACCTATTGATACACTACTGTATGTATATATGTTCTTTATACCTAAAAAAAGATATTTTTGCCCCTTAAGAACCAATTTTCATCTCCTGGGGGCGATATCATGCCTGCTGAGAGTGTGTGGCTTGAGAAAAAGTAAAGAAAGGAGTTAATTTTTCTGAAGGAAAAAATGGTCATCAATGCTAAGTGCCACTGAGATACCAAGTAAGAGAAGGACACAAATGCCTTTATCGTTTGTTTATTTATTTATTTATTTATTTGAGATAACGTCTTGCTCTGTTGCCCAGGCTGGAGTGTGGTGGCGCGATTTCAGTTCACTGCAACCTCTGCCTCCCGGGTTCAAGCAATTCTCCTGCCTCAGCCTCCTGAGTAACTGGGATTCCAGGCACCTGCCACCACACCTGGCCAATGTTTGTATTTTTAGCAGAGACGGTGTTTCACCATGTTGGCCAGGCTAGTCTCGAACTCCTGACTTCAGGCGATCCACCCACCTCGGCCTCCCAAAGGGCTGGGATTACTGGCATGAGCCACCGTGCCCATCCTTGTTTATGGTTTTATGAACAACAGTTTCAGGAGAGGGATTGGCATAAAGGCCAGATTACACAACTCCTAGGAGTTCATTCCCTGTAAAGGGAAGAGGGTAGAATAGTAGCTGAGGAGAACAGGGAATTGAGGAGAACTGTTTGTTTAATTTTGTTTTAAAATGGAGAGAGTAAAACATGTTTACTGATTAGGAGACTATTTGGAGGACAGAGTGTGAAGCTTCTCCTGCAATTGAAGGAGAGAGACCTATTGATTGAAGTCCCAGAGAAGATGGAAGTGGAGACATTGGCCCTGAAGGAGAAGGACCACTTCTCCTGTTATAAGGACAGGAAGGTTGGCAGGATAAGTGTGTGTGCAGCTGAGTGTGTAGTTCGATGGTGAGAATTTGGAGTCTGATGATTTTATATCATCTCTGTAAAGTAGGAGGCCAACTTACCTGTTGTGAGGGAGAAAGGAGGTGATAGGACCAGAGATACAGATGGGGTATTAGGTTGAATCATGTGAAATTGCTGACACTTACCTCTTCTTGACTTTATTTTTTAAAAAAGAGAAAAGAAAATTTCAAATGGTTCAGTCCAGTAGCTTTTTTCAGGAAGAGGAGAATGAACTGTCTAGGAAAACAGGTTTGTAGGTTGAGGGCTCAGTCGTGGTGGAGAACCATGAACTTAAGACAAAGGTCTGAAATGTGGTGATACTCTGCACTCAGCGTGCAAATGTTACCAGTGGGGAAAGTGGACAGTGTGGTTGATCTGGAATTAGGGTTTTGATAGGGAGGTGAATGGAAAGGAAAAAGAAACAAAAGCATTGAAGATTCTGACATAAGCGTAGTAAATAAGGGAACACAAAATCTAAAATGGTCAGAAGTGAAGACCAGAGGAGGAGAGAGTTACATAGGATGAAAGTAGACAGGGTGGGAGACGAAAGGCCCCTCTGAGATCAAAGAATAGCTTTAGTGGGAGTAACTGGAGAGAGGAAGCTGGGAAGGTGGGATGCCCTGCGAGATCTGGGCGTGCAGATCCACTCTTTCAGGGGCAGCACAGCCAGACAGTGCCAGAATTGAGAGTAGCCAGGGCACTGAGAGACGATGGCAGGGCAGGATGTCGCGGTGGATGTCTGCTTCACCCAGAACCATGGCAGAGCTTGGCAGGAAGGAGGTAATGAGGTGGGTGCCCCAGTTTTCAGTGTGAGAGGGAGGTCATTGAAAGGCATTTGTACATGTTCTCAGGAATTTCTTTGGAACAATTCCATGACCTCCCTTGTAAATGTTAACATACAGGAGAAAAGGGTGATAATCCATCACCTCATAGATGTTCCCAACAATAAATAAACTTGTCTTATGTAGAATGATGTTACCGCATTAGAAAAACAAGATTAAAGAAAGAGAAATCGCTATACTACCATCGATGTTAAGTAATTTTTGTTTTTATTTTTTAGCATAATAATATATTATTACTTATATTTAAAGCTTCATTATTTTGTGACACAAAGAAAAGAGTTTCCTTTTTTTTCAGATGTCAACAAGTTTCAAGATGTTTCTTGATAATTGGAATATTCAGACAGCTCTTTGGCTCAAAAGGTGCGTTCCTTCAAAAACAATCTTTAGATGTGCTTTGGCGTCTAGTTCTTGAGGTTGAGTTTCATTGAATTCAGGTTCTTGATTAAATTAACGGTGTTGAGTGACATTGTGACCTCGGTGTCAGCCGGGAAGCACTGTTAGCTTCCTCCTAAGCAAGTCAGTATCGAGCGAGAACTATTTTGGCTTGAGTCGCAAATGCAGCTATCCTGCAGGTGCAGCTATCCTGCCCTCTCAGTCTCCTTTAAAGGCCTCTGCCAATGTCAGAAGTCACCAGTATCCTCCTTTGCAGCTCCTGATTGCGTTCAGTAGAGATGTGGTTTAAACTAACAAGTGCCTGTACAAGCACACAGTACTTATGCCTGGGTACTCCAGAACAGTCCCGGTTTTAAATATTTCAATTCAACAAATTTTATTTGTTAGGCAAGGGAAACAAAGATGAGTAAGATAAAAAGACTCAGCTCCCGAAAGTGAAAGAGTTCGCAATTTTGTTAAAGACACGGTGGTATAATCAGACACGTGCTGTTCCCTGTGGTGAGGATAAGGAGAGAGAAAGCAGGAACAGCGAGGGCACAGAGGGATGCAGGAAGAACTTCCTGGAAGTGTGGGTGCTTGACCTGAGGTTTGTGTCAGGAGTGTGTCTCGTGAACAGGGCAAGGTAGAGGCAAGCCAGGCTGGGTGGAGTAACAGGTGTGAAGGACAGAGCTGGGGAACAGCACACTCTCCCAGGGGTTCTCTTATCGTCCCTGCGAGCACATTGCCCTATCTTGAATTTACTTCATAAAAAACGGCCCCTATAATGATAGGGTGCTAAGCAGCCTTTTTTTGTAGTGTCCTTTTTTAAATGACAAATTAAACATCTTTATCCCTTGAGATGGCTAGCATACGCTATCATCTCTTCACAGTGCCTGGCAGTCTCCCCAGTGGCCGCAGATCCTCTGAGCTAATCTGTTGTGTTATTTTTTGTTATTGTTATAATTTAAATTTGATACCTTAGGGAAACTTTATTTTCAGTTGAGTTCTCTATCCCTGTTACAGGAAAACTGTAGACTAAGCACAGTCTATCTTCCAGAAAGAGTAGTGTTATTAGGTCAGTTGAAAGTTATTGATTTTTTTTTTAAATAAAATAATGTAGGATAAAAGTAACCTTACTCTTTTTGTAAGTTGTATAGACTCCCAAATACTAGAAATGATCATTTAAGTTACTATATATACCAGTAAGAAGATGGGAATTAACTTTATGTTCCTAAATTTGACAATAGCTATGGCCTCCCTGAGATCATAGAGAAGTGATTGCCTAAGGTTGTATTTGTTTTTCTAGTTACCCTAAATCCTGTCAGGTAATAAAAGAATGATCATTGCAGGCTTTGTAAACTCGGGTCACTCACTCCACTTGGCTCTCCATGTTTTTCATGGTTTCTAGGGTGTGTTATGAACGAACCTCCTTCAGTCCAACTATCCAGACGTTCATTCTCTCTGCCATTTGGCACGGGGTATACCCAGGATATTATCTAACGTTTCTAACAGGGGTGTTAATGACATTAGCAGCACGAGCTGTAAGTATCAAGAATTTTATTTTACAATTCAATGGTCCGCTTGAACTGTTAAAAAGGCTGAGTACTTCTCTCTTACAAGGTAGACCCTCTTTCCTTGGCCACGGTCAGGATTGCCCTTTCCACTAGAAGCGAGGTGTGTAACTGTGTGCATGTTTGCTGAGCGCTCACCACGGGCGAGGCTCCATGCCCAGTTCCTGTGAGGGGAAAACACGTTTCTATGTGCCGGCAGGTAGGAGGCACTCACAAAATGTTACTTTGTCTTTACAGAATTTTCTGAAGGAGAGATAAAAACTGAGTTAAATAAAGATGATCAGAATGGGTAGGTTTATTTTAGAAATGTTTCCTGAAAGCCGTAACCTTTGAGTCCTCTCTGAGACAAAGAGTAGGCTGTGCTAGGCCAAGACAGTGGATGAGCCACACTGGAAGTGGGCACAGTTCTTTAGAGTATTTGCCTAGATAGAAGCTAGAGTAACATTTTGGGAAACAATTGAGGAATTAGGTTGGTGACATGAGAGAGGTAAGGAGAAGGATAATTTAGTGTAAGCCCTTGAAGACCAGTTAGAGGAAAGTGACATGACAAAAACCATGTTTGAACAAGCTGCTAATGGCACTTACAGGTAAGAGGGCGTCATTTAACAAACTAGCAGATATTTACTGTATTCCATTTTGAGGTACTTTGGGGATATATGAGGGAAATTTCAAGAAGTATTAACTAAGGGTACCTTCCAGTAGTTTGTAGTCTAATTTGGGATAAGGTGTATGTGTGTGTACATACCTTATGCATGTGTGTGTGCACGCACACGTGCATCACAAGGCATGTGTGACAGATTTCATGGGTGTTATAAATACTAAGTAGCATAGGTGTTTAGAGATGGAAGAAGTCTCTTTGGGTTGGGTTAATTAGAGATGGCCCCATTAGGAAGGTGTTTGGATCTGGACTTTGAGAAACGAAAGTTATTTCAATAGTGAGTGAGGTATAATGGGGAAGAAAATGACATTCTAAGCATCGGAAGGACATTAGCAAAACCCATCATTCTTAGTGGCTAGGCTCTGCTATCTCTTGCCTAGCTCACCGCCATGGCAGTCACCTGCTCTTGATTCCATCCTGTTCACCAATGACAAATCCATTTGTCCTGAGGTACGGGCTTTCAGCATTCCATTCTTGCGCTTAAAAACTGTACCTAACTCCCTCCCATTGCAGACAGAATAGGATAGGCTTCTTCCCTACCTGGTGTTCAAGTTCTACCAATGCCCTCTTCCCTTCCCCCATTTGCCTCTCTAGAATTACGCGGTATCTATGCATACATGAATTCTCTGCTTCCATTAGATTTACTTGTCATTCCCCAATACACCATGCACTTGCACATTAGCAAAGCCAAGTTTGTCTTTCACAAATGCAGAGGTTAAATAAGAGTTAAGGATGAAGGTAAACCAAACTTTATTTGTATACTGTATTTTACCAAATATGATTTAAGGATCTCTAGGCAGTGTTGTCTTAAACTTTTCTTTTTTGGGGGGGAGACCTTTTATTTTAATACAGAATCTAATCTACAGAAAAGTTGCAAAGAACTTCTATATGCCCTTTACCCAGACTCACCAGTCATTTATGTTTTCCCTGTTACTTCCTCATCCCCCCCCTCTCTTTTATACACAGTATGTACAATGTGTATTTGCTTTTTTAGAACCAACTTTATCCATAGTAGCAGTGTACATTCCCACTAGCAACTTAGGAGAGTTTCAGTTACTCCACTCCACACCCTTCCAACAGTTGATATCACCAGTGTAACTGCACAAGTAATGTTAATTTAAAGATACAGCAAATGTTTTTGTTTCTTTATTTCAGATGAGAAATAACTTTAGACATTTTTTCATTGAACCTTCCCAACTGAAATTATTTTATGATGTTATAACATGGATAGTAACTCAAGTAGCAATAAGTTACACAGTTGTGCCATTCGTACTTCTTTCTATAAAACCATCATTCACGTTTTACAGGTAAGTGTTACTCTTAAAACTTTGTCAGTGGGAATAGCTTTATTTTCAAAAGAAAGTTTCTTGCTATTGGATAGAATAGAAAAATAGTACCACAGCCACATTTCCTGCTGATAAATGCATTGTCAGTTACTTTTTAATTCTGAACCAAGCAAGTCTCAGCGTTTCTCTGTGGAATGACTCATACTACTCAACCCTCAGATGAGTGATTTAGACAGAGAAATATCAGCCAGGTAACCACTGCCTCAAACCTCTCCTAAATTTAACAGAAAACTTGTTAGCTTAATTGTCCTGAACTTCTTTGGGGAAAAAACCAGCTATTTACAAAGAATTATTAATTATCTTTTTTTTTTTTTTTTTTTTTTTTTTGAGACGGAATCTCTCTCTGTCGCCCAGGCTGGAGTGCAGTGGTGCAATCTCGGCTCACTGCAACCTCTGCCTCCCAGGTTCAAGCAATTCTCTGCCTCAGCCTCCCAAGTAGCTAGGATTACAGGCACCCACCACTATACCTGGCTAATTTTTGTATTTTTTTTTTTTTTTTTGGTAGAGATGGGGTTTCACCATCTTGGCCAGGCTGGTCTTGAGCTCCTGACCTCGTGATCCACCCACCTTGGCCTCCCAAAGTGCTGGGATTACAGGCATGAGCCACCACACCCAGCCTAAGGAAAATAAATTATATTTTATTTGTTCCTTTTCACTGTGTCTTTTATGTTTGATTGATACTGTGGTGATCTGTATATTATAGAAATTGTCTTGTCTCGAATTCCGTATTTTTGTAATCTACTTATCTCCTCTCCCTGCCCACCAAATTCCACTCCCCCATCTTAGATGGTGATATTTTAGAGATCAAAAACTTTATTCTTTTATAAATTCTTTATTACTGTGGCATTTAGAATGACTTAGCACAGAGTAGTCAAAAAATTATTGAATCAAATATGACAATAATTATACAGGAAGACATTAAGTAAGTCCTGCTAAAGTTTCCATTTTAACAAAATTAGTACATGTTTAAAAATTTGATTGGGCTGTTGGTTAGATTTTCTATCCCAGGTACTTTGTTCAGAATCACTTGAGCTTACAGCTATAGATACAGTTGAGGTTACATTTGGTTTATATAATTTGAGAAATGATGTTTTCAATATTTTTAATAATATGGCCTTTCTTTGCTTCATGAAAGTAATCATCAAGAAGCAATATTGCTTCTCTGCCACCCCCCTCATTAGAATATTTGTAACTTAGAGACAGTAAATAGCAGGTGAGGCCAGACTGGTAAAGTCTTAACTATCTCCACATTTTCTTTGTTGACTCAACTTTTGATTCTCTGGATTAGGGAAATTTTCAGATTGCTACTGGTATTAATATGTACCTTTTTGTTTTTATTCTGTTTAACCATGGCCTTCTGACCCTTACAAAGGAATGTAATAGGCTACCTAGAAAATCAGGCTTCTAACCAGCCTGGGTTTATCCAGTGCTATAAATACCCACTGGCCTACACTGTCAGGTTTCTTCTCCTGAGGGGGAATAATAAAAGAATAGTGTAGTAATATAGTAAACAAATACATCCTGAGGTGGGCCACGTGACATTTTAACAAGTGTGCAGTTATTAAGTGTTATTAATTATCAAATTTTAATAAGCTTTTTCCCTTTTTCTTTTAGCTCCTGGTATTACTGCCTGCACATTCTTGGTATCTTAGTATTATTGTTGTTGCCAGTGAAAAAAACTCAAAGAAAGAATACACATGAAAACATTCAGCTCTCACAATCCAAAAAGTCTGATGAAGGAGAAAATTCTTTGGGATGGAACAGTTTTTCTACAACAAACAATGTTTGCAATCAGAATCAAGAACTGGCCTCGAGACATTCATCACTAAAGCAGTGATCGGGAAGGCTCCAAGGGCTGTTTTTTTTTTTTTTTTTGATGTTAACAGAAACCAATCTTAGCACCTTTTCAAGGGGTTTGAGTTTGTTGGAAAAGCAATGAACTGGGGGGAAATGGACAGTTATAGATAAGGAATTTCCTGTACACCAGATTGGAAATGGAGCGAAACAAGCCCTCCCATGCCATGTCCCCGTGGGCCATGCCTTATGTAAGAGTATTTCCATATTTCAGTGGGCACTCCCAACCTCAGCACTTGTCCGTAGGGTCACATGCGTGCCCTGTTGCTGAATGTACGTTGTGTATCCCCAGGCACTGAAGAGGTGGAAAAATAATCGTGTCAATCTGGATGATAGAGAGAAATTAACTTTTCCAAATGAATGTCTTGCCTTAAACCCTCTATTTCCTAAAATATGTTCCTAAATGGTATTTTCAAGTGTAATATTGTGAGAACGCTACTGCAGTAGTTGATGTTGTGTGTTGTAAAGGATTTTAGGAGGAATTTGAAACAGGATATTTAAGAGTGTGGATATTTTTTAAATGCAATAAACATCTCAGTATTTGAAGGGTTTTCTTAAAGTATGTCAAATGACTACAATCCATAGTGAAACTGTAAACAGTAATGGACGCCAAATTATAGGTAGCTGATTTTGCTGGAGAGTTTAATTACCTTGTGCAGTCAAAGAGCGCTTCCAGAAGGAATTTCTTAAAACATGATGAAAGGTTTGGTAATGTGATATTTTAAGCTTATTCTTTTTCTTAAAAGAGAGAGGTGACGAAGGAAGGCAGGAATGAAGAAGCACTGTGTGGCCTCCGGTGGAATGCATGGGGCACAGCCGCGGCTCTGCCGACCGCTTCTCCCCCACGCCAGAGCTCTGCGCCATCATGTGAGACTTAAAAAAGTTGAATGACTTTGTGATACTTTGGACTCCTAAATTAAATTTATCAGGCATAAATTATGTAGAATTAGAGGCTTTGAAAATAATACTGGTAGGTTGCTCAAAGGTTTTGAAAGAGAAATCGCTAGGTAGGTTACTATCTGGCTAATCCATTTCTTATCCTTGACAATTTAATTCATATTTGGGAAACTTTTAGGGAAATGAAAACTAAAAGTCATTGAGTCTGGGTGACATTTTTTGAGAATAATATAAATTCAGTTTCAAACGCTTCTCACATTAAAATTTTGCTGTGAACTCTTACTAAAATGAGTTTTAGGTTCTGTAAGTGGAAAAATGTGCTTTTATTTTATGGGCCATTTTTACCACGATTAATCTTGCCTTGGATTACTAGGCGTCTCCTGCGATCCCACAGAGGACTGTGGTGGCCACAGGAGCTGAAAGCAGAAGAGTGGGATTTGACGCCAGGCAGTGGAGCGGCCTCAGCCCCAGATTGTACCTCCTGCCCTGTGGCAGGGGGCGGGGGGCAAAGCCTTCTGACTTCACCGTTATTTGACCTATGTATGGAACTTACTTTTACTTTTTGCCTTAAATTTTTAATGAAATGCAAATTTTCTGCGATGGGTTTCTCTTTCTCTTTTTTTCGGGGGGTGGGATCACTAATAAATTTGCAAATGAAGTTAAGGACAAGGCAACCATCTGGCTTATGCTATATAATACTTCATTTAAAGAAGAAAGGAAAAGCAAATGCACTTGCAACGTTTGAGGTCTCAGCAAAAATGGGAATGTGTCTTTTTTGAAGTTTAGAAATATCCTAATCTATTTTTATTTATCTAAAAGTAAGTGTTTTCCAGCTGATAAGGCTAACCCTATCATTCCTTCTCAGGAAAGGATTGATAACTAAATAAATTTCCTCTGTTTTCCCATGCATTGAAATTATGTTGGCTGGGCATGGTGGCTCACACCTATAATCCTAGCACTTTGGGAGGCCGAGGTGGGTGGATCACTTGAGGTCAGGAGTTCGAGACCAGCCTGGCTAACATGGTGAAACCCCGTCTCTACTGAAAATACAAAAATTAGACGGGCGTGGTGGCACACACCTGTAATCCCAGCAACTTGGGAGGCTGAGGCAGGAGAATCGCTTGAACCTGGGAGGCGGAGGTTGCAGTGGGCTGAAATTGTGCCACTGCACTCCAGCCTGGGTGACAGAGGGAGACTCCGTCTCACAAAAAAAAAAAAAAAAAAAAGAAAAAAGAGAAAAGAAATTATGCCAGCTGTTTAATGTGAGAGAATAGAAAGAATGTTCATGGAAAGTACCTGTCCTGTAAACTGTTTGATCATTTTCATTAATGTTGCAGAGAATCCGACTGCTTAATAGAGAAAGTGAACAGATTAAGAATTTAAAAGACAGGTTCAGGCATGTCATAAGTGAAAACAAGAAGGCTTAATACAAACTTGTTGGGTTTTGTATGTGTTATGTGTGTGGTTTTTTTTCTTCTTTTTTTTTTTTTTGGTTCAGCCTATCTAGCCACCTACAAATAATCACATTTCTATTACCTGAATTTACTTTATTTCTCAGCCTGTAAACACACTTAGTCACTGTTACCTGTTTCTTGCTTAGTGAATATAATCTTAGCACTGTCATCTAGAAAGCAAGATATTTGATTGGTTTTCTGGTTCCTTTGAAGATAATAATTCCATATCCAGTTTGACTGATTTTCATACCCCTGAATCAACTAGTTATTTTTATGAAATGGTTTTTGGATAGCTCTCCTCTAGTTTGGAGAAGTAATAGTCACAAAGATTAATATTTTGCTTCTAGTACTTACAGTAGAAGAATTTTAAACTGGTACGTCTACTCCTGTTAAATAGAAAGGGGATTCATTGTATTATGTGCTTGCTTTTTTTTAATCAATAGAATAAGATTCAATGCATATTTATGTTATATATTTTCCACTATTCAGGTATCATGAAATCACTCCAGAGATAATCAATCAACATCATATTTATACTTTTGGTTAATTATATACTACTCAGGGAAAAAATGAACAAAAATAATTATTCATCCTTCAATTTCATTTTCTTGAAACAATAAGAGTTAGTATAATTTGGTATGCCTCAGTTGTCACCATTATATAAATGGCTCATTCTGTTTTTAAAGTAAGTATTTTTATTGGAACTCAGGGTAATTGGGGGAATTTATTTAGCTTCTAAAATATCCAGCAGGATAGAGAAGATTTATTTGGCTTCAAAAATGTCTGGTGACCACTTCTCTTATTAGCCACTACTGTCCATTTGATTCAAAAATATATTTATTGGTCTCCATGTGTGACATACACAGAATGCAAACATACCACTTTTGAGAAAAATGTGCAGTAAAAAGGAGGTTTCTAGAAAGTGACTGTAACTCACATTTAAGCACTAGCTGACCTAGGAGGAGACCTGGATCTTCATTCTGGTTCTGCCTTTCATGAGACTTAAGACTTGGAGGAGCCACCTGTCCTGTCGACCCCAAGTTCCTCAGCCGTAAGCAAACGGGTTAATACTAAGAGTTCAGGACCAGTTGGGTGTCGTGAACGGAGCCATTAGCAAGGTCTGTAGGATTCAAGGACTTGGGCAAATCCACAGTCCACACTATTGTCATGGTCATTGACTTTTACTACTTGAGCTCAAAGCCCTGACATTTCAAAAGGTTGTCATGATAACAGTGAAACCTCTGAATCCCTTAAATCAGAAGGCATGGCAACATACTTTTTCCACTGGCAATAGCTCTTACAATGAGTGTTGCATAATGAAATAGTCTCTGCTGAAGAAAACATGTTTTCCTTTTGCTCTCTCTGCTTTGTTGGTTTCTGTGCTGTGTAGAATTGGAGAAGATATATGCTCTGAAATATTTTATACAGATTCCTGACTACTGGACAGGGTTTACCACTATATAACATCTCAAAGTTATTCAAGGATATTTAAAGCATATTTAGTTTAGTTACACCTTATTTTAAACCGCAGAAAACAATAGCTTTAAAATTTTTGCCATTAAAATTATTATAAATTTATACTTTTACTCAAGGACTAGATCAGTTTTAGGACAAAAATCTTTCCTATTTAAAATTCATACCTTGTAAGTATTTAGTTTGTATATTCATGAACAAATCTGGACATTTATACTTTTTTTGTTTCCTTATCAACTGTTCACAATTATTAGTTAATTGGTCTTAACAGTTCTACATTATAATTGAAAGAAAAATTACTTGAGAGAATAATTGTTTCAGAATAGTGCCTGCTATTTCTGTGTTAGCTAAAAATTTGTCCAAAGTTTTAGATATAAGCTAGTATTTTGTGGAGTTTTATCCAGGCATTAATAGTTCTTCCTGGCTGAAATTTAATATAGGTGCAGAATCCTAAACAACACTGTGAGATGTAATCTTAACTGCCCTCAATACCTTATAAAACTGCTGCATTTAACCCAGTGTGCATTTAATGAGTGGCTGGTCGTTGATACACTCATCTTAGATGCTGAAATTTCTGTTTTCTCCAGCCCTTGTAAAAGTGGGTTTCTTGATCAACGCGTGCTCCCAATGCTGAAGGAAAAGATTTGCATTTAAGAAAAGAAATGGCCGGGCGCGGTGGCTCACGCTTGTAATCCCAGCACTTTGGGAGGCCGAGGCGGGCGGATCACGAGGTCAGGAGATCGAGACCACGGTGAAACCCCGTCTCTACTAAAAATACAAAAAAAAAAAAAAAAATTAGCCGGGCGTGGTGGCGGGCACCTGTAGTCCCAGCTACTCGGAGAGGCTGAGGCAGGAGAATGGCGTGAACCCGGGAGGCGGAGCTTGCAGTGAGCCCAGATTGCGCCACTGCACTCCAGCCTGGGCGATAGAGCGAGACTCTGTCTCAAAAAAAAAAAAAAAAAGAAAAGAAATACACTCTGAAATTTGAGTTTGAAAGATTAGAACGTAGAGGATCTCTACAGTGTTTTTCTGCAACACGAAGTAGTCAAATCTATTTATAGAAACTCTGATTACAACAGAAATTTTAAAATGAAATTTTCCACGTTGGTATTTTGTAGGAAAGCTCTTATAATCAATGCTTAAGCTGCTTTTTGAGGCTTTTCTTGTACAGAGGTTGCAGCCAATTACATTTTAATTGGTAGGCTGCTGAATAATGTTTTTGTATGTTTTAAAATAATATTTATTTTAATAGGTTTTTTAACATTATGCAAACCCCAATAAAGAACTGACATGCTCCATAGGCCATTGACTGGGAAATTTTGTGAAACACAGCCTAAATACACAGTTTTTACACCAACTAATTTGTCTTACCTTTAAAACTGATTATAACTCCTCTTTAAGTACAACTTTTATAAAGAAAAAACACAGCACTAAGACTATATGTTCTATAAATTATGGTGTGATGACCCATGCAGAACCGCTGTCTGAAGCTTACTCAGCGATGCATAGCCATCTCCAGCCGTGTTTTATCAAACGGCACACTAAGAATAAATGGAAATGCTCCAGTGAAAAACCAGAAGTTACAGAGCAACATAAGTAAAATGACTAACCAGTTTCTTAGTAACGTGTTTGAAATGGAAAAGGTGACTGACTGTCTTTCACCAGAGTCTTAGCTGTTTCATGTTCACTATTTTAGGTTAATTTTCTTGGGAAATCAATTTGAATATTCCTCCCTGTACTTTCGCATTAAAGGACAAAAATACATGTTGAGAGTTTGACAGACTTTTAAAATATGCCTCTTTCCCAATTTTATGTATTTTTGGTTCTGTGCACACAGATTTATCAATGAAGTACATTTGCCTCTGACTTTATCACAAGGAAAAAGGAATCAAACATTGAACACAAATGTGTTCCAAACCAGTCTTGTCCATCTTGTCACTTTTACGTGACTGCTCTGAACCAGAAGGGGCATGATAGAAGGCAATAGGAATGAAAGTAAAATCATTCAGGTGAAGTGAGAAATTCTTCCATATACAGAGTGAACATGTGTGATTTCATTCCTGCCTTCCTTTAAACGTTGTGTCTTGATCTCTGCCTAGTAGTAGTTGAGCCCTCAGTTGCCCAAACATGAGGAGAGACCCAACTCCAGCAGCCAGAATTTAGTATTTACATTTGCCTTCCCGAGTTGAGAATAGAATGTGGTGTTCTGTGCTTTCTGTTTTTATTATTCCAAAATATTTTTTTAAAGAAGTGTTATTTTTCAACAGATTCATAAATTAGTTGCTGATGTATGGTAAATTAAAACTCCCACTGTGTCAGTCAAACTGAGATGTGCTAATTTCATAACCACTCATTTCTAGTCTGTCAGAGCTGCGCTGGTGGCTTATTGCTGGTTTTTAAAGGTGTTTTTAACTTACCTGTAACATGTTTAGGACATGTTTTTTTTCTAATTTGTGTGTCTTTACAACTGATTAAACAGTAGTTTAAAAATACGCGTGTGTGTGTTTGCTAAAATCTTAGGCTTTTAATTCCACTTATAGAACAATACTGGCCCTGTTATGAGAGTTAATGGTCATTTTTATTGAAGGATTCTTCAGTAATATGGTGATAATATTCTAAAGAGTCATTGACTCTGTAACTGCTTAAAGATTATTTAAAAGAAACTATTGTCATGTTATAAGCACTTTGGAAGATAATTAAAACAACCTTAAATTAGTGTATAGTATCTGTATTGTCTCCTAAAACAGACTTGTCAAGTGAAGAAGATACTGGCTGCTCAGCTGAAAGGGACGCCCACCTCCCAGGCCCTGCAGTTAGCCGGTTTGCAGCACTCCTGTGGGAGGGCGTGGGTGTGGCTGCTGGGAAGCAGAGCGCTGGGACTCTGCTAGACACACACAGACCTAGAAGAACTTCAGAGCATGCCTGGGGGCTCTTCCTTTATGCCGTTGTGAACAATTGTAGGGAAACGTCTTCTGTTTGACTCTTGTGTAGAGATACTAGGCTGAGCGTACTCACAGGTCCAGTCATAGTGCTTTCTCTCTGGAAGACCTTAGAATTTCATGCCAGAATTAAGTTACCCCATTTTGAGATTCAAGACCATGTTGAAATTGGGCCATGACCAAAAGCAGTACAGACTCAGAATTCCTACCGACGTGCTGGGTAAGGAGAATAAGTCATTACCCTTGTCCTCAAGGAGTTAGTGAATAGTGACCATGTGACACCATTAGTGCTTTATTGGAGGCATTCACAAGGGGCCTTGGCAATAGGAGGAGTGAGGACCCAGAGCTGAGTGTGGGGGAGTTCCACAGAGGAGCTGGCTCCTGGACCCCTGAGGAAGGCTTTTCCTGGGCTGAGAAAGGAGGTGGGGAGTTAGAGGAAGAAAGAAAAGCTATGCCAAGAATTTTATAAAGTATTACACACAAATATAATAAAAAATGAGTTAAGCAAGTTTGGATCTATTATGTACCAACAGTATGTCTATCTGTCTAATAACATTTCCCCCCACTGGGAAAAGGAGTAATAGGAAATTGGGCAAGTTTTTAAAATGTCAATGAAATATTTCACGCAGGTGGTTCAGTACAGAACAATATAATAGGCACTTGTGTGCCCACCCTCAGACTAAACAGATGTTACTGCTTTGCCACGTTAAGTTCAATTTTTTTTTTCGCATGAGAAGGATGTTGCACATAAGGACAGCATACCCCCCCGTCCTGGCCTTCTCTCCCTCCCGAGGGGTACCGGCGATGTCAGCATGCACCTGTCCTGGCCTTCTCTCCCTCCCGAGGGGTACCGGCGATGTCAACATGGGCCTCTTTGGGGAGGCTTTGCCTTTGGCTGCCTTTCTTGTGAGCTTAGCTATGTGATTTTACAACATAACTTTGTGTTACATTTCCGATAGCTTTTCTCAGTGTTTGTAGCATGATGAGTTGTGTTGGCTCAGTCAGCTTGTTGCTGGAGCCAGATGTCAGCTCAGATTTTAAGTCTTTAAATACTGCATGTCTCTTTCCCGGTAAAAGCTTTTCTGTTTTCTGACTGTACCTATTGTTGAAGTTTGCTTTGTTTTGTGCTTGAGTCTTCTTTTTTGTTACATCCTCCTGAGTGATCCCAGTTGTATCTTTTGGTACAGGCTGAGCCTCACCATAGCAGGGGCTCTGGTCCTGATGGGTCAGCAGCGCAGAGCTGTATGCACTGTGGCCCAGGACAGGGACACCATTTCCTGGGTGCCGTCCCTTTGTGAGGGGTGAACATGAGAGTGACCCTAAAAAGACAGGCCTGAGATTTGAGCTTAGATGCCAGCTGTTTTCAGCCATTACTGGGAAAGTCGGCTGCCCAGCACCAGAGACTGGAGAGTTCAGATCCTGATTGTCACTCCACCTTTTTTTAATGCATGCCTCATTAGCCTCAAGAAGAATACCATATTCACATTGCCTTAGGATCAAGCCTCTTTCATAGGAGGGAAGGACCAATTAAAAAGTAATGGCAACCTGTTCTACAACCCTAGCCTTTCCAACGGAGCTTCTCAGAGGAGTAGGCAACACCACCTCTGTGTTCCTTTTGTCCCCAACGCTCTACTGAACCATTTTTACAAAGGTCATTTTTGGCCTCTTTGTTGCCGAATTCAATGCTTTTCATTCTTTATGTCACTTTATCTCTGTAGCATTTGACTAGATTGACGAGTCAAATGCTCTTCTTGAAGTTATTTTCTTGGCTCTGTGTAACGATCCTTCCTTCCTTCTCTTCCTGCCTCTCAGGATAATCATTTTCAGTCTCCTGAGACTCCTCTTCCTCCTCTCAGAGCATACACACCTACTGTTACAGCTCCCCTGTGCTGATCCTCCCTCCAGCACACATCTGTCTGCCTAACTCCCCTCCCGCCAGCCCTTCCTCCCTTTCCCATATCTGACCAATATGTATGCAACTCCCTGCTAAGTATCTCCATACAAAACTCAAAGCACCTCCAACTCGTAACATCTAAAACGAAACCCATCATCTCATTCCATCAGCCCCAAAGCTTGTGATAACTCTTATAGTCCCTATCTCACTAATTATGATTATATTTCCCTGGCTACCCAAGTCAGAGACCTGTGTACCATCTTGACCTCATCAACCCTGTGTGCCCACCCCCCAGATAACCGACTCCATCTCATTGCCCTCCCTCCCAATTGTTCATCTAGTTTATAGGAACAGCCTCCTAACCGGACTTGCATTCTCCGGTCATGCCTTCCTTCAGTCCAGTCTCTACAATACAGAATGGGGTCATCTTTCTAAAGATAGTTTTTTATTTTGCTTCAAAAGTGAAACTGGGCTGGATGCAGTGGCTCACACTTTAATCCCAGCACTTTGGGAGGCCTAGGTAGGAGGATCATTTGAACCCAGGAGTTCGAGACCAGCCTGGGCACATAGTGAGACCTTGTCTCTACAAAACATAAATTAGCCAGGCCTGGTAGTGTGTGCCTGTGGTCCCAGCTACTCAGGAGTGTGAGCAGGGAGGATCGCTTGAGCCCAGGAGGTTGAGCTGTGTTCTCACCACTGCACTCTAGCCTGGGCAACATAGTGAGACCCTGTCTCAAAAAAGAAAAAAAGGTGAAACTTTCTCTGAAACGCTTGTGATAAATGCAAACTTTTAATGTGACATAAAAGACTTTTGTGGTCTGGCAGCTGCTTGCCTTTGCTTCGTCATGTTTCCCTCTGATTTGCTGCCCTGCCGGTACACACATGCTCACTCTCACCCTCCAGCCATGCGCAGTAGCTGGACCTGCCCCACTGTCTGACTTGCTCCTGCCTCCTAGCCTGTGTGCCTGCCACTCCATTTGCCCAGAATTCCCCTCCTCCCCGCATCCTCCCCACCCCTCCTCCCTGGCTGGCTCCAGCTTCATTACCAGGATTCAGGTTCCTTGTCACTAATCAGGAAATGTTCGATGAACTTGTACTATGCTCCAAGCACTATGGTGCATGGTAAGCATTCAAAGAGGAGGTGTTTTTCTCCAGGCAGCTTTTCCTGAGCCTTCCAGATGCAAGTTCTCTGCTCAGTATTCTCATGTGTGCCTTACACTAACCACATGGTGTTGTCATTGTTAATATATATGTTTGTAGAAAGTCAAAAAGTACTTCACAACCAAAGAAGGAGATAGAGGCTGGGCGCGGTGGCTCATGCTTGTAATCCCAGCACTTTGGGAGGCCGAGGCGGGCGAATCACGAGGTCAGGAAATCGAGACCACGGTGAAACCCCGTCTCTACTAAAAAAAAATACAAAAAATTAGCCGGGCGTGGTGGTGGGTGCCTGTAGTCCCAGCTACTCGGAGAGGCTGAGTGAGGCAGGAGAATGGCGTGAACCCGGGAGGCGGAGCTTGCAGTGAGCCGAGATGGCACCACTGCACTCCAGCCTGGGCGACAGAGTGAGACTCCGTCTCAAAAAAAAAAAAAAAAAAAAAAAAAAAAAAAAAAAAAAAAAAAGAAGGAGATAGAGTACTCAGTATAGAACAGTCTACAAATTCATGAATTATCTAACGTTTACTTCAGCTTAATTCACTTAGCTATGGGACTTCTGTTGCCAAGGGCCTTCATTACTAGCCACTAGTTATAGTTGATGTGCAGATATAATTCCCAAAGTCTCTACACTGATTCATGGTAGCCGGCCACATTTTGTCAACATGTTTAGGTCCTGGAGGCTATGTTTAAAGCATGAGAAACACTTAAAACACATACATTGGAATTGGGTGTAAACAGAATCACTTAGAAAATCAGTCATTGTTAAACAGTTGCCAAACTGAAATAACCTATACTTCTTAAATACATTTCACATTCACACAAACCACAGAGTTTTGTGAAATTTGATAAATTTTAGAAAATTTGCAGTAAGGCAAAGTAAATAAATAAATAAAAGCTTAATACTAGGACTGAAGGTGTCTTGTAGACAAGATTAAATATTTTTCATCTAAACTCTCAGATTAGGAATTAATCGGTTCACCACACACACGAATTGGTGATTCCCTCCCTGATGTTTATATTAGGCATGACCTGGCAGTAAAACGCATTCAAGTAGTTTATGGGTCCAAATTCCTTATGGAATAAAATGTCAGGAACACATGATTGTTGGTGCAGCGTTTCCTAGTTCTTCATTGATCCATTGTCCTAACACTGATAAACAACTTTAACATTTTGCTACATTTCTTTCTAATCATTTTTCTATTGATAGAAAAAAAGATGGAGATACATTTTACAAAGCAATTTTGTGAACTTCATTTTGGATTCAACATATTTTCAATTCCTCTCCTTTCCTGTTACACTTAACATTTTTTGTTTTGTTTATGAAACAGGGTCTCACTCTATCACCCAGGCTGGAGTGCAGTGGGCAAGAACACGACTCACTGTGGCCACAACCTCCCGTGCTCAAGCAATCCTCCCACCCCAGCCTCCCAGGTAGCTGTGACTACAGGTGTGCACCACTACGCCCAGCTAATTTTTTAATTTTTTGTAGAGACGGGGCCTTGCCATGTTGCCCAGGCTGGACCTAAGTTTAATTAAAAGGACGACAGCAAGACAAAAGCAAAATGATAGATGTAGTTAATATGCAGATTAAGCCACATGTGCACGAATCGCGCTCCAACCCATCAAGACAGCAAATGAGCTGTCCAGTTACATTTGTAGACTGAAGCAGTAAGCAAATTCCAGACATGGGGGCCATGATATGTACTGCTCTTTCTTGACCCTGGTGCACAGTATTTTCCCGAAAAATTTTTTCCAGGGGGATAGGAGGAACATAAACAGAAAAAAATTAAAACTTTGTCCAGAATAATAGAAAAGTAGACAGTGGAATAATTCAGGGTATAACCAATATAAGGAAACAGCCTGTCTGACTTATCATCTGACTTTCTGAGTCAGTTTGCTCACAGAAAAACTGACTAATGATGAAGAACTAGGAAACGCTGCACCAACAATCATGTGCTGCTGACATTTTATTCCATAAGGAATTTGGACCCATAAACTACAATGTGGTTCGTGCTTTTTAAGTATTCGATGGTGGTGCTCTTTGTTGGAACTTGCTGTGTGAATGGCTCAACAATCAGAGCCTAATGCTGCTGTTGTAAACACCGGGACAATTTTTTTTTCTTTGTCCATAGTCATAGCATTCAATATATTTATGTTTGCCAAATCATCTCCACTTTTGTTAATATTCAAATTGAGCTGGGCATGGTGACATCTATCCCAGGCATAGGGATATATGAGGCCCAGGTCATGCCTAATTTGAGGCAGGAGGATTGCTTGAGCCCAGGAGTTTGAGGCCAGCCTGCTAGTGAGACCTTGTCCTCAAAAAAAAATTCAAATTGAAACCTTGCTATCCCTCATGCAGCTCTATGCAGTCCATCCACCACCCCTGCCTCCAACTCCCCAAACACTACCACTGTCCTTGGGAATTCATGGCCCATGACCAGTAAGACCAAAACAAAAACAATCCCCATGTCCTCACACTCTACTATTCACCTTTTGGTCTAATGAAAACCGACATCTCACCTAAGGGCATAGCTTCTCTTGTAGCCCTCTGAAGTGATGGTGTCTCTCTGAACCCTCTCATCACTGGGCCTGCAGGGGAGGCAGGTACTCTCCTTCCTCCTCCATATTATCTGCAAACGACTGTCTCTTCTTCCTTTCCAAGATGCCAGAGTCCAGCTCAGGCTAGCTGACATCAAACCTCCCATTCCTCCTTGCTGCCACCATCTACAGACTTTTCTGGGTCACCCCCTACTAGAAGATATTAGAATCTGGTTATTGTCACTCTCTTCAACACAACACATGATTCTTAATGATTTCAGTATCCCTGTAGAAAAACCTTCCAACACTCTGGCCTCTCAGTTCCCTGATTTGCAGTCCTCCAGTGATCTTCCCCCCTTTCTACGTAAGCCACCAATAGACATGCTTTAGACCTTGTTGTTACCAGTAGTCTTCATTTCATGCATTCTATTCTCCACCACCTCCCAACTTTCCATCTCACCCCCTCTAGTATCCAGACTCTTTCAGCTCACCACCATACTTCTATCTCATTGATCTTAGCTCATGTCTTACTGAGGACCCCACTGAGACTCAGTGGTCTGAAATTCTAATCTTCAGTTGCATATCCCTTCAAGTCCTTCCTGTTTCCCTCCATCAGCTTCACCTGACAAAGCTGAGCCAGTCCTCCTGAAATCCACTGGCGTCCTGTGCTGCACCTGCTCCTGCACCTGGGTGGCTGACATCGTCATGCTGCCTAGTTTCACCTTAGTAGTGCCTAGCAGTGCCAGGCAGTGCTGCCCATGTCACTTTGCTTTCCCTTCTCCTAGAAGATGATTTAATACCTTCTCTCATCCCATCTGCCGCATATCCTCCCCACTCAGTCGCCAATAAGATAAACAGAAGCTGCTGCTGCTAAATGACGTGCTGACCTAAATTATTAATATATCTTTAGCAAGAAAAAATTATTTGATTATTTAACATATGATCAAATGAAGCTAAATTTTATCATGAAGATAGGAGGCAGGTGAAATTTCAAAACATGCTAACTAGCAGATCCAAATTACAATTTTTTTATGGCACAATAAAATTAATATTAACCCATAGTTCTCATAGAGTTGAAGGGTTAAAAATGCACCAGTGGACCGAATGCAATATTAACCATCTCTGTTCCACTTCTTGTTCCCTTTCATGGGAATCTGCTGTGAGTGAACTCTGGCTTTGGAGGTTGATGGAGATTCAAGGTGCCAACCTACATTGGGTGAGATGCCAAGACCCTGGAAATGCACAAAGATCCCAATTTTCAAGAAAGAGAGGAAGGAACCAAACCTCTTGCTAACTTGATGTTGCCCTAAAAATACTTTTGGTGTGAGACTGTGAGCCAGTGGGGTTGGATGGCCGTCCTGAGCAGAACTCCTGGCCATGCGGTGCCCATCCCACCTTATGGTTGCTATCATTCAACTGACCCCTGCCGGACTGCTCCCATTCTTTGAGGGCATTTACTCAACTCCCCCTAACCCCAGAAACCACTCATTCTTCTGAGCTGCCGCTTCCTTGGTTCTTGCCTATGCTATCTTGTACTGATAATATCTTCCATTAGTATACCACCTGTCTCACTAATTAGATTGTACTCTCAAGAAGAAGGACTCTCTAAGTCTTCCATCTCTATTAATGGGTAAGAATTTCATGATGAAAACAGCTTTACAGCCCTGGCAAGACCCTACCTCTACAAAAAATTAAAGAATTTAGCTGGGCATGGTGATGCATGCCTGTGGTCCCAGCTACCCAGGAGACTGAGGTGGGAGAGTCGCGTGAGCCTGGGAGGTTGAGGCTGCAGTGAGCCCTGATGGCACCACTGCACTCCATCCTGGCTGACAGAGTGAGACCATGTCTCAAAAAATAATAATAATAAAAGCAAACAGCTCTACAGTGTGAAGCAGCTGTGGCCAGGCAGTGGGTGGGCAACATGAGCATGGTCTGCCCTAGATGTTGAGCTTGCGAAACCCCACTGAAACCGGACATCTTTTCACATGAACTGATGAATGTCACCTGCAGACAACAGATAACTCAGTTGTCACTTTCTTTGTCCTCTAACCATCTCTCCCTCTCTCTGTCTCTTGCTCTCTGCGTCTCCCCATTTGAACTGGGCCTTTGAACACAGGATTGTGCATTTGCCTCTCTTCTCTTGCCTCTCATATTTGTTCTAAACGTTGTCCTCTTGTGTATTCCTTTTCTTTCTGCTGCCATCCTGGAGTTAAGCAAGGGGTCAGGGAGGCAGCTGGCAAAGATATCAAGAGAAGTGACATCGACAACATCATACCCCACAAAAAATAACATCTCAGGAGCATCCTTCCTACCCCTCCCCTTTCCAACAATGAGTCTTTAAAATAGTGAGTTTGATTAATAATGATTATTGTTTTTGTTTTGTTTTGTTTGAGATGGAGTCTTGCTCTGTTGCCCAGGCTAGAGTGCAGTGACGTAATCTTGGCTCAGTGCAACCCCCACCTCCCAGGTTCAAGCGATTCTCCTGCCTCACCCTCCCACGTAGCTGGGATTACAGGCATGTGCCACTATGCCTGGCTAATTTTTGTATTTTTAGTAGAGATGGGGTTTTGACATGTTGCCCGGGCTGGTCTCGAACTCCTGACCTCAAGTGATCTGCCCACCTCTGCCTCCCAAACTGCTGGGATTACAGGCTTGAGCCACCGCACCCAGTCAATAAAAATTATTTTTTAAATCTCCGTTTAAGAAGTCAGAGTGATAAGATTAGGGGAGCTATCTCTTCAAATTTTTATGTATTTTCCAAATTCTTATGTATTTTCCAAATTCTTTATAATGAACTCATATTCCTTTTATAATCAGAGAAGAACAATTTTTAAAGCAATGTGGTACACAAAACATCTTCAGACTTCTATGGAAAATGTAATTACCATGAACTTGAAACCTGGACTGCTGAAATCATCATCTCAGTATGCTGATACTGTTAAAAAAGATGAAAGGGTGATTAAATTATAGTCTTGATGGGGAGAGTGGTGAGGAATGGAAAGATAACTCCTATTTTTCCCTCTACATAAAAACCACATAGCAAGTCCAGAAGCCAGACCCTTCAACTGATCTGAGTGATTCTGCTGGAGTGAAACCCTGGGGATGCATTTGACAAAAGGATTTAGGCTCCAGGAACCATGAGAAAAACTAAAGAATGTGGAAGGAGGGATATATTTGAAAGAAAACTGAGGAGAAATAATTTTTGTTATGCTTTGCAACAGTTATACCTTTGTAAAAGATGAGTTTTAGAGCTCGTAAGTATGAAAGAAATAAACAGCATTTGGCATGAGTGAGGAAATATTTGTTATTAAAATAGATATAATTTACTAAATGTCACCATCATATGATTTTTTTTTTTTTTTTAGACAGACTCTCATTCTGTCATCCAGGCTGGAGTGCAGTGGTGCAATCTTAGCTCACTGCAACCTCCACCTCCTGGGTTCAAGTGATTCTCTTGCCTCAGCCTCCCGAGTAGCTGGGATTACAGGCATGTGCCACCATGCCTGGCTAATTTTTGTATTTTTAGTAGAGATGGGGTTTCACCATGTAGGGTGGTCTCGAACTCCTGACCTCAGGTGATCCGGCCCCCTCAGCCTCCCAAAGTGCTGGGATTACAGGCGTGAGCCACTGCACCTGGCCTAATGTCACCATCATTTGAGACAGGTGAATGCAATACAACAGAATTGCAAAGCAACTTGCCTTTTCCTCAGGACCGCTCCTGTGAGTGCCTGGGCCTATAGACCTCTTGTCTCCCATCCCTGGAGGAATTTTGAGTAGGTCTCGTAATTTTCATAATTTTTCTTGTCACGTTTACATCCTAAAATGTTATCTTGCCACTTTTAGTCATTACAAATTATCATTTTTAGTAATTAAATGCCTGGCCCAGTATAATAGCAAAAATAGTGAACCCAAGGGTCTCCCCTCTCCAGTTCAGATCTGCAGTGGGGGAAGGGGCTAGGGTTTCTCCTCGCTGGCCCGCCATCATCTGCCCCCTGCCACACCTGGCGTCTGACTCGCCTCTCCTCCTCCATCAAAATGTGGCTACAGCTGAGCCTGTTTCCAATAACTTCTTTCCAGGCTGTTACCTGGATTGCTTTCCAAAACATTCCTAAGAAAGAACAAGTTGCATGCTGCGTATCCTCAGGGATTTTTCTTTGCTGGGGAGAGGAGCAGGAGGTTCAGGTGGCGTGGGCATTGTCTTATCGGTGTCTGGGACTGAACCTCCTGTGTCTTCTGAGATGGAGATTTGCAGAGTTCTTCACTGACAACCCCCAGGATAGTTCAGCAGTGCTTGGACAACCCAAGCTGGAGAGCCCAGCACTGCCTCGCTCTCCTCCTGCCTTGCTCACTGTTGCGTTCCAAGTTCCTCAAAGAGACGGCTTCGGTTGTGCAGGTTCACATACACCCGGTATGGTTCACACCCCGTGGGCAGAGCTCGGCCTGGGCATGAGCCTGGCACTGCTTAAAGCCAGTCTCTCCGACTTGTTGTAGAGGAATGGAGTTACAGAAATTATGAGGGCACACTGACTTCCACAATGGTTGAACTAGTTTACAGTCCCACCAACAGTGTAAAAGTGTTCCTATTTCTCCACATCCTCTCCAGCACCTGTTGTTTCCTGACTTTTTAATGATGGCCATTCTAACTAGTATGAGATGGAATCTCATTGTGGTTTTGATTTGCATTTCTCTGATGGCCAGTGATGATGAGCATTTTTTCATGTGTTTTTTGGCTGCATACATGTCTTCTTTTGAGAAGTGTCTGTTCATATCCTTTGCCCACTTTTTGATGGGGTTGTTTGTTTTTTTCTTGTAAATTTGTTTGAGTTCATTGTAGATTCTGGATATTAGCCCTTTGTCAGATGAGTAGGTTGCAAAAATTTTCTCCCATTCTGTAGGTTGCCTGTTCACTCTGATGGTAGTTTCTTTTGCTGTGCAGAAGCTCTTTAGTTTAATTAGATCCCATTTGTCAATTTTGGCTTTTGTGCCATTGCTTTTGGTGTCTTAGACATGAAGTCCTTGCCCACACCTATGTCCTGAATGGTATTGCCTAGGTTTTCTTGTAGGATTTTAATGGTTTTAGGTCTAACATTTAAGTCTTTAATCCATCTTGAATTAATTTTTGTATAAGGTGTAAGGAAGGGATCCAGTTTCAGCTTTCTACATATGTCTAGCCAGTTTTCCCAGCACCATTTATTAAATAGGGAATCCTTTCCCCACTTCTTGTTTTTGTCAAGTTTGTCAAAGATCAGATAGTTGTAGATATGTGGCATCATTTCTGAGGGCTCTGTTCTGTTCCATTGATCTATATCTCTGTTGTGGTACCAGTACCATGCTGTTTTGGTTACTGTAGCCTTGTAGTATAGTTTGAAGTCAGGTAGCGTGATGCCTCCAGCTTTGTTCTTTTGGCTTAGGATTGACTTGGCGATGCGGGCTCTTTTTCGGTTCCATATGAACTTTAAAGTAGTTTTTTCCAATTCTGTGAAGAAAGTCATTGGTAGCTTGATGGGGATGGCATTGAATCTATAAATTACCTTGGGCAGTATGGCCATTTTCACAATATTGATTCTTCCAACCCATGAGCATGGAATGTTCTTCCATTTGTTTGTATCCTCTTTTATTTCATTGAGCAGTAGTTGGTAGTTCTCCTTGAAGAGGTCCTTCACCTCCCTTGTAAGTTGGATTCCTAGGTATTTTATTCTCTTTGAAGCAATTGTGAATGGGAGTTCACTCATGATTTGGCTCTCTGTTTGTCTGTGATTGGTGTACAAGAATGCTTGTGATTTTTGTACATTGATTTTGTATCCTGAGACTTTGCTGAAGTTGCTAATCAGCTTAAGGAGATTTTGGGCTGAGACCATGGGGTTTTCTAGATATACAGTCATGTCATCTGCAAACAAGGACAATTTGACTTCCTCTTTTCCTAATTGAATACCCTTTATTTCCTTCTCTTGCCTGATTGCCCTGGCCAGAACTTCCAACACTATGTTGAATAGGATCTAGAACTAGAAATACCATTTGACCCAGTCATCCCATTACTGGGTATATACCCAAAGGATTATAAATCATGCTGCTATAAAGACCCATGCACACGTATGTTTATTGTGGCACTATTCACAATAGCAAAGATTTGGAACCAACCTAAATGTCCAACAACGATAGACTGGATTAAGAAAATGTGGCTCATATACGCCATGCAATACTATGCAGCCATAAAAAAATGATGAATTCATGTCCTTTGTAGGGACATGGATGAAACTGGAAACCATCATTCTCAGCAAACTATCGCAAGGACAAAAAACCAAACACCGCATGTTCTCACTCATAGGTGGGAATTGAACAGTGAGAACACATGGACACAGGAAGGGGAACATCACACACCAGGGACTGTTGTGGGGTGGGGGGAGGGGGGAGGGATAGCATTAGGAGATATACCTAATGTAAATGACGAGTTAATGGGTGCAGCACACCAACATGGCACATGTATACATACGTAACAAACCTGCACGTTGTGCACATGTACCTTAGAACTTAAAGTATAATAATAATAAAATAAAAAAAAGACTGAGACAAGAAAAAAAAAACAGAAATTATGAGGGCAGAGGCACTAGGGGGTTTGGGGGGAAAGGTGGGGTAGAGCGGTGGGGTGGGGGTTAGAATGAGGGCAACCCTTCTCAAAATTGAGCATGATGGGCGAGGCGAAGTCTTCAGGAGCCCCATCTTCCTGGGTCATCATTTCACTAACCAGCACACTGCAGTGAGCCCTTTCAGTGACCAACCTCTGATAGAGAACCCACATTTCCTGTGTCCACAAACCCACCAAGAAAAGCTGTCAAATGCCTTGCTGACTATTCGCGTAGTTCCTTATGTTTGGAGCACAGCTTCCCATTCTGGGGCTACAGATCCCTGCGAGAACACAAACTGCAACTCCCGTGTTGCTTTCACAATTGGTGATGACTAGAAGGACACCTGCTGTCCTCTGTGGGTCCTCCACACATTGCTTGACCTTAAAAAGGGATGTTGATATTTGAAATCACTGATTTGGACACAATGGAACCGAAACAAAGTCTCACAGGGTGTTTCATTAGAATCAGCTGGAGAGAGCTTTTAAAATCCACATTCCTAGGCCTTGCTGCCACTAAGCGTCAATCTTGATTTTTAAAAAGGTGATTTTAAAAAGATGATTGCAATGTGCATAGGTTGGGAACCATTGAAAAGCACCACCTATATGTCAACCCGGCAACTCAGGTGAAAGCCAGCAAGGAGCATGGACGGCTTCATCAGAAGTTGACGTGACGCTTGTAAGCCAAAAAGAAAATCCTAAGGCCTCCCAACCGTCTGCATGGACCCCTCTTCTCTGCCAAGGGCATTCCAGAGTTAACCTTAACATCTAGTTCAGGCCATGATGGAAGAGGGAGTCAGGCCTCTTTATATTCCTCCAGCATTAACATCAATGCAGACATGAAGTCTGATAAGAAACATTGACAGTCTATTCTCTCTGAAGCCTGATACTTGGCGGCTTCACCTGCATAATAAAACCTTGGTCTTAAAAAGTAAAATCTTAAAAAGTAGAAAGTGAACCCCTTTCTACTGATAATAACTCTTTCAACCAATTGCCAATCAGAAAAATTTTAAATTTACCTGTGACCTGGAAGCACCCCCTCCCTTCCAGCTGTCCCGCCCTTCCAGATGGAACCAGTGTAAATCTTAAATGTATTGATTGATGTATTATGCATCCTTAACATGTTTAAAAGCAAGCTGTACCCTGATCCCCTGGGGCACATGTCCTTAGGACTGCCTGAGAGTATGTCACGGGTGCTCCTTAGCATTGGCAAAATAAACTTTCTTAATTGACTGAGACTGTCTCAGATATTTTGGGTTCATATCCTCATGAAACAAGGAGAGAATACCCCCACACATACAATGAAGCCCTAACTGGTGTGATTTCTTTGGTAATGGCTTTGCTAAGGGCAGCCACTGTTATAAACAGGGCGGGGTGGAGGAGGGGGTGTTGGAGGTATGGTGGGATATAAGGATGAAGTCGACCTTAGAGTGGGGGAGAGAACGAGGACACAGATTAAACGTGCCTTCTTTAACACAGCTTTCTGAGTCCTGACGCTGTCCCAGGCACTGTGCAGTACGAAGGTAAGCGCGGAGAATGAAATGGCCAACTCTGTGGGGGTCCACTAGGAAGGTTCACAAAAGAGGGGACCCCCTCAGCTGTACCTTAAATAGAGTTTGCCCATCACAGTCAGTTGGATGAGGCTAGGAAGAATGTCCAGGTTGGGGAACAACACTTTGGAAAAGAATGGAGATGAGAAAGAGCACGGCCCAAAGTTCCAGGAACTGTCAATATTTGCCAGCCTTGGGATGGGAGTAGCAGCGTGGGAGGGGGCAGGAGACACCGCAGGGCCAGGCTCTGAAGAGCCTCGAGTGTTAAGTGCCATTTGGGAATTTGTTCTGGGGAAACAGAAGGCCACTGAAGAGTTTAATGAAAGAAGTGGCATTAGCTGGCAAGCTTGTGGAGAAACGGTTAGCAGGGCCACTGGGTTAGCAGGAGAGTTGCTGGGGGTATTGGGATGGTCCTGGTTGGGAGCTCTGAGGCCTTTAAACAGATCACTGGGATGAAAGTGGCTACAGTCGGGTGATGGGCTGATTAACTGACCATTTAATTGGGGGAAGATGACTTCCAGCTTCCTGTTTTGGTGGTTAGGGATGGAGCTAGGGCTCTGAAACTAGCAATGCAGGAGGAAGGGTGGGTGGGAGAGGTATGGGTGAGTCTAATGGGGACAGAACTCTGCAACCTCAACAATTCATGGGAGATGGAATCTGAGAAGGAGCGCCAGAGAATGGGATAGAAGCCCAGGAGAAGAAATATTTCCAGGAGGGGGCCGGGCCCGGTGGCTCACCCCTGTAATCCCAGCACTTTGGGAGGCCGAGGCGGGCGGATCATGAGGTCAGGAGATCGAGATCATCCTGGCTAACACGGTGAAACCCCGTCTCTACTAAAAATGCAAAAAATTAGCCGGGCGCGGTGGCGGATGCCTGTAGTCCCAGCTACTCGGGAGGCTGAGGCAGGAGAATGGCGTGAACCCAGCAGGTGGAGCTTGCAGTGAGTCTAGATCGCGCCACTGCACTCCAGCCTGGGCGACAGAACGAGACTCCGTCTCCAAAAAAAAAAAAAAAAAAAAAAAAAATTTCCAGGAGGGAGTCCTAAACTGTGCTATCAAGAGAGGGAGGGAAGAGGATGAGGGAGGACAGAAGGAGGACTAGGGGAAGCGGTGGGAGGATTAGAGAAGCTTGGGTGGCTGGAGGAAGACAGGGGAGGACAGAGGGAGGGATGGGAGGAAGAGGAGGGTGGGGAGAGTTGGGGGAGGATGTGGGGACAGAGGGTGGAGGAAGTGGTGGGAGGATAAGAGGAGGATGGAGGGGATTGAGGGAAACAGCTGGAGGCTGAGGAAAGATGGGGTTGGGGGGTGGTGGGAAGGGTAGGGGATGCTGGGGGAGGCAGCCTTCTATTTCCATAGGACAAATTTGATACTCTTCTAATCCCTTCAGTGGCCTTCTATTTCCCTAGAACAAATTCCCAAATGGTACTTAACACTTAAGGCCCTTCAGAGGCTGACCCCTGCTCCGTCTACTGCCCCCTCCCATGCTGCCACCCCAGCCCCAAGGCTGGCAAATATTGACAGTTCCTGGAGCTTTGGGCCACCCTCCTTCTCATCTCTATTCTTTTCCAAAGTGTTGTTCCCCCACCTGGACATTCTTCCTAGCCCCATCCAACTGATTGTGATGGACAAACGATACTTCAGATACAGCTGGGGGGGTCCCCTCTTTTGTGAACTTTCCTAGTGGACTCCAAGCAGAGTTGGTAACTCCATCCTCTGTGCTTACCTCCTTACTGCACAGTGCCTAGGACATGGTCAGGACTCAGAAAGGCGGTGCTAAATAATGCACATTTAACCTGTTTCCTTGTCTTCTCCGCTACCCTAAGGTCGGCTTCATCCTTATATCCTACTGATACGGTTTGGCTCTGTGAACCCACCCAAATCTCATCTCGAATTGTATTCCCCATAATCCCCATGTGTCAAGGGAGGGACTTGGTTGGGGGTGATTGGATCACGTCAGCGGTTTCCCCCGTGCTGTTCTCGTGATAGTGAGTGAATTCTCACGAGATCTGTTGCATGTATAAGGGGCTTTTGACCCTTTTGCTTGGCAGCTCTCTTCCTGCAGCCATGTGATGAAGGACGTGTTTGCTTCCCTTTCCGCCATGATTTTAAGTTTCCTGAGGCTTTCCCAGCCATTGCAGAACTGTGAGTCAATTAAATCTCTTTTCTTTATAAATTACCCTGTCTCAGGTGGTTCTTTATTGCAGTGTGAAAACGGGCTAATACACCTACCATACTTCTAACCCCCAGCTCCTGACCTACCCTGCCCTGTTTACAACAGTGGCTGGTCTTAGCAAGCCAATATTGAAGAAATCACACCGTTTAGGACTCCACTGTACACACTGGGGTATTTGCTCCTTGTTTCATGGGGAGCACACCAACTTCCGTTTTTGTTTGTTTGTTTGGAGACAGGATCTTGCTCTGTTGCCCTGGCTGAAGTGCAATGGTGTGATCTCAGCTCACTGCAGCCTCAAACTCCTGGGCTCAAGTGATCTTCTCACCTCTGCTTCCTAAGTAGCTGGGACTACAGGTGTGCAACACCACGCCTGGCTAAGTTTTGTATTTTTGTATTTTTTTTTTTTTTGTAGAGACGAGGTCTCTCCATGTTGCCCAGGCTGGTTTCAAACTCCTGAGCTCAAGTGCTCCTCGGTCTTGGCCTCCCAAAGTGCTGGGATTACAGATGTGAGCCATTGTCTCCAGCCTGCACCAACTTCTGATGAAGTCAGGCTCCTTATTGGCTTTTTCCTGAGTTGCCAGGTTGACACATCAGTGGGTGCTTTTTGATGGTTCCCAACCTACGCACGTCGTAATCATCCTTGGACCTTTTCAAAAATCAAGATTGACGCTTGTTGGCAGCAAGGCCTAGGAATGTGGAGGCTGAAGGAGGTGAGGGGAGGTGCTGGGAGACCTGGAAGGCCCGGAGTGTGAACTACAGGCCCCGCGGAAGGCAAAGGTCTCGCTCCTGGATCCGGAGGAAGGCTGCTGAGCGGGCTTTCATTTCTCATGTATGTGCAGTGTCTTCTGAAGTTATAATTGATGTTTACTTCTCTAAATAAGCTTGATTATAATGGCAAATAGGGATAATAAATTAACTGTAATAAGAGTGACATTCACAATGAAAAACATTGCCTGGGGCGCTTGTCCCAGGTGTCCCCGCCCCGCGGCCCCTCCAGCCCTGCGGCCCCTCCAGCCCCGCCTGCTCTACGCCACTCCCCTCTACGCCCCTCCCCTCCACGCCCAGGGGGCGTGGCAACCCGGAGTCCCGCCCCTAAACAGGGCACGTGATCTGTCAGTTCACGGAGAGGGAAGAATATGGCCGCCGGGTGTGGTGAGGGCGACGCGCTTGCAGTCGCCGTCTCTTGTTTTCCCGTCCTCTGACATCGCCTGCAGCCGAGCGGGCCCGTTCCGCCGGAGCTGAGGACCAGGTTGGGAGACGGTCAGTGTGGAGGCCGGTCCGCGGGGCTTTGTCGCGGGATTGGGGAGGAGACGGGGGCGAGGCAGGGCTCGGGGAGCTGGCCGGGGAGGTGGGACAGCCGGGGAGTGCGCGGGAGGGGCGAGCTCGGGCCGGGGGTCCCGGGAAGGGCCTGGCGCGGGCCCCGGACGCTCGGGCCCCGGCTTTCGGGGCGAGTCCGCGTTTCCTGGAGCGCTGGGAGGGTCTCCGACCTTGGAGTCTCGGGTCGTCTGTCTCCTCAGGGGCCCCTCGGGTGGGCTGGGGTGAAAGGTGTTGGTAAAACCGTTTTTTTTTTCTTTTGCCAAGCAGCCTCTGGCACATCCACCACCTTGAGAGCCCCCTTAGCTGGTACCGCTAATCGTTCTAGGTTCCTCTTCTAGGCTTCCATGGGCCGGGAGGTGTTGTTTTCTCCCTTGCTTTTATCGTGGGCTCCATTGCTCCATTGTCCTGTGCAGGCTTTTAAACGCCTGGCAAAATAGTGCAAGCCATTGCTTTCCACGCCTCCAAGATTTATTTATAGGGAAATAATTTCTTCATCACTTCGTAATGTTGGAATTTTTATTCTTTTAAGTCGACAGGTTTAAACCGATGAAGAATTTGTTTATGAATAACTATTTATGCAGCCATCTCTGCTCCCTATGGGCGCTTGTTAAAAATGTAGATTTTTTAGCGTTTTAGAGATTCCCATTCCTTCGGCCTGAGGTGTGGCTCGGGAATCACCCCTTCACGTTCGTTCCTGTCCACGTTTTGACAACACTGAGGACCAGACATCTACACCTTTTTAAACCACCGTGGGGTATTGAGTGCAGAGCCCAGGTTGGGAAATGCCATGGCCAGGTGTGTTCTTTGTTCTCTTCTAGCTTTACTAGCATGGACTACTTTCATCAGAATCATTTTGGGGTACTTGTTAAAATGTCAGTTTCTGGGCACCACCCCAGATCTAGGGAATGGGATTCTCCCAGCGAGGAGCTCAAGGGATATGTGTATTTGACAAGCTTCCCAAATAATTTTGATGCACACAAGTTTGAGAATCCTTGTTCTACACCCTTTATGTGAATAATTTCCAGATCATTCACACACAGTATGAACGATATCTTTTTCCAAGTATTGGGTAGGTTTCTCCGACCTAGCTCTTTTGGGACACTTCAAATTCAGCCTGGCCAAAGCACCCCATAGCCCCATTCACCAAGCTGGGGTGGTGGGAGGGAGGGAGGAGGCCTAACTAAGTAGATAAAAGTCTCTTTCTCCTTTTTTTTTTTTTTTTTTTTGTTAAAGGCAGCTCCATTCTTCAGTCACCTATGCTGGGCATCTGGTCATCTTTCACCTGTTCTTTTCTTTTCCATCCAGTCACATAGTTTTATCTTTATATCCAGAATATCTCTTCTGGATATTTTGGTAGGTCAGAAAGTTCAAATATTGGGGATTTTATATTTTTCAAGTTAATACCTCTCATTTCTTCTCTATTCCCACTGCCTCTCCTGTGTACTGTCTGTTTGGTGGTTCCTCGACTGGTATCTAGGGCCCTGATTCTTTGTGTTTTTCCAGTCTGGGTCACATACACTGCCAGATTAATTTTTATAGGATCATGTATGAATGTGCCATCCCCTTCTTCCTGCTTTTGCTCAAGAATGGTCAGTTTCTCCATTTTATGTGCTACTGTATTTGTCAGGGCTGTTTAGAAGACAACAGAGGCTTAAATCTTTTACTTCAAGGAAAGGAGGTAATAGGATTGAATGAGAGTCAGAAAGAAGTCAGGATCCCAGGTAGCTCCATTTTCTACATCTCCCTGGGGCAACTTTTTTTTTTTTTTGAGACAGGATCTGGCTCTGTTGCCCAGGCTGGAGTGCAGGTGGTATGATCTTGGCTCACTGCAGCTCTGACCTCCTCTTAGGGGCCACATTTGTTCTCTTACTTAGGAGGAGTCTCTTTTCTGTTCATATCTGTTGTGTTCTCTCTTTGCTGATTGGCTGTCTCAGAACTGTATCATTTTATGTGTGACCCATATTGACTGGCCCAGTCTCTGGTTTCTAATTCCCAGTTCTAGAGAGAGAAGTCTGATCGGCCCAGCTTATCATTTTCAACAGTTTCATGCCACAGATCATATGCCCATCCCTGGGTATGGCTGATGCTAGAGAACATGGCTGTTGAGGGTAGCAGGGACTGTGGGTGAGCAAAGTCCTCCAGAAGAGGTATCTTTAGCACACCTATGCAGTTATTCAATTTGACGGTTATCTATTAAGTTTCTACCTGTTCTAGATCTGTAATAGGTTCTGGGGATAGAAGAATGAAGGAGAGAGACAGCCCTTAATAAATTAGTTCAAGGCTGGGCATGCAGGCTCACACCTGTAATCTCAGTGCTTTGGGAGGCTAAGGCAGGAAGATCACTTCAGGCTAGGAGTTCAAGAGCAGCCTCGGCAATATAGCAAGACCTGTCTCTACAAAAATTAAAAATGTAAACAATTATCTGGGTGTGTTGGCATGCACCTGTAGTCCCAGCTACTCGGGGTGAGGCAGGAGGATCACTTGAGTCCAGGAGTTTGAGTCTGCAGTGAGCTATGAATGTGCCACTGCACTCCATCCTGGGCAATAGAGCCAGACCCTGTCTCAATAAAAATAAATAAATAAATACATACATACATACACATACATAAGTTAGTTTAAAGGTGACCCGCAAGTGGGGTTTTGAAGGGTATGTTTTTATGTCCAGAATTGGTGGGTTCTTGGTCTCACTGACTTCAAGAATGAAGCCACGGACCCTCTCGGTGAGTGTTTTAGCTCTTAAGGTGGCACGTCTGGAGTTTGTTCCTTCTGATGTTCGGATGTGTTCGGAGTTTCTTCCTTCTGGTGGGTTCATGGTCTCGCTGGCTCAGGAGTGAAGCTGCAGACCTTCGCGGTGAGTGTTACAGCTCATAAAAGCAGTGTGGACCCAAAGAGTGAGCAGTAGCAAGATTTATTGCAAAGAGCGAAAGAACAAAGCTTCCACAGTGTGGAAGGGGACCCGAGCGGGTTGCCACTCTGGCTTGGGCAGCCTGCTTTTATTCTCTTATCTGGCCCCACCCACGTCCTGCTGATTGGTAGAGCCGAGTGGTCTGTTTTGACAGGGCGCTGATTGGTGCATTTACAATCCCTGAGCTAGACATAAAGGTTCTCCACGTCCCCATCAGATCAGTTAGATACAGAGTATCGACACAAAGGTTCTCCAAGGCCCCACCAGAGCAGCTAGATACAGAGTGTCGATTGGTGCATTCACAGACCCTGAGCTAGACACAGGGTGCTGATTGGTGTATTTACAATCCCTGAGCTAGACATAAAGGTTCTCCACATCTCCACCACACTCAGGAGCCCAGCTGGCTTCACCCAGTGGATCCCGCACCGGGGCTGCAGGTGGAGCTGCCTGCCAGTCTCGCGCCATGCGCTCGCACTCCTCAGCCCTTGGGTGGTTGATGGGACTGGGCGCCGTGGAGCAGGGGGTGGCGCTCGTCAGGGAGGCTCGGGCTGCACAGGAGCCCATGGAGGGGGTGGGAGGCTCAGGTATGGCAGGCTGCAGGTCCAGAGCCCTGCCCCGCGGGAAGGCAGCTGAGGCCTGGTGAGAAATCGAGCACAGCGCCGGTAGGCTGGCACTGCTGGGGGACCTAGTACATCCTCCGCAGCTGCTGGCCCGGGTGCTAAGCCCCTCATTGTCCGGGACCAGCAGGGCCGGCCGGCTGCTCCGAGTGCAGGGCCCGCCAAGCCCACACCCACCGGGAACTCCAGCTGGCCCACAAGCGCCGTGCGCAGCCCAGGTTCCCACTCATGCCTCTCCCTCCACACCTGCCTGCAAGCTGAGGGAGCCAGCTCTGGCCTTGGCCAGCCCAGAAAGGGGCTTCCACAGTGCAGCCGTGGGCTGAAGGGCTCCTCAAGTGCCGCCAAAGTGGGAGCCCAGGCAGAGGAGGCGCCGAGAGTGAACGAGGGCTGTGAGGACTGCCAGCACGCTGTCACCTCTCATTTTGGCTCGTTAAGAATGTTAAAAGTTGGGTCAGGCATTCCAGGTAGTTGGATCAGCTTGGGCATGTCCATTCATTCTACTGGTACTGGGTTCTGTGGTGTACCAGGCACTTCTCTCAAGTGCTGGAGATTCAGCAGTGAACAAAACAGAGATAGTCTTTATTCTCATTGAGCTACGTTTGTTTGGCTAGGGGAAGCAGACCAAAAACAAAATATGTGGTATGTGGAGTGATGCTAGGTGTTATAAAGAAGACCTTTAAAATAGGGCTGTGGAAGGAGGATATAGTAGAGGGGGAGAGGGCTGTTTTATACACATATAAATGTTATACACCATTTATACACGGTGGTCAGAGAAGCTCTGATCAGGTGACGTATGTACAGAAAGTCACTGTGGCCTGAGCAGAGCCCAGGAGAAGGAGCAGCAAGAGTTGAACTTAGGGAGGTGGAGAAGGGGTGGAATAGATCAAGCAGGGTCTGGTCAGCCCTGGTAGGGATCTGGGATTTTGAGTGAGAGGACAACCGTTGGGGTGTTTTGAGCACAGAATGGTTGTAAGAAGACATGATTCAGGAGGACCACTTAGGCCTCTGTGTGGAGGGGGCAAGCGCTGCCACCCAGGCCCAGGAATGTCAGCACCAGGGTAGGCTCTGGGGACTGCATAGGGGTGATTGTTGCTGGAGACCTAAGTGGGAGGAGGAGAAGAGGGGCTGGAGATAGAACCATGGGAGGGGCCACATTCAGGAACTTACTGTGTCATATCTGGAGGATAAGAAATAAGTAAGCACTGGGCAGCATGGCCACTATTGTTGCTTTCATGCACTGTGTCTGTAACCGGAGAAAAGTTATAGGGTGCGTCTATTAACCGATTGGCCTTTTGGTGAAAGCATTTTGAATACATTTAGAGATTTTGTCTATTAAATTGGCAAGTTCTAAAAATGAGCTTACTACAACATAAATTTTTTGTTCTGACATTGCTGTTGGCTACATCTGCCATTTTCAAAACGGGTGGCAAGACATTAATTTTTTTGCTAATTGTGCAAAAGAATGTATAGCATTATATTCCCATTAGACAGAAAATGCTGTGGACATTAGATTCAACTGATGTCCATTTATTCAAGAAATATAGTGTCTTGTATGGGCCAGCTATTAAGCTAAGTGTTGGGTATTTGGTATAGAACAAAAGAAAATAATTCGTTCCTTTTAAAAGCTTATATCCTAGTGGGAGAGACAGCTATTAATCAGGTAAATATGTCCCATTCCAGCAGGTGTAGCTAAAAAAAAAAAAACAAAAAAAAACAAACAAATTTAATAAATGTAAGGCCGGGCGCAGTGGCTCACGCTTGTAATCCCAGCACTTTGGGAGGCCGAGGTGGGCGGATCACGAGGTCAGGAGATTGAGACCACGATGAAACCCCGTCTCTACTAAAAATACAAAAAATTAGCCGGGCGTGGTGGCGGGCGCTTGTAGTCCCAGCTACTTGGAGAGGCTGAGGCAGGGGAATGGCGTGAGCCCGGGAGGCGGAGCTTGCAGTGAGCCGAGATTGCGCCACTGCACTCCAGCCTGGGCGACAGAGCGAGACTCCGTCTCAAAAAAAAAAAAAAAAAAATTTTTAAAAACGTAAATATGTAAATTACAAGTTTAGTAAAGTGTTATGAAGGAATAAAAAAGATTCCATAATACAGAACAATCCAGGTTATGAGAATCTACCAAGAAAGGGTGATTAAGAAATGATCATATTCTGTTATTATGTAAAACAGCTAATATATATTGGCTTCATATGGGTTAGGTGTTATTTTAATCCCATTGCATGTAATTGTGCAGTTATTTGAAGATGGGGAAACTCAGACACTGAGGTGAAGAAACTAGCCTAGGGGACAGGGAGTGATAAAGAGAGGTTGGTTAATAAGTACAGACATATAGTTAGGTAGAAGGAGTAAGCTCTAGTGTTCAGCAGCATGGTACTATACTTAACAGTTTATTGTATATTTTATTTTTTATTGTATATTTTAAAGTAGCTAGAAGATAAGATTTGAGATGTTCCCAGCACCAAGAAATGATAAATGTTTGAGGTGATGGATATCCTAAATACTCTGATTTGATCATCACACATCCTATGCATGTAATCCAAATATTACACATACCCCATAAATATGTACAATTATTATGTATTAGTTAAAAAATTAAAGAAAAAAAAGAAACTAGCCTGAGATGATGTAATGGTCAGTAGTAAAGTCAGGAGTCAAACCAAGGCAGTCTGGCTCTAGGGTCCATACTTTTGACCACTAGACAGCTTCGTTTTAAGCCGAAAGGGCTTTTGGAAGTGAACATTGAAACTGAAATGTGAAAGATGAGAAGCTGCAGTTTTCCTCCTGTGATGAAACATTTTTTTTCCTTATGAAAATGAACATAGACTTACTATATCAAGTAAAACAATATAGCACAGAGACGCGTAAAGGCAAAGCTAATCATCTCCTTTTAGTCCTACATGGTAAGATAACGAATTTTACAGCCAGGTGTGTGTCCTTCCACACTTTTCTTTTTGTTCATGTGTACACACTGGATAGATACATATATGGGGGCCTTATTTATTTTATCAAATAGACTTATACTACACACATACTCTTTAACATGTCAATGTGTCATTGGTTTTACTATTGTGTGTATCAACAGATGTGGATTTAATGTTCTAATTTTATTTTGTAATTTCTAGGTACTTACATATGTGCTTACAAACATCTTATGACATTTAATAATCAATTATTCAGTGAAATTTATTAAACACTGTCAGTGCCCTCTAGTCAAAGACTGCCAGGACCATACCTCTAGTTGAACAAAGTTGGTCTTATTAACTCCCTGCAATGACGGAGAATGCCTGTCCTAGGGAACGCTGGGGGTCTCTGTAAGAGGTTATTAGAAAGGACTTAGAAGATTCGAGACGATGTTAGGTGATTTGGAGAAGAGTTCAAGGAAGCAAAGCTTTGCTCAGTCTTGGGTGCTTCAGGAATAAGGAGGAGTGGGAATTCTGCAATTGAATATTTAAAATCTTAACGAAAAGGCAAGAGGTATGGAGTAAGGCTAAAGCTGTAATTGATAAAGAAGCAGCAATCCTTCATATTAGCCAGGAAGGGAAGATGTTTGGGCATTTTGTGGTTTGGGTGATGTTCATGTTTTTGTCTGTGTTCAGATATGATTCCAGAGTAGTCTTATTTTTGTCTTCATATCCTGGTGACAGAGTGACCTTGTTTGATGTTGGCATTCTTTGAAATTGTTGCATTTATGTTAGAACACCACGTCTGGCTGTGTGTGCCAGGTCAGTTCCTGACAGTCAGGGGCTGCTTTTCTCTTTCACCTCCTGTTGTGTAGGCATTGTGCTAGATATAAAGCAGATCCTGCTGCAAGAACTTCTAGTCTAAGGGAGATGTGGAGAGAGTAAGTAAAATGGAGAGGAGAGTTGAGTGTGATGTGAGCAGTCTACAACTAGATGTATACACAGGTGTGGAGGAGCCCAGGGCCTGGCCCAGCTTGGGGTAAGCAGCCAGTCAATGAAGGCTTCCAGAAGATCTGTTAGAGCCGTGTTCTTAAGGATGGGTAGGAGCTGTCCAGGCATATATACGTCGAGAATGGACTTTTTAAGCAGAGGGGGCATTAAGTGCAAAGGTCTGGAAAGAACAAAGTGTGGGGCAGTGAAGGAGCTGCAAGTAGATCAGTCTGGCTAGAGCTGGAAGTGTAGATGTGACTGTGTAGAGGGTGGGAGGGATGGGGCTGAGGAGGGGAGAAAGAGATGAGGCTGGAATGGTAAGATGGGGCCAGATTGTGAAGGATCTGCATGCCCTCATCATAATCAAGAATTGAACTTACTGAGTTTTCGCTCTGCTCAGTGGAGAGCAAAGCTTTCCTCAGGAATTGCGTATTTGCATCTTTACAATGGCTTTAAAAGCCTTAGAAGGCGTAAGTTCCTTGAATAACCTGTAAGTAGTAAAGCTGTCATCTGTCCTCCCAACCTTGGTTTTAGGAGAAATGTATTGTAGGTCACTCTTGCTTCAGTGTGGCAAATGGATTGCAGGGGGCAGGACTGGAGAGAGGAGGCAAAAGTTGCTAGCCTGTCACATTGATCTGGGTGAGAGATGGTGTAGTAGATGTTTTTAGGATTGATGCCTAGATCACAGCTGTTTACTCTTTTCTGGAAACAGTGCCAATACGGTGTGACCTTGTTACCCCCTCCCAACTTTGTGTCTCTAGTTGCTTGGTTCTGGGTGTGCAACAGATCCAGCCTGGGCAGTCACAGCCCTTTTCTGGGACTGTTGGATCTGGGAACAAAGAATAGCCTGCTTTCTCTGGTGTTAGAGACTGATTTAGGCCAGGTGCGGTGGCTCACGCCTGTAATCCCAACACTTTGGGAGGCAGAAGCAGGCGCATCACTTGAGCCCAGGAGTTTGAGACCAGCCTGGGCAACATGGTGAAACCTCATTTCTACAAAAAATAGAAAAATTAGCTGGGCATGGTGGTGTGCGCCTGTAGTCCCAACTACTCAGGAGGCCAAGGTGGGAGGATCGCTTGAGCCCTAGAGGTCAAGGCTGCAGTGAGCCATGATCGTGCTACTGCACTCCAGGCTGAGTGATAGAGTGAGACCTTGTCTCAAAAAATAAATAAATAAACGATCTGATTTGAGGCTGGATGGCTGTGGGAAGCCATATTTCCCTTTGTGTAGAAGTAGTTGGTCTAGAATGAAAGTAGATTAAGCCAGTAGAGAAAGAGAATCCTCCTGGCATTTGAGGTCCAGTGGCACCCACTCTTCCTGTAGTGTGGTTATGGGAAATAAACCAGTATCCTTCAAATACATTTTTCTGTTTTGCTTAAGCTAGTTTAAGTTAGTCTCTTGCAACCTTAGGGGTCTTGATTAGTATAGATGGTGAAGGCCTAAACTAAGGCACTGAGTGTGGGGTTGGGTAATCTAACACTTTAGGGGCTAAACTGGATAAAAAATGGTAGCTGTGTGACTCAGAGGGAGATGGATGCCTTGGTAGAGTAGAGATGAGAATGGTGTTCTACATGGAAGGAGCACATTGAGCATAGGCGGGAGTGTGGAGCAGCACTGGGGGAGTGTGGTGAATTTGAGTTCTTCTGCTTGGCTGGGCTGTGGGGTGAGCTGGGCCTGGTATGGAGGGAGAGCCAGATCTTGCAAGCCTTACTGAGGCCTTAGGCTTGATCCTAGAAGGAGTGGGAATAAATGAAGGTGGGTGTTGGTGATGACTGCTAATACAAACCCTCACTGCTTTCTAATGATAGAAGCATCACATTCCAGAATATGTAGGAGATAAAGGTTTTAAAGAAAATAAAAATTACACTAATGCTCATCACCATTTGTTTTTTATTTCCAGTATTTAAAAATGTATATATTTAAAATAGCTGAGATGCTGTATATATAGCTCTTAATCTTTTACCTCACTTCTTCTATCATGAGCATTTTTCTGTAACACATTTTTTGAGACATTTTGATGACTGTATATTATCCTATTTTGTGAATTTTTATAATTTGTATAATATCCATTTCTAAGATTTTTGTTCTTATGGATAAAATTGTTTTACTTAAAATCTTAAAATTCTGTTCATGTTTCTCATGTTTTTAGAATAATTCCTAGAAGTGAAACTATGGGATCAAATAACATCATTTTTTAAAATAATATTTTTTCAACCCAAGAGTATAAATTCAAGTTGCTCTGAATGTATACTCCTTAAAAGTAAGGTATACTGATTTATAATTTACATATAATAACATTCACCCTTTTCAATGGACAGTTCTGAATTTTGACAAATGAATTATTGTGTATCTGCCACCACAGTCAAGATATAGAACAGCCATTAACTCGCCAAATTCTCTTGTACTCTTTTGTAGCCATCTCATTCCCCTGCCTTAGACCCTGGCAGCTCCGATCTGTTTTCTGCCCCTGCAGTTTTCCTTTTCCAGAATGCTATATAGGTAGAATCATATAGTGCGATAGTTTCTGCCCTCTGGCCCCCAGAGATAGATTTCCTTCCTGTGTCAAAACATATTCTCTCCATCCCAAGGTCTTCCCAAAAGTCTCAATTCATTTCAGCATCAACCCAAAGTCCACAGTCTCATTTAAATCTTATCATCTAAATCAGGTATGAGGGGCTCTGGGTGTAGTCCATCCGGAGGCATGATTCCTTTCCACCTGGGAAACACAAGAATCAAGTTACCTGCTCCAACATAGAGTTGGGGAACGGGCATGGGATATCAGTTGTAGACAATCCTGTTTAAGGATGGAGGAAAAGGAAGGAAAAGAGGATTCACCAGTCCCAAATAATTTCATAACAGCGAAAGTTTTCAATTTTGACGAACTCTGGTTGATCAGTTTTCTTTTTTTATGCACCATGCTTTTAGTGTTATATCAAATCTTTCTTAATCTAAAGTCACTAAGGTCATCTATATTTTCTTCTAGAAGTTTTGTACTTTCAGACATTATATTAGGTCAATTTTGAGTTAGCACCTGTATGTGCTACAAAGTATGGATTGAGGTTTGTTTATTTATTTGCATTTGGATGTCCAATTGAATATAATAAAATTTCTACTCTTTTGGAACTTGAAGTGTAGTTATGGTAGACAGACAATAAGCAAACAATATGTCATTTTTTGGATGGTGGCAAGTGCTACGGAGAGCGGTGAAAGCAGGACAAAGGGTTGAGAGTGCAGGGTGACAGTGAAGCCTGTGTGGGGTCGGTACCCTGACATCCCACATCTGGTGAGACTTCCTAACCAGGTGACCTGACGGAGGTCAGGGGGTGAGCCATGTGCATGTCCTGTGAAGAGAATTTTAGGCAGACAGAAAAGTAGCACAGAGGCCTGGTGAGGTGGGACAGTGCTCAGCATGGCCAGGCAGCCAGGAGGGTGAGAGGGAGTGGTAGGAGCTACAGTCACAGGTGTAACACAGGTGAGAAGCTTGCCACTTAGAGTCATCCTGGCCAAGGTAAAAACATTTGATTTTACTTTCAGCACCCTGAGAAGCCCTTAGAGGGCTTCAAATAAAAGAGGCCATGCTCTGACTTAGTATGACCCACATTGTGGTTCCTCCAGTGGTGTCAGCGTCACAGGGAGCTGGATAAAGATGCAGAGTAAGGGGCCCTACTCAGACCTGCTGAGTCAGAATCTCTGACGGAGGGGCCCAGGAACCTGCTTTAAAAGCTCTTCAGGTGATTCTGATATATGTTAAAGTTTTAAAAAAAGTAATGTAATTTTAATTGACAAATTATATATATTTATGGGGTACAATGTGATGTTTTGATACATGTATCCATTGTGGAATGATCAAATCAGGCTAATTAACATATTCATCACCTCACATACTTAATTATTTATTTGCAGTGAGACCATTTAAAATTCACTCTTCCAGGTAAAGTGGAGGCAGGGAGGCCAGTTAGGAAGCAATGACAGTGATGCAGGTGAGTCATGGTGGCTTGTCCAGGGTGGCAGTGATGGAAGTGGTGAGTAGTAGTCAGATGTGAAATGTATTTTACAGGTAGAGCCAAAAGGATTTGCTAATAGATTGAGTGTAGGGTGTAAGAGGAAGAGGTAAGTCATGAACAATTCCAACATTTTTGGCCTTGGAAGAATTGACCTGGAGCTGCCGTTTACTGGGATGGTGACAGCAGGAGGAGCAGGGAAGCATTTTGGAGTGGTGATGAGGAGGGTTTGGGGATGGATCTGGAGTTTGGTTTTGGATAAGTTAAGATGGAGATGAGTGTGAACCTAAGAGACATCATGGCAGCTTTTTGACACCTGAGCTATGGAAGCTGTGGGAAGTCGTGTCTTCACTTCTGCCACTGGAGGTGTCCTTGCATGAGGTTAATGTTAAGAAGGATATTGTATTTAATAGTAACTTAATTTTTTTCTAATTATAAATTATGTGTATTTTGTCTAATTTAACAGGTATTCAAATAAAGTTAACTGCAGCTTTCTGTGAAAATGTCAGTTTTGATATCACAGAGTGTAATAAATTATGTAGAGGAAGAAAACATTCCTGCTCTGAAAGCTCTTCTTGAAAAATGCAAAGATGTAGATGAGAGAAATGAGGTAAGACCAAGTTTGCAAAATTACATTCTTTCACAAATATTTGTTGACTACCTACTATGTATAGGATAGAAGTGTGTAAGAAATAGGTAGTTCTAACCCTTAGTAATATTGCACTGTACTTATGATATAATGTCTTATAGTTAAAAGTACTTCAAATTCCATGTTTTTGGAGTACATTTTAAATTATATAAATGATTGACTATTGAATTTAGATTTATTGATTTTTTTCCCCTGATGGAATAAGTAATATTCAGGAAGCTTGGTTACTGAAATCAAGTACTTCTATGAAACTGTAGAGATCATCTGGACCTGATCTTGATTAACCAGACAAAATCAGGGATTGTTGAAATACTTTCTTTTTTTTTTTTTTTTGAGATGGAGTTTCACTCTTGTTGCCTAGGCTGGAGTGGAGTGGCACAATCTCGGCTCACCGCAACCTCCGCCTCCCAGGTTCCAGCGATTCTCCTGCCTTAGCCTCCCTAGTAGCTGGGATTATAGGCATGTGTCACCATGCTCGGCTAATTTTGTAGTTTTAGTAGAGACGGGGTTTCTCCATGTTGCCCAGGCTGGTCTCGAACTCCCAACCTCAGGTGATCCGCCCGCCTCGGCCTCCCAAAGTGCTGGGATTATAATCGTGAGCCACCCCGCCTGGCCTGAAATACTTTCTTTAATGAGCCCCAACTATCTTCCTCCATTGTTTGTCCCACACACTTTGGGATTATAAAAACTCTACATCTTTATTAGAGAGTTAAATAGGTTATGTATCATATTTAGTAACACACTAATAAACATTAACTCAGATGAGATATTTCTCCTCAATGTTATGAGTTAAAAAATGTGGATCTTAGTTCATTATGAAAAGCCAAACTATTATTTTATTTTATTTTATTTTATTTTGAGATGGAGTCTCGCTCTGTTGCCCAGGTTGGAGTACAGTGGCGGGATCTTGGCTCCCTGCAAGCCCTGCCTCCCGGGTTCATGCCATTCTCCTGCCTCAGCCTCCCAAGTAGTTGGGACTACAGGCGCCTGCCACCACACCTGGCTAATTTTTTTTTTTTTTTTGTATTTTTAGTAGAGATGGGGTTTCACCATGTTAGCCAGGATGGTCTCCTGACCTCATGATGCCTCCCAGAGTGCTGGGATTACAGTCGTGAGCCACCGCGTCCGGCAAGTCAAGCTATTATTATTTGACAGGACATTTTAGGTGCTAATACAGTTTTTTATAAATATTGTAAGTATCAGGGTATGTGTTTGTTTTACAAAACTTAAGGAAAACAACCCTGTCTCTTAGAACTGTATGTGTTTTCAAGAGTATAATATTTCTTGCCAGTAGATAAGATGAATAAGGAGTGGTTTTTTATTTTACACTATATGTGTATGTGTATGTATATATACTTATGTGTTTGTATATATTTGCTTATGTATGTATCTTGTGTAGACATATAAAAAGTTTTATTTATAAATTTTCTTATTGTGATAAACACATAACATAAAATTTACTGTCTTTACCATCTTAACCATTTTTAAGGATACAGTTTAGGAGTATTAAGTATTTCTCCATTGTTGGGCAATAGATTCCAGAACTTTTTCTTTTTTTTTTGAGACAGAGTCTCACTCTTGTCACCCAGGTTGGTGTGAAGTGGTGTGATCTCAGCTCACTGCAACCTCTGCCCACTGCGTTCAAGCGATTCTCGTGCCTCAGCCTCCTGAGTAACTTGGACGACAGTCGTGCGCCACCACACCCGGCTAATTTTTTATATTTTTAGTAGAGATGGGGTTTCACCATGTTGGTCGGGCTGGTCTCGAACTCCTGACCTCAAGTGATTCGCCCACCTCGGCCTCCTAAAGTGCTGCGATTACAGACGTGACCACTGCGTCTGGTCTACCAGAACTTTTTTATCTTGCAAAATCAAAATTCTGTCTATTAAACAGCAGCTCTCCCTTTCCCCCTCTCCCTAAACCCTGGCAGTGACCATTTTACTTTCTATTTGTATGAATATGACTATTTAGACACCTCGTGTAATTGGACTTATATACTGTTTGTCTTTTTGTGACTGGCTTATTTCAGTTAGCATAATATCCTCAAGGTTCATCCACGTTATAGCATGTAACAGGGTTTCCTTCCTTTTTAAGGCTGAATAATATTTCATTGTATGTACGTAGCACATTTTCTTGATCTATTCATCTGTGGCTAGAAATTTGGGTTGCTTCCATCCCTTGGCTATTGTGAATAATGCTGCTATAAACATGGGTGTGTAAATATTATACATGTTTTTGCTTTTGTTTTTTGTTTTTAGACAGGGTCTCACTCCATTGCCCAGGCTGGAGTGTAGTGGCAGAATCAGGGATCACTGCATCCTTGACCTCCCAGGCTGAAGTGATCCTCCTGCTTCAGCCCCCACCCCCACCCCCGAGTAGCTGGGACACAGGTGTGCACCACCATACCTGGCTAATTTTTTGTATTTTAGTCGAGATGGGGTTTTGCCATGTTGCCCAGGCTGGTCTCCAACTCCTGGACTCAATCTCTTTGCCCGCCTCGACCTCCCAAAGTCCTGGGATTACAGGCATGAGGCATCATGCCTGACGTATAAATGTTTTTAAAGTTGCTGAATTGACTTAGTAATTACTTTATTATTACTTTTTCTGACCTGTGGTACCTAATTTCATTTAATGTTAACTCAGTCGTTAAGGAAATGTTGATATAAAAATGTTGTTATTACAATAATAGCTAATGTTTTTATTGAATGTTTTCATTCATTTTCATTAGCTATTGAATAATAGCTAATGTTTTTATTGAATACTTATGCAAATATTCTGTTATATATTTTCTATATCTTAGCTCATTTAACTTGCATAGCAGCTGTATAAAGAATAATACTGTTATTTATATTTATTTATGGGTAAGTGACTGAACTCCTCAGTTTCCTATCCAAGATATTATTTGGTAGAGTCCATATTTGAACTTTGTGCTATTTGACTTTAAACAAATTATAATCTGGTTAAGCTCTATGTTTTTTTTTTTTTTTTTGAGTCTTCAGAATAAAGTTTATTTAATGATAATGCCTATATTTTCAATGTTTCTGTATTGAACAAAATATATTTTCATTAGTTAACATCATTACCCACTTCTATGGTTATGAATAGTCAAAAATTGTTATACGTAGATAAGATATAACATTTATAATTGGAGGTTGTTATAAAATGATTACAGAAGTAGTCATTTTGTTAGCATATGTTAGCATATTTGGAATAACCATATGATAGTTTGAAAACATTAAATTTTACTTTAGAGACACTTGTCTAGGGAATGTTAAGAACACAGCTTCACTTGGAAGGAAAAAATAGCACATCAATAAGCGTAAAATTAATCTTATTGCTATAAGGAGTAAAGCGCAGTGGCATAGAGCTTAATTTAGCATCATGCGAGATAAGCATTTAATGGATATTAATCAACATATCCAGTTTAATATTGTATCAATTTAAATTAGAGTTTTAAAGTGATAATTTGAAACCACCTAGGCTTTTTCAGTTACGGGTCAGTGTAAAAGTTGGTATTTTCTTTTTTAGCATTTTGCTTTTACAACTTCTGATAAAATGTAATTTTTATAGAATTACAAAAAGTTGTATTTTTTTCCTCTTTTTTCTTGTTTTAAAAAATATTTACGTAACTTCATGTTAATGTGTTTGGTTATCAGTTTTGAGAAAGATTCTTAAGTATTAGATCAATTAAAATAATGTGGGTAGGCTGTATGCAGTAGCTCACGCCTGTAATCCCAGCACTTTGAGAGGCTGAATCTCTTGAGCCTAGGAGTTTGAGACCAGCCTGGGCACTGTAGTGAGACCCTACTTCTAAAAAATATTAGCCAGATGTGGCACCTTTTAGACCTAGCTACTTGGGAGGCTGAGGTGGGAGGATTGCTTGACCCCAGGAGTTCAAGGCTGCTATGACTGCACCATTACACTGCAGCCTGGGCGGCAGACTGAGACCTTATCTCTAAAAAATATAAAATAAACAAATTTAAAAAGGGGTAAAATTGCCTGATACTGTGCTTATTAGCAGTATCAGTATTATTGGCCATAAACAGTGAATTCTAGTTTCCTTTTATTGCTTTATTTATAAGCTAGATAAATCTTTGGCCTATGAATATTCTCAATGATGGCAACAAATCTTTGTCCTTTGTAGAGTAGCGAAGAGTTTTTATTTTTGTTTTATTTTTGAAAGGAACAAACAGTCACTCTCAACTCTCCTTGGTATAAGGGAATAATGTTGAGGCTGGTCATTTTTCTGCCGCTTAAGAAAATGAACTGAGACTTTAAAAAATGGATTTTGCTATATGTTTATGAGTAAACTTTATTTTATTTTATTTTTTTTTTTTGAAACAGGGCCTTGCTCTGTTGTCCAGGCTGGAGTGTAGTGGCATGATCCAGCTCACTGCAGCCTTGACCTGCTGGCCTTAAGCAATCCTCCCATCTCAGCCACCTGAGTAGCTAGGTCTACAGGCGTGTGCTACCACGCCTGGCTCATTAAAAAAAATTTTTTTTTGGTAGAGATGAAGTTTCACAATGTTGCCCAGGCCATTCTACAACTCCTGGGCTCAAGTGATCCACCTGCCTCAACCTCCCAAAGTGCTGGGATTACAGGCATGAGAGTCACTGTGCCTGGCCTGTAAATAGGCTTTAAAGGAAATTTCAAAGGAGGATTTCAACATGTTTTAGTTTCACTATGGTTATTGGAAGAAGTAGAAACCCTCCAGAAGGACTGCTTTAAAAAAAAACAGTGGTTATTTAGGTCTCATACACTTAAATAAGTAGAAATGGGAACCTAGAAATTGGGAAGAGCAAAAAGATGCTTGAATAGTAGCTGTTTTTGCATTGTAGTCTTCTGGGAAGCTGAGATAAAGTCCACTATTTCAGTAGGTGCATAGTGTTCTGTTTCGTTTTTGGTGTGTTTTGGCTTGAGGTCACTATGAGTAGTAGAGCAGGGATTATGTGGATTATGTAATCCTGTGTTTTCTGGAAGGAGATAGGCATGGAATTTGCTGGGATGTGTGGGGTCAGGTATGGAAAGGATCTTTATTGATTCATTTTCAAGTAGAAAATGAAAGTTTTCATGACGTAAGTTACTCTATCCCTACAACTGTAGTTACTGGACTGGTTAAGCAAGAACTAGGAGAATCCAAAGATAGGCTTTGTTTTCAGGCCCAACTTTTAAAATAACAGTCGTTCTGTTTTTGGGGATCCTGTAAAACTTTATGGCAGCCTTTCCTGAAAGTCATTATCTTTTTGGATAGTGTAGCTACAAAAGGTGCATCAGTTAAGAATTGCTTTGTACTGCATGGAACAGCCCTCAAAACAGTGATTTAGACAAATTAAGGTTTTGTTTTTCTCACATTATGACAAGCTAGATGAGCCATTTCAAGGCTGATATGATGGCTTCAGGATATCCTCAAGAACCCAGGCTCCTTTCTTTCTGGCCAGTCCTCACTGTGTGCCTATTGCATCACATCAGTCATGTAGCAAAAGCTCCAGCACTGTGTCTCAGTATCGGGCAAGAAGAAGGAAAAGGCACAGACCAGCTGAATTAGTACAGAGCTTTCCTGGGAGAGCTAGCCAGGGCACCGCTGGAGGATTATTTCCAGCTGCAAGTGAGGCTGAACACTGGGTGTTTTTTTTTTTTCAGCTGAGCTAATTGCCACCCCCAACAAGCCGTGTCTTTCTAGATACTGGGTAGGCAGCTAATAGTTTCTGCAAGAGAAAATAATGACAATTCAAGTCTTTCATTTGGCATGTTTCTAGGCTATCAAATTTATACCATCTTTCCTACTTGTGTTATACGTGCTTATAACATTTATATTATGTTATATATTTATAACATTTATATTATTAAAACAATTATATTATGTTTTTCTCTGATTATCTAGAAACATTTATCTATGTGAATATCTGAAATGTAACTGTGACCCAGAGAGTAAACGGAAGACTTCCCTGAGTCTTTGGAATTATAATTTTGAAAACTGTGATGTAAAATTGATGTATTCTCAGGACTGTGGATTTAGAGTTTGTTGCTTTAATTTATATATTCTACCAATGACTTTCATACCTGACTTTTTATCCCAGTAGATTAGAAGGGAGAACAGTTCTATAGAATGTATACCAAAGAACCTAGAGCTGACAGAGGCATGCATGGCATAGTAATTGATGTTGGTAGTTATGACTCAGAATTATAAACATAACGTTTAACATAATCTGTTTAACAAGTAGCAGTACGTGCATAGCTTTATAGAATGATGATTATCATAGAAGATATAATCAGCTTTAATGTTGAGAAGATAAATTGTTTCACCCAGAAAATCTATTTATGTGTAATACGTCATTCCCTAATGACCCTGGTTGGATGACATGTGGCTACCACATATAATTTAGCAGCCATCCTTACTTACATAGGAATGTCTGTATTTAATGTGACCGATATTTGAACTGTAAACCAGTGTTCGTGTTTAAATCCTTACTTGTATTATTCTTATAATAGCATCTGTTGTATTTTGCTAATCATTATAACTATTTGCTTATTTGGATGTTGTGCCTAATGGATTTTTAAATTCTTTGAGACTTTGCTCACTCGTTTACTCAGCAAATATTTGGGTACCTGTGTGGCAGTCACTGTCTCTCACACTGGGTATATAGTTTTAAACCCATAAGCAAAACAGACATGTTTCCCGGCCTTTAGGGGAGACAGACAATAATCAGTTGTTAATCACACAATAAAAATGTGGTTACAAACAAGGATTAGTATAGGAAAAGTAAATTATAGGGGATCAGTAAGGAGGTGGGAACGAGCAGGAGGGCACGTTGAGGCTGGGGGTGGCACAGACTGGGTTGAGAGCCAGGCATGCCCTGCTGTGCGTTACTCAGGGTTTGTGTCAGCTTGGGTGAGGATGTTGGTTCTTATCCAAAAGAACTATGGGAAAACATTGGAGGGTTTTAAGCAGAGGAATAATTTCAGGTGGGCATTTAAAAGAATCATAGATATTTCTCCCCATACTAATATACATGTAGTAAGTAGGTGTTTAAGTGTTTGCATAATTAAACTTAATTTTTGGTGTACATTTTTCTCACATGCCTTAATGTGTCTTAGTACCTTTAGTATCATCACTCCTTAACCTGGTACTTCCTTTTTTGAAAAATTTTAATTTTAATTTTTTTTTGAGACAAGTCTTGCTCTGTCACCCAGGCTGGAGTGCAGTGGTGCGATCTCAGCTCACTGCAACCTTTGCCTCCTAGGTTCCAGCAATTCTCATGTCTCAGCCTCCCAAGTAGCTGGGATTACAGGCGTGTGCTACCACGTCTGGCTAATTTTTTGTATTTTTAGTAGAGACGGGGTTTCACCAGGTTCGTCAGGCTGGTCTCAAACTCCTGACCTCATGTGATCCGTCCACCCTGGCCCCCCAAAGTGCTGGGATTACAGGCTTGAGCCACTGCGCCCAGCCTAACCTGGTACTTGCCGATCTGTTTCCTGTCATGGCACTTACAGAAAATGATAACTTTTGTACTGCACTTGCAGTAGATGAGGCTTGCTGTTAGGGGTGATTTGTCCAGGCACCCAGCTGCCTGAGCCCTGCCCTTGTCTCCAGGGCTGAGGGAGCATCGTCTCTGTACTCCTGTGACTCATTCTTAACACAAAGGCTGGGACACTTGATTTCAGCAGTAGGAGCTTTATTTAGTTTAATGAACTAAGTTTCTAAGAGAAGGCTTTAAAAACTACATATGTGTATTATACATAGCACCTGGTTGTTTTTATTTATTATTTTACTTCTTCTGGTCCTATCTCAGACAAAACATATATATATAATAAAAAACACATTCTAGATCATATTCTACCTGTATTGTTAGAGAATTTGGCTACCACAAGTATTCTGAAATTTTATGTATATTTCAGTAATTGCATTCCAAATCCTAGTATTATTCATATTTACTTACTTTAAATGAATTTGCAGTGCCAAAAACAGATTATTAATACTGTGGGAAGAAAAACTATGTTTTATTTTTTCTTTGACTTTTAAGTTATTAGTAAACTGAAACTTAAAGTTCAAAGCTGTTTCTAAATCAAATATAGTAAACACAACTAAACAATGCTTAACATACATTCATGAAAATGTGTGGTATATTTAACTGTGATGTTTTAGTAAAAGTACAGTATCTTGATAAGTTCCCTGTGTCTTTTATATTCTCTAGTGTGGCCAGACTCCACTGATGATAGCTGCCGAACAAGGCAATCTGGAAATAGTGAAGGAATTAATTAAGAATGGAGCTAACTGCAATCTGGAAGATTTGGTATATATTAAAATAATTTACTCATCATTTACTTACTCTTTTCTTAGCAATTTGTTTGTTTTTCAGAAGTGATTCAAAAGTAATAATTAAAACTTTTACATATATTTCAACTTTGCCTACTGGGCTCTATCAGTTTTTTTTAAAAGGAGTAATACAGGAGAGAAATTTTTACTTTCAATGAAGGATCTCAGCTCTTTGGGTTTTTTTATATGGATGAGACTGGCTGAATAGAGAGCATGTATACATATAGTTAAATGTCCACCTTGAAGATATCCACATATGAGTCATGTTAAGTAACTCCCCATAATGGTAACTTATTATAAATATCATTACATGTGATAATGGCCAGGAATATATGGTCCCTTCTGATAACACTTCTGAGGGGTAAATCAACATTCCACAAGGTTACATTTCCTCTGATTCTCCCTGTATTTTTGGAATTGCTTTTGAGGGTCACACAGCTACATCTATTTTGTTTCTTAATTGAATGATCATTTGAATGATATTACAGTTAGGAATTAAAAAATAAAAGAGAATAGTTCTTTATCACATGGTTTCTAAACACATCATGTGAGATCTCTGTAGTCTGGTAGCCTGTGAATGTGCTTTTAAATCTGATTACGGTCTCTTTAATTCCAATTTATATTACAGTAATGGTGGCTAGCCATGAGGATTAGCTTTGAGGTTTTGATGATCATCTTTTCTCATTTTTAAAAAGCACAGTATATGATTAGAAGTTCAGTGAGAAGACTGAACAAGCAGTTGTAAAACCATGTTTACCCCATTCTTAGTGATGCAGGTGGACAGATAGAATCTTAAGAGAGCTTCAGTGTGACTTCAGAGTAGTTTAGTTAGCATGGGTCACAGCATGTCAACTTGGTATGATCATTTGGTATGTAAGTTCAAATTTAGTTTTCCTTACTTTGAAGTGTTATTTTTGGTTTGAAAATGATAACTTTTAAAATATACGTTCAAGGATAATTGGACAGCACTTATATCCGCATCGAAAGAAGGGCATGTGCACATCGTAGAGGAACTACTGAAATGTGGGGTTAACTTGGAGCACCGTGATATGGTATGGACATTTTTATATGTTCTTAATTAGCTGAAATCTTATTTATAATCATAGATATGTGTGAAATCTTGTATTTTTATGTGTGAAATGATATTATAATAATGTTTTTAGAATTTGGGGTTGGGCATTGAAATGACCCTCAAGAATGTTTTAAAACCCAGGTGTTATAATATACCTCTTAGAATATTCTTAGTCATCATTTTTAGTTTATTTCGCAGTTTAAAATTCTGACATATTGTTACAAATAACTCATTACTCTTTAATATATCAACATTTTGGAACTTCTGAGACAGTTGTTTCCTTTAGATAGGACTTTAGGAGGGACAGCGTATGGTTTTAAAACTATTATCAGGTGTTAGAAGTTATACTTTTCAGAATAATATTTTTAGATTTATTTTTTAAAATGTGATTATTTTCAGACATGCTATCTGTGCATGACAGAAGTTTAACAAGATGTGATCCTTAATTATTACTTAGCTCTTACTTGAGCTTGGCATCTGGTTAAAGCATAAGGTGAAGAGAGGTCATTTCTGGCTAATTCTGTAAAATGTTCAGCCCCTTTAAAAGTTGATTTTAACAGTAGAAGAAAGGAAGAAAACGATCTGCTGTGATATATAAAATATTTATTACTTAGCTGATGATGGTTTTTGAAGTACAGATGGTCTGAATTTTTAAGAAGCCACAGCATTTTACCATTTTGCACTTAATAGCACATTATAATTTTACAGTAGTTCAACCTGTATAATCTTATATTTGTTCTCAAAACTAAGTGCAATGGGTGGTATCCTTATTTTTATAGGAAGATACAGGGAACCACTGGTATCTTATATATTTCCAAAAAGAATTTAAGTACGTTGCAGTGAAAGTTTAGGGAGAGAAGATAATGAAGTCAGTAACTGAGGCAAAGATGGATATGACAGCCGAGAGTGAAATGTGGTTCTTGCCTTGTTGGTACGAAAGGTAGAAGGGAAATGCAGGGAGTTATCGAGTTCTCAATATTTTATTAAAGTTACCTTACCAGATTATCAGATGGGTTAATGGCACAGCGGCTGTAAAGCACCTAAAGAGGCCAGGCATGGAATAGGTACCATACCAGTTATTCCGTGCCTGGCCTCTTTAGGTGCTTTATAGCTGCTGTGTCATTTTTTTTTTTTTTTGAGACGGAGTCTCGCTCTGTCGCCCAGGCTGGAGTGCAGTGGCGCAGTCTCGGCTCACTGCAAGCTCCGCCTCCCGGGTTCACGCCATTCTCCTGCCTCAGCCTCTCCGAGTAGCTGGGACTACAGGCGCCCGCCACCACGCCCGGCTAATTTTTTTGTATTTTTTGGTAGAGACGGGGTTTCACCATGGTCTCGATCTCCTGACCTCGTGATTCGCCCGCCTCGGCCTCCCAAAGTGCTGGGATTACAAGCATGAGCCACCGCGCCCAGCGCTGCTGTGTCATTTAACTGACTTCTCAGAATAATCCTATGGACTAAGGGTTGATTTTATTCTCAATGTATAGTTGAGGAAATTGAGACTGGAAGAAGTGAATCTTTATCCTAAGTCACACAGCTAGTAAGCAGTTAGGCTGAGTTTTGAACCAGGTCTCCCGGCTCCAAAGGCTTTCTCCTCTATCATTGTTTTACATATATCAGCAAGGGAATTAGGAACAATAAAATATACATTATGATTGTGTAAAATGCATTAAGATTTGTAAAAACTGATTTCTTAAACTTTTTTGGCTCTTCCTATTTCTTCAAAGTGATAGCCAGAAAACCTTTAACATTTAAATGGTCTTTATTAAAGGGTCTTTATTTTGGCTTTAAAACAGTGAAAGTTGGGGAAACTGAGGACTGTCTCTCTTAGTAGCTAATTTTGTGGGACCTTAACCTAAAGGATTGGGTGGGTGGGTGGTAGTAACTACCCAAGTAACTACTCAACTTCCCAAGTTGAGGGAAGACAGAGTCCCTGGGACTTGTTTAAGGAGAGGAGAGTGACCACTGAGGTCCTGTGGGGCTCAGGAAGAATTCCAGGATTTAATATCGGAAGTCTAGTGAGGACTCTTCCTGTGAGGACCTTTACTGGCACCAAAGTGAAGAAAGAGTTCATGAAATATAAAGCTATACTATAGTTAATTCGTCTCAGTCTCTTGCCAATTTAGCTTCATTTTCTTGAGATTAAAATTTTATCTCACAGGTTCTTACATAGGGGACCAAAGGGATATTATTCTTTACTTTTTTTTTCCCCCTGAGATGGAGTCTCGCTCTGTTGCCCAGTCTGGAGCACAGTGGCACAATCTTGGCTCACTGCAACCTCTGTCTCCCAGGTTCAAGCAATTCTTCTGCCTCAGCCTCCTGAGGAGCTGGGATTACAGGTGCATGCCACCGTGCCTGGCTCTTTTTGTATTTTTAGTAGAGACAGGATTTCACCAAGTTGGCCAGGCTGGTCTTAAACTCCTGACCTCAAGTGATTCTCCTGCCTAGGCCTCCCTTTTTTTTTTTTTTGGGACAAGGTCTCTGTCACCCAGGCTGGAGTGCAATGGCACGATCTCAGCTCACTCAACCTCCATCCCCTGGGATCAAGCGATCCTCCCACCTCAGCCCCCCTTGTAGCTGGGACTACAGACGCACACCACCATGGCTGGCTAATTTTTGTATTTTTTGTAGAGACAGGGTTTTGCCATGTTGCCCAGGCTGGTCTTGAACTCCTGAGCTCAAGTGATCTGCCTGCCTCGGCCTCCCAAAATTATAGGCGTGAGCCACCATGCCTGGCTGGGACATTATTCAAATTGAAGTGAGGACATGATGTTAAAAAGTTCTGGGCAAATATTTTACAAGTTAAAATATAGATGTAAGACTTGACTTGATCAAATGCCCAGCTCTGTAATTTGACCTAAATTGTGTCTTTCATGGCCTTGACACTTTAGAGGGGTACTCATCAGTAATTTTAGAATGTTCCTCAGTTTGGATTTGTGGATGTTTCTCGTGTTCAGTTGCAGATGTGCTTTAGAGGGAAGGATGTCCCAGAGGCCATGTGCTTTTCTTGGTGTACCCCCTAGGGGGAACATGATTTCAGTTTGTATCACTGGTGATGTCAGCCTTCATCTCTTGATTAGGGTGGTGTCTGCCACTGTAAGGGCACTATTTTTCACTTTGTAATTACTAAATATTTGGGGGAAGATACTTTTGAGACTAAACAAAATATCTTTATTCTGACTAAACTTTCACCCATTTGATTTAGCATTCATCAGTGAATCGTACTTGCAGCAGTTATTACCATAACTGTGGTGGTGTAATAATGATTTTCTGTTTCCCTCATATGTTGTGCATTAATTAGTTAGAATTCTTCTGTAAGGAAGAGTGCCTACTTCCCTTCCCCACACCCTACTCTATCTGTCTGTCATCTGTCTGTCCATCCATCCATCTATCCATCCATTTATCCATTCATCTATATATCTATCTATATCTTTCTATTTTGGTATGGACTTAATGAATATTTATTCCTTGGGTTATAGCCTAGTACTAATATTACTGCTCAAGTTGTTCCAACTTTATCCATTAGAAGCTCTTTCAGGCTGGCTCTGTGCCCTTTTAAGATGCTCCATACTTAAAAAAAAAATTTCTTAGTAAGATTTGATTACATTGGTCTTTTTTATTGAATCGTATCATAGTTAAGAAGAAAATTGCTCCTGTAGCTTAGTAAGTAGAACATCATCAAGTGTGGTGTTAATTCATAACTGATGACCTTGCTTACCTCTGGAAATCCTGATTACAGATGAGATGCCTTAGCATCCTCTCTCTTTTATCAAGAGGTACTATAATGATCTGAGGTTTAAAGGATGTGTTTAAATGCAGGAGTTGAATATGATTGTTAGAATCTCTCTCTGAATAAAGTTTAAATTCATACAAAGAAGTGAATATCTAGGAACATAAAAAGTTTTATGAAGAAATTTTTTTTTTTTTTTTGAGACGGAGTCTTGCACTGTCACCTGGGCTGGAGTGCAGTGGCGCGATCTTGGCTTACTGCAACCTCTGCCTCCCAGGTTCAAGTGGTTCTCCTGCCTCAGCCTCCCGAGTAGCTGGGACTACAGGTGCACACCACCATGCCCAGCTAATTTTTGTATTCTTTTAGTAGAGATGGGGTTTCACCATATTGGCCAGGCTAATCTCAAACTCCTGAGCTCATGATCCGCCTGCCCTGGCCTCCCAGAGTGCTGGGATTACAGGCATGAGCCACTGCGCCTGGCCCGAAGAAATATTTTTGGTTAGCCAAAATAAATCTTAGAAATTTGAAAGAGTTCATAATGAATGTTCTCTAATTCAGGTTTCATTATATATATAAACTTTGGACTAACCATTTGTAGATGCAAGAGATTTGACTTATTTAATGTCCTATTGTATTTGGGGAGCCTGGGAATTTAAAACTATATAATACTACCATCATGAAACAATGATTTATAAAGATATTTACTAAAGAAATTTCATTAGTAACATTTTTTTATACTCAGAGATGATCTAAAGTTTGATTCCCTTACCCCTACATTTTTTCTTTAGGGAGGATGGACAGCTCTCATGTGGGCATGTTACAAAGGCCGTACTGACGTAGTAGAGTTGCTTCTTTCTCATGCTGCCAATCCAAGTGTCACTGGTCTGGTAAGCATTAACAAAAAAATTTGTTTGTATTATAAGTGGTAAGTTTTCTTAGGGAATACTTAAGGTTGATTATACTGGTTTCGTGGTGGGTAGAAATATTCTTTATCTTATTAAATATAATGTAGAATATGACTTCAAAACACAGTAATGAGAATTTTTTTCTAAAGCTAAGTTTATTTCTCAATTGTTTTCAGCAAAAAGGCAGCTCTTAGAGCTTAAATGTTAATTATAACTATATAACACTGCAAAAGGAGATTTTGAAATCTTTAGTCATCTTCCTGTTTTCTGTGTGTGAATCCTTAATCTGAACTTATTTAAAGAAAAGAGACATTTATGAAATAATCATACTGTTTTTGTATACATTCTGTTATATATATTTAAATTCCTCTTATTTTGCTTTCTTCTTATTAGTATTGCCTGTTGGCCAGATAACCACATTTTCATGTGTTGAATTTATAAAAATAAATGTGTTCATAATATATGTTTATTTAAGATTTATTATATCTTAGTTGCCAATTATGTATTATGAGTATTTTGTCTGTTTTTAAAGTGGAGAATGGTTTGTAATCTGATTTAAAAAAAACATTATTAGTGAGCCGAGATCTCGCCACTGCACTCCAGCCTGGGTGATAGAGCGAGACTCCGTCTCAAAAAAAATACAACATTATGTTACTTCCTTTGATGTTTACTTTACTTAGCAAATGTGCGTTGTAAATATCTACCTAAAAGATTTTATTTCTTCCCTCCCTCCCTCCTTCCTTTCTTTCTTTCCTTCCTTCCTACTTATCTACCTACCTACCAACCAATCTATCCTAGCAGTACAGTGTTTACCCAATCATTTGGGCAGCAGGGAGAGGCCATGCAGATATAGTTCATCTTTTACTGCAAAATGGTGCTAAAGTCAACTGCTCTGATAAGGTAGGTCAGCAGCATCTTTTCAGGTTCCAGTCCATGTTATGTCCCCTCAGTGTCTAAGTTATAAACATTTTTGTATGATTTCATGAGCCTTCTCTAATGTATTTTATATTTTTGTATATTAATGTATTTTATGTAGATACATATCTCATAGATGGATTCCGCAGGTGTATTATGTAGTAAGTATCCTTCTGATGCTTTCTTATGTCACATTCATCATTCCCAAGAAAACTGACTGCGATAATAGAGTCCCTGTCTTCATTGTTTGAAGTTTTCTATTGTAACTCTCCTTCCTGCCTTCAGTCCTGTCTACTTTCTCTGTATTGTTGTGTGAGAGATCGTTCTAAAATTGAAGTTTGGTTATCTTTCTCTTGTGCTTAAATTCCTGAAGACCGTCTCTGGTATGATGGGTGAAGATGGGCCTTGCCTTCCTTTTTCCTCTTCTCTTGCTGCTTGTCCCCCATGCTTCCTTGCATGCCAACCACCGAATGACCCACGGTCCAGGGCCCTTCGCAGTGTGCCCGCCTCTTCCTCCTCAGCTTCTCTTCATCTCTGAGGCTCCGCCCATTTGCCATCACTTCCAGAAAGCACCCCAGAATGATGTGCTATTCTTTTTTTTTTAAATCCTTAACACTTACCTCAATCATTGCATAAATACTTACCTAATTATCTTTTTTTCTTCTTACTTTTGGAAAGCTTCATTGGCTTTCACTGTTTCGGGATAAAACCCAGGCTTCTCAGTTTGGCTTCAGCCTGTCTCGCAGGTTCACTTCTTGCCATTTCTTTCTATATATGCTGTGTTTTAGATACAACAGATTGTCTAACATTCTGTGAACGTTGTTTCTGTGTTTATTCTGTTCCCTCTGCTAGGAATGTTATTACCTCCTCTGCCTGATGAACTCCTGTTTATTTTTCAAGGCTTATTTGAGGTGTTACCTTCTTTGTTAAGTCTCCTCACCCTAGGTGCCCCTTCCTGGGTGCTCTTCACATTTCCATTAGGGCACATAACCTATTGCCTTGTAATGATTGATTTCCACATCCTTCTTACCACTAAAGTGTAAGTTTCATGAAAATAAAGACTGCTCTTTTTTTTTTTTTTCCCGTTTTGTACCTCCATTATTTCCATTAGCGGTCTTAGAATTTGGCACATTGTGGGGATAGTCGTCGTCTTTTCACATTTATAACCTTGTAGCTAAGTATAGGCAAATAGCTGTTACTTTAAGATCGTTTTTTGTCATTAAAATACATTCTATGCATAAATTTCTTTAAGTACAACAGTATTGTTTAACCTTATGGGGCTGTTGGAAATCATTCATATCTTGATCTGGGCGGTAGTTATGCCAGTGTATACATATGTAAAAAATCATCAAGTAGTACAGTGAAAATTAGTATATTTTTCACACTTTGTGCATGTTATGCCTCTTTTAAAAATATTACACAAAGTAATAGGTTAATGAGGAGTGTAGGGAGGCTATTGTAAATATTTATATTATAATATGGCATTTAAGAATATTGCATTTGTACTGTTGCCTAATTCAGATTGATTGAGGTTTGAGGTATGTCTAAAATGGATACAGTTTTGTCTGTTGATGGATTTTTTTTTTTTTTTTTTTTTTTTTTGACGGAGTCTCGCTCTGTCACCTAGGCTGGAGTGCAGTGGCACGATCTCGGCTCACTGCAACCTCTGCCTCCTGGGTTCAAGCAATTCTCCTGTGTCAGTCTCCCGAGTAGCTGGGATTACAGGTGTGTGCCACCACGCCTGTCTAATTTTTGTATTTTTAGTAGAGACGGGGTTTCACCATGTTGGCCAGGCTGGTCTTGAACTCCTGAGCTCAGGTGATCCACCTGCCTCGGCCTTCCAGAGTGCTGGGATTACAGGCGTGAGCCACCACACCCAGCCTGTGATGTAATTTAATTATCATAGAGAAGCCTTTATTTTCTCCTTCTTGCCTATAATAAAATGCTTACATATAGCTTGGCTTTCAAGGCCCTCCAGAATCAGGTAATAATGCTACCTAATCTGTCCCTCATTGGCATTTTGAGAAAATGTTTAGTAACCACTATGCAGTGCCCTGTACCTGCACTTAGCACAGAAGATACAAAAACAAAGAAGAAATGATCTCTGTTTAGAGAAGCAGGGCCATGTAAAATGCAAAGGCCCAGGGTCAGGTGACTTAGGAGTGTGGAGGTGGGAGAATTCACTGATGGCGCAGCAGTCAGTCAAGATTTGATAAAAGAATGCGACTTCCTGTAGACCTTGAAGAAAGGGTAGAGTTTACATCCGTGAGAGAGGAGGAACAGAGATGAACTGGACACAGGGAAAATGAGAGCACAAGGTACCAGGGGACAGCTTCAAGTGGCCTGTTGAGCTAGTGTTGAGTGCACCCTCAGTGGTGAGGAGAGGGGTGGGAGGAGGAAGCTGGGCTGCAGGTGGAGCCACCTTTGGGTGAGTCTTGGATACTTGGCTGAGGAGCTTGGACATCTGGCCTGTAGACACTCAGAATCACTGGGGGTTTTAAGTAGTAGGTGGTCGCAAAGGGGTGTTTTAGAAAAAATTAACGTTTAATAGCACACGATGGGATTTATTGAAGATTGAGAGTATTTTTATTTCTGACAGAAATAGGGAGGTTTCTATGGGAACTAATTTTTAAGGAAGGGAAAGGAAGTCTGTTTTAGATGTGTTGATCTTGAAGTGGTGGAAAACTGTAGTTGAAGGTGTCCTATTAGATAGCGGACATAGAGATTTGGGTTGCTGGTGATGAAGGGCTTGCCTAGAGGTGATTCTTGAAATGATGTGAATGTGGATTTGGCAGCTGAGATCAGTAGTAACGGAATATGGTGAGCAAAGGGCTGATTATTAGGAATAATAATTATTTTCTTAATTATAATACATAATTATTTATGTAATTATTATTAATCTCCAGAGCTAGGAGAACTTGGCTAGTGTAGTGTCAAAGGAATGAAGTGAATGAATAAAAAATTCAAGTTGGAAGGGACAGTCAGTATAGTTCAAAATACTGCAGAGCTTCCAGGAAGAAAAGAAAGAACTTAGTAAAAGATACATAAGTGGCTGAGTGCGGTGGCTCATGCCTGTAATCCCAGCACTTTGGGGGGCCGAGGCAGGTGGATCACCTGAGGTCAGGAGTTCAAAACCACCGTGGCCAACATGGTAAAACCCCATCTCTACTAAAAATACAAAAATTAGCTGGGCATGGTGGTGGGTGCCTGTAATCCCAGCTACTTGGGAGGCTAAAGCAGGAGAATCACTTGAGCCCAGGAAGTGTGGAGATTGCAGTGAACTGAGATCGTGCCACTGCACTCCAAGTCTGGGCAGCAGAGTGAGACTCCCTCTCAAAGAAAAAACAAACAAACAAGCCAAAAAAAACAAAAAAAACAAAAAAAGATACATAGATCTGGAGTTTAGGTAGCTATTTGGGTGACCTCTGAAATGGTGGTTTTGTAATATTTATAGCAGAAACTAGTTTTTTAGGGGAGTTTGGTAAGGGGTTATAAATTATCTTGAAAAGCTTAAAAGAAAGGACAGTGATTATCTTCAGAGGGTAGCCTGTTGGAAAAATTTGTTAGGATAAGAGAGACCACGTTGGAAGGACGTCATTCAGAGACCTAATAGGAAGAGGGAATAAGAAGAAAAGACTGATGATGTGGCAGGAGATTATTGAGTACGGGCCTGGGTGAAAGAAGACCATAGGGTCAGGAATACATGTAAAGGGATTAGATTGAGAAGGGATATTTGAGAAAGAGATGAGAGACTTATTGAGGTAGTTCAGAGTGTGGCTACAGAGCTGTTTTGAAGCAGACAGGATGCAAGGTGAGGGAAGGTCTTGCTGGATGTCAGGAATTCTTTGTAACGTTGAAAGTGGGACTGTCTCCCAAATGGGAGTGGGTGACAACTCGCCGGCTCGTGCTGAGGCAGGGGAAGGAGCAGAAATCATAGCATATAATCGTGGATAGTTCAGTTCCATCAGAAGGGCAGAAATCCAATGCAATAGGTATTCAAAGGACGAGAGCTCAGTTACAATTAGTATATTTTGAAAGGCTTTATGAAGAGTGATTTCTATGTGTATTATGTTTGAAGATGTCTAAGATATTGCTATTGTAAAGTTAGGAAAGGCATTTTAGCCAGAGTAAGTATTATCCGCAAAAGAGGAGGCTAGAAAAGAGAATTTAGTTCTTTTTAGTGGAGAAAACCACAGATGCAGGAGTGAAGTTGGGAATCTCCTCCTGTATTTCTTTTTTTTTTTCTTTTTGAGACAGAGTCTTGCTCTGTTGCCCAGGCTGGAGTGTGGTGGCGCGAACACGGCTCATTGCAAGCTCCGCCTCTCAGGTTCAAGTGATCGTCCTGCATCAGCCTCCCCCGTAGCTGGGACTACAGGCATATACCATCATGCCGGGCTAATTCTTTTGTATTTTTAGTAGAGATAGGATTTCTCCATGTTGGCCAGGCTGGTCTTGAACTCCTGACCTCAGGTGATCCACCTGGCTTAGCCTCCCAAAGTGCTGGGATTACAGGAGTGAGCCACAGTGCCTGCTCCTCCTGTATTTCATATTCGTTCTTCCTAAGCCTGCTTTGAGGCAGTGGCTGTGGCAGCTGCTTCTCCTCCATTCTCTTCCTCGTTTTGTGAGGTGCTGGCTCCCATGTGCTGTATTGGCAACCTTGTGATTCTGGCTGTCATGGAGTCTTCATCCATCTGGGAAGCCTGTCCAGGGCTCCAGCCCTCAACAGTGTGGTTGGTTGCTGTGGTGCCTGACATGATTTATAGAGCGACTCTGCTCAGTACAGTAGCCACTAGCACAGGACTACTTAGACTTACATTAATTAAAATGAAATGAGAAACAAAAGAACTCAGTTCATCAGTCACAGTAGCCACATAGCATGCAGGTGCTTAATCATCATTATTTGACTAGTGACTACTATATCTCACAGCACAGAATTATAGAGTATTTCCATCAACACAGAAAGTTCTACTGGACAGGGCTGTCACAGAGAATAGAATAGATTAAATTAAATTAAATGTTAATTTCCATCTGTGGGCTTCAGGTACTGAAAGGTCACTGTGGGCATTCATGTGTCTGCCGATCGCTAGCCTCCCCAAAGGCAGGCAATGCCTTAATGCATGATTTATACTCCTGGATGCTTTTTGAATCATCTTTCAGGGAAAGGTGCTCTTGAGTGCAGTTTCAAGGGCTCATGGGTCTTGTCTCACCTCTTGATAGCTTTGTGACCTTTGCCTATGAATTAACCTCTTAGGGCCTCAGTGTCCTCATCTGTGAAAATGTGATACTGTGAATTGTTCTTATGATAAGGATCACACACGCAGACCCATGTAAAGTGGTTAGGCCACTTTGTTTGGCACTTGGTTGTTACTATTCCTGCCTGCAGTCAGACTGCTGGACTTTAAATTCTGTTTCACAAGATATGGGAAGCAATGAAAGCTTGTTGAAAATTTGAGGCTGTGTTACCTTATGATGGAAACGTTGTCACTCATTATAAAAGTTAAATAAGAGCCTGGCACAGTGGCTTATGTCTGTAATCCCAGCACTTGGGGAGGCTGAGGCAGGAGATCACTTGAGGTCAGGAGTTCAAGACCAGCCTAGCCAACATGGCAAAACCCGTCTCTACTGAAAATACAAAAAAATGAGCCAGTTGTGGTGGTGCATACCTATAATTCCAGCTACTCAGGAGGCTGAGGCATGAGAATTGCTTGAGCCGGGAGGCAGAGATTGCAGTGAGCCGAGATTGCACTACAGCATTCCAGCCTGGGCGACAGAGCGAGACTCTGTCTCAAGAAAAGGTTAAATAAGTTGGTTAAAAGACATTTCATGGACTGGTTAATCATCTACTCAGGTTAAATAAAATGGAAGAAATAGGATTTATCTAAGATTAAAATTACGATAAATGTATACAGTTTTCTAAGAATGATAAGAAGATTTTTATTAAAATTCATGTTAAGAGCTAGTTTCTTTGAGTATACTTTTTATAATAATTTTAAATTTATTGTTTGTTTTAATAGTATGGAACCACCCCTTTAGTTTGGGCTGCACGAAAGGGTCATTTGGAATGTGTGAAACATTTATTGGCCATGGGAGCTGATGTGGATCAAGAAGGAGCTGTAAGTATCTTATATTTTAATGCTTGGCAATAGAAACATGTTTTTTATTTTAAGAGAGAGAGTTTATTTCTTTAGTATATGCCTAGAGAAATTTCCCTCTAGTTCTAAAATGATAGTAACAGGAAAACAAGCATTTTCTGTTACCCTAAGTATGTTATATTATAAACATATATACTATAAATAGATGTTTTTAAGGATCTGTTGCTAATGCACACACAGTTGGGGACCTAAAAGTATAAAGAAAAGCTTTCAGTAATCCTAGTGTGATATATATAGAGTTATGTGTCGCTTAATGACAGGGATATGTTCTGAGAAATGTGTCATGGGTGATTCTGCCACTGTGGGATCATCATAGAGTGCACTTACACACATCTGGCTGGTATAGCCTTCTTCATACCTAGGCTCTATGGTATGGCCTGTTGCTTCTAGGCTGCAGCCTGTGCAGTGTGTTACCGTACTGAATACTGTAGGCAGTTGTGAGACAATGGTATTTCTTTATCTAAACATACCTAAACACAAAAAGTACAATGAAAGTCCAGTATCATAATCTTATGGAACTTATGTCATATATGCCGTCTGTCATTAATCAAAATACGCTGTGCCTGACTATTTTGGTTTTTGTCCGTGGTTCCTGGCTGACTGCTCCTATAACCTGTGTAATTTCATAAGTGACTACAGCAATAAGAGAATCCTTGGTTGTGTTTGGCCTTTTGTCCTTGGTTCTTGAAACAGCTCTGGATCAGTTCTAGAGTGATAAAGATGAAATACAGTCTTTTGTTACTTATCACAAGCCCCTTTTAACCACACTTGAGCTTATGTTAATGAGGTTATTTTTGGGAAGTTTCTAGATAACCCCACTGGTTGAGGTGCTGGTTGCCAGGGACACCAACCATGTGCTCAGAGGGTTGGAACCCACAGCCCTAACCCACCACCTCTGGGGAGGGAAGAGGAGCTGAAGATTGCATTGATCATCATTGACCAATGATTATCATGCCTTCATAATGAAGCCTACATAAAGACCCAAAAGGACTGAATTCAGGGGGCTTCCAGGAAGATGACCAAGAACACATTCCCGTACTGGGAGGGTGGCATACTGCAACTCCATGGGGACAGAAGCTCCTGTGCTCAGGACTCTTTCAGACCTCATCCTATGTATATCTTCATCTGCCTGCTCACTTCTATCCTTTAAAATATCCCTTATGGAAACTGGTAAATATTGCTTCCCTGAACTGTGTGAACTGCTCTAGCAAATTAATCAAACCCAAGGAGGGGGTTGTGCGAGCTCCGATTTATAGCCAGTCAGTCAAACAACCTGAGCTTTCATTGGCATGGGAAGTGGGGGCAGTCTTGGGCACCGAGCACTTGCCTGTGGGGTCTGACGCTATCTCCAGGTAGGTAGTGTCAGAATTGACTTGGAGAATACCCAGCTGGTGTCCGCTGCAGAATTGATTGCTTGACGGATGGGGAAAAACCCCACACATCTGGTCATAGAAGTATTTAGTGTTGTAAGAATTTACGTGAAATGGAGTTTGTTTTTTTCCTATACGTAGTGCAAATTGTTTAATAAACTATTCAAATCAAATGGTTTTTAATATTGGGGAAAAACATTGTGCTGCATTAAAATATTTTTTCTTAAAAAATTTAAAGTAATATTGTAATTTTTGGGATATTTTTAGCTGTGCCTTATTTTCCCTCTTCAATGAACAGATTTAAAAAAATCAGAAATCAGCTGTCAGAACCCAGAAAGCTTAAAAACTGGTTAGATACATCTTACCGATTAGCAGTTTTTAATTCCTCATTCCCCAGCCTGTGCCAGTTGTGTTGGGGAGATGAAGAAGCCTAATACCACTTTTCCCTTGAGCCTATAAGAATATGGTTAAAGGAAACAGTATTTATGCATAAGAAACAGATAAAATAATACAGACTGCTATTTACAGAATTAGTATATTATGGGAGTGGATCATAAAGGATTCTGAAAAGAGATAGCACCAGATCTTGGGTCATAGTGAAACAAGAGTAAACTCTTTATGTCATACTTTTTGGCACACTATCAACCAGTTCCTCCTGTTTGCATACTGGCAGGAGCTGACTCATTGCCAACGTTCAAGGCGTAGGCCCTGTTTTCGTGCTGGTGGAGGCAGCATGGTCTGTAGGCAGCTGCAGATGCCATACCTTCCACCTGCCTCCTCTGGACAGTTGGTCAAGTGAACAAGTGGCTTGTTTCTATGATGATTGATGGCTCAAGAATTTGAAAAGGCTGTGTTATTTTAATATGTGGGAGAATGACAGCTTTATTTTGGGGGCTGACCTAAAATATTTCTAAAAGGAAATTGTATGACAGCTTGAAGTAGGTGAACATCTCAAGAAGCAATTTTAATACTACTTCTGGTAGTGAGTCACATTCTTCTCTTAGTTGATTTATTGTTTGTTTGTTTAGAGACAGAGTCTTATATGTTGCCTAGGCTAGTCTTGAACTCCTGGCCTCAAACGATCCTCCTGCCTTGGCTTCCTAAAGCTTTGGGATTATAGGTGTGGGCCATCATACCTGACCTGATTTATTGTTATAAAATAGATGTGCAGTTTTTAAAAGAATTACTTAAAATAAGACAGGTTTTGAAAATGTAGTTTCTAGATTACTATGAAAGCCAAAGAGTATATTACACTTTTCTTGAAATAGCTCATGGCTATTAATTCATTGTTTACTTTAGTGTTTTTTATGGGTTTTATTATAAAGAATTCTTGAAGTCTGATTCACCTGACTTTGGATTATTTAATTTAGAATGTGTTTAGTCACCCTGTCAACTATTTTATCCTTCATTACATTAGCGAGTTAGTTTATTATAAATGAGTCCAATTTCAGATTATCATTGAAATAACTGAACTTCATAATAGCTCTAATGACTGAAGATCATTAAGGTATTTTCAAAAACAAAAGATACCTCCTAGCCATTTTTGGTATGTTTCTTGCTATTTATTTTGGCATTTTATTATTGGAAATGACAATAATAAGCCACCTATTTGAAAACATTAGTTTTATGATTATGGTATAAATAATGTATTTTATATAATACATTAATTTCTTGGGCTTGTGTTTTGTTTTTGTTGTTGTTGTTTTTAGAATTCAATGACTGCACTTATTGTGGCAGTGAAAGGAGGTTACACACAGTCAGTAAAAGAAATTTTGAAGAGGAATCCAAATGTAAACTTAACAGATAAAGATGGAAATACAGCTTTGATGATTGCATCAAAGGAGGGACATACGGAGATTGTGCAGGATCTGCTCGATGCTGGAACATACGTGAACATACCTGACAGGGTAGGTCACCTGTTTCACATTTGTCTCCTAGTGGCGAAGTGGATGAAAGATGACCTTAGTGTCTTACTACCTTTCAAGATTCTCATGCATGACATAAACTTGTTTTAAGATAAGTTTATTTCTGCCTTTAAAACGAGTAAGTTAAAAACTGTTCAATCGTTCTGAAAAATGTATTTTTAAATTTTTGTCAAATAATGTTGTTATTGAAAATGTCACATATACTATTAGTCTGTAACTGACCTTGATGTGTCCCTGTAGGTGTGCTTTCTTGTGCCCAAACTTCTCTGAGCTCACACTTACTGATCCACCTCTACCCGAACTCTCCACTTGAATGTCTAATTGGCCTCTTAAACTTACAGCAAAACAGATGCCTTGCTTTTTTCACCCCAAACCTGCTTTTCCCTCATTCTCCATCTCAGCAAGTGGTACCACCATTCACCCTCTTGTTGAAGCCCCAAATCCTGTGCATTAGCCTTGATTTCTCTCTTTTCCTCGTTTGACCTCCAGCAGGCTCTGTTGACTTTACTCCAAAACAAATCCTTTATCTGTCCACCTGTCTTCATTCCGCTGTCACCTCCTAGCTGAAGCCACTGTCTCTGGTGGTGCTACTGTTAAAGCAGTAGCTTTGCAACTGGGTTCTCCACTCTGATCTTGGAGTGATCTTTAAAACAATAAATCTCGTGTGTACTTCTTTGTTTAAAGCCATCCAAGACTTCCTGTCACACTGAGGATGAATGTTATCTTTTTAGTTTATAGACATGACATGACATTGTCTTTGCCTAACCTCTCTCGCCACTTTGTACCCCTCTTCTGCCAGTTTTCATAGCCTGCAGCCGTGTTTGCTTCTTTCCCTTTCTTGAATGCACTGAGCTTGTTCCTGCTGTGGGGCCTTTGCAGCAGCTGTGCTCTTAGTCTGGAATGCTGATCTTGACTCCTTCTTGTCATTCCCACCTCAGCTTCAATGTTACCTCCTTGGAAAGATCTTCAACTACTCAATCCAAAGTAGCTACCTGATCACTTTTTTTGAGACAAGGTCTTATTCTGTTACCCAGGCTGGAGTGAGTGCAGTGGTGTGATCACAGCTCACTGTGGCCTCAACTTCCTAGACTCAAGCGATCCTCCTTGCCTCAGCCTCTCAAGTAGCTGGGACTACAGGTGCATGCCACCATGCCTGGCTAATTCTTGTTTTGTTTTGAGAGACAGGGTCTCACTATGTTGACCAGGCTGGTCTCTAACTCCTGGCCTCAAGTGATTCTCCTGCCTTGGCCTCTCAAAGTGGTGAGATTACAGGCATAAGCCATCATGCCCAGCCTACCTGGTAGTCACTTTCTAGAACATTACCTTATTTGAATAGTGTTTGTGTGATTTTTTGTTTATTGTATGTTGTCTTCTCTGCCAGGCTGTAAATTCTTCCAGAGGTAGAACCCTGTCTGTCTTGTTTCCTAGTACCTAGAATGGTGGATGGCACATTTAGAAGTTTACTAGTCTGCACCCATGTTAATGCTAATATTCCCAACTAAAATTTGTCTGCCTTGGGTTTATTTCTGCTATAAATGTGGTAAAGACACTACATCATGGTGCTGAACTTAATAACCCTTAAGGACCTGCATCCTGATTTATTTCATAGTACTTTTGAGGTCCACTCAGGATTGAATTGAGCTGCAGCTTGTGGGCTCATTCAACACAAAAGACTACAACTGATTTTTAAGTTAGCAGTAAATAATAAAATATTTATGCCCATTTCCAAAATAGCTGTTTCTAGTATTTTAAGTATAGGAAGATATAACTAAAAATGATTGTTGCTTGGTGAATATAGTTTCAGGGGAGAGCGATGTCCTCATGAGGTTGTGAACGTAGTCTTATGCTGGGAATGAGTCAGTCTTAATGCACTACTGGCCTGTAACTGCCAAATCCACTAGGTTTTCATGGATGCTGCTTGGGGAACTTTCTCCCTTAATTAAATGTGGCTGTAGATTCACTGATAGTTTTAGCTTTATAGCTCTGTTTTTTAAGAATTCATGGCTTTCGTCATATAGCATTATTCCAAGAGATTTTTACTATATGATTTTAAAATGTTCATTTGGTTCATTGACAGCCACGACGTCATTGTATTTAATTTACATTTGTAATAGGCGGTTACCTTCAAAGAGAATAGATTATTGTTCTGGGTAACTGGTCTTTCTAAACTTTGTTTAGGAATTTCAGAGTCCTCATTTCGGGGCATAAAGTCCTCTGTCCCTTACTCTGATGTCTGTTAATATCAGATATTCATATTAGTTAAGTAACATTTTTCTCTTATTTAGAGATAGACTTTTTCCAAGAAATTTTTAGAAAAAAATATGAAAACATGATTAACTGTAACTTCAAAAGAGTGCTTGTTTGTTATCAATTCACCTTGTTTTTGCTTTTTTTTCTGTCTTCTTAGAGTGGGGATACTGTGTTGATTGGCGCTGTCAGAGGTGGTCATGTTGAAATTGTTCGAGCGCTTCTCCAAAAATATGCTGATATAGACATTAGAGGACAGGTATGTGTGATTACAGTGCAGTTGCTATCTTAGAGTATAATTGGATGTAAATGTTGACTGATCATAATGTTATTCTTCCCATTTTCCTATGGAGATAAACTTGTAAACCCTAGTACATTTAACAGGCATGTGTTATTACTAAGTTTCACTGCCATTATTGTAAAATTTCTATATTAATGTCGAGTTAAATGTAGATAGAGGTAAACCAAAAAAGCTCATGTTTTTAGAATATACTGTCCTTACTAATGTGTATATATAGATTCAATCCTCAAAACTAATGAGTAGTTAGTGATGCTGAGAGAGTCAGTGGCACTTTGAATATCTGGTACTTGTTTATTTTCTTTAATGTTTTCACTCTGTTTTGTCTTCTTCCTCCATCTGCTGTTCTTCTACTGTTGTTGTTTTATTTTCTTCTCCTTTTTCCCCACTGTGCCTGCCTTTCCTAGGACCACTTGGTAGTGCCTGTGGACATTGCTTAAGGCAATCATAGTTCATAGAACCACAGAGGTTATTAATTTTAGATAAAAGCCTTGCCCACAGTTGTGAATTTATCAAATACTTCAAGAGCTTTAGACTTTAGAAAAAGTTCTTGGCGTCTCATTTTGTTGTTGGACAGTCTACGTTTCTGCTCAGTTTTTTCTTGTATTTGGCCAAAATCTCTTGTATCCAAATCCATTTTTGAATCAAACTATAACTATTATGCCAAATGTTATGGAGGAATTAACATGGGCCCCTTGTCTTTAAGACACATATATTTTAATTTGGAAGATTTTAGTTTGTTTATTTTTATGCTTTTAACATAAAAAGTGAAGCCGCAAGATGGCATATGATTGATTGCCTAGCAAAAGGTTCAAGTATGAGTCTTGAGGTGGGGGAAGAAGGCCTTAAGGTCTGGGGCTTTTGGAAGAAGGTAGAACTCAAGCCAAGTTTGAGGATGAGTTGGATTTAGATAGGTGAAGAGCCTGGCAGAGTGGCTGATGCCTGTAATCCCAGCACTTTGGGAGGCTGAGGTGGGAAGATCTCTTGAGCCCAGGAGTTTGAGGTTATAGTGAGCTGTGACCGTGCCACTGCACTCCAGCCTGGGGGACAGAGTAAGACCTTGTCTCTCAAAAAAAAAAAAAAAAGAAAAGGAAAGCTGGGCGTTTCAGGCAAGGGGAGTTGTAATAGGATGAGAAAATTAGAAAGTGAAAGACTGCATTTCATAGCTAGTGAATGAATCATTGGCACTGGGCAGTGGGGTGGTAGGCATGGTGGTGGGGATGGTCGGGAGAGGTGGAGAAATGAAATGGGAAGGGGGATAGGGCCTGAGAAGTTTGAGTTGGGCAGCTAGTGTACATTTTTTAGAAGAGAAACTCTGTTGGGGAAATTGTGGTATTAGGAACTTAATGTGGCTGCTGCAAAATGTCATTCATTATCTCCTAGGTTAAAATAACATTGCCACTAAAAGATGGGTTCTAGGTCACCTACTTGGACTTTTACCTAACTACCTTGCATCTGTGAGTCCTCTTCTGTGTTTGAATTCGTTTTTTTTGTTGTTCCCTAGCTCTACTTTCAAGGTCTATGTGGATTGACTTTTGGTTTTGAGCTAGATAAGATTTTAAAGATCTGATCAAGGCAGTATAGGGGTATGGGATGGATGGAAATTAAGAAAGCTAAAAATGATAATGCTTAATATTTGTGAAGTACATTTTCGTGTATTATCTTTTGAAAAATTGGGCAATACTTAACAGCATGTTACAGATGAAAATCCAGGGGTCAGAATAGTCAAGTGACATGTCCGAGTTTACAGAGTTCAGGTATTGATGACTCCTAACCCAGTGTGTGTTCCTGAAATCTGATTACATTACACAAGTGTAGTTTACTTGATTAACTCTGTGGGATTGCAACTTTTTAGGTTAAGTAATAGGAAGTTTTCCTAGGCTTCTTTCACAAAGAATTTCTCAAAAGTAACTCCAAGATAGCATAAGGATTAATAGTATTTCCTACCATGCTGCCTTTTGGAATGCTTTCTGACAGAAATGTTGTTTTGTATTTACAAGTAGCAGTTTTAAATATTGTATCTCACATGAAGTGATTATGTTTTTTTAATTATCTAGGACAATAAAACTGCTTTGTATTGGGCTGTTGAGAAAGGAAATGCAACAATGGTGAGAGATATCTTACAGTGCAATCCTGACACTGAAATATGCACAAAGGTATAAATGGCATTTCTATTCTGTTAGCAGCACCTCATGCTGAATGTTAGTACTGCTCATTTTATTTCAGTTGTCTTTGTTTGATGTTAGAGTTACAATGATTTTACTGGTAATATTCTCTATCAAATTGAGGAGTAACTTTGTATCCTTTCAGGATTTGTGTATTCATAGCAAAATACAGTGTGTTATTTGTTACTTCAATTAAATACTTCTCAGAAAGTGCAATATCAGCTATTCATAAATTGTTATTATTTGGACAGCTCATTTCTCCCAAATTCATTTATGCCACTGTTATCTGGGATGCAGAACACATTCCTTTGTGGGGAGATTGCGTGTGCTCAGGAGTTCCAGGCCAGCCTGGGCAATATAGTGAGACCCTGTCTCTTTAAATGAATACATAAATAACCATCGTGACTGGTGGTTGGTTCCCCAGACTAGCTACTTTCAACCATTTTACTCAAATCGTGTAAAAAATACAAAACTATCTAATACTGTGGTCTCATATTTAGCTTATGTGTAATCGTTTTCTATGGGGAAAATATATTTGGAATTCTGGGTTGATATGGCAGGAATTCTTAATTAATAAAGCAAAATTATAGAGTCACCCATAAGACAATCCTGTGTCATCTGCTGTAGATCAGGACCAGCCAATTTCTAAATCAGTGATGGTACTTCCAGTACCCCAGGGTAAAAATTTCTGAGATACCTTCTGGTTTGCAGGTGGCTCCTTAATCCTCTTTCTTCTTTTTCTTTTGGACCTTGGTGTCAGCCAGGGTGACTACCTGTGGCTTCTGACCAGATTTTTGTCTAACTCAGTGCTGAATTGTGGTCTCTTCTTGTTTCCCTTCCTTCGGTTTTGAAAGCAATCATGAACTCTTTTGAGGTTTTCTGAAGGCATACTGCTTGTTTCAAATGGTTTCACTGAGAACTGAAGCGATGTTGGTATACATTTCTGAAAAACTCTGGACACTGGCTTACCTGGATGTTGACAGGCTGGGCTGTGGGTTGGTTGGTGGGGAGAATGGGAGGTAGCCTCTGGAGGGGAGCTGCCCCAGGTCAGTGGTAGAACCTGGGGAAGGGCAGAAGCAGCCGCTGCTGCCAGCTATAGCTTACGAGCAGGTGGGGCAGGTCCCACACCTGGCTACGTGATTTATAGTCACTTTGATACAAATGAGTGGTTGTAAAGGAAAAGCATTTTTTTGTTGTTAGCTTTTATGTTTTCTTGAGAGGGTTTTAAATATAGGCTGTTACCAGAGTCAGATAGTTCTTGACACGTGCATTTGTATGACATAAACACAGGAGTCAAGCTATTAATCTGGCAAGTGTTCTTATTTGTGCCCACAGGATGGTGAAACACCGCTTATAAAGGCTACCAAGATGAGAAACATTGAAGTGGTGGAGCTGCTGCTAGATAAAGGCGCTAAAGTGTCTGCTGTTGATAAGGTAAAACATCTGTGCGGAGAGAGCACTGTATGGAAAGCTGTTGGTAGACTGACCTCTATATGGAGTGGATTTAATGGGGATCTGATTTTAGGTTGTGTGGGGAGAGATGACTTGCTGGGGATGTCTGTGTGGGATCCAAATCCCACACAGTAGCACGCTGAGGAGTGGGTGGGCTCAGTGTGCTATTAACGCAGCTGCTTCTGATTTTCCTTCTATGGCTCACAGCAGCTGTGGGGCACTGCCATTGACTACCACATCAGAAGGAGGCTCTGCCTTCGTCGGAGTAGGGCTTGCCGCAGATAAACGAGGAAAGAATGCACAGGGGCTGGAGGAGGCCGACGCTCAGAGCAGACGGCATTAATGTTCACTGACAGGAGACAATGTGTTTGTTCTGCCGCGTGTCCTTGCTATAATCCTTTTAGAGAAATTTTTATATTTTCTATAATAAGTTTAGCTTTAAGTGGCTTAATACTTCATATAGATCTGATTTTTCATTTTAGTTTCTTTTTATTTTAAATAAGCTTATTTCTTTCTGTACTTTAAATTGGTTTTCCCCCAGAATAGAAGTGAACTGATTGATGTATGAAGTAAAAAATAATATTGTAAATTTTCTCCTCTGATGAATGATATGATTTGGGCTTTACTAATTAATAATAGATTGAAGTTTATTTTTCTATTAGTTATAAGGCAGTTAAACAAAAACAGGGAGTCAAGAGTCAGTGTGTTTGTGTTTCATTTTGCCGTGTTACAACATTATTTTAAAACATAAAAGCACCTCCCCCCGTCATTACCATGTTAACATAATGTCATATCAAAGAAAGGAAACTTTAATATTAAAAAGTAGAAGACATAAAGTCAAAGAAGAGTTTTCAAAATGGAATATATGTAGCTTTCTAGAAAACTTCTTATAATGCCTGTTTTTCTCAATCTGCCATTGACTCATCTGACACTGGTCCCCCAATTTGTGATATAGAACCACCAGACTATATCCTTCAAGGTTCCGTATAGCCTTGTTAATTATATAATATGCTATCTTAAGTAACTGCTTTATACTCATTAATAAGTTTCCTGAAGGCCTCTGCCTTGGTATTCTTTTGTGTGTTGCTGTGCCCAGAGTCAGCACATGATACTTGTTGATGAATACACATGATAGTTGAAACAGTTATTCATTCATGAAGACATTCTTACTGAGGATGGGTAAAGTGCTATCCTGCTAGAATTTGGGATACAAACTTATAAAAGTCTTGAACCTGGATCTTCATAGAGAGTTTCATAAAAAAATTTTAAAAGTGACGATTAATGTTATTTTTACCTTGCCCATCACTGCTCTCTGATTATTTTCAGCCTGTCAGCAAAGTATGCTAATATCCTCCCTGCATTTATGGAAATTTTGTATCTGGCAGAAATGCTGCTGCTGCTGCTGTTGTGTCTTCTCATAGGTTTGGAGATGAGAATTGGAATTGAGATGGGAAAATAAGATGAAATTGGGTTTGGATATGTTTAGTTTGAGGGCTGATAAGACATTCAGGAGTCTGTGGCCATTAGACATTGGGAAATCTAGTACTGGAATCTGGGCAAGAAATCAAGGCTGGTAATGGAAACTTGGCAATTAGTTACTAGGATAGAGAGTTGCATGGGAGCAACTAAGATGATCAGTGTGAAGAAAGATGAAAGCTGAAGTCAAAATGGACTTCTCTTATGCTGTGTGTCATATTGCAGTTTTTAAATTGTGCATGTTTATCCAGTCTCTTCCTATTACGACATAAGCTACTTAAGGTCAGCAACTATTTTGTCTTTCATCTTTATATCCTCCAAAGTACCAAGCACAGAGCCTTAGATATAGTGAGCCTGGTGCATAGTTATGCTACCATATTTTTTAGGACATGGGAGGAGAGTCTAGAAGATGAAAAGTTCAAGATAAGGTCGTGCCTTGGAAGCCACAGGAAGAATGTGTAGGTCATTTCCATTTAGTGTCCTGGAGATCAGTGTGGATGAGAACTGAGAATTTAATTTGTCAAGGTGTTTGTGAAGTAATCAATAGGAGAGCACTTTGCAGCCCGAAGAGGACTTCTGAAATTTACATGTTAGCTTTCATTAGTGTTGGATATGAACACTGATGTGATTGGAGATGCTAATAAGGAGAGAAGGTGGGTTGATAGGGAAAAGTGAAAGGTGAGGAGAGTGGAAAGGTGAGGAGAATGGAAGAGGTGAGGAGAGAGTCGGAGGAGGATAGCTGTACATAGAGGACTCAGGTGAAGAATATAGAGCGATGAGATTTAAGGGTTCACTGTGGCAAATGGTTGACGAAGGTCATTGGAGCTGACAAGATCACTTGAGTTAGATGGCTATCAGCATGGATTGTAAAGCTTTCTAGACAAGTGAGGAAAGCTGTGAAATAGAATTTAAGTTAGTTGAGGAAGGTAGTTGACATCCTTGGACAAGAAATATTTGGATGATGGAGGGATACTCATGAAGTGGACCCATGGGCTAGGTGGAGCCAGGGAGAAAGCCTGTTGCTTCTCCTCTTTCACTGAGCGAAGGAAAGGGGAAAAGAATGACCTTCATTCTAGAGGGCTGTGGGAGAAATAGTATCTGAGCAAAACTGGATGAGGGGCTACAGAAGGATATTATGGGGAAGATAGAGATAAAAATTCATATTATATATGTGCTTTATATGAAAAATGAAAAAAGTTCAGATTTTATTTTACAGAAACATGAAAATTGTTACTGTCTGCATACTATATATAAAGATAAGAAAGTTCGTTTCCTACTATTATTTTACAGAAAGGAGATACTCCCTTGCATATTGCTATTCGTGGAAGGAGCCGGAAACTGGCAGAACTGCTTTTAAGAAATCCCAAAGATGGGCGATTACTTTATAGGCCCAACAAAGCAGGCGAGACTCCTTATAATATTGACTGTAGCCATCAGAAGAGTATTTTAACTCAAATATTTGGAGCCAGTAAGTATTGAGTTTTGCTCCTAACTGAGCTTTTAAATAATCAATGTTCCATTAAAGAATATGGAAAATAAGGCCAGGCATGGTGGCTCATGCCTGTAATCCCAGCACTTGAGGAGGCCGAGGTGGGAGGATTGCTTGAGCCCAAGAATTTGAGACAAGCCTGGGCAGTATAGTGAGACCTCATCTCCACAAAAAAATTAAAAAATTAGCTGAGCGAGGTGGTGTGCTTGTAGTCCTAGCTTCTTGGGAGGCTGAGGTGGGAGGATCTCTTGAGCCAGGGAGATGGAGATTGCAGTGAGCCAAGATCACACCACTGCACTGGGTCTCACTCTGTTGCCCAGGCTGGAGTACAGTGATGCAATCATAGCTCACTGCAACCTCAAATTCCTGGGCTCAAGCGATGCTCCCACCTCAGCCTCCTGAGTACTTGGAACTAAGGCCCATGCTACCACACCTAGCTGAATTTTTTTTTTTTTTTTTTTTTTTTTAAACAGAGACGAGGTCTTGCCATGTTCTCTAGTCTGGGGCCAAGTGATCTTCCCACCTTGGCCTCCCAAAGTGCTGGGATTACAGACATGAGCCACTGTGCCTGGCCATGATTCTATTTTTTTGTGACTTTTTGTATTTTAAAATATTTTTTCTTATTATAATAGTAATGTGCACTAATTACATTTCAAGAATGAAAACATGAATATAGCAGAAAGTGAAAATTTCCCATTACCCCCATCTCCCAACTTGTAATTGTTTAAATGACCCTCCAGGCTTTTCTTTATGCTTATAAAAATGTTACATACTATGTATATAGTTTTAAAAAATAACAATTGAGTTATACTATGTTACAGAAGCTTAGAGTGTCATATTTTAATTACTGCATAATTTTTCATACATTGAGTTCTCTATTGGTGAATACTTAGTTTGTTTTGCTAACAACTAGTGCTGCAGTGAACACCTTTGTACATATATCCATTGACTCTTATTTTTAGGATTTTTAAAATTTCTTTTGAAAATATTATTAGAGATTCAGGGGGTACAATTAGGATTATTTTCTTAGGGTAAATTCCCAGAAGTAGAATTGCCAAGTCAATGGATGCCCATAGTTTTGATAGACTTTCCAAAATGGTTGTAAACATTTCTTCTCCCTCTGGCAGTGTAAGATACCACAATTCCCCACAAACTTGCTAGCACTGGGTATTTCCAGCCTCTTACTCTTTGCTAATCAGATAAATAAGAAAAAAAAAACTCATTTCAATTTGTGTTTTAAAATTATTAGTGAAATTGAGGTCTTGTAATATATTCATAGGCTACTGCTTCTCAGCCTTTTGGCTTAGATAATGTGTAATATGTTCATAGGCTATTTGTATTCTTGCCAGTTTCCTTTTTGTATCCTTTGCCCACTTTTTAGTTTTTAATATTTTTAAAAAATTGACGTAAGAGTCTTTCTGTGTTATGGATATTGATCCTGGATCTATCCTATGTGCTGCATTCCTCTCCCCCAGCATACTCTTGGCCTTACTATTACATTGAGAAAGAAAGGTCTTTTTAAACAAAGATCTTTAAAGTTTCTCCTATATTTCCTTCTAGTACTTCTATGCTTTTACTTTTTTCTACTTAATTTTTTAATGTTTCAGAAAATTTTGTTAAGGCTATGAGGTATATAGCATTTTAAGTTAATTTTTTTCATGAATGATTAAACTTTCCCAACACCACTTACTAATTCATCCTTTCCTGCCTTATTTGAAATGCCACTTATGTTAATATCCTATATGAGTTCCAGAATGTTCAAATTATTGTTTTATATTTTTATGCTTCTCCAGTGACAATTACCCTTAAGTAGTCTTTAATTTTTTTTTTGTATTCTTAAACACACTCTTCTTTCCTTTCAATTCAAACAAAATTCTCATGGATTTTAATTAGAACTGCCTTAAAGTGATAGAATAATTTGGGAGAATTGCTGAACCTTTCTGCCTGGAATCATAGAATGTTTCTTTTTCTATTACTATCTATTATGTTCTTCAGTAACATTTTACAACTTTCTTTATATAGGTACTACACATACTAAATTTATTTTATATGCTCATTTGTGTTGATCATATTTTATCGATTCTAAAATGCACACTGTTCCCATAATTTAACATCTCTGAAATTGGAATGTGTCTTGTAAGTGATGGACAAGAAAGTATGATGTCACAATTTGGCAACATTTTGTTCTTCCTTAGTTATACATAAAAATGATGTATCAAAATTAATAAGTATCAAGTTCTATGAAATATGATAGTAATTTAAGAATCTCTGAAACTTTTTTTTTTTATTTTAAATCAGGTAGCCTTCCAAGTCAGAATAGGCTCAGAGACTCCCTGAAACTCTCTCTACCTGGGTATAAACGTTTGAAATAATTTTTTTTCTCTCTAATCAAGGAACAATAAATGAAAATAGTGTTCCTTTCTAATAGTAATGCCACTGTTTGATGTAAGATATGATGTGTTTTAATTACAGGACACTTGTCTCCTACTGAAACAGACGGTGACATGCTTGGATATGATTTATACAGCAGTGCCCTGGCAGACATTCTCAGTGAGCCCACCATGCAGCCGCCCATTTGTGTGGGGTTATATGCGCAGTGGGGAAGTGGGAAATCTTTCTTACTCAAAAAACTAGAAGGTAAAGGTCTTGCTTGTACAAAGTCTGTATATATAAAACAAGGTTTTCTCTGGGATTTTTCTGAAATAAAGAGGAAGACCGCTTTCTGTATAAGCATGTGTGTTATGCGGTTTACTGAGATGAACGCCCCTCTGGTTGGTCCTTCACACTGTCATTTGAGTTCTCTTTCTAAAGCAGATCCAATTGTGTGATAACCCCACATAAAACCCTTGCCGGCAAGTTTTTCGGGCCCTTCACAGACTTGTCAATTTGCGTGGTCCCACCTGCCAGCACCATCTCTGGCATGTGCCCCAGCTTCAGTCACAGAGGACTGTTTGCTCCTGCAAGAACAGACCAGATGTGTTTCCCAGGTTGCTCCCTCTATTAGCAGCTCCTTAGCTGGCCTCACTACCACCCACCCAACATGCATAGCTTTTGCTTGGCAAAAGCTTACTCATTCTTCAAGGATAGGTTTCAGTATTGCCTGTAAAATTTTCCCCAGGTTTTGTACAAAGAATGACTTGCTTGGGGCTCCATTGGGCTCAACATGCACCTTTAAGAACAGTATTCTCAAGTGTGATTGGAGGGAGAAGGGATGAGGAGGATCACAGTGGAATGGTGGTGATATGTAGTTTGAAGATATAGGGTATTGTTTTTATTTTTGCATGTGGAAACAGTATGCATATGCGTAATGTTTGTTGTTTGTGTTAATGCAAACCACAAAAAACAAATGTCAAGAAAATCTTGACAGATGGGAGTATATGAGAAGGGATTTTGTACGTCCTCCATGTGAAGCAGGAGAGGGTGGTGAGTCAGGCCTAGCTGTGGTCCTGGGGGTGAGATGTTCATCTCTGGCAAGAGAACACTGGGTAAAATGGTTAAGTAGCAGTATTCTATCTAGGGACCTACTAAGTGCCCAATAAATGTTTACATTGAAAATGTGAAAACTGCATATTGAGTTAAAAGTTGTATTTCTTAAACAAAACAGGAATAAGGTTTCGTATTAAATTCTCTTTCAGACGAAATGAAAACCTTCGCCGGACAACAGATTGAGCCTCTCTTTCAGTTCTCATGGCTCATAGTGTTTCTTACCCTGCTACTTTGTGGAGGGCTTGGCTTATTGTTTGCCTTCACGGTCCACCCAAATCTTGGAATAGCAGTGTCATTGAGCTTCTTGGCTCTCTTATATATATTCTTTAGTAAGTCTTTGCTTTTTATCTTTTTCAAAAATGGAGAAAACGTTAAGATTCATAGATAAAGAAAAAACATTATCTTTATCTGTCTTTTAAAACCTGTATGTGATTTTCATAATTGGGTGAGAAAATTGATCTTTTTGCTACTCCATAAATTTTCCTAAAGGAACATTGCTCACAACTTGGCTGAAGTAGCTTATAAACTAATGTACTACTTGTTAATCTTGAAGCAAGACCCTATATTATTATACATACTCTTTTTGTTATTTAATGATTTATATTTAAATCTTTTTCTGGGCCGGGCGCGGTGGCTCTCACGCCTGTAATCCTAGCACTTTGGGAGGCCACGGCGGGTGGATCACAAGGTCAGGAGATCGAGACCATCCTGGCTAACACGGTGAAACCCTGTCTCTACTAAATATACAAAAAAATTAGCCAGGCAAGGTGGCGGGCGCCTGTAGTCTCAGCTACTTGGGAGGCTGAGGCAGGAGAATGGCATGAACCTGGGAGGGGGAGGTTGCAGTGAGCCGAGATCATGCCACTGCACTCCAACCTGGGCAACTGAGGAGTGAGACTCTGCCGCAAAAAAAAAAAAAAAAAAAAAAATCTTTTTCTGAAAAGAAGGCTTCCGAGCCATCATTGGTGTGCTGTTGAGCATTTTGACCATGTCTGTACTTTTAATTTCATCTAAAAGCAAAATAAAAAAATATAATATAATCCCTATTCTTGGGGGTGTCTTTAGTTGCAAGAAAGGAAATAAATTTACTGTTAGAGGAACTGATAACCAACTTTACCAGTTGCAAATAGTGATAAATCCAAAGTTATTTGCATTTGAATCTGAACTACAGTTATGTTTCTGTTTAAGGCATATTTTAGTCAGTTTACTTTTCATTTTTCATATCTTCTGTATCTTAGGTGAGGTTAATGGAATTCTTTGAGGAGTAGTTAGGAAATAGTATGGGGCCATAGAAAGCTATGTAAGCTTAGCTGTCATTACTTGATATTTGATCTTTGGAGAAAAGATCTGCTTGACTAATGACTGCTTTGGATAACTTTTTTAAACTGTGAATTTCAGTTGTCATTTACTTTGGTGGACGAAGAGAAGGAGAGAGTTGGAATTGGGCCTGGGTCCTCAGCACTAGATTGGCAAGACATATTGGATATTTGGAACTCCTCCTTAAATTGATGTTTGTGAATCCACCTGAGTTGCCAGAGCAGACTACTAAAGCTTTACCTGTGAGGTGAGTTGTTCCATTTGACAGAAGAAATCTTCAATGAGATTCAGAAAAAAATATTTTTCACTTCAAAAAGTTTATAGGGGCTGGGTGTGGTGGCTCACGCTTGTAATCCCAGCACTTTGGGAGGCCGAGGTGGGCAGATCCCCTGAGGTCAGGAGTTTGAGACCAGCCTGGCCAACATGGTGAAACCCCTTCTCTACTAAAAATACAAATAGCGGGGGCATCATGGCGCATGCCTGTAGTCCTAGCTACTTGGAAGGATGAAGCAGGAGAATCACTTGAACCTGGGAGGCAGAGGCTACAGTGAGCCAGGATCGTGCCATTGCACTCCAGCCTGGGCGACAAGAACGAAACTCTGTCTCAAAAAAAAGAAAAAAGTTTATAGAGTGTAATTTCTCAATGTATGTTCCAAAAAACATTGGTACCTGGAACCTTTTACATACAAAAATAAAAACATGCCCTGGTCAAATACCGTGGGAAACACTTCAGATTATATATCCCTCTTTTACGTTAAAGGATCAGAGGCAGCTTTCCATAAAGAAACCTGTTTAACTTTATTTACCAAATTTTATTTGAACATAAACCTTTTCTCCCTCTTATGTCACCTGTTACCATCCTTTGGAAACACTTTGAAGACAGCACTGGATGGAGGAGGGGTCCAGCCACTGGCCTTGGTCCCCAGAGAGCTTCCGGTTGGAGACCTGGCCCCTTCTTATGTGAGCGGTTAACCTGGGGAAACCCAGCTCCCCTCTCTGAGCTGTGCTTTTCTCAGCTCAGGAAATATATTCACATGTCTATCTAAAATTATTATTCATATTAAGTAGGAAATTTATGAGAAAACAGAAAAGATGAAAAATGTTTAAGTCCAGGAATAAAGGAAAGGTAGAGGGCTCCAGAGGACAGTAAAATGAAAAAAAAAAAAAAGGCTAGAAAGTTAAAAGCAAAAGAAATTCAATGGAAGTAAGCAATGTAAGAATTTAAAATGTATTAAGGCCAGATATGGTGGCTCACGCCTGTAATCCCAGCACTGTGGGAGGCTGAAGCGGGCAATTGCTTGAGCTCAGGAGTTCAAAACAAGCCTGGGTAAAGGCAAAACCCCATCTCTACAAAAAATAGAAAAATTAGCTGGGTGTGGTGGTGCGTGCCTGTAGTTCTAGCTACTTGGGAGGCTGAAGTGGGAGGACTGCTTAAGCTTGGGAGGTTGAGGGTACAGTGAGCCAAGATCATGCCACTGCACTCCAGCCTAGGCTACAAAGTGAGACCCTGCTCAAAAAAAAAAAAAAAAAAGCATTGAAAGATGAAAAAATTTTTAATTGTAAGAAAAAATAAGTGTAATTTAAGATGAAAATAAATAGGACAAACCAGATAAAATATTAAAACTGAGTATAAGAGAAAAATAAAGGTGAAAACTTTTAAATAACTAGCATATAGAATTAAGTATTAAGAAAAGGATTTAAAAGTGAAAAAGTTAAAAGGAAAACAGAATAAAATAATTGGGGGAATATTTTTATAGAAAATAAGGAAACCAGTCTAAATTAATGAGGTGGTATTTTTTTTTTTCAGTTAGAACAATTAAAATAGCATCATCAAGACCACACAGTATATTACAGATTGTATTCTGAGAGCAATGCTTATCTACTGGACTGAGATGAGAGTTTAATTTAGAGATGGAAGGGAGAAAGGAACTAACACAGAACTAATAATGATTCAGAGACTCAGAATACAAATAATTCACTTAATTTTGAAGATCAATTGTGAAGAGAATATTTTACAACTATTTCTCAATCCCTGGTAGATGTTGAAGCTATAAATAAAATAAGCCATTCTAAAACTTGAGTTTTTAAATGGTATTACTGGGCTTGAAATTCTTTAATGACTGTAATTAATATTTTTTCAGGGTTAGAGTCTCTTTTGTTGGTGTTAGAAAACTTTATTTGTGCAACTCTTGGTGGCCGCATCATGACACAGGTGTCACCTTTTAACCACTATGTCATGAGATCTGTTGGGGTGTCTGATACTCCACATCTAAGTTCTGGTGTAACTTTCCCCTGACTGTCCTTAGTCAGAATTACTTTATATGGCTCTGCACATTTCACTTTTGTTACTGTTTTTTCCTAAGAAAAGTATGTAAGATTTTAGAAGTGGAAGCTACCTAATTACAAATTCTTTTCCCTCCTTGGAATTTAAAAAACAATATTTTGAAAGAGACAAAGAAAATAAAGGGTAAATGATGCAAAGATGACATACATTGAAGTTGTTTGTTACTTTAGATACCAAAGTAATGTTTGATTTGTTTTTTTCTTCTAGGTTTTTGTTTACAGATTACAATAGACTGTCCAGTGTAGGTGGAGAAACTTCTCTGGCTGAAATGATTGCAACCCTCTCGGATGCTTGTGAAAGAGAGTTTGGCTTTTTGGCAACCAGGCTCTTTCGAGTATTCAAGACTGAAGATACTCAGGGTAGGATTTCCTTCCTTCCTTTTTTGTGTGTAAGGGGTGGGGCTGGGATAGATGTTCAGTTTATTTTCATGAAAACACACCTTGAACATTAGACTCATCAGGTACTGTGACTATAATGTTAGGATTTTCTAGATACTTGATATGTTAATAATTATTAAAACCATTTGTTGCGTTACAGGTAAAAAGAAATGGAAAAAAACATGTTGTCTCCCATCTTTTGTCATCTTCCTTTTTATCATTGGCTGTATTATATCTGGAATTACTCTTCTGGCTATATTTAGAGTTGACCCAAAGCATCTGACTGTAAATGCTGTCCTCATATCAATCGCATCTATAGTGGGGTTGGCCTTTGTGTTGAACTGTCGTACATGGTGGCAAGTGCTGGACTCGCTCCTGAATTCCCAAAGAAAACGCCTCCATAATGCAGCCTCCAAACTGCACAAATTGAAAAGTGAAGGATTCATGAAAGTAAGCACTCACTGGTTATTAGAAAAAATTGTAATGTGAATATGCTGCCACTGCCATGCTCATTTGGGCTTTAGGAAGTACACTCTCTAAATGTTAAAGTGTTGCATTTATTTTAGTTTAGTTAATTTGTTCATTCATTCATTCGTTCATTCAAGACTATAATTTAAGGTAGTTTTAAGTTCACAGTAAAATTTAGAGGGAGGTGCAAAGATATCCCGTATACCCACTTTCCCCACACATACACAGACTCCCCAATTGGCACCATTACCCACCAGAGCAGTACATTTGTTACAGTTGATGAACTTAGGTTGACACATCATAATCACCCAGCATCCATAGTTTACATTAGGGTTCACTCTTGGTGTGGTACATTCTGTGGGCTTGGACAAATATATAACATGTATCCACCATTATAGTCTTATGCAGAGTGGATTTATTGCCCTCAAGATCTTCTGTGCTTCACCTCTTCACACCTGTTCACCCCTCCCTCCACCCTCCTCCCTAACCCCTGGCTACCATTTCTTTTTACTATCACCATAGTTTTGTCCTTTCCAGAATGTCATATAGTTGAATCATACATGTGTAGTCTTTTCAGATTGGCTTCTTTCACGTAGTCATATGCATTTAAGTTCCCTTCATGTCTTTTCATGATCTGCCAGCTCATTTCTTTTTAGCATGGCTAATATGCCATTGTCTGGATATATCACAGTTCATTTATACTTTTATCTACTGAAGGACATCTTTATTGCTTCCAAGTTTTGGCAAGTATGAATAAAGCTGCTATAAACTTTTGTGGACAGGCTTTTGTGTGAACATAAGGGATTTGAAAACTCCTTTGGGCAAATACCAAGGAGTGTGATTGCTAGATTATATGCTGTTTCGTTTTGTTAGAAACAACCAAACTGTCTTCTGAGGTGGCTATTTTGCATTCCCACCAGAAATGAATGAGGCTCCTGTTGCTCCACATCACGTCCTCACTACCGGCTCCTGTTGCTCCACATCACGTCCTCACTACCGTTTGGTATTACTGGTGTTCTGGATTTTGGCCATTCTGATAGGTGTGCAGTGGTATCTTATTGTTTGAATTTGCATTTCCCTGATTACACATGTCGTGGAGCATATTTTCATGTGCTTATTTCCTATCTGTATGTCTTCTTTGGTGAATTGGCTGTTAAGGTCTTTGGCTTATTTTTCAATCAGGTTGTTCATTTTCTTATTGTTGCGTATTAAGAGTTCTTTGTATATTTTGGCTAATGGTCCTTTATCAGATATGCTCTTTGCAAATATTTTGCCCCATTCTTTTGGTTGCTTTTCATTCACTTGACAGTGTCTTTTGCAGAGCAGACATTTTTGACGAAGTCTAGCTTATTAATTCTTTCTTTCATGGATCTTGCTTTTAGTGTCCTATCTAAAAAGTTAACAACAAACCTATGGTCATCTAGAGTTTATCCTCTGTTATTTTCTAGGTGTTTTTTACTTTTACATTTAGGTGTGTGCGTTATTTTGAGTTAATTTTTGTGAAGGGTGAATGTGTCTAGATTCTTTTCTTTCTTGCTTGCTTTCTTGCTTTCTTTCTTGCATTCTTGCTTCCTTGCTTCTTTTCTTCCCTTTTCTTTTTTTTTTTTTGTTTCCAGTTGTTCCAGCACCATTTGTTAAAAAGACTATTTCTTGCATTGTATTGCCTTTGTCGCTTGTCAAAGATCAATTGACTATATTTGTGTAGGTCTGTTTCTGGGCTCTCTTTTCTCTTTGTCCATTCGTTTGCCCATACCACACTGTTTGATTACTCTAGCTTTATTTTCTTGAAGTTGGGTAGTGTCAGTCCTCCTATTTTGTTCTTCTCCTTCAATATTGTGTTGGCTATTCTGGGTCTTTTTCTCCTCATATGAACTTTTGATTCACCTTAAATAACTTGCTGGGATTTTCATTGAGATTGCATTAAATCTTTAGGTCAAGTATTGAGTCTTCCTATCCATGAACATGGAATATCTTCATTTATTTAGTTCTTCCTTGATTTCTTTGAAGAGTTTTGTAGTTTTTCTCATATAGGTCTTATACATATTTTGTTAGATTTGTACCTATTTCATTTTTTGCAGTGTTAATGTAGATAGTAATTGTGTTCTTAAGTTCATGTTTGACGTGTTCATTGCTGATACATAGGAAAGTGATCAACTTTTGCATTAATCTGAAACCTTGCTGTAATTGTTTGTTAGTCCCAGGAGTTTTTTGTTGTTGTTGTTGATTCTTTCGGTTTTTCTACATAGAGAGTCAAGTCATCTGTGAACTAAGACAGTTTTCTTTCTTTCTTCCCAATCTTCATACTTTTTATTTCCTTTTTTTTGTTTTATTGCATTAGTTAGGACTTCCAGTACTATGTTGAAAAGGAGTGGTAAGAAAAGGGACGATCTTGCCTCGTTCCTGATCTTAATAGATGTTCTCATGTTCTCACCATTAAGTATGATGTTAACTACAGATATTCTGTATCAAGTTGAAGAAGTTCCTCTCTATTTCTAGTTTACTGAGAGTTTCTACCATAAATGGTGTTGGATTTTGTCAAATGCTTTTTCTTTATCTAATTATGTAATCATGTGATCTTTCTTCTTTAGCCTGTTTTTTTGTTTTTTTTGTTTTTTTTTTGAGACAGAGTTTTACTCTTGTTGCCCAGGCTGGAGTGCAGTGGTGCCATCTCAGCTCACTACAACCTCTGCTTCCGGGTTCAAGTGATTCTCCTGCCTCAGCCTCCCAAGTAGGTGAGATTATTCACCCATGTTGATCAGGCTGGTCTTGAACTCCTGACCTCTGGTGATCCACTCTCCCTCCTCGGCCTCCCAAAGTGCTGGGATTACAGGTGTGAGCCATTGTGCCCAGCCTAGTCTGTTGATGTGATGGATTACATTAACTGATTTTTGAATGTGGAACCGACCCTACCTACCTGGCATAAATCTCACTTGATTGTGGTGTATAATTCTTTTTATACATTTTGTATATGATTTGCTAATATTTTGTTGAGGTTTTTTGCATCTATGCTCATGAGATATTTATTGGTCTGTAGTTTGCTTTTCTTGTCGTGACTTTGTCTGGTTTGGGTATTAGGGTGATGCTGACTTCATAGAATGAGTTAGGAAGCATTCCCTTTGCTTCTGTCTTCTGAAAGATCCTATATAGAGTTGATATAATTTCTTCTGTAAGTGCTTGGTAGACTTCATTAGTGAACGCTTCTGGGCTTGGTGCTTTCTGTTTTGAAAAATTATTATTGATGCAATTTCTTCAATAGATATAGGCCTGTTCTTGTGAATTTTGGCAAATTATGTCTTTGAAAGAACTGGTCTGTTTATCTAATTTACCAAATTTGTGGGCATAGAGTTGTTCGTAGTATCCCTTCATTATCCTGTTTTTGTCCGTGAGGTCTAAAGTGATAGCCTCTGTTTCATTTGTTGTTTTTCTGAATTTGTGTTTCCTCTTCTTTCATCTTAGTTAGTCCAAGGCTTATTGATTGTGTTTATCTTTTGAACTAACTAGCTTTTGGTTTCATTGTTTTATTTCTGTTTTAGTTTTTATTATTTCTTTTCTTCTGATTACTTTGGATTTAATTTGCTCTTTTTCTAGTTTCCTGAGGTGGAAGCTTAGATTTTTAATTTAATTTTATTTTTATTTATTTATTTTTTGAGACAGAGTCTCACTCTGTCACCCAGGCTATAGTGCAGTGGTGCGATCCCAGCTTGCTGGAATCTCTGCCCCCTGGGCTCAAGGGATCCTCCCACCTCAGCCTGCCGAGTAGCTGGGACCACAGGCTACATGCCACATGATGCCTGGCTAATTTCTGTAGATATAGGGTTTCACCGTGTTGCCCACACTGGTCTCGAACTCCTGAGCTCAAGCGATCCACCCACCTTGGCCTCCCAAAGTGCTGGGATTATAGGCATGAGCCACTGCACCCAGCCAGGTTACTGATTTTATATCTTTCTTTTTTACTAATATATGCATTCAGTGCTATAAATTTTCTTCTTAGCTGTTCTTTTGCTGCGTCCCACAAATTTTGATAAGTTGTGTTTCCATTTTTATTTAGTTCAAAATATTTTAAAATTTCTCTTGAGAATTTTTTCTTTGACCCATGTGTTATTTGGAAGTGTGTTTTAAAATCTCTACATGTTTTGGGATTTTCCAATTATCGTTCTGTTTTTGATTTCTGGTTTAATTCCACTGAGGGAAGACACTGTATGCAAGATTTCTATTTTAAATTTGTTATGGTGTGTTTTACGGCTCAGAATGTGGTCCATCTTGGTGAATGCTTTATGTGAGTTGGAAAAGAATGTGTATTCTGTTTTTTTTTCTTTTTTTGGATGAAGTAAATGTAGGTGTCAGTTATACCCAGTTGATTGATGGTGTTGTTGAGCTGAACTACGTCCTTACTGGTTTTCTGACTGCTGCATCTGTCCTTATAGAATGGTATTGAGGTCTCAGGCTGTGATAGTGGATTTATCTATTTCTTCTTGCAGTTCTGTCAGCTTTTGTCTTACATATTTTGATTCTCCTTTCTTAGATATATAAATGTTTAGGATTATTATGTCTCCTTAGAGAATCAGCTCCTTTGTTGTTATGTAATGCCCCCCTTTAATCCCAGTTACTTTCTTGCTTTGAAGTCTACTCTGTCTGTCTGAAATTAATATAGTTACTCCCACTCTCTTTTGATTGGTGTTGGTATAGCTTTCTCCATTCATTTACTTTTAATCTACATGTCTTTTTATGTAAGGTGGGTTTCTTGTAGTAGCATACAATTAGCTCTTGTTTTTTGATCATCTCTGACATCGCTTTCTTTTAATTGGTATCTTTAGAACACTGACACTCAAAGGGATAATTGATTTTGATGGATTAATATCTATCGTATTTGTTACTGTTTTCTATTTGTTGCTTGATTTTTGTTCCTATTTTTGTCTTCTACTCTTCTTTTTGTCTTTTATGCTTTTATTGAGCATTTTATATGATTCCATTTTCTCACCTTGCTTTAGCATATCAGTTGTACTTTTTTTTAAACTTTTTTTTTTTGAGTGGTTGCCCCAGAGTTTGCAATATGCATTTACAAGTAATCCAAGCCCACTTTCAAGTAATACTATATCACTTCTCAGGTAGTTTATCTTATAATAGCAAAATAATCCTAATTCCTCTCTCCCATCCCTTGTGTCATTGTTGTCATTAATTTCATTTACATATATAAGCATACATAATATGTACATTATACACACACACACTCCCACACACATACACATATATAAGCGTACATAATCAAGGAGTGGCCACTTCCAAAGTGTTTACATATATGTAGAACCAGAAACCAGCAGTCCTTTTATTTATTTTGAGTTCTATTCCAGATTTTTCCAGTGGAAATACATATTTGAAGTGAGAAACATCATAACAGTAGCATGTTTTTATAAAATAGACTTTTATAAGTTATTCAAAAGAGTTAGCAACTACTATCTAATAATATAAGTTCCTCTAGAGCCCAGTAAAGAGATCTGTTTTTAAAAATAGCAAATTGAACCACCAAAATAAATAATACAGGATTTTGTTTTTCAAAGTGAAAGGGACTTTATAGAATTCTGCAGCTCATTCCTGTGGTCAAGGTCAGATGCCATCAGGGAGCCAGCAGCAGTGTAGTGCTTCGATGATTTGGATTTGCATCCAGATATAAATCTTTTCATATTCAGAGCCTCTGATCTTGGCAAGTTAGTCACTCAACCCGGTTTGTTCTTTTTAGAACAGATATGGTAGTGTCTGTCCCACAGTGTCATTCTGAGGATCAGCTGCTGTAATTTATGTGTAGTCACTTAGTAAATTGTGAAGCACTTGCTCTTAAGTGGAACCACAACTGGCAGCCAGGACTTTGAATGTCTTCTGTTCCCATTAGATGACTTTCTACCACGCTTTCTAAGAAATAGGTTTAAGCTTCTTGGATCTTCCTTCAGTGCTTTCTATACCTTCCTTTGCAATACAGGTTCTTAAATGTGAAGTGGAATTGATGGCCAGGATGGCAAAAACCATTGACAGCTTCACTCAGAATCAGACAAGGCTGGTGGTCATCATCGATGGATTAGATGCCTGTGAGCAGGACAAAGTCCTTCAGATGCTGGACACTGTACGTTTGCGCCGCCTCAAAAGCCGCCATTGTTATGTTGTGGCACTTGAGAGAATGTGTGACTTCACAAATATCTGAAAATAGAATGGAATTGGTTTTTGTTTGAGTACCTATTTTGTGATTTTTCTTTGGTAAAAACAACCATTCTTTATGCAGAAACGTAGCAAGAATAAATGTTTAGTCACAAAGAGATTTAAATAATTTTAGCTTAATGGCACTGTGAGAAAAATGAATAGAGCATCTGTATTCATGAATGTTTCTTATGTGCATTGATTTACCTCTTTAGCAGACTGTAAATGTCTGAAAGAAAGACAATATTAATTTTCTTTGTAGGTTTTATCTATGTCAGATGACAACAAACCTAGATTGAGCTGTCAGTAAAATTTGCTTTTGTGCAGAATAAGTTTTGATGAAAAAGAAACAGTAGTTTAGAAATATCGTCACCAAAAGATAGCACATATTTTGAAGAGATGCCTTATTCTTTTGGACAATTTAAAATGTATGTCACAACTGTACATTTCTTCTACCACAGGTCCGAGTTCTGTTTTCGAAAGGCCCGTTCATTGCCATTTTTGCAAGTGATCCACATATTATCATAAAGGCAATTAACCAGAACCTCAATAGTGTGCTTCGGGATTCAAATATAAATGGCCATGACTACATGCGCAACATAGTGCATTTGCCTGTGTTCCTTAATAGTCGTGGACTAAGCAATGCAAGAAAATTTCTCGTAACTTCAGCAACAAATGGAGACGTTCCATGCTCAGATACTACAGGTAAAGCTCAGGCTCCTAAAGTACTTTGAGTTTGAAATAGTTTGTAGTTTCTTTATGGCGACTCTCCTTTTTACCTTGAAAAATGTTATTTCACATTTCTTTAAATATCATATACAACAGAATTTTGGTGTAAGTGATGCTGTCTTGATAAATTATTTAAGGGATACAGGAAGATGCTGATAGAAGAGTTTCACAGAACAGCCTTGGGGAGATGACAAAACTTGGTAGCAAGACAGCCCTCAATAGACGGGTAAGATGCCATTGGCTTCAAGCTGTATGTTTGTATTGCTATTTATTCGAATACAAATAAAATTAAGATGATGCCACTTAAGTAATACTTTGTAAATATTGCATTAAATACTTCAAATAAACATTATCATTGAATTTCCTTTCAGCTTCATGTGTTTCAGGGAATGTCCACACCTAGAACCCTAACAACTGTACTTCGTATAGGGGTCCCAACCTGTTCTCAGCCCAGGTGCTGCTCCTGATCCCTGAGATCTTTAAACCTTGCCAAATGATTTCATCCGGGGTTGAGAACCACTCTGTTCATTCCTGGTCAGGTTGAGCTATGCCTGTTGCCACCATAGCAGTAGGGGAGAAAGGTTTGTAGTGTGAGAAAACTCCTGGCTTTGTCTTCCTGTTGGCTGGCCTTCCCTAAGTGCTTGTGGGATGCTCACTCTTTTTTCTCTACCACATAGTAATTTGTGTCCTTCCCAGCCACTGGGGGTTTCTCCAACACATTGGTTGTCCCTGACCTCCCCATCTTATTTGTATGGAACAAGGGCATGTTCTGTGTATATGTCTGTATGCATACGACAGGAAGATACTCACTTGCAGGGCAGTTGTGACAATGCCACTCACACTCAGTGAATTTGGGCTAGTATTGACATTGTGTTTTTTTCTGGTCTGCTACCATTAAGTTTGGATGTTTTACTTTTTAAAAAAATGTCTTCAGTGACATTTTGATTTTATGCCTCTACCCTTTACAGATATGGATGCAAAGTTAATATGATGAATGACAGTTGACAGCACTAAATTCAGAGGCGCATATAACTTACCATTTTTAATTTCTTGCCTGGCACCGTTGGGTGCCCCATGGTTGCATCCATCCTTCCTGTGCTTCGGGACCTTAGACAAGAGCACACCTTGGTTGTACCTGTTCCTCCTCTTATGAGATGGAATTCCTTTAGCCCACCCACCCTGTAGAGTGCCTTTCGTTCATATGGAGATGTGAGGATAGTTAGAGCGGCTGTCCCTTTGACGTAGTTTTCACATACTTTAAAATAACCTAAACATCAGGCCAGGTGCAGTGCTCATGCTTGTAATCCTAGCACTTCGGGAGGATGAAGTGGGAGGATCACTTGAGACCAGGAGTTCAAGACCAGCCTGGGCAACATAGTGACATCCTCTACATAAAATAAAAATAAACAAATTAGCTGGATGTGGTGGTGCATGCCTGTAGTCCCAGCTGCTCAGAAGGCTGAGGTGGGAGGATTGCCCAAGCCCAGAACATCCAGGTTGCAGTGAGCTATGATTGCCCTACTGTACTCCAGCCTGGGTGGCAGAGAGAGACCCTGTCTAATAATAATAATAACCTAAAAATCAAAATGCTGAATCCTTAAAACCAGACAAGGGCTTATTTGCTTTATTATTTAAGGGTTCCTATAAATAGCCAGACCCCATGGAGTTTGAGTATCATTCTCTTTACACAGTTCTGCTTACTTATAATCTTAAAGGCATTGAGCTTCCTCTAACTGTACCACTGTAACTTAAAATGCATCTGAAGCTAAACCATAGCATTTCATGCAGTTGCTGTGATACGACTTTACAATTGCTTTGTAAAGATTCTACCTCACGGATAATAATAATTTATTACTGTATGATACTCCTCTTTCACTAAAACTTTGGATTTTTTGTTGTTATAAATATTTATTAACATCTCAAAAAGCCTTAAGTTCCTAGACAGGACACGTGGGTTCCTTCTCACTGACGATGTGCTGTTTCAGGACACTTACCGAAGGAGGCAGATGCAGAGGACCATCACTCGCCAGATGTCCTTTGATCTTACAAAACTGCTGGTTACCGAGGACTGGTTCAGTGACATCAGTCCCCAGACCATGAGAAGATTACTTAATATTGTTTCTGTGACAGGTGACTTTTGTCTTTTATTGTCTATGATAGATAATAAGCTTTAACATTCACAAAACCATTTAATTTCAGAAACAAAGGTATGTATTGTGTGTATATGTTTACATTGCTGAATACTGGCTTTGTTTGTATTAAGTGCACTTAATGAAGTCAGTTTTAGTTTTGACAATGAAAAGTCAGAACTAATATTATCAACTGTCGGCTGTGTACCATTATTTTAAAACTTCATGATTTAAAAAATCTTTTACTTCAAGTTTAAGTTTTCTTTTGCTGTAAAGATAATTTTATTCTAATTTGTATTACTGAGTATAAACTTATAATTTAAAATGTTGAAATTCAGATGTTATATGCTATTTTTTTAATTTTCATATGATATTTTGAATAAAAAATATTGACAATAAAATTGAGGATTATTGCCCTGTGCCTGAAGTCCCTGCATGGAATTCTGCCTTGTGAAGTCCTGCTTGCTCATAGCTTCAGGGCAACTACATAAATACTTGTAATTTAGTTTGTAAAATATATGTATCTTTGCAGGGTATTGATTGGTACTTTGTAATATTTACTAGTGTTAATCTATTATGATAGTTATACTAGAATTGTGCATTATATTGTTGGGGTTCATGCTGTGAACTGTATTCCAAGTGCGGTTGTATCTAATATACTTACAATATTTTTGGTACTTAAGTTCCTTTAAGTGAGTTCTCAAGCCTCACTGTATTTATGTTCAACAATGGGAATGTTTTAGTATGTTATCAACATATATGTATTCATTTAACAAATGTGTAGCGAGTGTCTACCTTATGTCAGATAACATTTCTGGGCATTGTGGAGATAAGCAGTGAACAAGATAAAGTCTCTGCCCTAATAGCGAAAACCAAAAGATATAACGTCACAGAATGATGTGTGTCGGGAAAACAAGACTGAACAGGAGATGGCCCTCCTTCTCACTCGAAAATTACTCCCATCAACACACAGATTGTTTCTCCCTTCCCAAGAAAAGCTGCTCTTGACTGTACCTTCTGCCTCTAGCTACTACCCAATTTCTCAGCAAAGCTCCTCAAAAGACTTGTCTGTCCCTGTGTCTTATATTCATCTCCCTCTGTTTTCTCTAACCTATTCCAATAATCTCTTGCTCTCAGTTCAGTAAAATCGCATTTTCAAGGTCACCAATGGCTTCCATGTTATAAAATTCAGTGGCCAGGCCAGTGCTCATCTTATTTGATCCCATTAGTGGCGTTTGACAGTGTGTTGATCACTCTTCCTCTTTGAAAAATTTTTCTTCCTTTGGCTTCCAGAATGCCACACCGACTGGATTTCCTCCTTCTGTGCTGGTGGTTATTCTTCATCTCCTTTTACCATTTAGCATTGGAATGCTCTTGGGAGCGTTTCTTGGAGTTCTCCTTTTCTATCTAGACCTGTACCTTGGTGACCGCATTTACTCTGAAAGGCTTAAATGCCATCTATGTGCCAGCGACTCTCAAATCTTCAGCCTTATAGCTCTTCAGTGGCTTGTTTGACATCTAATGGTGTCAATATATCTCTGACACATAGTATGTCCACAAGTGAACGTTTGATTCTCTGACTCAAACTTCATCCATCCATGTCTTTCCTATCTGTTAATCCAAGTCTTTTCCAGTTCCTTAAGTAAGAAAATCTTGATCTTTCTTTCATATACCACCACCAATCTGCTAGTAAATTCTGTAGCACTGTCTTCAGTCTATTTCCAGAATATGAGCACCGTTCACCATTTCTAGCATACCACCCTCATCAGGTACGTTATCATGTTCTACCTTTATTAATTATGGAAATAGTCTAACTGGTCTCTACTCCTGTCTTTTTCTCTCTACAGCTTATTCTCCATATGGCAGCCACAGTGATTCTTTTAAAATAGAAGCCAGTCATGTTATTCTCTGCTCTGAACTCTGTAATGTGTCATTTCACTGAAAACAAAAATCTGAGTCCTTATAGTTTCCTACAGAGACCTTTATGATGTGCCTTTCTGCATCCCCTTCCTCCTTCTGACCTCATCTCCCACCGTTCTCCTCCTCCATCCCTTACTGACTTCTTTGCTGTTCCTTGAAAATGTCAGACATGCTCCCATCAAAAGGCTCCTCCTGCAATTGCTATTTCTTCTGCCTGTACAGATTGTTCTTTGGATATATGCATCATGGGGTTTCTCACTTCCTTTTAAGTCTTTGCTTAAATGTCAGCTTTTCTACAAGATCTTCCCTCACCATCTCGTATAAAATGACATCTTCTTTGGTATGCCTTGCGTTACCCCTTCCCTGCTTTATTTTACTCAACAGACAAAATCACCTCTAATTCACTACATCGTTTACTTTTTTGTTTGTTTGTTTCTTTGGTTTCTGTCTGTTTCCCCTCAGTAGAATGTAAAATCCACCTGGCAAAGGTTTTCTATCTATCTTTTTTTTTTTTTTTTTTTTTTTTTTTTTTTTTTTTTTGAGACAGAGTCTCGCCCTGTCGCCCAGGCTGGAGTGCAGTGGCACGATCTCAGCTCACTGCAACCTCCGCCTCCCGGGTTCAAGCGATTCTCCTGCCCCAGCCTCCCGAGTAGCTGGGATTACAGGCATGTGCCACCACGCCCGTCTAATTTTTGTATTTTTAGTAGAGACAGGGTTTCTCCATGTTGGTCAGGCTGGTCTCGAACTCCTGATTCACCCGCCTTGGCCTCCCAAAGTGCTGGGATTACAGGCAGGAGCCAGTGCGCCCGGCATTCTATCTATCTTTCTTACTGCTGTTTTCTCAGTACCCAGAACAATGTCTAGGACACTGTTGTTGAATGACTAACAGACCTGAATGAAGTGGGAACTGAGTTTTATATCTGTCTTGAGAAAAGCATCTTAACTGGAGGAAGAACAATTGTGAAGGCTCTGGGGTGGAATTCCAGGAACAGCTGGAGGCCAGTGTGGTTGCACTTTGCGGATCAAAAGAGAATGCTGGGAAGTGATGTTAAAGAACTAGCCACTGGCTGGGCGCACAGGCTCATGCCTCTAATCTCAGCACTTTGGGAGGCCGAGGCAGGTGGATCACCTGAGCTCAGGAGTTCAAGACCAGCCTGGCCAACATGATGAAACCCTGTCTCTACGAAAAATACAAAAATTAGCAGGTGTGGTGGTACATATCTGTAATCCCAGCTACTCAGGAGGCTGAGGCAGGAGAATTGCTTGGACCAGGAGGCAGAATTTGCAGTGAGCCGAGATTGCGCCACTGCACTCCAGCGTGAGTGACAGAGTGAGACTCCATCTTAAAACAAACAAACAAACAAACAAAAAAAACTAGCCCCTGGGTAGTTCACTTTGAGCCTTACAGGCCCCAAATCCATAGGAAGGATTTTGGATTATATTTAGACATTTTCAGACACTCCAAAGAGGACCAAATTAACATCATTTAATAATTGATACTGAGATACACATTTTTAAAATAAGGATGTTTACACATTTCAGAGTAGAAAGAAAATATCTTCCTAAAGCCACCTTTCAAATATAAGAATTTCTCTAATATTAGTCTGACTGTACAGTAGACTAATTGTTAAATCAGAGATATTTGTCTTTTATGTCTCATCAAATATAGCTCTGCCCATGAAAAATTTCTCAGTAAAATTTTCATTTTATAAAAGCCCCTAACGCCATTAGTTTCATTGCCTAAAAGTGCTATGTTGAAAAATAACTTACAGATTTAAGTCTGTGTATTTAATGAAATTTAGATTTCTTTTTTTTGTGATGTTTTCCATTTCATTGGGTAACATTAGTTGGAAGTGTGTAGGGAAATATGTTTTATTGGAAAGGATAGAATTTGAAGGCAAAAGACTTGGGTTTGAGTCCTAGGCATGTTGCTTAGCCTCTTGAATCCCCAATTCCCATGTATGCAAAAGTGTATGTTACCCGCTGAACACCATGCAAATAGTTGTTGCTATTAGGAAAGTCATTCAATAGAGAGATTAATATCGGAAAAGAATTTGAGGTTTTAGTAGATAAATATTGATAAGTAGTTGAGTGGTTTCCTAATTAAAAATTGTGCTCTATTAAGTGTACTTTATTTCAAATTTGTTTTATTGGATTATTTTGGAAGATAAGATTAAAAAATTATCTTAGGCATATTCGTTGTTCAGAATTTTCTTTTGATATTGCTTTATTTTTTAGCTAATTATAGGCTAGATATATTCTTAGGATAGAATATTTATTTTTATTCACTCATTATAGGTTAGATATATTCTTAGGATAGAATATTTATTTTTATTCACTCATACTTTATTTTTTTTTGAGATAGTCTCTGTCCTCCAGGCTAGAGTGCGGTGATGTGATCTTGGCTCACTGTAACCTCCACCTCCCAGGTTCAAGTGATTCTCCTGCCTCAGCCTCTCGAGTATCTGGGACTACAGGCGCCTGCCACCACGCTCGGCTAATTTTTGTATTTTCAGTAGAGGCAGGGTTTCACCATGTTGGCCAGGCTGGTCTTGAACTCCTGACCTCAAATGATCCTCCCACCTCTGCCTCCCAAAGTGCTGGGATTACAGGTGTGAGCCACCACGCCCGGCCTATTCACTCACACTTTTAAAATAGTTTTCCAGTTCTCTCTGTCTACCGGTTCCTTCATGACTTTGCATGCATGCATGGTGCATTTGCTGTTCCTTTTGTCTGAATGTCCTCACTCTGCTTCCCTTGTCTCTGCCAGCCCATGCCTTCCAACCAGACTAACTTGGGTTCGTCCTTCATCGCTTAGTTCTAGTGGTTGGTTACATCCTTTTTTTTTTTGTCTTTTTCTTTTTAGTAGTTATATTCTTAAGGAAACCTTCCCTTAACTGCCGCTTCTAGATTTGGTGCTCATTTTCTCTTCACACAGCGCTGTGTGTGTATCTCCAACCTAGCCATATCTCCATCAGATGCTCATATCTCACCTTCCAGGGAAAAGGAATCCAGCCATGAAAATATAATTTCTATGTATGAGCAGATTTGCTGAGGAAGTGAGGGCCTGGTGATATAGAAAGAACTGGATTGGGGCTTATATGTCTATATTTATATGTATATCTATATCTATCTATATATCTATATCTATATATCTATTAGTAGTAGGGAAAGGAATAACTCATATTGGAACTAAAACAAATAGGTCTATCTTAGTCTACGTACAAACAAAATTGATAATGATGAAGTAAAATTGACAACGTTTGAAAATTTAACAACAGTTATCAGCAGCTCAGAATTTCTACCAAATCATGGTGAAACATGATACAATGAACCAAGGCATCCGTTCTGAAAGTTTGAGGATTGCAACTGTCTACATGTACACAAGCCTAGTGGTAGAACAGCAAATCAGAGTCCTCAGAAAATCCCAGCAATAGACAGGGTTGTTTTAAAATACATAAATAATAAATATTAGAAACACTACAACTCAGTTGGTTGGTTACTTGCATAGACCACCCTTAGTATGTGAAAATGAAAGCCTGTGGGATTGCCCATTCATCTATAATACAACGAGAATGGACTGGCATATTTGGATCTGTTTATAGTCCATCAATAGGATCTCAGCAGATGGCACTTTAGAAGATTGGGGTCCATTGTGGGTGAATGGATGTTCTGCTCAATGATTGTGGGTGGCGTTGAACTGTGTGACACAGTTCTGAAAGATGTTTGCCTGCATGTATGTGGTCAAAGAAGTATATCTCACCAGTGGCAAATCAAACAACCAAAAAATTGCTTTAGAATTAAAATTATGTTTAAGCCCTAAAAGCTTTACTTAATGCAGCTCTTTGGATTTTAGAAGCCATGGCAGTACTAGATTTGAATTTGTAGTATAAATTGAATGGTAAATTTTAGAAATTTAAAATATTTGTGGATATACTAAATGTTTTACTTAACATACTATTACACATCTATTAATTTTAAAATGTTTCTGTATTTTTTAAAAGGGCGATTACTGAGAGCCAATCAGATAAGTTTCAACTGGGACAGGCTTGCTAGCTGGATCAACCTTACCGAGCAGTGGCCATACCGGACCTCATGGCTCATATTATATTTGGAAGAGACTGAAGGTATTCCAGATCAAATGACATTAAAAACCATCTACGAAAGGTACCTTTTTTGATCTCTTTGTATTTTACTTTATTTTAGGTTGAGTTAAAAAAAAATGCATATAAAGCAGACAATACAAAATAATATGTATAAAATGTGTACTTCTGGATTTAATCATTCTTTTTAATTCCATTATAATTTTGGAGTTGTATTAGCACAGGTATATATTCTGTCATGTAAAATCTATGGCTTTGTTTGGACATACTTTTCCTTTTTCAGGTATATAAAGTTTATTTAAAATTTTTTTAAATTTTTTAGAAACAGGATCTCTCTCTATCACCCAGGTTGGAGCACAGTGGCACAATCATAGCTCACTGTAGCCTCAAACTCCTGGACTCAAGTCATCCTCCCATCTCAGTCTCCCAAGTAGCTGGGACTGTAGGCGTGCACCAAGATGCCTGGCTCTTTCTTTTTATTTTTTGTAGAGGCAGGGAATTGCAGTGTTGCCCAGGCTGGTCTTAAACTCCTGGGCTCAAGCATTTCTCCTGTCTTGGCCGCCCAAAGTGCTGAGATTACAGGTGTGAACCACTGTGCCCAGCGTTAGTGTATAGTTTATATATTAAAACTTCTAAGATTTCAGATAACTTTTATTTCCTTAGAGTATTGTCAGTATATGGTTTTCCTATCTTTCTAGTTCCTATTTTTTATGTACACATTTAATGTTTTCTAAGTAAATAACTGGTTTTAGAATTATAGATGTTGTTTTATTAGTCCACAGATTTGAGCTCTTCTAGGTTTTGCTGTTTAATTTATGTGAAAGTAGTTTAGTGGTTTAAACCTGTATGCTGTATCAAGTAGGTGTTCTAGTAGATGCAGTGATATATAATTACTGTCTGCCTATTGAGAAGTGGTACTGAATTGCATCTGGTCTTTGAGGTTTTACAAATCATCTTATTGTGAGATGCATGATTCGTTTTTCTCTTGGTTCTGTAGTACAATATTTTATTGTACATACAAGGTTTTATTTTGTGAATAAACGTTTGTATTATAATACAGGTGCTGTATAATTATGAATGCTTGTTAAGCGGTTAAAACTTAACTTTTAAAAAGATTTAAGTGCTTCATAATAATTCATAGCAATATAATGAGGTTTATTTTTCGCATGTTATATTTATACATAAAGCCCTATTTAATGTAAACAGGTAATCCCTTGACACTCTCATCTATCCTCGAGATTGTTGTTGTTATCATTTGTGTGTAAATAAAAATGTGTCATGAAAAAGAATAAGCCTTCGTTTAGGAACTGTGGAGCGATGGCTTAAGAAACAGTAGTGGAAGGAATTTGTGGCTGCTTTAGATTCTTAGACCCTGTCTGAATTGGTATTGTTTAGGAGTAGTATATTACTCCAGGAATGTATTTCTAGATTTCAAGAAATTTGTAAACTTGGGCACAGGAGAACTAGTTGTCTCACATGGGTCCTTACTTAAGGAGGTCGAGTCACTTAGTGTTCCTGACCTCCTTCCTTCACGTCAGGTACTTTGCTAGGTGCCTTATATATTCTTGAAGCTTTGGAAAGTGCAGAGGTCTTAGGTGGGGATAGAATGAGGGATGTGAACTTTGCTTTGCCATTAAACCAACTCATTACTTTAAACTTCGGCATTTGGCAGGCTTGCCATCTATGACTGGGCTGGATTTGGGGTGATTTTGAGATGCTTTTCTTCTCTTTCTGGTGAAATAAGTATATTTAAGTCTTAAATGCCTGCAACTACTTACAAAGAATACTTTGTAGCTAGTCTAAGGAAGAGAAAAACTATAGTAAGCAATCGTTGATAATTCGTACGAATTGACTTAAAATAATTATATATAATAAGGATTTGGAATGAAAAACTATAGGAAGACACTTTGATCAACATATTGAAAAGCCAGATATTAAAATATGTAAGAATAATCTAGATGACTATGTTTCTAGTTAACTGTAGTTGAGTTCTTTGATGCTATTGCTTGTCATTTGAATAAGAGAAAGTTTTATTTACAGCCGACAAAAAGCAGCAGTATGTAATTGATATTCATTTGTTGTATTAAAGAAATCTGATTTGGTAAAAACAATCAGAAAATAATATTTTTAACGCTAGTAGTAAAATTTATTTTTTTAATCCATAAAAAGCCTCATTTATTTTTATTGCAATTTGATGACACATCTGCTGGCTTTATTCAGGTGAAAAAGAAAATGTTGGTTCTTGGTGTTTGGTGAAATTGTGTTGTTAAATTATTTTCTAAATTGTTCAACTTTTAACAAATGACATTTGATACTAGCACTGGAAAGCAATTTCAGCGAATTAAATAGACCCCTCTGCAAACCACGGGAACATTAAGATGACACACTGTTCATTCAAGATGGTTTTAATTGGTACAATTATTGTAATTTTCTTGCAATTATGTGTTGAGCTGAAATCTTTTGTCTGGATCATTTGAGAGTTTTTTTTTTTAACATTTAGTAAGAAAGGGAGTAAAATAAAGACTAAAAATTTTCTGTCTAGTATTTATTGCAGCATTTTAGACAACCATTGAAATATTTTAGTCTAAAACTTTATTTCTGGCATTTAAAGCGGAATGATAGTGGTTTTTTAAAAAATGAATTTAAGTAGTTTTCATGAAGATAGTGCTTTAAATTTCTGTTTTGACACTGCACAGCCAATCTTTTACCCAGGATGATATGGTCAGAATGATTTTGCGATAGGATAACAACATTCTTTATTTTGGTACTTTATTTTGATGTTTAAAGAACAGTTGAATAAGTTCTAAGGGTGCTTCAGAATAGTAGCCATTTTCCATTTCATTGAAGTAGCAATTTGCTGTACAGACACTATGGACATCTAATTTATGACGTTAATAGACCTGTTATTTTTAAATTATTCAAGCAGTGTTATTTCTATACATTATTTAGGGCATTCTCATAATAAAACATCATATTTTATGATAACCCCTCCTGATATTCACCCAAAGCTTTCATAAGCTTCATTTTATCACATCTAGCCATCTCATACCTCTTGTAGCTCTCACTAACCTGCTTGCTCTCTCCATCATTTTCTGGTTGATGATCAGCTCTCCTTCCCTCTCTTCCCTGCCATCATTTGGCCTGGATTATTGCACAAGCTTGTTTCTTTTGCATGTGGACTTAAGTTATGAATGTGGATAGCATGAAAAATTTAACATTTGTTAGTTTAGAGGAAGTTGTTGCTTCATCTCCTTTGTAGTACAAAGTCCATCCTTTGTACTGATAATTTTTCTCTTTAGTTTTTGAGATACTAGCAATATTTATTCCAAAAACTGTTTAATACATGCTATTTTGGTGTTTTTCATATATAGCTTAGAATCTTCATTAAATTCCTTGTTTTTAATATATGACTTATCTGTAGGTATTGGTGTTGTCATCATTCAAAATTTATTAAATTACTGTCTTTTATATAATTATTGTTTCCATCTTTATTCTCAAAACACACTTGCTTTGACTGTGGAGTTTCAATATTTTATCCATATCTTTATCTTTTTAAAGAGAAAGCCTGATCTAGTTATTTGTAAAATTACAAGATAATTCCCCATATAGGAGAGAAAACTAAGCAGGTTTTTACTGAAATAAAGATTGTATCATCTATAATAGAAATCATATTTTATCTGGACAGAAATAAATGACATTTGTATATTTGCCAAGTTCAGTGTGAAAAGTGAGCCTGCAAACCTTGTATAGAGATACCCATAATCAGATGTAATGTTGACCATTCAATGTGCATTTCTGGCTTCGCATTATTTTTATCCATGTCTTTGTGAAAATTGGACAATTCAGATTTCTAAAGATAAAGGTGAAGGGCATAATTTTTTAGCTTATTTTGATGTATCTGTAAATCATGCCTACTTTCGTTGTTTGGAGAAAACAGTGAAATGCATTAAACTAGATGTGTTTGGCCTTTTTTTAGTTTACCTATTTGTGTATTTTGCTACTTATTTATTTTGTTGTTGTTACTAGATTTCTAGCAACATACAAAGATGTGAGAGAAATTAAGGGGAGAAAGCTTAAAATTCATTCATTTATTCATAAAACAGTTATTGGACACCTATTATGGACCAGGCACAGTTCCAGGAGCTTGGGTGTATCCATGAACAAAACCAGCAAAGATCCCTGCCCCGAGGAGCTCGCAGTCTGTCAGAGAGTGATGGGTAATAAACAACATATATAATACATAATTAGCATGTTAAAAGGCAGCAAGTGTGGTGGAAAGGATAAAAGGTAGAAGAGAGTTAAGGAGATGAAGAGTAGTGCAGGTTCTGCATTAAGTAAGGGGATCAGAATTGTCCTCATGGAGAAGGGAAGAGTTGAGGAAGGATTGAAGGAGGCAAGAGAGTTTTCCAGGCAGGTATCTGAGAAAGCATTTCCAGGCAGAGGGAACAGTTCCAGGGCAGAGAGCACCTGGAATCGATGTTGAAGGAACAGCAACAAGGGAGCTGATGTGGTGAGATGGGGTGCAGTGAAGCGAGTGAGTAGGAGGTGAGGTCGGGTCACCAGTGGGGTTCATGGACCCCTTTTGGAGGACCATGGTAAGGACTTTGGCTTTTACCCTGAGTAGGATGGGGATTCATTGCAGGGTCTTGAAAAATGTGTAGCCATTACCCTGATGCTTCAGGGCCTATTTGCTGTATCAGTGCAGCTTGGCCTGAGTTAGGGAATCCTGTTGATTTAAGGGAGCTTGTTTTGAGACTCTCACGGTGGGAAGGGAATAGGAATGAACCTGGGTGGAAAAATTAAGGTAAATGAAAAGTTCAGAAAGTAATTGGCTATCCCACAGTAAAGATGAAATGATAATAGAGTCAGGCATGGTGGAGTACACCTGTACTGCTGAGGCTGAGGTGGGAGGATCACTTGAGCCTGGGAGTTGGAGGCTGCAGCGTGCCATGACTGTGCCTATGAATAGCCACCACATTCCAGCCTGGGTGACTAGTGAAACCTTGTCTTTTAAAAATAATGAAAGTTGGGTTATAGAAATAGCACACTGTGGCATTTTCTATGTGAGCTAGGAAGTAAATAAGCTCACCTACAGTCCTGTTGCAGGGTATTGAAAGAAAATTAGTTATTCTAAACATCTGCAAGAATTTATAGGACTAATTTCCCTTTGTGTCTCCCGTCGCAATACTTTCTTATTTCTTAGGATCGTTTTATTCTTTATTTTTTAATGATGGGTTTATAGCCAACTTTTTGTATCATTTAAAAAATTGCCTTCCTTCCCTTTTCTTGCCATGTCTGGCTCTCTGATATACAAACCCCTGGTTGAGAGTGAGTGAAAGGTGATTTGTGTGGCACTGAAGACTGCTAGGTGTAGGAAAGATATCATGGGCAGGAGAGCAACTAATGAGTTGCTTTTAGAATAATAATGATATTGACTTATAGATAGTATAAAGTGCAAATGATGGTCTGTGCATATCAAATTGGGCTCTAAAGACAAAAGGGTATAATTGGTCAAAATCTATATTCAGGCACCAGGTTTCTGCTGGAGTTCGCAGTGTCCTCAGCCTGGCTCCGGCTCCTTCTCCCTCTTACTGTTTACTTTCCACGTGCTCTTCTCTTTGGCCCCTCCCACCTCCTTCTTCTGGTCTCATCTTAAATATTACTGCCTTAGGAAGCCTTTTGTTACCAAGCCCCCGCATCCTTCGAGGCTTTATTAAATGAGTCCTTTATGTACTAGTGTGTTCTTTCATAGCACTGGCCATAGTTACCTTCTTATAAGTATTTGCATTGCCATTTCTTTAATATTTGTCTCCTGAATGAGACTATAGACTTAATGAACTGTAACTTTCTTAAACATTGCTGCATTTTTTTGCTTCTAGACAAGTGATCGGTATTTAGGCAGTAGTGGGTATTTCTGAAAGAATAAAGAAATCTGATGATAACTTTTGGATTGAGGAAGGCATGGATTGGAGAAGTGGTAGATGAGAAGCCTCACTTTATCTTGAAGAGAATCCTGTCCGTCCAGATACTTCATTCTTTAGGCTTAAATATGGGTAAAATGTTTATTTTGTTATATACCCGTATATCCCTGGGCCAGACACATAGTAGCTTCTCAGTACACATTGACTGGATGATGACTGTATATTTCACCTAACACTTGGTGGTTTCTGCCTTATGTCAGGTGATGCTAAAATCACAGCAGTGTTTTTGAAGGCATTCCCTGTAACTCTGAGTTCAGCTGCATTTCTAAGGTTGCTTACATTCATAATCCATTTATGAATGCCATGGTCTGGTGGAGTTGCTTTGTGCTTTTTAAAATTTTTATTTCAATTGCTTTTGGAGTACAAGTGGTTTTTTGTTGCATGGATGAATTATTTAGTGGTGTAGTCTGAGATTTTAGCGCACCCATTATCCAAGTAGTGTGGATTGTACCTAATATGTAGTTTTTTTGTCCCTAGCTTTCCTCCCATCCTGTCCCTTCTGAGTCTCTAAAGTCTATTATTTTACTCTGTATGTTTTTGCTTACTCATAACTTGGCTCCCACTTATAAGTAAGAACATATGGTTGTTGGTTTTCCACTCTTGTGTTACTTCACTTAGAATAATGGCCTCAAGCTCCATCCACATTGCTGCAAAATGTTATTTTGTTCCTTTTAATGGCTGAGTAGTATTCCATGGTGTATATAAACCACATTTTCTTTATCCACTCCTTAGTCAGTGGGCACTTAGGTTGGTTCCACATCTTTGCAATCGTGAATTGTGCTGCTATAAACATACATGTGCAAGTGTCTTTTTCATATAATGACTTTTTTCCCTTTGGGTAGATACCCAGTAGTGGGCTTGCTGGATCAAATGGTGGATCTACATTTAGCTCTTTGAGGAAATCTCCATATTGTTTTCCATAGAGGTTGTACTAATTTACATTCTGGTGGAGTTGCTTTGGATTGGCTGCTTCTAGACAGGTTCTTCTCACTTCAGAGTCTTCTTACAGACTCAGTTTCTTCTTAGAGACTTGTTGTCAGAATTGTTTTTAAAAGGCCATGTACTTAGATGACTCCAGTTCTGTTGTGCTCAACATTTTAATTGTGATCATTTATTAAACAAATATTTATAGAATTTATTATATGCGGGGCACAGTCTAATAAAAGTAGTAGCTAATATATTATGTGAGCCCTCATTCTGTCCCATGCATTGGATTAAGCACTTTACCTAGATTATCACATTTAATGCAGGTTGCATATCCCTAATCTGAAAATCTGAAATCTGAAATGCCCCCAAATCTGAAACTGAGTGCCGACTCACTGGAGCATTTGGGATTTGGGATTTTTGGATTAGGGATGCTCAGCTGGTACTGCCGACACTCCCAAATCTGAAACACTTCTAGTCCCAAGCATTTCAGATAAGGAATACTCAACCTGTACTTCTAACCCTAAGAGGCAGAGAGCAGGAGTTACCTAAGACCTCACAGCTGTAACTGTGTGCTTCCCCAGGCCTGTTTCTGGGGGCCAGGAGCCTGTCCTCTGTAGCTGCCAACTAGGCAGTGGGTCTGAGATACCAGAAATATAGAACTAAATATTTTAATTTCCAGACAGATTTTAACTTTTCATTGATATATCTATGAGTATTTAGAATAACTTATAAGGTATCAGTGGGAGTGTTACAGCAGACAGAAATTTTTCTGCAGTGTTGAATTTATCTTTTCTATTGAAAAATGTGAACAACTTAGCAACATATAAAATCTCAAATAAATGCTTTATTTAGTTCTAATTGTGTCTAGTAACTGTGCTAGGTTTTGCGTGGAAAGCTTTAAAAAATCACTTCTGATATTTAGCACTTAAACATCTGGTACATCTGTTTGTTTAAGCCTTTATACCATTTTTATGTCTACTATGTGGCTATAATTTTTTTAGGTAACTTTTTCAATAGGTTTTTTTTTTCTTTTTTGTTTTTCTTTGAGATGGAGTCTCGCTCTGTCACCCAGGCTGGAGTGCAGTGGCGTGATCTCGGCTCACTGCAAGCACCGCCTCCCGGGTTCACGCCATTCTCCTGCCTCAGCCTCCTGAGTAACTGGGACTACAGGCGCCCGCCACCACGCCTGGCTAATTTTTTTTGTATTTTTAGTAGAGACGGGGTTTCACCGTGTTAGCCAGGATGGTCTCAATCTCCTGACCTCGTGATCTACCCACCTTAGCCTCCCAAAGTGCTGGGATTACAGGCGTGAGCCACCGTGACCAGCCAATAGGTTTTCTTTTACTTTTGATTTTGAAGGTATTTTCTCAGACTTTACTCTCATAATGCCATTTTCAGTGTTTAATGCAAACGTAGAATGAAGAAAAAATGTTAAGTGTTCCAAAGTCGTGTTTCTAACGTCAACGTGAAAAACTCAGGTATATTAACCCAGATCTTCATTATCCAAAACCCTTATTATACGAGTTATCTTAAAAGATTTAACATTGAAAAAGTATATACAACATTCCAAAGTTCTACAATGTTTGGAATTGTTGGAAACTAATACCAAAGACAATTTCTTGAAATATATGTTTTAATATGTAAGCAATACATGTTTAATATGTAAAAAAATTATTACTTGTGCAGGTTTACCGTTTATTTTATAATATAGTAAGAGCATTGTGTGTAGTCATGTTTTTCAAACAACTCTGATTATTAAAGAATTCAATTTACCAAAAAAATTACGTACGCCTTGACAGATCAAGTAGCCAACTTTTTCCAGAAGTTGATTTTTCCAGTAAAGGTTTGTGATTTCAGAATTTCAAATCAAAATATTTAAAGACTTTTTAAAATACAAGAATAAACAAAAGTGATTTGTAACAAAAATCCCAGCTAATTCAAATGCTAAGAAAATGTCGAGCTGCTGGTGTAAAACCATGCTGCAGAAGTGGCTCCTGTTAGCAATATTCAAAAAGTCCACAAGATGGGAGCATTTCACTACAAACATTATTAGCACGTTCGGCCAAAAATAAGATGTAATACATTTTGCTTTCCCCTTCCGTAGAAAAATAAGTGAGAGTTTAATTAAAGGTTGAATTTCCTTTTTTGTTGTTGTTTAAAAAAAAAATGGCTTCAGGACATTTTTTAGCACTGAGAATCACGATCATAGGCAAATGAATGGGTATCTATTCATATGACGTAGTTTTTAAGTGTTGTACTACTTTTGTCTCCTCAAATTAGTTTAAATTAACTTTTGGGAAAATAGTGACTATGAAAAAAGAGGAGCGTAAAGAAATCGATCTGCTTACAAATTTGCATTTAGATATAAAAATATTAAATCCTAAACATTGTAGAACTTCGATTCTATACTTTTTAAACATTAAATCTTTTAAGAGAACTTGTATAATAAAGATTTTGCTTTAATCTGCAACATATTCATAGATCTACTTTGAGTTCAGAGCCTCCTTTCTCTATGCCTGTCATTCAGTTTTATTACCGAACATTTGCATTCTATATATGATTAATGTAATACACTTCTAGATTTCTTAAAGGCGACAATTGCATGGACAATTCATGACTTGGTAGCAACTTATGATATTACTAGTGGTGCCTAAAACAGCTCTGAAAATTTGATCTCATGTACTTTTGTCGGAACATTTAAAAATATCAAGTATAAACTCTTGATGCCAAAAAGCAGGCTTTGCTTTTTAATGATAGACACTATTTTCACATGGAGTCAGTTATGAATTATTTTGCCTCTCTTACCACTTTACTAAAGTCTTCTCTCATTACCCTAGCCGAAAGTATTGCTTTGTCACCTGAATTACTAATATCTGATTACTTGCATGGTCATAACTGGGTAGATATCATGCAGTAATATACTGTTTTTTAGACTTGTACTCCCAGTGGAAGCCTTTTTCCAAATCTTATGCAAAAGTCCAATAAATAAAGCAGAATTAATATAAGTTTATTGATTCAAATTATAACATTTCCTAACAAATTCAGTTAGTGAGAAAAATATTAAAATTGGAGAATTGTGGATGACTGTTAAAATCCTAAATTGGTTTAAACATCTCTTTGTTTCTCTAATTAATTTTGGGACTGTAACATGAAGAAAATCCTAAATCATGAGTAGACACAAATGTTACCAGTGTTTAAACTTTCTCTGCGATGACAGGATGTTTTCATTTAATCTGATCTAGAAACTTGAAAGATTGATTGGGAATATTGTTTTATAGGTGAATCACCAGTAGTATCTTGGAGTTGTTCACATTTCTTATAATTATTTGAAGTGTTCTCTGCTTCTCTGACTAGGTGAAAGTCATGCCATGCAATTTTTAAATCATTTTTACAGTCTTTGCTCAGGCTTCTAGGCTGTAGTGTAGTGTACTGGTTTGCATAATTTTGTAAACAAAAAGTGCTGATCTGGATTCTGAAAAAATGATGAAGGAAATTAAATATGTGCATGAAGATGGAGGAGAAGCTTTATTTCAAAGTCTGCAAAAAACTGAAACTAAAAGAAAAACCCAGGATGATTTATGAGCACAGCTTATTTGTTGATCTTCTTCAGTGTGTTAAAATGTAATATGTAACAGCGTTCTTTTCTATTATAGTTATAAGGAGTTAAAAATGTGTAAGTCATTACCTGAGGGATTTTGAGCCATGTCTGTGGCTCCTGTTTGAACTGGTACAGTGAGCAGTCAGCAGCTTTTGAAGCAGTCAGGAGCAGGTACCCGCTCTGCTGCTATGTCTGTGGTGGTGGTGTATCCATTGCTTACCTCTCTGAGCCTCAGTTTCCTCATGTTAAAAATGGAAATAATAAATACCTCATGGGATGCAGAGAGAGAAGTTAGATAAACTAGGTAAAGCGCCTGCCTCAGAGAATGGCAGACAGTAGGTATTCAGCCAATTCGTTCTTTTTAAATTTCCTTCTCAATTCTTCATAACTTTTAAATATAGTTTCCCTGTTAGAGTTTATATAAGAAGAGGGATACAGAGCCCCTAAATGTACCTTCCTCAGAACATTCAACGTAGTAGACATGAATGAAGACAGTGCCTTACCAGTATTGTACTTGAACCTAGGCAGATACCCCTTTTGAGTTTTTATCTTTTACCCTCCCTGGTTGTTGATTGTTTTTTTCATCCATCTAGTTTTCAGAATTGCAGCCTTAAAGCCAAAGACAGTTTGTGTATATGATGACATTCTACTGAGTTTAAGGGTTTTTTTAATCCTTTAAATTACATGCATGCAAGTTTCCTTCCTTCATATAAAAACATGATCTTGGGCCCTGATGTTCTGGCCAAATAGATCATCTTGGAGATATACACCCTCAGTGGGAAATAATTTTTGTTTAATGTAGAGTTATCTCTTCTAGTAAGTGAAATAATAACTTTGTTTAGCTCTGCCAGTGGTTTCCATGGCAACTTACACAAGTGCTTTTATGGTTTGCACTATTTAACCCTAATCACACCATCCTTAAACACTAAGTCAAACACATTAGATACTTGCAAATGTCTTCTTTTAAACCAGAAATAAACAGACAAACACACTTGAAGAAGGCATGCCATGATGATCTGTTTGGCCTGCAGAGCATATAAGCGCTTCGTTGTTTCCTAGTGTAGTTACCCAATAAGATGCCTATAAAATGCAAACTTACTTTTGTAGACCTTGAAAAGTGAGTGTCAGTGAGAACACCTGGCACTGTTCGCATTGTTGTCTTGAGAATATTCTGTGACCACCACACGAGCACAGGTGCCTCTTTTCTTTTCTGGCAAGTACTTTTCTCCGTTGAGAGTTGTTGTGTACTTAATGCAGTCTTCTGCATGTGGACAGCTTCGGCTGTTAGTACTTTTATTACTTTGGCTGTGGCAGACAAAGTGTCTATTTTCTGACCCACTAAGCTAATGTTCTTTCCAACATGGTAGGAAAGGTGACTCATGGAATAGTTATGAAAATACTTTTACAAGAATATTAGGAATGATTAAAACCGATAGGATGCAGCAAAGGCAGTGCCCAGAGGGAAATTTATGGCTGTAAATGCCTACATTAAAAAAAGAGAAAGATATTAAATTAATACCCTAACCTAACACCTTGAGGAGCTAGAAAAAGAAGAGCAAATTAAACTCCAAGCTAGCAGAAGGAAGGAAATAATAAAGGTTAGAGTGGAGAGAAATAAAATAAAGAATAGAATAACAATAGAAAAAAGCAATGAAACCAGAAGTATTTTCCTTGAAAATATCAGCAAATTGACAGATCCAATGTGGAAGTCTAGGCTCAGAGGTAGATCTAGAGGCCAAGGTGAGCAGAGGTGCCTCGAGTTGGAGTTGCTGCTGAGGCCAGGACCTGTTCCTGAGGATTGGTGAGGGTGAATAGGGCTTAATCATGTAGATTTTTCTCAAGTATTTTTTCCAGTCTGTTTGGAACCAGGGAAGTGAGGATTTTAATTTGGGGATTACATAGACAGGAAAAACCACAATTTTATGCAGATTACAGGTTGGAAAAGTCATTACTAACATTCCTATCATCAGATTTAATGTTGAGATGGTAACTTATAAAAGCCATACAGGGCTGGGCGCAGTGGCTCACGCCTGTAATCCAGTACTTTAGCAGGCCGATGCAGGCAGATCACCTGAGGTCAGGAGTTCAAGACCAGCCTGGCCAGCATGGTGAAACCTCGTCTCTACTAAAAATATAAAAATTAGCCAGGCGTGGTGGCTGGTGCCTGCACTCCCAGCTACTTGGGAGGCTGAGGCAGGAGAATTGCTTGAACCCAGGAGGCAGAGGTTGCAGTGAGCTGAGATTGCACCACTTCACTCCAGCCTGGGCAGCAAGAGCGAAACTCCATCTTAAAAACAAACCCAACAAAGAAAACATACAGAATTCCAAGTCTGGGATTTAGGAGGACAGAGCCATACTGAAGATGTTATTATTCAAACACAGATGCTATGGAGCAGACAGTTGTGACCGAGACCGAACTGGCATTTCCAAGTCAGTGTTAGTTGCCATGTTGATTGAGAGCTGAGAAAAGCCATTTTAATGGCATTTGCAAATAAGCAGGACATGGAACAGGCCATGACTCCCTCAGAGATGTACATTCACTTGGGTTATCTGCCTCGAAGGACTGAAAATGGCAAATATTCAAAACTTCAGCAACCAGAGGCACTGGCCTTCATGAGACAACGGAATGGTTAGTTGAAACATTAAAGAGCAAACAACAGTACAGTCACTTCTGCTCCTCTGAAATGAAGATGGCCTCACATATCCCTTTGGAAACAGTCAAGTGTGCTTCTCATGACTAAAGGTTAAAGCTGTAAGACTGTTGGCATTTACTGAACTGACTGTGGCATTTGTAGTAAATATAAAAAATAGATACTTAGTTGAAAGGGTAATTCATCTTGATTGAGCCAATTGTGTTCTATGTTGTAGGACATGCTGCTTCCCTGCTTTCTTAATGTTAAGTACACATTCCATTTGTATGGGATTTTTATTCAAATAGTCCTATTAAAGTATGCACTTTTGTTGGGAAAAAACAAAACCTATTTTTTGAACTAATGGTTGTGTCTTATTTGTGTAAACACTAGTAAATATCTTAACTCTTTTTTTTTTCCTAAAATGAATTTGCAAAGATTGGACTAAATAGAATAGACTAGCAAATAGTGTGGGTAGCATAGCCTTCATTTTCTTAATTGACCACTTTGTATTAAGCTATTTTGTTTAAAAGCTTTTGGATATAGGCCTGACATTGAGATCATTATTTTAGTGGTTAACTTTACTGACTTATCTGCAGCTAACATCGTACTCAGTGGTGAAAGACTGAAATTATCCCTCCTAAGTTAAAAGAACAAGACAAGGATGCCTGCTGCTATGTACGAATGCTTGTGTCCTGCCAAAACTTTTATGTTGAAGCCCAAATGCCCAATATGATATTATTTAGAGTTGATGCCTTTGGTAATTAGGTTTAGATGAGGTCATGAGGGTGGAATCGTTGTATGGGATTAGTGCCCTCCTAAGAAGAAACCAGAGAGCTTCTCTCTGTCTCTCTGTAGTGTCCTTGATGTCAGGACCTAGGAACAAGATCATTTGCAAACCAAAAGAAGGCCCTTACCAGAACCTGACCACCTGGCACCTTGATCTCTGACTTCCAGCCTCCGGAACTTCAAGAAATAAATGTCTGCTGTTTAAGCCATCCAGCCTATGGTATTCTGTTATAGCAGCCTGAGCTAACCAAGATACCCACTTTCACCACTGCTATTCAGCATTGCACTAGAAGCTCTAGCCATTGCAATTGGACAAACAAAATAAATAAAAGAATCCAGATTGGATGATTCTTCTATATATAGAAAAATCCCAAAGAGCCCACAGAAAGCTGTTAGAGCTAATTAATTCAGCAAAGTTTGCAGGATACAGATCAACACACAAAAATCAGCTGTGTTTCTGTACACCTTCAGTGAACAATCTGAAAGGAAATTAAGAAGGCAGTTCATTTTACAGTAGCATCTAAAAGAATAAAATACCTCAGAATAACTTTGACCAAGAAAGTTAAAGACTTGTACACTGACAACTTAAAAAGATTGCCAAAAGAAATTAAAGAAGATCTAAATAAGTGGGAAGACATCCTGTGCTCATGGGTAGGAAGACTAAATATTAGGATGTCACTACTACCTGAAGTGATCTACAGATTCAATATTATACCTATCAAAATTCCAGTAGCCTTGTTTTGCAGAAACAGAAAACTGATCCTTAAGTTCATATGCAATTGCAAGATACCTCAAATAACCAAACAACCTTGAAAAAGAAGAACAAAGTTGGGGGACTGACACCTCTCAATTTCAAACATACTACAAAGCTACAGTAATCAAAACAATGTGTCACAGGCATGAGGATGGACATATAGAGCAATGGAATAGAATTGAGAATCTAGAAAAACCCATACATCTATGTCCAGTTGGGTTTTGGCAAGGATGCCAAGTCCATTTAATGGGGGAAAGAACAGACTTCAACAAATGGGGCTGGGACAACTAGATTTCCACATGCAAAAGAATGAAGTTGGACCCCTATCCCACACCATGTACAAAATTGACTCCAAATAGATCAACCTATGCTTTCCCAAGCACAAGGTTTTGTCAATATCAGAAAGGACAATTAAGGTGAAAATTATTCTATTTTAAAGGAGTAGAGTTTTTGAGGAAGAACACCTTTTGTGCATGTGTAGTTTATTCCTTCTATAAATATTTATTGGACAACAGTGTTGTGACAGTATTCTGTGCAGGCCACTGGAGATACAGTGGTGGAAAAAACTAAACTTGTTCCCAATTTTAATGGAATTTCCAGTCTAGATTGGGAGATAAACATTAAGAAAGTAATTCCACTAGTGCAGAATTATGATACATGTTATGCAAGAAAGTGTATATACTCTGGGGGCTTGTAATGAAGGAACATAAGTTGGTCTCCAGGATGCTCTCTGAGGAGGGGGAAATTGCACCGAGCACAAAGGATGGGTAGGAATTAACAGGGTGAAGATGGAAGTGTGTAGCCAGCTCCTGAGGTATCCAGGGTTTTTGCCTTTTCACAGATGGCAGTGGGTGTATAAATGGACTCCATTTTTTCTTTGTTTCTGACTTTTTGGCAGCAATGCCAAGTGGCTGTTTTCTGTCTGTGTGTTCTGTCTTGTCTCCCAGAATCTCCAAAGTGTTCTGTGCATGGATGGTATTTAATAAATGAACATTCACTGGTAGAAAGTATTTGAGAGTCTATTAGAAGTTAAATTTGTTTCAAGGCAATACAATTCTAAGGCATTTAAGAGTTTTCTCTGTTTAAATTTTTAAAGAAAATGTGTCTTATTTTTTAACATCCTACTAAATAATGACATTATTAAGCAGCTACTTTTAGATAAAATGTGATAAATAATACTTTCTTCATAAATTCTGCCCTAAGAATCTGTTTATATTTTGATTTAAAATAGAAGTCTTTTATGTAATTTAAAACCTCATTTTGAATGGAAGTGATAGGAATAGTTTATGCAATTTCTGCCAAGGAATTAATATGGACTTTGTATAAACCACTGTCATTGATAATCAAAATGCTTTTAACTTACATTGATGTTGGCATTAACAAGTATTGCTAGATTGGTAGCATAGAAGGAAATTGCATTTAGACTTACTAGGAGCTCATTGATGCCTGAGGTTTTATAATGCTTTCTTTGGGCCATTTAACTGCTGGCAACTTTAATTCACATGATTCATAATACTGGAAATTTAAATTCACTCTTAATTGAAAAGTGAAGTTACTTAAATTCTTTAAATTCTAACCTTTGGAAAAATATCTGAAAAATAAAGGCACATATGATTTTGATGGCCCACTGCCAAAAGATTATCATTTACATAAATATCTCTTTCAGCAGAAGAGTTTAATGTATTGAGCGCAGAAGGTTAGAATAGAGACTTCAATCTGGAAGCCAGCAGTAGCCTGTTGGCTTGTGAACAGCAGCATTGTTCATCATACTGAGAACACTGTTGCATTCAGGCAGAAGCAGAGCTGGCATTAAAATGCAGTTAATTTGTTTCATGTGACTTGTCAGCTGTGTGTTTTTATCCAAATCTTTCTAGCTTCTCTTTTTAGTATTTTGTGTTCAACTCCTGAAATAGATGAACTACCTATTTAACTGTTTAAGCTCTGATTTTATTGCCACTTGCAACCATTCTCCAGGTTTTCCATTTCATTTTAAATATATTTAATAGTCAGTTTGAACACGATTTTAATGTATTAAAAGTAACCCCATCTCAGAGGGCTTTTCTGTCTTGTGCATGTGTCTGTGTCTGTAAAAGGGACTTTCTGAAATTAATTAAGATAAAATTGCTACCCTTATTTTCTCCCCAGCACCCTATTCTCTTCTTGTTTGCTAATTGTGTTCTCTGGGTTTTTCCCTTAGATGACTTTCAATATTTGGCTACTAGCCAAGTATTGGGTCTGAGCAGTAAAGTGCTAGTCCCAAAGAAATGATATAGCTGTTACTAGCATTAGAATAAGGTTCCCATTTCACTTTTTGAAGGGCGTGAAAATCTTACTGCTCCTCTGCAACTGTGCTCACTTAGTGTAATCTAACAGTTAATATTCTTGTTTAATTGGAAAGATATATCCAGTGATTCTTAAACAACTTTTTGAGGTGTAATTGACGTACAATAAACTGCCATATTTAAATTGACCAATCTCACGAGTTTGATAAATGTATATACCCACAAAGTCATTACCACAATCAAGAGAGTAAATGTTTCCATCAGTTCCAAAATTTTCAACCTCTTCCTTTGATACCCTCCCTTGTCTCCCTCCTGCCTCACATTCCTAACTTCACAGCAAACCTTGGTCTGATTGATACTTTAGATTGGTTTGCATTTTCTAGTTTTATACAAATGAAAACATACTGCTGTACACTCTTTATTGGCTGGATTAATTTATTGAGAGATTCATGCATGTTCTTTGTATCGGTAGTTCATTTTTTTTTTTTTTTGCTGAGTAGTATTCCATTGTGTGGATATACCACCATTTATTTATCCTTCCATCTGTTAGTGGACATTTGATTTGTTTCTAGTTTTCTCATCTACCTCTTGTCTTTTAACTTCTCTTTCTTTTTCTTCTCTTTATCCCTCGGTGATACGTTCTTGCTTACTGCCTTAGATCAGGAATTGTCAACATTTGACCATTTTTGACCTACAAAAACTACAGTTTCATACAGTAGTGTTTAATAAGTGTTTTTAAATGAATATTACTTACTTTTACATTCAAGAGTCTCTGCATGATACAGAATTGTTTACATATTGCTTCAACTCAGTTATACAAAATATTCTGCATAATAAAAGACTAAGTGACATATTAGGAGGTATTATGTCCGATTGGTTAAAGTATGTTTTTTCCTGTCTGTTTTTCTGTCTTATGTATATACATATATAGTAAGCATATATTGCGTTTACAATAGGAAACAAAACCCTTTTTAAAAAAGGAAAAACATATGCTTTTTTTAAATTTGTGTAATTTATTTATAAGTTCTTCATTTCTTGTTTTCTTTGCAAAGGAAAAACTGTGGTATTCTATTTAAAACATGGGTTTCAGAACCAGTCAGATTCGCTTTCCTAGTTGTGTGACTTTGGGCCATCTGTTTAATCTGTCTGAGGCCACTGTCCTCATCTGTAAAGCAATAACTCAATGAATCTTCATTGAGGGGTGACCCTTAGGTGACCCTGAGCATATGACACACCTGTGCATGTGCGGCTTTCCTTCTGTTTCCCCACCCAAGTCCTGCCATGGCCAAAGGCAGTAGAATTCTGGCCGTACTCATTGTTACCTTTTTTTGTAACCATACTAACTTTTCTGAGTTTCTTTCTCTTTTATTAAAAAAAATTTTTTTTAGACTGGATGAGGTGGCTCATGCGTGTAATCCCAATAGGGAGGCCAAGGTGAATGGAATGCTTGAGCCCAGGTGTTCAAGAGCCTCCTGGGCAACATGGCGAAATCTTGTCTGTATAGAAAAATACAAAAATTAGCCAGGCATGGTGGCGTGAGCCTGTAGTCTTAGCTACCCCGGAGGCTGAGGTGGGAGGATAACTTGAGCCGGGAAGCAGAGGTTGCATTGAGCCAAGATTACACCACTGCACTCCAGCCTGGGTGGCAGAACATGATTCTGTCTCAAAAATAAAAAAAAAAAAACAACAACTAAAAATTAAAAATAGATTTTTTGGCCAGGCATGGTGGCTCACACCTGTAATCCCAGCACTTTGGGAGACCGAGGTGGGTGGATCACCTTAGATCAAGAGTTCGAGACCAGCCTGGCCAACACGGTGAAACCCCGTCTCTACTAGTAATACAAAAATTAGCTGGGCATGGTAGTGCACACCTGTAACCCCAGCCACTAGGAAGGCTGAGGCAGGAGAATCGCTTGAACCTGGAGGCAGAGGTTGCAGTGAGCCGATGTGTAATTAGACCAAATCCATCAGACCAAGATGTGTAATTGTTGTATAAGTAACTTCAGGTGACATGCAGAATTTACCTTTCTAATTGTGACATTAATAACCTTTTTCATTGATTTCTTATTTGAAGAATATCAAAGAATATTCCAACAACTAAGGATGTGGAGCCACTTCTTGAAATTGATGGAGATATAAGAAATTTTGAAGTGTTTTTATCTTCAAGGACCCCAGTTCTTGTGGCTCGAGATGTAAAAGTCTTTTTGCCATGCACTGTAAACCTAGATCCCAAACTACGGGAAATTATTGCAGGTGGGTATTAGTAGTAAATTTAATTTTTCATCTGAAGTTCTAAGAATTTTTCATGTTTCTAACTTATTTGTATACATTTCTCCTGCTCTATGAAAAACCAAGAGGAATTGAACTAAGCACTACACAGGAAAATTAATGAAATTAAAGATCAGGAGTCTTGGCATCCTTTTGAGAATGTTAAGAAAATCCTGTTAGTATTTGTGGAACTCACTTTATTATGATCCCTATCCCCACCCCTCCTGCCCCCGCCCAAGTCCTTCCTTTGGAACTTTGGAATTGGATTTCTTTTAACATACAGTCATGACTTCATGATATCCATCCATTGTAATTTGCTTGTCACCAGTCTTCAGTTCTTAACAGGGATCTCTATCCAGGGAAGTAAGAAAATCTTTATATTACTTTTCAGATATTAACTTAAATCTGGGTACTAGAGTTTCAGGGTAGTGACATTAAGGCTTATGGAATAAATGAAGTTCTGGAGGTACCACTCTATGCACATGCACACACGTAAAACCTTCATTGAAACAGTCTTTCGTATGACATGGCTCTGCTGACCTGCCTTTGAGTTTTCCAGGAACTGTGAAGAGATTGCCTTAAACTACTTCTGTGTTCTATTTCCTAGGTACCTGTTACAAGGCTGATGTCAAAGGGTATTACATGGCTGTGGAATTTGTTGTTGTTCAGAGGTGGATGAGTCTCATAATTTGCAAACCCACAGTGTTTGCTAACATTATATGTGTTAATACCCAACAAATATGAGTTATTAATACTTGATAACATGAATAAAAATAATTGTTAGAATATCTTAAATCCTTTAAGAGTTAGAGAAGAGTCAATAGTTCCAATAACTGAAGAGAAGAATCCAGATATTGGTGACTTAAATGGTGAAAAAGCTTTTATGCAAAGTAGCTGGGCATTTCTCACTAAAAGGCCTGTGAGTTTTCAAGATTTTCTGTCTTCTTTTTTAATCTAGTTGGAATCCCTGGCAAGCGTGAGAAAGTCATGTTTCTGCCTAGTAACTAAAGAAGAATGTGATCATTGGACTAATTCCTAATGTCCTGTTTTCTCTTGCCTTCTGGGGTCTGATTGAATCTTTCAGATGTTCGTGCTGCCAGAGAGCAGATCAGTATCGGAGGACTGGCGTACCCCCCGCTCCCTCTACATGAGGGTCCTCCTAGGGCGCCATCAGGGTACAGCCAGCCCCCATCTGTGTGCTCTTCCACGTCCTTCAATGGGCCCTTCGCAGGTGGAGTGGTGTCACCACAGCCTCACAGCAGCTATTACAGCGGCATGACAGGCCCTCAGCATCCCTTCTACAACAGGGTAAGGAAGTTGGAGGCAGCTTTATTTTTAAGAATTTGTTCCAGGGAAACCTCAGTTTTCTGCTTGTGGATTCTGTTATGGTTTTAAAACTGTACTTTAGCTTTAGCATAGGAAAAATGGAAAGTTTGAATGTAAAATATAGGAGTTTTTGGAAATCAAAATAATTTAGAATTTTAATGTGTTCTAGGTCTCAAGAGAGTCTGAATATTAGATTTTTTTTCCTTTTATTTAGTTTCTTGATAAGTAAATGGACTCCACAGGGTCAGCAGTGACTGTCCTATGCTTCAAAGGAATCTGTTTCTTTCTTTGTTTATAAACAAATGTTCTATTTGTTATATCTTGTATAATAGTTTATATTGGCATTTAAAACAATGATAAACTTAAATTCCTACAGTAGTTTAGTAAACCTATACTTAATATGCTTTTGTCTTTTAAATGTGAGATAATAATGGGAAAGTACTGCTATGGAACTCAGATGTTTTTCCAAATAATAGCACTGTAGCCCATTTTTAGAGTCTTATGTCAAGTTATCGTCAGTCATCTACAATTTTTTAGTTAATATAAATAGGATAATTTCCTAGATGAAAAGATGAAATGCAACTAATTATCAGTGGTATTCAGGCCCTGTCAAGTTTAGTAGGCCCAAGCTATATTCTCACTCTAATGACCTCAAACACTAATATTTCCTGTAGGAAAATGGAGCATGAACCTGGGGTTACACTTTCTGGAACTGTTCTCTTAAGGTGCATTGCAATTTCTTATTTTTGCTGTCTCCCTCTTTAGTCTAATTCGAGAAAACATAGGACCTAGTTAGTCATAGAAGCCTAGTGCCTAAACTGCCTGTGTAAATACGTTTCATATGAGCTGGGAAGGAAGAGAATTTAGAATAAATGTGACAAAGAAAGGATTCTAGAATTTAAACTTTCAGTTTTTGAAAAATGTTGGCCATATAAGTAATTAGGTACTATTTAAAGAGGCTCGAGAAATGTTACTCCGTTTTTCTATTTGGACAAGGAGACAAAGGTGGAATAATAGCATTTTATCATGTATTCCATCTTTTAAAATTTAACTGTGTGGTAGGCAGTGTGAAATGCAGGTTTTTATTTACCAGTCTTAAAATCTGCTGTGTAAGTTTACATAAAATAGCTCCGTTGATACCAACTGAAAATTTGAAACTGAGAAGCTTATTTTAAAAAATGAAAGATTACCTTACCATCTAGCCTGAAATACCATGTTCACTAATTTCATGAATAACAATAATGTAATCATGCTTTAATAGTATTTTATCATTTTTAAAAACATTTACAGTTTTCTCTTGTTTTTAAATCTAGCTACTTTTCGCTGTAGTTATTTGAGATTTTTTAGTGTTAAAAGCAGAATAATTCTAAGCTGGCAGGAGTAAAAAGGGTGGGGAAGGTTTCACCTCAGTGTAACAAAACCTCATGAACTGCAGTCTTTATGTTTAGCCTGTGTAATTTGATATCTTCTGTTTATATGAAGCTGGTTACAAATGTATGCCATTGTTATAAATCTCACATAAACAGTGGATTCCCCACCTGTTTTTAAAAAAATATGCTTGCTTATTTAGGGTATAAACTCTAGGGTGTAAACTAGAGGTGAACTCCAGGAACTTGTAATAACATTATTCTTGGAATTTGTGCCAGGGTGTTTTCATATATTCCAGACTTTTTGGTCTTATTTAGGCTAATCTTTTTTATTGGTGAGGAATAGTATTAAGATTCCAGTCTGCTTCTTTTAAAAAGATTATGAGTTAATATTGGTTAAACTGCTTAGAACCTGACAGATGGTAAGCTTGTAAACATATTAAATATAGAGAGAAACTCGTGTCAAACTATAAAGTGCAAAACTTTAGTTGCTCATTTTTCCAAAAAAAGCTTATATGAAATGACCAATATAAAAATGTAAGTAATATGTCTTAAGTTTGAGTTTAGTATCTTATGGAATTTTTTTTCTTTTGTTTTGTCATTTGCATTAAAGTTTTGGAGTTGTATGTTATTGGTTTCATTTGAAAAATCTCATTACACTTTCATTTCTGTAATTGTTTACCCCTTTTTTGTTACGTGTTTTTCCATAGCCATTCTTTGCCCCATACCTTTACACGCCAAGGTATTACCCTGGCGGCTCCCAACATCTCATCTCACGTCCATCAGTAAAAACGAGTTTGCCCAGAGATCAGAACAATGGCCTAGTAAGTATATAAAAGGGTAACGAAAATATTAATTTAATAATAAACATAGATAGCATTTGAGGTTTGGTTATTTCCTTTACATAGTAAAAGAGTGATTTTATATATAGTTTTAAGAAACATAACCTATTACTAACATAAAATGTATTTATTTTCATTTCTGGTAAATATCTATGGAAGGAAAATGACTAGCAGTCTCAGCAAAGAAATGTTGACTTGTTTATAGCCAGAAATTTCTGGCTTGTAACATAGTGTTTGCTACCAAAACTTTTAAAACTAAGCCGTTACATTGGGTAATTTCTAATATCTTCTTAAAGAACATGTGTATACAGTACCTTTATAGTATGTAAATATTAGCACCATGATATTAAAAATAGAGGATATATTGAAGGAAGAACATTTCAATCGAATGGCAGGAATTAAATAAGATAAGGGAAATTCTTCCAATGAACTACTGAATCTAATAAAAGACATTTGTGCCCAAAATATTAGAGGTTCCTGATGATAAAAGTAATAGTTTAAAAAAAGAAACTCTCTATTAATATGTTTCTATAAATCAGGAGGCAAAAACATAAACTGTTGAGTTTCAGTGTTGTGTATTATTTTACCATCATGTTCATTTGTCTTCACAGTTTGGCTCCCCCCTTCCCCTTTTCACCCACACTCTCCTGTTTTGTGTTGTTAGGAAGTTATCAAGGAGGATGCTGCTGAGGGGCTTTCTTCACCCACAGACTCCTCGAGGGTAATGGAGTAGTTCTGTGGTGTGGATCGCTGGCATCTCATTGCTTCTGCCTCAGTAATGACTGTCTTAATTGTGATGATAGCAGCTCACTAACTCTGCATTTGTGGTGTGATGAGCAGCTAGTGTAGAGTAGCTGAATGCTAATAATTATGGTTCATGAATTAATTAAAAAGCGGATGTTTAACTTCACCCATTGTTTCCTCCTGCTTTTCCCCTTTTTCAATACATGGGATGGGGTTTTTTTTGATTCTCCAATAAGGAAGGGCTTTTTCTGTCACCCGTCAGGGGTGTTCAGTTAGTAGTATTTGCTCCTTAGTGTGAGCTCTAGCTTTGCCTTTGACTATTTTTGTTAAGCCTATGGTTGCTATTACACATGTGGAATATTTTAGAAAAGTATCCAGTATCACCCTTGAGACTACAAAAAGACACATGAGCTAGATGGTCTAGACTAAAAATGCATCTTTAGTAACTCAATCTAGGTGTCTACATTTAGTTAAGTCTTAGTCTGAGTTTTAGTGCAGTACTATAATACTTTTCTTTGCCTATATATTTGTTAAAATAAATTTTCCAGATAGAAGATTGTTCAGCATGTAAAAGAAATTAATTTTTTTTTTGCCAACACCTTAAGGTAGGTTTCTTTTTAAAAAAAAAAAACAACAAAAAAACGACAAACAAACAAAAAAACCTTGTAGAGGGAATCACTTCATAAATTACTATGTAAGTGGCCAGGCGCAGTGGTTCACACCTGTAATCCCAGCACTTTGGGAGGCCAAGGTGGGCGGATCACTTGAAGTCAGGAGTTCGAGACCAGCTTGGCCAACATGGTGAAACCCTGTCTCTACTAAAAAAAATACGAAAATTAGCCAGGCGTGGTGGTAGACACCTGTAATCCCAGCTACTTGGGAGGCCGAGGCAGGAGAATCGCTTGAGCCTGGGAGGTGGAGGTTGCAGTGAGCCGAGATCGCACCGCTGCGCTCCAGCCTCGGCGGCAAGAGCGAGACTTGGTCTCAAAAAAAAAAAATTACTGTATAAGACTTCATACTTAATAAGAAATAAGTTTGTGATGAGCTTTAAAATCTTCATTTAGAGCCTAGGTGACAGAGCAAGACTCCGTCTCAAAAACACAAAAGAACACAGTTTGTATTTTAACTTTGGTTGTTTTATTTACAGACTATGTTACACCCATGTAATATGGTCAATTTAGCCTATAGCTGTGTTGAAATGTGGCATAGCAGTTAGAGTTAACATGGTGAAATATTGCATACTAAGTTTATCTGTAATTTTTAACTTAAAACTTGCATTTTGGCAGGCAATAGGTTGTTTTTCTTTTGACGGAGTTTCGCTCTTTCGCTCAGGCTGGAATGCAGTGGCGCCATCTCAGCTCACTGCAACCTCAGCCTTCCGGTTTCAAGCGATTCTCCTGCCTCAGCCTCCTGAGTAGCTGGGATTACAGGCGCCCACCACCATGCCTGGCTAATTTTTGTATTTTTGTAGTAGCAACGGGGTTTCATCATGTTGGCCAGGCTGGTCTCGAACTCCTGACCTTGTGATCTGCCCATCTTGGCCTCCCAAAGTGTTGGGATTACAGGTGTGAGCCATCGTGCCTGGCCAGCAATAGTTTTTTAACTTTAATTTCCTCTGAGTTAATGTAAATAGGAGAGAAAAAGAGAACTGTTGTGGTGCTTTCATTGAGAGGTTGATGATTATTTTAAAGTCATTAACATTTCAGCTGAAGTATTTAAGTGACTTCAGTTATCCACAGTAAACCACAATAATTCTCTTTAGTGCTTATGGAATGTTTAATCCATGGGTCATCATCACTATATGCAAGAATGACCTTTAGTTTAGTCAGAGAGCCTTTAACATACAGATTATTGCATGCAATTCAATTCTCCAAGCTAAAATTCCTGAGCAAAATTTTGAAGAAAATCAGATACTGTGAAAAAGTTAATGGCCTTAATGACACAGACACGCTGACATAGTAGCTATTCCCATGCTCAAGAATGTAGACAAATACATGTCATTAAAAGGTGTCTGTAGTTTCTTTTAGGGACCAGTAAAGGAGCATTAGGCAAATTTTGAAATGAGTTTTTGGAGAAGGGGAAATCGTGTGATTCTTGAGATGTGTTTAGAAGCTCAGCAAAGGTGCTCTGCATATATTAGTGACTGTCTAGTGGAATAACCATATCATTTGCTTTTATTTTACTATGAAAAGATCATTTTATGATTAGCATAACAAATAATAGATGCTTACTAAGCTTCCTTTGCTTTTAAGAAATTAACAACGACAATAGAATGTGAAATTTGTTTTGTCGAAGCCTAGAAAAAGTAAGTAGTCACTTAGTTCAATGCCAAATTGAAAGCTGTGGTGGAAGGTAAAGAATCAGAACATGGGAACATTGCCAGAACTTTGTAGTTGGACCAACAGAGAGTACCTAGCAGAAAAGTATGTAGCCCATCGAGCTCCGTAGCAAAAAACTGTGTTTCTGGACAACGGGATTTCCCATTGGTCCCATCTCTGCTCAGTCAGCTGTCTCTATACAAAGCCTGTAGAAGAGTCAAGAACTACACAGACGTTTTTGGACAAATTGTCATATCACAAGGTAATGTGTTAAAAAAGCCAGGCCATTAAGGGGTTAACCAGCTATGGTGTTTTCAAAATAGAGATGATCCCATATATAGAGATATATTTTTTCTTTTTTTTTTTTGCCATGAGGAACATCTGAATCACCTTTATAAATTAGATCCTTATAAAAATCATTGAGTTTTCTCACATTAAGGAACACTGTAGTGCTTATAGCTTGTGATGTCCAGGGAGGGACTTGTGAGATAAATTATAGATATATCCCAGTGTTTCACAGAAGTGAGGATTTATAAAATTAATAATACATAATAATATAAATAATATATATTACAAAATAATTATATTAATATATAACATATTTATATTATAAAATATAAATATATTAATATAGTAATATAAAATATGTTAATATAAAATATATTAATATATTAATAATATAAATCGTCACTTATGTGAAACACTTGGATATATCTATAAGCCTCCATGCTAGCTTTTTAAAAATAATTGTATAATAGAGAAAAAATATATGCCAAATCTTGTAAAACCAGGTTAAAAAATTAGTACTATATGCAAGACATGCTTCCCAGAATATTAGGGCTAGAAAGGAACAGTGTTTTTCAAACTTCCAAAGCATAGAAGCTTTTAGAAACGAACTGTTAATCAAAACTCCAGTTTGTAAAACCAATAAAAGCAGAATCCTGGCACCCACATTACACTTGTCTTTCCTCTTGAGGGTCCCCCCAGGAGTGCTAGTCTCCACATGGCACAGATAGAACGTGTGAGACTTACTTGAGGGACACAGGAAGGGGTGCCAGATTTGGAATGCAGGAGACTATGGCACTCACCACCATGCTGGTGGCTCTGCCCCGTTCGTCCTGAACACGACTTAGTCGGGTATTTGGTCTTTTGAGTTAAACAGACCCTGGTGATGAGCTCTTTGCCTTGGACAGATTACTTTACCCCTCTGATTCTCAGCTTTCTCACCAGGAAAAGCAGACCTGCCTCAGGTCTGATTTAAGGATTAGTCAGCCTTAGCATACTTTAAGTACTTCATTATTATCATTACTACTGCTACTACTGCCCAAAGGCCAGAATCCATGGAGCCTTAAAGACGCAGAACTCAAACTGTTTTTGGTTAAATCATCTTTGTCTCAGTCATGGGAGTGGTGTACAAATACTCCAATCAGTTTAGATTCATGCAGCCTTTTTATCTGTTGATGCTTCTTAGGCCTAAAGGTGTTAATCGGTTTGTTTTCTTAGAATTTAGAGGAATTTCTAGGTTATTTGAATACTAGATACTTTAAAATTTTGAAAGCTTTCCAGGGATATTTTCATTGGTGCCTTTACCTTCTTTGAGTCCAGTTCTCACTAGGAAATGGCAGTATTCACATGATTCTGTGACCCCAGTGAAGCGAAGGACCCAGTATTGAGGGCCTGTGTCCGGCCAGGTCTCCTCAGTGGCATGTTGTTCTGTCATCTCAAAGAGTTGCTCTCGAAGCTCTGTAGTCTGGCTTAATTTAAGGTATGCTGCTCTTGGTGGTAACTGTGTTTCATTGAAAAGCGCATTTTCAAAGGAGCAATAAAGCATTTCTTCATCCTTTCATTTTTCCCTGAATTATTTTACACTGAATACCACGATGTTTGTGTGATCAGTGATTAGTTCAACAAATATTTATTGAGTGTAAGAGGCGCTATTCTAGTGGGACACAGCAGTAAACAAAACTGATGAAAATCTTGCCTCATAGAGTGTGGACCTGAAGGCCACCGAGGGAATTATCGGTTTTATGAAGTCATTCTTTCTTGACCTCCTCGGGTTTACTCCTTACCTTTGGACAGCTTTATTTAGATCACTTTTATACCTTGTTGAAAAAGCATGACAAAAATTAGCACAAAGTTTAATCATAAAGAATTTCAGAACTGCAAAGGCAGTGTGTTAACACAGTATCATGATCTCCAGTGTGCTGTTACCTTTACCTTTAGATGTTGATGAAAACTATTGAATGAAGATATTAAAACTGAAAGTCTTGGTTTTCATTAAACAGGATCCAGTCAGTGGAGTGACCAAGTAAAAAGTGAAAACAAGTCCCCATGGGATGGCCCATGCAGTAACCCTGCACTTAGAAAGGCTGAGGCAGGAGGATGACTTGAGCCCACAAGTTCAAGACCAGCCTAGGCAACGTAGCAAGACCGTTTCTTTAAAAAAAAAAAAAAAAAAAAAATTAGCCAGGCAGGGCATGGAGTGCACACCTGTAGTCCCCCTACTTGAGAGGCTGAGGTGAGAGGATCAGTTGAGTGCCAGGTTCACACCACTGCACCCCAGCCTGGTGACAGAGCAGACCTTGTCTCAAAAAAAAGTGGGGCTCACCTGTAGAGAATTTTTATTTTCACCACTGGTTTAGAACTTAAAGCTGTCTCTCATTGTTCAGGAGAAGACATGGACAAGAAAGTTAAAGGTGCCATAGGTAGGGAATCGAAGGCGTTTTAGGTTGTGTTTAGGCTTCAGGCTCAGGACAGGTACTCCCTGTCAGCTCTCGGCGACTTTGCACAGTAGTCTCAACCAGCTTTAACACCATTCACACTTTTTAAAGTGTCTTAGAAGTGGATTTGTACTATTCTGTTTGAATTTGGAAAAGTATTTGCCCATTTTTGCCTCTTATTAAAGTATAGTGAAAAATTGTCTTCACTTCCCGCTTGAAAGTCTTTGTGCCAGACTTCAACTCAAGAAAACTTTTTTCCTAAACAATTTTCAACTAAATTGATTGGGATATTTTCACAGAAATAATATTACAGTAATGTTATGAAATCCTAGAGTACAGTTAAAAGTTTAAAAACAACAAAATTATGTTCATTGCAGTAGTTTAGTACTTGTGTTTTTATTTTGTTTTGTTTCATTTTGGTTTTTTTGAGACAGAGTCTTTCTCTGTCACCCAGGCTGGAGTACAATGGCACAATCTTGGCTCACTGCAACCTCCGCCTCCTGGATTCAAGTGATTCTCCTGCCTCAGCCTTCCAAGTAGCTGGGACCCAGGCGTGCACCACCACACAATGAAAAATTAGCCCAGCTAATTTTTGTACTTTTAGTAGAAACAGGGTTTAACCATGTTGGCCAGGCTGGTCTTGAACTCCTGACCTCAAGTCACCCACCACTGCGGCCTCCCAAAGTGTTGGGATTACAGATGTGAGCCACCACACCCTGCCAGTACTTGTGTTTTTTAAAAGATTGCTCTTAAAATGTAGTGTTATGCCTAATCTGTCAACTTTGACCTAGTATTTCTTAAGTAGCTTGAAGAGTAAGTTATATTTTCCAATCAGGTTAATAATAGCTTTCTTTTGTGTTTTGGATGTCTTGTAGTAAACTGTAATTTCCTTAGCACTCCTATTTTGGTATTTTTGCAAATCTCTACAGACAACTTTTTAAAAACGTATTTATAATAAGGTCGATAGTGTAAACTAGAAAACAGGCTTTCGTGAAGTGCTCCAGATATTGAATATGTTAAAAGAAAGACATCAGACGTCAGGCTAGCAAAAACCCTGCCATTTAATGTACTAAAACAGTGTTGTAAATTAACTTTGGTACAAATTGCCAGTCATCTCTAGATCATTTTAAGCATTTTAAGAATATTTACTATCAATCTAAGTACAGAAGAATAATTGCTAGCAGTGATTATTTGCTTTGGATTAGAGTTTTTAAAAATCCACCTCACTGAAATGGTTATGTTCATCACAGTTTGCAAGGTTTGTCTGTTTCTCGAGCTAGAAGCCTCTTGGGGCCATTCTTATGAAATGATATTTAGTGCATCTATTATGTGCCACATACCCAAAGAAGCAAAACTCAAATTTGAAAGTGTATTTCTGAACATGACCTATAGTGTGGCTAGATATTTTATGATCATGTGATAGTCTAAGTAACTAAGCCTTCTTATTCAATGTTTTTAAATTAATGTTAAACTTGCATATAGTAGGAATATTGACTTTTCATAGTCAATCTGATGTACCTCATTTTCTTATTAAATGTATGGCTCATGATTTATTCTTCCAATACAAAAAATACAATTTTTTTAGGAGTATAATTGTAAGATGACCAAGCACATGTGAATGGAATGCAGCTGCTGTGGGTGGGGGTGTGTGTGCACGCATGTGTGCTCCTTGCTGTGTGCTGTTGTCTGTGGTCCGTTCAGAGTGAGGGGGAAATAGGAGGAATGACGAAGCTCTGCCTGTGTGTGTTAGACATTTATAGATGTGCATCGGATGTGTTACTTTATGCTCTTGTCCTTCACTGTGTTTTATTCCTCCCTTAAAGCCGTGTGACTCTGGGTTTAACAAACAGAGACAGGTACAGAAACTCTCAATGAAATCTTACTTTTCTTATTAGACTACTAGAAGCAATCATTGGCAACTTCATGCTGGGCTGTCTATAAATCTGTGCTCATTAAGGTGCCTTCAGTTTATTAGTTGCTTCCAGCCATTGCATGGCACTCATTTCTGGCTAATCAGTTCTGTGCTTATTTAATAAATTTACCAAAGATGATAATGTGTCAGAGTGTAGTTTTAATCTGCTTACAATACACAGTGATATAGTTGCTCAAGGTAATTTCAGTATTTTGATAGCTTTACTTTTACCTGGAGAAATTCTGATCTGTGTAAATTTTGAAGTTTTTTATTTTTTTATTTTTTTATTTTTTGAGACAGAGTCTCGCTCTGTCGCCCAGGCTGGAGTGCAGTGGCGTGATCTCGGCTCACTGCAAGCTCCGCCTCCTGGGTTCACGCCATTCTCCTGCCTCAGCCTCTCCGAGTAGCTGGGACTACAGGCGCCCGCCACCAGGCCTGGCTAATTTTTTTGTATTTTTAGTAGAGACGGGGTTTCACCGTGGTCTCGATCTCCTGACCTCGTGATCTGCCCGCCTCGGCCTCCCAAAGTGCTGGGATTACAAGCATGAGCCACTGCGCCCGGCCTTTAAGTTTATTTTTAACAGTTTAAACACACTAATATCTTCTGCATTCAGTTTTCTGATTTAGAAAATTTTTTTAACAAATTCTGATGTTAAAATCAATATGCTAAAATGGTCTGTTCTTGACTTATAACAGATAATTTCAAGTAAGAATGCATGATAAACATTAAAGTATTATCATTTGAACTAGTCTGTGTATTCTCAAAGTAATATGCTTAGTTTCTAGTAAGAATTTACCTACTGAATTATTGAATATGCTTTTTGCCCTTTGCTTATCATTTTTGCACTCTTTGTCCTCCCTTTTATGAGATTTCCACCCCCAAATTATTATTTTGGTTATAAGATTAATGTGGTTTCAAAATAATTTTCTTATGTGTGATTATTTTAGAAAAGGTCTAGCAGGTAATTACCATTTCTTCTTTATTCAAAGAAGCATATTATAACCTATTTTCATTAATTGATAATTCAGCTCTTATATAAAGCCCAACTTACAATAAGAGACAGACTATAGTTTTGATGGAATTACAAACATCTTAATGTCCCTATGTGTCTGTCTTTTCTAAAAGAAAAGTAATTCAGAGGTAACATATATATTCTGCATAATCCCCAATGAAGGATAAAATATGCTTTAAAGTAACTGATAAATTGTAAAAGTTGTAAAAAGATTGTGAAAGGAACATTGGGTAGAGCTTTTTGCTTTAAAGGAAAAGGGCAGTATTTATTGACATGTCTCTGTTGCTGAATTCTCAGCTTCTCCATGGGCATAAAATTCTCTTCAATATTTTACATTTTTCCCTCCAAAGCTGACAGAATTAATTTGATCCATGTCTATTACACTTGTCTTTTTTAGCACAATCAGAAGTAGAGAGATTTGGGGAATTTTTGAAATAAATTTTTTACTTTAAAATAATTTTAACCCTAAAGAAAAGATGCAAAAAATGCTGTTCTGTCAATGTAAACATCTTTCATAACTGTAGTATAGTAATCAAAAGCAAAAATTAATATTGGCATAATACTATTAACTAAACTACAGACTTTATATGAATTTCTCCAGCTTTTCCACAAATGTCATTTTTCTGGTCCAGGATTCAATTCAGTTGCATTTTATTTCTCCTTAGTCTGTTTTAATCTGTGACAGTTTCTTGGTCTTTCCTTATCTTTCATGACCTTAATTAACACTTTTAAGGAATACTGGTTATTTTGTAGAACGTCCCTCAATTTGGGTTTGTCTGATGTTTCCTCGTGATTACAAGGGGACTGTATATTGCTAGAAAACTGCAGGAGTGATGCTATGCCCTTCCCAGTGCATCAGAGTCGAAGGTTCATAATGTCCATAAGCCTTCCCACCACTAATGCTAACCTTGGTCACTTGGTTAAGGTGGCATCTGCCAGGTTTCAGCACTGTAAAGTTTTATTGTTCCTTCTATAACTAGTGAATATCTTGGAGGAGATACTTTGAAACTCTGCAAATATCCCGTTTCTGCTTATACTTTTGCCCATTAATTTTCGCTTCCGTCTGTGGATCATGTGTGCACTCAACTGTTACTATGTTTGCCTAATGGTCATTTTCTGCTTTCCTCTTCTACATTTATTAATTGGAATTCTGTAAAGAAAAGCTGTCTCTGCTTCCTAATTAATTCACTTTTTTCAATTATTTAGTTATATTACTATGAACTCATGGATATTTATTTTATCTATGAGGCATAATCCAGTAAGATCATTAGTTACTTTGTTGATTCAACTATTTTTTGTGATTTTTTTGAACAACAAAAAATGTAAACAAGTGTAACTGTATCCAGAGCAAGGAGACTGGTTGAGGAATAAAAGCATTTGAAAGACAGAAAAGATAAATATGACTCAGCAATAAGAAGAAATGAAGGACTGGCATGTTATGACATGGTGGACCTTGAAAACATTATGTTAAGTGAAAGAAGTTGGAAAAAGGAAAATAGGAAGTTATAAGACCTGATAAGTTACAGTTCTGGTTCAAGTTTACCACTAACTAGCTATTTGTTCTGTGACTTTGAAGTCCTAATTTTGACCAGGCTGATGCACCCTCTAAACCACAATGGGCACATCTGTGCTGGGAAGATGCATTTATCATTGACCAGGGACAGATGGTTTGTTAGTATCCACATTCCGAAAATGTTTTTCTTCTAAATAAATATTAGACTTTTTAATTATTTTGACTTTCCTTTTAAATGAGAACAAATTTTAATAGATGGTATTTACTTTCACATGTGTTAAGAGTTAATACTGTTCCTAATGCTAAATGACGAGTTAATGGGTGCAGGAAATCAACATGGCACATGGATACATATGTAACAAACCTGCACATTGTGCACATGTACCCTGAAACCTAAAATATAATAAAAAAAAAAGAGTTAATACTGTCGTTTCATATTTACATGATGATTTAACAGATGCTAAAGGAAGTTTTAGATCCCTTGGATACAATATGATCAAGATCTGAAAACTTCAGCTCTTGTAACTATTGAGGTAGTCTGTAGAAACACTCAAAGTTGCTTAATTGTCTAGTATAGGTACTTTAAAATTATTTTGTAGGTTTATTTTTTGTATTCATATAATATTGGCATCAGTAGTTTTCCATCTTTTTGTGTGCGTGTTTTTTTTAAACCTCTCTTCTTCCTCTTATTCAGCACAGCACCCTTCTCTCTTGAGATTAGGCAGTAAACATTTGAGAAGTTGGCCTAGGCTTTGCTCATGAAATGTTCTGTTTTCTTAGAAAAAATGGTTTTGACTAGGCTGTATCAGCTGTAATAAAAGCTACTCATTAGGTTATAACAGTAACTAAATCTATTCCCTAATGGTATTTCCTTACCATGCTAAACACATTTGTTGTTTTTACTTTACTTCATGGTATAACTTAATGAGTTTTTCTTTGTCACATGACCTCATTATAGATGGCATTAAATGCTTATTCATACCTGTATTTTTCCTTGACTTCTCTAGGGATCAGGCCCAGCCCCAGGCCCAGTGGTATTACTGAATTCACTGAATGTGGATGCAGTATGTGAGAAGCTGAAACAAATAGAAGGGCTGGACCAGAGTATGCTGCCTCAGTATTGTGCCACGATCAAAAAGGTGAGGCAGCCATTTACACACGGACCAGAGACAGCGCTGGGGGCGGAAGACAGGACTGTGTGGGTCGTGTACACTTTATGAATAGCTTCCCAAACATGCATTCCCTGTTAAAATGAGAAAGCTCTAAATGGAAAACATAATTTTTACTAGTTTGTATTCTAAAATTGCCCTGTTTTCTCTTATTTTATAAATGGATAAAATAAAGTAGCTGTCTTACCATGTTCTTTTTTAAATGACCTAATACAAGTAAAGAATGCCTTGATGAGAAATAGAAAGCTCTGAGGGATTCCCAGTGGGATAAACAGAACTCATCTTTCCAGTGTGGAACCGAAAACCTTTTGTGTTACCTTTTTTTCTAATTGTAATATTTGTGGGTGTGATTTAGTAATTATCAAAGTAAGCCACACTTGCCTCATTTTCTCCAAATTCTCATTTTCATGTCATGTAGGACTTAGGATCATGTCACATTTGATGAAACTACATAGGTTTGGGTTTGCAAGGTTAATGCATCTGCGTAATTTTTTTTTCTTCTAAGATCATATTGCAATTCTAGCAGCTATCAGGCAGTTGGGTAGAGATGCCTGAGATTTGGGGGAAGGTTTTAACGAAGTCTTTATAGTAGATATTTCACTAAGGTATACTTTTTTTTATCAGGGTACTGTGTAATAAAGTAGAACGTTAATAACCAGCCTCTAATATTTATATACTTGAAAGAATGACATCTGAGAGAAGTTTTTTAAAGAATTATGAGCATATGTAGACACCATTTTACTCATCTCAGCCAATTTTAGAAAGGTTTCAGATAATGTCAGTTTCCTTACAGAGCTAGCTCGTGCTAGTCCCTGTTTGCATGAGTCAAACTCCGGCTTTTCCATGGACAAGCCCCACTTTCTCCTTCAGGCAGCTGGATGGTGTCAGGAAAGAGCGGGGTCTCCCACACGAGTCCCTTGTGATGATTTTGTTCCCATCGGGGTAGTGGTTTTCTCCCCACTCAGCTCTTTGCTCCTAGGCCCCGGCTTTCTGAAGCCCCTCAGAGCCGCTGGCCTCCTCCGTGCTGAGGGCTCCGCGGCGTTGTTGTAGCAGGACCTCTGTCACAGATTTGCTGTGTATACTGTTTTCTTCAGGATTAACTTGGAAACTGAACATTCTATTGATTATAAACATAGCTATTTCATAAGTTTGCCCCAGTTAATAAAGTCAGGTTTTACATTTTATAAAAGCAGTAAGCTACCTATTATTAATAAAGAAAATGCTGTTGTTTCATTTAGGGGAAACTAGAATTACAGGGAACCAAAAGTGATAATTTCCTTTTTTATGATTTTTTTTTCTTTGAAATGGAGTCCTGCTATGTCACCCAGGCTGGAGTGCAGTGGCATGGCCATGGCTCACTGCAACCTCCGCCTCCCAGGTTCAAGCGATCCTCCTGCCTCAGCCTCCCAAGTAGCTGGGACTACAGGCATGTGCCACCACTCCCAGCTAATTTTTGTAGTTTTAGTAAAGATGGAATTTCACCATGTTGGCCAGGCTGGTCTCGAACTCCCGACTTTAGGTGATCCTCCCACCTCAGCCTCCCAAAGTTCTGGGATTACATGCGTGAGCCACCACACCGGGCCTTGTGAATTTAATAGACTGGAAAATTAGTGGGTGGGCATTCTTCATATCTGTATCTAATATAATGGATAAACAGGTTTGCCAGGCCTACTTCACTTAGAACGTTATTAGTCACCAACACGCTTATGAGGACAGATGTCTTTGTCCCCTCCCAGCAGCTTGTGTTCATGTTCATATTTTCTAAGATTAGAAAACAAAAACTAACAGTTTTGTTGTTGCTCATGACAGCATAGGTAGTTTTGGAAATAGGAGGGTTAGTTCTTCGGTTGGTCCCAGAAAATGCCTAAGACATTTGGGAAAATATGAAGTGGCTGATGTTCAAATTCAGCTTGTTTATTGTATTATTATATGGGATGATAACCTTTTTTTTGGTCAGCCTTTCTGGTCTCTAGAGACTTTCTTAAAACTAAATATAAGCATACTTGGCAATCACTAGTAATTCAGAATATTTCACATCTGTCTTTATACCCATAATTGTTTTAATTTTTACTCAGGCAAACATAAATGGCCGTGTGTTAGCTCAGTGTAACATTGATGAACTGAAGAAAGAGATGAATATGAATTTTGGAGACTGGCACCTTTTCAGAAGCACAGTAAGATATTTATAACATTGTGATGTGTACAACATTATTTTATTATAACGTTCAAAATTATTTATAACATTGTAGAAAACCAGTATCAATAGGTACTGGCCTCAACTGGTATTTTTTTCATATATTTTTTTAATTTAAAAACTGCATCTTACACTTACGTGCAATCCTGTGTTGTGGAAAATGTACACAGCAGCACTTAGCAGCCTTTGCCTTTTTGGGCATTTCACTCAGAGATCTGGGGAAGAGGCCACCTACCAGTTCTTCATGCTTTCACCTGCCTTAACTCTCATCAGGCTCCTGGAAGCCTTCGAGGCCTTGACCTTCAGCGTTCATCCTTAGAGGGCTTGCATTGCCCAGGTTTAGCAAGAATCTTGTTAAGTCAGTTTACATGTGTGATCACCCTCAGTATTTGATCAAACGCCTCACTAACCCCTCCACCCCCAGGTGATGTCTGCTCACCCTGGCCATCGGCGTACCCAGAGTCCCCCACTCCTGCTGCCTCCCCTTAGTAATGTTCCATCCACAGCCCCTATCCTGCCCCTTGGTGGTAGATCCCCACTCATTCGTGCTTATTCCGAGTTGAACTCCCTTCTGTAGTGAGACTGCTTTCCCCTGTTGCCATAGTTCTGAATAAAATCTGGACCTACCACTCTACTCCTGGCCAGCTCTGGTTTTGACACATGTCAGCTGCATTTTGCTTTGTCCTCAAGGTAAGTTTTAAACAGAAGTAATAATTTAATGGGAAAATTGCAGTGTAGTGTATGTATGGTGGTTTCTACCATTGCTTCCTTTAGTATTAATTAACATGAAAGATAAGCTGATGTATAAAACAAATTCACTAGAAATTCACTTACCAGAAGTATGCTTTCTCATTGCTGTTGCAGTAGCTTTATAATGTTTGATTTTTCTAAATATTTCTAAAGCTTCTAAAATATGATTTGTTAGTGTAAATATTTACGTTTTTCTTCTGTTAAGGTACTAGAAATGAGAAACGCAGAAAGCCACGTGGTCCCTGAAGACCCACGTTTCCTCAGTGAGAGCAGCAGTGGCCCAGCCCCGCACAGTGAGCCTGCTCGCCGCGCTTCCCACAACGAGCTGCCTCACACCGAGCTCTCCGGCCAGACGCCCTACACACTCAACTTCAGCTTCGAAGAGCTGAACACGCTTGGCCTGGACGAAGGTGCCCCTCGTCACAGTAATCTAAGTTGGCAGGTATTTATTGAATGGCATTTTTTATATTACTGAAGAATAAGGGCACTGTTCAGTTCACTGAGATTATATGGGCATTTAGACAGTCATTCAGAAAATGCTTACTGAATACCTAAGTGGACAAGAGACAAGATGGAGGGCTCCCTGTACTCAAGAAGCTGCATCCATCTGGAGAGGGGCAGTCAGTGAAACAAAGAAAAAAGTAGCTCATGTAGACATTGACGAGAGCTGAGATATCCATCAGGGTCACGGCATGCAGAGTCAATAGGGACTAGGCTACTTGAGCTAGGGTGGTCAGCAAATTCAGCCTTTCCCAGGCGATTTTCCTGTTGCATTCAGCAACTGTTGGTTGAAGTGCCTCTTCATTGGAACACTGGCCACATAGTGTCCCTTTGAGCACCATCCTTTGGTTTTGCAGGACGCCTGCACACCCTTCATGGATATTGGTTTCTTCTCGTCTGGCATTAGATGTAGGTGCATTCTTCCTTTGGAGATTCTTAGAAGAAGGAGGCTGGGTGAGGGGTAGGGGCAGGGACAGAGCAAAGTGAGAGATGCAGGGGGAGTAGGGAGAGTGAGGAGAGCACAGGAGGAAAAGCAGAGCAGGGCGTGGAGAACAACGGGGGAGGAGGCACAGCGGGCGGCAGCGAGTAACGCTGAGTGGGCAGGGCAGGGCAGCGCTGAGGAGGAGCAGCACCCTGGGGAAGGAAGAAAATGTCCTATTTCCTTGAGAAGGTTCCCAGCAAATTCACTTTGCTCCTTCTTTTTTGTTTTAGCCTTTGCTCTTGACCCTTCTTAAACTTTCTTGATTCTTCTCCTTTTTCCTCATCTGTACTTTTTACTCCTTGTTTCTTAGCTATTCTGGGATCTGAAGCAAATTCTAATTCTAAAACTTCATATTGGAAATAAACTTGTAAAACTATTTTATTTTTCTGTTTACTAAGACCCAACTATTGGCCTCATTGCTTTTTATATTTTATCAATGAAGTTGACTTTGGCCTTAAATAAAAGCTAAACGTTTGAAGTTATAAAAACAAGTGCTGTGGCCGAGCATGTGGCACATGCCCATAGTCCCAGCTGCTCAGGAGGCTGAGGCGGGAGGATCGCTTGAGTCCAGTAGTTTGAATCTAGCCTGGGCAACACAGCAAGATCCTGTCTCTTAAAAATGAAATAAAAACCAGAAACAAGTGCTAAGAGTATTTGTTAATATAGTGTTTAATTATACTTTTAAATATTAACAATAAACTGATTTTATTAAAATTTATAGAAAGCTTTCTAATAACAGCATTATAAGGTCACAGCTTTTGTTAAACTGTGTTATGTAGAATTCTTTTAAAAGAATTTGGTGTTTTGATGACTTTTTAAATGGTTAGTGTACATATATATTTCGTAAGCTGATGTTTATGCCTTTTTTCTTCTTATTTGAATTTTTAAATTTTTTTTTTCTGTCTTCACAGTCACAAACTCGCAGAACCCCAAGTCTTTCGAGTCTCAATTCCCAGGATTCCAGTATTGAAATTTCAAAGCTTACCGATAAGGTGCAGGCCGAGTATAGAGATGCTTATAGAGAATACATTGCTCAGATGTCCCAGTTAGAAGGGGGCCCAGGGTCTACAACCATTAGTGGCAGATCTTCTCCACATAGCACATATTACATGGGTCAGAGTTCATCAGGGGGCTCTATTCATTCAAACCTAGAACAAGAAAAGGGGAAGGATAGTGAACCAAAGCCCGATGATGGGAGGAAGTCCTTTCTAATGAAGAGGGGAGATGTTATCGATTATTCATCATCAGGGGTTTCCACCAACGATGCTTCCCCCCTGGATCCTATCACTGAAGAAGATGAAAAATCAGATCAGTCAGGCAGTAAGCTTCTCCCAGGCAAGAAATCTTCCGAAAGGTCAAGCCTCTTCCAGACAGATTTGAAGCTTAAGGGAAGTGGGCTGCGCTATCAAAAACTCCCAAGTGACGAGGATGAATCTGGCACAGAAGAATCAGATAACACTCCACTGCTCAAAGATGACAAAGACAGAAAAGCCGAAGGGAAAGTAGAGAGAGTGCCAAAGTCTCCAGAACACAGTGCTGAGCCGATTAGAACCTTCATTAAAGCCAAAGAGTATTTATCGGATGCACTCCTTGACAAAAAGGATTCATCGGATTCAGGAGTGAGATCCAATGAAAGTTCTCCCAATCACTCTCTGCACAATGAAGTGGCGGATGACTCCCAGCTTGAAAAGGCAAATCTCATAGAGCTGGAAGATGACAGTCACAGCGGAAAGCGGGGAATCCCACATAGCCTGAGTGGCCTGCAAGATCCAGTTATAGCTCGGATGTCCATTTGTTCAGAAGACAAGAAAAGCCCTTCCGAATGCAGCTTGATAGCCAGCAGCCCTGAAGAAAACTGGCCTGCATGCCAGAAAGCCTACAACCTGAACCGAACGCCCAGCACTGTGACTCTGAACAACAACAGTGCTCCAGCCAATAGAGCCAATCAAAATTTCGATGAAATGGAGGGAATTAGGGAGACTTCTCAAGTCATTTTGAGGCCTAGTTCCAGTCCCAACCCAACCACTATTCAGAATGAGAATCTAAAAAGCATGACACATAAGCGAAGCCAACGTTCAAGTTACACAAGGCTCTCCAAAGATCCTCCAGAGCTCCATGCAGCAGCCTCTTCTGAGAGCACAGGCTTTGGAGAAGAAAGAGAAAGCATTCTTTGAGAAAAACAAGCAAAGGAGAAGAGTATTACTGTACCCTTATGACAGAATTGTCCTGGATTTTGACTCCATCCATGCCCATCATCTTTCTACATTTTGCTGACAGATAACTAACAGATGATGAGGCCGAGGTAAAAGAGACATCCACAGTGTGACAGAAGGGAGCGTGAGAAGCATGGCTCACCAGCCAGCCTCTACTGTCTTTGTAATTAGAAGCTTCAGAACTCACTAATACCACTGTGCCTTTCATTGGCGCATTACCCCATAAAACTTTTTGAGACGAGGTGAGATCTGAGTATAAAGATAGGTCAGAAGTATTTTAAAGGGCTTAATTTGCCAAAAAGAAAAGTAAAAAGCTAGAGACCCTTTTTGCAGAACATTTGGTGACCACACATTTGAGGGAAGATGTGGCGTTAGGTGAAGCAGAAGCAAACCCTGCTCTTAGGGGCTCATCTAGGTGAGTGCACAGCCTGTGACACTACAGGGAGAGGCTGAGTAAACCGATATCCAGCGTTCTGTATGGCAGGGATATTGCTTATCACAGAGGTTCTGAAGAGTAGGAAGTACATAATGAAGAGGGCTTTAAAAATTGCCAAGAAAGCGAGTCACCAGGGCTGGCAGTAGTGTGACGGGGCCGTCCTGAGCTGTTAGGAGAGTAGATGCGGGGAGGGCTGGTGACCTCCGTGGGTTCATATGTCGGAAGCTCTTCTCTCCAAATCCCAGGCCTGGCTTCCAGCACCATCCAGCTCTGCCCAAGAAGCCACCCTGGTCTGTTCTCTAACTCTTTTAAATGGTGCCCAACTTTTCTAAGTGAGCTTAGCAATGAGAAGAAAAAAAACCATGAATTCTTTTTCTGGAAAATCAGGGAGACATGGGTAATAATAGGCACTAATAAATATTTATAGACGAGTGAGTGAGGAAATAATTACATCAAAAAGGTCAGTGACAATTGATAAATGACAAGGAAATATTTAATTAGGTAAAACTAAATCATTGCTCGCTATACTAGGATAGACTTTATCTACTTCGTCTGTTCCTAAGTCAGCAAGTTAATTCTGGGGAAGGATCATAAGAAAGGAAATGCTTTTTTAAAAAAAATTTAGAAACATGTAACAAAACAAGGGTAATATATATATATATATATATATATATATATATATATATATAGTGTGACTGTAAAAGTGTACTTTCCATTAATTATTAGCCGAGTTAAGAGAATGATCACATTGAAGTACTGTGTGGACTAGAAATGTACCCTGTCATCATGCAATGAAATGTTATCGTTTTAACATAGCTCATTTATGTAGAATGAATTCTGGTGGTTTACCCCAAGTCACAGTTAGGACGGTAGATGGTGAGATCGCAGATGCGCGATTATCTAGATTCAGTGTTACATTTTCGATGTTTATCACTCAGTGGGTTTTTACTAATATGCTGATTAAGTTATTTACTGGGCCAGTCATTGTGCTAAATAGTTGCTCTTTTGTGTTTCATTGCCTTGATGTTTGAGTGTAATCTAGCATTTTAATACAGTGTTTATTTTGCATGATCTTTAACAAATGTTTTAAGCAATTTTAAAAAGGCAGGATGTTATTGACATTATGCACTGAAGTCTTAACATTTTAACATTTATAGTGCTTATTTGCAAAATTGTATAATTAGGAATTATTTCAGAGACAATGTTTTCTTTTTCAGGTGAGTAGTTGCTGCATAGTATCATTGGAGTACATTCTTTATACTGTTTGTGAAATTAATACTAGCATATTAAGTGTACAAATAGATTTAGAAAACAATAAAAAATGCATGCTATTCTGACTCATGAATTTTTATTCAGTATGATGATTCACATTTTGATTAAAAATAAAAGTAGCTTGTGTGTTTGTTTTGTCACATGTCTGAAGTTTGTTAAAGACTTTCAGTTTCATGTACAGTCATGCAGTTGGCAGAAGTGTTCTGAACTGCTCCCAACTAGTCTTTTTAAGAGAATGTGGCTCGTAAGTCCCAGTGCCTCAGTGGTGCTTTATGAAGCGTTCATGCCCACAGCATGCTAGCGCCTAGCAGCGCTGTGCAGTGCGTTCCTGCAGATAGAAAAGGTCGGTTATCCAGAACCTGGAGGATATCAGTTTATTCCATGAACTTCCTGGAAAGGTTTGCTTTTTCATACTGATACCGAAATTGACAAACCAGATGAGTTATTGAGTCATAGACCATCTCCCTTGAACCTATGTGTCTATGTGTGTGTATCTGTTTATAGCTCAGTCTGATTCTCACATATGCAAAACTCTGCTTTAAACTGGGTGAAAAATGATAGAAAAAGAAATTGGTGCTCTAATATTTCCCTTAGATTCTATCCATTTCGAGTCCTGTGGGGTTTTTTTGTGGTTTTGTTTGTTTGTTTGTTTGTTTGTTTGAGGCAGGCTCTCACTCTGTCATCCAGGCTAAGTGTAGTGGTGCCATCATGGCTCACTGCATCCTCAACCTCCTGGGCTCAAGCTGTCTCCTGGCTCAGCCTCCCGAGTAGGTGGGACTATAGGCATGTGCCACCACACCTGGCTAATTTTTTATTTTTTGAGGAGATGCAGCCTTGCTATGTTGCCCAGGTTGGTCTTGAACTCCTGGATACAAGCAATCCTCCCTCCCCGGCCTCCCAAAGGCCTGGGATTATAGGCATGAGCCACCATGCCCAGCCAAGTCTTGTGTTTTATATACCATTTTGCCTTCACTGTAAGCCAAAGATAGTTCTGATAATGTATCAAATATTAAGCCACATTCATTCACCGTGGCCTTATGGAGTGCTGCCTGTGAGTACAGGCTTTCTGCAGGAGAAGACCGGAAATAAAAGAAGCTGTTGATTTCTTTCAGTTGAAATAACTTCCACAGTGCTGGGTATTTAGTGATCAGCTCTCCAACACTGGGAAATTTAAGCATTCATAATAACCAACATTTTCAATATTAAAAGGAAAATGTGTTTAAGTGTTATATTTTACTTACAGGGGTTTATATAGTGGTCAGAATGATTTTGATTGCCTAGCCAAGTAATTTTATATGAAACTTACTTGCGAAGATGCTAATCTCGAGACCTCTTTAGACCATTTGCATGTTAGACTGCTGCAGTAAAATATATTTGTAATCATGATTTTTTTCTTACAAATACTAACCATTAGAAGTTATTTTTTGAATGAAAGTAAATCTTACGAGTAAAAGACTAAATTTAAATGGTGATTTTTAGTTACACCCGGAATTCTCAGCCTACTTAGAAGTATCCCATAGTTTAAAAATCTAGGAATCTCTGAATTCCTGGCTAACTCCTAAGTAAAATCAACCTATCTACCAGGAAAAGCACCAGAAGGCACTGTGCCCCTTCGTGGGCGAGTGACTTGAGGGAATACATGGGTAAAAGGGAAGGTGCCATAAGTTAACTTCTTTGGCCGGCACTCCAGACTGAGCATCGAGGCTCCTTTATTCCCACCTTCTCTTCCAGACACATGCAGACACTGGGCAGAAGGGAAGAAACCAGTGGGGATACTGTTCTTTTGCGGGGGCAGCATGAGCAGACCCAGGTGGGCTCTCTGAGACTATCGCGTTTTGAATTTCCAGGCTGTGGTACTCCCTGTCCTTCCCTACCTCGGAATTCTAAGCATAGGCCATAATTATGCAACTGAATTGAAAAATAGAAACGTACAGACAACAGCCAGCACTGGATAGCTTTTTAATGGCTTATCACAAAGGTTGAGAATCCCTGGTTGAGACTGATTAAATAGAGAATTTACAATCTTACATAATTTTAAACCCTTTCATGCCTAGGAAGAAAATGCTGGCCTTGAGATAGATAGCTCTTCAGAGGATCCAGATTAAACTAAGGTATGTAAAAAATTAGTTTTCAAAGTCAGCTGCAGTCATATGCCACGTTAGGACATTTTGGCCAACAAAGGACCATATCTGTGACAGTGGGCCCATAAGCTTCTAATACTGTATTTTTACTGTCCCTTTTCTATGTTTAGACACACAGCATGGTGACAGTTGCCTGCAGTATTCAGTACCATGCTGTACAGGTGTGTAGCTAGGAGCAGTAGGTTATGGCACACAGCCTAGGTGTTTAGTAGGTGCCACCATCTAGGTCTGTTTAAGTGTGCTCTATGATGTTCCCACGACAGGATTGTCCAACAGTGCATTTCTCAGAATGTACCCCTGTCGTCAACTGATGCATGGCTGTAATTTTAAGTCAGCTTTTAAAAAAGTTCTCACCAATTAGAGAATTTATATCTTCACCACTTTAACAAACAGTTAAGTAAGAAACCTCTAAAATGGTTGCTAGAAATTAAATATTGTCACCGACCTGGTCAAAACCTTTTAAGTAAAATGATTAGCCAATCACAGCCTTGGCTTACAGTGGCATCAGAGTCTGGTGTGTGTCACACACACGTGCTGTGGGTGGAATATTTCATGACGAGGACTTTCTGGAACTCAGAAGGCCTTTTTGAGTGGGGCCTGGGTAGCTGTAGGATGGACAGATCTGAATTCCCAGTACAGTGTGGCATTTTGAAAAATAAACAATGTATAAGAATAAAAGGGTCAGTCAAGAAGGAGGAACAATTATTACCAAACTATTCGAAGGATGACCCTTTAAAAATCAATAAAAACCTATCTGGAGTGAAAGACCAACTTAAATGAGCAATAGCATGAATTACATAATCTAAAGACAAGCGTTCCTGCTTCAAAGCACACGAAATATTCTGAGTCTGCCTGTGGAGCTTCAGCTGCAGTCATCTTTTTACCAAGAGTGCACGTAAGTCCATTTTCTTAGGTTAAATGCTTTTTGTAGTGTTATTTACACTAGCGGTATGTGCTGGGAACCCTTTCTTAGTTTTTCTGAGATTTGACAGAACATGGAATAACGTATCAAACTGAATTCTTGGAACTTGAGTAAATGAAACTTTCCTTTTAGAAGCAACGTAGAGTTACATACTCCATATTATTCAAATTAAGAAGTTTTGAAATAATAAGACCACCTTGATTATCCATGATCATTTTCTAATTTTAACATTTTGTACATATTTGCCTCGTTTTCTTTCAAGGCAACAGGGGCTGTAGATCTTAGTACCCTGCCCATAGACCCAAGCACTTTTCTCGTTTCTTCTGACAGTTCGAGTCACTTCTCACAGTTGACTTCCTCACCAAATAATAAGGGGGTGAAGAAGACTCGGCCTACCTACTACTCAGTAATCCTGCTGTCCAGTCGACTGGAGAAGAGAGATTTGTTCACCTCTACTAGTTTTATTTGTTCTTAGTAGTTGTAGAATTTAAATTGGTTTTAATGAAATGTTCCTTTTATGAAATTTTAAATAAAAGCCATTTAGTATATATTTAGTATAGCAAGAAGCATGTGAATAAGCTCTAGATAACCTGACATTGCATATCTTATAGCATCCCCTTGGTCAGATGTCTAATAAAAAGATTGTTATTTTCAAATTTATCATAGTTCCTGCAACTTGCACTTTTTAAAGCTATGTTTATGAGAATTTATAGACTGCATATTGTTATACTTGATGGAAATTAAACTATTTTTATTTCGAAATAAGTTAATTTATATTTTAAGTTCTTTATGTTTTTCTCCTTTTACCTGAGTTCTTTTCAGTCGTGTTGTAAGTTTTTTTTAGGTTATCATATATTTTTCTTTTTTAGGTTACCATCCTAGTTTACTGTAAAACATTTCTTAGAGCAGTAGATTGGGAAAGAGCCTCGAGACATCTTTAGACCAAATCCTAGATCTCAGAAAGCCAGTGGACATTCAGTAAATACTTGTTGGCCAGGTGCCGTGGCTCACGCCTATAATCCCAGCACTTCAGGAGGCCAAGGTGGGAGGATGGCTTGAGCCCAGAAGTTCAAGACCAGCCTGGGCAACATAATGGGATTCCATCTCTACAAAAATAAAAATAAATTAGCCAGGAATGGTGGTGTGGACCTGTAGTCCCAGCTACTCGGGAGGCTGAGGTAGGAGGATTCCCTGAGCCTGAGAGGTTGAGGATGCAGTGAGTGGTGATCACACCACTGCACTCCAGCCTGGGTTACAGGGTGAGGCCCTGTCTCAAATAAATAAATAAAACTTGTTAAGTGAATGAATAAACTAGGGGGGCAACTCTGAGAGTGTCTGCCCACAAATCCTACACAGTGCCTTCAAAATACTTGGCGCAGTGGCTCACACCTGTAATTCCAGTACTTTGGGAGTCTGAGGTGGGCAGATAATCTGAGGTCAGGAGTTCAAGCCCAACCTAGCCAACATGATGAAACCCCGTCTCTACTAAAATACAAAACTTAGGCAGGCATGGTGGCAGGTGCCTATGGCCCCAGCTACTCAGGAGGCTGAGGCAAGAGAAGCACTTGAACCTGGGAGACGGAGGTTGCAGTGAGCTGAGATCACACCGCTTCACTCCAACCTGGGCGACAGAGTGAGACTCTGTCTCAAAAAATAAAACAAAATACTGAATGTAAATCCCTTAACATTGTGCTGTTGTGCCACCACTCCTTACAGGTCCCACCTTCCCTCTCACTTTCTGCCCACCCTGTTACCTGCCTGGCCCCTGTAAGCTTTTCTGCTTGTGCTTTTGGAAATCTTTCAACCATAATAGCATGCTTTGTTGCAAACTCTCAGGGACTGAAGCCAAGCATGATGGCATGCACTTATAATCCCAGCTACTTGGGGAGGCTGAGGCGGGAGGATCACTTGAGCCCAGGAGTTCAAGACCAGCCTGGGCAACACAGCGAGAACCTGTCTCATAAAAATTAAAAGGAAAAAAATGGGGGAAAAACCCTCCCAGGGATAGATATCCACAGCCAGCCTTGATAAGCGCCATCATTTTCAAGTGCAAGGCGGTTCCTCCCACATGGATGATTATTTCATCCTCTTGTACTTTGTTTAGTCCTTTGTGGAAATGCCCATCTTATAAATTAATAGAATTCTAGAATCTAATTAAAATGGTTCAACTCTACATTTTACTTTAGGACAATATCAGGACCATCACAGAATGTCTGGGATGTGGGTTTACTATCTGTAGCTCAGTTCTTCAACCGTTCTTTTAGCAAGGCTAGTTATCTTCAGTGACTGCCCCTCGCTGCCCTCTACTATCCCCTCCCTCAGATGGACTATTCTGATTAAGCTTGAGCTAGAATAAACATGTTATCCTGGGATTCCATATTGAATATTTTATACATGAGTGAGCCATTATGAGTTGTTTCAAAATGTATTATGTTGAGGGAGGGTAACTGCTGTAACAACCATCACCAAATCTAAGCGACTGAATACACTTGACGTTTATTTCTTGTTCATCTGACAGTTCAGTGTTACCTAAATTTACATGAAGACTCAGAGGCCCAAGCTGCTTTATTTTGGGCTCCACCGACCTCCAAGGTTTCAGGGCCCTCTGCCCCGCCTTCTGCACCCACAGGGGGAGAGAGTGGAGGATGCACATGCCCAGGCCTGGAAGCGACACATGTGGCTTCCCCGTCCACAGACTTCACCCACAGTCCATTGGCCTTCTTAAGTCATGGACTCTTGCTGAGCTGCCAGGGTGCCTGGGAAATCCATGTGACTGGGTGCCCTGGAGGAAGGGGAGCGTTTGGGTGAGCACACAGGAGTCTTTGCCACTAGATGCTGATGAGGATTCCCCACAGCCAATGAAGCATGGAGACTCATCTTGTAACAAAGAGATGAGTTGTTGACATCTCTTAAGTTTACTTTGTGTGCAGTTTTTATTCAGATAGGAAAGGCTGTTAAAATCTTAACACCTAACTGGAAGAAGGGTTTTAGAGAAGGGTAGTTTTCAGTAAGCCAGTTCTTTCCACAATCCAAGAAACGAAATGAATTTCCAGTGTGGAGCAGTTTGCAGGTAAGGTTTTTGTTGTGGTCTCGCCCAGGCTGGAGTGTAACTGGTGTGGTCATAGCTCACTACATTCTCAAACTCCTGGCTTTAAGTCACCCTCCTGCCTCAGCCTCCCAAAGGCAAGTAAGGTTAAGAATAGGGAAAGGGTGAAGTTTCACAGCTTTTCTAGAATGCTTTTTATTCAAGGGACTCTCAGACCATCAGACCCACCCAGAATCTGCTCAGTTTTCAAGATTTGCTTATAAATATTTATAATATAAACACTCAGTTGCTATCTGTTTTTTAGGTTCTCCTCTCTCTCCCAGAACAGTGGTAACAAGAACTCTTGGGGGCTTCTCCCTGTTCTTGCAGATGTGGCAGGATGTGGTCCTGGGGGGCTCCCATGCCAGTCCACATCCTCTGTGGTGTAAGCAGGGATTGGTAATTAACGAGATGCTAAACCCTCCAGAAGTGAGCGCTCATGTCCCAGAAACACATCTTCCACCTCAGAAGCCAGTGGGAAAACTAGACTTTGTGTCTGCATATTTGTTCTGAAACACACTCTTCTGCAGTCTAACTCTGCTGACCACTTTCCAGTTTGCTCATATCAGAATTTCTTCGGTTCTAAGATGCATATTTTCTTTTTGCATTCTGACTTGTTAGAAATTAGAATATGTCTTGCAGTCAATAAAATCTATGACAACATTTTTTTTTCTTAATGGTTCCTAAAACTCCTGTAGTTGATGGTGGCTTAGGTTTAATGAAAGAGATTTTAATATATGGCATGGTTATGCTGAGTTGTGTCTCTATCAGTATTAATGGGCTGGGGATGATTTATATTCAACTGAACCCCCAAATTCAACATTTTGTGTTGAATATTTATTTTATCAGTTTTTCTTTATCCTGTACTCATTTTGGATACTTACAGTATTGTCTGTATTTGTTATGATAAAATGGCTTACCATGTTTGAACACACTGTGTATCTGACAATGTTCTAAGACCTAATTTGATCTTCATGACAACTTCATAAAATAGTTACTATTATCCTCAATTCACAAATGAGAAAGTAAGACACAGAGATGCTAAGGTATTGCCCAAAGTCACACAGCTACTGAGTGGCAGAGCCAGGGTCCGGGCCCAGGCAGTGTGGCTCCAGATGCTGCCCACTCTTGACGTGATACTTACTGTCAGTGCTCCTTACCAGTTAGGGATGAGCTGATTCTCATATTTTTCCAAGACACATTTTAATTTTAGCTTTATTTGCTGTATCATCATCATCAGTATCATCATCATCATCATCAGTTTTCTTGTTTTAAAATAGGGTTTGGAGTCTCTTCAAGGCTTTCTGTTTTAGAAAAGTAAAACTCTTAAAAATCTATAGCCATGTGAATTATAGAGAAAAAGAGTTTTGTTTCATTAACATCAGACATCTTCGTTCCTACTAATTATTTTGGAACAATGTTCAGTATCGGGCTAACGATCGATGGATATCACTCATCCAATTATGATGCATGGATTAGACCACGACCTTAAAGTTTGTACATAGTGTTGAATATATTCATCTTATTTGCAGTCTTATTGTCATCTAGCTTTGATACACTTGCCCTTTCATATGTCTCTTGTCACTATTCTGTGTAAGATTATAATCCTAAATGCCACTATATGTATTTTTCTTCATATTCTATTATTGAACAGTATTAATGCTTAATGTTAATATATAAGTAATATATACATTTTAAAAATTATTACTGCTGTAGAGTTTTTTTTTTTTTTAATGATTGTGGTCTCATAAGGAAAAAAGAAAATAGGCAAAACAGGAGCCCTTTTCCCTTTCATAATGACAAGTCAGTCACCAAAGCCAAAAGCCAATAAATGCAGCAGTAACAGTGGACAGTGGGTTTAAATGGCTGGTGACATTTCTGTGTTATGTAACCAGCTGCCTACCGATTGGAGTGCTCACTGCAAGCCAGACACTGCTATCAGCATTTCACACGGATTAACTCATTAAATCCTAATAACCCTGCACAGTGAATACTGTTACTTTCCCTAGTTTACAAATAAGGAGGCTAAGATGCAGAAAATGTGTAACTTTTCAATAGCACATTTTATTTTTATAACTGTCCTCTAAAACACTGACATTATTTTTATCTATTTTTGAGAAAACTGAAGATTCAAGAGTAGGAGACCTCTCTCTCCCCCAGAGCCACCCAGCTAGTGACAAGAACAAAAACACCAACTCCAGTTGTCTAAGTCCAGATCTGATGCATTTTCCACGCACACTGCGGCACCGGCTTCCCCCAGTGTCTGCCACTCTCTGCTGTGCAGGCCTGGGCAGCATTTGTCTCCATCTTCCCTTGTAGAAAAGGTTGGCAGAGAGCATAAAACACGTGCTCAGCCAAAGCAGTCCCAGGTTTCCCCAGCTCCTTCCTCTTGGCTCTTCCTTTGAGTCCCAGCAGCCTCACTGGTAGACAGGAATGGAGTCCAGATCTGCAGGTGATCCTGGTCCAGGAACTCATTGGATCTTTGAGTCCTTGTCTCTCTCAAAATTCCTCTGTCCGGCTACACCATCCTCACTGATGGGATCTCGTAAACTGAACTCTGCCTTTTGGTATAAGCATAACTAATTTGAAATAGATTTAAACTGGTTGTGTGTGTGTATGTGTGCATTTAAATTTCACATTGTCAGGTAGCCGATTTGATCAAACCCATCACTGAATTGGTGAGTTCTTTGGTTAATAAATTGTAAGTTGAAAGAACAGCTGAGTCCCAAGGCTTGAGGTATGGGCCTGGCTCTGTTATTTATGAAATGGCCATTGATTTTTCAGCCTCAGTTTCTTTATTTTTTAAAAATACAAATAATGAAGGAACAAGAATTATCCCTTTGACAATTGGTTCTACCTCCCCTGTGCTTATTGCGTGTTAGTCACTTTGCAAATATCAGCTCCCGAATCTGTAGGGAGCTAAGGCTTCAAAACCTTCCCCAACGCCTCGCAGCTGGTACATGTTAGAACAGGGATTTGAACTCACACCTGATGCCAAAGCCAATTAATATGCCTCCTGCTGTGCCTTCTGCCTCTCCAGCAATGTAGGTGAACTCAGTTTCCAGGCTCCAGGGGGTGTTAAAGAGACAGTCACAGGCATGTGCAGTAAGAAGAAAATGCCATGGTCATTTCATCCAGCTCCCTCATGCTTGCGGATGAGGAAATCATGAAGTGGTTCTATCATTACAAATGATACACAGGAGGGTTGCTTTCATCCCACTTTTGGCTGCATTTGATCTCTTCCTCTGGGTCACCTTCTGGCTAGCAGAATATGGCTTCTTGTCATTAGAATTAGACTTCTTGGATGCTAATATTCCTTGTTTTTTAGACACTTAAACTCATTTCATTTTTTCTTTTCTTTCTTTTTTTTTTTTAGACAAGTCTCACCCTGTTGCCTAGTCTGGAGTGCAGTTCTCGGCTCACTGCAACCTCTATCTCCCAGGTTCAAGTGATTATCTTGCCTCAGCCTCCCAAGTAGCTGGGATTACAGGTGTGAGCCACCACACCCGGCCCTCATTTCTTATGAAATTAGATGTGAGTTATCAAGTTTAACTGCATATCTGGAATGGCACTATACCCATTTTTCAGAAAATATCCTTTTCTCTAAAGAGTCCCAGGATGTCAAAAATGCTCAGTGCCTGGACCTATTTTCCAAAAAAAAGTTTGCATTTCTCATAGGGAAACTATTCTATTATTAAAAAAGAATTGATGATCTCTTAGAGTATAAAGTTATTTAAAAGTACACATTCTTGAATTGAGAGCACAGGTAATTCGTTCTTATAACAAAATATTTAAAATGCCATGGGTGTGTATTGTGAAGAGTTTTAAGTTGCTTTGGGAATACAGCATTTGCATCTTGTATTTTTGATAGTTTAACAAGACATCAAAGCTGCATTGCAGATGTCGCAGCAAAAATATTTCCATTAATAAGCAGTTCCTAGGGTTAGCAAATTAACATGATCACAAATAGCATGTCAGAAATTTGTATCCCATGTTTATGGAAGTACTTCTTTAACATTTTCCAATTAGTTTATTTTTAACCTCTTTTTTTAGAAGATTCATTTTCTTTTAAAGATTTTATTGATTGGAAGTTACAAAGTTCTTGATATTTCAAATATAATTCAAGCCTATTGGTTCTGTTTTGTTTAGATTTTTTGAAGAGTATAAATTTAGTTACAAACTGCATTAGAATATTATGATTCCAGAAATCATATGTGAAAGGCAACTCTTTTTTAGCCTTGGAGTTGGTCATTAAAAACACTGTTCTAGGTTGGGAGGGTGGCTCAGGCCTGTAACTCCCGAACTTCGAGAGGTCAAGGTGGGAGTATGGCTTGAGCACAGGAGTTTGGGACCAGCCTGGGCAACATAGTGAGACCCTACCTCTACAAAAAAGTAAAAATAAAAAAATCAGCTGGATATGGTGTCACACACCTGAAGTTCCAGCTACTTGGGAGGCTGAGGTGGGAGGATCACTTGAGACCAGGAGTTTGAAGTTGCAGTGAGCTATGATCACATCACTGCACTCCAGCCTGTGTGACAGAGTGAGACTCTGTCTCAAACAAAACCAAAAACTGTTCTAAATATCATAATTAATATTTTCTATAATTGAAAAAATTGTTAGATTAACATTTATTCTATTTTAGCTGTTCTGCTTTATATTTTTTACATAAAATCTACCTTGTTAGTAGCTGTATTAAGGTTCTCCAGTGACACAGAAACAATTAAATGTACATAGATAGACAGACAGACAGATAGATACCTAAGAGGAGATTTATTACGAGAATTGGCTTATGCAATTATGGAAGCTGAGAGGTCCCACAATCTACTGTCTACAAGCTGGAGAGCAAGGAAAGCTGGTGATGTCACTCAGCCCAAGTCTGAAGCCCTGAGAAACGGAGGGTGAGGGAAATGCGGCAGGAGGAAGCTGGTATGTGAGTCCTGGAATCTGAAGCCTTGAGAACCAGGAGTTCTGAGGTCAAAGGGCAGCAGATGATGACAGTCCCAGCTGAAGAAGAGAGAGCATTCACCCTTCTTCTGCCTTTTTGTCCTATTTGGGCCTCAGCAGATCAGGTGATACCCATCCACACTGGTGAACGTGCATCTTCCTCACTCGGTCCACTCATGAAAACTCTGACCTCTTCTGGAAACACACCCAGAAATACTGTTTTACCAACTGTCTGGGCATACCTTGCCCAGTCAAGTTGACACATAAAATTAACCCTCACAATATCCATTCACAGATGAGGAAAGCGTGCTAGTGTTTTCTGAAACAAAGGCGGACAATAATTCAACTAAACAAAAAGACCAAGTGGAGGGCTGGCATCGCCCAGGAACACAGACAATGGAATCCATCGCAATGGGAGGGAGGCAGAATACACGGGCATAGATGTCAGAGGAAAGCAACACTGTCCACACCCAAAACTACTTTAAGTGTAATACAATTAAAACAAGTGAGTTTTGGGGTATGTACATCATACCTCAACACAACTGTTTAAAAATATTTAAAATATTATTTTATTTAGTATTATTGAAAATTTTATGAACCTTATTTTACATGAAGGAGAAGAAGAAAAATTTTCCTCATAAACCCATAAACAGGAGATAGGCAAATACAGGAGAGTGGCCGGGGTGAGAAGGCCATCATCCTATCTGAGCTCAACTGAACATAAAATGACAGTAACCCGGATGGTGTGGGACTGCTTTAAGAGTAGACACGCAGATCGATAGAACAGAACAAAGACCCAAAATGACCCCCAAATATATTTTGACAAAGGCACAAAGCAATTAAATGGATAAAGGATAGTATTTTCAGCTATCCTTTATATGGATAAATGGCACTAGGACAGTTTGATGTCTATACGTTCTCCCCATCCCCAAGAGATCCTATAGATCTTAAACCTTACACAAAAATTAACTCAAGGAATCATAGATCTACATGTAAAATGCGAAACTGTAAAACGCCTAGAAGAAAACATCGGAGAAAATCTACATGACCTTGGGTTTCGTGGGGAGTTTTACGTGCTATACCAAAAGCATAATCCGGAAAGCATGGTCATGGGCAAACATCTCAATGCTATAACTCTTGAGATACCCAGAGAGCCTGAGAGAGAAGCACAAAGATGAATGGAGATAAAAAGGAAAAGAGGACGAAGAAAGTTGATGAATGAGAAGGGAAGCAGCCTCTACAAACCCCCTTTTCCATCAAATCGAGAATGACTTCCATCCAAGCAAGCCCAATCCTTGGCTTCCTGCAAGCCCAGCCTCATGAGACCTTTTCAGGTTACTTTGATCCTACTTTCCTACTAATTAAAAAAAATTCTGCTGCAGTTAAAGTCACTAATACATAATCACACACTTGATTGTACCCTGCCCTCTTGTATTAGCTTCTAATTTTACATAAGTGTTGTTTGCCAGAAATTTTGAAATTCTTTCATTTGGGATTTATGTTTCCATTGTTTTTAATCTCCCAAAGTGTAAAGCTCAGTACTCACACACCTGAAAGGAAAATACACACGCTTTAAAAAAGGAAGTGTATTAGTCTATTCTCACTCTGCTATAAGGACATAGCCAAGACTGGGTAATTTATAAAGGAGAAAGGTTTAATTGACTCACAGTTCTGCAGGGCTGGGGAGGCCTCAGGAAACTTATGATCATGATAGAAGGGGAAGCAAACATGTCCTTCTTCACAAGGCAGCAGGAAAGAGAAGAATGAGTGCCCAGTGAAGGGGAAAGCCCCTTATAAAACTATCAGATCCTGTGAGAACTCACTCACTATCATGAGAACAGCATGGGGGAACCACTTCCATGATTCAATTGTCTCGCACTGGGTACCTCCCACAACACGTGGGGATTATGGGAACTACAATTCAAGATGAGATTTGGGTGGGAACACAGCCAAACCATATCAGGAAGAAAGAAAACTGAATAGAAAGGAATCTAGAATAGGCTATGGGAAGGAAGGAAAAGATTTCTAGGCTCTCATATGCCATTGGAGAGGCCCCACCATGAAGCCACAGGCTTCCAATCTGCAGAGCTGCCTTTTGTGAGATGAAGCACCAGTACTGCATGACCTATTTGTTAATTTCTAAATGGATTCCCTTTAGAAAGCAGGAGAGATAGTCATAAGAGGACACCTAGCTTTCTTTAATACATTCTTTAAATAAAAATAATTTTAACAAACGCAGGTTATTTAAGATATTCTCTGTAGCCAGGGGTCAAGTTTAAAGCACAGGTGGAAAGAAGTACTTAGTATTTTTTCCTTTAAATTATTTTATAACCCCTATTATGTTCCAGAAATACAAAATAAATCAATTAATAGATTTGAGGTAGGGAGAAAATTCACATAAGTCTCAACTAAGAGGAGAGGAGATCATAGCAAGGAGAGAGTAGAAAGTTGGTTGGTTAGAAAAACAAGGATCACCTTACAGCTCCTCTGGAGAAGTCTTCCTAGTGTCATCTTACCTTGGGGCTTTCTTGATTGTATTGTGAAATTCTAGAACAGCATACATAACTATCACAAAAATTTTTAAAACATCAAAAGTCTAATCATTTATAAGTGACTTTTAGATTCCTTTTTTTTTTTTAAGACAGGATCTCGCTCTGTCACCCAGGCTGGAGTGTGGTTGTGCAATCACAGCTCACTGCAGCCTTGTACTCCCAGGGTCCTGCCTCAGCCCCTCCCAAGTAGCTGAGACCACAGGTGTATGCCACCACACCCAGCTAATTTTTAAATTTTTGTAGAGACCAAGGTCTCACTTTCTTACTCAGGCTGGTCTCAAACTCCTGGGCTCAAGCAATCCTTCCACCTTGGCCTCCCAAAATGCTGGGATTACTGGCATGAGCTACTGGGCCTGGCCAGCTTTTCGATGATTTCCGCCATTACTCCCCTTCCTCTCCTTTACCAGTAGTGAGATGAACAGAAAGCATGGCCTGGAATTCAGTGTGGTGGTTGATTTTACACATCAGCTTGACTGGGCCATGGGGTGCCCAGACATTGATTCAGACATTATCCTGGGTGTGTCTGTGAGGGGTTTCTGGATGAAGGTAACATTGGAATGAGGACCCAGTGAAGCAGATTGCCTTCCCTTGCAGGGGTGGGCCTCATCCAATCGATGGAAGACCTGACTACAACATACAGACTGAGTAAGAGGGAACTCCTTCCTGCCTGCTGAGCTGGGACATTGGTTTTTCTGGCCTTTGGACTTGGATTAAAATATTGGCTCTTCTTGGGTCTTGAGACTGCCAGCTTTCAGACTGGAGGGGACACCACTGACGGTCCTGGGTTCTCAGGCCTTGGAGTCCGGCTGGAACTCCACCTCAGCTCTCCTGGGGCCCAGCTTGCTGGCTGCAGACGCTGGGACTTCTCTGAAGAACTTTGACTAATACAGACTTCACTTTAGAGTGGCTAAAGGACAAGACTTTAAGAATAAGTTTCCCGAATTGATTCTGAGGTTTCTGGATTCGCACCCCCCCACTCCCTTTGCTTCTAGACCTAGAACTAGGCCCTGGTTCCAACAGGTCCCTAAAGGTTAGGCACAGTGGGAGCCAGGAGGAGGTGTGCCACACTCCCAAAGAATGCCTGCGTTTTCTCACGTGTACAGAAAGAAACCTGGGAAATGGGTGTGGATGGACTTCAAGAGTGTGAGATGATGCTGGGAGGAGCCTAAGCCTGGAGCAGGCCGAGTTCATTGTGAGTCCGGCTCGCAGAGATTCTGCATTTGATGCCGTAGCTAAGCAAGTTGGAAAGGCTCTCACAGTCTGGTTGGTGATTGGCTGAAACATGGACCAAAAGATGACCCACAGCATGCATATTGGAAATGGTGGACCAAATCTATATTTTCTTATTATGTTACAATAATAAAGCCAGCATCCATGTAACCAGAGCAAGGTTAAGAAACCAAAATTGTTGGCCAGGAGCGGTGGCTCATGCCTGTAATCCCAGCACTTTGGGAGGCTGAGGTGGGTGGATCACCTGGGGTCAGGAGTTTGAGACCAGCCTGGCCAACATGGTGAAACCCGATTTCTACTAAAAATACAAAAATTAGCCAGGCGTGATGGCGTGGACCTGTAGTCTCAGCTACTCAGGAGGCTGAGGAAGGAGAATCGCTTGAGCCCAGGAGGCAGAGGTTGCAGCGAGCCGAGATTGCACCGCTGTACTCCAGCCAGCCTGGCAACAGAGCAAGACTCTGTCCCCCGCCCCCAAAAAAGGAAAGAAACCAAAATTGTCAATATCTTAGCAGTCACTCATGTGCTTCTTTGGGAAGTACCAAAGCCAGCACCACTGCCTTGACTTTGTGACAATCTGTATTAGGCTGTTCTCATACTGCTAATGAAGACGTATCTGAGCTTGGGTAATTTATAAAGGAAAGAGGTTTAATGGACTCACAGCTTCACATGGCTGAGGAGGTCTCACAATCTTGGTGGAAGGTGAATGAGGAGCGAAGTTACATCTTACATGGTGGCAGGCAAGACAGCGTGCGCAGAGGAACTTGCAGATCTCCTGAGACTTAGTCACTCTCATAAGAACAACATGGGAAAGACCTGCCCCAAGGATTCAATTACTTCCCACTGGGCCCCTCCCACAACACGTGGGAATTATGGGAGGAGCTACAATTCAAGATGAGATTTGGGTGAGGACACAGCCAAACCGTATCACAACCATTTCCTCACTTACCTTTATAATTTCGCCAGTTATGCGTACGTTCTTGAACAACTTTTTTTTTTTTTTCAGACGGAGTCTTGCTCTGTGGCTCAGGCTGGAGTGCAGTGGTACCATCTCAGCTCACTGCAACCTCCGCCTCCTGGGCTCAAGTGATTCTCCTGCCTCAGCCTCCTGAGTAGCTGGGATTACAGGCGCACACCACCATGCCTGGCTAAGTTTGTATTTTTAATAGAGACAGGGTTTCACCATGTTGGTCAGGCTGGTCTTGAACTCCTGACCTCGTGATCCACCTGCCTTGGCCTCCCAAAGTGCCGAGATTACAGGTGTGAGCCACCATGCCCCACCTCTTGAACAACTTTATCTGGTTTTGATCTCATATAAATAATATCGTACTGTTAGTATCTTGACTTATTTCTGTCACTAAACACTATTTGTGAGATTTATTCATATTGATGTATAGCATTATAATTCACTAATTTCTACTGCAGAATAGTATTCTGTTGTATAAATATTTATAATTTACCTATTTACTTTATTAGATATTTGGATCATTCTCCATTTTTATTGCCATGTTTGTATAGATATGTATTTACATGTCTCCACATGTATGGATGTGTGATTACACGTGTTTACGTGTTTACATGTGCAGGAGTTTGGTCTTGGACTTTTTGTGTATAAATTTCTGGGCTTGAGTTACTTAAAAGAAACATGTATTTTTATAATCAGAAAGAATATTGCAAAAAGAAAATAATCTTTCAAATTTGTGACGTCTCTGGGCCTCCCTGGGCTGTCTATAACTAGAGTCCCGTGGTGCTCATGAAACTTGACGAAGGTGCCAGGGAAGTCTGTGAGTGGAGGTGAGGAGATTGTCCTTGGGAAACAGACTGAAATGGGGACCTTTCAGTTTGGGACCATGCGCAGAGAAAGCAGAGGCGATCGGAGGCACGGATGTCGTGGTGAGTGTGCTCGGCAGGCCCTGGAGTTCTGGAGCTCTCAGACCTTCTCTTCCTCCGCCCCCAGGTCAGCAGTCCCCTCCCATGCAGCATGTCTAACACAGAACTCAGAATCGTCCCCAAACCAACTCTCTCCTCTGTGTTTCCCTTCTTGTTGTTGGCACCATAATTATCTCTGTTTCAGGCTCAGAAATGGAGCGCTCTTCGCTTCCCCTCCCCATCATTCCCTCCTCCCAGCAGTCACCAAGCCCTCCATGCTCCCTCTGCAGCAGCCCTCCCTGGAGGGGATCTCTACCTGGAAGTTATCCCTGTCACCTGCCTCCAGCCTCTCCCCCTTCATTCCAGTTTCCACACAAATGCCAAAGACTTCGTCATAGCCGTCTCCTGCCCAGCAGTGTTCAGTGACTCCCTGTCCCTTGCAGAATCTGATTCTAATGACCTTAGGTGGACAACCAAGGCCCTGCGATATCCGACCCCAACTTACTCCTGCACAAACTCCATTTCTCTGCTGAAGTTGCCCACTTAACGAGTTTTTCCTGAATATTCTGAAGACCTTCAGGAAACTGAAGGAACAGACAGTCCTTAACATTGTGTTTGTCCTCACTCCTTCCTGTGCCCAGAACTCCTCCTCCTTGCTTTCTTTCTTGCTGAAATGCTGTGCCTCTGGGCATAGCATCTTCCCCTGAAAGGCAATTGTCTCGGGGGTAACACTTGAGACTTAAAAACTTACCACAATCCAAGGAAGTGTTTATTCACGCAGCCACTGCTGTCATAAAGGTGCTGGGCCGAGGGGCAAACTTGAACTTGTTAACAGAATTTATTCCTAAAAGAGCTGCAATAGGCCAAACATAATTGGATCTCAAAAGTTTTTGAGAAGTATAATGAATGATGTTAAGAAGAATGTTCTTGTGTAACTTATGGAAGCAGAAGAAGCCTTGAGCTTAATGACATTCATAGGCATGGAGTCTAGTCCAACAGTCTTAATTTGCAAATTTTAAAATCCAGGCTCACAGTGTTCTCCGGCATGTCACAACTTGTTTCAACGGGCAGCAGCATTAATCTCAACATTGTCTAAACTAGTCTTGTTCTAGAAGGCTACCACTTAGGAGAATGCATTAATATGCGTTGGCTGGAAAGGAAGTAACCATGACCTGTAGCAAAGAATTAGTATCGAGTGTATGTGAAGTCTAATGTTCAGGCAAAATCTAAATACATAAAAAAGGGGCTTTTGGAATAAAATGACGTCAAACTTGAGTGTGGCATGAAATTAAAATTAAACAAGATCTAGAAGATATCAGAGACAATCCAAGTGAGAAGTCAGTCACTTACAGAACCCTGAAAAAGGTAAGATCCGTGAATTTAGCCAATTGCTAAGTACTGGGAGAAGGATGGAAGGGTTAACTTGAGAGAGCGCATGGCGTGTGCTGAAGCACAGCTTGAACCCAAGGTGAGATCCGTGAATTCAACCAATTGCTAAGTACTGGGAGAAGGATGGAAGGGTTAACGTGAGAGAGTGCATGGTGTGTGCTGAAGGACAGCTTGAACCCAAGGTGAGCTCTCTGAGATCTGTACCATGAAGCTGAGTGACAAGTAGAGCAATCATAAGGCCGAGCATTCGTTCTGGTCTTTCAAAGGAAACTGGACAAAAATAGCCTGGGTTTGAGGAAATCTAATTGGCGATGAAAGGTGGTGTTTTCTCTGTGACCCAGAAACAAAGTGTCAGAGTTTTCCCAAGAAAATTACAACATTCCCAACATCCCCAAAACTGCACATGTCAAAATCCTAAATAAAGAGCCCATGGCTTTGTTCCTCTGACATCTGTGTATTGCTCCATCCAGGAGGTGGAAAAGTCCATCCCTGCCAACGTGCTCATGTCCTGGAGGGTGTGAAGGGTGCTTCACTATGCACAGCTGATGGGGCCCACCGGCTGCTGGCCTCCCATGGTGGGGGCCTGGTGGATGGGGGGTTTCTGAGAAACCATTTCTGGCCAAAATCTATTAGCGGATTTATCACTTAGCTCATGAAGATGTTAGCAGGTGTTACACACAAAAACTAGATTGTGGTCCCGTAACTTTAGAAAATCCAACCACATCAATTGCTTTGTTACATAATTTATTAGAACTTTCAATATAAAATTTGAAACAAACCCCAAGAAGAGAAAATGTGCGTCCCCTGCAAACAGGTCCGACCCCAAAGCCTCTTCCCCTGAGCACCCTTCAGGGCGGGTTCCATAGAACGTCCTGCCAAGGGCCTTGCTTAATGAAGGCCTTCATCCAAACACCTTGGGCAATTCCAATAAATCCAACCCACCATCGACCGTTTTCAAAACACTACGCTACCACTGCTTCAATCAATTCCGAAGGAGGAGCCACCGAGGTTCTTCAGAGTGCAGGACACTCATCTCGGTCAATCTACGCACATAACCCTGTCTGCCACGGAAGGACGGGAGAATGATCACCTGCGTCTCTCTCCTCTCTCTGCTGACACAGGTGTCAACCTACAAGCACAAAGGGCATAGGAAAGGCGGGGACGGCAGGTGAGAGGGTTCAACACTACTGGCTCAGCAGCCCAGGAAGGAGACGAGGCGTGGCTAGTGTCTCAGCAGAGAAGGCAGCTCCATCCCGGAGGCTTGCAGAAGGATTCTGCAGAGAACAGCTGATGTGCAGGGCCTCTAAGGCCTGCAGAGGACCTGGAGCCCGGGGGTGTCCCCTTGAGGAAGAGGGGAAAGCAGGGATGAGACAAGGGAGGGTGGTGACTCAAAGTCTTCACCTGGCCAGAGAGAGCCCCTGCTCCTGCCTGCACAGCAGGTGGCCATGCCCTTGGACCCACTGCAGGGAGGAGTGAGGACAGTGATTCTTTGGAGAACTGGAGGATTTGGTGATGTGGCTGGAGGGTGAGGCACGAGTTTTAAAACAAAGGGATTAAGTAAAATTCTGCAATACTGACTAGGTGGGTGTCCTGTTCCCCTACCCTGTGTTCAGGAAGCTGACAACCAGCCTTCTGCCTAAGGCAGAAGACTAGGGGGGTTCTACTCAAGGAAAATGGAATAGTTCTGAATAAGGCTGGGCCTGCGATTCAGGGCGTTTCTCCCCAAGCCTCAGTGAGGCCCACCAGCTGACGAGTCCATCTCATCAACACAGCTGCTGTGTTTTCTATGGAGCTGTTTTGGCTACATGATTGAATATATCTGGGGGTCATCAAAAATTCTAGGAAAGCTTCTAATATAAAAGGGAATGCCTAAAACAAACAAACGGGAAGATAAAGAAAGAAAAGACATTTGAAGGAAACAGAGGCAATGCAAAGAGCAGAAGAAAACTTAAAAAAATCCAATAAATATTTTCAGGGAGCTAAGAGAAGATGCTACACCCCCAAACAGAATACTATATATAAAAATGGAACAATTAGAGAATAAAAATAAGTTTTGGGAATCAGATAAGGTAGGCAAAATTTAAAATTTAATAGAAAGGGTAAAGGATGATGTTCAGAAAATCTCCCAGAATGTGGAATTAAATCACGAAAGAAGAATAGGGGGGAAACATTTTTTTTTTTAAGTTAGGCAATCTAGGAGATCCAACACTCAACAAACTGCAGTTCTAGAAAAGAGTAAATCAAGAGGAGGATTTAGAGAGTGTAAGTTGAGAGGAGGATTTATCCCAGAACACTACAGGAAAAGTCCCCAGACTGAAGAATGTGAGCCTTCATATGGAAAAGGCCTGCTGAATGCCCCACATGGTGAATCAAAACAGCCACATCAATGCACATGATCAAGAAATTTCAGAATCTCCAGGATGAAGAGAGGATTCTGAAAGCTTCTAGGAAAAAAAAATGGGTCATATAAAAATAATTCACAGGGCAGGGTATGGTGGCTCACGCCTGTAATCCCAGCACTTTGGGGAGCCGAGATAGGTGGATCACCTCAGGTCAGGAGTTTGAGACTAGCTTGGCCAACATGGTGAAACCCCATCTCTACTAAAAAATACAAAAATTAGTTGGGTGCAGTGGCAGGTGCCTGTAATCCCAGGTACTCAGGAGGCTGAGGCAAGAGAATCACTTGAGCCTGGGAGGCGGAGGTTGCAGCGAGCCAAGATTGCGCCATTGCACTCCAGCCTGGGAGACTGAGCAAGACTCTGTCTCGAAATAATAATAATAATAATAATAATAATTCACCTACAAATAAAGGAATCATCAGAGTCTTCTCTGAGCAACACTGGAAGCTGGAAGACGCTAGAACAAGCCTTTAAAATTTGGAGGGAAAAGTGCCATTCAACCTAAAATATTCTACTTGTTAACAACACACCAGGGGTTTGGTCTGGGTCCTGCTGCTCCCAGCACAGAAAGCCAATCACTGAGACGAGTATTGCCAGGGAAGAAGGCTCTAACTGGGTGCTGCAGCTGAGGAGATGGGAGCTCAGTCTCAAATCAGACTAAAATTGAGAGCTCACATAGCAGAGAAAGACAGGCAGCTAAACAGGAATTAGGGAGAGGTAAGGAGATGAAAAAGAATGAGGGGGTCTGGCTTTTCATTGTCTGGATGTGGTGATCTGGTGAGTTTCAGTTCCTTCATACTATCTGGGAGTTGGCTTTCTGGAGAAGGAACTCAGATAAGATGGATGGAAGTTGTCAATTATAAAGGTAATTGTGATGGTGGATTTCTATGTTTATTTTAAAAGACTGTAAACTTCAGTTCTCTGAGACAATTGAGTGTGGTTCAGACCCAGGGAAAACTATCAGTCAAGTGAGAGGGTACAATAATGGCATTTGTAAGTGTGCATGACTTTAATAGGTTAATTTACATGGTCCTTTCCTAGGAAACTGCTGCAGGGTACACTCTAGCAAAACTGGAGAGTAAACCAGGAAAGAAGAAGACAAATTATCCATGAAATGGGACCCCAAAGACAAGAGAGTCAAGCACATCAAGATTATAGCAAGGAGAGACTTCCCATACCAACAGCCAGGAATCCAGGCTGAAGCAGGAGGATGGAAATCTTTATGAAAAACAAGAAGCTGGTATGTTTGAGTGTGTGGAAATGTATTGATAAACAGATGATAGATTGGAGAACTGGGGTAAATATTTTTTAAAGGTTACAGGAAAAAAGACAGTTGAGAAAATATGACAATCAGCTTCAGAAAAAAGGAAGGTACACGGAAGAAAAGAGGTGTGGACTTGATTTGCTACCTTGGTTCAATCTGTTTTAATGAGATAAATGCTAATGTCTGATGACAGCTATGATTATAACCCTGGGAAGGCGAGAGAGGGGATGTGTATGTGTCTGATGATGGGGAGGGCTAAGCTTGCCTCACTGTGGTGGGAGGAAAATGCAGGATGCCTAAGGACGGTCTGTTGAGCAACAGCATTGGACGCTATTGATTTAGATGCTTGGAGGGAAATCCAGGGAATGGCCACAGCTCTGAAGTTGGTTGCCTTTGGGGAGTGAGACTGATGGGTGCAGAGGGTTGGGCCAGAGACTGCTGCTGCTTTCATTCTGGGCCTTTAGTGTTCTTTGGATTTTTAAATTATGCTCATGTGTGATTTTGTTTAAAAATGAACATGAAAATGAAGACACATGCATCTAAATCTACCCAAGTTGCATTTCTTTATGGTTACTCCTTAAACCCTCCAAGACTTTCCAGGCTGTTTGCAGGAAGCACACTGCTCATGTCTTCCCGCCATCAGCAGATGCTGGGATGAACGATTAATACTCCAAGCGGAGCCTCCCTTCGTTCCGAAGCAAGGCTCTTCAAACTGGAGGCACACAGGCAAGAAGCCTTGAGGGATCCGTCTTCAAGCTTCTGTGCCTCGTTCTCTCCCAGGAGCTGGCTGGCCTGGGAGCACCCCTGTTGCAGGGATCCTGCCCTCCCCTTGCCTCAGGCCCAAATCCCTCTCTGTGTTTGTCTGAGGTCAAACCCCAGGGCCATCAGACAAGGCTACAAGGCTGGCTTGTATACCTTTCCTTTCAAGATGCTCCGAAAGCTGTGGCAGGACTTGTGTCTCTCCCTGCCTCAGTCACGCTTCTGTTAGAGGAGGGCTACTTTAGCCCGTGTCAGGACATTCTGAACGTAGATACGCTGCTGAGGGACAGCAGGAAGGGTGACGGTATTTGTGTGATGCCCTTCCCGCCTCCTTCCCTAAATTATTGTTTGAGGAAGAATCCCCCCGTGAGCAGAGCAGCAGTGAGAAAGGCTGGGGCGCTGGCTCTGCCTGCACCTGTGGGCGCTGGGCTCCTTCCTGACCCGGCGTTCCATGGGGATTAGGATTAGACAGCGGCAGGGCTGTCAGGGACTCATCACTGACTTGTTTATTTGAATATTGAATGGAAAAATAAAGTTAGTTTTTTTAATAGCAAAAAGTAAGTCTGGGTTGGTTGATTTGACAATGACGACTCTACCAATTTGTTTTTATGGGAACATTTTGCATAATAATACAAACTATTTCTGTGGCTCCAGTTTTGACAAAAGCTATTTCAAGCCCATAAGATAAAAAGCATTCTTTCTTTTTCTTTTTCTTTTTTTTTTTGAGACAGGGTCTCACTTTATCACCCAGGCTGGAGTGCAGTGACATGGTCTCGGCTCACTGCAACCTCCGCCTCCCGGGTTCAAGTGATTCTCAGGCCTCAGTTTCCAGAGTAGCTGAGATTACAGGTGAGCGCCACCACGCCTGGCCAATTTTTGTATTTTGTATTTTCAGTACAACGGGGTTTCACCACGTTGGCCAGGCTGGTCTCGAACTCCTTCCTGACCTCAAGTGATCTGCCTGCCCTGGCCTCCCAAAGTGCTGGGATTAGAGGTGTGAGCCACGCACCTGGCCTAGAAAGCATTCTTTCAAAAACATTCTTTGGGAAAAGGTTTATTCACATGATTCGTGTTTCCATTTTCTCAATCCTTTCTGAGCATAAGCAGCTAGACAGGGGCCTTAAATAAGACAGTAAAAGGTACAAATCAATATTCATTTGATAAATCTTGGTAAGGCCTTTTTACAATGATTCCCAGAAGTGGAGAACATGAGTGACTCAGCCCTGGGGAAAGGATGGGTGTCCAACCTTTCGCTTCCCTGGGCCACACTGAAAGAAGAAGAATTGTCTTGGGCCACACATGAAATACACAAACACTCACGATAAGTGATGACTTAAAAAAAAAAAAAGGTTTGTGCATAATTTTCGTGGTATCCACCACCACAGGTAAACAAAAGACGCCTTGCATGCCAAGGGTTGGACACAGGTGAAACTTGAAACCATCAATTTCGAATTCTTTACTCCTCAGTAAAATTGAAGGCAGATGTACTTGTCTTTGGATAGAATTGAAATGGTGATTGCTAATGGTTCCCCATGTGGTTTCTAGCACATCATTTGGAAGAAGTTGGAAGAACCAGTGACATCGTTCCATCAAAGCTGCCTCCATTTCCATCTCCTTGTTTATGTGGTAAGTTGTCTTGACATTTATCTCTATACAGATATAAAAAAAGCAGGAATGAAATTCATGTTGAACTCTGGCTCATTCTACAGAAAAATAATATTCATCTATGGATACTTAAAATAATAAGCGAGACTTAAAAGTAAATAACAGTCCTACTCATCTCATTAATGGACTTATTGCCTATAAAATATTATCTTAATGTTTATAAAAAGTGTAAAGCATTGAAAACTAATTTGTGATCAGTGGAAATAAAAACATCTATAATTTCTGTATATTTATATATATTCTTTTTACAGAAAAGTATGATAGGGTAATCAATAAATGATTTTCAAATATAAACATGTATTACATTAGAATAAAATCCTGTGGAGGAGATGGAATAGAAACACCAGTTCAGAGATTAAAAAACAGTATGAAGTTTTTGACTCTTAAGGAAGAAATCGTTCTTGTATTTTAAATATGGGTGATCATAGCTATCAAATGGTTCTGATGTTAAATGGTTAGTGCATTTAAGACACTAATGTAATGATTTTGCATAAAATTTTCTTTTGCATACACTTAAAATAACAAAAATTTTAGATGACAACTTGTGGCAGGCCAGGTGTCACTAACGCAGGCCTCCATAACAACTGTCTCGGCACTGACTGAGTGGTTCAAACACTAAAAGCTGAGAGAGCCAGTGCCCTCATACAAAGGCTGGAGTGTAACAAAAGCCCACCAAGAGTTTTGCCTAGACCTTTCCTGGGCCTTAAATCACGACAAAATAATGAGGGAATTCTTAACAGAAACCATTTAGGATTAAACAAGTTTTATTGGTGGTCTGAAAAAACTCCCCAGGCCTCCACAAACAAGTTTATTGGGGGTCTGAAGAAACTCCCCAAACCTCTGTAATTTAGCAGGAGACAAGATAAGGGCAATCATCCCAGCACCTGGATCCATTTAGATTAAGTAAGTTTACTGAGGCTCCAGTGGAAAGTCTTAAGGACTCAAACCTTAGTTACAGATTAAAAGAAGTTAATCACTCATGGCTTTAGATAAATACACACTTACATGTATACATATAGCTTAGAAGATATAAGCTCTGGAAAAATCTGTAATTTTGAGTTGGTCTGGAGATAATTTCCAGGCCTTCTCCCTGTAACTGGTTACAGAAATTAAAACTCCCTTCTCTCCCAGTTCATCTGCATCTCATTATTGAGCTGCAAGAATTAGCAGCCCGATGCTCGGTTTGGTCCGGAAACAAAAACGTGGGAGCAGATACACGGTTTTTAAAAATCCTATAAGGGTATTACATAAACAAAAATGTTTGAAGAGTATAATTCTAAACTGTTTGATCTTTTACCTTTTCAGATCATGTTCAGGTTATCAATTGCTGTGTAAGAAATATAGAATGGCATAAAACAACAAGTACATATTTGATTGTAGACAGTTATTATAAGTATTTTTTTCTTGTAGTTCTACAGTTCTCGGGGGGGCGGTCACTGGCCTCAGCCAGGTGTTCTTGCTCAGGTCTTTTAGGCAGGTGTGGTCAGGTGGTGGCCGGGGCTGGAGGCATCTCAAAGGCTTCCTCACACAGGCGTCTGATGGGTGGCGGTGGCTGTCAGCGGGGATGGCAGCTATTGGTGGCAACCCCTACTCATGGTCTGTTTCTGCAGCCTGGGCTTCCTCACAAAATGGTGGCTATAAACCAAATAAACGATTTTTGGAATGTCCAGAGAAAGAGAACCAGGCAGAGGTCATATTACCTTTTAAGAGCTCGTCTTGGAAGGCACAGAGGGTCACTTCCTTTTGTTGCATCTGTGAAAGGGAAATACATCTTGGGGCCTCAAAATCACTAAAGCTAAAGGGAAAAGTCAAGCTGGAAACTGCGTAGGGCAAACCTGCCTCCCTGTCTATTTAAAGTCACCCCTCTGCTCACTGGAATAAATGCACATCAGACTGCCTCCTTTGGAGAAGCTCATCAGAAACTCAAAAGATGCGACCATTTGTCTCTTATCTCCCTTTGACCCGGAAGCCCCCTCCCCGCTTCGAGTCATCCCTCATTTGCTTTGACTTGTCTCGCCTTTCTGGACCGAACCAATGTTCCTCTTATGAATGTGGGTTGATGTCCCACATCTCCCTAAAATGTATAAAACCAAACCGTGCTCTGATCACCTTGGGCACATGTCATCAGGACCTCCTGAGGCTGTGTCACGGGCGCACATCCTCAACCTGGGCAAAATAAACTTTCTAAATTAACGGAGACCTGTCTGCAATATTTGGGGTTCACACATCCTAGTGGAGGCAATCACGAAGTCCAGCTCAGCTTCAAAGGCAAAAGACAGAGATGCCTCGTTCCTGTTGCAGGAGTGGTGGCCAGGTTCTAGAAGAGCATGTGGGGCCAGAAATATTTTTGCAGCCACAGATATATAAATGGCCACAGATCACTGCAGGGAGAAGGAAGACAAATGCCTCCTATGGACTGATTCCCTCGTGGCCGAAAATGAAATGGAAAAAGACCTCTGCTCCATGCTGGATGCGTCTCAGCTTGATTTTCAAGAGCTGCGCATCTAGGGCAGAAGAAGGAGGTATAGATTGCGGAATGGAGCTGAAAGGATCCCTTCTTTTGCTTCCAGTGGGACTGAGCGCCAGGTTTTGCAAACGCTCGCTTGCACCTCACAGGGAACAGCAGAGAAAGGGGTAAGATGCCAACAGCCGCGATCATTACCACCGCTGTCACCAGCTTTGTGTCTAACGTTGCTTCTGTGGGGTTAGCATAGGGCAGGAAACTGTCTTGGTGGAAAATATTTGAAATCAAGTAGGAATTTTCCCTCAACACTGAGGCCTTCAGCTTCTTTTGGTATCTAATTGCCTCCATTCACCTCCCCCAGCCCCCAGTGATTTTCACTTAGTTGGAAAATGTCACTTAAAATTCACACCCTTACTATAGTGAAAGAGATGTAAAAAATAGAAATGGCGTTCTTTCCTGACACTGTCACCGTCTCTTGCATGTGGCTTCCAGTAAGAGTGTTTTTTTCTTTCTATTTCACTGATGATTTGGCTGTGGAATCTCAGAAATCTTGGGCTCTTGCCTATAACTAAGAATATAAAGGCCTTCCACGGAAAATGTTGAAGTATATAAAAATCTTCAATATATGCTATTTTTGGATTGCATATCAACATAAGATTTAGGATTCAAGTGCCTCGCTTTCTCTATCTAGATGTTACCAAAAGACGACCACCTTCCTAGGCTGAAACGTGTGGAAATGGCCCACGGCATCTTCCACATTTCCACAACGTGGCTTCTTTTGTCCACATTGACCAAGCACTAGGCGTGAAGTTGTAACCTTCAATTGTGAGATTGAAGAATGCCATCAGCTGTGTGTATGTTTCCAGTAATTAAAAGATTTCCCCACAAAAAAGCTTCATGCATAAGGCGGGGTGGGGTACAGAACTCCTGAGCTGTATCCTTGGCATTTATACCTCGAAACTCATTTCACCTTGTCATTCCACTTATTCTTAGGATAATCATTTCAAGAGCAGAACTTTTTTTGTTTCGTTTGGGTGGGACAGGGTCTCACGCTATGACCCAGACTGGAGAGCAGTGGTACAATCAGGGTTCACTGCAGCCTCAGCTTCCCTGGGCTCAGGTCATCCTCCTGCCTCAGCCTCTTGAGTAGCTGGGACTCCAAGCACACACCACCATGCCTGGCTAATTTTTGCATTTTTTTTTTTGTAGAGACAGGATTTTACCAGGTTTTCCAGGCTGTTCTCAAACTCGCCCAGGATTGCTCAAGCAATCCTCCCACCTCAGCCTCCTGAAGTGCTGGGATTGCAGGCATGAGCCTGCAGGCATGAGCCACCAGGCCTGGCACAAAACATTTAATAGTATGGTTTTCTGGCCAGGTGCAGTGGCTTATGCCTGTAATCTCAGCACTTTGGGAGGCCAAGACGGGTGGATCACGAGGTCAGGAGATCGAGACCATCCTGGCTAACATGGTGAAACCCCATCTCTACTAAAAATACAAAAAATTAGCCAGGTGTGGTGGTGGGTGCCTGTAGTCCCAGCTACTAGGGAGGCTGAGGCAGGAGAAAGGCGTGCACCCGGGAGGCGGAGCTTGCAGTAAGCTGAGATTGCACCACTGCACTCCAGCCTGGGTGACAGAGTGAGACCCCGTCTCAAAAAAAAAAAAAAGTATGGTTTTCTACATAGAAATATATATATTCTATTTACATATGTATATACATTTTATAATGGCAAGGAGAATTTGGGCATATCTGATAGACTATATATGTCAAAATAATATATATCATATTTAATAATATAATATAAATTATAATATAAATATAATAAAAATACATATCTTCTAGATATGCCAAAATTCTCCCTGCCATTGTAGAAGCAGAAATACTATACTATTATCTACGTCAGCTCAAGTTCCCACGGATAGGTGTTTCCATCAGCTGGGATAATACTTGGAAAAAGTAAAAGGCTCTAATGAGTTATGATATCCACAATATGTGATCACTTAATATGCTAGTTTCTTGGGTTAAAAAAACCAAGTTAATTGTGATCTAGTAGATAAGTTTGAAATATCTTGGCTATAACTAAAAAAGACACGTATAAACCATTGACATCTAGACATTTCAGCAGCTGGAGGGAATGCCAGCATAATTCCTAAATCGAGAGTTTTAGTGACAAAGCAAGATATGCCTGGAGGAGTTGCATGGCCAAAATTATCTCTGCCATTTCCACCAAATGTTTCTGCAGAGCATTTAAAATGGTGTCTGCAGTAGGAAGTTAGCCATTTCTTAAAGAGGCATTTCCTACTTGTGAGACCTACAGGATATAGCACTTGCTCGTGATCATGGGGTGTCTAGGCGGATTTCCATCAGCAGTGAAGGAATCCAGGACACCTGGCCTGGTCCTGATTCCATTCCACTCCATAGCCCAGCGTTTTTCATAAAAATACCTGTGGTGGCCAGCCTCCAAGATGGCGTCCCTGTCTCCTGCTGTTCACAGCCAACACCCTACATACTAGGGTTGGTCTGTGCGACCAACAGTGATGGCACGTAAGATTAGGTTATAAAAGAGTACAGGTTGGGCACAGTGGCTCATGCCTGTAATCCCAGCACTTTGGGAGGCTGAGTTGGGAGGATCGTTTGAGCCCAGGAATTTAAGACCAGCCTTGGCAACATGGAGAGACCTTGTCTCCACACAAAAAAATTTAAAACTTAGCCAGGCCGGGAAGTTGAGGCTGCAGTGAGCTGTGATTGTACCACTGCATTCTGTCAAGGGCGACAGAGTGAGACCCTGTCTCAAAAAAAAAAAAAGGTGGATGAAATATAAAGAAAAAAAGTGCTTTGCTTTCAACACACACACACACACACACACACACCCAGGCATGTTTCCTCAGGGAAGCCGCATGAATCAACTCTTTATTGTGGTCTGTGGACTGGAATATAAGCATGGGCTTGTGGCACAGGTGAGTCTGGAAAGACTGAGCCCAGATTCACCTGGACCTCTAAGGCCTAGAACACTCACGTGAGAACCTCAACTAGCCACTGTGCCAACCGTGACGTGTCTGAAGCAAAGTTGAATCCAAACTCAGGATGAATCACCCATGGTCCACATTCTTGCAGCACAGTCTTTACTCCTGTGTGGCACACACGCTGACTTGCACGGTGCTCAGTTGTGGTGGCATCTCTCCCCGCACCTGAGCTCCTTATGCTCCTCTTACACCAGCACCCTGGGTGCACAGTGTTTGCTGGGCTCCAGGACTCATTTGAATGTCACCTCAGGTCATGGCAAAAATCTCAGGTGGGCCGTGCAGCTAGAATTCGCATGGAAAGGGCCTTGAGGAGTGAATTGGAGCTTGAGCTTCCATCTCGCGCAGGAAGCTCTTCCTCTGCAGCATCCCTGATGCAGGACCCTGTGGCCCCTCCTGGAGCCTGTCTAGGGCAGGAACTCAGTGCTCATGAAGGTCTGATCCAGTCCAGTGCATTTATTCACACACTCAACACATATGTATTGCCTGCTTACCACGTGCCAGGCACTGTGCTAGATCCTGGGATATGGCAGCCTGTTAGGCAGACCAAACTGCTGTCACCCGTGAACCCCAGTCAGGCGTGGAACTTCATTGCTGTGGCTCATCTGTGTCCTCCAACACTCATGTGTTGAAAATTTAATCCCCAGTGAAGCAGTGTTGAGAGGCGGGACTTTTAAGAGCTGATTAGGTCATGGGGACTTTGTTGTTATTGTGGGAGGGGCTTAGTGGAGGGTGGGTTTGTTATCCAAGCAAGTTTGACTTGAATTCACCCTCTCTTGCTCTCCTACTGTATAAGCCCATTCTCACATTGCTATAAAGAACTGCCTGAGACTAGGTAATTTATAAAGAAAAGATGTTTAATTGGCACATGGTTCCACAGAAAGCATGGCTGGGGAGGCCTCAGGAAGCTTATAATCATGGCAGGAGGTGAAGGGGAAGCTGGCACGTCCTATATGGCTGGAACAGGAGGAAGAGAGCGAAGGGGGAGGTGCTACACACTTTTACACAACCAGATCTTGTGAGAACTCACTATCACAAGAACAGCAAGGAGGAAATCCACCCCCATGACCCAATCACCTCCCACCTGACCCCTCCTCCAACATTGAGGATTACAATTCAACATGAGATTCGGGTGGGGACACAGATCCAAACCATATCATCCACCCTCTGCATGGGAGGACACAACCCTCACCAGATGCTGGTGCCATGCTCTTGAACTTCCCAGCCTCCAGGACCATAAGCCAAATAAATTTCTGTTCATTATAAATTACCCCATCTGTGGTATTCTCTTATAGCAACATACAGTGGACAAGATGCTCATTACGAATGCTTAATTTGGGAGAGGAACATCTTCTACAGTTGAGGGAACTCCCAGCTTCCATGATACGCTTCCTCGTGGCAGTGGAAGATAGCTTCCCATTAGCCCATCACATTCCTGATCCTCACTTTAAAAAGCGGCAGGTCCTCAGGCCACCCACATCAGAACTTACAATGCCTGAGGCATTGGGAACTGCCCACCCTTCCTCTAATGGAAGCCCCAAAGTGTCACAATCTGCAGAAACATTCAGGACTTAAGAGACACACTGCACTGTGTATGGATGTCAGGCCAGGTCTTTCCTGAGAACTTGCTGTGAGAAGCCACTTTCAAAGTCCTCACTGACTGATTTTGCAGGCTTGGTTGCATTTCCCTATGAGCAGAGGCAGTCATATGCATTGGTTCTCAGGAAGAACACAGCCTGCATTAGTTTTCCCTCACTGCTATTATAAATCATCACAGACTGAACAGTTTAAAATGACACAAACGTAGTGTCTTACGGTTCTGTAGATCGGGAGCCTGACAGGTCTCGCAAGGTGTGGGCGGGGCTGCGCTCCTCCTGGAGGCTCTAGGACAGAACTTGTTTCCTTGCCTTTTCCAGCTTCTAGAGGCCACCTCTCTCCATCTACAAAGCCAGCAGTGTTGCAGTCTCTGACCCTTCCTCTGTGGCCTGCTCTAATTATGGACGAAAAAGTTCCTCTGTTTTTAAAGACTCCTGTGATTAGACTCAGCCCGCCTGATAATCCAAGAGAATCTCCCCAACCCAGATCTGTGCCCTTAGTCTCGGTTGCAAAGTCCCTTTGTCATGTGAGGGGAACACATCAGGAGGTTCTGCAGATGAAGGCATGGACACCTTTGGGAGGATACTTCTGCCCGCCACACATGATTGTTTTCCCAGCTCTCTCACTTGTCTCTGCAGCTCCACTGCTCAGGTTTTACTCCAGAATCCAATTTACTCCTAAATCCAAAGTCAGGAAGTTTCTAAAGGATCGCTTTCCCTGCACGGCATGGCCGCTTTGCTCCCGTATGTCCTGCGAGCACATGCTGGTCTCCCTCCTCTTCTATCACCATTGTGTTGCCTCCTCAGGCTTCTGCCCCTGAAGTTCCCATCCTTTCCTCGTCCAGTGATCGGCCAGATGCCAGAGCTGCTCACTGGGCTCTGCTCCTCCAGCTCAGTGTTTTGATGCCACTCACCTGGCGTTGTGTGTTTCACTGTGTCCTCTACTCCCAATGGCTCCATTGAGGCAATTCTTGCTTCCTGCCACGTAATCATGGGTTTCAAGGCTGAGAACTTACATTCTCTCTCTCAACATAGTACGGGGCACATAAATCCCTGATATTTGCTTTACTTTTTGACTGAATAACCAAAAAAATGATGAGAAGAGGACCAAAGACCTGGGGTGGAGATTCTGAGGACCAGGAATCAGGTTATGTAGGGGCTGCCTTAATGTTCGTTCCTCATTCAGTCAATCAGTGCTTGTGGTTAATTTTAGTACACAAAATATTGGTTGATTATAAAATAATGCAGGTTAAATAACTTTTTTTTTTTGAGACAGGGTCTCACTTTATCACACAGACTGGAGTACAGTGGCACGATCATGGCTCACTTCAGCCTCCACCTCCCAGGGCTCAAGTGATCCTCCCATCTCAGCCTCCCAAGTAGCTGGGACTACAGGCATGCCACCATGCCTGGCTTTTTTTTTTTTTTTTTTTTTTTTTTTTAATGGAGATGGGGTCTCATTTTGTTGTCCAGGCTGGTCTCCAACTCTTGGGCTCAAGCGATTCTCCTGCCTTGGCCTCTCAAAGTGCTGGGATTACAGGTGTGAACCACTGTGCCGAGCCAGGAATTTTTAGTAAACATTAAAATTGAAAAAAATCACCCACAGTCACAGCAAAGGGACCACTATTAGTTTTTCTTTCTTTCTTTTTTTTTTTTTTGAGACGGAGTTTTGCTGTCATTGCCCAGGCTGGAGTGCAATGGTGCGATCTTGGCTCACTGCAACCTCTGCCTCCCAGGTTCAAGTGATTCTCCTGCCTCAGCCTCTGAGTAGCTGGGATTACAGGCATGCGTCACCATGCCTGGCTGATTTTGTATTTTTAGTAGAGATGGGGTTTCTCCATGTTGGTCAGGCTGGTCTCAAACTCCTGACCTCAGGTGATCTGCCCGCCTTGGCCTCCCAAAGTGCTGAGATTACAGACATGAGCCACTGTGCCCGGCCACTATTAGTTTTTAAAAATGTTTTCCTCCAGTCATATCTTGCTCCTACCCACATGTGCCCTCTCTGTATTATATACAGAAAAAAAGTGTGCATTTATTTAACAAAAACAGAATTAGACCATTTCATGGGTAATTAATGACATGAAAGGTGGAATAATGTATAAGAGAGTGCTATTGCAAGATATTTTAAAACTGAAAATGTGTATTTTGCAAAGGGAAAAAGTTCTGAGAAAGAGAAAGTTGAATTATTTCTGAGTCCCTAGGATGACAATAGAAATGTGTGGTCAGGCCGGGCGCAGTGGCTCACGCCTGGAATCCCAGCACTTTGGGAGGTGGAGGCGGGTGGATCACCTGAGGTCACGAGTTCAAGACCAGCCTGGCCAACATGGTGAAACCATGTTAGCCGGGTGTGGGTGGCGCATGCCTATAATCCCAGCTACTCGGGAGGCCGAAACAGACTTGCTTGAACCCAGGAGTCAGAGGTTGCAGTGAGCCGAGATAGTGCCATTGCACTCTAGCCTGGGTGACATAGCAAGACTGTCTCAAAAAAACAAAAAAAAAGAAAGAAATGTGTGGTCAACGAGACATTCAACTTTGGGGTACATTGCAAAGTGGTCATGATGACAGTTACTAAAATCCTAAGAGAAATAATCCAAATCAAGTATGGAAACAAATTAGCCCAATATGCTGAGTTTGTGCAAACAATACTTACCTTCAGTTTAGTGATGTGGTCTACTTTGCAACAGCTTCTAAGAGTTGTGGAGTATGGCTTTCTTCTTCCTTTCCTCCCAGAAACTGCCCATATGATTGCTTAGTGAGTCAGTCCTCTGAGGAATGTCTTCATTTTACTCAGCCCTTTTGATACAGCGCTCCATTAAAAAGCAGCAGGGACAACCTGTGCCTCTATAACAAATGGGGTAAGCACTGGCGGAGGCACCTCTGATGCACGCTATTCTATTCGTTTCCTTAGTTATAATATTTAGGTTGGTGCAAAATTATTTGCGGTGTTTGCCATTAAAAGTGATGGCAAACACCACAAATAATTTTGCACCAACTTAATAATTACTACGAATAATTTCAGTTGCTGCAAAGTGATTGTGATAAAACAAGTTGTGATTAAAATTTTATAATGTGAAGTTTGGGTGCCGTAATTTTGACAACTTTATCTTGACACAGTATTATTAAATCAATAATAATAACAACAAATGTGTAACCTATAAACGAGAAACATTAAAAGAAATGTGGCTGCTAAATAGTTTGATTCCATTACTCTCCTCCGCAAAGCTCTCCAAGGTCCCAGTTTACACAAAGCGAAGGCCAAGGCTCTTAGCGCGGCCTGTGAGGCTGGGTGTGATGGGCCTCCCCAATCCTGTCCGTTCTCCTCTCCTCGCACTGGGCCCCTGGCTGCCTTGCTCCGACCCACTGTCCCCCACCAAGCCCCACCGCTCCCCCACCACCCACCGCTCTCCCCCAGCCCTCTCCCCCACCAGCCCCCACCCCCCATCTCCCCCCAACAGCCCTCCCCCACCCACGTACCTGCCCCGACCGTCCCCCCACCACCCCCCAGCCCCCTCCCCTGCCCCCCATCAGCCCCCACCACTTCCCACCAGCCCTGCCCCACTCCCCGCCAGCCCCCACTGCGCCCACCGCCCCCCACCAGCCCCCCACCAGCTCCCAGCCCCCTCCACCCGCCCCCATCACCACTCCCACCGCCCCTCACTGCCGTCGGGCGGGACTTTCCTGGATCGCTGCTGCCGCCGGGCCTTTGCACGGGCTGCACCCACTGCCCGATTCCCTTTCCCGCAGATGCGGCGTGTTCGGCTGCTCCTGTTATCCACGGTGCTCTCGTGGAGCCGGGGGTACCAGTCAGGGCCCCGTCAGGAGACAGAAACCCCCCGAACTCTCACAGAGAGGGTAAGCTTGCTAACTAGCTAGAATGTGTTAACTGGGGAGCTGAACAAACAGCACTCCAAGCTGTCACCGAGGCAGTGCCGCAGGCAGCGTGCCCCCCAGGATGAGGGAGCAGAGGGGAAAGGCGAGAATGACTGAAGCTCAGGAGCTGGAGGAGGGTCCCTGTGCCTGGGACGCAGAGCCTCTATGCAGGGGCCGCAGGCTCAGGGACAGGGGGCATCAGGCTGGTCCTCTGAGTGTGGGGGGAAAAGCGCAGCCTGCATTCAGGAGCAGCCACAGGGAGGCCAGGGTGAGGAAGTGCTGGGCGGGGCTGCTGGGACCCCCAGGTGGACGGGAAGCCCCCGGGAAGCACACGGGCTGCGGCCGCTCCCATCCTCCCGCCGCCCCCCTGCGGCTGCTCTCTCGCGCCCCCCACTGGCCATGCTAACCCGGAGTCGGCTAAGCTCGCAGGGTCCCGGCAACCGGAGGCTGAGGACAGAAGACAACACCTTCATACTTCATAACTGGTCACCTAGGTTTTCTCTCCTCTTTCCCTGCTTTATTTGTCTTCGAATGCATATGAGACACACTCATGGTCTGTCCCCATTGCTGGAATGCAAGTTCCACAGGGGCAGGCATCCCGACTGTTTCATCCCAGTGTCTGCAGCACCTAGAGCCACGCCTGGCGTAGTCCCATGCGTGTTTGCCGAATAAATTAATACATCAGTGTAACTTCATCGACACGTCAGAGACTTTCAGTGGCAAGAGGTGTCCCCTTGTTTTTGCAGGAGCAGCTCGCTAGGGTGGATGTTTTGTTCTTGTAGACCTAAGATTATACAACAAAAATAATTAGCAGGAAGAGTCCTGCTTTTTACCCCTTGGCTTGTGTGAGCTGGCATTGCCCTGCAGCAAACGCGGTTTGCAGGGAGAGCACTCAAGGGCATCTACTTGTTTGGGGATGATTCTCTAAAAGTCATTGTCAGGTACAAAGCCAGGACTTGACAAACTTGTCCAAAAATTTCCTTCCCAGTCAAGATATTTTTAGATTGAATCAACTTAACTGGTTTGGATTAAATTTAAACTTGAAATTTTCACTCTTTAAAATATTTTACTTCAGGCAATTAAAGTTTCAGTTGACATTTTTTAGGAGTCTTTTTTTTTCCTACCCTGGGAGGCTTTGACGAACTCCGGTAAAATTACAACATCGAGAATGGCCTTGTCCTTTTCTCTGCCTGACTTGCTTCCATAGGATTTTTGAAACATCAAATATTGAAGAATTGTATGTTTAAGAACTTTCTCTCAGAGCTGATGAAACTTATTTAGAGCTTATTTAGAAGATTATGTTTGTAAAATAAAACTTAACAGCGTTGTCCCTAGGTGGAGAATTGCTTAAAACTAAGACCACATTCCAAGAGGTGGCATAATCATATACGTGGAAATACACATGCCATTCTACTTATAATGGCAGCAGGCAGAAGAGGAAGGGAAGCCAGGACGTTCCTAGGCCTTGGCCACTTTTCTTTGCTGCCAGATGCTAAGATCCATGCTAGGCGCCCCTGTCATAGCAATGCAGTGTCTCAGTGGGTGTGAAAGTAGTTCAGAGCCAGAAGGGTGGAGAGTTCAACTGCTGTCTCAGTCAAGGTCGATCTTGAGGAAGTGAATGAGGGTGCCAAGAAGTGTGTCAGGAGGCCGGGGCCTTTTCAGAGAGTGAGGCAGTGGGGGCATCTCTGTGCTCCAGTAGATAGAGGACTGGGTTATTTTTCTAACTTACTTATCACAAACATTCCCAAACATATGCAAAAGGAGTGAACGGAGGACACCTATGTGCCTGTCACTCAGTGGTGACAGTGGCAGCATTTCACTGTATCTATCTCATCCAGCCCTACTCCCTTTTTCTTTTTCTGGAGGATTTTAAAGCAAATATTATATATTATGTCATTTCTCCTTACAAACTTCAGTAGGCATCTCAAAAATACCAATTTCACACCTAAGGAAACAAAATCTTTACTATTATATAATACCCACCCCTCACTCAAATTTCCCCAGCAATCTAAAAAAAAAAAAAAAAAAAAATGTCCCTTTAGAGTTTCAGGATCCAGACAAAGCCCATTCATTGCATGTGGTGATGGTATTTTAAGTGTTTTCAGTGCTTGGCCTCTGCCTCTTCGTCATCGGCTTGTTGGGAAGGTTGCGCCGGTTGTCCAAGGACATCCTGTTCTGGGTTTGTCTGAACACTTCGTGCGATCCCATTTCTCTTGCTCTCTCCTGTTTCCCATTGACAAGAAGTTAGGTCTCAGGGACTGATGTTACCCAGATTGAATTTTTACTCCTTTCTTTTCCCTAAGAATACTTCACAGGAAGTGTCACTGATGTCGATCATGTCCCATCAGGAGGCACCTCATGGCCAGTTGCTTGGTTTTCTAGAGATTGATCAGTGGGTTCAGGTGATCATTTCTTTATTAACAGCCTGATTATTCTATTACAAAATTTCTCATCAACCTTACACTTTATGAGTTTACTAAACTTTGACGATCATGGTCTAAATCAATTACTACTTTAGTTACCACATTACGGTGACTACACTCATCTTTAGGGATTCAACATGGTGACTTTCTAACTCTTGCAATCGTGGTTATCTGAAATCCAGCTCGTACTGGAAAGGCAGGAAAATGCTTAATTATTTTCTCTTTAATTCTCCATTTTTAGAATGTGCTGGTGCCCTAGAAACCTCCATTGGTATCCAAAGCGTTTTTGCTTTATTTTTGTCTCTTCTTTATTTTTAGTCTTACTTCCTGTCCTAGATCGGGAATCAGCCATTTCTCCAAAAAACTCTGGTTCCTTTTAGTGGTGAGTGGTACTGGATCGTACAAACTGTGTAAGCGGGTGCTTATTATCACCTGGTTGTCATTGCTTCTGGCATTTTCAGTGGAAAGCTATAAAAATATATTTTTAAAAAGAAGAAAAATACATTTAAATTGATATTTTCAGGTCAAATATAAGATTTCAGAGCTTTTACTTCTTGAACGTTATGCTGATGTTTCATTTCTCTTACATTGAAAATCTTGGTTCCTAATGACATTAGTATAATTACTTCTTTGCTTATCTTACAATATACATATAATAGTCCAAAAATAACAATACCAATATTATTACTAGCGATGCGGCTACTAAAGGAAGTTTATGATTTCTTTGCAGTTCTTTTTGTCCTTAGAATAGATCCCCTGGGAACGTACAGCAAAACTGTCGAAGGTCAGTTGGGGTCATTTTTCCTCTGTGTGTGTATGTTACTAACTTGAGACGTAATTAGGTCCATTTGTTGTCATTTTTTTCTACTTACATATTTTTTTTAAATTTAACTTGTAAAAAGTATTTACATATCTCAAAGTCAAAACCATATGACAATACACATTCAGAAATACCACATTTAATACAATATAATTGTAAAAATGGAGAATTAAAGAGAAATAATTAAGCATTTTCCTGACTTTCCAGTATGAGCTGGATTTCAGATAACCATAACTGAAAGAGTTAGAAAGTCAGGGAGTCTTTCTCTGTTGCCCAGGCTGGAGTGCAATGGTGTGATCTCAGCTCACTGCAACCTCCGCCTCCTGGGGTCAAGTGATTCTCCTGTCTCAGCCTTCCGAGTAGCTGAGACTACAGGCTCACACTGCCATGCCCGGGGGCTAATTTTTTTTTATATTTTATTAGAGACAGGGTTTTACCGTGTTGCCCAGGTTGCTCTTGAACTCCTGAGCTCAGGCAATTCACCCACCTCAGCCTCCCAACGTGTTAGGATTACAGGTGTGAGCCACCACGCCTGGCCACCGTGCTGCAATTTCTAATGATGAAGGTATTCACTGTAATGTGATAACTAAAGGAGTAGTCGATTCAGACAATGATCATCAAAGTTTAGTAAACCCATTAAGTGAAAGATTGACACGGAATATACATTCAGAAATACTGCAGTTAATACAATACTCCCTTTCTGACATTGCTTCCTCTCCTGTATTCTAGCCTCTCCCATCAATAACCATTTTTATTAATTTTAGTGTTTTCTTCCATTTCATTTCTTTGAAAATATAAACAAATATGAATCTATGTGTTACACCTTCCTTCTCATACAAAAGCTAGCACACCATATACACTGTTCTGCATTAGGCATTCTTCACTTGATGCTTTGTCCTGAAAAGCCCATGTCAGTATATAAAGATCTCCTCTTTACATTACATCACCATATATTAGTATACTAGAGCTTTTCCAAACAGTCCCACATTTGGGTTGTTTCTCGTCATTTGCTATTAAAAACAATGCCAAATCTATTAACCTGGTGCATATAGTATTACATATTTTTGCAATGTAACTTTGGGATAGATTTCTAGGAGGGAGAAAGCTGGGTTAAAGAGTAAATGCATATGCAAATTTTGCTAGATATCACCACATTCCTCTGCATAGGGGTCAGAGTATTTTATCATCAACAATATACAAGATTGTTTCCCTCACAGTCTTGTCAACAGAGTATATTGTCAAACTTTTGGATTTTTGCCCATTTGTTGGGTGAGAATTGTTACATAGTTTTTCATTTGCACTTGTCTTATTATGGGTGAAATTGGCCATCTTTTTGTATGCTTACAGGCTGTTGATTACTTTATCTGTGAACTCTGTTGCTACTGTTTTCCTATTTCTAATTGTGTTGGATTTTTTCATCTTAGTTTTTAAAACATGTATGTGGGCTGGGTGCAGTGACTCAAACCTGTAATCCCGGCATTTTGGGAGGCCAAGGCAGGAGGAATGCTTGAGCCCAGGAGTTTGAGACCACCTGGGTAACATGGTGAGATCCTGTCTCTACAAAAAAATAGAAAAAATTAGCCAGGTGTGGTGGTGCACACCTGTAGTCCCAGCTACTTAGGAGGCTGAGGTGAGAGCATCAGCTGAGCCCAGGGAGGTTGAGGCTGCAGTGCGCTGTGATCAATGCCACTGCACTCCAGCCTGGGTGACAGAGAGACCCTGTCTGAAACAAAACAAAACATGTATATGTGCAGAATATTAGCTTGACTAAAAGCTTTTAAGAGAAGATATATCTAACACTCAAGTTGCTTGAATGTTTACTGTGACAGATTCCCTTCTACTGCCACAACCAGTTGGTACAGTCTGCCATACTTGTTGGAGCTTCTCTTTCTATCCTTTCTGTCTCTTACCTTGAGTTCATACTTATCTTATCTCTCTGTGCTCATTCTGGGTAATTTCTTTAGGTTCATCTTCCAGTTCATTAATTCTCTCTCCAGTAGTTTTTAATCTGGGTTTTAACATTTTCATTGAGTTTTAAATTTCAATAACCTTATGTAAGCATTTTGATGTTGTTCGTTTTCAAATCTGCCTATTCTTTTATATATAATACTGTATATTGTGATTTTTTATGTTCTTGCTTAATTTTTAAATTTCTTTAATCATCTTAGTTGTGCTTACTTTATAGCCATTTTAGATCTTTTGTTTCTAATCTTTCTCTTCATTTTAGCTACTGATTCTCTCATGGTAAATTGTTTTCAGTGCTTCTAAAATTTTTTAATTATAAACTGACTTTCACCCAACCATGAAAATGTGAGAATTTTTTGTAGTCTGTATTGAGAAATTTTCTCTCCAGAGAAGCTTTGCATGTGCCACTTCCAAGCACTGCAGGGGTATCACCAGCCAGAAACCCATTTTTGTGTTAATTTCTCAGCATCAAAATTTCTCAAACCAAGTGGGTAGTACATATTTGAATCTCCATTGCCCATAAGGGCATGTTTATGGGTAAAAATTTTCAGAGGAGATTTTCATTTCCCTCTTGAGCTCAGGCTCACACACAAGCTTCCTTATGATCTTCCTGAGCTGATGAGTATTATTTTTTCTAATCTACAACTGAGATTTCAGGCCTTCCAGGATTCTGGGTGGTAGTATCAGTTTCAACGCCCTGCTTCACAGGGTTGTAAAAACTTGTCTGTAATTCCTGTTTGGCCAGTGCCCTAGTTTACTGGGATTGGTGCCCTCACTCAGGACTGCCACAAATGTGTGCGTGCTCTTCCCACTGTCTTTCTGTTGCATCTTCCTTCAGGGCCTCTGGAAAAATCTTCCTTCCTTCCTTACAGTCTCAGGCGGTGCTCCTCATAGTACATACTTTAGTCAGCAATAAACAAAACACATGTTGTTGAGCTTCTCAACGTATGCTGCCTCTGACTCAAATTATCTTAATTAATTAATTTTCTGAGACAGGGTCTCGCTGTCACTCAGGCTGCAGTGCAGTGGCACAATCATGCAGCCTTAACCTCCTGGGCTCAAGAGATCCTCCCACCTCAGCCTCCTGAGTAGCCGGGACTGCAGGCATGCACTACCACACCCAATTAAGTTTTGTATTTTTAGTAGAGATGGGGTTTTGCCATGTTGCCCAGGCTGGTCTTGAACTCCAGGGCTCAAGCGATGCACCCGCCTTGGCCTCCCAAAGTGCTGGGATTACAGGCGTGAGCCACTGCCCCTGGCCTTCAAATTATCTTTATGATGAAATAGAAAAACATCCAACACCTTCTCTGGATCAGCATCCAGAAAGACACTCAAAGTCTGAAGCCCCTTTTCCAGTAGCAAAATACATCAAAAATTGGAAGGATGTGTGGAGTGTCAAGCTGAAGGGGACTGGGATGGCTCTGCACCTGCTCTGCAGAGAGCCGCATAAATTATTAGCTGTGGATTTTAAAAGCTCTATAAAGCAGCTCCTTATTGACAAGAATATTATTTTCTATTAGAGTCTACATCTTCACCCTCTACTTGAAAGTCCTTTTTATGTTCCTGAAAAAGTGCTGGACTGAGTTCATCTGCCCACCGCCTGGTCGTGTGCCACTGGCTACTCAATGCTCACCTCTGAAATAGACAGACTACACGTTAGCCGACCTTCAGGGATGCAGCCATGGCTTTGAAAGCTAAAATTAAATGTAAACTGACCTGTACATTTATTGTTTGAGGTTAGTGTGATCTTGATTCAAAAACCAGTTACAGACAATACAAGAAAGTAAATCACAGTTCCACTTCATTTTCAAAAATAAAATATTGGCTAACAGAATCCATGGTGGATATAAAAAGTAATAATACATGATGTTCGCGTAGGAGATATTTCAGAAATGCATGGCTAGTTCAGTATCAGAAATATCAGTGTAATCCACCAGAGAAAAATAATACCAGCAAATGCAGTCAAAAGTATTTTACCAATTGACTCACAAATTATGATTTAAAATTCTCAAAAAAAAAAAAAAAAAACCCTTCCAACAAGCCTAGCAATTGAAGGGCTCTTCCAAAAATTGAGAAACAGTATCTATTACAACAGAAGCCCACAGTCACATCCTACTAAATGGAAGAAATGTGATCGATTCTCATTAGGATTTGGAATAAGAAAAGGAGGCCGACTCCCACCTCCCACTGCTTTAACTAACACTGGCGTTCTCGGTTAATAGTTATTAAGCAGTTGAGAAAAATGAAAACAAAATTAAACAAAACCTCCAGGAAAGAGAAGGGAAAGCATTCTGGCTTTCACATGACTTCACAATTCATTTATCCCCACAATCCAAGCATAGCCTCTTTGAGACCAGGATCCTGTCTGATCTTTTTAAAAATCTCTGGGACAGCACCTAGCATAGAGGTTGGCAGCAGGTACTAATTTGCAAAAGGGGATCCTGTCTGTGCTATGCAGTAGTAAAGATTACATGAGATCCACACGTGGAAACGGCTGTACACATGCTGGAGCAGCACTCATTTGGAAAGGCCGCACTCCCTGGCATTTTCTCCCGGGACCTCCTCCACCCCACGGATTGCTACTCGGGTTCCCATTGCCCAGGCCCCAGGCCCCAGGCCCACCAGGCCGCGCGCGCGAGCCGCCGTCCTCATGCCGGCCAGCAGGTGGCGCCCGGGCTCCACGGCCGGAGTCGGGCAGTGCGGCTGGCGCCGCGGGAAGTCGCCTCCGAGAGGGGCCGCTGCGCCTCGGCGGCGGCTACCCCGGGTCCCGGGGCCAACGTCGCCAGCGGTGCCCGGCAGGGGCTCGAAAGGGCCCGGGCCGCCCTACGGTCCTGCCCGCACTGCTTCCGTCCGGTGACGCTCCCCAGGGCCGTCCGAGCCGACTACGCGCGGGTCCCCGTGACTGGGGGGCGAGCGTGCGGCCGGCGTCTGCGCCTCTCCCGGAGGCCAGGCCGGGGTCGGGTTGGGACCAGGGCGCGCTTCCCTCCCCGCCGCGCAGAGATCGGCCGGGGCCGCGGCTGGCGACAGGTGGCGGGGACCTGGGGGCCAGGTCCGCGGGTAGCCTGCGACGGGGAAGCCGCCCCCACGGCCCTCAGGGCGTCCTCCGGGTATGATGATCAACCACACGACCGCCCCGCGCTGGCCCCGGCAGAGCCCATTCCCCGGCGCGGGTCCGCAGGGCGATCCGGGCGGCCGCGGCTCCACGGCCCCCGCCCTCCTCCAGCGCCAGCGCCCGCGGGGACCGATCCGGGGTCAGGGCGGGGAGACGCGCGGACTCCTCGGTGGCGCCGCCCGAACAACTGTTCGGCCCCAGGTGAGCCCCAGGTGAGCTGCTGCCCCGCCCGGATCCCTTCCTCCCCCGGGTCGCGTCCACCTGGGACCCGCCCTCCAGAGCCTCCCAGCCCACCTCGCGCCCCGGGACCGAAAACGCAGACCAGTCTTGGGCACGTGGCCACCCGCGGTCTTTGGCTTGGAAGGGCTTCTGCCCGCTGCCTCTTCCTTCCAGTCCAGGGCGGCCGTCAAGGCTGAGGGCGATTGAAAAGTCCGGGAAAATGCGCCCGGGCCAGCCCCGTCTCCAGAGGCCTGGGGGTGGGTGGGGTGGGGTGGGGTGGGGTGGGTTGGGGAGGGCTACAGGTGTGGACGTAGGCGAAGCCAAGGAGGCATCTGGAGCCCGGGGCCAGGTGACAGCTTAGTTCCCTGGGCAAACTAACCCTCGGGTGGTTCTACCGTTCCCTTAAACCTGAAATCATGTTCTGAATTCTGTACAGCCTCTTTTCTTCTCCTGATTAACTTTCATTTACTCCAGAGAAGCGTCTTAACGCCCACTCAGACAGGTAGTGCTTCCACACTCCCAGACTCAACACTCAACCACAACTCATTCTTGGCTTAAGCTCAGCCCTAAGGCACAGAACCAAGCTTTCCCTTAAGGACTCAGAGGCACTTCTGTGCTCAACGCCTCCCCAGTCCCTGTCAACTCAGCCCTCTGCCTTACCACAAATCTGGTAAGATTCTCTGTACACAAGTAAAGGCTTCAGGGGTGCTGGTGGGGGATGAAGAAGGGGATAAAGAAAACAGTATGTGTTGGCGGGGGGCGAGAGGGGGAGAGAGACAGAGAAAAGAGCTGGTGAGTGCCAGAGATCTTAAAAACCACTCGGAATTCAGGTACTGACTTCAGACATGTTTTATTATAATCTTATACAGTCTACATAAATTTGAACTTGTATTTATTTGGGTTCAGTTATAACATAGCATAATAAAAATCAAAGCACTGGTCCTCTGAAATAAAGCAGGCAATCACCATTCAATAAACACACTTGATTTATTTTGTATAAAAGGGTTAAGTTTACAACTAAACTTTTATAAAAAGTTTAGCATGAATAAGTACATCATTACACTTTTTAATGCAGAAATAGACATCTCTGCCACTATACAAGAAAACTCTAATCAAAGAGTTCACAAGGTTTCACTCAAATAGATATATTTATATATAAATATATACACAGCATTCAGTAGGCTTGTGTCAAAAAGGTAATTTCTGACCAAAAGACTTCATTTAAGTGACTGAATACTGGATCCTTCTGGTATTCACGCTCCACCTTTGAAAAAAGGCAAAGTCTGCTTAGATTGGGCAATTCCTTGTGATTTTAACGTTTTCGCTCCCCATGGTGGGAATAGTATATAAAGAAAACCTTCCAACTGCAGAAAGGGCATTTAAAAGTCTTTTTCATAAATAACGAATATCACAGTCCAAGCGAGAGAACACCTTGGGAAGATGATCATTCTTAGTTTTCCTTCCGTTTTTTTTCTTTTTAAAAAGGTCCATTCAACTTGTCCTCCTTGTGAAATGGTTGAAAAATAAGTTCAGCACTTAAAAGATTCTGTGAATTTGTTGTTGTTGTTGTTGTTGTTGTTGTTGTGCAAAGAAAAAAAGAAGTCATGAACACCTGCAAAAGATTGGGAGAGAAAGGCATGTTTAAGAGAATGTAACCTAAGGGCAGAGGCGGGCGACTGGCGCCGGGAGGAAGCCACAGTTTGAACATTTAACCAAACACTCAAAGATTGGGCAAACCCTGGCGTCCAGATGCAACACACACACTCGCCTCGACAGCGCAAATTAAACATTAAAATAGCAGAGACTCAAGGGAAAAACTTCCCAACCCAATCTCCTATTTGGATCTCCAACAGCAGTGCTACAGGCGCCAGTCTGCTTCTTGTAACAATTATTTGATTGAAAACAGCCCTTTAGTTAACAGATAGGGAAGTCTGGGATCCCACATCACAGGGTCTAAGGCACAGGGTAGCAATCCTCAACTAGCCCAGAGAATCCCAGAGGACTCTAGTTTTAGGGAGGGAGGATCACTATGGAATTTGTGGCGATAAGATTAATTACAGTGGAGGTTAGTACCTCATAGTACCAGAGGAATCGTAGGAAGACCCAGGCCATTACATTTGCTACAAAGCCAATACACACGTTCCTCGGCCGCCTTCGTAGTAAGTTATTGGCATCATTTCCTTTTAAAGGAAAACGTTCTGTGATCTCGAGCACCCAGAGCTACAAGCTCCTTCATGTCTAGTGAGGCAATGTAGTACGGGTAACAGCGCGAAGTAAGCATGCATTGACCAAATCAGACATTTTATAGACACACAAGCAAAAACACATGCGCGCGCGCGCACACACACCGAGGGGCAGTTTACCCACGGGTGGCACAAGCAAACACTCACCGCTTATTCAGCCACACAGTGCTTTGCTGTCATTTGACATTAACTCAGAAGGGAATTCAGAAGCCTGGAAAGAAAGAGGATAAAGAGTACGAGGTTAAGACAATGTTAAGTAGAAAGGTTTTTTTTTTTTTTTTTAAAGTAGTCCACAGACCAGCAAGTTCCATTAAACACGTTTATGGTAACAATTCAGATTCAAAGACAGACGCATTAACATGTCAGAACTTACTAGCAATTTCACGCACAGCTCAATCTACAGCAGATTCTTAATAAAGTTAAATAGCTCATGCGAAAGTCACTGTCTGGGCTACGGATCTCCTAGTGACAGCCCAGACGACCGCGGGAGTGTGCGGCGGCGGGGCGGGAGTGTGCGGCGGCGGGGCGGGAGTGTGCGGCGGCGGGGCGGGGGCCCCGGAGCAGGTCTTACCTGCAAGGACAGGATGCTGATGTCCGTGTTGAGGGTGGTCAGCGGCGTCCTGGATGCCTGGTTCTGCCCGGGTCTCTGGTGATGCAGGCTGACAATAGTGGGATGCGAGTCCAGGGCGATCTGCAGGTCCAAGATGTAGTCGATGACGTGCTGCAGGATTTCCATCTTGCTCACCTTCTTGTTCTGGGGGATGCTGGGCACCAGCTCCTTGAGCTTGGAGTAGCAGTCGTTCATGTTGTACAGCAGGCTCATCGGGTCGTCCACCGGGGTTTTGCTCCGGGAGATGCCCAGGCTGTGGTCCGACAGGCTGTTTTTCCTAACGGACCTCACGGGACTGAAAGCTTTCATGCTGACCGCGAAGGGAAAGCGAGACCGGGAGGGAGCTGGCTGCCCTGAAACTCAGGCCGCCGCTGCCGCCTGCTGAGCTAGCTGCGCTTGGCACCGGGCTCGGCTCAGAATGAAGCCCGAGCCCGGCGGGGCGGCTTTTATCCGCACTCGCCGGGGCCACACGCTCGGGCTTCCCTTCGTCCCCATTGGCGGAAGGTGGCGCGTCCATCAAGTCGAGCGGGCGCTTCCATTGGCGGGCGCGGGCGCGGGGCGTGGGCTTGTTTCTTCCGCGTTCGCAGCCAATCCCCGCGGGGTGGGCGGGGCGCGAGCCCAGCTGGGGTGGTAAATAGAGTACAGTACAGTAAGTGCGGGGCGGGCGGGGAGCGGGGAGGAGGGAGACGGGAGGCGGGAGGAGGGAGAGGAGGAGGAGGGAGAGAAGATGGGGGAGGGGAAGGGGGAGGGGAGGGGAAGGGAGAGGGGAGGGAGCAGGGGGAAGGGGCAGACCCTGGGCGCCTAAATGTGCATTCTTAATTCTAATTCCAAGCGCGCGGCAGGACCCTTGCCCTGGGGGTGTTCCCAGACCAAGCCCTGCACACCTTGGAGCTGTCGGCAGCTCTAAAATCACAGCTACACTGGCGAGTTCAGCACCGCAGTGGGGAAGCCACAGTTCACTGCAACCCATAGGAGGGAGAGCGTGAGGAAAGATAGCATTTCAGAAGAAAGTGAAAACGCAAATTAGGTTGTCACTGAAGAGTCACGTTTGTAGAGTGAGTTCGTCTCTTCAGATAAGGAAAAGTTATGTTAACACAAACAAACCACCCACGCACGCATTCGACGACAGGCTTAGTGTGGGCTTTTGCAACCCGGAGCAGCGCGGGAGGCATTACTGTAAACTCAAGAAAATGAGTACTTATGGAAACCATGCCCAACCTCGCCGGTCGCTAAGGAGCTCTCACAGGCAGGGCGCTTTCAGGGTTCCTTTTCAAGAAGGAGGCAGGGCTATTATAATGATCGTATTAATCGGAAATAATTAGGAGAATTTGCATATTGAAACTACATTTACATACACTGCCCTTGAAAGGCTGCCGGTTTGTGCCCTTCAGTGTAGGTGGCAAAGTAATGTGATTAATTATGCACTAATTGTGATTTCTAGTGTCACATTCCAACACCTAGAGGAGTTCCAAAGCTTTGTGACAGATAAGTGGCCCTAGCCATTGATCGACATCTTCACACTAAGAAAAAAAAAAAAAAATTCTGTCATATATGAGGTTTGGAATCTTTTCAGCACTAGTACTGAATACAGGTTCAAGGTTTTTTTTTTTTTTTTGGCTGAAAATCTTTAAGAACTCGTTCTTTCAGTCTAAATTTTAAAAAGTTTGCAGCTATTTACTCAAATACCTTACTTTTCACATAATTGTAGCTTATCTAGAATTCTGTCTTGACCACACTATGTCAGTTTCTTCTGAAAATATTTGCTCCAGAAAACAATGAACTAGAAAACCCCAGGAAGGGCAATATTCAAATCTTATTTACTTTCTGCCTCAATCTCTACCTCCTTCGCATTTCAGAAAGCGGAAGGGACAGGCCTAGAGGCTGAAAGAAAAGCCCGATAATGGGGAAACAGTGTTTTTTCCTTCAATTAATGATTAATTTCTCAGCTGGTGGGGCCAGCAGTCTCTGACTGTCACGTGACAGCTATGCGCCCCATGACGCCTCTCCAGGGAGGCAGAGTGGGTGGCACTGAGGTGGAGCTCACCTTCCTGAAATTCAGCCCCCTCAGTTTGGAGGGGAGGTGGAGGAAGGAGGTGAATGGTTTCCTGTCCAGCCAGAAATTTGCGGAGGGCCTTCCCAAGGCCAAGCAATGCTGCCTGCGACTCTGTCCCTGACAGCGTTGGACGCACCGTATCTCTTCTGATATTAAGTCTGGAAGTGATTTACTATCCGAGTCCTCCCACAGTTCGAGCCTTTTGATGTACTTTGTGTGCATGTGTTTCTGTCACATACGTGCCACAGTGGAACAGATTTTGTTTTGACACTATTTTGGTTCATGATGTTATACTTTGACTATTTTACAATAATAGCCAATGTAAACAAACATCTTTGGGATTCTCAAATTATTACTTATGATTCTTGGACATTGCAGCTCTTCGATACTGACGCATTCCTAGCTTTTTCCAAGGACACCGTATGTTAACATCCGTGCCAGCCTCATTATCCCCACAGCCAGGCTCTGGGCTGGGCGGTAATGAGCATTGTGCGGTTTCACTTTACACTTTGCAAAGTTGATTAAGGCAGTGCCTTCTCCCATGATCATTTTTGTACCCTGATGTAGTAAAATGGCTAAATATGGTGAAAGTTTTCTGGTGTTGCTTTCTTTAGCTGCCATGTCAGAGTCCAGTCTGCCTGGCTGTGTTGAATTCGATTCTATTGGCATGCTACCCAGTTTTACATTCATTTAAAGATCATTTAAAGGGGATTACGAAGCTGTATAAGTTAATGATTTAAACAAGGCCTAAGTTACTAGTGTGTCTGTTTCAGCACGCCCAATATGAAATCACCTTAAAAATTGCTTTTTTGGGGTAAAATCGTGTCGGAGCATTTTCGAAGTGGGTTTAAAGGCAAGTCAAAATCTGTCAATTGGTGGCTTAGGTGGGTTTGCCTTTGAGGCCTCCAAAGTTCAAACGGCCCCAGCTGGAGGGAGGGCTAGATCCGCGGGCGGTGGGAAGGTGTGCAGGGCTTCCGCTGGTGGGTGTTGGTGCGGTCCCCCTCGACTCCCCACCGGGACGCCCCCACCCCGTGGCAGCGACAGACCTGTCCGTGAGGTCCCCCAGCCTGGCTCCAGGGCTCACTCACTCCGCCTCTAGGGCAGGCCTCGCGGCGGCTCTCGTGTCCGGGCCCCTCGCGGTAATCAGAAGCAGCTCCGGGCCGGGAGCTCGGCGCTGGCCAGGCCGCCTTTGCCACCCCCGCGTGATGCGCCGGGGGGGCGGGAGGAGCCTGCAGGGGCGGGGGGCGCGTCTCAAGGTCCTCCCTGCACATCTGGCGCAATGGGGAGCGTTCGCCTTTCTTTCCTGGGTTTTGTTCTCACAGCTGTGTCCATTCCGCCCGTGACCCCGCGAGTGATCCCTGACAGGTGATGAATTGGCGGCGGCGGCGGCGGCGGCGGCGCGCGGGCCAGGCCGCGGCGGGGCCGGAGCCGGAGCCCCGGAGCAGACTCTCTGGCGCCAGGCGCGTGACGCCGCCCATTCACGCCGCCCTGCAGCCTTGTCCTCGCGGCGCCGCTCAGGCGGCTGCCATGGCAACCGCGCCGTCACTCAGCGCGCGCACCCAGCTGATCAATGCCTGCGAGGCCCGGCAGTCCCAGGCTCGCCCCGGCCCGGCAGCCGGCCCGCGCGCACCTGCAGCCGCTGCACATCTTAAGTTTCGAGTGATTTGGGGAAGGAAGGAGGACCCAGCGGAAAAGAAAAGGGCTGGGGGTGGGGGGGGTGCGGGTGAGTGGCGGAGGAGAGGACGAAGGAGAAAAGCCGGGAGAGGGAGAAGAAAGAAATCTTCCTTTTGCAAAAGGAGGCATAATGTGGCTTAGAGGTTGCCAAAGCAAAAGGTTTTGCTTTATTTTATTTGTTTTTGCAACCGAGGCGTTCAGGGTGGGGCTGGCGGGAGGGAAGGGTGGATGGGGAGAAGGTCACTGTCTTAGCACATGGCGAGATTTATTTACTCCTTTGGATTATTTCGGTTTCTCGCCGGATGGCTTTGATCCTGGATTCCTAAAAATACCTTTGAAAGATTGAAAGACTCTCCCCCCCCCCCCCAATCTCCATACCGTCCTACTGCCTAACTCCTCGGAACCCTCGGAGGTTGCACATAAACAATTTTTTCTTCCAGAACAGTGCCCCCTCCGCCCTGGGGGAGCCGAGAGGATGTGCAGCCCCACTCCTCCTGCTCGGCGGAGCCTCGCGCGCGCAAAGCCTAGCGCGATTCGCGCCCTCATTACTACTACAACGCGCGGGCCAGACCAATCCCCTTTCTAATGCACCATTTTCGACTGAGAACATCAAGAGGCCAGAAACTTCCAAGTCAGCTTGCAGACGCAGACGCCTCGTGGGGTCCTGGCTTTAAGAACCAGATGCCAACATTCCCGGACAGTTTATGGCATCCGGATCCCTCAAGGGTGCTCATCTGCGGCTGAGTGTTAGTAGCAATTATTTATCATCTGTCCTGGAGAGGAGTTCCTGAACATAAATGTCCTCTGCTGGCCCTAAAGCTGGGGGCGGAGGCTGTGTGTTGTGGGGTGGGGGTTGGGGGGGCCGAATGTTCCCGGTCCTGTTATCTGGTTTAGCAGCATTTGTTGTGGTTTTCGAGGAAACGGCATCTGGATTACATAAGGATTCAAGTTTTTGCTTTACTTGTTTATTTAATACCTTGGCAAGAGGGAGCCCTTACCCTGAAACCAGATAACCGATTTTGGGTTTAAAACAGCCTTAGATGAAGGGCCACTGGAGGGGAAGAAAATGAGCAAAAGCCACAAAAAGCAAACAAGGGAATGTTTATTTTTCTCTTTTTGGATATTTTTGAAGACCTGCCTAACCTCTTACACTTCTTGTCGCACACAGCTAATAAATGGCATTAACAAAGCGTTTCAACGACTACCACGGCTTAACAGTGGCTCCTCCCCTGCCCTGCCACCATTCAGGCTGTAATTCCTTCCAGGATTCCCGCACCGTCCTGTGTGCCCAGAGCTCTCTACAGCACCAGGTAGAACTCCGTGCTAAATCCAATTGCTTGCAACCTTCTGATCCCCTTTTAGGGAGATCACTTTTCAGCTTGGTTCAAAGAAAGCAAAGTTTGGGAAGTTTGGCGGAGGGGCCGATGTAACTACGGGCACTGCAAATATTTTGTTACAAATGCTGTGAAGTGCCCCGATTTGTGGCTGCGTTAGCTTTCACAAAGGATTTTCCTGTGTCTTTTGTTCCGGTCACCAAATTAAAAAAGAAAATTAACTTGAGCGAGAGATAAGGTCTTGGAAAACAATCTTGGGCCGCCCCGAGCTGGCGGGAGCAGGGCTGGCGTCGCCTTGTCTGCGCCGCCCCGAGGCGCGAGTCTTGGGGTCCGGCCACCGCAGGGAGCCTAGGTCATGCAGGGACCCCCCTCCATCCACTGTGCGCCCCCCGCGCCACAGCGCAGCACCCAGGCCACCCCCTCCCCCCCGCCCACCAGCGTCCGTGGGAATCCGCCCCAGCCAGCGACAAGGGCGGGCTTGTCCGGAATCAAACCGCATCTTAATATTATAATGCGGCACCAAAAGCAAAACCCGAGGTCCCGGCTTGCAGTCCTTAACAAGAAACACATTGTGTGCGCTTTTTCTTTTTTGGCTCAAGCCACGTTCGCGCGCCGGCCCCTCCACAGGGAGCCAAGTCCATGACTTCAGTGAGGAGGAACCCGCCTCCCTCGCACCACGTGCGCTCCCAGCTGGAGCAGCCGCCCTGTGAGCCCTGTCCCGGTCCCTGGGACGGGCTAGGGCCTGGCCGGGACGCACTTGTCCTGCGCACAGGACAAGGGCTTTGGGGCACAGCCCTTTCTCGGCCGAGGAGGCAGGCGAACCGATCGCCCGGGCACTGGTGTTACCCAGGCGGCGCCAGGGCGAGTTGGCTGGTGGACAGATTTTTCAATAGTTTGAACTCCTTCTTCCCCTTGTCGCATCTTTAAGGCGTTTACTCCCAGATTCAGCCCCCTCCTCATAATAATGACAGTGTGCAGACTTTTCCTCTCCAGTTAGAGATAGGGCGTGCGCGGGTCCTGCAAGACCCCAGCCGCGCGTCACCGCGAACCATTCTGCGGGAGGGGCAGGACCTAAGGCTGCATCTCCAGGAGGGAACGTGGAGACACCGCGGACGGAGGGGACCTGGAGGAGCAGTCCTAGGCACGGGGCGAAGGATTTGCGCTCTAGCTGGTGGAGCGCACATCGCCCTGGTTAGCTCTGCGGTGGGTCCTGGGTTCTTCTCGGCCTCTTCCTGCCTCCGCTGACATCAGGGCCTCTCCTGTTTAGTCCTAGGCCTGCCCTTCATCACGACTCCGCAGAAAAGGAAGAGTAAATTAAGGCGTACATTTAATTTTAAACATCATGCCTGACTTTCTAGGATTCTGTGTGAAGAATACAGGACAGACGTTCCATTTCAAAGAAAAAAGGGCAACACGAAGGCCCTCTTTAAGGAGAAAGTAAACATTCACTTCAGGTAAAAAATAGTCTTCTACTCGCCTGTGCACGGCACACCTCTTTTGCTGTTCACCTTGACCCCAAGAGTTTGGAAAGGCTGTCCCCATTTCAGAGAGGAAGAAACGCAGGCACACGTGAATGACGGACTCTTCTGTGGTGGCCTAGACTCCAGCCAACAGTTCCTAGGACAGCCTGCCATTGTGCAAAGGTGTGTAACCTTGACTCCAGGTGGAGCATTGATTACTCTTTTAACCTCGAAATGTATTCCAGTCCTGGACGGTTGGATTGCCAAGAGCCAGGAATCTGTGAAAACAGTTTGTTCTCATTTTTCTTCCAAGTTAACACTGAATGACTGAGCTTGACCCTTTGTTAACTAAAGGTCAACTGACATCTTAGGACTTTTCAAACCTTAGTGTATGTAAGAAACCCACGTTTACACCCGGAGTTCTGTGGCCACCTGTATAAATTCTGATTCAGTAGGTTTGGTGAGCAGCCCAGGATATAGCATTTTAAGCAAGCATGGTGAGGAGATGCTGATGCCGGTGGTGCGGCGACCACAGTTTGAGAAGCTTCAGATAAATAATTGGCCTCTTAAATGAGCCCTGGATAAATAATTGGCCTCTTAAATGAACCCTGCAGTAGGCAGACTGCTGGGTGAGAATGAGCCTACTTGGACCCTTTAAGGCAGCGGTCCCCAACCGTTTTGGCACCAGGAACCGGTTTCGTGGAAGTCCATTTTTCCAATGGGGGGTTGGGGGAGGGTTGAGGGAGTGGGGCTGGGGGATGGGTGGTGGGTACTAGGGGTATAGTTTTGGGATGAAACTGTTCCACTTCAGATCATCAGGCATTAGATTGTCCTAAGGAGCCCACAACCTAGATCCCTGGCACGTGCAGTTCACGATAGGGTTTGCGCTCCTATGAGAACTAATGCTGTGGCTGATCTGACAGGAGGCGGAGCTCAGGGAGTAATGCTCATTCACTGCTCACCACCTGCTCTGCCTGGGATTCCTAACAGGTCACAGACCGGTACCAGCCCACTGCCTGGGGTTTTGGGGACCCCTGCTTTAAGGAACTGTACACTTGTTTCCAGAAATTCAAGAGAAGGAAAATCTGTTATACTTACCCACATTTTCTCTTTTTCCTTTGTTATTTTTTCCTTCCTGATATTCCATTATTCTCCCTTTGATTAACTTCTTCTGTTTCAAGAGCATTTTTTGGACAGTCTTTTAGGGTAGGTGTGTTGGTGACATGTTCCCTTAGTTTTCCTGCATCTGAAGTCTTGTTCTTGCCTTCAGTCCTGCAGGATATTTTTGCTGGATATAGAATTTGGGGTTGACAGCGTTTTTTCCTTTTAGCACCTGACATTCTGTGGTGCTTTCTTCCTTCTGTAAAGGTTTCTCATGACAAAATCTGATTTCTCATATGAAATCTGCTGTTATTTGAATTGCTTTTTCCCCAATGTAAGTAAGGTATGGTTTCTCTCTCCTTGATTTGTCTTCCATTTTTGGAAGTTTGCCTATCATCTATCTTGGCATGGATTTCTTTAGGTTTATTCTGTTTGAGGTTCTCTAGACAGCTTCTTTTGCCAAACTTGGGAAATTTTCAACCATTATTTCTTCACATGCTTTTTCAGTCCTGCCCATTTTCTCTTCCCTTTTCAGAACTCCAATGACACTAATGTTAGATCTTTTATTATAATCCCAGAGGTCCCTGAGACTATGTAAATATAGTTTTAAAAAATCTGTTTTCTCTCTGTTCTTCAGTTGGGCAATTTCTGTTGTTCTGTCTTCAGGTTCACAGATGGTTTCCTCTGCCCTCTCCACTGTGCTTTTGAGTCCATTCAATGAGTTTTTACTTTGGTTACTGTATTTTTCAGTTTTAAGATTTCCCTTTCATTCTTCTTTACATCTTCTGCTTCTTTACTGAGTTTTCTATTTTTTCATCTTTTTTTTTTTTTTGCCTGTTCATAATTGCTCATTAGAAGATTTTTCTGATGGCCCTTGCAGAGTCCTTGTCAGATTATTCCAACATCTGTGTCACCTCAGTGTTGGCAACTGTTGATTGTCTTTTCTCGTTCAAGTTGAGCTTTTCTTGGTTCTTGAAATGATGAATGATTTTTTTTTTCTTTTTTCTTGAAACCTGGGCGTTTTGGGGGTAATGCTATGATCTGGAGCTTATTTAAATCTTGTATTATAGTGGCCTCTGCTGCACCACCCTGGCTTGGGAGGGGGTGCTCCTCACGTGGCCTCCACTGATATTGTGGGGTAGAGGCATCTTACCACTGGAAGGTGACGAAGGTCGCAGTTCTTACTCAACCTTGACAACCTCAGCGGGGAGAGAGCAGCGCCTGATTATCCCCTGGGTGATGGATGGGGTGGGTGCGTGTTCAGGCTCCCAGGTGGCCTCTGCTGATGCTCATTGCTGACCTGCAGGGATGACCGTCTGTTCCCCACCGCACCTTCTCTGACACCATCCTGTTGTTCAGGGTGGCGTCTCCTGACAGCAGACTGAGGGGGGCCATCTAGCTCTCCACTCCCCTTTGCTGATAGGGTTAGAGTTGGGGCCACAGCCTTTTCTGTGGTATTTGGTTATAGTGGGACAGTTATAGTCTAAAAGGTTTTGGTTTCTTGGCTTCTCTCTTACAGTCACCATGTAACAAATGCAGACATCTCTGAGATCACCATGCAGTGAGGAAGTCCAAGCTGGTGGCATGAAGAGGCCACATGGAAAGGGCTAAAAAAGGAGTCAGCCTCAGTCATCCCAGCTGAGCACCCAGCTAGGAATAAAAGAGGACTCCGTGGATGTCCAGCCCAGTAAGATGACCTTAGCCCCAGCCACCAACTGACCACGCACACAAGACATCGTGAGGCTGCCTGCTGGAGCCTGGCCAGTGGGACGGTAGAGTAACTCATTGTCGTTAGCCAATACTTTTGTGGGTGATTTGTTTCATAAAGTGGCCTCCAAAAGAGAAATCGGGGGTACAGAGTTTCCAGGTACAATCTTGTGCATTCATTGTAGTTGTAATCATTGATAATTTATTTGTGTGTTTTTCCTGAAAGTTTTATAATAACATGATTTATAGCGTATAAAATAAACATATCCCTACATCCAACAAACCTGCTTTTTTTTTTTTTTTGAGTCAGGGTCTCACTCTGTTGCCCAGGCTGGAGTACAGTGGCATGATCATGGTTCACTGCAGCCTCAACCTTTTGGGCTCAAGCAATCCTCCTACCTCAGCCTCCCAAGTAGCTGGGACTACGGGCATGTGTCACAGCACCCAGCTATTTATTTCTTTTTTGAGACAGGGTTTCACTGCTGTCACCCAGGCTGGAGTGCAGTGGTGTGATAGCTCACAGCAACCTCTACCTCCTGGGCTCAAGCAATTCTGCTGCCTTAGTCCCCCGAGTTGCTGGGACTATAGGCACATGCCACTGCACCTGGCTAATTTTTGTACTTTTTTTAGAGGCGAGGTTTTGTCATGTTGCCTTGGCTGTTCTTAAACTCCTGAGCTCAAGTGGTCCTCCTGCCTTGGTCTCCCAAAGTGTTGGGATTACAGATGTGAGCCACTGCACCTGGCTGATTTTTGTATTTTTTTGTAGAGATGGGTTTTCACCATGTTACCCAGCTGGTCTCGAACTTCTGGGCTCAAGTCATCTGCCTGTCTCAGCCTCCCAAAGTGCTGGGATTACAGGCATCACTGCACCCCGCCTAAAAGTGCCTTAATTTTAAAAGAAATACAGGTTTTATTTGATATATGTTTAGTATATTCTTAGGATATTTTTTTAACCAGTAAGAACCCCTAGCAACTATCCCCCAAGATATAGAATTTATAACCCTATGTGATGACTGTATGTTTTGAACCAAAACCAAGTATGATGAATGGCTACCAGCTCAGAGGCCCTGGAGACACAAGGAAGCCTCACTGGTGAGAGGTGACTGCCTGTGGGCCGCACAGTTTCCTGGAAAGGCAGTGAGAGCATCTGGTACCTCCAGACACTGCAGAAACAGTGTCACAGAAACATCTCAGAGGAGTCACTTCTCTTTATCAAGATTTTAAAGTGATTTCAACATTAAAAAAAACAACAACAATGTAAAGAATTTGAGTGTGGAGTGATGATCATGCTTCCAGGTTAGGATCAGGCTCTTTCTCCCATTGTCTTGTTGATTTAAGGTGCAGGAACTCCTGGGATGGTGTTGCCCAGTGACACAATCCCAGTGTGGCCATTTCTGATCCCGAGAAAGCAGTCAGGAGTGGGTGGATGCAGTTACAGTTCATCAAGTCCTGCTAGTTCAAGTCATGAGTCCTGAATTCTCCGGGAGGAGCCACTAAAGAAACGCAGAAGCAGGCAATCCTTGCAGTAAAGTGGGATGAGGTTCTTTGGTTGCTGCTGTTATGGGGGTGGGGTGCATGTTGGGGCCTGGGGGGTGAGGCTGAGGACTCCCCCAGTCTGTCCCTCCCTGAGCCTGAGCTCTTGGTTCCCACCCAGTCCTTTGTTTCTTTCGTCTCTGGGAGCACCTGCACCCCTGGTTTGCAGCGTGTCCTAGGGTGAGTCACCATGAGCCCCAGGTTCCCACATGTAAAGGATGGGCAGCGCTCCCTCACGTGCTTCTCCACTAAGCCCTTACAGAGCCCTCAGACGGAGACTGCTGCTTTCATATCTTGCAGGCCAGCAAACTGCCAGTGTGAAGGATGCCCAGGTAACCTGCCCATGCCAGAACGGCCAGGAGATGGTGGAACCAGAATCTAAGCCCATGCCCGTCTGACTTCAAAGTCTGTGCTCCTGATGTTTGCACTGAGTCACCTCCTAAGACTTGCTGAAACTGGATCACATCCATTTACCTATCTTTGAGAGAAATGGAAGCTTTAAAAAAGGAAATATTTACTATGGATATTTTACAATAGTTCCAAAACATGAAAGTTTTAAATAAGATATTCTTAACCATCCTCACCACATCTTCAGGTTTCCTTACAGCTACTGTGTTTTGATGATTGCCCATTAGAAAAAAAGACTATGCTTTCTGTAGGTTTTAAAGGAATGGTGGTGAAATAGGGAGCATTCCCTGAGCAGATCCTGCCTGCGGCCACAGCTCTGAGCATTGGACCAGGCGAGAAGAGCCCATGTGTTGGCTGCTTTGGGATCCCAGCACTGCCAATGGCAGGTGTGCTATGACCCAGGGAGAGAACCTAGCCTTTTGCATTCTGTTGCCCCATTTGAAAATGGAGACGATAGTGGTGCCCCGCTCAGTGTTATTTTGAGGATTCGAATGTATCTCAGACGTAGTACCTGAAAAAATATAAGTGCTCAGTAAATACGGTTGCCAGATAAAATGCAGGAAACCTATTTAAGTTTTGGCTGGACGATGAATAGAATAATTTTTCTTAGTATGAGTATGTCCTTATATTTTATCTGCTAAATTTAGCAACCTCCTCAGTAAATGATCACTACAATTGCAAAAACTCCTTATGACAGATATAGTAAATTTGTGAAGAAATAGGAACTTGCATTTATTTTTACTGAGCTCTGACTGGTTAAGATAACTGGGCAAGAGAAGACATCTTTGACTAAACTTGCAGCGTATAGAGTACAGAGATTCAAATTTGAAGTCCTATAGGACTAGAATGGCCAGAGGTGAACTGTAGTGAGCTTATCTAAAGAGTCCCAATTTCAAAAGTTCCTCAGAGACTTAAATGGGCCCACAGACCCCTCCTGTGTCTTTGCATAAGTCAGCTCGTTATATCAGTTATAAATTGATTTCCAGAGAAAATGTACCCTGGAGGTCCCTCTCCCCCTTGAAATAGGACTGGCCAATCCAGATGTCCCCCAGGTGATGTTGGCTCAAATATAGCTCCATAAATTGGAGAATCTGTTCAAGAAAACAAGCAAAAGTATTCGTGACTGAGTTAGCTAATGCCAGCTGGTATCTTGAACAAACCCAGATCTCTAACATGCTAGTTTATTTCGTAGTGTAAAATGTGTGTTACTGATGGGCAGACAGCTCTCATTCAAGCAGTGACAGATGCAAGCTCTTCCCATTTTTGTGGCCCCATTGTATTCAGTGTGTGGCTTCCAAGGTGCCTGGGATCATCTCCACCGAGACTAAGGAAGAGGAAAGAGCTTAGACAACTGCACTTGGCTGGTTTTTATGGATCCGGCAAGGAATTGGCTCCAACACATTAGCTCACATTCCATTGGTTAGAACTGGGTTTCTCAACTATTAGTACAGGGTGAGTGTAGGGTTTTGGCACCATGGGCATTTGAGCTGGCCAAAGGCTAATCAGGGTTAGAACAAAGCCACAAAGCCTGTGAATGGTGTTTATTGTTGTGAGGGGCTGTCTTGTGCATTGTGGAATGTTCAGCAGGATGCTCTCTGGCCTCAGAGACTCACTAGATTCCCATAGAACTCTCCTCTCTCCTCCAGTTGTGACAGCCACAGTTGCCTCCTCTCCAGATATTGCTAGATGTCCCCGGGAGGCAAAATTGTCCTGGTTGAGAACCACTGTGTTAGAACTCGGTCACATGGCCACACCTAACTGCAAGGGAGGCTGGAAGATCTAGACGAGTAGTATGCCAAGAAGAAAATAGAACTGATATAAGAGGCTGCTGGCCAGTTGCTTTCAGTGACTTTCAGCATACTGATTCCTCTGCAGCTGTCGGGACACTCATGCCTGTTTCTGAGATGTTTCCTGTGTGAGGGGACATAGTGACAATTGGAGGGGTGACATGTTGGACTTGGGTAGGGTGAAGAGGATTGGAAACCACCATCATGTTTGGCAGCGTTGAGTGTTTGTGACTATTTGAATAGTTGTGACAAGGGTACAGTAAAGGAGGAAATAACCATTTTTGAATACCCTTTTACAATTTGCAAAGCACTTTTAAAGGTAAGAGTGAGTTCCTAGACCATATTAGGGTGAGAATGGACATTGTTGGCTGCCATATCATTGGACAGGGGCTTTGAGATTTTTGTCTTCAAAAGGCAGATTAGATTTGGAGTAGAAGGAGAAATGTAAAGACCTGGTATCTGAGTGTGTTTGCAGAGGGGAATTGTCATTTGGAAGCACAAGAAAGGGGATGGCCCATTGGCACATATGGTACATTGTGTTTTCATATAATTATACCTGAATGAAAGCAAGAGGAAACGTGTAGGAAGCTGTTTACATAGTCCTTTTAATAATGTTTACATGAGTTAATGAACATGCAGACGTATCTGATGAAAACATGTCAGTAGTGAAACAGCCTTGTGAAGAATCAGATCTTACCTCAGGCTGGAAAAAAGGACTGGTTTTCCAAACTCAGAAATTGCAGCCAGTGTGAACAGTAGCACAAATGACTTTGAGCTTTAAGACATCCATCCATCCATCCATCCATCCATCCATCCCCTCATCCATCCATCCACCAATCCATCCATCCATCACTCCATCCATCCCTTCTTCAATCCATCCGTCCCTTCATCCATCCATCCATCCATCCATCCATGCATGCATCCATCCATCCATGCATCCATCCATCCTTCCTTCCATTCATCCCTTCATCCATCTGTCCATCCATCCACTCATTCATCCCTTCATCCATCCACCCATCCATCCATCCATTTCTTCATCCACTCATCCCTTCATCCATTGTCTACCATTCATTCGCCCCTTCATCCATCCATTCATTTATCCATCCATCCTTCCATCCATTTATATCCATCCATACCTTTATCCATCCATTCACCCATTCATCCCTTTATCCATCTATCTATTCCTCCATCCATCCATCCATCTATTCATCCCTTCATCCATTCTTCCATCCATTCATCCATTCATCTTTTCATCCATCCATCCATTGCTCCATCCATCCATCCATTGCTCCATCCAACCATCCATCCGTCCATTCATCCCTTCATCCCATCATCCATCAATCACTTCATCCATCCATCCATCCATCCATCCATCCATCCATCCATCCTTCCATCCATCCTTCCATTCATCCATCCATGTGTTCAGCAAGTATTTTATGTCTGACAACATAAAATCTGGAAATCTGGTGAGGATGTGGAGCAGTGGGAATTCTCCAATACTGCCAGGGGGCATGGGCATCAATCCCACCACACTGGAATGCGAAGGGGCATTCTGAGTAGAACTGAAGATGTGCCCATCCTTGACCCCACAGTTCCAGCCATGGGCATGCGAATGAATGTGCACATGTGTTGACTGCGGCATTTGTTTGTAATTATGAAAACATCTAAATTTCCATCTACGGGAGGGGGGGTAATGTGGGAGTGCCCTACAGTGGAGTTCTAGAGAGCAGTAGAAATAAATGGACTAGAGCTGTACACGGCAAAATGAAGATAAAAGACATAAGGATGGGAGAACAACACCTGGCCACAGAAGTATATGTCCAATATGATGCTGGTGTATTCAGAGTGTTCAATAAACAACACAACACTACTCATTGTTTCCAACATGAGTATGAAAGTATGGAGCAGTGCGGAGGGCCAGGAGTGCTGAATCCAGATGGTTACTTCTCCAGGCGGGGGCCGAGGACCAGGGCTGGAGGTTTACTCCAGGAGCTTCAGTGGTGCATACTGAATGTGCTGTTTCTTGGGCTGGGGGACAGAGATGTGCATGCTGTTACACACTCTATATTGAAATGATTATATAACAATATACTAATTTATCATGTAATAAAGTTTGACCAGAAAAAAACAACTGTTTGTGGCTGCTTCCACAACTGGATTTCACGTTGTAGGTTTCTAAGCAGAGAGTCCAAGAAAACTGAAGGAGCGGTGGAAGGATATGCCTTCCTGTGTTCTGGGAGTGAGAAAACGGAAGGGACGGGGGAAGGATAAGCCTCCCGGGTGTTGTGGGAGGGTCCCTTTGCTTGGGCTCCTCTCTTAGAGTCGAGAAAACCTGGGACTTGTGACAACTGGAGTCAATTTGGGATCCTGGCACCAAATGCCAGCAGAAACAATCCTGCCCCCCTCAGAAGATAAGGTGAGGTTCTTTCTGGAACATGAGTGCAGTTCGAGGGCTTCAGGTAGAAAGCCCAGTCGTCCTTACCCTGCGTGGCCCACCCAGGATCATGAATGGGGTCAGCCTCAGGGAGCTATGAACCTGGTGTCTAAGACACAGCTTGAGCCTTTGTATTGCTGGAAGCACAGGGAACCCCGAGGGTTGATCAACTGCCCAGCAAAGACAAACTGGCATGCTCGTCAGTGTGAGAACAAAGCCACAAGACCTAGGAGTGGCATTCTGCAGATCTGCTGTTTTTCAAAAAAACTTGTGCTTGAATGTGTATAACATAAAGTTTACCATTTAAGCCTGTGTGTGTGTGTGTGTGTGTGTGTGTGTGTGTTTATTTTATTTTTTTTTGAGATGATGTCTCGCTCTGTGGCCCGGCTGGAGTGCAGTAGCTCACTGCAACCTCCACCTCCCACGTTCAAGCGATTCTCCTGCCTCGGCCTCCCGAGTAGCTGGGATTACAGGCACCCGCCACTACACCCAGCTAATTTTTTATACTTTTGGTAGAGACGGGGTTTTGCCATGTTGGCTAGGCTGGTCTCGAACTCCTGATCTCGTGATCCACCTGCCTCAGCCTCCCAAAGTGCTGGGATTACAGGCATGAACCACCACGCCTGACCCATTTAAGCCATTTTTAAATGGACAATCAGTGGCATTAAGTGCATTCAGTTGTGCCACCATCACCATTATCCACCTCTGGAACTTCTTCATCTTCCCCAATGGAAACTCTGCCCATTAAACACCCACTCCCCATTTCCCTCCCCCGCAGCCCCTGGCAACCACCCTTCTACTTCCTGTCTCCACGAACGTGACTACTCTAGGTACCACATATAAGCAGAATCATACAGGATTTGTCCTTTTGTATCAGATCTGGGGTTCGTACGCCGGAGGAAACTGCATGCAAACTCTTCTGTGTGAGTGCAGAGAGGACCTGTGTTTTGAGTGTCAAAGGAGTTTCTGCCCCAAGAGTACTTAGAGTTACCAGGGTGGATCCTTGACTTTTTGGAGGAACGAGTCAGAAGATGTGCTCACTCACATCCCTGAATTCATGGATATTGCCAATGTGAGAATGGCAAACCCAGGGCCCAAGTGTGGCCACTCTTCACGCAGGCCTGGTGGAGCCTTACTGCTGCTCAGAATCCTCTTTATTTTTTGAGACTGAGTCTCGCTCTGTCGCCCAGGCTGGAGTGCAGTGGCGCGATCTCCGCTCACTGCAAGCTCCGCCTCCTGGGTTCACACCATTCTCCTGCCTCAGCCTATCCCACCCGAGTAGCTGGGACTACAGGCGCCCGCCACCACCACGGGCTAATTTTTTGTAATTTTTAGTAGAGACGGGGTTTCACCATGTTAGCCGGATGGTCTCAATCTCCTGACCTCACGATCCACCCGCCTCGGCCTCCCAAAGTGCTGGGATTACAGGCATGAGCCACCGCGCCCGGCCCAGAATCCTTCTTAACACAGTGTGTGGGCAGCCACAGCCACCTGATAGGCCCTGTGGAGGAAACATTTGCCATCTGTGGTCTGTGGCATGTAAGTTACTTTGAAAACTGGAGGTAACACAGTCTGAAGCATTTACATGACTTCTTTGTGCCCTTAAGGTAAGTCAGCGGATGTGTGACAAGGGCTTGGAACCTCCCCGGCTGGGGGCTCCCTTGCCTAGAGACCAGCTCCTCCCCATGCCATGCCTGTCTTTCAGAGCCCGTGACTCCAGCTCTCATTCCATGAAGATGACACACTCCATTTCTCCTGGATTTTTTTTTTTTGTTGTTTGTTTGTTTTGAGACAGGGTCTTGCTGTGTCACCAAGGCTGGAGTGCAGTGGTGCAATCATAGCTCACTGCAGCCTCAGCTTCTGGGGCTCAAGTGATCCTCCTGCCTCGACCTCCCAAAGTGCTGGAATTACTCCAGCCTCTCCTAGGTCTTTGAAGTCTGTGCCTGCCCAGGGCTGATGCTCAGCTAACCTGAAGTTTTCTTGGCAGTCTGAGTAGTTTTTCACTCTCCCCCCGAGCGGTGATGCTAAGTCCCCTTCATGGAGTTTGCTGTTCATTTCTCTGCTCACAGTGATTAGAACTTGATAGCAATGAGGAGGAGGGCATCAGGCACTGGCTGGGCCAGCACGCGGTGTGCACGTAGCTCTGAGCACGCCCTGAGGAAGCAGCTGCACCTCAGGCTCCGTGTGACCTGAGGAAGAAGCTGAGAGGCAGAGGCGAGCAACACGTCTGAAGCCGCAGAGCCGCCAAGAGACCAAGGAGCAAAGCCACGGCATCCATCCCGCTCCCTTTTTTCAGTTAAGTATGAGGAAAATAGTGAGGAAAGTTATTCTTATGTGGAGCAGGACAACAAAAACCCATAAACAACCTTCTCATGTCGGCTCAGAATTGACGGTCATCTGGATGGTAATGGGATTTTACTCTTGTGTTCTTGAAAGCTCTGCCAGGAAAAACCTCACTAAAATGGCCTGGAAGCTTCTGGAAAATATGGATTTGTAGACCCACCCCCACCCCTGCCTATCCCATGAGAATCTGTGGTAGAGTAGGGAGTAGGCCAAGGAATTTAAAATTTTCACAAGATTCCTGGGCACTCCTCTAATCATGCCTGGAGAAACACTCTGCAGACCCTCAGCTTTTTAACGGAGGTAGTGATATTGTTTGGCTGTGTCCCCACCTGAATCTCATCTTGAATTGTAATCCCCATCATCCCGATTATCCCCACATGTCAAGGGAGAGACCAGGTGGAGGTAATTGAATCGTGGGGGCGGTTCCCCCATGCTGTTCTCCTGAGACTGAGTGAGTTCTCACGAGGTCTGATGGTTTTATAAGTGTTTGGTAGTTTCTCCTGCGTTCATTCTCCCTCCTGCCGCCCTGTGGAGGAGGTGCCTGGATTCCCCTTCACCTTCTGCCATGATTATAAGTTTCCTGAGGCGTCCCAGCCATGCTGAACTGTGAGTCAATGAAACCTCTTTCCTTTCTAAATTATCCAGTCTCGGGCAGTTCTTTATAGCAGTGTGAGAACAGCCTTATACAGGTGGAAGTGTGGCTTCGGAACCTGCATTTTAGACAAGATTCCTCAGCTGATTCTTAAGCACACACCACTTGTGAGCCACTGTCTTCAGGCGCTCATCAGGCACTCAGCGGCAGCGGTTTAGTTTTTCCTGACATTTTGTGCTTTTCGCTAGTCATGGCCATACGGTGATGAAAAGTGGCCATTTTATGATAGAATGGAGGTCCTAACTGTTGGGGACATTGCAGGAACTGCAGGAATTAACCTGTCACATGTTTCATTGAAAAACATGATGATTTATCATCAAAATGAATAAGTTCTTTCACTTTAGAATGTAAACCATGTACTATCAGAACGAAGGACACATTTAAAAAATACTAAATTGAAGTGGTCTTTGTGTTTTGATGGTGACTGAGTTCTGCTTTGCGTTTTTGTTACCATTTCCATCCTTGAGTTTCTTTGGTCCTGTTCATTGCCCTGACTCCAACTTGGCTTTTTTCCCAACACGATCGTGGTGTTCTGTAAGAGCCTCTGTGCTCCAGCCGGTTGGGGCACCCATCTGGGTCTGACTCCCAGCTCTGCCTTTTCCTCCTTCAGGAGGCAGGGAGGCACCGTGCCTGTTCCAGCCGCCTCTAATGACCTCCCTCAGGACCTCTCTAGGTGAGTGACTCAGCGTGACTCAGCTACCAGAGTTTTTCTGGGAGCCAGAATATTTTGCCACACAACCAACATATGGTAAACATTCACACTGCCTGAGTACAATAATTGTAAATTAAACATGCCAGGGAAAACAAGGCCTAGATCTCCTCACTCGCAAACGGAGAGATCATCAGCTCAAGAATGAGAACAAGTTGACAAGGCCATCCCCCTCCACCCCCACTCCGCTCCCTGGGGCTGCTGTGGGGATCTGTTGCTCGGAAGGTGGCCCTGAGAGAGCAGAGAAGACACAGGACGCCAGGGTCTATGTGGAGAGGGGCGGAGGGACGTGTCTCCTCAGTTTAAAGACAAAACAGCTGTGGTCCCAGCTACTCTGAAGGATGAAGCAGGAGAATTGCTTGAACCAAGGAGGCAGAGGTTGAAGTGAGCCAAGATTGTGCCACTGCACTCCAGCCTGGGTGACAGAGTGAGACCCTGTCTCAAAAACAAATAAAAAGGTAAAACAGAGTGCTTAGAAGGAAGTGACTCTGTTTGTTTGAAGTACTTGCCACCGTGGCTGGATCAGCTTTATGTGTTTGCAGGGAGCAGTACAGTTATTCCCAATTTTTAAGTTTGGTGGAGTTTCCCCTTCTTTTTCTTTCTCAGCCGCATGGAGTTATGGCAATTGAGAAAGGCCAGGGCAGATGCTGACATTTGGCAGCCTCCACAAATGGGATTTCAATGCTGTGAGTCCTGTGGTGGGGCCGTCCTGGCCCCGCTCTTTGGAACGTAGCTGCTGGGAGGACCTCTTCCCTCTGCGTTCCTAGGCTCATGGTGTTATGCCTCTGGGAAAGGGCAGCCTCTTAGACGCAGCTGGTGCGGGCTGGCTTCCTCATCTGAGATGGCTTCTTGGCATTTGGTGTTCATGTGACAACGCACACTGTATTCCCCGCCTTTCAGAGTCTAGAGCTTTCTTCCCCTGAAGTAGTTTTTTCCGCTTTGGAAGATGTTGCTTTTTAGGTCCTAAAGTGGAGTTTGAAGGTTGGAAGAGTTTGGGTTTTTGTTACTGTTTTGTTTGTAAATGTCTTGGCTCTGTGCTGATGGTTTTAAGGATCTGGGAGTGAGGAATGAGAGAGAGATGTGTGAGTGGAGATGTTTTGAGGGGTGCTCTAACCTCAGGGTCAGGGTTGGCCATGAAGGCAGGTGGCTTAGGCGCCCTTCCTGGGTCATGCTGTCTCCCGCCAGCCTGCTGCGGCTCTCAGGACAGCACCAGTGAACACTGGAATGCTCTTGTATAATAGGCTTCCTGGAAGAAGGGCCTCCCTCGTTTGCCCTTTGCAACCCTGTTCCCCTGACACGAGAGGGCATGGCCCAGAGCATTGAAGGAATGAAGGCAGGAGACATACCTGGAAGGTGAATGGAAAATCCTCACATCCACCTATTCACTGATTCTCATTTTAAAATAAGAGATCAGTGTCTCCAGTGCACCCCAAGTCAGTGAGCATGGGACATTGAGAAGGTCTAAGTATACCCTAGTATACTGGAAACTAGTTGGGCCAGGAAGCCCAAGGAGGAATAAGAGAGGAAGAGGGTGGTGTGGACACGGAGGTCAAGACCCCCAGAGCTGCATGCAGGCTGTAGCCATCTACACATGGGTCTGCAGCACCACACAGTGACACCAAACATTTGATACTGTAGGGAGCAAGAAAACATCTGTAATCAATTGCTTCTTTAAAAGTGTGGTACAGGCCGGGCGTGGGGGCTCAAGCCTGTAATCCCAGCACTTTGGGAGGCTGAGACGGGTGGATCACGAGGTCAGGAGTTCGAGACCAGCCTGACCAACATGGTGAAACCCTGTCTCTACTAAAAATACAAAAATTAACCAGGTGTGGTGGTGCGTGCCTGTAATCCCAGCTACTCAGGAGGCTGAGGCAGGAGAACTGCTTGAACTTGGGAAGCGGAGGTTGCAGTGAGCCGAAATCACACCACTGTACTCCAGCCTGGGCGATACAGTGAGACTCCATCTCAAAAAAAAAAAAAAAAAAAAAAAAAAAAAAAAAAAATGTGGTACCCACAGGGTCAGAGTTTTATTTTGTTGTTTGTTTTTTGACTGACAGTACCTTTTTTGAGTTTGTTTCAGGAAAAAAAAGTGTGAGTTCTGAATTTTCTTCCCTAGTTGCCCTCCTCCTATCCCAGATACCTGGGGCTGTCCCCTCTTCCCTGTGGACAGTCACTCCAGCCCTGGCCTGAGACTGGATGTCAGCCCCGCCTCTGTGAGCCCTGCCAGCCCCCTCTGCTGACAGCAGCTGCGCACTGATGTCCAGACTCCGCGACCGGCCTGAAGCCTGTCAGCGTCCGGCCAGCCCACTGTCCAGCCTCAGCTTCCATTTTTGCTCCTCTCCCATGATGCTCCAGCCATCTGTGTGGAGCCACACACACCTGCTGTTCCTGGGACAGCCCTGGGTGGATGTTTACTCCTGCCCGCTCCTGTCCTGGGAACACCATTATCCTCCCCTTCACTGCTTGGCTGACCCTTCTCTGTCCTTGAAGCCTCAGATATCACTTCCTTTGAAACTGTCCCTGCTGCCCTGGGCTGGACGCCCCTGCCTGTGCTTCTTCCCTGGAGCCTGGCCTGCACTAGGCTGGGCTGGCCGCTTTCTGTGATCTCCTTCAACAGCACCACTGTGATGGCCCAGAGCAGGGGGCTTTTATCCCAGACGTGGCAGGTGGAGCAGTGTCCAGGAGCCAGAACCACCAGTCTCCCGGATGCTTGAGGGCGGCGGTTTTTGAGTGTGGTCCAGGACGTCCAGACCACTGGGGAACCTGTCAGCAATGTGAACTCTGCAGCCCCAGCCTGAGTGGTGGGATCCAAGCCTCTGGGGACAGCCCATGGTCTGCTCTGACCAGCTCTCCAGGGACTGCGCTCCTGCCCAGGTGGGTGAGCCCTGGCAGCTCTGCAGATGGGCAGGTGGACGACGATCCAGTCCAACCCCTTGGGCAGCCTTTCCTGGGCATTCAGACTTCAATGAGGGTGACTTCGTGTCCTGAAGGCACACTCAGAGGACAGAGAGTTTGTCACCCATAGCTTAACACCAATGTCAACCAACCACAGGGATGAGGCTGGGGCTGGCCTGCAGAAGAAGAGGGGCCTGTGTGTTCGTCGGGGGCTCCAGCTAAGGGTGGCCGACCCTGCTTGGGCTTACAGGCCTGAAGCCACACGTGACTGGGTTGGGAGATGACGCCAGAGGCCTACTCAGCAGCCAGGGTGCAGGCGAAAGTCCGGAGCCCGAGGGGTGGATGTTGCCCAGAATTCTGGGGGTGGTACTTGCTGTTTTATCAGATGAGGACATGGAGCTTGTCACGTTCCAGACTTAAATGTTATTGCCAAAAAGAAGCCCTAAACAGGCCATGGTGTCCTGTTTTTTTAAAATTACGGTTGAGAAATACAGGTCTGGAGTGATGACAGGACGGGCCAAGGCCACAGGCTGCTGACCAGGGTGGCACTCTGCCCTGCCGCCACCCCCGGGGCAGCCCTGGTCTCCAGGAGCAGTGCCCTCAGCCTTGCTCAACCCTGGGGGCAGGAGGGGCCCCCCAGATTGGCCTGCCCCTTCCTCTTCTTCCAGGCTGACGGGGCCATCAGGAAGTGGGGAAGGGGTTTGGAGAACGCCTCCAACTCCAATTGTCGGAGGCTTTCTTAGAATTTGGGGTACATGGTTCCTTTTCTTCAATTTTTGTCCAGTTCCTGAAGGGGAAATGTGCACCCTATGTCCAACTCACTGAGGCCTGTGCCACACAGAGAGATACAGAACTGGACGAGGCCCCCAGCCTGGCACCCCTCAGAGAGCCCGGGAGCAAGGTCCCACGGGTAGACGGTCCCATGCCCAGTACACGCATCTGATGCGTTGAGGAATTCCCCGTGACGTGTTCCAACCAGGCACAAATAACACGCGACGTCGTCCTGACGGCAGATAGAGCTGACCGTGCCCTGTTGTCTCAACACTTATCTGTGGACACCATTTACATACCTTTTTGGAGATCTTGCTGTGTTGCCCAGGGTGGAGTGCAGTCATGATCACGGCTCACTGCAGCCTCAAATTCCTGGCCTCAAGTGATCCTCCCACCTTAGCCTCCCAAAGTGTTGGGATTACAAGGTATGAGCCACGCCTGATGCCTGGCCACTGTGGGGCACCATTTATAGAGTGACTTGTGGCCCTGCAGTTACGGATAAGTAGAATTGGACCTAAGAGACACTTTGGCACCGGGGCAGCTGTCAGCTCTGCCGTCAGGGCCACAGTTGAGCGTTTGGGAGCTTTTGGTATCCTCATAGCCGGTCTATTCCACACAAATGAGGCCAGAGGAACACCCTTCTAGTGAATGGGGCTCCTGCCACTGTTCTGGGCCGAACCACAGGGCAGCCCTGCAGTTGGCAGAAGAGGGCAGGATTCTCACCCAGGTTGCCAAGGCTTCCTCTGAGGCTGCATCGGGCATCCCCTCCCGGGTCCTATCTGTTCTCTGCCAGCCCCGATATACTCCGGGCCCCCCCTGCCTCTTACCTCTTGCAGCCCCGGGATTTCCTTGGGGTCTTCATGTCCCTCTTCCCAAGGTCTTCTTGCTGCCCTCAGACAGGTGCAGCCCATCATCCTGTTGCTGCTACATTTTGTTCAATGTCAGAGCGTCCTATGGCGCCACCTCCTCCTGGCTGCACTGTAGCGATGCCTTTGAATCAGATGTCTTTCTTATCTCTTGTCCCCACAGTGAGCACACAGAGTAGCTGATTCGTGAATAGCGGTGAATTGCTTGAATTTCCTCTGTTTCTCCAAGGAAGGAGGCCCTTTCTTTCCCTGGAGCCACCTCCCAGGGTCTTTCAGGGATGGGAGCTGGGGCATGAAGAGTCATGGGCACACTGGGGAAAGGCGTGTTCACTCTGGGTGAGGTGACCTGCTCTGGAGCACACAGTGTCTCCCTGGGGCTGACTGCGGCCTCTGCCTCCACGTGGGTTTGAACAGAGGCCGTTTTCACTGCGGCCTCATTTCCTTGCAGTGCCTGGCCCCGTGCCGTGCATCATGAATGGTGAGCAGTGCGTACACAACCCTGTCCCGTCGTCTTCATCTCTCACTAGGGCAGGTTTTCAGAAACTCGGATCTGGGCTTTTGCTCTCCGTGGTTTCCCCAGCTCTTGAGGACAGCCGCTCCAGTGCCAGCCCAGCCCTCGCCTCTGCAGCCTGACCTCTCAGCTCATCCTCCAACCCACCAGAGCTGTCTCACCTCAGGGCCATTGCCTTTCCACAGACCTGGGGCCCCCATGACACGGTCTGGAAATTCTCTCACTTAAGACTTAACTATACGAAGCCTTTTGTGGTTGAGCCCTTCAGTTAGAATAGGCTGTTTCCTCCTTCATCTTCCTACCCTGCCCTATGTGGATTCCAGGTGAGGCAGGAAGATGCTCAGGGCTGAGCTTGGGGAGGGGGGAAATATCTGATAAGTGTCTGTGGCTATTTCTGCTTCCTCCTCCTACCCGACATCTCTCGTTGACTGTATTGTTTCCCAGCATCTAGCTGGGACAAGCACATAGAAGTTCTAGTTAAAATTCATTGAATGAATAAATGAAGTTATTCTACTCTCATCATAAATGAAAGGAAAATGTGTAAAGACATATACACAATTCATAGGTATCCATGACATCATAAGAAACAGGCCTCTTTCTCTGGAGTGAAGGCTGACATCACATTTTGATTGACTTATTACCTTTTTAGAGTCAGGGTCTTGCTGTGTCACCAGGCTAGAGTGCAGTGGCGTCATCATAGCTCACCACAGTGTTGAACTCCTGGGGTCAAGTGATCTTCCTGCTTCAGCCTCCAGAGTAGTTGGGACTACAGGTATGTGCCAACACACCCAGTTAATTTTTCTACTTTTTTGTAGAGGCAGTGTCTCATATGTTGTCCAGGCTGGTCTTGAACTCCTGGGCTCAAGCAATCCTTCCACCTCACAAAGCTGTAACCTCAGCCTCCCAAAGTGCTGGGATGACAGGTATGAGCCATCACACTCGTCCTCAATTGACTTATTTAATTGGCACAAATTTTTTTTTACCTCCAGAAGCCTCTAAGTTGGGCTTGAGAAAGCCAGATCTCAGCCACTGGGTTTGCTGACTACATATGCTTTGGCCAATAGGCCAAAGGTTGAGTGGGGAGAAGCACACAGCTGCTCTGAATTTGTGGTGCCCAAAAAAGCAGGGGGAGAAAAGTACAAACATTAGCTAGTCCTTGTTGATTTAGTTGGTTGGCTTTGTAAGACTGCAGGGTGTAGAAGTCAGCTTTTCTTTCTGGCTTCTGACTGACTTATTTGCCAAAGCAAGACAGAATTGCAACCTGCCAGGCATGAAGGTACTGTGTGAATTGTTGGAATGGCTGAGCTTCTATAGATTATCTTTTGCTGTTGTATTGCCCAAAGGTACTTTGCTTTTGGAAATCTCCTATCATTGCCATTCTTAATTTTCAGTGTTATCGCTGCCATTTCAAAAGGGAGGGAGAAACACATTTTCTTTTTCATTAGTTTGAATGTCACTCCTTGAAGTTTGTTCCTGGTGAGCACTCCTAGGATGCCCTGAAATTTCTTATTTATCACCTAATGAAAATCAGCGTTTTTGGAGCAAGTTCATGATTGATCAAGAAGTTGAGCGTTTTCTCTAGGCGGTATGCATCACTGAAATTTACATGCAAATGAAAATCTTCATGTTTAGCCCCTCCCTTCACCTAGAAAATAACCCTACCCACAAATCCTGCTGCATCTTACTCCATTTAAGGTGGTACCAGCCCGTTCTTTGCCTTCTCCAGTGTTGTGAACATTTCTTTCCACTTGCTGAGTTAATGATCTTTTGGAGAAAGATTAAGGAAATAGAGTCACTTAATTGAGGGAGAGATCAGGGTGAGGGACAAGCATCATCAAGGGGTTATCAAGGATTCCAAAAGGTATTAGGCTGCTCATGTCCTTCTCTGCATGAAACTGCTGCAGTACTCATTCCACCCCAGAAAATCAAAGTGGCAAGGGAGTGCTCGTCAGGAGTGTTTTGAAGCAGTTTTGGCCCATGTCACTGTCCCTAATAGACTGAAAGCGAACGAAGCCAAGAGGCTCAGCTGAACCGTGGCCAGGAAATTCAGACCCCAGCCTCTTTTCTGAAGCATATGCATGAGACATTATTTGTAGAGAAAATCAAACCCTCCTGATTTTGGAACAAGTTGGTGGGAATTGTTAGGATCAAGCTGCAGCGAGACAGTCAGTGTTCTGAGGTAGATGGAGAGCCTTAGAGCCAGTGCAACCAGGTGGTGTGGATGGTGGTGGCAGTCAACTGTGGGCTCTGCTTTAGGCTGAAGGCAGATGGTATGAGTGAAGGCTGTAGCAGAGAGGACACAGGTTGGATAAAGAGTAAGCTTCCGAGCCTGTGGGAACAGGCTGCTGAGTTAACATCATCATCAGATATCTTCAAGAAAAGGCTTGACCGTAGACTAACATCTGTGTGCCCACTACGGGATAGATGTGTTCATTTATTCATTAAATTTGAACATCAATGCAGTGGTAACTACTAGGATAGTAGTATGGGAAACAAAGACAAAAGATATAAATTTGTCAGTGAGGCATGACAAATATATACATTGCAGTGTAATATGGCAAGTCCTAAGAAGAGAGGCAAACTTGGGTGCCTGGAAGCCTGGGGCTCAGGCCTAACCCAACCTGGGGAGCACTGGTATGGGCGATGAGATAAGACTTCCTGGGGAAGATGAGTCTTAGGAGATGGTAGGTGTGGTGGGCAATTCATTCATTTTTTTTTTTTTTTTTTTGAGACTGGGTCTCACTCTGTTGCCCAGGCTATAGTGCAGTGGTGCAGTCACGACTCACTGCAGCCTTGACCTTCTGGGCTAAAGCAATCCTCCTGCCTCAGCCTCCCCAGTAGCTGGGACTACAGGCATGTGCTGCCATGCCCATCTAATTTTTAAGTTTTTTTGTAGACGCAGGGTCTTGCTATGTTGCCCAGGCTGGTCTTGAATTCTTGGGCTCAAGTGATCTGTCTGCCTTGGCCTTCCAAAATGCTGGGATAACAAGTGTGAGCCACCATGCCTGGCAGTGTTGGGCAATTCTAATAATAATTCTAACAGTGATGACAGGTAAGCAGATAATACTGGCCATGCCAGGGACTGTGGTAAATGCGTCAGATTGCTTCTCTTATGCACCCCTTACTCACAACAGCCTTTGGAGGTGGTTGCTCTTACTTGGCAGTTTGAACCTAGGTAGGGTGTTGAAGCAGAGAGAAAGGGCAAGGCAGGAACAGTCAGGGGGCATTGAAGAGCTGCACCCACCTGGTCTGGCTGCTATGATGAGCATAAAGGCCAGGACCTCAGGCCAGGCCACGTCCCAAAGGACTGAGGAGTGTGGAGCTGACCCTGTGGGCAGGGGTGCTTCTGATGGGGTAAGCTCTTGAAGGGAGTGACCAGTGGTGATTTTGGAGTAGGTGGGTAACAAGGCAGGATTCATTCTGTTGCAAGATCCCTGTGTGAAGGGTACCTTGTTGGGAGGGAAGAGGAGGAACGGTCAGGGAACCAGAATCAGTGTGGGAGGGCATGTCAGGGTACTCCACTAGCCCCAACCTTGTCCTGATGAAGACACTGAGGCTCTCAGCGTAGACCTCGGAAATAAGCAGCTATGTTGCAGGATTCCAGTGCAACTTTCTGGACTCGGAGGCAAGCAGGCTTTCTACCATGCCATAGACACTGAGTGTGACCTTTTGTCCTCTCTGTTTTGTGATTTTTGTCTAAATCTTTCCATCCAGCCCCTCGGGCTACAATGGGTCTCTTTCAGGATCAGAGAAGAGAGAAACCCTTCCCTCTGAACTTTTCCTCTGAGTTCCGCTTCAGTAGGCATTTGTGGGCTTTGAATGGATAACGGGGCTCCTGGCTCATGTGGCTTAGCTGGTGGTTCTGAAAACAAATCAGCTCCCGAGTGTGGCCCGCCACGGGGCTGCTGCGGGGGTCCCTAGAGGCCTCTGGTACACAGCAGACAGCCGCTGCTTTCTTCTCGTCTCTCAGACACGGTCTAGGTGGCCCTCTGCTTTCTGCAACCCGGATCCTCCTTGTTGCATTTTCAGCCTGCAGAACTGAGCTGATTCACTTTTATGGAAATACACATTTTAAATATTTAGTTGCTCATGGAGAGTTTTGTTTAAAATTACTTGAAATTGGAACTTTTCAAATTGGAGATGTTTGAAAATCTTTCTTAAACTCTGAAAATAAGTTTACTTCTTGGCTAGGATGCGAGGGCAAGAAATTTCATCCCAGACGATCATTATCTTGAAAAGTGAAGAAGGAGTCAGTAGCGATCGATGAGAGGGAACCTTGCTCACAGGTCAATGTTGGGCAGTTCTCCAGGAGGCCCTGGGCTCAGGGCCCGGCTGCCCTGACTGCTGGGACCTGCCCAGCGGCTACTTGGCTTGTTTTGGTCTGCGCCTTTAAAGAAAGTCCTGGGAGCGCTCAAGTTGCCTCCTCCCTTTTTCTTGAAATGTACACTAATGCCATTAACTATCAGATTCATCCCCACACACCTTCCTTTGATAAGCCCAGGTTATTCTGGCCAGCACTATTTGGCCATTGTAGAGGCCGAGCAGGAGCTTCCGGCAGGATGCACAGGTATCCATAGCCTGTCCTGGTCAGTGCCCAGCCCTGGACCACACACATGGCTCGCCCTTAGGTAACAGAGACAAAGGGTGTTGAATAGTACTCAGTGAGAAGACAAGCTTCCAGCTCCTGAACTGAAGTATTAAGTTTAAAATGTTTTCACTTTCCAAAAGGTAGAGATTTGTAGGCGAAAGAGTTTGCTGGACACCAAGATGGGAGTGAATGAGACTTGTGTTGAAACCACCACCTTCCTGTTGAATTTGACCCCCAGTGTTGCAGGTGGAGCCTAGTGTAAGGGCTCCTGGGTCCTGGAAATGGCTCCCTCATGAATGGCTTGATGCCATCCTACAGTAATGAATGGGTTCTTGCTCTGTTAGTTCCTGCAAGAGCTGCTTGTGAAGAAGAGCCTGGCACCTCCCCTCTTGCTCTGTCTCTCTCTCTCTCTCTTTTTTTTTTTCTTCTTAATTTTTGAGACAGGGTCTGGCTCTGTGGCCCAGACTGGAGTGCAGTGGCACAACCTTGCTCACTGCAACCTCTGTCTCCCACGCTGAAGCCATCCTCCCACCTCAGCCTCCCAAGCAGCTGGGACTACAGGGGCATGCCACCATGTCTGGCTAATTTTTGTATTTTTTTGTAGAGACAGAGTCTCACCATGTTACCCAGGCTGGTCTCAAACTCCTGGGCTCAAGCAATCCACCCGCCTCAGCCTCTCGAAGTGCTGGGATTCCAGGCGTGAGCCACCATGCATGGCACCGTCTTGCTCTCTTGCTTCCTCCCTCACCATGCGGTCTCTGCACACACTGGCTTCCCTTCACCCTCCACCATGAGGGGAAGCAGCCTGAGGCCGTCTGCACATGCAGATGCCCCATCTTCCAGCCTGCAGAACCCTGAATCAAATATACTGGGAAAAAAAATTCTCCAGTCTCATGTATTTCTTTATAGCAACACAAATGAACTGAGACAGTCCTCATGCTGTACCTTGGATCCCTAGACTTGTTAGTACCCTTTGACCTGCAGTTCCCCATCCCCCCTACACTGTAACTGCCACTCTACTCTGTTTCTATGTATGTATGATCCTGCCTTTATTTAAAAATTTGGCATTTTCTTCATCATGAATTATTTTTTAAAATTTTAGATTCAGATGGTACATGTGCAGGTTTGTTACGTGGATATATTGCATGATGCTGAGGTTTGGGCTTCTAATGATCCTGGCACCCAAGTAGTAAAGATAGTAACCAACAGGTAGTTTTTCAACCCTTGTCCTCCCTCCCTCTCCTCTTTTTGTATCCCCAGGGTTTACTGTTCCCATTTTGTGTCCACGTGTACTCAGTGTTTAGCTCCCACTTATAAGTAAGAGCATGTGGTATTTGGGTTTCTGTTCCTGTGTTAATTCGCTTAGGATAAAGGCCTCCAGCTGCACTCATGTTGCTGCAAAGGACATGATTTTATTTTTTTATGGCTGCATAGTATTCCACGGTGTACACGTACCACATTTTCTTTTTCCAGTCCACCACCGATGGTCACCTGGGTTGATTCCATGTCTTTACTATTGTGAATAGTGGGCCATGGATTTTTGCATTAATTTTGATTTCTTAAATATTGCATTAAAAGATGATTTCTCTTGATCACTGAGTTTTTTGACACCTCATAAATTCTGCATTCAAGGTCTCACTGCTCTCAAATCGTCACCCTGATCCTGGCCCTGAGGCTGCTCCACTGTGCCCTTTGATGTCAGCATCACTTAGCACAGGTTCGGCACTGAAGTAAAGGAGAGAATCCCTCCAGGAAATGGGACCCACACAGCCCGCTCTTATTCCACCTTTCCAGGCTTTTTCTCTTTCCACACAAAGGATTCCTGTCTCTGGGTCCCTGGGTCCTGCTGCCTGTGACCCCTCTGCCCCATCTCTATCTGGCGAATCTCCTCCTCCAAGGGCCTGCTCAAATGTGCCCTTTGCTAGTAGCCTTTCTAATTGCCCCTCCGAAGACCTCCCACTTCATCTGTGTGCCCCTCTGCCCAGCCCCAGTGGCTCGGCTTGGTACCATTCCCCACGGCTCATCTGCAGTCATCTTCCTCACAGAAGGCAAGCTCTTCAAGACCCCATGCTTTATTTATGCCATGCATGATTTTCTTAGTGTGTGTTGGTGTGTTGGTCATGAGGGGCATCCATTGAATGATTAAAATAGTGTTATCGGATGCTTAAAATGTTTTGCTAAGTATTAATATACCATGAGTTTGAAAAAAGTAACTGGCCACAGGTGTGTCCTCTCCTCTATTCCTGTGTTTCCTGGGACCTTCCATGGGTCCCTTTGTGGGTCCCTTCCATGAGTCCACCAATTGCCAGTCTCTGGTTGGCTGCTTGTGGTGGGGCCAGGGAAGAGTAGAAAGGTTATGGCTGAGATTACAGGAAATTTGGAAAACCAAGGTCAAAATAGGAAGTCTTGTGGCTGGACGGGGAGCAGGGGAAGGAGCTAGGGGAGGTTCTTGGAGGGCACCTCCTCTTCCCCACCCCCTGCAGAGCTCATTCAACAAATATTGGCGACCAGCTTCTGGGGTGAACTGGATTGGAGATAAAGGAGTTGTGCTGTCACATTGGACAGGAAGGAGGAGCCGCCAAGAAAGGCTAGGACCTGAGGGAAGGAGGGTGCCGAGGGGAATGAGTGAGGGGTGGCATCTCAAGGCACGCAGTGCCTGGATAGGGGAGATATTTTGACAGAAAGGAGGAAAGTGGTGATTATGTGACATTTCCCTAAAAAGTAGATCTTCAGAGTGATCTGTGCATGTGTGTGTGTGCATGCACATATATATACACACATATTAGACATATATATTATATACACACACAATATACACATCGTACACATACATATACACATGCATATGTACTATATACACATATACACATGTTATACATATACACATATATACACACATAATATACACATATACATATATATACACATGCGTATATGTTGTATATGTAATATATCTATACACACGTTATACACATATACACACATATATAATACACATGCTATACACTCATACACACATGCATATAATCACATATACACACATACACATATATACACACAATATACACATGTACACTCATATGTATATACACACATGCATATATAATATATACACAGATATACACATGTTATACATATGTACATGTTATATATACACATATACACGTTATACTCATACATATATACACATGTGCACATACACATATATACACATGTGCACATACACATATATACACATGTATACACATGTGCACACACACATATATACACATGTGCACATACACATATATACACATGTATACACATGTGCACATACACATATATACAAATAATATACACGTTATACGCACACATATATACACATGCATATATATACATATATACACGTTATACATATATAGTATATAGACACATACACATGTCATACACTCATACATGCATATATGTAATATATATGTTATACACATGTAATGTATACACAAATACACTCATACACACATGCATATATAATACACATGTTATACATATACACATAAATATATACACAATGTACACATGTTATACAATCATACATATATACACACATGTATATCTATACACACGTTATACCTATACACATATATACATTTTATACACATACACATATATATATACACACATGCATATATAATATATAGACATATATACACACGTTATACTATACACATATACACACATACGTTATACACTCATATACACATATAATATGTACACATATACATATATAATGTATCTAATGTATAACTTATATGTTACATATAAAATATATTTTATGTATAAAATAAATATATATTATGTACAAATTATAATTTTTAATTTATATACATATGAATATATACATTTATATATAAACATATGTATATTTTTTCTTTAAACTCAGGTCAAAGAAATAGGAAGTTAAATGTTATGGGAAGACTATTGGTAACTCCAGCCAAAGTAACTTGCTAATATTTTTAGTTTTACTGCACTGGAATGCTTAAGGAAGATAAATGGGTTTTATTCTGCGACTCCAATGCACAGATTGACTATTATATGCTGGACTTCAGAGAAGCAGTGAGCAATGATTTAGGGAGGTCATAAAATGGGGAAAGCAAAAACCAAAACAAACACTGGCAAATTGGAATCCAAGAGATGATTGGGGCCTGCTAAGGATGGTTGAGTTATCTGTTACTGTATGACAGAGCCCCCACCCCCTGCCCAAAATGTAACAGCCTGGCATAACAGCCACTTCAGGGGTTGGTGTGTGGGTCAGCAATTCGGGACAGCCTGACCTGCTAGAGACCAAGAGGCCTCTGGGGGCCTCAAGGCAGCTGCTGGGGAGCTGGGCCCTAAAGGGGGCTCTCTGTGTGGACTTTTATCATCCCGAGTCCACCCCAGGTTGGACTGTACCTGACGCCTGCCTTCCAAGATGGAAAAGGTAGAGGCTGCCGTCATCCCACTGCCTCACTTTGCTCAATTGCAGCAGCCATAGCAGCCACAGGCCAGCCCAGATTCAGGGGATGTGGATCCCCCTGGGACGGGAGCAAGGGCAAAGCTATGCTTCCTACAGCTAAGCCCACAAAGGGGATCTTCGGATAGGGGATTTCCAGAGGAAGGCGGCTGACAACTTCACCAGAGAGAATTTGGGGTCCTAAGGGGAGGTCTGAGATGAGGGTGCACATTTTGGGTTTTTCATGGGGAATAGGGGAGTCATGGAGTTGCATGGGGCCATGTCCCCCAGCAAATGCCCCTTACATGTGCACAAGGGGTGCTGTGCACCATCTTCCACTTACAGGTCTACTGCCTTGCTGTGCAGGACATGAGTGACTGGAAGGAAGCTCATGGAAGGAAGTTCTCTGGACTAGAAGGATGCGTGCAAGGTAAAGGTGGAGAGACCCAGAACAGGCATCAGGGAGCCTCATCCCCTGGAGGAAAATGTATCCCCAAGAAGCTTCTAGGCCACTTAGGAGGCAGTGTCTCTGAAGTCTAGGCAGGGCCCTCACTGTGTTACAGGATCTTTAGGGTGTTGCTTTTCTGGCCAGAAACCTCTGTGACTGGTGGCGTCTTTGCCTGAGTTCTTGTACGCAGACAAGTGGAGGGTGTGCAAGACAAAGAAGCTTTATTGAGTGTTAGGGCAGCTCTGAGGAGGCTGCAGGGGGCAGTTCCTCTCTGTAGGCAGGTAGTCTTGTCCAGTGTTCAGCAATCAGCAGAGAGGAGGCTCTGGAAAGGGTGGTTCCTCTCTGCAGGCAGGTCCCCATTGACTTTCCAGCTCTCAGCAGAGAGGGTAGATTGTCTCTGCAGTTGGTCCTCCAGTGCCCGGTCATCTCTCCATCCTCTCTGTCCTCTGCCCTGCTCTGGCTGAGAATGGGGTTTTTATGGACCTCAGAGGGGAGGAGGTACATGCTGATTGGTTCATGAGTAGCCATGGGTGGGGCCGAAAAAGGCACCACATTCTCCCACTCTGGTGCAGGGGTCTGGCAGCCCTTGGTCTGAAGATGGGGTCTTTCCAGGGACCTGCCTCCTTTCACCTAGGAATCTGTCTGCTTCCTGCTGCTGTTCTTGGTGCCCCGGCTTGGCCCGGACTTTGCTCCAAGATCAGAGCAGATATCAACAGCAGGGAGAAGCCAGGTAGCAGGAGCAGGCACTTCTGGGCCTGCAAGGGCAGGAGGGCCTTCCCAGGTCCCCAAGAGTGCAGACATGCCCAAGGCTAAAGCCGCTGGTTTGGGTGGCTGCAGTGGCACCTGGGAGGGCAGGGCTCCTGCCTGCTCCTGGCCCTCCAAGACCATGGGGAGGCCCAGGTCTACTGCCTGGCTTGGGCAGCTGCAGCCATGCCTGTGAGGATAGGGCTGCTGCTGCCTGCTCCTGGCTCCTGCTGGCTCCATGGAGCATGCAGCCCCAGCTGTGCCCCCTTGCAGCCTGGGGTGGGGGCTCCTGATCCTTGCTGGGCCCCAACCCAGTGTCTGGGGCAGGGGCAACGTCACCATGAGCTCTCCCCATTGCCCTGGTGCTCCAGAATGGCCTGGGATGGAGTGGATCTTGGGCCCTGGGATCGGCCACTGGAAGTGGCAAGCTTGGCAGCCATCTTGACTCAGGGTAGACCCCAGGGATCCAGCCCTGGATGGCCTGTGCAGAGCCTTCTTCTGAAGTGCAGGAACCTGGCACCCTAGGCGGTGTGGGCACAGTGGCTGTGCCACTGGCCAGGTCCCCAAAGTGGTTGCCACTTCCACTTCCTGTCCTGGATCCCCAAAGTGCAGCCCCAGCTCTGCACTGGGGCCCCTTTCTGCCCAGCCATGCTGCTCCCCTGCTGCACTGCTCCCCTCCTGAAGGGAATTGGGCCCGGCCCTGTTGCAGCCACCCCCAGGGCAGTGGGCTGTGGGGGGCCCTGTCCACCTCCTCCCCGCACCCTCCCTGCAGCAGCTGGTGTGATGGTAATGCCACACCACACGCTCAGCTCATTGCTGCTATCAATCCCTGCTCTGAAGAGGTATATCTAATGGCTGTTAGGATAGGGGCAATGACTGCTCTTAACTTAGAGGCCTAGCTAAGGGTCCCCAGTGCAGAGAGCCATCGTCCGCCATTTGCGTGGCCATTTGGAGTTTGATGGCCCATCCGTTTCTTCTGAACTGCAGTCACAGATCACTGGTTGGTTCACCCCCACGATGGCTGAAAGCTACAAACAGCTCAAAAGAAAAGCTTCCTTGATTCTGGAAAACAAAACAAAGGATCAACCATGTCCCAAAAAGTCAGAAGAAGATGACTGCAGTCTTCCATTGGTTCAGTTCGCCAGGTCAACTCCTGTTCAAAATCTTCAGTTATCAGAAACCTACACTGAGGGCTGAAGATGGTCCTTTGAAGAGTGTCAAAACTAGACAACACTTATCCGAACGTCAAAATGTCCTAGGCTAGTCACAGTCAAAAACAGAATGCATAAAGAACTGGTCGCCTCTGTGGTCTCAAAGAGCCTAACAGTAGCCTTAATTATGATTGAGAACACACACTCTGACAGCAGGATTTGAGGAGGCCCCTACCATTTTGGAGCGCATATTAACATGACTCACTAAAATATAAACACCTTATTTTGACAGTTGGGGGTTGCGTTTTTTTCTTTTAAAATCAGTATATGGCCCGAACAGGGAGGAACCTGGGCGCCTTTGAAGGGCTGCGACGGGAGGAACCAAGAGCCTTTACCGGGGCTGCCCGAGGCGCAGGGGCCGCGCTTCCCGGGGCCGTGACTCCATGGGGCCTCGCAGGCGCTCCGGGCAAAAGGACGGATCCCGGGGAAGGGGCCAAGGGCAGAGCAGGGCGCATGTCAGAGCCCCGGCCACCGTCTCGGCAGCTGCCCTCTCGGAGGCCCTGGCTGTGGCCCTGCTGGCGGCTCCGGGCTGAGGCCAGGTGGTCGCCGTGCCTGGGGGCGCCGTGCCTGGGGGCACGGATCGCGGTTTGGGAAGAGGCACGTGGCCCACGGGGCTCTTCTCGGTTCCTCCCCTGGCGGGCGGGCCGGCCGGGGGCAGCCCCCAGGAGTCACCCATGGCCTGGGCTGGCCTGGAGGTCGTGGTGACTCGGTGGCCAAGCCCCAGCGGTGCAGTCCCGGGAACAGGAGCCCGCGTGGCTTCCGGCGCCTCCGCCCCAGTCGCACTTTGTAGTGGCCCCGCCTGAGGCTCCCATGCGCCGGGCACCGAGGGGCAGCCGCCCCACTCTGCTGACTTCCCACGCGGTGCTCATAGGGCCTCGGAGGAGGGCTGGGGGTCGGAGGGCACAGCGATGGGGCAGAAAGCCAGGTTGGGGCTGAGCAGTGAAGCTGAAGAAGGAGCGCGATGGGAAAGTTGAGGAGTGAGGATGCGATTCTAGACCTACAGCTGTTCCTTCTCGTGGGACGAGATGGGGGCAGCAGCCGGGGTGAATTTCCCCGCCCTCTTCACTCGGCATGAGGAGGAATGACGCGGCCACCAGGCAGCGTGGGGCGGAGAGCGCCCCCATGGTGTTCACGGGGCCCAGGGCACAGGGCCAGTGAGGTCCCTGGGGTGTCCCATCGTCCCCTGCCCGCCTCTGGGTCTGGTTTTTCTGCCATGGCAAAGGTCCTGCAAGGGGCCTGCGGGTTCTCAGCTCTCAAACCCAACCTCCTGCCCCACCCTCCTCCAGGAGCTGGTCCTTGGAGTGCAGCCTTGGAGTGCGGCTCGCCCTGGGAGGACGCTCCCGGGAAGGAAACTGCCCAGGCCCTGGCAATGGGGCCAGGCCCTTTGGGCAGAGATTTCTGGGCTCCCAGGTGCCTAGGGCATGGTGTGGAAGTTGGGGCATGGGCTTCCTGTGGGCCGATCCTACAGATCCTGCCTGGCTTTGCCAGGACTACCCGCTTAACAAAGCACCACAAACCGCGGGACTTGAGCAACAGGAAGCCCTTGCCTCATAGTTCTGGAGGCTGCAGGTCTGGCAGGATTGGCTTTTCAGAGCACCCCGTCCTTGGCTTGGAGGTGGCCATCTTCTCCCTGTGTCTCTTCACATTGTCTTCCTTTTATGTGTCTGTGTCCAACTTTCCTCGTTCTATAAGGACACCAGTCATATTAGATAGGGCCCACCCTAATGACCTCACTTTAACTTGATTATCTTTGTGCAAACCTGATCCCCAAATAAGGTCATACTGTGAGATTCTGAGGGTCAGGACTTCAACATATGGATTTTGGGGGAAAACAATTCAATCCATAACTGATTCAGTCCGTAGCCCAGTTGGGAAGGGCTCACCCAGCTGTGGGCTGAAGCGAAGCCCTCAAAAGCTCAGGGCCCAGGACAGGGTCCTTTTCCTAAGGACCCTAAAGGCGACGGGCAGTGGGGAGGGATGAGATGTGATGGAAGATGAGCCCAGAGAGGTCGGGGGCCCTGATGAAGGCGTTGGCACATGGGTGGTGGTACAGCAGGAAGTCTCTGAAGGGCTTTGGGAACAGACAGCACAGTGGCCAGATCTGCACCCCAGAACCCTGACTCTTGGTCCAGGCTGCACCCCAGACTGGGGTGGGACCCCATCAGTATCGGATGTGTAGCCATGTCTGTGAAGCGCTGCTTTAGAAGCCTAGCTGAGCATGTGATGGTTAATTTCATGAGTCAACTTGACTGGGCTAAAGGACACCCAGAGAGCTGTCAAGACATTATTTCTGGGAGTGACCCTGAGAGAGTTTCTGCTTCTCTTGGAGGTCAGCAGGCAGAGTACTTTTTAAAAAGACAACTGAAGGGAAAATATCCACCGGCGAGGCATTTCCTAGTCCTGTGACCAGGAAACGATCAAAAGGGCTCAGTTTTGACCTTCAAGCTTTAGCAAGGTGGTCAAGGCCAGGTGGCATGGGAATGGGCGCTGGAAAAGCCCAGGTCATGCTGGCCTGTCTCTCTGTTGCCTGCAGTGGAAGCAGGGCCTCCTGGGCACCTGAATGAAAGAGATGCTCTGTGCATCCTGGTTATCAGCCAAAAATGCATCTCATATGTAATCAGGAACATTTTATCCAAATCCTGGCTCAGATGTGGACATGGGAAGAAAGCAAAACAAGTCTGGGCACCCAGAGCCCATATGGGCCACAGACACACCCTGTGAGCACTCATCAGAGGGGCCAGTAACACCCCCCACAACACCGTGTGACCCCTCTCCAGGATAGCCCATAACTGTTTGCAGTGCAATGAATGTGACATTTATTCTCAGCTATGTGCAGAGTCAGGTGAGGTTATAGCAAATAAAATATAGAAATATTCATTTTCCTTCCAAAAAGGGCTTTTAAATGTCAAATCAAATGAAATGGAATCATTGTATCGGGGCAGAACACATATAGCTTGCAGATTGTGCAAACTTTCTATATGTTCCCCCAACCTTGCTGCTCCCTGTAGAAGCATTTTATTGACCTAGGCCAGTTAAATAAAGTTCATATACACTTATTAGTTGAGCAAATGTCATTTGCTAGAGTCTGACCAAAATTCATTAGCTAACTTCTCACTTTCAGCTCTTCCCACCCCAGAAACCTCACACTTTTTGTCTGGTTTTCTTTGCCGGACTAATTATAAGGTTTTCTGCCAGCAAGTATACATGAACTAGTTGAGCTCTGTAGTCCACCTTTAACACCTGAAAATGATCACACTAAAATTCTTGGCATGCAGCATCCAGACATCAGCATTTCTGGGCCCCGAGGCTTTGGGAGCACACAGGCTGTGGGAAGAGCAGGAGGGAGGCCTGGGGCTGCTAGGCTAATGCCCAGGAGTGGCTGGACCAAGTGAGTGGCTGCCTGCCCCATCCTGAGAGAGCCAGTGCAGGAGGCTCAACCGAGCAATAAACATGCCCAGCTCTAAAAGGCAGGCCTCTGTGCACAGATGTTGTGATGTTATGAGATAATTTTCAGGCCTCAATGGGGTGAAAGGGTGGATTTGTCAGAGAGGGGCATACCCATGGCGGTCTTTTCACTGAGCAACACCATGATTTCATTACCATGTCAATTCTGGGAGAAGGCCCTGATTTAACACAGCAGTTGGCTGAATGCATATGGAGCGGGTGGACCTCTGAATGAATAGTGAATGGAAAACCGGCTGGAATCTGCCTTCAGCTTTGTTTCAGGATGACCAATGTAAGGGACCCCAGAGCTTGCAGCACAGATGGTAGGAGGGGACAGGGACTCCGCTGGGCTTCTCTTCTTTTTCATTTTATTCTGTCACTTGCGGGGGTTCCTCTGTATTTGTGTACATATTTCAGTTGCCTAACTAAATTTGCTGCAATTTCTCATTCTACTAAAGCAAAATTAGCTTCGAGGGGAATTAGAGATGAAACACAATAACATATGTAGCAATAAACATTAAAATTTTGTGCTGTTAAAAAGTGGAGTTTCAAAGACTCAGTGTTGTGAGGTTTAGAAGTAATTGAAAATGTAATTAAGAAATCATGAAAAAGACAATTAAAAGTTTGAAAGACAAGTTCAGAATTACTTCTGAAGTTCTCCAGTGTGAAGGGAATGTGCAGATTCTCACGTCAGTGCCTGCGTACCTCCAGAAAAGAAAGGTTACGTGCTTTCAGAGTGCAGAGTGGCGTCCGAAGGGCAAGTACTGTAAATCAAAGGACTCCCTGGCATTATCTAGCTTCCTTTCTGCTTTAAAAGTTAGAACAGATGTCACAAGAGAGGACAAAATGGATTTTACCCACCAAGAGAGGCTTTTCTTGCCATCCTTAATAGGAAGCGCCTTGAAATGTTAATGTACACAGTTTGTGTTGCCGGGGTTTGCATAGAGATGGTGGGAAACAGCTCTGATCCCAACAAAACCTTTTGTTATTAATCAAGAAAATCTGGTCCGCTGAAGCAGCAAAGAGCTGAAAATTAGTGAGCCCACTAGCAATGAGGCCAGTGAGCAAAAATGCAGCCGAGGATTCCGACGCTCCCGGAAGACCTGGCGGTGGGGCCATGCTAGATCCCATGTGTCTTCCTACGCTCTGTGGTCTCCCAGCCTCCATATTTAAAGGGGAAGGAATATTTCTCTTGTATCTTGAGCTTTAAAATCGTGTGTTTTCTTTTTCAGCAATTTCAAGAAGCAGGCTGGAGAACATCCATTAAAAGCGTGCTAATGAAGTGGTGCTAAGAAAAGAAAGCTAAACACCACAGAATCAAAGTGGAGCGTTTTGCTTGGCTAATGGGCTTGATTATGAGATTTTACAGGCCCTTTTATAAACTTGAATTTTATTTTGTGCTGGGAAACAGGAAATTTCTGTTTGGCTTTAAACATACACGATCACACCACCAAATATTCCTAATTTAAAACTGTGAGAGTAGAAAGAGATTTTTATGTCTAAGAGAGGAAGGGGCAAAAACAGCCCCACCCATGGTCGTGAATAAGCACAACCTTCAATATTCCTATTTTAGAGAAGGGGAAATTGAGGCCCCGAAATGAGGTGTGTAGCTGCAGCCACCCTAATGCCTCTCTTTCCTCTGAGCTTCCGTGGCTCTCACAATACCATATAACCACCAGTTATAATACCATATAACAACCGGTTATAGGGTATCTAACATCGTACCTGCGGTTCCCAGGTGAGCCCGCTTTGCCGGAGGGATTCTCAACCTTGTCACTGTCGACATGTTGGACCTGATAATTTTTTGTTGTGGGGGCTGTCCTCTGTCTTGTAGGATGTTTAGCAGCATCCCTGGCCTTCATCCACTGGTTGCCAGTAGCACTCCCTCCCGTCGTGACTACCAAAAACGTCTCCAGACATTGCCAAGTATCCCCTGCAGGCCAAAATTGCCTCTAGTTGAGAACCACTGAACTAGATCAATTACCTGCTCTAGGGTGATGGAAACCACACTTTAAACATTCTAACTCCCCAGTGTCCAGCCTGGTGGTGTTGGGGCCAGAGCCATGTGGTGAACACATGCTGGTGGAGGAGATTACTGAGAGCCTGCTGAAGTATGGGCAAGTCCATTCCAAATTCCAGATAGGTGCAGTTTTCAATCTCTTCCTCCATAACTCCAGTGGTGTTGCGTATTCCCTTTTTGTCCAGCAGCCAGGCTGGGTGAAGGGACAGCAGCAGAAGGAAGCGAGAAGTCAAAGCAGTCCACAACTTGGAGAATCACCTCTGTCTTGGATGCTGTTGCAATCGGCCGCATTCAAGGTTTGCATATGCTTAGCTGCATGGGCGGGTGACGTGCTAATAGAATGGCCATGGGGCTGCCATTGGGCACCTGTTCTAATCTCTGGCAAGACTTTTAAGTGAGGCTGTGCTACTCTTCGAATGGTGCTCTATTATCCTTGTAGAAACACCTTGCTATATGGAATAGTGAATTATGGGAAAGTTGCCTGTATATAGAATGGTAAGCATTCACTTATGGAATATGTGTTGAGCATACGTTGTCTATACCCTTCTATTAAAAGCGAACACAGAGCAGATCTGTTATAAAGCAAAACATTTGTTTCCTGGACCATCATCTTCCTTACCATCCTGAGTGGATTTAAAATACAGTAGGTCAAACTCAAGAGAAAGCACTAAGAATTCTATGGTTGCTTGGAGGTCCCGTAGAAATACTGTGATCGCTTTACACATGAGTTCCACAGGAGACTCAAGATAATACACAGGAGGTTAAGGGCATTCACAGTGGTCAAGCCGAGTTACATGATGAGTCCTTAACTGTGACGCTAGGTGTTGATCATATGGACAGGCACCGCCACACATGTGCCACAGGGAGGCCAGCTTCCTTAGCTGTGTGCAGACATGGGGCTTAAGAATTGGGGGGTCCCAGCTTCACCAGCACCTGGGTTTGTAAATGGCCACTCTAATTTCACTTTGCCTGTGGAGAAGCCTCTGGCGTGGTTGACATGAAGCCATCAGGAGAAATTTGGCACTTTCAGGATATGGGGGGTGTGGGAAGGAAAGACTCTGTGTGATCAGGGACAGCTTAGAAGAGATGACCTCAGGGAACCTGGCCTCAAAGAAGCTGCTTCTGTGGTCTGTATGTTTTCATCAGGCCTTAGGTTCCTGCCTGAAACTCTATTAGGTGGATGGAGATTCATTTGGGTTAACAAAATTTGTTCTTAAACCAATGCACATGCCTGCACAGGTGACTTCATGAGACAGTTGAGGGCCCAGATCCCTTCATTTGATAAAGGAGGCAATGACCAGGGAGGCACAGTGCCCCGTCTGCTGTCATCTAGCTCAGTGCAGTAGGGCCAGGCCGATAGCAAGCCATTGCCTTTGTTCCCTGTTGCTTTCTCCCTGGAAGGGTGCCCAGCCAGGGGACTTGATTCCTTGCCTGCACTGAGCAGACAGGGCCCTGGGCTTGGGCACAGGGAGCAGAGATTCGTATGGGCTGAGAATGGAGGGGTGGGCTGGCCCATCTGTCCCCAGCCCCTCAGGATAGGGTGCTTTCTAGTGGACTTTGGAGTCAGAGGTCAGGATCTGGCACCCACAGAGAGAGGGGCACAGAGATGGTGAGGGGAGAACACTGAAGACAGATGCCAGCCCTTCTGCAGTCCCCTGATGCCCACTTTGTCTGGAGAGGAGGAGGGCGCTCCTTCTCTGGCTCTCCTTTGTCCTGGAACTGGGCCCTGTTCTGAGACTATTAGTGTGGGAGACCAGCAGCTCCAGGGACTGAGTCAAATTCTGTGGGCTAGCCTGGGATCTACAGGACAGCTAACACATTGCTTCTGAGGGACAAACGCATTTTGCACTGGAGTTGTTGAACTTCCTAGTAATTTTTTGGACCACAGCTTGCAGGTAGGTTGTGGCCAGTGGGAGAAGAGGACATCACCATTTCCACAGAGGTGATTGCCTAGTCAATACACAGGGGAATGAGCGTCTCTCTCAACTGGCCTGTCCCACCCAAAGTGCTAGAAACAGGTCGTACTCTAAAGTAACTTAGTTAACTGTCAGGCTTTTAAAAAAAGAGCCTGCTGGTGTTTAGGAAGCCGAAGAATATCCTCCTTGACTGAGATTTCACCTATGGGGGGTGAGCCTGGAGCAGAAAAAGGCTCCATTATAAACACCTTAAAAATAGACAACAAAGGGAATGCTGACACGCTGGCCGCGGCCCCAGCGCCAGCTCCAGCGGGCAGTTATGGGAAGGAAGGGTTTTGTGTGGAGTTCAAAGCCCCGAGTGAAAGCTAATGAGGACCTTTGTGTTGGGGCAAAAGACAGTGAGGGAGCTTATCAGAAAAGAGTGTTAAATTACCTCCTCTGTTTTCTGCAGGTTTTAAGAAAGCAGCCTTTGGAGCTCCTTGAGGGGTCTGCCAAGTCTGTTTCCCTGACGATGAGGGGTGCATGAGATGTGTGGGTCTGTGCTCATGCAAGACAGCCAGGTGCTCCTAGGGGCACAGGGAGGGAAGAGGGCAGTTTAGGGGCACAGTTACCCCAATAATTGCTCGAGTCTTGTGAAAGTCAATATTGTTGAGAAGCATGAATGGTTTTGGGGGGTCAGAGTGTGTAGGATGTGAGGATGGGCTTCAGAAAACTAAATCAGTGTAAAAACCAAGTGCTGACAGTGCTGTGTCTGGATGGATCTCGAAGGGACTGTATCTCGTCAGCTCTTTGATTCTAAGTTCAGGCATACGGGAATAAAAATCAACTGCTCCAATTTAAAACATTGCCAACATGAGAATATTTATTTGCTGGTAGAGGCGCTCTCTCTCTCTCCCTCTTTTTCTCTCTCTTTCTCTCTCTCTCTCCCCTCCTCCTCCCTGCTCTTTCTCTCTTTCCCTGCTCTTCTCTCTCTCTTCCCCCAGCTCTCTCCTCTTTCCTGTCTTCCCTCTCTGAGTCTCTGTCTCTCTCTCCATCCCTCTCTCTCTCCATATATAAATGTAATTTATTATATGTATTTTATTATATGTATAGTTATATATAATTTCTAATCTATTTTAAATTTATTATATATATTTTATTATCTATATATGAATGTAATTTTCCCCCATAAGTGGCAGGGAGGATCTGGGCGGGAGGGCTGAGAGTGGCAGCCCTGGCTATCTTCTACTCACTCAGTGATCAGTTTCCAGAGCATGCCGTGGCCTCTGGAAGGCGTCCCATTACCGATGGGGACATGTACCCAACCAGGGTCCCACACCCACACTTAGGGACCTCCCTCACCTGAGAGGAAAGGTCTCTCTGTGTATTCTGGGCCTTCGGGATTGGGCAGCTGCTCACTGAGAAGAGCTTTCAGCTGGGAGCACCCTGGGGCTGGGCGAGCCCTGATATTCCCAGGTGCAGGGAGGTGCCAATCACCCTTTTGGTCTTGCACATACAGCCTGTCAGGTTCCACTCCAGGCCAGGATTTCTCTAAACTGCTCTGGAGTCACTCCTGGCAAGAAATCTCTTTATTTTGCCCTTTCACTTTCCCCCATCTATGCAGTAAGAAAAACAACAGCAACAAGAAACAAACCCAGCCATGCTCACTTGGGGGGAAAAGGACACAGTACTATTAAAGCAGACTAGGAACAAACACGACAAATTATCACATGAATGACGCGGAATGAATGGTAATGAAAGAAAAGCGGCAAATAACAGTGAGGCAGCAACTGGGGAGGCACGTCTAGCACTTCAGGACCATTACCCTGGCCGAGTGTGACCATCTCATTAAGACGTTTGCTCCGATTTCCTCTTGGTGCTTCCTCCTATCGGGTCTTACAAAGTCGCCAGCTCTGTACAATGTAAACAGAAGGAGCAGAGGCCGCGGCTCTTGGGCTGCAGAGAGGAGGAGAACATCTCAGGAATGCGAGGGAGGAAAATGCAGCGGAGGGAAGACAGACTTGAACAGCTTTGTCTCTTTCATGCTTTAGGAGATGGAGATTCTGGGCAGAGGAGTTCTGGGGCCTGGGGGCTGGGGCAGTTCCAGCAAACTTGTGGCAGACAGAGGCCTGGAGAGGAGGGTGAGGTGGAGGCGGAGGGGAGAGGGTGTGGGTAGCGCCGAGCACAGAATCTCAACGGCCCAGGGGTCTCCAAAGTTTCAAAGCCTCCTGCTGCATTTTCAGAACAAGATTCGTTAAAATTCCCTTTCTTTAGAAATATGTTTGCTCTCAGTGGCTTGACTGGAACTTGTGGGCATTGAATGGGGCCAGGTTTCGGGGGAGGAGAGGGCTTGTGGGGGAAGCTTTCTCCGTGTCACTCCACGTTGGCTTCGCGTACTCCTTGGACTTTCTGAGTAATTAGCCCTCAAAAAGCCACCCTGACCGCTCCCTGGCTCAGAATAGAGCGCTGGGCAGCAGGGGCTTTGCAGAGCCTGAGAGGTCTCCAGTAACGCTCAGCAAATAGCCTCTTCTGGAGCACACAGAAGAGAATTCCCGCTGGCTTGACTCCTGTGATCATGCTGCCTCTCCCACTCAGGAGAAGCATTTGCACAGTCACGATAGCAGCCACCCCGCACCGGGCGCTCGGGGTCTGCCAGGTGCCTTCTCAGCCTCACATGCCTCTTTCTGTCTCACCCCCACAGCAGCCAGAGCGGTGGGTGCCGCCATTCACAGACGAGAGACTGAGGCTCAGAGAGCAGAAGCGGCTTGCCCATGGCTGTGCAGCCAGTTAATGGTGAGCTGGGATTTGGCCCCTGGCAGTCAGAGCCCAGAGCCTGGGCTCAAACCCCTGGCTCTGCCACCCTGTGCTCTTATGGAGCTGGGAGAGGACAAAGGCTTCAGCAGCAATTTTTTTTTTTTTTTTTTTTTTTTGCTTTAAACTCCTAGTTCGTAATTGTTTAAGAACAATGGATAACAATGGATACATTTCAAGAAAATATTCATTTTATGTCATATATTATGTAATTATATAATAATAATGTTAATCATTTTAAGGTGGCAAAGTTCGCCAGTTATTCTTTAATTAAAAAAACAGGCTGGGGTTGGGTGAGGTGGTTCATGCCTGTAATCTCAGCACTTTGGGAGGCTGAGGTGGGAGGATTGCTTGAGGCTAGGAGTTTGAGACCAGCCTGGACAATATAGTGAGACCCTGTGTCTACAAAAAATAAAAACTAGCCAGGTGTGGTGGCAGTTGTCTGTAGTCCCAGCTACTTGCGTGACTGAGGCAGGAAAATTGCTTGAGTCTAAGAGCTGGAGGTTACAGTGAGCTATGATCCTGTCACTGCACTCCAGCCTGGGTGACAGAGAGATACCCTATCTCTTAAAAAAAAATTAGCACAGATTCTAGATTTTGGTTATACTATTGTCACAGCTGCCGGACCTGCAAGGATGTCTTGTGGGCCTTGACAGAAAAAGATCTAGAAATCTCTGCCAAGAAGTGGGTGGGTTTTACCTGCCAGTTTTGTGACAGCTTCACAACTTCCCTGAGATGGGAGTGCTGTCTTAGAGTTAAGAAAACCTAGACTCAGGCAGATGTATCACTGTCTGAGATACGTGGCTAATGCTGTGAGTAGAATTGCATTCCCCAAAATGATACGTCCAAGTCCTAAACCGGGCACCTGTGACTGTGGCTTATTTGGGAATAGGATTTTTGCAGATGTAATCAAGTTAAGATGAAGTCTTATGGGTGGGCCCTAATCCAATGACTGGTTCCTTATTAGAAGAGGGAGATTTGGACATGCACATAGAGCACCATGGGATGGTGGAGGCAGAGACTGGAGGGGCACATCTGCAAGCCAAGGAATGGCAAAGATTGCTGGCAAAGCCGGAGCTAACAAGAGGCACAGGCGGGTCCTCCCCAAGCCCTCAGATGGGGCACGACCTTGCCCACACCTTGATTTCAGGCTTCTGGTGACCAGAACTGTGAAGAAATAAGTTTCTGTTGTTTGAAGCCATCAGTAATTGGTGATGGCAGCCCCAGGGAATAAATACAGCAAGTGTTCGCCTGGCTTTGATGGTGTGCTTGAACAGGGCTATGTTAGGTAGTGTGGGGTTGCTAAGAGGGTGAGATGCCGCCTGCCCCGAGCTCATGGGTTAGGTGGGGGCAAGAGGACAGGGCACTTCAGATGGAAGGAGCGGCCTGAACCAAGACAGGCAGGAAGACATGCACCAGCCATTTGCTGGAGAAGAGGGAGGACCAGGGGCTTGGACCGAGATACTGACTGGGTCTGCAGGATGGAGCCAGATGCTGGAGCCAGATGCCAGGAGGTCTTGAAAACCATGAAGAGGAATTGAGCTGTGGTGTCCTACACAATGGGAGCTTTGAAAGTGTGGGAGTGTGATGAGAATGCTTAGGATGTCTGTGTTCATCAAGGGGTGGATGGTGGGGAAGGAAATGGCTTCCCCTGCCATACCAGCAGTGGGTCCAGAAGAAGGAAGAAAATCAAGAGTTTCTTTAAGAAACAGAGGTGCTTACAGGTGAAGCGGGGGGGAGAAAAGTGATCTGGGCTGGTCGGGGCCTGTGAAGTGAGGCTGCTGTCCAGGAAAGGGATAGGGGCCTGAGAAGCTCCGGTGACCCTGGGAGACTGGGAGAGAGGTGAGGACTGGAGAAGGATACAAGGAACAGAGAGATGGCTGAGCAGGGCAGAGCAGCCTGGCGGAGGTGAGGGATGTCAGCTGCCGAATGGGCTGTTGACATATAAAGCGTATGTGGTTCCTGATGATAAATAATCCTGGAAGGGAATGAAATACCATGTTGGAAAGTGACTCAGAACCCAGGCACGCTGGTGCTCTTGTCGTGTGGGCGGCCGGGTGATGTGGAGGGAGATGAAGGGGTTAGTATCTCATGAATGTGCATCGGCGGCTGACTGCACCAGAGAAAGAGTTAATAATTAAACCGGTTGCGCCACCACTGTGGGGCCAGGGCTGCTGCGGGCTCCCTGGGGCTGACCCTACTCCTCACCCGCCCCGTTGGTATGTGGTCCACACAAGAAGACCACAGGAAGCTCAGACTGTGGGCTCTGAACAAGGCATGTTCGTTTTGGAAGCTGCCAGGACCGGAAATTAGTGAGGCTGATTTGAAAAATCAATTTAGCTTGACTTGAATTAAGTAAGGAGGGGGACAAAGGAGGGGGAAGGACGAGGGAAGGAGCTGGTGTTTGATGAGTCCCAAGGGAAGTCCTTGGCTCCCTGGTGAGTGGGAATGCTCAGCTCCTCTTTTCCAATGGGGAAACTGAGGCTCAGAGAGGTTAAGTGGTTGGCAGAAGACTGTGCAGCTGGAAGGGTGTCTGAGCAGGAATGAGGAGGATGACCTGTTGGCCCCAGCACCCCCAGCCGAGTCCTCTCAGCCGCAGCACTCCCTCAGGCTTCCAAAGCTGTGGGAGAGGAGGCTCCGGGCCCCTGGACAGGAAACTGGAGGCCCAGATCCCACCTGTGGCTCTGCCCACATCTCAGGGGACTTTCTGGAGAAGGCCGCCATTACTTGCTCCGTGCCATGATGACAATGTAGCTTCTGCCTTCCTCTGGCAGGTGGGGCAGACCAGATGACATTTTAGGATGCTGCCCCACCCTAGCATGGCAGATTCTCTGACTGCTGGAGACCTGAAGTGATGCTCAAAGTCTTTGTGGTTGAACGAGCTGGGGTCTGCTTGGGAAGTCCCTCCCGCCAGATATTGAGTATCAGTGTCTCATGCCCAGTGAGCTTCCTCCCTCTCAGAGTGCTGTCCTCCAACCCTGCTGCTTTCCCACGGATCCTGAGAGGGCACCACCACCGTCCAGGGCTCTGGCTTCCTGTCTGGGCTGCTCCACTTCCCGCCCCGCAGTGCCTCACCCTGCCACCCTGTCTCTCTGGGGTCTGCAATGAGAGGTGCTGCCTCTGACAAAGGCCTTTGTGTCTCAGAGGCCGGCCTGGGCTCCTCGGGACTCACACTTCACACTGAGTCTCACCCATGGTTCAGGACCCCTCACTGGGGTCCCTGGGATGTCCTCAGCACCCGAGGATTCCCCCAGCTGGAGCTGCTGCAGGCCTCGGGCCCTGTGGGGGGCTGTGGCCCAGATGTTGGGAGTGTTCTCCCCAAACTCAGGCCTTCCGGCTGTTTCCCTTCCATGACTTACAAAGCAGCAGAAATGCCGCCTCCTCAAGGAAGCCATCCTACCAAAGAACAACACCCCCTCCATCCTTCTGCTCAAACAGGACCTTCGGTGACTGCCTGTCCCGGGGTGGGGAGTGCGGGGCATTCCCCAGTGCTGTGAGCCCACTGGGTACCTGGTGGGTGTTGCTCCCTGATTACAAATATGACACATGGGGAGCTCAGAGGCCGCCTAGCTCCTCCCAGGCTCTGGCTTGGACCCTAGGGTGCCTCCATATTCACAGTGTCTTGCTGAGAGCACCTTCCTTGGACTGTGGTGGGCAGAATAATGGCCCCCAGAGATGGCCACATCCTAAGCCCTAGATCCCGTGAATATGGTGCTTTGCATGGCAAAGGGACTTTGCAGATGTGAGTAAGTGAAGACTATGGAGATGGGGAGATTATCCTGGATTAGCCAGGTGGGCTTGATGGAATCCTGAGGGTCCTTAAATGTGGAAGAGGGAGGCAGGAGAGTCAGTGTCCCAGTGAAATGTGAGACTCATTGGCCGTGGCTGGCTTTGAACGTGGCAAGAAAAGAAAAGGAAACAGATTGTCCCCTGAGCTTCCAGAAGGAACCTGCCCTGCTTATTATACTTTGATATTAGTCCAGTGAGACCCAAGTCTAGGGGTGGAAACTGGGCCACAGGAAGTGAGGGATGTGGGAGCCAGAAGGTTCCAGAACCTTCCCCCCAATCTGCCTGCATGGTGATGCCTCATCTGTGCCAATTCAGAGAATACGCTTCTTCACCCCCCTCCTTCTAGCTGACCTGCAGGGCCCTGGCTCACAGTGTTTCCTCACAAGCCCTGGGAGGGCTGCACCTGGGAGGTGACTTCCTCTGGGCTCCGGAAGCTGCTCCACTGAGCTGAACAAATGGGCTGGAGCTGCTGACAGGCAAAGCATGAGGGCTGGGGAGGGAGGAGTGAGGCCTTGCACCTGCCTTCAGAGCTTTTTGTTAGCTAGGGACAGGTGCGTGCACAGGGGACCCTCAAACAAGGCAGCGCTGGGGACACGGCCACAGGGCGTTGGAGGAGCTCCAGAGAGGGAAATTGCTTTTGCCTGGGGCAGTGGGAAGGCCTGCTGGGGTCTGCTTGGGAAGTCCCTCCTGCCAGATATTGAGTATCAGTGTCTCATGCCCAGTGAGCTTCCTCCCTCTCAGGGTGCTGTCCTCCAACCCCGCTGCTTTCCCACGGATCCTGAGAGGGCACCACCACCGTCCAGGGCTCTGGCTTCCTATCTGGGCTGCTCCACTTCTCACTCCGCAGTGCCTCACCCCGCCATCCTGTCTCTCTGGGGTCTGCAATGAGAGGTGCTGCCTCTGACAAAGGCACTTGGGAGGAGCGTGTGGAGCAGGAGAAGAGTGCCTGGGAGCAGGGGTCAGCAGGGACAGGGGCCAGGTCTATGCAGAGGATGCTATGGTGGCCAAGGGGAAGGGCTGGGAGGGGCTTTGCAGACTTGGAGAAGCTTTAAGGCGGTGGGTACAGAGGCATAAGCAGAGAGGTCAGCCCGGGTTCCTGGTGTTCCTGCTTGTATTTTCTTCCTGGCATCCTGGGGTCTCCTAGCTCCAGGGGAGGTGAGCGATGTGCTCTGGCCAATGGGCTGTGAGCTGTGCTGATGGGATCCCCGCTCTCCTGCCCTGCCTCAGAAGATGGGAAGCCACATGCCCACAAGTCTGGGTCCCACCAGGGTGCAGCCCCCCATGGGCCCAGGCCCTCAGCCTGTGGGGACACGTGCAATGGGAGAGGGTGGTCTGGATTTTTTCAGCCACAGAGAGACTCCTGGGCAACTTCTTATCCCAGCTCCATCACCCTATAGAGGTGGATTAACTAGGCTTAGAAAGAGCCCCATGGTCTTGGGAAGGACGCATTGTATGGGGTTGGGAAACACAAAAGCACAATGAGTTAATGTTTATGGGAGGTGGGGAGACCCAGGCAACAATCGCGGGTGGTAGTCCAGGGTCCTCCAGTGACCACCAGGGCAGAGCCGGGTGGGGCGGTGGCCATGGAGAGGCAAACGCTGCGTAGGGGAAACTCTTAACTTCTTGCTTCCAAACGAAAGGGTCCCAGTTTGAAGAACTTCCCCAACCCCCCTGCCCTCCGCCCCTCAATTTCAAGTGTGTAAGTGTTTTATCCATTTTCTTGGGAACCATATTCCTGAACCCCTAAGCACCTGAACCCTAACTAATTTACCCTGAACCCACCTAATTTACCCTAAACCCCTAAGCACCCACAGGTTTTAGAATGATGAATAATCTATTTTGGAAAAAGGCAGTCATACCTGGGTTCAGCCAGAATAGGAACTTTTCTAAGCAAATTTTTGGAAAATCAAATTTTGGGACTTTTAAGTTGAGAAATCAGTGAAACCAAGTACAACATCCCATTAGAAACAGCACATTCATGAGCACTTGCTCTATGACTTTATGAGTAAAAATACTGTTCCCTGAATTATTAAAGGTGAGCATATCCCACCTTAAGATTATTCATACATAATAATGATAGCCCAATGTCCTATAAAATAAACTTATGAAAATATGGCGTACATACAGAGGCATTCACTAATTATATGTGTATTGCTCATTGAATGATCATGTCTGCTGCCTTTGATTTCCTATAAAGTGACTTTTAGGGTAAAATAAATCAGAATTTTATGACAGGTGACGGTGCTTTCTCATTACATTTTCTGTGAATCAGTTTGATCAACCATGAACGTACTGAGCCCTCTGCATTTCTGCTGCAAGCGCAGCTAAAGTTGATGGAGTGTCAGTCCGTGCAACCTGGCTACATGTCATGATTCACTTGCATTTTTTTCTCTTAATCCTTACAAGGGCTTTATTTGGTGGCTGCTTCTTTATTTGGTGGCTTCTGTAACACTCTCCAATTCACAGGATGAGGAAACTGAGGCATAGAGGAATTGGGTAGTTTGCCAAGAGTCACACAGCAAGTGGGGTGGTGGGGCCCAGCCCTAGGCGGTCCCCAGGGCTGGATTCTCCTGCTCTCTGGGCCGCAGGGAGGGGCTGCGCCCTCTCTTTCCGCACGTGGCTGGTGGCCTAGAGGTCCTGGGCTGTGTGGTGTTCATGCCAGGCCAGAGCAGGCATTCCTTCTATGGACAACTACCAGATGGCTCTCCTGTCCCAGGCACTGGCTGGGAACGCACAGCCTGCTGGGTGGGGCGGTGGGGAAGGTCCCATCCTAACTCCCAGTGTTGCCCATAGAGAGAGACTCTAGAGTCTGGCACCAAGGGTATTGGTATTTAGTGTGAAGAAGAGGAAAGAGAAGTTCGAAATGGACACATTTTTCATTTTAAAATTAACTACACGGGCTTGTCAAGTAGAAATTAGAACCACGCTGATTTCTGGATGTTTGCACACCTAAAAAAAATCTGGCGGTGACAGGCAATACTTCCTAAGCTCTCGGGCGTGCGCGTCCACCGGGCGTCTCAAAGGCACAGACAGCATCCATGCGACAAGGTGGCAGGGGTGGGGCGCGGGTGCTGGTCTTGCCTTTATGTAAGAAATGTAGGGGAACATTTCTGTCTTTTTTGGTGGGGGGACAGGGTCTTGCTCCATTGCCCAGGCTGGAGTGCAGTGGTGCGGTCATGGCTCACTGCAGCCTTGACCTCCCTGGGCTCAAGTGATCCACGCACTTCAGCTTCCTGAGTAGCTGGGACCACAGGTGGACGCCACTGTGCCCAGCCAGGGAGCATTCTTTCTCTCAAATCACATGAAACCATTGGCCCCAGAATTTTAAAAAGAAGGGGGTGACACCACCCATGGTCCTTTTACCCCAGATATCTAATAGTTTTGTGGCAGGTTAACTCAGCTAGCACTCTTTGCAGGGCAGGGCGCAGGCCCCCCGCCCCACCCAACCCTCCGCTTTCTTTTCCTCAAGGGGGCTCCCGGCCAGGTGGGGTAAGCAGGTTCAGCCTCTTGCGCCTTGAAGTAAACGATCTTGCATTACAAAATGCCTGAGTCACTCCTTCTCACATGGGACCAACTGATATAGATGGCAGGGACATAGGGGCCCCTGGGCTGAGGCCAGCCTGGTGCCAGCCAGGGGAGGGAGGATGATCCCAGTGTAAGAGGAGCTCAGGAGATGAAGAATGGAGACCACCAGAAACCGTCCAACTGCCTTCTCTGTGCCATGTCAGTCAGGGTTGCGCAGGTGCCTGGCCCAGTCAGCCCTGGGAAGCCCTAGTGCATGACTCCCGGGCGTCTGCCTCGGGGCATCCCTGCTGCTCCTTCCTCTTCACCTCCTAAGCCACCTCCCAGGCCTTGGTGTTGAAGGAGTGGCCAGAACTAAGGAGGGGCTGCCATCAGATGGATGGGGCATCCACGAGGGTGCAGCAGAGGGACGCCCTGCCGGGAGGGAGCTCGGAGCTTGAGGGGGCTGCCGGAAGGGCCTGGCGAGGCCTGATTCTGGGTCTGCTTGGAGCCTGCACTGCCAGCAACAGTCTCTTAAAGCTGAGGGGTTTTTTTTTTTTTTTTTTTTTGTTTTTTTTTGCCAAAAAAAGGTTTTCAGTAGTAGATGCCACTTCCACGGAGATCTGAGGCGCATACAGCCTGGAGTGTGAGGTTCGTGGGGGTTGGAAAGATGCTGTTACCTGGTAAACGTATCTTTCAGGGGACAGGTAAGTCCCCAGGTCTTTGGAAGGCAAGCATCAAGAAGTAGGGGTGGAGCCAGGGTGGGGCAGGTCTTGCTTGGATCCTTGCAGACTTTGCCCCGGCTCCCGGCTGCTCCCCTTCCGTGTGCCTGGCATGGTGGGTCCCCGTGGCTGCTGTGCTGGGGAGCCCTCTGCAGGGCGGCATCCTCCGGGCCACCCTCCTTACATCAGCGGAGGCAACCGAGGATCCACTGCAGGCATTTTCTGACACCCAGGGCGGAATGACACTTAGAATGTCCTTTGGTGATTCTGGCGCTTGAGATTCTATTGAGGCAGGGAGTGTGGCCGGAGGGAGACCCTAGAGTAAGACCTGGGGTCGAATCCCTTTTTTTTCCTCTTTCTAGGGGGTGGCGTTGAGGCTGCTCTTGCTGGAACGCTCCTTTTCTTTTGCTTGTCTGTGAAGTCCCGCGGCTGTAAGGGAGAACTGAGGGCTGCACGAGGCTGTTCCCCTCAAAGTCTGGGGTTCGCTTGCAGGCAGGGTTCTGAGGGTCCCCGGTGCCAGAGGCCTGGGTTCCACTCCCGCTGGGTCACAGGCACGTTGTGAGGCTGAGGCTGTGGTCCTGTTCCGCGTGGCGCAGGCTCACACAGGGGAGCTGAGGACCCCCACACGGAGGGGACTGCGTTCCCAGGAAGCCCCATGTTCCCCCGGCGCTCAGCCTTGGAGGCGTTCAGCCTTGGAGGTTTGATGGGGCGGACGGGGAACGGGGTCCTCTCTCTGCCCGCGCCTCCTGCGTCACTCACTGCAAGGTGGACTTAGCGCAGATAGCACTTGATTGCGCCACTCCCTGCTCAGAGAAGGCCCTGTAATCCGGAGGTTTCCTATTTGTTTTTTAGTTTTATGGGCATTTAGTGAAATGGCTATGATCACGGCCTGTGTGTTTAGCTGTAGAGGCAAATTACATTGATAGCCCTTTCCCCTCTCTCTCTCCCTCTCTCACACACACACTCACACACTCTCTCACATACACTCACATACTCATACACACACATCACTCACACTCACATGTACTGACACACAATCGTACACATACAAACACACGATCACTATTACACTCACAGACACACATGCTCACCCTCACACACAGTCATACACTATCACTCACAGACTCCCACACACACACACACCCCCACACACACTCACACACATATTCTGACACTCCACACACACACACACACACTCTCACACACATTCTGACACTCCACACACACACTCATACACACTCTCAGACACATACTCTCAGACTCCTCACACATACTCTCACACACATTCTCACACACACACACACACTCTCACGGACACACTCTCACACACCCTGCTCATCCACTCCACTCTCTGCCGCCTCCTCTCAGCTGGGCCTGCAGCTCCGCTGTGAGCTGTGAGCCACAGGCTGTGAGGAGCGCAGCCACCCCTGCTCTCCGGGGCCGTGGTCTCCCGGAGGGTTTGTGGGGGGCCAGTGTGGGTGCTCCAGCGAGGGTCCTAGCGTTCTCTCAAACCTGCTTCATGTCCCGCTCTGTCTACTGGGGCTCTTCATGAGCCCCCTTTCATTTGAAGAAAGGATTGGGTAGCTAAAAAGAATCTGAATCAGTCTAAAAAGATTTTGGAAATTCCTGCCCACCCCCAACCCAGGTCTAAGGCACATGTGAGTAGATTTAAGCATGTCCACAGCCAGCGCTTCAAGGCAGGTGTGAGTGGGATCTAGGGCTGGGCACAGAGGGGCTGTCCTTGTGGGCTGGGGGCCTGGAAACCGTGCTTCAGGGGCCTTCCTCTTTAGAACGCTTTCTGGGACAGCTGCAACTGTTTTCTGTCCTCACAGCAGCTCATCTGTGGTCCCCGCATCTGGCCTGCATCCACCGTCCACCCGTCTGCTCACCTCCAGGCAGCCCCGTTTTCTAGGGCTGCCTCCGGTTCCACCCAGCACTCCTGGTGGCTGTGCCTGGTGACTGGGATGACTTGGCAGTGTGGTCAGCGGCACGGCCTGGTAAACTCCAGCTTCTGGGGAGAAGCTGGGCCTGGGCCTGAACGATGGTGGTGGGACCCACTGCTGGACCCGGCCAGGCGGGTGGCACGGGCCCTGCTGCAGGCCGGATGAGAAAGGCGGGTCCTGTAGGCTGACTCAGAGTGCGAAGCAGCTGAGGTGGATGTCCCGGGTGCAGTTTGCTTCGAGGGGTCATCCCAGAGCAGCAGAGCGCTTCTGCAGGAGTGGGTCACATGTGGACACCTGGGCAGCTTAGGGACGCAGGGCCTCAGCTGCTAGACCTGGCTGGGCTCGGGCTCCTGGGGGCAAGGCCTGGCCCCCTTCCTGTTGCCAGAAGATGCCCAGATCAGAATCGGGGGTCGGGGTGGACTAGACGTCTGGACTGGGGAGGACTCTGCCTGTGCTCCAGGCACACTGTCCCCTGGGAGCCTCATTCCAGCCATTCCCTCTACCCGGAACGGTCTTTACCCAGAGTTCCTCTTGGTTGACCCTGGCTTGGCTGTAATCTCATCTCTCAACGAGGTCCATGTTGACCAACCTATTTAATGTACAACCTGCCCCCACCTTCCCTCGCCCGCTAGTTCACCTTCCCTAGTCTTCTATTTTCTGTGTAGTGTGACCTTTAACCTACTACATAACTTATTTATGTACCAAGCTTATCATTTATTATCTCTCTCCCCTTTCTAGAAGGTAGACCCTCAATCAGGATCTGTTCAGTGGATTAGTGAGGAAATCGCCAGACCCTACACTTCACTTTTGGGGGTGGGACCTCCCCTCCCCTCCCCAACCACCTGCCACAGGGGAGGAAATACCATGTGTGACAAATAGAATACAACTATCAAAAGAATGTGAAATGAGCCCCATGAACGCCAGATCTTTCAGCCAAATTCTGTTTGTACTGGGACAATGAAAAAGTGACTCATTTATCCACAGAAGAGGGAAAGGCACCACTGCTAGGCAGAAGTAATGTGCATCTCCCACCTTCTGTTCTGTGCCCCGATGTGCCTAGAAGGTCACCCCAGCCCCTCCAGCCTCTGGGGGGAAGTTGGGCCTGGGCCTGAATGATGACACTGGGGCCCATTGCTGGACCCAGCCAGGTGGGTGGCACGAGCCCTGCTGCAGGCCGGATGAGAAAGGCCAGTCCTGCAGTCTGACCAGGTGTAACCTCAGGGTGCGAAGCAGCTGAGGTGGACATCCCGGGTGCAGTTCGCTTTGAGGGGTCATCCAGAGCAGCAGAAATACCATGTGTGACCCATTTTAGAGATGAGGAAATGGAAGACGCCTCTGCTCTAGGGCCCCAGTTGTTGCCCCTGCCCTACTTCTCCCGATCAATGCTGCCTCTTTATTCAGAAAGCTCAAGAGCTTAGTCTCCAGGAAAATGACACGTTGTTTCTTTTTTTGGCACTAATCATTATTGTTTAATTATCCTGGGAGGGACAATAAGAGGGAGGGAAGAAGGAGAAGGTGAGTCTGGAGGCAGGGTGCCTTCCCCGGGGCTGTGTTCAACACCGGCACCGAATGCTCTGGGATGTCTGGGCAGAGGCTCAGAGACGCAGCTTGACTCTCAGAGGGAAGCTTAGTCCTGGGCCAATTTTTAAGGGTTTCCTCTGTGTTCTGGTCCTGCGGGAGGGCACTGCTTGCTGTGTTCAGACACTGAATAGATTAGGGCAGCTTGCTGAAGACAGGTCCCTGCTAGAGCAGCCCTTGGTGGCCAGGACATCGTGGTTGCCTGTGCCTCGGAGTCTTGGCTTTGCCCAGGTGGTTGCTTTGCAGCATTGTGTGGCTGGGTTGGAGGCCAGGGTGCTGCCCAGGTGCGGGGCTGGCCAGAGCTCTGCAGTCCAGTCACATGACCAGACAGGGCCTCCTCAGCTCCTCCATGCCCAGGGAGGCAGTGGGCCATTCCCCAGTGACCTGTCACAGGCGGCACAGGTCCTGGGACGGAAGGCCCAGTTCCCACAGACCTGGGGCAGGTCTTTATCCTGTCCTCAGATGCCCACGGCAGCCAGGAAGCTCTGTGTCTTCTGTGGAGCAGGGCTGAGGCCATCAGCTTGAGCTAATTTCCCTGGGGCTTGGGGGTTCGTGTGGCCCCAGTCCCTGTCTCCCTCTTCCCTGGTCCGTGAGCATTAGTGGGTCCTGGCCTGCCCAGTGGGCACCTTCTTCCACATGAAGCAGTGGCAGCAGGAGCAGTGAACACTCCGGAGGGGCCCACTGTGTGCCAGGCTCACGGACACAAAGCTAGAACATGAGTGAAGTTCCACAAGTGTGGGCATGTGGTGTGCCCATTGAGTGCCAGCCGTGTGCCTGTAGCTGAGAACTCAGTGGCGCAAGGTAGATGCAGGCCGCCGTTCTTGTGTAGTGAGACCCACAACAGCAGCTCCAAAGGGGGTGTCCAGAGAGAGGGGATCCTGATGCTGACTCGGGGAGTCAGAGGAGACCACCCTGGAAGAAGTGGTGTCTAAGCTGAGACCTGAGAGTTAGGACTTAGTCATTTAAGGGTTGGGGGTAGGCAGAGGTGGAAGAGGGTTTCCAACAGAGAGAATAGCATGTGTGAGGCCCTGAGCAAGACAATTTGGGACCAGAGTCACATCAGTGTGACTGGAGAGTGCAGGGCAAGGGAGGAAGTGGTGAGCCATGCATCTGGGAAGGAAGAGTTTGTGCAGGAAGGGGAGAAATCTTGTGGTCCGTGGGGCCTAGAGGGGGAGGGGAACATGGCTCTTGGGATGCTGCGTTTGAGGTCTCCATGGGGTGACTGGGTGTGGTCATCTAGCAGGCGGTACTCAGCCTGGAGGTCAGGCTGTAGGTGAATGGATGCTAAGTGAAGTCACGGAGGAGGCTCGCACCCAGGAAGAGGCCAAGTGCAAAGAGAAGACTGCCAGGGCTGCCCTGGGGTCCACAGGTGCAGGGGGCCCAGGAGGCAGAACCGCAGAGAGGACTGAGCGAGGGCTGCCCAAGGGCAAGCTCAGCCCAGGAGGAAGAGAGGGAGTGCTCCCAGGAGGAGGAGGAGAAGGTGGAGAACGAGGCACTCAGTTCACCAGGAAGGTCAGGGGGAAAAGAATGAGTGAATGGAGAGGTGTCTTGGATTTAAGGAAGGAGGTGGATGGGGGCTGCATGGGAGGGGAGGAAGGAGGAGCCTGAGGGCTCTATGTGGTGTATTGTATGTGTGTGTGTGTGTATGTATGTGTGTGTGTGTGTGTGTGTGTGTGTGTCTGTCTAACAAGGGAGGGACAAGAGCATGTTTTAAAGTTGATGCAGGTAGGTGGGAGAGAAGGAAGAGACCAGAGGGGAACTGGGTTCATCAGCATGACAAGGGCTGTGCAGAGCCTGAGGGGTGAGGGGTTGGCCTTGGGGAGACAGAAGGGCAAGACGGGGAGGAGCTGGGCTGGGTGCAGGGCTGGGGTTCAAGGATCAGGGCTGACAGGGCCGGAGTTTCCCTCTGCTGGCTTCTGTTTTCTCTGAGGTGAAGTCAGATGCTGAGAGCTGGCAGGAGGCGGTGGCTCTGAGCTTTGAGGAGTGTGAAGAAGGTTGCAGTGGTCACCTTAGAGCTGGCTGGGGAGGCAGAACCACTCACTGGAGGTGCTGGGGCTGCAAGGAGGGATAGGGGTCTTTTGGGGCTGTTTTTCTCTCTTTGGAGGCAATGCAGGGGAAGGCAGGGGCAGGGCAAGGCTGCAGTCCCAGCTGCACCTCTGGCCCACGCTGACCTTGGGGAGACTGGTCATCTTCCTAGGCCTGCCTGTTTGCTTGTCCACATAACAGGGAGGCCAGGCTCAAAAAGCAATTGGGCTCCCTGGAGACCTGGGATTCAACTGAAGGCCACAGGTTGAAGTTTGAGTCTTTATTTCATTCCTGATTAGTGCAGGAGAGAAGGAAATGGGAAGCTAATATGGAGGCATGCCTGAAACGTGAACCTAAGAAGTGGGAATTTTACCGTTACTTTGGGATTTTGCACTGGGTTCTTTTCCACAGAATTTAGGTTTGTAGGTCAATTATGAAAACATTATGAGAGCTTTCCTGGTTCATCTTCATCTCCCTTGCCCTTTTTTTTTTTATTTTTTTTTATGTGGAGACAGAGTCTCACTCTGTCATCCAGGCTGGAGAGCAATGGCACGATCTTGGTTCATTGCAACCTCCGCCTCCCAGGTTCAAGCGATTCTCTTGCCTCAGCCTCCCACACCTGGCTAATTTTTGTATTTTTAGTAGAGATGGGGTTTCACCATGTTGGCCAGGCTGGTCTCAAACTCCTAACCTCAGGTGATCCGCCCACCTTGGCCTCCCAAAGTGCTGGGATTACAGGTGTGAGCCACCGCGCCTGGACTTGATCTCCCTAGCCTTTGAGCTCCCTTGCCTGGTTTCCCTTCTGTCCATGTGATTCTGCAAGAGCTGGCAGTGGAAACGTAGATGAAGAGGGTGAAGGCGATCAGTTTTGTTGCCTCTTGGTAGCGCTGATGAAATCATCGATTCTCTCACGTGTTTGTTTCTTCACTCGTAAATATACCTTTGGTTAGAAGACGAGTGAATGGATAAATGTTGGGATAAAGAAAGGGTCTGAAGAGACCATTTAATAATTTCATTTATCTCGGCTCTCCTGGCTCTTCCTGTTATAATGAAAAATTATGGAAATGGAAAATAAGCTATTTGCAAGATCCATGAAGGAAGATATGTAAAGAGAAAACAAGTGGGCTATAAATGCATTTGGCTTGCTACCTGCACTGAATTTGGAATTGACATTGATTTCAAAAAAATTGAGAAATTGGAATAGGGTTGTTTTCTCTCATGACACAAGTACCAGTAAGTCAGATGACAAAGTGGAATATATCCTCATGAAAGGAAGCATATTAAAGATAAGACCCAGCTGCTCTGCCAAGGGGTGGCTGTTCTTTATTCCTTTACTTTCCTAATAAACTTGCTTTCACTTTACTCTGTGGACTTGCCCTGAATTCTTTCTTGCGCGAGGTCCATGAACCCTCTCTTGGGATCTGGATTGGGACCCTTTTCCGGTAACATCTTCCTGGTGAACCATGAAGGGATGATACTGAGGAAACTTCCAATCCCTCTCGCAACACACACACACACACACACACACACACACACACACACATCAAAAAGGTAAAACCCAATATTTTAAATCCTTCAGACCCCCATTTCACTGGTGAGTAGAAAGTCAAGGGACACAGGGCTTGGTTTTCATGGTTTTCTCCTATTTGGGTGGAGCAAATTTCCTGATAGTTCCTGTGATGTGGGAGGCAAATATTTTGACACCTTGAATGTCTGACATCATCTCCATTTTACCCTCACACTTAGTTGATAATGGGTTTGGTACAGCATTTGGGGTTGGAAATCATTTTTCCCTAGATTTTTGCTGCGTTGTAGTCTAGCATCCAGGATTTGTCTTGATAATCAAAATTATTCTGATTCATGATCCTTTGTAGAAGACCTATTCGCATCTCCCTGTCAGCTTGTAAGACTGTCTTTTGTCCTCAGTGTTTGTAAATATTATGTGGGTGGCTTAGGCTGGGTATCCTTTCATCTGTCATATGGGCGGGCGCTCATTGGGTCCTTCGGGCTAGAAATTCATGTCTTTCAGTTCTCTGAAATTTCCTAAACTATGTCTTGATGCTTCCCTTTCCCACCTTTTCCTTGGTTTCTCTCTCTCTCTCTCTCTGGAACGCTATCTCATATGTTGAACCTCTTGAACTAACTTTTCATTTTTTTGGTCTATTTTCTCTATTTCCTCTGTTTTGTCTTCTAATTTTTCTAATGAACTTTACGTTTATAACACGACATTTTAAGTTTACAACTATTCTGTTCTCTAAATATTCTTCAAATAAAACAAAAACAAATGTGTTTGTGCCTGGATGCCATATCTGATTGTCTATCTGAGGAACTGATAATAGCTTCCTGTTTTAAGCTCTTTCTTCTCTATGCATAATCTCTGTTTCCTCCAAGTTACCTTCTTCTCTTTGTTTTGGTCATGCTATCTCATGTCAGGGGCTTTCTTCAGCTGAGACCCTTAGTCACTGGTTTATATTTAAGAGTAGGGCATGAAAAGTTAATTGGAAGCACTAAATGTGTGATTAAGATTGTTGATTGTGGACTTCCTTGTAAAAGAATCTGTTTGGACTATTTTCCTGGGGAACTACCAATATCGGCATGTTTAGGTCTCTCCTCTTGGGCTGGCCTGAGCTCACAAAGGCCTTTAATCCTCTCTTGGAAGTGACAACCTAGACGTTCTGAAAGCCGAGGGAGAGAAGAGGGCTGGAGCAGGGGTACCACGGGTCAATATTCCATATACAAACCTTCCCTTAACCCGCTACTTCTGTGTGGTGCCCTGGCCTTCAGCTGTGCCTGGGATCTCCCCAGCTAGAGACCTGGTCTCCTCTCCAGAGAATAAGCCTTCAGTTTTTTGCTGGTGTCGGAAAGGGGATTTGTGCACCTCACTACTTTGTGAACAGATTCCTTCTCATTTTCAGAAGTTCTGGACACCCCCAAATCCTGAGCCCTCTTTGGGTTCTGCTGGTAAAGCTGGCTGCTTCTTGGCAGGAATGCCCTTAGACCTGGGCCACGGCCTCAAAGAGTGTATGTTCCCTCTCCTAGCTGTGCCCCTTCCCAGGGGCCAAGAAGACATGCATGCTCAGAGCTCGCACCTCATTCCTCCTTCTAGAATATTCTCCAGGGAAATGAGGCCTTGGAATTCCCTGTCCGGAGGATCCCAACCCTGCTCCCAGGACCCCGGCGGGAGGCCTCTTTCCACAGCCCTCGTTCCAGAGTGGACTGTGCTGCCAGTGTGAGCCACCTAGGCCAAGGAGTGGCTGGAGGCAGGGGGTTGTGGGAAGTCTGGATGGAGCCATGTAAGCTCCCTCAGGTGCAGGATGGAGCTGGGCTGGGAAGGAAGGAGGGGAATGGGCCACGATCAGGGATCTTCCCATGTTGCTGTGTTCTGGTGCGGAACTGAGAAGTCCAAGGAGGACTATCCATTTGAACCTGCAGTTAAGGGTTGAATCGTGTCCCCTCCAAAAGATCCATGGCAGTCCTAACCTCCAGTTTCTCAGGACATGACCTTATTTGGAAATAGGTTCATTGGAGATATAATTAGTTAAGATAAAGTCATGCTGGAGTCGGGTGGGTCCTAATCTAAGATGATGGGTGTCCTTATAAGACAGCCATAGGAAGATGGAGGCAGAAATGTATCTCCATGCCAGGGAGCGCCAGCGAGTGCTGGTCATCGCCAGACACTAAGAGACAGTCCAGGAACAGATTCCTCCCAGCCTTCTGAAGGAAACAGCCCTGCAGACGCCCTCATCTTGGACTTGTAGTTTCCAGAAGTGAGGGAATAAATGTCTGTGGTCCTAAGCTACCCAGTGTGTGTACTTTGTCATGGCACCCTAGGAAACTAACACATGGGCCTTTTACATCACCAAGAAGGTATATTTGTCAAGGCAGAGAATAGAAGGAATTTTTTTTTAATCTTTAAATAAAGTCTATGACCTTAGTGTAGAATTTTCTTTTTATGAGTGAGGGCACGTGGGTTTCCTCTGCTGCCCCTGCTCAGGCCTCCTTGAGTGAAAAGGGTGAGTTGGCTTCTTGGCTCCCCCCAGTCCTGGTGTAGGGCTCAGCTTTATCCTGCGTGCTCAGCCAGCCCCCACGGACTCTTCCCTTCTCAGCCTCCGGCATTTTACCAGTGTGTTCTCGAGATTTTGCTCATGGAGGTTCCGTCCCAGTGCTGTTCAATAGGATTTTCTGTGATGATGATGGAAACATTCTTTTTCTATGCTGTTCAGTATGGCAGCCACCAACCCTGTGAGGCTGCTGAGTGCTTGAGATGTGGCTAGTGTGATCTGGAAGCTGAAGTTTAGAATTGATTTAATAAAAAGGTAAATGTAACCCATGTAGCTAGGGGCTACCACATTGCATAGCACAAACCTACACTGTAAAATAAAACAAAACAAAATGTTTGTCTTTGATGGATTTAGAGAGAGAACGGAAGTAAAGGAATGTGTTCCATCTGCCATCTTTACCCTAGTATCTCTTGCGTGTCTTAATTTTTATTTCAAAGAGATTTTAGAACTAAACTAACAGTGGTGAGTTTTAAAAAAAAAGTCCCGGCTCTCAGATGTGTAGTAGGGTGAACCCTGGTGCATGGTTCTGTGTGTAAGGAGGCAGCTTTTGTGGCCATCCCTCTTGTCACAGGTAAGGGCAGGCAGAGGCTCTGTTTGTAGTCACAGAATGAACCTGGGGTCTTTGGCTCCTGCTAGGTAGGTTTGCAGCCTCCGGGGACCTCACCAGGCACCCTTCATGACTCCTAAACTTACCCGAGCGGGCGTCCAGGCCCTGCGGCCACCCGGCTGCTGGAAAACAGATTGGGTTGGTAAAAATATGTGTGTGTGTTCTCACAGAACCTGAGAAAATCACACCTCCACTTTGACAAAAAAATCTGTTTGTGCGGCTCCAATAATCACTTCCTAACTGGTGGGATAGCAGGCCATATGTCTGCGAAGTGGCTAGCTGACGAGACGTCCTACCTCCGTTGCGCCTCGCAAAATACCTTTTTCTAGCAGATCAGCTCTAAAATAAAAAGAAATGAAGCCACAGGCTTCTGCTTCCAAATGATGCTTCTGAGGCAAGGCAAGACGAGGCAAGTGGTTCCTGGAGACAGGAGTGGGGGCTTGGAAACGGGCCTGGTGGGGCTTGGGACTCCGATGTGTTTGGGGTGAGGGGAGCCAAGTAGGATTTTCAAGTTCAGGGGCTGGTCCCGTGTTGGGGGGAGAGGCCCCTACTGAATGACGAAGGTCCTGTCTGCAGAAAGTCGGACTTGTTTGGGGGTTTGAATTTTGGAGGAGACCCTCCACGCCCCTCCTGGAGACTGGCATTCCAGCTCTTACAAGCTGCTGTGTCTAAACACCTTGCCCTCATCTCACACCAGTTGAAATTCCATCAGGCTTGAATAATCATAGGAAGCCGCTCTGGCATCCTCATGACCTAAGGCAAGCACATCTCCACGTCTGTGTGTGTAGGGGCTTCCCCTTGGCCTCCCCTCCAGGCCCGCCAACCTTTTTTGAGTGTGTGGCTCACAAATTTCACCTTGGAGGTGACCACCGTCCCTCGGAAGCTCATGTACACACAGAAAAATGGCAGTCCCTGGAAGGAGCTTTTCTCCGCCCTGCGTCCCTTCCCCAGAGTCAGCTGGAACTATCTAGAATGACAAATACCCTTCCCCGCCATGCTGTTTCTGGAACAAGCTTGTCTGTCCACAATTCATTTTGCAACCTTAGGTAGAACCATATGTCACGGGTCTTGCTTTTCTCATCTGTGACTCCAAAGGGTAGTGTCAGAAAAGATCAAGTTAAGAAATGCAAAATCATTTTAATAAAGTTATTGACTTTTGTGCCCATTTCAGTATTATATTTAAAAATTCACATTATAGAAATCTGGGTTTTCAGTTTGCTCTGTGCAGTACGCAAGATGCCTCATTCCCTTCCCTTTTTTAAGAGTTTGACATTATTTTATGGCCTGAATTCAATGACTGTTCAGAAGATCTGAGAAGCAAACTTCACCTGTTGGATTTTTCGTTATCCAACAGGGAGGACTTGATAAAGGAGGATGGCCTGTATTTGTCAGAGCAGGTGCTGTGGTTGTAGCCAGTCTTGCCGACTGCCATGAGCTGTGAATACTTGCTCATTTTTAAAGTCCTGCTCAAGTTCCGTCTGTGCCCCAATCCCAGGAGGTGTCTATGGAGCCCTGTGACTTTGCTCTTGTTCATGCATCAGATTTCTGATGCTGCTGGTGATCGGAGGAACAGGACGCTCATCCAGCGCGAGCTCACTGACCACAGTGGGAGCAGGAGCTGGAGCTAATGGGATGGAGAAGGGAGCCCTGGCGAGAAGAAGGAGAGACAATTTACTCCAGAACCTGGCAGAGACACTGGCATGCAAAGGTCAGGCCTGGGTCCCCAGGCCCTGCCTAAGATGTTTCTTTCTTGATCTCTTCCAGCAGGAGGGAATCTCCCTGTGAATTCCCTCACAAATTATCTGCTTCTCTCCCTGGCACTTACCAGTTATCTGTCTGCTGCAGATGAGTTATTTCTGAACTTGCCTTATCTTGCCTCCTGGACTGCTTTAGCTCCTGAAGGGTCGCGACTGTCATAAACACTTTGTTATCTTCTTCGGTGCCCAGCCAAGGGCCTTGCACCAGGGCCACGTGTGGAGGGCACAAGCCCCTGGTCCCTGGGCCATGGGGCTGAACGGTTTCTGACACCAGCAGGCTGGCACACTGGAGAGGCTGCAGCAGCCCTAGTTGGCCACCATCTTAGGGGATTGGAAGCCTCTGGGGTGGGGTCGGGGGAACGTTGCTCGGGGAAGATCTTGGCAGTTGGAGGTTTCCTTCTCCATCTCTCACCATGCGCTTTGCTCCTTGGGGTTAGATGTCTCTGCACCAAGTGCCACCTCTCTCTGCTATATCTTCTCCAACCTCCCCTCCACTGTGCTTTTCTGCCATCTCTCTCTGTTTGGCATGAGCCTCTCTCAACTCAGCATCTTCCTCACCTCCCTCCTTCCCTTCTGGGCTGGGCTTCTCCTGGGGACACCCACTGCGCCTCTTATTTCTCAGGCCGTGGGATTGGTGACCGCCCTCTGTCCCCTGACCCGGCTTGGCTCTGTGTGCCCCTCCGGGGCCTGCTGTGTGCCACATCCAGGGCGTGCATTTGGTCTGCATCAGACTCGCCTGTCCATCAGCATCTTGGCATTGATCACCCTCTCCTCATTCTTCCCCTTCCCGAATAGCAGACTCTTTCTGGCTCCTTCACTGGCTCCTTCTCCTCTTCTTTTCCTTATTCATTAGTGTCCTTTGCCCTGCACACTCCAAGCCACTCCCAGGCACTCTCTTTCCTTCCATAAGACATCAACGACCACCTGAAGGCCGACAAACCCAAGTCCACAGCTCTAGCCTTTTCCCTGATGCTGCTTCATGCACGTATTGCAGGGGGTTCCTGCTTGTTGCCTAAGCTCGTCAAACACGCTTGTCTAAGATAAAAGTACCAACTTAGCGCCCAGCATCTCCTGCCACAGTTAATGGTGCCACCGTTCACCTGGTCATCCAGGAAGTCACCCCTAGACTCCTTTGTCTCCCCGAGTCCTGCTCATTCTCCAAGTGCCCTGAGTCCTCCTGGCGTAGTCAGGTGGGCTAGGTCGTGCTGCCGTAGCGAATATCCCTGCAGTCTCAGTGGCTGAACACAGTGTCTAGATGGCCGGGCTGGTCTTCCGGCAACTCACCTCTAGGTCACCACTCTGGGATCTCGTCTTGTTCGAGCTGTAGCTCTGCCGTCTGGAACCAGTACTTCTGAACTTGCTGCAGAAGGTAAGAGCAGATGAGAGGGTCCTGCAAGATGTTAAGGGCTAAGACTGAAATGGGTTACATCGTTTCTGCCCCATTCTATTAGTCAGAACTCAGTCCTGTGGCCCCTCAGCTCACTGCAAAGGAGGCTGGGAAATGCACTCCGGGAGACGGTCTCCTCCCACCGTGCTCAGGGAGGGGAAGGGATGCAGTGCCCCTACAGTACTGCTGTTAGGGCCCTGATCATCTCCTACTGGACTAATGAGTCTCCTTGCTTACAGCCTCTGTCCTTCCAATCTAGCTTCCTCCCAGCAGCAGGAGCAGCCAATCATTCTATGCTGCGGATCTGACCACACCACCTCCTGCTAAACCCTTGCTCTTGGGATAAAGTCGCAGCTGGACCCTCTCAACCTCTCCAGTCACATTTCTTACCACCCTCCCCAAAACCGCCTTCTCCCCAGCTGCAACAAACTCCCCACATTTCCCCAAACGGGCAGTATTTCACAAGGCTCCCCTTGTCCCCTCTTTGCCAACAGGGGTTGTCCCTTCCAGAACGGGCTCGGATCCGTGTGCTGGAGTCAGCTCCCCAGGCCCCCCTAGGGTTCATCTGTGCCCACCCACCGCAGGCCAAGTCTCGGGCTCCCTGTGTGGGGTTTCCAAAGCTCTTCATGTGCCCTCATTAGGATACTCTTGGCATTGTTAGTTATTGCTTTTCAGAGGGTCTGACTTTACCCACAAGCCAGAAGGGTAAAGGCTTACTGTGCAGCCTCCACTGTGCCAAGAGCACCACATGCTTCACTCTCTGGAGCCTTAACATCGCCCTGTGAGAGGCACTGCTGGGGCTTCCATTTAACATCATGGGGAACCAAGGCACAGAGATGTCAAGGAACTTGCCCAAGCTCACACAGCCAAGTAGTGGAGGCAGGTTGGCTCCAAGTCCACATGTGTGACTACTGTGCTACATGGCCTGTGACCCACAGCCCTCAGCCACATGGCACCTTCATCTCCGTCTCCGCGACCCAGAATGCTGGTCCAGAGTGCCTGGTAACTCACAGGCAGTTGAACACACATGAGCAAGTTCCATTTTAAAGCTTTCTTTTACTCTCTCCTCTGCCTACTTCTATCCATGCTTCCCTTAGAAATCCCCCCTATGGGCCGGGTGCAGTGGCTCACGCCTGTAATCCCAGCACTTTGGGAGGCTAAGGTGGGTGGATCACCTGAGGTCAGGAGTTTGAGACCAGCCTGGCCAACATGGTGAAACCCCGTCTCTACTAAAAATACAAAAAGATTAACCGGGCGTGGTGGTGGGTAATCACCTTAGCCTGTAATCCCAGCTACCTGGGAGGCTGAGGCAAGAGAATTGCTTGAACCAAGGAGGCAGAGGTTGCAGTGAGCTGAAATTGCACCACTGCACTCTAGCCTGGGTGACAAGAGCAAAACTTTGTCTCAAAAAACAAACGAAAAATCCTCCCTATGGTTTCCTTCTCAGTTCATTTCAGGAAGCAAGAAAATAAATCCACGAGACTCTCATTAGATTTTTTCAAACAAAGTAACTTGATCTTATCCCTGGAAGAGAGCACCATGCTTTGGAGACAGTTACTCCAGAGATCTCATCCCTGCCTCAACTATTCTGGATGGCTTCTTTGGGAGGTGGTTGCAGAGACAGCTTACTGATCACACAGGAAAATGATTGCCATGACCTTCTATCACTATCTGCACAATACAAACAACATCAAAGGGACTCTCCCATACTTGTGTCTACTCATGAAAAGGGCTTTGCCAGCATCTCTTTCAGTAAGTGTGCAGAAATGATGTCCTTCAAAATCCCTGTTCCCCAAGTGGCTGCCGTGACATGGGGACACCGAGGGGGACAGTGTTGCTGCTCAGGGCTGCCCTGACAAAGGGCCGCAGACTGGGGGCTCCAACAACAGAAGTCTGGCTTCTCAGAGCCCGGAGGCAGGAGGTCTGAGATCTAGTTTTGGCGGGTGTGCTGCTTCTGAGGCCTCTGAGTGTGGCTTGGAGGTGGCTGCCTTTCCCCCTGTGTCTCCCCGTGGTGTTCTCTCTGTGCGTGTCTGCATCCTAATTCCTTTATTTTTATTGTTTTGGAGAAAGGATCTCACTGTGTTGCCCAGGTTGGCATGCAGTAGCACAATCACAACTCACTGCAGCCTTGACCTCCCAGGGTCAAGTGATTCTCCTGCCTTGACCTCCTGAGTAGCTGGGACTGCAGGTGCATGCCGCCATACCTGGCTAATTTGTATATTCTTTTCCCTTTAGAGATGGGGTCTAAGAAAGTTGTACAGGTTGGTCTTCAACTCCTAGGCTCAAGCAATCTGCCTGCTTTGGCTTCTCAAAGTGCTGGGATTACAGGTGTGAGCCACTGTGCCTGGCCTTAATTTCCTCTTTTTAAAAGGACACCAGTCAAATTGGATTGGAACCCACCCTAATGACCCTATTTTAACTTACTGTCCTCTTTAACAAAGTTTCTCCAAATGCAGTGACTTTCTGAAACACTGGGGGTAAAGACTTCAACATACGAATTTTGGGGGTCTCAATTCAGCTCCAAACAGGCCCTAATGGAAGCTCTGGCAACTCCCTGCTCTGTGCCCAGTGCCTCCACGATCCTGGATACGTCCTCGCTCACTGGGTTTCAGTTTTCTTATCACCAGCGTGGTCGGGGGGTGGTCAGACAAGCTTACCTAGGGCCTTTACAGCTTGAAAACTCCACAGTAACCTATAAAAGCATCACTCCAGGAAGATATATTGCTTTTGTGACCCAGGAAACACCACAAGGGCTTTCAGCGTTCAAGGCCATGCATCCACAGTGTGCTCTGATGTTTCTCAATATTTGACGACAAACTTTATGATCCCCGTTGGCAGATGAGACATTTCTCCTTGGTTTGAAAGTAACAGCAGCGTGGTCTCAGTGGGAAACGTCCTCGGAGAAATGTTTGATCTTTTCTCGTGTGTTCGGTTCCAAGGTGGAAGCCCCCAGCCACTCATTGAGGGAAGGGAGGTGTCTGATGCTTTTTAATCAAACAAAGGCATTTTCTTTTCAGGGTGTCTCTCTATACAAACACCTTTGATAAAAGATCTTGATTTGATCTTTGGTTAAAGATCAAAGCCCAAATAAATCCACCAGGGAATGAAAAAGAGCAAGGACAGCATGACCCTCTTCTTGTGGGCACAAAGGCAGGCTGGCTAGCACCTTGCACTTCTTGGCCAGCCAGGAGCCCATCTGTGACTTCCAGGATCCCAAGAGTCACACAAGGCTGTTGGAGCTTCAAAAACAAGCCTGAAGCAGAGGCCCTTAGCCCATCCTCAATCGGGCAGCAGTGCGGTAGGGTTGGTATTCTCCCTGGAGCTCTGCCTTCTGCTTTGCCACATAGTAGCCATATTGGACCTGGCTGGTTTCCTTCCGCCGGCATGGATGGAGAGGAGAGGCAGGGCCCCCAATGGGACCAAGGGTCCCTTTCATAGTCTCGCCTTGAATGAGTTGCTTTAGTCTTCTCCTTCCTCCTTGAAGCTGGTCTTCAAATCCAGCTCTACCTATTTGCGCAGTGACATGGTTTGTCTGTGTCTCCACCAAAATCTCATCTTTAATTGTAGCACCTGTAATTCTCATGTGTCCTAGAAGGGACCTGGTGGGAGGCAATTGGATCATGGGGGCGGGTTTTTTCTGTGATGTTCTTGTGCTAGTGAATAAGTCTCAGGTGATCTGATGGTTTTAAAAAAGGGCAGTTCCCTGGCACACGGTCTCTTGCCTGCCACCATGTAAGATGTGCCTTTGCTCCTCCTTCACCTCCGTTGTGATTGTGAGGTCTCCCCAGCCATGTGGAACTGTGAGTCCATTAAACCTCTTTTTCTTTATAAATTACCCAGTCTTGGGTATGTCTTCACAGCAGTATGAAAATGGACTAATTCATGCAGACAGCTGAACTTTCCAGATTCTAAGTGTCCTTTATCCATGAAATTGCAATACTGGTACCTAGGAGGCAGCTGGGAGGGATAAATGAGGTCTATGTGCACAGAGCTAGGTGCATAATACATGACAGCTAGTATTACACTCTTTTTGAGAATCCATTGATTTGGGTCAGATTGGATGTGTCTGGGCATTGGAGGGAATTTCCTGTTGGGAATACTACATGTAGCTATTCTTGAGCTTAGCACAGTCATCTTTGTAATCAATGTGTTTGTAGGATTTTACAGATTTCACAGCACTGTTGCATGCCTTATCTACTCTGACCCCCTCCATTGTACTGTGAGATCCATCTTGTTACTTCTGTTTAACATGAGGAATATCCCGAAGAGATGGGGGCTTATGCGGATCACCTGTCCAAGGCCCTTCAGTTATAAGAAAACAAAGACCCGAGGACAAACACAAACTGATGGTCTGTACTTCTGTATCCCAGAAACTAGGCTTGTTTTACAGTCTTCATGTCTCATGACTTTCTTGCAAAAAACCCTGCGTCCAGCTCTGTGCGTGCCCATGCTGAGTGCTGGAGGATTTCCACATCCAACACAGAAGCTGAGTGGGCTTCAGTTTATCTGAACATGCTAGTTTATAATCCATATTGGAGGTGCTGTGCAAGTATTTCGAGCTAGAGTGATTACTTGGCTTTATTGAGGTGTGTCCTCCTTACCTCATTAGTAAAATCATTCGTGCACAATCTGCTGAAGGAGAAACATGCATTAAAAACTGAGATGGATTGTGGCCCCATGAGGCCAAATTATTCGAGGCTCGGTTTGGCCTATTTTCAATGTCTACAAAGGACAAAGACCTGCTCCTGTCATGGGAAATAGATTGATTGAGAATATCCATAGTTGGAATTCTACAAGGCATAGAACTTTGGTTTATGTGGAGTTAATCAAGAGAAAGCCCAAAGAAGTCAACTGTTGGTTTCCGCCTGGAATTTTCTTAATCCTAGTTAAAGCACCGAAGATCTTTATGGCTTCAGGCTGGGCCTTGAAGGGGGAGGAGAGGCATCTCCTTTTTCAGCCGACTTGCCTCTCCAGCTGCATACCACACTTGTCCTATCAGCATGGCATTCTGCATGTGGTTTTTGTCACGAGGAGAGGCAGTCAGGAATTTGCACTTTGATCTTCCCCCCAGAGGTGGAAATCTTCCCAGGACAAAGGGCAGGGAAACAAATTCCAAATGCATGTGACCTTGGAACACCTGTTTAAGGCTCTTGCTTAAATGGTGAGGATTGGAGGTGAATGTGGCAAAATCATTAAAATTAATATAGGACATCAACCTCATCAACAGGTGAGAAGGGGGTGCCCACCGATCCTGAAATGTTGGCACTGCCCAAAGAGCTGATGATACCCAGCGCAAGGCTGGGGGCCAAGAATGTCCCCTCAAATCGTTCTCAAGGGGTCTATAACCTGCAAGTGGTAAGGGCGGAGAAGGCGGCGAGTAGAGTAGAGAGTAGAGTAGAGTAGAGTAGAGTGGAGTAGAGTACAGTAGAGAGGACACCAGCCTTGGAAGCAGATGCATCCAGTTTTAAATCTTGTTCTGAGACTGACTGACTGATTGTTAGGGATTGAATTGTGCCCCCGCCCTCAGCTTTCTATGTTGACACCCTTACTCCAAATGTGATGATATTTGGAGACGGGTTTCTGGGAGGTAATTGGAGTCAAATGAAATCATAGGGGAGAGATACTAATCCAGTGGGATTGGTGGCCTTATAAAAAGAGGGAGAGAGAGATTTTGCTGTTTCTCTCTGCCACGTGAGGACACAGTAAGAAAGTGGCATCTGCAAGCAAGGAAGAGGGCCCTCAGCAGACACTGAATTTGCTGGCACTGGAACTGAGAGGAAATGAATTTGTGATGTTCAAGGCACCCAGGCTGTGATACTTCGTGATGGCAGCCCAGGTTGACTAGGACAGTGGCTTAAATTATTCAACCTCAAATGCTTCTCAACAACCTCATGATGTAAAATGAAGATTATAACACGGACCTCAAAGTGATGATAAAATTCAGTGAAACAATATCTGCAAGAGGATCGGCTCCTTGTAGACACACCAGCATTCTGTTTTCATCTGTGAGCTTCAACCACCAAAGCCACATTGTATTCGTTGTAGTTCCCCCAGTGCCTCGCCCAGACGAAGTTCTCAGTGAGTGGTGGTTGGATGAAGAAATAATAAATGATGGATGGGTAAGTGTGCACAGCCTCTGCTCTGAGTGCCACTCTAACTTGACCCACCGCCCTGGCCATACTGCTCACTCAGGGGGTTTTTCCTGCAACTTCCAACCTGAATCATTTGATCACTCCACCGCTATCCACTCTCAGACCAGGACAGAGGGCCAGTGTTGATGGAAGATGCCTTTGGAGTGATGTGATTAATTTCAGTCAATCATGATACTGTTTTTTGGGTTTTTTTGTTTAAATTACTTTTGAAATAGGGCCCTAGGATAGAAGAGCTTCCATCCTGGCTGCCCTGGAGCTCCTGGCAGCAATTCCCGCTCCTGTGCCCCGAGTACTCAGGGCCCCACCGCCAGCCATCAAGGAATCGAGGTGGAGGCTGGGTCCTTCTGGCTTTAATATCTGGGTGTTTCACCCACATTGGGCTGTCACCCCCCTCCCATATCTCTCTGCTACAACTCTCAGCTCAATCCTGAGGCCGCAAGCCCCTAGACCCTCAGCCATGAGGTATCATCGTCTGCCTGCCGTTTATGAACTCCTCAGCCAGTACTTAGAAGTGCTGAATACTTTAAATGGTAAATCATCTTGATTGCTATGAAAAATGGGTTTGGTCAAGATGTGGGGCCTTCTCTGTAGCCTGCTATGTCCTCAGTTTCCCTCCAGAATTACACGACTTCATAGTTTCAACAAGCATTTCACAGTGGAATGAGTGGTTTGTGGCCGGCAGAGTCAGAGGAGTTTAATTTATGATGGCATTTTTTTTTCTTTACAGGAAATAAAGGAAAAGAATATCTTGTTAAATCAACAAAGCTGCTGTATCACTGTTCATTTGGCCAGGCAATTCCTCATGGACCAGTAATAAGCTTCAGCTCGGCCAAACCCATTTTTTATAGCAATCAAGATGATTTACCATTTAAAGTATTCAGCACTTCTAGGACCTGGTTGAGGAGTTCGCGAACAGCAGGCAGAGCTGGGCAGAAGAGATCAGGATAGAAGGAACCTCAGCAATCATGGGTTCCAGCCTTTTCCTTTCACAGGTGAGGACACTGAGGCCCCCTGGGAGAAGGAACTTGCTGGAAGTCCCCGTGAGGGTGTCTGAGGTGAGGCTCATCCCCGTGCTCTGTTCATCCTTGCCGCCTGAGTCCCTTCTCAAAGCCCTTTGCGGATGATTCCTATGCAAGGTGCAATTGCTGCTGGGGCTTGAGCAGGTCCTTCCTCGGGAAACACGAGGAAGGGCTAAACAGGGAGAGAGAGGATCCCATGCTTGGCATCTGCAAGGTGGGAGGAGAAACGTGGAGAAAGCAATTGCCATGTGCCTTTGTCGCCGTGAGGCTCAAAAACCTGGACTCACCCAGCTAGGAATTTCTCTCTTAAAATAAAATAGATTTGCTTTGTGCTTTACGGGGATTCCCTTAAAGCATCTCTCATCATAATCCTGGGGAGGAAGTGGTATTCAGTATTTTGTTTGTGGGCAACAGAGAATTTAACTTTCTGGGCCTAAGTGACACAGGCTCGGAGATGAAGATGAAGGTTGGAATTTGGTGTCTCTTAATCTCTACGCCCTGGTTTCATCTGTTCTCAGTGTCCCTGAAGCAATGGCTTAGACAGGGTTGATGTATTCATGAATCTGAGGGACTTTCATGTGAACTTGAGGCAGGCTTGGTCTGCATGCTGCTTTGTAGCATAAAGCTTGGACCTGTGTGCAAAGTGACAGTGCAACGAATTTCAGCCCACCCCAAGAGAGAACACAGGCCCTTAGAGCTGCCTGTGGGGCGCTGAGCTGGTGTCACGCCCGGGTGGTCCGGGGTATGCAGGACCCTCTAGCAAGGGCACTTCTTGGACAGGGCTCCTGACTTTGTCTCTCCCACCTCTGATCTTCCCCCTGTCATCTTGGTGTTGAGATGACTGGAGCAAGGGCTTCGCTCCTGGGACTCATTCTGGGTTAAACTGAAGGGAAAGTGAGTTAGAACCCAGTGCCTTAGGGAGAAGGAGATGTCGTTTACCTGCACAGACTCTTGTTTCCCCTCATCTGAAGAAGCCTCAGTCCTCCACGTGTTATCACCTTCTCTGGGGCCCAGGCCCAGTGGAGGCTTTTATGGGGAGGTTTCAGAGCACAGTTTCAGCCGACAGCAAACGTCCCCTTTAGTAGTTTCAGGGTATCAGAAAGCTGATTTTCTGTCCACAGCACAGTTTCAGGCCTCCTGAGAACTCTGGACCTTTTCTTCCACACAGTGATCTTTGGTGCAAAGAAGGGCAGAGAGGAAATGGTGGGTGGACGAAGAACCCTGCCTGCTTTAGTGACTGGCGGGACGTATAGGCGACTGTAGCTGCCACACTTTGTGCCTACGAATTACTCAAGCCAGGACTTTAGGTTTATGATAAATAATAATAATAATTCAGGTTTGACCATTCCTATTTGGGTGTAAATAGAAATCTCTGATAAGGTATGGTTTGATTTGAATTCTTCAAGCAATGTGATTTTCTCCCTAAATCAACACACTATCTGAAATCCCCCTATGAACATTGCCTTTTGTTATGAAATGCGAGGAGAAAGCACTCAGCTTGTTCTCTAAGTTCATCTTAATGTTTTTCTTGTGACTGTCTGTAGGAAATTCAAAATTCTAGGAGATAGAGTCCCTATAAATCACTGTTTGGGTTTAAAATGACCTGTAAAGGATGACTCATCACAATGTATTCTTAAGTATAGTCAGCATCACTAAACGATGGGGATCCGTTCTCAGAAATGCATCATTAGGCGATGATTGTGAGGTCATCCCAGAGCACTCACACACACCTATGGCAGAGCCCGCTACACACCTGGGCTATGTGGTGTAGCCTATTGCTCCTTGGCTTCAAACCCGAAGAGCATGTCACTGTGCTGAATACTGTAGGCAATTGTAACACGATGGTATGAATAAGTGTTTATATAAATATAGAAGAGGTACAGTAAAAATAGGGCATAAAAGATGAAAACATGGTACACCCATCTAGGACGCTTACCATGAATGGAGCTTGCAGGACTGGAAGTTGCTTTGGGTGTGTGAGTGATTGAGTGGTGAGTGAGTGTGAAGGCTTAGATATTAGTGTACATTCCTGTAGACTTTGTAAACACTGTACACTTCGGCTATGTTAAATTTATAAAAAAATTTTCTTGCTTCAATAATAAATTAACTTTAGCTTACTGTAACATTTTTACTTAATAAACTTTTTATTTTTTCAACTTTTTGACTTTTTTGTAATAACAGCTTAAAAGACAGACACAGTGTACAGCTCTACGAAAATATTTTCTTTTTTATATCCTTATTGTATAAGTTTTTTTCTATTTAAAAATTTGACTTTTTTGTTAAAAGCTAAAAGACACACACATTATCCTAGGCCCACACAGGGTCAGGGTCATCAATATCACCGTCTTCCACCTCCACATCTTGTCCCACTGGAAGGTCTTCAGGGGCAGAAACACACATGGAGCTGTCATCTGGTACGATAGCAATGCCTTCCTCTGAAATATCTCCTGATGGACCTGCCTGGGGCTGTTTTATAGTTAACTTTTGCTTTTTAATAAGTAGAAGGAGGCCGGGCGCGGTGGCTCAGGCCTGTAATCCCAGCACTTTGGGAGGCTGAGGCGGGTGGATCACCTGAGGTCAGGAGTTTGAGACCAACTTGGCCAACATGGTGAAACCCTATCTCTAGTAAAAATACAAAAATTAACTGGGCGTGGTGGCAGGTGCCTGAAATCCCAGCTGCTTGGGAGACTGAGGCAGGAGAATCGCTTGAACCTGGGAGGCGGAGGTTGCAGTGAGCTGAGATTGCACCACGGCCCTCCAGTCTGGGTTGACAGAGTGAGACTCCGTCTCAAAAAAAAAAGTGGTGGAAGTATACTCTAAAATAACGATAAAACATATATTAAGTACATACATTAGTATAACATACTATACTATCTATGATAATACTCATTTATTATCATTATCAAGTAGTATGTACTATTCATAATTCTATGTGCTAGATTTTTATGAAACTGGTAGGGCAGTAGGTTTACATTAAACACGTGAGTAATGTGTTGGGTTAATGGCATGATGACAGCTACAACATCACCAGCAGATAGGAACTTTTCAGCTTCATTATAATCTCATTGGACGGACGTGGTACATGTGGTCTTACGTTGACTGAAATACTGTTATGTGGTGCATTATTGTATATATTTGCCATAATTTAAAAATTGGGATATTATTCACGTGATAAAATTCACCCCTTTAAAAAGCACAACACAGTGGTTTTTAGTATATTCACAGAGGTGTGCAGTCATCACCACTATCTAATTTGAGGACATTTTTGTTGCATTAAAAAGAAACCCGGCACCCATTAGCATTCACTTCCCATTCTCTCTTCCTCCAGCGTCTGGCAACCACTAATCATCTACTTGTCTTTACGGATTTGCCGTATTTCCTACAAATGAAATAATATAATGCACGCCTTTCGTGTCTGGCTTCTTGCACTGAGCATAATGTTTCCATGATTTGTTTCTGTTGTAGCATGTGTTAATTATTCTTTCTTTTTATTGGCAAATAATATTCCATTGTATAGATATGGATATATCATGTTTTATTAATTAACTCATCAGTTAGTGGACTTTTTGGTTGCTTCCCTTTTTAATTTTTATTTATTTTTAGACAGAGTCTCACTCTGTTCCCCAGGCTGGAGTGCATGGGTGCCATCTTGGCTCACTGCAACCTCTGCCTCCCAGGTTCAAGTGATTCTCTTACCTCAGCCTCCCAAGCATCTGGGATTACAGGTGCCCACCACCATGTCCTGCTAATTTTTGTATTTTTAGTAGAGGTGGGGGTTCACCATGTTGGCCAGGCTGGTCTCGAACTCCTGACCTCAGGTGATCCATTGCCTTGGCCTCCCAAAATGCTAGGATTACAGGTGTGAGCCACCACGCCCAGCCCTCCTTCCCTTTTTGACTGTTATAAATCATGCTGTCATAAACATTCTTGTACCAAATTTTGGGAGGACATATATTTTCTTTTTTTTTTTTAATACAAACAATCCCACAGCATTTATTGCCATCTTGTAATAACATAAGGGTAATCAAAAGAATATGAATAAATGTTCATATTGGACAAAGGACATCTAAAAACAAACTGTGTCCTTCTCAACAATTTCTCACTTCATTGATCATTTCTAGTTGGAGACACTTTGTAGCAGAGGAATATTATCTCCTTTCAGCATGAGCCGACCCAGTTGTTTTCTTGACTTTTAGAATGAATCTCTTCTGCATCATCTAATACAAGGTTCATATACTCATCAAAACCAATGATACAGCCTTCTATCCGCGTATTCACTTGCTCATAGAGCCACACCTGAATCCGTGATCTGTTTTGTAAGTATCTGAAGATGAGGTTGATGGGCTGCACCATAACCTTCTGCACTTTCTGGCCCTGGCCATGGTACACGATGGTGGAATTTCACAAGAGGAGGACATATGTTTTCAGTTCTCTTGGGTACATGCCTAGCAGTGGAATTGCTGGGTCAAATGGTCACATTATGTTTAACTTTTTGAGGAACTGCTAAACTGGTTTGGTGAGTGGCTGCATCATTTTCCATTCTCCCTAGAAATGCAGGAGGGATTTAGTTTCTCCACATCTTCCTTAACTAAACTTGTCAGACAATAACAAGATAGACCGTATCTTTCTTTCTTTAAGTGGTCCTAATGGGTGTGAAGGGGTATTTCCTTGTGGTTTTTGCTTTATATTCCTTTAATAACTAATGATGGTGGGCATTTATTCATGCACTTATTGACTGTACAGCTTTGGAGCCATGTCTATTCAAATCCTTTGCCCATTTTTGAATTGGATTTGTTGTCCTTTTATTGTTGAATTTTAAGAGTTCTTTATAAATTCAGGATATTAGACCCTTATCAGAAATGATTTGAAAAAATTTTCTTCCATTCTGTGGGTTGTCTTTTCTCTTTATGGTGTCCTTTGTTAAACAAAAGTTTTAAATTTTGATGAAGTCCAGTTTATCTAATATTTTTTCTTTAGTTGTCACATGTCTGTTGTTTCCTAATCCAAGGTTACAAAGATTTACAGCTATGTTTTCTTTAAAAAATTTTACAGTTTTAGCTCTTAACCCTTGGATATTTTTATTCTTAAATTATCAGGCTCAGCTCTGGGAACACTTTTTCCATTTTGAAATAACTTTTATTGTATAAAAGAAAACTATTAAGGAATTAAAATTAAAAATATATACCTTTTACAAAACAAACTAATCTTTAAAATCAATTTTGTAATTTACTTCATTCATTTAATATATCAGAAATATTTTCTGATGTCATTATTCTCCTACAACATAAGTTTGATTGGTAGCACAATATTCCATTGTTTGGATATCTATTATTTTTAAAATCCCTTATTATTGGATATTTATGCTATTCCCATTTAGAAAATAGTAGCAGTACAGCAATGAGTGCATGATAATTTTCTCAGAATAAATTGTCAAAAATGTTTTTAAAAGAATAAACCCCATTTCCAGCATCCCAGTAAAGCAAGCGTACAAGGGTTCCCTGAGAATTTTCTGGAAGAAAGTGAAGGACAGTTAGATACAAAGGTAAATAAATGACTTTCATTTGCGGGGAGTGCCTCTTGACCTTTTCCAATATTCAGATATTTAAGTTATTTTCTTTGTTGCTATAGTTAGCATAATTACAATTTTAAATACTGCATAATATTGATTTGATGCAAGATAATTTACTTATGATGCCCAGATGTTAAATAATTAAGTTGCATTTGACTTTATTTATTTATTTCTTTTTTACTTTAAGTTCTGGGATACAAGTGCAGAATGTGTAGGTTTGTTCCATAGGTAAACATGTGCCATGGCGGTTTGCTGCGCCTACCAACCCATCGTCTAGGTTTTAAGCCCCGCATGCGTTAGCTATTTATCCTGATGCTCTCTCTCCCCCTACTCCCCACGCCCCCTGGTGTGTGTTCTTCCCCTCCCTGTGTCCATGTGTTCTCATTGTCCAACTTCCACTTATGAGTGAGAACATGCAGTGTTTGGTTTTCTGTTCCTGTGTTAGTTTGCTAAGGATGATGGCTTCCAGCTTCACCCATGTCCCTGCAAAGGACATCACCTCGTTCCTTTTTATGGCTGTAGCATTTGACTTTTAATTTATAGGGAATACCACAGTGAACGTGTTTTGTGCATACAATTTTGATCTTTTGAATTGCTTCCTTAGGGCAGGTTCCCAGCAGAGGGATTTGGGGTGAAACGGCTAGAATATTTAGAGAATATATATACTGTTTTGTTGCTTCTGGAAGGGACTGTAGCAATTTGCACTTCCTTCACAGTGCATGAGGGTCCCGCATCCTGGCAACTTGCCTCCAGCCCTACGCACACTTTGAAGTGTTTCGGCGATTTCAGGTGAATGGTGGTTGAGTGAAGGGAGGGAAAAGTTACTTCCTATTTTACTTCTATTTTGTAATTTTTAAGTTTACATTGAAGGATGGTTCTTTGTCTTTCTGCGGATTTCATGTTTTTCCTGTCCTTTTCCCCAGAGAGTGAAGTTTCAAAATTGATCTTCAAGAAAACAGACTATCTATCTGAGGCTCTATTAGAAGGACTGGTGCTCAGTGACTTCTGAATTGGGAAATCTTTAATATGCACGTGGAGATATGGCATAGTTTCCAGGCTTAAAAAGATGGGGCTTTTCCACCCAGAGCTGGACGTCTCCCCGTTTTATTTTCTGTGACCATAAGTTGTAACCAGCCCATAACTGCTGCCCTCCCGTCCCTGCAGTGGCTGTGGGTGGCTGCCCGTCACCATGGCCATGGCTCTGTGGATTTTCCCAGAGTGGACACTGGGCCCAGGCCCACAGTTCTCACGTAATGACTTTGGCTGCCTGGGTTCGAGGCTCAGCAGCACTGTCTGGAGGAAGGTTTCTGAGCCCAGTGTGGGATGGGTCCAGCCTGCCTCAGAGGGGGTGCCCTCGGCTCTGGGAGACCCACTCTCCCAGACCTTTATCAAGAATCCACTGCGTCAGAGCACTTTGGGGGCCTTGAATGTTGTGTCATTTCCAGTGAAGCCGACCTTAGGCAGGTGTGGCCCTGGAGGGTGTTTGCACTCTATTCCTCAGAAGAGTGGGACTCCAGCCCTCTCATCACCACCATGAGACCCTCGAGAGGAAATGTGTTTGGTGGGAGGGTCCGAGTTTGGAGGGCTTGGAGAACTGTGGGGGTAAAACCGAGCACAGCTGGAGGGGGGTACTCCTGTCAGAAAGCAAGGGGCTTTGGGGCAAGTTATTCAAAGCCAGGGGCAGCTCCCCACTTGCTGGGAACGCATAGCATTCGCTCGGGCTGCTGATGCTGGGCCTGGCTGTGGAAGGCGCCCCGTCCTGGGCCTCTGTTCAGAGGGTGTGCAGGAGGCCCTGTGGAGATTGCTGGGCCTAGGGGCTGCAGTGCCAGAGTCACGCCCAGATGGGATTCCTGCAGCTCTGACTGGGGCTTCCCACCTGGGGCACCAGGAGCAAGCCCCGCCCCTTTGGGTGGCATCTCCCTGGGAAGGGACAGGCTTGGTGGGCCTGCCCCAGACCCTTCCCTCTCTGACCGCCCAGCTTTCTCACCGGGGTTCAGACCCTGGGCTCCTCCCACCTGTACCCCTGCCTTTGACTTCTGGACTTTGTGTCTGTTTGCGCCCAGGCCCTCTCCTTGCCCCAGTGGACTTGGGTCTGGCTTCTCCCACGTGGTGGCCTCTGGGAGCACCTGTGGCCCATTTTTGGCACTCTGAACCCAACCCTCCCCACCAAGCTGCCCTAGTGTCCCCGAGGGGGCAGCAGACATACGTTTTTCTGGTTAATCCTCCAGAGGCGACATGGGCAGGATATTTCCCTACAAACTAGCTGACATGTATGCAGGTGAGGCCTCCTCAAATCCTCCTCTAGCCCGTGATGGAGCGGCGGCTGGAAGACTGAGGTGGGATCCTCGGAAGGCTTCCAGGAAGTGGTAGAAACATTTCCAGAAGGGTTTAATTGTTCTTCGAGGTCACATCTTCCTCGTCTTGGAGATGGCGCCACAGCCCTGGCTGTCTCCCAAACTAGAGAGCAGAGAGTCCTGCTTCCAGTCACCCTCACTTAAGCCTGACATCCTCCTGCAGCCCAGCCCTTGTTATGTCTCCCCAGTGACCTTGCCAGCCTCTGCTCTGCTCCCGCTCCCACCACCTGGGCTCAGGCCTTCGCTGGGTATTGTATATTTGTTGTATATTTTATATTCATCATGGATTTTTATTATATATTGTAGAGCCATTGCATGTTGTATTCTCATCGTATGTTGTATACACACCGTGTGTTGTATATTCATTGCACTTTGTCTATTATATGTTGTATGCTAATCATCTGTTGTATACTCATCTATTGCATATTCATCATATTGCATATTCCTTGTATATTGTATATTGCAGACTCATGTATATTTACATGTTGCATCCATCATAATTGAAGACTCATTGTATATGTTTATATGTTGCATATTCATCATGTTGCATACTCATGTGTTACATATTCATCATATGTTGCATATTCATGCGGTGCATATTCATCATATGTTGCATACTCAAGTGTTGCATATTCATATGTTGCATGCTCATTGTATATTGCATACTCACCATATATTGCATACTCACTGTATATTGTATAATCATCATATATTGCATATTCATCTTATGTTACATACTCATAGTATATTTCATACTCACTGTATATTGCATATTCTTTTTTTTTTTTTTGAGACAGTCTCGCTCTGTCACCCAGGCAAGAGTCCAGTGGCACGATCTCAGCTCACTGCAACTTCTGACTCCCAGGTTCAAGCGATTCTCATGCTTCAGCCTCCCAAGAAGCTGGGACTACCGGTGCGTGCCACCACCCCCAGCTAATTTTTTTATTTTTAGTAGTGACGGGGTTTCACCGTGTTGGCCAGGCTGGTCTCAAATTCCTGGCCTCAAGTGATCCACCAGCCTCGGCCTCCTAAAGTGCTGGGATTACAGATGTGAGCCACCGTGCCCGGCCAATATTGTACACTCATCATATGTTGCATAATCCTCCTATAGTGACTCACATTGATGCAACAGAACTCCTACATCACGTCCTCCTATCAGGTCTCACTGCCTCCAAGTCCGCTCCCATGTCTCATCCCAGTGCTGACTGTCCCATCTCCTGCTCTGTTTAATGGCCTCCTTTAGCCCAACGGCCCTCTGCTGGGCCTTGTCCCCCAGCTTCCTCTCCTGCCTCTGTTGCTCTTCCCTGGTTCGTGTGGCCCTTGGTGATGCCTGGTGGCCTCACTCTCCTGGCTTTACTAGTGCCTCTCTCTCTCTGCTGGGACCTGCCATTCCCACATTTTGGATCAACCCCCAGGTACTTTTTGGAAACTAGCAATTAAGTAGTGTGTCATGGGTTGCAGAGCCCCTCTGTGGACTTGACTGCTGTCCAGGGAGCGTTTGTTATAATAGCATCTGAGTGTGTGAGTGGACTGGGGCCAAGAGAGGCTGGGTGAACAGCCCACGGTCACATAGCTCCTGAGAGGTCAGCTGGGCTCTGACCTGGCTTCTCCGTGTCCTGCGCCAGGGCATTTCCGTGCCCCTGTGCCACCCCCATGGGATCCACTGACAGTTCTGCATTCATGGTCCTTGATTGTGGAACTGGATTTGCCCTCTGCCCCTCACTAATCAGCTAATTGCTGTCAGCCTTGGTTGGCCTGTGGTCCCTGGGGCTTACCTGGTTTTCTGTGGAGCCCTAACCCAACTGATCTTACTTCAGCTCTGTCTTTGATCAGGCGGTGGTGGGTGGGAGGCAGATCCCTTCTGGTCCTTGTGAACCTGCCCCTATGTTCGAGAGGGCACAGGCTCAGGGGAGGGGTCTCCCTGGTCCCCATCCTGCTGTGCACTGGCCAAGACTTGGAATCCACACCCTAGTCCTGCTCTCTGCAGGCTTCCTCATCATATCACAGGCACAATGGTAGCAGGCTCCACATACACACACACGCACACACACACACACACACACTCATACACACGGCACACACACGCAAAGAGCCACGCAGGGCCAACATGCTCACACAGACACACTGTAAGTGTGCATGAGTGCACACACACCACACATGCAAACACACACCACACACACAACACATATATATACACATCACACATATACACACACACCACACCACACATCACATACACCTACCACACATCCCACACCCCACACACACCCACACACACACCCCCCACACACCACCACACACCCCCACACCCCCACACACACCACACACATACACACACACACATATCATATACACCTAACCACACACACATCACAAACACACAACACACACACCCCATATACACCCACACCACACATACCCCACGCATATACACACACCAGACCACACATGTACCACATCACACACATATATCACCTACACCTACCACATATCATACACCACACATATACACACACACCGCACATAAACACACCACACAAACACCACACGTATACACATATACCACATATAGCTGCCACACACACCACACACAGAAACAGATACTACACCACACCACACACATACACCACACCACACATACACCCGCCCCATACACACCCCACACACATAGACACCACACATATACACACACACCACACCACACACACACACACCACACACACACAATATGCACCACACTCATTCATACCCTCCCCACACCGCATGTGTACACCACACACACACACACACACACACACACACCCCCATACCACACATTCCTTCACACACACACCACACCCCCCCTAAGTTCACACACACTTACAAACGGTCTGCATGTTCACACACACTCACACTCCTCTGGTCACACATTGGCCCAGGAAACAGGAACCCCTGGCGGGTTCCCAGGCAGCCTCTGCCCCACCAGGCTCCAGGGTTCCATTCTGAGGGCCCATCGTTAGCCTGGGCAGCCAGGTCTCAAGATACGCAGGTCACTTCCTAGCAGACTAGTGACTGTGTGGCCAGAGCATCCTTGTCGTCTGAGTGGGCAAGGAAAAGAAGGAAAGAAGCAAAAAGGATGTTGGCCACCTGGGAAACGCCCACATTGGTGGGTGCCAGAGTCCACTGGGCAGAACAGGTATGGCCATAGCTTGGCGTCTGATCTCCGGGCAAGCACCTGTTCTGTGCCTCCTCTGATAAAACCAAGCATTTGATTCCTTTTCTCCCGAATACTGCAGCTCTGGCCACAGGTCCACGTGTAGGCGGATGAAGGGGCTGTTGAAAGCGAGAAAGGGGAGAAGGCCGATGCCTTTGCGACAGGGGTGGATGTGGGAGGCCGCTGGCTGCGCGTGAACCTGCCTCGCTCAGATGTCAGCAGAGAGGAATGCGCAGGTGTGTGCGCAGGTGTGTGTCTGTGAGCCTGTAGGGAGTCTAGTGTGTACATGTGGCATGCATGTGTGTCTGGCCCTGTACCAGCATTATTTTGAAAGGAAGAAAAGTGTGGAGGGATGAATGAGAGAGTTCCTGGAGAATGCTCTGGAATGCATGAGCGTTTGGGCTGCGGTGTGGCTGCTTTCTTACTTTGGTGGCTCGTTCCTCACGCTCTGGCCTGGTCCATGGCGCCCTGGCACTGGCGGCGGGATACAGAACTCGGTTAGGGAGCCTGTCCTCTGCTCTCTGCCCTTCCTTCCCGGCTCAGAGGACCTGGGCTGCTGCTTCTGCTCGGGGACCGTGGGGTGGAGGCAGGGCAAGCTGAAGATGGGCTAGCAGAGGACATGAGTGACAGCTGGTCAACCCACAGGCTGGACGAGCATTTGGAAGTGGGGCCGGGAGCTGGCTTCTGGGCCGGAGCCCTGCAGCAGGAGTTTCTCAGAAGTCAGGAGCCTGGAGGTGGGCAGGAACTCTGTCCTAGCCTGAGGGGGAGCAGGAAGAGGGGGGAGCAGGAAGAGGGGGAAGCGGATTTGGTGCAGCATCCTCACTGCCCAATGCTGTCTACACTATAGCAGAGGACCTGATTGGCAGGGTGGGGACCCTCGGGGGAGCTGCTTACGGGGAATTCAGCCCCCCGCACCCCACAGCGGGCACAGAGGATGCTGCAGAGGTGAGCGCCGGGCCCTCCATCCCTGGGACATTTTCCTGCTGTTGATTATGATTTGTTGAAAAGAATATTTTGGAACAACTTGTCTGGGAAGGAATTAAGTGAACCTTTTGCCCTCTCGAGTCGGCTTGCTGGCTGAAAGGCCCGCTTGTAGCAAATTGGGATAAGGAGAGAAGGGGAACCCCAGAGGGAACATATTCAGATGTGAACAGGTAGATTTTCCCCCAAGAGGCAGCACACTCACAGACTGAGAGCGAGTGTGGAATGGAGTGGGTGTGTGTGCAGAAGCGCCTTCTGGAAGGGGAAGTGCTGCCCCGTGGCAGGGCAACTCACTGCAGTGTCTGGGTCTGGCTGCAGCATCCAGCGTGCATGGCCGGCGCCCCCTCCCTTGGACCTGGCTGCCGGATCCCAGCCCATGACTCACGCTCTGGGTGCTTTTCACTCATTTTCATGTTGTTACCCTCGTGTCCTTTCTCAGAAAGAAAAAACAAACGACTTGTTATTTACTTTATTTAAAAACTATTTTTGTGAAAACTACATCTGCAAATGGGCAAGAATAATTCAGATAAAGAGAAACATGAACTTTTCTTAGGGGATGGACTTGAGAATGATTTTGGACTTGGATTCTTATTTTAATCTCATGGCTTTTTTTTCAATAAAATAACATTATAAAAATAAAAATGATTTGTTTCGTAATAGATAGATCATTTTCATTAGGTAGAGCGAGACAGAAAGGAAGAAGCCTCTGTTACAGCTTCTATGCATTGGACTTAATGCTATCTTTGGAAAGCTGATAAGGAGAACAAGCCGTCACACTATGGTGCCCCGTATTTGGTGGGTCGATTTCCTGCTGGCTGAGCTGTCATCCTCAGTTCCAGGACAAGCCTCTGCCTTCAGAAAAGACCAGATTTCAGCAGTGAACTAAAATGGCTTCCAAGTCCCCAGTGATACTTCTGAGCACTTGGCAGCTGAAGTGTTCTCCAGTGAGGAAGACTAAGTTAATGGGTGCATTTTGGGGTTGCTGGGGAACCCTTCCTTACTGCAGGGCAGCTTCCAGCCAGCTCAGGCCCTGCTCAGCCACCACGGGCCAGGCGGTGCACACGGAGCCACCAGGAAGTAGATGTGTCCCTCATGCTCCCTGTGGACTCATTCTGGTGGATGGGATGAATGTGCTTTTAAAATCATATCCGCATCATTATTTATTGAAGAGGAGGGAAAGATTTATCCTCTTCCCCCAAATGCGTGGCTGTGGATATTTTAGGCAAGTATGCAATGATTTGGGGAGGCGTGAGGATCACCTGGGATGGGCTGGGAGCGCACACCGGAAGTAGGTAGGGAGGGGGAAAAGGAAACACTTATCAAGGTTGTTTAACTGCACAGGTCAGTGGACATGGGAGCCCCTCTCGTCATGTTGGAGAGGGGCTCTCTCATTTTAAGGTTGCTCATAAATCAAGATTTACCCATGGGCTGTAACCAATGCTTCAACTGGTTGGAGAGATTATTGGATGGAGAGGCAAGACAGAGTGTATGTGTGTGTGTGTGTATGTGTGCGCGTGTGTGCACATGCACACGTGTGCGGATTTGCACGTATAGGTTTGCTCGTGTGAGTGGGAGACACAATCTATGGCTTCCTCTCGTAAGGACTTGTAATCTACTCTTATAGAGAAGGGAACCACAAATGGCTCAGAAAAGAAGAAAGATTAAAAACGCCAAAGGGATAAATAATGATGGTATCAGTTTTCTAGGACTGTGATAGCAAAATACCACAGGGCCAGGGAGCTTAAACAACAGATCTACTTTCTCATGGTTCTGGAGTCTGGAAATCCAAGATTAAGGTGTCTGCAGGGTCGGTTTCCCCCCAGTCCTCTCTTCTTGGCTTGCAAATGGCCCTCCTGTGGGTGTGTCCTCACAGGGTCACCCCTCCATCTGTGTGTCTCAAGTGATTCTCCTGCTTCAGCCTCCTAAGTAGCTGGGATTATAGGCATATGCCACCACGCCCAGCTCATTTTTGTATTTTTAGTAGAGATGGGATTTCACCATGTTGGCCAGGCTGGTCTCGAACTCCTGACCTCAAGGGATCCACCTGCCTCGGCCTCCCAAAGTGCTGGCATTACGGACTTGAGCCACCATGCCTTGCTCCCGTGGGCATTTTTGACACCTCCACAGGGTGAGAGGGGACCAGGTGTCCTGGTTGTTCCAATGAGGAGGACCCTGGAAGGGAGGCCGGTGGCTGTCCACAGCTGAGACAGTTAGAGGCAGTGCCCAGGCCTCTGGATTCCTTTCCCATTTGCTGTCACAGCTCCAGGATCCCACAGTGCCACTCCCGGCTATTCTAAGAGCATATCAGTCACACCATTGTGACGCCTGATAGGCAGGGAGGCCTTGAGGAGTGCAGTGCAGAGAGGCTGCCTCTGAGGATTCAGCTTCTGGAGGAGCTGTTCCTGTTCCGTTCTGCTCTCCATTGCCCTCTCCCACTGACTCTTGACACCTCCTCCATGTGTCTCTGTCTGCTACCTGGCTCGCTGTCTGGCTCATGAACTCCCTGTGCAGTTAGGAAATGTGTGCATTGAAAAACCTGCAACCCTGTGCACAACAGCCCTGGCCTCATCTCCCCGAATGCAGACAGGGCTTATGATGCAGCTCTCTGCAGGCACTCTCTAGCATGTTGGTAGGCACACAGGAAGCTTTATTTATATATGTGTTGAATAAATAAATTTGAACATGGAATTCTGGAAGTGGAAGAAGCCTCATGCTCCTTTCTCCTGACACCTGTGGAAAGCTCTACACTGTCCCTGGCTGCATCTCCTTGAATGCTCCCAGGGATGAGGTGCTCACTCACAAAATAGCAATGTCTCTCCTGGGAAATGCTGATGGTGAAAACATTATTTGTGTATGGCAGCTGCACTGTGGCTCCTCTCATGTTTGCCGCATGGTCTTACTCATGGTCAGAACCTTGTGGATCTCGCTTCCAGGGCTTCTCAAAAGGGAGGAAGGTGCCTCTTGGGTAGGGGCGAGTGGAGCAAGATCATTTGAAAAAGCCTATGCACTATTATCTATTTTGGAATTTAGAAGATCAATTCAAAACCCCTATTATCTTCTTTCTTTTTAGGAGACAGTGGCTTGCTCTGTTGCCAAGGCTGGAGTGCAGTGGTGTGATCACGGCTCACTGCAGCCTCGACCTCCTGGGCTCAAGCCATCCTCCCACCTCAGTCTCCTGAGTAGCTATGGGTGAGCGCCACTGTACCCAGCTCTATTATTTCCATAATAAAAACTATTGACAATGAAGGGAAGAGTAATTATAAGGGGTGGGGGATGAGATGATGATCAAGTCAGGGGTGGTAACCAGGCTTCTCAAAGTTCACCTGGTTATATTGTTTTGAGGTTTGAACCATGTGAATATGTCACCTGTTCAGAGCAAAAACGTAATAAAACATTAAAATCAAAAGCAGGAAAAACAAAAAGAGACAAATTTTGCTAGGTCGGGATAAGACGTAACTATTCCAACACCACAACATTCCATTCCCCCACCAGACTTCTCTTTTGTACCAAAAGAGAGTGTGTTTTAACAAAAGTCAACAAACAGTCCGGTAATGGGGCCGCTCTTTTTGGATGGAGGAAGGTGCAGCAGAGAGGAAAGTGTCGTGTCCAGTTGCCGTTGAGTCGGTTCAATCTCTCGCCCACTTGGAAGCTCAGGTGGTAGATGAATTCTGGCCTGAATATGAGGCTAGTGATGTTTGTTGACCCCTCCATTTGGATGTTTATAAGTTACTAACATGGGGCTGACATAAGCATGGCTGACTGCTCTACAGCTATTGACAGTAACATTTAAAACATTTCCTTCTCTTCTCTGAACCTTAGCCTCGCTTAAAAACAACACAACACAACACAATCTACTATATTGCGAATACATGAAAAGGAGCTCAACTTCACCACTTCAATGCAAATCGGAAGATGATGCCATTTTTCACCAATTATATTGGCAAAGATGAACAAGTTTGATCATCTGCAGTGATGACTCAGGTGTGGTGGAACAGGGCTCTCAGCACTGCTGGTGGCAGTAGAAACTGGACCAGAGTTTACGTTGGTGGCAATTTTGCCTTACGTATCAACGTCATAAGTGCATGTAATTTGAGACTTCCAATTCCACTTCTAGGAATTTGCCCTTCAGATACCCTATGGCAATATGAACAAGGGCACTCACTGTAGCAAGATTTGTAATGGCCATAAACTAGAAGCCGGGGAGATAAATTATGATGCATCTATATAATGCAATCTTATACCAACATCTAAATGAATGAGACAGATTTTATAGGAAAAGTACGCCAATTTATGTTATTAAATTAAAACAAAAATGCAAAAACTGGTGATGATAGACAGCTTTTTTGTTTTTGCAAAAAGATATTTGCATGTGTTTGTGTAGATGGGGAATTTCTGGGTGGATGGGTTGACCATGGACCCCTCTGGAGAGTGAATGGGGGCATGAAACGAGCAGGAAACTAACTTCGATTGTATAACCTTTTGTAGTGATTGAATTCAGTCACTATGGGCATGTGACTTTTATATTTATTTATTTATTTATTTATTTTTATTATTATTTTTTTTTGAGACACAGGCTCGCTCCATCACCCAGCCTGGAGTACAGTGGCACGATCTCGGCTCACCGCAAACTCTGCCTCCCGGGTTCAAGCAATTCTTGTGCTTTAGCCTACTGAGTAGCTGAAATTACAGGCCCATGCCACCATGCCCAGCTAATTTTTGTATTTTTAGTAGACATGGGTTTTTGCCATGTTGGCCAGGCTGGTCTCGAACTCATGCCCTCAGGTGATCTACCTGCCTCTGCCTCCCAAAGTGCTAGGATTACAGGCGTGAGCCACCGTGTCTGGCCGAGTTTTATTTTTAAAAGGCAACTTTCCCCTCTGACAAAAACCTAACCCCTCACAGGCCATTGTGAAAATCAAATTGGATAACTCAATTCAATTCAATCAACCTTTATTTAGCACTGATTACATTTCAGCCACTGGCTAATGCATATAAAAACTGCTTCCCAAACTGTTAACCACCAGAAACACCGAGAGCAAAGCATTTATTTGAGATAGTACAGCTAATTAACCAAATATTTATAAGTCAGCTTCCATTTATAAGACAGAGCCCTCCCAAACAGCAAGATTCAGTCACCGTTATTTTATCAAGGTGCTAGATTTCAACAATACAGAATCACCCTATAACTTGAAAGAGCAGATACATAACAACTCCCCCCAAATCCTTCCAGAAAGCCAAAAAGGGGTGCGAAGATAGTTCAAGACCGGGGATAGATTACTATATATCACAAGACCTGTGATAGTATGTAACATCTCTCCCCTCCCCTCCCCTCCCCTCCCCTCCCTCTCCTCTCCTCTCCTCTCCTCTCCTCTCCCCTCCCCTCCCCTCTCCTCCCTTCTCCCCTTTCCTCCCCTCCCCTCCCTTCTCCCCTTTCCTCCCCTCCCCTCCCTTCTCCCCTTTTCTCCCCTCCCCTCCCCTCCCCTCTCTCTCTATATATATACACATATGTATATGTTATTTGCATGTAAGATATATATTATGTATACATACAAACACACACACACACAGAGAGAGGATTTATACCACTTTAGTTCTTTTTTTTTTTTTTTTTTTTTTTTTTTTTTTTTTTTTTTGAGACAGTCTCGCTTTGTTGCCAGGCTGGAGTGCAGTGGCGCGATCTCGGCTCACTGCAACCTCCACCTCCCAGGTTCAAGCGATTCTCCTGCCTCAGCCTCTCGAGTAGCTGGGACTACAGGCGCTTGCCACCACACCCGGCTAATTTTTGTATTTTTAGTAGAGATGTGGTTTCACCATGTTAGCCAGGATGGTCGCGATCTCTTGACCTTGTGATCTGCCCGCCACTGCCTCCCAAAGTGCTGGGATTACGGGTGTGAGCCACTGCACCCAGCCACCACTTTAGTTCTTTTACTCATCCTTGCTGTGAGTTTTTGGCTTGCAGCTGTTGTAAGATGTCATAATATTCGGCTATTCCATTAAACAGTGTCTGCTTTGAGCGCCCAGCCCCTCTGACTGCAGTCCTCCCGGGGTAACAATGTCTCTGATGTCCCCTGGTGCCCTGGGAGTGCACTGGTGTTGTCAGGTGAGATTGTTTTACTGTACCCAACTGACCTGACAGCTCTGTATAAACTTCTTCTTGGGTTGCAGGAAATGGGCTACAGGTGTATCCTGTATCCTACGAGGCTGTGGCTGGTGCATATTTCAAAATCACCTTCCAGAGCAACGTGAATTGATAGCTAATGAGCCATCTATTTTCGCCCTCCAATGACTATTCTTGTAAGGTGGGAAAGGATGTGGCTTCTTAAAATGAAAAAGGCATCACAGCCCTTTGGTATCTCACACCATCAACCTTCTTTTCCCTCCTGTGTGAGCAGCAGCGTGGTCAGGATGGTGTGTAGCTTGGAGGAGGGAAACTAAGGGCTGCTCTGGGGCAGGGAGGGTCACTGAGATTGGTCTCACCAGGCAGTGCCCTCCTTGGAGAGAGACCCTGGAGCCGCATGGTCTGGGCTCAGATTCCAACTTCCCTACTTAGCGCTAGTAAGATGGTCCGTGCAGCAGCCCTTTGCCTTAGTTTTCCCATCTGTGAAATGGGAATGACGTCAGTGAGGTGGCCCAGTGTGTTAGTACAGGCAGGGGCTCCGAGCAGCATCCAGCATACACTAAGATGTTGTTCAATAAGTAGAAGCAGGGACCAGACTTTGAGAGAGAAGAATGAGGGCGCAGAAGCTGGGGGGAGACTTACGCATTCTTCTGCCTCCCTCCTGGAGTCACCATTTGGGTGGCAAAATTGTTCTGGCTGAACTGTTTCGGAGGCGTTTGACCTTCTGAGGACCTGTGGGACTTGATGGGGCTGTGGAGAAGCCAGCGGGGTCAGTGTGGAGCCTAAGCAGAGGAGGCCCAGGTGGGTTTCTCCAGGGTCGGTGGCATAGGGTTCCACCAGGCAGGCCTGGCTTCAAACTGGGCTCTGCCATTTACTAGGTTCCCACCTGCACCACTGGATCCTGGTTTCCCAATCTGTAGAATGGGGATGACTTTATACCATAGCGTAAAGCCTTCAACTCGTGTTCACCACTGAGACAGACACTGGGTATTTAGACTAGAGCTTGGGACCCAGATACAAGGGCTGCTAGGGCGGAGCTCGGACTGAAGTGCTGCTTAGGTTAAAAGGTGAGAGGCCCCGGAAGGCTTCACCTGGTTGTGCCTGGTCCCTGAAGCATTGAGGTTTTGGGCAAAGCCCTGAGCACAGCTCTGTGGCCTTCACATTTGGGAGTCCCTGATATGGAGGGCTGGTAGCTCATGCCGCATGTCACTGCGAGCCAGCTAGGAGGCCGTTGGAAGATGGCTGGAGGGAGAGAAGAAGTTGGAGACCGAGGGGACAGCCATGGTCTGAGGGCCACTGCTGAAGGAGATCCAACTGCTTTGCAGGGTGGAAGAAGGACCCAGCAGCCATTTTGTGCCATCAGGACAGGAGGATGGGGTGGCCGTGCTGCCGAGGTGGCCACGGGTTACATCCCACCTGGCGTCTTTCTAAGATACAGAGCTGCAGGGTAGGAGCGGGGCCCCCACGTGGGTGAAAGGTCCTCTCCCCTTCAGGCCTGGGAGGAGGGAGGGGAGGAAGCTGGAGTGCTGCCCCTTGGCTGCCTGGAGCTCATCTGCTCTGTCCTCTGGTCGGGGAGGTGACCAGGGATCCGAGGGGGCCTTGGGCTCAAACTCAAAGTCCCGTTTTGAATTATGCCACTTGCACAGCCGATGTGAAGCTCCAGATGTGCTCCCAGACCTCATTTTTTCTCACTTTAAAGCAAATATGTGTAGACTGGGAATGTGTTTGACCTCTCAAATTCCAGGTTTTAGGTTTGCTGCAAACCTGTCCTCAACGTGGGGCTGTTTTTAGATTTGAAGGTGAGCTGACTTGACCTAGTTCCCACCTTGTCTTGGTTTGACATGAGCTGTTCTGGCTCCTGAGGCTTGACCTGACCTGGACCCCCTTCGCTGCCCTGTGAGGCTGGCGCAGGCCACCTCTGGCAGCGCTCGTGCCTGGCCATCATCACCCTTTGTTTTGGTCCCATTGGCCGCCCCATGGCTCTAGCTGTTCCCCCACCATGAATCACAGCAGTCCTCGCTTTGGATGGCTGCTGTGAGAAGAAAGTCAATCAACCCAGCCCCTTTGGCTTTGAATCCACTGCTCTGTCTCCTGGCTCCAGGCCCCTGTCCTGCCTCCTGGACTGGCTTGGGGACCTCTTTGTCTCCCCCAGATCTACCATGGCCTCCCCCAGGGGTCAAATGCGAGTTCCACTTTTGGAAGAGGCCGGTCCAGCCCAGCTGGGCATCCTGAAGGGGAACGGAGCATCCCAGGCCAGGCAGCCTCTACAGCTGCCAGCCCTCTCATGGAGCCCAGAATCTTCTCCCGCTCTTCCAGCCAAGGGGGAGGCCCCCTGCTTGGGAGCTCCCGGGGGCTGTGGCTTGATGGTAGCAATCTCAAACGTATCCGGTGTTACTTGGGTGTTGCTGTAGGAACCTCACCACTCACGGGTTACCGTTTACACTGGTGACCTTTTCTTTCGTGTCTGAGCAGGATGACGTCTCAAATGTCAAGAACTTTAATTTTCACTTAGCAACGTCCCTGTGAGGTGATTTCCAGCCAACTTGGAAGTGGAAAGTTCAGGCATTTCTGAGTGGGTTGAATAATAATAAAAATTTAAAAAGGATCCTAAAACAAAATGAAAAAGGCCCCAGAAAACCCAGACTTTCACAGATCCCCAAACCCCGTCATGCTTCTGTTTCCTCAGGAAGGTGACGGTGTTTCAAGCCCTTGTTGCATGTCAGGTGCTCTGGCTACAGTGGGAGCTGGTGGCACTAGTGAGTGGGACATTTCAGTTCTAAATGGATCAGGGAAGTGGCATCCTCCCCCATCTCCACCACTTGCTTGCCCACCACAGCCTGTTTCCCCACCCCCCACCTGCAGGTGTAGCTGCTGCTGTTTCTCCCGAGGCGGCCACTGAGAGCCACAGTGTTCTGCCCTCAGGGTACCCTTTGGCTTGATGCTTGTGGCTACTCAGCCAGGTAAGACAGCTACATAGCGTCTTCTCAACATCTTCCCCAAGACCTGGACTAACTGTGGCATCAGCCATAATTGGGGTTTGAATCCTGGCTCTGCAACTTCCACACGGGTGACTTAACTTGGCCAGGTGCAGAGGCTCACACCTGTAATCCCAGCACTTAGGTGGGTGGATCACGAGGTCAGGAGATCGAGACCATCCTGGCTAACACAGTGAAACCTCGTCTCTACTGAAAATACAAAAACAAAATTAGCCGGGCGTGGTGGCAGGCATCTGTAGTCCCAGCTACTCAGGAGGCTGAGGCAGGAGAATGGCGTGAACCCGGGAGGCAGAGCTTGCGGTGAGCTGAGATCGCGCCACTGCACCCCAGCCTGGGTGACAGAGTGAGACTCCGTCTCACACACACAAAAAAAAAGTGACTTTTCTGATTGTCAATTTTCTTGCCCATAAAATAAGGAAAAATACAGTTTAACCCGTAGAGTTGTTTCAGAGATGAAATGAAGTGATGTATGAGGTATATTTTATATGCCAGTCAACACCGGTTGAGGGTTTATCCTGCGCTGGTCACTATTGTAAGCTCTTCTAAGCACTGTGTGAACTCATTCAATCTCCTCTAATGACCCTTACAGGTAGGTAACATTATTATCATCTCCATTCTTAACATTTTCTAAAAACAGTTGTAGTGACAGAAATTAACGTACTGTACAATTCACTCATTGAAAGTGTACAATCCATTGCTTCTTGGCATATTTTTAAAAGTTGTGGAAAAATAATATAAAACATCATTTTTAAAATTTATATTTTATAATTCACATCGGAACCCGGCAATGTGAATTATATTCATAGGGTTGTGCAGCTGTCACCACTATCGACTTCCAGAGCATTTTTATCCCTCCCAAGCAGAAACACTGCACCATGTTATGCCCATTCTACAGATGAGAAAACCAAGGCACAGAAAGATGAGGAAACTTGTTCAAGGTTATGCAACCAGTGTGTGGCAGAGCCCGGGTGTGAGCTCGGGTCATTTAGCTCAGAGCTGGTGCTCTTCACCTGCACGAGGAGCTGGGTATTCTGTAGCCTCTAACTGAGAACACATTCCGTGCCATGCTCATTCCTTCAGCCATTGTAACAAGGCTGCAAGACAGACAAAGATTGCTGTTCTCATTTTGCAGCTTAGGAAACCGAGGCTCAGGGAAGTTAGACAACTTTCTCAGGGTCACAACCATGGTGTGCGGCAGATCCAGCCTTTGACCCCGGAGTCTCACTGACCCCAGAGTTCACAGGCTCAGCAGAGTCGCAGAGCTTTCCCGGTGTCCAGCCTGGAGAGCACACAGTAGGTGCGCGGAGTGCGAGCTGAGCTGCCCTTCGAGATGCAGTTCTGAGGGAAGTCTAGGTCCCGGAACCCCCAGCGGGTCCTGCAGATAAAGGAAAGTTCTCCAGTCAGCCCCAGAGGAACGCTGATCCCCAGGCAGGGCCCGAGGTTCCTGTTCGGGGTCTCCCTGCTGTGAAGGAGTCCTGGACCCCCGAGGTCCATGGAATTCTGCAGGGGAAGGCCTCACACGTATTTCTTCAGGACTTCAAAGTGCCTCTCAGGGAGGAAACCTGAGGAAGCCTGAAGCTGTTAAAGTAGCCGGCAGGATTCGGTGTGTGCCCTGGTTGCCAGGGTGGGGGCGGGGGGTGTAAAAGAGAGGAAGATTATACCCAGGCCTAGGAATGATGAAAGGTCTTAAGCAATGACGGGGACTTAAAAAGAGGCCACCGACAGGTGGCTGGTATGCCTGGAGACGGGAGGCGGTGCGTGTGGAGAGTAGCAAGTTGTGCGGCATGAGGCTGGGAAGGTGAACCTGGAGGCCCTGCCTGAGGCCGGATTGTGGGAGGAGCGGCGGGCAGGACCTTGAACATGACCCTGCAAGGCGGGCCGGGAGGGGGCGTGGCATGGTGCGGCAGTGGGCGGGCTTTGGCTGGGGCGGGGCATAGTCATGGCAGTGGGCGGGGTGTCGCCTGGCCCCGCCCCGGGGGTCCCCCCCCCGCCCCCACCCCGACCGCGGGTTGCACCCCCCTCCCTGGAGCTCTGGCTGCGTGCTAGGTCCCAGAAGAGGAACCTGCTGCAGGCGCCGGCGCGGGCGGCGAGGACAACCTGTTTTTCTGACCCAGCCCGGAAGCGCTGGTGCAGGTGGTCTCTGAATGAGGGTTCCTCTTTGCCTCTGATGTCTGGAAGGGGAATTCAGCAAGAGGGACTCCAGTCTGGAGCTCTGACCCCAACTTCCTCAATCCATGCCCTCAAAGAGGGCGGCCTGTGTCACCGGGCGCCGGGTTCCCTGGGGGGTGCCCGGGGTTGGGGCAGCACATTCCCACCTGGAGTGTCCTCATGCCTGGCTATGCCAGACCTGCAGGGTCACACCCTCTCTCTGGACTTTTCCCTCCCCTGCACCCCCGCCCACGTCCCAGGCCCTCTGCTGCTTAAGCCATGGCCCTGGGTCTGTATCCTGGCCTGGGCTGGTCATTGTTCTGCATTGGGTAGTTTAATTACAACTTTCTCTGCACTTATCTGGTCTATGAGCTCGTGATCGCAGGGACCCTAGCACAGGGCCTGGGACTTACCAAGAGATCAGTAAATGCTCATGGATGGTGGACATGGGTGCGTAGGATGCCGTTCTCCTCCCCTGAGAAGGGGCTTGGGCAGAGGCGTCCCTTCTCCCCCAGGAGCAGCCTCGCCCCACCTGACCAGGCCTGGGACAAACCACTCAGGTTGCTCTCTTGGAAGGAAAGGGGTGCCTCCTTCCACCCGGGGAGCCTAAGCTGCTTCTCTCCTCTTAGGCTCTGTGCTGCAAGGCACCCATACCTCCAGTCCACACCTCAGGAGTCCTTCCCGTGCCCTCTGGGAGTTCCTGCCCATGCTGGCTGAGGCCCCAGGTCTCCCTGGGAGCAGTCCCACAGAGGGAAGGTGGTAGAGGAAGGGGCAGGGATGCAGGCTGAGGAAAGGCCCTCTCTCCTATGATGGCTATACCCAGGAAGCCCCAGTTTCCCTAAGCCGAGGCAGTGCTGGCTGTAGTTTCTCTGGGCTTCTGGGCTGGTGCATCTGCCCCTGCCTTCAGAATGGGCCCCTGTGCACAGCTGGCATCTGTGATTGGGGGTAGTGCCTGTTTCTGAGTAATGTGAAAAAAGCAGCTTCTTTGACTTCACCATTCCTAGAAAATGCCCTCAACTTGCTGGAAGAATGGGGACAGAGGGTCTCAGTTTCCCATGTGAACTTGCAGGCCATTGTCTTCAGCACCCAGTGTGTTTTGAGGCCTTTGAGTGTCTCGAGGTGCTTCTTGAGGAATTCTGGGCATGGGGTTTTAGCTGAGGCTGAAAGTGGAGTTCCCAGGCTGCTGTGCTGAGTCCCAGCTCCCTGCAGCCTCCTGGGTCTGGCCACGTCTGCCCGCCCTCCTCCTCTCTCCTGCAATTGTGCCTCTTTTCCCTGCTGCCTCCTCAGCCAAGCCCAGGGAAGGACTTCAAGGGCAGTGGAGGGGGTAAGAGGCTGGTGGCCTTGATGCCTCTAGGCAGCCGCCTGTTCTCTGGGCTCTGGGCCTAGGTGCCCAGGGAGGATGAGTGTCAGTGGATTTATTTTGCATCAGAAGAAACAGACTGCTCCAGATGCCTTTTCTGGAGTGTTAGGACTTGGGGCAAAAGAGATGGGCCCGTCTCGTGAGTTTAGTGCCTGGAGTTTGCTTTAGTGCTAAAGCAAGAAGTAAAAACGGGATTTAAAGAAACCAAATGGAATCACAGTCATGGAGTGTCAGACCTGGACGATGCCTTGGTGACCAGGTGGCCGCCTTCCCTTGGCAGACCAGTGGAAGAAACTGAAGCTCTGAGAAATTCAGGGATGTGCTATAGGTTCCAGAACTAGGTCTGGAACTTTCTTCGGGGTTCGGTGCTATGCCCAAAACAGTGGAAGGAGCCCGCAGCATGGCACAGAGCCCCTTCAGAGCTCCAGCAATCTTGAGCTTAGCATATGAGTAGACCCTGGAAGCCAGAGGACTGCTCGATGGGTGTGTCCACGGCGATCAAAAGTTAGCGCTGGGGCCCTGTGCCCCGGCTCCCACATCTCCAGGTCTGGCCTCCGTCGGCCCCTCCCTTTCCTCAGTGGCCTTGGCCTTGGCTTATCAGTGTCTCTGCCAGGATGTCCTCATCCTAGAGGGTGAGCTGATAAGGCAGTCTCATAGGATGCAGGGTTGGAAGGTTCCTCAGGGGCACTTCAGCTGAGCCCTCTGGGAAAACACCAACCCCTGCAGGAGGTGGCTGGCGGAGGGGCCCAGGCTGCACTCAGGCTGTAGGAAGTTTGTTTCTGTGTTTGCCCTCCCCATGGGCTGCACCGTCCTCAGCCCAGGGGCTGCAGCTTCCATACCTAGCACAGTGCCAGCCTTGCTGGACACTCAAGAAAGGTGAGTTCCCTCCTGCTGGCTGTCTCCGCTGCTGTCTCACCAGCCTGGGTGCTGGATGGGGGCCGCACTCCTGGTGTGCTGCCTGCCTGCTTGCAGGAAGTCCTAGTGCCAGGGCACCCTTTGCTTGAAGAGCTAGTGAGCTCCCTGTGGGGGGTGGGGTCTCTAACAGTCCCTCCCCACATCCTGTCCTGCTCCTCCCAGCTTCCAGATCATGGAGGATGCCCCCAGCTGCTGACTGGTACGCAGCGGCACTGAGATTTCCAGAAGAAACCTCAGACCTGAAGAATCTATCCACCCAGGCATCTGCCCCTCCCACCCCACTGAGAGTCCCTGTGCTCGCTGGAGCCGGCCTCCTGGGGCCCTTTTCCTCACTGTCATGGCCCTTGGGAGCCCTTCCTTCTCCCCTCCCAAGGAGGAAGCCCTCAAGCCCCACGTTGGTGACCCCAGGGCAGCTCAGTGTTTCCTGCCTCAGCAGCTCTGCCCACCTCCAGTCCGTCAGCAGATTCTCCCTTGCTGGTCTGGCCTTTCGCTCCAGCCGAGGCAGGCATAGCTGCCCACATATCTGCTCCTGTGTCACCGGCAATCTTGTCCCAGAAAGAAAGGCTGTAAGGATGTTCTCTTCTGCTCCATTCTCATGCTTAAAGGGCAGGAAGGACCGTGGGACCTCCCCTCAGGGTCAGGGCCTGATTGGACACAGTCACCAAAGGGATCCCTGAGGAGCTTCATGAAAAAATGCCTGATTGCCACATGGTCACAGAACAACACAAGCCATAATGGTATCGTACCATATACCACTCATTTCATGTACTAATTTCCTATTTTGTCTTATGGAAAATATTTGACAATGCCTCTAGGGGAACATTCGAGCGTGCATTGGGGATGGCACTGGTGCATGCCTGCTGGAGTGATCTGTGCGAAGCTGCATGCTCACCCTTTCCCCCACCTACCGCACTTCCCTGAATGTTGAGACTCATTTAAAGTCACAACAATTTTTTTTAAGTCTCCTTTGCTGAGTAGCAGAGTTTTGCCTTCCAAGCATGGATGATCGATTCAGAAGTTCAGTTGTTCATTCATTAAATAAGTCAAATTTATTGAGCACCTACTAAGGGCCGGGTGCAATGCTAGATAAGCTGTGGGGTACAACAGTAAACGAGACTGGCACAGTCCAGTCCTCATGCAATTGTAGGTCCATTGGTTTGAGTCCTAATTCTGCCATTCGCTCTGTAACCCTGGGCAAGTCATTTAATCCTTCTGAACTTTAGTGCTTGTATCTATAAAATGAAGATTGGAATTCTTGCCTCACTGAGTTTTCCTGGTACATAGTTGGCACTCAATAAATGGCAGCTATTCTTTTTACTATTTTCCAGGCCTTGAGCTTCCTTTTTTCTTCTCACTGTGGAAATTGCCTGGAAAGCTACGAGCTGTTGGTTCTTGAATCGTTTGGCTGCCCCGGATGTCTGAATCCCTTGGAAGGAACCTGGAGGAGTTGGCTGACGGGCGCCAGGTACATGCCAGGCTGTGGATCTGCCGAGCTTCCTAGTGACCTGGAGTCTGAGCTGCAGCTATGTTCTGTTCTCATTTCTGTGTCTCTGTATTCTTTGTAATTGGGCCACTCTCTTAGGCAGCTAGAGCAATTAATGACCTTGAGAAACGATCCCAGCGCTGAATGCAGAATCCTGCTCGTTTGAAGTCAGCCACTTTCTTTGTGGGTCTAAACGTGTTTGTGTTTTCCCCTCTTGGGCATGTGCCTCCTCCTTCAGCTTTGATGCTGCCTCTATAACAACAGGGTTTAGAATTATTAATTCCTCTGCACAGCAAGGTGCAGTTTTATTATACAAAAAGGGGGAAATATAATTGCTATCTTGAGTAATCATTTTCCGAAGGCTGCAAGTGTAACCTTTAATTAATATTTCATCTGCAGCCAAGGTGGGTAACTTGAACAGGGCCTGAAAATATTCCTGTCCCGGTGCATGGAGAAATCACGAACTGTGCGACATGGAGCCAGTTTGTGCTATTGAATTGTTGGCAATTATTTCTAAAATTAAAATGTTTAACCCCATTAACCCATAATAAAATGGGGGGAGAGCCATAGAGGTGCAACTCTTTATTGAGCAGGATAAATGTGCAAATTCCTGGCATAATTTGTCTCAGCCACCTGCATTGAGAGAGCCATCTCACCTGCCTGAGAAATGAATTTGGGGCGCAGGGGCCTGGTGGGCCAGGAAGTCACTGACCAAATCTTGGCTTACAGGTGGTGGCTGTGTCCACCTGGCACGGTGCGGGCTGGATTTGGACTTCTACAGGTCACGGGGTTTAAGGGTGGGTTGGGAAGCACTGTCTTTGGTGTTTTCCAGAGGGGGACACTTGAGATGTTCAAAGTGCTTCCTGAGAGAAGGCCAAAGGGTGTTCCCTGGGTGGCCTGGGAATCCAAGAGACATGTACTCTGGGGCAGGAAGGGGGCAGGTGAGGACCTGGCTCAGGGTCTTGTGGGAGAGGGAAGGAGGGAGCCAGTCAAGGGCAGGAGGAAACGGAGTTGTGAATCATTTGGTGACCGACAGTGATTCTGGGTGACGTCCATCCCGGCCTTAGGGATTCCTCTGGATAGGATCACAGGGCTGGCTCTGGCGAGGGTACAAAAGTCCTTAGTCACGTGCATGTACATCAGCACAGCTTTTCATGGTATACGCATCATCTCACTGACAGGTGCTACCTGATCACCTTAACAACCCTCTGGGACCCGTGGCCATGTGTTCACAGCAGCAGCCATTACAGGTGTTTCCTGAGCTCTCATCGCTCCATCTCATCGATCCTCCCAGCAACCCACGAGGAAGGAGAGGTTTCTTTACAGATGAGGAACCTGGGGCGTTTGGCTAAAGGTGTTGCTTTGCCAGAGCCCCACAGCAGTAGGTGAGTTGGGACAAGAACTCAGTGGCCTGCTGGGTAGTGAGGACTGTGCAGAATAGTCTGGGTTTGGGGACGCCTGTTGGGGCACATGTGTGAGGCTTGCTGCGTGATGCACGCGCTGGCCCTTCTGGATCTCCCTTGGGGTCCCCAGGAGTCCTCACCCAAACCTAGGACCCATCCATGCAAAGGGACACATCGCTTTATCAACACCATAGAGATGATTGAAAATCCTCCTGCTCACAGGGCCCTGGAGTTGCTGTGTTTCTGTGTTGGGCTTGTTGAGTCTCTCTTGAAAATAATATTGGCTAATGGGTTTATTGCCATTTTATTGATCACCAAGGGGATGGTCTCAATGATTAACCATCTTGAGATTTCTAGACATGTTTGCCAGCCCTGGTGTCCTCAGGAATGCCCTCGGCAGGGAGAAAGGCTGCTGGGTGTGTAAATGGCCACCCCTCCTCCCTCGCCACCTGCTCCTCAAGGCGTAGGAGGCTGGAGAGGAGCAATTAATTTGATTTTTCTTTTTTCTCTTTGGAGAGAAGAGTGTTCTGTGCCATGTACCAGGAAGCAGGGAAGGACAGGTATGCTGACGACAGCCCATCTGCAATTCCCATGCTTTAGCTCACTCGATCTCACAGCAGCCCTGACAGCTGGTGTTCCTGTCCTTCCCATTTTATACAAGGGGAAACTGAGTCCTTCAAGATGGGGCACCAGCCAGGGCACTCCCGTCAGTACAGAGCGCCAGGATTGGAAGCCTGGGGGGAGCCAAACTCCAGGACAGGGAGTGGCTCTCGGTCCCTCCGACCGACACTGGGACCTTGCTCTCCTCACTGCGTTTATGTGGCCTGCTTCTATCAGCTCCACTCTAGCTCATAAAACCACTTCTAAGCAGTTTAACAAGAGTGACTTCATTTTATTTCTCTCCCTTACTCATTCTTTTTTTAAAATTATAAAGCAATACTTACAAAAAGTTTAAGGAGTTTTCTTCCCTAATCATCTCTCAGAAGTAACCATGGTTAATAACTTGTTGTAGAGTGTTCTTCTATGCAAATAGGAATCTTTAAAAATATATAGAGGTATCTATACACGTGTGACATTTCATTGATACAAAATGATCACATATAAGCATATATGTCACAGCAATGTTTGTAAAGGTCAAAGACTGGAAATACCAAACACGTCCCTCAAAAGGGATTCAATAGAATAGATTATGATGCAGACATTTAATAGAATTAGTGTTTGGTCATTAAAAAAATGAGGCAGCTCTCTGTACAGATGTGAGAACTCCTTACAACACATTGTTAAATAAAACATTGTGTGCACATCATCAACCCACTTAATTTTCCATCACAGCTTCACATAGAGGCAGAGGCCACACAAGCCACCCACCCAGATGCACACCCAGGTTCCCTGCGTGGACCGGACGGGAGTTTCCCAGCTGCAGTTCTCTTGGCCAAGCTGCCTGTGATATGGGGTTGGAGCGCTCCAGAGAGTCATGGCCACCCCTGGAGGAAGTGACTTGTGGCTGACTGCTCAAGGGGAAGCCCTGTGGCGGTGGAGTCGTCAGCATTAATTCAAATAAGGTAAGTGCTTCGGCAGGGATGGGGGAGGGGCTGAAAGGCCGGGGGGGTAACTGCGATGACCCCAAACTTGAACTGAAACCTCTGGAAAGGCATTGTATGCAAACTGTTTAAATGACTGCACGGAGTCATCTCATTTTTACATCAGCAGAAGCCTAGGCTCAGACAGGTGAAGTGATTTGTCTGAGGTCACACGGCACGGTAGTGATTGGGCTGGGTCTGAGGGCCTCTCTGGGGGTGCATCTGAAGTCTCTGTGCCTCAGGGAAGCAGGAGGAGTGGAGGCTGGGGCTGTGGCCAGGCTCTTCCCAGCCTTTCTAGGCGTCTGTCTCCTCTTCAGTGTCATCTCAACTTTCCTTTCCCTCCGTTTCTTCCTCCTCTGCCTACCACACTCTTAGTTTGTTCTAAATGCCCCCTTGTCAGAGCTGAGGAACTTGGGGCGACTTGCTGAAGACCCTGGGTGAGGATCCTGGTTTGATGCATTCTTCTTAGAACCCTTGGCTGTTCCTGGGGTGTAAGTGTGTGTGTATGGTGTGAGTGTGTTGTGTGTGTGCACATGTGTGCTTTGCGTGTGTGGTTTTGTGTCTGTGGTATGTGAATGTGTGTGCATGCACATGTGTGGTGTGATGTATGGAGTGTGTGCACAATGAGTGTGTATGGTGTATGTGCATGCATATGTAGAGTGCGCGTGTGTGTGTAGTGTGAATGTGTGGTATGTGTATCTGTGCACGTGTGCAGGGTGTAGCTGGTGTGTGCTCACTTGTTTGTGATGTGCGTATATGTGCACATGTGTTCACGCATGTGGGTACTTGTGTGGGGTATGCCTGTGTGTGTCCGTGTATGCACGTGTGTTTACGTGTGTGTATACATGTGTGCAAGAGGAAACAGATGGTGACTTCGCTACAGCAGTGTTTAACTGACCCCAGTGCAGGAGCTGCCCTGACTGTCTGTGTCCCCCTTTTCAGCAGTCCCAGCGGGAGTTCTGCCTCATGCCACACGCGGGTCCATTCCTGCAGAGCCTGGACTCTGGGTTAAGAGAGGTAAGCGCTCAGAAATAGTAAACCACTGTTTTCTTGCCGGCTGTTTGCCCTTATTAATTCAGGTAGCAATTACCCATTCTGAATATTTGGCAACTAATTAGTTTTCCTGTGGAGATGGCAGAATGGGGAATGCTCTGCTCTGACCTGATCTACTTTCTCAGTTCCCGGGGGCGGGGGTGGGGGGACTGGGGGAGGGAGGGCACCGAGCGTGGGAGTGAGAGCTGCAGAGAAGTCTCCTCAAAGCCCGGGATGCCCTTTAGCTGCTGGGGTCTTGGCTACATATCTTTAGGAGGATAAAAATAACCCACCCAATGTTGGTTTTGTTGGGGCTTTCATGTCACGGGCCCATTTCCTCTGTGGGTGCAGCTCCTGGCAGTGCGCCGGATAACGGAGGAGGTGCTGTCAGTGCAGGCTGAGGGCTGCTCTCCAAGCAAAGCGCTTCCTCTTTTGGGAACCGAGTCCCTCACTTGGACTCGGGATCCATAGGAGACTGGAACCTGGACCGCAGGGACCCGACGCTCAGGGTGAGGGCACCCCTCAGACCCCAAGGGACTGAGGCCTGTGGAACATGCAATTCGGGGGACAGGTTGGAAGAGACACTCAGATGACCGTCTGGCCGAACTCAGCTGGGAGCTGAATCAGAGATCGTTTCTTATCAACCACTAAGCCTCTTGGCCAACATCTGGCCTATATTTGCCTTTTTAGCTCCTGAGCTTTCTGTTGCTGGGAAGAGTTGTCAGTGACATGATCTGGTTCCCGGAGGCACCTCTGGGAAAGGGTTCTAACAGATAGGAGGGTGCATGGATCAAGGCCAGCTCAATCCAGCAGCCTCCTGCATTGGAACAGCCCTCGGGCAGGAATCTATTTTGGGGAAGTGGTAGATGGATGAGCCAACCCATCGCACTGCTTGCTATACCTTTTCTGGTGGCGGGGACGGGGCTCAGACTACCGTGGGGAGTGGATGCAGCTCAGGGCACCACAGACCAGCCCGCTGGTGGGAGAGGCTGCCTCCAAATGCCTCCCCGCACACTGCGTCTGCAGGGATGCAGAAGCCTGTGAGTCAGAGGCCTTCTTTCTGCCCAGCATGGTCATGCACTTGTGTCTGTGAAAGGTGTTCTTTGCCCGATGGGGGCTGGGAGGCCTCCAGGCCTATGTCCCCACCCATAGCCATGCTTTAGAGCCTTGTCTTAGCTGTGGGCAAGACTGGCTGCGCGCCTTCCTCCTTGGACACAGGTCCTCTCCAGAACCTGGGGTGGGCATCAGCATTCTCAGACTGGCACCGGCTGGCTGCATGCCCCCTCCTGCTTCTGTGTCCCTGACACTCAGCATGTGCCTGTCCGTCTGCCCACAGCTGGGGCGGGCTCCAGTCAGCTGCACACAGTTAGCTCAGCTCATCTACTTATTGTAATTCAAGGCCAGGGACCCTGCCTCCTGTGTGTCTGGGGTTTCCCCAGGGCCTAGCTTTTGCTCTGGCTGCCGGCCCTAGCGGGTGGCCGACGCTGGGTCACATGTTCGGGCTGGTTTCCCTAAACTGTGGCAGCTGCAGTTCCTGTACAGATAGGCTCAGCGAAAGTGCCAGAGCCTTGGGCTCAGACCTGGCTGAGTCCCGGTTCTGCCAGTTGTGTGTGACCTTGGGCAAATTCTTTCAGCTCCAGGAGCCTCGCTTTCCTGGTGATTGCTGTATTTTGGGGGTGGACTACACGCGTATTTGTCATTAGAGAGAACCACATGCTCCGGTCCCCAGCGATGTGAAGGGCTTCAGGGAAGAGAGTGTGCGGAGGGTGACCTTTGCAGTTTGCAGCTGGACAAGTGGCCTTGGGCCTGCCTGTAATCCCTCACGTGTCTGTAGGGTGAGCAGGCGTCACTCCTTCCTCCCTGGAGCTGAGAGAGTTCTCCTGCTTTGGCCGGGAGTGACCGGCTTAGAGCTGAGGTGGGGGAGACACCCAGGTGTTTTCCAGGTCACCCAAGGGACAGGGTTGAAACAAGCACCATCACAGAATTCCCAGGCTGGGACATGAAGTGGCTTTGAGGCGCAGACCGGCTGTCTTGCAACGTGGGCCACCGCTTGCTTCCTCCAGGCCACACCTGACCTCGGCCTGGGAGTGAGCTCAAAGCTGCACACACAATCCCATCAGCTGGATTGGGAAATGCAAAAACACCAGGTGCAGGGCTGTGGGTTAGAGTTTCCATTTACATTACCTGGGGCTTTTCTGTCCAGCTCGCCCTTCCCCCACCACCTTGCACAGGCCTTCACTCCCACAAGCCCAGTGGGTGGCGGTTCTTCCCAGACAGTCCACCTGGGGAATGTGAGCACCAGGCAGGCCTGGCCTCCCGCTGCAGGCAGGACACACAGCTTCTGTGGGGGACCTGGCTCTGGCTGGGGAATTTTGACCTGCAAAAGGCAGACAGCCATGTGACAACCGTGGAGGCCAGGATCCTCGGTCCAAACCCCTCATTACCTGGGTGGCCCTGGGCAAGTCAAACCACCTCCGATTTCTCCTCTGCACATGGGGGATGTGAATACTTCCTTAGAGGCTAGTGGTGGGGATTAAATAAGCAAAGGATAAGAGAGGGGCCAGAACGGTGGTGCTTGATACATGGTGGCTGATATAATCATCACCCAGCATCCAGTGCAGGCTCTCTGCCTCTGGCTTTGCGGAATTGGCACAAGTATCACCTCATTGAAATGGCATAACGCTCTCATAATGTAGACATTATTCTTCTTGTTCTTTCCATTTTACCAGTGAGGAAACTGAGGCACAGAGAAGTGAAATAACATGCCCAAGCCACGCAGCTAGTCAGCGGTAGAACCCGACGTTGGAATCTAGGCGTGCTGACTTCCAGCAATGTGCTGGAGCTGTTCCTCTCCCTCTGCTCCCTCAGTGGCCCTGGACGCCCCTGTGGGCCCCAGGCAGCTGGCATGACCCACACGCAGAGCCTCGCTGTGGTTAGCATAGAGCCCTGGGGAGGCCAGCTCCAGACCCTGCTGCTCCATTTGCAGGTGGGCTGGGGCGGGAGAGGTTGTGGGGAGCGTGTGGGCTCCCAAGCCAGAGGCACCTGGCTGTGCTTCCCAGCTGTGGCATTTACACCTGTGGATTTTGATTTTGTCACTAGTAAGGGTATAGTCAAGAGAAGCCACTAGGCTTAGGCTGTTAGCTTCCCTTCCTTGGACTTACCCAGGTTCCCCTTCTGTGAGCCTGGTTTCCTTCTATGCTTTCTTCATTCAACAAACCTTTCTGGGAAGCTTTTCCCTGTAAATCTCTGGACTAATGAGCAAGACTCAGTCCTCACTTGTCTGTTGAAGGGTGTGTGTGAGCGCATGTGTGTGCACGTATTTGTATGCTTATGTGTTGCGTGTGTGTAGTATGTAATTCCAAAGGCACAGGAGTAAAATAAGAGCCATCCACAAACGCCAGAGGAGGGAAGGAGCAAGGCGCTTCCCAGCAGCCCTTGAGTGCAGACACTCAGGAAACGTTTGTGGAATGAATAGGAGGAAATCAAAGGAGGCTTCCTAGAGGAGGTGGCATTTAAGCTGAGGGTCACTGCGTGAGTCCTGTTTTGATTACAGAGAGAGAGAGGCTGCTGTAGGAGCCAGGCTCAAAGACATGGAAATGCCTGGACAGAGGCAGACAGCTCCCAAACTGCAGTCCAGCCAGGGGCCCACGGGCCTTGTTTTGTCACAGGCCGTGTGTTGGGGTTGGGGAGCAGCACACGGTGAGTGAGTTCCTGGAGGAAAGTAATAAAGACCCATCTGTTTGTTCAACAAACATTTACTCGCTATGCACCCGGCCTAGTCTGCAGCTCAGTGAAGACCAGGCTGAGGCTGTTGAAGGAGCTGGCAGACTAGTGGACGTGACTAACCCTGAAGCCACTTGGGGCCCCCACAGTGTCCCCGGGCTGGGGTGGGACTTCTGCAAGGCCCTGGGGTCCCTGAGCGGGGAGGGGGAATGGGAGAAGGAGGGCTGTCCACAAGGGGTCAGGAAAGAGGGCACCACACAGCTGTGGCTTCCAGGCTACGCAGGTGCTGTTGGGAGAGGCAAGGGAGGCCATGCGTGCAACCTGTGGGGCCTCGATGTCAGGGGGAGAGAGTCTGTCAGCGTGAGGCAGCTGCTGGCAGATGGCAGAGGCTGGGCACTTGCCTTTTAGGGCAGCAGTGCTCATGCTGCATTGAGCTCAAGTTACCTGGGGAAAGTGCAGATTCGGGGTCCTACCCCCCTGAGACGGAGTCAGTGGGGGCCTGGGGATGTGGATTTTAGTTTTGTGGGTGTGTTTTTGGCACCCTAGGGAATTCTGATATTAGTTCTTTGCTTAGTAGCCTGGGCAACAAGAGCGAAACTCCGTCTCAACAAAAAGGAACACCTCTCTAGAAGCACATCAGGCATCAAAGCTAGAAATTCTTTAAAGTCCATGACGCTGTTGCTTCTGCCTAGCACGCAGAGGCCCCGGGTAGGAGGCGTGCAGGAGCATCACCGCGAACCTGGAGTTCCCACCTTCGTCAGTCTGCAGCCACCGCTTATTTCCTTTCAGGTCACTCCATTTCTTGTATTCCATTGTGCCTCTCCTCATTCAAGAAAAGTTTCTGATGGCTTATAAAGATATCACAATATGTGAACATGGCATACATTAAATTGGGGTGAAAAGATGGCAAAACAAAGGCAGGGTCGACGCAGATGGGAAAGCAAGGCTGTCGCCTTGGCTGTCATTTCCTGTCCAGCTCCTGTCATTTCTTTCGGAGCATCTGGCTACTTTGAGGGCTGTGTGAAGGATTCGGGGTCAAGCCGCCAGGGCTCCTTCCCCTGCAGAAAACCTCACATCTCTATAGAAACTACAGCTACCAAATCCACACTTGATCTGTTGAATGAAATGCTGTGCTTCTTAGTATGGGAGCAATGTCGAGGAAGTCTTGTCTGGTGACAGGAAGGGCTGTGTGCCCAGTGCCGCCAGCGAGGTTTTGTGCCTGTGAATGTGGGTCCTGGGCTTGCTCGTTAAGCCAGCCCTGAATGGTCAGCGCCGGCTGCAGGGCCACTTGGCCTCTGTGCCTGACCCAAGCTTCCCAGGCCCTGGGGCCCCCAGGTGCCAAGTCATCTCGGAAGGGGTTTTCCAGGAGCCTGAGGGGGCCCAGAGGCCCCCATGTTTTAGGGTGTTTGGTGGAAGAGCACTCAACCACGTTATGTGTGGTCCTTGGCGGAGAGAGATGTGTGCTTCAAGAAGAGCTTCAAAGCAGGGGACTCCACTGGAAGGGAGGCAGCTGAGGTTCTGGAATCTCTGTTTTGTAGATCTCTCCCTGCACACAGTCTGCTTTTGTGTTCCTGATGGATTGAATCAAGAGTGAATGAGCTCCTACTTATCGAAAGCAAAACAGACTAAATGCATCAACCACGACCGCAGAGCCCCCACCTCTCCCAGGAGGGTGAGCCCACGCTGTGTTTTCATTTGTCAGAAATCTATCTTAGGAAGCCATTCCTGAGATCTGTTCTAATTTAGGCCATTTTTTAAAAAAATAGTGCAGTTGATTCTTTTCCCGTGATCTTTCTTTTCTCCATGACTTAAATTTCCCCAGGAACTATTCAGATGCCGCATCTGGGGTTTCGTTTTTGTTTTTTGATGAAATCATGACTTTCTCTAAACAGTAATTATTAAACAAACCAAAGGGAAACCTTCCGTGAGGATGCTGTTTACAAATATCACCACTTTTACAATCAGTAATGGAGGTTGCAAAGTGCAGGATTCTGAGTTCCAGTGGGTCTGAGGGAGTCGCTTGAGTCTTCCAGTTGGTTCCTGCCTCGTCCAGAGGGTGGTTTCTTGCATGGGAAATGGTCTTCAATGCCCTTCCCTCCTCCTCCTCTCTCCTAATTCGATTTTTCCAGGGCTTTCATGTTTGGCTCCCATCGTAGGGTCGGGAATGCCCTGTGCTTGGTGACCATAGGGTGGTGAAGTCACCCTGCTCTGCTAGAAAAGGGACGAGTGCTGTGTTTTGGGCGGATGACCAAGGGCTCACTATCCTGGTGGCTCATTTGCTGGGGGCCTGCGGGCTGCCAGGAGCACCCTGAGGAGGACAGAGTGGAGTTGCAGCTGCCCACTTACCGCAGAGGGGACACGGGGAGTGAGGAGCATCTTGGGAAGGGCGTGGCAGGTGTGGCAGGTGCGTGGCAGGGCCATGCCATTCTGTCTGTTGTGGGACCCTCCATTCAGCTCAGGGCCGTGGATTGAACAGAGAGACAGGTATGGCAGCTGAAAAGCAAGGGTGCTCCCAGGTGAGCACTGGGGCTAGTTTCCCAGCAGGCAATGGGTGGGGTGTGGTGGTCAGAGGAGTAGAGTTTGGGTTGGTGGCTGTGGCCTGGCTGTGGTGCTGGGAAGGGGTGATGGGAGATTGATGGGAGGTGGCACCCACGTGGGAGAGGAGCTGGCATCACAGCCGTGCCCTCGGGGGTTGGCCAGATTGGTGGGCGCTCCAGGGGGAGTGGTGAGTGGGAAACTGCACCAGGAACAAAGCTCTTCCTTCCTCCCTGCCCTTCTCCTTCCCTTCTTTCCTTCCTCCCTCCCCACCACCCTCCTCTCTGTCTCCCTTTTGACCTCCCTCCTTCTCTGCCCCTTTCACCCTCAAAATGTGATCTGAGGGTCCCGGACGCTGGACTCATCTGGGACTGGGTGTGCAGGGTGAAATATGATCCTGTGGACTTTCTGAATTGGGATCCCGGGAAGGGTTCCTCGTGGGCGCCCTGTTAATAGCACCTCTGCTGACGCTGGAGTGTGACAGCTACCGTTTGAAGGCACAGCGGCCTCTTCCCCTGGGTTAGAGATGTACTGTGACTCTGCAGTCTCTGTTGAAGGCCACGTGTTACATGTTAGTGTCCTGTGGGATGAGCAGTGTATTGTCTGCTGCAGAGTGTAGCATCTTCTTGCCCTGTATTAGCCAGGGTTCTCCAGAGAACAGAACCAACAACATGTGTGTGTATATAGAGAGATTTATTTTAAGGATTTGGCTTACACAATTACGGAGGCTGTCGAGTCCAAAATCTGCAGGCTGGCCAGCAGGATGCAGATGGGTAAAGTTTGGGGCTGCGGTTCAAGCCCAGAGGCCTGGCAGGATTCCTTCTTGCTCAGGGAAGGTCACTCTTTAGCCTCTTCAGGCCTTAACCTGATTGGGTGAGACCCACACACACGATGGAGGGTCACCTGCTTTACTCAAAGTCCACTGATTTAAATATCAATCTCAGCCAAAGACACCCTCACAGAAACATCCAGAATAATGTTTGACCAAATATCTGGGCATGGTGACTCAGCCAAGTTGACACATAAAATTAACCAACACAGCCCGTTATGTCTTTCAAATATCCAGAGGTTTCTCTGGTTCTAGAAGACTGCCATAGGCAAGGTAGGGGTCTCAACCCTGTGGAGCTACAGAAATGCATAAAGCCATATGAGTGAGCCTGTTCTTTGTGTTAATTAATCATTTGGCATAGAGTACCCATTTCGTGTCCATCATAGGCAAGTGCAAGCCTTATATAATGTTACCGACACAGGTCACACCTCAGCATCTTCCTTGATGTGAGTGTTCATTTTTCCATCAAACCTATCCACCTACTTCCTCCCTCCCTCCCTCCCTTTTTGCTGTTATTCAGTCTGTATTATTGGGCATCTAGCATATTCCAGGCACCAGGCCAAGCACTGGGCAATCAGAAATGGAGAAGACACATCCACTACCAACAGCGAGCCCAGAGGCCAGGAGGGCTGCAGGTGCAGAAGTCAGTCCACGGAAGGTTGGGGCTGGCAGCCTCCTTTCCCCTCTCAGAGCTTCCTTAGCAATGGCAGGTCTTAACAAACAGCCCACAACAGTCCTGGGTTGTCCTGGGGACAGCATCACATCTTTGTACCTGATGTACCTGTTCTTCTGTACAGAGGCGCCGTGTCCCTTTTCTTCAAAGTGCAGCCGAGGGGCAAAGCATCGGCATCACCCGGCAGCTGGTTAGAATGCAGATGCTCAGGCCCCGCCCAGACCCATGAGTCAAATCTGCATTTTCACCAAATCCAGCGGGTGATTCCTGCACGTGCACGTCTGCTACCTGCTTCCCTGGTCTTCATCCCCTGCAATATGCAGAAATATTTCCATGGAGGATTCCAGAAGAGTTGACAGCCTGGCCACAGGGCTGCTCTGCAAGATTGGAATTTATTCCTAAGCCGCACGGGGAAGCCTCTTCTCAGGCTTATGGGAGGCAGCCTGGAAGCCACTGGTGAAATGTGAGCTGGGAGTGTGAGCCTCTGTGCCTCCGCTGACTTCTGGAGGCATCTCGGGGAGATATGTCACTCCTCCAAGATTGCTTTTTCCTCTGTAAAACAGGGATAATAATAATAAAAAATCTTTCCTTCTGGGTTGTTGGGAACACAAGCAGATCCACAGTGTGTGGAGGGCCTACCCTGAGCCAGGTGTGGCTGCACCCTCACGACAGGCAGAAGGCTGCACTGGAGAAAGCTGGAGCTTTTGGGGCTGGGCCCCTCATCACTGACGCAGGGACAGTGCTTGCTGCACAGACTGTCCCGAGGACTAAGTGAAATTCTGTGAGCAAAACACCCTGAACCTTAGCTGTTATTTTTATAACAATTGGCTTGTGTAACTGCCCTGTGTGCAGTGCCAGCCCTTGACTCATACCCAGAGACAGGTGGGGGCAGGTGGAGGAAGGGATCACTGTTGGCTGAAGCAGTGTCTTCTAGATTGTTCACTGAGGCACCATTCACCTTAGCGTACTCAGGCCTAGATTTCTGAGGTCCGTAAGAAGGTGCAAAAGTTAATGTGCCATGTTGCTAAGTAGATTTCTTTTAAAAGGTGTTCTCTTCTAAGGTAGCGACAGATGTGAGGGTTGCTATGGCAACAGGTGTCTGTTTGGAGAGCACCGCACAATAGGTGAGATGGCTCACCAACAATTTATGGTCACGGAAGGTGAGCTTCCTCCCAGGAAATTTTGGTGAGGGATCACCTTCCTCTGGGTTTATATTTTCCGAAGCTGGTTTTATTTTGTGCCTTGGGAGATTGGGCAGGATGGGGAAGCCTTTGCGTGGATTCAGAGCAGACTCCGTGCACAGAACATGGTCAAAGGGTCAAAGTCTTTTCAAGAATTGAAGGAGATTAAAAAAGAGCCCTGAAGAATTCGATGGTCTAAGATCCTCCGAGAACATTTCACTAGCCCGCGAATTTCTTTGTAGCAAACAGCACCGCAATTTTGCAGGGTTAGGAGTAGAATCTGTAGTTGGCCACAACTTTATTCTTTCCATAGAACAAGTCTTCAGTGAGTGCCTCCTGGGTACATTGAAGGTCAAGTGCTGGGGCGGGGGACCAAGGTGGCATGGCAGGATATGAAGATGAATAAGACCTGGGCTCTGCCCTTCAGAAGTCAAGGTGGGAGAGACAGACGGACGTAGGCTGATTGTGGAGAGGCTTAAGCTGCTATGAACGTATAGCTGGGGTGTAGTGGATGAGTCTGGAAAACTTGGCTGGGGATCATGGAGCATCCTCAGTGTGGGGTTGAGGAGTCTGAACTCTCTCCCACTGGAGATTTTTCTTCTGGGAATGGGATGTGGTCAGCCAGGCCCATCGTGGTTAGCAGGTGAGGGCAGCATGGGAGGGAGAGGACAGGCAGGGAGCTGGAGGACTCTGTCAGGGCAAAAGGTGATGGATGGGCGCCAGTCCTCAGCCCTGCATGCCAAGACTGACCAGGTCCCAGCTAACAGCCTGGGCTCTGCTGGTTCCCCAAAGTCCTGGGAGTTTGCTATCTCTTCTGGGCCTGGGTCAGGGTGGAAAGGTGGTTCCCTGCAATCCCCCCAGAGGGCTTCCAATCCTAGTCAGAGGGGAAGGCCCTCAGTGAAGTGCCTGCATCCCGAGTTCTGGGCTAGAGCCCTCCTGTGCATCTGCCGGGCGCCATTCTCGTCCCAGACTTCTCCTGGTGGGTTCCTGGGCCCCAGTCACCTCTGGCCGGGATCAGATTCCCAGGCCCTGCTCTCTAACCAGGCTGGCCCATCTTCGCCTGGAGCCACTGCCCAGAGACCCAGCATGGCCCGCGGATGAACCCCAGGGATGTAAGCCTTACTGGACTGAGATAGGAGAGCCAGGAGTAGGAGCAGAGGAGGATGTGCCCAGAACCTGCTGGAAAGAGCCGTCGTCTGCAGGAGCCCCCTGGAAGCTCTGCTGCAGCACCTGGCAACCTCCGGTGCAACAGCCATGTGACTAGACACAAACTGAACCTGGGAGCCGGGCAGGGAGCCAGACGGGCACCTGAGCTGTGGATCGTCAGCTCTGTCTAGGGAGGACACGGATGAGAGGACACGGATGAGAGCACACGGGAGGCCGGGCCAGAGGAGCTCTTCTCGCCGTGGATTCTGCACCCTCCTCTGCTTCCCGCCCATGTGCACTTGGGTGCACCAGTGGAGAGCGAGCCCTGGAGAGCCACAGAGTGCCCGTCTGTTCTGGGCAGGGCATGGTCTCAGCCTGCACCCCGCCTTCCCCAGCCATAAAGTGGAGATAAATTGTACCTGCTTGGGCTGCCTCAGTTCACCCAGGGGGTGACTTAATGCAAAAGATTTGAAAGCTCTAACTAGGATTCCATTCCATGGGATTTGAAGGAGGAAACAAAAACATTTATTTTGTTCCAGAACATAAAATTGATACATGTTTTCAGCATACAATGTGGGAAATACACACAAAAAAGAGAAGATAGAACAATCCATTATGCCAGCACTCAGATGCAAACGCCGTTCATATTTTGTAATATTAACTGCCATTCTTTTCTCTATGTGTAGACACACATTTCTACCTTTTATTTCCTTTGGTCCAAATGGGATCATAGTTCATGAACAGCTTTGAAAACATTTCTTTTCCATTTAATAATATCTTAGAAACATGTTTTCTTATCAAACCTTCGGATGTAACATCATTTATGGCTGCCTGTAATTTCATCCTATGTATGGATCCCACATTTTGTTCAGTGGGTGTCTTCGGTGCTCATTTAGGTTGCTTCCAAATTGTCTCTACTGTGAGTAGAGCAGTAGTGCAATGACTGGTTTTGCTGTGCACCTCTGCCTTTTGAACTGGACAGTTGTAATAGGAGATATCTTAGTGTAGGCAGAGGCTTCATTCTAGGGAAATGCGTGCCCAGCTCTCCCTGTCGGCTCAGGCCCCACCTGCCCATGCTTCATGCTGAGCACATGCTGGTCTTTGTCCTGGCATTTTCCGGGCTCTGTGTCTTTGCTGTGATTTTTCTGTGTCTCTTCTGTCTTAAATGTGAAAAAAGGTGCCCCTGCTTCTGAGAACAGAGAGAACCAAGTGACAGGCCACAAATTTCCTGGTGCACCAGTGAATGGCCACTTCGCTTGCTGTCCATGAGCTGGTTGTGAAGTCTGATGGTTTTTAACCTGGACCAAGCCGTGGGTTGTCCCTGCCATTGTCCTGTGATGCTTTCTTCTCCGGCGCCAGCACTGAGCTTGCCTTCCAGGGCTTGTCTCCCACTGTGGTTCTACCTATTCCCCAGCACAGGTGTCCTCCTAGCCACTGATTTCCTGGTCACAGATGCAAAGACCCACCCCTGGAGGGTGGAGGCCCTCCCTGAAGATGGCCCCACCCCAGCAATGCCATTTCCTGCCCAGCATTCAGGACTCCTTGAAGCAGAATTGTAGGGTGCATGCTGGTGCCTTCGAGGGGCAGCCTTGAGTCTTCCCCTGTGAGTGTCCCCACCAGGCAGAGGGAAGGAACAGGAACCACTGTCCACTGGATATCTGTTAGGACCTAGGTTCTGGCCTGGGCACTCACATGCTGACGAATAAGTGTTGGCCTCAGATTCGGGCTGCCTTGTCACACTGCGGTCACTGACGTGCCAGATGGACCATACGATGACGTGTCAGCAATTTCTAACCCATAGATCTAGACTCAGCAGCCCCCTCCAACAGGTTTGGGAGGCATGTCACCCAGCACACAACTCAGCTCAGACAGACTTGGTTTGGATGACAATGGTGGGAATGATCACACAGCCAGCTGCATGGGGCCAGCAGGCAAATTTCTCTAGTCCAGGGGCTGGACTGGCTATGCAGGCTCAGCCAAATCCCAAATCCCACTCTCTGGAGAAGACTCCCATTAACCCTGTGCGTAGTACTGATGTATATGCCAGATGTCAGCTAATTATTACTATTAGTATTCTACCATTTTATTGAGGGCTGACTGACATATGAAGGCTGTCCATATTTAATGTATACAACTTGATGAGTTTGGAGCTAGGCATACCTCTGTCAAACCATAACCACAATCGACACTGTCAACATTTCCACTGTCTCCAAGAGTGTTCTCCTCCCTTCTTTATTTATTGTATCACGTTAAATATTTTTTATGACAAGGCTGGGCGCGGTGTGGCTCACGCCTGCAATCCCAGCACTTTGGGAGGCCGAGGCGGGCGGATCACAAGGTCAGGAGATCGAGACCATCCTGGCTAACATGGTGAAACCCCATCTCTACTAAAAGTATAAAAAATTAGCCAGGCGTGGTGGTGGGCGCCTGTAGTCCCAGCTACTCGGGAGTCTGAGGCAGAAGAATCGCGTGAACCTGGGAGGGGGAGCTTGCAGTGAGCCGAGATAGTGCCACTGCACTCCAGCCTGGGCAACAGTGCAAGACTCCATCTCAGAAAAAAAAAAATTTTTGTGACAAGAACACTTAACATAGATCTATATTTTTAGTGAACATTTAAGTAGACAGTACTGAACAATATTGATAATGGAATACTAAACAATATGCAATACTGAACGATATTGATAATGACAGGCACTAGACTGTACAGTAGACTTCTAGGTCTTATCCACCACACATAACTGAAACTTGGTGCCCTTTGACCAACCCCTCCCTGTTTCCCTGTCCCCCCAGTCCCTGGCAACCACCATGCTACTTTCTGCTTCTATGAGTTGAACTATTTCATTCATAGATCTTTTCCGCTTACTGAGGTATCATTGACAAATAAATATTGTATAAATTTAAGGTGTACAACATGATGTTTGATGCATGTATACATTGTGCAAGGGTTACCACAATCTAATTTACTTATCCATCCCCTTATATAGTTAACTTTTGTGTGTATGTGGAGACAACTTAGGGTCTCCTTACTATCTTAGCAAATCTCACGTATACAATACATTAACTCTAGTTCCCATGCTGTACATCAGATCTCTAGAACTTACTCATTCTGCATAACTGAAGCTTTGCATGCCTTGGCCAACATCTCCCCATTTCCCTCTCCTTCCAGCCCCTGGTAACCACAATCCCACTCTCTGCTTCATTTCTGGCTTATTGAACTTAGCGTAATATCCTTCAGGTTCATCCATATTGTCCCAAATGATAGGATTTCCTTCCTTTGTAAGGACGAATACCATTCCCTGCTGTGCATGTGTGTGTCTATCACCTCTGCTTTATCCACTCATCCATCTGTGGGCACTGAGGTTGTTTCCATATCCCTGCCATCATGAATAATGCTATAGTGAACATGGGAGTACACATATCTCTTTAAGACCCTGATTTCAAATCCTTTGAATGTATATCCACAAGTGGGATAACTGGATCCTGTGGTATTTCTATTTTTAACTTTTTGAGGAACAACCATACTGTTTTCCTTAGAGGCTACACCAATTTGCCTTCCTGCCTACAGTAACAAGGGTTCTCTCTTTTCCATATCCTTGCCAATACAACTTTTTTTGTTTTTGTAATAACCATCTTAACAGGTGTGAGGTGATATCTCACTGTAGCTTTGCATTTCCCTGATTATTGGTGATGGTGGGCACTCTTTCATATACCTGTTGGTCATTTGTATATTGTCTTTGGAGAAATGTCTACTCAGATAACTTGCCTATTTTTAAATTGGATTATTTATTTATTTTGCTATTGAGCTGTGGGAGTTCCTTATATGTTTTAGATATTAACCCCCATTATCAAATATATGGTTTGCAAATATATTCTCCCGTTTTTTGGGTTGCTTTTTCATCTTGGTTATGGCTTCCTTTTTGGTGCAGAAGCCTTTCAGTTTGACATAATCCCACTTGTCTAATTTTAAGTCTTGCTCTATTTCTCTTGGTCTGTAGTGTTGTTTAAGTCTGTTGTTTCCTCATTGATTTTCTGTCTGAATGACCCATCTATTATTGATAGTATTGAGTTATGCTATTATTGTATTGTTTTCTGTTTCTGTCTTAAGACCAGCCTGGCCAACATGGTGAAACCTCGTCTCTACTAAAAATACAAAAATTAGCCGGGTGTGGTGGCAGGCGCCTTTAATCCCAACTACTTGGGAGGCTGAGGCAGGAGCATCACTTGAACCAGGGAGGTAGAGGTTGCAGTGAGCCGAGATCGCACCATTGCACTCCAGCCTGGGCGACAATAGTGAGACTTTGTCTTGAAAAAAATATTGTACATGTTTACTTTATAAGTTTAGCTGCTATGATGTTGGGTACATATACATTTATAATTGCTATATCTTCTTGTTGAATTGACCCTTTTATCATTATGTAATGACCTTCTCTGTCCCTTATGACAGTTTTTGACTTAATGTCATTTTGTGTGATATAATTATAGCTACCCTGCTTTCTTTTGCTTACCATTTACATGGAATGTCTTTTTTCCATCCCTTCACTTTCAGCTTCTGTATGTCCTTAAATCTAAAGTGAATCTCCTATAGATAGCATATAGTTGGATCTTGTTTTTTATATATATATCCAGGCTATATCTTCTGATTAGTGAATTTAATCCATTTATATTAAAGTAATTATTTATAGCAAAGTACTTACTATGACCATTTTAAAAATTGTTTTCTGTTTTGTAGTATTTTTGATTCTTTCTTCCTCTCTTGTATATCCTGGTGATTTGATGATTTTTTTGGTCATGATATACTCAGTGATTATATTATCTTTATTGTGTCTACCATAGGTTGTTTTCTTGTGGTTATCATGAGGTTTGCATAACATTTTTTATAGTTATAATAGTCTGTTTTAAGCTGATAACAACTTCAATTACATACAAATGCTGTACACTTTTACTGCTCCCCTCATTCACTTTATGCTATTGATGTCAAAATTTAATTTATATTGTGCATTCATTAATAAATGTTTATGGGTATAGCTATTCTTTAGACTTTTGTCTGTTAACTTTTAGACTTGGATTAAAAATGGTTAAGCAGGCCAGGCGTGGTGGCTCATGCCTATAATCCCAGCACTTTGGGAGGCCAAGGCGGGCGGATCATGAGGTCAGGAGTTAGAGACCAGCCTGGCCAACATGGTGAAACCCTGTCTCTATTAAAAATACAAAAATGAGATGGGTGTGGTGGCACACACCTGTAGTCCCAGCTATTTGGAAGGCTGAGGCAGAAGAATCACTTGAACCCAGGAGGCAGAGGTTGGAGTGAGCGGAGATTGTGCCCCTGCACTCCAGCCTGAGTGACAGAGCAAGACTCTGTCTCAAAAAAAAAAAGGTTAAGCACCACAATTATAGTATTGCGTTATTCTATATTTCTGTATTTATTTACCTTTACCAGTGAGATTTATACTTCCATAAGCTTTTGTGTTGCTATTTAGTGTCCTTTCATTTCAATTTGAATAACTGTCTGTAGGATTTACTGTAAGGCAGGTCTAGTAGTGACAAACGCTCAGTTTTGTTTGGGAAAGCCTTTATCTTGCCTTCATTTTTAAAGGACAGTTTTTTTGTTTGTTTGTTTTTGTTTTACTTTCAGCACTTTGAAAATGTCATCCCACTTTCTCTCCTAGCCCACAGTTTCTGCTGAAAGTCTGCTGACAGTCTTACAGAGGTTGACCTGTATGTGAAGAGTAGGTTTTCTCTTACTGTTTTCAAAATTCTCTTTATCTTTGACTTTTGACAATTTACATACAGATAGTCCCTGACTTACAATGGTTTTACTTATACAATTTTAACTTTAGATGGTGCAAAAGCAATATGCTATGCATTTAGTAGAAACCATACTTCAAATTTTGAAATTTGATTTTTTCCTGGGCTAGTGATATGTGGTGGGATACACACTCCTGATGCTGGGCAGTGGCAACAAGCTGTGGCTCCCAGCTAGGCACTCAATCATGAGGGCAAACAGCCAATACCCTGCAGTTTTGACTTATCATATTTTCAACTTACCACGGGGTTCCTGGGACATGAGCTCATCATAAGTTGAGGAGCATCTGTATAATGTGTGTCAGTACAGACCTCTTTAGGGTCAACGTATTTGGCACCCTTTGGGCTTTATAAATATGTATGTGAGAATTTCCTACTTGAGGGTGTCCAGTAAGTCCCACAGGCTGGCTTTCTTCACTCTTTTGAATTCTTCTGTTTGTTTTCTCCTCCGATTGGTTAACTTAAAATGACCTGTCTTTGAGTTTGCTGATTCTTTCTTTTACTTAGTTTAGTCTGCCCTTGATGCTCTTCCAATCCTGCAGAGTGGAGCTGGCTGCTGAGATCCACTCCAGGTGCTGAGATCTGTGTTTTGCCTGCAAGGGGGTATGGGGTGTCATCTGTAGGGGCTTGTGAGGTAGTGACTGCAGAGGTGCATGTGGGCTGACTTCTGGGGTCTGTGGGTAGGCCAGTTGGCTGGTGTGATCTACAGATAGGCTGGCTGGTGTGTGGAGGGGTCCACAGCTGGGACAGCTGGCAGGCCAGCTTGTGGGGTCTTTTGGCTGGTTGTTGGTATATGCATGCCAGTTGCTGTGAGCACCAGCCCCTTTTGTTTATTCTTAGTTGGCCCCAGGCAATCAAGCCATGCCAATTTCCTCAATGTTTTGGGCGAGGTGCTAGAGAAGAGAAGTGGGCCTCCTGGGATGTGCCCTGAAAGGCTGGGGAAGCTGGATGCTCACTTTGCTCTCTCTTTCCCTCATGGGAAAAATTGTAGGCCGAGAGCATCTCTCAGTGCTTAGCTGTGCCAGCTTGGGGAAGGGGTGATGTGGGTGAAGTGAAACTACTCTTCTTACCCTTTCCATGGGGACTGTTCTTGTATTTTGTGCCTCACCAGGGAGCTGGAAACTTTCAACTGGATTCTGGAACTCTCTTAAAAATATTTTTATCCATGGATGCTTGTTAAATCCATGTGTCTGTGAAGAGACAAGGGCCGGGACCTCTTATTCGGGTATCTTGCTGTTGTCACTCTTCTTTATAAGGAGAAATCCATCTGTCAGAGGGTTTGGAGCGCTGAGTCCCCTGGTTTTCCTGTTCCGTTTGGGGAAGTGTACCTGGCAGACCTCTTCGGCTGCCTAGTGAGTGTGGAATCAGAGCCAGGGAGCAGGTGATTTGGTTTGAATGCTTACTAACTTCAGGCACTGGTGCACTTATCTCCTATCTCTGTAGTGAGGTGGGCCTGCCACTGAGACTGGAGAATTACAATTCATTCCTCAGACAGATCTGATTTTCTTCTGGATTCCTATGGGTTTCCACGGGTGTCCTTTTCCCATTTTAAACAATAGAGTTTCTACTTGTTTATGCTAATTTCAGAGGGGCTGCCTTTACTTTCTTCATATTTCACATTTATCTGTGGACAGTCTGGGTCCCAGGTAAATGGTGTTTCCTGTACAATTGTTCCAGCTTCTCAGCACCCCGTGAAGGACTCTTTGGGGTTTCATTGAATTCATGTCTATTTATTGGTAGCTCTTACTTTTCTGGGGATTGGTTTTTTTTCTCCGCCTCTCCCCCTCCACCCCTTTTTATTTTCCCCCCCTCCCCCTCCTTTTTATTTCCCCCCCCCCCCCCCCCCCCCCCCCCCCCCTTTTTATTTTCCCCCCCTCCCCCCCCTTTTTATTTTCCCTGCCCCTCCCCCCCCTTTTTATTTTCCCCCCCCTCCCCCCTTTTTATTTTCCCGCCCCTCCCCCCCTTTTTATTTTCCCTGCCCCTCCCCACCCCTTTTTATTTTCCCCCCCTCCCCCCCCTTTTTATTTTCCCCCCCCTCCCCCCCCCTTTTTATTTCCCCCCCTCCCCCCCCCTTTTTATTTTCCCCCCCTCCCCCACCCCTTTTTATTTTCCCCGCCCCTCCCCCCTCCTTTTTATTTTCCCCGCCCCTCCCCCCTCTTTTTATTTTCCCCCCCTCCCCACCCTTTTTATTTTCCCCACCCCTCCCCCCCTCCTTTTTATTTTCCCCCCCCTCCCCCCTCCTTTTTATTTTCCCCGCCCCTCCCCCCCCTTTTTATTTTCCCCCCCTCCCCCACTCCTTTTTATTTTCCCTGCCCCTCCCCCACCCCTTTTTATTTTCCCTGCCCCTCCCCCACCCCTTTTTATTTTCCCGCCCCTCCCCCACTCCTCTTTATTTTCCCACCCCTCCCCCACCCCTTTTTATTTTCCCGCCCCTCCCCCACTCCTTTTTATTTTCCCACCCCTCCCCCCACCCCTTTTTATTTTCCCCGCCCCTCCCCCACCCCTTTTTATTTTCCCCCCCCTCCCCCCACCCTTTTTATTTTCCCCCCCCCCCCCTCCCCCCCCCCACCCCTTTTTATTTTCCCCGCCCCTCCCCCCACTCCTTTTTATTTTCCCCACCCTCCCCACTCCTTTTATTTTCCCCCCCCTCCCCCCTCCTTTTTATTTCCCGCCCCCCCCCCCTTTTTATTTTCCCCCCCTCCCCCCTCCTTTTTATTTTTCCCGCCCTCCCCCCCTTTTTATTTTCCCCCCCCTCCCCCTCCTTTTTATTTTCCCTGCCCCTCCCCCCACTCCTTTTTATTTTCTCCACCCTCCCCCCACCCCTTTTATTTTCCCCGCCCCCCCCCACTCCTTTTTATTTCCCCCCCCCCCCCACCCCTTTTATTTTCCCCGCCCCCCCCCCACCCCTTTTTATTTTCCCCCCCTCCCCCACCCCTTTTTAGTTTCCCCACCCCTCCCCCCACCCCTTTTTATTTTCCCCGCCCCTCCCCCCACCCCTTTTTATTTTCCCACCCCTCCCCCCACCCTTTTTATTTTCCCCGCCCCTCCCCCCACCCCTTTTATTTTCCCGCCCCTCCCCCCCTCCTTTTTATTTTCCCCGCCCTCCCCCCCTCCTTTTTATTTCCCCGCCCCTCCCCCCCTCCTTTTTATTTTCTCCTAGCATCTCATATGCTGCTCAGTCTGTAGGAAGGCACTACAAAAGGCCTTAGCTGGAGATGTTGCTGTTCTGCTCTAGAAAGGGGCTATGACACCAGCATGAGCGATTTTGGGGTGCAAATTCGCAGGTCCTGGAACTGGCGTACTTTTAGGCTTATTTTTTAACATGAAAATATGAGATTTTAAATACCAAATTAGGTATAAAATGAATATGTATTTAGAAAAGGCCTAGGTCGGTGAGGGGCCCGAAGCTTAGCTTCATGAAGCACAGAGGAACTTGGCTGCTGGCAAGGGTGTGGCACAGGTGGGGTGGGTTTGGGCTTCAGAGGACCCAGGATTAAGGATCACGGACTCACAAAGAAGACTTAAAGGTTCTTGTGCCTAAACTTAAAAGTCTCTAACTGATAACACTTACACAGATAATTCATGAACATGCTCTCACACGTATAAATGAAGAAATGCAGAAGAGCATAGAGCGAAAGGGGAAATGCTTCCTCTAATTATGATCGCCTGACCTGCTTTCTCCCATAAACAATCCCTATGAACAATTCAGGGTGTCTCTCCCAGGCATTTTTCTTAACCTCTATATATATATGTGTACATTTGCCTCATTATTTTAAAATGATGCACAGTAATCTATAATATGTCTGCTCGAAGTTTATTTGGACAATCACTTATTGATGAGTATTCAGGTTTATTTCAGTCGGTTGCTTTTACGTGGCAGCAGTTACCATCGTTTTACCTACATTTTTCTGCACATATGGGCATATGGGGATATTTCCATGACATAGACAACTGGAAATTTCTCACTAGGTAGAAAAGTGTGAAAATTAAAATTTTGATAGATTTAATGTTGTCCTTTGAAAAGACTACCACAATTTACACTCCTATCAATCATATAATAGTACATCTTTTATATGTTCTTATCAGTATAACTTTTCAGCAATATAATGGGTAAAATATATTTTTGGGTTTTTTGAATTTTTTTTGATATGGATGTGCTTCATTGCTAATAAAGTTTGACATCTTTTTTTATATGATTACTATTTTATTTATATATCTTCTCTGTGAATTATCTGCTCGTATTCATTCCTTTATTTTCTTTTGAATTGTTGATCCTTTAGAATGCGTCAGTGCTCTTCCATACTGTAGATGTTATCCACGCTGCGTATCCTTTCTGCCTTTCTGCAAGTTAGCTTTAAATTTTGTTTATGATGCCTTTGATCATAACGTTTTTATATTTATGTGACCAAACTTGTCAATCCTTTTCTTATTTCATCTGGTTTTTTTTTTTTTTTTGCTGGTGAAGGGGGAGTAACACTTATGAAACACTTTTCCATCCCTAGATTTAAAAAATGCTTCTTATATATTTATTTCAAAAATTTTATAATAAAATATTTATGAATCCATTTTAAATTTATTTTTAAATATTTTAAATTATAATTTAAAATATTTACAATAATATTTTATACTTTATGTTTATATATTGTATAATATTTATTATAATTTAAATTATTTTAAAAATAATTTCTAAGTCTTTCTATCATTTTTTGAAAGGTTGGTATTTTTTCAGTGATTAGAAACATCTACTGTTCTGGTTATCTATTGCTGCAGAACATATACCTCTAGACTTAGTGGCATAGAATAATCACAACTTGATTCTGCTCGTGAACTCTGAAGTCTGGGAATTTAGGCAGAATGGGGATTGTCTGGCTCTGCTCTACCGTGTCCGGGGCCTCAGCTGGGAAGACTTGAGTGGCTGGGGTGGTGTGAACAGTGGGGAACTGGGATCATCTAGGGGCTTTTCACTGACATGTTTGGGTACCTGGGCTGGGATGACTCAAAAGTTGGGCTCAGCTGGGAACAGTCCTTGGAGTGCCTAACTTGGCATCTATATGGCTTGGGCTTCCTCACAGTATGGAGGCCTCAGGGTGGTCTGAATTGTTCATGAAAGCTCAGGACACCAAGAGCCAGTGTTGCAGCAGAACAGGGAAGAACCTGCATGGCCTTTTGTGACCTCACCTTGGAAGTCAGACATGTCACTTCCATTGGTTGACATGTCACTTCCATTGGTGGACAGTCACATGTCCACCCAGATTCAAACAGAGGGGACATAAACCTCACTTCTCAATGGGAGAGATGTCAAATAATTTGTGGATATGTTTTAAAGCTGCTTCAGCCTCCCTTATCACATATTAAATTTCCGTTTATAATGGATCCGTTTCTAGACTCTTAACATATCCCCGTGGTCTATTTGTTTAACCCTGCTCCAACATCACCTGCTATCCTACAGATTTTTCTCTTAGTTATGACAATATTTTAAAATTTCTAAAATAAAACTTTGGTTAGAAAGTAATATTACCTGTAAGCAATGATTTTTTTAATGCGTCCATTGGGAGTTCATGGAGTTTTTAGGGTGGATACACATGATATTATGTGCTGACATCTTGTAATTATATCTCTACTTCTTAGAGGAGAATTTCAGCACCTGTTGAGTTCATCTACCTCACCCCTGACCATTTATAGGGCAAAGAAGCCCATGCAAAGACATTAAGTGGTTTCACCATGGTCCCCAGCATGTTGGAGGCAGGGCTGGCCCTGGAACCCAGGTCTCCTGACCACAGCATGGTGCCCTGCCTGTCAGGCTGGCTGGATTCTTCACACCCCAGCCTTCGTTGGTTACATTTTGCTCACTAATGATGGTTGCCTGTGGCCGTTGACAAGGGCTTTGGTTACCTGTGTGTATGATGCTGACAGTAAACCGTGGAGCAAATGCACCTCCTGCACGGTGAGACAGCCCCCAGGTAGAAACAGCGTCTTGGCTGGTGCCCCACACTGCGTGGTTACTTCAACCCTCATGCACTGAGCACTGCACCAACTGCCAGAAGAATGTATTGGCCATTTTCATAATTTCTACACTAGATGCTGGGTTTGGGATTTAGAGGTCAGCTGTGGAGTAGGCTGACCTCTTACCAGTGCCCTCGGAAAATGCGGTTCAATTTAATCGTCATTCCCTGGGCTGTTGGGAGCTGCTTGCAGGGAATATCTCCCCGGAGATCTCTTTTCTGCTTTGCCTGAACTTTAAGACCCTCAGAACTTTCTGTAAGAGGCTGGCCTTTTAGAACTGAGAGGGACTTCTCTAACCTAAACTAGGTTAACCAGACTTGGGTATTTGGCAGACATTTTCTTGAAAATAAATGAAGTAAGCCTGTGACTTCAGGAAAAATAACTGATAGTATCTGTTGCCGTACAATTAAAGCTTTCGTGTGAAAATTAGAATTTTAGAAAACTTGTATCCATTGCTGTGAGCTTGATAGCTTCCTAACGCCTCCGGACTTTTCTGATGGAGTTTATGGTCATATTAATGCACTGGCTGTGTAATGAAATGTGTCAACGTTTGATAGATCTGCACACATCAGTGAATCAATATTTGCCAAATGACCAATACATTTGTTGCAAAATCATGAGTGGGTAAACAAATGATCTATTCAAAGTGCAGGATAGCTAATAGATTTTAATGTAGTCATGTAAAAAAATAGGTGAGATGGGTTCTCATTCAACAGTGCAGCTAACCTATGAGAAACTATCATAATTTGAATTTTGGTGTAGTATGGAAGAGGAATAGCCACAATTGTCTGAAAAGTCTATTACAAAAGTGTCTCTCTTTTCTAGCTACATATTTGTTTCAGGCTGAATTTTCTTCACATGCCTCAGCTAAAGTGATCTAATGGCCGAGGCTGAGGGCAGAAGCAGATCTGACAACCTGCCTGTTTTCTAAGTCAGACACCGAGGAGCTTCGAACAGGCGTGAATTATTGCCATTCTTCTCACTGATATTTTTGTTTTGAAAAATATAGTGGCTGGGGCACGGTGGCTCATGCTTGTAATCCCAGCACTTTGGGAGGCTGAGGCAGACGGATCACTTGAGGTCAGTAGTTCGAGACCAGCCTGGCCAACATGATGAAACCCTGTCTTTACTAAAAACACAAAAATTAGCTGGGCGTGGTTGTGGGTGTCTGTAACCCCAGCTACTGGAGAGGCTGAGGCAGGACAGTCGCTTGAAACCACGAGGCAGAGGTTGCAGTGAGCTGACATTGGGCCACTGCCACTCTAGCCTGGGCGACAGAGCAAGACTCTGTCTCAAAAATAAAAAAAAAAAAAGAAAGAAAGAAAATGTAGTTATTTTTCTTAAGATATGAAATTTATGTTTACATGTCATTAATTTGTTATTGTTATTTTTGATACAAGTTGATACATTTTTTAAAATTTTCTGTTTTAATTTGTAATACAGCAAATGCCATCAAATCTAAACTCACATGAACAAAACTCCTGAGGATGCTGAATAATTTTTAAGAGGGCAAAGTGGTCCTGAGGCCAAAAAATCTGAGAGAGGCTGCTTTTCAGAAAAACCTACCTTAGTTTAAACAGTTAAGAGACCTCTGCACAGGCACCTGGTTGGTGAGGCCTACGCCAGGTGCAAGGGCGGCCCCCCGGCTGTTATTACCTGTGAGCTTTCACCAGGTCTGACTTCTGCCTTTTAGGCAAATGACCTGGATCCCGTGGGGCATGACTCGGAGACCACTGGGCGTGTCTCCTCTTTGGCATGCTATTTAAAAGCAAATGAAATGGGCAGCAGTGTGTATTTCTGAACAATGTGTGAAAAGAGAATGGCAGAATAGAAAGTTCAACTGTAACTGTGCAGTGAGTGACGTGGGTGTCCTCTGATGGGACCAGGAAAAGGGAAGCTTGTCGGGAAGACGGGGTGTATGCTGATGTCAGGAGGTCTTGTGTGAGGCTGCTGAGGCCCCCCCCAGATCTGCTTCACATCCGCTTCTCACATCTGCATCTGAGGCCCCGCTGTCTCACCCCCGAGTGTGGAAAAGAGGGACTCGGCTGCACCTTCCCTGTGCCCGCCCGCATTGTTCTCTACACCCTCTGTGCGTGTGCTGCTGAGTTTATAGTCTGGGATTGTGGGTGGAAAGATAGCTTTGTATTTCTGAATGTTAAGAAAATAGAGTAAAGCCACTTCAGTGTACATTTTTTTTTTCCCGGGAAGGTATATCCGTGGACAGTTTTCACCTTTGTCTTTCCTGGGATTGTGTGTATGCCCTCTGTCCCCACCCTGTTCTGGATTCAGAGATGAATTGGACTTGTCAAGAAAGTGCTCAAAGTCTCGTTGGGAACTAGATAGAAAGATCGAAAACTACACAGGGGTCTGAGGGTATCGCTGAGTCATCTTCCAGACAGTGAGTGCAGTGGGCGTCTAGAGAGGGCTGTCCCCTGACGGTGGTGTGGCGGGGTGGTGAGAACAGATCCGGGGAGAAGGAGATTTGGGGGAGCGAGAAAGTGGTCACATGGGGCTGCACAGAAGCAGGTGTTCAGAGGGAAGGGAATTGAGAACTGCTCCCCAGGAGGGCTGGAAAGCTAAGTCCAGGTGACCCAGACGGAGTCACCAGGTAGTGAAGACAAGAGCAGGGTGCAGGTATGGGGAGGCAAACCCAGATGATTTTCTGAGCAGTTGGCTTGTGGTCACAAGTGTTTCGATTTCACTGATCCCGCTGAACGCACACTGCCTCTTGCCAAGTCCAGCCTTGAAGAGTTGGAGTCATCTGGAAAAATTCATAATGAAGGGAGGGAATGAACTTGACCTTGAAGGGCCACCAGGATTTGGGTAAGAAGAATGGGAAAAGCATTTGAGGGTTAGGAAAGGGGTAGATGAAGGCTTAGAAGTGGGAAGGTGCCAGGCATGTGGACCAGGGGACTGGAGCCAGGGGGTGCTGTGGGGAGTGGGCCGGGCTGTGAAGCTGACGGCCCTGCAGGCCAGACTCAAGTGTGGGCCTTGCCTTTTGGCTGTGGGAGCCACGGATGGTCTTTGAACATCAATTAGGACTGTATGACAGGGCCTTCATCATGACACCTGGGAGTGACTGAAGGGGCAACGGAAACGCCAGAACCATTAGGGTTTCTCTTCACTGTGGGCAGTCGGAGAGAAAAGGAGAGATGAAAAAATCACTGCTTTAGAGGAATTGGGGGCTGACTAGAATCGTATGGCGAGGGAGCGGAGGAGTGAGGGATGGTGCCAAGTTTTCGGCCTGACACCAGCGAAATACAAATACGCTTGTGTTTCTTTACATAGCCGAGCGCGCAGATGATCTTTAAGATGTGCTCGTCTGATTTGGCACTTGGATTCTGGGAGGAACAGGAGGAAGAACTCTCTCAGACTGGGAATCAAGTTTTAGCTCCCCTTGGGGCTATTATTATTACCTAAGGAACACAGGCTCCTGGGTGAAGAATCAAACTAAGGACAGTGGTGTCTGTGACCTGGGGTTCTCCGCGGGCCCGCGTGGCCGGCAGCCTCCAGGACTGCCTGGTGACCCCTCCTGCTGTTGTCACGGCCTCTCATGGTGCCCACCCCTGGAGCGTGGGCTGGATCTCGGGACTCGCTTCGCGTGGACAGACCACAGACTATAGCAAAGGTGACAATATGCCACTTCCATGATGAGGCCACATGTCTTGCTCACTGTCACTCATGCCTTTGCTTGGTCACTCACCCTGAAGGAAGTCACTGGCCTCGGGACAGGCCCCCAAGTAAGGAATCGAGGTCTCCAGCCAACAGCTATGTGAGTGAGCTTGGAACCAAATCCTCCCCCAAGCAGGCCCCGAGATGACCACAGGCTATCAGCTTGATTGCGGCTTGTGAGATGCCTGGAGCCAGGGGGACCAGCTGGCCAGTCCCTGGTCCCTGGCCCACAGGGACTGTGACATAATCTACATGTGTTGTGTTAGGCTGCTGAACTTGGGGAAGTTTGTTGCAGAGCTATAGATAGCCCACACACCCAAACTCTCCTGGTGGTGGTGAAGAGCACTGGCCCCGAAGCCAAACGGCTGTGTGCAAATCCCGGCTCTGCCATTTACAAGCTGCACAACCTTAAGTAAATCAGTTGGTTCTATGTGCCTCAGTTCCTTCACCTGTAAAATGGGAATAAGAATAACACCTGTGTCATGGGGTGACTGTGAAGATTAAATGAGATAGCCCCTGCTCATTGCTTGGCATTGTGTTAGCACTCAGTCAGTATCAGCTCCCATCGCCACGATTACTATTGTCTACCCTTGAAGGCCAGCCGAGCGCCCAGCCTGCCTATAACTTCTTACTGCCCCAGCACCTGCTGGCCTCTCCTTGGCACTGTACACTCTGGTTCTCCATTAAAAACTTGAATTTGTTCTCTGAGGGTCTCAGATGTGCAACCTCTTCTCTTCCCAACTGTGTTAGTCCATTTTGCATTGCTGTAAGGGAAGACCTGATGCTGATTAATTTACTAGAAAAGAGGTGTATTTGGCTCACCGTTCTGCTGGCTGTACAAGCATGGAGCTGGCATATCTGCTTTAGGCAAGAACATCAGGAAGCTGCCTCTCATGGCAGAAGGTGAAGGGGAGCAGGTGCGTCACGTGGTGAGACAGGGAACAAGAGAGCGGGGAAGGCCCTAGACCCTAACCAGCAGATCTTGCGGTAACTCATTACCACTGGAAGGGTACCAAGCCATTCATGAGGGCCCCCATGACACAAACACCCTCCTTCAGGCCCCACCTCCAGCACTGGGGATCACATTTCAACATGAGATTTGGAGGGGACACACATCCAAACCATATCACCAGCTCTGAAGGGTCTCCAGGAAGGCTTGGCAGAGTGCTTGACGCAGAATGAGAGGGTGGAGTTAAAGTGGGCAGATGATGAGAGAGACGTCATTAGCTGTGAGCCCACGCAGGCCAGGGCCAGGTGGAGATACTGCTTGCTGCTTGTGAGGGCCTAGACTGTCCAAGCACAGAAGAAGTGCAGAGCCATCTTGTTAATCTGGATAGAGTGAACAGAAATGACATACTCAGAGGCCTCGAGAAGATGCACAAAGCCATGAAGGGGACGTGAAGACAGGTTCTAGGGTGGCTCCCTTGATGCAAAGTGAGTGCTTGGTAAATGTTTGGTGCATGAATGTTTCTTGAATGGAGCCAAATGTTCATTCTTGCCAGTTTAGTGAAGGTCCCCTGAAGTGGTTGGAATTTGGATGATGGGAAAAGAGGCTGATCGCTGTGAATGGCAGAGGAAAGCTGAAAGCCACAGGAAAGGGTTTTGAAGCAGGAACCTGAGCTCGGTGCCGGCACCTCGGGCCGCACACACCCTCCCTGCAGCTGTGCCTGCTCTGTGCTGATGGCCTGGCGCATGCTTCCGAGTTTGTATTTTCTATGGCAGCCAGCTCCCTGGGTGGGCCTATGTAGAAGGTTGGCAGCAGGAAGGGAGAGCTGAGATCCTGACCATCAGAGAGAGAAACCAGCAGCACCTGCCCCTGTCCATGTGGTCCGGGGAGAGTCTATTTATCACCTGTGCCTGAACTGCTGAAATTCAGGTGAGATGAGGGAGGTGCTGGCTTTGGGTCCTGCCTGATTGAGCTCTGGGCAGATGCCATGCCATGATCTCACTCCAGGGGGCTGAGGACCACTGCTTACAGGCATGATGGCTTCCTGGACCCCCAAAGGCGAAATCCTTGTAGCACCCACAAAGGCAGTCAGAGCAGCTGTGCGGAAGCTTGCAGGTAGGAGCTGCCCATTCACACAGTTAACACGCGTTTTCTGAGTGTCCACCCTGTGCTGGGGCCTTAAAGCACTGGGGTTGAGCAAACCCAGACATAGCTCCTGTCCCTGCGGCTCTTTGCACCTAGGGGAGCAGGGCTCCCTGGGGCGGTCTAGCCTCCTGGGGCTGTGGGAAGGCCTGAGTGCCTTTGAGGCTTGTCACGATGCCTGAGAGAGCCACTGGCATCCAGTGGGTGGGGGCTGGGGACCCTCCTGCCGTTCATAGACAGCATCGCACAGTGAAGAATTCCACTGCTAGAAATGCCAGTCAGTTACACCTTCGGGGATGAAGAGTCTCGTGGGAGAGGTAAGCATTAGTTAATTAGCCACACGAATAAGTGAACAGTTACCAGCCCTGTGAACTGCTGTGAAGACAGGGCCCAGGGTGTTCAGAGGGGGAACAGTGCAGCAGCGTCTTGGGGACAGTGGACATGGAGGAAGGAGGAGGGCTTCCTCGGGGAAGCCATGAGTGCCTGAGCTCAGAACCACTGGGTTGAAGGGGTGGGGTGGAGGTGAGGATAAGAAGAAGATCATTCCAGGTAGAGACAATGACATCCCCTAAACCCTGGGAGGGAGGATGTGGCCCCTATGAAGACTGCAGACAGCCAGGGGGATGGTGGGAGAGGAATCCCGAGAGACAGGCCAAGGCCAGGCACACAGGCCCTGAGAAGCTGCGCCGGGGTCCTGGTGTGCACCCCAGGAGGTTTTGGCACATGGGTGACCTGACCACATCTCAGATTTGGGAAGGTCGCCCTGGAAGGATGTGGAAGACGGAGGGGAGGGCAAGTGTGGGGGCAGGGGGCCCAGCCCAAGGGCCACGGCCCTGGCACCCAGAGAGATGGCTCTTATTTGGATGGGTGCGGGAGGGGGGGCACTAGGATGAAGACAGAAGACAAAAAGGGAAGGCTGTGCAGGCCTTGAGGGGGAGGCGGGACTTGGGGTGGGGTAGACCTGGGGGCAACAGAGAGAAAGGTGGGAAGATGAATGGCGGACAGTGGTGTTATTACCACGGGCCTGGGAGCGGGTGGTGAGCACAGTTTCCGGCACGGTGAACCTGGGGACCTCTGAGCCATCATGTGTGTGAGGGGGCGGTGTGGAAGAGGCCTCTGGCCGTGCTGTCCAGGGGTCAGAGGTGAGGTCAGGGCTAGAGGTAGCACTGGGAGAGGCTGGTGCAGATAGCAGTAGAGGCCGCTGGAGTCAGGGGCCAACCTAGAGATGGGGTTTAGCAGGAGAAGACACGGCTCCCCCTATGACTTGAGGCAGTCAAGTTTTAACAGCCAGGTAGAGGACTCTGGCCCAGTCAAAGAGACAGAAAGAGAACGGACAGAGGGGAGGGAGAGGGGATGGACCCGTCACAGACACTGGGGACACACTTGTTTCGAAAGTTGCTTGGGCAGCAGGGCTTAAGGCTGCTGGGACATAGAGTCCGAGGATGACAGAAATGTCTCTTGGATTTAGAAAATGGGGTTGTTGGTGACATTGGCAAGAGTCGCCTTGGAGAAGTGGTGGGGCAGAGGCCGCTTGGCAGCGTGGGGTGAGTGGGTGGAGGAGAGGAAGTGGGGGCGGCCTGGAAACCCTTAGACGACGCCTGTGAGGGAAGAGAGGTGAAGGAGTAGCTGGGGAGGCTGCGGGGTGGAGGGAAGACTTTTCGTCACTTAATTTCGGGAGGGAGAGGTTTCAGCATTCTCCTGACAGATGTGTTGTCCCTCAGTTCCATCCCTTAAAAAGAACAGCTCGTGACTGCAGGTCATTACTGCAAAATAGACACCCATGTGAAAGGACAGACGCTATTATCATCTTCGCTTTACATACGAGGCCCAAAGTGGTTATGCAACTTGCCCAAGGCCACACAGCTGGTAACTAGAGCCGGGATGAATCAGACACAGTTAACCCGAGCCTAACTCAAGGGTCCGGGTCTTAACTCTTTGACTCTTTTGCTCTGCCGCCTTCCAGTTGAGCCTGGGTCATTATCACGTGTCTGTGCCCCTGACGGACGCCAGCCTGTGTGGGAAGGGTGGTCATGTTACCGCGTATCCACCAGCCCTGTGCTGGGTGTTGGAGCTCATGGCAGCCCATTTGTGGTCTCTTCCCAACTCCACATGCAAGGATGAAACCAGCTTCAGCGGGAGTGTTGATACCACCGAAATTGGCAGCCGCTACAGATCAGAGCTATTTTTAATCCCCTCCCCAGGCCCCAGTGGAGCTGGTTGTTCGACATTTACCAGCACACCACACGCTTGTCCACACAGAACACCAAGGTGGGCTCAGTGCAGACCCTCCACCTCTGACAAACCTTCTGCCTTGGTAACTGAGGACCCGTGGCTCCCTTAGAGCTCCCTCACCCTGCCCTGCAGTTGGGAGGGTCTCCACCCCTCAAAGGCCACGGCGACCTGGGCTCCGATTTGCTGAGCCCCAGCAGGGCAGGCGGCAGGAGGGCGGGAAGGTGGCCTGCCATGCCTGGGAGCCCTGGCTGCTGGGCTGGACGGAGCGAGCCTCCCCACCTGCTGTCCCTGCCCCGGCTTCCCTCCTGTCACCCCCTTCCCTCCACATCAACACAGCAGCAGCAAGAGGCGAAGCTCCAGACCCCGACTTTCAGAGCGATCACCTTTACATGTCAAAGTGCAGCATGGTTTAAAGAAAGATGAAGGGAAGTATTAAAAAGGGAGGAAGGGGCCAAGGGCTCTCTCGGGCCTCAGGGAGAACCCAGGCAGGGCTGTGGGCTCCCTTCACGGAGCACCTCCGGGTGCTGGGCTTCGCCCTAGAGAAGGTGGGGCTTTCCATCCATTTTACAGATAAGGAAACTGAGGCACAGAACGAGGAAGTGACCTGCCCCAGAACACACATCGGTGAGGGGTGGACTCCAGAGGCTGCAGGCCTTACGCTTGCATTCCTGTAGGGCCTGGGGAGAGAGAGAGATTGACTCAGGACCAAAAGTTGTTTCCGCCACCTGTTAGGTAGCTACATCTTCCCGACTTCCAGGGCGAAGAAAGGCTTTTCCTTGACTGACTGAGAGACTGGCAGGGTGGTGGACGGCTGGTGTTCTGGCGTCTCGGTTTCCCAGCTGGCTCCCTTGCGGCAACGGGAGGGTTCTGTGGCTTCATTGTCATCTTCATTGTCGTTGCAGGGCCTGCTTGGGCCCGTGTCTGCCACCTGCCTGGTCTAGGCCAGGCATGAAGTGGGTGCTGAGGCATCTCCTCTCCGCCTCCTGGGCTCGGCCGCTGTGGCTGGTGTCTGGGCCCCTTGTTCCAACCTCCAGCCTGCAGTGCCCACTCCCACGTGAAAGACTGGCTCGTACATTTCCCCATTCAGCTGATGGTGAGTGCTGCGCTATTTTAAGCCCACATGGAAGTACTTTTTTTTTTTTTTATAAGGACCATCTGCTACCGGCCCCAGCCCAGATGATACAGTTAGAGCCTACCCACAGCATCCTCCCCGCCTTCAGACAGTTCCAGGAACAGGGGTGAGTCACGCCCAGCTGAACTCCCGTCTTGCTCACCCGAGAGCTGGACCAGGCGCCAGCAGAGGGGGCCGCGCACGTTCTGTGGAGCAGGTGCACTCTGCCACCTCCGAGAGATGGGAAGGGGACCCTCACCCTCTGTCCCAGCTGTGCCCTACTCCCTCTTAGGGACCAAGGCCCGGGTCACAAGTTCAATAGCAGATGCTGCAGCTTCTTGTCACAGCAGCTTGTCCCAGAGCAGGCCACACAGAAGCCACCCTTCTCTGGCTGCCCCTGGAAGCACCTTGGGTCTGCCTTGGTGCAGAGAGGGTAGGTCCCCCTTGCTGGGCTGCTTGGGGTGGTGTCCTGGGCGGACATCCACCTTGGGCCACTGGGAAGATGCGATTAAGCACTGACCACCCCATTTTCTTTCTGGATGAAGGATCAGGGCCCAGGCAAGGCTCCTTCGCTGTGCTCACTCCCCCTCTCCCTCTGACCCCTTCTCTCCTCTTCCCATCTCAGCACCTAGCGGCCCGCTGTGAGCAGAGGTCATCGGGGCAGAGACCCCAGTCAGACTTTGAATCTGGGCTCTGCCCCACATAGGTGGATAGGTGGTGGAACCCAGGGCCAGGCCTATTTAATCCCGAGCCTCCGTTTGCACATCTGTAAAATGGGGATAGTCTGAGCTGCCTCCTAGGGTATGTGAACAGGAGTGGGACGATGCATGGAAGGATCTGGCATGCCACCTGGCTGCTACTTTCTCATCACGAGGGATTCTGAAGGGCCCGCCCTTGGCATTGGCTGAAACGCGGTGGGAGTATTGAAAACGCTGGACCTGTAACTCCGTAGAGAAGCGTTTCCCCACCTCAACGCCAGCACTGTTCTCAATGTGTGGTGGCCTCTCCCTGCCTGAGAGCGGGTCATTTTGGCTGCAGGGAGCCTGGTGAGGCAATGCACGGCCAGCAGGTCATTTGACCTCAACAGCGCAGGCTCTGCTGCCTGCGATTCCATCACCCCTGGACTGGCAGAAGCACTGCCTTTGCAAGAGTCTCAAAGGCCTGGGCTTTTGGGGGTGCTTCTCCGCCACTCCTGACTGCGGGGGGCCGTGGCTGGTGCCTGCTGCGGGGTCACCGCGTGACGCGAGCACAGCAGCATCTCAGGTGCACATGCCCTTCAATGGCCCTGAGGTGCCCGGGAACAGGCGAGGGCCGAGTCCTAACAGCTCCACTTCCTGTCCCCGAGTCTATCTGCCGCTGCTGTGTAGAGTCCTACAGTTTCTCTGTGGTCAGTTTTCTTACCCATTTCCTGCCAGCTGCTACTGGTTTTTTAGTCAGCTCTGACAGCTACGGTAATTGGGAAAGGACGCAGGCTGCTGGGGCCGGGTGATTCACCAGCTCTGGCCAACAGGGACAGGGAGCACAGACGGAGGCACCCCGTCGGTCCCCCTGGGCCTGGTCCCCCAGGCCTCAGTGAGTGAAATACAGAAAAGACCCAGGGGCACACTCATTGTGAACCGAAAGCTGATCTTTGTGTGCACGCGCGCGTGCATGCGACATAAGGGAATTTTTTTTGTTTTTTGAATGCGCCAGAGCCAATATAAATGGTTTCATGTTTTGAGAAGTCAGAACATAACTCCAGGCTGAGTGAGGCCCCTCTCCCGGGGAGCCCCATGTTTTCTCTGAGGTGTAACTGCGGTGAGTTGTCTGTGCCTCAGGTTTGGATATTGGAGTCACATTTAACATTTTATTTCATGGCATTTCCAAAAATGAAGGGAAAACCCCCATTGCAGCAAATGACTCCTTCAAATAGAAAACTTTGACCGTGTCTGTTTTGTCAATGCTGTGGAAGGGAGTTTTGGAGCTGCCTCACTGTCAGTCATCGCCCAGCCGGGTGCCTTTGGTCGCTGAGTGGTGCACTCAGGGGTGGGCTGCTGGCTGCAGAGCAGTGCCCCTCAGAGGCGGGGGCAGGTCCAGCCACACAGCCTCACCTGTCTGGGCCTCTGGATCCAGTGCCTCCGAGTTTTACCTGACTCTCCGGGTGGTCCTGTTGCCTAGTCTAGTGTGAGAAGCACCACTCTAGACTTTACTGGAAGCTAATATTAATTTTTTTGATAGCCGTGGGTTGTGGAGCATGAAAATGATCCTCCAATGCAGAATGAAATGACCCGCTCCACACAGATTTACTGCCCTCCTCCCAGGTACCAGGCTCTGTGCTGGGCACAGCAAGGGACCACCTGACCTCGGGAGCTAAGGGCTCTGTCTCCAGGGGTCCCAGTCTGGAGAAGGTGGATAAAGCAAACAAGGAAGCTTCCTAATAACAAGTTCCCTAATCAGACATGGGCTTTGCTGCCAGGAGCACCCAGGGGGGCCAGCCTGGGGCCCAGGGAGGTAAGCAGGAGGGGCTCACTGGAGCAGTAGGTGAGACACAAACAGTTTCATCCATGGGTAGGAATTAGATGAGGGGGACGGAGAGAGTTAGGAGATGGTCATGGAGATTGGGGGTGCTAAGAATGGCCTTGGTGGGTTTGGGGTCATCCCCACTCTGACACTGTACAGCACAGTCAGCTTGAACCGGTCCCTGACCTCTCTAAGGATCAGTTTTCTCATCCATGCAGTGGGTTTAATGATAGTTCCTTTCGTGATTGTCGTGATACTTCAATGAGACAATAATGCAAAGCGCTTAGTGCAGCCCTCACTGAGCTCAGTAAGGAGGGTGACTGCATCTGAGGGCAGTGGGAGCCACTGAGGGGGTTTCAGCCGGTGAGTGACGGGAGCAGATTTTTTTTTTCTTGAATAATTCCTGGAAATGCTTTGATCATTTAGGCCAGTAGGGGCTCTTGGTTGAGCGAGAGATGCTTGAACCATTAAGATTGCAGGATATAATCATGTGCAAATTTTAGACAATATCTGAAATCCTAAAATGCATTTCCCTTTTCCCATCGCCATGGTTTTGAATCCTAAAATCAACCAAAGGCAGAATCTGACCACTTTCCAAAGCAATGGTCCTTCAGATTGAGAACAAAATCGCGGAACAGCGCTTCATTTTTCCCGTCTCAAGAAGTCACAAGGCCCAGAATGCAAGAAAATCATGGCTTTCGATGACCAGGCCTTGTCGGAATGGCTGAGAAGCTCCTCACCCCCGACCTGGCGCAGTGGCTGCATTCGACTCTCACGGGGCAGGTCTGAGTGGAGCCAGGATTTGCTCTGTTCAAAGATAAAAACCACTGGAGAGGGAAGCAGCAGATCACAGGGAGGATCTCAACCCTACAGGGGCCTGCTCCAGGGTGTTTTGCGCGAGGCTCCATGTTAAATAAGCCTCCATTCGAGCGCAGCCTCAGGACGGCCATCCTTCATTCCTCCCAGTCATGCACCTTCCACTGCCTAGTTCTCTGAGCGCTTCCATCTAGTGGGAGAGACGCCTTCAGCCAACAATTGCACATAGGTCTGGATGATGCCCAGCCACAATCACTCCTCTAAAAGCAAGGAGCTTGCTTCTGCAGAGTCAAACTGAGCTCACATGAGGTTCCTGGAGGCACTGAGGTTTCTTTCCAGTCTTCTGTTTTGCACAGACCTTTTTCTTACTGAGCAATTCACTATCTGCTGGCTTCGGAAGAGGTGGATTGGGTTTCAGGTGGGGGCACCGAGAAGCAGCCAGATGTCCAAATTTGGAGGCAACACAGGCCACCCAAGTGCCTGCACAGGAAAATGTATGCAGCTGCCGCGCCACATCAAAGGCAGGTGGTCCAGGGTGATCCGGGTGCTATTCGTGGCACAGGCGCCAAAGTACTGTCATCCGAAGCATCCTCTATCTCGGTTTCCTCATCTCTAAAATGGGGCTCCATCTAACTTTTCTGCAAAATCTCCTAAGCAAACCACTTCACTAGCCAGCAACGTGTATGCCTGCCATGCCTGGGGCAGGCAGGGCTTTCCAATTTCCTCCCCAAGGTTTTCTGAGAATTCATCTGACAGTGTCTGTAAATGTCCCTCCATTCTCTTTCGTAGAGGGAATGCTCACATTAGAAGAAAGTCTCTTATGACCAGCACTCCCCACTTTCAAGGTAGACTTTTTCTTGGCTCCCACAGCCCTGGGCTGGCTTCTGCACAGCCTCCCAGGGTCTTATCCTAACCCACAAGTTGGATTCTGCCACTGGTCTTGCCTAATTCCTGCTAAGAGTCCCTACGGGAAGACACAGGGCTCCTTCCATCACCTGCCCCCCATTCCCCTTCTGAAGGGCATGTGGCAGCAGCACAGAGCAGCTTGAGGCTCCCCAGTGGGGCCAGGCTCTTCCCAAGTCTCAGAGCCTCCCTCTGCATGCCCTTTCCTCTGATTGGCTCTGCAAACTCCTCTTCATCCTTCAGAACCCAGCTCTGTGATCAGCCCCTCTGGGAGGCCTTCCTCGACCCCCTTGTTCGCCTGATGACAGATTCCCTTCATCCACAGGCTCAGAGTCAGGGACGCGGGGCACCCTGAGGCCTGTTCCTGGTCATCCCGCAGGCCAGCCGGAGTGCCTCTCTCACTTTTGGGGAGCAGGGGCACATCCTCCTTGGTCCCACTTCATGGCCAGACTCCTGTCCATTGACCTCCCCAGCAAAGAAGTCTGGAATTCCTGTTTCAGAAAACCCCGCATGAGGCAGGCTGACTGCAGGGAGGGCTGCCACAGAGCCTGGCAGTGGTAGAGACACCGTTTCAGGCTGAAAGTGGAGTGGAGCTGAGGAGAAGGGTCTCTGGGAAGGAGGGCTCAGCACAGCTCAACTGAAGGCAATTACGAGGGGCCCCGCTTGTGTGTACAGCAGCCAGGGTTGTTCTGCGGTGGGTAGGAGGGTATGGGGAGGGGACGGTGGTCCTGGAGGCCCCAGGGAAGGATGGGAAGCCAGCTGTCTCAAGGATCCTTCTGCCCTTGCTGCCACCTTCAGGAGGGAGCAGTGGCCGTGAGAAAGGAAATGGAGACAGGGAGGGAGAGCCTGGCAGCCCGTCCTATTCCTGCCCCAGGCGACTGGCTTGTGACATTCAGATAGCTCCCTGGGTCTGGTTTTTCCTGTTCCTGAAATTGCTGCTGCATGAAATTCTCTGGGCTAGATCAGAAGTGGCAGCTGGGGAGTGTGCCCATGTGTGTAAAATGTCTCAGCTTAAAGAAACAGGAAATTCAGGACCAACTCGAACTCTGCGGCCCACGCCTTGTTTCCTAGAAAGGAAAGGGTCGATAACACGGGAGGCTGGGGCCCTGCGGTGAGGACAGGGATGACACAGGAGGCTGGGGTCCCCCACTGGGGTTGGGGATGGCACAGGAGGCTGGGGTCCCCACTGGGGTTGGGGATGACACAGGAGGCTGGGGCCCTGCGGTGAGGACAGGGATGACACAGGAGGCTGGGGTCCCCCACGGGGGTTGGGGATGACACAGGAGGCTGGGGCCCTCCAGCAAGAACAGGGATGACACGGGAGGCTGGGATCCCCCATTGGGGCCGTGGATGACCTGGGAGGCTGGGGCCCTGCAGTGAGGACAGGGATGACACGGGAGGCTGGGGTATCCCACTGGGGTTGGGGATGAGACAGGAGGCTGGGTCCCTAGTGGGGTCAGGGGTGACACAGGAGGCTGGGATCCCCCATTGCAGTCGGGGATGACATGGGAGGCTGGGATCCCCTAGTGGGGTCAGGGCTTTGGCCCAGAGAGGAATGGGCTTCTGGCCTCTGTCCTTGCCTGGGCCCAGGGCAGTCTCCTGACCCACTGGGTCTCTTTTCCTCTCTGCTCTAATAGAATGCAGCCAAGAGCTCATGCCTGCTGGCCTGGGAGGGTCTGGGTAGAGGAGGATGAAGCTCTGCTTGGAGAAGCTCTGGATGCTGGCTGCTGCCTGGTCTGGACTTTGTCCTGAGCAATCCTGGGGAAATGGTCCAAGTGAAGTGCAGGGCGACTCCGGGAGGGAAGACAGGTTACAGCGAGATAAGAAGGGGCAGCGGTAGCCTCGGGGTCTGGATCTGGGAGGTTCCTGGGACTGGGCAGTAGGGCATCCATTTTCTTCATAGTCAAGTAAACTGAGGCCTTGAGAGGCCAAGTGCATGGCCCACGGTCCCAGGCTCTTAGCTGCTTGACACCTGCACCAGAATATAGGTCCCTGCACGTGGCCACCTTTCCAGTAGGTGGTCCGAGATGTCCCCACTCTGAATTCTAGGGCTGGGCACTTGGCCAGCTCCCACATCCTCCTCTCCCTTAGGGAGAAGTGCAGCGGTCCTGGCGCCACCCCACACTGGGGCGTCTGGGCTGGAAGTCACCCCAGGAAGCACCTGTGGGCCTGGCTAATCAGGGCCTGATGAAGAACACAGACTTCTAACCCCCAAGGCCCTCAGAATAACTGGGTCTGGCTTCCTGGGTCCAGCTGAACAGGTCTTGAGCTGGGGCTGTTTGGGAGGTCTCTGTTTCTGTCTGCATCTCCTAGTCTGTTCAAAGGAGCAGTGGTTTGGGTGTCCCACCAAAAAGCCGCTTTCCCACACGGGAAAGGAAGAGGCCTGGGGCAGCCAGGTGGGCCTGGGTCACCCCACTCGGCATAGGCCCATCCCTGGAGCTCTTGGGCCCAGAGACACCTGCCTCCACCCCATCGCAGCCAGGATGTCCTGCAGAGCTGAGACCCTCGGGAGGCCCCCGTGACCTCTGACGGGAGGGAGCACCCAGGCAGATTGTGGGGAGCCCAGAACAGCTCACATGGCACAGACTCTCCCTGCCCTGATTCCCCTCAGCTTGTTCCACTTTCAAAAATAGCTAATGAGGAAATTAATTTTGTCACCCAGATGTATTCAGTAAAAACATGTCAGGGAAAGACAATTAACCTCTGTACTGATAAATCCTTCCCAAATTAATGAAGTTAACATTTGTGGATATTGAGAGATTCATCTGGGGAAAGAGGCCCTAAATTACAGCTTCCTCCAGGCTAAGAAGGGGAGGTTGAGGGTGGAAAGAAAGGAGAGAGATAGAAAGAGATGGAGCAGGAGAGCAAAGACAGAAATGCACACACCTAGAGGGAGCATAGTGGGGCCAGGACAGGGAGAGAGGAGAGAGGGCGGGGGCTGGCAGAGACACACACAGAGAAGGAGACTGAGGGAGAAGGAGCTGGGCTCAGCGGGAGCCTGGCTGGGGCCCTCCTGAACGTTTTCCATTGGTCCAGGCGTTCACTTGCAGTTGACTTGCAGAAGACTCGACAACTTCAACCAGAGAATGAAAAGAGCTGAGGTATTTTTCAGATGTAAAGTTTTCGGTCCCCCCCTCGGCCTGATGTCTCTCTGCCTAAGTTCTCTGGATTCCTTTCTCCCCGGGAGCCCAGGCCCTGGGAGCTGACTTGCCAGCAGAAGGGGCTGGCTGGCTGGATTGGATCTTCCTGAAAATGTTCAGCCTGGCGTCCTGTGTTTCCCTGAGAGCAACCGAGTGAGTCCTGGTGTCAGCAAGTTTAGCCTGTCACCCATGCAGGAGCCCCTTCACTTTCTCCCCTTTCACCAAGAGCAGTCACGCCCCAGATGCAGCATCTTACGAGAGGTGAGTCTCTGCCTGAGTTGGACCCTTTGATCCTAGTTAAGACTGGCTTGAAAAGACAGGAAAGCTTAGGCCACGTGGACAGACAGGTCAGGGGGTGTTGGCAAGCTGACGGTGACGTGGCAGGGCCCAGTGTGGGAGGAAGGGGCAGCCCAGCCCAGACTCGTGCTCTCCCGACCCTCTGCAGCCTCAGCCCCATCTGAGGAGCCCCAGCTTAGAAAGCAAGTCTGACTCTGCTCCTGGAACAGAGATGAAAAAGACAGCTTCCCAGGAGACCTCCAGTTTTGGCGATGTCAGGTCGAATGGCTGAGGGGCCTTGTGACCTCCTGAGTTCCCGTCACGTCCAAGACTGGCAGGAGTCGCCTGCAGAACTTCACTGCCGTGCTTCTCTCCAGAGGGTGTGATGTAGCCATCAGACCCTAGCCAAAGGGGCTGCTTTGCTCTTGCCTATTTAAAAATTATGCTTTTAAGAATCTCTCCCAAGAGTGTGACATGCAAACAGGCCTGGAAGCAGTGATGATTTCAAATCCCGCCAAATGACCGATTCTGGGAAGTAGGGGTCAGGATGTGTGGGGGCTGGTGTTGCTGTGTGGAGCCCACCAACCAGGAGGCCAAGAGGCCAGGAGGAGATGGGAGAAGGACCTGAGACACACGGGCTGTGCTTCTTTCAGGAAAACCCAGGGTTGATGACAATGATCAGCAAACAGGAGGGGAGGGAAGGGAAGCCTGGTGCCCAGGGCCCCAAGACATAGCTGGAGTCTGGCCTGGGCCCCATTTGGGAAAACTCAGAGGGTTGGAGGAGGTGTCTGGGGAAGAGTCAAGGGTGGGAGATGACCGAAGTGGGGGAGGCCGTGCCTGGAAAGGAGAAAGCTGCCTGCTTTGTTTCTACACTTGAAAAAATGCCAGCCAAGTTAGCCTCACAAACACTGTGGGCACAGATGGAAGAAAACAAGATATTAGGTATCTGGAGCTGGATTTTTCCGATGACCGGGCAATTACTAATCTAATCTTCCTAGGCAGAGTGACGAGCTTGCAGATTGCAGAGAGTGATAGATGTTACGTATCTTGAGTTCAGTTGGGCCGTTGCTCTTCGCTGCGTGACGAACCTCCCCCACCCCCAAACCAGGAGCTAAAGGGAACGTTAGTCCCGTTCTCTGGATGACAAGCTGGAGGACCAGGGCCTCCACGGGCCATCACATAGAGCAGGGGCTCAGGCCTGTGTGATGGTGTCATGATCTCCAGGAATGGAGAACAGATGATGTGTGATGTTTTGCAGAGGGCATCCAATGTGGGTGGGAAGGGATCCGCCCAGGGAGGAAGGATCTGGACTCATGGGGCCGAGGTGAGGGGGGTCAAGTGCCTCGCAGGGCCAGAGGCACTGGCCGGAGGGGCTTGCCCAGGTCCTGGGTGGTTTGGGCCTGTTCGTCTCGTGCCTTCTCCAGGCCTGGCACTGGGCTAGGATGTGGATCTTATTCTGTCTCTCCGAGGCAGCAGTGGGGCCAGTACTGCTGGGTGAGCACAAGCCCGGGGCTGCCGCCGACTTCAACACCGAGCTCTGGGCCTCCCACGTGCCTCCCGCCCCCCGGGCCGCTTCCCCCAGAGATGAGTAAAGGACTGAAAAATTAGAACCAGGAGGGAAGTTTGGGGGAAGGTGAGGCTGCAGGCTGGTGGTGAAGTCTGCAAGCACAGGAGGATTACGGCTTTTTACACGAAGGGTGTTGGGTGGGTGGTTCTCTCTCCTCTGCTCTGGACAGAACACAGGAAGCTGGCTTGGATGGCAGCACCGAGCCTTCGAGCTGGGGTAGGGAAGAGATCTTGCCAGCAAGAGGCAGATATGCAAATGAGTTACTAGTAAATCTCCGTGTGTGGAAGTCTCAGAGATGGGCTGGTGATGCCTGGTAGCCGCGACCACCTGCAGCAGAGTTCCAGGATGTCTGCAGGGACCACCATGGGAGCCCCCCAGGCTGCGTGAGAATCCCCACCAGTCACGGAGTCAGTCCAAACCTTGGTGTCCCTATCTGTGTATCGATACAAACGTTTCTGCTCATGAGACTGCTGTGAGGATTGGAGAGATACTGTGTGTTTTCAGATCGAAAGTACCACACACGTGCTACCCTCAATGCACACATGTGCACACGCATGGACACTGACAGATGCGCTGGGTCCAGATGAATCATGGAGTGTGCTGGGGTGTGCTCTGCTCCCTTCCTCAGCCCCCTTCCTCTCCCTGGACTTTCTCGAGTCAGAGCAGAGATCCCCTGGGGCTGAGTTCAGTTGCATGGAGCCAGGGGAGCCACGAGGGCCTGGCGCTCTACGCCTCCCTCCTGGGCTTTCTCCCCCAGGCCTGGGAGCAGAGGAGACATGGAAACAGCTGGGTGGATCCAGGCAGAGGTGAGAGTATAACCAGCAAAGCAGCATTCGCAGGCCGAGATCTCCTCCCCCCGCCGCAACTTACTGGGAGTAGGGCCGTTTGCACAACCAGGCCTGGACGTTCATCAGGAGCTTACCCAGAGGGTGGCTGGGGGCCCAGGACCTTTCTGGCTGCAGTGGCTCCAGGCCTGGGCCGTCCCTCACCCGCTCAGCCTGGACTTAGTCCCTGCTAGCTTGGCCCCATCTCGGGACTGGCCTGGGCTTGGGTGGGGCCATCCTCTGGCTCCTGTCTTTGCTGACCCTGCAGGCCAGCCCTTGCAGCTATAAGGGGTTAATTAACAGTCACGCCGGGCAGAAGGGTGGTAACCAAAGGGGAAAAAGTGGGGAAGTGACAAAAGTTGAAGAAATCTCACAGGGCCCTCACAGCTGGGGGCTCTAGTTCCTGATTCTCTTGCTGAGACGGTGCCTGACGGCAGCCCTTGGCCTCTGCCTCCCCTTCCACCCCCGCCAGTGAGGGTGGAACCTCCCGACACATCCCCCCAAGCACCCCTGACTCAGCTCCTTCCACAGCCTGCAGATCCCGCAGCGGGTGGCCGTGGGGCTGGGAGTCTGGTCAGGGGTCAATTGCATTTCCTCGCTGGTCTGCCCTGGATGCTTCCTACTTACAGGCCAAAAATCTGAGTCTCAGGGAGGTCAAGTGACCAGCGATGTGCCTGAGCTCATGGCCAGTGGTGTGGCTGGGATCCAACTCCCGCCTGTAGTGGGGCTATGCCGCCGAGTTCCTTACTCCTCAGCTCTGCAGAGGGGTCTGGGGAATGGGCGAGAGGGTCCCAGCCAGGAAGGCTGTCATGCATGCAGTGGAGCTTCAGGGCACCCTGTCCTGTCCGGGGTGGGAACCTGTGAAGGACTTAACCTGACAAGGGACAGAAGTGCCTCCCCAGGAGGTCTCGTCCCTTTGAGCAGCCACTCATGGACCCAAGAGGATGGGAAGCACCTGCAACCCTCTCTCCAGGGAAGAAGCCCTGACTCCGGGGGAGAAGGCCTCCCTTGGGTCTTCTCTTGGGTCCTCTTGCTGAGACTTGGACCCAGGGCTCACGCCCATTGGCCTGGGAGTGTCTCTCCTGGTCCTCCTGCCTGTCCTGTCCTGACAGAGCGGACATGCATTTCTCCAGTGTGAGTGTGACCACATCGGGGCTGAGTTTAAAAAGCCAAGTCCCATTTCTAGCTGGTAGAAGGAAGCCACACGGGGTGGCGAGGAGGTGGGTGGAAGAGGGGGGCCCGGCTCCTGTGGGAGGGCTGCTGTCCCGCTGTCCCCCTCCCCTCCAGGTCAGCCCTGGGTCTCCCTCTTCATCCTGCCGAGCATTCTCTCCGTGAATAAGGGAGATGATTCCAAGAGGCCTGTAGCGGGTCCTGGGGCAGAGGCTTCGAGTTTAATTTTATCATGAATACATTTGGTATCGTAATGAGAAAGCACAGTAATGATGATGATGGTAACAAAGTCACTCATTCAACATCGACTACATGCCACAGCACACCCTAAGCTTGGACACTCTGATGTAATCCTTCTCAGAACTTTGTCATCCCTGGTACTGATGAAGACGTTGGGATACAGAGAAACGTGCTGAGTTTCCACGGCTGGAGAAAGGCAGAGCTGGATTTAAACCTGGGACCTGGAGCCCCACGCCAGCCCTTTCTCTATGTGGCTCCTTAAACCTGTAGGTGATCGGCTCCATCCTTCAAGACCACACTTGGGGTGTGTCAAGGGTAAAGTAGGTTTATCATCTTAAAGCTCTTCTTCGTGCTGAGGCTAGAAAAAAACCCGATTGCTCACCTCAGAGCTCACGGGTGAATAAATCACCATTTGCCAATTCATGCGGGGCCAGGGAGACGGTGGAGACACCCACAGTTGAGGGGCTGTGCGAAAGAAAGGCTAACTCTAGCTCAGTAAGTTTTTAGCCAAGTGACCTTGGGCAAAGTCCCTAATCTCCCAGAGCTCCAGTTTCTTCACCTGTAAAATAGGTGTGATAATAGCTTCTGGCAGGATTTTTGAGTCTACATGGCTGCCACGGCACGGTACCCCGAACTGAGCAACCTCAACGACAGAAATGTATTGTTCTGCAGACCCAGAGTTGAAGATCAAGGTGCGGGCAGGGTTGGTTTCTTTTGGGCCTGCGAGGGAGACTGTTCCAGGTCTGCCCCCAGCTCCTGGTGTTTTGCTGGCTATCTCTGGTGTTTCTTGGCTTGAAGAACATCACCCTGATTTCTGCCCATATGGCTGTGCTCCTGGGGGATAAGACAGAGTGTCACAAAGTGGCCTGTGCTAGGCCAAGATGTTGGCTCCATTGAGACAGAACCATGTCCTGTGTGCTCAAGCTCAATCTATATTCCAGACCTCTAGGGAAAGAGATGGGTGAACGCTCTGGTTTCTGTCTTTAGTTGACCCTAGGGTAAGGGCCATACCCTCTGTTTGGGCCAGATTGGGCTGCTGGGCTGGGAGTCAGCTCTAAGAGCCACAGTGTGGGCCTTTCCCAGATCCCTCGTGGAATGGGGTGAGCAAGCTGCTAAGCTGCTAAGGACAGTGCTGCCAGCTCTGCGCTCCACCAAGCTCATTTTTATCCATTTCATTTTTGCTTGGCGAATAATAATTGTCTATATTTATGGGGCGCAATGTGATGTTTCCATACATGTTTACATTGTGGAATGATTAAATCAAGCTAATTAACAAATCCATCACTTCAAAAATTTATTTTTTATACAGAATGGGGACTATAATAAATAAAAGATGCATTGCATATTTCACAACTGCTAAAGTGTAGTAGATTTTAAATGCCAGCTTCACTCTCTGTAGTCAGGTATAGACATGCCCACCCCCGCCCCCATGCCCTTTCAGCAACAAAAACATACACACACATGCATGGATATGGAGCTATATAGACACATGACTCGATACTTGAAGTGGTGCCACTCTTCGGGACAATGTTGGCTGTTTACTGAGTTGTGACTGAAGATGCTTAGAAGATGATCAATGTGCTGATGAAATTCCACTTTGCACTGGGCTGTAGCAGTCCAGCCCAGCCAAGTGCAAAGAGCTGATATTGTATTGGGAGCATGCTATGGTAATTCTGTGTGTGGTGGTGGGGGGCCTACTAAAGTTAGATGGGTAGATCCATGGTGATACTTCATTCACCACCTCTGTAATCTAAGAACAGAAGCTATGACATGTCTATTACACATCAGACACTGCTAGCAGGTTCTTGCAAGGGAGATTATTATTCTCATTTCCAGAGAAGCATACAGTCTTCAGAAGGACTAAGTATTCTTAATGTCTGCTGGTTTATCTGTTCTTTGAATAGATCTTTTGCCCATGCATGATTTTACATTGTCATGTTAAATACTGGTTTACTGAGTTATGAAGATCTCCCAAATGTTGACACATTTCATTGTTCAATATCCAGAAGCAGCCGTAATTAATATCAGCATCGATCTCTGTGGAAAAGTCTTGGAATGCTCTCAGTCAAGTACAAGCTTCCCCAAATTCTAATTTTCACTTGAAATCTTAGATTTTGTTGTTGACAATAAATGCAGTCAGTTGTTTGCCTTGAATGAACAGGCCTACTTTGTTTATTTTCAAGAGGATGTCTGCCAAATACCTAAGTCTGAAGAAATATAGTTTGTCAGTGTCAAATAAAAATGATATTGCATGAAAAAAGTGGCTAGTTTAGCTTGTAACTCACATAAGTGCTTTTCCTGTAGTCAACTTCTCACTTCAGAGCATAGTAGAAGGCTGTATGTGTCCTTCCCATCTCCTCACACAGAATATTAGAAATATGTCATCAAGTATAGAGACATAACGAAATTAATGCTTTTTCCTGCTTCGTCGACAGCATTCTTCAGTGAAACTGATGTGTGTTGCAGGGGAGATTGCAGTGACTGTTAATATGGTTTGGTGCCACTGCCCATTTCCTTGATGTGTGCAGTTTCCTTCACTGTTGCTTTTGTACATGTGTGCAAATGTCGACACAGGGAAAAAGCAATATGCTCCCATTGCTCTCTCTCTCTCTTTCTCTCTCTCTCCTTTCCTCTATCTATCTGTCTGTTCCTCTGTCTTTTTATTTTTAGCCCATTCTTTCTCATTCTTTCAGCCTACACCTCTCTCTGTCTCCCCATTCCTTTGTGTCTCTCACTCTCTTGAACTGTCTCCCTCTGTGTTTCTCTTTTCCTGATCGTTGCCCTGCATCTCCTCTACCTCCTCCTCCTGCCCCCTCTCCCAGTGCCTGGATGTGTGTGGGACCCTGTGTGGGTGTGCAGATGGCACTCACCATGGTGAGTGGGGGGGCACTGGTGTAAAAGATCTCTCCTACAAATGCAGAGCAGTACACAGCCCTCTGTCCAGAGAAATCCTTTTCCTTTAGAAACTCACCAGCCCAGGACCCCCTAGCATTGGGGAGCCACCTGGTGGATGCTGTGAGTGCCAAGGGCCCTTCCTTGCCTCCTCCCAGCCACACTGTTCTGCTGTGTGTCTTTGAGCCATGGAAGAGGGAGAAATACCATCTCGCTCCTTCTCATTTTGAAGCAGCTTGGATTTGGTGTTTGTGTTGAGCAAATTAGTCTAAAGAGATTCTAATGTTTTTTGTCTCAGATGTGCTTGTTGTGTAAATATTTTCATCCAAATCATCAGAAGAATTATTACAGTTTGTTTTGGATGCAGTGGCTCATGCCTGTAATTCCAGCACTTTGGGAGGCTGAGGCAAGCAGATCACCTGAGGTCAGGAGTTCGAGACCAGCCTGGTCAACATGGTGAAACCCTGTCTCTACTAAAAATATAAAAATTAGCCAAGCGTGATGGTGGGCACTTGTAATCCTAGCTACTCAGGAGGCCGAGGCAGGAGAATCGCTTGAGCCTGGGAGGCAGAGTTTGCAGTGAGCTGAGATTGTGCCATTGCACTTCAGCCTGGGCGGCAAGAGCGAAACTCCATCTCAAAAAAAAAAGAATTATTACAGTTTGTCTCAGAGAAGTTTTGCAGGACAACCCGTGTAGATGGACACCTGCACCCTGCTGGCACCCTCTGAAAGAGCCCTGCCCCTCCCTCTGTCCTGTCCAATCTTCCTTCCCTTTTCCCACTTGCCCAACCCCAGTTGATGTCTGTTAAGATGCAGCCCTGGCTATTTTTGGAGGAAAGGCAAAGAACATTTATCAAACTCTTTACACGTGCCAGACATGGTCCCAGAGCTTTAGATACATTTTTCTCATTGAGAGGTTATAGCACCCCTGCACACCAAGAGGTGGATATTATTTTATCATTCCCATTTTACAGATGAGCAAACAGAGACTTGAGGAGTGGATAGTGACTTGTTGACCAGTGGCCTGGCTGCATGATCCAGGCACAGTTGGATCTAGGCCTGGCTGCATGACCGCAAGCACAGTTGTTGGAGGTTGAAGCAACTGGCAGCAGACAGAAAGGCCAGAGGGTATTCGTGTGTGTGTGCACAGGTGCACACATATGTGGATTTGCACTCCTGTGTATACACGCATGGGGCAGGGCTGGGGTTGGAGGTGCTGCAGGAACAGGTGTTGGGGCTGAGTGTGGAGCTCTGGGGAGGTGGCACTGAGGAGTCTGGCAGTTGTCCTGCATGTGGCAATTTTCTGTAGGAAAGTGTGTGGTCAGGAGTGTATTCTGGAAGGCTTACCTGGAGAGGAGTTTGGAGGATGGATTTTGGGATGGAGGAGTAGAGGGGAGGACCGGAGGAAGGATCCCAGGTAGGAGGCCATTGCAAAAAGCAGGAGAAAGCTGATGACGACTGGTGGTGGCAGGTGGTCTTCCTGGGGCCCGGATACCTGAGATGAAGGGGGCAGGCTCTCCAGGGCCAGGCAATGGGCTGGATGTGGGGGCTGAGGGGGAGGGGAGGTGGCATGGCACCCAGGCTTCTGGCGAGGATGCTGTGTGTGCATTGAGACGCCTCCCCAGGAAAGAAGGCACAGAAAGGGGGAGAAGGGGTGGGTCTAGGGACAAATGGGCTTTGAATCCAGGCCTTTAAGATACCAAAGCCCCAATTCTCTTTTCTACTGTCCCAAAGCTACTGGACTGGAAGTGAACACTCCATCCCTGGGGGTATTCAAGCCTAGTCAGATGGCCTGAAGTTGATCACAGGTCCCTAGAACCCAGGATGTGGGTGGGAAATGGAAGACCGCCTGTGTGCGGGCTCACCTCTGCCTGCACTCTCGGAGTCTGTTTGTCCTGTGGAAGTCCCTTTGGAGATGAGGAGCTGCTTTTTAGCTCCTTGTCACCACCGCCTGATGGATCTCATTAGTCCTGCCCTCCAGCTGACAAGCATCAGCCCCTCTGACTACAAGATGGCTTCACCTAAGTGCTTCCCTCTGGCAAAGCTAAATATTAATTATCTCTCTTTATTTCATGATTATTTACAGGCGCTAATGTCACCCATCATGGAGTGGGAAGTTGGCGCCAGGAGACATGAAGCAGTGCTAAGTCAGAGGGAGCTGCAGAATGTCCCTGACATTGGAGAGGTGGCTGCTGCCTGGGTAGCTCGGCCCGCTTGTTGCTGGGGGTGCCTCTGAGTGATGGCCCGAGTGGCTGTCATCCCAGGTGAAATTGCAGGATCGGAGGGAACAGAAATAGTTTGCTCAACCTGGGTGCTGAGGCGAGAGCCAGTCCCGTGGAACCAGAGCTGATCATTTGTGCAAGGCTCAGCTGAGAATGTGTCTGTACGTTTCAGGTTTTGGCAGGTGACTACACATCGAGTGGACCCAGGATGTGCCGGAAACATGCTGGCCCTGGAGCGAGGACTCAGAAGACAGGGCCCCCCGTGTGTGGGTGGGTGGAGGTTTAAAACTGGACACAAGTCTGTATCATAGAACTGCCCCTGTGGGCGTGTTGTATTTGTGCGTGTTTGTGTGTACCTGTGTGTGTGTGTGTGTGTGTGTGTGTGTGTGTGTGTGTGTGGGCGTGGGTGTGGGGGACATTTTGCCCATTAGAGGGGATCCCTGGACTAATGGAAAGTAAGAGGAATAATGTCCTTTGATGAAAGGTCCGTCTCCTTGTGTGACCCACGTCCTTGGCGCACAAATGCTCACTGAATCTCCACTCTTGGTTGGAGATGCACGCCGGGGAGGCCTCCGCTTGCTGCCGTGTGAACTCTGGTAGATGCTGTCCCTGCAAAGGGTAATCTCTGACGGAAGGCGGAGGAGCGGGAGAAGGTCAGTGTGAAGCCTGGAGCTTCCAAAAGGGTAGGCAGAGAGGATAGCCTGTCATGCTAATTACTTCCAAGTAATGTAGCAGATCTGTAATTATAATATGAGGTCATCTTAATTTGAACGATATAAATTAATGTCTGATTAGATACCACCTCATCTTTTAGAGACTTGCCATAGTTCAAATGGAAAACCTTTCAACTTCTCGGTGGTGAGCTTTGAAAATCTCATCCTCTCTCAGGTCTCTCTCTCCCCTTGCCAGCCCTGTAGTCACTGGCCTCCAGCGGCGTGCAGCCTGTGTACTGGCCCTCCTTGGCTCTTCTGCCAGGTAGAGGGAGAGGCAGGGCTGGAGGTGGCCTCTGGAGGAGCCAGCAGGGATTTGGAGGGGGCTAGACTCCCCCCTTCTCTCAGAGAAACTCCTTTTCCTGGGAAAAAGTGTTATAGAGGATGGAAGACTCACATTAGGAACCAAGACACCTGGGCTTCAACCCGGGACAGCCTCTGAACCACAGACCCTCCTGTGAACACCCTGCCTCTCTGACCCTCGGACTCTTCATCTGCGACTTGGAACACAGGTGGTGCTAGTCTGTGAGAGGAGGTGAAGAAGGGAGGCTGGAATGGAGCAATGTTTCTTAACATTTTTGGAAGCCTCATTGCTCCTCAAGCTGGGCTGAAGGGTTTCACTGCCAAAATCAAGTCATGACCTTTCCCCCTGGCTTGTAGGAACAAGGGCATCAAAAGCTACCAATGGCAAATGTCCCCATGTTCTCCGCTTGCCCTCTCGGGGGACTGCAGCACACTCGGACCCTGCCAGGCTCCTCTGAGCACGCTGGGAGTCAGTCCACCCTGCTTGCCCCTTGTCACTTCCTGCCCAGATTGCATTGTTGGGCTTTTCCACAAGTGGCCTCTGGCTGAGAGGATCTCAGCATCTCTGCGGGCCCTGCTCTTTCTGTCTGGCCTCTCCCCAAGTGTGACTGAGCCCCTCCCTGTGTCCCCAGGCAGCCATCTTCAACAGCTTTACTGAGGACGATTACATCGGCTCCTGGAGCCTGCCTGCTGTGCCAGCCTTTTAGAGGGTGCTGGTGGGGGTGTTTCCTCCCTGCCTTGGGGGTGGGGGCAGGGCCTGCTCTTCTGTTCCCTCCCCACCTTGTCTTCACTCCTGTCTCCTGTCTCACCTTTTACATGTGAAGCAGAGCACCTAAAACTTCACACTGAGAAATCTGCATTTAGGGCAGTTCACCTTTTTAGGGCTTCCCCCATATAACGGGAAATACTCAAATACTGCGGCCCACATCTGCATGAATTAAAAGGCTCATCTAAGAGAAAATCTTTCCAAAGGACAGAGTTCTGTCTCAGAATGCAAAAAATGGGTACATTTACCAAAAACAGGCTAATTGATGATGAAAGTTGGCTCAGTCTCCCTCTAGAATAGAATGTTCTCCATTTTAAGTTTCTCTTTCATATGTGTTTTAATTAAAAATTTAAAATCGTGTTAAAACACACGTAACATAAAAATGACCATCTTAACCATTTGTAAGTGTGCTGTTCAGAGGCATTAAGTTTCTCTTCTATAATTTTTAATACCTTGGGACTTGTTACCACCTGACGGACTGCTTTATTCTATGAGATCCTATTTTAAGTTGAATGTCTGTGCTTCTGGGTGTCCCACAGAGAGCACTGCTCCTCCTGGTGGGGGCGGTGGTGGTGGGGGGGGTCACCTTGGAGACACTTCTGGAGCCCTCTGCAGCTGCCTCTTTGGGTTCTTCCCCGGTTTGACGTCGGCACAACATTCTCCACTTATTGGCCCTGTGACTTTGGACAAGTGTGTCAGTTTCCTTGTCTGTAAAATACAAACATTGAGCCTCTCCTGCGGGAGAGGAGACAAGGACCAGATAGATAATTATGTCCCGAGAGTAGCCAGCGTGCCCTGGCCCCAGGAAATGGCCTCTTGCTGTGACTGCCTGGGGTGGTCACAGCAGCTGCCTTAGCCAAGCAGGAAGTGGAGCACAGGCCGGATCCTGTTAGAGCAGGTTGAAAACATGGAAGTGAGTCCAGCAAGGGAAACCGTGAAAACCAGCCGGGCCTGAAGCTGATCGCTGACCTCCTGCGTGGTAAAATCGATACGGACTATCCACTTCCCCTTTGTGCCTTGGCTTCGCAGGAAAGTCCCTGCAGGTGTGAGCTGAGAAGCACAAAGAAGGCTGGGAGATAGCAGCCCTGGAAAAATAATTCCACCTGTAAACACCTGTGTTAACAAGTGCTGTATTTGTGCAGCTATTTTCTTTTTCAAATACTGTTGACACACACCTATTCTCTTACCCTGCTCAGGTGTGTGTTGCATGGCATCTGGAGACCTGCTGGCCAGGGGCCAGCCTGCCTGTCTGAAATGCTTCCCTCCTCTGCCCAGCAACCTGGGGCGTGGGAGACCACGGCTCTCTGCGGCTTGGCTGTAGCTTTAGCGCTGTTGGGCTGATGGCCTGGAGTTCAGCCAAGTCCCGATGTGCATGAGGTCTGAGACCTCAGTGAGACAGGAAGGACCAGCCTGGGGCCCCTTAGGGGACAGTGACCCCAGCTGGATGAAAGAGAACACCTGCTCTTTGCCTGGCTGGTTAGGGTCACTTTGCATGTTCACACCCAGAGGAAATTTGAACCCTTCCACCACCTGATCCCACCAGCAGCGGCTGACCCAGGACAGGGGAGTGAGAGATGTCCAGGATCCAACAAGGAGCCTTCAGAGGTAATGCGGGGAGGGGCGGTGGTCCGTTCCATGCGGCTCTCCTGCAGCCTCGAGAGTTCCAGCATCCTTTCCCAGCTCCATCTCACTCCATGGAAGCCCTGTGCAGTTAACTCCTGTCCTACCCTGGCCACTGGCTTCAACCCTAATGCATGGTAGAATCACCAGGGGATCTTGTCAAGGTCCTGATGCTCAGGCCCCTGGCCTAGGGATTCTTGTTCACTTCATCCCAGGCAGGGCCTTTGAAGAGTTTTGAAAATCTCCCCAACCAGTCTAATGGGTGGTCAGTTGAGAACGACTCCCCTGGCAAGATAGTGGGACATCTCGGTGTATTTATAAACTAGCAACCTTTGGTTTAGAACGGCTGTGCATTTACAGAAGCATTGTAAAGATAACGCAGAGGATTCCTGGACACACCTCACCAGTTTCCCCATTGTGACAGCTTGCATTGCCCTAATACATTACTCACCACTAAGGAACTAATATTGGTTGGTTCTGTCAGCTAAGCTCCATGGTTTATGTGGATTGTACTAGTTTTTCCCTAAAGCCTTTTTCTGTCCCAAGATTCCCCTCTAGGATCCCACATTGCATTTGGTTGTCACATCTTGGTGGCCTCCTCTGGTCTGTGACAGTTTCTCAGACTTTCCTTGTTTTGGAGACCTTGACAGCTGTCGTGAGGATTGGCCAGGTATTTTTGTAGAATGCCCTTCAGTCTGGGCTATCTGATATTTTTCTTATGGTTAGACTGGGGTTACGGGTTTTCGGGGGAAGCCCGCAGAGGTGAAGTGCCATTTTTATCGTATGAGATCAAGGGTGCGTGCCTATCAACAGGACTGATCGCCACCAATGACCTTGAGCTTCTGGCTGAGTTGTGTTTGTTAGATTTCTCCCAGTAAAGTTCTCTCCTCCCCCACTCCTTTCTCAGACCTGCCCTTGGGAAGCAAGTCACCAAACACAGCCCACACCTGAGGGCGGGGAAAGTCATGCTCCACCTCTTGGAGAGGTGGGTAACTACATAAATTGTTTGGAATTCTTCTTTAAGGGTGGATTGTCTCTTCTTCCTGTTATTTGTTCATTCATTTATTTATATCGATGTTGGCTCATAGGTACTTATTGTATTCTCCGGGTTATAATCCAATAGTAGTTACGTTGTCGCTCACACTGTTCCAACTTTGGCCATTGGGAGCTTTTTTGGGATCTGTGTGCCCCCCTCCTTTTTTTTTTTTGAGACAGAGTCTTACTCTCGTGGCCCAGGTTGGAGTATAATGGTGAGATCATAGCTCACTGCAGCCTCCTCGAATTCCCAGGCTCAAGTGGTCCTCCCACCTCAGCCTCCCTAGTAGGTGGGACTATAGGCATGTGCTACCATGCTCGCCTGATGTTTTTGATTTTGTGTAGAGGAGAAGTCTCACTGTGTTGCTCAGGCTGGTCTGGAACTCCTGAGCTCAAGTGATTTTCCTGCCTCAGCCTCCCAAAGTGCTGGGATTCCACGGGGTGTGAGCTCCATGCCTGGCCCCATTGTCCCTTTGATGTGCTGCCATCCATTGTTTTGTGAGCACTTCCTTGCTTAAGGAGATGGCTGAACACCTGCAAGATTCTGTTGTAGACACTATTTTCACATTTTCATTGCTTAATCATAACCCTCCCTTTGGTGAACGCATACACTCTCTTCCTCTCTTACCCACAGTTTTCATTCTCATCCTAGGAGTGGTATGGGGATGTAAGCCTCCTCAGTAAAGCTGGGGCAGATGGAGTCCTGGATGGAGGGTTGTCTGGCTGGTTTGTACCCAAGTTCTGCTCCTCACCGGCTGTGTGATTTGGAGCTAGTTCCTTGACCTCCGTCAACGTCCGATTTCTGATCAATGGAAAGGAAGCGATACTACATATGTCAAAGGAGAGTTGGGAGCATAGGAGGGAGGTGCTCAGTGAAGGTGGCTTTAGTGTTTCTGTCCCTGGCCCTGTCACAAAGCAACTGGGTGACTTTTTTGACCTCTTTGGACCTCAGTTTCCTTATCTGTAAAATCAGAGGACTGGACCAGGTGGTCTCAGAGGACACCGCCTTCTGGATGTTCCCTAAGGCCTGGGTGTAGCTGGCTGGTGGGGATGAGTGAAGAGGAGTGAGCTGGAGGGGGAACTGCAGGCTATGTCCTGGGTGCAAGCAGCTTTGTGAATCTGCCAGTCGGAGAAGATGGCTTTTTGCCCTAGAAGACAGGATTTTACCCTGAAAATGTCACCTGCACATCTGTGCTGAGAGCATTCTCCTGCGTGTTTCAGCTCTTAGCATGCCCTGGCTGGCTGGGCACAGGCTGGTGAGCATAAACCAGTCAGATCTGATGGAATGTTCCATGCATCTGCTTTCGCTGGTACATAAATCTGCACGTCTGTTTTGTGTGTTCTTAGCTATCTGATCTCCATCTTGGTGTGTCCCTCTCTACCCAGCAATGGCGTTTGTCAGCTTCTGGTGACAAATGGGATTTTGGTTGGGGTTGAGGTTAGGTTTCTGGTGTGAATTTCTGGGGTGGGTTACAGGTGCTGAAACCAGGGCCAGAGCCTGGTTATAGGTGGGGTGTGGCTGCTTGTTCTGTTTCCTGTGGGAGCTTGCCTGGCAGTCGGCCTGATGTGGGCCTGTTCACCTGAACAGGAAGGGGCAGGTTCTGGAAAGGGGTGGATGATGCAGGGCTGGGGAGCAGGCCCAGGTGCTGGGGTGAGGTTGGGTGAGAGCAGTGGGCTGCAAGGAGAGCCAGATGAGAGCAAGCCTCACTTTCAGTCTCCGAGGAAGAAGCTCAAGGCCACTTACCCAAACTGAGATGTAGGTTAGGGGACCCCAAGGCTCTGGCCAAGGTAGTGGATGTCCTAGCATTCAAGACGGGCAGCAGAGTGAGTGGAGAAAAAGGGGAATCAAGATGTGAGCCCTTGGCAATGGTGGGCCCAGGAGACCCAAGGAGGGTTCGGTGTGCCCAGTCCGTGGAGTGAGCAGGGGACAAGGACAGGGGCCAGGGGCGAGGTCTCTGGCCTGCCTCTTCCACAGATTACTGTACAGAGAGAAACAAGTGCACTAAGTTGTAGATACAGAGACATTTTCTGCGGCCTTCATTTTACTAGGATAAAATTGGAAGCAACCAATAAAAATGTGCATTGGTAGGATGTCAGCTTTATTTATAATGTGTTCTGTGCAGCAGAAGAATGAAGCAGCTGAGAATGAGCTAGGCCTGTGTAAATGGGTATGGGAAACATTGCAAAGGTGCATGCTGAGTGAAGAAAGCAAAGTGCAGGGCACTGTCTAGTCTGCACCCATTTGAAGAAAAGTAAATTCACTAATGATGCTTCTATATTGTATCAGTTAGGATGGGTTCTTCTATAAGTAACTGAAAACCTGAGTAGCACTGGTTGAAACATTGAGGTTTATTTTTCTCATGGAACACCATGTCTGGAGGTTAGGAGCCGGTGGTATGTGTCCATCCGCTTAGCAATGTCTTTAGAGATCTGGGTTCTTTCTCTTCTGCTGCGCCTTCATAAAATGTGTTGGTTTTTTATCCCGACACTCTTTACCCCATGGTCCCAAGATGGCTGCTGCAGCTCCAAGTATCACACCCAACCATGAGAAAAGAGGAAGGGGCTGGCCAGTGCCAGGCACATTGTCTTTTCTTTTTAAATCTGGAAAGTAAGAGCTTCCTAGATGCCACCTGGCCCCTTGTCTCCCTGCCACAGGCTAACTCATCTATGCATCTCATTGCCAGGATAGGGTCACGTACCCATCTCCGGCTGCAAAGAAGGCTGGAAAAGCAAAGATCTGGCTTTCTAAACATAATAGCAAGGAGGGAGAGTCTGAAAAATCTGTTAAATTAGCAGCTGTTGGTCCTGTGCATGTAATGGCCCCTTCTGTACATGTGATGACTTGTTGGGAAGGGAACCTACAGGACTCTTGAAAGTGATTACCTCTGGGGCATAGGGTATTGCATCTGACAAGGGAAAGTGGCTTCCTGTTTAATCGTATATCTTTTTGTGCTCCGGCTTTTTTTTCTTTTTTAAACCGTGTATATATGACTTTCAATGAAAAAATTTATTTAAAAGTCTATTAAAGCATAATGAAATGAAAGCTGTGAAATATGCCAGACTGAGAATTGACTCAGAAGACAGTGTCTAGGGCAAGCCCTGAGCTTCCTGTTTGCAGAGAGCAAGGCCGTCTATGGGGCTCCCCTGGCCCAGTCCGTGGGCACATGGGCAGCAAGCCTGGGCAGTCTGGGCTGATGATGGGGGCGGGGGAGGGAGACCCCCTCTCTGCTCCCTGGGTTTGCCCTAGAGTCTGGGCTAGGGCTGAGGGTAGAGGTGGGGCTTGCAGAGGCCCAGGGCCAGCCAGTCATAGGGAGAGGAGGATGTGGGGGAGGGAGCTGGGAAAAGCCTGGTTGCCCCATTTTGCAAGCACGTTCTTAGTGTTTGTGATTTTCTTGCTGCCTCATCTTTCAGAGGTTGACACTAACTCCTCAGGAAAATCCCTGCCTCTTCTGCTATCGAGACTGACGTGTGTTTCTGATTCTGCTAACCAACTGGACACGTGTTTTTGATGATACAACATGAAGCAGAAATGGGAAGATGATCTGAAATTACTTCTTGAATCAGATGACTGGGATGAATTCGGAAGAGAGCCAAGGAACATGGGATTTTGCTTTTCCTAAGAGTGATCTCACTTACGGTGGTTGAGGGGGTGATCTGTACCCCTGCACATGTGGATGGAGTCTAAAGAGGAGAAGAGGACAATTGTCCCAGCTAATACCACCCCAAGTCTTTCTCCATTAGCGAGTGACCTGTAATGACCCATGGGGCATACTTTAGTGTGAGCCTCTAAAATTTTTCTTATAGGGGATCAAACTGTATCAGTGTATATTTTATTTGTCTTGTGTGTGTAAGAGAAAGCCCAGCATAGTGTAAGTTCAGATGCTTCTTAATAGAAAGGCCCAAGGAAGGTGGAGCTTCAGTATTTTACTGACAATGTATTGGAGATGATTGTAGGGTCCAGGAAGGACTTTACAGCGACTCATAGATTTTTCAGGTAGCCATTCCTTAAATTCACAAAGCATGAAAATTGCCTAGATCTGGGAACCTAAGAATAGATGTATTAGACCTCTTTGCAGGAAACAGAAACCACTCTAGGTGTGTTAAACAGAAAAGGCTCTAATACAGGGA